>NC_090939.1:323143532-325543532 GCF_040938575.1 Ambystoma mexicanum | reverse complement strand
CCAGCAAAAATGTCGTCTGGCAAAAAAGTCACTGTTTTTTGTCGAGACATTATTACATTGAACATGCAGGGAACACCCCTGCAACCCCTGTATTTTTTTTTTTTTTTTAAATGGGAGCAAGGGACGTCCCTGCAACCCATCCCCATACATAATGTCAACATATATAATGTCGCCAATGACTTTTCCCGGCGACATTATGTGTGGGGACATTATTACCCGATACCGAAATCCATAAGAAGTGGAAAGCAGCAAGAGTTGTATGCTTGGCAGGAGAGTGAACCAAGCAGATACAGCAGCATGGTGCTAGTCTGGGATGTGCACCCAAATAAGAAGTTGAGAATAAGAGGGTATGGGACCTTGATTGCAAATGAAGTAAAGCAAGAAAAATTGTATGCTGGCAGAAGAGAGAACCAAGCGGATACAAATTGTGAGAAACCTAAGGGTGTTCGCCCGATTAGACCCCGAGAATCCCTTATTCAGGTGGCCAGGTAAGGGCTGGCGCTCTCAGATCTCAACCCTCGGGGTGGACGAGCGAGGGAGGATCTCCTGGGTAGGGGAGCCTGGGTTATGCTCTGGGAATGCCCCAGTGAGATGTGGTATTACACCTGGGAAGTGGACGAGGACATAATCCCTGGGGCTTTTATAGGCTGTTCCAAATAAACCTTGCTTCTGCCCAATGAATCTCCCTTACCAGACACCAACCCAAACCCTTTTGCACCGAGGAACTACATCTCCCAGAATCCCCATCATCTGGTTGCCTACCCAAATACTCCCAGTCATTCTTCTCTCCGTCCCTCTGATTATCATTTCCCGAACTCCCCATCTGCTTTAACCAAACACCACCGTTCCCACAATCCCTCCCTATTAATTTCACAAAAATAATCCCAGTCCTTCCGTCGACAAACCTTCAAACCATTATTTTATAGATTTTTCCCATTCATTTCACAAACCCTACAAATCTCACTCTTCCGAGTTTACCAGCCCCCCCCCCTCCCTAGGACGAGGGTTAATGAACTAGGAGGTAGAAAGAATCCCCAGGGTAATACGAGGGATATAATTCCTTATGAAAGGCCGCCACGGTGTCCCTGTTTTGATGCAAGACGGACCAGAAACATATACCGGACATGTCCCAACACAAGGGTCAGGCAAAGCCAGGTAATTGCTGATAACTACACATACCTAACTACCCTTTCTCTTCCCCATAGGGATAAAAGGCGGAGCACGAGAGCACACTTTGAGCAAGGTCGAACATACAAGAAAGCAGCAATTCCGGGACGGCAGTTCAAACAGAGGAGAAAGGCGGTGGAAACTGAAAGGACGACAAGGACGGATTCGCCCATGCCCTCTGTCACACCAATCACCAGCTGCGATTCCCGATCTTTCAGTTCTTTAATTGAAGGCTTTGCGGGTCTGGATTGAAAAGGGCAAGGGCGAATCCCTCCTTGTCGTCCTTACAAAAGCTACAGTGCACGTCTGGGACCCGCACCTAAATGAAGTCTAGAGTAAGACAGACTAGAATCTTAAGGATAAGAGAAGTGAACAAAGAAGAGCTGTATGCTTGGCAGTGAAGTAAATCAAGCAGACATTGTGCTACATTGCGAGACTGGGACCTGCACTCTAATGAGAAACCAAAGTTTAAAGTGACAAGGATTAAGAGGGTATTGCACCAGTCCATGAGAGGATACGTCCTTGGCAGAATGGTGAACCAAGCCATATGTAGTGTTGAGTCTGGAACCCACATTACAGGTTGCGAATAAGTGGGTCAAGAACCCTGGAATTGCTAAAAGGAATCCTACGCTTGGCAGCGGAGTGTGCCAAGATGGTGGGATTAAGATTTGTGAATTCAAGAAGTATATCCATTTGACCAAAAGGCAAAAGGTGCTCAGAAGCCTCAAAACAAATCAACTGAGATAAGATGGCATCTCGGGGAAAGGAGCACTACCCTAGCTTTGGAATCTTGCATTTTGGAACATTGTTTATTTTACATCCCTTTTTACTACCAGAGAGACTGAACGTTTCTCTTGGGTGAAATCTCAACCAACACTTTAACTGTGAGAAGAGACCACCCTTGCACAGTTGTCTTAGGTTATTACTGTTAGGGACAGAGGTAGGTTTTGAGACACAACAGTGATGGACTTGATAGTTTTGGACATCCTGACAATTACACTAGTTTTCTTTGAGGTAGGGCGTTAGGGAGAATTCTCAAAATGTGCCAATCCCTCCCACTTTAGAGCCCTCCAGCTCTTGAACTTTTTAATTCTGTTTGTTTTCGGTGTTTATTTTCTTTGGTTATGGAGTTTTAAACAACTCCATAGGGATCATCTTTTTTATTTGTGTCACACAGCACCCTCAGTGCAGTGGAACAGGGAAGCCTCTTAGGCTTTCCCAAGGTTTAAATATCTTCTCTGGGATAAACTATTGTTTCCCAGAGACTGTAGGGTTAAATTGACTTTACTAGTCTTTTTAAATTCCTAGACCTAGTATCCCCTATGTCTAGCAACTCATGTAGCAGTCATGTTTGTCTCTGCGCTGCAAACTAGGTTTGGTCCCTTTGTTTCTACACTTTTGGCGGGCTTCAGGACTGAAAGCCGCCTCTGGCGCCCGAGGGTCTGGGGTGGGCAGGAAGTGAGGGAGGTGCCCGGAACTCCCTGTGCTTAGTCTCCTAGGAGACCCAAATGCACTCTGGCGGGATTGGCTGGCTGACTGTACGGCAACGACAGCCACCCTGCTCGATGAGTGGCAGCTAGGCTGGAAAGAATGGGAGAAAACTGTTTAAAAGGCGAGTCTCTTCGACTGAAAGGCAGAGTCGACCACTGGAACGAAAGAACCGAAGACGAGCTGGAAGAGGACGGCTGCTGCAACTACTGGACCGTTGGTTTGCCCGGTGGAGCCCTGCTGCAGGTCCAAAAGGCTAAGTTCACCTCGGCAGAGAAGCCCTTCAAAGGCGACTTCTTCCTTTGAGTTGGTGGGACCAATCAACTCATAAGCCACCTGGATACCATTCTCTGAGCTGGTTAGGATTAACCAGGAAGAAGGACACCAGCGTGTGTGCTTGAAGAACAGCAACCGGAATGGAAGATTTGCCAATTTGCCAGCTTTGTGATCCGTCCCCGTGCAGTGCAGGAGTCCCCCGACGTCCTACCTCTTGTCCCCATGACTGAGGCTCAGGAACAGCGAGATATGCAGGAACTGCCAGGAACAGGTCTTCAGCTGAATCTTTTTCTTCAATTTAAAAAGGTACGGTGAAAACCCAACCGAGAGAATTTACCTTTCACAGCGAAAGTTTGTGGAACTTTGGCAATTTGCAGGCCTAGTCAGCTTGTGACCCACCATACGAACCTTTCTTCTGTGAACTACTTCTAAGAACCGTAGCAAAGACTTTTCCGTTTTAAATACCAGAACCGTTTTTACTTATACTAGACAATAGCCCATTGACTTTGGCCCATCTATTGCATTGAATCAACTCCTCTGGTGAACTCAAACTATTTGCACTGTTATAAAGTAACTGTAAAATTTGCTTTGTCAAGTTATGCCTTTTTGCTCCTACTTCAATGCTATTTTGCTCCGACTTCAAAGGAGCTCAACTGCTTAGTAATCAGTATTGTAGTATCATTTTTGTGATATTGGTTGCCTCCTTTAGTGAATGCTTTCTAAATGATTGTGTAATAAATTAATAATTGTTTTACCAAGAACCCTTGAGTATAAGTGTCTATCTGAATACTTGCTATTGTGGACCTTTGTCTAACACCCTTACAAGCTCACATTCCCTCTTGAGATAAGCCTGGCTGCTCAGCTCGCTTCCAAAAACTGTGTGATATGATATGGCATTTATAACGCGCCTATACACAAGTGTTTCAAGGCGCGACGAGGCAGGAGGGGGGGGAGGGAGGAACAAGGGGAGACAGACAACGAACCAGGACCAGCTGGTGGCAAGTGCAAGATAAGTGCAAACAAGTGCTGGGAGGGGGGCTGTAGGGATACAGAGACAGTCCCACAGTGCAGGGGTTGCGAGGGAGAAAGTTCAGGGGAGAGTGGCAGGGCCAAGGACCGGGATAGGCGAGTGGCCCCGTTGCAGATTCAGTGCAGTTTCAGTAATATTAACAGGGGAGAGGGGGAGAGGGGGAGAGAAAGCGGAGGCAAAGAGGAAGGTTTTGAGGTGCTTCCAGAACCGGAGATGGTTCTCCTCAAGTTTTAGGGAGGCAGGAAGGCTGTTCCAGAGGGAGGCCCCTGCTGCGCAGAGAGATCTACCCGCAACTCGTTGCTTGGAGAAGCGGCTGACCCTGAGGGAGTTGGAGGTGGATGAGCGAAGAGCTTGGGAAGGAAGATATTTAGGAAGAGAGAGTTGAAGGTATTTTGGCCCGAGGCCCCAGAAGGCCTTGTGGACAATGCAGAGGGTTTTGAACTTAATCCTTGCAGCCACTGGGAGCCAGTGTAGCGATTTCAGTCCTGGAGAGATCCGGTCCCTGGGCTTGAGGCCAAGGACAAGTCTCGCAGTCCTGTTCTGGATGAGTTGCAAAGGGCGGAGAGTAGAGGCAGGCAGATTTAGATAGAGGCTGTTACAGTAGTCCAGCTTCGAGAGAACCAGGGCTCTAGAGACCGTGAGCTTCTGGGGGAAGGAGAGGAAAGGAAGGATACCTCTGAGGAGGTGAAACTGGTAGTGTGACTTCTTAGAGACGTCAGATATGTGATGAGAGAAAGAGTGTGGAGTCGAAGATGACCCCAAGGTTTTTAGCCTTGCAGGTAGGAGCAGGAAGAGGGCCAAGAGAGGCCGGCCAGAGAGCTGCAGGGAAGGAGGGAGTGGGTGTGCCAATGAGTAGAATCCCAGTCTTACTGGTCATGGGCGGCAGACCATTCCTGGATAGCAGAAAGACAGTTAGAGATGAGGGAAGGAGAAGAGGAGGTCGAGGGTAGCCTGAAAATGAGCTGGGTATCGTCCGCTTAGCACTGAAAGTTGGGGCAGAGAGCGGCGATGCTGTGGGCAAGAAGTGCCAAGTATTGGTTGAAAAGCCAGGGAGAGAGGTTAGATCCCTGGGGGACACCACAGGTAGAGAAAAAGATGTCTCAGAGGAAGGACCCCAGTTGGACCTGGGAGGGTCGATTGGAGAGGAAAGAGGACAGCCACGCCAGAGCCAGACCAGTGATACCCAGGTTATCACGGAGACGGTTGAGCAGGATGGTATGGTTGACAGTATCAAAGGCAGAGGAGAGATCAAGAAAAATGAGAACACAAGGAGCGTTTGAGTCAAGGTTAGAGAGCAGGTCCTCACGGATGTTCAGGAGAGCAGTTTCCGTGCTTCTGGCAGCTCTGAAGCCAGACTGATGGTTGTGAAGACTACCAACAGATTCAGCTGGGAGATAGCCAGTTTCTCCAGGAGCTTGCCCAGGAAGGGAGTGATAGTGATTGGGTGATAGTTAGCCGGGCAGGAGGGGTCGGAGGAGGGTTTCTTAAGAAGGGGGTGCACAAGGGAGTGCTTGAGGGGGGATGGGAAGACTCCAGAGGCGAAGGAGTGATTGCAGAAGTCAGCCAGGGCAGGAGCCAAGGAGTCAATGTGGTCCTTGATGGTTTTGGAGGAGCATGGGTGGACCTGTTTTGACAAGGCTTTCATAGATCGGACTTGTCTCGAAACCTCGTCGGCAGAAAAAAGGGGAAAGGCAGAGAAGGAGGGAGGAGGGGTGGCTGCAGAAGGGCCAGAGGAAGAGCAGGGAATAGAGGGGGGGAGGTGATAGGAGGAGAGTGAGGACAGGATGTCCTGAGTTTTTTAAATTAAGTGAGAGGCCAGTGCCGTCCAGAGGGCCTGGGAGGGGACAGGAGCGGTAGAGACTGCAACAGGGTTGGCCAGTTCCTTGCAGATTTTAAAGAGTTCGGCCGAATTATTAGATGCTGCAGAGATGCGGGCTTGGATAAGGGCTCTCTTCTTGGTGAGAACGGAGAGCCGGTATTGCCTTTGGAGCAGGCGGCAGGCCAGTTTATCAGAGGATGCACATGAGCACGCCATTTCCTCTCTGCCACCCTGCACTTGTGTTTAAGGGTGACGAGATCCGAGTCATACCAGGAGTTACATTTGGCTTTGGGCTTCAGGCGGATTCTCATGACAGGGACAAGGATATCAAGAGTATCAGATATAGCAGAGTGAAGCGTGGAGAGGGCTGTGTCAGGGTGGGAGTCAGCCAAAGGCGAAGGGGGGGGGCGAGAAGGTGGCAGCGAAAGCCTCAACTGACAGGCGCTTCATGGGTCGGATGACGAGAAGGAGGGTGGCAGTGATGAGAGTGGCTTTGCCTGTGGGGTAGGGAAGGTGAGGTGGGAGGATAGGAGAAAGTGATCACTCCAGGAGAGGGGAGTGGAGAGAGGGACAGAGAGGGGAAGGTCAGAAGAGATCAGAGCATCAAGAGTGTGCCCTGCAGAATGAGTCGGCCCAGACGGGAGAATAGAGAGTGGGAGAGTGTCGCAGAGGTCGCAAAAGAGTACAGAGGGAGGACAGGAGGCATCCAGGTGGATGTTGAAGTCTCCAAGAAAGAGGAGTTGAGTGGTTGAGGACAGGAGTGAAGAGGAGAGGTCCGCCCACTTAGAGAGGAAGGAGGAAATTTGACCAGGTGGTTGATAGATAGTAGCCACAGTAAAGGACTGGCTAGGAGAGAGAGAGAGAGTCGGCAGACAAGGCATTCAAAAGAGACGTAGGTCTGCGTAGAAGTGACAGTGGCAGGAATCCACTCAGGTAAGATGAGGGCCACACCCCCCCATCACGGTTGGGCCTGGGCACGGAGAGGATCTTGTAGCCGTCCGGTAGGAGTGTGTCAAAGCTGGTGACAGAGCTGGCTGTGAACCATGTCTCGGTGAGACCGAGGACGTCAAGGTCCAGTTCCTCAAGGAGGCGACAGATGTCAGAGGAATGTTTGATGGCAGAGCGAGAGTTGAGAGTGGAGAAGATTGCCAGCCTTGAAGTATTTCCACGGAGGGGTACAGATCAGATGTACACCCTGCGGGGGTGAAGGAACACAAGAGGGGGCAGGGAGGGAGGTTGGAGGCAAGGTAGCAGAGGACAGAGGAGAGTGGGCAGCAGGAGAGGAAAGGAAGTTGATGGGGTGCAGGAAGCGTCTATCAACGAGGTGAAGGTTGGCCTGAGGGCCTTGAACCAAGACGGTCCCATTAGCGTAGACGTCAATAATGGCCTTAGAGGAGTGGAAGGAGGCCAAGAGGACATCCCAACGGGTGCCACCATTAATGGGAGAAGAGGAGAAAGGAGAGAGCACAGAGACCATATGAAGGGTCCATAGGTCAGGTAAAGGCACGAAAAAGAGGACGTCAGTGTGAGTTTCCTTTGAGGAGGCACTGGTGTAGGTGTCAGTGATAGGGAGGCCTGGGCTGGAGACCAGGATTTCCTTTTAAAACTTTTTCCTGCCAGATTTAGTGAGGAGAGCAGGATAGTCAATGGAGAAGCAGTTAGAGAAGATAGGCGAGATAGAGAGGGGGGGGGGGGACAGACGAGAGCAAGCGAAAAGGGAGTGAGCGGCAAGCCCTAGTTTACCACATTTCAGATCACAGTAACACAGTAATGCGTATTTGGTACCCAGTGGAGAGGCCACCTAAGTTTGAGAATCCTGCTTGGGGGGGAAAAAAGCCCTAGTTTACCACAAATTTCAGATCACAGTAACACAGTAATGCCTATTTGGTACCCAGTGGAGAGACCACCTAAGTTTGAGAATTCTGCGGGGGGAGGGGGGACCTAGTTAACCACAAAGTTCAGAACACAGTGAATTGTGGACACCAACCGAAAGAAATGAACAGGAGTGGGTGGGGTGGGCTGGGGAGCAGGTGGAGCTGACAAGGAGCGTCGGAACAGCGCCTGGCATCCCCTGCAGACACCTGCAGACACCAACAGGAGCTGCAGCTGGGGGAGCCGCCCTTTGCCTAAGGGGCCCTTAGCCGTGGGGGCTGCCGGGCAGGGGGCTGCCCAGGAGGGTCAGAATAAGGGGAGGGGGAGGTGGGCGGGCAGGGAGGCGGGATGGTGAAGACCGAATATATGGTCAGACTTTAGCCGGGCACAGGAGACACAGATTCATCCGTCTCCTCATTTTACATTCTCACAGTGTGTTCTCTATCCCCAATGACATGGGACACTTTGATTTTCAAGATGTTGGTCATATGCAAAAATGTTGAACTCACATCTCTTGTCATCAAGTACAGTTTCTTTTTGATACAGTGAACCTTTCAACTATGTATGTTATTACATGAATGGACATCATAGACTGTTATAAAAAGAAACAACTTGTTTTTTCTGCACTAAATTTTTTTTTAAAAAAGCTAATAGTAAGCTAAATGGAAAATTAAAAATTCGTTTTACATATATCTTTTGAGTCATGGGTTTAGCACCAGCAAGCATGTTGTTTTTCTTAATCGTTGCCCAGAATGACATGTGTTCCCATTAGGGTCTAAACAACCAGTGTACACTGAATTTTTCCCGTACACCTTTCAGATTTATAGAGGGGAGGACAACCCCCGTGTTATGGCACCAGGAAGAGACTGCAAGGGGAGGGGGGAGAGGAATACACACCACGCGCTTGGAGCGCTGTACACAGAGAAATTTAACAATTTAACTCACTCGAGGCCCCGAATGGGCTAGCAGGGAGTCACTCCTGCACTGGGCTGCCCAGCAAGCTGCTCTCAGCCCCAAAGCTCTGCACAAAGAAGCGAGCGGGGAGAGCAGCCGTCGGGTAGTCCAGAAGGGACACTTGAAGGAGCCAATCAGAGGGGGGGAGGTGGCATGGGGAAGGCACCAGGAAGAGGCTGCAAGGGGAGGGGGCAGGAGGAATACACACCACGCGCTCGGAGCGTGGTATAGACTTATACCAAAGGTTGGTTTTGCTTACACCTGTAGTCCTGTGTAGTGTGTAGTGGTCCCAGAGGTTACTGCTTACAAACTTTTCCCAACATAGGGAAACCCCCATTAGTTTTAGGGATAGAGAGGCATTTTTCCAACCCTTTCTTGATTAATAAAAGTCGATACCCAAAAATATCCCACCATTGTGTCCGAGCCTTACTTTTGCACCCTTACAGTACATAATACCCCTATGATCCAAGCAGCACGCAAGACCTTGAATGAAATCAAGAAAGCATTAAAGCAGGTGAATTTTCAATTTTAAACACTATTCCCTGCGAAATTGAAAATACTGCAAAGCAATGTGACATATTTATTCACAATACCAACAGAAGCACAACATTCCACAAGTCAGTCCTTTAAAAGAATCTACACCCTTTAAAAGATCCATGCTTCCAGACATGACAATCTTGAAAGTCTCAAAGGGACAGTAATTGGTGAAAAACCTGCTACTTAAGATCTGGGAATCTTATGGGTAAAGCACACCTCACAGCAAGCCTCTGCTGCTATATGAATGGCACGCAGCAACTGAAGTTAACCTCTCCCATAACAGCACTGAAGCAAAAGGGGCATTGTTATTTGTTTGTTATGCTTTTCCCTCCATCTTCTATTTGCTGTTCATGGCTATGGGAGGGATGCCATCACCGTTAAGATTTATTTTATTTTAACATTTATAGCAGCACACAAAGCCCTCATGCTAGGCGCCATTTCGAGTAAATGCAAAGTGATATTTAACAAAAAAGTGCAAGACCATGCATAAGGTTACAACAAGCAGGGGGATTTTGAAGCATGATCTGGCAGAGCACGCCTCACGTTACGGTGGCTACATAAGTGTACAGATATGCGTAGGGGAAGCAATTATGGGTAGATGCAGACTGTTAAAGCCTCATCTCATGGTGCGGGGGGGCTACATAAGTTGTACAGATGGGCAGGAGACAGAATTAGAGTAGGTGCATAGCTTGGAAGAGCCACTCCTCGTGTTACGTGGGCTACAACAATTGTATAGATAAATATAGAGACAATATTAGCTAGCCCTTTCCTACTGGTCCAGGTCAGGGTACGGTGGGGTAGTAAGGGATCCAGAAGGTAAAGGTAAACAGTAGTATCAAGATGAGTAAGGATACAATTACATCACGGGGCAGCTAGGTCAAGTTAAGTGGATTGTGGACAGGTTTGCTTGCAAGTGCAGCACAGGGCTAAAAAGACAAATCCGGTAGTTACAAATAGGTAAAATGCCACAGAGCACAGCACAGATTGAGTTAACGGTGTGGGTGGGGAAGGGTGTGAACTGTTATTAGTTAAGTGCTTTTTAAACCTAGCAGCATTATCCATGTCTGCATACATAGAATATCTATACCAGTAGCAAATGTTTGCAACTACTGTCATAACCAGTTGCAGTGGCCCGACAACAGACTAGACCAATTGATATGATATGACAGACCTAAGATATAGGCCTGGAACGCCAGAGGCCTAAACAATGTAATAAGAACAAGGAATGTTTTAGCATACGCAAATGCTATCGCTGGAACAAAACACACAAATGGTGAATGAATGGTGCCTAGGGCTACACAAAAAGTGTTAGAGGCATTATGATTCTGGTTCTGGTTCTTAAGAATATCCCTTTCAAAGTGATAACACACGTATTTTATAAAGATGGCCACTACATGCCACTACACTGTGAAATACACAATTAATCACATTATTGAACATATATACCCAAAATTTTGACGATCCTGAATTCGTTCAAAACACTTTATAACAGTGCTGAACACTTTACAGGATATGTCCTCTGCTTGAATCCCCATGAAAGCCATCACTAAAATATATGATCCCTATACAGTGTGTGGCGCTGTACCAATAACGATGTTAGACAATACAGTTAATATTCTTCAGCACCTGATACCTTAACACTTATTGACTTCTGGCTGGCCTCCGAGCTATTGTATGGAGTCACCATAGATGGCAACATCTGGCCCAGAACATTATCTGACCAACTGCTATCCCAAGCCACATGAAACTGGGCAATTCTGGAAGGTTGTTCTTGCTATGAAGGTTCCAGGGGGAATGAGAGACAGAATGCGCTATAGACATCGATAGTGAAATCAAAGAGTTCTTCATTCACAATTAAGAATCCATCACAGATCTCAGCATAATATGGGAAACCTTTACGACATATATCTGAGGTATATGTATCTGAAAAAAACATGTTTTCCTAAAATGCATCCATATGGGCTTAAATATAGTGGAAAAAAATTAAAAGCTTAGAAACAACTCATCAACATTCTCACTCCCAGTCTACAGATAACGAAAAAGTATTAATGAAAATCAAGTTTGAGGAATTGGTTGATAAGGTGTATGCGATGCAAAGAATTACAGTGAATCAGAGTGACTGGGCAAAAATGTAGTGCAGATTCTGAAACAGGAACATGGTCATTGTAAAGCACTGCAGGGGGGGTATCTGTACTCCTGCTCGCTATATGGCAATGGAGAGGCACAGAGCACCCCAACCAAGAGTCTCTAATTGGCAAAACGTGGCGAGCAATCAAGGCTTAGCTCTCAGGAGGTGATGCAGGCTGGGTCTTAAGTACAGTGTAGTCCCCAAGCACCCACAAAGTTAGTGAAAACACAGTCTTTATATAAAAAAGGTGCACGTTATGTATACAATCACAATAATACACTTTGTACTCTGGCAATGCTATAATGGCAAATATGTACAGGTCTACATGGTACCACTCTTAACTATCGATTCCTTTGAAATGCATCAACTGCTAACAGTTCAAAATGGCATACGAATCAGATTATAAAATGAATCAATGATAGACACAGAAAGAAAGCAAGTTAAATCGAGCAATGGCAGAACACTGACTCCCAATACCTAGAGACAGTTCTTGGTAAGGATCTCCCCACCTGGGCAACCTGTAAATAAAGCATATTTGACAAGCCTAGTCCAATTATGCTCAATATAGTCTCGAGTCCTTCTAAAAGGTACTACGACCCCAAAGTAGCTGGTTTCATAGAGTTCTTTGATGAGTCGTTGACAGGCCCTTCATGAGTGCACTCCCTTTAAGGTAGGAGCCATGGGTCGTCGAGAGTCGGTGAAGAAAAGGGTGAACACTGTCGTTGCGGCAGCAGCTTCGGTTCTTGCAGTGCTCGTTGGTGATCGGTCGAAAACATCCTGTAAGCATAGGTGTGTGGTGCACCTCAACGATGAATATTCGTTGCCGCAAAGAGTCAATGGTGAACTTTGGCCCAGCAAGGGTATCGGGTCGTCAGCATCTGGCGTCGGCGGACAGGACATAACCACGGCTGGCTTTAATACCTTCGTCGACATCTCCAAGGTCTTCGGGTGGTGTGAAACCCACCGGCGGATTATCTGCGGTGGCCTTGACTTTCTCCAGCAGGACGAAAGTGGTTGATGATGATGAGCAAGGGAGTCCGTGTTTCAAATGTCTTAGGCAAAGGAGCACTGCGGCACTGGTCGGCAACAGCGGCCGTTAACGGTGATGGACTTCAATGTCGATGTGATTCTGCGGCGATCCCAGTCTCCGGTCGGCAGCCTTTCGAGGGTCTGACGTCCAGGGAGGTTTGGCAAAGATCAGGTCGTGCACAATGGTCCCTCATAGCTCGGGAAGAGGTCTCCTAGCCAGGTCCTCTCTTGGATAAATTCCTTGACAGTCACGCAGCTTTCAGATTATCGAAGGGCAGCAGCAGCAATTCTTCTTCCAGCAGGCTTCAAGGTTAATCATCAAGTATCTACTTCAGCTTCTGAATTATTTCCATCATTGATAGGCCCCCAGATATTCTGTTGATCACCCATTCACTCTGTTTGGTCACACTCAGACAACCAATCATTCAGAAGGACATTCAGGCAGTCAGGCAGCCAATCAGGCTCACAGTGCATTCAGGCCATCCCTCTCCATTCAGACACTCACAACACAGAATGTGGATTCGGACAAGCACTCTGCCATTCAGCACTCTACACTACATTCATACCAGTTTCGGGCAGGGCTGTCTCAGTCATTGGGTCAACTACCAGATACTAGACACCCATAGCATGAAATGCGCATTCGTCACACACTCCATTCACCCAGGTCCCACCCCACAGGTGTACCCACAACATACAGTCATTGGGAAGGCTCCAGCCAGTCTGGCCTGGACTTCCCCACAATACCATGTATGGAACTTCCACCCAACAGCCAGTCAGGGGGAAGGGACAGATTCAGGGCTTCCTGTGACTTTGGGAAAAATAAGTTAACAGGCGATAGAAAGCAAGAGGACACAAGGGCCATCTTGTTTCCTATCAGGAATCAACTAATTCCAAATGGCAGGGCCTGGGTATCCCAAAATGGGGGATACTCAGAGCACCTGTCAAATTCAGCATGGAGCTGCCACCAGCCCATACCCTGCTCTGTGGGTCACACACAGGGGCCCAAAAACACACACTAGGAGTACAGGGTCGTACTCCCACCCATGGGTGCCATAAAGGTATCCCAAGGGTCTGTTCACCTAACCAAAAAGAGGAAGAGCCGCACCGCCAGGAGTCCCACATGAACTCCTGCGTGGAAAACAAGACAGAACATACATGATCAAGGCATAAAGGACAAGGATATGATGGCCCTGTCCCTCCAATGCATTTCCAGGATCACAGTCTTGCCACAACAGATTCACTGAAAGACACTGATGGAGGTTTGCCAGGGGTTCCTATTTTGATGAACGAATGTTTTAAGTCCTATTATGCTACTATTTGACTTCAAGGCAAATGTAGATTAACTTGCTATGTTTTGGCTGGAAGAGGGGCACAGAGAGCGGTTGAACCAACTTATGAGCATAGGAGAAATCAAACAAGTCATTAGCTAGGTAAATCCCCTCGCCCGGCCGACCAATGTGTAGAATTCTGCTGTCACTTTGCTGGTACTCTAGCATCTGTACTGCTGCACCTGTATCAGATATCCATAGAACAAGGCCAGTTTCCACCCACAATACATCAGGCCAATATAATAGTAGTGTTAAAACCTGGGAAAGATAGCACAGCCCATTTCTCAAACATGCCCTAACCATGCTTTATGTGGACTATAAGATTGTAGCGAAGATACTGGTGAGAAGACGACTCCTGGATCAATCTGGCTTTATTCCCGGTAGAGCAACCAATCATAATCTATGTAGACTGTTTAAACTCCTCCAATCACTCCTGATTTCCCCAACAGTATTGCACCTATAAATATGCAAAAAGTGTTCAATAAGCTGGAATGGGACTACTTATTCCCTGTGTTAGTGAAAATAGGAGTGGTGCAGACCTTTCTGCAAATGGTTGCATTACTATGTAAAGATCCTTCTGCCAAAATGTATACTAATAGTATACTGTCTGAGCCCTTCTCAATAGCTAGAAGCATGTGCCAGGATTGTCCATTTATCTCCAGTATTTTTTACAACCACAATAGAGCCCCTGGCCTGTGCCGTTAGAGAGAGGGCCTGAATATCTATGGGATATGCATACTAGTGTCCTTACAGGTCTCACAAATTGTTTAACACCCCACTAGACACGCAGGGCACATTCTTCAGTTTACATACTCAAACTTAGAGAAATGCATTCGCCCCATGGTGATGCGCAATACAATATTTATCCGTACTTTCTGTAAAATGGTGTATGTCACTGAAAGCACACTTCATATTTGGTGCAATCTTGCCACTTAAAGGCCAGAAACGCACAGTCAAATTTACTGCAAATCAAGATTGTTTGCAGTAAATGTCAAATAAAAGTTTCAAACATCCCCATATTTGCTAGCAAGGTCGAGTACCATGTAAATGGTACTCGCCCTTCATAAAATCTCTGCGCCTATGCAAGTGGGCTAGTACATTTCACGGGTCCTGCCTTAATAGTGTTATATGTTCAAAGAAAAGTAAGAAAAACTGACAATTTGGACCCTCTAACAAGGGAAGTTAAATCCTTTGGGGAGATCTCAGGACTGAGAGTCAACACAACTAAATTTGGAATTAACATAGCATGATCAGCTGATCGTTTAATAGCTTTAAACCACACAGCAGTGTTAAAAGAGCTTGAGACATAAAAAAAAAACAAATTATAAATCGCCATATGGAATACTCTCCCAATTTCGATATTGTGGAGGGTGTCCATAATCAGCATGGTGATATTGCTTAAGTGGCTATATTTGTTCATGAATGCAATATAAGAACCACCACCCTTTCTCAAGAAACTATATCAGTAACTTAAAAAAACTGGTTAGAGGCACGAGCCAACCCAGAGCAACCTGCCCCAATCCCCCACACATTAAACTGGAAAGAGCACTCGGGCAACGTATGCCCTAGCTAGTGCAATAATAGAGACCACCCTAAAAAGGCTTCACAGTTGACACGGCCACTGTAGACACCAGAATGTGGACATGTATGAGACAAAAAAAAGACCAATATGTGGTAAGTTGTATAACCTCACAAATATTTCCACAAAAGATTAAGGTATTCACCATTACATACGAGAACGCCTTTCTGAGAGGGTTTGCAACACTCCCTACTACTGTGATTAAATTAAATATTTCCTGGGAGAGATTATATTACCTACGACAGATTGCAAGAAATAGGTTAACAAGCAGTATGTATGTGCTATAGTCTGAAAACCTCCCTGAAAACACTGCTTAATACTCACGATCGCTCCCACCCGACAGAACTATTGTACATTTCATATTGAAATCATCTAGTTGCGACCACGTCATATCTAAACCATACAAACTAGCATTAACTACCAAGCATTCACCAACTGTAACAAGAAGGGAAAGGGAACACTCATTAGCACACAGTAAGGGGGCGCCTGCCAATCAGGATGCTCGGAAAGCAGGCTGTATTGTATCTAACAACCCGCGTTCCGAGTAGCCTGGGTGCTGCTGGCCAGTGCACCATTCCCTTCCCTTCCCCACCCCCTTTCAACTCTTAGCACCCGTGTAGTTTCCTACGCTACGCAGCCCAGCATCATGACGGGTTTTCCGCTAGGCCATTTTCAATGTTGATTACGTCACCATCATCAACCTTGAACACAGACTTGGATACCACAGTGTGCGCCGGGCCGCGCAGCAAAGGGAAGTTTCTTTTATTTTTTTTTTTTAATGCACACCATTAGCAACCGTGTAGGAAACTACACAGGTTCTACTGGCGACATGCCCCTTAGCGGCAGGCACCACTTTACCACCGCCCTCGTTAAGGAACCCTCGCTTTGCTTAGACCATTAACTTGGGTGGCGGGCTGTTACCGATATGCGCGGCCTGCAGCCTTGGGGCATATCGCTTCATTAGACATTGTTGTGCCCTGTGGAAGCCCTCTGGTGGTGCGCGGGCCTCCCAGGGTCGGGACACCAGCGCGCGTAGGCAGCGCGCAAGAACACACGCCGGAGACGTCTGCTCGTTCCGGTGCTCCGGCGCGAACTGCCCGGGCACCGCCTTTATTAACTAGCGCGCATGCGCCGGCCTGCCGGGCCGCGCATGCGCGCTTCGTCTACACAACATCCCTCCTTTTCCCCCAAACAACAAACACATTAAACAGGGGAGCCAACGTGGCTCAAATCAAACTGTACTTAACAGGCTTCGTTACTCAGGCTGCCGAGTCCATGATGAAATCTTGGAACCTTTGCGGTGGACGGCGTCCTTCCCTGCGCGGGTACCTGGGCGAGCCTCTCTCGAGGTCCTCTGGCCCCCCAGGGTGCCCAGGCGGTTCACCGCCTTCCTGCGGTGCCTCTGCTGCTTGTCCTTCGGCAGGACTGGTTTCTTCCTCCGCGGCCACGGGTCCTATGCGCTTGAAGAAGGACACGTTTCTGGTTACCGTCACTCGCGCATTCACAGCTGTGACCATTGACCCTTTGACATGAGTTACTCCCATTGGCTGGGTTTCGTAAGTCATCGAGAGTTTCCCTTCCGGTTTCCTGTTCCGGACTAGGACGGTATCTCCTACTGCTATCTCTTTTCCTGGCAGCCTCCGCCTTGTTGTCTCGTTCTCGTTTCTCGCTGCTCTGTCTGCTGTCACCCGTGCGCTATCGATCACACCTGGGCGTCGGTCTCCCGCTTCGGGTATCAGCCCTCTGGGTATTCGCTTGAACAGTGCCTCAGCGGGTGCGATTCCGGTGGATCGATGTGGGGTGGACCGGTACTCACGGAGAAAGTCGATTAGGTTGTGTCGCAGGTCCTCCCCTCCATCGACAGAAATACGAAAAATTTTGTTTAGTGTCCGCATGAAACGCTCAACCTCTCCATTGGCCCTTGGCCATAGCGGGGTTATCTTCCGGTGCTTGATGCCTCGTTCCGCGCAGTATCTAGCAAACCGCTGTCCTTGGAACGGCGCTCCATTGTCTGAGCAAATCTCAAATGGGAACCCATGGGTGGCGAAGATTTTGTCCATCGCCAGGATGGTGTGATCGCTGGCGGTGGATTCCACGAGTTCCACTTCCGGATACCTCGACCACTGGTCTGTGACCACCAGGAAATATAGGCCTCTTCCTGTCGAGCCGAAATCTGCGTGCACCGTTCCCCATGGCACGTTGCTCCGTTCCATGGCCTGAATGGGTGGGCCTCTTTCCACAGGACTCGTGGCCTGGCAGGGAATGCAGGTCCTCACAAACTCGGCTACCCTGTGCTCCAGATAGGGGAACCAGACCTTCAGCTTGAGGCGTGCCTTCATCTTGGCCATGCCCTGGTGCCCTGTGTGGGCCAACTGGAGGACTCTCATGACCAACGACCTGGGGATCACGATCTGGTTCCCTCGCAGCAACAGGCCGTCCGTGGACACAGAGAGCTCGTGTCGAGCTTTCCACAGCAGTTGTAGGTCCCTTTGTACCTCAGGGTTCCTCCTGGCGTTGTTTAGAAGGATGTCCCGCCACTCTCCTGTGGCCACCGCCCTTTTCACTCTTAGGAACGCCTCGTCGGAGTTCGAGTCGTCCGCAATGTCCTCTCTCGACAAGGCTACTGGCAGGGCTGATTCAATGAAGAGATGCACGGCGTCTCCAGTGTCTGCTACCTCTACGGGACTCTGGGTGTCCCTCGTGCCTGGGTGGCGAGAAAGGTAGTCGGCTGGGTTATGGGTGCCTGGGCGGTAAACTAGCTTGACGCCGTATTCAATGAGGGACAGCATCCATCTTTCGATGCGGGGAGGCGGTTTGGATGACGTTCCTGACAGGATAGGAATCAGGGGTTTGTGGTCCGTAATCACGACGACGGGTTTGCCGAGGATGTAAATTCTAAAGTGTTTGCACCCCCACAGGATGGCGAGGGCTTCCTTTTCTATCTGGGAGTACCGCTTTTCCGTGTCGGTGAGGGCTTTGCTGGCATATGCTATGGGCCTCATGACCCCTAGTTCGTCTGCCTGCATGAGTACTGCCCCCAGTCCCACCGGGCTGGCATCGACCACAATCTCCGATTCCCGGCTGGGGTTGAAATAGGCCATTGTCTCCTGCTCTGACAGGGCTTCTTTGATGGCTTTGAACGATCGTTGTTCACTCTCCGTCCACTGCCAAGTCACGTCATTCCTCGTAAGTGCCCTCAGTGGTTCCGACAGAGAGGCTAGGTCTTTGATGAAACGGCCGCAGTAGTTGACCATCCCCAAGAAGCTCCGAACCTCCGCCGGTGATGTGGGTGGAGGCGCATCCCTTATGTCCCTCACTTTTCCAGGGTCTGGGGATATGCCCCCCGCATGGAAGGTGAACCCAAAGAATTCCAGTCGGTCTTTGAGGAATTCGCACTTTTCTTGGTGCAGGGTCAGGCCCACCGCCTGTAGTCTCTCAAAAGTCTTCTCTAGCCGTTTAAGGTGTTCACTTTCCGACTTTGCGAAGACTAAGATGTCGTCGGACATGTTAATGACACCTTTCAGTCCGGACAGGGCTCCTCTGATGGCATTCTGGAAGACCTCTGTCGCGGACGAGATTCCAAAGTTTAGTCTCTTGTACTGGTACAACCCCTCGTGAGTAGTGAACGTCGTAATGTACCTCGACTCGGGGTGTAGCTCCAACTGGTGGTACCCAGATCTGAGGTCCAGTTTGGAGAAGACTTTGGCACCTTGGAGTTCTCCGACGATGTCGTCTAGAGTGGGTGTGAGGTGACGCTCCCTTTTGATGGCGGCATTTGGGAGCCTCATGTCCACGCAGATGCGTACCGCCCCCGGCTGTTTCAGCTTTGGGGCTACCACAATGGGCGACACCCAAGGGGTGGGGCCTTCCACTCTTTCAATGATGTCCCGGTCGACCAGCTGTTGCAACTCCTCTTCCACTTGGGCTCTTAAGTGAAAAGGAATCCGGCGATGTTTGAGGGCTGTCGGCCTTACAGACTTGTCGATGTGTAAGCGAACGGGCTCTGCTTTCAGTTTGCCAATGCCCTTGAAGAGAGTTTCGAACCTGTGCAGCATGCTTTTCAGATCGGCGTGGTATACCCCAAACGTGAAGTGGACAATGTCGAGTGCTTCTGACGCCGCACAGCTCAGCAGGGAATGTGGGCTGATGCTGGTGACAAAGAATCTTGCTTTGATGGTGTTTTGTCCATGAGAAACCGGGGCAATTAACACGCCTTGTATGGGAAGGGGCGTATCCCCACCAAATGCATATATTCGTGCCATGGACGCTGACAGCTCCGGTGGGCCTGGCAGGGCCTCATAATGTTTGGTGGCTAGCACGCAGACCGAAGCCCCAGTGTCAATGAGAATGGGGGTGGGGACGTCATCGATGTTGACAGTGCATGTGGGTTGGCGCCTCGTGCCAGGGCCTTTTACGATGCCGGAGATGAAGAAAACCTCTTCCTCCTCCTCTTCTTCTTCCGCGATGTCCAGGTCCTGCAGGCCCTGATCGATCGAAGAGATGCCTCTCACTCTGCGAGCGCCTCCCCGTCCAACTCTCTCCGGTCCTCTTCCTGCCGCAACAGGGGAGGCAGCCCGGCACATCCTGGCGTAGTGCCCCGGTGTGCCACACCGGCCGCAAGTTCTCGACTTCGCCGGGCATTCACCGCTCTGGGGGAGGTCATACCCACAGTAGGAGCACGATGAGGCGTTGCCTGGTGTGGGCGGGGTATCAGGCCTTCTCGACGCCCACCTTGACCTTCCTGCTGCTGACCGCCCCACAACAAATGCGTCTTCGTCGTTCTTCGGTCGCGTGGCAGCGTCCATTCTCGCACCTCTGGCTTCCGCTAGCTCATGTGCTCTTCCCAGATCCAAAATTTGCTGGAGGGTCAAGCCAGGTTCTCTCAGTACCTGCCTTCGAAGTTTGCCGGAGCTGCACCCCTGCAGTAGTTGGTTGCGGACCATATCTTCCTCATCGACCCATCTGCAGGAGGTCGCCAGGTGTCTCAGACGGGCACAAAATTTGTCTAGGGGCTTGTCGTCTAGTTGCCTTTCGGCACCCATGACAAATCTATCAAAATCCACGTTAGCCATGGGGAGGAAATGGTCTTTGAGTGCCTGCTTGACTGCGTCATACGTGACCACGGGGATGACTAGGGAGTCGTAGATCTTGTGGACTTCTGCGCCTGCCGAGTAGATCATAGTCGCGATTTTGGTGTCATCATCGTTCACCCCCGATGCCCTGAAGAACATATCTAGTCTCTTGACCCACAATAGCCACTTTGGGCCCAGCTTGGAATGGGGGCCAGTAGTATCGAATTCAGGCATGGGGGCTAGGGAGCTGCGAGATCTGCGGGGGATTGGGGCAGCGGCACCCTCATCGTCGGTCTCTTCTCCCATTTCTGCGTCACGTACTCACAGTTGTCTTTCTTGAGAGAAGGGCGGCTTGTCCTGGTCTCGTGGTAGTATTGGGGTGTAGAAACCCACTTCTTTCTTCTTAAATGCCACAGCCCTGCGCCTGCAGGACTGTGGGTTTTCCAAAAATTGTCTGTGACCTCCAACACGGCTGGTATGTGGCGCACGAGCACCCTTTTGGGCCGCAACCACTGCCGCCACGTGTGAAGAGGGGAGGAGTGAACTCAAAATGGCCGCCGGCGCTCCGCGGGTCCGTAATACGGAAGACTTTCCGTCTCTCCGAAGCTGTCGGAGCACGGAAGCAGTGCGTACCTCCTCGTCGCCAGTGTTGTGCCCTGTGGAAGCCCTGTGGTGCCTCCCAGGGTCGGGACACCAGCGCGCGTAGGCAGCGCGCAAGAACACACGCCGGAGACGTCTGCTCGTTCCGGTGCTCCAGCGCGAACTGCCCGGGCACCGCCTTTATTAACTAGCGTGCATGCGCCAGCCCGCCGGGCCGCGCATGCGCGCTTCGTCTACACAACAGACATGTAACTCGATGGCGCACAGTAGAAACATTCTCTGAGCCATGTCCATAAGGTTTTGATGAGGTACTCACACTAGCTTATTCAATTCAAATACTTTCATCAATAATACTGCACTGCGCAGCAGATAGCTAAATATAACCCATTGGAAAGGGGAGAGTGCGCAAAATGCATAATCCAAAGGCAGACCTCCTAGATCTAGCTTGGATGTGCTCCTCCATCATGGAGTTCTAGGAAGTTATCTGGGGGAAAACCTCTGAAATAATGGACTTCACCAAACTCTTAACTCACAAAATGTACCTGTTAGGCCGTATTAAGTGTCTGAACAAAAGAGATAAGAAATGTGTTGGTCTTGTATGCTTGTTAGGCAAATCACTGATTGCAAAATCGTGAACGAGAGGCGCTGTACCAACCGTGAATACAATGCTGGAAATCCTTTTGTGGTGGAACGAGCAAGAGAAAATAATTAGGAACTCTACAAATCCTATATCCTAGCCCAAAGACTGTTGGGGGACATTATAAAACTACCATGGCAAACAATCTAAACATGAAAACCCTGACGTGTGAACGTTGTATGCTATAATGAGGGCTTTGTGGTTTCCATTTAACTTATTTTTATACATAAATACAGTAATAAAAATGGGAGAAAAAAACAGAAAAGCAGGTCTGTCTGCTTTGTTTCCTTTGCTGTCAATCATGCATTGTAGGCGAATATCATTGCAGACTGGCAGTATCGAGAGTGCAAAGGTTGTATGAAAAATAGGTTCTTCAAATTGCTGGCAACTTCAGGCCAACATCAATCACAGGAGCAACCCTTCGTTGTTATAGTAAAAATTGAGCCGGCTCTGATGTGGAAAACCCAGGTCAATGTGTGTCCAGTATGGCTGAGTGGTGTGCATGTTTTAATAAATGCATTTTTTGCAGCTAAATAAATGCAGAAATATACTGGTTACAAGTTAACTTTTTATATGATACATGATTAATATGGATCAATGCAGAAAAAAGGGCAAAAAATGTATATGGATAAATACAGACGGAAATTACAGAAAAATAAAAAAATGTACAACCTGGAGCCTTAGCTATTGTGTCATGTCAAAATGTAATGGGCTACTGACATTATGTCTAAAATTGTTATGAAGTGTTGGTTAAAAGTGCAATGCTGCTTACAATCTATACGTATAGCTATATTATTAGGCAAGATCATTCTTTATAAACTCCTTATACGGTTTTCCTTTTCATGTTCAATTCAATAAAAACAAGTATTGGCAATGGCAACAGTTTGGGCTTTTGTGTAGGCATGGTAAAGGCACTTGCCAGCCACTGCCATAGTGGTGTTAACTGGCTATTGGTGGTAGCAGGTGCAAAATGATACGAGTAGCTGGGCAACATCAGTGCCTGGCAAAAGCTCAATATTGTATGGATCTACCTCATTACTGCGGTGCCGAAAATCTCGAATCGAACAATTCCAAATTCGAAAACTGCGGCGTGCAGTAATCACTATGAACATATTGCCTGCGTTTCGCCTACCTGCCACCCCTTTACCCCAAAATACTACACATGGCGGCAGCGCACATAACTTATTTCCTTTCCCGGGGCCGTTTCCCTGCAACGTGAATTCCGCCTCCCCATTGTGGGGCGGACGTCCGCCGCAGGGTCCTGTGGGCTATGCCAGTGCTCATTTTTAACAGGACTTAAATGAAGGACACGCATAGTGCTTACAGAGTGGCTGGAGGCAGAAATGGTTAAGACATTTATTACACCATTAGAACATTTACAACTCCAATTAAGTCATTAACTCGTAAAAGGCTGCTTTGAAAATACATTGTGAGGCACTTTGAGTGCAAAGTTTGATGGTAAGGCTTGATTAGAGTGAGTTCAAAGCGTTCCCATGAGGAGGTGTGTTGGGTGGGAATGGCCATTGGGATTAGCATGGTCATGGGTAATCAAAGGGTTTGCAAATAACTAAACAACACATACAAGCTTTGTATCCCTCGTCATATGCCATTTCTCCCTATCTGAACTCTAGCTAAAACGCCACCCAATAGCCCGAACTAAGAAGCAGGCATCCAGATAAGGGTTGTATCAGGTCTTTTTACGTATGAAAATCTTGGAAATATGAAAGGTTTATTATTTTCTTGCATACATTTATGCACACGTTTAGAGCAGAGGGCAGTGCAAAGGTCAGTTTACTTGACAGAAAGCAGAACGCTTCTTTTGATTTTTACCTACATGGATGTAATTGCAAGCCATGGAGAAAAGTCTGTTGTGTGTAGATGCTCAAACAGAAGCATTGTGCATATTTATTTTCCCAGCATTTTAGGATTGTATAATTAATAAGACAGAAAACTAAGTTGCAATTGAGAATTAATCTTTTGTAACAAATTATGCTCATTTTTCAGTGACAGCAAACCAGTATTGCACAATTGTATTTTTCAGAGTTCCTGTGCTGTGTGTATAATCAGGCAGAGGCAGATCATTTTTACATTTAATTTACACTCTAATTCTAAAAACAGTGTGTAAAATGATGGGAGTATGCTCGGTCTAGTTTACATCCATTCAACCATGAAGTCAATGGGGTACATTACTATAAATGGTCAGTGGCAGCATAGTCTTTGCTCAAGGGTGAGTGATTGTAATTACACCAATCACACGTGTAATAGCCTCTCAAATCTTCAAGACTACAATCAACAAATCCAAAGCCTTACTCTCCAGGAGGTTCAAGCACTATTCAAAAACAAACAAATGAAAGTTACATTTGTAATTGAAATAGAAACGCAGCAAGACCTGCCCCTGTGATAATCCAGATAGGTATTTAACTTTATGTAGAACTTCATACATGGTTCTTCCAACATCTAGGCACTGCGATTATTATACCTCAGTCAATACTCACTTTACCGACCTCTGAAGGATGTTAGCCAATAAGATAGCTTAGCCAGCTCAGTAGGTTGCAGGTTTGAATCCCGGCAAGGCCAACTCAGCCTTTCACCATTTTGAGGTCGATAAAGGAGTACCAACTTCGGTTTGGCGATAATTGTATATGTTCTATGTACAGCGCTTTGCCAAAAGCGCTATAGGAATAACAATTTGACCATGAGATTAGGTATAGAGTTTAGCATGGAGTCCTTACCTCTCTGCACGGTTGTATCATAACATTGGCTTACCATTAGGTAGTAATAGATCCAGGAAATAAGGACTTTTCATTAAACATCAAAAAACAATTCTGCTATCAATCCTCAAAACACACAATACAGTTAATGTTTGCTTTACTATATAATTAGCTAGGTTTTTGTGTTTTCAACATTTAAATATGTACAGGAGAGATCAAATGGCCACACCTTGGAATACACCTTGCATTATTTCTCTATCACAGTGCAGAAAGCTACTGGATGGTAATGATTTCCATACAGTTTTTGCACATGTCGGCTGCAAGTCACATACATTTTACTCTCTTGCAAAGGAGGAAAGTCATTTTTTTACCCTCTTGAAATCACATTTATTCTCAAAGTTTAAAAATAGGGACTAAAATACTCCCACCTCAAAATCTTATCTAAAGCACTGCTAAGAAGTATAAACTAAATTTCATCTCAATCCTCCGGCCACAAAATTAGCGTTTGTAATAGTACAGTTTATGATTACTTACGCATGGCACAGTTGTATGGGGTAGACAGTCCTTTGTTCATTATAAACACAGAACCCTGGTCAGACTTCCCTACGTGCTTGACTTCAATCTTCTCAATACGCGGGGACAGTGAAAGCTGCCGCTCCTTCTCTTTGATGAACAACTCATTACGCATTTGAGCTATTTCTGCATTTGAAATTCGTGGTGCCAGAGAGGTTGAAATTAGCCCTGCAAAACAAAGCGGTTATAAGCACATTATAAATTAATTTAAGCATCATAACGTTGTACTAACAAACCCAAATTACTAAGATTGATATCAAAGAAAAGGATGCCAAGTCAGCAGTCTGGACATAAAATACATGAAATTACTCGATTCCAACTATTTGTTTGTGATGATATTGTATTGTAGTTGTTATTTATATAGCACTCTTTACCCACTTGTGTGGCCTCAATGCGCTTTTTCCTTGGTTGAACTCCCTTGGTGACCGTAGTCGGTGTGGTTAGAGATTCTAGGGGATTAGCTTAGATGCGTGTGTGCATGTTTGCCATTCTAAGACTTGGGTGGCTGGCAAGACACTCGACTAAGCAGCCCAGTAGAGGTCAGACACATGGGTGGGTGCTCGTGAAGGTTAGAGATAGAATGCTGTTGTTGAGAGTCTATGTAAGGCCAGCTATACTGGGTTCCTTTCGGGTGGTGGTCGCGGTATGCTAGTCGCAGAGGTGTTGTGGTACGTCAGGTGTTTCAGTCTGGACGGCTATGTGTGAAACTAGGCTGGATGTGCTTAGCTGTAGACGTGCATGTCTTCTATTTAACGCTAAGTACATTAGTATTTTGCAACTGGGACAACAACTAACCACTCATTTGTATTGTATCTGAAATGACAGAAATCATCGTCCTACACATGTTTTCTGTTGAAAGTTCAGCTAACCAAGTATCTTAAACTAGCACAACGCTTTAAAATGAATAATGAGCATAGATGGGGTTGGGTTAAGAAACAGAGCAAGGTCAGAACGTAGAGTATGTGTTCCCTCTTCTATCGATACATTCAAGAAGGATTAAAATAAATGTAAACTCCCCAAATGATTACACAAGATAACGTGGTTAGCGTGCGATCTGTCAGGTTTGACAGAGATGCTCGCGACCTTATGCATGAGCAGGGGTGGGAAGAATGCATAGAATTCTAAACATTTGGAAGACAAATAGCCCTGTGTACCACAATCCTATTTCTAATTATTGACATTACAAGGCCTGTAAAGAACCCTTTGAGGTAATGCAACGTTGGCCTTTTGGTATGCATGCCTGCATATAGGCATTTCACTCAACATTCATTCATCTACAGCAGCCTCCAGCTATTTTGTTCTGCTACAGAAATTAATAGACAAGGCTGCAGAAGTAGATGACAGGGCATAAAGGAGCTTCAAACACGGTCTTTCATTTGAATGTGTGTGCACACTAATCTGAACAAGACCAATACATTTTGAGAGACAGAACCATTATTGAGAGGATTTCCTTTGTTTTTTAACAGTTTATTTATATAGGATTTATAAAGCGCGAACTGTGGCCCGAAGGCATCAAAGTGCAGAGGTGGAGCGGTTTCACAGAAACAAGAACCACAGCCTAAGGAGCAGTGAGGAAACCAAAGAGATGAGTCTTTAGTAACTTCCTAAAGGGAAGATATTCGGCCCGACCTCTCAAATGAAATGGCAAGGCATTCCATAGGGTGGAGGCCAATACTGAAAAGGATCGACCATCCAGACGCTTTCAGCAAGATTTTGGAATTTTCAACATGATCTGTGTTTCCGACGGTAGGCTTCTAGCAGGATAGTACCTTGCCAGTTTTTTCCTCAAATAATGAGGCCCGACATTATAAAGCGCTCGATGCAGGACACACAAAATCTTGTACTCGATCCTCACTCCCACCGGCAGCCAATGAAGCCGGAGAAGCAGCTTACATTAGTATTAGCACAAGTTAGTATACATGACTTAAAAAGTGACAAGTAGTATTGCCCGTTGCTAGTAAAATAAATGAAACAAATAGGTTTTTACAGCTTTCCTAAAGTTAATCAGGTTTTAACCTTTTATAGGGTCCTCGGAGGACAG
Source organism: Ambystoma mexicanum (assembly GCF_040938575.1). Classification (NCBI taxonomy): domain Eukaryota; kingdom Metazoa; phylum Chordata; class Amphibia; order Caudata; family Ambystomatidae; genus Ambystoma; species Ambystoma mexicanum. The sequence continues at coordinate 325,516,691 of NC_090939.1, read as the reverse complement.
AAATGCAATTGTCATGCACATCGGTTTAACTGAAATTGATAAGCATTGCTGCAAGAGTGGGTGTGACAAACTTACTATTGCGGGAGTACAGGGATGAGTAGTGGCTACTACCAAAAACAGCAGTGATTACAATCAAAGGTGAAACAGGCACATCCTGAAAGGTGTACCTCCTTCGCCACTTGATGAGCCAAAGATGAACCAAAAAGTGAGGGGGTGCTACTCTCCTTTCAAAGGCAAACTGCCACAAGGAATTGGTCCAAAGCAAGCCTGTTTGCTTTAAGAGGTCCAATCCTTGTTGTAATAAGTGCCATTTGCCTTAGGACACTCACCCAGAGTACCTTCTTTGCAGAAAACAGAGGGGACAGGAAAAGGAAGAGACCCCTAGCAGAAGGCAAAAAGGTGGGCCCTTCACAGGCTACCTTACCTCTCAGGCTACCCTTCCTCTCCCTAGTCCCATGTCTGCATGCTTCAAAGCCATTCCAGTGATCAGCATCGCGGTATGGGTTGAAAGGGGCCCCTAGGGGTCCCTTACATCTGTGGAAACAAGGCGAGTCACCACACACGATAGATACGCCAGACACGAGGTTGTATTCCCAAAGCTAGGGTTTATTGCAAAGCAAAAGTCTCAGTTGGCCAACTCGGTCTCACGCCCCGCGACGTGTATCTCTAGACCTCGAGGGACGCAAGAGCGTGAATTACGTACATCACTTACATATATACAAAATGCATATTAAACAATCAGCTATGACATGTTTAACACCCCCTTTTATTGGGTTACTTTGAACTTGGTGTGATGATGGACACTTTCGACAACTATGACACCTTCAAATATCTATTCTAGTAACAATTTGCAATTTGTGAGTGCGGAGGCATCTTTTAGTTGTTGAACAGAACACAGCGCTTCTGTTCCTGGAAGCGAGCTACATACGGGGGGGGGGGAGAGTTGCATTCCAGACCTTGCTATCTATGAGGTGCTATTCGTGTCCTGGGAGACCCGACACGCTCTAACGGGGCTCAGCAAAGGGGGGCCGTAAGAAGAGCATAATTCAAGCCTTTAGCTGCTTTATTCTAACATATTCTACCATATAACGAGACTGGCAGGCAGCTGCGAAATGATTAAATGCCCTGCAGCTCTGCTTCAAGGCTACATTCGGGAGGGAGCCGGGCATTCTTCCTGGCGCTGCCTACGTTGTGTTTCAACAAACTCTTGTTATCCTCGCGGCCCTGCGGCCTTGTCCTTTTACGTGCAGACAACAATGTTTTACAGTCGAGCAGTGTAAGCAGAAAATGTACTGCGAAGCAATAAGAACAGAAAGCAATGAGCAATGTTTAGAAAACAAAATGGCGATTCTTGTTACATCAAAATGGCCGTTCATTGGCAAACTCGGAAACCTATATTCCGTCATATCGTGCATGAGACGGTTGGCCCACGGCCATCAAAATACATTTGCGGTCACATATGAGAGGTATCCATTTTTCTAGACTGACATGGTCTGGCTTTGGTACGTCAGTGCTGCCTCTGAAGCACCGTTCCCAAGGGCCCCATGAGGGAAGTTTCTATGCCCTTGGGGAAGGTGTGTCTTTCTTTACTAAGGAATCGAAGGAATCAGCATCCTGGCTGTGGTTCCACAAGCCAGGTGTGGAGATATTAAGCATAGACACCAATAAACATCAGTCCTGTTACGGTTAAGCCCTGCTCACAGAGTTGATGCGGATGCAATATCAAATTGATGCGACTTCATCGTGGTGTGCTCTTTATCAGTCACCATGCCACAAGCAAACATTGCTTATATTTAGGATTAACCTTCCACCAGACTGATTATTGAAGGCAATTATTATTATTCAGATCAGTGTGCAGAAGTTAAATTGCTACATCTTCCTCCAGTGACATTATGTCCCAGCAGCTGTCAAAGATGCACAGGTGAACTTAGAACCTGGTCTGTGCCACGGTTTTGTCAGACTAGTTACAGCAAGGTACCTGTGTGCACTATAATGGTGGTATGGAGCATTTTGAAAGGGGGCGGGGTACTGATTAGAAGACCACACTTTCAGATATAGAATTACACTATTTTATAAGGGAAAAGAAGTTGAACAAAAAATAAAAATGCTAGGGTTTACACACACTTGCCGATGACAATCTGTCACAGCAGCTGACTTTTAAAAAAGAGATCGCAGATATGGGGCGTTGACAGGTTCTGCAAACCAGGCGGGGAGAATCCTCGACAGAAAAAGTGCAAGGAGAAAGAGTGCCTTGACTAAATACCTCTGTTCCATTTACACAAACATAAAACAAAACAAAAAATAAAGATTCTAGAACGAATAAAAAAGAGGATATGAGGGGGGCGTGGCCTGGAGCGCGAACAATGAAGCCGCTCCTGTAATGGCCTCCGTACAAGACCCGCGGCAAAGATGAATAAAGCAACCTAAAGGGATCGGTCTGCGGCATGCCTCGGCTTATAGGCAAGGCGAATCCCTGGGGCGTCGGCTGCTGCCTTGTGAGACGACATTACCATCCCTGAAACCTGAATTCGGCCCGTTCTCCTGAGGCCCCATGCCTCCTGGCACAGCTCCCAAGATGGCGGCCGGGGAGTAATCACTCCATCGTCCCCAAGACAGAACGAAGTGAGCCGCAAATTGGAGGCCCGGCAGTTGGATCCGGGCTGGCAGGGGCTCCTGGCTCTCTCGCCGCAATAATTAAGAGGCCCCCTCCTCCCCGTCCCCGATACGAGCTGTCTGGAGCCCCGTCGGCGGCGTAGCAGCCTCCCCTCCCCCCATCACAGCGGTCCCGCTGCCCTGACAACTCCGCAAGGACGCAGCGGCTCCCCGCCGGGGAGTCGAGCAGAGGCGGCATTGAGGCCGGCAAGCATATCCCCCTCGGCGGGGAACAGGCACCACTCACTCGGATTCCCGGCAAAAGCGGATCCGCCGAGTCGCGACGGCTGGACGTCTCCCGAAGCCACACTGCCGACGGGTCCTGGAGTGACGGGGACCAACGATCCTGCGGTGAAGCAGGGGTGAGGCGGAGGCTCTCCCGCTCCGAGGGAGGGCCCAACTAACGCTCGGGGGCCGTGCCTCCGGAGCCACCAGTCTTGCCTGCGCTGACGGCCGGGCAGCCTCCTCCCAGATCCAACAGAGGCCGCCATCAGCCCCACATTGCCCTGCCACCCCACCCCGGGATCCCAACACGGGAGTGAAGACGTGTTGGGGGGTCCTAGTAGCGGCCCCTCCTTCATCAGGCGGCCCGGCTCTTTCCAGGGGCGCCCCGGCCCACTCTCCCCGAGAAGGCCTCTCATAAGCCTGGCCCGCTGACAGCCTACTCAGCAGCAGCTGCTGATCTACTTCTCTTCAGCACCGGAGCCCGACCCAGTGAGCCCTGACGAGGTAGGACCCCCCCATCCGACCAGAGCGCTCTGGGTGCTCCGCTTGAGACACCCCTCTCTCCCGTCTCTGGGACTTCCTGGGGCGCCCCAGCCCACGCCTGCCATCCATATAAGATCCTAAGTCCCGACCACGAAGCCCCCTCGGCCGGACACATTCCACCGATCCTCCTACAGGAGCTGCTCTGACACGGCGACCCCCTTTCTAATGCCACAGAGACAAGGCCTGGTGATCCTCTTGGTGTCTGACGCTCTCCCCCCCTGCAACTCGGACCCTGAGCCCCCTTGATCCAGTAAACCTCACCTCGAGATCCCTAAGCATTGCAGCCACGGCAGCCCGAAGCTCATAAAGCCAACACAATGTCGAAGCCAACGAAATCAGCTAAATCTACGGACATTTCTACTATGCTCCTAGCAGCGGACAGGACGAAGAAACAGGACACTCCCCCTAAATTAACTCCACAAAAACCCCCCGAGGAGCAAGGAAAATTAGCCACGAAGGAAGACATACAGGCCTTCATGCAGGATATCAAAGCGGAGTTCCGATCCTGTATGTCAGAGCTTACCACGCGGATGGATCAGACGGATCAAAGACTGACCAAGGCGGAACAGAGACTGGGCGAAGTACAAGACCTGACCCAGAGCCACGACGCCACCATCCTAGACATGAGACGGGAGATTCTGGCGCTGCAAAACAAGAATGAAGTGATGGAATCTAAACAAGACCACCTGGAAAACAGGGCACGACGAAACAACCTCCGCATCCGAGGAGTCCCTTCAACCATCCTAGACAAAGAGCTACCAGAATACATTGGCAATTTCTTTCAAGCCCTTCTCCCAAACATGGATAAAACCCAACTTATCTTGGACCGTACTCACAGGCTACGACCAAGACGAGGGGTAGATTCGGACTGCCCCCCCGACGTAATTACCAGGGTCCATTTCTACGCTACGAAAGAGGCCATCTCGGCCATCAGCCGCACCAAAGATGAACTTTCATTCATGAGCTCCCCACTGCAAATCTTCAGGACCTCTCGCTAACAACCCTACAGAAAAGAAGGTCACTTAGACCCCTAACACTATTCCTACAGAGCCAGCAAATTTGCTACAGATGGCTTTTCCCCTCCACTCTCCAATTCACATTTCGAGGAACCCAACGCAGTATCAGCCACCTAGAAGACGCTGAGTCAATCTTACACCCACGCTCCCTGGAGGCCCCGACAGCTCAGTCCCCGCAGCACTCGCCAGCTGAGGCGGAACGGCTGCCCCAGGGACAGCAGCAGCAGCCGTGGACGAAGCCTCAGAGACGCCGAAAGATAAAATGATACAGCCCTCCAGGGCACTTACGCAGACCGATCCAGAGATGATATCAATTTCCGATATTGCCGCGGGTCCCGAGCGGCCCATACCCCACTCCAAGGAGTATGTCACCAACTCACCCTCGGAGACGGGCCCTATGTAGTGGTTGGATCCCAGCCCCGATGGCTGGGAGGACAGTTAGAGCCCAGTTGGCCCACTCATATAAAAGTTTACCCTCCCGTTGGAGGATACAGGAAACCCAGCCGCAGGAAAGCTTAGTTAACTCTGAGTCACAAAATGAAGACTGAATACCCCCAGCCCCCCCACGAGGAACAGAATTCCATTCCAGAGGACATCCAGGAGGCTCCCCCTCCACACCAGAAACTAAGGTTTCTAACGTTGAATGTTAGAGGACTCAACGCCCCACAGAAGCGGAAAGCGATCCTAAAACGCATTCAGAATGATAAGGCCTCCATTGTCTTCCTACAGGAGACACACCTGATTCCGGCGGATTTGACGAGGCTCCGAGATCGGCAATTCCCACTACAGTTTCTGGCATCGAACGGAACAAAGAGGGGTGGCACAGCAATCTTATTCGCCAATGGTCTGAAGCCGCAAATTCTAGACTCTAAGCCGGGCCCTGATGGCCGCTTTGTGGCGGTGAAGTGCCGAATTTTCAGCCAACTATACACGTTGATCTCCGTATATGCCCCGAACGAAGAGCAGGAGGCATTCTACTCGACAATAGAAAGCACCCTCCTACCGTTTGCTGAGGGCCAGACCATCATCGGGGGAGATTTCAACGGAGTCCCCGACCCCTTAGTAGACAGATCACACCCCCCAGCCCGCGGGGACTTTGGCTTGGCGATCGCTTTACTTAAACTGTTCCGAACCTTCGACGTGGTGGATACCTGGAGGATCCTCCACCCAGGGGAGCGAGACTACTCGTGCTATTCCTATGTACATAGAATTTACTCACGCATCGACTTTCTGTTGGCATCCCCGCAGATCCTGGCAGACACAGATGATGTCCTCATAGGTCCCAGAATCCACTCAGACCACGCGCCCATAATGTTAACGCTAAGGGCCCATAATCCAGACCCGTCCCCAAGACGCAGATGGTCTCTTTATGACCCTATCCTAAACGATATGGCCACCAGAGACGTAGTAGCTAAAACAATAAAGCAGTTCTTTGAAGAAAATAAAAATGAAGATACTTCCCAGCAAATACTTGGGACGCAATGAAGGCCGTGGTGAGAGGGGTACTGATCTCCCGAGGAGCGGCCTACCACAAACAAAAACAACAGTCACGCCGCATCCTAGAAGAAAAGGTCCTGGAGGCGGAGACGGCGTGTAAGGCCAGAAACTGGTCCCCGAGAACCTACCGAGCCTTGCAGACGGCCCGAAAGAAATTAGAGGCCCATTATACGGAGGACACAGCCCAACTTCTAACCAAAACAAAGCAAAGTTACTATGCCAGAGGAAACAAGGCGAATAAATTCCTGGTGGAAAAACTGGCAAGAATCAAGAGGAGGAGCACTATTATAGGCCTCCGAGACCCCCAGGGTACAGTCCAGTTCGCAGATCGGGATAAGTTGAGAATTGCAGAGGCCCACGTGACCGAGACTATGACGGCTACCCAAAAACCAAACTCTCAAATGCAAGTAGAGAAGAGTTGGAGGCCCCGATTACCAGCGAAGAGATCGACGAGGCTGTTAAAAGCTTGAAAACTAGAGCCCCAGGCCCGGATGGTTTCTCTCGATTTTTTAAACTCTTTCGGCCCCAGCTGTTAGCTCCAATGACGACCCTCTTCAACTCCTTTGCCACCTCTGGATCAACAACCCCATCGATGAAAGAGTCGATCACAGTACTAGCGCTGAAGCCAGGAAAAGACCCCAGAGATATCGCAGCATATAGTCCCATCTCCTTATTAAACCTGGATGCGAATATCTATTCAAAGGTCTTGGCAAACCGATTAGCGAAGCTTCTTCCGGACATTATAGACCCAGACCAGACGGGATTTATTCTAAACAGAGCCACCACGGATAACACTCGTAGAGTCCTCAACCTGGTCGAGATAGCGAGGCAAGGCTCGCAGAAACTCGCCCTGCTAGCCTTGGACGCGACCAAGGCTTTTGACAAAGTGGACTGGTCGTTCCTATGTCTTACCCTGGAATCGTTCCGCCTGGGGCCAACCTTTGTAAAGCTAATCTTAGCGAACTACCAACCCTGACTACCCTTCTCCAAGTAAACGGCCTATTAACCAGCCCGATCTCCTTAACATGCGGCACTAGACAGGGCTGTCCCCTCTCTCCCCTACTCTTCGCTATGTTTATGAAACCCCTGGCCCAACGGATCCTCCTCAACACAAGAATCAAAGGTCTCCAAGTGGGCCCCACCCAGCATAAGATCGCGCTCTACGGTGATGACGTGATGCTAACCATCACAGACACCTCCCAGTCCTTAAGAACCACCCTAGCGGAAATCCACAGATTCGGGAAGGTGTCCGGATTTGCCGTCAACTTTGTGAAATCAACAGCGTTGGGGATAGGATTAGACCAAAGAGACAAAGAATCCTTCAGCGCCCAGTGCGCGATCCCACTAAGTGAAACATCCATCCCCTACCTCGGGGTGCGGATCCCTGCTGACCCTGGAGACACTTATCGGATAAACTTCCCGCCCCTGATTAAAACACTGGAAAAAGACCTGGACGTCTGGCGCACACAGGAAATATCACTAATAGGTTGCATCACGGCCTGTAAGATTAAGTTATTGCCACGATTTCTGTACGCCTGCTCGGCCCTTCCCATCATAGTCCCTCGCCCCCAGCTGCAGCGACTTCAGAGGAAGATATTTGAATTCATATGGAGGGGGAAGAAAGCTCACATTCCGCGGAGGACCATGCTGTGTGCCTCGGACCAGGGAGGCTTGGGGGTCCCGGACCTCCAAAAATACCAAATGGCGGCGCAGATAGCTCACACCCGGGCTTGGACCATAGCGTCAGGGCGCCCCAAATGGATGGACATAGAACAATCCTGATTACCTCTCCCCCTGCGCTTTCTCTTGCACCTGCCGACTGCACTGCGGTGGTCGTGGCCAGCCATTTTATCTTCGACCAAGCAGACGTTGAAGGCATGGGATTGGGCCCGCAAATCCAGAGGCATCCCGAGAGACCATGGCCCCTCAGCTCCAGTCTTCCACAATCCGGCATTCTCACCTGGATCTTCCCCCTCGAACTACAGAAACTGGATCGCCGGAGGCCTCAGCTCCCTAGGCCAACTATTTGAAGGATCCCAGCCGCTGACATTCGTCCAATGCAAAAGAGCGTTTAATCTCTCGGAGTCGGACAGGTTCTCATACTGCCAAATCAGGCACTGGTGCTCACATCCCCAAATGTGTGAGGCTGCCACCTGAGACCTGGACGCCTTGGAACTAACGGTGGCCGACCCTCCAGCCCGAGGGCGGATCTCGACGCTGCATCGACTATTCCAGGTGAACCTATTGTCAGCCAGAGCAACATATATGTCACAGTGGGAGAAAGACCTAGGGCACCCGATCCAGGATCAGGCCTGGACCGATATCTGGTCCCGCACGCATTCATCTTCTTTCTGCATCACCAACCGAGAATGCGCACATAAACTTCTCTTGAGATGGTATTTCCCACCGCTTCAACTACACCACTTCAGTCAGTCGCTGGACCCACAGTGCTGGCGTCGCTGTGGCTCGCCAGGCTCTTACCTACACATGTGGTGGTCGTGCCCGGTGGTGTCGGTCTTTTGGGCCCAATGTATAGTTATCATCGCAGACATTACCCAGATCACCCTGCCACTAAAACCGGAACCACTCCTGCTGGGGACCCCAATTCCAGACATCTACCCAAAAGCGGGCACGCTTGCAGCCCTCATCACTCAATTGCTCTTGGCCGCTAAAATCACAATAGCCCGGACATGGAAGTCTCTGGAAGGCCCCTTAACGGTTGAAATGGTGGTTGAAAATCTGGGACATTTTCATCGCTGAGAAAATCATGGCAGCAAATAGAGGCCATCTCCACCGTTTCACAAACATTTGGTCGCCGGTGATAGACTATGACCTGCACTTCCTGGTGCTGACATACAAACCACGCCTAGTGATGAATGCCCTGCGGGCGGCAGACGGAGAACAGACTCAATCGATAGAGGAGCAGACCCCGGTTGATAGCCAGAATCAGGTTCTGGTGACGTAAACTCGGAGATAGAGGAGGAAGACTGAGCGGTGTAAGTGATGACAGGGGCAAAGAGACAGTCCTCAGAGACTGCCGGAACTAAAGGGTGGGAGCGGGTCTCTGGGGATATACAACTATATGTTAATGCTGTTAAAAAGTGTTGAACTGATATGCTAATTTGTTTTCCTGTGCGCTAACCAAAAATAAACAAGTTAAAAAAACATTTTTTAAAAAGAGGATATGATAAAACTCAATCAGGTCCTTCATCAAATGGATACGTTTTGAGACTTTTTTCAAATTGGCCAATGGATGGAGTGGATCTGAGCATACTAAACAACTTGTTCCATGTCATGGGAGCATAAAAGTAAAAACTGGCACATCCCATTTACTTCAGGGAAAACCGGGGTTGTGTCAGAATACTGTCATTGTTTGATCGGAAAGTGCGTCTACAAGGGGGCTCTCTTGATCCGGGAGCAGAGATAGGACGGGGCAGCATTAGACATGCATTTGTTCGTTTTACATGAAGCCTTCAAGTGTATTCTCCTGGAGATTGGGAGCCAGTGTAAATTTCAACAAGCTGTCGAAATATGAGCTCTACAACTCAGCCCACTGGGCTCTCCCCACCCTGCTCCCAGCACTATGCCATGGCTCCTCCCCATCCTGCTCCCACCACAGACCCTCAGCTCTCCCCACCCTGCTTCCACCAATGTCCCTGGGCTAGTGGAGGAGCATAAATATTTCTCCCAGATACGCTGACCGAGCGTAGCGAGGGAGCCCGAGCCAATCAAGGGGGTTCTCCCCCAGGATTTTTTTTATTTTTTTATTTTTTTAAAATTGGTTAAAAATGTTACATTTTAGAGCATACTTGGAAAAGAAACATTGGGTATAAAGCCAAACAGTTTGCAATTGGCGCTGGGGGGCCCAGGGCAGTGTTCGAAATTGAGGGAGCTCAGAGCTATTTAGCTCCTGCTTGGACTCTAGAAGAGCCTGGTGAGCTTGATACCAAAAGATACCAGGAGCTACTTTTAGCTCCCAAGGCTAATTGATGCCTTACAAGCATGCATGTGCGACATTAACTTTGAGTATTTGCAAATGCTAATAAAGAAGTAGTGGGACACATCTAGTAGACATTTTAAACAAATTAAATCATACATAATGGACAAAAAGTAAAAGTGTGCATCTCATGTGGAAGTTATATTTGTGGTTCGGTGTGTACTCATTCCTGGTTCCTCATGCCTGCCTGGCGATGACTGACACCCAGGAGTTGGTTTTAGCTCATGCTCATCAAATCTTAATTTCGAACCCTGCCAGGGGGCAGGCATAGTATTTTCTACTGGACAACTATGATAGATGTCCAGTTAAAAGATGACATCCTTGTCCCCATTACCTCACAGTGCCTAACACACGCACACAATCACAAAGTGATTGTGTGTATATGCAAGGAGCTGGCGGGCCCAGGAGGGAAGCATGGTATTTTTTAATGGACATCTATGATAGAGCCAATGTCCCCTGGGCTCAACAGTGCCTCAGAAAGAGAGCTAATGTTGGCAGGTGGGAAGGGGATGGTGCAACAAAGGCATTTCCAAAAAGCCTTTGTTGTACAACCTCACCCGCCAAAATCGGACAGACAGACACACACACACCCGTTTTCCCCGGTCACAAACTTTCCTACCCAGCGCACCAGCTCCTGCATCACAGGAATCGGGAAGCAAGAGCTTCCTGGTTCCTGCATGCAAGGGCCCGAGTGTGGGGCTGAAACGCCCTGCTACAGCCTGCTCTATCTGCATGTGCTAGGAGGAGCAGGAGCTCCCGCTCACACATGCAGAAATTCCCAGCCAGCATTTCCACTGAGCTATGCTAGGCTGGCAAAGCAAAGCGCACCCAGGGTTGCATGGCTCATTGTGCATTTGCCGCTGGGGAACTAACTGCCAAAGGGAAACAGTGTTTCTCTCTGACAATTCAGCCAGCCCAGCAGCACTCCGTCAGCTGGAAAAAGCAGCTGAGGGAGTGCTCAGTGTTTCACTGGGCTGGCACCTCGGCTCCTCCATAATGGGTGAGGGGGCCACTGTGTCAACGCCCCCTTGCCATTGTGGATGAGCCGCACCTGCCCAGGGCTCCCCTCTGCCCCACATTTTCTTTCCTACTTTAAAAAAAAAATTATCTTTTAAAAAAAAGAAAATAATTCAGGCTTTGTGTCCTAGTCCCCCACCCCCAGGAATGCAGCCGTGACACGCCCACATGGGGGATCATGAAGGAAAAGGCTCTTGGTTGTGTAATAGTTGATTGTGTAATTTTGTTGGCGGGAGGAGGGGAAGAATGGGATGAAAGTGTGTTTTCTTATATTGTTAAAGGTAAAACGTGTTGCATATGAAACTAAATAGGCAGACTGACATACCTATGTACTAGATCTTAACAACTCGCTTGGTGGTCAAACACGATATGACGACTACAGACCGCCTTCATGATCCTCAGACTTAACATGCAAGGCCTCTACTCCCTTATTACAGGAAACACTTGTGTACCCCAGCTGAAAATAGGTCATAAAGAAGGAAATTCCCTCAACAATACCTAGCCTCTAGTGGGTCCAAGAAGGGTAAGACTGGAATCCTCATTGCTCATGGGGTCCCGTTCCAAGAAATGGACAATTTCCTCTTGTTTCCGCTCTATCACCTCCTCGCTCCCTTTCTATGGAATGATCTTCCTCTCCCTCTACGCACTACTACAAATATCACTATTTAAATCCAACCTCTACTCCCTTTTGAAGAACCACTACATCTCGGTTCTGCTTTTCCCCGACCGCTCTACGACAACCCCATGGTACTTATCTCTCACCCCATCTTCTTAAACTTAGCACTTTCTCCACTATCCTATTCCTATATCATGCTCCAATGTTCTCTTCCCATGTTCATGTTTCTACCTCCCCTGCAAAATCTGGTCTTATATCCACGGTTTATAGTGATAATACCGAATCAAAAAATCTCGAAAACAAAAATCTCGAATACAAAAGGCAGAAAAAAAAAATATCGAATTTTTTTTTTCAATGTGTTTTTTTCCAAAATGGGGGGGGGGTTCCCCCCCCAACCCCCCTTTTTTTCATTTTTTTTTTTATTTTACCCCTTTTTTTTACTTACCTGACCCCAAAAACATAAAAATAAATAAATAAAAAATTCGATATTTTTTTTTTCGAGATTTTTGTTTCGGGCTTTTTGTCATTCGAGATTTTGTTTTCGAGATTTTGACTGACCACCTATATCCACATCCTCTCACCCACTATTAACCCTTTAAGTGCCATGGGTATTTCTCCCCAGTGCCAGGGCTTTTTTTGGTGATTTCCGTATGTGGCCATTCAATGGCTTGTAACTATTTTGTTACACGAGATATCTCGGGCAAATTTGGCTCCTTTTATTTCCACATGTAGGCGGTCGTAACGCCACCCAGGAATCATAGGTTGCTGTAGGGGGGGTGAGAGACAATAACCAAAAAGGGGGAACATTTTGGATTTTTTCAAAAAATGCCAATAAACTGATGTACAAAGTAGACTGGTTTTTTCCTTGTAAGAGCTAGGAACAAATGGTTTATTGTGCTGAATTCCCCAATTTCCTGGCTTTCAAGAACAGGTCGAGCGGAAACGGGAAGAAATTATTTTGATGTGGTTATCAACCGTTTTGAGAGGTAGGCGATTTTGGCCATTTTTGCCAATTGGACATGCATAGACGGAATGGAAGAAAAGGGTAGGAAAAGGGTAGGAAAGCCGATATGGAGGACGGAAAGGCATATATTTTTGGAAAGTAGACAAAATTCCCAAGTTTAGGAAGGGGTGATTTGCGTAGGTCAGGCAACAACTAGGTTGGGGAAACTGCCATAGATTAGGTGAAAAGCGGGAAAATGACCGAAAAAAAGGTGTGTGTTAGACATGGTTGGCTTGGTACGGCAATGGCTTCTATGAATTTTGAGAAAAGCAATGCTCTGCTACATTCTCCGACAGTTAGGAGACCACACATTTTTTGTAGTGTTTTACAAAACAAGCAGTACCAGAAGCCAAACACTGAGCCATGGTACACAGGAGTTTTACGCTCACGGCCTGAACAGAAGCACTTAGCATGTGTAAATCAGGAAAACCAATGTGGTGAGGAACGGCAAGCATACATTTTTTGAAAGAGCACAGACAGACCTTTTCAAGGGTAGGTGACTTGTGCAGGTTACAAAAGAGTATGGTGCCTAAAGCAGTGACTAAATGTAGGTCACATTTTGGAAATGAAAGGGTTGTGTGACAAAGGGCACCAGCAAATGGGTCAAGACGTTATGAAAACCACACAAACACACCACATGGCCTACCGTCCCGCATTCCCACAGATGTCCCGATGAAAACGGTACCTCACATGTGTGGGTGCACCTACCTGGCCGCCAAGGGGAAAGCCTAAAACACAAGTAACCCCAAGTCTGTTTTCAGACCGGAATTTCAGAAGCTCTGCCGACGGCACAACATACAGATATGGGCCTCGGATGTCCAAGGAAAACAGGGAACCTCATGCATTTCCGAAAAGAGGACACCCGTGGGAATCCGCAGAGGTATGATTTGGTCCCCACACGTGTCCTGATGAAAACGGTACCTCACATGTGTGGGTGCACCTACCGGGGGCGCAAAAGGAAAAGGGTAACCCACTGGTAACCCCAAGCCTTTCGCCACTGCCCATTTTGTTCAGGTGGGCAACCTACAGATTTGGGCCTAGGGCAGGGGTGCACAACTGATTTTGACAGAGGGCCGAAAGTACCCTACATGATGGCTATAGTGGGCCGAAAAGTAAATGTGGGTGGGGCGGTAGGCGTGGCGTGGCAGGAGGCTTTTTCTACCCCTAATTTTTATTAAACACTATGCCCCATAGCCCCCACCCCTCAAGCAAACACTATGCCCCATGGCTCCCACCCCTCATGCAAACACTATGCCCCAAGGCCCCCACCCCTCAAGCAAACACTATGCCCCATGGCCCCCACTCCCCAACCAAACACTATGCCCCATGGCCCCCCCCCCTCATGCAAACACTATGCCCCAAGACACCCCCCCCCTCATGCAAACACTATGCCCCAAGGCCCCCACCCCTCAAGCAAACACTATGCCCCATGGCCCCCACTCCCCAACCAAACACTATGCCCCATGGCCCCCACCCCTCATGCAAACACTATGCCCCAAGACACCCCCCCTCATGCAAACAGTATGCCCCAAGGCCCCCACCCCTCAAGCAAACACTATGCCCCATGGCCCCCACTCCCCAACCAAACACTATGCCCCATGGCCCCCACTCCTCATGCAAACACTAGGCCCCAAGACACCCACCCCTCATGCAAACACTATGCCCAAAGACACCCACCCCTCATGCAAACACTATGCCCCAAGACACCCACCCCTCATGCAAACACTATGCCCCAAGACACCCACCCCTCATGCAAACACTATGCCCCAAGACACCCGCCCCTCATGCAAACACTATGCCCCAAGACACCCACCCTCAAGCAAACACTATGCCCCAAAGCCCCCACTCCCAGACCAAACACTATGCCCCAAGACACCCACCCCTCATGCAAACACTATGTCCCATGGCCCCCACTCCCCAAACAAACACTATGCCCCATGACACCCACCCCTCAAGCAAACACTATGCCCCATAGCTCCCACTCCCAGACCAAACACTATGCCCCATGACACCCACCCCTCATGCAAGCACTATGCCCCAAGACACCCACCCCTCATGCAAACACTATGCCCCAAGACACCCACCCTCAAGCAAACACTATGCCCCATAGCGCCCACTCCCAGACCAAACACTATGCCCCATGACACCCACCCCTCATGCAAGCACTATGCCCCAAGACACCCACCCCTCATGCAAACACTATGCCCCAAGACACCCACCCTCAAGCAAACACTATGCCCCAAGACACCCACCCTCAAGCAAACACTATGCCCCATAGCCCCCACTCCCAGACCAAACACTATGCCCCATGACACCCACCCCTCATGCAAACACTATGCCCCAAGACACCCACCCCTCATGCAAACACTATGTCCCATGGCCCCCACTCCCCAAACAAACACTATGCCCCATGACACCCACCCCTCAAGCAAACACTATGCCCCAAGACACCCACCCCTCATGCAAACACTATGCCCCAAGACACCCACCCCTCATGCAAACACTATGCCCCATGACACCCACCCCTCATGCAAACACTATGCCCCATGACACCCACCCCTCATGCAAACACTATGCCCCAAGACACCCACCCCTCATGCAAACACTATGCCCCAAGTCACCCATCCCCCATGCAAACACTATGCCCAAAGACACCCACCCCTCATGCAAACACTATGCCCCAAGACACCCACCCCTCAAGCAAACACTATGCCCCATGCCACCAAGCATGCACCATGCATACATACTCATACAGACCCCAACCTGCCCACCCCTGCATACAAACTAACAAGCATACACCATGCACCCATACAGACCCGAACCCCCCAACTCAGCGCACAAACCCACAAGCATACACCATGCACCCATACAGACCCGAACCCCCCCACCCCCAACTCACCATACAAACTCACAAGTATACACCATGCACCCATACAGACCCGAACCCCCCCACCCCCAACTCAGCACACAAACTCACAAGCATACACCATGCACCCATACAGACTCCACCCCCAACTCACCATACAAACTCACAAGTATACACCATGCACCCATACAGACCCAAACCCCCCACCCCCAACTCAGCCCACAAACCCACAAGCATACACCATGCACCCATACAGAACCCACCCCCAACTCACCATACAAACTCACAAGTTTACACCATGCACCCATACAGACCCGAACCCCCCACCCCCAACTCAGCACACAAACCCACAAGCATACACCATGCACCCATACAGAACCCACCCCCAACTCACCATACAAACTCACAAGTTTACACCATGCACCCATACAGACCCGAACCCCCCACCCCAACTCAGCACACAAACCCACAAGCATACACCATGCACCCATGCACCCATACAGACCCGAACCCCCCACCCCCAACTCAGCACACAAACCCACAAGCATACACCATGCACCCATACGGACCCGAACCCCCCACCCCCAACTCAGCACACAAACTCACAATCATACACCATGCACCCATACAGACCCCACCCCCAACTCACCATACAAACTCACATGCATACACCATACACCCATACAGACCCGAACCCCCCACCCCCACATCTCAACATACACTTCACTTGCACACAAACACATTCAGGCAGACCCGACACACACCCCACCCCCGCATCTCAACACACACTGCACTTGCACACCAACACATTCAAGCAGACCCGACACACACCCCGCCCCCGCATCTCAACATACACTGAACTTGCACACAAACACATTCAGGCAGACCCGACCCCCACACCCCCTCCGCATCTCAACACACACTGCACTTGCACACAAACACATTCAGGCAGACCCGACCCCCCCACCCCCTCCGCATCTCAACACACACTGCACTTGCACACAAACACATTCAGGCAGACCCGACCCCCCCACCCCCGCATCTCAACATACAATCCACTTGCACACAAACACATTCAAGCAGACCCGACACACACACCCCCTCTGCATCTCAACACACACTGCTCTTGCACACAAACACATTCAAGCAGACCCGACAGACACCCCACCCCCACATCTCAACATACACTGAACTTGCACACAAACACATTCAGGCAGACCCGACACACACACACACACACACCCTCCGCATCTCAACACACACTGCACTTGCACACAAACACATTCAAGCAGACCCGACACACACACACACCCCCTCCGCATCTCAACACACACTGCACTTGCACACAAACACATTCAAGCAGACCCGACACACCCCCCACCCCCGCATCTCAACATACACTGCAGACATACAAATACAAAAACACCCATACACACCCCCCCCACCTCCGCATCTCAACATACATACAAAAACAAAAAACACAGTCAGGACGGACCCGAGACAGACACACACACACAAACATACAGCCCAGCTCCTCCCCCCGCCCCCTCCCCCTCCTGTACTTACCCAGACGTGCTGGAACGCTGGCGAGGCTTCTGGCACTACGGCTGGCGTGGCAAGCAAGGCTGAAATGCCTTCCGACATCAAGCCTTACTGGCCACGCCAGCCGTAGTGCTGGCACTCCATTGGTGCAGCACACACGCACTACGTGGCTCATAGGAGCTGCATGGTTCGTGTGCACTGAACCAATGAGGGCCAGTGTTTTGTCCGGCCCGAAAGACAACAAAGACTTTCCTAATGGAGGGCGGCCGATGCTGCTTGCGGGCCGCCCTCCATTAGGAAAGTCTTTGTGCCTCGCGGGCTGGACAAAACGGCATGGCGGGCCGCAACTGGCCCGCGGGCCGTATGTTGTGCACCCATGGCCTAGGGTGTCGAAGCCAGCAAGGAAAACAGGGAACCACACGCATTTTCCAAAAGAGGACACCCGTGGGAACCCACACATGGCCAAATTGGTGGGGTGGCCCATCTCATGTAGCTGTAACGCTCACCTGATTCCCGTAGAGGCGCCGGTCTTGACTGGGCGTATACCGTATCTGCAAAGGTGATGTGTAACACACGGCTGGCTCTTTGGGCTGGACCTCTGTGCACTGTATGTCTGACTTGAAGGGTAAGATGTCTGCAGATAGAAAATATGGGATTAAGGAACTGGGTTATTGAATGTCTCTCTCTTCTTCCCTTTCTCTTCTCCTGTAGAACCCCAAAGGTTAACGCTCTCACCTTAGGTAAGTGAACGCCGTGCTCTCCATCTGCCTCGGGGCAGGGTGCTGTAACCAGTTTCTTCACTGGATAAGGGGAGCAGGCCTCTTGACTTCAGAGGACTGCTGTCCGTCGTTTACTGCACGAACGGTAAGTTTCGAGTAATTCTAATGTCTTTAAAGTCTTTAGTAATGATGTTTCTTGTTTTGCAGGGTTCCGGCGATGGCGGATGACGGGCTGAAGTGAGTTGAAGATGGAGCCCGTGTGATGAATAGAAGCGCCTGGAAGCACGTAAGTAAGCGCTTGTTGCCTGCTTCACGATGCGCTCTAACTGTCTTTTTATTTTGCAGGTACAAGTTCGGAGCGGCTGCAGGATGCCGGAATACCCACTGGGTTAGATGTGGAAAGGAGTAATGGCACGTGAGTATTAAAGTTCCCCAATGTCTTTAAACGCACCTTGTTTTGTCTTTCAGATGCGGGATGCAGCGCCGAAGGCCTCCGGAGCGTGCGAAGAGTTGGTAAGCTTTTGTCTTTCAGATGCCGGAATGCAGTGTGAAGACCTCCGGAGCGCACGAAGAGTAGGTAAGCCTTTGTCTTTCAGATGCCGGAATGCAGCGCGAGGCGTTGGTGACAGCCGATGGACCAGGTAAGTGAAGAGCCGTCACTGAAGACCGTAATGCTAACCTGTTCTTTCTTGTCTTTATAGGTGTTGCTGAAGACTGGATTCAGGATGCTAAGCCTTTTTCCTTAGGCCCAGGATCAGATGCAGAAGACACGATGAGCGTTCTGCTGCAGAGGATGCAGAATAACGCAAAGCAAGATTCATCCATCGGGTGTGGTTTAAATAGCCTCCTGTAGTGCTTAGGTGTCTCCTTCCACAGCCACGCCTAGGTAAGAAAAGAGTTCCTGCTTTCCAGAAGTGTTCCAGTGTTCTGAATCTAGGGAGTGGCTCCTGCCCCACCCAACAGGAAAAGTAGTTCCAAACAGAAGAGGATCAGAGGCTCAACTGGCAGGCAAGTAAGCAGCATGGTCTGCTGCAGGTAAGTCCACCCAAGCATTATGAGCCCGGCGCTTCCAGCGCTGGGACTGGGCAAATTTATGAGCCTGGTGCCACTGGCGCCAGGACTGGGTCCAAAAGGTCCCAATTGGGACTGGTTGGCACTCGGAACCTGGGTTATGGATCTGCTTCCAAGGGAGTTGGGAAAACCCTGACCTTTTGGAAGCAGAGATCATGACAGTAGCCCTCCCCAGGGGCAGATAATGGGGGGGCTGTCCTTCACTCCTCCCTAGGCTCAGGCGTCCATTCCTAGGAGCAGATATCTGGTCCCAGGGAGGGCTGCATGACATGGCACCCACTCCATTGTGGCTGGGGGCGGAGGGGGTCAATGCCCCATCCCATTAGAAACTTCCCAGACCCTTTGGGGTGCCCCACAGCCCCCCCTAAAAAGCATTCCACCATTTTCCATTTTTTTCTTTGTTTACTTGCCTTGGTGCAGAGGAGAACATTGGTGTGCCAATCAGGCCCCGGGGTGCCCAAACCTTACTGCCCCACCCACTGGGGGGCCTGTCCCACCATTTTTGGGGGCCCTCTCCCCTCTCACCCCAAATGGGTGGCAGGGGCACCTCATGCAGGCCTCCCTGGGCCTCCTACAAACGGCTGCCTGAGGTACACCCCCCCTCCATTTGGGGTGGGGGGAAGGGCCTCCTAAAATGGTGGGACAGACCCCCCAATGCATGGGGCAGTAGGGTTTGGGCACCCTGGGGGTAATGCGCCCATCTGCGCCAAGCGAAGTTGGGTAAACAAAGAAAATACAAAATTGTAGGCTACTTTTTAGGGGGGGCTGAGGGCCACCCTAAATTGGCAGCGAATGTTATACTGCAACAGGGGGTGGCACTCACCCCCCTGCACCTCAAATGGAGGGCCCACCTCATGCAACCCTCCCTGGGGGCAGATATCTGCTCCTAGGAAGGGGCATCTGACCCCATTGAGGGATGCATGAGGTGGGGCCCCCCTATCTGACGGCAGGGAGGGATGCATGAGGTGGGGCCCTCCATTTGGGGTGGGGGGGGATGAGGGCCACCCTCCGTTGCAGTACATCATTCGCTGCCAATTTAGGGTGCCCCTCAGCCCCCCTAAAAAGCAGCCTACAAATTTTGTATTTTTTTTTTTTGTTTACCCAACTTCACTTGGCGCTGATGGCCACATTAGGGTGCCAATCTGCCCCCAGGGTGCCCAAAACCTACTGCCCCATCTATTGGGGGGCCTGTCCCACCATTTGTGGTGGCCCTGTGGAGGATGTACTCCCTGTGTTGTCATAATATGCACTGTATCAGTATTAAAAAATTCCATTTGAAAACTAGGCCTTTTCTCCCCCCTTTCAGGATTCTCAAACTTAGGTGGGTCTTCTCCCTACTGCTCAACCCGCTTGCTTCTCGCCGTCTGGTCTGCCTACTCTAGTGTCCCTCGCTCCTCTCCCACCTACTCCATGGTGCTCACTGTTTTTCCTACCTTTTCTAACTGCTTCTCTATCGACTATCCTGCTCTCCTCACTAAATCTGGTAGGAAGAAGTTTAAAAAGGACATCCTGGTCTCCAACCCAGGCCTCCCTATCGCGGACACCTACACCAGTGCCTCCTCCAAGGAAACTCTCACCAACATCCTCTTTGTCGTGCCTTGACCGGACCTATGGACCCTTCATATGGTCTCTGTTCTCTCTCCTTTCTCCTCTTCTCCCATTAATGGTGGCACCCGTTGGGACGGTCTCCTGTCCCCCTTCCATTCCTCTAAGGTCATCATTAATGTCTACTCTAATGGGACCGTCTTGGTCCAAGGCCCTCAGGCCAACCTTCACCTCTTTGATAGATGCTTCCCGTGCCTCATCAACTTCCTTTGTTCTGCAGCCGTCCCCTCTCCCCTGTCCTTGGCCACCTTGCCTTCCCCCTCCCTCTCTGCCCCCTCTCAGGCTCCTTCTACACCTCTGCAGGGCGTACCTCTGATCTGTACCCCTCCAAGGAAGTCCTTCAAGGATGGCAACCTTCTCCACATTGCCACTCTTAACTGTCGCTCTGCTGTGAAACACTCTTCTGATATCTGCCGCCTTCTGGAAGAACTTGACCTCAATGCCCTCGGTCTTACTGAGACATGGTTCACGGCCAGCTCTGTCACCAGCTTTGACACGCTCCTACCTGATGGCTCCAAGATCCTCTCCGCGCCCAGGTCCTACCGCTCTGGTGGGGGGGGGGTAGCCATGATCTTCCCTGAGTGGATTCCTGCCTCTGTCACTCCTACGCATGCCTACTCCTCTTTTGACTCTCCCTCACTCACTATTCTCCCCTCTGACCCGACTCACTCTGCAGGGCATACTGGGGATGTTCTGATCTCTTCAGAACTTCCACTTTCAATCCCTCTCACCACTCCCCTCTCCTGGAGTGATCACTTTCTCCTTTCCTCCCATCTCACCCTCTCTACCCCTCAGGTCAAGCCACCTCCATCACTGCCACCCACCTTCTCGGATATACGACCCATGAAGCGCATATCAGCTGAGGCTTTCGCTGCCACCTTTTCATCCCCCCCACCCCTTTGGCCGACTCCCACCCTGACAAAGCCCTCTCCACCCTCCACCCTCCACCCTCCACCCTGCTAGATCTGATACTCTTGATATCCTTGTCCCTGTCATGAGAATCCACCTAAAGCCCAAAGCCAAGTGTAACTCCTGGTACGACTTGAACCTAGTTACCCTAAAACGCAAGTGCAGGGTGGCCGAGAGGAAATGTGCGTGCTTCATATACATCCTCTGACAAACTGGCCTGCCGCCTGCTGCAAAGGCAATACCGGCTCTCCGTCCTCACCAAGAAGAGAGCTCATATCCACGCCGGCATCTCTGCGGCATCAAAGAACTCGGCTGAACTCTTTAAAATCTGCAAGGAACTGGCCAATCCTGCCGCAGTCTCTACCTCTCCTGTCCCTTCCCAGGCCCTCTGCACGGCACTGGCTTCTCACTTCATCTCTAAAACTCAGGACATCCTGGCCTCACTCTCCTCTTATCCCCCCCTACTGCCTCTCTTCCTCTGGCCCTTCTGCAGCCACCTTCCCTCCCTCCTTCTCTGCCTTTCCCCTTTTCTCTGCAGACAAGGTTTCTAGACAAGTCTCATAGTCTTGTCGAAACAGGTTCACCCCTGTTCCTCCAAAACTATCAAGGATCACATAGACTCCCTGGCTCCTGCCCTGGCTGATTTCTGCAATCACTCCTTCGCCAATGGAGTCTTCCCATCACCCCTGAAGCACTCCCTTGTGCACCCTCTTCTTAAGAAACCCTCTGCCGACCCCAACTGCCCGGCTAACTATCGCCCAATCTCCATCACTCCCTCCCCGGGCAAGCTCCTGAAGAAACTGGCCATCTCCCAGCTCAATCTCCACACAGAATCTGTTGGTTGTCTTCATGACCATCAGTCTGGCTTCAGAGCCGCCAGAAGCACGGAAAATGCTCTCCTGAACATCTATGAAGACCTGCTCTCCAACCTTGACTCTAACACCCCCTGTGTCCTCCTCTTGCTTGATCTCTCTTCTGCCTTTGACACTGTCAATCATGCCATCCTGCTCAACCGTCTCCGAGATAACCTGGGTATCAATGGTCAGGCTCTGGCTTGGCTGACTTTTTTCCTCTCTGACCGACCCACCCAGGTCCAACTTGGGTCCTTCCTCTCTGCTATCTTTTTCTCTACCTTTGGTGTCCCCCACGGGTCTAACCTCTCTCCCTCGCTGTTCAACCAATACCTGGCACTCCTTGCCCACCGCATTTCTGCTCTCTGCCCCAACTTTCAGTGCTATGCGGATGAAACCGAGCTCATTTTCAAGCTACCCTCGGCCTCCACTCCTTTCCTCCTCTCCTACTGTCTGTCTGCTATCCAGGAGTGGTGTCCCACCAATGACCTCTGCCTTAATGCTAGTAAGACTGAGATTCTCCTCATCGGCACACCCGCTCCCTCCTTCCCTGCAGCTCTCTGGCCAGCCTCTCTTGGCCCTGTTCCTGCTCCCACCTGGAAGGCTAAAAACCTTAGGGTCATCTTCGACTCCACACTCTCCTTCTCTCCTCACATCTCCCGACAACCCCCGCACTTGGGGACTGTTTTCTGTATCCCTACAGTCCCACTACCAGCACTTGACACCTGATGCCTGCACTTACCCGTGCACTTGCCACCAGATGGCCGTACTTTTACTTATTGTTACTTATTCTATTAACCCATGTACTGCACTGTCCCCTTCCCCTACCCCCACTTCCCCTACCCCCTTCCCTTGCACTATCTGAATGACACCTGGCCTAGTAGGATTGTTGTTTTATCTTCCCTCCGTTTCCCCTCCCTTGCCTCGTCGCGCCTTGAAACACTTGTATAGGCACGTTATAAACGCCATATCATATCATATCAAAGCGCTGAGCTTCTTCGAGCTCGCAGCTTCCTTTCAGTTGCCTTCTCAAAGTGTAAAACAGTTCCACAAAAAGTCTCAAACCTTTCTTTCTTAGGTTCAAGGTGATACATTTTAAACAATCCTTGGTGTTCCCTTCCCTAAGTTCCAAGTAACCCAGTTCTTTCAAGTAACACAGTTCAAACACAAAAGAATCTTGAGGTTCCATCCTCAAGTCAACAAATTTAGTTCCTCAAGTTTCAGCATTCCAATTTCATCATCACAACATGTCTTTGTCTTTTTATGATTCTCTATCACACTTGTGCACCATTTTCATCATTTGTTTACAGGTGAGCCTCTCAGCTGTATAGGGTTTTAACTTCAGGGTTTTACTCAATTCTACTTTGTTTTACTTTCAATATATATTCATGCCGTTTGAAGCTTTTCCTGAATTCAATATACAATACGCCTTTCTTTGGCTCAATTTTAGAGTTCCGTTTATTTCAATTTTCAGTGTACCTTAGTTTAGGTTAATTTCAAAGTTCCATTCAATTCGGAATTCAACACGCATTTGTTTTGCTGAATTTCAAAGTTCCATTCACTTCAGAATTTAACATGCTTTAGTTTTTCTTAATTGTAAGGCTCTGTTCACTTCGGAATTCAATATGCAGTAGTTTTACTTAATTTCAAAGTTTTCATTCAGCTCAATATTCAACAGACATTGATGGGGCTTGAGCTTCAATTTCTATTCAGCCCAATGTTCAATATTCATTTGTTTTATTTTAATTGAAATGCCCAGCACTCAGACTTTTGAAAACCTTCTCGCAACCACTGCGATACAAAGTATTCTTTGTGCTTCAACACTTAATAATGGAAATGATCTTAAACCAGAGACCTTCGAAAATGCTCTCTCTCTGACACACGCCGCCACTCTGATACAAAGTATTCTTCAACGGAAACATTCATTCATTCGTGCACCGGGTTTCTTATCTGACAGAAACTCACCTGTCACTTTGATAGCTTTCCCAGAAGCGTAGAGTTCACGGCCTTCTGCTGTCAGGGGGTCAAACTCCTGCCCCTCACACACACACCTGTGTCAGCTTCTTGACACCGGGGCATGAGCATTTCTGAGGCACTGGACAGCCTCTCCACACGGCTCTCTTCTCAGCCCCCAGTCCGCTCCACAGAGCCCCAGCTCCCACGCCACGCTGCCTGGGACCTTCTCTCTCCGCATTCCCAAGTGTCTCAGTGTGCTGCACATGGCGGGCTGACCCACAGCAGTTTCCTCCAACGGCTCGCCTCTCTTCAAACCAGGTTCCCTGCTGATCGCCCAAGCCTCCATGCTGTTCCTCCCTGTAGTGCTTTCTCCTTCTCATTTTATAGACCTGTAACCCACAGGTTGCCGGTGTGCTGTCTCAAATAACCTTGCCTGGCCAGGATCAAGCAGACATGCCTGACCTTCACAATACTTTGCAGGCATCATCTTCATCCCAGTACTAAAGTGGTGAAAGGGCATAGTGTTCATTACTCTCAGCTGGCTCTTCCTCGTCTCAGTACTGTCAAATGTCACATGAAGGAAAATGGGGGGAGCGGGCTTACAAAAACCCATAAAGGTTGAGGAAAGGTTAGGTTGTTCATCAATAGGAAAAGAGGAATACCATGTCTCGCCGGGGTGTACCCCACTCCCAATCCCCAAGTAATCCAAACTCAGGTGATCCTCCCTCACTTCTCCACCCCCAGGGTCGGGATCCAAGAGTGATGGCCTTTCCCTGGCCACCTGAGAAGAGAATTCATGGGTTTTGGGAGTAAGGACACCCTCCACTTTCTCACAGTTCCTACAAGCCAGAATGCCCACCCATTATGGAGGAGCCGCCTTAAGTGTAACAAGTGAGCATATGATTGGTGCATGTGTGAAATGAGCCAGTGCATGGTGTATGGGGCTTGTGCGAATGAGCAAGTGAATTTTGTATGAATTAGCGTGAGTGTGCTTGTGTTTGCTGGGCCAGGCCACTCATTTTGGTGTAGGGGGAGGCAGGGTGCAGCATTTTTTGCTGGACAAAATCATACTGGCTTTACTTTATCATAGATGCCCGCTGGACATCTATGATAAAGTAAAGCAAGCATTATAAGTGTTATTTAACGTGGCTACACTGGCATTTTGGTGCAGCAAGTCTAGCCATTTCTTACTGTAGCATGACATTTTTTTTCTAAGCATCATTGATAAAACAAGCATGATAAGTTGATACGTGTTATTACCTGGCTAGACTGGCATTTTCGTGCTGCCGGTCTAGCTATTTCTTTGACATTACATGTTTTACTGGCCATCATTGATAAAGTAAGCATGAAAAGTGTTATTACCTGACTGGCATTTTGATGCAGCCAGTTTGGACATGTTTTCATATTGTGGAATGGAATTGTTAAATGGCAAAGCTAACAAGAGTATGTTCTTATGTGGTGATACTGGCAGAACCAGTGTGGCCCTATTTTCTTATAGCATTATTACTTCCATTATGTGCACTGTTGTATTGTAGCCTACAATATTCTATTCAACTCAACAGCATTTGCTTCACTCTTACTCATTGCACCTCAGCAGGTCCACTCTTTGTATTCTCATCTGAACACCAGAAACGTAACACCCACTAGTTTTGTGAAAACATCGTAATGCCCTTACCTATTCTTGCACAGTGCACTGCCATACACACTGAAGCAAAACCTTCACACATCAACACACACAGATACCAGCAGAACCTTCACAACCATAAGTAACAGTCCATTGCAAAATCCATAGAAAACAACGCAGAAACAGAGCAGATAAAACTAAAAGCATGCAAAATAGTCAACCGCCTCTAGCAGAGTTTGTACGAAATGTTCAAACCAAACTACTAATACAGTCACTGTGTAAAACTGAACCAGCTAGCAGGAAGAAAAGTGTGACCCCTCTTCCAAAATGTAAAACTAAAAAGAAATGTATTAAGAAGAATACAACTACCAGTAGTGCTAGCAATGCATCTACTAATGTTAACGTAGCCACAGGTAAGCATTTCAAAAATGTGTTTTACGAAATATGTTCCACCACAGAGTCCTTCAGAACCTTATAAAAACAGCAGATAAATATAGCTCAACCCTGAAATCCTACCTCAGAAAACTGATCCTGGAAGCTCTCAGACAGTGCAATGCTCCTCAAAAGGAAATTGTTTATATTCATTTCAAAACACAATGAAACCACTAACAAAATTAATTAGTAAACTACAGAAAGTACTTCCCAACATGTGCAATATCAACATAGATACCTTTGCAAACTTCTGTGCAGGTGAGTAGATTCACACAACCAGCACATAGCCATATTTCAATGAAGAGGCATACAAACCAGAGCAGAGAAACCCAATTGCCATACAGATCAGTGGCAGAGGGTATGAAATGGTAGACACCACCATTATGGCAGAAGAGACGCTCATTGAAAGAATATCCCCAACAAACTTACAATCAACTCTCAATTCCACCGAACTAATCCGTCCCGTTTACAACTGGCCATGCACCTCAATGTGTAAATATGAAAACAATCCTTCAAATCTTTATGGCAATTCCTCAATCACTATGTGAAAGCAAAAGAGAAAATGAGAATGAAAATGTTGCAAACCACGGACTCCTGTCCAGTGCGCAAATACACAGGACTGCAAGGACATTCATTAGCCTGCATTTCCAGGCCTGCTTGCAGAAGCACCTTCCACCACATCAAAATGTAGCAACACACCATTCCACTATATGAAATCTCATCCAGAGACTGCACTATCCAAAATGTCCTGCTTTAAAACTGGAGCATTTAAATCACATTATCCTACATGGCACAGCCAAATAACTCCTGTAAGAAATAGACCACATCCACAAGCAAATATTTTAGAAGTGAAGAGCACTTACAAAATCCAGTAACTTTAGAAAAAGAGTAGCGACAACATCACAGATGCCAACCTTCTAATAAACACGTACAAAAAATAGCAAAGTTTAAAAGCACATCTGCTGACGTACCAAACCAAGTATTTGTGTATTTTCGCAGAACTTTTTATACAAAGAGCACCAAAACTGTAGATATAGCATACAAAATAGAAGACAATGAGGAATCCCAATGGTTCCAATTAGCTCTCTACCTTATAGTAGAAAACAAATACGAAATTACTAACCTCTCAATACTCTGCACATACTGCACTGCAGCTTGATAATAACCAAACGCCTTCACGGGCTATCACTAATAACCTGGAAATATTTCCACTTCCAAGACCACTCCAACAGCTTAATTTCTATGAGAGCATTATAATCCAAACAGTACACCCATTTCAAGCTATAATAAGCCTTCAGCCTAAAACAGCCAAGTTGCCTCCTTCTGAATTACTAAAAGCCATTTGTGGCAAAGTAGTTTATTTGCCATTAGATCTTAAAGAAAACGTAGACACTCTGGGAGTGCAACGGCCAATAGATCCATCATTGGTTATCCTAGTGAATGTTGTACCTACAAAAGATTTAAAAAAAAATTGGCAGCAACTAGTAGACTTATAGAAAAGCCCTACAATATCAAAGAGAACAATGAATACTACAAAGAAATAAACATTAAAGAAAACCTGAGAGAAACCACCTAAATAATGCAGGATTCCTCATCAAATGGCCAATTTGAACTTGTAGATCCTATTACAGCATCCAATATTTTAGACCAGTATACAATTCACCCACTGCACTCCAAAGAGCTAGGCGATGCACTAGAAACATATCAAATGCGGCAAGCCAAAGGAACTCCAATCAGCATACAGGAAAAAAGTGTAGAAGCACGAGCCTTTCCTCTACTATGATGAAAGATGCAAACAAATAACAGCATCAGAACACCACTCTTTACGAATGTATTCTGAAGACTCCAGATTCAGACAAAATGTTTAATTCATATTCCACTTCCTGTTTGAAAGCCAACTAGCAACTCTATATATTGGAGTTTCACACATATTGAAAACAGGTTTCAATGTATTAAACATGTCTGCTACGCAACTACTTCAAAAGGTGCAAGACAAAGATGAAGTGTTGCAGTCAAGTATCACAAATCTCTTAGCAAACATGCATGGAATGAAAGATGTACGGTGTATGCTACGCAACCTTGGACCAGCCACATGGTTTGTCAGTTTAAGTTGTGCAGAGTATGCATGGGAAGACTGGTACGACTTCCTACGCATAGCAAATGAAAACAAATCGGGAATAGACATAAAAACACCAGCAGATCTCTGCTCTCTTGACCCTGTAAACGTGTCAAGGTACTTCCACAAATATAGAAAGGGGGGGGGACTACTCGTGTGAATAGTAATTTGTCTACCTTTTGATTTGGGGTAATTAGAGAGACCATATATAGAACAACAAGGTAGAATTATACACAACACTTCCAAACGGTCAGTTAATACTTACAAAACATTTTATTCATAATCCATAAAAAACACAGTAAAAATCAAACATTTATAAAAACAAAGTGACATCGAATAAAAGCTAGCAATTTAATAGCAGCAGTTCATTCCTGATGTGATAATGGCATCAGTTTACTTCATCCTTATCATTTAGTGACATGTAAAGATGAAGTGTGATCAATAAACATCTCAATACGTATCTAGTATATCGAATTTCTAGTATTATGCCTTGACATGTTTCAGTTCTCTAACTTTCTTCAGGAGGATTGCTCAATTAGTCACTTGAAATTTATGATTTTAATCCAAGAACATCTTTCCAGAAAACGCCCACAAGTGCGCTTTTGACAAGGAAGTGCTGTTGGTAAAAGTAAAAACAAGATGTAAGCCAATCGAATGCTTAATATCTAAACAGTATTAATCCGCACAACCCGAGGTTCAAGAAAAAAGTCTTTAGCTCACGTTGGAGTGGTGGTAGTCTTAGTGAACTACTGGGTTCTTATATGATCCTCCAGTAATCCTTCTGTCCATAAATTTGACACGTTTGTCTGTAAAAATACATATTCGTGGTATCAGACTACCTAGAGCAACCAGGCTCTCTAGCTATAAAGCTCTAAAAAGGTTTTTGCCAGTCACATTTCCAGTAAATTAATATCAGAGGGATGTACAAGAGACTTACTCTATAACAACTTTGTTAGGGAGAATTCTCCAGAATGGCTAATTTCCCTTACCTACTGAGTCCCTCAGCAGCTTTGCTGGATGTCTAGGATTTATTTTTTCACCTGGTAAGAGTGTGAGCCTTTTTTTCCCCCACTCTTACGTGTGTTTTGCTGTGTGTGTTTAACATTTTTGTGTTTATAGACTGTGGAGCTTCACCTACTCCATAGTCATCATCTTTTTAATATGTGTTACACAGCGCCTTCAGTGCAGTGACACAGGGTTGTCTTTTTCAGACTTCCCACTTTGAACTCCATTTTCTGGGATGGACTACTGTCTCCCAGAACATGTAAAGTTGCCATTGACTTTATTAGTCTTTTTAAATCCACAGACCCAATACAAACTACCTTACATAGAGTTCTGGAAAGGGTTAGTAGTTGACCCTTTTTGTCCGTTTCTCATGGAACATTATTTCGTTCCCTTTTCATTAAGATTTGGCTGGTGGCAGTGGTATCTACCATATTCTTCCTACCGCGGTTTATTTAAATAGCCTTGGTACTGTTTTAGGCTACCTTGGTAGCCTCGAACTTAAACCCGCTGGACCACATTTACTTTTATTTGGTTCCAGCTGGGTTTATTCGCCATTTCTTTTTGTAAAAGTCTTTCTCGTGTCTTACTCTGCGCGCTAAACCAGGTTTGGTTCCTTTGTTCGGCGACCTTGGGCGGGCTTCTGCACAGAAGCCCTCCTTAGGCACCTGAATGTCTGAGGGGGACAGGATGTGAGGGCGGGGTTTGAGACTCCATGCACAGGGTCTCCTTGGAGACCCATGTCGCACTCGGTGTGATTGGCTGTGGTGACTGTCCCACCGGTACAGCCACCATGTTGTGTGATTGACAGCCAGGCTGGGTGAATGGGGGAGAACTGCATAAAAAGCAGGTCTCTGGGACTGAGGAGGCAGAGTCAACACTGGATCGAGAGAACCGAAGAGAAGCTGACAGAAGAGGACACCTACCACGACAGAACCTCCTGGTGAAGCCCTGCTGCGGGTCCAAATCTCCAAACTTCAACGACAGCAAAGATCTTCAAGGATCTTCTCCCCTTGAGCTGGTGGGACCAGCCAGTTCGCCAAACTGCAAGCCAGGCCTCCTTCCTCTGGTCAAATTTGCTGTGCACAGCTACAGTGAACCGGATAGCCAGGAGGACCGGACCCTGCTTGGGGTTTTAAGGAGTGCACCTTTTATTTGTTGCTTTGCTCTGCTGCTGGTTTCTTCCCTGGGCAGTGCAGGACCCTCCAGTCTTCAGTCTTCCTACTTCGTGTCAGTCCGACAGGCACTTCAGGAACCGTGAGCCTGCAGGACCTGCCATGAACGTCCGCCTCAGCTACAGCCTTCTTCTCCATTTAGGGTACTGTTCAAATCCGGTCGTTCGTTCCGTCCGACCGCAGTGCTTGAAATATTTTGCCAATCCGAGGGCTTGTCCTTCTCTATTCTTTAACTTTTAGTCCGACAAACTTCGTTCTGAACTCTTGGCAAAGACTTAACTGCGAACTACTCTGAACTGTATGATCTTCTGCAAAGACTTTGGTCCTGGCCTCTTGATTTGATTTCCTCACTTTTTCTAGATTTCCCTGCTTACTTACTTGTTGGTGCTGCTCAAATTTGTCTAACTTTGTCTTTCCCTCCCTTTTGAAATTGCTGGAGTGCCATTTTGCTCACACTTCATTTTGAGCTTAATTTGTCTAGAATTCATGGGGTGGTGACTAGTGTATTAAGATTGTGATTTTTCAACTGCTTGATAATAGTAAAATGTTTTTTAACTGGTGTGTAAATAAATGTATATTCTTTTACTCAGAAACCTTGAGTCATCTCAGCCATTGCTACCACTTTACTGTGTAGTACAGGCTTGTACCAAAGGTGCATTTGTACTGTCATTTGTAG
This sequence comes from Ambystoma mexicanum, assembly GCF_040938575.1. Taxonomy (NCBI): domain Eukaryota; kingdom Metazoa; phylum Chordata; class Amphibia; order Caudata; family Ambystomatidae; genus Ambystoma; species Ambystoma mexicanum. Next base: position 325,485,581 of record NC_090939.1, on the reverse strand, counting down.
TCTTAATTGTGTGTGGTGTTCCCAAAGGGTATTGCATATGATTCTGCCTAACAAACTTTCATTTAAAAAAACTTATTCACAAAAAAACTGTTCAAAATCATGAACTACCTCAAGATGATGAATAGAGTAAAATAGAGTCCAGTTGTATGGGTGGTCTACAGTGAAAAAGATGGATCTTCAGGTACACGTCCCCGCTACCCAATCACCTATTCAATAAAAGTGGGGGCGTGTGAGTACTCAAGTATCATTCTTACAGAGGTTTATAGCTTCAAAACAGCATAAAAACTACATTTTCGGCTGAAAGAGGACTGCTTACCTCTCACAGTAGGGGAATATATATCACGGTATTCACACAGCTAGTTCGGTCCGACTCCTATCAGGCACCCCGCTTTAATTTATTTAAGTGGCCAGTGATTAATCCACCAAAGCGTGCCTGTTAACAATTGTCTGAGATAGTAAAATTGGTAAAATTCCAACTCCTATGTTGGAAATAATAATACACCATCTCACATCTCTGTGATCCCATGTCATTGGGTCTCTGAGTCTCTAAGGTGATCAAAAGGACACAAAAGGCAACAGGATGAGAGTTCAACTTACCTTTGGGTGGCACTCATTGGGATGTCTTGATTTCCTGCGGTAACCATGTCCACGATCAGGAAATGAAGAAGGCCGCAGAGAAAAACAGCACGCGGATATAAATTCCACTGGCGGGACTAGTTACCCTACAAAAACAAGGTTGTTCAAGGACGACACCCGACGCGGTAACATTTCAAAAAAATGCTGTGAAAAAAAATGCCAGAAGCCATATTCGATGTAGTATAAATCTAAAACTGAGATTCCATAGGCGCCAAAGAATGGTCCTCCATTTGTGTCTATGCATTGACAGGCACATATCCAAAAACACAGTGAAAAACATGGCGGGAGCCATATTGGATGTAGTATCTATCTAGGACTGGAATTCTACAGGCGCCACAGAATGGTCCTTCGTTTGTGTCTGTACATTGACAGACACATAGCCGACTAGGATTGTGACCCTCTAGTGGTCAGCTAGCAGAATGCACGGGTAGACTGGCATTCCATAAGCGCCCAAGAATGGTCCTTCATTTGTGTCTATACATTGACAGGTGCATAGCTGACTTGGGGAGTGGCCCTCTAGTGGTCAGTTGGCAAAATTCATGGATAAACTGGCAAAATTCATGGATAAACTGGCATACTTATTTCCCAATTGGAATATTTCATCAATATGTATGCCTCCATAATGGATTTGTAACCCCTCGTTATCAAAAAATCTACAGGTTGCCGAGTAGGCCACTCTTTCAAGTTCTTATACATGTAGAATCAAGGCCTCATATGTAACAGTATAAACTGTAAACTGAAGAAATGTCTTGTATAAAAAGGCTATCCCTACAGTGGCTGACAACTAGATCTGTGCCTAAAGTAGTTAGCACATTACTTAAGCTTGTGCCATTCGATAGCATCGTTGAGGCTTCGGAGGTCACTTTGTGTCTTAAAAATTAACTCTTGTTCTTTTTGCAAGAGCTTCTTATTTCTAATGACTGGATTATTACCCGTTACCACTAGAAGCAAAGTCCATTTGAAATTCTCAAAACCATGGTCTTTTTCAACAAAGTTTTTGACCATTGGAGCTTGTATTATTATGTTCAGTAATACGAGTTTTAATTTTACGATTGGTTTTACCAATAAAATGTAGAAAACAAGGGCACGTAATCATGTACACTACGTGGTCTGTGTTACAATTCGAAAAAGCTTTCTGGACCCACATCCTGTTAAGGCCCACATTGACCTATTTACAAAATATGGTCCCTGGGCTGGGAAACTTTTCAAAGGCCTGTAAGATCATAGCATACACTCAGAGGCACAGAGCGAAGATACTTTTGCTACAAGAAACCCATGCCACGAGTCACCTAGCGACTGACCTTGCGCCTTCCTGGGGGCCACATAGGTTTTTTACCTCCTATTCGACCCAGGCGAGGGGGGTGTTGACATTGATCCACAAGTCGATTAAATGTATACTGAAAAGGAGTTACATAGACCCTGAGGGCAGATATGTAATAGTGCACTGTATTATAGCTAATGTGGAATACCTGCTTGTGAATACATATGGGCCCAATGTTGATACACCCGAGTTTTACGATACTGTGGTCTCCATTCTTGAGGGATACATTGGGGTGCAGATTATATGGGGAGGTGACATGAATCTGATTTTGGATACAGTTTTGGAAACAGGAACAGCACCCAGAACCCTGTCACAGGCAGCACGTAGACTTCAATCACACATCTCATCGATGGGCTTGAGGGATGCCTGGAGAGTTCTTAATGCCACAGACCGGAGGTATACCTTTTATACATCGGTGCATGACACCTCGTCTCGCATAGACCTGTTCTTAATTTCTGGGGGACTAGTGGACAAGGTTGAGGGAGCTGAGATACTCACTCGTACGCTGTCTGATCAACCACCGGTGACGATATCTGTAGCGATGGGTCCATCTATAACCCCCCGTACTGCCTGGCGCTTCAAGTCCGAAGCTCTGAGGGAAATAGTGGTCAAGACCGACATTTGCTTCGACGTTGAAACATTCTTCGAATGTAACAAGCAGGGCGACACGGCTGTTGGGGTGTGCTGGGAGGCCTTTAAATTGTACATCAGGGGCATGGCCATTTCGCATGAGGCTGGAATATTGAAGGTGATCAGGAATGATCTTAACTCGTCTAAGGCCAAGCTGAGAGGTTTGGAACAGGAGTGTGCAACTGCTTCTTCCCTGGCAAAATTGGCACAGATAAGGGAGGAGTTGAAAATCTTTGAATCACATGCCCAGAGGGAGGTATGCTACCTTTCTCGCCCGCTAGCGGCGAGGAAATATGGGAAGGGCGAAAGGCCGGGCAGGACTCTTGCCAGGTTGATCCGTGCAGAAGGGGGCCGCACTCTAAGGGCACCTTGCACTGGTCAGACTAGCAGATTCTTGATGTTTTCGCTTAATTCTACTCTGACCTATACACTTCACATCAAATACACGACGTACATGACATACACAAACTCCTCCTGCGTATTCCTATGACCACCATTTCCCAGGTTGCCCGAGATCAGCTCGATGCCCTGATTACAGTGGAGGAAATTGCCAAGTTCATTACTGAGTTACCATAAGGGAAAGCACCTGGACCGGATGGTCTTACCTCAGAGTTTTACCATGAACACGTGGCTCTCCTTGCTCCAAAACTCGAGTTGTTGGCTGACTCCATACTCCCTCCATCCCTACGAGAAGCCACCATATTGGTCCTGCTGAAACCTGTCAAGCCAGGTGCAGAGTGTGGATCCTATAGGCCCTTGTTGCTCATGAACATTGATACAAAAATCGTTGCAGAGACAATAGCGAATAGATTTCTGCCAATTATGTCCCACTTAGTGCATGAAGATCAGGGAGGATTTGTCCCCGGACTCTCAACATCAGGAGGCTATTTAATGTAATGTCCAGGATAGACCAAGGAGATGACGCTAGAGCAGTCGCACTAGATGCACAAAAGGCCTTTGACATGGTCTCCTGGTAATACATGTGGGAAGTCCTTGAGAGTATGGGATTGGGACCCAATATGATCAACTTCTGTACACTCATCCCACAGCACGGGTGTTGATCAACTCTCAAACATCTGCTCCTTTCACACTGAACAGGGGCACCCGCCAGGGTTGCCCATTCTCCCCCATATGTTTCGCAATGGTTATTGAACCAATGGCTGATTACATCAGGGCTTGCCATGTCTAAAAGGGAATATGCCTGAAAGACGTTCCCGAGATTAATTCATCGAACGTGAACGACGACCTGCTGTACATCAGGAACCCATCATTAAATCTGGACACTATACTCCGAGACGTGGTCCGCATAGGTACGTATTCCAGATAATTCACAATCAACTACGCCAAATTTGAAATATTCCCCCTCACCGCCGCGACCATTCAACCAGCATTTGAATAGCCTCTACTTTGGTCCCCGCAAGGGATACGGTACTTGGGGGTCCAGGTGTCCGAACACAAAGCATCCCTGTTAGCGGACAACTTTTCTGCTGTGGACCAATATGCCTGGTCCAAAGTAATGAGATGGCGCTCCCTTCTGCTCTCAATGGCTGGGAGAATGTCATTAGTGAAAATTATCCTAGTCTCCAAACTCCTCTACATTTTTGCGAATGTACCGGTATGGCCAGGGAAGCAGTACTTTGATGAACTCCACAGTATGTGCGCGCAATTCCTATGGCACGCTAGGGCGGTACGCAAAAAGTGGATACACATCACATTACCCTATGAAAGAGGGGGGGTTTTACTGCACCTAATTTAAAGATGTATTAGATTGCTGCACAGGCCCAGTACGCCACATACTGGTATTCGAAAACTAAGGTCCCGCCCCATGTCAAAATGGAGAAGTTAGCAGCGACCGATCAGAACCCTAAATCACTAATCATTCATTGAGCATATGGGGACGATTCACCACTAGATCCCACTGCGGCTACCCTGCTAGCGTGGGAGTGGCTATTATGACCCACACCGGGCCCACACCCTTATTATAAATGGCTTCCCATTTGGGAATTCCCTGGGTTAGCACCCACGCATGACAAGCTACTATCCCAGTATTGGCAGACGCTGGGATATCAGGCATTACACAATTTGTTCCCGGATGGTAAATTTATTACCCCACAGACCTGGCGTCCTGGGCATACTGGGTCACCGTTGGAAATGCTGCAATATTTTAGAATTCGAGCCTAGTGAGAAGGGAAGGGAAGGGAACTAAGGGTCTTGGGCCTGAACCAAGGTTAAGTCTATATTGATACGAAGCATCTTCCTTGTGGCAGTACTTGGGAATAGGGACAACCAAGTGGGCCTAGTGTGAAGGGAAGAGAACCAAGGGTTTGGGACCCAAATCAAGCTGAAGCAGTTAGTAATACGAGTCATCTTCCTCGTGGCAGTACTTGGCAGGGGAGTGAACCAAGTGGGCCTAATAAAAGAAGATAGAACCAGGGTCTGGGACCCAAAACAAACTCACATATCAGCTTAGAAGTCATCCTCCTCATGGCAGTACTTGGCAGGATAGTGAACCAAGTGGGCCTGACAAGAAAGGGAGAGAACATGGGGTCTGGACCCCAAATAAGTACAATGTGAATATCAGAGTGAGGAACCCTCCACAGAGTGGTAAAAAAAGAAAAGACCACTAACCGACTAAGGGGAGCCTGGGGCTGTTGTAAGGGAGCCATTCCCCCTCACCTCAACTGGGGCTTTGTTGAAACTAACACCCAGGCGAAGGGAGTCATTCCCTGTGGGCGTATTTAGTACTTTGTTGATACTAAACCCCATGGGAAGGAAGTCATCCCTCCTGGGCACAAGTGGAACTTTGGTGAAATCATTATCCAGGTGAAGGGGGTCATTCCGTCTGGATCCAGCTTGAACATTACCAGAGAAGCCGGGGAAAGGGCATCATTCCCCCTCGTATCGATTGCTGTAAAGACTTTCTTTTAAGACACCAGGACAGAACTTTATATTTGATCAAGACTCGTTAGTTGTAGCGTAAGGGACAGAAGTAGGGTTTTGATTCAGCAGAGTACTTTATCAGTTTACAGATATTCTGACAGATCCTTTAGTCTTCAGTCTGAGGAAGGGAAAACGCTGGCATAGCTAGCTTTTTTAATTAAAAAAAAAAGTGCCAACCACACGACACCTCCTGGTCAGTTCCCTTCTTCTGCACCATTACAAGATATAGCGGAGACCTCAAAAGGGGATGGATTGGTCTTGATAAGCTTCTTGATGCAGTAGACCCCATAAAGATTTTACATCCAGCAGAAAAAGTTAAGGAAAGTGGGAAGCCAATTGATCCACACATGCTAGCAGGATGGTCCCCGATGGCCATCGATCATGTGGGAACTAATTGCACCACATTGGCAGAAAGGAAGAATACATTTTGGTAAAAATGGATCCAAAGCTCAGAGTTAGCAACCTTGGAAGCAGCAGCTAACATTATGCACTTGAGATATGTGTTCATGAGTGAAATGTCTACATTTGTAAGCACGTATGTCACACTGGATAAAGTCCTAAGTTTGCTCAGGAATGTTTCTTTACCAGAATTCGTGAGATGGATGGTTGAAGTACCAGGTGCTTGTCCATCTCCAATTTTGAACAAGGTTACAAACCAGGAAAAGTGGCTTTTTACAAGGACAGGACAAGCAAAGCCCAAATCCCTTCTTCCCTTCTCGGGGAACAAGCAAAACCAGATACTGCAGAGGCAATTACAAGCAACAAGCTGCCAGCACAAGTGTGAACAAGAGCCTTGGTAGAAGGTTGGCAAAGTGCTTTGAAAGCTGGCGTGCAATGTTTGCGGACACTTGGTTTCTGGAAACCATGTAGGGTTTTTGCCTGGAATTGTTCAAGGAGACACTCCAGGCCTGCATGCCTTCCCCATTATGTTTTTCTATGGAAGAGCAGGAGATAGTACCCAAGGAGATAGTGCAATAAGAAGCACAGTGCCAGACAGTGTCCTAAACAACATGTGTCTGGTCAAGAGGAAACAGTAGATAAGGCTGCTAGTGAACCTCAAGGATTTCAACACATTGCTTGTATGCTGATAATTCAAAATTGAAGTAATACAATTTTAATGGGACATCTTCCTAGAAGGGGGGCTGGATTTTAAGCTTATATCTCAAAGTCGTATATTTGAAGGTACAGGTCTTTGAACCCCACAGGCACTTTCAGCAGTTTGTGTGAAAGAGCCAACTATGGGAGTTTGCATGTCTCTCTATTGTTCTTATAGCCGCTCCCTGCTGCTTCACCAAGCATCTTCAGCTGGTGACAACAAGGTTTCAGGAGCAAGGGATACAAATATTACGAGCTGTGCTGTAACAAGTATGGTATACTGAAGACAAGGACGAGAAGGAGACCGGTCCTTGTTAATTCAGCTATGAAACGGGCAGAATTATTTTGAGAGCTGGGGTTATATCTTGACGCATAGTAGTTGCATTAAAGCATAAAGTGGGATGTCAGACATCCAAGTCTTGCGCCTGCTTTCTAGTGTAAGTACCTAGAATTATTATGTGGTAAGAGCAGCTATTTTCCAGAAAAACTAGCATACAACCCTATGCTAGATTAATTCACAATAATACATACGAAGTCCAGTATACGTGCTCCTTAACAAAAAGTGTCTTGAACTATATTAGATACCAGTATTTTTATTGATGATACCCTATTACTTCACAAGGGATAACCGGAGTGCAAGTATTTCTAGTTGGTGTGCCTTATATCTTTTTGTACCCTGCGACTTCACAAGGTATGTCATAAATACAGATAGTTAAAATAAGTTTACCGTTTACTGTTTTGTCCATTAGTTTCACCCACTGGGTTTTGTCAAGGCAAATTCACATCATCAAATAAAAATACTTGTATCTAATAAACATTGCAATAAATTGTGAACTGGACCTACTAGTTGCATTAGTTTAGCCCTTTTTGCACCTACAACACAACATTACATTCCTAAAATTTTTGAAACAGCAGATCCAAATAAGTGCTACAAAACACGGTAAAGTTCAAATTGAGTTTCAGTGCAAGTAGTTGGATTTCACACACATTTGCAACATTCCGTTCACCGATACCATGCAAAATTCTGCCCAGTGTGCAGAAGGGAAGTTCCCACATACACCTCAACTCCTCCTTGTCTATGACTTTTTTCACCCTCCACCAAACCAAATGCCTCCCACACACTTCAATTTGTTCACACTGGATTGGTGGAACAAACCTCCAAAGAGGTAAGAGTTACTGATCTGATGGGATTACCGTTCAAACACTTGACACGTTGGGAACCCAACTGCCTCTCTGATACCGTGCCCACCAGGTTACCTGAGACAAAGAATTGCAAGAGCCAAAACCATCAGACTAGCTAGGTCAATGCACGCAGACCGCCTCACAATACCTAAATGTAATCAAGTCAAAGGAGGAGGCTCCAGCTTCCCAACATTAGAAGCCAAGCATTGGAACGCCCTCCCACATGCGCTACAAATGGAAGAATCATAAAGCCTTCTGAAAAGCCCTTAAAACTCTGATGTTCTCATAAACTCCAGACAGGACAAGGCATGCTCCCAGTAAAACAAAAGAGTTGATGGCTGGAAGGTTTAGAATAAATCTTGACCTCTGGCATTGCTCTGGGCAACCCTCCAGACCATCGTTCTTCACCTGCCAAGCCATTACAAAAGGGGAAAAACCATATGCAAATCAGGCTTGGTCCCACCCCCAAAGGGGTAGTCCAGCCCGAACTGCTAGGTCACATCCTTTTTGCACGAGACCACAAGCATCCCCAGACATGTTTCAGCCTTGTTGGGCGTCATCAGTGAGGAGTAGCTTGGGTCTCTAGGTTAGGAACATTATTTAGTCTCTTAAGATGTCTGTAATGCTTTTTTTGTACCTAATGAAGCCACATTGTGTGTAACAGGTCCTGAAACAGCACCTTGATGCCTTTGGGGTTAGGCACTTTACAAATGAAAAAATAAACTAGCTGAGATGTATGTCACTGTTGATAGAGCACACCTGTCAACCATGGACTCATTTCACCAAAATGCCAGGGGTAGCGGAAGAGCCATCACATGACCTTTGACCAGGGCCAGCCTTAGTGGCAGCAGCGCCCTGGGTGAATTGGTGTCCCCCTCCCGCGCACCCCTTGTCAAAAGGGGGAGGGGTGGGGGGGATGCACCACATTTTTTTTACCTTGCAGGGAGTTAATCACTGGACAAGGACACTTATGCTAATGCTTGAGCGCCCTATCCCAATGCAAACCGCCTCGGGGCAGGGAGGTAATCATGTGAATAGGGAGGGTGCTGATGCAAAGCAGCACACTATTCATGTTATTAAATTCGCAGACGCAGGCGCATTTAATAACAAAAGGACGCCTGCCGCGCCTTTTCCCACTATGCCAGCTCGGGGGAGCACTTGAAAGACACCCCCGAGCTGGCGTGGCGGGGGTCGAATGGTGCCCTGTGGGGCATGGCGCTCCGTCTGATCGCCCGGTCCACCCTAAGGCCAGCCCTGCCTTTGACCTCTGCAGATATCCCAGGAAGTGACCTCACCTAATGTGACATCACAGATGTAATTTAGATGCTCATATATCAAGGCTGGGCCAGCTCGAGGGAGTTACGGATATGTCTGTCAACTCATCCAATTTTTACGAGTGACACCCAGGATAATTCCCTCACCCGCCAATTCCCTTGCTGGCCAATAGGTGTCAATAGTAAGCCCAACTGCAAAACAAAATCTTCTCTTTTCACCCGCATTTTTATTTCTAAAGGTCGACAGGTATGATCTATACTCTATGCAAGCCGAAAAGAATACGAGTAATAGAAAATCGAGCCCGAGCTGTGCAAGAACAGTCCTCCCCTTTGCAATCACTCACTGCGCTGCAGAGCTAGAAGTGCCGAACGGGTGCTTGCCATGCTGCCTTGCCCACTGGCAATGACCCTGTACAAGCGGTGCATCAACTCAGCACCCTGTGCTGGTTATGTGCATCGCGCTAAATCGTCCCACTCGGCCACACTACCAGAGAAAAAAACTTCCGTCCACATGTTATGTTCAGCTGACCGTCTGCACCAATGCACACATTGTGTCGGGTTGACAACATCCTAGAGGGGCAAAAAAGGCGGAAACGAGTTGTAAGTGCACATTAACTATACGATGATAATAGTTTTCTAACAAAACGGACTATAGTTCGCAATAGTTCGAAGCAAATAAAATCATCAAAAGAATAGAAATATCAAGATTTTTAAAAATATTATATACACTTTGATTAATAAAAATCGGAAATCATTCAAAATTAAAGGCAGAATGGTATGAACATTCACTCATACCCTAGTAAATAATTGAAATAGCACCATTTCAATATGGCAGCTTTATTTGAAAGCGGGCCTGCCCAGACTCGAGAGCATGCGTTTCGTTTTGTCCGTCTTTGGTGTCTATAAGGAGCACCGTTTCATTCAAGGTGTCTATTTAGGAGCAACAAGAGGGAACCTTTAGCTCTTTTTAAGTGTTCTTGCAGCAGTAGGTGATAAAAATAATGCGTTGATCCTTTCGTTACCACTTCGTACAGGATTGTTTCAGTTTCTAAGTGCTGTAATTATAGGTGTCACGGTCAACGTTGTCATACATGCCAACATTCTGTGACCAAAAATCTGTAGGAATCTTGAAGTTTCAAAAATAGTCAGGCGAGGAAGTAATGATAGGAATAGGGCGCGTCAGCAGCCCATTGTCATTGAATGAGCCCGCCGCCGCGGGTGCATTCAATGACAATGAGGCGCCTGCCACGCCTTCTGCCACCACGCCAGCTCGGGGGAGACCTTGAAAGACTCCCCTGAGTTGGCGTGGTGGGGGGCTAATGGCGCCTTTTGTAAAAGGCACCCACGGCGGAGTGGCGCCCTTAGCCCACCGCCGTGGGCGCCTTTTACATCAAAAGCCTGCATGCTGCGCCTTCTCCCACTACGCCAGCTCGGGGAAGTCCTTGAAAGACTCCCCCGAGTTGGCGTGGTGGGGGGCTAATGGCGCCTTTTGTGAAAGGCACCCACGGCGGAGGGGCGCCCTTAGCCCACCGCCGCAGGTGCCTTTTACATCAAAAGCCTGCATGCTGCACCTTCTCCCGCTACGCCAACTTGGGGAAGTCCTTGAAAGACTCCCCTGAGCTGGCGTGCCTTCTCCTGCTACGCCAGCTCGGGGGAGCCCTTGAAAGACTCCCCCCGAGCTGGCGTGGGCAAAAAAAAAAAAGATTTAAAAAAAAAAATCTTTTTCTTTTTTTTTTTTTACAAAAAAAAATCGGTATTTGGTACCACCAAATCTGTAGGCGGTAGGACTGCTTAAAAAGCGGTATCCTACCGCCTAAATCGGTAGGGTTGGCAAGTATGCGTTGTGACCCACTTGTAAAATCCACTTGTAATAGGGATGGTATCTTTGCAAAATGGTTCTGCAGTACGCTTTACACCCTCGATCTAGCACCATACATGCCTGTGTTATAAAGTGATGAAAGCTCGTAGACAGATATGCATATTTTCAGTAGGTTTATTTCATATAAGGAGGTCCCCAGGTGGGTGCATCATCCACCAATCAAACGATGCCTCTGTATGATTACGAATCCGCAGGATTCTCTAATCATGCAGTGCGTTGTCCGGATGACGAACCATACATCGTAACATCTCCCCCTCCACCTTCTTCACGGAGCAACACAAAAGATAGTGGGGTGAAAGAGGAGTGGGGAAGGGGCAAAAAGAAAGGAAGGGAAATAAATAAGCACATAGGAACACTTTTGATAAAACAACACATTCATAGTATTTACAGTGAGAAGTAACAAGTCACTCAGAAGCAACTTAAATTTGTTACACTGGAATACCCTTGTAAAACATTTAAAAAAAGGATATGACCAGATCTTAGAGAGCTCTAGAGACTCCTTGGTACTCTGCATCCATGTGTTTCAGTAATAGACATAGTTCTTCTTGAAATTGCGCGTAATCCTCCTGTTCTTAGATGACATGACATTTTCACCAACAGTGTCCTTGGGGAACTCTTGAAACTCTTGCACCCAATCATTCCTGGGAAACTCTTGTACCGCTTCGTCCTCCAATAGTTTGCTTTCCTTTGCTAGTATGATATCGTCACAAGACTAGTTCTTTCCATCCTCCAAATTCACAGCTTTCTTCGAACATTCAATTGCCCTTTGTGGAGCTCGATATGTAGATTCTCCTTTTAACACTTTCTTTGGTTCCCTTACACAAATCCAATCACCTCTCTCAATTGCACTTTCCGTCACATGTTTCTTACCATCGTAGTATTTTTTATACTCATCTTGTTTCTTTCTTACCCTCCTGACAATCTCATTCATGTTGATTTCTTTATTCCTTCTGTGGGCAAGCCAAGCAGGTCTCAGTCTGTTGGTAGCCGTCCTACCTCTCATGAGAGTAAATGGTTCTTCTGCAGTGACAGAATGTGGAGTAACCCTGTACGTATTCAGTGCTTCTCTCAATGTCTCTTTCCAAGGTAAATTGTTGATCATCGCTAATTGAATGGTTCCCTTGATGAAACCATTCGTTCTCTCGACTAACCCATTTGCAATTGGGTGGTACAGTGCTGTAGTCTTGTGTTCAATAGCTCTCTCCTTAAGGAAGTTTTGAACTTCTACCGACATGAATTAGCCACCACTATCTGGGATCAGTTCTCAAGGGCCTCCTTCCCTATTAAATATTTCTTCCAAAAACATCACCACTTTAACACCACCACTGCTACTCCCCATTCCACCCACTTGGAGGTATAGTATACTAGCACAATAAAGTATACCTTCTGAGGGCCCAGTGTTTCAAACAGTCCTGTTATGTCAATGGCCAATTTAGCCCACACAGATTTAGGAATTTCCACTGGCTGGAGAGGTGTGGTTTGTGTACGCTTCCCCTTATCGCTCAGAGCACAAGCAGTACAATTCTTGACTAAAAGCTCCATTTGATTCCACGTGTTTGGCCACCAGTATGCTTCTCTAACTCTTCTCTTAGTTAAACTTCTCCCCACATGGCCTTCATGTGCGATCTGCATTATTCTCTCTCTTAAAGACGTGGGAGGAATTATCCGATCCCCTCTATAAACGCATATGTCGTCACTGGAGATCTCATCCTTTATCTTCCCCCAGAATTTAATGCTCAGATCAGTTTCCTTCCAGTTGCTCCTGATGGCCGTCCTCAGATATTCATGTTCAACATCTTCGTTTGCCGCTTAGGTCCAGTCTGCAACGAGATTGGATTTCCCAGGGATGTACTTGACTTGTATATCATACTGCATGATGTCTAAGGTCCACCTTCTTATTCTCAGTGAAGTTAAATGTGGGTTTTTAGAGTTCAACACATCGGTTAATGGCTTATGATCGGTTTTCAGTTCAACTGGAACGCCTCAAATAAGCCCCTTAAAATGCTCAAGAATCCACTTAACTCCCAATGCTTCCCTTTCAATGGTGGAGTAGTTTCTCTCTGCACCTTTGAGAACCCTAGACACAAAGGCAATAGGTACCACTGTGCCTTCCTGCAGTTGTTCTAGAACGCCACCTAGCCCGATGTTGGCATCAACAAAGATCACAGTCTTAAACTTACAATCAAACATTCTGAGGGTTGGGGCCTTATTCACCAATTCTTTTATTTAATCAAATTCTTAACTTGCAGTTATCTGACCATGTGAACTTTGTACCTTTGCTCATCACGTCTCTCATGTACCTGGTCCTGTCCGAATAGTGGTCTATGAATTTCGAATTCATGGGCTCCGGAATGTGCAAAATTGTGTCTAGCAGGGTTTTCTTTGGATTAATCCCTTCGGCGTTAATACAATGTCCTAGATATGTTACCTCGCTCCTTTTAATTTTGCATTTGTCTATTTTGAGCTTGAGGCCTTTCTCCTGGATGACTTGCAGTACCCCTAGTTACTTTGCGTTGTGCTCGTCTTCCGTCATTGCAGAAACCAGTATATCGTCTTGAAAAAAATACAAACCCCGTAGGCCATTGAATAACTGGTGCATTACACTCTGGAAAACTGCTGCTGCTGATGCTAGGCCGAAAGGCATCCGTTTATATCTGAATGCCCCCAGGGGAGTGATGAAAGACGTAAGGTGTCTCGATTCTTCATCCAAAACAACCTGATGGTAGGCTGACGATAGATCCAATGATGTGAAGAACTTTGCTGGTTTCATTGTTGTGAGCAGTTCCCCTATATTAGGAAATGGATGGCGATCTACCCATATATTTGCGTTCAGATTTCTCAAGTCTACGTACATCCTGATTGATCCATCTGGTTTCCGTACAATGACGATTGGAGAGAGCCATTCCGAACTCTCTATCGGCTCGATGACATCTTGCTCACATAGTCTCGCTAGTTCCTTCTGTTAGGCCTCCCTTGTGCCGATTGGAATGTTTCTCACTCTGTGAACTACCGGGTTAGCACCTCTCTTCAATACACTCCAATGTTTAAAGCCTTTTAGGGTGCCAATGGTTTCATTAAAAACTCTTGGGAAACCTTTTGCTAAGTTTTCACCTGTCTCGCAACTGTCCTCGGTAATACTCAAGATGGGAATGTTTTCCCCTGGGTGTATCTTGATCTGTAATGATGCCTGCTCCCACCATCCAATGATGGAGAACCCATTTTCACCTACAAACAACTTGCAGTAGGTTTTCCTTCCTCTAAAAACTAAGTGTACCCAAGTGTATCCGATTATCTAAATAGGCGTCATTCTGTAACCTGCCGCTCTCACTCTTGTCGGTTGCAACTCTTCCATTTTTCCTTTTAGGTCATTTACGAATGTCTCTGTGTCCACCATGGTGTATGGAGAGCCAGTGTCTACCATAACTTGTAAAGACACCCCATTTATTAACATAGGTACCCATGGACCCATACATTTTTCAGACGGTGTGAATGCCAGAATTTGTACTTCATCGTCGAGCACATCAGTGACAGACAGTAGGCCATTCTGGTTGCTGAACTCCTCTAATGCTCGCCATGTTGCCTCTGGTGGTACGACCTCCATATCTCTGCGCCCCACCCATGATATGCAATATAAGCCTGCTTCTTCCTCTGGCATTCCTGCATGCTTTGCCAAAGTGACCAACATAGCCACATTAATTGCATTCTGCTGAAAACGCTGGACATTCCCTTTCTATGTTGGCGTGTCTGTATCGGCCACATTTATAGCATCTGTTTTGTGCTCTATTGATGTATTCCCTCTCTTTCTTGGCGCTGGTGCCAGCATCATTCTTTGTCACCTTCTTCAATAAGCAATCAACGCTTCTTCATCCTTGTTGTGGTTTCCATCTTGTGTATTTTCAACGCACCTTATTTCAACATTCTCTGCCCTACTCTGTAATTCTTTCATGCATTTCTCTCCCAACTCTATCAATCTGACTATTTCCATAGCTTGTTCCAAGGTTGGGTCCCTTGCTTGCTATAGCCATTGTTGTATACGAGGATCTGCAACTTGTAGGACTAATTGACCTCATAGATACTCATCAGCTATTCCGGTGAAGCTACAGGTTGATATGAGACCTCTCAATGCGGCCATGAAGGTATCCACACTTTATCCTTTATTCTGTCGTCTGGAGAAGAATTGGTACCGTTTTAGGACGATGTTAGTTTTGTTGCCAAAATGTCTTGTTAATTTCATTAGTGCAGTCTCATATTTCCTGCTTCCACTTGCTGTGGTGGCTGAGTCACCAGAACCTTCCCCAATATCCACTAGATCAGGTAATGTTCTAAAAATGCACAATGCCTCTGCACCCACATAATTCAGTAAGGTGGCCTCCTTTAAGTCGTCTTTGAATTAGGCACCACCTATAGCTCTTAGATAGACTTGAAAACTGTCCTGCCATTGTTCCCATGTACATGTTGGGTTACCTGGTTGCGCTAAAAATTGTATGCGGGCTGTCACATTCTGCATCCCCACAGTTTATTTTTTTTTGCTTTTGCTGTGGAATCTGATGTCTTTGGGTTTATTGTTCTTTAATTGCAGACAATTGTGTCCGCGATTTCGCTGTCTTATTCCTGTGCTATTTCACTGTTCTGGCAATTATGTCTGTTACTTTTCACAGTTTGAGTCCCCGCATTCCTTTGAATGCATCTGGTGTCTGTGCTGACTTCCTCGGTTTGGACAGCGCTGCAGAGACTAAATCTGTTTAGTTTCGTCTTTGTTGTCGTTACATTGCTATGGCAACAAGTGTCATTTCCGCAAGATGGCGGCACGTATCCCATGCAATTTAGGGTCCTTTACTCTAACATTACAGTCAGTTGCGCACGCTCGGGTTCGTAAAATGCAGGTGGGCCGCACATGACTTTCTTGAGCTTTTTTTCTTTTTTTTCACAATGGACCTACTTGGGATTTCTGTTTGTTGTCATAGGGAGTGCTCTGTAGTCCTGTGGGGCTGCGATGCCGTTCTCGTTTTCGATCGGCACTGTTGCATGTGTCTTTGCCGGGGACCTCTGACGAACAATCCTCCTCGCCAATGTTATAAAGTGATGAAAGCTCATAGACAGATATGCATGCTTTCAGTAGGTTTATTTCATATAAGGAAGTCCCCAGGTGGGTGCATCCTCCACTAATCAAACAACGCCTCTATATGATTCCGAATCCGCAAGATTCTCCAATCATGCAGTGCGGCGTTTGGATGATGGAACCATATATCATAACAGCCTGTAAGCCCAGCAGTGCAGACCATGCACTGGACTCGGTTGGGGCCATTAACACGCAGACACAGGGAGTCTCAGGAAGCGTCTTTATTTTACCTCACATATAGGCTAACTGTTGAAACTCCACCTGACCCCTTTTGGTCCCGCCCCTTCCCTAGCCCAACTTCCCTTTCCCTGTAACTTGGCCCAAACTGAAGGCCGCCCACACAACGATGTGGGAGAGGTAAAGTTAGTCACAATGTGACATCTCCCCCCTTTTTAGCGTATGCCGAGACCTACATTTTCACCCCATCTCCACAATCAGGCGGTGTGGTTTTATGCGGCTTCGTTGAGGCCTTCTGGAACAGGGGAAGTCCTGGGCGGGTGACCGTTCTCTGAAGTGTTCCTCTTTTTCAGATTCTACTTGTTGGGGTGACTCCCAGAAACCAGGAGCCGGCAATCTCCATCCAAATAGATGATGTTCACCAAACTTCCCACAAATGCTGCTACAGACCAACCACTACAGCAAAGCAACACTACCAATAAACCCACACCAAAATACAGCCACCACACCTCACACAATCTCCCTACACAACATCTCATTTAAATACTCCCTTGTAAAGCCAACAATACCCAAAACTTCTCAGCCGCCCTAACTATAAACATCATTTTCTCAGTCTTGCTCTGCGTTTGAAAAGAACAATTAATAATCTCAATCATAAACAACAAAAACATCTCCTTCGTCAACACCAATAAGTCACGCGCCACCAGTGGTCGCACAACACCATCCACAGGAACAACCGAAGGGGGCAAGAGCCCATCTCCAGTTAGACAAACCTTCTCAACCCGATCCACACCAGCAGCTGGCAACTGCGCATCATCCTCTGCATAAGACAAATTGAGAGACACTCTCTCGGACTGCACTTGAAGCTCTCGGACATAGACAGGACACCCCTTAAACATAACACAGTGATCCCCAGAGTTGCTTCCGGAACCGGAGGGGGTTCTGCTCAAGTTTGAGAGAGGCAGGGGGGCTGTTCCAGAGGGAGGCCCCAGCCGAAGAGAGAGATCTGCCCCCCAACTCTCTTCTTGGAAAAGTATCTGACCCTCAGAGAGTTGGAAGCGGAAATGTTTAGGAAGAGAGTGTGGTCCCAGGCCCCAGAAAGACTTGTAGATGATGCAAAGGGTCTTGAAATTGATCCTTGCCATCAAAGGGAGTAATTAAAGAGATTTCAGAGCTGGAGAGATATGATCCCTGGGCTTGAGGCCAAGGATAAGTCTTGCAGTCCTGTTCTGGATATGCTTTAGAGGTCAGAGAGTAGAAGCAGGCAGGTTTAGAAAAAGGCTGTTGCAGTAGCCCAGCCTAGAGAGGACCAGAGCTATGGAGACAGAATCTGGGGGAAAGTGAGGACAGGAAGAATACCTCTGAAGAGGTGCAGCTGATAGTTTGACTTTTTAGAGATGTCAGAGATGTGAGGAGAGAAGGAGTGGGTGGAGTCAAATATGACACCAAGGTTCTTGGCCTCACAGGTAGGAGCAGGAAGAGGGCCAGAGTGGGCGGCTGTTTTGCTTTATCTTGGTCGGTTATGGAGATCCTGTACTTACCTTCTCCGGACCTTTGCAAAAATAATCATTGGACTCAGATAGGCATGTCCCGGGAGGATAGCTCAGCGGCAACGTGCGCGCCTTGGAAGCAAGACGACACGAAGCAACACAGGTTCGATCCCCTGGTCCGCGCTTAGAAACCCCTGGGTGTTTAAGCACGTTATAAATAACACAACTAAGACAAAAGAAACAATTACGCAATTAAAAACAAACAATTCCTGTAACAGCACCTCAATGCCCGTGGGCTGTGTGAGCACTTTAAAAATGCTAAAAAAAACCTAAATATAAATAAATAAATACATTTAAAAAATAATAAAATCACACAACACATTAGCAATGGTTATAAGAAAATGGCACATTATAGGCCCTTTATTCATGCATAATAAACAAACAGAAAGAATAAACACATAATCGGTTATATATAAACAAAAGGTAAAAAATACCTCACCGTTAAGATCGCCACGGGAGGCACCTTCATCTCGGCCACAACAGCACTGCTTAGTCCCACAGCAGGTAGGCAAATAGGAAGAGGAAAACCCTTGTCTCTTATAGGGACTACTTTCGATCCCCGCCCCTCATGGTTACCAAGCTGTCCTCGGCCGAAGAGCAGACAATAGGCATGAGGCATAAACAGAGTGGAATATTCCAGTTAGAAGCGGAAAAAAACCATCTTCCCTCCTTGCTGTCGTTCCCATTGCCCCTTATCACTGAACATGCAGAGTGCTCCGACTCCCTATCTAGCTTGTCCTTCAGCAGACAATACAATAACTATTCTCCCCAGCTCGGTCATCTGACACAAATATGTGACCTTGTCTCCACAGCAGAAATACATGTTCGCTAGCTGAGCCCAGGAAAACATGGACTTTCATTACTGTTTTCTTGCGGTAAATGGAAGTGAATGTCCAACATGGCTGCGCATCAGCGCCATGTTTTCTGGTTCATTTGGCTCACGCACTACAGCGGCCAAAGAGAGAGAGAGAAAAGGAGGGAGTTGGTGTTCCAATGAGGAGGATCTCAGTCTTACTGTCATTGAGACAGACATCATTAGCGGCACACTATTCCTGAATTGTGGCCAGACAGTTTGGTATGAGAGAAGGGGAAGAGACGGCTGAGGGGAGCCTAAAATAGAGCTGGGTGGCCTCTGCATAACACTGAAAGTTACAGCAGAAAGTAGTGATGCAGTGAGCAAGAGGTGTCAGGTAGTGGTTGAAAAGCCAGGGAGAAAGGTTAGACCGCTGGGGAAACACCACAAGCACAGAGACAGATAGAAGATAGGAAAGACCCTAGTTGGACCTGAGGGGGGTCGGTCAGTGAGATAGGAGGTCAGCCAGGCCAGGGTCTGATCAGTGATACCCAGGTTATCACGGAGGCAATTGAGCAGGATGGCATGGTTGACCGTATCAAAAGCAAAGGTAAGATCAAGGAGAATGAGGACAGAGGGAAAGTTAGAGTCAAGGTTACAGAGTGTTACGCACCACCACACTGGCATTTAAAGATGTACCTTAAGATGGCCGGAGGGAAGGACGAATGGTAGCAATCCCTTGGGACTCCAACAGTGAGCCGGGGTTCTCCCAGAACCTGGGCCTCCGCAACCTGAGGGAACTCTTTTCTATGATACGCCACTCTGCTGAATGGTATGGACTGACAGAGGAGTAAATCATATAAAAGAGCATGGAACACGCACACTGCTAAACCAAAGCTGTAAGGTAGAAACAAACAACAGGTTAATATTGGCGGTCAATGAAAAGGTACCGTTAGTCTCCAGATCCTCACTGGTAATACCTTGGTTATTGGTTGGTAGGGCTTGGATAGAATATGGACCTAAGGAAAAAACAAGAACTAGTATTGTCTCCTTTATACTAGGAGAGGAAAGCTGTACCAGGGTAAGGAGAGTAAGCAAGCTTACCAAGGCAGGGATAGAGTTGGTTCTTGAACGACTAATTAGTCTGGTAACAACGACAGGGAGAAAACAACAAACGGGAAAGTTAGTACTGTTAAGGATTTCAATCGGGCGACATACCTTGGTCATAGCCTAGTATGTCGCGCACAACTGGAATGCTTTCTCTTTATATTCTACAAATTCAATTTGAAATGGTGCACAACCCATCTCACATCCCCTTTTTCAAATACCCCGGGTCACAATGGACCATGAACCAGACCTGTTAGTGAAAATGCAATATTTATTTATTTTTAAAATTCAAAGAAAATCATAAAAACTTTAATATTGGACAGAAATCACCAATGGGATGATAATTACCATGGAGACTGAAGCAATACACTTGGTTAACCTTCTACAAGAACATATAAAAAGCATATACAAAGCACAGATGAATAGGAACACTTTTTCTCTTTGGGTAGGTAGATAGTGCCTGAGTTAAGAATTCCCCCTGCAATGTTCTCCCAAACCCCTGGGAATCGAATTTTTAATGGACAGAAGGAAGCAGCAGGGAGTCAGGAAACCTTTGCTGTGGCATAAAATGACACTCGGGAATTGACAAATAATTAATGTGCGGTTAAATCTGTGAGGCAAATATGATTTCTCACAATAGCAGGAATATATAAACACTGGCAATCACAAGGCACTGTATCCATGTAAAATGAAGCCGCGAAAGAGAGAAAATCGGCTGGGAAAGAAAGACAAGTTTTACTTAAGCTAGATTATCAAGGCTAGATAGCGCTGCCCATGAAACAGGTTAAGTCGGGCGCATTAACCTGCTCCACGCCACGTTTCTCTTTGCATAGAAATTAATAAAATTATTCAAAATATTGTTATGGAGTTACAAGATGGGGTGAATGAAAGAATGGCGCTAACACTAGGAAATCACTGACAAGATGCACAGAGAATTCTGAGAGTAGGACAAATTCCCAAGCAGAGATAGGGTTGCTTAAAGAGTGTTTCTATGGGATGGGGAGAATACTCACAGTCCATGCTTGAATTTGTAACAGTCAAACGGGTTCTGGTCACTGCGCAGCTCAGGTCACAAGGTAGCGAGCAGCTGGGCAATTCGGGTCACTGGATAGCAGTACAGCTGGATGACAGAGGTACAGTGGGCTTGCAGCTAGCTGGCAAGAAGCTGGTCTGGTTACAGGATGCTCCCCACAAAGGGTACCACAGTGTTTCCCCTTGGTTAGTGGGGTTTTTAGATCAAGGCCTTGCTGGAGTAGGGTCAGCTATGCTTTGGCCTTGTAGTGGAATCTGGAATCTGGCAAGATGAATGTAGAAAATCAGGAACGCAGGCACTGGAAATTCAGGAGAAAGTCTGTCTAGAGATCTTTCAGCCACCCTTTATATAAAGCATGGTGACATCATAGAAATATATGGTATGGCACGCTTAGCTGAGCACGCCTCTTAAAAAGTGGATTGGCCAGGGGTGATTGTTACCGCCTTCCTGACAGCTGATTGGGCTTCTAAAGACATGACACCAGCTTTATGATGTGGGTTTACAAGGCATAGGATCATCCCACAGTTACTTTAGCCAAAATCATTCTTCACATAAATCACACATTTACACAATTTCGGCATCTTTCCAATTACCTAGGCAGATTGCATATTTCACGCTGAGCATGGCAGTCCAACTCTACAGTTAGTCAGACTTTTTTTTGCCCTTCTAACAATTTTTGTCGTTTTCAGTTAGAAATATTCAGCCTAAAATTCTATAACTCTATACAAGTGTGTAGATTATTATTAGGCATATCAGTATTGAATTTCACAATGGCATCATGTACACTTTCCTCAGAATGTCCACTTCTCTGCCATTTCTGTTCCCAACATGGCAGTGAAAGCTACCACGTCTTAAACTAAAAACCACAAAATTAAATTTCCACTGTTAACTTTTTACATTTTTGCAAAGTCCTGTTGCAAAGATAAAAGTCTTAACATTTTATTAATAACATAGTCTTTGGAAACAAATGGGACGGGTCTTCGTCCTTCACTTGGCCCATTATTTTCTCATGTACCACCAACTGTCATTTCAGGCCAGGGTGAGGATGGGGGTTTCCCAGTTTGATTGAATGTTATTACCACTTCTCCACTTCACAGGTTGCTGTCCCAGAATTTCTATTGTAAGAGGCCTCATCCCAGACAAAAATCTGCAAAAATAGCAATTATCACCCATGCTTGCCCTAGAATCTACTGTGAGGGGCCTTCTGTTGCTAGCAAACCCCAAGCAGAAACTGTTTCAGGCTGATTTCCCCCATGTAGACAATGCAATTTAAATGCTTATTTTATTTATTTTTGCTCTGAATCAGAAGAAAGCCTGTTGAATAAAACCGCCCATATATGTTTCACAGCACAAACCACTTTACATTGCTAGATATGGGCAGGGCCTTATCCAACATACACTTTTAAACAGGTATTTTTCTTATTTGCAAAAGTACATTTAAACATGTGGTGACTGCTGGCATTTTCCTTTCAAATTCGGTTTTCTCTTCCATCTGAATTCCCACACTGTTCTGTAGCCATAGTTGGTTTCTTGTATGCAGCATTTTGTTTGAAACACAGATGCACTGAAATTGACATAGACCCAGAGAGCTGGGGTTTCTTTGACGCATTGATCTTTTTGACATTTTGTGACACAAATGTCAAGCATTTTCTGTGACTGAAAATTAAGTTTCTTTTGATTTCTTATTCAGATTTGGTTGGCACAGCCTGTTATTCAGGGATCATGCTTTCTTCTGCTGAAGCACAATGTGGATATGGATAGGCATGGCAGGGCTTTATGGATAAAAGCAATGTAATGTGGAATAGATGAAAATAGCGTCAGGGCAGCATCCTTTTCAGTGTAAAATATTCCCTTTTCAATGGGAACCTTTTGCAAGCAGCAGAGCAGCGCTGCTTTGATTCGTATCTTGTGGGTGCACCCAAGAACACACTGGCACCTTTCTCTGTGTGCCCCCTGTTACAACTCGCCCAATAGGTGTTTGGAAGATGGTGCAGCTTTCCTTTTGTCGCTGCAAAATGCAGTTTTAATGCAATGGTGGTCCAAGGAGCCAGCGCATCCATTTTGCTGTTGACTGCAGAAGCGCACCTTGGTTATGGATGGGGTTTCTGCTTAGTGGGTCAAATTATCCCACAAATTCCCCCAAACCCTCTCCCCCTTGCTCTTCTGAAACTTTTTGTCGAGGGAGAGTAGGGCAAAGTGGGATTCATCAGGTAGGGCAGAGTGGGGTTCATCAGGTAGGAGTCCTTCTTCCATCAGGGAGCTGTTACCCTCACCTGATATCCCCGGGGGCGTCTGGAAGGCTCTGAGATCTGGAACCCTGGATGCCTAGTTGCCCAGTGCTGAATAATGAATCTTAGTTATTTGTAGGGTGAGCTATCCGTCCTGAATTTCCTGTGCAGGGGCGCATGACGTTTGTTGGCGAGCTGCCCAAGTTGCTTCACTGGTGCAGTACACATTCCTTGGGCCCAGGCCTGCTGTGACCCCGAATCTACTGGTAGGCAGGTAGGTTTGTTAATTGTAAGTCTTTGTTCTGTTTATTGTGGGAATTCATTAATGTCTTTATCTCCTTCTTTTCATGTGCGAAGGTCGTGATGCTGGCATGCCGGATGGAGAGGCACGTTTTCTAGGTAAGAGAAAGCGCAAAGCGCAGCACCTTTATTGTCTTCTAAAGCTAACCTGTGTTTTCTTCTTTTTCTCCTCACAGGCCACTGTGCTGCTGCGAGTGGATGAGAGCGCAATGAAAAACAGGCCCCCGGAATACGTTAAGGTAAGTACAGCGCTGTGCGGTTGTTTAATATTGAAAGCGAACCTGAATATGTCTCTTTTCCTTTGCAGATGTTGCTGTGGTTTTCCGGGTGGAAGCGTGGCGTAGCCGCGATGGAATTCAGGTGATGGAATTCGATGTTTTGGAAGTGCGCATTCCAATGTTGTTTTTTCCATTTCTCGTTATTGCATGTCGCAATGTTCGAACAGCAGCTGTGGTAGCGGTTCACCGGAAGTTCTTAAGCTAGTACTCACAGGTAAGCGATGTTTCTTCTTCTCTCGGTTTCCACAGATTGCAGCCCAGTTGAGATGCTGAGTGCTGGATGGTGTTTTCTCAGGTAAGACAGAATAATCTTGTTCTTGCAGGATTACAGGAAGATGCTGAAGACCAGGATGCTGGACACGGTGAGCGTCACGCTGCGGGTTGCAGAATAACATGAAGCGTGTTCTGTAGTCAAGGTGTGGTTTATATAGCCCAGTTAAAGTAGTACCATGGAAAGTAGTTCCCAGCCTGCCACACCCAAAACACTAGACCGCATGGCTTGGTTCTTAGAACTAGACTGTTTGGGTGCTTCCATGTTGGATTTAAAGGCCCATGTACATAAATGGGACCTAGTTTGAACAGCTCTTCCTTCCTACATATGAGCCTGGTGCCAAAGATGCCAGGACTGGCTCCAGGAGCCCTTTTGCAGTGGTTCTAGGGCCCTCAGGGTTCTGGTGGGAGCCTGCTTGTGGCACAACTTGTACCCCCTCACAATGGTCATGACAGCACTCCCCCACAAGGCCCCTCTCATGGTACCCTTCCTGTCCGGTCTGGGTTGGTGGGGTTATCCAGGTGAAACCTCTTTATCAGACGTGGTGCGTGAATATGCTCACTTGGTTCCCAAGTTCTGTCTTGAGGCCCGTAGCCTTTCCAGTCCACTAAATAGTATAGCTTAGATCTGGTACGTTTCGAATCCAGGATGTTTTTAACTTCAAATTCAGGCTCTCCATCAACTAGCACAGGTTTTGGTGGTGTTAAGACTTGGGTTCCTGGTTGTACAGGTTTTACAAGTGACACATGGAACACCGGATGAATTTGCATGCTTAGTGGTAAGGCTAACTTGACGGCCACCGGATTTATCATCGATTCAATGGTATAGGGTCCTAGATATCTTGGACAAAAGGTCTGGGTACCTTTTATAGGTGCATGTTTTGATGCCAACCAGACTTCGTCTCCAACTTGGTAATCGGGAGCTTTCTTTCAATGCCGGTCAGAGAATTATTTTTGTCTGTCTTTGGCTTGCAGTAAATGTTCATTTGCCCTTTTGAAGGCTTGGGTTATGCTTGTGTGTAGAGTCTTTACCGCTGGCATTTCCAAGGTTGTGGGGAATCTAGTTCAGGGGTACGTGGATGGCTTTTGTATATTGTGTAGAACGGGCTTTGTCCCGTGCTTGTGTGTATGGAGTTATTGTATGCGTATTCTGCTATCCATAACAAGTCTTTCCAATTCTCTTCCACTTGATGCAGCATACAACATAGATACTGTTCTGATGTCTGGTTTGTTCTTTCTGGATAATCGGACATTGATTTGTGCCATGGTACAACATTTCCTCCAGAAGTTGGATACAAATTGGCTTCCACGATCTAAGATTAGGACTGAGGGGAAACCATGCAGTATTATAATCTTTTCAAGAAATGCTTTTGCCAGACCAGTAGCATTAGGAAGTCCTTTGAATGGAATGAAAAGTGCCATTTTAGAGAACAGGTCTACAACCACCAGAATGGTACTAAAACCTTGATAGGGAGTTAAGTCCGTAATAAAATCAAAATAAAGAGTATGCCAGGGAGCCAGTGGAATATCCAGTGGTTGTAGGAGGCCAGCTGGTTTCTGTTTTTGTGATTTATTCTGTGCAAATTCCCACAGTATAGAACGAATCAAGCAATGTCCTTACACCAGGTTGCCCACCAATAATTCCGTTTAACCTTGGCTAGAGTCTTAGCAATTCCGGGATGGCCTTTGATCAGGGAATCGTGATAACCAGACATGACCAATTCTTGCAGATCTTTACTTGGCAGATATAGTCGTTCCCTGAAGTAGGGTAATCCATCCAGAACCGTGTGATGTTCATTTTGGGAATTCCATTTCTGCAAGATCTCGGGGTTCATCAAGGTTCGAATCTTATCTTGAAGGTCACTCAGAGTCAATGTGGTGGTGAGTCCCAGTAGTTTATCACTTGGGATGATGGCAACAGGGTCCAAGGTACTGTTCGTTTTCTCTTCAACACCCATACGAGACAAGGCATCGGCCTTCCCATTCTGAACTCCCGGTCGGTATGTTATTACGTAATCGTATTCTGCGAAGAATAGAGCCCACCGCAACTGTCGTGACGATTGGGCTTTTGCTGACTTTTAGAATTGGAGGTTTCGGTGATCTGTGATTACTGTGATGTTATGTCTGGCACCTAATAGATAATGCCGCCAGGCTTTGAAGGCTGATTTTATTGCCAACAATTCTTTGTCTGTAATTGCATAGTTAAGGTCTGGTGGTGAGAATTTATGTGACTAAAAGGGCACGGGGTGTAATTGCCCTGTCTATGAATCTCTTTGAGAGAAAACTGCTCCCATAGCTACGCTGGAAGCATCAGTTTCCACTACATAGGGGAGATTAGGACGAGGCTGTCGTAAAATTGGCACGGAGGTCAATCTTTTCTTGAGTTCTTGAAAGGCCTGTTCTGCCTCTTCAGTCCATTGGAATTTTTTGTTGTTTTTTCTCAGTAACGATGTGATTGGGTGGACTATCCGTGAGAAATCTGGAATAAGTTGGCGATAAAAATGTGCAAAGCCGAGCATGCTTTGGGTTCCTTTAAGTGAAGAAGGTGACGGCCAATTAAGGATGGCATCTACTTTGTGTAAATCCATCTTGACTCCCTTTGGCAAGAGAACAAAACCGAGGAACTCAACTTCGGTGACATGGAAGGAGCATTTCTTGAGTTTAGTGTACAGTTTGTGCTGGCAAAGTTTTGCAAGGACTGAGTGAACATGTTCCACATGATCTCTTTCAGAGGGGGAATACACCAGGATGTCGTCAATATAGACCAGGGCACAGACATTGATTAATTCCCATAATACATCATTCATGAGGTATTGGAACGCTGCCACAGCCCGAAAGGCATTACCTGATATTCGTACAGGCCATACGTGGTGCGAAACGCGGTTTTCCATTCATCCCCTTTCTTAACACGTACAAGGTGGTATGCGCCTCTGAGGTCTAGTTTGCTGTAGATTCGGGCATCCTTTACTTGGTCCAACAGTTCCGGGATAAGGGGCAAAGGGTAGCGTTTTTTTACTGTGATTTGATTAAGTGCACAGTAATCGATGCAAGTCCTCAAATCTCCTTCCTTCTTGGGTACGAAGAATAAGGGAGAGGCTGCCGGTGACTTTGATGGGCGGATAAACCCATTAGCCAGATCTTGATCCAGATAGGACTTCAAGTGGAGATTTTCGGTTTCCGTAAGTGCATAAATTCGACCACAAGGAACCTGTGTGCCAGGTATCAGGTCGATCTGACAGTCATAGGGCCTATGTGGCGGTAACGTGTTAGCCTGTTCCTTCTGAAAAACATCTTGATAATCCTGATATTCTTTTGGTAAGGTGTCCATTGGTTCCGCGATCTCCGATGCTATTTCTTGAACAGATTTCAGGTTTGGCTGTGGTATACATTTCGGGTAGCAAGCGTGGGCGCTTTCGTCGGAATAGGTCAGTCTCTTTGCACGCTAGTCTATGTGGGGATTGTGAGTTACTAACCATGGCATCCCTAAGATCAACCGGAACTGAGGAGCTTTGATGAGGTCAAACGTGATTGCTTCTTGATGTCCATCCTGATACAGAAGGGTTAATTCTGTTGTGCATTGGGTTACTGGTCCTGAAGCAATTTCTGTACCATCAACAGTAGTTACCTTTTCAGTTGTTGGTTTTGTGCATAAGTGAAGTCCGTTTCTCTTGCCAGATCTCGATCTTTGTAATTACCAACTACTCTGCTGTCTATATATGCCTCTATGGCATGCATCCGTGACGGTCGTTGGTGATTGATCAAGGTTACTGGTAGGGCGAAATGTGAGGTCTGAGACTCATCCTTCTTGCTCGACAAGCGGACCTCTACGCTTGCCGGGCCTGGTAGTTTTCCGATTCCTTTCCATCATCTTCTTTCTCTGTAGCACCTACCACCTTCCTTGGAGGTTTCACTGGGCATTCTTTGAGGTAGTTATGTTATGTTATGTTACTTTGCATTTATATAGCTCCTTATATACCATTGGTATGGTCCATTGGTATGGTCTGAAGGCGCTGGTAAGTTGAACGCCCTTGGGAACCGAAGTTCAAGTCAGTAGAGAGAGTAGAGAGAGTCAAAGGTGCGTGTGACCACCGGACATGTGCACAGCTGGTGTGGAATTCATGTAATAGCTGCTTCTTAGCGGTAGGTGTGGTGTTTGAGAGATCAAGAGTATGTGTTCGTTCTGGCGGGATTTATCCAGTAACCAGCATTGTTTAGTTAGAGTGATTGGGAGTATGAGGCAGATGTTGGTATGAGAACAGTTATACCGAATGGTGTCATAGTATCTCTGTGTTCTAGTTGAATTGTGGTGTAAAGAAGAGAGTAAGCGTGGTGATGTGATATGGTGGGTTACATGCTCTTAAAACGTTCCATACATTCCAACCATTCCATGTAAGTCGCTCAATTCTATGCGCTCCAGTCCGCTCCATGCACTCCGATCTGCTCCATGCACTCCGGTCCACTCCATGCACTCCAGTCCACTCCATGCACTCCAGTCCACTCCATGCACTCCAATCTATTCACGCACTCCAATCCGCTCCACGCACTCCAATCTGTTCCATGTACTCCGATCCGTTCAGTGTATTTCTAAGTTGTTTTACGCACTTGATCCACGTATTTCAACCATACCATCCACATACTTCCCAGTACTTTTCACATATTACACCAGTACCTTCCACATACTTCATCTGTTCCATCCACATATTTCACCGGTTCCATCCACATATTTCACCCGTTTCATCCACATATGTCATCCGTTCCATCCGCATACATCACCCGTTCCATGCACATACGTCACCCGTTCCATCCACATACATCACTCATTCTATCCACATACGTCACCCACTCCATCCACATATGTCACCCATTCCGTCAACATACTTCATCCGTTTCGTCCACTCTAGGCACTCAACTGCTCTACATAGTCATCCGCCCTATGCACTCATCCGCCCTATGCACTTGTCTCCTCTATGCACTCATCTGCTCACGGCACTCGTCCGCTTTATGCGCTCTCACGCTCTACGCATTCACCCGCTCTGCACACTCATGCGCTCTACGCACTCACCCGCAGTACACACTCACCCGCTCTATGCAGTCACCCGCTCTCATGCATCCCTCCGCTCTCACGCACGTCTCCGCTCTCACGCACTCATTCGCTCTTACGCACTCATCTGCTCCATACACTCGTCTGTTCATCCACTCCACACACTCCTCCGTTCTTATACACTCCTACGTTCTACACACTCCTCCGCTCTGCGCACTCTTCCGCTCTGCGCACTCTTCTGCTTTGCGCACCTATCACGCTCTGTGCACATATCACGCTCTGCACACCTATCACGCTCTGCACACCTATCACGCTCTGCGCACCCATCCACTCCACGCACTCATCTGTTCCCGACATTCATTCGCTCTATGCACTCATTCTTTTCACGCACTCATCTGTAATATGCACTCATCTGCTCTACAAAGTTGTTCGCTCATACGCACTCATCCGCTCTATACACTCATCCGCTCTAAACACTTATCCGCTCTATACACTCATCTGCTCTATACATTCATCCACTCTATATACTCATCCGCTCTATACACTCGTCCGCTCTATACATTCATCTGTTCTATGCACTCCTGCATTCTACACACTCCTCCGCACTTACGCACTCATCCGCTCCACACACTCCTCCGCTCTACACAACTCATCCGCTCTACACTCATCCCCTCTGCACATTCATTTGCTCTATGCGTTCCTGCGTTCTACACACTCCTCCGCACTTACGCACTCGTCCGCTCTATACACTTGTCTGCTCTACACACTCATCCGTTCTACACCCCATCTGCTCAACACACTCATCCGCACAACATACTCATGCGTTTTATACACTCATCCGATCAGCACACTCATCTGCTCAACACATTCATCCGCTCAGTGCACTCATCTTTTCTACTAGCTTTGTTCTTTCTAATGATTTCATCGGCTCCATTCACTTCGTTCATTCATCGTGCATTATCGAAATCAGGCCATGTTACTTGTCATACGCACTGGATCCATTCCGTGCTCTCTATCTGTTTCATGCACTACACTTGTCTTATGTATTTGAATCGTCTATTCTGTATTTTCAATTTTTGCCATGCACTCATACAGTCGGTGTCATCTGTCTGTGTACTCATTAGTCTCTTGTATTCATCTTTCCATCCTGTTCTTTATTAATTTCTCCCATTTTGTTCATTTTGTCCATTGCACTCATTACAGTCTCTTGTATTCATCTTTTCCTCCTCTTCTCTTTATTTATTTCGCCCATTTAGTTAAATTTGTCCGTGGCACTCATTACAACAATTTAATTAATTTAAACCTCATTACTGTTTTCGTACGATTTATTCTTTTTATCCACTTCACTGCATTGATCTACTTTACTCGTTCTATTCTGTTTGTCCTTTTAGTTTACATTAGCGGTTATTAGTTTTCGCTTTCTCGCATGGATCTTGATGTATTGTTTTTTGTCTTATTGTTATTCAGGATCTAGTAGTTTGTTGGGATGGTGTCATTGAGATGCTGTTATTCAGTTTGGGTTAGTGTGTGTACCAGTTGGTTTTAAGGGAAGAGCCAAGTTTTCAGTAGTTTGCGGAAAGACATTAGTTCTTCAGTTAGGCGGATGTGGGGTGGGACTGCGTTCCACAGAGTGGGGGCCAAGGTTGAGAATGATGATCCGCCTAACCTGACTGAGTTTGTTTTAGGTATGACTAGGAGGCCGGCTGAGCTTGATCGTAGAGTATGTAGAGGGTGATAGAGTTTTAGCTTGTCTTGAAGATATTGATGTCAGGATTTATGCACTGCTCGATGAGAGATGCATAAGGTTTTGAAAGTCACCCTTTGGGCCACTGGAAGCCAGTGCAGAGTTTTAAGGGCTAGGGAGATGTGGTCTCTCGGGCCGAGCGCTAGTATCAGTTTGGCTGCAGCATTTTGTGCTCTTTGAAGTTTATTCAGTTGGTAAGCGTGGACTCCGAGGTAGAGGGGGTTATGCGTAGTCTAATCTTGATATAACAATTGATTGGACCGCGACAAGTCTGTTGGGAAAGGAGAGATATGGAAAGATGCGCCTAAGAGTTTTAAGGTGGTAGTGGCAGGACTTTGAGATGTTGTTGACTTAACGCAAGAGTGTTAGGTCAGAGTCAAGGGTGCATCCAAGGTTTTTTACTGAGTTAGAGGGAGTCGGTGAGTTGCCCATGGCAGATGGCCAGGGTAGTGGGTGTGGAAGAAGTTCGGAGTTGCCACATACCATGATTTTGGTTTTGGAGGGGTTTAACAAGAGGTGGCTCTGGGTCATCCAGAGCACTATGTCGAGGAGGCAAGAGGTGAGGTCAGGTCGGCGGTTGGGTTTTGAGTTCAAGAGTTTTAGAATTAGTTGAGTGTCATCAGCGTAGTTGTAACACAGGATGTTGTGTGATGGAATTATTGGTGGGAGGGTGATCAAGTAGAGATTGAACAGGAGGGCAGATAGGCATGCTCCTTGTGGAACTCCTGTGTCGACTGGTCGGGCTTGGGAGGAGAAGGTGGAGAGTATCATTATTTGGTACCTATCTTTGAGGAATGAAGCTATCCATTTGAGAGCAGTTCCACAAATTCCTAGGGAGGGGAGGCGGGGGAGGCAGTCAAGGAGGATTGAGTGATTGATTGTGTCGAAGGCAGCGGATAGGTCGAGAAGGATTAATGCGGCGCATCCCGCGGAGTCTGCCGTGATTGTAAGGTCATCCAAGATTGACGTTAGGGTGGTTTCGGTTCCGTGCCGGGCTCTGAAACCTGATTGTGCCGGGTCAAGGAGATTGTTGGCTTCGACAAAGGCATTTAGTTGGGTGTAGGCGGTTCGGTCAATGAGTTTAGAAAGGAACCTGGTGTTTGAGATGGGGCGGTAGTTTTTGGGCTCGAGAGGGTCGAGGGAAGGTTTTTTAATTAGAGGTTTGACATGAACCGTTTTGAATGCATCGGGAAAAATACCTGAGGAAAGGGAGTCATTTATGATGGATCTTGCGTGTTCTCCTGCGCAGGTAGAAGCGAAAATGTCTTTGAGGGTTTAAGGAAGCTGTTTCTCACCTTCAAAGGGCTAAAGAACAATACAAGAAAGGAGCAGATCAACATCGGAAGGAAGCCCCTCACTATCAAGTAGGGGATCAAGTCTGGTTATCCACCAAATATCTATCTCTAAAAGGGCCACGCACATTCAACCCAAGATACCTTGGTCCCTATTCCATCACTACCATAGTAAACCCAGTAGCGGTCAAGTTGGACTTGCCCCCGCACATGAAGATACATCCGGTCTTCCACGTCTCTCTATTAAAACCCGTGCAACCTCAAACCCGACTAACCAAATCTCCAAAACCTATCCTAGTGGATGGAGAACTCGAGTTTGAAGTCAAAAGCATTCTGGACTCCAAGATCTCCAAATCTAAACTATTCTACCTAATTGACTGGAAAGGCTACGGCCCCCAAGAGAGATCCTGGGAACCTGCTGAATATGTCCACGCTCCTCGCCTAATCAAAAGATTTCACCGAACATTTCCTGACAAGCCAAAACCCCCGGGGAAGCCCGGTTTGGGAGGGGCCTTGAGGGGGGGTACTGTCAGTACTGGTACTGTTTGCATGAATAGTTAATTCTGCCTGCACCTGCTTTTATGCTCTTATGCCTAATGTGTACCTCACGACCTAAGTTATGCTCCTGTGAATTTAATCTGTAACTGTATCAATGCCAGTATTGTACCCTGTGCCTCTAAGATATGCGCCTGGTTGCCCTCGGGCCTAGCGCGCTATACAAATAAACAAAATACAAATACAAATGATCTCTGCTTCCAAAAGGTCAGGGTTTTCCCAACTCCCTTGGAAGCAGATCCATAACCCAGGTTCCGAGTGCCAACCAGTCCCAATTGGGACCTTTTGGACCCAGTCCTGGCGCCAGTGGCACCAGGCTCATAAATATGCCCAGTCCCAGCGCTGAAAGCGCCGGGCTCATAATGCTTGGGTGGACTTACCTGCAGCAGACCATGCTGCTTACTTGCCTGCCAGTTGAGCCTCTGATCCTCTTCTGTTTGGAACTACTTTTCCTGTTGGGTGGGGCTGGAGCCACTCCCTAGATTTAGAACACTGGAACTCTACTGGAAGGCAGGAACTCTTTTCTTACCAGGAACTCTTTTCTTACTTAGGCGTGGCTGTGGAAGGAGACACCTAAGCACTACAAGAGGCTATTTAAACCACACCCGGTGGATGAATCTTGCTTTGCGTTATTCTGCACCCTCTGCAGCAGGACGCTCATCGTGTCTTCTGCATCCAGTCCTGGGCCTAAGGAAAAAGGCTTACCATCCTGAATCCAGTCTTCAGCAACACCTATAAAGACAAGAAAGAACAGGTTAGCATTCCGGCATCTGAAAGGCAAAGGCTTACCTACTCTTCGTGCGCTTCGGAGGTCTTCACACTGCATTCCGGCATCTGAAAGACAAAAGCTTACCAACTCTTCGCACGCTCCGGAGGCCTTCGGCGCTGCATCCGCATCTGAAACAAGGTGCGTTTAAAGACATTGGGGAACTTTAATACTCACGTGCCATTACTCCTTTCCACATCTAATCCAGTGGGTATTCCGGCACCCTGCAGCCGCTCCAAACTCGTACCTGCAAAATAAAAAGACAGTTAGAGCGCATCGTGAAGCAGGCAACAAGCGCTTACTCACGTGCTTCCAGGCGCTTCTATTCATCACACGGGCTCCATCTTCAACTCACTTCAGCCCGTCATCCGCCATCGCCGGAACCCTGCAAAACAGGAGACATCATTACTAAAGACTTTAAAAAGACATTTGAATGACTCGAAACTTACCGTTCGTGCAGTAAACGACGGACAGCAGTCCTCTGAAGTCAAGAGGCCTGCGCTACCTATCCAGTGAAGAAACTGGCTACAGCACCCTGCCCCGAGGCAGATGGAGAGCTCGGCATTCACTTACCTAAGGTGAGAGCGTTAACCTTTGGGGGTCTACAGGAGAGGAGAAGAGGAAAGAGATAGGGACACCC
The DNA here is from genome assembly GCF_040938575.1 of Ambystoma mexicanum. Classification (NCBI taxonomy): domain Eukaryota; kingdom Metazoa; phylum Chordata; class Amphibia; order Caudata; family Ambystomatidae; genus Ambystoma; species Ambystoma mexicanum. Next base: position 325,451,731 of record NC_090939.1, on the reverse strand, counting down.
CAATAACCCCAGTTCATTAACCCCATATTTTCTATCTGCAGACATCTTACTCTACACGTCAGGCATACAGTGCACAGAGGTCCAGCCCAAAGAGCCAACCGGGTGCTACACATCACCTTTGAAGATACGGTAGTCGCCCAGTCAAGACCGGCGCCTCTGCGAGAATCAGGTGAGCGTTACACACAGTGATTGTGAGGGGGTGGGGACGGTGTTAGTGCATGCCGGTTTGGTGAATTTGTTGATGATTTTGTGAAGTTCTTTGCTGGGGTTTTTGCAGTTTAGGATTCGGGAGTTGTAGTGGGCTTTTTTTTCTTTCCGGATTTCGGCGTTGTACTGATGAAGGTGTTGGGCCAAGGTGGCTCTGCTCTCTTGGGTTTTGTCTTTCTGCCATTTGCATTCTAGGTATTTATATAGTTGTTTAGTGGTCTTCAAATCAGGAATGAACCATCTAGGGAAGAGGCCGCGGCGGGCTGATGGTTTGCAAGAGGGTGTGAGCCGCATTAGTGAGGTGTTGAGCCATGAGTCGAGGGTGTCGGGGGTTAGTTGTTCGTTGAGTTGGCAGGTAGGTGGAGGAGACTGGAGGAGTGCGTCGGCTAGGTCTGGAATGATTATTCATTTTTTCCAGCATTTGCGTAGATTCAGAGGTTCAGGTTCGAGTACGGGAAGTGGGTCGGGTGAGCGAATGGCGAAAGAAACAATGAAGTGATCGGACCAGATTATAGGGGTGGGGGGTTTAGATGTATCCAGTTGTGGGAGCTAAAGATGGCATCAAGAGTGTGTCCTTTATAGTGAGTCGGGCCGTTTATGTGGGGTTGGAGGTTAATCGCGTCTAGACCGTCAACCAGAGAGTGAGTCATAGGGTTGGTGGGGATGTCGAGCCATATGTTGAAGTCTCCAAGAAGGATGAGGTTGGGATGGTTTAGTTGAAGGGTGGCTATAGAGTCGCAGAGGTTGTTTGAGAATTGTCTATCGAAGCCAGGGGGTCTGTAGATTATTAGGAAACTGTGTGAGAACGACGGGGAGAGGGATAATTTAACGAGGAGTGATTCGCAGGACGGAATGGAAGGTTAATTGTTGACGATGAGGCGTGGAAGTGAGACTTGAAGACGAATGCTATTCCTCCTCCTCTAGAGGGTCGGTTCAGTGGGATGAGGGAGTAGTCAGGGGGGAAGGCTTCATTGGCGATTGGGGCGAAGTCATCAGAGAACCAAGTTTCGGTGATGAAAACCAGGTCTGGTTTGTCAGAGGCGAGGAGGTCAAAGATGCTGTGTCTGTTTTTTGCTACGGATCGGGCATTGAATAGGATGTAAGTCACTTCAGTAGGTGAGGTTGGTATCGGAGCTGCAGCGGAGGGGGCTTGGGGGAGAGGGTGAAAACTGGAGAGGGGTGGGGTGGTTGACGATCGGTGGGAAGAGTGGGTGAGCAGAAAAGTTGGTGGGTTTCGGGTGGGAGTGGGTGGATGCGTGTGTTAGGGTGATTGGGTTTGGAATGGGTGATTTGAAGGTGGGGTGTGGGCGGTTAAGAGTTTCTGTTGCGGTTGGTGAGAAAATGAGGGAGAGGGGTTTCAGGAAGGGTGAAGCAAGGGGTGATGGTGGTGATTGGGGGATTGAGGTGGAAGGTCAAGACAGGGGAGGCAATGAGTGCTGAGAGATTGAGGGGGACCAGGTACGTTTCCTCTTTACTGTCTTTGTTGCAATTGGTGTGTGAGAGAGGGTAGAGGTGTAAGAGGGGGAGAGGGATGAGGCTTCTGTTCTTGCTAGGGCTAGGCGTGCAGTTTTTAGGGAGGGGAAAAGGTATGGTCGGTGGCGGATGATGGTGGGGGTTAGTGGGAAAGGTGGGGATTGCAAGGTTGTAGGGCGCGGTGTGCCCGGTATGCTAGTGAGGGGAGCGGGCATGATCAACGTTGGTTGGTCGGTGGTGAGGTTCGGGGGAGCAGTTGTTTTAGGGTGGTTGGCTCGCCATCGTGCCGCTCTGGCTTGGTGTTTGGATAGGGGAACGGTAGAGGATGTGAAGGAGGGTGGGATGATTTGGGAAGGGGGGGACATGAGGCAAGGCAGACCGGAGAGTGGAGGCGGTTCATGGTGGTCATTTCCTGCCAACCCTGGTGAAATGGGTGCACTCATGGTTAGTACGGGCTATTAGGTTTAGTTTCAAATACAATTTACACTTTATTGGACTTTATAAGTTCGGCTATATCACTGGGTGAGATTAGTCTTGGTTTCAGGGTTCCACTAAGCAGGGTGATATTATTCACTTATTCTAGGTTTTAATGTACTAGTTGTAACTAGGCTTCAGATATTAGGTCGTTTTATTTGCAACTACAGCACAGTTACACTGTTGGGTAGACTTTCTTCTAGCAAGCTGGAATACAGGTAAGCTATTAGGGAGAAGTTGAATGTGGCAATGCCACAGATATGCTTTTAGGTGGTCTTTTAAGTGGAGGTTGGGAGGGCTTTCTAATTGTAGTTCTAAATTCAATCGGGGCACGCTATTAGGCACACTTCTAGATTCAAACAAGGGGCGCTATTAGGCCCACTTCTAAATTTGAGTTTTGTACGGATAGGATATTAGGGATGCTTCTATATTCAACTAATAACTCAACGCTAATGGGCACACTATTGCACAGAGAGGGATATTATGTACACAGAGAGGATATTAGGCACACTTCCAAGTTTAATTTCCACAGAGAGGGTATTAGGGATACTTCTGAATTCAGCTAGGGCACGTTATTAGGCACATTTCTAAATTCAACTTTACACAGAGAGGAAATTAGGCACAATTCTAAATTCAGCTTTACACAGAGAGGATATTAATGGCACTTCTAAATTCAGCTTTGCACAGAGGGGATATTTAGGCGCACTTCTAAATGCAAGTCTTGCACAGAGAGGCTATTAGGCACACTTCTAACTTCACCAGGGCACGCTATTAGGTACACTTCTAAATTGCACTATGTGCAGAGAGACTATTAGGGACATTAGTCAGTTCAACTAGGGCACTCTATTAGGCACACTTCTCAATTCAACCTTACAAAGAGGGGGTATTAGGCATAATTCTAAAATCAACTTTGCACAGAGAGGTTATTAGGGATACTAATCAATTCAACCAAGCACGCTATTAGGCACAGTTCTAAATTCAACTTTGCACAGAGAGGCTATTAGGCACAATTCTAAAATCCACTTTACTCATAGAGGATGTTAGGCACACTTCTAAATTCAAGTCTTGCATAAAGAGGCTATTGGCTACATTTCTAGATTCAACCAGGGCAGGCAATTAGACACACATCTGAGTTAAACTTTGCACATTTCTAAGTTCAGCTTTGCACGAGGGGGATATTGGGTACACTTTAGGTTCAGGTTTGCACAGGGAGGATATTAGGCGCACTTCTAGATTCAGCTTTCACAGAGAGGCTATTGGGCACACTTCTAACTTCAACTTTCACAGAGAGGATGTTGGGCACACTTCTAACTTCAACTTTCACAGAGAGGATATTGGGTACACTTCTAAATTCAACTTTTCACAGAGAGGTTATTGGGCACACTTCTAAATTCAACTTTTCGTGGAGAGGTTATTGTGCACACTTCTAAATTCAACTTTCTGCAGAGAGGATACTGGGTACACTTCTAAATTCAACTTTCACAGGGAGGATATTGGGCACACTTCTAAATTCAACTTTCACAGGAAGGATATTGGGCACACTTCTAAATTCAACGTTTCACAGAGAGGAAGTTGGGCACACTTCTAAATTCAACTTTTCACAGAGAGGCTATTGGGCACACTTCTAAATTTAACTTTCACAGATAGGCTATTGGGTGCACTTCTAAATTCAGCTTTTCACAGAGCAGATATTGGGCACACTTCTAAATTCAGCTTTCACAGGAAGGATATTGGGCACACTTCTAAATCCAACGTTTCACAGAGAGGAAGTTGGGCACACTTCTAAATTCAACTTTTCACAGAGAGGCTATTGGGCACACTTCTAAATTCAACTTTCACAGAGAGGCTATTGGGCACACTTGTAGATTCAACTTTCACAGAGAGGCTATTGGGCACACTTGTAGATTCAACTTTCACAGAGAGGCTATTGGGCGCACTTCTAAATTCAACTTTACCTAGAGTGGAGATTGGGTACAGTTCTAAATTCAAGTAGGGCACAATATTAGGTACACTTTTAAATTTAACTGGGACATAGAGAGGAAATTAGGCACACTTCTAAAATAAACTTTACACAGAGAGGCTATTTGGCGCACTTCTAAATTCAGCTATCACAGAGATGCTATTGGGCGCACTTCTAAATTCAGCTTTCACAGAGAGACTATTGGGTGCACTTCTAAATTCAAATTTTCACAGAGAGGCTATTGGGCGCACTTCTAAATTCAACTTTTCACAGAGAGGCTATTAGGGACACTAATCAGTTGAACCAGGGCACGCTATTAGGGACACTTCAATATGCACATTAACTACAGATGGAAGAGATTACAGTGGTTTAGCTTTTGGTGGGTGAGCGGTAGGGTGTTATGGCGTGAAGTAATTGCTTCAGTCCCCGCCCTTGCCACACTTACTTATTGTTGGCTTCTTGCTTCCCCTGCTGATACCTGCAGATGCACCCTGTAGCCATCACTGAAAAAAGCCGTCCTTTGCCTTGGGTTCTTAGCCGACAGAGGGCTGCCCAAGGGGGACTGGTAATGAATGGGAGTCCTCTTGTCAGGGCCAATCACGGCACAGTGGGCGGGGAGGGAGGAGGGCGGGCCAAGGAAGCAGGAAGGGATGCGGGTGGGAGAACGGGCAAGATGGGGCGGACCGGGAGGCGGGAGGGGTGGAACCATGAAGCGGGTGCGCGGAGGGAGCGGGCAACGAGGAAAGCGGGTCCGGGTCCTGGGGCACACAAATATATACTTTCCTGGACAAAGCGCGGCCAAATTATCAAAGAGTTACCTTAAAGCTGCCACAGGAATGGAAGTGGGGCTCGTGGGAAGATGCGGGTCGCTAGACCTTGCAAGGCGGACAAAAGCACCAATCAGGGGGTGGGGGCGGACCGGGAGGCGGAACCAGGAAGCGGGTGCGGGGAGGGAACGGGCAACGAGGAAAGCGGGTCCGGGGCCTGGGGGCACACAAATATATACTTTCCTGGACAAAGCGTGACCAAATTACCAAAGAGTTACCTAAGAGCTGCCACAGGAATGGAAGTGGGGCTTGTGGGAAGACGCGGATCGCTAGACCTCGCAAGGCGGACAAAAGCACCAATCAGGGTGTGGGGGCGGACCGGGAGGCGGGAAGGAGGTGGAAACAGGAAGCGGGTGCAGGGAGGGAGCGGGCAACGAGGAAAGCGGGTCCGGGGCCTGGGGGCACACACATATATACTTTCCTGGACAAAGCGCGGCCAAATTACCAAAGAGTTACCTAAGAGCTGCCACAGGAATGGTAGTGACCCGATTTACTGCAGTATGGGCATAACTGTAGCTGTCTCCTGTTGTCTATTTCACCCTTGGTTAAAGGGGGTCATACTCCTCCAATCTGCATGGGTTCTGTGGTATTTTCTGATGGACGTTGAACATTATCTTTTGAACGTACGTACATGGCACAATTTGCAAGTCTACTTTGGTCTGTTTTTCGATCCTGTAATCTGTGGTCCAACTGAACTACCAGGTTGAGAAACTCTGCACAGTCTTTAGGTTCGTCTACCACTTGAGCAAGGACATCCTTCAGGTCTCCTCGTAGGCCCCAATGAAACAGTGTGGTTCTTTTATTTTCTGACCACCCCGCTTCTACAACCAGTCTATTAAAGGTGGCAATATAAGTCAGCAAATCTTGATTCCCTTGGTGGAGGGACAGGAGTTCATTATCAAGAGCTTGTCCATGCAAGTGTCGAGCAAATAACTTTTCCATGTCCTGTTGAAAACCCCCGAAGTTCTGCAGTAATGGGTCATCCCGGCTCACTAAAGGTACCGACCAGTCTGCGGCACTTCCACTCAAATATGATAACACGAAGGCCACCCTTGCCTGGTCGTTTGGGAAAGCCCCAAGCCTACAAAGAAAATGGAGACGGCACTGGTTCATGAATGCTGCGTACCTTCTGGGGTCTCCATTAAACTGTTCTGGTGGTGCCAGGGGTACTGTTCCTGGCAACGTTATCTGTACTGGATTGACTGATGATGGTGTAGCGACGGATGGGGCGAATCCAGGCAATGGAGCCTGCTCCGTCTGTGTTTGTAGTAGCTGTCTGCTTAGTTCATCAGTACAGTCTTTTGTGACTGTTAACTCCCGTCTTAAGGCATTTGTTTCCTGCAGGGCTGCGTGTACCTCGGCGCGTAATTGTCCCAAAAGCTGGGCTAACTGATCAGTTTCAGATGTCTCCATGACGCCCAGGTGGATAAGGTTTAAAGGCTTGTGTTCTGTTACGCTCACCTGATATCCCCGGGGGCGTCTGGAAGGCTCTGAGATCTGAAACCCTGGATGTGTAGTTGGCCAGTGCCGAATAATGAATCTTAGTTATTTGTAGGATGAGCTATCCGTCCTGCGTTTCTTGTGCAGGGCCGCTTGACGTTTGTTGGCAAGCTGCCCGAGTTGCTTCACTGGTGCAGTATGCCTTCCTTGGGCCCAGGCCTGCTGTGACCCCGAATCTGCTGGTAGGCAGGTAGGTTTGTTAATTGTAAGTCTTTGTTCTGTTTATGGTGGGAATTTGATAGTATCTCCTTCTTTTCAGGTGTGCGAAGTTCTTGATGCTGGCGTGGCGGATGGAGAGGCACTTTTTCTAGGTAAGAGAAAGCGCGAAGCGCAGCACCTTTATTGTCTTTTAAAGCTAACCTGTGTTTTCTTCTTCGTCTCCTCACAGGCCGCTGTGGGGCTGCAAGTGGATGAGAGCGTGATGAAAAACAGGCCCTCGGAATCCATTAAGGTACATACAGCGCTGTGCAGTTGTTTAATATTGAAAGCAAACCTGAATATGTCCCTTTTCCTTTGCAGATGTTGCTGTGGTGCTCCAGATGGAAGCGTGGCGTAGCGCGATGGAATTCAGGTAAGACTGATGGAATTCGATGTTTTGGAAGCGCGCGTTCTAATATTGTTTTTTCCCTTTCTCGTTATTGCAGGTCGCAATGTTCAAACAGCAGCTGTGGTAGCGGTTTGCCGGAAGTCCTTACGCTAGTACTCATGGGTGAGTGATGTTTCTTCTTCTCTCGGTTTCCATAGATTGCAGCCCAGTTGAGATGCAGAGTGCTGGATGGTGTTTTCTCAGGTAAGACAGAATAATGTTGTTCTTGTTCTTGCAGGATTACAGGAAGATGCTGAAGACCAGGAGCTTGACACGGTGAGCATCACGCTGCGGGTTGCAGAATAACACGAAGCGTGTTCTGCAGTCAGGGTTTGGTTTATATAGCCCAGGTAAAGTAGTACCAGGGAAAGTAGTTCCAGGCCTTCCACACCCAAAACACTAGACCGCATGGCTTGGTTCTTAGAACTAGACTGTGTGGGTGCTTCCATGTTGGATTTAAAGGCCCATGTACATAAATGGGACCTAGTTTGAACAGCTCTTCCTACATATGAGCCTGGTGCCAAATGGCGCCAGGACTGGCTCCAGGAGCCCTTTTGCAGTGGTTTTATGGCCCTCTGGGTTCTGATGGGAGCCTACTTGTGGCACAACTTGTGCCCCCTCACATTGTGGTCATGACAGGAGCAGTATGCCACGATACTCCCACTGTCTCTCGTTGGAGCGTGGAACGACCCCCACAGCTTTCCATGAGGTCTTCCTTTGTGGTGTCTAGGAAGGGCGCAACCAGTTTGAATCTATTGAAATAGATAAGAACTGGTTACTACATTTTCCCACTGACTGCCTTCCGGAAGGTTGACAGCAGTGGGACACAGATACATCACGATTATTACAGTATGGCGACAACAACAACACATAATCCTTCCCAAGACAAAGATAATTATTGATCTTCACTATAATTTTTGGCGATATAAAAGAAAATATACTCTCTGGTAGATACATATACTTATGAACCTACCTGTTCCCTTCTGGTTCTTCTTTTTCGGGTTCTTATTCTCTAGATGCCTCCTCTATTTGATTTTTTCTGGGCTCCTCAATTTGCTGCAACGTGTGCCTGGGGTGACAACTCTTTAGCTGATTAATATGGACCCATTTCTCTTCTGTCAGTTCTCCTTTGGAGATGCAGATTCTGTAGGCGACAGGTGAAATTTGATCTACAATTTCAAAAGGTCTGTGCCAGCTGGGGAGAAATTTACGCTCTTTGGTCTGGTTCCTTTGGAAATTGTACAAGTAGTCTCCTACTTGGTATTCCTTTTTGGTTGTTTTTGAGTCATATTGAGTCTTCATCCCCTCTGCTGATTTTTCCAGATTCCGCTGAGCATATGCAAAAGCATGTTGAAGGTGTTTTCTTAGATTCGCAACATACTCATGAGTTGTGGAGGCGTTTATCAGTGTCTGCTCTTGTGTTCTATAGAGCAGATGCTGAGGTAGCACCATCCTTCGTCCAGATATTAGCTCAAATGGAGATATCTTGGTTGCAGAAGAAGGTGTAGATCTGATGGCCATCAGGACAAGCAGTAAACGGATGTCCCAACTTGGCCCAGAATCTGCCACAAACATTTTTGAAATTCTCACAATTGTTTTATTGCACCTCTCAACTCCCCCCACTAGAGGACAGCGGTATGCAATGTGAAGTTTCCTTTTCATCCCAAGTATCTCCCACATCTTTGTCATCACTTCGCTGGTGAAGTGATTACCTCGGTCTGACTCAATCCTTTCGGGTCGGCCAAAATGCAAGAAGATGTAGTTGATCATCAGGGCAGCTGCTGTTTTGGCCTTGCAATTTGGGGCCGGGAGACATTCCACCCATTTGGGAAACAAGCATGTTACAGTTAACATGTACTTGTTCCCCCTAGAGGAGCAAATCATGGGCCCGATTAAACCAACTTGTAACTCTGACCAAGGCAGTGTCATCCCCCTCTTCTGGAGGGGAGCTCAGTGTGTGAGTGAAGTTGGCTGAAATTGTGAACACACAAGATACCCCTTCAAGTCCTGGTCGAGGTCCTGCCCCATGTGTGTTCAGTTGTTACGCTCACCTGGTGTCTGCAGCGACATTGGGACATGGTTGGAGCCCTCCCTGGACTTGGCTCCCTTGGATCATTGTAATTGTAATTTCCCTTGAACCCTTTCTTCCAGAATGAGGTGAGCATGTGTTTACCCATATAGTCTCACCTGTTGTATTGTGAGGATGAGCTCTCCATCCTGCTTCTCATCAGCAGGGGCACCGTTGATGGACCTAGTTGCTTTACTGGTCCATGTGCGTGTGTCATGGCCATTGGGCAAGGGCCCAGGCCTTCTTCACCCTCAGGGTCCAAATGGACCCAGTCCTGGCGCTTCTGGTGCCAGGTTCATAGAAAAGTGTGCTTTGAACACTCTGTGCCTAAGGCACGTGCATCAGGGCCGGGCGTGGCCATAGAACATCATTGAGAGGCACATACAAGAATCCCTGGGAGGGGCAAGGTGGAGCCACAAGGCGGGGCCAAAGGGAGGGGCCAGAGCCAGCCTATTTAAGGCCAGCCCAACCACATGCCCCCGCTTCGCGTTATTCTGCTTTGCAGCATGACGCTTACCGGTGTTCCTCAGCTCGGTTCCTGTTACTCCACCTCTGAAGACCATCTTACCTGAAGCCTGCAACTCCAGCGCGGAAGGCGCAATTTACCAGATATCAGCCGCTCCATCACTGAAGGCGCATCTTACCTTATTCCATCCTCTCCATTGCTGAAGGCGCACCTTACCTGATTCCAGCTGCTCCATCGCTGATGGCGCACCCTTCCTGCGGAGCCTTTCCTCACCCGATCCGATGTCTCTTCTTTTCTTCATCTTCGCAGAATCTTCTTCCGGGGCCACAGAACGGCCTTTGAGCATCCAGACTCCGCTCCATGCCGGCAGACCGCTCCTGCAAGGGAAAAAGAACACAACAGGTTAGAAATCTTATAAATAACGAACACTTGGCCACTCCATACCTGAATTTAGAACTCTATTATACCGGCCAACTTACCTGCTGATTTGAGAGCTCCATCATCCTCAAGGGAATTCCGGTACCAATCTATGATTCGGATCTACCATCTTCACACGTATTGGGAAGAGACATTGCAAGAATTATTTTATTATTTTACAATCAAGGCAAAAGACTCACTTCCAAAGACATTATAATAAATGAACAATAATCATAACAAAAGACTTACCTTCCAAGTGGATTGGTCGCAGCCGGTCTGGATCACCACTTCCTCGTGCCAGTGAAGGAAATAGGTCCGCTCTACGTGCCCTTGCTGAAGGAAGCAGGCCGAAGAGCTCAGCATTACAAAACAACAGGTGAGCTTGCATGGGAAAACTCTTGCGCACTACATTTTGGCACAAAAGGGTCGAGGGAATTTGTGACATGGCCACGCCATTCTCATTGCCTCTCATCTTCTCCCAGGGGCAATAGCAGCATCCAGAACAGCCCACACCGCAGCAGCTGGGGAAGATAGCCGATACAGGGGAGCCAAGTCGAGGGAGAGCTGCAACCGTGCCCCAACGCCCATGTAGAGACCAGGTGAGCATAACAAAACGCGAAGCCTCTCCGAATCTCTGCCTGGGTGTAATGGAAATCTCTGAAACTGACCAGTTATCCCAATTACTGGGGGAGCTGCGGGCTGAAGTGCATGCCTCAAGACAAGAGACTAATTCCTTGAGAAGAGACCCAATAGTAGCCCGAGATCGGACGGATGAGTTGGCAAGGCAAATGCTCCAGGCACACGCAGGACAGGTTCCGTTACCCGGGCTTACACCAAATCGTTTGACACCACCTTCACCTCCAGTGCAAGTGGTACTTCCGGGGGGCAGTCCCACTGGCTCCTCCAGAGCGCTTCTTCGGCGACCCGAACAAATATGCTGTGTTCCTGAACCAGTGCCGTCTCCACTTCTTGTGCCAACCAGGAGCCTTCCCTAATGACAGCGCAAGGGTGGTTTTTGTACTTTCCTATTTGGGAGGCTGTGCAGCTGACTGCACCATCCCATTAGTAACCCAGGATGATCCAATACTTCGGAACTTTGGGGAATTCCAACGGGAACTGGAAAAACTGTTTGCCAGGCACACCCAAGGACAAGCATTAGACAACAAATTACTATCTCTTAGACAAGGGAGCCATGATTTATTGACTTACATTTCCACCTTCAACCGCCTCATAGCACAGACTAATTGGCCAGAGGAGAGAAGGACCACACTTTTTTTACTGGGAGCTACAGGGTGAGTTAAAAGATGTACTAGCTCAAGTGGTCAATCTGTGTGAGTGTTGTGAGGAATATATCAACCTGATGGTGCAATTGGACCATCACTTACAAGACCGAAAAAATGGACCTCACAAGGGCGGAAAGGAGGTTGGTTTGCATGCGACCTCGGGACAATCAAACCAAGGCTCAAGAAGCTACCGAACCTGAGCAAATTGGGCGATTGCGAGCTCCCATTTCCAAGGCTGAGAGGGGAAAAAAGGAGACAACAATTGTGTTTATATTGCCGAAAAGCTGGACTTTTTTGCGAGATTGCCCTATTAAACCCCCAAGAAAATGGTAGGTGCCACAGAGAATAGTAACGAAGAAAAGGCACAGAAGTCGGAAAACTAGGACACCCGGCAAGTGTAGGGGTCCACTTTACGAGCGGAATTAAGAAAGTTGTACAGACCTCCCACCTGGTCATCCCGGTACTAATAACCCACCACCAACAACCGTCAAGAGTCCATGCCCTAGAAGCCTACATAGATAGTGGTGCGGTTGGAAACTACATCGATCAGGATTTGGCCGCACCGATAGGCCTTCCACTTCAGCAAAAAACAAGCTCGGAAAACATCAGTGCCGTGGATGGCTCACAGCTGTCTTCTGGGCCAGTAACTCAACACACTGATAAGGTAATGCTGACATGTGAGGGTGGTCATCGGGAAAGCATTTCGTTTGATCTTATAGGGACCCCCAGTTCCAAATGATCCTCGGAATGCCGTGGCTCGAAAGCTATAACCCAAGGATTGACTGGCGCACAAGGAAGCTGACCTTCCCTCAAGAATGTGCAAAAAGCTGCTACCACAGGGACAGGAGGAAACTACAACTCGAGGGGAAACCCATCCTAGGAATTGTTGGTTCATTAACTTCCGAATATCAAGATTTTCTGGACGTGTTCCAAAAGGAACTAACAAGCTAATACCCTGCCTCCCCACAGGATTTATGACTGCCAAATCAATCTGGTCCCAGGAGCACAAATTCCCTGCAGCAGAATCTACGCTCTGACTGAGCAAGAAAATCAGCACCTGAGAACATACCCAGATCAGTACTTAGCTAATGGGTTCATCCGTCTGTCCAAGTCCCCAGCCTCTTCAGCACTCTTCTTCCTGTCAAAGAAGGAAGGAGACCTCAGAACTTTTATATATTATAGGGCATTAGACCAGATTACCGTGAAGAATAGGTACCCTCTGATGCTCATTCCCGAACTACTTGACGATGAGTGGAAGACGGCATTCCGAACCAAATACAGTCTTTTCTAGTACAAGGTCATGCCCTTTGGGTTATGCAATGCACCAGCAGCGTTCCAGTTCTTTGTGAACAATGTACTCCACAAATTGTTGGACGTCTGTGTCCTAGTTTACATTGACGACATCCTCATCTATTCAGCATCCAAGGAAGATCACGTGGGCCATATAAGAGCCATGCTGGAGAAACTCTGTAAACATCGGTTGTTTGCTGAATTGGAAAAATGCTCTTTCCATGTCACGGAAGTCGAGTTCTTGGGCTTTATGCTTACCCCACAAGGGGTGCACATGGACACTCATAAGGTGGAAGCTATTCTTCAGTGGCCATCCCCGACATCGATCAAGGGAGTGCAGAGCGTACTCGGATTTGCCAATTTCTATCGGCGATTCATCCCAGGATATTCCCAAATCGTTCATTCTATCATTTCTTTATTAAAAAAGAATAAGAAGTTTTATTGGTCTCCCAAGGCCTTGCTGGAATTGAAATCGGCTTTCACCCGTTGCACCCGTCCTTCAGGCATCCACGACCCGATCTACCCTATGTAGTAGAGACTGATGCCTCCAGTGTGGCCATGGGGGCAGTGTTATCGCAAAAAGATCCAGATACGGGGCAGTTACATCCCATAGCATTTTGGTCCCGTAAGTTTACAGCACCAAAAAAGAACTATGCCATAACAGACAAAGAATTACTGGCGATCAAAGGAGCTCTTAATACTAGGAGACGCTACCTTTTAGGAGCTAGACATACTGTCACCGTTATCACGGATCACCGTAATCTGCAATATTTGAAAAGTGGCAAGGCCTAATCTTCTCGTCAGCTTCACTGGGCTCTTTTCTTTGCGGAGTACGATTTTGTGATCACATACCGACCGGGAGTGCGTAACGGAAAGGCAGACACTCTGTCACGAATACGAGAGGATAAAGACGCATTTATATCATCAGAACCAGTACCTATCATTCCAGAAGAGCAAATTCAAAATCAGATCGCATTAACCGCCTGCTGGGAAGATTTGAAGATCGACCCCCAGTCTCAAATGGACCAAACCGCCCAACAAGAATGGTTAAACAAGGGGAACCAGTACTCCATCAAGGACAACTTACCCTATTTCCACGGGAGGCTATACATCAAAGACAAAGAAACTCAAAAGAAGATTATTGCAAATTACCACGGGTCATTAGTGGAAGGACATCCCGGGATTACTAAAACACGAGCCAAAATCAGGAAGAATTATTGGTGGACAACCTGGAGAAAGGACGTGGTCCAGTTTATTAGAACCTGCAGAGTTTGTGCACAACAAAAATCCCAAAAGTCAAGTCCTGCAGGATTATTACGTCCAATGGCTATACCACCAGTCCCTTGGCATACATTATCCACCGACTTTATTACAGATTGACCTCCCTGCGATGGCTTCAACACAATCTTAGTGTGGTAGATTTATTCTCCAAAATGGCACACTTCATTCCCCTCAGGGGACTTCCTACTACTGGAACTCTGGCTACTGTATTCTTAGAACAAATAATCAAACAACATGGTTTCCCTTCATCGAGGATCGCAATTTGTGTCAGCATTCTGGAGGAGTTGTTGCAAGATAGCGCAGACCGATCTTCGCCTCTCCACCAGTCACCATCCCCAAACCGATGGTCAAACTGAGAGGACTAATCAGACGCTAGAGCAATACCTGAGATGCATCCTGCAGCAGACAGAAGGATCCTGGAAAGACATTGGGCCTCATTACGACCCTGGCGGTCCGGTAATGAACGGTGCTGGTACGGGACCGGCACCGTTTATTACGGGATGCCTGATTTCAAGGTCCCCTTTGCAGGACCCGGAACAGATGTCTGGTAAAACCAGACGTCCTTTCCGTGTCCCGCGAGGGGACCAAGGAGCTAATAACGGGCCCGTTATTAGCTCCATCCCCATTCCCACTGAGCCCTATGGGGGCTCAAATGGGAATGGGGAATGGTTTTGTGCATGAGGAATTACCGGGTCCTCCAAGGTCGGAATGACCCGGTAATTCCTCATTCACAGAACCCGGTATTGGAGCCCGGTATGGAGGCAGCCATGCCCTTATTAAGGGCATGGCTGCCTCCAATACTCGTAATGAGGCCCAGTCTCTGGTTAACTGAATTTGCATACAATAACTCAGTCCACACTAGTACTGGACAAACCCCATTATATATCATGAATGGTCGGCATCCCCGGACGTCCTCCTTTGACCCGCTTGATGAACTAGAAATGCCGGCAATCACCTCTCTACATAAAACTATTACGCAAACTCTTAAAGAAGCAACCAAGAATTTAACTAAAGCCAAGGAACAACAAAAGAAGTTTGCTGACAGGCATAGAAGGGAAGCCCCACATTACCAAATTGGGGATAGAGTATGGTTGGCTGCCAGAAATATACCATTAAAAGGACCTTCAGTCTTCCGTCCCAGATATCTCGGACCTTATCCTATCAAGCCATCATCAACCCGGTCACGATAAAACTAGATCTACCCGCCAACATGTGAATTCATCCAGTGTATCACGTTTTCCTTCTGAAGCCTGTGAAGCCGGAGACTAGGATCAAAAAGCCACCAGAACCAGAACTTATCAAAAGAGAACCTGGATACGAGGTTAAAGACATCCTGGATTCAAAGATGTTATGATCAAAGCTGTACTACTTAATCGATTGGGAGGGTTATGGACCTCAAGATCGTACTTGGGAACCTGTGGAATTTGTCCATGCATCTCGACTAATCAGGCAGTTTCACCGTAACAATCCCACCAAACCTGGACCAGGGAGAGAGACGCCTGTGAGAGGGGCCTTGCGGGAGAGTGCTGTCATGGCCATTGGGCAAGGGCCCAGGCCTTCCTCACCCTCAGGGTCCAAATGGACCCAGTACTGGCACCAGGTTCATAGAAAAGTGTGCTTTGCACACTCTTTGCCTAAGGCATGTGCATCAGGGCCGGGCGTGGCCATAGAACATAATTGGGAGGTGCGTGCAAGAATCCCTGGGAGGGGAAAGGTGGAGCGACAAGGCGGGGCCAAAGGGAGGGGCCATAGCCAGCCTATTGAAGTCCAGCCCAACCACATGCCCCTGCTTTGCATTATTCTGCTTTGCAACGTGACGCTTACCGCTGTTCCTCAGCTCGGTTTCTGTTACTCCACCTCTGAAGACCATCTTACCTGAAGCATGCAACTCCATCGCGGAAGGCGCAACTTACCAGATATCAGCCGCTCCATCGCTGAAGGCGCATCTTACCTTATTCCAGCCGCTCCATCGCTGAAGGCACACCTTACCTGATTTCAGCCGCTCCATCGCTGAAGGCGCATCTTACCTTATCCCAGCCTCTACATGGCTGAAGGCGCACCTTACCTGATTCCAGCCATTCCATCGCTGTGCGCGCACCCTACCTGCTTTCCATCACCATCGGAGTCGGAGCCTTTCCTCACCCGATCCGGACATCCAGCGACGCGGGAGCTTCTCTCCTTTTCTTCATCTTTGCGGTATCTTCATCCGGGGCCGCAGAACGGCCTTGAGCATCCAGTCTCTGCTCCACGCTGCGAGACCGCTCCTGCAAGGGAAGAACAGAACAGGTTAGAAATCCTACAAATAACAAACATTTGGCCGCTCCGTACCTGAGTTTAGAACTCCAATATAACGGCCAACTTACCTGCTGATTTCAGAGCTCCATCATCCTCAAGAGAATCCCCGGAAACACTCCACGATTCCGATCTACCATCTTCACACCTATTGGGAAGAGAAGAGTCATTGCAAGAATTATTTTATTATTTTACAGTCAAGCCAAAAGACTCACTGCCAAAGACATTGTAATAAACAAACAATAATCATAACAAAAGACTTACCTTCCAAGTGGATTGGTCGTAGCCGGTCTGGATCGCCACTTCCTCGGGCCACTGAAGCAACGAGGTCCACTCTACGCGCCCCTGCTGAAGGAAGCAGGACAGAGAGCTCAGCTTTACAAAACAACAGGTGAGCTTTCATGGGAAAACTCTTGCGCACTACATTTTGGCATGAAAGGGTCGAGAAAATTCGCGACACGCTCACGGCATTCTCATTGCCTCTCATCTTCTCCCAGGGGCAATACCAGCATCCAGAAAAGCCTACACCGCAGCAGCTGGGGAAGATAGCCGATACAGGGGAGTCAAGTCGAGGGAGGGCTCCAACCGTGCCCCAATGCCCCCACAGAGACCACGTGAGCGTAACAGCGTGGTGGCCCAGACCAGCTGTGACCGAACCACTTTGAAGGTAAGTGTTCTTAAGAATGATTATTGTCTGTATCCTTTTGCAATGTGTTTTTCTAATGACTATTGTCCGTAACCCTTGTGATGTGTTTTCTCTCCCCAAAAGGTGTGAAGATGGCCATGCAGAGTCGTGGTGTTGGAAGCGAGTCGAAATGGTGCCAGAAGGGATTGCGAGGTTCCCACTTAGAAGGTAAGTAGGGTTTCAAGGTTGTACGCAAGGCTTATGTGTTGCGCGACTAAGCATAAGATATTTATGCAGTCTCTAACCTTGTGTGTCCCTTTTCTCTTGCAGGGATGTCCTGGCGGCATCAGACGAGGAGCGGCTATCCGAAGACCTGCTGGCGATTGCTGGAGCCAGAGATGTATCTCCTTACCACAAACCATCTTGGACTCAGAACATTTTTGGACACTTCATCAGCACCCTGAGGTCCTCTTTCCCGATGTAATCGGTATCTGTCAGGGGAAAGTTCTCAGGTTCCTCAATGTGTTGATAACATTTTCCAATAATCGGATCCCCTTTTTGTGCCGTGATTAAATCAGCATCTGGGGTCTCCTTACTCCTCTGGGCAGTTGAGAGTTCATTGTGAGCATTTGTATGGGACCTAGTGATAGCAGTGATCTGGATTTCCCCCAGCAGGGACTCGATCTCAAGGAGGTCCCCCTGGATGGCTGCAGTTTTGGCCAACTGGTCAGCTAGGTCATTTCCAGTTTTGTCTGGCCTCTCTATTCTGGAATGACCCTTAATCTTCTTCCAATAGATGGTCATCTCACTAGAGGTGACCAGATCATCAATATTTTTGATTAGCTTGCCATGTTTAAGCGGTTTGTTATTAGCACATCGCATGCCTCTGGTTTTCCAATTAACCAGGTGCTCCACGAACCCGTTCCAGACATAATCTGAATCAGTGATTATGACCAGTTTGTGGAGTTGGTGTTGGGCAGCAGTGAGGATGGCCTGATGAACTGCCATCAACTCCACCACCTGACTACTGCGGGGACCGATTTTGTACCCACCGGGGGGGTTGCAGGGCATCATTCACCCAGGCATTCCCAACGCCGGCCACCAGTTCCTTTTCACCATTGTTGTCAGCATGGAAGGAGCACCCGTTCACATAAACTGTGAGCATTCCCTCGCACTTGTCTTCTTCATAGATTTTGTGCAGGGAATTCAGGTACGCCTGCATGTTGTCCTGGGTTTTAAGACTTCCGTCCTCAAGACAGTTTTCTCTGGCACAATCATGCAAGTCAGCCAGACCTTACGCGAGGGAGCTCTTTTTGTTTTGGCCATAGCTGACATCCACAGGAAAGCCTTGCATTGACTGAATCCAGGAAGTAATTCTGGAATTACTCACATGTAAAGCCCTTATTCTGTCACTTTGGAGGTATTGCAAAGGCTGGTGTGGAGTCTCCACTATGATGTGTTCCCCCTGGATGAACGGGCGGTAATTTTTCAATGCCCACACCGTTGCCAGGAGTGCCTTCTCACAATTGTTGAATTTTTCCTCCACAGAGGATAAAGTCTTACTTGCATAGGAGATGACTTTATTGATCTTGTCATGCTTTTGATATAATACTGCTGTCAAGCATGTATTCGAGAACCCTGTCTCCAAGAAGAACTCCTTGTTTTTGACAGGGTAAGCTAGACAAGGTGCTTGTGAGAGGCTTCTTTTGAGCTGTTTTACTGCCTCGGCTTGTTCTGGACCCCACTCCCACTTGACCCCCCCCTTCAACAGATGGATCAGAGTTCTTGTGACCTGTGTGTAATCCTTAATGAACTTCCTACTGTAATTAGTCAGTCCAAGCAGGCTTCTTAGCTCACGCAGAGTTGTGTGGTCTTTCAGTTTTAGGAGTGCTTCCACTTTCTTCTCGTGGGGACAGAGACCCTCAGGGGTTATCTCATGCACCAAGAAGTTGACATGGGGCCTGCACCACTGTGCCTTTTGGAAGGACAGTTTTGCTCTGGCAACCCTCAACTGGGTCAGAACATAACAGATTTCCACTATATGTTCCTCCAAAGTTGAGCTTTTATCAGGACATCATCCACATAGGCCAGGTTACCCTTTTCACCCAAGTCGTGCATGGTCTTATGTAGGAAGATGTTGAATTTGTTGCCGGAGTTGATGTATCCAAAGGGAGTCCGGGACCACGTCTACTGCTGCCCCCCAAAGGGAAAGCCCAGCTTGTATTGGTCCTCCCTACTGACGGGCACCGTCCAGTACCCATTGGTCAGGTCAATGGCAGTGTATATCTTTGAACCCTGGATTTGGGCCAGCCCTTGGTAAATATATGGGAGAGGCCATCGGGATATGTGGACCCGTTTATTTAGCTCCCTAAGGTCAGCACAGAGGCCGTTTGGTTTTAAAATCCCCAGCACCAGATTATTAAAGGTGCTGTGGACTGGACGAATTATCCCACGTGACTCCAGGTTTTTGATGATTTCTGTCAGGGTGTCCATGGATGTGAGAGGCAAGCGATGTTGCTTCACAAACACATGAGTCATTCCAGCGTCTGTGGGAAATGTTGTAGTATGGATTTTGGTGCGACTACAGTCATATGAGTCCACCGCAAAGAGATCTTGAAAATCTAAGAAGACCTGTTTCAACTTTTTCTTTTCCTCCGGAGTCTCACAGGCATTTGCTAGGTTGCCTCATTCTTCAACCATTTGCCTGAAGCCTGGAAAGACTTCCAGTTTTGCTATCTCAGCGGTCTCCTCCAGCTGGGTGGAGATGTCTCTGGTTAGAGTATTCAATTGGACAGAGGGTTTCAGGTAGGAGAGGCAGTCATTGTGTCACCTCACCCTGCCTGATGTCACAGGTCACCTCTTCCTCACCGTAAGGGCAGGAAGAGTACACCAGGAAATTCCCCCCTTGTTGGGTGAAGATCCTGTCTGGTGGTAAGTCATTGTCACTGTCATTGTCAAAACAGTCATTGGGGATTGGTCCTATCAGTTCATTTCCTAGATCCATGGAAAAATGTCAGTCATCAACCGCCATTCCAATGATGTTGCCTGTGCCGCAGTGATACTCCTAAGGTCGCTGTTATCCACCACTATTGGAATGGTGTTGCGTTCTACATTGACTAACGGTGTTGGGTTTAACCGGTTCATAGACATAATTTCGAATACAAAATATTCGAAAGTCAAAAAGTCGAAAAAAAAACGTCGAAAAAAAAAATGTCGAATTTTTTTTTAATGACGTTTTTTTTTTTCGAAATGGGGGGGTTCCCCCCCAACCCCCCTTTTTTTTATTTTTACCTATTTTTTTCACAGAAACTAGAGCCCAAAAAAAAATATCGAAAAAAAAAACAATTCGACATTTTTTTTTTCGACATTTTTGATTCGACTTTTTTGACTTTCGAAATTATGTTTTCGAAATTATGACTGGACACCGGTTTAACCCCAGCCCCTGCTGTTGGAGACTGGCATTGGGGTGTACATATGCATCAGGATTTTGCAGTTTCTGTCCCCTTTTAATTTTTAATTGTCGGGTCCGTCCTGGGATGGTGACCTCCTCACCAATTTGAACTTCAACTGTATACCAGAGCATTTGGGCTGACCGAAATGCTTTTTCTGAATCATCAAAGTCCATGGGATTGCCCCCTAGTCCAGACCAGACTTTGTAATTTATCAGATCTAAATTAATGGCAAATCGATTCAGAATGTCACTGCCTAAATATAATGCAGCAGGAACATCTCACACCCCCCAACAATTATGTTCTATGCTTTTGTTTCCTATAGAAATTTTGAGCATACACCTGCTATGCAGGAGATGTTTGTAATTGGGAGTTTCCAGGCCCATTTCCCACTTATCGATCAATTTCATTCCTGTTGAAGTTCTGGAGTTGTCCAGGAAGAGGGGTGAGAGGGATCTGGTATCTCTCCCCCTTCCTGAATTTAGCTGCTCAAAGGACCTTTTTGACAGAAGAGTGGCTTGGGATCCAGTGTCCACCAGTGCTGAAAATGTACATTGCCCATTGCCCTTGCCCTTGGACCGGGGCATAAAATCTACCCTCCTTCTCCTCAAGCAGACGAAGGTAATGTGCATTTTAGGCAAGCTTGGTGCTCAATTTCTTTATTTTAGGCTCTGACACAGTGGAGTTTTGGATAATTTTCTGTGCCAGAGTCTGGGGATCTGTAATGAAAATCTGGCATCCTGAAATAGTGGAGATTTTGGAATCCCCTGTTTCCCTTAGCTCTGTGCTGCTCCTGCTTACCGGGTGGCAGTCACTACAACCAATTTGTGGGGAGGATCCCTCCATTACTATTTTCTTCTCAGGATGACAATTCTGGGGTTCAGGGATGTGTGGCTCTGAATCAGTCCCCACGCCCATCCAGTCTTCATTTAGATCTCCTGGGACCCATTTTTCTTTGGGAGGAGTTCCACTGTACCTGAAGGAGACGAATTGTTTTTCCCAGAATCCTCTGAGGATTCTTCCCCTTCAAATTGAAGGACACTAACTTCCTCCACAAATTGGGCCTTTTTACTGTTTTTATTTCTCCTCCTAACCAGGGGGTTGCAGATGTTTGGGGGCAGGAGATTTTTGTTCCGGTTCCTGGGTGTCCAGGGGTTTTTTACGAGTGAGGAAGGAAGATTCCTCTAGGGCTTTACACCACCCTTCCCCCGTGCCTCCTGCTCTGGAACCGGTGAGTTGTCGGGATTCTCTCCCCGTCATTGTTCTGGGGTGCCAGACCCTTGGTTTGTGTGGTGCTGAGCTGCCATGTTCATCTGAGGGTTCTGTTGAGCCCTCAACATGCGACCTAGATACTGGGTGAGGTTCTGGACCTGGTGCTCCAGTTGGGACACCCCTTCTGGCTGGTACGGGGGTCTCTGTTCAAATCTAGGTAGTTCACGGGAAGGGTAACTATCCCTTCTCCCAGATTACCCTGGATATTGTGGACTTTGGTAACCCTCCACCCTTGGCTCCCCTCTCCCGGATTGGGTAGTCAGGGCTGCTGAAAGCGGGGAAAGAAAGGAGGGTTGTGCTGCAGGTTTGCGGTTTTGTGGAAACCGGGGAAAGAAACTTAACCCAGCATTTGGGGGATTACTGCCCTCCTGGGGGAAGTTAGGAGGGAAGATTCCCGGGGTAGGGTTTACCTGATTGCATCCCCCCCTTGGGCTGGGGGAGTCCATACATACTGTAAAATAGGTTGGTTGCCCTTGTATCTGAGACTTATATAATCAGGGATTTAGGGGTTCCATTGGTGGGATTACCTCGCTGACCGCCAGCTGTTTGTGATTCGCCTGAAGGCCTTCTGGGTCTCTGATTTTGCTGGTTTGGGATTAGTGCATTTTTAGGCTCCCCCATTTCTAGGTCCAAAATGGGGGCAACCTTCACCTCTGCCGCCTTAGCAGCAGCAGGGGGTTGGTTGGCTTGGAATTTTTACCCAGATTTTTATTTTCTGCAGGTTTTTGGACTTCATATATCTGGGTAGCCTGCTTTATCACCCAGTCCAGAGATCTCCTATCATGGACATCCCTCACCAGCTGGGTCATAATGTATTTTGGGAGCGCATGAAAGTAGGTAGTGATAAACTCCCTGCTATCCGTGCGCACCCTCCATGTAGTTTTGGCAAAGGCGCTTTTTAATTCCTGCACAAACTCTTGTGGGGCCTGATCTTAACACTGTAGGTTGAAGGCCACTTTGCGAGCCTCTTGGGGGTTTAAATGGGTGGAGAAGTGTTTCAAGATGGCCGCCTTGTAGGTGGACCATCTTGAATGTTTTTGATCTTCCAGTCCAGCAAAGAAGCGGGAATATTCTGGAGAGAATCTCCATTTGGCATAATCCATAAAGTTCTGGCTATCTTTTATGTGACAGAATATTTTGCGTTTTTATTGTAGAGTGTCATGAAATTCCTGATGGCCTTGATCTGTATAATGGGGTCTTTCACCAGAACTCTTTTTAGTTTATCTGCCATCCTTTGCTGCCTCACCTGAGTCCATTCACCCTCAGACTCAGGTCTGCTATTTGAGGTCACCTCATGATTTTCTAGGCGCTCCCTGATTCTGTGAGCCTGGGAGGGGCTCGGAGAATGGTGGGCATATTTTTTTTTCCCTTGTGGTACACAGGAGAGTAGTCTTCTGACTCCTCCCTGCTTCCAGGGTTGGCAGAGTATCCCCCCACTGCCCTGATTGGGTGGTGGTCTTCAGGATGCTCTTTTGGGGACTCTTTTCCTACTGTTCCTGTGCAAATCAAACCAGTTGGTCCGTTTGGAGGTAGTGATTCTCTAGATCTAATTCCCTGACCTTCTCCTCATAGGAGGTTTCCTGGTCAGAGATATCAGCCTTTATATTTTTGTATCTGTACAGGGACGCCCGTCCATCATTTTGTGGGGGGCGCTGACCTGTCAGCTCCATCATGCTAGGCCTATTTAATTCTGATGGCTTCATGGTTTCTGACTCATGTGAACCGGTAGCCATGAAGTCAGCAGTGCACAAGGTATTAAATGGGTTTGAGTCTCTTAGTACAGAGGTCCTCATACTATGATCAGGGGTTGCCCTGTCCCTCTCTACCTGTGCGGGGTCCCTCCAGTTTGTATTAGATCTAGGATACTCTTTCGCCAACCTCGCTAGTTTTTCCTTATCAGCCCCTATCTCTTGATAATAGGCAAAGATCTGAGCCATTTGCTCGGCTATCAGGGCTTTACTAGCCTCTATGAACCACTCTTGAGCTGCCACTTGCTTGTGGAGCCCATCATTCTCCTCACAGAGGGCCTCATTATCTCTTTGTGCTGCCTGTATAGTTTGGGCACCCTGAGACAAAATCTGTTGTAGGAGATGAGCCTACCTTTTCTGCACATTTAGAGCCTCTATGGCCTGCTCTAAATGTGCACGTTTCATTTGTCTCCTAAGTCCCATTAATATATCATATTCTTCTTTTAGGCCAGTCAGTCCCTGAAGGTCTGACTCCCTTCTCTCCAGATTGGTTTTTAAATTACACATTTCCTGGTGGAGGGCCACTTTCTCCTGATACAGAGCACCCTTTTGTTCAGCCAGGTAATCCCTTTGTTGTGTTATGGCACGTAATTTCTGGCGCTCTTCATCAAATTCTGATTGAGAGTGGAGGTCTCTCATAATAATTTATTATTTTCCTCTTCCAATTTCTTTATCTGATTCTGTAAAGTGACCGTATGCTCTATGCTGGCATTATTGTATCTCACTTGTTATTCTAATTTCAGTTGACCATCTTCCATGGAGTCATCCTCTTCTTGACACTCCATTCTTAAGGTAGTTAATTGGGCCTCTTGGTCTACGTTATTCTGCTGTTGGAGAGCCAAGCCCTCTTTTAATTTTTTTATGTAATTTCCAGATTCTGCCACAGAATCTTGGCACTTTTGGAAGTTTTGTTCCTCAACTTTTAGTTCGGTCTGGATATTAGTTATGAGTTCAGATTGATTTTGCGCAAGAGCTGTATTTTCCTCATGCTTTTCCCGCATCCCTCCCATATGGAGATAAATGTAGGCCGTGATTCTGACAATTTTAATTTGCTCCTCTTTAATTTTCGGAGTCATAGGATGTATAACTTGCTCAAAGCTTGATTTTTTTTTTTTAAAATGTATTTTATTGGCATTTGTATTGGATGCATACAAATACAAGAAAATTAACTAAAACAATAAACATAAACAAAAACAGTCTTCATGGGAAACAGTTCCTCTTACTTAGGTGGGCATGGGTGCAAATGGGGGTTCCAAATTCACGGGAAGTGGGAGGGATCTCGATCAAGAAGATCACCATATCCAGGCGAGTGCGAGGGATCAGTTATGGCAAGGTAGTGGGGTTTATCAGGGGGGTTTATGGTCTGCACTGAAGTGTATATCTCTCAGGAGGGCCTTCCAAGAGTCCAGAGTGCCACTCGCAATGTCTCCGCTAGAGATGATTCCATCTTGCCAGGCTCTGGTTTCGGCTGCAGTCCATCTCTCTAGTTCTTTCATCCAGCGTTCATGTCTAGGGCCCCCTGGTGTCTTCCATGCCATGGCTATTGTTTTTTTTTGCAAGGATACATGAAATGTTCATCAACTTAACAACATGTTTGTATTTGCTTGGTCTGGGGTAGACCCCTAATAAGCATTCCCCAGGTGTCCATTCATATCTGCTTATCCCGGCATCAGTGCAGGTCCGTTTGACTTTGGACCACAGCGCCATTGTCCTGGTGCAAATCCAGAACATGTGGATCAGATCAGCTTTGTCGTTCCCACACCATGGGCAAGCCGGGGAGGCTTGTTTGTTGAGGGAGGCCACCCTATGTGGGGTCATATACGTCCGATACAGGACGTTTAGTTGTATCTGACCGAATCTGGAGTTTCTCGACACCTTCTTGGGGTATAGTAACGTTCTTTCCCATTCCTTGTCTGTAAGCGTAGTTTCAAGATCCGTTTCCCATTTCGCCTTCAGTGTCACACTTTTGGGGTTGGGTTTGTCGATGAGCCTCTTATAGAGTCGAGAGACCGGTTTCCAGCCACCCGTGAGGTCGTGCAACTCTTGTAACAGTGGGTCTGGGGTGTGTTCCTCCGGCCAGCTGCTCCAGATCTTCTTGGCGGTTTGTTTGAGCCGATGATACCAGAGGAACTGGCCGCTTGATAGCCCTTCATTAGCCTGCAGCCACTCAAAATCCCTGTATTCGCCCTCCTCAAACATATCCCCCCATGTGTAAATTCCGGAGTCCTCCCACCTCCTAGCTGTGGAGAGATCCGATTCTGTCTTGCACACGTCAACCAGAATGGGGTTGTCTGGAGAGTAAGGGTGTTTCACCTGCCTGATGTAGCAGGTTCTGGTCCAAATCTGCCTGCCAAGTTCGACGATCAGGGGGGCATCTGGGGATTGTCGTAGAGGGTTCCAAAGAGTTTCCCTGGGGAATATTCTGGAGGGAGATTGTCTCAATAGTCCCAGCTCGGCTGATGGATCGTCCGAGAGCCACTTCGTCACGTGGCTAAGCTGTGCCGCGAGATAATACAACTGGAGGTCTGGGAGTTGTATTCCCCCTTCCTTGTATGGGAGGGATAGGGTAGCCAAAGTCAATTTATGCCTGGTAGGTCCCCATAAGAAGTCCTTGATAAGTGCCTCTAATTTCTTAAAGAAGGGCGGTCTGACTTAGTGGCATATGTTGACGAAGAAATACAGAAATCGGGGGAGGACTATCATCTTAACGATTGCTGCTCTGCCTACCATTGCAAGTGGGAGTCTGGACCAAAATTTCATGGATCTGCGAAGGCTGGTTATTGCTACTTCCGTGTTGTGCTCGTGTGTGAGCATCGGGGTGTGACTCACATTAATTCCTAGGTAGCGGAACGTGTCGAGTTGCCACTTTATCCCAATGTCCGGCAGGTCAGTTTCTTCTAAGCCTCTCAGGCTAGCCAAGGGAAAGGCAGAGGATTTCAGTCTACTGAATTTGATCCCAGAGTATTTCGCATAGTTGTCCAGTACATCCAATGTGATTGGTGCGTTGACCTGGGGATCTTTCAAGTATAAAAGGACATCGTCCGCATATAGGGATATTATGTTATGTTCGTTGCCCACTTTGATGCCAGCGGCAAAGAACTGTTTCCTAAAATATATGGCAATTGGCTCCAGGCCCAACATGTATAGCATGGGCGACAGTGGGCACCCTTGTCTGGTGCCCCTTTGTATTTCCCAGGATTCAGACACTGTTCTGCCGGTTTTTACTCTTGCCACAGGAGAATTATAGAGTACTGTGATCCATCTGACAAAGCCCTCGCCAAACCCGAACCCTCTCAGCATCTCGACGAGCCACTCCCAGAAGATAGAATCAAAGGCCTTGATGGCATCGAGTGATAGTACTGCTAGGTCTTCTTCATTCTCATAGGTTTCGGCCATAATGTGTTGAAGCCTTCTCAGGTTGGCTGTGGTGTTGCATCCTGGAACAAAGCCATTCTGGTCTTTGTGAATTAGGGACCCTACGACCCTAGCGAGTCTGCTGGCCAGTATAGTGGTGAGAATCTTACTGTCATAATTTAACATGGCCAGAGGGCGATAAGAGTCACAGTCAGTGGGTGGTTTGTTTGTTTTGAGCATTGGAATAATTATTGTCTCTTTCATAGTGTTAGGTAAAACCCCGTTTTCGTAGGCCTCTAGGTAGACCTCGTGGAGGATTGGGGTGAGGATGGATTCGTATGTTTTGTAAAATTCAGGCGGGAGGCCGTCACTTCCGGGAGCCTTACAGGTGGCCAGCGATCTGATTGCCCCTGTCACGTCTTCTGCTGTGATTTCCATCTCCAGTGCCTCTCTCTGTTCGCTGAATATTTTGGGGAGGCCTATCTCATCTAGTGTTTCTTTGATTTCATCTCTGTCTATTTGTGCTTCGTGGAGGTATAATCTGGAGTAGAATTTGGCAAACGCTTCATTAATTCCTAGTTGTGTCTTGTGACGTGTCCCGTTTTCGTCCAGTATCTCCGTTGGGAGGTGCCTGGGGCGTTCACGCTTACACAGCCAGGCCAGCAGTCTGCCGGGTTTGTCGGATTCCTTGTGAGACCTGGTACTGTATGTTGCTGGTACTGTATGTTGCGAAGCCAAACTTCTCTAATCTGTCCCAAGAAGATTGGCATTTCTCGTGGGCTTCCTTCAACTTCATTTCAACCTCTGGAGTAATGCTTGAGGTGGATTCCAGACGGGAGATCTCTTTTTCTTGTGCTTCGAGTTCAGTCCTCAATTGCCTGCGAGTGCCTCCAGCTTTTGATATTATTTCTCCTCTAGCCACCACCTTCATGGCTTCCCACAATGTGCTCCAGGTAGATACTGAGCCTTTATTAATGTCAATGTATTCTTCTAGTTTTTCAGCGAGGTCCTCTCTGAACTCAGGGTCGGCGAGGGACGCAGTGGGCATCCTCCACATGGGGATTGGTGGTCTAGGCCCCGTTAATTGCCATTGCATGATCAGTGGGGAGTGGTCTGAGATTGATCTTCCTAAATATGCCGTGGTTTCTGCCAATGGTATTTGTTCTCTGTCGATGAACAGATAATCGATGCTCGTGTGGATCTTATGCGGGGCTGAATAATAGGAATAGATCTTTTCAACAGGATGTTGTTCCCTCCAACTATCCACCAAGTCGAGTTGTTGCAGCGTTTCTGTCAGAGCACGTGTTGCGGGGTTACTTGGATGGGGGGGTGGTGTTGACCTGTCCATATAGCCATCAATGACGCAGTTGAAGTCCCCCCCCATATAAAGGTCCTACTTCGGTGGTATGCCATCCGTGAGCATATTGCTCTAAGGTGTGATGGTATTCCGTGTTGCGGGAAGTACGAATTGACTAGGCAAATTGGAGTCTGTGTGATAGTGCCCCACATTATCACATACCTTCCTTCTTTATTGGACTCGAATCCTTGCAATTGGAAGGGCACATTCAGGTTCACCCATGTGAACACCCCCCTTGAGTATTTGGAGTAGGGGGATCCTCTCCCGGTCCCAGCCCATCGATCTGCTAATTTGGACATGGTGTCTTCCGTAAAATGCGTCTCTTGCAACATCGCAATCGAGACCTTTTTCCTGCGGAGATAGGGCTGTATTCGGTTTCGTCTCAGGTATGAGCTCATCCCTCTCACATTCCACGTCATCACTTTGAGTTGTGACGCCATCGGGTCAATATTTTGAGGCCAGCTGGCAGCTCCTTCTCTGGAGCCTGTAGTAATGCCAATCTGAGGTTATGAGACCGTTGACGGGAGTAATCGGGTTCTTCGCCCCCCAAGTTGTGGCATGCACCCATCCTGTGCTTCTTCAGTGATAGTGGTATGAAGACTGTATAACTAACAAAACTGTTAACAAAACTCAAACTGGTGCGCCCAGCGACTACATCTTCGCTGTGGTGCTCGGGCGCTCTCGAGCCGTCCAGACCCATCCGGGTATCGGGCACGAGCTGGGTCGGGCAGGTGGCTGTCCCGACCCAGATTGTCTGCGGGGGATAGGGCTGGTGTCTGGCGGAGAGGCCGAACGAGGGCCGTTTCTATGTAGCTAACTGTTAGTTGGATTACCTTCTCAGGTCCGGTTGATTGTGCTTGTTGTGGCCATTTATGGCAGCGTCTGTCGTATGCCGACGGTCTGAGAGACTCAATCTTCCATCTGGGGAGCATCTTTGCCATCTGCAAGGTTGTTATCTTCCAGCCACATGTTGGCGGCCGTTGGGTTTTCTAGGAATATGGCTCGCCCGTTGAAGATGACTTTCAAGCGTGATGGGTAGAGCAGCCTGTATTTCAGGTTTAGTTGTCGAAATCTTGCTTTTACCGGGACAAAAGAGTTCCTCTCCCTCTGCACTTTCTGAGTTTAATCGGGGTAAATGGTTATTTTAGAGTCGCCACGTTCGATGGGGCCTTCTTCCCTGGAGTGCCGTAGGATAATTTCCCTATCCTGAAAGTTTAGAATTTTAGCAATTATTGGTCGTGGAAATGATCCAGGTGGGGGCTGCTTCTGGAGGGACTTGTGGGCCATTTCGACCGCAAATCCTTGCAACAGTTTCCCGGCCCCAATCTCCTGTTGTAGCAAGGATTCTACGTAGGCTGTAGTGTTTGGGCCTTCGTTTCCTTCTGGTACTCCTAGGATCCTAACGTTGCCCCGTCTAGCCCGACCTTCGGCCTCCTCGGACCTCTCCTCCAGGATAGCCACTTTCTTCTCTAGGTCTGCAACCTTGGACTTCAAGGCCGCTGTGGCCCCAGCCGTTTCTTCTATTGAAGTCTCTGTGTTTGTCACCCTCTCGGTTAATTTGCGGGCGTCCTGACACATGAGTTGAATGTCCATTTTAAATTTGTCGATCTTAGAGTCTATGTGTGTCCTCAATGAAGCAATAGCCTCCAATATTTGGGAGTGGTTATCTGTGGTTTCCCCCTCTCTCGTGTGGGTAATCTCTGGGGCAAAAGAGCGAGCCTGTGTAGGGGTTTTTGGCTTGGCGGATACAAATGAGTCCATGGTGGCTGCTTTCGCTTTGTTCCTGGTGGCCATTTTGGAGTTTCGGTGATGCTGCCCCTGGGACACTTTAGATGAGTTACCGGTGGGGGTATCAGCCGACCCCCTGTGTATAGAGTAATGAGTGATGTTCCCAAGGTGTCAAAAGTCAATGAATCCGAATCTGCAGGGGGGTAGGGGTGCCGCCACTATATCTGTGAAGTCGCCGTCGCTGCCCTTACCTCTGAGCATCTGACTCGCCGGGGCAGGGAGATCTGGCGGCGCCATAGTCGCGCTCTTGCAGCTGGTTCTCGCTGTCCTGCGCCCCGGGGCGACGCTGGGGAGGAACCTCCGGTGGTAGTGTGCGCCCGCAGAGGGCCGTCCTCAGCGACGGCTGAGCCCGCGTAGTGTACCACGGTGTACAGGTGCCGCTGTGGCGGGCCTCGCCCAGCGATGAGAAGCAGGATGAGGGCTCTCCCTTCCGATGTTCTGCATGCGATCGTGCTCCGTCGTGTTGTCTCTGCTCGATCTGGCCACCTTAATCCCCGGATGCCGTTTGATGTCGGCTTCCTTCTCGGAGTTTCCGCTAAGTGGTGCGGGGCACCATCTTGGATGCGTATGGAAGCGGGGGAGGGAGTACGATTCGAGGACAATTTTGCCGACCAGAGGGTCCGATTTCCCGGCTGGTCAAGCAGATTGTGTTGGGTCAGCTTCTCCCACCTCTGCATCAGCTTTTCATGGTCGTAGGCACTTCTTATGCCGGTAAAAAGGATCGAGAAATGGCGTCTTGGCCGGAGCTCGGCTATTCAGCCTCTGTACGCCATCGGCTCCAGGCCACGCCCCCTTGCTCAAAGTTTGATGCAATAGGCCACCGTCCTACCACATGTCCATGTTTATGGCGGTGACCTGTTGTATCATTTCTTCTAGCCAGACTTTTTCATCTTGCTCTGCCCATTCCTCTCTGACAAATAACTTGTGTAGAAGGTGATCCTTGGCCATATTTATCGCAACTGTGGTCATTTTAGAAGTTTTATTTCCTTATTAATTTATTTATGTAAGGGTAATCTGTATAATGTTAATTTACCTTTAATTTTATGCACAGGCCTGTTACTTAGAATATTTGTTTTGGGGAGTCGCTTCTACAGTGTAACACAGTGTTCCAAACACACAAAGTATCACTACCTTGCAGGTTAGTCTGCTCTGTTAAACAGCCACGGGTGGCAAACAGAACCCAAATCCCAGATGAGCCCCCAAGTTTTGTTAAGGATTTCAATCGGGCGACACACCTTGGTCATAGTCTAGTATGTAACGCACAACTGGAATGCTTTCTCATTATATTCTATGAATTCAATTTGAGATGGTACACAACCCGTCTCACGCCCCCTTTTTCAAATACCCTGTGCCACAATGAACCATGAACCAGGCCGGTTGGTGAAAATGCAATATTTATTTATTTTTAAAATTCAAAGAAAATCATACAAATTTTAATATTGGGCAGCAATCACCAATGGGGTGATAATTACAATGGAGACGGAAGCAATACACTTGGTTAACATTCTACAAGAACATATACAAAGCACAGATGAATAGGAGCACTTTTTCTCTTTAGATAGATAGCACCTAAGTTAAGATTTCCCCATGCAATGCTCTCCCAAACCCCAAGCCCCTGGGAATCAAATTTTGAATGGACAGAACGAAGCAGCAGGGAGTCAGGAATATTGTGCAGCAAACAGAATCAAAATCCGACCTTCCCTCCCAAAATAAGAGGCACATTTTAAAGCCCTTTGCTATGGCATAAAATGACACTCGATAATTGACAAATAAATAATTAATGTGCGGTTAAATCTATGAGGCAGATATGATTTCTCACAATAGCAGAAATATATAAACACTGGCAATCAAAAGGCACGGTATCCATCAAAGGCATACAATTCAAAAACAAGTTGAAAGTAGGAACACAATGCACTCAAAATCACACGTTGGAAATTTGCATTTTACACGGATGCAGTTTTAAATGTCACAAACAGTTTCTATGAAAAACGGGTGAACTAATGGAAATCAGAATGCGGTTTTTGGGCTGGTGGATAGATGCTCATCACAGGCAAAATATAGGAGTGAAAGGATGTTTGTAGCTGATGATTTGGGTGAGATTTGCAAGATGACAAGAGGTTTGATTTTGGTAAAATGAAGCTGTGAAAGAGAGAAAACCAGCTGGGAAAGAAAGACAAGTTTTACTTAAGATAGATTATCAAGGCTAGATAGCGCTGCCCATGAAACAGGTTAACTCGGCTGCATTAACCTGCTCCACGCCATGTATCTCTTTGCGTGGAAATTAATTAAATTATTCAAAATATTGCTAAGGAGTTACAAGATGAGATGAATAAAAGAATGGTGCCAACACTAGGAAATCACAGACAAGATGCACAGAGAATTCTGACAGTAGGACAAATTACCAAGGCATGGATAGGGTTGCTTAAAGAGTGGAACAAAGACAAAGGGCCTCATTACGAGTTTGGAGGTAGCCATGTGCTATTAGCACCATGGCTGCCTCCAAACCGGGCTCCATTACTGGGTTCCTGCAATGGGGACTTACCGGGTCGTTCCGACATAGGAGGTCCCCGTAAATCCTCCTTGCAGGAACCATTCCCCATTCCCATTTGAACCACTATAGGGCGCAATGGGGAGGGAGGTAACAATGGGCACATTACAAGTGTCCCGTTGTTACCTTCCTCTTCCCCTCGCAGGACCCGAAAAAGACGTCTGGTTTTACCAGACATCTGATCCGGGTCCCGCAAAGGGAACCTCGTAATCAGCCCTGACGGAATGAAGGGGGCCGGTGCTGTACCGGCCCCCTTCATTCCAACAGCGCCAGGGTCGTAAGAATCAATATGGGATAGGCTATGTGTTATGGGATGGGGAGAATACTCACAGTCCACGGGTGAATTTGGGATTTTGTAACAGTCAACTGGGTTCTGGTCACTGTGCAGCTCAGGTCACCAGGTAGCAAACAGCTGGGCAATTCGGGTCACTGGATGGCAGTACAGTTGGATGACAGAGGTACAGATGGCATGCAGCTAGCAGGCAAGAAGCTGGTCTGGTTACAGGATGCTCCCCACAAAGGGTACCACAGTTTTCCCCTTGTCTAGTGGGGTTTTTAGATCAATGCCTTGCTGAAGTTGTGTCAGCTATGCTTTGGCCTAGTTGGAGTAGGGTCAGCTATGCTTTGGCCTTGTTGTGGAATATGGAATCTGGCAAGATGAATGTAGAAGATCAGGAACGCAGGCGCTGGAAATTCAGGAGAGAGTCTGTCCAGAGGTCTGTCAGCCACCCTTTATATAAAGCATGGTGACATCATAGAATTATATGGTAGGGCAGGCTTAGCTGAGCACGCCTCTTAACAACTGGATTGGCCAGGGGTGATTGTTACCACCTTCCTGACAGCTGATTGGGCTTCTAAAGACATGACACCAGCTTTATGATGTGGGTTTACAAGGCATAGGATCATCCCACAGTTACTTTAGCCAAAATCGTTCTTCACATAAATCACACATATACACAATTTTGGCACCTTTACAAATTATCTAGGCAGATTACATATTTCACGCTGACCATGGCAGTCCAACTCTACAGTTTATCAGACTTTGTTTCACCCTTCTAACAATTTTTCGTCGTTTCGGCCTAAAATTCTATAACTCTATACATGTGTATAAATTATTATTAGGCATATCAGTATTGAATTTCACAATGGCATCATGTACACTTTCCTCAGAAAGTCTACTTCACTGCCATTTCTGTTCCCAAAATGGCAGTGAAAGCTACCACGTCTTAAACTAAAAACCACAAAATTACATTTCCACTGTTAACTTTTTACATTTTTGAGAAGTCCTGTTGCAAAGATAAAAGTCTAAACATTTAATTAATAACATAGTCTTTGGAAAGAAATGGGGCGTGCCTTTGTCCTTCACTTGGCCCATTTTTTTCTCAGTTACCACCAACTGTCATTTCAGCCCAGGGTGAGGATGGGGGTTTCCCAGTTTGATTGAATGTTTATTGCCACTTCTCCACTTCACAGGTTGGTGTCCCAGAATTTCTATTGTAAGAGGCCTCAGCCCAGACAAAGGTCTGCCATGGTAGCAATTATCACCCATGCATGCCCTAGAATCTACTGTGAGGGGCTTTCTGTTACTAGCAACTCCCAAGCAGAAACCTGTTTGGGGCTGATTTCCCCCATGTAGCCAATGCAATTTAAATCCTTATTTTATTTATTTTTGTTCTGAATCAGAGGAAAGCCTGTTGAATAAAACCTCCCATATATGTTTCACAGCACAAACCCCTTTACATTGCTAGATAAGAGCAGGGCCTTATCCAACATACACTTTTAAACAGGTATTTTTCTTATTTGCAAAAGTACATTTAAACATGTGGTGACTGCTGGCATTTTCATTTCAAATTCCGTTTTTCTCTTTCATCTGAATTCCCACATTGTTCTGTAGCCATAGTTAGTTTCTTGTATGCAGAAATTTGTTTGAAACACAGATGCACGGAAATTGACATAGACCCAGAGAGCTGGGGTTTCTTTGAAGCATTGATCTTTTTTACATTTTGTGACTCAAACGTGTCAAGTGTTTTCTGCGGCTGAAATTGAAGTTTCTTTAGATTTCTTTCCAGATTTGGCTGGCACATCTTGTCATTCAGGGATCATGCTTTCTTCCACTGAAGCACGATGTGGATATGGATGGGCATGGCAGGGCCTTATGGATAAAAGCAATGTGATGTGGAATAGATGAAAATAGCCTCAGGGCAGCATCCTTTTCAGTGTAAAATATTCCCTTTTCAATGGTAATTTTTTGCAAGCAGCAGAGCAGCGCTGCTTTCATTTGCTTCTTGTGGGTGCACCCAAGAACACACTGGCACCTTTCTCCGGTGTGCCCCCTGTTCCAACTCGCCCAATAGGTGTTTGGCAAGATGGTGCAGCCATCCTTTTGTCGCTGCAAAATGCAGTTTTGATTCAATGGTGCTCCAAGGAGCCAGCACAGCCATTTTGCTGTTGACTGCAGAAGCACAGCTTGGTTATGGATGGGGATTCTGTTGAGTGGGTCAAAGTATCCCACAGTACAGGTAAGTACCCCGAGCGGCACGGGGGTTGCGCTAGTTCCTGGTTGGTGCACTGGATCTGCAGAGCATTCTGAGTGCACATGATGGTTTGTTGTTGTCCGGTAGCTGTAGATATCCCCTTCGTGGATCCAAGAAACTAATGTTGTGAGGTGTAGTCTGTTATTGGGCACTGGATGGCAGTGAACATAAAACATAAGGAAACAAGGAGTGCATGAATCCCCAATACGGAATAGAACTGTATGAGCTCTGACAATGGGTTTACCGGGGTGCAAGGAGTATGTACCCCCACAATGGCACAGAAGGCAGAAGTTCTGAGTAATCAATGTTAAGGCACAACAAAAGGCTTACCAAGTACCTGAAGGAAGTGCAATCATTCCGGTTGGCAGCCCGAAGTCGGTAACAGTACGAGCTATAGAAGACCAAACGTGAGGCAATAGGCATCCAGGAGACAGGCTGAAAGTCGTCAACGGGAAGGAGTTTGCAAGACGTTAGACAATGGGAGTCTGATACACAATCCGAGTTGGCAACAGCTGTTTACAACGAAGGAAGACTTTAGGCAAAAAGGAGTCTGTACAACAAGCCACAGTCATACCAGGAACAAATACAGATGAGATAATGGTGAGTTAAATGCTACGAATAGAAGCACCGTTCGGAAAAGAAACGCAGCATTTAAACATTGTTGGGAGGCAGAGCATGTGAGGCTTGTCGCAGGTGAGACCAGCTGACCTGCCATGTGACGCAGCATTCGTGGTTGCACCATGGGAACAGACGTGGTAGCTCGTCGCAATGGCAAACATGCTCTCAAAGGGGTGCAGCCATGCGACGAGACGAAAGGAAAGCACGCCTAAGCCGGAACCGATGCCCCCCAGATGTAACAGAGAGCAGGTCTTTACAGGTGTTCAGGAGAGCAGATTCCGTGCTTCTGGCAGCTCTGAAGCCAGACTGATGGTCATGGAGACAACCAACATATTCAGTGTGCAGATTAAGCTGGGAGATGGCCAGCTTTTCCAAGAGTTTGCCCATGAAAGGAGTTATGTAGATCGGGCGATAGGTAGCCGGAGAGGAAGGATCGGCATAGACTTCTTTCGGAGGGGGTGCACAAGGGAGTGCTTAAGGGTGGAGGCGAAGGTTCCAGTGGCAAAGGAGTGATTGCAGAAATTAGCCAAGGCTGGAGCAAGGATGTCAATGTGGTCCTTAATGGTTCCGGATGAACAGGGGATAACCTGCTTTGATGAGACTTTCATAGATCAGACTTGTCTAGAAACATCGTCTGGGATGAACAAGGGAAAGGAGGAGAAAGGAGGAGGAGAGACAGCCACAGGCATCCCAAGAGTGGAGGAGGAGGAGGAAGTAGAGGAAGAGAGAGTGATGTGCTGAGTTTTAGTGGTGAAATGAGAAGCAAATGCCAAGAAGAGGGCCTGGGAGGGAATAGGAAAGGTACAGACTGCAGAAGGATCTGCCAGCTCCTTGCAGATTTTACCATTCTGCCGAGTTGTTAGATGCCACAGTGATGCGTGCTTGGATGTGGGCACTTTTCTTAGCGAGGACAGAGTCTGTATTGCCTTTGGAGCAGGCCAGTTTGTCAGGGGGTACGCCTGATGTCCTCCACTTCCTCTCAGCCACTCTACACTTGCATTTAAGGGTGACAAGATCGGAATCATAACAAGAGATGCATTTGCATTTGGGCTTCAAACATATCCTCATGACAGGGGCAAGAACATCAAGAGTGTTAGAGATAGAGAGATGATGGTTACATTGGGCTGCATTAGGGTGTGAGTCAGCCAAAGGTGCAGAAGGAGGAGCGAAAGTAGCAGCGAAAGCCTCAATTGGCACCCACTCCATGGGTCGGATGACCGAGAAGGTAGGTGGCAGTGCTGGAATCAGCTTGGCCTGAGGGGAAGTGAGAAAGAGGTGGGAGGAAAGGAGAAAGTAATCACTCCAGGAGAGAGGAGTGGTGAGAAGATTAGAGAAGGGGAGGTCTGAGGAGATCAGAACTTCCAGGGTGTGCCCTGCAGAGTGTGTCGGGCCAGAGGGAAGAATAGAGAGACAGTCGTAGAGGTTGCGAAAGAGTTCCAAAGAAGAGCAATTAGCATCCAGGTGAATGTTCAAGTCTCCGAGTAGGAGAAGTTGAGGGGTATGACATGATATGATATGATATGATATGATATGATATGATATGATATTCTATTTGTACTGTGCCTATACACAAGTGTTTCAAGGTAGAGGCAAGGAGTGAAGAGGAGAGGTCAGCCCACTCAGAGAGTAAGAGGGCGACTTGGCCAGGCGGCCTGTAGATAGTGGCCACAGTGAGAGAGAGTCCAGGAGAGATAGAGAGCTTGCAGGCCAGGCATTCAAAGGAGGAGTAGTCCTGCATAGGAATGATAGAAGCAGGGATCCACCCCGGGAAGATCAAGGCTACACCCCCACCAGGATGGTTAGTTCTGGGTTTGGAGAGGATCTTGTAGCCATCAGGAAGGAGAGTGTCAGAGCTTGTGACAGAACTGGCCATGAACAAAGTTTCAGTAAGACCAAGTATATCCAAGTCAAGTTCTACAAGGAGACGGCAGATGTCAGAGAAGTGATTTACAGCTGAGCGAGTATTGAGAGTAGCAATGTGGAGCAGGTTTTCCCCTTTGAAGGAATTCCTTGGAGGGGTACAGGTCAGAGGCACGCCCTGCGGAAGTGTTGGAGGTGCCCGAGGATAGGCAGAGGAAGAAGGAGGAGAAGGCAAGGTAGGTATTTGTTTCCTCTCCAGGCGTACAAGCACTCCTGTGTGGAACCGCAACTTTGAGAGGGCCTCTGGGCACAGCCACATGCCCCTGCTCCAGAGAGTCACTGGGCATGGCACTCAGCATGTACGAATGGACCGCACAAGTAACAGCTGTAGCGCTTCAAATCTGCGCTGAACTCACTATGGCCGGGTGTTGCCGCGGGGTTCGTTGGTCGGACGGGGCTCCCTATGTAAGGAAGGCATGGTAGCAAAGTAAGGCAGACACAAGTGATCACAGTTTAAGGGTGTTTATTAAACTGTAAAATGGGTGAGATAAACGCCTAATCTAAACCTAAATCTAAGATGGGAGCAAGCTACAACCATCAAATAATAATAATATAGTCCTAGTGGAGTATAGGCATATAAAAAGGAACTATACTAAAAAGCCTATTGCCAATCCTTACCACTATGCCACAAAATAGTGTGGGATAATGTTCACAAGAAAAGAAAGAAGTGTTCACAAAAGAATAAGTCAGGATGCTATGGCCAGGAAACTTGAGCACAGCACACTCCTGGGCTTCTCCGGCACGAGGTTGCAGATCCTTTCATCAATATCAGGGCCTTCTGTGTCCAAGTCTCTTTCATGCAAAGTCTCTTGCTTCAGAGGGTCTGATGTGTCATAAACAACAAAACAAAAGCTCCTTCTATTTATCTTCAGGTCGGGCGATTACTCTTCACCCTTGGATCTCCCTCAGCTGGCCTCCGATCCTTCTCTCAACGTTAGCCTTCCTCAGTCGGGCTCAGACCAACCACTTACTGTGTTCATCCCTCAGTCGGGTTCACACTTGTCGTCACAATGTTCACAGGTGTATTACTGCTCACCCTAATTCACAGGCATCCCTCAACTGGGTTCACATTTGCCAAAATACACAGTTTACTTTGCTAGCTTTCTCTTGGCATCCCTCATTCCTGTTCACATTTGCCTCCACAACGTGCCAAAGACCTTCAACTGTACACAGGGTTTGGCTTGACCCTCGTATGACCACTTGGACACCTCATGCCGGCCTCCCCTAACCCGCTGCAGGACCACTTCGATTTCCCACTTCAACACATTCTCTTTGTTCAGGAGTGGGGCACCAGTCAGAGTCCTTCGTATGAGTGCCCATGTGGAGCCAGACCACTCTAACTCTGATACTAATTTTGCTCACAAAAGACCTTTGTACTTTAGTCTTCTTTTCGTCATACAATGTTGCTCTTCACAACCTTGAGCCCAACACAGTCTAGTCTATTATCAGTGCTTTCCGACTCTGTTGCTGTCTCTTGCCCCAGGAGTCAAGGACGGTGCCATGATGGCAACCACTTCTCCACGTCCTGGCTATCAGTGTGGGTGGGTCCCATGTACCGCTGACATCCTTCGCACCATTCGCCAGCTGTGATTCCCGGTCTTGCGTTTCCCTTCTTGGAGGCTCTGCGTGTCTGGGTTAAAAAGGGCAAGGGCAATTCCTTCCTTATTGTCCTTTCAGGCCTCTCCGCCTTTCTCCTCCATTTGAACTGCTGTCCTGGAATAGCTGCTTCCTCATGCATTTGGCCTTGCTCTCTGTGTGCTCTTGTGCTGCGCCTTTTATTGCTATGAGGCAATGAAAGGGATGTCAGGTGTGTGTAGTTATCGTCAATTACCTGACTCTGCCTGACCCTTGTGTTGGGACATGTGAGGTATACAGCACTGGTGTAAATCCGCTGTCTTTCACGGTAATCTGTATGCAAAAAGTGTTTGTTTCAAGAAAGGGGGGGGCGGTTGAGTTTCTAGATATCCTACCGGGTAGGATGGGGAAAAGGTGTCATAAGGAAGGGGGTACCGCGTCTCACCATTCAGGGTCCCACTTCCACTCCCCAAATACCCCTCATCCAGGTGATCCTCCCACACTGGTCCACCCCCAGGAACTAGATCCAATAGCGAGGGCTGTGTACTGGCCACCTGAATAACAGATTTCCGGGGACTAGCAAGAGAGATACACCTGTCAGGCTGCTTAAAGGAGCATCACCAGAGTAGGCATGTCTTTAGCAGACACAGTTTCTGTTACACTCACCACGTCTCCGCAGGGACGTCGGGCGTTACTGGGAGGACTGCCGTCTGGACTGCTGGGCTCGATAACTCGGGAGATATACTCTGCTTGGGGTCTGCTCCTAGGATAGGAAAGCGAGGTCAGCTGTGGGCTACTGGTACATGTGTCCGCCCAGACCTCCCTCCCTGGTTGCTCTTCCCCTTCCCTGGGTATTGAATTCTCTCCTTGAATGCTCCTCACCTGATATTTGTGGTTGGTGAGCTATCTGTCCTGCTATTCGCTGCAGGGGCACTGCTGCAGGGCGCAGGCTCTGATGGACCAAGTTACGTCACTGGTCCGCTTGCCCAGTCCGGCTGTGGCTAAGACTACCCTGCCCTGATTTGCCAAGATAAGTATTTCCTTGTCTCCTACTTGTTATGTGTCTTTCTCTTGTCTTTTTCTGTTGTTTTGCTCTGTCTTCTTTCTTGTCGTCTTGCTTACTCCCTTTTAAGGTGTTTTAGCATTGTCCTTGCTGTTAGCATTAGCTTTTACGTGCTGTTCTTTCTCTCACAGGTTTTTTCCTTCCTCCGCAGGTGCCGAGATGAAGTTGGTGAGCGTGGGGCAAAATGTTCAGATCTACTCCGCTTTGGATGAGCTCGCGAAGAGATGGAGCGTTGCGCACAGTAACCCGGTAAGTGTGGCTGCGCAGGGCTTAAGTTGCAAGGTGCGCGTGAGTCTTTTGTTTTCCCAATCTGACCTGTTGTCTTTCTTGTTCTTTCTTCCAGGTACCGAGTAGCTGTGGTTCTGAGGATCAATGATTAGGCTGCGGTTGGAGTTCTACAACTGCGTCCAGAAACAGGTGAGTGTTGTTCTAACCGTGTTTGTTTTGTCTTCTTCCTTACAGTTGAAGCTGGATGTCGTTGGAGCCAAAGCAGGTCCTGATGCTGCAGAAAACAGATCAGTTCACAGTGAGCGTCACGCTGCTTGGGAGCAGTGTAACGCGAAGCATGGATTTTAGCAGGAGTGGAGCTTAAATACTCGACAACACCCTGCCACTCCCAAAAGACTAGTCTGCATACACTGCTTGCATGCAAAAGCAGTAATTCACCAACACTCCATCTTGGAATAAGGGAGGAGCACTTCCTGTTCCATTTGAGCCTGGTTCCAAAGGCACCAGGACTGAGCCCAGTTGACTCCTTTTGGTGCACAGCGCGATCTGTTCAGAGTGGAGCCAGGAAATGTTTAAAGGCTCCCACTACATTATGGGGTACTGGTGCCTCTAAGCACCGAATTGTGACAGTTTCTGACATGTGTGGTTTGTGACTGTGCAGTTCACATACCTTGGAACCCACTGCATGGAATTTTCTTTACCATTGCTGGGACGATTCACATGTTATACCATGTTTTAATGACTAGTTTGTTGCTGATCACCCCTAAAGCAATGTAGTGCACATCTCTACCCACACTGAGATTATGGTTCCCATATATATTTGCATTTATTTGAAGAACAGTGATGTCAATTTAGATCGGAAAGGACTTACAATTACCAATGATGGCAGCATTTGCATGAAATATTCCTGTACAATAGCCTAAATATGAGAACAAGTAGTGAGCCAGGGTGTAAACAAGTATTACACATACCAGGGACAGAACAAAACAAGCATACACAAAATGTATATAAGAAAACAGGCGACTTAGAAAGGTAACATTAACCTAAGGGGGCAAGTGCTTCAAACCAAAGAGGAGTACTAATTAAGTATACAAAACCGGGCTGCTGGGGTCAGATAGGGATGTTGGGCAAGAGAGTATGTGGAGCTCCATTGTTAGCAAATAAGTGACTTTTAAACTGAGCTTTGAAAAGATCCTCCGTTGGGCAGGTTTTGATGGTTATGGGCATTGCGGTCCAGTGGAGTGTGTCTAGAGGAGGCATAGGGAGGATATGGGACAATGCAGTTGAGTAGAAGGATCGGCGGGACCCAGATGGTGAGTAACCAGAATATTCTGTTGCTCCTTCAACAAAATCAAGGGCCCTCATGAGCCTATTTATGTGTTGTTTCAATAGAGTCAACAGGGTCAATCTATGGTGCAAATTGAAACACATGGTCTGTCTACCATCCTTGATCAACATTCTGATGTACCTGCACTCAGACACAGAAATACAAGCCTGCTTGAATTGTAAAGGTGCTTGTCAATGGAACCTTGGAGGGTTTTCTTGGCTACACTCTGCATTAAATGCTTTGCGCTCTGTGTGAGTGCTTCATGCAGACTGAAAGTAAGTCCAGGCACAGAATGGAAATTCTACCCTACTGTGTGTAAAGAAGCCACAAACTTGGTAAGTGAAAGCCAGTTTATTTGGAACAGCTTCAGTAACTCACTTAAGACCCCCAACACAGGCAGCATCCAGGGTATAACTGACTTCACTCCAGAGTAAACATCTCCAAGCACACATCATTCCAGAATGGCACAGTAGGCATAAATCCATTCTGGAATTACAGATGATGTGCTTGGCATAAACACAGCTGAAAACCATAGCAACAAGAAAGCATACAAAGGTTTAGCTTTATACAACAAAACATACACAGGTTTAGCTTTATACAACACTGTGGTCCGGCAAAACCAGTCAAGAATGGAATGTGCAATCAGACATTCCTTTGTTATCAGACATTCCTACACATGTGGCCTCTAGTAGTCCCTCTGAGAGTCAGAAATGTGAGGAGGACAACTTTTTTAAAAGATGCCATTTCTTTAAATTAAAAGGTTGGATAAATGCCTCACTATCCCTACCCTGACCTAAAATAAACTAAAGGAAACACTCTAACAAAGAATGTTTGTTCCTCACACTTATACATATATTAAATCAATGACGTAATGCATGGAAATTCAAAAGCAATTCAAATAACACCACAATTGAATTGGTAATATGGCAACAATCTCTCCTTATAATGTGTGTGAATTCCCTTGCCCCAGATTTAAGCAGGATTCTGCTACACAGTTCCAAAAAGAAATAAGGAAATCCTGGTGTATAACAAAGTTCCAACACAGTTCTTTGTGACTCCAACTGGACACCAGAAAGTTCCAATACAGTTTGTTGTGACTCCAATGTAACAACAGGAAGTTCCAACACACCAGCAATTCAACAAAGAAAATAGAAGGTTCTTTCTCTTATTTGAGTAAGAGTGAAATTCAGAATTATCCTCTTCAAGGATATTTTCTTAGTTTGTTAATAGCAATAACAATTGCCTTTGTCAGGATGATTTGCTACAGTTGAGTATTTCTGATGAAATGTAACTCCTCTAGAGCAGTTTTATACAACCCTTTCTTCAGCACTAGAAGCAACATAAATTGTCTTTATCAACACCACTTTACAGCACTTCTTCCACTTCTAGCGGTTATACTCCCCTGTCCGAACAGCGGTTCACAACAGCAAATGCTTTGGTTGTTAAAATCAACTTATAATAGCTTTACAACAACTTCACAATGTTCATTGTTTTGCAACAGCAACTTTTAGCAACTCTTCAGGGAAAATGAGAATCACATTGATGTTCTTTAGTATTCTTCTGAATAACCATTTCCAGAAGGACAGCCTTCTTGGCACTCTTGTTTCCCAACTGCATAAGTAAGCAAATACTGACAAGGATAGGGTCTTATTCGGCTTCTTCATTGGCTTTGGCAATGTGGGCTTATAACAGCTTTTGTTATAGGGTTTTCAAAATATGGGCAACAAGCTTCACAAACTTCGGACCTTGCATTAGTCCCCTCTGTCTTTGGCAATATCTGGTGGATTTGAACTGCCTTGTCTTTGGTTTCTGTTGGCTTGGGCAATGGGTGTATGTATTGGCTTTTGATAATATTGCCCCATTGGGTTCCTGGGTTCTAAACAAACTCACACGCTTAATTTTACAGTCATTTGGTTTTAACAAATATTACTTTTGTTGCTTTCTGATAGTTCAGTATTCAAAGTCGCTCTTTGTATCACTTCCACTCATACGCAAGTGCATACTGCTTAGTAAATGCCTGCCTTGAGCACACGAGCGGTCTCGGAGCGCTGCAGGGTCACTAACTGTTGGTGAACTCACAGAGTAAGGTATGCACATCCAAATTCTTGCTGCATGCAGGTGTTCTGCTATTGTGGCTCCTCACAGCCTGGCAAACTGTTCCGCCTTGTCCGCCACCGCCCGCGCCTCTTATTACCAGAGCTTCCTTTGCTCCAGAGGCTCTCTGGTGCTCGCCAGCCACCTCTTGGGGAGGCTGGACTAACTGTGGAGAGATGACCAAAAGAGGTTGCACCAAAATGATTTCTCTCTAACTTGTCCAAAATATATCACGATCTAGCATATCTTGGTCAAGATGGAATGATTTCAACATTAAAAAAAGTACTAGTATTCTCCTGAAATCACCACAAATGCACAAGACTACTGTTGAAGATGTACTATCAGTCTCCAAAATACTCTGGGAAAGGCAGCCCCAACTATACAGGAAGCACACCCAGCTCCCTATGGCCCGTTTTCTAAACCACTAAGTCGTTTTTGTCCTAATGCCCCAATTGCAATAATCTGCAGTACATCCTAGTGGTTTTGGGCATATTCTCTGGTTAGGAAGAGACATA
Organism: Ambystoma mexicanum; assembly: GCF_040938575.1. Taxonomy (NCBI): domain Eukaryota; kingdom Metazoa; phylum Chordata; class Amphibia; order Caudata; family Ambystomatidae; genus Ambystoma; species Ambystoma mexicanum. The sequence goes on along the minus strand of NC_090939.1, from coordinate 325,407,592 downwards.
CCAATGCTGAAGGGTGGATTCTGTCACCGTGGTTGAAGCATTCACGAAGTGGTTTATGCCAAGATTTGGGATACCTCTTATTATATTATTTATATTATATTATAAACAGCGATCAGGGGACCCATTTTGCCAATCAAGGAGTTAAAGAACCTTTTAATGCCCTTAATGTACAATATACCTTTCGCTGCCCACACTATACCCTGTCAGCTTGTGCTGTTGCGTGCCAGAGTGTAGTATTGAAGAATACATTGGCAAACCTATGTCAAGAGGCTTACTTAAAGTGGCCAGAAACACTTCCCTTGCTATTGTTCACTATGAGTAGTACATCCAACAGGGAAACTGGACTGAGCCCCCACAAGGTCATATATGGATGACCCATTAAGTTGTCTTTATCTCCCCCCATAAAAAGTATTGATTTGAGCCTCCACCTTACCGAAGACAACCTACTTGACTATGTCAGAGCCCTCATTTGTTCCATCAGCTCTCTTCACAAACATGTGGTAGAGACTAAGGAGCCAGGAAGAGTCATCAATGGAAGTCTTCATTGGCACAAAGATGGTGCCTTAACACCAAAACCTGCAGTCCAAACAAAAGCTCCTCCCACTCCAACCATCCCGAAGAATGTTGTCTTTCCGGATTTAAGTCATCCTTCGGATTTACATGTGTATTGCTTCTCTACTCTGCGTTTTGTAAATGGAAAGTAGGCAGTTAACCTGGATGAAGAATGACACTGCATTCACCAAGTTGTTAAATGCTACCTGCCATCGTTTTGCCGAAGAGGTGACTGAACGAGTAATAAATATCCCACATGGGTTTCACAAAGTGGCTATAATGGGAATGTGCAGTTAAAGGTAAACAGGATGTGGGCACTAGGGTTGAAGTCAGTCAAGGTTTAGAATTGTTTTGTTTTCTGGTAGCCATTTTGAGTTGTGGGAGTACCACAGAAACTGATAAGGTTTGTTCAAATTCATCACTTGTTATTCAGGGCTCATTACGAGTATGGAGGTTCAGGAAAAACCTTTCCCCCTCCGCCATACTACGAGCATTGCCCTGGAGTGGGGGATTTACATCCAGCATCATGCTGGAGGTAAATCCTCCCACTTTCCGGCAATAAATCGGCAAAATCAGCAGACTTACTGCAACTAAATCTGCCGAAAATGCCCCATAGAGTCCAATGGACTCTCATAAAATGGGGATTTACTATGCCACTGCCACTTGTAATCAGACCAAGTGGTGGTAACTATAATTCTGTTGGGTGGTATTGCAGCAGATTTACCACCAGTATACCACCCAACTCGTAATGAGCCCCATAGTGGGACAGGGAAAAAAAGGTATGCTCCCTCAATTCAGAATATGGTCACTCAAGCATTTGAAATTTCAGAGTTTTACAATATAACCAGAGTGGATTTCCATTCACTATGGTATGATAAAGTTAGTGAGATTGGTAGGTCTTGGTTCTGTAGTGGATAAGAAGAAGGACGCAGACTCTCACAGGGCATCTTTAGAATGACTTTATTAAATGAAATGGTGAAAGCTACTTTACTAACTTAGGTACTCGTCAGTCATCTTGAAATGTTAAAAGAAAATGAGTCCGCCATCCAAAAACAAATGCTAGCTCACCCTACCACTAAGTTAAATAAAAAAAAAAGAATAAGGTCAAGAGAAAGTCTCAGTTCTCCTCACAGGTAATTCTTATACTGTTCTCTTTAGTCTTTTAAATCCCATTTCAATACGTGATTTTCAAATAGTATCTTGTGACTCATTGTATTAGCTCATACAACTCTCTCCACAGGTTCTTGCTGTTCCCTTTCTTTGATGCAGGGACTTTTTTTGAGTCTGGTTGCTTCCTTAGGTTAATCATGAAAGGGTTTGCATATTCAGGCAAAATATAAGTCTCTATGGGATTCTTATTTCTCGTGTTGGTATATATACCCCTGTCTCTCTCCTCTGTATTCTCTTGCCTGTTATTTGTGAAGGCATCTTGGGCCATCTGCTCCTTATCTTCTGTCATTCTTATATACCATTCATTCATTTTAAACACAGGGTTAATCTTCTCTTCTTTCCATGATAATACTGTACTTTATTGTAAGTTGTTTATCATAACCCAGCCTTTCTCACTTTTTTGTCACGTGTTTCAAACTCTGTTACATTTCTCTTTTCTGCACCCAGGCAGTTCAAGTTTGTCAGAATTACTTTCTCACTTTTCTTGTTTCTCCTGGGATGAGTTTCAGCATTCCTATAATGATTCCCACCTCGGTTCCCGTTCCTCCCCGGTTCCAAGTTACCCTCTTGTTCAGATGGGAATGTCTCAGGGTTGTGTACGGTTTGGGTCTCTCCGAGCATTCTCTCTTCGTTCATCTCCTTGCTGGCATTTTGGCCCTACTCTGCTCGTCCTCTCTCCCAGCTTTGGTACTCCTCTTTGGGGTACCACATCAGCTGTAGCAGTCTCCCCTCTGCGGTCTTGGCGTCATTACTCAGGCAGCCTGTCCACCACTGTAGTCACGTAGTCACACCACCACCACTACTCCGACTCTGCTCAGGTTGGAGTTTTGTCTCCTTCAGTTTGCACGCAGCTTCTATCTTGACTGCCAGTTTCCAGCAACTTTGGACTCCATGGGCTCCGCGCTCATTCATGGCCCACCTCTAGATAATGTAGTGCTACCCTGGGACCTCCACTGCTGCTTCGCCATGCGATCCTCTCTCTTTGCGCTCTCTTTCCTTTTTGGAGTAAACTAACACTCCTCTTTAAATTGATTCATCTCAGTGGATCTAGACTTTTCAGTTAAAGAGCCAGCCTCTCTTTTCTGTTGTGTATAGCAGATTTCCTCTTGTTCCTTCTTCAGGTCTTGATAATTGGAAGTATTAGATATGGGAGAAAGTCCGATATATGCCAATTTGTGTCACAGCTTCATGAGTTCCTCATGGGAACGGGAGTCCTTGTCCCCTAAAATGGAGTCTCTCCCGGTGAGGCCCCATTTGCCTCAACTCCTATGGAGGATTTTGCAGAGTGGGGTCACCCCTCTAGCCTCACATGGAGGGGCTCCCCCTTGTGGAGAAGTTACGAGTTCCCTTGATTCGTTACAGTTCTGATACAGGATTGTTAATGCATCTTTGGGGACAATAGTGTTTTCAATTCCTTATCTTCCTTCCAGTCTACTACTCAGTTCCTGAACTGCTCAGAAGGAGAAACCAGAAGACTGCAGCGAGAGAGAGAAATATTTTTCACAAAGAGGAATATGAGGGAATTGGCATATAGGGTTTGGGACGGTGCAAATACAGCCCTTACATCATTGGGTGTTTACCAAGGTCAATATTTGAATGATCGATTGGGCAGATTTGAATGGGCCATGGGGTTTATCATTCGGGCACAGCTCACCAATACAGATGCCAACATTGGTGAGATGCAAACAATCAAAACTTGAAGTTCAGTCACCAGAGATGTACTGATCTAACTGATCCAGGAAGTGGTGTTAGCTAGAATAACCCTGCAGTGGGAAATGGCTGTGTGGAAGTGCAAGATTTCTTAAACAACCCGCTAATCAGCATCAAAGAAGATCCATCACAGCAGGCCAAGAATACTTGGAATCCCTGAATATCTAGGGACCTGTAGAGTCAGTGGATGGGGAATGCGTAAAAGCAAATCTGCACCTTCTAAGCAAAAGGACCATTAGGTGGACTATGAGCACCAATGAGCAAAATTATGCCTGCCAGGTCACTGTGCTGGCGGCAACTGGGATTGGGCCACACATAAAGACTTGTGGGAGGTGCATTCTTCTAGAAGTCCTGCTCATTATCTGACTTCAACCCCAGGTGTAAACCCTGGCCAGTGGTTAGGCATTGGAAATGTTGACCCATATAACCTCCATAGTTGCAATGTCTGTGAAGGTTAGTCAGCAGTCAGGTTGTGCAAGTAGGGAACATAATATGTGGAGATGGTCTTGCAACAGGTATCAGCTAGCAGGATACACTGTTTTCAAGAAAATAATACCTGTGTTGCTGGGGGTTCGTTTTCAATAAATACAAAAAATATTTGTTTCCTTAGTCACAATCTGCTTTGCCAGATGACCCTCTGCACCATCTATGGGTACTGCCTGCAAAAGGAAGCTCCCTGGGCCTACAGCACCGAGGACTCTGCCTGCTATGTTAAAGACATCTGGAGCACTGGGATTGGCTCTCAGAGGGACATGGACACACTGCCTCCAGTATTCAGTCTCCCCAGGGCATCCAGCCCAGATGTCTGCAGCGAAGGGCCAAAAACAGAAAAGGACAGGCCCCTGTTTGAGCCTGTGGTGGCCTCAAGGGACATTGCTCTTTTGGGCCTGTTTACTGCCATTTGGTTACCTATAGCCCCATTCTAGCCCAACACAGAACTTACACCTGCTTCTTCTCAGCCAATTATGCACCCCTTCCCTTTCCACTCACCCACCTCCCCTCCCTCTCGCATGGGCTGCACCCTTTCTTTATTCTCTTCATTTGCATATTTCTTCTGCCTTTCATCATGCATCTTCTCACCATTCCTCTTTTTACTCACTCTTCTCCTTCTCTTCTCTCATAGCCTTCAGTCTCAACCTAGTGTAACATCTGCATTACTCTCCAGCCTTTGCATCGTTCTCCTTCCCCCCAGCATCTGCACCCCAGAAATAAGATGCTCCCGGGTGTCAAAATCTTGAACCTCATTTATCCCCTTGGGTACCACACAAAACCAGCTCCTCTCCCCCACCTCCCATCACTCTTTCAATTGGGCTCGGGAATGCACAATCCCTCTGCAACAAGTCTTCCTACATCACTGGCCACTTTGACTATTAACACCTCCAACTTTCACTTCTTGCTATCACAGAGAACCAGCTCTCCACTCATGACTCTGCTGCACTAGCAACTCTACACATTTACTCTGCTACCTTCTCCCAATCTCCCTGACCTGTTGGGAAGGGTGGTCGTGTGGGGTTTGTGATAAATCTGGACTATTTGTCCCTTCTCCCCAGAGGGGGGTCACCCTCTTTCCGGCTAGGGATGTTAGCCCGCTAAGCAAGATTCTACTTAGTGGCCTGTGAAAGTGGGACCTCACTGGGAGTGACTCCCCTCTTGAAGACAAGGACTTCCATTCCTGTAAGCAACGTCCTGTTCAGAATACATTGTCTGCCTACATGGGAATCAGAAAGACTGTTAACCCTGTTTCGGATTCACCAAATAGTGATGGTGAATAATGATTTCTTCAATCACTCTGGCTTCAGGTAATGCTGGATCCAGCCAGAACTCAAAGAGGAAGACTCACCCCTTTTGTTGGTAGTTGACGTACATAAAATGACGAGGGACCTTGAATGGAGGAGAGGGAATCCTACGCAGAGGCAAGCCTCAGAGGTGAGCTGGTGGAAGAAAAATCCTTTATTTTCTTTAGCACCTCCTTTTCCAAGATGGCCACTATTAAAGGGAAGGCAGGGCTCCATACAGAGCCCTTCTTCCCTTTCCATGCAGCCTGCAGAAGGTGAAGAGAGAGCCCTATGACCATATTACCACAAGCACAAAGGAAAGGGCGGTGTGAGGTGTCAGTGTGGTCCTACAAGGGTCACGTGAAATCCATTGTACAATCGAAAGTGTCTGACCCATTGCCAAGAGAAAGCTAAGAGAAGGAAGAAAACCATGAACTGTGTTAAAGATGACTATGTGTACCTGACAGAGGGATGCCGAAAGAAAGCTAGGGGAAGGGAACCCTCACCTTCTGATGAGATAAAGCAAAGTATGAACTGTGTTAAAGAAGGCGTAGTGAACCCGAGGGAGGGAGGCCCACATTGTAAGGAGGATCCGAGCCCGGTGGAGGGAGATCCTAGGGGCGAAGAGCAATCGCCCAAGGGACAAGACCGCCGAAGAAACTTTTGCTTGTTTGTTTGTTGTTTTGATCCAGCAGTCCTTTTAAGACAAGAGACTTTGTAGAAAAGAGACTTAGCCCCTGGAGGTTCTGTTATCATTGAATGGAATTGCAAACCTCATGCTGAAGAGGCCCAGGAGTGTGCTGCGCTCAGGAGTTCTGCTTTGCCCCGTACATAGAATGTGGGGAAGGGAGACCCAGCCATACCATCCTGACTTATCATTTTGTGAACACTTCTTTCTTTTCTGGTGAACATTATCCCACACTCTATTGTAACTTAGTGGTAAGGAGTGGCAATATGTTTTTTAGTATAAGCCCTTTTTATTTGACAAGATGATACTAGGACTGCCTTATTGTTATTTGATGGTCGTAGCTTGCTCCCATCTTATCTTTGATTTAGGTTAGGTTTTTTTCTCACCCATACATACAGTTTAATAAACACCCTTGAACTGTGATCACTTGTGTCTGTCTTTACTGTTGCCACCATGAGTTCTTTACAGCTGCCAGTCCTCTCCACGGAGCTCCTGCTCCTATGCCAAGATGTCTGTGGTCATCTCTCCTGACAACCCTCAGCGTCTCAGCTTGCTGTGCAATTCATACGTTCCCATGACAGATCCCTCCATTGGCTCGCCTCTCTTCACACAAGGTTCCCTGCTGATCAGCCAGGCCTCCCTACTGTTGCTCCTGTGTTGCTTTTTCCTCCTCCTTTTATACACCTGCAACCCTCTAACAGGTTGCAGGTGTGCTCTCACAATCAGCCTTGCCTGACCATGATTAGGAGGACATGCCTGACCTTCACACCACTTTGTAGGCATCTTCTTTGTCCTAGTACCGAAGTGGTGAAAGTGTGTGGTGTTCATTACTCTCAGTTGCCTCTTTTCATCTGAGCACTGTCAAGTGTCCTGTATGTTGAATTGAGGGGAACTGACTTAAAATACCCCATGAAGGTCAGGGGAGGGTTATGTTATTAAACACTAGGAAAAGGGGTATACCATGTCTCGTCTGAGGTCATCCCACTCCCAATCCTCAAGGACCATCCACGCAGGTGATCCTCCCTTGCCTCTCCACCCCCAGGGTCAGGATCCAAAAGCGATGGCCTTTCCCTGGCTACCTGCACAGAGGATCCAAGGAGTGTAGGAGTGAGAACATCCTCAGGTTTCTCACAGGGCCCTGATACATATTTAAACTTAGATTGTAATGAAAGGGAGTTTTCCAATCTTCTCTTCACATTGGCCTGGTTCCCAGAAAACCTTCTTGCCTTTGTAACAGAGTGAGTAACTAAAATGGGTGAATAATAATAATAATAATAACAATAATAATAATAATAATAATAATTAGAGATTATGTGTGATTTATATTGCACTAAAGTGCAAAAAGGGGACTGTGAGATAATTGAAATACATATTTGAATAAAATTCTGAAAAAAGATTGTTGCAGATATAAGCTAATTCATCAGCGATAATCTCTAAAAATGTAATTTGCGCCTGCCCAATACTTATACAGTAAGCCTGAGGGTGTACAGAGTTGGTTTTCGCTCCAGCAAAAATTATGAGACATTTCCTTGCTTGTAGTTATATTAAGAATTCAACTCGGGCTGTGTCCAAGATGTGGGATGTTTTTGTTACATATTCAGAAATCCATACACATGTTGCAATTCAAACATAGGCTTATGATTGTTGGTTGTTCATTTTTTCAAATTTGTAATTTCATAAATCTCAATATTTCTTAAACATGTGGGTTCACCCTTAATAGTTTATGCTCAATATTGGGGATAATCCTCAATAGTTCACCATTTTCATCCTCAACTTTTAGGGTGTATCCTCAATAATTTTTCCTGTACATTTGTTACACCACACTTGCTAATTATTGTGAATCATCAGGAGGTTAGATTTATATGTTTGCTATTGTTCAAGCTAAGACAAAGGGCCTTGTTACGACTCTGGCGGTAGCCGTGCCGGTAAAAATGGCACAGCTGCCGCTGGAGTTGTGTTTTTTTCCAGCGCCTGGCTTTGGGGCACCGGAAAAAATTAACTCCCCATTCCCATTCGAGTCCCATTGGACTCAATGGGAATGGGGAGGGCGGAAGCACCGGCACTGTGTGCAACAGTGCCTGTGCTTCCGTCAAAGTCTGCGAGCGGGTGCCGTACCACCTGCCAGGTCAGGCCAGGTGGGCGGAAAGACATCTGGCTCGCAGACTTGTACTCTGCCGGTCCGGTAACAATGGTGCCGGTGAGCCGTTGTTACCGGACTGGTAGGGTCATAATGAGGCCCAAAGACAAGAAAGTGAATATGACCCGGTAGGGCTTCTCTTTAATTAACTTTAACAGTATTAATTAGATTCTTGCAGAGATAGATACATTTGCAATATCGTTTGCTGATTTTTTAGTTTCATGTAATGTTTGTTTATGTTTCACTAGTGTAAAAACCTGTGTACACAGGCCAAAGTTGTGTTGGACGGAGGTTTCCCATAATTGTTTTTTTGCTAATTTTCCATTGAGCAGCGTCTTCTTGATCAGTGATGTTGGCGCAAACATTTTAGTTGTGTTCACAATTGTTTTCCCTTTCAAGCGCTCTTTCTGCGTCTGTCATATTTATTCTATGGGCTGCAGAATGTGATTGATGCATGTCCCGTTGAAGAGCCATTTCCCAAGCTGTCATATTGGCTCCATTTTCTGGTTTGGTTGCAGTGTTCTTTTCATGTTGACTTGCCCTTTGTTGTTCAGTCATATTTGTCCAATGTATATGTTGAGCCTCATTTCTTCAGCGTTTAACATTTTCTGTATCTTCATGTGTTAAAATTCTTTTAGGAGGTATTTTGGAGGAGTGATATGCTGTAAATAATTGTATTTACAGAAAGCCCTCTGTATGTAGGAAAACAAGTAATTTATTTTGTTAAATTGGAGATATAGTGCTTAAGCAAATACATTTTTGTATATATAGATTTGTTTAAATGTATATATTTTATGAGTGCGATATTTTCATTGTCATAGAACTTTACAAGTGGGATACAGAAGATACAGTAGGTTTTCATTAACACAATAGGACCACTATATATCCTAAGGCAACAGCTCCCTCTAGCTGACAGCAGGCGAATCAGGAAGTCTCTACTGAGCATGACTGCATCTGACAAATATACATCTGGCCTTTTATTATTGTTAGATAGATAAGGCTCTCCTTCATATGTGTGCTCAGTAGTATCTACAAGAAATTGAAAAATTAGACATATACTGTATTCTAGTCTCTACACATCCTTTAAGATGTTGAAATGTGATTATTCCTACATCTAATATAGCTTGCTAATGTCATTCCTACCTTTGTACTTGATTTTGCTGGATGTGATAATCCAGATCCTCTGCTATTCTCCAAATGCCGTTCGGTGCGGATCAGTGCCTGCAGAACTGCGGGTGATAAGTGTTGTTGTCGGTGATGTCACTGCGTTACCGTCAACATGATTACGATGCATCTCAGGGACGCTGCAGCAATTTTGAAGTGGAAATCACTTTGACAAATGATGGTTGCTTGGTGGCCATACCTAAAGGGCTATATCCAATGATTATAATTGATTGTAGGGCACATATTTACTGAAACATGTGGTGCTTTTAAAATCGTACTAAACTGCACTTTTTCTCTCAATCGTTACTTTTATAGCATCTTCGTTCTTAGAAGGGCACACCCACAACAATGGTTCAAATAGTCTCTTATTTACAGTCTAACTCAGTCTAGCCTGTTGGTTAGATCATTGTCATTGCTCATTATTATATTTAGCATAATTTCATTAATTCATTTTCTAATGAGATGCAGGCAAAGCTAGATTATCACAGATTGTATAAATATGTGTACAGTTTGCTGTCCTTATTTAAGCCTGTGTGGGAGCTGTCCATGATACTAATCAATGTTGCCTCTCTCTGGCGTAGGAGAAATTCCCTGTTGCCACCCCTAAGTGGTAGGTTTACTATTTCCAAACCTAAAGTCTTCAAATTGTCCACTGTTGACTCTGAGCCTTCCTCACTGTAGTGTACTGCCAATGGATATCTGCAGTCTTGATTATTATTTGTTCTAAGGTGTTCCATGATATGTATGATATGATATGTCGCACTGTGCTCCCTATATACCATTTTGTACAGTGGCAGAGGATCCCATATATAAGAAATTTGTTGTTGCAGTTTATAAATTAGGTGATTGGACTATGTGTGCTATTTGGTAGATTGGTTTTGTCCTCTCCTTCCAATATTAGTTTGCATATGTTGCAGTTTCCACATTTGTAGTTGCCTTTGATTGGTGGGATGTTCAAAGGTGGTTGGTTTCTTGGGGTCTTTCGGTTTCAAATAACTGGGACTGATCTGATTTGTGATCATTTTTGCCTTTCGAAATGTCATGGATGGTTGTGGATCAAGGAATTTGATTAAGTCTTGGTCCAAATATAATATATTCCAGAGTCTTCTCAAGATATTCTTTACAGTAAATACATTGGAGCTGTATATGGTAATGGATCGTACTTTATTTGTTTTATTATTCGTCGTGGTAGTTTCTGTGTTGTGTTCTTTCCTTGGTTTTTGCTCTTTGCAAGGCTTTGTGTAAAATATTTTGGTTGATTTCTCATTTCTTGATATCTGTGTATTGTGTTGTTTGTATGTCAATTTCTTTGCTACAATTTCTTTTGATCCTCAAGATTTCTCCATGTGATATATGGTGGATAGCGTGTAATGGATGATTGACTTTAGCATGCAAAATACTGTTCCCTGATGTCAGTTTTTGGTAAAGTGTAAGATTTATTGTGTTGTTCATTACATAAAGTTCAAGAAACCAATCCTTTCTTTGTGGCAATTTATTTTCAATTAGATATTGTAATCTTTTCTGTTTAGGTAGTGGATGTATTCTATCAGAGGTTTTTTGTCTACATCCTATATGAGCAAGATCTTATCAATTAAATGACCCCAATAGACAATGCTGTTATTCTCTGAGAAGGCTGGGTGTGACCACACATGTTCTAATTCTAAGTGTCCCATGAATATATTTGCATAGGAAAGCACATATTTAGCACCCATTGTGGTCTTTTGGTCTTGTTGGTATAATTGGCCAACGAAGCACAAACATTGTCGGTGAGGGTGAATTCTAGCATTTGTATTAGCATTAGGTTTTGTTCAAAATACGAAATTGATCTTGATTTTAAGAAATATTCTGTTGTCTGCAGGCCTTTATGATGTTGTATGCTTGTATACAATGATGTTACATCTAAAGTGACAAATTGATAATTGGTATGCCAGGCTATCGAGTCTACTTGCTGTATGACATGTGAAGTGTCCTTTGTATATGATGCCAAATTCGAGGCTAGGGGGTTTAGATGAATGTCTATGTATTTGGATATGGTTTCCATCAGTGATCCTATACTGTTTATGGTGGGTCTGCATAGCAGAAATCTTGTGTATTTCTTGTGTATTTTCGGTACAAAATACATTTTTGCCATGATGGGAAATTGGGTGTTCATGTAGTTGTATTCATCATCATTAAGAAGTTCAGCATCCCTCCAGGGTTTACTGAGTTCTCTCCATTTTGCGTTTAGCTGTTGTATTGGATTTTTGGACAACTTGCTGTAACACAAGTAGTCATTTGATTGGTGTAATGCTTCTGCAACATATTCTGATCTTATTACAATTGTTCCCACTTTGTCCGCAAACTTCCCTATTATTTCTGGGTTTTCTTTGAGTTTTTATATCACTTGTCTTTCTAGAAATGTCAGGGTAGGGTTCAGCTTTGGTTTCATATTGGATAGGTAAATATTTCTTAGTTCTTCTGTGACCGCTTTATTGAAAAGATCCACTACATTGTCTAAGGGTAATTTCGGCACAAATTTGGAATGTGGTTTGAGAATACTTTTCTTAGACAAATACATATTAATGTCTTGTTCCATGGTGAATTGTTGTAATGTGAATGTAAAGACTGGTAGGGGGTGTCTGTACTTCTGGTCTCTATATGGTAGAGGAGAGACACAGAAGACCCCAGCCAAGATTCTCTATAAGGTAGCAATGGACGAGCAATCAAGGCCTAGCTTCTCAGGAGGTGATGCGGGCTGGTTCTTAAGTACAGTGTAGTCCCCGAACCCCCACAAAGGAATGTCCACAATATTCAAAGGTATGTACACGATCACAATAACGCACTTTGTACTCGGCAGTCAATAATGATAAATATATACAATTCTAAAGTGGTACCACTAATGTTATCCAATCTCATTAAAGTGCATCAACTGTACGGTTAAAATGATTAATAACGAGGAAACCAGCAATAGAGATAGGCAGTAACGTAAGATGGTTGAAACAATAGGCAGAATGCTGGCCCCATTACCTAGACACAGTTCTGTGTGGAGATCCCCCCACCTGGGCAACCTGTAAAAATAAGATATATCGCACAAGCCCAGTCCATATGTACAATAGTCTCACTTCTTCCTATTAAGGTTTTACCCCCCAATGTACCTGGTGGAGTAGAGGTCTTGGACGCTGCGTCGACCGATCCTTCTTGAGTGACTCCCTTTCAGGCAGGAGCCACGGATCTTCGAGAGGTGTCGAGGAACTCGGCGTTCAGTGTCGGGGAATCGACGGCCCTTCTTGAGTGCCCTCCCTTTAAGGCGGGAGTCACCGGTCGTCGAACGTCCGACGGTGAACAGGTGGAACTACGACAGGGAAGTGACAGCTTTGTTCCTAGCGGTGCTCGTCGACGACAGAGCGTTGGCGTCCTGCAAGGAAGAGGCGTGCGGGGCACCTCGGTGACGATAGTTCTGGACCGCAAAGAGATGATGAAGAACTGTGGCCCAGCAAGGGCATCGAGTCGTCGGCGTCTTTGTGGTCCTTAGGTGGCGGGAAACCCACCGGTGGATGCTCCTCGGCGCGTCGAAGGTCGGGCCTTCTCCAGCGGGAGACAAGCGGATGACGATGCAGGCGAGAGCGTCCGATGATCAATAGAAGTTCTTAGGCAAACGGGAGCACGGCGGCTCCGGTTGGCGACGGCGGTCGTCGACAGTGGCGGACAACAGTCCGAGTGCTTCTCCTTGGAGTTCCGCAGCAGTCCCCGTATCGGGTCGGCAGCCTGTCGAAGGTCTGTCTACCAGGGAGCGTTGGCAAAGATCAGCTGTGCACGATGGTCCCTCGTAGCTCGGGAAGAGGGCACCTTACCAGGTCCTCTCTGGGTTAGTCCTTGGAGGCACAACAGCTTTCAGATTGTGAAGGAGAGCAACAGCAATTCTTCTTGTCCAGCAGGGCTTCAAGGTCAAGCGTCAGTTACTCCAGTTACTCGTCGTCGTGGACTTCAGCTTCTGAACACGATTCCTAGCAGTGAGAGGTCCCCAGATATACTGTTGAGCTCCAATTCATTCCGCTGGGTCACACTCAAGCATCCAATCACGACTACGGGCATTCATGCAGGCAGGCAGCCAATCAGGCACACGAGGTATTCAGGCCATTCACTTCTCTCCCGACACTCACAACAGGTTATGTGTAATGGGACAAGTACCGGGCCATTCAACACTCCAAGCTGCATTCATACAGGTTTCGGGCAGGGTAGTCTCAATCATTGTGTCAACCACCAGATACTAGACACCCACAACACAGAATGCATATTCGTCACACACTCTATTCACCCAGGTCCCACCCACAGGAGGTACCCACAACATACATCACTGGGAAGGCTCCAGCTAGTCTGGCCGGGCCTTCACACCAACACCATATATGGCACTTCCATCCAACAGCCAGTCAGGGGAAAGGGACAGAGTCAGGGCTTCCCAGGGCTTTGGGAAAACAAGGTAATGGATAATAGAAAGCAAGAGGCGACAGGGGCCATCTTGTTTTCCATCAGGAATCAACTGATCCCAATGGCAGGGCCGGGGTATCCCAAAATGGAGAATACTCCGCGCACCTGTCAACTTCAGCATGGAGCTGCCACCAGCCCATACCCTGCTCTGTGGGCCACCCACAGGTGCCCAAAAACATACACTAGGGGCACAGGGTTGTACCCCCACCCATGGGTGCCATAAGGGTATCCCAAGGGTCCATTCACCAAACCAAAAGAGAGAGAGCTGCACCGCCAGGAGTCCCACATGAACTCCTGCGCGGAAAACACGACAGAACACACGATAAAAAGCAGTAAAGGACAAGGATACGGAGGCCTGTCCCTCCGATGCATTTCCAGCATCACAGTGAAGTCATCCTGTTCTTCTAGATTTAGAAGATCTGGAGTATTGTAAGGAAGGCATGTTATCAAACAGTGAACTCAGACACAAGTGATCAAGGTACAAGGGTGTTTATTGAACTTCAATGGGTTGGTTAAACAGCTATCTAATCCTCCATCTAAGGATAGGGGCAAGCTACGACCATCAAATAATAATAACGCAGTCCTAGTGGAGTGTCTGTCAAAATAAAAGGGCCTATACTAATAAACCTTTTGCCAATCCTTACTTCTAAATACAAATGGTGTGGGATAACAATATATGCAAAAGAAAAGTGCTCAAGAAATGATATGTCAGGATAGTGGAGCTATTGACTTCCCTTCTCCACATTTTCAGCATGCGACAAGGTGGCATGTTTGAGCTTCACACACACTCTGGCTTCTTGGCCATGAGGAAACAGTTCAAAGCACAGGTATCAGCGCCTTCTGCCAAAGTCTCTCTCCCAATGACAGTCTCTTATTTTAGAGGGCTTGATGTGACAAACAAACACCAAAGTTCCTTTCCTATCAGGATTTTTACATTCACAGATTTGCAACTGATCTCCCTTGTTTGGGCTCGGACCGCAAATCCTCCTTGTCGGGCTCAGACCCCTTTAGCACAATGTTCACAATTGGTCTCCCTCGTTCGCGCTCAGACCACGGATGCCCCTCATTTGGGCTCAGACACCTTTGTATCAAAAACCGAAAACTTTCGATTGTGCGATGGGTTTTACTTAAACCGTTGAAGGACCACTTCGATTCACTCCATCTCTCATTCTTTGTCTTATACTTTGGCTTCTGCCACTTCTTGGCTGAATACCTCACATAGACCTTCGATTGAGCACACTCATGGTGCCGGACCACTCTGGCACGAATATTGTATCTTCATTTCAACAGTTCAAACATCCATCAGCCTTCAGGGCTTTCACTGCGTCCTTCATCACACGTGTTACCAATCGTTAGCTCTTCATTCTATATGCAATGTTGCCACTTGTAACCTTGACTTCAACACAGAACAGTCTTGCACTGGTCTTCCCAACTCACTGGCTGGGTTGTTCTTTCTTTGATCTTGGATCCAAGGACGGTACCACAGCGGTTGCTGCTTCTCCCCGACTCATTCATGCATGCAGGAGGGCCCCGGTTATCTGGTTTCCTGGCCTAACGCTTTTTAATCCGAAGATTTCTAGAAAGTAACGGCTTTCTGTCGGAAACGTCAAGGGTATCTCCCTCCTTGTGCACCCTTCTTGATTTGCCGTCTTTCTTCCATCATTCAGCTGCCATCTCAAAACTGCTGGCCCTTCATGTGCTTTGCCTCGCAAAGAGTGTGCTCTCGTGTTCCGGATTTTATTCGTGTGGGGAAGTTTAATGGAAGTCAGGTGTGAATGGTTACCAGTAATTGCTTGACCTTGCCTGACCATAGTAGTGGGACATGTCAGGTACACTGCTTGGCGTGAGTCTGTTTTCTCCCAGAGCGGGCTGTCCATGTGAAAGTGTTTGTTCAGGAAAAGGGGGTGGGGGTAGAGTTCCCATATATCCTACCGGGTAGGATGGGGTAAAGGTGTTGCAGGGAGAGGCATACCATGTCTCGCCATCAGGTTTCCTGCTCCCACTCCCCGAAGACCCCTCATCCAGGTGATCCTACCTCACTGGTCCACCCCCAGGGTCTTGATCCAAAGGCGATGGCCGTGCCCTGGCCACCTGAGAGAGAGACCCCCGGGACCTAGCAGGTGAGATACCTTCTAGTTTCTCACATACCGTTCCCCTATGCAATGAAGCCACATCTGTTTCACAAGGAACCGGGAAAGGAAATTGATGTTCCCCTGGTCTTTACCTTTCATGTGTTCCACAGTGAAACAGTAGGGTTGCAGGTCCAAGAACCATCACATGACTCGATGGTTAGAGTCCTTTTGTTGACTTATCCATGATAAAGGAGAGCAGTCTGTGACAAGTGTGAACTTCCTTCCTAGAAGACAGTATCATAAATGGGTGATTGCCCACTTGATAGAAAGTGTAACAGATTTTATGACACGGCACACTCCAGCTAGAGATTTCTTCCACTGACACTGAAGGTGGCGCCCAATAAAACACGCCTTTTTATTTTTATTTTAGCCCTGGATTCTTTCTTGAAGTGGAACCCAACCCGTCTGACACCTACCTTAACAAACACCCTGTGTCGCAATGGACCATGAGCCAGGCTGGTGTGTAACAAAGAAATATTTATGTATTTTTACAATTCAAATGAAAAATCAGAGCGAAACACATTTTACGGCACCACCCACCACGGGGTGGCAACACAAATGCAAAATCTTATAATACAATGTATTCAACTTTCTGACATCATCTACATAAACCTTAAATAGAAATGGAAATAAAATCATTTTTTCACAATCATAGATGCACATATGTTATGCACTCCCCCTGCAACACTCCCCAAAACACATGCTAACAAAATTCTGTGTGGATGGAAAGCAGTGGCAAGGAGTCAGCAAGAAGAGGGAAACATTGTTTTTTAAATTCGACCCACCACCCCAGAATGGGAGGCCAAAATGAAAAATGAAAACATTCAAAATAAGCAAAACAGCTTATGCGGATTGCGCTTGTTTCTTGTAGATCAGTGTACACTTGCGGTAGGATAAATAGGACAGAAATTCATGTGGCTGCACTAAAGAGATAAGGAAGCTTACAGGCTATTATTCAGGGCACTAAAGCAATGGAAAAACATGTGAGAAAATTGATTTTGGGAGGAAAGAAAATGCAACAGAAATCACAAGTGGCAGAATTGCAATTTCTTATTTCACAAACTTTAAACTGCAAACAGCTAAGAAAATGGGCTTAGCAATGAAAATCGGAAATTGGTTTTTGGTATGGGAAACAAGACACAGAACAGATAGGATACTAAGGGGAGGGGATGACTCTTTATGGGATAATAGTATGGATTTTATTACGGAAATGCAACTCAGATTTTTAAGGAAAGCAAAATACATGGGTGAAATCGGTTTTGTTAGCACAATGATTAGTTCTACTGAAACTATATTTTCATGCTATAATTAGTAAAAACACCCGACAAAATTGTTACTTTTGAAGTGCAACAATAATGTATGTGGATTTTTAATGGGGAATTAATTGATTTATTGCAAATGATACTAGGGGCTTACACAGGTAACGGAAGCAAATAGAAAATCAATATGCTAACAGATATAGACTAAACAGATTCTTCTAGGGAAACGGTAAACAGAGGATATTGGCAATTTGGAAAACGACTAGGGTTTTTATAGGATTTTAATAGGATTGAACAGTATGCAAGGTAAAAGAGCGGGATATGCAATTTCTGGGTACTGGGTGATGTGATACTTACAAGGTACACTTGAGTTGGGCAATTTGCACAGCCAGCAAGGTCCCTGGACACCGGGGCCTAGGATCTGGTCCCTGGCAGTGGGGTCAAGAGATCTGGTTACTGAGTCAGCTGGGCTCTCCTGGTTGGGAACAGCTGGGCAAAGTCTGGTCACTGTGGACAGCGGGATGGGTCAGCTGGACAAACAGTCTGGTCACTGGATTCTCCTAAAGGGATCAATCGCCTTTCCTCCTTTCTACATGGATTATTGGGACGAATGGGGTTCTGGATAGGTGGTTCTGTCTGGATCTGGAGTCTTGGAATCTTGAAGGGTGAATTTTGAATGTTGAATATCCCTGTGTCTCCCTGTCTACCCAATATACAGCCAGAATGACATCAGAGAATTGTACAATCTGGACGGAAGTACCCTGGACCTACCCCTGAATGGCATAGGCCAGGCTATTGGTGTTGCCTCTTCCCTCTGGGCTGATTGGTCCAAGGGAAGTGACCTCACCTTAGGTGTGTGAATTTTATGACTTCCTTTGTCTCACAAGCCTATCTTTCACAAACATGAATTATGGAACAAAACTTCATATTTACAATAGTCACCATCATAAAAATCAGTTAGGCAGATCCCATATTTTGCAAGGAATATGCCGGTTCAAACGCTAATTCTGTGCAATGTGGCCTCGTCCTTGAGCACAATTTCACAGTTTTCAGGAGAAATATATTATCTAAAATTCTGTAAATGGCTACACATATGCATAATAGTGTTTGGCATATTTTCCCCAAGTTTAATATCTGTGTCATTTATGCTTCCCCCCCAGAAATGCATTTTTCCTGCCATTTCCTTTCCCCACGTGCCAGACAGATGCACATAGTCTTATTGTGCTTGTCGAAAAAATCACATTAAAACTGTCATAATATCACACATTACTGCTTATTCAGATTGCAGAGAAACATTTCTTAAAGTATAAGAAATGTTTGCATTGTCAATGAGGTGGATTTGCCAAAGATGTGGGCAGTGCTGCCACCCCCACAATCCAAATTGTCTAACCTGGGTCAGCTTGCACATGGGTTTCCATGACTCCCCTTTGAAGTCCTCCAGTGGATACTGGGAATGAATGCAGAGGAAATCACACCTGTGAGGCAAAACCCAGGGCTTCACCCCCATCCTTTGTCCTTGGGAGCAGTTCTGCCTGGCAGTCTTGGAGAGCCTGTAATTAACACACGGTCAGGTCCATAAGAACTGGGCACATGCCCATGCAGCCTTAGTCACTGGTAGGTGTGAAATTAGCCTTGCTGCCAAACTGGTTTGACAGAAATTCCTGGACCTCAGCCAGGATGATTTGTCTTTTGAGTGGAAAAACAGAGCAAAATATACATATCTTTGCAGCCCTCTCCCCACATGTACAAATGTGTTTCTGTGGGAGCTACAGTATTATTTCACATTTAGCTTTCCCAAAGTCATTTTCTGCTTTGCAAAAGCAGATTTACCCATGTTCTTTTTCTCTCATGCTCATTTCACAAAATGCATTTTTTCTGCACACAGCTTCTTTTGCATTTACTTTCTGAAAGGCTTTTTATATATCTGGTCAGTTTCTGGACACAGAGATATGTTTGAAAATGGTTTCTTGGTAATTGACACGAGGCAAGAGAGAGCATCTTTTTTTAAGTACATTGCGTGTGTTGGTTTATTTCAAAAAGTAAATCCAAGCCATGCAGACTTGAAGCAGACTTCTTTTGCTTTTCATGGACCTTACCGATGAAACAATGCCGTTCTGGGAGGGATGGTCTCATTTGATGGTGTTCAAAATTAAATACACAGACAGGGCTGTCTTTTAATAGAACAAAACTGTGTGATGTTGAAATGAAAGTAGCACCAGTGCAAGCAATGAAGTTTTAAATGTAGGTCATTTTCCTGTGCAGCTTTGAATGTTTAAATGACAGAACAGCAATGCACAGCCATTCTGAATTTGAGTTGTTTTCTCTGGATTCCTGTGAATGAAAACAAAATGCAGCTATTCTTGGGGTGGCTGTGTTCAACGCTCACCCCATATGTACTCAGCAGACCAAAGCACAGCCATTTTTGGGTGACTGCTGAAATGCAATTTTTGTTGTAGGGGGTTGTTGTTCTGCCTTAGGCCTTAAATGTGCCCCAAAGATCCCCCCTGCTCTGTCACGACTTCTTGTTGAGGGAGAGTAGGGCAGAGTGGGGTTCATTTGACAGAGTTCGCTTTCATCAGGGAGCGGCACACAAGGATGTCCCTCTGTCTTTTGGTTGGAGGGTATAGAGCGGCACACCCTTTCCTTCCTTCCCTTTCCAGGTGCCCGGGGAGGTCCTCATCAGGCTAGGAGGTAATGAAGTTAATTATCTAATAGGAGGTAGATAAAAACAGGTTATAGGATATTTAAATGACAGTCTTCCCGGAAGATTTACAACAGCGGAACAATGCTTACAGGTACAATTGTCTATGTTCTTTTCTTTACATTTAGACAATAATATTTAGCAAATTACTCCACAAAACAAGAACACCATTTGACTTTTACAACACCTTGTTTTAATTTTTACCATAACAATAAAGAATAATACTCTCTTTTATGTAGATATACCTATGCACCTACACGTGTCCTGCTTTTTCTTTTTCTTTCTTCTCATTCTTCAGATGTCTCCTCTGTTTGATTTTCCTTTGGCTCATCAATCAGCTTCAAAGTATGTCTGGGGTGACAACTTTTTAACTGATTGATGTGGACCCATTTCTCTTCTGACAGCTCTCCTTTGGGGATGCGTATTCTGCAGACGACAGGTGAAATTGTATCTACAATTTCAAAGGGACCGCGTCAGGAGAGGAGGACCCTGTCTCGTACTTGGTATTCTTTTTTATTTGTTTTTAAATCGTAGTGGGTTTTTATCCCCTCTGCCGATTTCTCCAGATTCCACTGAGTGTATGCAAAAGCATGCTGAAGGTGTTTTTGTAGATTCTCAACATATTCATGTGTTTTGGAGGCGTTTATCAGTGTCTGCTATTGTGTTCTATAGAGCAGATGCTGAGGTAGCACAATTTTCCGTCCATTCATTAGCTCAAATGGAGAAATTTTGGTCGTAGAAGATAGTGTATATCTGATGGCCATCAGGACTAGCGGTAATCGGATGTCCCACTTGGCCCAGAATCTGCCACGAACTTCTTGAGAATGGTCACAATGGTTTTATTGTACCTTTTAACTCCCCCACTAGAGGACTGTGGTATGCAATATGGAGTTTCCTTTTTACCCCAAGTATCTCCCACATCTTTGTCATCACTTCGCTGGTGAAGTGACTTCCTCGGTCTGACTCAATCCTTTGGGGAAGGCCAAAACACGAGAAGATGTGGTTGATCATCAGGGCAGCTGCTGATTCTGCCTTGCAATTTGGGGCCGGGGGACATTTCACCCATTTGGTAAACTGGCATGTTACTGTTAACATGTACTTGTTCCCCCTAGAGGAACGAAGCACAGGCCCGATGAAATCTATTTGTAAATCTGACCAAGGCAGTGTCATCCCCCTCTTCTGGAGGGGAGCTCTGTGTGTGAGTGAACTTGGCTGAATTTGTGCACACACAAGTCACCCCTTCAAATATTGGTCAAGGTCCTTCCCCATGTGTGCCCAGTATGCAAAATCCTGCAAGATTTCTAAAGTAGTATGAAACCCCCGATGACCGGCTGTGGCCGCGTAATGGGTGTGACTTAGCATCATGCTTCAGAATGAGGTAGGTACCACCCACTGGTCACATCCAGAGATGGATCTCCTTACCAACAGGCCGTCTTGGATTCCGAACATTTTGGGAAACTTCATCAACACCCTGAGATCCTATTTCCCAATGTAATCGGTTTCCATCAGAGGAAAGGTCATGGGGTCCTCAATGTGTTGGCAAAATTTCCCAATAATCGGATCCCCTTTTTGTGCCTGTAAAGATACTGGTGGGGGGTGCCTGTACTTCCGCTCTCTATATGGTAGAGGAGAGGCACAGAGGATGACAAGATTCTCTATAAGGTAGCAATGGACGAGCAATCAAGGCCTAGCTTCTCAGGAGGTAATGCAGGCTGGTTCTTAAGTACAGTGTAGTCCCCGAACCCCCACAAAAGAATGTCCACACACTGTATTACTGAAAACACAGTCTTTATATAATTAATATTAAAAGGTATGTCCACGATCACAATAATGCACTTTGTACTCGGAAATCAAGAATGATAAATATATACAATTCTAAAGTGGTACCACCAATGTTATCAAATCTCATTAAAGTGCATCAACTGTACGGTTAAAATGTCACACAGATCAATAACAAGGGAAGCAGAAATAGAGATAGGAAGGAACGAAAGATGGTTGAAACAATAGTCAGATTTCTGGCCCCTACCACTAGACACAGTTCTGTGTGGAGATCCCCCCACCTGGGCAACCTGTAAAATAAAGATATATAGCACACGCCCAGTCCATATATTGCTCAATAGTTTTGTTCTCTCGAAGATGCGTCGAAGGATCCTTCTTGAGTGACTCCCTTTAAAGCAGGAGCCACGGATCATCGAAGATGGTGAACTTGTCGTTGACGGCGATGAGAAGTTCGAGGGTGCCGAGACCACGACGTCGATCCAGGCAGTGCTCGTCAGCAACGTCCTGCGAGGATGAGGTGTGCGGGGCACCTCGGCGATGTATTGTTCAGAACCGCAAAGAGTTTCAGAAGAACTGTGGCCCAACAAGGGCGTCGAGTCGTCGAAGTCTTTGTGGCCTTCAGGTGGCGGGAAACCCACTGGCGGATTCTCCTCGGCGCGTTGGTCGTCAACGACTTTCTCCGGCGGGACAAAGCGGTCGACGTTGCAGACAAGGGAGTCCTTCGATTGAAATGTTCTTAGGCAAAGGAGCGGGCGGCTCTGGTCGTCGGCGGCATGGCGTCAAGTGGTCCCCACGGCTGGGCAACACAACTTCGACGGGCCTCCAGCGGTTACACAAACCTGCGAACCCTGGTCGACGGCAATAGACTTCGACAGCGGCGAAGTCCGGGTGCTTTGCTTCGTTCTCCTTGGCAGTCCCGTCTCGGGTCGGCAGCCTTTCGAGGGTCTGACTTCCAGGGAGCTTCGGCGAAGGTTAGCGGTGCTGGGTGGTCCCTCGGAGCACGGGAAGAGGGCGCCTTACCAGGTCCTCTCTTGGATCAGTCTTCGACGAATTTGGCAGCTTTCAGATCAGGTCGAAGCAAATGCAACAGCAAGTCTGCTTCTTCCATCTGGGCGTCAAGGATCAGCAGTTCCAGGAACTCTTCAAGTGTAGACACAGCTTCTGAACAATTTTCAGTGGTGAGAGGTCCCCAGACATACTATCCTGTCTATCATCCAACCTGCTGGGTCACACGCAGCAGACAATCATACAGAAGGGCATTCAGGCAGTCAGCCAATCAGGCAGACAGTGCATTCAGGCCATCCTCCTCCCTCTCAGACACTCACAACAAGGAATTTGGATTGGGACAAGTACCCAGCCATTCAACACTACACACTGCATTTAGGCCAGTTTCGGGCAGGGCTGTCTCAGTCTTTGTCTCTAATACTAGAAACCAGACAGCCACAACAAGAAGTGCAAATTGGTCACAAACTCCATTCACCCAGGTCCCACCCACAGGGTGTACCCACAACATACAGTCACTGGGAAGGCTCCAGCCAGTCTGGACTGGACTTCACAACAACACCATATATGGAACTTTCACCCAACAGCCAGTCAGGGGGGAAGGGACAGAGGCAGGGCTTCCTGGGACTTCGGGAAAACAAGGTAACAGGCAATAGAAAGCAAGAGGCCACAGGGGCCATCTTCTTTTCCATCAGGAATCAACTGATTCCAATGGCAGGGCCAGGGTATCCCAAAATGGAGGATACTCAGAGCACCTGTCAAATTCAGCATGGAGCTGCCACCAGCCCATACCCTGCTCTGCGGGCCACCCACAGGTGCCCAAAAACATACACTAGGGGCACAGGGTTGTACCCCAACCCATGGGTCCCGTAAGGGTATCCGATGGGTCTGTTCACCAAACCAAAAGAGAGAGAGCTGCACCGCCAGGAGTCCAACATGAACTCCTGCGCGGAAAACACGACAGAACACATGATAAAAAGTCAGTAAAGGACAAGGATATGGAGGCGCTGTCCCTCCGATGCATTTCCAGCATCACAGTCGCCCCCCTCCCAGACTGAGGTGGAGGGTGCCTAGTCTCCCACTGGATAGACACCCTCATCCAGACGGTCAATATACCTTCTGGAAAGGCCATCTGCATTATCGTGATTCTTCCCTGGTCTGTGCTCTATGGTGAAGTCTAGCCCTTGCAGGCTAATGGACCACCTGAGCAGTTTCGGGTTTTCATCCCCCCATCTGCATAAGCCACTTCAGGGGCTTATGATCTGTTTTGACCTTGAAGGTAGACCCCGTAAGGTAGGGCCTAAAATGCCTAAGGCTCCAAACTATACTGAAACATTCGTTCTCAACAGTAGCCCACCTAAATTCTTTACCCTCGAGTTGTCTACTGATGAAGATGATAGGATGTTCCCTCCCTTTGTCATCTAACTCGGACAAGACAGCTCCAATTCCGGTGTCGCAGGCATCCGTATCGACGATAAAGGGTTGGCTGTACTCAGGCGCACACAACACAGGTGCCCTACATAGACTTTCTTTCAAGCCATCAAAGGCCCTCTGTCAGTCTTCAGTCCAATTAACCTTCCTAGGTTGTTTGGCTGAAGTCAGAGCTGTCAGGGGTGCAGCTATGGTTCCATAGTCTGCCATGAAATTGCGATAATACCCAGTGAGGCCCAAAAAGGCTCTCACCTGGGTTTGCGTAGTGGGAGTCTCCCAGTCATGTACGTCCTGTACCTTACTGGAGAGAGAAATTGGATTTGACCCCCTCCTACCTCATGACCAAGATATGTGACTTTTCCCTGAGCTATCTGGCACGTTGTGGCCTTGATAGTGAGGTTAGCCCTTTTCAAGGCCTGCAACACTTTACCCAGATGTGTCAAATGCTCTTCCCAAGTGGAACTGTAGATGGCAATGTCGTCTAAATAAGACACACAAAGGCTTCCAGCCCACTGGGCGCATGGTTGACCAATCTCTGGAAGGTGGCAGGGGCATTCCTCAACCCAAAAGGCATGACCCTAAACTGGTAGAGTCCCTCTGGTGTTGAGAACGCCGTCCTTTCCTTGGCATGGCCCATCAGAGCTATTTGCCAATAGCCTGAGGTGAGGTCAAAGGTGCTCACAAATTTGGCAGCACCTATGGTGTCCATGAGCTCATCAGCCCTGGGCAATGAGTGCGTGTCAGTTTTGGTGATGGCATTGACTCCTCTGTAGTCCACACAGAACCTCCAATCCTTGGTACCTGCCTGGGAACTTGCCTTGGGGACAAGGACCACGGGACTGGACCAGGGACTGGTTGAGGGTTCAATAATACCCAGATCCAACATCTTGGCGACCTCAGCCTTGATGTGGTTCTTAACAGTATCTGACATACGGTAGCGCCTGCTTTTGACAGGCACGCTGTCACCAGTGTCAATCTCGTATACCACGATGTAAGGCCTGGTGTCAGTGAAAACAGAGAGGCATACTGCTGGAGCAAAGCCCTGCAGGCCCTCTGCTGCTCTGTTGTCAAATCTGGAGAGAGATGCACTCCCTCCACTGAGCCATCTCACTCTCATCCTCTTCTTGCTCTGAAGCTAGCAAGAGACATGAGACTTCTGCTCGCCGGTGGAAAGGCTTGAGCCTGTTAACGTGGAATACCTGGGGGGCTACCCCAGAGGCTCCCATGTCAACCAAATAATTTACCTCGCCCATCTTGGAGATTATCCTGAAGGGTCCAGTCCATTTATCTGCCAATGCCCGAGGCTTGGTGGGCTCCATCACGAGGACCTCCTGTCCCGGAGTCCAATCCACTTGCAATGCTTTAAGGTCATGCCAGTACTTGTTCAATTCCTGGCTGGCCTTGAGATTCGCTGTTGCCTGACACATCATCTGTGTCATCCTCCGTCTGAGGCCTAACACATAGTCCCCCACTTGCTTGGCGGGACCGGGAGGGGTGGCTTCTAAACCTTCTCGGATCAAGGCAAGGGCCCCCCTCACGGGATGTCCAAAGAGTAACTCAAAGGGGCTGAAACCAACACCCTCTTGAGGTACCTCTCGGTAAGCAAACAGCAGGCATGGCAGGAGGAGATCCCATTTCCTCCTTAGGGGCTCTTCCAAAGCACCCATCATGCCCTTGCGAGTTTTATTAAATCTCTCAACCAGACCATTGGTCTGGGGATGGTAAGAGGTGGAGAACTTATAGGTTACCCCGCACTCTTTCTACAAGGTTTTCATGTAACTAGACATGAAGTTGGATCCTCTGTCAGAGACAACCTCCTTAGGGAATCCAACATGGGTGAAAATGCCCAGGAGAGCCCTGGCAACCACCTTGGCAGTTACAGTCCGAAGGGGTATAGCCTCAGGGTACCTGGTGGCATGATCTACCAAGACCAGGATGAACCGATGTCCACCTGAAGTGGGATGGTCCATGGGACCGACAATGTCGATGCCCACCCTCTCAAATGGTGTGACAACATCTGGCAATGGCTGCAGTGGGGCAAGGACACTGCCTCCAGTCTTGCCAGACAACTGACAAATTGGGCAGGTCCTGCAGTGGGACGCCACTTCTTCTCCCATCCGAGGCCAGTAGAAATGGGCAGAGAGCCTCTGCTTAGTCTTCTTGGTACCAAGACGACCAGCTAAGGGCACCTCATGCACCAACTGCAGTAGGAAGGGCCTGTAAACCTGGGGTACCACCAACCTCTTGAGGGCACCAGGTTCAGGCTTAGTGGGCTCACTAACAAGGAGCTCACCCTCCCAATAAATTCAGAATGTCCTAGGCACTTCTCCTTGTGCCTGGGACAGGGCCTGTTTCCTCAGACCCTCGAGGGAGTGGCACTCTCTCTGTCCCTTACAGAAGTCTGCCCGGGAGGGTCCCCCTTCGGTTAATAAGCACTGAAGATCGGGATGATCCTCCGGGTTGAGAACCTCTCCCACAGGAGAGTCTTCCGGCTCTTCTCCCACAGGAGTTGAGACGGGGTTTACCACTGGACCCAGCCCGTCCGGAGCATGGATCCCAATGGGTACTGTAGGAACAGCAGGAAGAGAAGGAGCTCCCTCCACAGAGGTGGCCTTCTTGTTCTTCATTCGTCTTGTCTTAGGCCTCGCCTTTGGCTCAGGTACCTGACTCGCAGCCAGACCCTGTGTCACCTGTGACCTAGTGACTGCAGCCGCAGTCATGGGAAGACCATACGAGATCAACCCCAACTCTACTAGATCATTACCTAACAGAATGTTAGCAGCGACATTGTCCTGAACCAGAACAGGAAGCTCTGCTGTCTTGTCTCCAATTATGAGTGTGACTAAGGCTACAGGCGATAATTTAGGAGGCCCACCAGCTAACCTGGTGGTTCTCAGAGGAGCTCCTACATAGTCCTCTGGCTTGAGCAGGGTCCTGTCCACCACTGTCATGCTTGCCCCAGTGTCTCTCAAACCAGTAGAAGGCTGGCTATTCAGGAGGACACTTCTCAAAAATCGACGGGTGTTCTGTGGGATAGTCGCCAGTACTTCTGCGTACTGGTCCCAGGCCCCAAGGGACACTAAGGAAATCTCTACAGGAGCACCAAATGTGATCCCTGTAGAGGAGGGGAGGACAGTGGCCTCCACCTCAGACATGGGGTAAGGGCAGGTCAGGCTGACAGCCTGTACTGCAAGTGCCTTACCTTTACACTTGTAGTCACCCCTTTTCTGATCCAGAGCCCCACAATCCCAACAAGTGCCGGGAGTGCGGGGCACGGTACTGGAACCACTGGGAGCCTGCTTTGCAGCAGGTGGACCACTAGTCTTATTCCCACCCACAGATGACTTACCCCACTACATTTTTGGGTCTTAGGAGAGGAGGGTTTAGGTTTACCCAACTGTGACTGCTTTTGGGACTCCTCAGCTTTCTGAGAGGCCCCCTTTTCTTTGTCCTTGTCCTTCCCACTGGAGTCCTTAAGGGACACCCGGTGGGAGACCCACTTGTCAGCCAGCCTAGCCAGCTTAAGGGGATCCAAAATGTTCTGGTCAGCAACATACTGATGCAGCTCTGGTGAACAGGCTTCAGAAAAATGCTCAAAAAACAACAGGTGGGACAATTCAACAAATGTTTTCACCTTGTAACAATCAATTCACCCCATCATGTTCATGTGCGCAGCACTCACCCAGTCAACCCAAGACACATTCTCTCTTTTCTTAAAATCCCTGAACCTTTTAAGGTATTGGGTAGGTGTCTTGCCAAACTTGGCAATTAAAGTAGACTTCATACACTCATACTGACCCCTGTCTTCCACACTCAGCTTCAGTATACAGTTATACCCAGTCTGAGGCACTCTGCTTACCAACACTTAGCCCAATCTCTTTTGTCAACATCATGAATTGCACAAGCCATTTCAAACGCTTCAATCCATTGGAGGATATCAGAACCCTCCACAAACACACCAACCAAATCTTTCATAAACTTGGTGGCTGGGGACCTGCCACTCTCAACTGGTTTAGCTGAAGTCTCCACTCTAGCTTTCTCTAGCTGGATTCTTTGGTGCTCAGTGTCTCTATCTTTGAGTATCACTTGCTGTGCCAACTCCTCTTTCTTCAACTCAGCTTCTGTTGCCAACTTTTTGTATTGAAATGCTAACTGTTCCCGTTGTAGTTCCAATTTTAAAAGTTCAATCTTCAGGGCTTCCCCCTGAAGAGCAGTGCTGGGGTTTGGAACAGAGGCAGCAGGAATGGTGGCATTCTCAGAAACAGATTCAGTAGAACCCCCAGGGGCAGAGTCCTCATTGGTTGCATTCCCCCCCTCATCAAGAGTTTCACCATCAGTCTGGTAGTCCACCAGGGCAGCTATCAGCTCAGCCCTAGACTTATCGACAAACTCTAACTCCCTGGCTTCACAAGCACTCTGGAGACCCTCTAAGCTCATCCTAGTCAATTTACCATTTGCAATAGACTCCATTTCTTGTAATGCAGTTATTTTGTACACATCCAAACCTTAATTCAATAAAGTGCAGATATTTTGTAAGTGGCACGGTTATACACTGATTCTTAAAACCATAAGCATCCTACCGCTGCCAGCAGTGTAAAGATACTGGTGGGGGGTGCCTGTACTTCCACTCTCTATATGGTAGAGGAGAGGCACAGAGGACCCCAGCCAGGATTCTCTATAAGGTAGCAATGGACGAGCAATCAAGGCCTAGCTTCTCAGGAGGTGATGCAGGCTGGTTCTTAAGTACAGTGTAGTCCCCGAACCCCCACAAAGGAATGTCCACACACTGTGTTACTGAAAACACGGTCTTTATATAATTAATATTCAAAGGTATGTACACGATCACAATAACGCACTTTGTACTCGGAAATCAACAATGATAAATATATACAATTCTAAAGTGGTACCACCAATGTTATCAAATCTCATTAAAGTGCATCAACTGTATGGTTAAAATGTCACACAGATCAATAACAAGGGAACCAGCAATAGAGATAGGAAGGAACGCAAGATGGTTGAAACAATAGGCAGATTTCTGGCCCCTACCACTAGACACGGTTATGTGTGGAGATCCCCCCACCTGGGCAACCTGTAAAATAAAGATATATAGCACACGCCCAGTCCACATATTGCTGAATAGTCTTGTTCTCTCCTATAATGTTTTACCCCCCCAATGTACCTGGTGGAGTAAGGTTCTTCGAAGACGCGTCGAAGGATCCTTCTTGAGTGACTCCCTTTAAAGCAGGAGCCACGGATCGTCGAGAGGCGTCGAAGATGGTGAACTTGTCGTCGACGGCGGCGATGAGAAGTTCGAGGGTGCCAAGACCACAATGTCGATCCAGGCGGTGCTCGTCAGCGACGTCCTGCGATGGATGAGGTGTGCGGGGCACTTCGGCGATGGATTGTTCAGGACCGCAAAGAGTTTCAGAAGAACTGTGGCCCAACAAGGGCGTTGAGTCGTCAAAGTCTTTGTGGCCTTCAGGTGGCGGGAAACCCACCGGCGGATTCTCCTTGGCGCGTTGGTCGTCCTCGACTTTCTCCGGCGGGACAAAGCGGTCGACGTTGCAGACAAGGGAGTCCTTCCATTCAAATGTTCTTAGGCAAAGGAGCGGGTGGCTCCGGTCGGCGGCGGCACGGCGTCAAGTGGTCCCCACGGCTGGGCAACACAACTTCGATGGGCCTGTAGCGGTTACACAAACCCACGAACCCTGGTCGACGGCAATAGACTTCGACAGCGTCGAAGTTCGGGTGCTTTGCTTCATTCTCCTTGGCAGTCCCGTCTCGGGTCGGAAGCCTTTCGAGGGACTGACTTCCAGGGAGCTTCAGCGAAGGTTAGCGGTGCTCGATGGTCCCTCGGAGCACTGGAAGAGGGTGCCTTACCAGGTCCTCTCTCGGATCAGTCTTTGACGAATTCGGCAGCTTTCAGATCAGGTCGAAGCAAATGCAACAGCAAGTCTTCTTCTTCCAGCTGGGCGTCGAGGATCAGCAGTTCCAGTTACTCTTCAAGTGTAGACACAGCTTTTGAACATGAACAATTTCCAGTGGTGAGAGGTCCCCAGATATACTATCCTGTCTCTCATCCACACTGCTGGGTCACACGCAGCAGCCAATTATACAGAAGGGCATTCATGCAGTCAGTCAGCCAATCAGGCACACAGTGCATTCAGGCCATCCTCCTCCCTCTCAGACACTCATAACACGGAATGTGGATTGGGACAAGTACCCAGCCATTCAACACTACACACTGCATTCAGGCCAGTTTCAGGCAGGGCTGTCTCAGTCTTTGTCTCTCATACCAGAAACCAGACAGCCACAACAAGAAGTGCATATTGGTCACACACTCCATTCACTCAGGTCCAACCCACAGGGTGTACCCACAACAAACAGTCACTGGGAAGTCTCCAGCCAGTCTGGACTGCACTTCACAACAACACCATATATGGAACTTCCACCCAACAGCCAGTCAGGGGGGAAGGGACAGAGGCAGGGCTTCCCGGGACTTTGGGAAAACAAGGTAACAGGCAATAGAAAGCAATAGGCCACAGGGGCCATCTTGTTTTCCATCAGGAATCAACTGATTCCAATGGCAGGGCCAGGGTATCCCAAAATGGAGGATACTCAGAGCACCTGTCAAATTCAGCATGGAGCTGCCACCAGCCCATACCCTGCTCTGCGGGCCACCCACAGGTGCCCAAAAACATACACTAGGGGCACAGGGTTGACCCCCACCCAGGGGTGCCGTAAGGGTATCCCATGGGTCTGTTCACCAAACCAAAAGAGAGAGAGCTGCACCGCCAGGAGTCCCACATGAATTCCTGCGCGGAAAACACAACAGAACACACAATAAAAAGGCAGTAAAGGACAAGGATATGGAGGCCCTGTCCCTCCGATGCATTTCCAGCATCACAGTGCCGTAATTAAATCAGGTCTTTGTACACCACTGGGCAGTTGAGAGTTCATTTTGAGGAAGTGTCTGGGACCTGGTGACAGCAGTGACCTGAATTTCCCCCAACAGGGACTTGATCTCAAGGAAATCCCCTTGGATGGCTCTGGTTTTGGCCAACTGATCAGCCAGGTTGTTTCTAGTTTTGTCTGGTCCCTCTATTCTGGAATGACCCTTAATGTTTTTCCAATAGATGGTCATCCCATTAGAAGTGACCAAATCAACAATATTATGTATGAGCTTGCCATGTGTAATTGGTTTATTTTTTTTATTTTTTTTTTATTTTGTTTGAATTGAATTAACAATTTTTACAAAAAAAGAGCAAAACAGAATCCCTTTAAGACACCCTCCGTCCAAAATAAAAACAAGCAAAAAAAGACCCCTTTGTTTACATAGATCCAAGACAAAACTCAAACAGATCGACTTCTCTTTAATAATTCCGTTTATTGTTGGCACGCAGCATGCCTCTGGTTCTCCAGTTGATCAGGTGCTCTACAAACCCGTTCTGGACATATTCTGAATCAGTGATTACGACCAGTTTGTGGAGTCGGTGTTGCACAACAGTGAGGATGGCCTGGTGAACCGCCATCAACTCCGCCACCTGACTACTGCAGGGACCGATATTGTACCCAGCAGGAGGCTCCAGGGCATCATCCACCCAGCCATTTACAATGCCGGCCACCAGTTCCTTTTCCCCGTTGTTGTCAACATGGTAGGAGCAACCGTCCACATAAACTGCGGGCAGCCCCTTGCACTTGTCTTAATCATAGACCTTGTGCAGGGAATTCAGTTACACCTGCTGTTGTCTTGGGTTTTGAGACTTTTGTCCTCGGGACAGTTATCTCAGGCACAATCATGCAAGTCAGCCAATCCTTGCGCAAAGGGACTCTTCTTGTTTTGGCCATATCTGACCTCCACAGGAAAGCCTTGCATGGACAGAATCCAGGAAGTAATTCTGGAATTACTCACATTTCCTGCACAGATTGTGTCACTTTGGAGGTATTACAAAGGCTGGTGTGGAGTCTCCACTATGATGTGCTCCGCCTAGATGAACGGGTGGTTATTTTTCAATGCCCACACCGTTGGCAGAAACAATCATTGAATTTTTCCTCCACAGAGGATAAAGTCTTACTTGCATAGGAGATGACTATTGACCTTGTCATCCTTTTGATATAATACTGCAGTCAAGCATGTATTCGAGAACTCCGTCTCCAAGAAGAACTCCTTGATTTTGATGGGTTAAGCTAGACAAGGCGCTTGTGAGAGACTTCTTTTGAGTTGTTTTACTGCCTCGGCTTGTACTGGACCCCACTCCCACTTGACCCCCTCCTTCAACAGATGAACCAGGGGTCTTGTTACCTCTGTGTAATCCTCAATGAACTTCCTACTGTAATTAGTCAGTCCAAAAAGGCTCCTTAGTTCACACAGAGTTGTGGGGTCTTTCAGTTTTAGTAGTGCTTCTACTTTCTTCGCCTGGGGACAGAGAACCTCAGGGGTGATTTCATGTCCCAAGAAGTTGACACGGGTCCTACACCACTGTGCATTCTGGAAGGACAGTTTTTCTCTGGCAACCCTCAACTGTGTCAGAACATAGCGGATTGACCACAGTTTAGCTTTTAATCAGGACATCATCCACATAGGCCAGGTTACCCCTTTCACCCAAGTCGGACATGGTCTTATGTAGAAAGTTGTTGAATTCATTGACAGAGTTTATGTATCCAAAGGGAGTCCCGGTCCGTATGTACTGCTGCCCCCCGAAGGTAAGGCCAGGCTGTACTTGTCCTCCCAACTGACGGGTACTGTCCAGTATCCATTGGTCAGGTCAATGGCGGTGTACACCTTTGATCCCTTGATCTGGGCCAGTCCCTGGTCAATGTAGGGAAGAGGCCATCAAGACATTTGGACCCGTTTGTTCAGCTCCCTAAGGTCTGCGCAAAGTCTCCATTGGCCATTTGGTTTTAAAATCCCCAGTACCAGATTTTTAAAGGTACTGTGGACTGGACGAATTATCCCATGGGAGTTTTTGATTATTTCTGTAAGGCACTCCATAGAAGCGAGAGACAAGTGATATTGCTTCATGACTACAAGAGTCATTCCAGGGTCCGCGGGAATTGAGGTGGTATGTATCTCAGTGCGACCACAATCATACAAGTCCACAGCAAAGATGTCCTGAAAATCTAAAAACACCTGTTTCAACTTTTGCTTTTGTTCCTCAGTCTCACAGGCATCAGCGAGGTTGACCTGTTCTTCAACCATCTGTCTGAAGCCTGGAAAGACCTTGGGTTTCATCATCTCAGCGGCCTCCTCCAGCTGTGTGGAGATATCTCTTGGGAGGGTGTTGACCTTTACAGAGAGTTTCAGGTAGGAGGGGCAGTCATTGGGGACCTGGAATATCACCTCATCCTTCGTGATGTCACAGGTCACCTCTTCCCACCTGTAAGGGCAGGAAGAGTACACCTGGAAATTCCCCCCTTGCTGGGTGAAGATCCTTTCTGGCAGTATGTCATTGTCACAGTCATTGGAGTCATTGGGGATTGGTCCTATAGTTGCCTTCCCTAAGTCCATGGAAAAATGCTGGTCATCAACCGCCATTCCAATAATGGTGCCTGCTCCCAGAGTGATACTCCGAGGGTCGCTGTTATCCACCAATATTGGAAGGGTGTTGTGTTGTATGTTAACTAATGGTGCTGGGTTTAAACCCAACCCGTGCTGTTGAAGATGGGCAATGAGGTGTACATAAGCATCTGGATTTTGAGGTTTCTGTCCTCTCTTAATTTTTAAGTCAAGTGGGAATTGTCAGGTCCATCTCCAATTTGAACTTCAACTGCATACGGTAGCAATTGAGCTGACTGAAATGCCTTTTCAGAATCATCAAAGCCCATAGGGTTGCCCCCCAGTCGGGACCAAGCCTTGTAATTGGTAAGATCCAAATTCATTGCGAACCGATTGAGATTAACACTGCCTAAATAAAATGCAGCAGGGACATCTCGCACGACCCAAAAATTATGCTTTATCCTTTTACCACCTATGGACATTTTTATCATACACTTGCTAGACAGGAGATGTTTGGAAATGGGAGTTTCCAGGCTCATTTCCCACTTATCAATCAATTTAAATAGGGGAGCGGTTGGATCTTTTCGGAGTTTCCTGAACAACGCTTCACTGATGAGGCTTTTTCCATTATTCAGGCACACTCTGGCGAGAACAGGCTCTCTCCCCTCATTTAACTGAATAGGGAGGAACAGCTGTTCTCTCATTTTCTGAATATCAGCCAAGCTTTGAGCTGGGCTTTCATCACTTTTGACTGCAGGATTTGGATTTTCAGATTGGGTATCATTATAAAATTTCAATTTAAACGTATTTCCTTCCAGTGTAGAATGCCACTTAAAACTGGAAGGAAGTTTGAGTTTCAGGAATGGAGAGGAGTTCCCATCACCAGTTTGTTGTCCTACAGCAATTACTGTAATATCAGGTATTTGATTGTTTTAGAAATGGAACTCAATTTGGTCAGATTTTTGTTCAACCATGTGGCATGTGCCATTTAAAGTGACCTAGTTGATGCTTTGTTTTAATTTTATTGGCCGGTTATCCTGAGTCCAGAGTACCTTGTTCACACAGTCTATTAGAGGAGACAACCTCTGGAGGAGGTCATTTCTTAATAGACATGGGGTTCCCTCTGGAGTCACGACTATTACCGGGTGCTTCACCTTGTGTCACCCAATTTTGATTTCCAGATCTGCAGTCCCCTCGACGGGAATTTCATTCCCTTCAAAGTTCTGGAGTTGTCCAGGAAGAAGGGTGAGAGGGATCTGGTGCCCCCCCTTCCTGAATTTAGCTGCTCAAAGGCCATTTTGGACAGAAGAGTGGCCTGGGATCCAGTGTCCACGAGTGCTAAAAATGCACATTGCCCTTGCACTCGGACGGTGGCATAGAACCTCCCTTCTTTCTCCTCCAAGGGGCAAAGGAAATGGGCATTTTGGGCAAGCTGGGCGGTGGGTTTCTTTATTTTGGACTCCGACCTTGTGTGGTTTTGGACAGTTTTCTGTGTCGGAGTCTGGGAATCTGTAAAGAAAATGTGGCATCCTGAAATAGGTGGGATTTTGTAATCCCCTTTTTCCCTTAGCTCTCTGCTGTCCCCCCTTACCGGTAGACAGTCACTAGAACCAGTTTGTGGGGAGGATCCCTCAGTTACTGTTACATTCACAGGATGACCTTTCTGGGGTTCAGGGATGGGCAATTCTGAATCAGTCCCCATCTCTACCCTATAAGGGTTATGGTCTCTTGGGATCCACTTTTCTTTGGGAGGAATTCCCCCATCCTTGAAGGAGAAGACTTTCTTCCCAGAATCCTCCAAGGATTCTCCCCCTTCAAACTGGTGGACACTGACTTCCTCCTCAAAATGGGTCTTTATGGTCTCTCTGGTTCTCCTACCGACCCTGTGTTCCCTGTGTTGCAGATTTTTGGGGGCAGGAGATTTAAGTTCCGGTTCCAGGGTGTCTAGGGGCTTTTCACAGGTGAGGAAGGAAGCTTCTTCTAGGGCTTTACATCCCCCTTCCTCCCGTGCCTCCTCCCCTGGAATTGGTGGGTTATCAGGGTTCTCTCCCCGTCATTGTTCTGGGGTGCCAGACCCTTGGTTTGAGTTATTCTGAGCCGCCATGTTCATCTAAGGGTTCTGCTGAGCCCTCAACATGCGACCCAGACTTGAGTCAGGCTCTGGACCTGGCGCTCCAGTTGGGACACCTGCTCCGGCTGGTAAGGGGATCTTGAATCCCCGCAGGGTTGCTCTCGGGAATGGTAACTATCCCTTCTCCCGGAGTAACCTGGGTATTGAGGCTTCCCCTGGTAACCCTCCACCTTTGGCCTCCCCTCTCCCGGATTTGGTGGTCTGGACTCCTGAAAGCGGGGAGTGTAAGGAGGGTTGTCCTGCATGCTGGGGTTTTGATGGTACCGGGGGAAGAAACTTAACCCAGAATTTGGAAAATTACTTCCCTCCTGAGGGAAGTTAGGACGGAAGTTCCCTGGGGCCGTACTCACCTGATTGGATCCCCCCTTGGGCCCGGGGAGTGCACACGTACACCAGGATAGGACTGTTGCCCTTATACCTAGAGCTGATATAATTGGCAGAGATAGGGGGCACATTTGTGGGGTACCCTACCTGACCCGCAACTGCTTGTGATTAATCAGAGGGTCTTCTCTGCCTCTGATTTGCTTGGTTTTGGAAAGGTGTATTTTTAGGCCCCCCCCATTTCTAGGTCCAAAATGGGGGCAACCTTCAACTCCGCCACCTTGTCAGCAGCGGGGGTGTTGGTTGGTTTGGGGTTTTTGGTTGGATATTTGTTTTCTACAGGCTTTTGGACCTTGTAGATACGGGTGAGCTTGCTCTATTACCCAGTCAAGAGTCCAGTCATTATGGAACTCTCTTACCAGCTATGTCATGATATATTTTGGGAGTGCATGAAAATAGGTATTTATAAATTCCCTACTATTCGTGCGCTCCCACCTAGTAGTTTGCGCAAATGCCCGTTTTAGCTCCTGAACAAATTCTCTTGGGGCCTGATCCTCTCGACACTGCAGAATGTAGGCCACCTTGCGGACTTCCTGGGGGTTTCTGTGTGTGGAGAAGTGCTTCAAGATGGCCGCCTTGGAGGTGGACCACCTTGAATGGTTCTGGTCTTCCAGCGCAGCAAAGAAGCTGGAGTACTCGAGAGAGAACGTCCATTTGGCAAATTCTATGCAATTCTGATTATTTGTAATGTCAAAAGAGGTAATCATCTGTTCATATAGCTCCAGAATATTGGGCATTCTTGTGGTACATGGTCATGAAACTCCTAATAGCTTTAATCTGTTTAATTGGGTCTTTCACCAGAGCTCTATTTTGCTTGTTAGCCTTCTTTTGCCGCTTCATCTGAGTCCATTCAGCCTCAGACTCCCCTGTTGTGCCTTGGGCTCTCTGGGACACTCTCCTTGGACTCCCTCTTTCGCACAGGAGAGTAGTCTTCTGACTCCTCCCTGCTTCCAGGGTTGGTGGAGAATCCCCCCCACTGCCCTGATTGGGTGGAGGTCTTTAGAATACTCTTTTGAGGCCTCAACGCAGACTCCTTTTTCTCTGCAAATCAAGCCAAGTGGTTCCTTTGTAGGTGATGTTTCTGCAGATCTAGCTCGCTGATTTTCTTATCATAGGAGCTGTCCTGGTCAGATCCCTCAGACATAATATTTTTGTACCTGAACAGGGATGCCCGTCCATCAGTATCTGATGGACACTGACATGTCAGCTCAATCATGCTAGGCTTATTTAAGTCAGGTCGCCTCATGGTTTCTGGCTCAGGTGAACCTGTAGACAGGTGAGCAGTGCCTTGGGTGTGCAAGGGGGTAAATGGGTTTCAGGCCCTTTGTACAGAGGGCATTATACTGTAATCAGGGGTTTCCCTGCCACTCTCTACCGGTTCGGGGTCCCTCAAGTTTTGGTTCAACCTAGCACACTCTTTTTCTAAGTTGCCAAATGTTTCCGTTTGATCCCCTACCTCTTGATAGCAGGCAAAGACCTGAGCCTTTTGTTCTGCTATCAGGGCTTGGCTGACCTCTATTACCTTCTCTTGTGCTGCTACCTGGCTCCTGAGTCCACTGTTCTTATCACAGAGGGCCTCATTGTCTTTTGTGCTGACTGTGTTGCCTCAGAACACTGAGACCATTTTTGTTGCAGGAGATACATCTCTTGACTCCAATAATCTTTCATATTCTACTTTTAGTTCATTCAGTTCCTGGAGGTCTAACTCTCTTTTCTGTAGGTCTGTTTTTAATTTGCACACTTCCTGGTATAGGGCATCTTTTTCCTGATACAGGGTGCCAACCTGTTCAGTCAGTTCATCTCTTTGTTGTTTTATAGCGCCTAACATCTGGCGCTCTTGGTCAAATTCTGTTTGGGAATGGAGTTTCTTAATAATTAATTTATTACTCTCCTCTTCCAATTTCTCAATCTGTTTTTGTAAAGAAATGATCTGTTCTGAGCAGGCTCTGTTATATGTTATTTGTTGATTCAATTTTCCCGACACTCCTCTTTTTTCAATGTAGCTAATTTGGCCTCTTGCACTAAATTGTTTTGTCGTTGTACAGCCAACTCCTCTTTTAACTGTTTGATGTGGTTTTCAAGTTCTACCTCAGAATTTTGGCTGTTTTGCAATTTTTCTTCTACTAGTTTTAATTCACTCTGGGTTTGATGTAAGAGGCCAGACTGGTTTTGGGCAAAGGTTATACTTTCACTGTATTTTTCCTCCATAACCACCATGTGGAGGTATATGTAGGCAGTGAGTCGGACCATTTTAAGATGCTCTTCTTTAATTTTCAGAGTCATATACAACTCAGTGAAGGCTTGATGTAACAGGCTGATATCCTGCCACACATCCATGTTCATGGAGGTGACCTGTTGCGTCATGTTGGCTAGCCAGGCTCCCTGCTCCTGTTCTGCCCATTCCCCTCTAACGAATAGTTTGGACAGAAGATGCTGCATAACTATATTAATCTCTTCGGTGCTCATTATGAACAGTGTTCTTCCTTTATTTAATTATGCAGATCTACACTCTGTTTTTGTCTAGTTTAGGGTTAACTTTACTTTATTTTAACACACAGGCCTGATACCTAGGGTATATGTTTTGGGCTGGCACTTTTACAGTGTAAGACAGTTTTCTAACCACCAAAAGTATCACTACCTTCAATGAGTTAGCCTGCTGTGTTAAGCTGTCATGGGTGGAAAAACTTACTTCAGTCACGGCACGAGCCCCCAACTTGTAAGAGATTTTATGACACTGCACACTCCAACCAGAGACTTCTTCCACTGACATTGAAGGTGGCGCACAATAAAAGACGCCTTTTTATTTTTGTTTGAACCCTGGATTCTATCTTGAAGAGGCAACCAATTAATCTGACAGCCACCTTAACAAACACCCCGTGTCGCAATGGACCATGAACCTGGGCGGTGTGTAACAAAGAAATATTTCTTTATTTTTTAATTTCAAATGATAAATCAGAGCGAAATTAATTTTAGGGCAGCAACCACCACAGGGTGGCAATACAAATGCAAAATCTTATAATACAATTAATTGAACCTTTTGACATCATCTACATAAACCTTAAATAGAAATGGAAATAAAATCACTTTTGATGAAAACTTTCAAAATGGGCAAAACAGAATACTCAGATTGCACTTGTTACTTGTAGATCAGTGTACACTTGCGGTAGCTTAAAAAGGACCAAAATGTGTGTGGCTGCACTAAAGAGATAAGGAAGATTACAGGCTACTATGCAGGGCACTAAAGAAACAGGAACACAGGTGGGAAAATCGTTTTTGGGAGGAAAAACAATGCAACAGAAATCACACGTGGCAGAATTGCAATTTCTTATTTCACACAGCCTTTAAACTGGCAAACAGCTAAGAAAATGGGCTTAGCAATCAAAATCGGAAACTGTTTTTTGGGATGGGAAACAAAGACACAGAACAGATAAGATACTGAGGGGAAAGGATGACTCTTTATAGGATAATAGTATGGATTTTATTATGGGAAATGCCAGTCGAATTTTTAAAGGAAAGCAAAATACACGGGTAAAATCGGTTTTGTTAGCATAATGATTAGTTCTGCTGAAACCATATTTTAAGGCTATAATTAGTAAAAACACTCGACAAAATTGTTACTTTCGCAGTGCAATAATAATGAATGTGAATTTTGAATGGGGAATTAATTGATTTATTCCAAATGATCCTAGGGACTTACACAGGTAACTGAAGGAAATAGAAAAGAAATATGCTAGCAATTATAGGGGGTCATTACAAGTTAGGAGATGACCATGCTGCTAATAGTGGCATGGCTACCCCCTTACCGGGTACCGGGACCGGGTTCCTTAAATGAGGACTTACCGGACCATTCCGACCTTAGAGGACACAATAATTCCTCTTTCAAGGAACCCATCCGCATTCCCATTCGCGCCCCCATAGGGCTCAATGGGAATGGGGAGGGTGCTAACAATGGGTCTGTTAATAATGGGCCTGTTGTTAGCACCCTGGTGTGCTCGCGGGACCCGCTAAGGGTGCCTGGTAAAACCAGGCGTCCTTAGCGGGATCCCGCGAGCAGACTTGTAATGAGACGGTAAGGTGTTGACGGCTCCGGAACCTTTACCGGCGCCATTAACCCCTTACCGCCTCACTCGTAATGACCCCCATAGACTAAACAGATTCTTCTAGGGAAAGGGTGAACAGAGGATACTGCCAATTTCGAAAATGACTAGGGTTTTATGGGATTTTAATAGGATTGAACAGGATGCAAGGTAAAAGAGCGGCTATGCAATTTTTGGTACTGGTAATGTGATACTTACAAGGTGCCCTTGAGTTGGGCAATTGCACAGCCAGCAAGGTCTCTGGACAGCAGGGCCTAGGATCTGGTCCCGGGTAGCGGGTCAAGAGATCTGGTTACTGGGTCAGCTGGGCTCTCCTGGTTGGGAACAGCTGGGCAAAGTCTGGTTACTGTTGACAGCAGGGTGGGTCAGCTGGGCAAAGAGTCTGGTCACTGGATTCTCTTAAAGGGATCAACTGCCTTTCCTTCTTTCTCCCTGGATTATTGGGGCAAGTGGGGTTCTGGGTAGGTGGTTCTGCCTGGATCTGGAGTCTTGGAATCTTGAAGGGTGAATTTTGAATGTTGAATATCTCTGTGTCTCCCTGTCTACCCCTTATGTAGCCAGAATGACATCAAAGAATTTTACAATCTGGGCGGAAGTACCCTGGATCTACCCCCTGAATGGGATAGGCCAGGCTATTGGTGTTGCCTCTTCCCTCTGGGCTGATTGGTCCAAGGGAAGTGACCTCACCTTAGGTGCATGCATTTTATGACTCCATTTGTCTCACAAGCCTATTTTTCACAAATATGAGTTATGGTACAAAACGTCATATTTACAATAGCTACCATCATAAAAATCAGATAGGCGGATCCCATATTTCACAAGGAATATGCCTGTTCGAACGCCAATTTTGTGCGATGTGGCCTCGTCCTGGGCACAATTTCGCCGTTTTCAGGAGAAACATATTATCTCAAATTCGGCAAATGGCTACACGTATGCATAATGGTAGTTGGCATATTTTCCCCAAATCTAATATCTGTTAATATGCTTCCCCCAGAAATGCATTTTTCCTGCCATTTCATTTCCCCACATGCCGGACAGATGCACATAGTCTTATTGTGCTTGTCCAAAAATCACATTAAAACTGTCATAATATCACATTACTGCTTATTCATATTGAGGTGAACAATGTCTTAAAGTATAAATGTCCTGCATTGTCATTGAGGTGGATTTGCCAAAGATGTGGGCAGTGCTGCCACCCTCACAATCCAAATTGTCTCTTCTGGGTCAGCTTGCACAAGGGGTTCCATGACTCCCCTTTCAAGTCCTCCAGTGGATGCTGGGAATGGAGAAGAAATCACACCTTGAAGCAAAACCCAGGGCTTCACTCCCATCCTTTGTCCTTGGGAGCAGTTCTGCCTGGCAGTCTGGGAGAACATGTAATTATCACACGGTCAGGTCCATAATAACAGGGCACATGCCCTTGCAGTCTTAGTCACTGGTAGGTGCAATATTAGACTTGCTGCCAAACTGGTTTGACAGAAATTCCTGGACCTCAGCCAGGATGATTTGTCTTTTGAGGGGAAAAACAGAGCACAATATACATATCTTTGCAGCCCCTCTACCCACATGTACAATTGTGTTTCTGTATGAGCTACAGTATTATTTCACATTTATCTTTCCCAAGGTCATTTTCTGCTTTGCAAAAGCAGATTTACCCATGTTCTTTTTCTCTCATGTTCATTTCATAAAATGCAGTTTTTCCGCACACAGCTTCCTTTTCTTTTACTTTCTGAAAGTCTTTTTATATATCTGGTCAGTTTCTGGACACAGAGATATGTTTGAAAATGGTTTCTTGGTAATTGACACAAGGCAAGAGAGAGCATCTTTTCTTTGAAGTACTTTGCGTGTGTTGGTTTATTTCACAAAGTAAATCCAAGCTGTGTGGACTTGAAGCAGAATTATTTTGCTTTTCATAACCTTACTGATGAAACAATGCAATTCTGGGAGGCATGGCCTTTATTTGATGTTTTTCAAAATGAAATACACGGACAGGGCTGTGTTTTAATACAACAAAACTGTGTGATATTTGAAATGAAATTAGCACCAGTACAATGCCATTTTAAATGTAGGTCATTTCCCTGTGCAGCGTTGAATGTTTAAATGACAGAACAGCAATGCACAGCCATTCTGAATTTGAGTTGTTTTCTCTGGATTCCCGTGAATGAAAACAAAATGCAGCTATTCCTGGGGTGGCACTCGCCACATATGTGCTCAGCAGGCCAAAGCACAGCCATTTCTGGGTGACTGCTGAAATGCAAATTTTGTTGTAGGGGGGTTCTGCCTTAGGCATTAAATGTACCTCACAGATGGGCCTCTAATTCCAACACAGAGTCATACTTTTCATGTGGGGAGAGTTTTTCGACTAGTGAATAGGATAGGGTGTTCTAATCCATCACTACTATTTGATAAAACTGCTCCCAATCCTGAGAGACATCCGTTTGTAACGCAAACTCTTTCGCAAAGTCTACTACTTTTATGATTGGCTTCTAACACAAGGTTTGTTTTAGGTTGCATCATATATCGTCTTCCTCAGTTTAATTGATCTTCTGGGGTTCACAGTTCTTTAATTAGTCTGTCAACCTAGCTGTTCTATCTGAGAAATTTGGGATAAACCTACGGTAATAACCAATCTATCCTAGGAATGCCCTAAGATCTCTCTTACTCTTAGGCGTGGGGGCATCTAGGATGGCTTTAACTTTTTGTCATTGGAGCTGAACACTGCCATTCCCTATAAAGAAGCTGACAGCCTATTGAGCCAGTTTACAGTTAGATGGATTGGCAGTTAAGCCCACTTTTGAGGGTTCTTGTAATAGTATAAAGATGAAAAAGTTGGTCTTCCCAAGTCTGACTATAGATGACTATGTTGTCAGTATAGGCCCCTCAGAAATCGGAGTAGGGCTGTAATATCCTGTCCATAAGCCGTTGGAAAGTATCTGGGCCCCATGCAGGCCAAAAGGGAGGACTTCAAACTGGAATAGTCCTAGGGGTGTTGAGAAAGCTGTCTTTCCCTTATCAAGTCTGTGTACTGGGACCTGCCAATATCTCTTGGTTAAGTCTAGGGTTGATAGGAATGCGGCACTTCCAAGTTTATCTATTAACTCATCGATGCATGGTATAGGATAGGCATCGAAGGCAGAGATGGCGTTGACTTGTCTGAAGTCTATGCAAAACCTCCAAGAATGATCAGGTTTAGTTACCAACACAGTAGGGGAAGACCATGGGCTTGAAGAGGGCTTGATAATGTTTTCCTCCAGCATTTTATTCACTTACTCAACCACTATTTGTTTTCAGGCTTCTGGGACTCTGTAGGGTTTTAAATGGACCACTTTTCTCTTTGGAGTTTTGATATAATGATAAGTGCTATGTACTCTCTCTGGTTTCTCGAAGAATACATATGGGAATGCCATAACCAGGTAATTTAAATCTTCTTGTTTCTGTCTAGATAGTACTTGGGGAACAAGCTCAGGATGGTCTATCTCCTCCGGTACCAAACAAGACAATATTGAGGTGGCGGCAGCAGAAAGATTTTCTTCCCATTCATTTAAGAGATTTACGTGGTAAAGGTGGATCTTTTGCTTCCTGTCAGGTTGGGCTATTTTATAGGTACAGGTCCCTGTTTGCTCTAATACCTTATATGGCCCATGCCACTTTGAGACAAGTTTATTTTCAAAAGTAGGTAAGAGGACTAATATCCTTTGTCCTACTGAAAAGGTT
Organism: Ambystoma mexicanum; assembly: GCF_040938575.1. Classification (NCBI taxonomy): domain Eukaryota; kingdom Metazoa; phylum Chordata; class Amphibia; order Caudata; family Ambystomatidae; genus Ambystoma; species Ambystoma mexicanum. The sequence continues at coordinate 325,363,809 of NC_090939.1, read as the reverse complement.
CTTACATTTACCTTTTTGTCATAGGTGGACTTCTGTTCGGCTTGAGCTTTTTCCATGTGAGTGTAAACTAGATTCCGAACCAGTCTTATATGATCTCGCAGTCGGGTAGCTGTTTGTGAGAAGGGAATAGGTGCCTCTTCCCTCTCTTCCCAGGTCTCCCAGAGAGTGTCTAAGACATGTCTTGGTTCTCTACTGTAATGTAGTTCAAAAGAAGCCAGTGAATGCTGGGGGGTGTCTTTCTCACTGCAAATAGGGCACAGGGGATGATGCTTTCCCAATCCCTTCCATCCCAATCCACCAGTTTTCTCAAAATCAGCTTAAGGGTTTTGTTAAATCTCTCTGCCAATATGTCCATTTGGGGGTGGTAAACTGAGTTTCTTAAGGTGAAAACATGTAGTAATTCCTTGACTTCACCCATGAGTTTTCTCATAAAATGGAATCCTTGATCCGTTAGAATCTCCTTGGGCAAACCAACCCTAGAAAAGAATGGTAGTAGATGTTTTAAGGTTTGCTGGGTTGTATTCTTCTGCATGGGGAACATGTCTGGGTTTCGGGTAGCATAATCAACGATTAAGAGGATATATTTATTACCCAGTGTAGAGGTTTCCAACGGTCCAACGATATCCATCCCTATTCAGGAGAAAGGGATTTCTATGATTTGTAAGGGGTTTAGAGGGGCAGGTAAGGGAATATGTCTGCTGGTTTTCTGGCACATTTCACATTTCTGGATGAGGTTATTTATGTTAGCATGGATACCTGGTCAGAAGAATTTCCCACTGATGTGAGTTTGGGTTTTAGACTGTCCTAAATGTCCCCCTGTCAAATGAGAATGTGCAATCTCTAGCATGATCTTCTGGTGGATTTTGGGGATTAACAATTGAGTTTTACTTAGGCCTTCTCTGGGGGTTTCCTGTCTATATAGCAATCCCTGTTTCAGGAAGAAAAAGGGGCTCCCCTTGTCTAATCCTTCTCCCTCAGGAATCATTTGCAAGAAAACCTCTGTACGTGCTGGATCATTTTTGCCTCAGTGATGTGTGGTTCATCAACCTCTCCAAAGCCTAAGCTAGCTCTCTCCGTTTCTTCTGGTTCAGTTTCTTCCTTTAAATGGGGAAATAGAACCCTTTCAAGAATTCCCTCTGCAATTTTGTCCCCACAATGTATTTCAAATGGAGTTTCGCCATGGTTCTGTAGGAGAACCTTTACGTCTCCTTGGAAATTGGATCTATGGTGCCTGCTAGGAAATCCACATGAAACTACCATATTTTAGGGCCAATCTTATATAACAACCCTCAGGTGGTATTAAGACCAAGTCCGTGGGAATCATCCCTCTTTTCCCCGGAGGGATAGTAGCTTCTCTGCTCTACAAATATCAAAGTCTATGGATTCTGTTGTGGCAGTAGAGGGATTTGAGGCTCTGTGACTACGTTTCTGGAATCTTAGGGTCCCCCAATTTGTCTCAATTGTGTCGCATCCCACTCCTTACACCACATGTAAGGAAGGTATGGTATCAAACAGTCAAGACAGACACAAGTGATCACAGTTCTAGAGTGTTTATTGAGGTGGCATGGGCTCATGCGGCAAGGCTTTCATTTTACCATGCTCCCACTGAGATCCTTCCTGATCCTGCATCAGGCGATTGTAGCAGCTTCTCTTGATACCAAAAGGCACCTTCCTGCAGGGGACACGAGCGCCTTGCTGCCGAAACTCTATTTTGGCAAAAATCGGAATGGCTGTACTGAAGAAAAATCATGCCGAATGACCGGTCCCGGTCGATCCAAGATGGCTACCACAGTAGCTCTGTAAAAGCCACGGAACAGCGAGGGCATAATTGCACCTTGAGTATACTGTGCAGGCTGCCCAAACTGAGATACTTTCCAATAAGGGTCTCCTCGTTGAAATCGGAGGTAGCCCTATCCCTCCCTTGGCCCCCCCATTGTCGGGTGCCAGTGGCCGCAAAGTAGGCAGACTGTAAGAGACGTTCTAACCTTGCACGAGATACTGCGGTGCTGGCGCCTACCTACAAAGAGGACGACCGCTTTGGCACAACACAGCGCGAGGTGCAGAGGAATGAGTACACTCACGTCCATGCCTGCGAGGCAAATGTGTCGCTTAGAGAATGGCCTGCATCTCTCCTGGTGAGCTGACAGCTGCGGCCTGAGAGCCGGGGAGCCCGCTTTCCTTTTGCTACCATTGTGCAGCATATTTACTGGGTTTGGCTCCCCTCACTTCTCCTTCCTTTTCCCTTTGGCAACCGGACCACACGTAGAAGGGGCTCACCGGGACTTGATATCTCATTGAGTGCCTTCACACACCCCGCTGCTACTGAGCTTGGGAAACGTGCGTCTGTAGGGAAGCGTACACTCTTGAACTTCCTTCACATAAGAGCGCCATAGTTGTTGGCCCATTTCATGGGCCCTGTATTGTAATACCTTGCTGGAACTCAGCTCATTTCCAAGGTGGAAAATTGTGACCACCCAAGAAGCTAGGCCATATTAATTATCTCTGCGTTCTGACATCCCTCCTGCTGTTACTACACACTTGGTGGAGGCTCCCCAAGTAGCACACTTCATAGCACTTGCAAAGTTCGTACTTTGCACAGAGATCACATAAAAAAGCAAACTTGGACTGTTCCACGTGGAGACAATTACTTAACTCTTACTACCTATGGAACATTTTAATATGTACTGGGGCATATACCCCTGCTTGTCCTGATTGCTGTCCGGCATAATGTCACCCACCAATAGCAAAGGCAAATCAACTATCATGGATTTGTTTGCCAGCCAAAGCAAACAACGAGAGTCCCCACAGTGCACGGTTGTCGCACAGGTGGAGTCGAGCATCCCAGAAAAAGTTCCACACGAAGATCAGGTCCTGGCTGCAATAGCCGCTTTGAGATCCTCATTGGAGACAAAAATAGATGAGATTAAAATCGACGTCTAACTGCTCCAGCAAGATGTCAGACAACTGGCTGAGAGGGTCACGACGGTTGAAATGGGACTGAAAGAAACGGCTGACACCACTAAGGATTTGGAGACACGGGTTAAGGAACTGGAGAGAAGAAACACTTCCTTGGAATTATGTGCAAAAAAGGCTGAGGGTAGGGCCCGCAAGAACAATATACGGTTACTAGGTCTTTCAGAGGGAACGGAGGGCTTTAACCCGACCTTCTATATTGAAAATGTGTTACTGCAGGAGATCGGGCCTGGTAGACTGTCACAGGGCTTTACTGTTGATTGAGCCCACCGATCACTACAGAAGAGACCTCTACCTGGATCTGACCCTAGTCCGGTCATTGCGAAGATCCTGAACTTTCGTGACAGAGAGAGGATCCTGAAATACTCTAGGGAAGGTGGCAACAAAATACAGAGAGACAGCTATAGAATAGCTATCTACCCAGATTACATGCCTGCAGTCCAAAGGGCCAGGAACTAGTTTGTGCCTGTCAAGGCGAGACTTAGGCACATGAACCTTAAATACATGTTCATGTACCCTGCTAGACTAAAGATCATCCATAATGGCAGAGCACACTTCCTCTACACTCCCACAGCGGCGACCATGTGGTTGAAGCATAACAATATGTCCAGTGGGGACGAAGCCAACACTTGATCTACAAGCATTTCTATCCAACCTGTTCACACAATTGGTGCCCCCTTGGCCTTCCGGTTCTCCTCACAAACTTCAAAGGACACTTGATATGAGTTTGCAGGTATCAGGGCTTGGGCAGTTGGGGCAGTGGGGTGGGTAATAGCCCCTGTAAAGGCCAATGGGGGAGTGGGTGAAGCCTTGAAGCACCCAACCAGATTTTCCAGGCGTGTTCACCACCCCTTTTGCAGGACCAAGGCCCAGGGATGGAGAACCTCATGGAAACTATGTTTCCCAGCAGGCTGTGTGCTGCAGGAGCCTGCAGGGGAGAAGAAAGCCACGCCTGCACGAATGCGCATGCATGAGCCACGTCCAGTGAGCACCGCTTGCAATCCTGACTGCCGGAGAGTGAAGACGTGTATTCTGCGAGCACCTGGAGGCACGTCTACGGGGAGCATCAGCCCGCCTGCATCCACACCCCGGGCCCCGCGCACCAACTACAGATAGCAGCCTTATTCTAGTTTCGAACAGCTGATTTCCCACTGGAGGGAGGCGCGCCTTAGGGGAACACTAACTACTAACAGCCCACGAACACCACAGGGAGCCGCGACCGAACAACGCATGTTAACCCCTGCAATATATGCATGCTTAACTGCTCCTAAAGTTCTGTTTTATTAACAGGCAGTGAAAGTAACCGCACCAGTAACTGCTCTTAACCCTTAGGGAGCGTTCATAGGAACGGAGCCTACTCGCACATGTGCTGACTTTTCTTTTCTCATTTCAGCATCTAATGAACCCGAGTGACGGCGCATCGGCCCACCAACACGAAAAGGCCAGGAGGACCTTGAACTTGCACAGAAACGAAGCTAAGTGTCTTTGCATTCTGAGTGCATATTGTTTTCTATCCTCGCATGGGGTAATGTGGGGAATCTGTTTACTCTAAAAATGCGGATACTTTGCCTTCATGATGCAATGTGGGATGGGTGCTAGTGCCAGACATAATTCTGCAAGGGTGGCAGTGTATGACTAAAATACAGGTATGAACAGCACACAGCTGTCTTAGCATTTACTGGTTAGGGGCTCCAGTACAAAGGCCCCCAGTTATAGAGGGCACACAGGTTGATTGCGGAGTGAGTGTGCAAGGGCGGAGTCATTGTACACTGGAGCCGGAGCAGGAGCCGAGGAGCATGTTTCCCTAAGTTCCCCTACCATCCATTACATTTTCCCTGAACCTCTTTCCGGTTACCCTGAACTACCCCTACCTATCCACTCAATGGATCCTAACCCTCTTTCCCCGGAGGGTTGCGGTGGCCTGTGGTAGTAACATCCCAGGTGCCAAGACCCAACGAGAGGTAGGTGTTTGTGCTGCCTCTGCGCCAGTCAAGAGGACCCAGGACCTGACAGCAGGCTGCCGGAAGATCCAGGGATTGCACCTGCTCCTACTGCTGCATCCTATAATGTTGTGCCTTTGAAACATATAAAAGAGTGTCTTTGATCATGCTGCATTGTAATGGCCAATACCCACCTGAATAGTTTTGTTTCCCATTGGGGCAACGTTGGGTCACCCACAGCTGATCTTACTTGCCTGCTCTGAGTTAATAATGGGTGCCAGCCTATTGCTGCCCTCCCCCCCCCACCCTGTTCACAATGGCCTGGTTAGGCCCTGGAGGTACGGAAACATCTGAGCATCATATAGTTGGTGGGCAATGTTACACAGTTTGGTTTGTATTAACATTTGTTTTTTTTCTCCACGCATTTTGGCTCACATGATTCTACTTTTGGCCAAGCTGCTGAAAAGGAACGGGGTGATTGGGAATCACTTACTGACATATACTCTGGACAGGTGGCTTGAATCTGTGAGGGTCGGAGGAGTGCTCTGGTTTGCCTTACCGGGTTGGGATGGTATCATTTGTTTGACGCATGGACTGCTTGGCGAATACCATGACCATGTACCCCATTAAAATACTGACTTGGAATGTATGCGGGCTGGGCTCTTACCTCTGTAGACACTGTGTTAAATCTTACCTGAGACGAAAAAAGATATCTGTAGCCTTAATTCAAGAGTCTCACCTGCTGGCTGAAGAACTAGAAAAGGTCCTGGAGCGCTGGGGTGGGACGGGTTATGGTGCTACATACTCTAAATATGCAAGCGGAGTGCTCACATGGATTGATGATTCACTACGATTCCAGCTGTTAGAAGTGGACAAAGACAAGGAAGGGTGGTACTTGATCCTAAAAGGTTACCCATTCCACATTGAAGTGTGTATAGTTAATTCATATTTCCCAAATCATAACATCCTATATCTTGTCCGCACACTGTGTGCTCGGGTTACACATCGACGTGAATGTTTTTTCCTCTGGGGGGCGACTTCATTTTTGTCAGGGACACTGTTCTTGACAGATCCCCCCTGTGGGAGGCCCACCATTGGTAACAGTAGCTCTGAATACTGCACTAACCAACTTAGATTTAGTGGACGTCTGGAGGGAACTACACTCAGAGGTTAAGGGTTACTCCTTTTACTCCTTCCCTCATGCTTTGCACACTAGCATTGACTATGGGCCTCATTACCGTTAATTGTAACGGTGACCGTTAACCATTACCGCCTTACTACGAGGTCCCTTAGCGGGTTGGTGCTTTAACGCCTGCTTTTTGCAGGCGTTAAAAACCAACCCGCTAAGGGACCTCGGAGCTAATTACAGCACCGCAAAATTGCGGTGCCGTAATTAGCGCCTTCCCCATTCCCATAGAGCCCTATGGGGCAGAAATGGGAATGGGGAAGGGCAATGGCGGAAGGGGGATTTACCGCCCCACCAACCTTGGAATGGGGCGGTAAATCCCCTTTCCGCCAAGGCGGTGCCAGTATTTTACCGGCATGAGCCATGGCGCTAATACCGCCATGGCTCACCGCCTTCCGTGTAATGAGGCCCTATCTGTTTGTTGGGCTGCGACAGATGGCTGACATCTGTAACGCTGAGTATTTGGGCCGTTCGATATCTGACCATTCCCCCTTGGTGATCCACATGGAACATTACGAGCGCTAAACCCCCAATTCCAATCTGGCGCATGCCTGCTGGCGCACTGACTAATGAAGTCGTTAAAAACAAGTTACAAACCACATTGTCTAAATGTTTAGAGCATAATGTAGGAAGCGTGGAAGAGTGAGGCACGATACCCAGATCCTCCTCCCGCTCTCAGGAGGCTACGCCAAGGACCTGGCCCGAGTGAACAGGATCTATAGCATCGTCCAGGCATGGATGGCCACACACGGCCTATGCCTGAACGATGATAAAACTGAGCTTATCATCCTGGGCACCACTACCTATATATCCAAACTCAGCCCTGATTACGACAACTTCATTATTGATGGGAACAACATAAAAGTAGCTCATGAAGTAAAAACCTTAGGATTTTACCTAGACGCCACCATGAACTTTACTAAACAAGTTAACTCTCTAGCTTCTGCCACAGCATATACATGCAAACTTATCAGAGCGAGCAAACAATTCCTCTCCACAGATAGTTGCATTACACTAGCCAGAGCCTTGATACTATCCAAATTAGATTATTGTAATGGACTTTACATTGGAGCTAATAAACAGACCATCCGCAAAATTCAAGTGCTCCAGAACAATGCTCTGAGAGCAGCACTCAAGATTAATAGAAACGAGCATATTTCCTCCACAAGAAGAGAACACAAATGGCTCGCCACCGCAGACAAAATTCATCTCAAAATCGCCTCCCTCACCCACAAATGTATCAACAACAAAGCTCCACCTTACCTCATGGATAGATTACGTAAAAGGACTTCTTCCAGACCTACCAGAATAGCCAACGCAAACTGCCTCCAAGTCCCGCGTTTCAAACTTGCCACTATAGGAGGAAATAGCTTCCCGGTCAAGGCTGCGCAGTTATGGAATTCCCTCCCCCATGATGTTAGAGAACCTCAGCCTTTCGCAAAATTTAGACAAAAACTCACCAGGTGGCTGAGAGCCAACGACAGCTAACTACTCCACCTGTCACATTGTACATTACTGTATATAATTATATATTACGCAAACAGGAGCAAACTCCTTGTTCCCCTGTCCTTGATCTCCCCTTGTTCATATCTGCTTGCTGTAATATTGCTGATGTCTGTCTACTCTTCCTGTACGTGCAATTAGCCGAGCATATCTGTAACCAAGCTCGGCGCATCTCTGTACCTTCATCTGATTTCTATGTACCTGTAACTAAGTTGAGCATATCCTTATCTGTTTGCGCCCTGATACTCCAGGGTTTGGCGCGCTATACAAATAAATAAACTAAACTAAATAAACTAAACTAAACTAAACTATTTGGGAAACCATGAATGTGGGGACCAGAGGAGAAATTATAGTTAGTGCTGGGGGCATCCGCCAGAAACTGAGGCAGGAGTTGGAAGCTATGGAGGAAGAGATCCAAAAGCTGGAGGCCTGACACACAGGCCTGCGGTTGGAAGAAGAGACATTTGTCAAGACCCGGTCCCGCTGCCTTGAGGTGTGGGAAAGGTTGTCTAATTTTGACTATGTCATGCAAACTACCAGGGCACACGGGGAAGGGACAAACCCGGAAGGCTTTTGTTGTGGCTTTGTAAACGAGAACACCCTAGTCCTCTAACTACTTTACTCCACAACGTATGTGGGACCACATGGAAATCCCAGCTTGTGATTAACGATATCTTTGCCGTGTGCTACTCCCAGCTATATAGTCACAATAAACAGGTACCCCTAGGGGAAGTGGCAGAAGCTCTCTCCCTTATTGTACTCCTGAGGCTCACAGACACACAGTGATCCCTTCTAGACCAACCTATAATGGTGGAGGAGATGAGTAAAGCAATGCCTCGCTTGCTACAACTAAAATGCCTGGTAGCGATGGACTCCCCCCTGAATTCTATAAAACATACAGCTCAATGCTTGCTCCAGTGTTACTAAAGGTTTATGAAGAAGCATACACTAAAGGTGTGCTCCCGGCTAGCATGAGAGAAATCTTGGTAATTCATACCGAAACCTGGGAAACCACTGGACAGATGTGACTCTTATCGCCCCCTAGCCATGGTAAATTATGATATGAAAATATTGACTATAGTACTAGCGGGGCGGCTCTGTAAAGTTATTGCAGACCTGATACACACTGACCAAACTGGGTTTGTCCTGGGCCGTAGCACCACTCTGAACCTACAACATATTATTGAACAGACCAATACTGGTGCAGAGCACTGTGTGGTGGAGTCACTTAATGCGATGAAGGCGTTAAACTATATATACTGGGAATGGTTGTTTGCTGTGTTGCAGAGCTTTGGGTTAGGAGAGAGTTTTGTTCACTGGGTAAGGCTGCTGTACTCCTCACCTACTGCCTGGGTCAAGTCTGGTAGACAAGTATCTGACGTGTGGGGGGGACGCGCCAAGGTTGCCTGTTGTCACCGATTCTGTATATATTGGCGCTGGAGCCCCTGGCAGTCTACATGCGCCAGGAATACTTGGAGGCGGGTATTATGGTTGGTGGTTCTAGACATCTTGTGTCATTATATGCTGATGATGTCCTGCTCTACCTGTGTGAACCACAACACAACCTACCAATGGTTCAGAACGTACTGGACAATTTTGCAACACAATCTGGAATTTCCTTCAATAGAAAGAAGTCCGGTCTCTTTCATTTGGCTGGTCTTCATGGGGTGAGTGAAACTGCTTTACCAGAACTGGGGCTCCCGTGGGAAGTGTGCTCCTTTAGATACCTGGGAGTTCAAATCATGCATATCCAGAGGACACACATACTTGTAACACCCTTGGGGTGGTGAAGGACCTTAAAAAACGTATGTCCTTTTGGTCTGATTGCAGCTTTTGCTCATCGGCAGAATAGCAACTATAAAAATGATTGTCCTCCCTAGATTTTTGTATTACTTCACCAATGTTCACTACTATATCAAGGCCCCGTTCTTTCGCCTATTAGAGACAGTGCTTAGAGGATTTGTATGGGGCCCAACCCGACACACGATTGCCCCTACAGTATTGTACTTGCCTTACAAAGAAGGTGGTGTGCAACAACCGAAATTGGAATTTTATTACTTGACGGCCCAACTCAGCTTTGTAACGAAATGGTTATCCAACGATATCACCTCCGAGACACTGTTACTACAGCAATTGGTGGCTCCTGCCCACCTTAAGGCTCCCAACCAACTGTTTGCACTCTTAACCATTACTTGTGGAACTGGGCAGGAAGATATGGCTTAGAACGTTGAAGATGCTTCAAATTTTGTGTCCTTACTCGCCCTATGTCCCAATAGTGGCTGGCGTGTGTAAGAATAGAGACAACCTCACGGTTGCAAGGTGCTGGGAGGAATGGGGTATCTCCACTTGGGGAGATACGTTTGAAAACAGTACATTTTGGGACCTGGAATACCTAGCCCAACAAACTGGTCTGGCCAAAGGACAATTTCTATGGTACATGAAAGTGGTGGGTGTTGCTAGACATAAATGGAGTGGGTGGCCCACTGAGCCAGACGTGACTGAACTATTAAGCCTGATGTATACCCTGGAGGATGGCTGGAGGCCTGTGTCCAGATTATGTGGCTGCCTTCTGAACAGACCTAACACTCAGGGCTCTAAATTGAAATCGCACTGGGAATCAGATTTGGGAACAGTTATTAAGTAGCAGGAGTGGAAACGGATACTTACTTGTCCTAAAATTGTATCCCGAAATGCTCACTTTAAACTAATCCAAATAAATGTGCTCCATCCTACATATATGACACCCAGTAGAGTGGCTAAATTCAAGCACCCGACCTGCCCTTTGTGCCACCATGATGACGCAGACCTAATCCACATGTTCTGGTATTGTATAAAAGTGAAAACTTTTTGGTCCCAAATTGAACAAGCTTGCAGAAAGGCAGTCTTTTCTAGATATAGTTGGGGCCCAATGGAATGTCTTCTCTGTGCATATTCTAGGAATGGCAAGTACAAACACATGATTAAATTCATGGACTTGACTTGTATTCTTGGTAAATGTTGCATTGCTATGTACTAGAAGTCAACCGGGTTCCCACAATAGCAACAGTGGTAATGTGAACCTGAAATTTGGAGCGAAGCTGAGACTAAAGTGTGGGCTCAATCATTACACTGTCTAGATGGAACCCTTAAGGACTCCAATGAATCTTGGAAAGTGCTTGTGAATGATATGTTTCACCCATCTGACGATAAACCCCCAGGATCACCATGTCATCTGCTAATTGTGTTTATCACGTGTGAATATAAGTTCTTGGCACCTCCAACCCCCCTTTGAACCTGATCTTAATTGAGTTCTATTGTCACCCTGCTGCCCCGGCAGAACCCATGCTGATGAACTTCCGCCATTGTACTTACTGAACCATTTGCTCAGTATCAGAGCCTAGTTAACATACCTGGAGAATTAATTTCCTTTGTTGATTTTTTTGGTTCTTTCGTTTAACTTTGATGCATTTGGACATGCGCCTACCATGTATTGTACAACTACCACTGTTTAGTTGACTGTTGCAATCATTCTTTGTCTGTTAATAACAATAAACAAATTTGGTTAAATGCCTATCTAATCCTAAATCTAAGAAAGAGAGCAAGCTATGATCATCAAATAATAATAACGCAGTCCTAGTGGAGTCTCTGTCAAAAGGGCCTATTCTAATAAACCTATTGCCAATCCTTACTTCTAAATACAAATGGTGAGGGATAACAATGTAGGCAAAAGAAAAGTGTTCAAGAAATTATATGTCAGGAGAGTGGAGCGTTTGGCTTACCTTCCCCACGTTTTCAGGACGGGACAAGGCAGCATGTTTGAGCTTCACACACACACTGGCTTCTTGGCCACGAGGAAACAGTTCAAAGCTCAGGTATCAGGGCCTTCTGCCAATGTTTCTCTCCCAATGACAGTCTCTTATTACAGAGGCCTGACGTAACAAACAAACACCAAAGCTTCTTTCTTATCGCGATTTTCACTTTCACAGCTTCGCAATTGGTCTCCCTTGTTCGGGCTCAGATCACGGATCTCCCTCCTTCTTGCTCAGACCCCTTTAGCACAATGTTCACAGTTGGTCTACCTCAGTCGGGCTCTGACCACAGATCCCCCTCATTCAAGCTCAGACCCCCTTGTATCAAAAACAAAGACTTTTGATTGTGCAATGAGTTTTGATTAAACCATTGCAGGACCACTTCGATTCACTCCAACTCTCATTCTTTGTCTTATACTTTCGCTTCTGCCACTTCTTGGCTGAATACCTCACAGAGACATTCAATTGAGCACACTCGCGGTGCCGGACCACTCTGTCACAAATATTGTATGTTCTTTGCTACAGTTCAAACACCCATCAGCCTTTAGGCTTTCCTCTGATCTTTCATCACACGTGTTACCAATCTTTATCTCTTTGTTGTTTATACAATGTTGCCGCTTGCAACCTTGACTTCAACACAGACCAGTCTTGCATTGGTCTACCTAACTCACTGGCTCTGTTTTTTTTTCTTTGATCTTGGAGCCAAGGACAGTACCACAGTGGCTGCTGCTTTTCCCCCAAACTCGTTCAGCCGTGCAGGATCGTCCCGGGTATCTCTGATACACAGTGCAGGATTCTTCAGACTGGTTTCCTGGTCCCACGCTTTTTAATCTGAAGGTTTCTAGAAATTAATGGCTTTCCATTAGAATGTCAAGGGTATCTCCCTCCTTGTGCACCCTTCTTGATTTGCCGTCTTTGCCCTCTTTCTTCCCTCGTTCAGCTGCCGTCTCAAAACTGCTGTTCCTTTGTGTGCTTTGCCTCATTCAGGGTGTGCTTTTGAGTTCCACTTTTTATCCGTGTGGGGAAGTTTAATGGAAGTCAGTTGTGAACGGTTACCAGTAATTGCCTGACCATAGTAGTGGGACATGTCAAGTACACGCTCGGGTGTGAGTCTGTTTTCTCCCAGAGCAGGCTGTCTGTGTGAAAGTGTTCGTGGAGGAAAGGGGTGGGGGTAGAGTTCCCATATATCCTACTGGGTAGGATTGGGTAAAGGTGTTGCAGGGAGAGGGATACCACATCTCGCCATCAGGTGTCCCACTTCCACTGTCGAAGACCCTTCACCCAGGTGATCCCACACTGGTCCACCCCCAAGGTCTGGATCCAAAGGCGATGGCCATGCCCATGCCACCTGAGAGAGAGACCCCCCAGGGACTAGCAGGTGAGACACCTTCTGGTTTTTCACGGTATCCTCTGTTAGGTTGTGAGACATTTTTGAAGGTATTGGCGGAGGATCTTCATGTATTGTTTTTCCTGGAGCCTGTTCAAAAGAAAATTCAGTTTTAGTCGTCTTCAAAATGTGTATGCATCTATATTGGTTTGGAAATAGTTGTACGTATTTGTTGGACTAAAGGAAATGCTTTTGTTTAATGCTGTTATCAGATGTGTGTTTGCTTCCGTATTTGATAAGTTCAAAATAAGATTCATTTGTTTCGTTCTCTGTTCTTCCTCAATCTTGTTTTAACTCCTATTTCTCTTGCCTTTGTGTTTCTGTTGTCCTCCCCTCTTCGGATGTAAGAGATTGAGGTACATGTCTCTTCACGATTTGGGCTTCCTAGCGTTGATGTTTCTGAGAAAGGAAAGTTGAGCCTTGTACTTTTCTTGTACCTTCTCAGTTCCTCTAAAAAAACAGACATTTGGATTTAGTCATCACAGGAAAACCCTACCCAAAATATTGTGTCTGCCCAATACTTATACAGTGAGCTTGAAGGTAGTCAGAGTTGGTTTTTGAGCTAGACAAAATGATGAGACATTTCCTTACTTGTAGTTACATTTTTTATTCAACTCGGGCTAAATCCAGAATGTGTGATGTTTTTGTTACGTATTCACAAATCCATACACATGTTGCAATTCAAACGTAGGCTCGTGATTATTGGTTCTTAATTTTTTCAAATTTGCAATTTCATAAATCTCAATATTTCTTAAACATTTGGGTTCACCCTTAATAGTTTATACTCAACATTGGGGTTAATCCTCAATAGTTCATCTTCTTTAGCCGCAACCTTTAGGGTGTATCCGAAATAATTCTTCCTCTAGACGCATTTCACCACACTTGCTGAGGTGAGATAAATGTGCCAGAAACCTAGCAGTGGATTTCTCAATTATTCTTGCAAGTGAATAAATAGTTTACCTCTGTTAGCCATCACCTGAAATTGATGCGTGAGCCTGATTTCTCCAACAAGACAAAATCAATGGTGTGGCTTTCATTTGGGTTGATTTGATTACATGTTGTTTAATGATCCGGATGCTGCGGAAGGTGAAGAATATGTCCTTTGTTTTCTTGAGGGTGGAGTCGGTTGGGATGTTGAAGTCACTCAAAAGATGTTGCTGGAGTAGTTTGTCGATGTAGTTGTTATGAGGCCAGAGATATCCTTGGAGAAGAGTTTGTTGGTTGCTGGTGTCTTGTGTTTTAGGTGGAATGTGGTCATCTGTGATGTGTGTGAGAGGGACATGAGATGCAAGACACTCCAGGGAGATGAGGGGGAGGGATATCGGAGCATGTATGGCCACAAGAGCTTGTGTATGATTGCAAAGCCTACTCTGTCTTGTGACTACTGACACTGTTTTGTGTGCTGAAACCTAAAGGGATGAAGATGCTAAGCTTCAATTCGGAAAAAATGCTCACTGTGTGCTGGTTTGTTTTTAGTTGTTAGATGTTATGTAGTATTTGGTGTATGTGGTGTGTGAGTGTGTATGGGTGATCTGTGTAATTGGTTTAGTTTCCTGATGGGTGCTGCAGAGTGTGGGCAGTTTGTGGTGGTTTTAGGTTTTTGCTGAGATAAAGGTATGTGTGTGTTGTGTTCAGTGTTTGAGGGTAAGTATGCAGGATATTGGAGAGTTTTCAGTAGGGTTAGTGGAGATTTGTGGTTGTCCTTTTGCGCCATGGTTATGTTAATCTGTCAAGTTCAGACTATTCTATGGTGGTTTGTGGTAGAATGTTTCATTTCATGGGTGGTCAGGTTTCGGTTTGGATGTGTTGGCAGTTTCCCTTTGATTTTTCTTGTTGAGCGAGTGTAGCAGTGCATGGATTAGGTACTGGTATGCACTTGGTGCTTTTTAGACCATGTGGAGCGCAAAGGGGCACGGGTGAGAGGAACATGTGGGGTGAGTGGAGGTCTGGGGTAAGTACTGGAATAAGTGGAGTGCATGGTGTGTGCTGGACTGAATGGAGTGAGTGTGGTGAGTACTGGATGAGTGGAATCCGAGAGATGATGGTAACATTGTAGACGTGTGTGAAGAGAGTGAGCTCTAGAGTGAGTGGAATGCTGAAGTGAGTGGAGCATGTGGGTTAGTCTCGGAATCAATATAGCGCATGTGGAGAGTCCTATAATGAATGGAGTTCATGGTTCAAGTGTCGGAGTGGGTGGAAAAGCGTTGGTGTGCTTCCGTGGTGTGGACGAGTGGTAGAAGAAAGGGAAGCATAGTGTGAATTTTGCAATGTGAGAGGTAAGTGGAGACGAGTGTGTTGTCAGGCTGTAGGAATTGTTTTAATCTAACAGGACTGAAGGTGAATAACACATAGAGATAGATTTTCCTGTGCAGGCTTATTCCAAACATGCTTTCCTTTATATTTCTTATAAAGCATGAATACGGGATCTAATTTAATGCAAACCATAGCTCCTTATTTATGGAGATATAACACTTCAGGTTATAATCAACATAATTCTCATTTATTGAAAAGGTTAACAAGTTCTATTTCATAAAATCAGTAATTAAATT
Organism: Ambystoma mexicanum; assembly: GCF_040938575.1. Lineage (NCBI taxonomy): Eukaryota > Metazoa > Chordata > Amphibia > Caudata > Ambystomatidae > Ambystoma > Ambystoma mexicanum. Next base: position 325,348,483 of record NC_090939.1, on the reverse strand, counting down.
AAACATCGTTCTCATTTTACGACAAAAATGTCCCTTATGTTTACCAAAACATACAAAGTGCATGATTGTAGTGCACCAAACATGGACCTAGCTCACACCCAAAACAGAAAATAATCACATGTGTACATTGTTCACCTTCATGCTTTAAATACATATATCCATGCATGCATACTAAATTAAGCAGTAGTCTTCATCCAGTACCAAAATGACTGCAATATCTTCATTGGTTTGAAACTGGTTATACTATTGTCAAATTTCAATTGTCTGTTGCCAACATGCACGTTTCGGCATGCTGAGGTTCACACGATGCCACACCTTCCTCAGGGCCGTTTTCTTTTGGGTTAGTGGGTCCAGTGTGCTCAAAGAATGATCAACGAGCGTCACTATTTGTAGTAATTCCTATTTCGTCAGCATTTCCTCATTTAACAAATCTATTTATAACTGAAGCAAGATTCTATCTAAAAAACTTGTTTACAGTATTCTTACCAAATCCCAAACAGGCCATTATTTTCAGAATAAGTGTTCTGTGCAAGGACACCCACCACCACCAAAGGCACAGAGGAACACATGGTCGCAAACGCCTCGAAAGCAGCAATTAATATCTGCGTACATTTAATAATATTTGGTCTAATCGTGTTGCGCCATTGCTGTTATAGTAGGACTTCATCTATAACATCGTGGATAACTTTGACTGTAATAAAATGACCTTCCTGGAAGCTGGATATTGAGCAGTTGTGTATCAAGGTGTAGTGTTTCTAGCCCTCTGGTGGCTGAAATCGAGTTGCCATCTGTACTCCTTAATATAAAATAAATACAACGAAAATAAACATTTCGTTTAAAGTTCCATAGAACACTCAAGATAGATGCAGACAACTGCTAACAAATTCCATGTTTGGGAAATAACGCGATCCTGATGGATCTTTCCGCTGCCAAGCCGAATGGTATAAATGTTCATTACACCTGCTCGCAGTTTTTTTTATGCTGGGCATGGGTTTACTACCTTTGTTGTACCTAGAGTAGATGAAGCCGTTTCCCAGAGATGCGCAAGATGGTTCTCTGCATTAATAAGTGAATTCGTCCATTTCGATCAACTATGGATATGTTTCCATACAGTTTATAGTGGAGAGAGTATAGCATCACCCGATGCTCCCGGCCTCTCATCGGTTATTTAGTCCTACACAACGTGCTCCCCTTGGAAGCAAGACGACACTGAACAGCACAGGTTCGATCCCGGGTCCTCGCTTAGAAGCTTCTGGGTATTAAGCACGTTGGGGGGCAAGACATCCACTCATCTTGGAGCTGCATCTCCAAAGTAAGTGAGGGGAAAGAAGGATTTACACCTCCCCTCCACAATGCCCAGATGTGGAAGGTCTAACCTTTCAATTACTTTCAAGGCACGTGTCCACACGCGTTTTACTCTGGTAAGTGAGCATTTCATGTATTTCTTTAAACTTTAGGTGGGTCTTGGGGACCTAATTTCCGATTGGTTGGCAGTGTCCTCCTTCGTCATTGGTGGAACATTTTTTAGCCAATCCTTCCCATTGGGGGGAATCATTTTCATTTAAAGACAGTGGAGCAGGCAGTAGATCTTGGGCAGCACACACATTTTAATAGTGTTGATTTGGCACCAGGCATATGGGCTAATCTTTTCCCACAGTAAGACGCCCCTTCTTTATCGAATTTGATTTGCGCCATATTCTGTGTGAGCATCATTTTCAGGTCGGGTGCAGTCTATAAACCTAAATGTTTCCTTCTCTTGTGATTTTAATTTCCCAGCTTTGAAAGTGTGAGCGGAACCTGGTCAGTGAGAGCGGCATGACTTCTGACTTGCCCCATTTTTGTGTGTGCCCAAAAAGCTTTCCAAATTCCTGCCATTGGGGACAGTTATTCTATCCATTATCTTACCAGTCTGCTCAGGACTATAACCATGTCATCCGCATTACCGGATTTTGTATAGCTCCACTCCCACTGGGATTCGTCCGGCCCTTCGCTGTTACTCTGAAGTATTGTGTGTGGGACATGTCTACAAACCCTAACTCAAAGCCAAATCTTTCGACATTATTGCCAAAGTCAAACCATCAAACCTGATCAAAAGCTTTCTCAGCATCTACAAATAACACGGCACCTGGCCCGTGTCTCACCCTGGTCAAATGCAATATGCGTGGAATGGATCTCTTGTTAAAAGCAATTCCTCATGAAGCCCGATTAGGGCAAATGGATCAGTTTGCCACTGCGGCTGCTGCTCATCCTTTGAGTGTAAACTTTGACAAGAATGTTTACATCAAAATTCAGGAGGGAGATGGGCCGATAATGTTCACAGTCTATGGGGTCTTGTACCGATTCTGCAATAAGAGTTACTACAGATTCCTGCCTGGATACACTCACTGCTCCCAATAGTTTTGTGTAGTAGGATACACTGTTTTTTTGGCTTGCTTGTCCAGCACTTGTTTCACCCCTTCATTGGGTCACAGCAGTTTGGTTTAATTTTCTACACCTCCAGTTACAGCAAATTACATTTCACCTTCTTTCAGGTTTACCTATAGTTTTGCATGCTGCGACCACCACAATTTATTTAAGAAGGTGCGGCTCATGAACTCCCTTCCCCAGGTCTGCCTTGAATGAGTCCCACGCCACCCCTCTGGAGGCAGTGTCCCAGTTTTCCCTGTGAAATTGATTGGTTTGTAACTCCAGGCATTCTGCAACTGTGTTGCCATTCAGGATAGGCGCGGGAAAGCACTACTGCCACATCCCTTGCGAGGCACCAAGTACTCAACAGACAGAAGGATCTGTGCATGATCAGCCCGAGCCATTACTTTGATGGTGGTACTGGAGATGATGTGACAACCCTATCAGAGGTTAGCAAACATGCTGGTCCTGGACAGAAAAGTGAATGTGTGCTCTAATGTTAGCTTAACTCTCCGAGTATCCTTGAGACTGTAGGACCCCGTCAGGTCCCAGAGGGCCCTAGCATCTCTACCACCTTCTGGACACCTCCCAATCTTTAGATTCCCTCCCCTAAAATTGTAAATGCAATACCAATGTTAAGGCAAGGCCCTATTTAATCACACAGTGAAGGATTGTGCATTGACATCAGGCCTATAGATAATTCCTATTCTCCGTGAGAAGTCTTCTGAAGTCCCATGACACAAAATGAAATGCCCCTCTGCATATTTTATACCCTGACCTGCGTGGTATCTTCATAACAGAATGCAGACCCTGCTCATCCTACCAATTAGGTAAGGTGAGTCTAAGGGCCTCATCCTTGCAATTCCGTTACCACCACTTTTCAGGCGATAATAGAATTACCTCCATTTTTCCTGCACTGCCAAACTATACGCTTTGCCGATTATAGGAGGAAAAGTGGAGGATTTGCCTCCACCCTTCTTGCAAAAATTGGCGGAATTATCACTTAGTAATTCTGCCAAAAATCCCCAATGCAGTCCAGAAATGGGGACTAGCCCTGCCTTACCACCACTTGCAATCCCGTGGTAAACCCACGGGACCAAGTGGCGGCAACAGTAACCAATTTTACCGGTATTTCGGCAGATATATTGTGACATTTGGCCATGCTTCTTGTCAGGTCTCCTGATATTTCTCATCAGTTTGACGTTAGAAATCCAGAAATCCAAAGCAAAATAGAATCACATAACTGACAGACGATAGAAGAGACGCAAGAGCGGAAGTACTAACAAGATATATTTTCAAGCCATCAGTGACAGTGGCTCCTCCCCCCTTCCATAGCCACGAGTATCAGCACAAGAGTTGTATAGAACTGCAACATATCCCTCAAGGAATCCTCCAAGTCTCAGAGACAGTTCAAGTGTGTTTATTTGAATTATCAAGGTCCCAGGGCCATCCCTCTCTCTCACCTCTAAAAAGCACCAATACTCCCTTACCCAGGTCTCCTATTCCCCAGGTCACTACTATATGCCACTGATTCCACCCTACTGTCTGAATTCTTACTAGTACAGTGAGTGCAGGCCTAACAGAATACTTTCTCTATCTAAACTTCCTCAGGGACTTACTTCCTAGACTGTTTCTAGTCTATCCAGGTTTAGTGGTTTGATAGGTGTATCGGATTGTGCCTTACAGGCACTCGGCCGAATTCGGTCACCTTGCACGCCTCTCCCTCGCACATCCTTGTGCTCTCCTCTCACTATTATCCACATTGGCTGAATACCTTTGCCCGCTCGCATAGTCGGTCTGTTTTTAAGCAAATCATGTGGCATTTACAGAATACTCAACCTTGGTGAGTTTTACAGGAGCCTGACTGTTTTTGCAAATTTTTCAGTTGCCCACTAGATGGCAGCAGACAGCCGTTGGCGTGGCATGCCAAAGACATTTCAGTACGGGGAAGATTACAAATTAGCTAGGCCTCCAAATCTCCATTTGTGAAGTGATTTGAGTGTGGGAATACTAAATCCTCAGTCCGTTTTACACCCTGAGCTGAGTTCTGTTAATGTGGAGCACTGCATCAAAGTCAGCTGACCATTTTGCGTTGGGACTGCTTTAAAGTGAGGGGGAGGACTGGGGGTATTTATCATGAATTGGAGTTTAGGGGAGGCCAGAGAATGTGTGTGTAGTGGCTGTATGTACAGAGGTTTTTATTGTTAGGAAGGATATTTTTGCAAGCTCTGACTCTCTAAACGCGTGAATGTTTTTTGAGGGAAAAATGTTCAAGGGATCAGATATATTTGAAAACTGTTATACCCGTATCATTTTATTTCACAAAAATCTGGAATAGCGCCCATTGTTAGTAAGAGTAGATAAAACTATGCAGAACATAGAGTGTAAACTTCTTTCACACATGACAGGTGTCGCCCAAGTGTCAGCAATACAACTTGCACACAATAGGTACAGCACAGTCATCTGCATTTTAAGATTCCCTTTCATATAGGGCTTGACTGACATGCTGACATCAGCACTAGCTGGCTCAGGCTGCAGGTAATTTTTTGAAGCGGCTACAATATCCCATCCACATGTGCCAGAATCATTTCCAGTCTGAAGAGATGGGCTCATCCATTGGTGCAATCCCAGTTTCCCCCTTGCATTTATATGGCATGCCTTTCACCTATTTTGACTTGCTCTCTCATTGACAATCTAGTTAGACACTGTTTATCCCCTCCCCCATGCCTTCTAGACTGCAGCCTGGCTCCAGCTCTACCATTTAGTTTCGTATTCCCAGTGTAGATCTTGTCCCTTTTCTCTGTATTCCAATCCATCGCTGCCCTTGCCCTGATGCTAGCACCATCTCCTCAAATCTAGGTGTTACCACTTTTATTGGTGTCTCCTCAGTCTGGGCTTTTCTCCTATTTACCAGGCATCCCAAGCTAAGTACTGATGCTGCGCTCCCACACTGGGCTTCCCCCCTATCCTTGGTATCTAAGGTATAGGTGCCCTTTGAGTGGTCGCTGTGTCCCCTGCCCAGACACTTCCACCCACCGCAGGTTTCTTGTACCCCAGCTAGCACAGTTATGTTATGTTAACAGAATTTGTTAAAGCGCACGTATGCCCAAAGGCATCTTGGCACTAGTAGCATGATGGACAATTTTAATGAGTTAGCAGAATTATTAAAACAGTGTTGTTTTTAGAAGCTGTCGAAAGGCTAGGTGATCAGTAATTGCCTGTAGCGCAAGGGGGAGGTCGCTCCAGGCTTTGGTGGCTGCCACCAAGAAAGCACGACCTCCCGTACGGGCAAGTCAGTGCCCCAAACCAAGATGTTCCCGCCCCCCTCAGCCATGTCCCCATGCCACGGGCGGCCATCCACTCAGCTGTCCAACCCCTAGGGGTCACCCTTCTTCCGCTGCACGTGAACCACTAGGTCTCTACCACTTCAACTGTTAGATAGTTGCACGCCCCGTCCTCTTTCTCAGCCGCAACCTACCTTTAAGAATCCACTAACAGAAATATGCCTCAAATCCAACCCTAAAACCCGTTACACGAGCTAGCCCATTCAGAGGTGCTGAACAGCCACTCACCTGAACCTACACAAAAACCCAATTACCACTGAACCACCAAGGTTTAAAACCCCTGGTTCAGCAACCACAACCACACCAACTGCAAGCAACAACTAACCACAAGCAGCGAAGACTGAACCCCAAAGAGGATGCACACTTAAAGCAATCCAACCCACAACCCAAACGCCATGCCTCGCCACAAGAAAGACAAAGAAGCTAAAATGGACAATACAAATAATAAGGAAACCTCAGCTCTGCAAGAAGGTGTTGACCAGCAAGATCCCACAACTCCTATAAACTGCGTGAAGAAGAGGCCAGACAGCACAAGAACACATACAAAGAACAGAGCAAAGACAGACTACATCGCTCGCTACCTCTCCACATGCAACTGCTTTGTAAGTAAAGACGGACCACCAACAACAACCCAGCAGGAAATAAGCAAAACAAATACAGACCCCATCAGAGCGCCAAATGCAACACGACAACTGTTAAAACACCCTAACCAGGTCTACACCATCGAAAATACTCCAACTACAATCATGGACAAACTGGAATCCATTATCCTCTACACGCCCTATATCACCAAAGACTGGAAAAACACAACTCACCAGCCGAAATGAACCAAAACCAAACAGCCCTGCCATCAACCTAATCAGTGTAATCAACGAAGAGACTGACCACCAAAAAACTCTCCCTCCCAACAGGCACAACCAGGAGAGAACCACCATCAATGTAAACCCTACCGACAACACACCAAACCGAACCAACAATACAAACAATAAACCAAAAGGAAAATCAAACAAACTACACTGCAGCCTTCACAACATTAGATCCATGGCAAAACACTCAATAGAAACCCATGATTTTCTAAGCAATGGAGGCACAGACGTGCTCATTTTTACAGAAACCTATTTATCGGACAACTAAAAAGCCATCGCGAACAACGCCATGCCGAACAACTTTAAATGAATACATGCCAACAGTGAAAAACAAAGAGGAGGCGGAATCGCAATCATACACAAAGAACACATCCGAACATCTCAACTCACCCCTACCGACGTTAAAGACTGTGAATCCCTCCACATCAGGACCAAACTCAACGACCAAACCAACATAGCATTCCTCCTGATCTACCGATCACCATTTTACAACCCCAACTTCGAAACAAAATTAGCTGATGCTGCCGCCTCTTTATCAACCTACCACAACAACCTAGTCATACTGGAAGACTTCAAAATCTGGTTCAAAAAAGAAAAAGAAACCACAGCAAATTCACTCTGCGCACTCCTGGAAACATTGCATTTCAAGCAAATAGTAAATGGATCCACCAACAATGCCAGACACACTTTAGAGGCACTTTTCTGCAGAGAAGGACTATGTGCATCTGTGCCACCCACACTAAAGCTGATACCATTATACATCACACTTGAAACCCACCTACCAGATGGAAAGGAAATCCTCCATGCCAGCACAAACAGAAACTGGAAGAACCTAGACCTGGAGGCCTTAACAAACCTACTAGACTCAATCCTTCCAAGCAGAACAGAACACATTGAAACAACCGTAGACACAGCAGAAAACACACTCAACACCTGGATCCCCAAGGTCCTAGACCACCTGGCACCAGCAAAATCTTTCTAAGCCGCACCAAAAAAACGGGAAGAAAAATGGTTCATGGAAGAACTGAAAGAACTAAAAAAATAAAACTGCAAAATGGAAAAGAATTGAGAGAACAATACAACTGACAAGATGAAATAAAATAACAAAGACAGCTCAGACCATATAAATCAAAACTTCTCAAAGCACAAAGCAAAAAATACTATCATGCCACAAGAATAGAATCAGCAAACAGTCCACAGAAACAAATCTTCAAAATCATCAAAGAGATTTGAAAAACTCATCCTGCAAGAATTCCATCATCCCGACACAAGCACTTTGCGACAACATCACCAACCATCTGAGATCAAAAATAGATACAATCCAGAAGATCATCAACAAAACCCGAGCTAATATAACCACAACCGCCAAACTACAGACACCGGGCGAATCACAGAGTACAGAAAAACTCACCTGCCCAGAAGAAACCTTCACCACACTGATCAAGGGCACCAACCTTGCATGATCCCCAAGGGACACCTGCCCCTGACATCTTCAAAGGAATCCACAACCACAGAACCCCGGTGACGCACTTCCGGAACCTAATGAACCTATCATTCAAAAGAGGAATTGTACCATCAGCCTTCAAGTCAGCATTCATCAAACCACTGATAAAAAAAAGGCTTCAGATAGCGCAGAGGACCTGAGCAACTACAGACCGATATCAAACCTACCCTACCCAGCAAAGATCCTGGAGAACCATTTGTACAAGATCCTAATAAAATACGTCGAAACAAACGGAATACTCGATCAGTCACAGATTGGCTTCAAACCAGTGGGAGGAACAGAATCAGCGCTCCTATCGACATGGGACGACCTAAAAATAAACGCAGATGACTATGCCCAATCAGCCCTCATGCTATTGGACATACAAGCAGCCTTTGACACAATCAACCAGGCAGCACTAATAAAAAGACTGATGGAATGTGGCATAAAGGAATCTGCACTAAAGTGTCTTAACTCATTCCTAACAAACCGAACCAAAAAAACCTACCTACCACTGTTCACCTCGAACACCAAAACGATATCCTGCAGTGTCCCAGAGGGAACTAGACTCTCACCTCGGCTTTTCAACATCTACATGTGCCCACTGATGAAAATAATTCGTACCCACAGCCTAAATGCCTACAACTATGCAGACGGCACACAACTGATTGTAAAAACAAACACAACCCATTAACAAAATAACTGCCTCAACAACTGCCTCACGGACATCTACAATTGGATGACAACGAACAACCTTAAACTGAACCCAGCAAAATCAGAAATAATGCTCTCACCCACAGGATTAGATGCAGGCAAATCACAACTGGACTGGCCGACAGTCATGGGAACACAACCATAGACTACCGACATTCATGGACATCGGTCTATCCTTGGAACCGCAAGTCAATGCAATCACTTCTAATTGCAAACCTTTGGAACCCCATGCTCAAAGATATTACAACAACAGAAATAACACATCACCTTCCGGAAACGACTCAAAACCTGGTCATTCAACAGACAATGACAACCGCAAAAGGACACTGACAGCAATAGCATCACAGACAAACAACTGAAGAGTAGAGGAGATGGGTCGTTGCGCCACAACCAAGAACGTGGGTTGATACCAACAAGCGGCAACCGAAGAGTCACACCAGAGGCTCTAAAAAACCAAACTTACTAACCCATTTCCTGCTCCTCAAACATAATAAATGCCACTACACTAGCACACATATAATCAAATCAATTTTCACACCCACCTTCTCTGAGATTCTGAAAGCACAGGTAGAGTGAACCACTCGCCACATAGTCCATAACACCATCAACGACAAGTACACAACAGCCACCCGCGACTCAGGATCCCTTATGGATACAATCTAACCAGTGCACACAACGACAACCCACCCCAACATCCCATGACACACTAACACCAACACAAACATGAGCACACACCTGAGGCACTGAGTCTTACCCATACAGTTACAGCGCACAGGGCCTCCCACACCAACTCCCACAATACAAACCAACACTCACAGATTCCAGTTCCTCCTGGTTCTGAACCTTTCCTCTCATCCTATCTTTACTAACCGACTAACCACCTCTCTTGCTGAGCTACTCAAGCGCCTGGAGACTGCCCGTGGGTGGTTGCGGTGTGCAAAATAAATCAACATAACATATATGCCAAGGCTCCCCACATCCTCTCTGTCTCTAGTCTCAGTTACACTCTACCCTTGTTCACTGTCTTTCTCCCATTTCTAATCTTTTCCTGTCATTTGGCTCTATGCATTCCCACCAGTCTGCCGTTCTCAATGTGTGAATTCTCAGTCTTCCTCTAACTGTATTCTTTATCACTTACCCCTCTTTCTCTCCATCCCATTTACTCCAAAGTTCATCTCCCTCTCATGCTTTCTCCCTCTTTCTTCAACCCCCCTCTCTCACTTCAGTCTCTTTCCCTCCATAAATGTACCCCTCTGCATCCATTTGCCCTCTTCCAATCTCCCTGAACCTGCAAACAGGCATTGCTGCACATAGGGAGCTACTGCAAACTGGCAGCTTGCAGGTTAGCTGTTGCTACGGACAGTCAGACCCCCTTGCAAGCAGACAGACGAGGGAATTAGCAACCTCTGCATACTGGCTGCAATGGACATTAGTACCCGGCGAGAGACAATCAGAATGCAACAAGCATTCTGATTGTCTCTCGCCGGGTCATTATCCGGTCGAGAATCCTTCGATTCTCGGCTGGGATTCCAGCCGCCTTGTCCTCGGCGGGGGCGTGGCAGCCTCTCAGCCAATGAGGAGGCTCGAAGCGGGGCCATCTCCGCTCTGAGCCTCCCCACGACTGAGAGGCTGCCTTTAACCCCCGCCGGGGACTTGGGTAAGCTTTTTCCTTCCCTCCCTCTCTCCTCCCTACCCCACTTACCTTTTTGCTCCTGCGTCCCTGCTGGGCAACGATAGCAGGCTCCAGCAGTGTGGAGACTCAGAGCGGGCCATCCCCGCTCCGCGCCTCCACATTGTTGGAGGCTTCCATCGTCCCCCAGCGGGAACGCAGGTACTTTCTTTTTTTTTTCTTCCCCTCCCTCCCTTTCACCCTCCCAACCCGACTTACCTTCTGCTTTTTTTTTTTTGGGAGCGTCCGCTCCCGATGGCCGCCATGCAAAGGGAAAACGGACTCTGTTTTCCCTTTCCCCAACAGCCATTTTATTTATTTATTTATTTATTTATTCTGTTTCGAAACGCGACGAAACAGAAAAAAAAATGCCATTAACACCCCGGTTTAATGGCCCAGGGTGCTAATGGCAATAAGACCCTCGGCGGCGGGCCAATACCGCCCACAGGGGCATTACCTGGGGCGGTATTGGCCCGCCGCCTCAGGTCTTATTGCCACATAAGCATCTGCGACAAGCTGGCGGCTATGCTCATCATCAGCCCCTCAAGTAGGTAGCAGTCCATTAGAATCCCAAGCAAACATAACACGCTCTACCTTACCACCTGTAAAATGCCAGCTCTACAAATTGACTGCCATATTAACAGATAGGCTTGCACATTGGAACTCCATAGCGTCATGCAGATATACACATTAGCAGACTATGAAAAGCCTGTCAACTGGTATCACTGAACATTAGTAGTTCTGCAAATTTAAAGCCCCTCCAAACAGTCAAGCACACGTATTAGCAGCACCTCCATGCTGGCATTCCTGCTCCTTGGAAAAGTTATGAGCATAATCCTCAAGGTCTAAGAAAAAAGAAAACCATCAAAGTTATGTCAGAAGACAACACCGGAATAATAGCTCTTAAGTTTGAATCTTGGGTTGTATGGCTGTGTAAATCATTCTCAATACATTCAAAAGCACATATATCATCGAGCTGCACAGTTTTATTTATATACCAAGCATGTTTATAATCAAAGGTTATTTAATCATTAGTATGCCCTTTGATTAACACGTGTTACGGCCCCTGGCCTTTTTCAAAACCGGACATTAACTGTATAGAACACAATATTTTTGCAATTGAACAAAACAAAAACAAAACAAAACAAAAAAAAAAAATATATATATATATATATGTATATATGTATATATATATATATATATATATATATATACATATATATATATATATACATATATATATATATATATATATATATATATATATGGGGTTGGAAATGCGTACAGACTTTCAAGGATGTCAGAGAAATAAAAATGTAACAAACAAAAGTTAGTGTGTTCTGCCATTCAATCATTATGCAGTCCAATTTTCTCAGTTAAGCAAATCAAAAATCACAAGTTTTAAGAAAAGTATCTATTACCACAAACATTAGGGTACTTCGGCTTCAGTGCGATAGTTTATTTCAATATGCACCGTATTACTAGCAGAGATTATTACTATGAATTCTTAAATCAAAATTCACAAATTATGCGTCATCACAGTCCTTAAAGTACTTCGACTTGAATGCTGTAGGCTCTGTTTCGAAATCTACTATATTGATAACATATATATTGTTATTTGATCGGTACTTGTATAAACGTATGGGTAGAGTACAACTCACCCCACATGTTCCTAAGGTAAGGAATCTTGAAAGTTGCAATGTTACATTCTTGTTGCCTCATTCATTACTGGGAAAATCCCTGTGCCTGAGAAATTGTAATAGTCAAGTTATGCGATTGTCTTGCAAATGATCAGACATTGTGAAATGTGTTATGTGTACGCAATAGAATTATTTGGTTATAGAAGATATCTCATAATTGAAAATTTCACGTATTAGCTATGACTCATTAGTTATTCTTGACACTGATTCTTTGCGTTACACATGTGTTGTAGTCCTCCAAAAATGCTTTGCTTTCCCCAATCATCAGTTTTAGTGATTCAACATTGCTCGGTAGCGTGGATCATTATCTATTCCTCGTAATCAATCTTAGGGAGACTTGATTGGCCATCACGGATAATCCGCACTGCCTAATGTACAAAATATACTGCATTTCATTAGCACGCGCAATAAGCTTTAATGTTAGTCATCAATACGTCTGGGACATTTGTCACATTTGCTAAGAAATGAAGCATATTAACCCCCCCTCCGTCGCCAAAAAAGCCATTAACTCCCTTTGTTCACGTGTCCAGCATAGGTTGCCTAATGGGGTGAGTGGTTCCCAAAGATACTAGCAATTGGAGTTAATATAAATATAAATTATGTTGCTCATTCAGGCAGTATGCTGCAAAACAATACTACTTTCATTTCTCACCTTGATCTATTTGGAGCTCAGTTCTCCTCGCAGCCGCGTTGTAGAAAAACAAACGCGGATGCCATTTTGTTTCACTTTTATAGTGAAAAGAAGATGTTTTAGCCACACACCCCCACGTAACTGACCATTACATGGGGGTACTGCAGTGGTAAAAATTAAAACGAGTGAATACTTCGAACAATATCGTTCTTGTATTACTAATAATAGAGTATTGGCATGAATCATAATGTTTGACTGTGTCTAAATAAAATAACAGAATTCTTATGATGGCGAGCAATTTAGTTGCATAGTTAATGATAATCTGACTTGTTATCAATGATCGTACAACTTTCTGTAAATTGTGATACAATAATATTGTGTTTGACTGATCTAATGACATGAGTGACTGTAGAGAAAGTTACCTGTTCTGTGTTTACCTAGTCTGCTGTCTTCACAAACATTGTTGGCCCTCATAATCCACAGGTCATCAAGCACTGTTTCAAACTGCAACACACTGTAGAGGAGCAACCTCTCCCCCTCTCTCTGGTGACAGACAGGTTAAGATGGTATTTAGGGCCAATCACCTCTCCAACTTTGTAAAAATCAGGAGTATTGTTTATTGAGTCAGCTAGGCTGTCTTTATTTAAGGCAAGTACATAGGAAATAGGTAACACTGGACACACTTCTTTAGGGGAGCAAAGAACATAAAGCAATGCTTACATTGCTCACAACATAATTACCACCGAATATATATTTCAGATGTAAGGGCAGCAGCAGCGTGGTTCCAGACCATAGACCAGCAGGAGGAAGGATGTTGGAGTGGATTCTGAAGGTGACGTTTGGACCAGGTGATGCGTGGATAGTGGGTGCAAGTGGTACTGCATTGTGAGTGTGCATGAGGGACTAGCCAATGTGTTTAAGAGAGGAAGTGATGGGATTGAATGTGAAGTGATTATGTAAGTGAAAAGGGGATGTTTGAGTCGAAGGAGGGGTGGAGCAGTATTAGTAGTAGCTTAGAGGATACAATAGTAGTTTGGAGGAGGGTGCAGCAGTGTGGAGGAGGGAGCAGTACTGGGGAAGAGGGAATACTAGTAAAAAGGAGAAAGTAGTAACATCAAAGGGTGCAGGCAAAGCTTAAAAGGAGTGTGAGATATCAGAGGGACAGATAAGGAAGACACAGGGAGTAGAAAGAGTGAAGGCAGGAGAGTAGTGAGTGCCTGGAAGACACACTCCAATCCCCTTTTTATATTACTAACCACAGGATAGTATAGGGAGATCCTAGGAATTAGTAAGGATGTAGACAATAGGATGGAAGCTTCTGTATATACTAATCTGGGGAGTAGGGACATCTGGGTTAGGGAACATTGGTGCTTTTAAGAGGAGAGCCCTGAAAATTCAAATGCCAATACCAATCTAACCAAACAAGTAAATATGACTGCCTTATCCACTTCCTACACTAGCAAGCTGATCAGGGCTTGCAGACCCCTACTGTCTTCCAATAGCTGCCTTATACTGGCCAGAGCACTTATACAGTCCAAACTGGACTACTGCAATGGCCTATACTTAGGCGCCAACAAATCCATAATTAATAAATTGCAGGTTCTGCAAAATAATGCACTCAGAGATGCATTAACATACCGAGAAGAGAGCACATTTCGACAACCAGAAAGTTGTGCAAATGGCTCTCCATACAAGAAAAAATTGACTTAAAAACTATCTGCCTCACTAACAAAGCTTTGAACCACCAATCCCCACCATACCTCACGGACAAATTTACTCTAAAATCGTCAGCCAGAATTACGAGATCTACTAACACATCTTGCCTGGTGGTGCCCAGGTATTTCCTTAAAAGAGCTGGCGGAACCACTTTCCTGGTTCTAGCCTCCCAATTGTGGAACACACTTACACAGGACATCAAAACTATTCCAACCTTTCAAAGATTCAGAAGTCACATATTCACCTGGTTACTGAATGAAAACTAACACTACCTACCTTACATTTGGCATCGCCCTGTACTCCCATTCCCTTAACTGTATATATCATTCTCCTTGCCTCGTATTTCACACCTTTCTATGCCCCCCACCTACCTTTGCCTTTCCTTTGCTATATGAATGTATTATCTGTAATCTGTCTGTATAAACTATATAAACTGCATCAAGTAACCTTTACCTTCACCTCAAGTGCCCAGATACCCCTGGGTCAGGCGCGCTATATAAATAAAATAAACAAACAAAAAAACAAACTCTGAGACTTGGAAGAGACCCCAACACAGAGGTCACCCACAGCCCTTCAAAATGTTAAGGGGAGTGAAACTGATGAGCATGGCCAGGGTCCCATGAGAGCAACACCAGAAGAGGTGGGGTGTGACATATGGGGATGAAGAAGTCAGCATTCCTCTACAAGGATGAACCATGGTTTGGACCAGTTTACGAGTGGAGGTACCAGCGGGAACATATGGAAGAGTTCTCCAAAGTCTGGATTGGCCACAAGCATTCAATTGAAATCGGAGCGGGAGTGATTGACCAAGAGTACTGGGGAGAGGTAAAGGTAACCATGCTTAACCTTGGAAACACCACTTGTATTGTGAGATTGGGCCAACCCATAGCTCAACTGATATGTGAGGAAATCTTGGTCCCAGAGGCCGAGGAGGCGGAGACAATGGTACCCACAGAAAGAGCCAAAGCAGGGTTTGGCAGGATGACACAGGGACATGAGGGGAGAGCCCAAGTGCAAAAACCCCTGGGACCTGACTCAGTTGAATTCAGCAATGCTCATAGAATGGATCCACTTCTGGAGCAGGCTTGGAACAACTTGATATCAGAAGCGGAGTGTAAAACCCTGAAAACAGCACACTTTATTAATGAGGATGAACTCTTATATCAAGTCAATGTTAACCCATGAAAAGGGGTTATTGGTGCCAAAGGAATTTCGAAAGGCTATGTTAGAGTTGGCACATTCTAACCTGACAGTGGGACTTCTCAGACTGGAGTAAACACAGAAGACCTTGCTCAGCTAGTTGTACTGGCCTGGGGTATATGCCGAGGTCAAAATGTTTTGCACCTGCTGTCTAGTCTGCAAATGACCTTTATAGGTGATTTTCTATGTCAGGGAATCAATTTGTTCTTGTGATCGTCGACTCTGTGACCCAATATCCTGAATATCCGATATCCTGAAACATTTCCTGTATGAAACAAAAACACCAAAGAGGGTTCTCATACCTTTCTTTTTTCAGATGAGTTTTCCAATGGAGGTCCTCAAGACCAGGGAAGTATTTTTTTGTTGAAACTGATGTGCCAGATGAACGCGCCGATGAAGATCAAAACCCTCAGAGTCTACATCTACCATGCCTCGACTAATGACCTAGTCCTTAGGAAACTGCACTTCAAAAACAGACCAAAATGGGATGACCTAACACTGTGGGCTTTGTTTGCAGTCTGAACAATGCCAAGGTCATCCAAGGTTTCTCACTGTCTGAGTAGTGCTATGGCAGCAACACCCGCTATGTACTGGACATCATGCAGGAGGAATAGGAGGGATCAGAGAGCAGGCAGACTAGGGTCTATCCGATGGTAAGAAACACCAAAGAATACATGGAGAATGTGAGCCAATATGTTAAGTTAACCGCAAGAGGCCCAAACAGGGTAATTTAGAGGTTGTACAGTAAGTGGTCCTCTTCCATCGTCCTCATCACAAAGCATGATAACACATGCCGATGTTGCCTCAACCTCTGCTGGCTAAACGAAAATCTCCAGTATCGATGCTTATCCCATGCCATTAGTAGATGAGTTGGTGGATACATTAGGCAAGGCATGATTCATTTCAACATGTGACTTGACAAAGGGCTACTGGCAAGCACCCTTGGATGAAGGAGCAAAACTCAAGATGGACTTTTCTTCTGCAGTGCTGAGGATTGTATTCAGTTCACCGTCTTGGCCTTTGATCTGCTTGAAGCCCCAGCAACATTCCAGAGACTGATGGACAAAGTCCTGGCTCCCGGCTGTTCTTTTGCTGGGCCTACCTCGATGATATTGTCATTGACAGTTATACCTGGAGGGAGCATCTAAACCATCTGATGGCTGTTTGTGAACAATTCTGGAATGATACTTTGTCCAGTCCAGTGTAAAATTCCTAGCCTTCCAAGTTGGTAACAGGCAGGTATTGCCTCAAAAAGTCAAGGCCGAAGCAGTCCAAAAAGTACCCTTGACCAATCACAGAGAAGGTCATAAGTGTTTTTCTTTGGTTAGTCGGCTGTTGTAGACAATTCATACAAAACATCTCAGTGAAGGCTGGACCCGTAACCGTTCGATCGGGAAGGTGCAACCCAAATATTGTCTAGTGGGGTAACACCCCCCAAAGAAAACTTAAACTAACTCTAGGAAGTCTTGTGAAAAAGCTCAGTATTGACCATGCCACACTTCTCTGAGGAATTTATTCTGCAGACAGATGGTTCCATTGTTGGCCTTGGGGTGGCTGTCACAAATGCATTGGGGGGAGAAACTATTATGTATATCAGCAGGAAATGAGTTCCCAGAGAAAACAACTATCCCATAGTAGAACATGAATGCTTAGCTATGAAAGGGGAAGTGTTCAGCCTGCGGCACTATCTCATAGGCTGGCAATTCAAATTAGTGACAGTGCACGCTCTTTTAGTTTGGATGGCCAGGAATGCGAATATGAATCCTTGTATATTTAGATAGTTCTTGGCCCTACAAACACATTGTTTCAAAGTGGAACGTCAGACTGTGGGCAGACGGGCTATTCTTGACTTCCTTTCCAGATATCCAGAGTCAACTAGTCGACAGGCAGAGGGGGAGGACTTAGAGTACCCTGACATTGTCAAGAGGTGATGGCAACCCCCCTCAACCTGGGATGGGAGGCCTACACAGAGAAATGCAGTGCCAGTAGTACCCCAGAGTGAGACAGGGGCAGTTGGGAGGGCCCAATTCCTATACTCTCCCCATGTGCCAACTTATATGTGCAGTTCTAACTTGCATCACCCCATGCCTTATGACCCAAAATGATGGCAGATTGTTCTCTTCTCAGTTTCAGAAACCTCACAATTCAGCAGTGCAAACACCCAGGAGGCAGAGAACCAGCAGCGCCCCACACAGAGACTTCTGAACACTCCATCGGAGTTAGAAACCCACCAGAGAAAGAGACACGGTTTCCACATAAACAAACGTTCTTGAGTCCTATTCAATCAGGGCCACGAGAAGGGGAGGAACCGTGACAGGCGCTGGAGCGCCTACACAGTGGTCCCAGAAATCGCACACCAGCCAAATGAATGACTCAATGCAGTTTAGATTGAATGACTCAATGCACTTTAGATTGAATGCACTTTAAATTCCATTGCTTTATTTGAATTTGTTCAGGATTTGACTCAATGCACTTTAGATTGAATGCACTTCAACTTCGGTAGATTTTTGTTGTATCTGTGCAGGATTTCATTGTATGACCTAGAGAGCCACAGTCTCATTCCTTGTGAACCTTGGATCACGAGGAGGGAGTTCTGTTCCTCTCTTTCTATACCGGCATAGGCTGCGTAGCGTGCCAGCACTGTTACATTTGAGGAATTGTTTTTCATGATGCCTTGTGCTTTTTATGAACATCTGATGTTTAGCATGAATTATAGTAAAAACATTCAGATTTATCATTTTTTATTGTTATTATGTGAATAATTTTATTTTTTATTCCTTTGAGATAATGTCCATTCCTATGTTTTGACCTGGCCCTTCCTTTCAACCAACCAGTAGAAATCGTTCTTATATGTTTGAAAAAATGTTCTTGTTAAGTTCCGTGAGACATAACCTGTCTTATATTATTGTTCAAGAAGCTTCCCCAATGTCCGCGATGAAGGGGATACCCATCTCTTTCGGATGTGTCAGAAATGAAAGCCAGACACAAAGTTGTCATGTTTTTGGTTAAAGACATTTATGAATTATAATGGGTTGAGAAACTGTCTCTCTGACTCTGTTCTAAAGAGGAACTTCCCTACCAAAATCTAAGTATCTGTCTGTGTCAGGATGTCAATAACTGAAAAGCTATCCTTATGTCCAAAACATCCTATCCCGACCCTCACACTACAAAAAAAACAATAAAACATTAAAGGAAATGGCTTCAAATGGATATTGGCAAAAAAGTGTTCACAACTGAAAATAAGAATAGCTCCAACAAAAATGTTCTCCAAGGTGGAAGCCTTGGATTCAGAGGATGGATCCCTTCTCCAGGATTCTTAAGTAGGATGGCAACTGTCTCTATTACTAATAGTTCCTTTGTGTCTCTCCTTGATTCACAAGGTTCCTATTTAGGCAACAAGTAATTTAACAGTTGTAACAGTCTTCCTTTAAGACAAATGGCTCCTTTGTTTAGAAAAAAACTGTCTTTCTTTAGTATTTCTGGAAGCTTTGCAAATTGCCTGGTATGCTCTCCTGCCAGGTATTTTCTTGCAATTCCAACTGCCTGGTGTACTCTCCTGGCAGGACTGCCAGGACTCCAGGAGTTGAAGGACGAGAGTAGTGAGAGGAGAACATCAGGAAGTGAAAGGGGTGGGAATATGTGGGCATGATAGAAAGAAGGCCAAATGGGGCAGAGTATATGGCTGGCACAATCCGATACCCCTTTTAGATTACTAACCACTGGATAGTGTAGGGAGTGTCTAGGAAGTCCCTGAGGGACTTTATGCAGAAAAGTTATCTCTTTAGGTCTTTGCTTCTGATATCAGTAAGGACATAGATAGTAGGGTAGAATCTGTGTTATATACATATGAAGGATTGTCATGTGGCCAGGGGTGTAGAAGACTTAGCTTTTTAACATTTTTATTAATAATACAATGATGTTGGTGATTCCATCTCAGAAAAGGTAGCCTGCTAACCAGACCCCACTTTCAACAAACCCCATGCTGAAATCATGGTGTACCCCGATGCCTTGAAGCGTCAGTGTCCTGATCTGCAGCACCTGCACTCCAGTGGCACAGAGCAGGTTCAGAGGTCACAGGTGCCCTCTTGGCAGCTGCACTGCCAGTCAAGTCACTTCCTTGCAGGAGCTGATTCTAAAATATGCACCTCTGTTTTCAAACTACATAATTATAT
The DNA here is from genome assembly GCF_040938575.1 of Ambystoma mexicanum. Taxonomy (NCBI): domain Eukaryota; kingdom Metazoa; phylum Chordata; class Amphibia; order Caudata; family Ambystomatidae; genus Ambystoma; species Ambystoma mexicanum. The sequence continues at coordinate 325,328,582 of NC_090939.1, read as the reverse complement.
GAAATCACCATCCTACTGGCAGTTATATGGGCCTGATCATGAGTTGGACAGTATACTAGCTGGGATACCGCCCAACTTTATTAGCGTTAGCGCCCACCTGTCTGGTGGTATTACTGCCGGATCACGTGTAGGGCGCTAACTGTAAGTCCCTATTCCCCATTGGGTCCATTGGACCCAATGGGGAATTTCCTGTGCAATCACCGTGAGGTAATACCACTGGCGGTAATTGTGCCGAAAATGGTAATTTGTCTGCCAGACTTGAGATTGGGCAAACCCTTAAATGAGGCGGTAACACCATTACCGCTGCATTTAAGGGCTACCACCCAACTCGTGTTCAGGCTCATAATATTTAAATATAAGCCATACCTGAGTTAGCGGTATAGTGACTGGTAATTCACATAATTATTAAAGCCATACCTAATCTGTATTACACAAGTGTCAACACTGTGAACTAGGCCACCCATGGATAGGCTATGTGTATTCTCCCTAGACTTGCTGTCTCTGCTGAAACCAGAAGGGCAGGAGCCAGTGGGAGTTGCCTCTCTTTTGATCCTTTGCCAGGTCAGGTAACACCTCTCACCAGCAAATCAGCCTCTCAGCAGGAGCTGCCTGGGAAACAGAAATCAAAAGGCACACCCTAGACAAAAGGACTAGCCTCACACCAGGATGTTGCATACCAAAGGGACTTTGGTTCTATGGGTCTGGGAATGGGGCAAAGATGGTGTGGACAGGGAGATGGATCTCAGCACAAGTGGGGAAGTGTTCCACCATCTTGTTTCTTTCCATAACTCCATTTCCTTCCTATCTCCTCCAATTGCTTTAGCACAAAGCACTTTGGGTATGATGCAAACCCCACTTGTCACAAGGACACGGATTGGACCCCTTAAAGCAGTGTTGATTTTGTCCAATCATCTCTGGACTTTTGTCTGTAAAAGAGGGGGTCTCCCACCTCTTCTTTGATTCACTTTCTTTACCATCAAGGTCATAACAAAGAGTTGTTTGGACCTATTTTTGGAAAATTGACCTGAGAAGGCGTCCAAAGCAGAGACAAGGTCTGCTCCCTATACACTCCAACGGCACATTGGGGTTGACTCTACTGAGGGCCAGGGCCTGCCACTCCATCCCAAACCACCTTAGGCTCGGAGAGCATAAACTAAAAGGGGAGAGCATAACCTGAAAGGACTACCCCTGTACTAGATCCACTGCCATGCATCTCACAGAATTCTGAGGGCCAGAGCAACCGGAATCCCTGTTTTCTTTCGTCATACTGCTTCGAACTACCTTTGGATTATGCTCAATGCCGTTCTGTCAATAGGAACTGCTTGTGCTGTTTTTTGCAGCCGCCCAACTTTGAAACAGTGCTTGCAGCATCCAACCGGCTCGACACTTTATGACGCCAGCAGAGCCTTGTAACCTGTCTGCCTCAAGTACCAGCGCACTGTGCACTCAACTTGCAATTGCAACATCGAAACATCAGGAAATCGCATCGCAGCTCAACACAAACCACTATATATCTGAGTCACTCATCGACCCGAATCAACAGTACTCATCATTTCGAAACACACTCAATCATCGAAACACTCCTGGTGAACCAATAAACCTACATTGCTCAACACTGCCTCTAAGCCGCATGTAGCAACTGTTTCACCCGACTTGATGCTGACTCGCCGTCTGGATCAAGGCGACTTGACGCCTTCGACAATACTAGCAAACTTAAGCTCTTGAAGTACGGCTCAATGCTGTTGACTTTCAAACATTTGAGACTGAAGGTACTTTGAACTGACCCGGTCCCTCCGGTCCACTTCCAGTGAGTGGCTTAATCCCTTTTGCACCTTTTCCATCAATAACATATCCTTTTAAATTCCTTATTGTGTTTCTTGTCTGATTTCCCACTGCTGAATACCCAGTGTTGCAACATTACACATTGCATTTCTCTGTCTTTTCTATACATGGTTAGGGTTTTTATAGTGTTTTTACAGTTACTTTTTTATTGTTGTGTATATATATTTTTATAGAACCTCGATTGAACATCCCTTTTATTTTGGACTGTTGTACTTTGCTATTTGGTTTGCTACTTAATCACATTCACACCCTTCGATCAATCAATGTTACCACCAATGGTGAAGGGGTCACATCTCTTAGATGTGCTTGTTTTATCTTTATGATTGGGAGCACTGTTTGTTTGTAGAGGTGTGGGGGCTGAGTACGCATTTTAGTCATTTCTCATCCTTATGCTCTTGCAGATCCGAAGTCATTGTGACACAGCCTAATCTTTTGTAAATAATAAAAGTGTTCTAATAACATTTGTATTTATCATCACCATAATATACTAAAAAAAAAGGTTACACTTTCATTATATACAAGCAATACAGGTCTAGGTGGTCTCTCAAGACTGACAAACATACATTTTTACCATTAACCACTTCTACTGAAAGCATTCAAGCCTAGCGGAACAGTGTCATCAGGAGCTCTGAGTCCCTCCTTGCATTAAATGGAGTGGCATTTGCACTTGCTGTGATGTGGTCCAATACCATTATACCAATTGCAGTCTCCAGATTGCTTCTCTAAAGCGCAATGTAGGAAAGACCCAGTCATGCTGGGGGCTGCACACTGCATCGCACTTTCAAGACGCATCCTGAAGAGCTGAAAGAAGATGGCGCGGGCGGGTAAAGGTAAGTGAGGAGGGCCCCCTGAAATAGACAGGGGGAAGGGAAGTCGGTACCAGGTGACCTTTTGGGAGCTGGACTTCACCGGGCTGCCTGCTGCAAGATCGTTCTTATGTTTGCATTCTTCAGAATTAGTTTGAATGATACTGCAAAAGCATCATAGATTACAATTACAGAGCTAATCTATGTACCAGGAATGGTGCTGGATTGAGTTCCAGTGACTTTGGCCACATTGGAGGAATACATCACATTTTCTGAGGGTTTTTAACACTTCCTAAAAATGCTCATTACTAAATTCCTGCTATTGGTGCATACTTGCAGCATTATAATCCTGTTCGAGTAAATGCAAACGTTCCCAGGCATAGAAAAAGGGCCGAAGAAATAGTTTGATTGGTCACAGCAAAAAAAGGGTTATTTAATGGTTATTTAACTAGAAATGAGCAAAGAATCCTCACCTGACATTCCCAAAGCGAGTCACTTGAGTACAGTATCAGTGGATCCTCATTTAAAGTTCAACGGGTAGAGATATATGTGGACATTCTGAATCCGAGTGATTTGCCCGCGGCTGAAAGTACCGCAGGCAAATCGTTTGCATGAGAAAGGTGCAAACTACTACTTTTTTCACAGTGACATTAGATTGTTCCATTCTGAGATAACCGTGTTTGCTTCACTCTAGTCCACATTCATTGAACTGATGTTTCAAAAGGAGGATGTCTCCCAGATATTGCTTCCATGCACTGCAGAAATACTGGCGTTAGTGGACTCCACAAACAGGAGCAGCAATCATCCTAGTGCCATTTCCAGACTAATGGACTCAATTTCACACAGCATGCAACGTTATGCCCCCGCCCAATTTCTAATTAGCTCCGTCTGCTTCTCTTATGGGACAGTCACACTCCCTATCACCCACTCGCTGCTTTGTCTGCAGCCATCTCAGAATGATGGCACTTTAATGTGCCTATATGCAAAACAACGAGAATCCTTGAGCAGAGATCTTCAAGCTCTGATGTTTCTCTATGATACTATGGACATCTTATCACAGGGGTAGTGGAAGTGACATCACACGACCCTTGACCTCTGATGACATCACAGGAAGTGATGTCATTTGACCCCACCATGAAAAGATATCACGGGAAGTGATGGAACACGACTTTTCACCCCATGACAAAACAGGAAGTGGCATCACATAGCATTGTTCCTAAGTACACAACGAAAAATATGGTTATGTATAACTATATTTGGATATACATTGCATACAAGAATGGATCGCCATATGTATCGTTAAGATCAGTGTGTATCAGTGTGTGTAGGCCCATATTAACAAATTACTGTGAATGTAAGTAGACGTCCATGGCCAAATGATAATGATGTGTTATTATAAAAATATGCATATAATATCACCCAACCTGTGTTGGTACTCATTTATCGACCTAAGAAGGATGAAAGGCTGGTTGGTGTTAATGAACAGACTAAATCAGTGACTCACCCCCTGAAGTGTACCTGAAATAAACCTTTAATGAGTCTAGAAATTCCTATTCTTTCTTATTTAGGGTCACTGCTTAAACAACATATATATATATATATTTTTTTTTTTTTTATTATTATTTTTTTTTTATATTTATTTAGGGGTAGAAAGGGACGTCCCTGTCTAATCACTTCGGATTCAGTGAGTGACCATTCTACCATGACCTTTTTGTTTCCCATGATTCAAAATCTAAGGAGACAATTTTGCAGGTTTTCAAATCTGTGGTAAGGCAGCCCAGATCCAGCACTGGAGACTCCTCTATTTTAATGTCTTTGGTGAGGAAAATTAGAGCTAGCAGTTAAGATTTCTGGTAAGTGATTTAGGCATTTCATGTGAGTTGCGTCCTCCAATAGAATGCAAAGTCCCATTCAGTCCCTTTCAGTTAAAAGCAGAAGCTTCCCTTGGTCAGATTACAAGCTCAACTGAGTGAGGTGGACACGCTGCTCTGAGTGAAATGCTGTGTTTTATTATTCTGATTACTACAGAATGCAGGCATAATGAATAGAACAAACAATACAATATACCAACATCACAGCTTAGAGTTGGAATCATGGTATACTGTGGTGGCTAATCAGTTGGTTCATCGCTCATAAGGAAGAGACCAATAGTATGAGACAGGGAGTTTCATTACTTGCACAGTGGCAAATTATTTCCAAACTCATAGTCATGGAGGGTACCTGTGACAAAATCACTCCTGCTCTGCAGGAACACATGGATGGGTAGTGGCTAAAGCACATACTTAGCCCCACGCTACTAGTAAATCAGCTTTAATAAATGTGAAATAAAGGTGAAACAGGCACAGCCCAACAGATAGACCTCCTTCGCCTCTTTTGGTAACATGGGCTGAGGGCAGGCTTTACTCTTCAGGAGTGGCATGAGCTGATACAGAAGCAAGCCAAACAACAACAGTGCAATGGTACTGTTAGGCAAAGTTTCTATGCAGTACCCTCTGGAAACACTAGAAACAACTCTGACTACAGGTATAGGAAAGTTGAAACCCAACCTTTGGTATAAGCTTATACTACACAGTTTTGGTAGCGTGTTGAGCAGCCAGGCTTATCTCAAGAGGGGTCAGTGTGAGCTGTAGTGGAGTTACACAGAGATTTACAGTTACAAGTATTCAAATAAACTCTTACACTCAAGGTTTCTTGAATAAACAATTATTAATTTATTCATCAGTCAGTTAGAATAAGCCTTCTTCAGAAGGGAGCAATATAATAGTAACACTCAAATACACTTCATAAAATACACACTCTTAATATTTCTAAATCAGTAGATACCCTTTTGGGATGGCCCACAGACACTACCTACACCCTCAAGTGACTTCAAAGGCCAGGGTGCTGGGGACATTAATATATCACTGTTGCATTTAGAATCATATAGTAGTGAGTCAAAAGGAAAATATTATTTAGAACATATAAGAGACCACAATTATTCTAAAGCAGGCAAGTACTTTTGGATCCCCCCAGAATGAGTCATTCAGTATGATAGGCTAGGCCAAAGTCAATGGGCAAACGTCTAATATAGGATGAAGCACCCCTGGTGGGTAAATGGAAAAGTCTTTGCACAATGTTTTTGAAGTCTTTGGAGAAAAGAAGAATCAAATGTAGATCCACAAGCTGATTAGACTTGTGAGTATTAGAAGATTCGAGCAACTCTAAAGCAAGAGGTAAGTTCTCTCAGACTTTGTACAGTACCTTTAAAATGAATAAAAGATGCAGCAGATGACTCCTGTTCCTGTGCAGCTCTGCAGGTCTCACTGTTCCTGGGCCTCAGTCGTGAGGACAAGAGGGAGGACATCGGGAGACTCCTGCAATGCAATGGGGTGGTCAAAACTCACAACCGGGAAACTTCACTTTCAGTGGCTGTTCAGTGTTTCAGCTCCTCGCGTCTACCACAAATAGCAACACAGTGGTTCCTGGCTGTTGAGATGGACTTTTCTTGCTTCTGGGGTCCCGCACTCTGTTGAGGGGGCTCAGGCCCGGTCAGTCCTGCTTCCTGGGAGTCCGGAGGATCTTCCTGGATCTCTTGGCCAGCTTAAAAGCAACGCACCCAATCTGGTGTTCCTCTCCCTGGCTATACGGTTTCCAGCAGCAACTCTGTGGAAATTCAACCAGCTCCGAGAGGATGTCCAAGTGGCTTACTTTGGCGTTGACTGGTCCAACCAACTCAAGGGGAGAACCATCCTTGCAGTTGTGGGATATTTCAACCCATGCCAATGCGCCCTTTTACACCCCTTTGCCAATGGGGAAAGAAAACTGCCAAAAATGGATGCACTAATCCCTGTGTGCGCCAAATCTCCAAAACTGTGCATGGTGCATAAACCACAAAAGAGCTGCACACCCTACCACACACAGGCAAAGTTGATGTCAAAGCAAGAACTCACTGCGAGAGAATGCCAGTGGGTGTTGTTACCTGTCACATGAATCAAGGCCCCAGAAGTGGGCTAAAATCCGAAAATGCCCTTAAATACAGCTTCCTAATCAATGACAACTTTCAAAGTGCTGTTTTGGTGCTAAATTCAGTTATTTTCCCAGTGAATTAGTGAAAGGAAAAGTGTGCTGAAATCTTAGATTCTCCAGGCAGTCAGAGGAATCCAGGCCTCGCTGACTGACAGTTGCATAAGAAAATTAGCTGTTAAACCCAGTATAAATGTCTTTCTTTTTCCTGAAAAAATTGCAAAATGGGCCTATTTAAAGCATGTTTGTGAAGGGCTTAATTCTTTTAAATGTCCAAATCCCTTATAAACTGTGCTTATTTTTATGTGTATCAAAGAAAAGACTCTATTGTAAATTTTAAAAGCAACCCAGTATTGGAGGTAAGTAACTGCTTAATTCTGATTGGGCATTTACAGCCTGGGAAAGTTTGACATCTCAGTTTGACACTCCCTTGCTAGAGGAAGGCTAATGGCTGCTTAATGGTTCCCACATATTGACACCAAGGAGCACAATGAGACTTCATTAGACATTTGTCTTGTTGCTGAGCCAAGAACAAAGGACAGGCTCTGCTGGGGAGGGACAGGATGCTTTCCTCTACACCCCACCCTGATCAAAGGGATCTGACAGTTGTTTGTTGAACGGAGAGAAAAAAACTCTGAACTTCTTGGTGTATAAATCTGTATTTGTTCTTTTTAACTGTACACTTCCTTGGAGTGCGCTTCCGGTATTCCTTTTCTGAACTTTTAAATCATACAAAGATACATCTTTGATTGGTTATGCACATCTTTGTTTTTTATTTCCTTTCAAACATAAACTTTCTTCTTCAAATAACCATATCCCTTTTGTCTCTCAACACGTGTTTCTCCACGTTTAACGCACGTGGTTCATCAGGAGAGTTTTCAATTTTTTCAAATTCGATAATATTCTCAACTTTTAAATCCTTTTGTTAAAGTTATTTTTTTCATTTATGGCAAACATTTATCCTTTCTTATCTTCCAGAAAAATTATATGGGATTTCTTATTTATCCCGGTACAATTGCCTTCAATCCTTCTCAGTCCATGCTACTGTATTTGTGGTTAAGTTTGAAACTCTTTAACTGTGCAATTTAAAGAAGGATAAGTCTGAAAATGGGTGCATGTTAACCTAATTTTAGGCTTTTGCTTTGAAGACATTGATGAAACCTGTATCACTTAAGGAACCAAAGTTACAAAACAACTCTCATTGTAGCAGAACTATTAATGTTTCAAGCTTAAGATTGTATGTACATGATCCACTGATAAGCGCCCAGAGATGTACCGAATTAGAAATTATTAATCCAAACTGTTATGATTAAAATTGATGAATCCCATAGAATGGGAAAGACAGCTCTCACAGAGATGGGAATTGGACACCAGGATAAACCATAAACAAAAATGTAATGCATGTGTCTGATTTTAGTCGAGGGCATAATTGTAAAAATGTGTATTTATGGGAAAGGTAAATTGTGGTCAAAATCAATGTGGGAGTTCCTAAATCCCATCGTAAAGATGACAGCTCTGTTCTGACTGCCAACCAAAACAAGGCAAGTGCCTGTGGCCACTCACAGCCGTGGGTGGTGTGTTTTCGAAGTTCTGCCCACACCATAAACTTGGTGATGTCATTTGGTAGTATAAAAATAGGAACTACACAACACATAGGAACACCAGAACACATCAAGATTCCCGCGCAGCACCTTGTTCCAGAACTCTTTATCTTGTAGCTGACTCCAGACTTCTTTGAAGATCCAGATTTCTTTGCAGAATCCAAGCTGAACTCTTTCTATCTAGACCCAATTTCAAACATCCTAAACTTGAAGGGATTTAATACTGATCCAGTTTGGGTTGCTACCATAAAGACTTGCCCGCTAAAACTCGCATCCTGCTATCTACCGTGTCCAGTGACCAGAAGGGCCCATCCAAATCCAGTCTAAGGTGCAGTCCGAAATTGACCAGAACCGCGCGCTGATCCAATCCCTCCAGAAGTGCCCTGCTGCTGGTAGACCTGACCCGATCCATGACCAGAACCTTGACGGTCCATTTTAATCACAAGGGACTGTAAGTATTAATAGGAAGAACAGTGGCCTATAGTATATTTGCATTGTCTTATCCCAATCTCAAACCATCCCATCTTTAATTTCAGAATCCTAGTATTGTTAGAACCATTTTTGCACTGATTTCTTTTCTCAATTGTTTTGCAAAACCATAAGTCATTAGTGATTTTGACTAACTTAAGTAAATCCCAGAAAGAATTAGAGTATCCACCACGTGAAGGGTTATGCCGGCCATATAACTGTGAAGATTCCCGGGTGGCATCCTCTTTTTCATAGTCAGTAATATAGTGTAATAAACCAATCTGTAATTTTTAAAACCGAATTTCTGTTTTCATTTTCACACCTATTTTGCAAAAACGCCTCTCACTAAAACCTCTATAACGTCTTCAGTTTTAAAGATAGAAACGAAATTTCAACTCTCACTGATACCTAAGACCCTTAGCTACATCCACAACCAAATCGAAACAGTGTAAAATCACATAGTGAAATTTTGCCGCAAATTTGCAGTTTTCAAAAGCTTACACGTGTCTTTTCCCATTTAAAGTGTGTCTTAAACTCCCCATCTGATCTAAAATATATACTGTTGTTTATCTTGTAGCTCATGTGTGTTAGGACCTGTTTAGAGTTGCTTTCCTCAGAATTCTTCTCCATTTAAGCAATTTCGCAACCTTTTGCACTGTTTTACAAAGCCATTATTCACCTGTCATTCTAAAAGCGTCTATTTCCAAAATTGATTTTCTCTCTTATTTGGGGAAGGAAGATTGCATTTAAACTCTAGACATTGTCTTTCATTCCTGAATACCTGCTGATTACTGAAATCTGTGTAGGATTGCTCATTGGTACCTTCAGTACTTTGCAGGGGGAACTATTAACCTACATGCTATATGTTCACAAACCAAAACTGTTCTTTTCTTGTGTTTTCTATTCTACATTATTTTAAGTGAATTCAATTGCTTTACTTATTTTCTGAATTGTATTGTCACCCTTGGTGATTGCTGCCCTATATCGATATATATATTAAAATGTATTTGTGATTTGAATATTAAATAAATAAATACATATTTACCTTTACAAACTAGCCTGATTCCTGGCCCAGTGTGACCTGGGGGGTATTTTGAGAAGGGTGTGATATGAGTGGTATATCATTCAGAATATTGAACTTATAGACACAAATAAAATAAGTATTTCATTGCGCACTACATGCTAGGCGAGACCTGGGTGTGTGCCTGATTTAAATCCTTTGCAGTGTGGGGGCTCGTGCCGTGATTCTGAATTTGAAATACCACCCGTGACAGTCTAACACAGCATACTAGCCTGCAGAGTACAGACACCTTGCTGGGTTGGGGTACTGTGCTACACTGTATAAGCACCTCTCAAAATAAATACTCCAAAAATCGGGGCTGTTTGTAAAAGTAAATTAACCCATAAGTCATAAGGAAATTGATATTTCTGAAATGGCAATCCCAGTAGAGATTAATATTGCTAGGCAACACCTCCTGCACAAACTGTTTGTCAGGGGTGAGTGGCCAGAACAGAATCAGCAGATCTGGCTAAAAGAAATCAAAGAACAGGTCACTGCTATAGACCTAGATGCATGGCAGGACAAGAGCCCATTACACCAAGCGCTCAGTGAACCTCACATGGCCCCGGAAATTAAAGAGGAGCAGTGTAAAATTACCAAAATAGCAACCTACCTGTACCTCCACATAGGGGTAATACAGGAAAAGCATGCAGAAAGCATAGTTCTGGCAAAGAAGCAAGGGGAAACCCTACAGAAAATCCAAACTAATCTGGACTCTGCAGAGCAAAGAATCAGAGACAGAAGCTAGGCAGTACTTGACAAAACTAAAGGAATATCTGGCCCTCTTACAGCAAGAGAAGGCAGAGCAAGATACCAAATTACAGACACTGTAAGATGAGTGTCAGGAAAGGGTTGACTCTGTACAACAGAGTCAACAGAAACTGGAGCATCAATTAAATTATAATAGTCTTTGCAGAACAGACCTTACAAAACCGCCTAGAATCCTTGAAAGGGGAAAAAAATAAAATAATTATTAAAGACATCCACTCTCAAGAGGAATTTGATGAGGAGCGGCAGAAGTCCAGCGCATTTAAAAAACAGAGGGACGACTTGGCTGCACAGAGGGGCACTCTAAGTCAGGAGAGGGACGCCTTAGGACAGGAAGTGAGTCAATTAAAAACTAAGTTAGAGGAAAGAAAGCTGGCCCTCCAGGAGCTTAGTGAAGTTAAAACCGAGTATGAACAGCTACTAGAGCACACCAGGCGGGTGGAGGATGCTCTGGAAACGAACACTCAGACCAATAATGACAAAACTCAGGAGGTGAGTCTCCTGCAGCAAAAATTGGCCCAGTATTTCCAATCCAGGCAGGAAGCACAGAGAGACAATGGGGCTCTCTGTGCAAAGAATGATAGGCTCCATAAACAGATAGCCATGCAAGAACAAATCATTGAGACCAGTAAGGCCTGAATAGAGGAGCAAAAGAGTCAGATTTTGGCATGTCACCAGGGAATAGGGGCCGAAAGAGAAGAGGTAGGAAGGGACAGACAAACCACTGGGCATGGCATCAGGACCCCTCTAATCAGGGACTCTAACCCCTTCAGTACCATGGACTCTGCCGCCTTCATGTCCACTGGCTCATATGAACCAAGGGCCACGGGATGGTAGACTTCAGCAGAATTGGCAACAGAGGACTGACAGAGCAGCGCCTCCCAGAAATGGATGGGTGGGCGTCTCTGTACAGATTCCCAAATGTTAGGGCTAGCCTCTCTGATCAGGAAGACTCCAGTGAGAGGAGACTCAGGGAACTGGATCCTCAAAAATACTGCCTAGCAAAGGATCATTCTGTCAAATTTGGGGGAGAACTCCAGGAAAGTAGGCCCACAAAGAGTATCTCAAAGACCTCTTCCCAGCTAGGGCAGTTGGGGGGGGGTACTCAGCCAATCCTGGGGGCAGGGGAGAGTCAGAAGACTCTTCTGAGCCCCACAGGCATCATGAAACTAGGCCCCCACATTCTGCAAGCCATTCTCAAGCTTTCAGAATCAGGGAGGGCCAAGAGGATCAGATAGTCACCTCCTGTAGCAGTGCCTCTGACTCAGAGGATGAATGGACACAGGTGACTAAGTCCAGAAAGGCCAACAAAATTAAGAGGGTTCTACTAAAAGATCCCCTGAAACAGATCAAGGCCGTTAGGAGCATCATAACTCCCTACCACAAAAATGGCAAGTATTCAGATTGGGAGCACCTTGAGTTATACGAGCAAATAATGGATACTTTCCATCTGAAAGATAGCCAGAGTTGTTTCCATTATGTCAAGTGGACATTTTCCCCTGAATACTCCAGCTTCTTTGCGGGGCTGGAGGATCAAAATCACTCAAGATGGGCCACCTACTGGGCGGCCATCTTAAAACATTTTTCTGTACATAGGAACCGCTACGAGGCCCGCAAGACGGCCTACAACCTGCAGTGTGGGGAATACTAGACCCTACAAGAATTTGTGCAAGAACTGAAACATGCCTTTGCGCAGACCACCAGGAGGGTGCGCACAGACAGTAGGGAGTTCATTAATACCTTCTTTCATGCACTCCCTAAATACATCATGACCCAGCTGGTGAGGGACTTTCACCAGAAGAGATCACTAGACTGGGTCATTGAACAGGCAACTCATATTTATGAAGTGCAGAAACCAGTAGAGAATAAAAATACAAATAAAAACCCCAAACCAGCCACTGCTGCTGGTAAGGTGGCAGAAGTGAAGGTTGCCCCCATTTTAGATTTGGAGATGGGGGGCCTAAAAATGTTCCTGTACAGAATCCATCCTCTAACCAGAAGGCCCGCGGGCCAATCCCAGACAGGTAATCAGGGAGGTAATCCCACCAATGGGACCCCTAACTCCCCTGATTATATAAGCCCCCGTTACAAGGGCAACAGACCCATCCTGGGCTATGTGTGGACTCCCCCAGCCCAAGGGGGGATCCAACCAGGTAGCAACCAACCCAGGAAACTTCCCACCTAATTTTCCCCAGGAGGGCAGTAACCCCCCAAATGCCAGACAACAAAATCTCCTGCCCCCGAAAGTCTGCAACCTAAGGAACAGAGGGCGGGTAGGAGAAATAAAGGGCCTAAAAAGACCCATTTTGTGAAGGAGGTTAGAGTCCTCCAATTTGAAGGCGAGGGGTCCTCAGAGGATTCTGGGAAAAGGATGTTCTCCTTCAGGTATGGGGGAACTCCTCCCAAAGAAAAATGGGTCCCGAGAGATCCTAATCAAGACTGGGTAAATGTGGGGACTGAGTTAAAACCGCCCATCATTGAACCCCATAATGACAAGCCAGAAAATCACCTTGCACAGATAAACTCTGGGGACTGCCTCCAAAAGGGGGGGGCGGCCCAGAATCAGAACCAGCGCAGCCCAGAACACCCCCAATATCCAAATGCCACATTTTTCTTACAGATTCCCAAGCTCCCACACCGAATCCTGGCCGAACCACCCCTGTGTCAGAATCAAGAGTAAAGAAGTTAACCCACCAATTGGCCCAGAATGCACATCATCTTTGCCCTCTTGAGGAGAAGGAGGGAAGATTTTATGCCCCGGTCCAAATACAGGGGCAATGTACATTTTTGGCACTGGTGGACACTGGATCCCAAGCCACCCTTCTGTCAAAGAGGGCCTTTGATCAGCTGAATTCAGGAAGGGGGGAGATACCAGATCCCTCTCACTCCTCTTCCTGGACAAGTTCAGAACTTCGATGGGAATGAAATTCCTGTCGAGGGGACTGCGGGTTTAGAAATTAAAATTAGGCAACACAAGGTGAAACACCCGGACATAGTTGTGACTCCAGAGGGCACACCATGTTTACTGGGGAATGACATCCTGCGTAGATTGTCTCTCCTAATAGATTGTGTAAACAAGGTCCTCTGGACCCAGACTAAACGACCAATAAAACTAAAACATAGCGTAAACCATGTTAGTCTAAATGCCACATGCCACACGGTTGAACAAAAACAGGAACACACTGAATTCCATTTCAAAACAACAAAATCCCTGACATGACAGTAATTGCAGTAGGACAACAAACTGGTGATGGGAAGTCCTTTCTATTTCTGAAAATCAACCTTCCTTCCAGTCTAAGGTGGCATTCCACACTGGAAGGAAATACTCTGTAATTCTATACCAATTCACAATCAGCAAATCCCACTTCTATAGTCCAAAATGATGAGAAACCAGCTCAAAGCTTGGCTGACATTCAGAAGATTGGAGAACAGTTGTTCATCCCTATTCAGTTAAATGAGGGGAACGACTGTTCTCGCCCGAGTGTGTGTGAACAACGGTAAGAGCTTCATCAGCGAAGCCATGTTCTGAAAACTCCCAAAAGATCCAGCCATTCCCACATTTAAAGTGATAGACAAATGGGAAATTGACCTGGAAACACACAATTCCAAACAGCTCCTGCCTTGCAGGTGTATGCTCAAAATTTCCATAGGCAACAAGAGCATAGTCCATAATTGTTGGGTTGTGTGCGATATCCCTGCCACATTTTATTTAGGCAGTGACATTCTCAATCGCTTTGCCATTTGTTTGGACCTAATAAACTTCAAAGCCTGGTCCTGATTAGCGAGTAATCCCATGGACTTTGATGATCCAGAGAAAGCATTTTGGTCAGCTCAACTGCTGCCATATGCAGTTGAAGTTCAGATTGGAGAGGAAGTCACCATCCCAGAACGGACCTGACAATTCCCACTTGAAGTAAAATTTAAAAGAGGACAGAAACTGCTAAATCCTGACGTATATGTTCACTTTAATGCCCATTTCCAACAGCAAGGGTTGGGGTTAAACCCAACACCACTAGTCAATACAGAACACAACACCATTCCAATAGTGGTGGATAACAGTGAGTTTAGGAGTAGCACTCTGGGCGCAGGCACCATTATTGGAATGGCGGTTGATGACTGACATTTTTTCATAGATTTAGGTAATGAACTGATAGGACCAATCTCCAATGACTGTGTTGACAGTGATAGCGATAATGACACAACACCAGGCATGATCTTCACCAGGCATGGGGGGAATTTCCCGGTGTACTCCTCCTGCCCTTATGGTAAGGAAGAGGTGACCTGTGACTTCAGGAAGGATGAGGTGGTCTTTCAAGTCCACCAAGACTGCCTTCCCCACCTGAAGCCATCAGTCCAAGTCAGTACTTTAACCAGGGACTTCTCCACCCATCTGGAGGAGGCCGCTGACATAGCCAAACCAGAAGTCTTTCCAGGCTTCAGGCAGATGGTTAAAGAGAGAGTCAACCTAGCTGATGCCTGTGAGCAAAAATTGAAACAGGTTTTCTTAGATTTTCAGGATCTCTTTGCGGTGGACTCATATGACTGCAGTTGCACCGAAATCCATACAACAACAATTTCCACGGACCCTGGCATGACTCCATTGTTTTGCAGCAATTGCCTCTAGCATCCATGGAGCCCCTCACAGAAATCATTAAAAACCTTGAGTCCCATGGGATAATTCATCCAGTCCACAGCACCTTCAATAATCCGGTGCTGGGGATTTTGAAACCAAACGGCCAGTGGAGACTTTGTGCTGACCTAAGGGAGCTAAACAAACGGGTCCACACTTCCCGATGGCCTCTTCCCTACATTGACCAAGGGCTGGCCAGATCCAAGGGTCAAAGGTATACACTGCCATTGACCTGACCAATGGGTACTGGACTGTACCTGTCAGTAAGAAGGACCAATATAAGCTGGCCTTTACCTTCGGGGGGCAGCAGTACACTTGGACCCGGACTCCCTTTGGATACATCAACTCCGGCAATTAATTTAATATCTTCTTGCATAAGGCCATGCCCGACTTGGGTGAAAGGGGTAACCTGGCCTATGTAGATTATGTTCTAATCAAAAGCTCAACTCTGGAGGAACACATACCAGAGATTCGTTATGTTCTGACACAGTTGAGGGCTGCCGGAGCAAAACTATTTTTCCAAAAGGCACAGTGGTGCAGGACCCGTTTCAATTTCTTGGGGCATGAGATAACTCCTGAGGGTCTCTGTCCCTAGGAAAAGAAAGTAGAAGCACTCCTGAAACTAAAAGACCCCACAACTCTGCATGAGCTAAGGAGCCTCATTGGACTGACTAATTACAGCAGAAAGTTCATTGAGGATTACGCAGAGATCACAAGACCCCTGATCCATCTGTTGAAGAGGGGGTCAAGTGGGAGTGGGGTCCAGAACAAGCAGAGGCAGTAAGACAACTCAAAAGAAGGCTCTCACAAGCGCCTTGCATAGCTTACCCTGTCAAAAACGAGGAGTTCTTCTTGGAGACAGGGTTCTCAAATACATGCTTGACTGCAGTATTATACCAAAAGCATGACAAGGTCAATAAAGTCATCACCTATGCGAGTAAGATTTTATCCTCTGTGGAGGAAAAATTCAACGTTTGTGAGAAGGCACTCCTAGCAACGATGTGGGCATTGAAGAATTACCGCCTGTTCCTGTTCATCCAGGGGGAACACATCATAGTGGAGACTCCACACCAGCAATATCTTCAAAGTGACAGAATCCGGGCCGGAAATGTGAGTAATTCCCGAATTACTTCCTGGATTCTTTCAATGCAAGGCTTTCCTGTGGAGGTCAGATATGGCCAAAACAAGAAGAGTCCCCTCGCGCAAGGTCTGGCTGACTTGCATGATCGTGCCAGAGAAAACTGTCTCGAGGACGAAAGTCTTAAAATCAAGGAAAACATGGAGGCGTACCTTAATTCCCCACACATAGTATATGAAGAAGACAAGTGTGAGGGAATGCCCACTGTCTATGTGAATGGGTGCTCCTACCATGTTGACAACAATGGGAAAAAAGGAACTAGTGGCCGGCGTGGGGAATGCCTGGGTGAATAATGTCCCAGAACCCTCCGCTGGGTACAAAACCGGTCCCTGTAGTATTTAAGTGGCAGAGCTGATGGCTGTGCATTAAGCCATCCTCACTGCTGTCCAACACCAACTCCACGAACTGGTCATAATCACTGATTCAGATTATGTCTGGAACGGGTTCGTGGAGCACCTGGTTAATTGGAAAACCAGAGGCATGCTATGTGCTAACAATAAACCACTAGAAAATGGAAAATGAATACATAATATTGATGATCTGGTCACCTCGAATGGGATGACCATCAACTGGAAAAATATCAAGGGTCTTTCTAAAGTAGAGGGACCAGACAAAACTGGAAAATGACCTAGCTGATCAGCTGGCCAAAACCGGAGCCATCCAATCCCCAAGCCAGGAGGCGTAGCCGGCCTCAGCACCAAGGCCTGCACTAAGGCTTACTCCCCTATCCCAACCTGTGATCTATCAGGCACCGAGGAGCAGGAGCCCCCCAAAAACTGCTGGAGCAGTGCATCGCTGCATGGGTGAGAAGCAGGAGCTTCTCCCCACACATCGAGGTAGGCCCGTAGGCTCACCCTTATTTGTCAAGAAATTGCCGTAACTTTACTGGAAAGCACCACTTTAATGCGCGCTGCCCGACATACCGCAAGAATTCTCCTTCATCTACCAAAATGTTCACTACTTAGCGTTACTTTGATGCTTTTGAATTAGCCTCATACTTCGTTGCTCTGCTGCCGCCATTCCAAGATGGCCACCCGACACCAGCAGCCGACCTACTTCCTGGAACAGGCTCCTCCAGGCTGCCGTCTTGTTTAATTGGTTCACCTGCCTTTATACTAAGCATATCTCCAAGCCGGGAGGCGTAGCCGGCCTCAGCACCAAGGCCTGTACTAAGGCTTACTCCCCTGTCCCAGCCTGTGCACGCCTTCCCAGCGTCGGATGGTCATTCTGCGCGGCAGACCCCCCGCAAGAACCCACTACAAGGTACTCCTTTTAACTGCTACCGCCTAAGAAAGTGCCTGAACACTCACTAATAGTGGCACCTACACTCCTAACTAGCACTGTCTGTGCCTAATGAACTGCCTCTACTAGCCCTCTGCACCAGCACGCCTTTCCAAGCACGCCTGCCCTACTGCAATGCAACGCCTGCCCTTCTTGCGGCTGCTGCTACTCTGTCTTTAAGACTGTTTGACTGCGTGCCATACCCCCGGCGCAGAACTACAATAGGCACATGATACTAAGCTTAGTTTCTCTGTCAGAGCACTAAGTGCTTCTGCTATTCTGCACCAGAATGATACTTGGGCAGCTATAGAGGGTTCCCTAAAGCACAGCAGGAGATTGTTCCCTACCTCCTGCATGAAAACGCTATTTGGATCTTAGCACACAGCATTGCCCATTATAGCATGTTAGTTTTTCTGCCTACTTAAATTGCAACTGTATAGATGTTAGCATATAGCACATTCTAACAAAGAGTGTTTTTGGCCTCTTGTACTAAAATTGAATCTAGATGTTAGCACATTGTACTTCCCAGGCCTAGCATGATAGAGCTTTCTGCCTTCTTAAATTTCAACTGCATAGATGGTAGCCTTTAGTACATTCTAGCCATGAGTGTTTCTGGCCTCTTGTACTAAAATTGAATCTAGATGTTAGCACACTGTATCTCCTAGGCCTACCATGTTAGAGCTTTCTGCCTTCTTAAATTGCAACTGCATAGATGTTAGCCTACAGTGCATCCTAGTCATGTGTGTTTCTGGTCTCTTGCATTGAAATTGAATACAAATGCTAGCACATAGCATTTCCCAGGTATAGCACGAAAGTATACTCTGCCCTCCTCCTAAAATAATACCTAGTTTCTAGTACCTTAGCAGACTCCTGGCATAACCTGAAGATGCCCCCTGCCTGCTCCATTAAATTAACTCAGACCCTTCTACTCACCTTGGCTATCCTCACCATCATGGCTTCTGCTACTAAAACAAACCCCCCTAAGGATAGAAATTTGAGACTTAGGTCGAGACTACCTTGTATCACGAACCTAAAAGAAACTATGCTAACAAACAGACTACCACCCAGCCCAAGATATCTCTGCCCTTATCAACGCAGACCACCAACTCTTTGGTTCGAACTCCTACCAAGAACCATATGATCCAGAATACCACCTCACCCAAACCATCACCACTACCTAAATCCAATAATACTGAAACGCTAACAGCGGCCCCCATTAACGCTAGATCAGTGGTAGCCTATGTGACTGAAATTTCAGATATCCTAAATAATGATAACCTGGACCTATTGGCCATAACAGAGACTTGGTTACATGAGGCTGCAGGAACGACTCTCATGTTAGCGGTTCCTGACAATTAGCAGATGCTTAGAGTAGACCGGCCTAATGCCAGAGGTGGTGGTTTAGCCATCATCTCCAAAACAACCCTTTCTATCAGACTTGCCTCGTCAGCACCCTACTCATCCTGTGAAACACTCACAGCCAAACTACCGCTCTCCAATAACTGTACTCTAACTATCCACTTGATATACAGGGCACCTGGGCCTCTAGGCACCTTCGAAGACGACCTAACCAATCTCCTAGCCAACAACACAAAAGTCCACTCCCAAACACTACTGTTGGGAGACTTTAATCTTGGCTTCAATGACACAGTTAACACACATGTGGAATCAATAGCTGCCCTGTTGAGTGATCATGGTCTTATTCAAAAAGTCCTCTCTTCCACTCACATTAAAGGAAGGACCCTTGACTGGGTATCTGAACTAAACTGTAATATTGACATCACTGATATTGTCCCACAACCATGGACAGATCATTACTTAATAACCTTCTCCGCAACATTAGATCCTCTCAACCCCAAGACTAACAATATGCTACCCCCTCTCCCCACTAGAGGTAAGAAGGATATTACTACTGAAAAACGTATACCTCTCCTTCTTCCAGCCATCTCTGGACTGGAAAGTAACGCCAACCCGGACATACTAGTAAATACCTTCAATAACGCTATGACCAAGGCACTGGACATGATTGCCCCTGTCAAACTGCGCAGAGCCAGACAGGAAGCACACTTGAATGCCTGGTTTACGCCCCAACTCAAAGCTTTAAGATTAGAAAAAAGAAAGCGCCAATCTATTTGGCGTCACTCCCCCACTGACAATAACAAAAACAATGTAACCGAACTGGCCAAATGTACAAAAATACAAAAAAGAAATAACCAAAACTAAAGAAAATACCTTTAATGATAGAATAGCCAAAGCTAATTCCAATACTAAAGAACTCTTCTCCATCCTCCGCGAACTGGAATCCCCAATCCCACCGGTCGACAATGCCCCTAAGGACAAGGCATGGTGTACTAACATACAAAATGCTTTAGCGAATAAAATATCTTCTCTCCAATGTAAAATTGCTAACAAAAAGGCTACACTACCACCCTCCGATCTACAATCAACTCAACCCCTTGAGACTAGGTTAATCACACCCTTTAGTTTCAAGACCACCTCCATAATTGACACAGAAAAAATAATACTCTCCCTCAAACCCTCAAACTGTAAGGGTGACACCTGCCCAGCGCAAATAAGAAAGGACGCTGCCAGGGACCTAGCCCCTTTTATCTCTAAGCTCATAAATTCCTCCTTCAAATCAAACACGGTACCTGCCAATCTCAAAGAATCATGGGTCCTCCCTTTACTCAAAAAACAAACCTTGGACCCCACCGTCCCCACCAACTACAGACCTATCACTACTGTGCCTTTCTTACATACAATCCTGGATAGAGCTGCCTACATACAAATCCAGGACTATCTGGAAGTTAACCACCTATTAGGCTCTGCTAGACCTTAAGACACAAATTGAAGAACTAAAGGACAATGGAAAAATAGCTTTGCTACTCCTACTGGATTTGTCGGCAGCCTTCGACTTGGTGGACCATGCAGTTTTATGCAACCACCTTAGATCGACCGGCAGCTTCACTGGAGAGGCTATAGCTTGGATCCAATCCTTCTTAGCCAACCGCACTATGAAAGTCTTCTCCACCTCAACCTCTGCTGACCCTATCAAAATAACATGCAGTGTCCCACAGGGATCCTGTGTCTGCCCGACTATGTACAACATCTTCACCAAGCCTTTGTTTGACAAGTCGGACAGACTGGGTGTCACCTACACTAACTATGCAGATGTTACCCAGATCCTCATACCACTTTCGGGCAACTTTGAGGCTGACTCAGCCTTGGTGAACAAAATGTACACCATCATTCAGGCATGGATGGCATCACATGGCCTCTGCCTGAATGACGATAAAACGGAGATACTAATCCTAGGCTCTGAAGCTAACATTAAAAAACTAAGCCCAAACTACACATGATTCAACATTGATAACAATACCATCAAGTGATGCCTGTGGTTAAAACCATAGGATTCTATTTGGACTCGTCGCTCACACTCAAAAAGCAAGTCAACTCCCTTACCTCTACTATAACCTATACCTGCAAACTAATCCGAGCATCTAGACCGTATCTTTCTAATGCTAGCTGCATTACCCTAGCCAACGCTCTTGTTGTGTCGAGATTAGATTATTGTAATGCCCTGTACTCAGGAGCCAACAAATATATCACAGACAAAATTCAAAGATTGCAGAATAATGCCTTGAGAGCAGCGTTGGATGTTCCCTACAGAGAGCACATTACCAAATTCAGAAAAGAGGTTAACTGGCTGAAAATAACGGATAGAATCCTCCTTAAAACTGCTTCTCTCACTTCTAAATGCCTGAACAATCTAGCACCTCCCTACTTAGCGTAAAGAATTACCAGAAGAACAACCACCCGCCCTTCGAGATCTGCCAATACACTTATGCTGGAGATTCCCAGGTTCAAAAGTTCGACAGCGGGAGGAACCAGCTTCCCTGTTAAAGCTGCGCAATGCTGGAATGAGCTACCACTTGACCTCAGACTAGAACAACCTTGCTCTAAATTTAGACATAAGGTACTTAAATGGTTGAGCACCAATGACACTTAACTGGATTTACCTTACTCTTACCACTCTTGGCTGGCACCCGACCCCTGCACCCGTTGAGCTATACTGTATGATAGGCGAGATGTATAACCAAATATGTATGTCAA
Source organism: Ambystoma mexicanum (assembly GCF_040938575.1). NCBI lineage: Eukaryota > Metazoa > Chordata > Amphibia > Caudata > Ambystomatidae > Ambystoma > Ambystoma mexicanum. The sequence goes on along the minus strand of NC_090939.1, from coordinate 325,306,873 downwards.
TGTTTCCTTGACCATCTAAGGTGACAATCTGTATTATATGTATTTATGCACTTGTTTATTTCCTGTATGCACCTATTATGCTCTGTAACTAAGCTATAAGACTTCTTGTACTGTTTGCGCCCGGCTACCTAAGGGTCTGGTGCGCATTACCAAATAAACAAACAAACAAACAAACAAACAAAGGGGATCTACTTTAGATCGAGACCCTGTTGGGGAGAACTCCAGGTCACTGCTATCACTAGGTCCCAGACAAATGCTCACAATGAACTCTCCACTGCCCAGTGGAGTAAGGAGATCCCAGATGCTGATTTGATTATGGCTCAAAAGGGGGATCCAATAATTGGTAATTTTATCAACACATTGAGGACCCTGAGATACCGATTGCATTTGATCTCAGAGTCTTGATAAAATGTCCAAATATTTTCCGAATCTAAGACGGTTTGCTGGTGAGGAGATCCATATCTGGCTGTGATCAGTGGGTGGTCCCTACCTCATTCCGAAGCCTGATGGTAAATCATGCCCATGATGCGGCCACAGCCAGTCATCTGGGGTTTCATACAACATTAGAAATCTTGCGAGAGGTTGCATACTGGCCACACATGGGGCAGGACTTCGACCAATACTTGAAGGGGTGTCTTGTGTGTGCACAGTTTCAGCCAACATCACTCACACGCTGTGCTCCCCTCCAAAAGAGGATGATTACACTGCCTTGGTCAGATTTGCAAGTCGATTTCATCGGGCCTATGATTCGCTCCTCTAGGGGGAACAAGTACATGTTAACCGTAACATGCTTGTTTACTAAATGGGTGGAATGTCTCCCAGCCCCAAATTGCAAGGCAGAAACAGCAGCTGCCCTGATGATCAATCACATCTTCTCACGTTTTGGACTACCCCAAAGGATTGAGTCAGACCGAGGTAGTCACTTCTCTAGCAAAGTGATGACAAAGATGGGGGAGATACTTGGAGCAAAAAGGAAACTACACATTGCATACCAGCGATCCTCTAGTGTTGGAGTTGAGAGGTACAATAAAACCATTGTGAGCATATTAAAAAAGTTTGTGGCAGACTCTGGGCCAAGTTGGGATATTCGATTACCCCTTGTCCTCATGGCCATCATATCTACCCCTTCTTCTGCAACAAAAATGTCTCCATTTGGACGAAGGATGGTGCTACCCCAGAATTTACTCTAAAGAACCCAAGAGCAGACCTTGATAAATGGCTCCACAACTCATGAGTATGTTGAGAATCTGAGAAAACACCTTAAACATGCTTTTGCGTATGCTCAGTGGAATCTAGAAAGATCTGCAGACAGTATGAAGACCCACTATGACCTTAAGACAAATAAAAAGGAATATCAACTAGGAGACAGGCTCTACTTGTACAATTTTCAAAGGAACCAAGCCAAAGAGCGCAAATTTCTCCCAAGTTGGCGAGGTCCTTTTGAAATTGTGCACAGAATCTCACCAGTCGCCTACAGAATCCGCATCCCCAAGGGAAATTTGACAGAAGGAGAAGACAAGTGGGTCCACATAAACCAGCTAAAGAGTTGCCATCCCAGGCATACTTTGCGGCAAATAGAAGAGCCTCCCGGAAACTCAGAGGGGGAAAATCCAGAGATCTGAAAAAAATGCTTAAATGTTCATTGAGTACGTACGAGGAAAGGGTTAAGACTATCATAGAATATAGGCAGGGAATATCGTCAATTGTTATTAAATGCATGCATCCACCCCACTGCACCCCTCGGGGAACGGTAGTGGGGAAATGTCCATAACCGTGCTATGTCCTGTTTTCTAGTACTGGAACTAAATTCATCTAATCACCAAGGAGGACCTCCTCGGGGACAGGGAGGAAATAAACCCAAGAGATCTGGAGTGTCGCTCCACACTTCCAACCAGAATCAGCGAGGAGAGCGTGTCGCATCCATCGCTGACGGGAGAAGCAACCAGATCTCTTCAAATGGACCAAAGGAAAAAAATAATCCCATGTGCCCGACTCGCCCATGACTGGACGTCACGCTGAAGTTGGGGGGATGTGTGTGATATTTCAACCTATGCCAATGCGCCCTATTACACCCCTTTGCCAATGGGGAAAGAAAACTGCCAAAAATGGATGCACTAACCCCTGTGTGCGCCAAATCTGCAAAACTGCACATGGTCATTAACCACAAAAGAGCTGCACACCCTGCCACACACAGGCAAAGTTGATGTCAAAGCAAGAACTCCCTACGAGAGAATGCCAGTGGGTTTTGTTACCTGTCACATGAATCAAGGTGCCAGAAGTGGGCTAAAATCCAAAAATGCCCTTAAATACAGCTTTCTAATCAATGGCAACCTTCAAAGTGCTGTTTTGGTGCTAAATTTAGTCATTTTCCCAGTGAATTATTGAAAGGAAAAGTGTGCTGAAATCATAGATTCTCCAAGCAGTCAGAGGAATCCAGGCCTCAGTGACTGACAGCTGCATAAGAAAATTAGCTGTCAAACCCAGTTTAAAGTGTTTCTTTTTCCTGAGTTCCTGATGAGATTGCAAAATGCGCCTATTTAAAGCATGTTTGTGAAGGGCTTAATTCTTTTAAATGTCCAAATCCCTTATAAACCATGCTTATTGTTATATGTGTCAAAGAAATGACTATTGTGAATTTTAAAAGCAACCGAGTATTGGAGTTAAGTAACTGCTTAATTCTAATTGGGCAGTGACCAGCCTGGGGAAGTTTGACATCTCAGTTTCACACTCCCTTGCTACAGGAAGGCTAATGGCTGCTCAATGGTTCCCGCATATTGACAACAAGGATCACAATGAGACTTCATTAAACATTCGCCTTGTGGTTGAGCCAAGAACAAAGGACATGCTCTGCTGGGGAGGGATATGATGCTTCCCTCTACACCCCACCCTGATCAAAGGGATCTGACAGCTGTTGTTTGTTGAAAGGAGAGAAAAAAAACTCTGAAATCTTGGTGTATAAATCTGTATTTGTGGTTAAATTTGAAACTCTTTAAATGTGCAACCTAAAGAAGGATAAGTCTGAAAATTGGTAGATGTTAAACTAAATTTAAGCTTTTGCTTTGAAGACATTGATGAAACCAGTATCACTTAAGGAACCAAAGTTACGAAAACAACTCTCTTTGTAGCAGAACTATTAATGTTGCAAGCTTAAGATTGTATGTACATGATCCACCGATAAACGCCCAGAGATGTACCAAATTAGAAATTATTAATCCAAACTGTTATGATTAAAATTGATGAAATCCCATGGAATGAGAAAGACAGCTCTCACAGAGATGGGAATTGGACACCAAGATAAACCATTAAAAAAATGTAATGCATGTGTCTGATTTTAGTAGAGGGCATAATTGTGAAAATGTGTATTTATGGGAAAGCTAAATTGTGGTCAAAATCAATGTGAGAGTTCCTAAATCACATCGTAAAGATGACAGCTCTGTTCTGACTGCCAACCAAAACAAGGCAAGTGCCTGTGGCCACTCACAGCCGTGGAGATGTGTTTTTGAATTCCTGCGCACACCATAAACTTGGTGATGTCATTTGGTAGTATAAATATAGGAACTATACAACACATAGGGACTGCTTCCAGAACACATCCAGATTCCCGCGCAGCACCTTGTTCCAGAACTCTTCATCTTATAGCTGACTCCAAACTTCTTTGAAGATCCAGATTTCTTTGCAGAATCCAGACTTTAGCATTGCTGAACTCTTTCTATCTAGACCCAATTTCAAACATCCCAAACTTGAAGGGATTTAATACTGATCCAGTTTGGCTTGCTACCATAAAGGCTTGCCCGCTGAAACTCACATCCTGCTGTCTACCGTGTCCAGTGACCAGAAGAGCCCATCCAAATCCAGTCTGAGGTGCAGTCCAATCCCTCCAAAAGTGCCCTGCTGCCGGTAGACCTGACCCGATCCATAACCAGAACCTTGACGGTCCATTTTAATCACAAGGGACTTTAAGTATTAATAGGAAGAACAGTGACCCATAGTATATTTGCATTGTCTTATCCCAATCTCATCCCATCTTTAATTTCAGAACCCTAGTATTGTTAGAACCATTCTTGCACTGATTTCTTTTCTTAATTGGATTGCAAAACCATAAGTCATTAGTGATTTTAACTAACTTAAGTAAATCCCAGAAAGAATTAGAGTATCCCCCATGAGAAGGGTTACGCTGGCCATGTAACTGTGACCAGGTGGCATCCTCTTTTTCATAGTCAGTATTATAGTGTAATAAACCAATCTGTCATTTTTAAAACCGAATTTCTGTTTTCATTTTCGCGCCTATTTTGCAAAAACGCCTCTCACTAAAACCTCTATAACTTCTTCGGTTTTAAAGATAGAAACGAAATTTCAACTCTCTCTGATACCCAAGACCCTTAGATACATCCACAACCAAGAACTGCATCGCGGAACGGTGTATTTGACCCGTCTTGATCCAAAACCACCTAGTGAAATTTTGCAGCGAATTTGCAGTTTTCAAAAGCTTACACATGTCTTTTCCCATTTAAAGTGTGTCTTAAACTCCCCTCCTGATCTAAAGTATATACTGTTGTTTATCTTATAGCTCATGTGTTTTGGGACCTGTTTAGTGTTGCTTTCCTCAGAATGTTTCTCCATTTAAGCAATTTCGCAACCTTTTGCACTGTTTTAAAAAAAGCCATCTTTCACCTGTCATTTTAAAAGTGTCTATTTCCAAAAATGGTTTTCTCTCTTAGTTGGGGAGGGAAGATTGCATTTAAACTCTAGACGTTGTCTTTCATTCCTGAATACCTGCTGATTACTGACATCTGTTTAGGATTGCTCATTGGTACCTTCAGTACTTTGCAGGGGGGAACTATTAACCTAAACGCTATCTGTTCACAAACGAAAACTGTTCTCTATTCTACATTATTATAAGTGAATTCAAATGCTTTACTTATTTTCTGAATTGTATTGTCACCCTTGGTTATTGCTGCCCCATATAGATATATATATTAAAAGTATGTGTGATTTGAATATTAAATAAATAAATATGTACCTTTACGAACTAGCCTGATTCCTGGCCCAGTGTGACCTGGGGGGTATTTTGAGAAGGGTGTGATAAGAGTGGTATATCATTCAGAATATTGAACTTATAGACACAAATAAAATAAGTATTTCATTGCGCACTACATGCTAGGCGAGACCTGAGTGTTTGCCTGATTGAAATCCTTAACACAGTGGCTTCTCTGTCAATGCGAACTTAGCATTTCAGCACTGCAGCAGGGCTTCACCGAGCAAGCCAATGGTCCAAGAGTTGCAGCAGGCGTCCTCTTCAAGTTCTTCTTCGGTTCCTTCGTCCAGTGGTTGACTCTACCTTCCAAGCCAAAAGCCTCCCCTTTTAATCAGTTCTTTCCCATTCATTACAGCCTAGCTGTCAGTTGACCAGCAGGGTGGCTGTCCTTGCCGGACAGTCAGCCCGCCAATAACCACAGAGTGCATTTGGGTCTCCTAGGAGACTAAGCACAGGGAGTTTCGGGCACCTCTCTCACTTCCTGCCTACCCCAGGCCCCCTGGAGCCAGAGGCAGGCTTCACTCGTGAATCCCGCCAAAGGCAAAGTGAACAACAAGGCCAAACCTGGTTTGGTGCGCAGAGTAAATCCCAACGAAGACCTTTCCACAAAGAAATTGCAAAAAAAGAAGACCAGGCCATTTTGACAAAAATGGCACCCTTGGGTGCTTTACTGCAGCTGCGGACGCAGCCCGCGGTAAATGCACACCATGGTAGTTTAAACAAAACCACTGCCACCAGCCATGCAGTGAGGAAAGGGTAACATAAAAAATGTTACATGAGAAGCTAGACAAAGGGGATACTAGGTAACCCCTCCAACACCCTATTGTAAGATAGTGTGTGCTGGGTCTAGAAAGTTACAAATGTAAGTAAAGTCAATTTCACTTTACTGCTCTTGGAAACAGTAGTTTATCCAAGAGAAGGTATTTATACCTTTGGGAAATCTGAAAGACTTCACTGGGCCACTGCACTGGTGGTGCTGGGTGACCCAATGTAAAAGATGATGCCTATGGAGTTTGTCAGTGTCCACAACCAAAAGAAACACAGTGTACAAAATCACATTAAAATACATGAGAGAGTGGCAAAAAGGGTCTCACTCTCTCCAGGTTAAAAAAATCAAGTCCTCAAAATCGAGCAAAGTTTCTGGGGGTCTCTAAGGTGGAGGGAATTAGCACATTTCTGAGAATTCTCCCTAACAGGTACCAAAATAAAATAATGTGTAATCAATGTTCTAGAGAAACTAATAAAAACACTACTGACCAACCCCTAACTGAGAACACAGAGAAAGCAAACATTCAAATAAAAGGGCACACTGGGTTTGTAGAAAGGGAGGCTTGGCCAAAGATTTCAGCAGCTGAAAATCAAAGGCAAAGGGTGTCTTAAAATCCACTAGGATCCTTTAAAGAGGATCAGGGGGCAGGGCCACTTCAAATCCTGTATGTTCTTGTATTTAGGGCTCAACAGTATTTGGTATTGAATCGGGAGTCTGTACGTTTTTGGCGATGAGCCAAGCACAAGACGAGGAGCAGCAGCGACAGATCCCAATGATGCAGTGCTGTTCTGCAGTGGCAACAGTTTGTGGCTCAAAGACGCTGGGGATTGCATGCAGTGTTAGGCTGTGATGCTTGATGACTCGGCAGAATAGGGTGCAGAGAAGATGAGACTGGTCTTTGGTGGTGAGCATGCTCGGCTAGCTCAATAAGTGTCAGAGTACTGCAGCTTATAACAAAAAACCTTTTTTATAAAAACACAGTCAAGGCCATCATGTCATACACACTTCCCATTACAACATCTGATTTCTCATAGTGTTTTATTCAACAAAACATAATTTATTCTTTGACTATACATAGTGATCTACACACTTTTCACAGACTCCAAAACAATCATTCCAACATATATTTCTGAGAGGATATTCGCATAGCATTTCACATTCTTTACTTTCTTTAGACACAAAAATACCCTTAGTATCCACTTTTTGACCAAACCCTGGTCCCACTTTAATATGTGCAATATAATAAAACCTTGTATTATTTGAAGGGTCAATACAATCTATTACCTGATAAGCCCCTTGTAGATCACTATAAACGTATGGGGCTTACAGACCAGGACATTTCTTGGTTTGGTGTACAGATGTTAAAACCCCACTTACGGGGTGGAGATCTTGCAAATCAATTGTACAAATTGGAACAAAGATGAATTTACAGACTTGTTAACGTTAAAAATGGCCTATTTAGAGTGAAACAAACTAATCTTCTCCAGTTAATGACTGGCTATGTATATCCGTCTACAAGGCACATGGGCATCAACTTAATGGCCCTATTTTGTGTAGATTCCTGAGTCCAATATCCTTGCATTCCCCCAAGAAGATATCAAAAACGAGGCTGGGACGCCTTCACGTTGCAAGGCAATGCGTGTTCATGTTATTATTTCAACACGAACATCCGCCGGCAGGCGGAAGAGTCGACGGGCATCCGAAGGCCTCTTAAGGCCATTCGAACCTGTTTGCCCCCATTTCTACCCTACTGGTGGATAGGGCAGGAGCCCCCACACCCAGCAAGAAAGAGGACCCTGCATGACCAGATGGTGAGGAGCACACCGCATCCGAGTGGCAACCTGCCCCCCTGCAACAGCAGTCACTAGCTGTGGCCACATCCTGCCCTGCCTGGGCACCTTACTGCCTCCCCGACATTCATGGGCCCTGATCTTGCCTCCAAACCGCAGGCGCCGACATCCTACATCCACAAAATGTCGGGCGGGATGCAGGATGAAAACGAGGCTGGGATGCCTCCACGTTGCTAGGCAACGCGTGTTCGTGTTATTATTTCAACACGAACATCCGCCGGCAGCCGGAAGAGTCGACGGCCATCCGAAGGCCTCTTAAGGCCATTCGAACCTGTTTGCCCCCATTTCTACCCCACATGTGGAGAGGGCATGAGCCCCCACACCCAGCAAGAAAGAGGACCCTGCATGACCAGATGGTGAGGAGCACACCGCATACGAGCGGCAACCTGCCCCCCTGCAACAACAGTCACTAGCTGTAGCCACATCCTGCCCTGCCTGGGCTACTTACTGCCTCCCTGACATCCATGGGCCCTGATCTCGCCTCCAAACGCACGAGCCGACATCCTACATCCACAAAATGTCGGGCGCGATGCGGGATGAAAACGAGGCTGGGACACCTCCATGTTACTAGGCAATGCATGTTTGTGTTATTATTTCAACACGAACATCCGAGCCAGCGGCCATCCGAAGGCCTCTTAAGGCCATTCGAACCTGTTTGCCCCTGCTTGCACTTGGTTGCGCTCTCTGACTCCCCAAACTTCCCACTGATGCCAAAATAAGGGACAAGACCATCCTGCGTCACTTCGTCCGGATCCACAGTAACCAAGATGTCTCTGTAAGTAATTGCTAGCCAGATCTTACATTTACGTCGGCCACTCCTTGGTCATGACTGATGGTCCTTATGCCCTCGCACACGCTCTCTAAGGTCTGCTCTCTGCATGTGTCACAAAGTCACCTGCGCGATGCTAGCTAGCCATAACGCCATACCTTCAACTACATGGCCCTATGCTAATGATGCAGCCACTGCCTTAACTGTATTAATTGAGCGGAACGTGCCTACTGCTGCCCACGGCTCCCTTTGAAATCCCCGATAATTGTGCACTAGTCTACCATTGCTATTTGTACATCAGCAACTACAGCACCCTAATAGCCACTCTATGTACCCTAAGGCACCTGCAACTACCTGGACCTACTAACATATTATCTACCTAGTGCACTGGCGCACTACCATCTGACTATTGCATTTAGCCCCTTTGTGCCTCACATTTGATTGCTGCATTTAGCCTGGCTGTGTCCTGACATCTGATTATTGCGTTTAGCTCCTTTGTGCCTCACTTTTGATTATTGCATTTAGCTTCTTTGGGCCTCACTTTTGATTACTGAATTTAGCCTCTTTGTGCCTCACATTTGATTATTGCATTAAGCCCCTTTGTGTCTCACATTTGAATATTGCATTTAGCTTCTCTGTGCCTCACATTTGATTACTGCATTTAGCCCACACGTGCATCTGAGTACATGCCTACATGCCCTACAACCCTTACCAATACTCCATGAGCATCTTCACACTCTGCCTTTGGGCCTATACACATCTACTGCTCCTATTCTGCCCTACCTCAGGTACTACCCTCCACCCCACTACCAAGACTTTCCAAATCCCCATCCATACAGCCACCTTCCACTATACCATTATGGAGCAAGTCGATCACACCAATGGATCCAGGACTGGATCTACTAGTGAACCACTAAGCTTACCTTGTCGTCCGCCTACCAGAAACTCTAGACTGAGAGCCATACTCACGAGACTACATGAGCCGCTGACTAGATCCCTCCCTGCCACCAACAAAAAAACCATCACACAACAAACCAGTACTAATTGTACAACTAGGTCATCACCAACCACCTCTATCAAAACTAATCAAATTAAAACCACCACCCCAGCCCCTCTACTCAAAGGTGGATTAATAAATACCAGATCCCTAACAGCACATGCAACCGACATCTATGAACTCATACTGGCTAATGAGCTGGACTTCCTCGCCATTACAGAGACCTGGTTGCACGAGGCAGCCGGACCCCTCTTATCTTTAGCAATCCCAGAAGGCTACACCATCTTGAGACAAGATAGAACAATTTGCGAGGTGGTGGCATTGCCATCATTGCCAAAATCAGCCTTAACATGAGAACCACCTCAACTCCAGAACTAAACTCCTGCGATGCATGCTCTATCAAACTCCCACTTCACAACTCCCAGAACCTGACTATCCACCTTATCTACAGGCCTCCCGGCACTGTGGGCACTTTTGAAGAAGACATTAACTGTCTACTCTCTACCAATCTCAAAACCTCCACTCAACTTCTGATTCTTGGAGACTTTAATCTAGGTTATAATGACCTGTCAGACAAACAGGCCGTCAATGTGGCTAATATCCTCACTGAATTAGGGCTTACTCAAAAAATTATGGAACCCACCCATAACAAAGGGAGAACCCTTGACTGGCTAGCGGAACATAACTGCTCCGCTTCCATTACCTCCATCTCCCCACAACTATGGACAGACCATTACTTGATAACCTATGACCTACATACCACTAGGCCAAATCCTGCAGCCAACATGCAACCTTCATGCCATACCAGGAACAAAAAAAATATTACCAAGGAAAAAGTAATTCCTGCCATTTTACCCACCCTTAACCAACGCAATGAACACCTTGACCCAATGATGCTCGTAGAAAAATATAACAAAATTATACAAATTACCCTTGACAATGTCGCCCCTCTAAAATGCAGACCAAGTAAACCTAAAGCCCACCTTAACAAATGGTTCACCCCCGAGCTGAAAGATCTCCGACAACTCAAAAGAAGCTGTGAATCCACTTGGAGACTTACCCCATCAGATGACCATAAAAACAAACTCATAGAAATCTCCTCACAATACAAGTAGGAAATTATCTTGGCCAAACGTAACTCATATAACAAACGTATCTCCTCAGCTAACTCTAGCATGAAGGAGCTGTTTGCTATCTTAAAGGAACTGGAGTCACCTATTCCCAACACAGATATATGTATAAAAGACAAAGCCTGATGCACAGAGATACAACAAGCTCTAGCCAACCAAGTTACCATGCTCCAAAAAAAAATGTGGTTAAGAAAGCAGCCCTTAATCAACCACCTATAACCAACACTAACCCCCGCACCCATTGGACCAAAACATGACCACCCAATTTAGATTTGCAAAAACATCCGTCCGAGAAGTGGAAAAAGTCATCCTCTCTCTTAAGCCTTCCAACTGCCAAGGCGACCTGTGCCCTGCACATCTTATAAAAGATGCCGCGAGAGAACTCTTTCCCTTCATAACTAAACTTGTAAACTCCTCCTTCACTTCAGGCATTGTACCGTCCAACTTGAAACAATCTTGGGTACTGCCACTACTAAAAAACAACCCTTAGACCCCCTCATTCCCACCAACTACCGCCCCATCACGACAGTCCCCTTTCTATTAAAAATCTTAGACAAGATTGCTTATACACAAATCCAACAATTCTAGAATGCCACAAGCTCTTAGGTGTAAGACAGTCTGGATTCCGTCCACAACACGGAACCGAGACCACTCTCATTGATCTGAAAGCACAAATCGATGTGCTAAGGGACAAAGGTCAATTAGCCCTTCTGCTACTCTTGGATCTCTCGGCCGCATTCGACCTTGTTCACCGCAAAATCCTTTGCAACCACCTTAATTCCGCGGCACACTTCTCTAAAGAAGCCATAACCTGGGTAGAATGCTTCATTAGTGAAAGGACCATGAGGGTGTTCTCCCCTACAGATGCAGCGGACCCTATCCCCATCTCATGCGATGTGCCCCAGGGATCCTGTGTTTCCCCACCTCTATACAACATATTTACTAAGCCCCTCTTTGATGATCTGGACCTTCTTGGTATCACCTAAACTAATTATGCAGATGATACCCAGATTCTCCTCCCGCTTTCTGGGGATTATAACAAGGATTTGGCATTGGTAAAGAGGGTGTATCTCATCATCCAGGCATGGATGGCCACTCACAGTCTATCCCTGAATGATGACAAAACAGAGTTAATCATTCTGGGCAATCATTCCAATCTCAAAAAATTAGGCCAGAACTATTCAGCATTTGAGATTGATGGGAACACTATTAAGGTTGCCAGGGAATTGAAGACTCTTGGCTTCCACCTAGATGCTAACCTCTCCTTCAACAAACAGGTAAACTCATTGGCTTCGGCCACAGCTTACACATTCAAGCTTATCAGGTAAATACTTTATATCTAATGACAATTGCATGATTCTAGCTAGAGCTCTTGCTCTATCTAGACTCGATTACTGTAACGCCTTATATATCGGGGCCAACAAACACATCATATACAGAATTCAAACTTCACAAAACAACGCCCTGAGAGCAGCCCTTGGTATCCCTAGATGAGCACATTTCTCTAAGATAAGGCGCAATAACAACTGGTTGTCTACCCAAGATAAAATACTACTGAAAGTACTACTGAAAGTAGCCTCCCTCACTCACAAAGCCCTCAACAACATGGCTCCTCCCTACCTAACTGATAGATTTGTAGAAAGAAGTTCCTCCAGACCCACAAGAATCTCCAATGCCAATACTCTGATCATTCCCAGATTTAAACTCACCAAGGCTGGAGGTGCCAGCTTCCCTGTCCGGGCGGCCCAAGTATGGAACTCATTACCCCACACTATACGTCAGGAGAAATCCTACCCGAAATTCAGATCTAATTACATCAACCATCTGAAACAACTGGTCAGCTAACCAGCTTCCCCTACCCCCCACCATCCGACTGATATACCACCTGCAACTGTTTAATATCCTGCTTATAATTTACTGTGCCACTGATACAACCTGTATATATTGTTAATTATATGTGTAATTATGTAACTTTGTAACCTATGCCTCGCATATCATGTACTGCTGCGCCCTATTACCTTTGGGTCTGGTGCACATTATAAATGAATAAAACAAGCAAACAAACAAACAAACAAGTGCTATTTTAAGTCCCTTCTGGGTTGTTGCAAGTATTGCTGCATCATCCGCGAAAAATAAAGTGGGTCACCTCATAGATGCAATTGTAGGTGTGTCTCATGCACCCTGTTCCAAGGCGTCAACTATTTCCTGGATATAGAGCAAACACAGGAGCAGGAGCAGGGCCAGGGCACAGCCTTGGCACCCCCCCCCAGTTTACTTCAAATGACTTAGTGCATTCCCCTCCAGTCCCATAGTGAACTGATATATTAGTTTATGATAACCTGGAAAATCAAAGCTTACTGGGGACCCTTAATTGAGAAATACTAGAGTACTGCAGCTGCAATGGCTTGGAATTTGAAGAAGCTGCTAAGAAGGCAGGCGGTATCGAGTTGGAGATACTAGAAGACTTGCTATGCCTCAGAACTCACATTATCCCTCTCCCATCACCCCATCAACTCTTTCAACTTCTGCACACAATTCTCTCTCTATGACCTCCTGTTCCTTCTCCTCTTTCAACTCTTTCTTCCTCCCATTTGGCTAATTACTTCACCTCTCAAGTCGTCACTCTTTGCTTCTTTCCTCCTGCTACTACCCTTCCGTATTCCCTGAGCTGATTTGCCCCCTGCTTTCTCTTTCTTTTTTGCTCTCTCTGACCACGACACCTCCGCTCCTCTTTCTTGTGTCCATCCTACCACCTTGCCTTCTGACCCACTTCCCTTTTCCCCAATCCTCAAATCTACCCTCATCTCATTCCTTATCTCACTTCTCTTATTAACTCTTCTCTTACCCACTCTTGTTTTCCTTCTTCATTCGAACATGTGCTTGTTCTCTCAAACCTGATAAAATTCTCTCTTGATCCCTCTATCCCTGCTAAGGTTTGTCCTATATCCCTCCTGCCTTTTCTCTCTAAGGTCTTGGAGCACCCTGTCTACTGCAAGGTTTCCTCCTATCTCTATCTTCATTCACTTCTTCCTCTTCTTCAATCTGGTTTCCTTCCTTCTGATTCCACTGAGACTGCCCTCCTACACATCTCCAATTCTCTCAACGCTTATCATGACAGACTCTCCTCTGTTCTCATTCTTCTTGATCTTTTCGCCACTTTCGATACTGTTGATGACTCGGCTCTGCTTTCCACTCTCACCTCCCACAGTGGTGGTTCTGGTTCTGTTCTAAAGTGGTTCCACTCCTAACTATCTAATCGCTCCTACTCTGTCACCTGGGCTGGGAAAAACCTCTCCCTATTCTCTATAGGGTCCCCCAAGGGTCAGCATTGGGTCCCCTTCTTTTTTCACTGTAAATTCTTCCACTCTTCACATTTATTTATTCCTTTAACACCTCATTCCATCTGTATGCTGATGATACCCAAATTGTGTTCTCTTTCTCCTCCTTTTCAGACTGCCTACACTCTACTGTCTCTAGCTGTCTTCCTGCCATTGAACCATGGATGTCTTCTAACTTCCTTCAGCTTAATCCCTCTACGACTGAGGCCCTATTCTTTCCTGTTACTACTATCCCTCCCCTTCCTCCTTCCTCCCTCTACTTTCCTCCTCCCCTTTTCATCATCAGTTTATGATCTTGGTGTTATCGCAGAGCTCTTGCTTTCCTTCTTGCATATCTCTAACACCTGCCGCTCATGTCACTTTGCTTTATTCAACATACGTCTGCCCGTCCCTATGTCTCCTTTCATGGCACTAAGATCCTCATCTTTTCTCACATCGACTACTGCTCTGCCTTCCTCTTCGGTCTGTCCACCTTCCATCTTGCCCCTCTCCACTCTATTTTCAACTCTGCTGTTCGCCTCCTCTTCTCCATTCCCCCTCACTCTTCTATTACCTGCTCTCTGCTATCTATGTCTCTTCTTCCCTTTGAGTCCCATCTTCTTTTTCACTTCCCTTTTATCATGTTTAAGTGTATCCATGGTCTCGCCTCTCTGTATCTCTCTTCATTGGTTTCCCTCTATTCTCCCTCCCGGGTACTTTGCTTCCAGAGTCAGTTCTTGCTTTCCATCCCCAAACCCCCTTGTGCATCTTCCTGTTTCCGTTCCTTTACCCTACTTGCTCCCAAGCACTGGAATTCTCTCCCCATCTCTATCCATTCCTCTGCCCCTTCATGCATTTTTCAAACCAGACTCAAACCTCATCTTCTGTCCGCTCTTTCTACTAATTGATTGCTTCTTATGTTTCCTCTGATTATTTGTTACTTGGATTGTTTAACCATCATTGTATGCACCTCAACTCCTTTTGTACCAGTTAAGCGCTTTGGTGAAAGCGCTCTATAGATGACATACAAGTACTCAGATGCAGAGCCGGCGGAGCTTTGTGGGTCTACATCCAGTGAAACTAAGAGATGCAGAGCTGGTCAAGCATCAAGGATGGAGATGACTCCAGCCGTTCCCCTGCAGCAGCTTGAATACACCAAAGGTGTCCAAAACCAGCTTTGAGGTGGTTCAGGGAAGCAGGGAGAGCTAGGTTTCACTTCCTTGGTTCTGTGGTTGCAGGGAGACCCATTCCAGGGTCTTGGGAGCAAGGTGAGTCCTTTCTTATGCCCTTCCCAGCCAAGAAGGTTTGTATAAGGCACCTTTCAGGGGTTCTGTCACCTCCAGTTGCATGGTCCTGTGCCCCAGATCCCCAGTTGCAGTAGGCCTTGTGCACACAACAGTTTCACCCCAAATGTGCCCTTGGGATGAGTAGGGCCATCTGTCTTCACCGCTATGGCAGAGGACTTTGGAATATACTGCATCTTTTACAGAGTTCCAAGTAAATGCTTCGTGTCTAGAACTCTAAGAATGAATCCACTAAGAGGAGGGTTGTATGTGCAAAATGCTACAGCTGACTTGTTCAGATCAAGGCTGCTGTAAAGGATCTAATTCAGATTTATGCAACAAGTGCCCTTTGCCTGATGACAACATACCCAAAGTGCCTTGTCTGCAGGAAGTGAGGAGGGGGTAGGAAGTTTGGGGAGCCCTAGCAAATCCATGATGGTGAGACCCCTTTGTAGCCTGAATCTCTCCTCTGGGCTACTCCAACTCTGTCCTCTTCCTCTGTCTGCTTACTTCAAAAGAACTTCAGTAATGAGCACCTTTGTGTGAGATGGCCATTGCCATGGGTGGGGAGAATCCCTGTGCCCTAGAGGAAGGCACTGATTCTCCTGAGGTGTCAAAGAAAAGAATTGCTGGGTGGGTCCCACCTCGTTGTTGTGGATACACCCAGGCCAGATGGCTAATACACACCCAGCCCTATAATGAATGAATCACACCACCAAGCAGACAATAATATGACATCCAATGCATTTGGCTGAATGATTATGTAATAGCAGTGGCCACCATTTCACAACCAGACATGGCTAAGATATTAACGTGTCACCACGCTGGTAGGGTGAACCATTATAAGAATGTGACCCGGATGTGTAGACTGTTAAAAAGCCACCTTTGCCTGTTGGAACTTTGTTTTCCAGCAGCTGTGCCCACAATTGCATGTGCAACCTTTTAACTAGGCCTGCTGCCACTGCATGACAGTTACTGGAGGATGTCGGGAGAATGTCTCAGCAAGGGTGATTGGGTGCACCATGTTGTTGGATTGCAGCATTATGAAAGGGGTGGTCAGATTAGAAGGCCTCATTTCAGAAACAGAATTGCCTGCATTATTTTCATCTTAAAAATCAAAAAGGTTCAGGCTTCCTGCATCAGATGGTATTCTGTCACAATTGCATAATTATGTAATGTGAAATGTTTGGGGACAGCGATTCAGGACCTTTTCTGTACTTGGTGCTCACTCGGTCAGTCCTGGCTAAATATGTTCTAATAGGATGAAGTGACCCTTGTTGGGAGAAATCGGTCAACATTTTTTAAATTTACGCCCATATTCAAAAGAATGTTTCCAGCAATTAACCCTCAATAACTTCCTCCCTTACAATGTCTTTCATCTCTGAAATCACAACCAGGTGTTGGCTGCGAACCTGTGAATCATTTTCAAAGTGGACCCATATTACACATTTTCAGCAATCACAACCCTTTTCCTATGGCGTAGCGATGGCCCCAACAGCCCCTGCGGTGCGGGAGGCCCTGCCACCAAATGTCCTGGGAAGGGGGCCCTCTTCAAAAAGAAATACTTTCTTTTTGAAGTCACTCTGCCTTGACAAAATAAATTATTTCTGTTACATCATAACAGAAAAAAATGTCTTCATGAAGGCAGAGTGACTACAATAAGAAACGATTTATTTTTGAAGACTGATGTCCCCCCCACCCCATGACATGGAAGCCTCCAGGCTGGAGTCCTCCATGTCATGGGGTGGGGGAGAACCCTGTGACTTCAAAAATAACTGGTTTCTTAAAGTAATTGGGCTCACCTCTACCCCTTGACACAGAGGCGATCTAGACACACTGGGCGCGTGTATGCATGTTGTTTATTTCAATTTGTTGAGTCCAAGGAAAGGGCAACGGAAGTCCTACTATACACAATACATTTTACAACTTTTCAAGATGCTCGTTTTGTGGTCGTGTTCATATTGAACATCATATTCCTTGTTGTATTTGTTTCACACATACACACGAATTTACTAAATAGATTCCAACAACAGACGCTTTATATTGCCTCCAACACAGGTGCCTTTACTTATTATGTATTGTGGCCAATTTATGTTGCGAGTGAGTCCACTCCAAGATGTCCGCCTTGATGAGCAACAAGCCCTCATCGTAATTGGTACGCCCCATTGAGAGGTACATCATCAGATCTAGGAATTTATATTTTCGTGCCAGTACCAGACGGTTTACTAGCAGAATGACTAACGAGGCATTGGCAGTGATACAAACAGCTGTAAGGCAGGTATCAAATCTTAAAGATCCCTTATAGTCATTGAAACCCGTGCCGTATCTAATTCTTTCACAAATATGTACTGAGTCTGAACTCCGGCACGACATGAATACTGGTCAATGAAAAGGGTTTTCACACAGCTCATTGCGTGATATGTGTTCTCTCCTTTCAGAATAAATGAACACCTGTCCCCTGCCAAGGCTAACAGATTAATGGTGTGGACACTCGACAGCAACTAAGATTTCGGGACATGTGTAATTAACTCGACTTTCAAGTAAGCATTGCCCTGATTGTCTTGGATATATGACATATGATGTGATTAAAATCTAATAACGCTCTTTGAGAACTGTTCCATTTGCCCTATACCCTCCACATCAGAGTGTTAATATAATAGGCTTAGACCTGATACTGACCACAATCTCTAGCATTATCCACTATCTGTTGCAACAGTATCAGATGTGTATTGTTTAAAGTTTAAACAACTTAAGTATGGTCTTAAGCTAAACTATGACTCAAATTATATCTACAGATGTTGAGTGTTTATTTCCAGTAAATCAAGGAAAATGCACTATTGAGAAGATAATCATTTATATGTCATCAATTTCCAGACTTATTGCAACTGTGCCAGTAAGAGATTGCTTTAACTAATCATTGGTTGTAAAGTATTTTAACGCAAGCAACAGAAATCCGACATCTGCAGGTTCTGACGACTGGTCCTTGCACTTGTGTTGTTTTAGGAAGTTACGTGAGTAATGACATTCCTTGGGATGAGCCATGTAAAGAGTATACAGTAGGTTAGTGAGTGAACTATTTTCAGCATTTGAGTTACTGCCTATAATGTTCCTCATACAATATGTCAAGTGAATGACAAAGAACAATTAATTAATAGTTGCTCTCATGTGTTTCATGATACAGGAGACCACAGACCTAATAACAAGTCACCCACTTCCCTGTTTGAGGTTGTGCTCATCATGACTACACAGAATTCAAAAGAAAATTCCCCTGAAGAAGTTCCTACAATTCCCTAATATCTTGATAGGAACGAAACGTGTTGGGTAGTGACTAGCCCTAGATGAAAGGCTATAGCAATTGCATATTATTACTTATGCACTTTATCGTAGCTAAACAGTAGATTCATGATTGTGTATGAATTAATATGTGTAGCTTGATCTATGTACTTGTTTTGTATATTGTGTGTGTATTAATGTTGCATTTAATTGGTGATTTAAGTGTATGTAATTAATATTTTTGTAACAAGGTATTTATTGGTTGTTTTCATCTTGAATTATTAACTGTAGTTTTAATTGTAATTAGGACAGTGGTTTTGCTGTACAATAATAAATGATCAATTAATCTGCTGGAGTTTAAAAGAGTTAATTGAATCTTTTTTCTCTCTACATAATTTTTTCCTTATGTGGCGTGGTCTCCTGTAAGAGTGATTTTTGGCACCCAGTCTTTATTCCCCCCTTTTTTGTTCATGTTGTAACAAGTATTGACTGGAATGCATTTATGCCTTGTGTCCCCAAATGTAAAAGACGGGAACAAGCGTTCCTGGTTGCTGCAGGGAGCTGAAGGTGTCATGGCACTCTGGTCCAAGGCACAGGAGCGACGCAATACCAACCACCCCCACAAGTCAAAGCTTACACAGGCGACCTAGACCAGAGCAGGGAAGGAGGGTTAGGGTCTCGATGGTTGGATAGGTTGGGGGGAGTTTAGGAAAACAGAATTGAGGATGAAGTAGAGGTTGTGGGTAGGAAGGGGGATTTTAGGGAAAGGGCTGACTATTGCACAATTTTTATGTACTTGGTACCAAGTAGTTGTTTGCACATCAATACCACATTGCTAGGAATTAGCCCCCTCACTGGTTAACCTTAAATGTCTAATCCATGCACATAGATCAGTCCACAACTAAACAGCATTATTTTCCAGCATGCAAATTTAGCTCTGGCTTTCAGTGTCCAGTTCGTGGTAGAGCCGTCAAGTCCTGTAGCAGGTCCGTAGAGTTTCACAGCCGGTCCAAGCTAAAAGAAATGACAGATGTTAACATTTGTCATCTGAGTTCTGGTAGCATTCACACTCATGCCCCATTCACATTCATACTACACAACGTTCATTTGCGCCCATCCGTGCGCAGTATCATGCGTGGATGGTTATGTCAAGGTTGCAACACTCTTTTCAGGGTGTTTCTTCTTATTCCTGATAATGTGACTGCCAGCGCTTGTCTCCCACAGTGGCCTTCTTCAGACCGCCGCAGGCAATCGCCACGTGTGTTTTCGCCTCATGTACGCCTTGCTTTTCAGGTCCCAGGAGGCGGGAACGTACAGAAATTTGGTGCGGGTACTTCCGACAATAATGCAAGCGCGATGTGGCGGCGTGCGATAAACACGCCCACTTATCTTTTTGGAAGGCGCAGGGGCTTTGCGATGGGCGAGCGATGGCCCCCTGCGCTTCTCCCCCGATCCCTCTAATTCCCAAGAAGGTAAAATGGACTTATCTTGTGCGAGGGGCCGGGCTGCTTCTCCAGTGGGGCTGGGCCCCTCGCGAGTGATTTGGCTGGAGCTGCGGTCTGCACGTCCTCTCTCCCTGAAGTCTCAAGCGCAAGCCCTGTGCCTCGGGGCTTGCGCATGCGCATAGGTGCGCCACACCCGGCTCGGCTTCTGATTGGTCCATAGCGACCCCGGGCATGCTGGGAATTGTAGTTGGGAGGCAGCTTCAGCTGGGTAATGTAGTTTTTAAGAGCTGCTTTCCTACATAAAGGGCAAAGCAGTCTCTTATATGGCTGCAACTTCCTAAGCACATTCCTTACACCCTGTCTAGGCATCGCAATCCCTACCACACCACTCTGTGTCCCTTGTCTTGGTTTGGTTTTGGCTTTAGCCCTGACAGAAGGATTCATCCATGGACCAAAGGATTAAAGATAAGAAAATGTATTTTCTTTAAATGTGTGTGCGTGTTTATGTATATAATGTATTGTAATCTGCATGAATGAGTGAGTGCATGATTTATGGGTGGCTGCCTGGGTGTGCCTGTGTGAGCGTATGATGAAAGGGTGCACACTTAAATGTATGGATGGCTATCTGGGTGTGCCTGTGTGAGTCTATGGTGAAAGGGTGCACACTTAAATGTTTGGTTGGCTGGGTGTGCATGTGTGTGTATGGTGAATGGTGTGTGTGCTTGTGTTCAGGGGATCAACGAAGCCTACTTTTCAGTTGGGGGGCTAACCCTTCCAATGTTGGGAGAGGTGCTAACTTCAGGTGGGGTGGAGGAGGGGCAAACTTATTTGTGCGGGAGCATCTAACTTCTTTACGCATTCTAATGAGACTATTCCAGTGCAGCTTCAATGCTACAAGCAGTTAACTATCTCCCTTAAGTTAGAAAGCACCCACTTAAGAACTGCTGTGAGAATGAGTGGTCTCCTGTCCCCTCTCTGCCCTTCCAATCACTCCTGTGGCATGCAAGTACTAAACCCACATTGTGATTTCAATTGCCTAAAATATTGTGTATTTGAATGCAGGTACTAACAGTGAAATGCTTTACATTAATAATTGCCGGGCATTCTTAACAGTGAAACCCAGGGCCTGTTTAACATCTGTCTCCTGTTCTGTCCGGCTACGACTCTGTAGGTCAGTCAGGTTGAGTCAACATAGCCTAAAATTTCAGGGGAGGGCGGGTTGAAGCCCAGTCAGCTCAATGGTGTTGCACCACTGCTCGTCTTTATGACTTGAATACTTATTGGTACTCTTCATTACTCCAATCCATAGTCTTCATAGTCCCAGTACTTGTGTATGAGGCATATTGCCTCATACACAAGTACTAGGATGAGGTAGAGGGGCTTGGTGGTAATGCCTGTCTTAGTTACCGGTAATCTTCATTACTCCTAGTCCCACTCTTACTCGTCCTATTCTTACCTATGAGGCAAGCTGCCTCAAAGGTAATCACTGAGACAAGGAAGAGCGACGTGGAGGTATGATTGGGCAGAGGAGCTGATTTTGGGGGTTGGGACATGGGGTGGGAGGGAAATTAGATGTTTGGGGGTGGGGCAGGGATTATGCAATAAATCGTAATGGTCATCCATGTCCAGTCTAAGCAGGAATGGTATGGGGTATTAGTGGCTAGAGAGGCAGTTTGGTGCAGCCAGTCTAGTCATTTCTTAGTTTTTAACCAGGCATCTCTGATAAAGCAGTCCTGTTAAGTGTAATTACCTGGCTAGACTGGCATTTGGGTGCTGCCAGTCTAGCTGTTTTTTACTGTGGCATGTATATTTTTCTGGGCATCTGTGATAGAATAACCATAATAAGTGTTAATGCCTCTACTAGCATTTTGGTGCAACTAGTCTAGGTATATCTAAATGTGGCCTGGCATGTTTTACTGTAATATGTTATTACATGTCTTGACATTGTGCAGCCAGTTGGACATGTTTTCATTGTGGCATGGCAGTTTTAATAGGAAAGCATTCAATTAAAGCATTAATGTTCCTGTGCACTGTTGGTGACTTGCATGTATTGGATTTTTGTATTGGTGTTACCCTACAAAACAATTGCAAATTGCTTTTTAAAAGCTCTGGCTTTTTTGCCCATTTTTCTGAGAAAGTGTGCTGTATAATGCATTAAAGCACATTATTTATATCTTTCTCCTAGTGCAGTGTGCGGCGTACCCCTGCAGTGGCACGTTTGTGCGAATTGTGCAAGTGTGGAAATCTAGGCTGGGCCAGAGTGGGGCGCAACACGTGATTTGTTGCCAAGCTGCAGGTCGTTGTGCACCTCAGCATGGCTCACAGGGGTGCTCCCAGATTTTGTGGTACGCCACTGCACTTTTCCCATGTGAAAATGTGGAAATAAAATATGTTGCCACACAAAAGAGGCCCATGGTGCAGAGGCCCATGGGGAAATCTCCAGAGTTCGCTGTAGGCCAGTCCACCCCTGAGCACAACAACGTCCTCATTTCAACTTTTAAAGTTTTGAACTTTTGCGAACTGTGCTTGTGACCTTAAATGTTCTCACTTATTTCCACAGCTGTGATATAAGGTCGGTGGGGCCGATAACCTCTTATCAACGAACGGTATGACATCCGCAGATGTACACACTGCCTGATGGGCGGTAACAGGAGGCTGTCTGGGGCCTGGGTACCCTCTTCCGAGGGAGTGGCGTCTCTCTTTCAAACGCACACAGCAAAGTGAACTCTGAAAAGCCCTCGAGTCGGGACTGAATCAGGCTGTATTTTCCGCTAGGCAGATGGTTGCTAGGACCCCAAAATACAGAGTCCCCGGCCTCCCCCCGAATCCTCCCACCCTCGCCCAGGAGTGGAGTCTGTTGCGTCCGTCACGTTAGGCTTTGGCATTGAAGACTGCGGAGGAGGGGGCAGGAGGACTTGAAGCTTGGAGGAATTCTCCTCACACAGCCCGGGCTGCTTCTTGTCCTCGGAAGAGTGTCGTCCTTCTTCCCACGCCGCTCCGGAGTTCCCACTGAAGCTGTTGGTCCACAGCTGCGCGGTTTCTCGCCGGGGAGCATGGCGATGCTGAGGCGACCGGTCCAGCTCGGGTACTTGGCGGCTGTTTGCTGTAAGTTCACGGTTTCGGTCTGTGGAGAGATGGGGAGAGTTCCCTGCTCTGCGCTTTGTTTGTGTTCCACTTTAGACTCAGGGGGGAGGGAGGCGCTGGCTGCCTCTCGGGATAATGAGTTTCTGCTCCCGTTATCTGAACTGAGCTGTGGGAGCGCGGAGGAGCGTTCTGTGGCAGCTGCGAGGGAAACTTAGAGCGGGAGTAGACGGGGATGCGGCGTGGAGAGAGGTTCCTTCCTTTAAAAGTTAAGACTCCTTTGTGTCGATAGGAAGGGCTCGAGCAAAGCGGTAGTGAAGAGAAATAAGCGGATCCTTTTAAACTTTCCAAATGCACGTTTTCTTTATAACAATGACATTCTTAACTTATGCAAGTTGGCGTATTGTATTCTTTGTTCTGTTTATTATGCACTGCAGTCTAACCAAAGAAGTGCCTGGAAAAATACCATCGCCTATTCATTAAACGCCACAAATTGGTTATACAAATCAGGAGATAACGGAAAAAAATGAAGAAAAAACCTGTTACAAATCAAACTGTTGCACACATATTTCGTCCCCCCTGTTTTTCTTCACAAATTATGGGATTTCAAAGGATCAACAGGTGTATGTTAAAAAAAGAAACATTTGCTTTAATCTCGAGAACAGTTTTTTAAGACTTCGCAGGTAGCTGGACCACGCGGAGACAATGCTAGTGGGTGCAAGACTGGGGCCCCGCGCCGTTTGGTTGTGCCCTCGGCAACCCTCGGCACTTCACCCCACTTATCTGCTCTTTGTTTCAAGAGGCAGAGCCCCCTAGTGTGGCAAACATGAAGATATTACAATGAAACCCACTTAGAAGCATTGGCCAGGCTTTGTATATATGGAGGGTAAGATTTCCTTGTGTAACCCAGATAGGGGGGAAAAAAAGTCTTATCTTTACATTTGCAAGGCAAGACCTTCTGGCTTGGCCAATGTTTAGTGCTGTGGCTTTGCGCTTGAAGATCATTTGAGATGCTTCCGATTCATAATGTTATCTAGTTTGCCACCCGTCCCTCCGTTGTCTCAGCATTCTAGATTGTGTTCCCATTTCTCTGCTAGCATGTGTTCTGCACGCTCCAGGGTTTAGCCAGGTCTATTTGGCACATCAAGGAGTAACCGTTGCTTGGGGGGGGGGGACCGCTGCTTTCTTCCTGCCAGTCAAGTTGTATTTTCACATAGAATGGATTACAATCGCTTGACTGTAGACAGCTGAGTAGATGGACGATGCGTGAGTAAACATGGTCACCCAATGATAGTTTTCAGAAATAGTGCTACGCACACAAACATTCATACTCATTAATTCTACTTTAGAGAAACATGTTGACCTCAATACACTGATGAGAAGGCTTTTAAGCTGCTTTAACAATTCTCCAGCAACATTGCACCAAGGGTGCACAAGTAATTGCGCTGGAGGGCCCATTGTACCGTACAATCCATCAATGGTCTTGTATTGCTTGGATTGCTCACTGAGTGGTCTACCAGCCTTTTCTGCTCTGAATCTTTAAATAAATAAATGAGCATTTCGAGGTGTAATTATTGACTTCATAGCTTTGTTTTTAACTGGTTACATGCCCATTACAGTTAATAAAACGTGTAATGTTTTCTGAGAAAATGCGTAATGTTTCATACAAATGTAGACAAAATATTACCTAAGAGTAATTGAGGCCTGCGGTCAACATAATATAAATGCTATTGGCATGAACCCACGCCTACAATTTACTACTGGCAATTTGCTATTTACAAGTTCAAAATCTACTTTGGACAGTTTGCAGAAATCTTATCAGTTATAGCTGCAATTCTCAGTACTGATTTTTCTTCCGTTCCTCCTACTGGAACATAAGGTTTAAGTGTATATGGTGTTTGCCCAAGATCACAAGCATGTTCTGCAATGCATCACTGGATATCCCAGTACTGACTGCTCATTGTAAAGAAGGAAGGACCGTCAAGTGCTTCCCTTCTATACAAGAAAAAGCAAATGTCTTGGAGGCATTGGAAGGGAGTGAAAAAGTGGGCATCATTGAAGCACACCTTATCATCACCTTTCCCATGCAATGCATAAAAGGTTCAGAAATGCCCCTTTTGAGCATTTGGAAAAATATACAGCAGTGGTAGGAACTGCTATTGTGGAAAGTGGAAAATAAATAGACAAAAATACATTTAAAAAATGAAGTAGATTTTCTGAAATACCAATAGTGGTATTTCAAGAAATCCGGCACCAGTTTCACTGGTATGGTAGGACACATACAATTGGGGCAATTTCTCAGATTACCACCAGCAGTAATGTTAATTACAGCCAGTGGGAATCGGCCTAAACAATATAAACTGTAATGAGGCCTTTAGTGTATCTAAAAACGAATGTTGTGGATAGTAGTAGCTGGCAAATGTGTAACCCAGTGATGTGCCCTTACTCCCTAGTGTGCTTCATGCTTTTTGATGTGCTAAATGTAGAACACTATTTGTGTTACTAAGTTGCAATTGGTGCCTTTTCAGTCAATTTAACTGAAGGAGTCCCAAATGTCACAGTCATGATGGACCTCCATTTGTTTCGCTGTGCTTTGTATGTTTGACGGGTGTGCCTGTTCTGTGTTCAGTGCTTTAAATGATTGTTAACAACGGTATTGGTGTGGATTGTATCGCTGGCCTTTATTCATGCATGATATTTATCGGCTCACTGACATTCTGCAGCCCAAACCTGCTGGCTGTGCCAATGCTGGTTTTGTTTAGCCACTCTATGAATGGAACTATTGAGCATTTTCTTCAGCTTTTTACCAAATTGCCACAAATATCTTTCTTCTTAGACTATTCCTCTAAAAAATGTCCAAAAGTGGAAGAAAACCTACACCAGCCGATTTGTACAGGCCAACCTCGAAAAAGTCATATGTCTAAATAAAAAACGCATACTTGTAATGAGTTCCTGGAGGACGTATTAATATGGGTTACTTGAGTGATACAATTATTTAAACAAAATGTGTGATCTTTCTAGCCTGTATAGTCAGTAGGTAAATACAATATGGAGCAGCATCAGCTTTGCTATGTGGGCTGCATTAATTAGTTGCTGGTGATTCAGTGTTGCCAGAATTAATTAGATGGTAATGTTTCTGTGTGGTGGTGACAAGGCCTCTGTGTGCTCAACATTACAAAGTGGCAAGTGTACAGTATAATTGCCATATCCCCCCAGAGGAATTCCCCGAATGTGCATGTCATCTCTATGAAATGCCCCCAACATGCAAGTAACATTTCCCAGAGGAATGCCCCAGAACATTCAGAACTTCTCGCAGAGGAATTTGTTAAAACAAAATTCCATTTCTCACAGCCACTCCTTCTGCCACAGGGCGATATTGGTACATGCAGTATCGCTCAGAGAAACACAGAAGCACGCTTCCAACTTTTGCACGGCAAAAGGACAATGATATACCTGAAGGTGAAGCTGCCTGCACGAATCCTCTTATCCTCGTCCAGAAGAACGACAGACATTGGAAGGGTACCCAGTCATTTCATTGTGAAAATTATAGAGTGGTACATAGCAGAGCGGGCAATAACACAGAAAAACACTGAAAAGATTAAATAAATATATAAAGGGTAGTGGGGTAAGGAGTTACACTGGGTCTGGAAGGTGTTGGGTTGGCGTTATAAGGGTGGAAAATCGGAGGGTTTTGGGGGGACCCCTAAAATTAAAAACCAAAATCGGTGTTTTGACCGCAATGACATGTACCACCACTCTGT
Organism: Ambystoma mexicanum; assembly: GCF_040938575.1. Classification (NCBI taxonomy): domain Eukaryota; kingdom Metazoa; phylum Chordata; class Amphibia; order Caudata; family Ambystomatidae; genus Ambystoma; species Ambystoma mexicanum. The sequence continues at coordinate 325,280,163 of NC_090939.1, read as the reverse complement.
TATTGTGGTCGGTAAAATCACATATAACCGATTGGAAGGCACCGAGGAGGGGTGCTCTCTAGCTGAAAGCAATGTCCCAGTGTGCAGCTGACCTCACAGAAGAGTATACTTCCACAGAGGATACATGCAACTTCTCCAAGAGACAACCCCAGCACGACTGCGCCCCCTCCCAGGGGCATCCTCCCAGCCAGTCCCTACTAACTCACAGTGGAAAGCATCAGCATGTGTGGCCATCATTTGGAAGAATGCTCAGGCATGGTAGTTATCTCTTCTAAATTAACGCCCATTCCATTAAGAGTAGGGGCTGTAACAGTAAAAACATAAACAGCTGCTATTTTTAAACAGCTCATAATTTAACAACCAACTGGGATTAAAAATACAGCATATTTTTATTGACATTTTCTAAAATGTATGAGATTTATTTATGTATTGTGAATTTGTAAGGTGCTTATGCATTAAGTAAATTGTGTTTCAAAGCGCCCACAGGGCAGCAGGGAGGGAACATGGGAATTAAATTCAAATATAGCAATGAAAGATAGAGGCTGTTCTACTAGGCCTTGTGAGCACTTAGAACGTGCAAGTGCAGAGAGAAGGGATGGGGGGGCGTAAGTGCTAGGAGTACCAAGGAGGGAAGCACTTAAGTGGCTTAGTGAGAGTGGTCAATTGCCAATAGATTCCAGAGCAATACACACAGCAGGTGAGGATTAATGAAGGTACGAGTGCCCACAGCTTGAGTAGATCCTCGCTTGGAAGAATGTCCAGAATGTGTGCAAAAGCCTTCCAAGAGCAATGGCCTCACCATGAGCAGAACCTCTCTCAAAGGAAGGGCCACAGCATGATGAAAGCCCACCCCTATCCGAAGAATGCCACAGCAGAAGAATGCCAGAGTATCAGAAAATCCTCGTTTAGGAGAATAATACAGCATGCGCAAAACATGTTATGTTATATTATTTTGATTTATAAAGCGCCTTATATACCATTGGTATGGTCTGAAGGCGCTGGTAGGTTGAACGCCCTTGGGAACCGAAGTTCAGATCAGTAGAGAGAGTAGAGGGAGTCAAAAGGTGCGTGTGAGCACCGGGTATGTGTGCGGCTCGTGCGGTATTCGTGTAATAGCTGCTTCTTAGCGGTAGGTGTGGTGGTTGAGAGATCAGGAGTATGTGTTCGTTCTGGCAGGATTTATCCAGACCGGATGTGGCTGCGTTAGGCCTGAGGAGAACGTCTGGCTGGGAGGAGTGTAACTAGCAGTGTTTACTTAGAACGGAGTGAACGGCGGATGTTGGTATGAGAACAGTTATACAGAATGGTGTCATAGTATCTCTGTGTTCTAGTTGAGTGGTGATGTAAAGGAGAGAGTAAACGTGGTGGTGTGATATGATGGGTTATATGCTCTTTCAAACGTTCTCTGTATTCCAAGCCATATTATATACGTCACGCATTCCCGCTAGTCCCGGGCGCTCCAGTCCGCTCTGCATACTCCAGTCAGCCCCACGCATGCATTCTTGTCTGCTCCATGCATGCACTTTTGTCTGCCCCACGCATGTACTTTTGTCTGCCCCACGCATGCACTCCTGTCTGGCCCATGCTCTACGCATTCAGCACATCTACGTACTTATCTATTCTACGCACTCATCAGTATTCGATGCAATCTGTGCTCGTTCGTTCTACGTGCTCGTTCGTTCTACGTACTCATCCGCTCTACACAACACGTCCATTAGCTCCAGGCACTCGCTCACTCCAGGCACTCGCTCGCTCCAGGCACTCAACTGCTTTATGCTCTCACACATACTATGCATTCACCCCTCTACGCACTCACCCCCTCTACGCACTCACCCCCTCTACGCACTCACCCCCCTCTACGCACTCACCCCCTCTACGCACTCACCTCCTCTACACACTCATCTCCTCTACGCACTCATCCCCTCTACGCGCTCATCCCCTCTACGTGCTCATCCCCTCTACGCGCTCATCTCCTCTACACGCTCCTCCGCTCTATACACTCATCCACTCTATACACTCATCTGCTCTATACACTCATCCGCTCTATACACTCATCTGCTCTGTACACTCATCCGCTCTATACACTCATCCGCTCTATACCCTCGTCCGCTCTATACACTCATCCGCTCTATACATCCATCCGGTCTGTACATTCATCTGCTCCAGCGATCTACACACTTTCGGCACTTCCGTATTCATCCGCTATCCACACTCATGCGCTCTACTTGCTTCTACTGCAGACCTGGAGCTGTCACATGCTGTACATACTCATCTGCTCCACATACTCATCTGTTCTACACACTCATGAGTGTATAGAATGGATGAACATGTTGAGCGGATGAGTGTGTAGAGCGGCCAGTGTGTAGAGCGGACGAGCGAGTAGCGCGGATGAGTGCGTAAATACAGAAAAGCGAGTAGAACGCAGGAGTGCGTAAAACAGGACGCAGGAGTTTACGCTCATCTGTTCTGCACATTCATCTGTTTTACGCACTCCTGCGTTCTACTCGCTTTTCTGTATTTACGCACTAATCCGTGCTACTCGCTCGTCCGCTCTACACACCGGCCGCTCTACACACTCATCCGCTCAACATGTTCATCCATTCTATACACTCATCCGATCTACTTATTCATTCGATTTCCACACTCATTCGAACTATATAGTTATCTGTTCTTCCACTCATGCATTCTTCCACTCAGCGCATTCATCTGTTCCACCTGCTTCATCCATTCTAACTATTTCATCCACGTCATTCACTTTGTTCACTCCTCATGCATTCTGTCCATCTCAGTAGTTTAACTCTCTTTACTGTTTCCGTATGATTTACTCTTATTAACCATTTCACTGCTTTGATCTACTTTATTTGTTTAATTCTGTTTGTCCTTCTAGTTTATATTAGGGGTTATTAGCTGCCGATTTCTGGCATCAGGTAGTTTGTTGGATTGGTGTCATTGAGTTGCTGCTAGTCTGTTTGGGTTAGTTTGGTATGGGTTGGTTTTAGGGGAAGAGCTAGGTTTTCAGCAGTTTGCGGAAAGACGTTAAATCCTCAGTTAGGCGGATGTGGGGTGGGAGTGAGTTCCATAGCGTGGGGGCCAAGGCTGAGAATGATGATCCGCCTAATCTGACTGAGTTTGTCTTCGGTATGACTAGGAGGCCGGCTGAGCTTGATTTTAGGGTGCGTGGGGGTGATAGGGTTTTAGCTTGTCTTGAAGATATTGAGGTCCAGTTTTATGCAGTGCTCGATGGGAGATGCATAAGGTTTTGAAAGTCACCCTTCGAGCTACTGGAAGCCAGTGCAGCGTCTTAGGGCAGGGGAGATGTGGGCTCTTGTGCCAAGCGCAAGTAGCAATTTGGCTGCCGCGTTTTGTGCCCTTTGGAGTTTATTCAGTTGGTACGCGTGGACTCCGGGGTATAAGGGGTTTGCGTAGTCCAGTCTTGATATAACGATTGATTGGACCGCGGAGAGTCTGTTGGGAAAGGAGAGATATGGAAAGATGCGCTTAAAGGTTTTAAGGAGGTAGTGGCAGGATTTTGAGACGTTGTTGACTTGGCGCGAGAGTGTTAGGTCAGAGTCAAGGGTGCATCCAAGATTTTTCACTGATTTGGAGGGGGTCGGTGAGTTGCCCATGGCGGATGGCCGTGGTAGTGGGTGTGGAAGAAGTTTGGAGTTGCCACATACCATGATTTCCGTTTTGGAGGGGTTTAACAGGAGGTGGCTTTGGGTCATCCCGAGTTCTATGTCAAGGAGGCAGGAGGCCAGGTCAGGTCGGGAGTTTGGTTTTGAGTGCAGGAGTTTTAGATTCAGTTGAGTGTCGTCGGCGTAGTTGTAGCACAGGATGTTGTGTGAACGAATAATTGGTGGGAGGGTGATCAAGTAGAGATTGAACAGGAGGGCAGGTAGGCATGCTCCTGGTGGGACTCCCGTGTCGACTGGTCGGGCTTGGGAGGTATAGGTGGAGAGTATCGTTATTTGGTACCTAACTTTAGAGGAATGAATCTATCCATTTAAGAGCGGTTCTACGAATTCCTAGAGAGTGGACGCGGTCTAGGAGGATTGAGTGATTGATTGTGTCAAAGGCGGCAGATAGGTCGCAAAGGATTAGTGCGGCGCATCCCGCGGAGTCTGCTGTCATCTTAAGGTCATTCTAGATTGAGGTTAGGGTGGTTTCAGTTCCGTGACGGGCTCTGAAACCTGATTGGGCGGGGTCTAGGAGATTGTTGGCTTCGACAAAGGCATTTAGTTGGGAGTAGGCGGTTCGGTCAATGATTTTGGCAAGGAACCTGGTGTTTGAGATGGGGTGGTAGTTTTTGGGTTCGAGAGGGTCGAGCGAAGGTTTTTAAATTAGAGGTTTGACATGAACCATTTTGAATGCGTCGGGAAAGATACCAGAAGAGAGGGAGGCATTTATGATGGATATTGCGTGTTCTCCTGCGCAGGTGGAAGCGAACATTTCTTTGAGGGTTGTGGCTGCGCAAGGATCCAGCAGCGAGCCAGATGGTTTGCGGACAGATAGAAGGCTCCGGTGATATTGGACTAAAGGATTCGAATGTTGGTTGCGTAGTGGTCGCTGCTGGTGGGCTGGCCGCTACGGGCGGAGAATTGCCAGGTGGATGTAAGAGAGCCAGTTTGGTGGTTAGAGTATTTGTTCTTTTGAGAGCCGTGGTGTAAAAGTGGAGGGAGAATGAGGATTCGGGAGTTGTAGTGGGCTTTTTTTGCTTTCCGGATTTCGGCCTTGTACTGATAGAGGTGTCGGGCCAAGGTGGCCCTGCTATCCTGGGTTTTTTCTTTCTGCCATTTGCGTTCTAGGTATTTATATAATTGTTTAGTGATCTTCAACTCAGGAGTGAACCATCTGGGGAAGAGGCCACGGCGCTTTGATGGTTTGCAAGGGGGTGTGAGCCGCATCAGAGATGCGTTGAGCCATGAGTCAAAGGCGTCAGGGGTTAGTTGTTTGTTGAGATGGCAGGTAGGTGGTGGAGACTGAAGGAGTGCGTCGGCTAGGTCCGGGGCGATTATTCGTTTTTTCCAGCATTTGCATAGATTCGGAGGTTCAGATTCGAGGACGGGAAGGGGGTCGGGTGAGCGAATGGTGAACGAGAGAATGAAGTGATCGGACCAGATGATAGGGATGGGGGGCTTTAAATGAATCAGGGTGTTGGAGCTAAAGATGGCATCAAGAATGTGCCCTTTATAGAGAGTCGGGCCATTTATATGGGGTTGGAGGTTAATTGCGTCTAAACCGTCAACCAGAGAGTGTGTCATAGGGTTGGTGGGGATGTCGAGCCATATGTTGAAGTCTCCAAGAAGGGTGAGGTTGGGATGGTTTAGTTGAAGGGTGGCAATAGAGTCACAAAGGTTGTTTGCGAATTGTCTATCGTAGCCAGGGGGCCTGTAGATTATTAGGAAGCTGTGTGAGAGCGACGGGGAGAGGGATAGTTTAACGAGGAGAGATTTGCAGGAAGGAATGGAAGGTCGACATTGTCGATGATTGAGGCTTGGAATAGAGACTTGAAGACGAATACTACTCCCCCTCCTCTGGAGGGACGGTTCAGTGGGATGAGGGAGTAGTCAGGGGGGAAGGCTTCATTAGCGATTGGGGCGAAGTCGTCAGAGAACCAAGTTTCAGTGATGAAAACTAGGTCAGGTTTGTCAAAGGCGAGGAGGTCAAAGATGCAGTGTCTGTTTTTTGCTACGGATCGGGCATTAAATCCCCGAAATGGATGACCACAACCTGAGAGGAATTGCTTTGAGAAGATAAGCCATAGCATGTGCATAGCTTCACTCACAAGAATGATGCCCAAAGTGTGAGCAGAAGCACTCCCAGAAGAATGTTCACAGCATGTGCATTAACTCACCCAAAAGAATAGCAACAGCGGGTGACAAACCTCTCACTGAAGAAGGACCATAGAAAGAGCAAGGAATTTGCTAGAACAATGGCCCACCCAACTGTATGAAGAATCAATCCCAGGACAATGGTCATACCATGTGTGGGTGTTCTCCAATAGAACGCTCAATGCGTACTTGGGTATGCATTACCGCAAAGCTCTTGAGTCCTTGATAGCATAAATGAATGGGCGACGCTTCCTTTAGGCCTCTGCACTGCTTTGGCAATGGAACCAGCGTTATGTGGAGAAGTCCAAGAGAGAACCAGCTCTGCGCACAGGTAACGGACCTGTTGATCATCTTCTCCGAATCACATTTCACTGACCAGAGAAGGGTGGACCATGAAACAAGGATACCGGCTTCCCTCATGGAAACATGAAGCACGCGAGGGTGTCAGAGGTTATGAGGCCCCCCTTCCTCCTGCAAGACCTGCCCGTAAATACTGTTAGAATTTCATTGGATTGGAAGGAATCCCTCCAACACCATTCTGACTTGACCATGTAAAGGAAACCAACTGTAAATAAACCTTCTGACATCTTGGAACAGGCTAATCTACAGACAGTAAGCCCACAAAGGTGCCCCCAAAACGCAGTCGCCTGGGCAGACATGGGGCCTCATTATAAGATGTGCGGAATGGGTTTAACGGCGCCGGTAATGGTGCCGGCGCCGTTAAACCCACTCCGCACTATTACGAGGTTCCCTCGCGGGACCCGATGTGGACGTCTGGTTTATCCAGATGTCCATAGCGGGTCCCGCGAGGGAACCAGGGAGCTAACAACGTGCCCATTATGAGTGGGCCTGTTGTTAGCTCCCTCCCCATTCCCATTGAGCCCTATGGGGGCTCAAATGGGAATGGGGAAGGACCGGGCCCGGGTTCCCTGAAGGAGGAATTACCGGGCCCTCCATACTCGGAATGGCCTGGTAATTCCCCATTCAGGGACCCGGACCCAGACACGATTTTGGAGGCAGCCATGGTGCTAATAGCCCCATGGCTACCTCCAAAGTCGTAATGAGGCCCATGGAATCTGAACACAATGCAGCCTGTCACTCTCCAAGAGTGCTAGCCAGAAACAGGGTACATGTCTCAAGCCATTGTCTCAGGAAGATAGCTCAGGGACAAAGTGCTCACCTTGGAAGAAAGACGACACGGAGCAACACAGGTTCGATCCCTGGGTCCGCGCTTAGAAACCTCTGGGTATTAAGCGCGTTATAAATAACCTATCATATCATATCATTGCACCACTGCATCACACATCCACCACAGTCCAGACGCGTCATGGGGTGTAACATGTCAGATGATATTCTTCACAGCGCCCCATTGTCCCAGGCACTAGGAAGCTCAATTGCATATATCAGGAGATCAGCAAGCGGTTACTTTATAGAATATGGCGCCTAGGGGACACTCCTTTCTCCTCCTAACTGTCTCAGAATAAAATCACCAGTCAGCACAAACCACCTCCAGAGGTCCACGCACACACACCAGGACAATATGTACAATACACCCAAGCAAATTTCCTCCTCACAAAAACTGTATACTAGGAAAAACTCCTGATCCACACTGCCCAAATCACTGACCCTTAACCATCTACTCCTAACAAACCTCAGTAGTTCAGACACATGACAACAGCAGTGCAGCAAGAGCAATCCCAGGCAGCTCACAGGATGCGAGGTCGCACTAGTGGCATCTGTGCCCTAGGGAGTGGCCATGTCATCATTACTCTCTGCTGTACCTCACTCTCCATATAGAAGACGTTTATGCTTTTGAGTCCTTCCACATCCCCACTTTATTCTTCCAAGATGCTGTCGCTGCCGCGCACACGAGGCAGAGCTGAAAGCGGCGTAGCAACCCTTGGCATGCCGCAAACCTACAGGATTAGAACATATTCTAGTGCAAAACTAGGATTTCATTTCTGAGAGAGAAAATCGCAAACGCCTTACCCACATGTAAACACATAGAAACAACCTGTAAGCTTATGCACATAGTCTGTGTTAGTGAGAAACAGCTGAAGCATTCGTGCACCAGCCTTTTAATCGGTTCAGCGTGGTGGGGTACAGTACACCCCCCCCTATTCTGAAGAAATACTGGTGGGCACATTCGAGAAGCAGCACATGATTATCCGCAGTGACAGCTCCCGCATGTTGCTGATATTTTAGGCATTTCAAGATCCCACCGAAGTGATGCTTTGGCCAGCAATGCGTAAAACTTCAACATTCATTTCAGAGCAGTTCTTGTTTTGAATACAAGGGCCCGATTGACGGAATTATTTGCACGGGAAATAGTGGATTTGCCCAGAGGCGTAGGCAGGGTAGGGCCTGAGGGCCAAGGCCCACCCAAAATCTGTAAATGCCCACTCAGCAGCGCTGTGTGGGCATTTACAGATATTTGTGTCAGTGCAGTGGGCCCAACTACATTAGCATCAGGCCCCATTTGCTAGACAATCCTGGCTACGCCTCTGGATTTGCCTGACAAAATGCGTGCAGAATCCCGTCCGTCGATTCATGGAATCGACTGCATAAGATATTTTGCCGATTTGCGTGAATTTCCAGCATGCTGCACGTGTCTACGCGGGCGGCAGAGTGCCTTTTGCAAGAGACCACACAGGGCGCGGTCAAGGCCTATGCAGAGGGCGGATTTGTGAGCGCGACACAGAAAATGGGGAAGAACATGCCGAAAAGTGAGCGCTACGAGGGATGGCAGGCAGGCAGTCCATCGCACGCCCATAAGTGTACGAAACAAAGCGTATTCATGTATGTGACCGCGCAACCTCTCGCCTGCGAAATGCCCACGGAAATCACTACATCGCTCCGCCACCCGAAAGCAGGCATACAGACTTGTACAGGGGATTTGCAACTTGGAGGTGAGTCTGCATGTCGGATTTAAGGGTGTGTGCATGCAGACGGGGTTCCGGTCATATTTAGGGGTGTGCGTATGCAGAGAAACGGGGTGCAGGAACGGTTTGCAGGGGTTTGCATGCAGATTTTCCCGAGTTACAACTGAGTTACAAGAAATCTTACGCATGTACTCGGGCTGCCGGTGACAGTTGCGGGGATTGCTGCACAGGCTCCCCTAGGTGCAAGCATGCTTGCAGGGACCCCATGCACTGTTTACAGGTTGCATCTATGCGCCTCTGGAGACCACGCAAATGTAGCTGTTTCTGGCTGTTTTGAGTTTACGTGGGGGCGCGTCAGGGGTGGCCTGGCCGCGACTTGCAAATACGGTTCATTTGGTGGAAGGATTCTACAAATACGCGGAGCATGCAGAGTAATTTTTGCATGCCAGCTCGCGCAGGGCCGTTTGCAGCTTGTAGGCATTCTGGGATAAATGTGTACTTTTCCGTGACTTGGGTCCTCTGTAGCTGTGCATGGGTTGCACCAAGTGGTAGTGAGTCTGAGCAAAACACATCCATCAACACTACATATGGAGAGTGTATTAGAAACGCACCCCGAAAATACAATGTGCATATTTTGTCTTAACTTTACTCTTCTGGGAGTATGGGGAAAAGTGTATTTTTTGAGTTGTTGACTGAACGTTGACAGTGTGAATAGTAAACCGCCCCTTTGTTTCACTACATCATGTATTGAATTAGTTGGAAAAGTTGTTTTGAAAGTTTTGTCAAGTGCCCTGGCCTTTCCCTGTAGGTAAGAATGCAAGAGAAGCAATGTTGCGTTGTGCTTAGTTCGTCCATAGAAAGGAAGTTTAAACATGCAGTTCTTTGAGATATATGTAGCCTCAAGGTAACCCTCACAAGCTATCCCTCATGGTAGCAGAGAGAATGTGAAAACAGTGGCCCAGAGTATAAAGGAAAACGTCTGCAGTGGCTCATTCTGTCTCCAGGGGCCCGGTGAGGTGGGACGCGTATCGTGATGCATTGCGTAAACAGCAGCACCCCCACCCCTTAGTTCCTAAACACAGGCGTCTGGCGGCCCACACAAGGCGGGTTCCAACATGACTCTTCTCCACCGCTGACTTGCTGCAGAAATGCAATCTCAAACGTTCAACATCCAGATACAATTGTCACACACACCATTGTGACAGTATGTTTCATAATAACACTTAAAATAAATACACATATGTTTCACTGTCATGCGCGCGTCACGATTCTGGCAGCGGTTGAAGAAGAGTCCCTGACTGAATGATACCCGTGAAAGATAAAAAGGGCCCCTTTTTTCAGCGACACTTGAACATTTGTTTTAAAAGTTTCTTCAAGTACTATGGTGCACCACTGTAGTCAGGGGTTCAGGCAAAGCAGTGCATTATGGAGAAGGTAGTACGTAGACAAGACTATTCAACCAAGTAGTAAGTACATTGTGTCACCGGAAGACGGAATCTACTCGCACATGGCTGAAATCAACTAATGTGCAATACAGGGTGGTTACATGAGTTACTCCAGCGGTTGCTGCAAATCTAAGCATGCATATCTGAGTGCCACTGAGTTTATTACTGTTGCTAACATTTTTATAATATAAAGATTGTAATACTCATATTCATTAGTGTGATTGGATAATAGAAGGGACACAACCTTGCTTTGGGATTGTTGTAATACTAAAGGTTTCCCCATCTCTAAGCTTGCTGACCATTATGCTGCTCTAATGACAGATGGAATACCTAAACTAGAATCTCTGTGGAGGCATTGCTCGGAGGGTCTAGAATCTCAGTGGAGGCATTGCTTGGAGGGTTTAGAATCTCTGTGGAAGCATTGCCCGGAGGGTCTAGAATCTCTGTGGAAGCATTGCTCGGAGGGTCTAGAATCTATGTGGAGGCATTGCTTGGAGGGTCTAGAATCTCTGTGGAGGCATTGCTCGGAGGGTTTACAATCTATGTGGAGACATTGTTCGGAGGGTTTAGAATCTCTGTGGAAGGATTGCTTAGAGGGTCTAAAATCTATGTGGAGGTATTGCTCAGAGGGTCTAGAATCTATGTGGAGGCATTGCTTGGAGGGTCTAGAATCTCTGTGGAGGCATTGCTCTGAGGGTTTACAATCTATGTGGAGGCATTGCTCGGAGGGTTTAGAATCTCTGTGGAAGCATTGCTCGGAGGGTTTAGAATCTCTGTGGAAGCATTGCTCGGAGGGTCTAGAATCTCTGTGGAGTCATTGCTCTTAGGGTCTATAATCTCCGTGGAGGCATTGCTCAGAGGGTCTTGAATCTCTGTGAAGGCATTGCTCGGACGGTCTAGAATTTCTGTGGAGGCATTGCTTGGAGGGTGTAGAATCTCTGTGGCGGTATTGCTCGGAGGGTCTAGCATCTATGTAGAGTCATTGCTCGGAGGGTCTAGAATCTGCGTGGAGGCATTGCTCGGAGGGTTTAGAATCTCTGTGGAAGCATTGCTCGGAGGGTCTAGAATCTCTGTGGAGTCATTGCTCGGGTGGTCGGCTACACTATGTACTGATAGGACATCAAGCTCTATCATCTCTGTTGGCTTGGTGGTCGCACGGTACTTGGTGTTCTTCAGTGACACTCGTGGCGTTGGGAGGTAGGGACTGCAGTTGTGAGGGGAGCAGTCAGGTTCTGTACGGGATGTCCATCCAATATGTCAACCAGCTTCACATGGTGTCTGTGTGGTACAACCTCTAAACCCTACTGGCAGCACAACGACTTCTGCTTTTACTTCATGTTCTCTCATTACCACTTACCCATGAAATGCCAGCAGCAATTCAGACCAATGCAACCCAACTCCTTCAGTTTGCTCTACGGGAGTGTTATGCTCTGTGCCCAAATATATCTGGGGAAGTGGCTCATGAGAAACTGGCCATGAGCGTGGAGAAGGGGGACATGGTGAAAGCACTTTAAATGGTAGTGTAAACATTTAAATTTGGTGTGTGCAAAAACTGAAAAAGTGTAAGAGCAAACATTTGCACAGATATGAAGGTATGATTTGTACATTTATGGAAATAAATCGCAAGATATTAAATATGCGAAAAAGCAAGCTTTTAAAAATACCATTTAAGCACATATTGTTCGTAAACATGTAGTGATGTGCACATGTACATTGCACATTTGCATACAATTAGTCCAGTGACTTTGCAATGTATTGTATTTTGGCAGCACAAAAGTTGATCTCATATTGGAATAGAAAGAGGCTTTGCAGTTTGTTTGTATTCTGTTCCTTGCAGTCATGGATTTATAATGGAAGTTCTCAAACTAAAAGTCCTGTAATTCAAAGGAAAAACCACCCGACATGGGAGCAGCCCAAGAGCTATGCGTTCCTAAAGTAAAGGCGGCACGAATGACATAACACTATTTGTTTTTAATACTTGTTAATTATGTACCCAAGTATAGAGCTGGTGATGCTAAACTATACCTGCAAAGGGAGGCCTCACAAGAAAGGTACAGTTCTACTGTTCCTGCTAGATGTATGAATGTATTACTGTTCTTAGGCCCAGCAGCTGCACTTAGGTAGCCCACAACCCTTCCACTAGCCTCCCTATGGAGTATGGAGTGTCAAAGAGCCTGAGTCTGTCATCCACCCTGGGAGACCAACATGTAACACTTGGGTTGCATAAATCGCCGCAGCAGGGTCACCAACCCAAAGAGCTGCTGTACCAGATGGACCCACTTTTCCCCTCCTTCAGACTCACACATCTCATGTTTTTCCAATCGGGTTTCTATGCTTTACAAAAATCAAAGCTGAATCTGAAATGTAGCCCAGTGGATGAATGCACATGCTGCATTTATCAGCGAGCAACCTGTAGGCCCCACGTTTCCATTTGGGCCGGGTGTTAGGGTGTACCATTCCTAGCACGGGCCGTGTAAGCAATACGTCACAATTGAGTTTGCTGGGCGCCCTTTTATAAATATTTGGAAACGGACACAACCGCGTTAATTGTTGGTATCTCATTGGGCCTTATTCACTGGCCAAGGACACTCTTTGTGCAGCTGGGGCACGTCCCCTGCAGTGGCCTTCCACTTCGCGGTGTCTTCTAAGAAATGTTTCTTTTCATTCTGTTTTCTTCCCCGGCTGTCTTCTTTGTGCCCGTAGCGGTTGGGAGAGTTAGAAGCCAAGGGAAGAGAGGCTGATGTGTGACAGGTCAACACACTGCGTACTTTGTGTGAACAGAAATGCAGGGTGGCATTGTAAGGGCGCTGCCCTGCTTATCTGAAGAGCAGTACTCCACCTTGGGCAAACGTGGGAGCTTTGCCTAACAAAGAGTCCCTGTGGCGGGAACTCTCTTGCCCAGCGTCCGTTCCCACAGCTTAATTTGAAGGGTTGTTTTCATATGAATGCAATACATGACATTAGCATAGTTTATACCCCAGTCCTTGGCGGTTGGTGAAGGATTAAAGATGTGGTCTGTAAAGATTTTCCCCAAATTGGTGCAAGCACTGATGTGTCAAAATCGGCATTTTACAGTGTAATATTTTGTGAGAAATGTGATCATAAGCCATTGAAATTTAATGTGTGATGCCAATTCACAAAATGTAGTTAGTAATGCAGATCATCATGCTGGCCTCCACATTTCCGCAAGAAACGTATGCCAGTTTCAGCAAAGCAATGTCAGTGTCACACAAAGCAGGTTTTCATGCTAACGCCTGTATTGCCTAGAGGAATTGGGATGGTAGCATAAACAATTCCATGCCAGTAAAACAGATTGTCATTCTGGAATCGACGTTGCCCATAACACTTTATGATGCCAGACACAAAAAGTAACAGCAAAGCGCAATATCATACTGGCATCTAGATGTCTTAAAGTGACCTCCTGGGTTTCGCAGTGCAATGTAGGCCGATCTGAATTTCCCCTAGAAATGGTGATGCCAACCTCAACGATGGCAAGTTACAGTATGCACATTGTCAAGCTGGCATCCCATGCCCTCAGAGCTGCCGCTCGCCACATTGGCCGCATAACTGGCCCACACTCCATCTATCCACAAAGGGATACAACACATCACTTAGACCCCCTGAACTCTCTCTTTTGTGCTTCAGCTCCTCAGGAACTTCTGGCACCAGGAATCCAAAACCTTGGAGATGGGCGCCATTTTACCCCACTCCCTCCTTCTTGCCTGCTACCTGAACAGAAGGAGGCCTCAAGTGAGCTGCATCGCAGCCACAGGCATGTATTGCACTGCACATGTTCGGGCTGTGCGAGTGTGCCGTTCCCTAAACTTCCTATATATTATCCTGAAGGCAGCACTCTTTGCCTTTATTGTCATCAGCCTACAAGCACATGTGTTGTTGGGCATGCTTTGTGCCCAGGAAACATGGCCGTTGGCCATGCGCATTGCTGGCCTGTGTCTGCAGGCAGGCTCTGACTGGCTGCTAGGGCTGGTCCTGGACCTGTAGAGGGCTTGTTTAATCTCGACAGCGGCTGAATTCCGAAGCTATCAGATAGGGTGATGTGCTTTGCACTTAGCATATCCCCTCTATAATCCTCCATGTCTCACCACCCATTAAGTGGGTGCTACCAGTGATGGAGGTGCCTGGTTTGCAAATATAACACATAAACGAAGACACCTGTTGCTGTATTTAGCTCTTATTCCAATCTCTCTGGTATTATGCTAGTAATTCATTATTGCACATAAAAGGAACACACATTGCTAATGAAATTCGGAAATGGGCATCATCTGGAATGGAGGAAGACTAGAACAACACTGTAATGTCCCTCCGGAACTAGGTATACACCTACTGATGTGAACCCACACGCACCCCGTGGTTCATACAACAATCTCTGCCTCAACGCCTGTAAAACTGAGACCCTTCCCATTGGGACAACTGCACCCTCTCTTTCTTTCCTTCTCTGTGGCCTTCCTCCATGGCTCTCCCACTGCTCCTTCTTCTGAAGCCAGAAACCTTGGAGTCATCTTCGACTCCTCTCTCTCCTTCCTCCCTCACACTCAGAACATTGTCAAGAAGTCTCACTTTCTGCTATTCCTTCTCAAAGGAATTCTCCCTTTTATCACTTTTACCCAGAAGCTCATTGTTACCCGAGCCCTGGTTCTCTCTAGGCATGACTGTTGCAATAGCCCCCTCCTGAATTTACCTTCTTCCTCTCTGCAACCTCTCCAGCTAATCCAGAATAGGGCAACAAGAATTATCCTTGGCCTTAAGCCAAGAGACTGCATCTCTCCTGCCCTAAAAAGTCTTCACTGGCTCCCGGATGCTGCACGGATTAAATGCAAATCCCTCAGCACCATCCACAAGGCTGTCTGGGCCCGGGGACCTCACTATCTTCAACTTTATCTCACTAAATACTCCCCCTCCAGGCCTCTATGTTCCTCTGGCACTAATTTGTTGTGCGTAAAGCGCTTTGCTAAACAAAGGTCATGTGTTCGATCACTTTCCTCAGCTGGCTCCCTACTATGGAACTGCCTCCCCCATCCCCTGGGCCTTGAGCAGCACTTGCTTAAATTTCCTCAAGACTTTCCTCTTTACCTCCTACTTCCCATCTTCTCTCCTCTGCTAATCTCAGAGTTGCTGTGTTTGGTGTCCTAGGCCCTTATGCATCCTCGGGGCCGCTGACCTCCCACACCCAATCGCCCCAGCTTCTGTCTACTCTCAGCACTTACATTGGCACTCCCTCCACCTTGGAGGCTCGCACTTACACCCAACACGGCTCCAGGTCATGTAGCACTTACCTCACCATGCACTTCATCTGTTGCTCACTCATAAGCAAGGACACTCCAGCACCTATCCCCTCTGCCCTTTTTCCTTGCTGCACCTGCACGTTCTAAATACTCACAAGGCATATTAGGTTTGTCTTTTCCTTTCCCCTCCTCTGTTGTGCATTCAATATGTATCACTCCCTTGTTCCCTCCGTTGCCCTGTGGGCGCTTTGAAAAAGTATGTACTTGCTGTATGAGTGCCTAACAAGTGAAAAATACATAAATAAATAAATACAGACACAATAAGGAGCGGAGACCAGAACATAGGGATATGGGACTTTATTCATTGGCTTCCCTTTCCAAACTGAACTTCCCTTTCCTGTCACTTCCTCCAGCCACCACCCCGTGCCCATGACATCACTCCCTGCTCACGTGATGCAGGAGCAGGCTTCACACACGACACTACAAACACTAGGAAGGATAGTTCAGGGGCAACAAGGTTTGTCTTGGAAGCAAGACAACGCATGGTCCAGCGCTTAGAGACTAGTCCCCATTATGCGCTATTAAAGATTAATCAATTAACACTACACAGAGGCCCTCTCGCTAAAGCTGATGTATTAAAGATGAGAAGGTCAGCTTGGGCTCCCATCTTGACACTATTGGTTCTTTACTTCATGACATTCACTCCTCAGGAGTCAGAGGTCTACGCTTACGTCTCATTTCATTCCCTGCCTATACGTTATTGTGAGCCGATTCGTTGAGGCCCATTTGGTTTGAACATATTCTGTACTGCAGAGGACATGAAAACTATGAGCCCTCAAATTTGCAGCTCCCAGAAATGCTTTCCTGCATACCTCGCAGTGAATCACTGGGGATTCTGCACCACCTCACTATCCTCCTATCATTCTCCAGTGACAAGAGTGGGCCATACTCTTCCATTTGTGGATCCATTTGCCCAATCCCATGTCAATGTTTCCATATTCATCTTCATGTCGATCAGATAACTCTTCGGGCAATTTCCCTGTTAATGTAACATGGGTGACCTCAACTAGCATCGATCAATGAAAACAAAATTACCAGCAGCCTAGATCCATTGAAGGTAAACACTACTAGAAAATGGTGATTCAAATATTGTCATTGATTTGAATTTGTGGACCAACTAAGCTTGTCACCAATGACTACGGAATCTGTCTGCAGCATTCTAAACAACCACAGCACGTGTGTTTGTTACATCACAGCCAGTGCAACCAGTCTCAATGAGAACCCTGAATATCATTTTATGAACACTCTCCTTCAAAACCATACAATGTAGTTGTTGAGCAGTCGCCATTATAGATGCAGGTCTTCTTTTCAGGGCAGTCACACCATAACCCTAACACATATTTTTCTAATTTACTCTCATCAGAGCCCCAGAAGCTCATCTAGCCAGTCTGCCCCCTAAGCCTAAATCTCCCCTTCTAGCCATTTCATCTACTGACCATGAGATCGCAAAGCACCCCGATCATGAGATCGCAAAGCACCCCGATCATGAGATCGAAAAGCACCGCTCAGCATACCAATAAATGCATATGATTACAAGTACACACTTTACTTGATGAAGGCATCCAAACAGAGGAGTTATCTGAAGAGATATGCTGCCATGTCTTGTAAACCAGACTATGCCACAAATGGAGCATTCTGTCGGCTCATGCAGAACAAGAATTCTAAAAGTGATTATCTAAAGGCTAAAACATTATGCTGATACATTATAAAATGGAGGGGCACATTGCACACACATTTATATGAAACGGGAAATTGAACTTAATTTTCCCGAAAGTGGTGCAGAAGCAGGAATTATCCCTCTCACTGCTGTCTACACTTGTTATCTGCGCTCTGCTGTAGTGATAGAGAAACAGTAACTGAATTACAGCCCGGCGCCGTGTTACTTTCAGGAATAAAACTGCTCAGCAATCAGCTCCATTGTTTTCACTAGAAACATGTTTAAACGGTGATTGGCCGTCGGATACATCGCCAAGGCTTACAATGGCATGATAACAAGACAGTCTGGGGAAGTTATGTTTCCTGTAGTTGTTATACTTGACTCTGCCCTTGAGTCTGTGTTATGTTATGTTATCTTGCATTTGTATAGTGCCTACTGCCATAGTTCATTGTGTCGAAGCGCTTTTCCCTGTCAGAGAGACAAAGGCGGATTATGATAGAACATTTAGTAGTGGTAGGGAGGAGCAAAGTTGGGTAGGCCTCCAGGGCTGCCCTGCTTTAGGGAAAACGATTAAACTAAATGTCCCTCTGTCCGTCTTTGAGTTCTCAGAAACATCAGGGCCGGTGCAAGGAATTTTGCCACCCTAGGCAAACTGTCAGATTGGCGCCCCCCCACTCCACTTCAGATCCTAACCATTCTCAACCAACCGTCCTCATTTTGTTACTGATTGCCACAAGCCCATTACCTCCACCCAACACATTGCTCACGTCTTCTGCTGTGAATGGATCCCATTGCACTTCCCTTACCATCACATCTACTCAAAGTGTTAGGTTTCAGAAGTCAAATTAAAGCCTCTGTGTTTCATAAATACAGGTTGATTAAACAAGTGAATGATACTATAGCAACAACAAATGTAGTGCCGAGCATGTGGATCTAATCCTTTCTGCAAATTATATATAGGCAATACAGACAGTAGGAAAACGATTTTGATGACACATACTAGGCACCTGTAAGCACATAAGCAGCACTACCTTGTACAAAATAATAAACATGTCCCAATGCTTACTTACTATGATATGATATCAGAGGAGCCAGCCCATGTTGGCCATTATATTCCAAGCAGGCTATTGAAATAAACACAAACCAGTGTCTGCAAGATAGCTGAGCAAGATTTGGCACTATAGTATTTCCTGCAGGTTCCAGGTTTTAACACCCAGCACGGTGGTTGCAAAAAACAGTGTCCTATGCCTGTCATTCAGGAACGGTGTTCTGGGTGACAAAAAGAAACAGAACAATGGTGGATTTTCTCAAAAAGTAGAGAAACGTTGTACCCTTTAGTTCCCGCCCACTTCGAGCTCTGGAAAGCGCAGCCAAGAAGAGGGTTAGCCGGCTACTGGCAGAGTCTGTCTCCTTTCCATAACACCATACGCAATACATGCCTCTACCTTGCACTTGTAAGCACAAGGCCAAACACATCTATGTGCCTAAACAAATGGAGATTTGAGGCATGGGGCCAAAGAGTTCACATTTTAACAGTAACATTTCCAGATGTTAGATGCTAATGAACGCAATGGGGCATTGAGACTGCCAAGGATCTACAGCTGAGAACAGCTACACAGCTTGTCCAGTGTGGCAATTTGCAATATTCGTGGTCACTGTAATAGCTTCAGAAGGAAGGTGTTTTGGAGCGAAAACCAGTTCTGGAAATGGAAATGTTTTACTGTGGGATCCTACCCGGGACTTGTGGGGTACCATGAGGAAGAGTGGGTGGTTGTGGGATCCCACCAGTGACTGATGTTTGGAGGGAGGGAGCATTTGCTCTCGTCACCCCCCAAATATTTGCCTCTCCGAAAATGTATCATTAACACCTAAGAAAATAAAACAAGGGAAGAATGTTTGCTATAAAGTAGCAAGCTAAGTATAAAAGGTGCACACCTTTAAAACCTAAAAAGCTTTATTAAAATATGTCCTGCAGAGTGGCACAGTACAACCGTGGCAAGAGATTTTAGAGACATCCTGAGAGATCTTTCAAGTGGTCTTGTGTCTTAGTGTCTTGTCCCTGGTCTTAACGACCTTGGTTTGAATCCTTCTTTTAGCACCATTTAAATTTCGAGCACACTTAACCAACTGAAGGCTGCAAATAGTTTATCTTTATCCGAAAAGATTTTTTTTGCCAAATCACGGTTCTGGGAAAATCTGTCCCAAAGTCCGGCAGTTGCCGAAAAGTGCACAACAAGGATTCCTCAGAATAAAATCACAACTGAAAGGAGAAGAGACACTCATGGAAAATTCTAACCAATAAGAATCTTTAGTCCATATCAAAGGCTTTTCGGTGGGAGTACTCTGGAAAGTACCTTTAGTTAGATAATGATAACACCACAGTTCCTTGCGCTATATAACATGAAATTATAATTATTATTAGGAGGTTTTGAAAGCCTAAGTAGTTTTCACTTGTAGTCGTAACTATGGCATGTTTCTAAATGGGAGAAAAATAATACATTTCTCTACATTTTAGCCACAGTCTTAAATATAGCATCTTTTTTGGTGAAATAGCCTACAGTGTGAGTTGCGGCATCTTGTCCTGAGTTGCGGCATCTTGTCCGCTTGTTGTCTCACTTCCATGTGATTTGTATGAGATGGAGGCCCGCTGGGCTACCATTTTGCTTTCTCTAGGTTTCAATGATTCTCAGAAAGGATCCTGTTCTGTCACCCCCGAACATATGAATGGAGAGTAAAGAGGGGGAGGGGGAAAAACCAGGGACCACGGAAGGCTCCTGACCCCAGTATTCCTGGCGTTCCTGGGTCCGGGGTCAATGATTCCAGCATGTTAACTGTAGTTGGTTAAAAAGCCAGGGATGTCTGAATGGGGTCACACGATAACACACTTCTGGACTATGCCTGCATGATAGCATATTGCTCTAAGGCTAGGCAGCCACAAATGGAGATCTGTGTACGTGTGCTACACATTTCCTCAACTTGCCAAGATGAAAGAAACCAATTATATCTGTATAGTTTACAGTTTAAAACACTAGATGAAATGCACATCACTGTATGCTGCAATCCCATTGGTCTGAAACCAAGCAAGACACTTCAATTGCAGCAGGAGTGAAAAGGAGACACTACAGAATAAGGTGCTAGTCCTGATAACCGGGGACACCCAGGAGCTATAAGGACACTACTGTGAGGGAGAAAGGGCACCCAGTAGCAAGCGGGATTAAAGGAATCCAGAAGACACAAAACTAAGGGAGAGGCCAACAAGAGCGAGGGGCCATAAAGTGCAGGGCTTACCGGATCACACACCACCAGGGACACAAATAGGCCCAGAGCACCCCACCTTGACGGGTAGTGTCCCTCGCAAAGAAGACAGGCCCCAACACAGGAAGTGATGCAGAAGACACAAGAATCGGAAGTGAATCTGATCCAGCACTGGCCCGACTACAAGCACAGAAAGATGGGCTAGCTCAGCGAGTGATGGGCTCCCTTCAGAAACCAACGATCATACACCAACGTGCAACCGTTCGGACCAGTTCAGGTCTTCATGTTCCCAAAATGGAAAAATGGTGCCCTATTAAATTGGGTACTAACAGTACCTACTGTTACAGCACTGTGAAGCAAGAGGATTCCAACATGAAGCACTATGTATAAAACTTGGCATTATTGTTAACACATTAACCTAGCACGGTATTCTGGCATTTCACAACTAACCTTAAAGAAAGAAGGGAAGTGTGGGGGAGCGGAGGAGCAGCAGCACATCCTGACAGAGCCTTGGCCTTCGGGGAGGTGTTCTGTACAGACTGAGCCGCCAGGAAACAACCTGTGATCTTTGCTGGAATTACACCATTTGCAACTGGTCCGTTGAGTTTATAATGGGCTGGTGCTGAACAATGCCAGTGATTTCTGGCATCCCTAACTCCCCAAGCTACAGATAACTTAGTCAAAGAGTGACATCAATGCTAAGGAAACAGCTCTGCTGCGGCGTGCGCAGAGAGGGTCTATGCGTCGGCAGCGTTCCCAGGTTCCACTATCAACAGGGAGGGGAACCTTCCTTGACCGCAGTTATGCTGCACTCACTGCACCCTCTCACAACAGTACGCACTACAAATATTGCACATCGCATACCAGGGGAGTACATACCCTTGTCCTCACCCCGATTCCAAAAATGAGCTCATTTCATCTAGCCATGAACCTCGGTCCATTGCTCCAGCAACGACCAATCTAAACTGAGAGAATCCCCACACCACTCTAACCATGCACCTCAACCCTGCCCTTCACCAACACCATGTGGTACAAAAATGGGGACAGTTCCCACACAGCTCCATTCATGCATCTCAATCCTGCTCTTCAGCAACATCCAGTGGTGCCAACACTGGGACATTTCCAACACAGCTCGGCCCATATAACACAACCCTACCCAACAACCTCCTTCCTTCCCAAACGGGGTGCAATTCCCATGTTGTTATACCAACGCACCAAGACCCTGTTCTCCAGCAAACCTCACCACTGTAAAACGGTTGCAATTCACACACAGCTCAATTTATGTATCTCAGTTCTACCCTACCGCACAATCCAATAGTTTAAAAAATGGGACAGTTCCCACACAACGCGCAATCCCGCCCCCAGTAAAGGGCTCAAACACCACTCGGGGAATGGGGCACCATCCATAGGGGGGGTAAACATGTACACACTGGAGCGAGGGGCCGATGGGGGTGGGGAGATACATTTTAAGCAGAGCATCTTGTTTGGGGTGGGGGATGGTTGCAGGCATTTTGTTAGTCCGGACTGGAGTTAAACTTCACAGTAGCATTATAATGCGAGTCTTTGGCAGTGTATCCATTATGCTTCAGTAATGCACAGCCACAGAGCAGCCAAAGACATGAGGCATTATTACACAAGTAACAGGTATGCACGGAAAACGCGGAAACACCTTAGAGAGGAGTATCAAAAGCAACAGGGACATGACACAGAGCTGGGGGGGGGACGGACAGGTTGTCTCACCTAATTAATCTTCTGCTCCTTCTGCCAAGGCACTAGCAGGAAGCTCAGGTTCCAGCGCTACTACGCCCATGATGCCACTTGTGACCCAGGCCTGACCCGACTCCAACCTTCACGGAGCCACGTCTGTGCTGCTGCCGCCAGCACCAACCTGCATACACTACAGGGCCCAGGGAAGACAGGGCCGGCACTATCACAGGCAAGGCAAGGCAGTATAGATTAAACATAGTGTGAGTTAAAGCAGCATTTTGCCGCTCTAACATTTTTCACATATAGGCAAGCGCCTAAACTTGCCTAGTGATAGCACTGAGAAACATCGGAATCTGATATGCTTAACTTGCTGCAAAAAATCAAGCCCACGATCTGTTAAGGTGATAGCTGTCCTGCGTCCATTGTGAAGTCCTATGCGGCCCTTCTTACACCACTGATTACAAAATGTGTCAACTTCTCTTTTAGGGAGAATTTGGTTTCAACGTCCATCAAACAGGCGTGGGTATCGCCTCTTCTTAAAAAAACGTCGCTTGATCCCAATTTGCCAGGCAAATATCGTCCAATAACACATTCTCTGTTTCTTCTGAAGATTTTGGAGACAGTGGCGTTCCACCAAATTCAAAACATCTTAGAACCACACAGCATTCTTGGCCCTAATTAATGAGGGTTCAGAAGTAGTCATAGCACAGAATCCACTCTTCTTGAAAAACAACTATTCTTCAGAATTGTGATGAGGGCAAAACCTCCATGTTGATGTTGCTGTCATGACCAGCACTTCCGGGAGTCAAAGCAACCCTGCCCTCGGGACTTTGGGGCCTAAAGAAAACCTGGTCCCGATCAAAAGCTGTAGAAAACAAGGACGGCCCACCTGGACCCTGTCCTGGCGCCTTTGGCACCAGGCTCATAGTATGAAGTCTGCCCAACGACTGACACGGGCTCTCTGCAGTCCTGAACATTCTTCTGGAATGGGTGTGGCAAGTATGGGCATGGACAGGAGCACGCGCTCCAAGACCTTGGGTGTGGCCGGGCCTGCCTATATAAGCCCTGCCCAGCCCTTGTCAGATGCTTCGCGTTGAACTGCCCATGGCAGCAGAACGCTCTCCGCTGACATCCGAAGGCATCCTGCACATGCGCGAAGATTCCAATTTACCAGACGTTTACCTGGGGACCTCCTGCATCCACAGCAGCCCGCGACCTTCTAGAAGACTGCTAGTACGTAAGGATTTCTGCTTACCTGACAATTACCTGGTGACCGCCGGCGTCCGCAGCGGTCCGCAATCCACGTCCTCTGCACGGCAGCTAATTCAGCCTCCGGTACTTCGCAGACACTCTGCTCCAACTTCTGCATTCCGGCGGCATCTGCAAGAAAGAAGAGAAAAGCAAACAAGGTTAGTTCGGAGGAAAAGCTTGCGAGCATAGTTCTCTCTCGCGACCGCAGCCTACATACCTGCAGCAGCACCCAGCGCTCCACGTGGCAGCTTCATCTGTGCTTCTGCTAGTCACACTTGCTTCGACGTCCAGAACCTGTTGTGAGAAGAGACAATAGAGACATTAGAGAACATTGGCTAGTGAATCAACAAACAGTGTTCCTTAGCATTCCAAGGCAGAAAGACTTACCTGCACCGGATCAGTGGAGCAACTCGATCCTAGAACCCTCGTAACGGATCAGTGAAGCAAATCGATCCATCGGACTCCTGCACCGGGATCAGTGCAGCTAGGGCCACTTGCACCCCTGCCGAGACGAGCAGGAAGGAGAGCACATCGTCAAACACTCTAAGGTGAGCAAACACAGCGCAGAGCAACCAGTGAGACTACAATTTGAAGACGTCAGTCTCTCATATTTTATTCTGTATCTCCATCAGGAAGCTGACCCAGGTCAGTTCAAGCAGAGACAAAGGGCACCAGTGCAAACCAGCTGGAGAGTGGAGCTCAACCCTGCCAGACAACGGACACTCAACCCTGCTTGGATTCGACGCCCCCGCGGAGACAAGGTGAGCGTAACAGTTGCTTGATCTCACAGCGGCATTGGATCTTGTGGATCACACCATCTTGGCTGCCAGGTTACAAGACTCTGCCTCTTTTTCTTGGGTCTTATCATTTTTATCAAATCGAACTGCCAGAGTCTTTCATGCGGATATTATGGCAGAGAGATATGAGCTAGAATGTGGGATACCGCAGGGATCCTGTGTGTCCCAACATTGTTTAATATCTTTACTCTCCCCCTTTTCGATCTTTTGGATGCAGAAGGTATTGTGTATGCAAATTATGCAGATAGCAGCCAGTGCCTTATTCCACTTACTGGTGACTATGTGCTTGATTCCCTCGCTGTTAATAACACCTAAAATCTAATCTAGCAGTGGATGATGATAAATGGTCTATTTCCTAACAATTCAAAGACCAAAATCATGATGGTCGGCACAGCATCAAAACTTTACAGAATGGACTTCCCCACCTTTCAAATTGCTGAATGTCAACTGGCTACATTACCTAAAGTAAAAACGCTGGGTGTGGTATTGGATCCAGAACTGTCGATGAAAGCGAATATTAGCAGTCTTGCATCCCGCTAATCCTACTACATCAAGCTACTGGCACAAAGTAGGCCTTTCTTGGATGCAGAAGACAGTACAACACTGGCTCGAGCGATAACAGGCTCTCACCTTGACTATTGCGTCAGCCTTTTGCAGGGCATATGCAGGGGGAGCTCAATCGTTTGCAAGTGGTCCAAAATAATACGGTTCGAGTAGTTACCGGCCTTAGAAAAACGGATTATGTCAGAGGCAAGAAGATCTCTTCATAGGCTTCCTATTCATAAACAGATCTTGTTTTGGGCATTATGTATCACTCATGCATGCCTCTATGGGATAAGTTCTGCGTATATAGCAAAACAGCTAACATGGCTCCCTGTCAGGCGAATGCTACGGTCCAACAACTCGTGATTGCTTCAAGCACCCGTGGCCAAGCTGTCACAGGTTCTTGATGGATGTATTTCTGTAGCAGCCCCTCGGCTATGGAATGCCGGGCCCCCGGATTTAAGAATATGCAGTAATATATCATCTTTTAAACGCAGACTGAAGACTCTTCTCTTTGAGTACATTTCTCTATGGTCTCACTATGGATCTCATTTGTTTGATTCCAGCTTTGTGAATTTCTGTTATTTGTTATGTCCCCGTGCTTCTATGCCTATGGGCGATGTTCCAACACATTACAAATAAATGAAATAAATAAATAAAGATAGATAAGGTGCTCAGGAAGGCATGATATGGAAAAGGTGGAAGAGCTATGTGTACAATTGGACCAAATTTATTGTGGGACTCCTCTGTATTTTATGGGGTGCAGAGCAGAAAGGAGAGCTAGCTGGAGAAGAGGTGTTCACTGCGCCAGGGGGAATTTATGCAATCTACTCACTGCATGGTGAGCTGGAGCATGTTGAAGCCATGTCCAAGAAAACACAGGCGGCAAAACCCTTCTGCTTACTTCCCTACGGCCCTCAACAACATTTGGCAGGAGTTGTAAAACAGAAACCCAAATTTGCTCATTGCAACAGCACCCTTAAAAGCATAAACCCTCACATTTGTGTGCATATGTAATCAATCTTATTCAAATGTCCATCTTATCTATCATGAAAACTAATTTTGGGACAAGGCTTTTTTTTCTTTTTTGGAAGTTGCTATTGTGTAAAATAGAATGGTTTCAATTCAGCAAACGTGTCTGTGGTTTAAGAAACCTACCAAGCAGATGTTGGCAGAAAGCTGTAATGCATTCATCTGGTCTGTGCTTAGGAGGTGGATAATGATGGGATGTGAGTAAGGTAGGCCGGGTCTAATAACACATCGAAACGTCAGCGCGGCAGAATTCTGAATATTTGTCACCAAAGAGGCACACCGTTGGAAGACTACTGCCAGGTGACGGAGTCAGACACAGCCATTGACACACAAGCCGGCTAAATCTCTAGAAGATGGTCTTTGCTTGCCCCTTTCCATGAAAATTCCATACTCGGATCAGCCACCTTTTGCCTACTACCTTTTGCTCTGACATTTGAGCCCTTTGCTGAAATGTCCTTTTCATAGGTGCATACCAACATACTCTGCAATGCCTTCAGGTGCTGTGGACCCAAAATGGTGGCTGGAGGGGTTTGGGTCTTTTGATTGTGAGGTCCATGGAGAGCGAGAGACATGAGCTTGCCGTCCGCTGAATGATATTAGTGGCCCTTACGCTCTTTTTCCATGTGGAGGGTAATGAGGGCACGCCTCAAAACCCTCTAGTCACAGAATAGGTGTGGTTGATCCCCCAAAGACCAATATGACATCCATCATCAAGCTCACCGCCCTTTCAGGGGTGCAGGAGGAGTCTGCTCTCTGCTACCTACTCCAGGTGGACGAGTTTCGGTTCCTTCTCGACTGTGGCTGGGATGAGCACTTTTCAATGACAGTCATTGACTCATTTTGGAAGTATGCTCACCAAGTCGATGCTGTCCTGCTCTCGCACCCGGATCGGCTGCATCTTGGAGCACTTCCGTATGCTGTTGGAAAGGTTGGACAGGACTGCAACCAACACCTCTAGGAGAGAAGACCTCTCCCTGTTCCAGAAGAAACTGCACTGGTCCCCTGTAAAAGCAAAACTTTCCTTCAAGACCCATGAATTGGTTCAAAAAGCGCTGCACGGGCCAGAGGCCTCAAATCTATTGCATGCACCAACCCAACAAAGACCTTTGATCTAAGAATACACGTCTGATTACCATCACACACTTTGCACTTTTCTGGGGCACAGGGATCTCATTCCATGACCTGGCAACAAAGCTATGCAACTCACTGTCAGAAGACATTTGACACACTGGCCAATTGATGACTTTTAGGCAGTTTGAAAATGCTCCTCTTCTAATCACAATGACCTTTGCCTGCCTTCTCTTCCAGTGCTTAGAGGCCGGGTTGGATTGTCAGTACTTTACACATAAATAACAGTAAACCCTATAGAAATAATATGAAAAATACATTCTATGTGCATAACCACAGTACTACGCTAGGCTGAGGTTGGATTTGTATCTGCATATGTGCTTTCTGAGAGAACCGGCTACTCTCTGTAGACACTTATTTGCCCTAATACCTGCCTACCGTAAGTGTTATCCTATTGGCTGGATACATATTAGAAGCACAAACACTCCTGTAATTGCCATACTAGAGAGGTAGCCGTGCTTGGAGGTACAATGGACATGGCATGGGGAAATTACTGTTCTGTTTGCCCGCCTTGTATTGTAGTGATCCTTTTCAGGACTTCTTGACTATGCCAGTCAGTCCCATACCAGAGTGCATCAGAGCTTACTGGGGGTTGCACCTTCCCCTACCAGATTGGTTGTCTTCAACTATCGGAGGAGCAGATCACATAGGAGGGGAGTTGAATGCTTTCTCCTGGGCTCCGTGGTATCCGTTGCTGCAAATGCAAGCTCCCTCTAGCCGCATCCAGTAGGAGACCCAATGAGGACTCCAGAAGATCGGTACTACAGGCTCAACAGGAATGGGACCAAGGAGTGGGTGAAGAAGGTTCTGTGTGGCAGTCAGAGGAGGAGTTTATGCCCTTTCACTTAGATGATTGCCCCTGCCCCATTGTTCAGTCCTTATAAGAATCCCACCAATTGAAAGCCACGTTCCCACATCTTGATACATGACAGCAGTGCTGCAAATGGTACGTTCCTTTACTGGGATATTCCTTGGCAAAGGAAAAGGCATGGCTTAATATTTCCATGAGCACTAATTGAAGTCAGCGTCATTTCCCCTGGTGCATTGCTTCCTGATAGTGACCCTCTTTCCCTGGTTCCACAACATGTCCCTGCGGTGCATTCAGTGTACATACCACACACACACTTTTCCAATAGACCTAAAAAGAGTAATCCTCCAGGGTGCAAGTGGCATGCATCAGTGAGTATTCGCAATCCCTATGATCTTTGTGAATTGGCTCCAGTAATAGCTGTGTGGTAAAATGATGCATTTCTGGCATTGACTAGTGTTGCATGAACTGTATATGGTCAGTGTCCCTGCTATCTATTCCATGATCCGTCAAAACTAGAACTGGAGAAAAACTGCTGTGTCCTGTGGCCTAAGCTGCAGAATACCTCTGCCGTCAGCATGACCTACATGCAAAAATAAAATGTCTGTAAAATGGCCCTCCAATGATTCCTCTATGATTGGATTGTCTAAACCCGTGCCAGTAGACACAAATTTCCACCAGAATAACTAAGCAATTGGACACTTTGTAAACAGGTAGAACAGGACCTAGTTGTAAAGTATTTGTAAACCAGAGAAAACGGCTGGCAGTAGTATATGAAAGACAGTCACCGTTCCTAACGTGAATTAAGGTAAGACAGGATGTAAAACCTTTCATTGGAAGACCAGTTCCATATCTAGAGGCTCCCACAATGTAGCAAAGTGTAATAATTACAGAGCCCTGGGGTGTTTGGTTTCGTTTCTCTCCAGTGAGAGCCTGGGGTGTTTGGTTTCGTTCTGTCCAGTGCCTGCATGTGGTGGGGCTCCACACACAGTCGCACACTACGACAGGCTGGCAGCCATCGTCGTGATCTGGACTCCAGTGTAATTGTGAAGGGTTTCCTTACAGAAGAGAAGATAGGAGGATCCCCTGGATCAATAAGGTCTCTGTAGAGAACATGTCCCGTGGGTTGGACTTCGACGTCAAGGCCATTCATCCAACTTCTGACACCTATGACCCAACTGCATCTTCACAGAATACTCTGGATAATTCTGCGTGTATACCACACCCACTTGCTTCCACATGTGAATTTAAATACCACGCGCGTGCACCCACACACGCACACATGGAGTGCACAGTCGGGTGCTGTTGAACTGCTGAGACGTTGCGTAAGCTGATTGTGATCCCCTTTTCTTCGCTGCTGTTTCAGTGTTGGTATGCAAATCACGAACTGCATTGTCTTTAACTACTATACTCCGGTCACTCTGGACTTGAACTGCATTCAAACTTGTTCCAACAATAGCTTTTTTCTTCTTTATCCATAGTGCATGTAAGGCACACCCACTTGCTTACACGTGTGCATTTAAACACCCCGCATGGGCACCTGCACACACGCACACGTGGAGTGCCCAGTCGATTGCTGTTAAGCAGTTTAGCTGCGCAGCCAGCAGCTTGCTCTCGCGGTTTGTTCACTCCTGATAACTTACAACAATTATTATCTAATTAGTGACCTTTAGAGGCCCTCAGACTGATTTGGAATTTGACACCGCCCCGTGCTATCTAGATCAGAATAGGGCCAAGGTCAGGGTGAGCCTGCAGGCTAATGTATAAATTGACCTCTGCAATGCCAGCTCGTGCTGGCGAGTTAATGACAATTTCCTCGCACATGAATAAGATAGTCGGCGGATATACAACGCTGTGCCACGCAGCTACCCGAGGCATTAATAAACTCCAGAGAGATCTAAAGAAAAAAGGTTCAAATCACTTACCATGGACATTCAGGGCTTGTGGGCGGTGAATCCTACCCCGCGCTTGTTGCCAGAAGATAGCGAACAACAAATAGAAAGTGGAAGCGATTTTGATCTCCTTCACAAAGGCGTAGCCGCAGCCCAGTGTGGAAGTGTTGATCGGGGGAGTGTGCCAATAACGGATGAAGAACTGCTGACGATAAGCACCCAAGATGCTGCAAGTGTAGTACCCACTGTAGAAGTGGCTGCTGTTGATATTCCTTCCACAAATAAGCCATGCCCAGCGCTTAGCACAGAAGTGATTTGTGGATTGTTTATCCAGGAACGAGAACCAAAGGTCATTTCGGCCATGTTTCACTCGGCCGCGATCACCCAAAGACCTCTTCTGTCCTCGCAAGTATTAACTATGCCCTTAAATCAAAATCTTACCAATCACGTTAAGGGGGGTTTACCGCAACAACATCTTCATACAACAATTGTAAATGGAAGTAGGGAAATTTCGCAGGATGCTAATGTATGTAACGAAACAGAGGCCATTTTAGAAACTCAGTCAGATGTAGAGCCACCAAATCATGTTTCAAATTGATCAGATTCCCCAGTTTTGTACCCTAACCTTTGGAATTCAACTGTTGATACCTCTGCTTCCTCGCTCCCACGTCGTTTCCCAAGCCCTGCCCTTCCTTTAGATTGAGACCACCCATAATGCTACCACAAGAGGTTACTTTAAATGCCATAAATAACAGCATTTTTGTACTAACAAAATTATAGGAAACCCTGGAAAGTAAATTGACAGCACAAGAAACGGCAGACAACTTATTGTCAGCAAAAAATGATTGACTGGCAAATAAAACAAGCCGTGCCCAAGTCCATACTGATTTGATAAACCTATTGACTGAAATACAAAAAAGAGACCTGCGCCACAGGGATTTAATGGAGGTGGGCCTGCAAACTGATGAGGCGTGGGAAAGAATGTAGCAATGTTACTAATTCTCGATTAGAGATTGTCCCAATTTGGGAAATAAATGAGTGTGAACCAATAACACAATTAGAATCGGTTATTGAAGTATTGGTAGAATCATCCCCAATGAGAGAGGTGATTGAGAATTAGGCACTAGCGTGCATGCGACCATTGTTTAAAGTATTCTGATCATGGAAAGGAAGGAATAGAAAAACGGGAGAAGCAGAGTTTCTTGATGCAAAAAAATCAGAAAATATACAAATAACAAAACAGAGTAAATCAAACAATGCCAAGAAATGTATAGAACAATTAACCACTCAGATAAACCAAAAAAGAAAAACGAAAATCAAAGAAAAAGCAACTAAAGATTGCAGGTATACAAGCTACTTCATAGCCTAGCAATGTTGGCTCAGATGAGATCCAGGTTATTTTTTATTAGATTTAAGACGTTCAATGCACCTCTTAAATCTAATAAAAAATAATGTCAGGTAGCTGAAACAGCGAGAGTAGTCAAAATGGTGAGCTGGAACACAAGGGGTTTCAAACACCTATTGAAGCCTAGGGCAGAATACCCCTTTTGAGACTTTGAAATTATTGCCCTTCAGGAAACCTGGATCACATCTGAGCAAACATTGCCAGGCTATGAAGTAGCTTGGATACCTGCAATCTATCATGGGAAGGGGAGACCATCAGCTGGCCAGCTAGCTAAATGTAATTTAAATGTAATTTAAATAGTACACTAACAGAATGGGTGTCACCTCACCCTTGTGTCCAATTGATCAAGCTAACTTCTAAAGATGCAGATAATTTTAAGAAGTCACAAACAGCTATACTAAATCTATACGGGAACCCTGTAATGGTAAAGGACCTGGAATTTATAAGGGACATGATAGACCTAATCGCTCAAAATGACGAAATTAATATGTCCATAATTGTGAGTGATCTAAACCTAAAATGCATAGGAATCAAGAACAGCAAGTTATCAACCCGTGCAAAACTATGGCTAAATCTAATGAGGCAAAGGAACTTTAAAATGTTAAATGGGACCTCACAAAGAGACACGCCACCAAGGGCTACTTGGACAAGAGAATTGTCTGATGCAATTTTGGATTATACATTTATCTCCAACCATGCATTGATTAATTGATAAGGGTGACTGACTTTGCCGTTGTCCCAAGAGTAGCCAGTGACCATTATCTACTTGAGACCACGTGGACCTTAACATTGAGACAAGAGGAACATTAATTTAAGCATTCCATAGAGGCTCATGGGAAGAACAGAATGATATGCTCCTCAGCTAAACTAGCTAAATTGAGAGAAATACTATTGGACAATCTCTACCAGGTTAGCACTAGACAGCATTTGATCTATAAAAGCTCATTACAATTCTTTCAACAGATACAGAGGAAGGGTCTTCCTATGCAGACAATTCACAAATGCTTTTTCGACTCCCATGTTCAGGACTTGAAAACCCAAAATAGACTATTGATCCGGAGAATTCAATTAGCCAGACCTGATAATATGCACCTCATTTTAAGTAACATTCGAACAAAATTAAAAAAATAATTGCGTCTTCACAAAGAAGCAAAAAAAACAATTAGCTAGGAAATATATGTTGGCAGCTATTGCCTCCAAATCAAGTTCACAAATATGTAATCTATTGAAAAGGACCCCGCGTGAGGCAGTCCTGTCTACAGAAGTGAACACCATTAGCGCTGCAACATGGATATCTCACTACACAGCCCTATTTGCAATCCCTAATGCAGGTGGGGAACTGATAGTAACTGGTATTCCTAATCTGACCACATTCACCTTCGACTAGCATGATATTATGATGCTAATAAATAAATTGAGCTCGTCGAGAGCCCCAGGGCCAGATGGGTTGACAAATGTTGCATTGAAGGTGAATCCTCAGGAGTGGGCTGACATATTGTATTTGGTTTTTAAAAAGGTAATTCTAATCGGTCATGTCCCAGATTCTTGGAGGACGCCGGTTATCATCCCACTGTTTAAGAGGGGCGATAGAAGCAACCCAACCAACTATCACCCTACAACCCTTCTTGATATTCCAGGGAAAACTTTTGCATGACGGGTACTGGCGAAACTAATAAGATGGCTGAGGGATGACCTAAAAACAGATATTTACCAGTCTGGCCTCATAGCAGGGCTAGGGACAGCTGTACATTTATTAGTGCTATCTGCTCTAAAACATCAAGCTCTGTGCCGCAAACAAAATATATATTTGTCCTTTATCGATTTTAAACAGGCGTTTGACTCGATTTCAAGAGAACTGCTGTGGGAGAAACTAAAATCTGCAAACTGCCCTGTTGACCTCCTATATCCATTCTAACAACTGCACAGTGGCACGTCAATTCGAGTCAAACTTAATAAAGAAGGACTGTTGATTGGGGTCATTCCAACATATAGTGGCTTAAAGCAGGGCTGCACTCTAGCTGCAACCCTTTTTAATTTTTATATCCATGATATAAACATAGCCTTGGATTCTTCTCGTGCCTTTGCTCTGAAAATAGGTGGAACCACTATGCCATGTCTGCTTTATGCAGACGACTTACTCATAATAGACCAAACACCAATTAGGCTGCAGAGGAAATTGGATGCACTACAAGAATATGCCACAAAGAACTTACTGACAATAAACACAGTTAAAGAAAACATCTTAGGTCTGTTATCAAGCAATAAGACCCAATCACTGAGATATAAATGGCATATGGCTAGTGAGCACTTGGAAGTAGTTAAAGAATTCTGTTATCTGGGCCTCAGTATTAGTGAAAGTAATGGAGACATCCCATATAAAAAAGAAGTTAAGTACAAGATGGTTAGTTTAAAATCACAAGCTAAAATAATACAAAACCATCATGGAAAATGTACCTGTAAACCAATTATAACCAATTATTTTCAAAAAGTAGTCCCAGTGGTCACCTATGGTGCACAGTCAGAACATCTTAATGATCAACCAAAATGGAACTACTTGGAAGGATCATATTGGAAAACTAAACTGGGGTTTCGTAAACGTTTACCAATTCAGGTAATTCAGTTTGAACTAGGGCTATCTTCTCTCCAAACAATAGTAGAATGGCAAACATTAGCTCTTTATAGAAAATGTCTGATGTATCAAGAACATAAATGAACACTAATACCCATATTTTCAGCTGCCATCTCTACTAATCATGCTAATTTTGTATAAATGTGGAGAAATCACTGTCTGAAGATTATGGAAAAAGAAGACATTCAAGAGAAACTTTTGATAGAGAACCCTAACCGTGCTAAAGATAAACTTCACCAATTCGAATGGAGTAGTTTGTAGGATAACTGCCAAAGATATCGAATTATGAAGGTTGGCAAGTTTGGGCCGAAAGCATTAAAACAAGTACCAAAATACCTGTTGAAATTCCCTGATTCTAAATATCGGAGTTCCATAATGCGAATTCGTTTTGACCTATGCTCCACAAAAGAGGTAATTGCATTGAGATGAACATATGTTGAAATTTCTCGGCAATGTAGATTTTGTAATTAATTATCATCTGTTGAAAACTTGGAGCATCTTTTTATAGTTTGTCCAGCATTGTCACAGCTAATGAAAGATCATTTCTATACATTTTTTAAAGATTTTAGAATGTTCTCACAAGAGGAAATGTGGGAAAAAATGTCAATGCTGAGCAAGTATCTTTGAACATAGCAACTGTACGTTTTCTTCAGAAATGGGAATTGGATTTAGGATAAATGAATGTGACTTCTTTTTTTAAGAGAATAACATTGCTGCAGATAATTGGGTATCAAGAGTTTTAAATTGGTCTACAGTTTTAAAGAAAGGGTAAATTAAATGTTTTATTTAAGTGCACATTTTTTAACAAATCGTGGTGCTTTTTGTGTAAATTGAAAAGGGTGAAATGTTTTTAACTGAAAACAATAAAGATTTTATATATATAAAAATAATTAAGGGTGGCTGAACTATCGAGCGCAAAGACAAAACTCAGAATTGTAGCCATTATAGCCTGTAGAATATATCAGAGGCTTCATTACACTTCAAGTACAATTTGAATGGTTATAGCTGTAGTGGAAAATAACGTCCACTCACGTTTCCGATGGATGGATGAACTCTTTATTAGTTAAGCATCATGCATTTGCCATAACCAACGACAACACAAGAACTTTAGCGAAAAAGTAAACCCCCTTCCTCCTGGGTCCAGATCTCTTATACTCATAGGAATACATGGGTGTCAATGGGAGGGGGAGGTCTTAGTCTAGCAAGGTCACACCTTGCAACTTTAATTGCTGACCAAGCCAAACCCTCATTGTACAGTCTTCTGATGCCAGCTGCACTCACCAGCACTCGTTAGTGTTATCAACAGGGTAGCTTGTCCATAATGGTGAGGGGGCATTAACCCACTGGGTTTGGCCCCCTCTAGCCCATTATTGAGGAGCCAATACTGAAATATGTGAAATACTGAGCGCTCCCTCAGCTGAGTGAGCACTCTGAACTGTCAGTTCCCCAGCCATGCAATCTCAATGAGCCATGCAAGGGTGGGGGCCTTGTATGGCTCATTGGAAATGCTGGCTGGGGAATTGTATATATGTATGTATGTATGTATGTGCAAGGGGCGCTCCTGCACCTCCTTGCACATACAGACAGAGCAGGCTGGAGTGGGGTTTCTCGTCACCCACGCTCAGGCCC
Organism: Ambystoma mexicanum; assembly: GCF_040938575.1. Lineage (NCBI taxonomy): Eukaryota > Metazoa > Chordata > Amphibia > Caudata > Ambystomatidae > Ambystoma > Ambystoma mexicanum. Next base: position 325,244,969 of record NC_090939.1, on the reverse strand, counting down.
CTGCATGCATGTGCAGGAACCAGGAAACTTCCTGTTCATGCTAGCAGGGGCCAGAGTGCTGGAGAGGAAAGACCAGCGGCAGAAGGTACATTTGTTTATGTTCATGTTTTTTTAATTTCAAATATGTGTAGGGATGTGTGCATGCTTGTGGTGTTAGGTGAATGTATGATGATGGATGCTGGTGTGAATGAGAGTGTGCTTGCTGTGTGCATGTTGTGTAATTGCTTTTGTTTGTAGGTTCATTTATTATTTAAATAGGTCTATGGATGCGTGTATGCTTGTGTTATGAGTGAGTGAATGATGGATGCTTGTGTGAATGAAACAATGAGTGCTTGCTGTGTGTATGTTTTGTAAATGTGTGTGTTTGTATGTTCATTTATTTATTAAATATGTGCATGAATTTGTATATGCTTGTGTTATGAGTGTGTGCATGATGGGTGCTTGTGTGAATGAGACAGAGAGTGCTTGTTGTGTGTATGTTGTGTAAATGTGTGTGTGTGTGTGTGTGTGTGTGTTTGTGCTGGCCTGAGCTGATTTTGGCGAGTGGGAGGAGGAGGTTTGTACAACAAAGGCATTTTAAAAATGCCTTTGTTGCACAAACCCCCTTCCCCACCGGCCAAAATCAACTCTCCTGAGGTGCTGTGGGGCCCGGGGACAGGGATGGTATTTTTTTACCTGACATTTATGATAGATGTCTAGTAAAAAATACCATGCCTGCCCCCCCGGATACCCCTGTGCCTTGCATGCACACATAATCACTTTGATTGTGTGTGTGTGTTTGGCGCTGTGGGGCCTAGGGGACAGGGATGGCATTTTGTTTATGGACATCTATGATAGATGTCCAGTAAAACATACCATGTCTGCCACCTGGATCCCCAGTTCCTGGCATACACACATAACCACATTGATTGTGTGCATGTGTAAGGAGCTCGAGACCCAGGGGACAGGCGTGTCATTTTCTTTACTGGGCATCTATTATAGATGTCCAGTAAAGAAGACCGTGCCTGACCCCTGTGGCTCCCAGTTCCTCGCATACACACAATCATATTCACTGTGTGCGTGTGAGGCACTGGGACCCAGGGGGCTGGCATGGCATTTTTATAGTAGGTAAGCCCACTAAAGAATGCCACCCCAGTCCGCTGGGATACCTAGTGCCTCACATGCAATGTCAAGCCTGACCCCTAAGCCCCACCAGCACCTTGCATGTACATATGATTGATTATCTGTGCATATGAGGCGCTGGAGGGCAATGAGGGAAGGAATTACATTTATTAATGGGCATCTGATAGATGCCCAGTAAACAATACCATGACTGGCCCACCAGCACCTCACATGCACCCAATTAATGTGTGCTTTTGAGGCGCTCGGGCCTCACAAGCAGGCATGGCATTTTTTAGTGGGCATCCATGCCCACTAAAACATGCCATGGCTGTACCCTGGAACCCCAGCTCCTGACATGCATCTGGCCTCTAGACTTCCCAGCGTCTCGTAATCAGACATAATCACATTCATCATTAATTAAGTGCAAGGCGCTGGTGCACCATGGAGCAGGCATGGCATTTTATACTGAGCATGGTTGATAAAGCAAGCATTATAAGTGTTATTATGTTGCCAGACTGGCATTTTAATGCAGCCAGCCAAGCCCATTTCTTATTGTGGTATGACATTTTACATTGGGCAGCTTTGATAAAGCAAGCATGATCAGTGGTATTATTCATTCAGAGGCATGACATTTTGCATTGGGCATCTTTGATAAAGCAAGCATGATAAGTGTTAATACGTAGCTAGACTGGCATTGCAATGCAGCCAGTCTAGCCATTTCCTATTGTGGTATGACATTTTGTATTGGGCATCTTTGGTAAACCAATTATGATAAGTGGTATTATGAAGCAAGACTGGCACTTTTATGCAACCAGTCTAGCCATTTCTTATTGGGCATCTTTCATAAAGCAAGCATGATAAGTGTCAATATGTAGCTAGACTGGCATTTCAAGGCAGCCAGCCTAGCCATCACTTATTGAGGTATGACATTTTCTATTGGGCATCTTTGGTAAAGCAAGCATGATATGTGTTATTACGAAGCAAGACTGACATTTCAATGCAGGCAGTCTAGTAATTTCTTATTGTAGTATGACAGTTTGTATTGGGCATCGTTGACAAAACAAGCATGATAAGTGTTATTATGTAGCTCGACTGGCATTTTAGTGCAGCCAGTTTGGACATGTGTGTATACTTTTGCATGCATTTTTAATAGTAAAGCCACCTGGAGTATGTTCTTACGTGGGGATACTGTCATATATTTGCAGAACAAACAGGAACATGTTTTCTTATAGTATCATTACTGGCATTATGCACAAAGCAAACATGAGTATGCTCTTATATGTGTATACCAGGGTATAATGGTGCAGTCAGCAAGGAAATGTATGGCCACAGCCAGTGTGAAAATGTTTTACACTGGCAAATATTGTGCGAAAAGGCATAATGAAAATGTGTTAGAGAAATGCAACTGTGCACTGTTGGTGACTTACATCTATTGGATTATTTCATGTGTTACCCTACAAAACCAATTGCAAACTGTTTGGCTTTTTACCCAATTTTTCTAAAGAGTGTGCTCTAAAATTCACCATTTTAACCCATTATTAAAAAAAATATCTCTGGGGAGAACCTCCCAAACCTCCCTTTATTGGTGCGGGCAACGTCGCCACGCTCGGTCACAGCGGCATATCTGGGACATATATTTATGCCCCTCCAATTTAAAAATTCACCAGCCGCCACTGGTTATCAGTAAAAGGCAGCACAGTTCAAGGAATTTCTTCAATGTGTGTATCCTCCCGAAAGCTTCGTTCTCGCCTCGAGGCAGGCGGTAGGTCTAGTAATACAAAGACATCCATCAGCTAAAGCCACCTTTCACTAAGAGGCGAGAGCAGTGAACACGCTTAACTATGCCAAAAAGAATATATGTCAGAAGCGTGAATACAGAAAGGCGTGTATTATAACAGGTGTGTGAAGCTCCTTTCTGAAGGTGACATGCGCAGTGTACCATCTTGCTTCGTTGTGGCCTAATGACAGTGGTGCAGACATGGCATGACGCAAACAGAAAAGACATGTGCATAGTGTCAGAGTAACAGGGGGTACATAATGTATATGCTTGATTATTCATTGTTTCCACTACATAGCAAAAAGGCAAACTTTGCCCTAGTGCAAAAAAATAGTTAAGTGCACTTTTGCACCAGGTGCAATGTTTGATTAGTGCTAATAGATTATGGTATTAGTTCGAGCACGAACATTGCCATGGTGCAAAAATAAATTAAAAAGTGTATATTTACACTAGGGCATTTTTGTCCCAGTGTTATTACTTTACAAAACTGCAGTTGCACCAGTGCAAGTCGGAGCTCTCAGGTTTTCCCACGAGAAAGTCATCCAGTCCTGTTTTTTCTTGGAACTCTGGGAAGTCTAGTTTTGACATTCCCATTTTAAATGTTTGACCACAATTCCCAAAATTCCAAGAACAAAGTAGGAGTGGGTGACTTATCACATTGGGGAACTTTGGAGCTCTGGCCAAGTTTTGTACTGAGGCCACCTGAGTATTCTTGTAATCGGTGTATCACCACACTTGGATTTTTAAATACATTTTTCTGCAACATAGTAAAAGTTGATGCTTTTGTTTCCCCAGGAAGTGCAAACAAGTGCCATTAGGCTACTAATACAAACGGTTTAATTAATGCTTCCAACTCTTTGGTAACTCCTAATTAATCTTCAGTATTAAAACAAGTGTTTCACGAGTTTATTAGGCCCAGGTGATACACCTTGTTTTGTAGCCAGGAGGATTGCTCAGTGGCAAGGTGCTTGCCCAATATTAATATTGAGTTCAAAGTAACTCTTTGAATTGTTTCAAAAGCTGACATTGTAATTATTGTACAGGTCGTAACTTTTTAATAATCTATTTTTTTTTTAAAGTTGTGATTATTATGAAGTTCACAAACCATACCAACGTTTTGAAAACGTTCAAATAACTTTAATAAGTTTTAAGTAAACGGGCATTTGAAAGTATAAAACGTTATACAAGTTATGTAAAAATTGCAAGCAACATATCCACAATCAAATTAAATTGTACAAAACTTATCAGAAGTGATAGTTTCTTAGCAAAACGGGAATACAGACCTATTATTCCTCTCCTGTCCCCCCCCCGCCCCATGGCAGAATTTACTCTTTTAATATTGGAATTCCCCCAGCGTCAGAGAATAGAAAAGAAGACTTCGAAAATAGTATGAAAAACAGTTTTTATTGAAAAGGGTCTTGTAAGATTGTGGAAGCATCACAACAGGACTGTTGAGGATTAAAAACAGTAACCGCCTCATTCCAGGAATGGGGCTAATGGTAAAAACAAGCAGTGTTTTAAATACCACATAACTGGTTGTGATTGCCTGGAATATTTAACAATGTTTACTGCATGCAGTACTTTCTATGTACCCCATGCAGTCCCCTTCACACCATACTTGCAGGATATTCTGCCCTATGGGGACAGAACTGGAGAATATTTTTTCAGCAACAAATCATGTTTGCTCTGCCTTAGTTTTAACACAGTCTGGCACATGTGAGTCCATTACCCGGCCTCCCGAGCCCCCATTCTAGGCTTCACCCCTTAGTCTTTATATCCGTGTGGTCAGGACTGGATGCCTGCAGTACCTTTGCAGGGAGGTTGGGGGATGCTCTTTTGATGTACTTCCTTTCCCCTAAACCCTTTTTCCAGGGACGTCATTACACCAAAATGCCAGAGGTAGCGAAAGTGACATCACATGACCATTGACCTCTGATGACATCATAGGAAGTGATGCCATTTGGCCCCATCCCAAGCGACATCACAGGAAATGATAGTACACAACCTTCTGATACGTTTAAGACCTGTGTTTCCAAGCACTCTCATTTCAGCCAGATATAGGAACCAAGGCAGAGAGGGAGGCGTGATTTGTCCACGATCACTCATTTGGGGCATGTCATTTTCCAGATTCGACGTTGGGTATATATCTAAAACATACATAATGCAGTACTTTTAACAGTGTAACTGAAATCTCCAATGCAGGCTGCAGCTAGTGTATGAAACATCTATAGATCAGTGGACACAGAAGTACTTGTTATCTGTGGAATTGATGTGTTAAACAGCCAAAAGAGCACTGACCTGGGGAGGTGCGCGCTGTCTGTTTACCCAGGAGCACAATGCTGCACTAGCAAGGCCAGACCAGGATTTAGTATTAACAGAATTCCCTGGTTATAAAAGTATCTATGAGCCAGCTACCACTATGACAGAAGAAACCTATTGTGTAGGTGCAAGCTGAGGCCATCTGTCTCCATGTGTATTTATCTTTAAGTTATGTGACAAGCATGTTGGCCACAAAACCCAGAGCTGAACATAACACCTTAATGTCCTTGGGGTTGATACATGACTCTACTTCAATTTTTTTTAACAGGGGGGCTGCACTTCCCTCAAGAGTGGGGCTCAATGCATCTACGATTGTCAGAGCTCTATGTGCAAGGTGCGTTATTCATTGACCCTCCCAGAACCACCCCGTGAACTAAGCTTCCAAAAAGCCCTTCCCAAGAAGGAGTTTGAGTGGGGAGGGGTGGGTCACTCCATGGCTCTCTCACTTCTGAGACTCTGTGTCCAGTGATTATTTTCTTAAACATTGTTGCACCAGAGGAAGGTCCTGGTCAAATGTGAGCTCCTCTGAACCATTCACATCACACTTGAATGTGTTCAAGGTGAGCAGGGCCCAATCAGTGGCGTAACACAAAATTTGGGGGCCCTTTGCCCCCCCTCGCCCAAGCTCCTTAACTAAGCACAGGGCATGCCAAACCCTATGCCGTGTGGGATATCTTAACCCACTTTTGCTCTGCCATGCGGCATCACTGTGTTCTAATGGTGCCAGAAACTTCAAAATGGCCGCAAAACCCTTGTGCGCGCCAAAACCTCTGAAAACCGCGCTCTGAAAAACACAAAAAGATGGCTGCCCAATCTACCACGCATGTTATCAGTGGTGGAACCGATATCTCACTCCTGAAATATGTCACTGGGCTCCACAACAAGTGAAAATCGAGTAGAGAGGGAAAAGCAGTGCTCTGCTAAAGGAAATCCAAAAATCTTGCTTTAAATCTTTTTACTTTGTTCCTGAAACTGCAGAATGCTGGCACAAAACACCCTCAAACATCCAGGATTCTTGCTGGGTGCTACAATTCACTTAGTTCAAGAAATCATAGTGAACATACAATGTTCTGAAAAGCTGAAAGTATCAAAGAAACATCCACAGCCAAAGTTGCGTGCCTGTGGAATCTGTCAAAATTTGGGCTCAGTACTTTCGGCCGCCTGAATGACAGCTGTCAGAAGCCTGCAGGATACATTTTAAACTTGTACAAACTGAAATCAAATGGTTGAAAACTAAGTGGCCTGTTACTGAGAGTAACCTGTGTTGTAACTGTTTAATCCCATGGTTTAGAATCTGGAATAAGCTTTCTAGCTGCCTGTTTTGAAATTACAAGTTGGTTTTAAGCAAAGGAGAAATGCAACAGAAATAATTTTAAATTCAAGCCTGACCAAAAGCAACCAAACCAGTATAACAGTTTCCCCCACAGAGGCAAGGCCTCTCCCTTCTGCTTCCCTCCACCAGGAAATCACACCTAAGTGATGATTATAGGGTGGGACAAGAATTTGGTCTGCAGGGGGAAGAAGACAATGGAAATCCTCCAGCTCAAAGGAATGCCAAGTGTGAAGGGTTGTAAATGGCCTCTGCCCAAGAGGAACTGGGAGGAGACTGCTTCTGAACTGCAGAGAGATAGAAGGAGGCAGAGACAAACATATTTTGGTTAGAAGCATGAAACTTCATACACTTATGCCCATGTTCAACGCGCACATTTGTACACATTTTCTGATAAACTGGACATTGAATTCCTGATTAAAAGGGTGAAATTCGGTGGAAAGCAGACACAAGATCCTACAGCGATGGGGTTTTGTGGAGTACCTGCTACTCAAAATATGTGATCTATATATGTGTTGTTATAGAGGTTGCATATGTGTAAATATGTATTGTGCCAAAAGTAGATTTTGTGTTCAAGAGGCTAGGGGTGGGCTCTAGGCCTCATAAATTCACACCATTAAGGTGACACCCTGTTTTTCTCCTCCCATCAAGGCAGAGAGGATACCCTGACCAATCCCTGGAAAAGGGGCGTGCTTAGGATAAACCAGCACACACACCACTTTATTATAAGCATAAATAGAGACAGCTCCGCATTGAAAAAACACAGACAGATTCACCCACTATCCCGATGCTGGCGAAGCACCCTGCAGCAGAATTACCCATCTTACTTGCTCCAGACTCCAGAAACTTGGCAAAGCAGAAAGGCCCATTATATAGCTGAACCATTCTCAGCTAGGCCTTAAATTCCAGAACCAGAATCCCACCACTAAAGGGGAGCATCAAAATATGTACAGCCGGGCCGTGATGTACTGCTTGCTTGCTAAAAGAATTATCGTCAGAACCAAAAGATCCAATCCAGAAGTGCTGTGCTGTGACAAGAGCCATTGCAGATCAGATCCAGTCCAGCTGTGCCGTGATGTGAACAGACCCAGTCCAGTCCGGTGTGCCCAGCAGTCTGTCCTGACCAGAATCCCTGACCAGAACCTGACGGTTCCATTTTAAACATATATAGTGAGTATCTATAGATAGAACTGTGTCACTAGCATATGTACTGTCCATAGTAATCCCTGTCTTAAACCCATCCTCTCTTGAATTCAGAACCAGTATTGTTAGGTGTATTTTTGAATTGCCAGAACTTTTCTTGCGCTGAGTTTCTCTCATTTGTTGTCTAAATTCATAAGTCATTAGTGTTGTGAGTAACTAAAGTGAATCCCAGAAAGAAATTGAGTATTCACCACGTGAAGGGTTCCCTGGCCAGGAACTGATGGAGATTCATGTGTGGCATTCTCTTTTTCTATAGTCATAATCTAGTGTAAGAAATCCCATTTGTCTTTTAAAAGTGCATTCCTGTTTTCCATGTTTGCACCTATCGTGAAATAAAATGCAACTTCTGCTTGTAGCTAACACCCTCAGCTTTAATTTGCACCAAAAACCTCATCCCAAATCCATACGGTTGTCCCGTAATCACTATTACTGTGCACTGAAAAGTTTGCCGCGAATTTCGTTTTAGGGAAATTCTGACACGTGTAAAACAGCTTTTGATTGCTTCCGAACTCAGTTTTAAGATTTCACATTGTTCCTTAGTATCAAATCATTGCTAGTGTTTGTGTGGAACTATCCAAAGCGGCTCCCATAAGAATTTCTATAATTTCAGCGATTTAGCCCATATTTAGTGTTTTTACACATTCCATTCTCAGATAACTTTAAAAACCATTTTGACAGTTTGCAAATCAATTCTGTTTTTCTCTTGTGTTTCTGGGGGAAATTGGGATTGATATTTTGTTTGAATTCCGCCATTCTGGAATACCTGCTCTCTCTCCTCTCATCTCTTTACATTACCTGTTGGGGGGTTGAGGGGTGTGCAGGGGAAACTAGTAACCACACTGCTATTTGATTTGAACACACAAACAAAAGTATTATTTGTGTGCTGAATTGTTTTGCTCACTATTGCTCATTGTGCATTAAAGAGATAGCTTAGTGTTACATCACCCCATTGGTGATTATTGTGTACCTATCAAAACATAGTATGATTGAATTGTGAATACATAAATACATATTTTAACTTTGCAAACCAGCCTGATTCTGGTTCAGTGTGACCGGTGGGGGGGGGGGGGCAGCTCCAGGAGAGGGGCGTGATATGAGTGGTACATCGTTCAGAATAAAATAACTTTTAGACAAAAATAAATAAGGATTTCAGTTGTGCATTAGACGCTAGGCATTGACTTAGGTGAGTACAGGATTGTAATCACTTACAGCTGGCCCAGACCGCCAAATGTGTGCAATGTCCATGAAGATTATGCCGCTGCAGGGGTACTACTTCAAGTGCAAGAAACACATATATTTTTTAGTCAAAGCTTACATTTTTCACCTAGTGCAGAAAAGAAGGGGGTGGTGCCTGGTCCCCAAATATACCAGCCACTAGAGGGGGTTGGTGAGTTGTTTTATTGGAGGGTGTAAATATTTTCCAGAAGTATGCAATTGCCACCAGGCATAGTGAGGTGGCCCGAACAAAAGAAATTGGGTTTGGGGGGGCATCAGGGGGATTACTACTCCTCCCATGACAAAATGTTTTGAATAAAGGGTTAAAATGGTGCATTACACTGTGCACTTTCTGTGAAAATGTGGGTAAAAGGCCAGTTTGCGATCGCTTTTGTAGGGTCTAGGGTAACACATGAACAAAAGTACAATAGACGCAAGTCACCAAAAGTGCACAAGCACATTTCCCAATGCATTCTCATGCCGTTCCCTGCAATATATGCCAGTATGAAAAACATTTTCATGCTGGCTGTGCCCATACATTTCCATGCTAAGTCCACCAACATATGCTAGTATTCCCATATAAGAACATACTTATGTTCACTTTGAGGTGTTGTTTTACAGCATCATTACTGGCACCTAGCACTAGGTACAAAACTGGCTATGGGAATATATATATCCCATATATATCCCAAATATATCCCATTACTCCTATGTAAGAAAATACTCCCGTTGGTTTGGCCATTAAAAGTGACATGTCACAATAAGAAAACATGTCCAAACTGGTCAAAATGTAAGCCAGTCTAGACCCATAAAAACACTTATCATCCTTGCTTCATCATAGATGCTCATTTAATAAAAGGTCATGCTGCAGTAAGAGATATACAAGCCACAACACCAAAACTTCAGTCTAGCAAGGTAATCCTACTTATCATGCTTGCTTTATCAAAGATGCAGGGTAATAGATGTCATGCTACAGTAAGCAATGGCTCGACTGGCTGTACTAAAATGCCAGTCTAGCCAGGTAATGACACAAATGAACTGGAAATACCAGTAAAATATGCAAAGTCAATAAAGGATGTGTCAAAAATGCTCGAGTGATCCCCAGTCTCCTAGGGCCACACACACACACACACACACACACACACATCCCCTTTCACACACCCATAGATGCTTCCACCTATATTTTACACTGTCACAAATACACTCAAACACATTAAACCAGTCACAGAAACTGAAACACACACACACACACACACACACATCCCCTTTCACGCACCCATACACGCATCCCCTTTCACACACCCATACATCTCCTCTCAGATTTGTTCACACAGCATTCACCACACAGACATGCGCCCACCCAGAACATTCACACACACAATCACATTCATAACCATTAATCCCCAGTCACTCCCAATATACCTTCTCTCACATACACTCACAGTGGCACCCACTCAGAACATGTATACCCACACACACAGACACACACACACAGACAAGCAGACACACACTCACATTCCTACTCATAAACCTCTCACGTCCACTTGCACTGCATTCTCCACACTGGAACCCACCCACCCACCCAGAACCTTCAAACACAGACTATCAAATTCCTATTCATTCACCCACCACTCACTGACCCATACACCTTCGCTCACGTCCACTCACACTGTATTCTCCACACAGACACATGCCCATCCACAACATTGAAACAGCACACTATCACATTCATGCTCATTCACCCACCAGTCACTCACTCATACACCTTCTCTTACATCCACTCTGACTGCATTCTCCACACAGGCACATACCCAACCAGAAAATTCAAACACACCCACTATCAGATTTCTTCTCATTCACCCACCACTGACTGACCCATAGCACATACATACATCTGACATGCACTTCACACCTGCAAAATACACATCACATTTTTGAAAAAAGCCTTCTTACCTGTTTTTCCAGCTTCGGTCTGTCACTTGAGACCACCCTCGGCTCCTCTGTGCTGCTTACAAACAGGAACCAGGAAGCTGGGAGAGCTTCCTGGTTCCTGTACATGACCCGTGAGGAAGCCGGAGACGGGGATGGAGCTGAATGTGGCACGTAACACATGCCACAGTCAGATCCAACCCCTACCGACTGCTTCATTTTCACGCTGCAACCCCCGGCCCAGCCTGATGGGTGAGAACTGTCATGCTGCAGTAAGAGATATACAAGCCACAACACCAAAACTTCAGTCTAGCAAGGTAATCCTACTTATCATGCTTGCTTTATCAAAGATGCAGGGTAATAGATGTCATGCTACAGTAAGCAATGGCTCGACTGGCTGTACTAAAATGCCAGTCTAGCCAGGTAATGACACAAATGAACTGGAAATACCAGTAAAATATGCAAAGTCAATAAAGGATGTGTCAAAAATGCTCGAGTGATCCCCAGTCTCCTAGGGCCACACACACACACACACACACACACACATCCCCTTTCACACACCCATAGATGCTTCCACCTATATTTTACACTGTCACAAATACACTCAAACACATTAAACCAGTCACAGAAACTGAAACACACACACACACACACACACACATCCCCTTTCACGCACCCATACACGCATCCCCTTTCACACACCCATACATCTCCTCTCAGATTTGTTCACACAGCATTCACCACACAGACATGCGCCCACCCAGAACATTCACACACACAATCACATTCATAACCATTAATCCCCAGTCACTCCCAATATACCTTCTCTCACATACACTCACAGTGGCACCCACTCAGAACATGTATACCCACACACACAGACACACACACACAGACAAGCAGACACACACTCACATTCCTACTCATAAACCTCTCACGTCCACTTGCACTGCATTCTCCACACTGGAACCCACCCACCCACCCAGAACCTTCAAACACAGACTATCAAATTCCTATTCATTCACCCACCACTCACTGACCCATACACCTTCGCTCACGTCCACTCACACTGTATTCTCCACACAGACACATGCCCATCCACAACATTGAAACAGCACACTATCACATTCATGCTCATTCACCCACCAGTCACTCACTCATACACCTTCTCTTACATCCACTCTGACTGCATTCTCCACACAGGCACATACCCAACCAGAAAATTCAAACACACCCACTATCAGATTTCTTCTCATTCACCCACCACTGACTGACCCATAGCACATACATACATCTGACATGCACTTCACACCTGCAAAATACACATCACATTTTTGAAAAAAGCCTTCTTACCTGTTTTTCCAGCTTCGGTCTGTCACTTGAGGCCACCCTCGGCTCCTCTGTGCTGCTTACAAACAGGAACCAGGAAGCTGGGAGAGCTTCCTGGTTCCTGTACATGACCCGTGAGGAAGCCGGAGACGGGGATGGAGCTGAATGTGGCACGTAACACATGCCACAGTCAGATCCAACCCCTACCGACTGCTTCATTTTCACGCTGCAACCCCCGGCCCAGCCTGATGGGTGAGAACTGTGCTGGGCCCTACAGACCTGGTGTGGCAGGACCCCCATGGAAAGCTCCTGGGGGACCCGCTACTCCAGTGCTCAGGAGCTTACATTTAAAAAAAAAAAATACAGGGGTAGCAAGGGAGACCACAGGGTTCACGGCCCCTCGCAACCCCCAAATGACATCCCTGTCTTTTTCTCCCCTTGTTCCTTGTGCTTTCCGGTATCAGTTGCCATCCACCTATGCTGGGTTCATCGCTCATACTGTGAGCATCGTGGTTTCCGACCCACACACACTCAACCTTGAGTGCCTGGCCTCAGACCATCACTTGGATTCCTACAGGGGGAGGACTGGCAACATTTGGCCTGGGAGGGCAAGTTAAGTTTTCTGGCCCATAGTGCCATAACCCAAGCCCACAGTGCAATGGCCCCAACTTCATGAACAAGTAATCTCAATACCAACCTCTCCACCTCCCACACATTCTCAAGTATATATAGTAGATATTATAGGCATTACCTTTCTTTTATCCAACATATTTTATAGTTATGCTTGTGGTTTCTTAGAGACCCGGACCTCCTGAAAATTCTTCCACTTACCAAACGTAGTAAATTATAAGTATTAAGGGCTCTATCAGGTGTTGGGTGATCCCCGCAGTAAATCTGCCGGGATACCACCCAACGCAATTAGCGTTAGGGTTACCGCAACTTGGTCCGGTGCTATTAGCGATGGATCCCAAGTTGCAGTGGCAGGGTAAGTCACCATTCATTCTGAGTCCATGGGACTCAATGGGGCATTTTCGGCGCAATTACTCCGTTGGTAATTGCACTGTGGTAATTGCACCGAAAATGGCCAGAAAGCTGGCACATTCACCTTAGGCTCAGAACTGGAGGTTAATGCTCTGAGTTGCACCCGCCCCCCAAACTCGGGATTGGGCAGAGCGGTACTGCTCCGCACAACTCCTGATGAGGAGTTATTTCACAAGGATAATATAATTGATGAAATGGGAAAGCTGGGATTTGAGCCCAGTTTTCAATTTGTTACAGTTTGTAATTTGTCAGCAGGCTACATCTCCTCCCATCCCATCTCATCTTTAGTTTTAGAACAATTAAAGAGGTGGTGAAGCTATAGAACTCAGTGGTAGCTGAGCCATTACTGAACCAGGGGTTCTGGATTTGTTCTCAGAGTCAAACATGAGGTGTCATGACAAAATACCCATACCTGGCTTCCTGCCTCCCCAGCCCACAATACAAAACCCGTACCTGCAACCTGTGTACCCAGCCCCCCACAGCATAAGACCCTCACTTGTCATCCTGCCTCTTCACGAGGCATGCTTAACATACATTGTTAAAATTATTTCTATAGAGTAACAATATAGAGTGTGAAACAACAGAAGTTAGTCTTTCTTACAGATAGTTAAAGAAAATATTGCACTGTGATGAAAAGTAATTTGGTCAAGATCGCAAAATGTATGAAGTGTGGAAGGTGGGGATTTGAGCCCTGTCTTCCTTGTTCCACAGTTTACAATTCAGAAAGCATGGGAGACTACATCTTCTCCTATTCCATCTTCAATATTTGAAGCCAAAAACATTATTTCTATTTTTCAAGGGATAAACTAGTATACCTTTAAATAAATCTGGTTTTCAAATCACTAATGTATCTACAAGCGGGAAGACTATTTATTGTCTGTATCCTTAGCCAAATAGATCTGAACAATAGACTAAGATTATTATTATAATTGAAATGTACTCAAATTATAATATTAGTCTGTACAATTGTGTGTACTTTCAAAGCACCTTGTCACATGATAAAGCAACCTCAAAAATATGAGAAGTAGTAATTGAAGCATATGTTCATAAAGCAAGTATGCATAAGTTAGTCAGAAAAAAGAAAGGGTGTCAAACCAGTCCCACAATCGAGTGCAGTGGCATGGAGGACAGACATAGATCACAGCAACAGTCAACCTGCTGACCTGCCATTCCAGATGTTTACCTCATTCTCATGTACCCTATTTTCCTTACCCATCATCCTCCAATATCCTTCCCTTAGATCACATTCTTAATGCCCACATTTCTTACTTTCTACTTTCAGACTTCTGTTCCTCTTTTGCACGATCCTTAAACTATCAATTTAATCCCCTTCCCTTACCTTGCACGCACCTTGCCCATATTGCCCAGTCACTAAATCCTTGAAATTCATGCCCTTTATTTGCCCATCACACACTACCTTCTGTTGCCCTGACTTGTAGTTTGACAGTGGATCACCTTGATTTGTCAGCCATCATCTGCCAGACAGAACAAGAAGAGTGTGTGAGTATGTGTGTGTGTGTGTGTGTGTAATCAGGGTTGGGTGGTGACAGTAAAATCATCAGTACTTGGCAAATACAATTGATTTTACCGTCCACCCAATTCAGGGTTTGATCAAATACCATCCATATTATTCAATGGGAATACTGGTGGTGGTATTTTAGGCGGTCAGAAAATCCACATATTTTTTCCTCTGACTTGAATGTGGAGGTAAAATAATTCAAACAGGCCCCCATTTTTAAAAATCGTTCTTTTTACTGTACAGACGGAAGCACGGGTGCTTCCCTTCAATAGCGGGAAAACGTTTTTAGCAATGGCCATGTTGAGTGAGTAAAAATGTGGGGATCTCTGATTGCCTCCTCTCAACACCCTACTCATATAGTGCATAAAAGCACCAGAATTTACATGTTTGTGCATAAAGAAAATCAACACTAGTGCTATAAGCCACTAATGTACATAATCAATTTCTCCCTTTGCATTGATGCTTAAAATGTCTGATTTTACTTTTATATAACCTTTTTACATTACCGCCTTCAGAGGTGGTGTTTCTGAAATAGCACTGGAGGTATTCCATAAATACAACCTCTGGTGGTGGTAAACTTTGAGTTGGGTGGATTTCCAGAAATACCATGGTCGGAGCTGATACATTTCTTCAGCGATGTCGTGGTAGGTCAAGAGAAGGAGACGGACCAAGTGGTGGTATTTCACTGTATCCCTGTTATTCAAATGATAAGAAAAGGCCTATTGTAAGGGTTGTCCCTGCTTAACCAAACTAACTATGGTGCTCGTCGTCAAAGGGTATTCCAAATTAATACTCCGTCCTCCATCCAAAAGCTAACCTATGCTGACCCTACCACTAAACAAAACAACAAAAGAGGTCCAGGAGAATGACTCCTGTCTCCTGGATGAGCTTTCCCAGCTTCAATAAGCTATTCTTATATAGCTCTTGGTGATTTCTTGAACCAGTTTGTTCAGTTCTTCAAGGGGACTTTTCCTCCTTGGGTACCTCCCTTTTTCTCCTTGAACTTAAGTCACTTGGTTTATCAATTTAGGGTTTCGACTCTTATCCTTATTGGCAACTGGCATTGCCTCTTTATTACTTCCCTCACTTGTACTTGGATGCTGTGATCCTCTACTCTTCTTATTTGGTTGACTCTATGTCCATTTAGTACCTTTGATACTTGTTTGTACACTGGAACAGGTAGACTGAATTCGTCTGTGATTCTCCCTCCTACAAATGATTATGTCTTCACTGGAAGGATTAGGCTTAGTCCCATATGTATTCAGACTCTTATGAATTATTACTGTTTCAGTGGGACGAGTAGGCTGTGGTCTGCACATATTCACACACTGCTGAATAATGACTGTTTCACTGGGACGAGAAGGCTGTGTCCCGCATTTATTCACACACTGCTGAATAATTACTCCTTCACTGGGATGAGCAGGCTGTCTCTGCTGCTTCCTCCTGTGTTCTTCGCCGGGTCTCCTGCCTCTCCTGTTACTTTTCTCCGTAGGGGCTAGCGTCACCGGTTGGTTCCTCGCAACCGGGTTATCCATCTGCTTTAGAAGGGTTTCTTTGTTCCTTTCAGTCCTTCGTTCCTCTCCGGTGTGGCTCAGTGTTGCCACTACTGGAGCAGTCTCGACCCTGTTCAAAGACTGCACAGTCCACCTTCCCAGGTTGCCCCACTACTCTTCTGTTTCTGCTTGTCTCAGGCTTAGCTTCCCCAGCACAACACGGTTCTCCATGTTTCCCCTCTCCCAAGCTGATCCTTCCGACAAAGGATCTTTGGTTTCGTGCTTGCGCCCGGCACGTCCAATATTTGAACTTACCAGGTCTCTCTCAATGAGTCTTCGACCCCTACTCCTTTTATTACGCTACTCTTAGGCTTCCCCAGTTCATAGCTTTACTTCTTTCTTGATGTCAGACTCAAATTCTTTATGACTCCTTTAATCTTCCTTGTCCCAGCGTCAGGTAAGTTATTATGTTAATGCTTTCCTCATCTCAGTGCCAGGCAAGCCTTCCTCATCTTCGGAGATGTTACAATGGCAAACAGTGATTGGTTCAAGATGATTTTCCTGAAGCCCTGATGGTATGAGGGGCTCATATGAAAGTGAGTAAGGGAGTTCCTTGGCAGAACGGGTGCCCTTGTACCCAAGAGGGGAGTCTCTCCCTGTGAGGTCCTGCTTACCACCAACACTAAGGGGAATGCTGCGTAGCAGGCTCACCTCACTAGCCTCACAAGGAAGGACTCCCCTCTGGGGAGAAGTGACGGCATTCGTCACAGGTATTAAAAATCCACCCAACTCTGAATGACGCCCCCTTAGTGTGTAGTCTTCTAATAATGAATACCTGAATATTAGATCTTTCTATGGGGGTCATTACGACCCAGGCGGTAAGTATGCCAAGGTGAGTGGGGCGGTAAATCCCCATTTCCCATTTTACCCTTCCCCATTCCCATTTTTGCCCCATAGGGCATAATGGGAGTGGGGAAGGCGCTAATTACGCCACCGTAAATTACGGTGGCGTAATTAGCACCAAGGCGGTTTTGCGCCATGGATTTTAACGGCTGCTAGAAGCAGCCGTTAAAATCGGAATCAGGCATTAAGGGTTAACGACGGCGTTAACCCTTAACGCCTGAGTTGTAATGAGGCCCTATGTGTGTTTCTCAACTATGTCCAAAAGTAAGTAGCATAAAAAGTCCAGCAGCCATTAATATAAACACTACGGGCCTCATTACGACCCAGGCGGAAAACCATGGTGCTAATAGCACCATGGTCCATGCCGGTAACTTACCGACTCCGCCATGGAGAATTACCACCCCATTACAAGGTTGGCGGGGCGGTAATTCCCCCTTCCTCCATGGCCCTTCCCCATTCCCATTTTTGACCCATAGGGCTCAATGGGAATGGGGAAGGCGCTAAGTACGGTACCACAAATTGCGGTACCGTACTTAGCACCAAGGTCCCTTTGCGGGTCCCTACTTTAACGGCTGGTGTAGACCAGCCGTTAAGGTCGGGTCCCGCAAAGGGACCTCGTAATCAGGCGCTAATGGGTTAACGGCGCTGCAGCCTTTTACGGTGCCGTTAACCCATTAGCGCCTGGGTGGTAATGAGACCCAATATATGTAACATCCATGGGGGCTATTGCACTGTTTTTGTATGAACACTGGGGATCAAGTAATTCACCAGAACATGGGTTAGCATTCGTACGGAATCAAACAGAGGATAACCTCTATTAAGATATGGACCCTTACTTCCTTGGCAAGTAGGCGTTGTGATAAACTTCTGGGGATTGTAACAAACCCATGGTGTATGGGGAGCAGTGGTGCCAACATTACTATCCAGGGTCACAGAATCTGTTATTTAAATGCATACATTGCCACTGTGTGGTTTAAGCCTGCCCCTAGACTCCTCCCTCTCTCACTCACTGTGGAGGCCCAAGTGGGGGGGCCATCCAGGCCCATCTATAACATTGCAGAAATCAAGACAAAGGCCTCCCCCCATTTAAACAGAATCTGAGCAGGCTTTGCAGCACTGGGTACCTTTGTGGCAGGCTAGATTCTGAAGGATTTCATATTTTTTGATTATTTGTTTTACATTTTGGAACTCTGGTGCATTGGGCAGCAGCCCAGCCAGCCTGGGGGGAATTTGCCCCTTTGCCAGTCCACCCCTAGATTCCTACTTGTACTGCAGTGCGCTCTCACTCCAAACACTCAGTCAGACACTTTGGTGTTGGGAAGAAATCTTCTGTTACCTTCATTCAAGAAAAAAAGTGAAGACGGATAAGCCACTTCCTTTTCATGGCATCCTGTCCCGGTGAACTATTTCCAGGTGTTACCGGTCCATAAGGTCAATAAGGGACTGTAGTAGTCCTAGCAAAACAGTGACTAATACTGATACTAGAGGTGAATCAGAGTTTCCTTCATTAGGGGTTAAATATATTGGGGGCCACCCTAAGATTCCCTGCCCTGGGGGCTAAGCACTGCACCATCAAGGCTACGTTTCCCCATTCAGGGGCTAACTGACCGAGGGTGATCCGAGGATCCCCTTCAAGTTACTAACACTTCTACCAGCTCTTCTGATACTCCATATAGAAGGCCTAAGTCTTCTACTGTCCCCCCCATGGTTGCCTACATGAGGGTAAGGATACTACCATGCACAATCTGCGGTTCTTTAGTCAATTGGGGCCACAAACCAGGAGTTCCCCTGATGAGCATTCTACAAATAATACCAAAGCAGAAACAAATTGTGAAGCAGGCTCGAGTTCAGAAAGCGAAATTGCCACCAGACCAAGTGTCACCAGCTTTCTTTTCCACATCACAAAATCTCAGTTGCTCGTTACATCACAGAGGCAGACTTTTTGAGTGCCTCATCTGCACCTAGTGCCTTGGAGGGTACATCCCGAACTACACCAAGCACGTCATTAGGACACAATGCTTTCACCCAATTGGTCGACTGAACTGCACTAACCAGGATGTCCATGCTGCGTATGCCATTATTGGCCCCCACTTCATCATCACTGCATTATACGAACCCTGGGCTCGCTAGACCCTCATGTCAGCCAGTATCAGTGGAACCTTACAGTAAGCCTGCAGCTTTGCATCAGGTCCCTCTTCATCTCCAAGGTAAAATCAGTCAGCAGAGGATGTTTTTATGTGCACACTTTAAGATACTGATGCACTTTGCTCCAATAAAAGCATACTTTAAGGACATTCAGAAACAACTCATTCTGGAGCCTTGGGGCCATCCAAAATCTAAGCAAGTTCCAATCTCAGAGAGGCTGGATGGCCCTACACAGGCACCTCTGTTTCTTCAGCCTCCTACGGATTCTCAGGAAGAGCTCGCTCGGAGCTCCAACGACCTGTTCCACCCAAGCCAATGCTGCCGACTACTCACAGCTTCATGGGTTGATCCAGATGACCAGCCTCGTCCAAATGAGGGAGGTCTTACACAGGATGACGAGTAATCTCCTCTTCCGAGGATGTGGTATCAAATGTTTTTTTTTAAATCCCTCGACTCCAATCCCTCAAGAGGAAATAGGCATTCTAGCGTATGTGTTCTTCATCAGAGCGTCCGAGAGGACACAGTGGCCCTCATTACGACCCTGGCGGATTTTTTCCGCCATCGGCGGACTTTTCCGCCATGGCGCAAAGTCCCTTTACGCCATGGCGGATGGCGGACTTACCGCCCCATTCCGAGGTCGGCGGGGCGGTAAGTCCCCATTGACCCATTTACCCTTCCCCATTCCCATTTCGGCCCCATAGGGCTCAATGGGAGTGGGGAAGGTGTTAATTACGCCACCGTACACTACGGTGGCGTAATTAACACCGAGGTCCCATAGCGCCATGGATTTTTACGCCCGCAAAAAGCGGGCGGAAAAATGACCATGGCGCTATGGGAACTCGTAGTTGGCGGTAAGGGGTCGGCGCAGCTAACGCTGGCGCAAACCCCTTAGCGCCAGGGTCCTAATGAGGGCCAGTGTCTGAAGCCAGAAAGTTCTGGAATAGACCTCATTCTGTTCTTCCAATGAACAGAAACACCAATGTTCAATATCGTCTACTGATGTCTGAGCAGGTTTCACTGAACTTGTTTCCCTGGCCATCCTTTTCCATTATGGCTGCTGCCACCGTGAACACCATGACATCCTCCTTGTCCTCTTCAGCCTCCCCAGTACTGAACAGAGAGGATAATGCTGTGGAGGCACTCAGCAGGAATGTTATCACCAATTCGGCCCTTTGGTTGAGGCAGACCAGTGCTGAGCCTTTAGTAGCTATGGAAAACCCAAAACAGTGGCTAGAGCTATCAGAGTTTGAGATAATCACCCCTCCTTAGAAGCTGGAGCAGTTCAAGGGATGCCATGTTTATCGTTCCGGACCTCTTGGAAGAAGCAGCCCAATATGTTGACACATCTTTCAGAGACATTGTACTAGGGGCAGACATGGCTGCAAAAGCTTGGCTCCTTGCCACCAAGTTATTATTGTTGTTAGGGTATTTATTTTGCACAGTCCTAGCTTTGGGAAGCAATGTTGTGCCTTACAGCGCAGGTCTAACCAGGTGGACCTGCGTAACCTACTTCATCCCTTGGGTTTCAGCCTTCACCTATCCACAGAAAAGTTCAAGATGATCACCCTGGCACAGTTTCGATCTACCCTCCAGCATTGCAGTATAGACCTGTGCAGTGGATCTGAAAGAAACCCATCTAAATTTCCCAATTTGGCAGGAGCACTGAAAATTTCTGAACTTCTCGTTGGGAAACTCATTTCCAGTACATGCTTCTTCCCTTTTCTCTGAACTCAGAACCTTGCATGTTTACCAAGATGATGGCGGCGGTCGTCTAATTCCTTTACCTCCAGGACATCCATGTGTATGGACCTGGAGGACTGCTGGATGAAGGCACCATCCCAGCAGGTGATCAGGGAACACCTTAAAATCTTCCTTGATGGCCTCTCAGTATCTGGTCTTTTTTGGCTTCTGTTGGAACACTTCTTGCATACTAGTCTCCCACACTACAGAGAGAGGTTGGGGTATACTGGCCACATGCTCACTCTTCCTCAGCTAAATCTCTTTGAAAGCATGGGGGTTCCATAGGAATGTGGGCCTCATAGTGTCTTGGGTTCTTGCAGTTCCTGGGATGCACTTGAAGGTGAGGAGGACACCTTTTTGAGAGACTCATGGTCACAGGCTAAAGACTCTCAATCAGTGACCGACAATTCCTGAGAAAATGGGTCCGTACTTCATTTAGTGGGCCAGGACAGACAACCAGATGAATTACAGGTATTTTCAGACCACCTTGCGGAAGTGACAGTCACGACAGAGTCTTCCTTCTTGAAGTGGGGAGCCACTGTGGACCATTTTCAGGTCTCCGACCTATGGTCCAACCAGAATCGCAATGATCACATAAATATCCTGGAGCTAAGGGCCATCTTTCTATCCCTCAAGATTGTTTTATCCAGCATCCAGAAGAAGACTGTTTGACTCCAGATGGACAAATCCACATTAATGTTTTATGCAAACAAGAAGAGGGTCAAAACTCCTATGCCAACTGGTAGTGAAGAGATGGGAGTGGGCCGTTTATAACGGCATCCATGTGATGGCTTTCCATCTTCTGGGCTTGAAGAACAGCCAGCTGGACTCACTCCTATTGTAGCCCCTATTTTCTGGCCCAGCTGGGAGTAAGGGTGTACACCTCCCTCACTCCAGGCCAGGGACAGTCCCCATGGAACCAACCACCCCTATGACCTAGGCTAGCTGGATAGGCAGGGGCACTGTACCTGCAAAATAAAATCGGGATGAACAGGAGATGGGCTGTGCTTACCTTACCTCTTCTTTCCCCCTCATGAGACACAGATACTAAGGTGGATTGTTTTAGGATTTTTTAGGGATCCCGATGGGGACCCTACTTTATTTATATATACACATAAATGTTCTTATTATACATTTCCACCCTTCTCATCACTAATCCCTGTTCTAAGTTCCACTGGCTTGAGTTATTTCTAAAAGGTACTGCCCTGTCAGCCTCTCCTTTGTTAGAGAGGTCACAGAGAGACCCAAAGGGTGTAACTGAAAGAACAGACTCCTGCCCCACACCTGTCAACACCCACTGGAGACACAATCTGTCTATCTTTAACTTTTCTGCTCAAAACCTATTCCTCTCACATGCAGAGTCCCATAAGGCTCTGCATCATCTCCTATTTTGTTCAACGCCTACATCCAGCCACTTGTGAGACTTATCCTCTCCCACGGTTTCATGTGCTACTCCTATGCAATGACACACAATATTATTCTGCAGCTTGATCGGTCTTCTTCTGAGATGGCTGTCTGTCTGAGGGGCTGCCTTGAGGAGTGGGAGGATGGATAGCTGACAACTGGCTAAAGTTGAATGTGAAAAAGACAGAGGTTCTGGTGGTAGGCTCTCCCTGCCCCTCTCTCTTTTGGACATGTGACTTCTAGCCATCCACACTTGGCCCTTGCCCTTCCCTGGTAGCAGTGGTGAAAGATCTAGGCGTTTCTGCTGCAGGCTACTGAAAACGATCTGTCCTTCAATCGAATGCTGAAGACTCATCTGTTTTAGATTCTATTCCCTCTCTGTCTGCTCTGGTTAGTGCCTGATGGTCTCTTGACAAGATACCCTCGGGGGAATGCTGCGCTCTAGAAGTATATGTAACATAACATAACATACTTGGTGATTCAATGGGAGGGAATGTATCCCTGTGTGTTTCACCCTCTTCCATTAATTCATTGCAAGGTTCTGAAATTTCAGAGGTCAAGGGGCTTTGATTTGATACTAATAATAGCTTCTTGGTAGCCAGTCGTATGTTCTTTTTCTGGCTACATGAACTTGTCAAGGGCTCTTTCGGTACATCTACCAGACCGGCTGGACATTTTGTTGCAGGTTGGAGGCCATATTCTAAACCCTTCCCCTCAATCTATATGTTTATCAGCCTGGTGCCTGAGAAACACTCATCCGGTCATCTTGGCTTGCCTGCCAAGAAATGTGGACTATCTAGGGAGTAGGGAAAGATATTATCTACTCTGAATACAGGAGCGTGTGAACTAGGTTCTGTCACTAATGTTTGGAGAAGACTAAGAACCCACTCTCAGGCTCCTGGGATAATGTTCTTTCCTCCATGTCCATTAAGGTTGTCTTGCCTTCAGGAAGAATCTTGCAGGACATTTGGCCATAGGCTCCTATGTAACCAAACCTCCTTCTCAGTAGACAAACCAGTGGTTAAGTGCCACTTTGACAACTTGTGTACTCTCCTTCCTATCGAGGGTGGCTGCCCATCCTCAGTGGAACATCAAAGTGGTATTGACAGTAACTGGCATAAACTCTTCATACGAATGGCATCTACAGATATCCGTATATTTTCCTGGAACTCTGCTTTACTGGTGGCCATCACTTTTGTGAGATGAATCGGACCAATCTCAGATCTTTCTGCTGGAGAACACTTCACAGTGTCCCATAAGGATAAAGCAGTCCTACTTACTCGCCCGTCCTTCATCCCGCAGGTAACCTCTGAATTCTCTCAGTTCTGATTTGTTTCCCAAACACTATTTCTTATATAGAAAGAAACCTTACTTCACAGGATTAAAGCCTTCAGGTCCCCGGATAGACTTTATTTTATCTTCAGAAGATCTAACAAAAGTTCTCAGGCTTCGAAGGCCACTATATCTAGGTGGATCATATCCTGTATTGTGGAAAGGTACTCAATTCTAGGCTTGTCTCCTTGTTAGGAAAGTCTTACAAACAGTAACTCACGTTTTTGTTACAGCAGAGTTAAGATGTTTTATGGGTGAATCCCACCAGGAGTCCAGAGTCCTTGTTTGGAACAGGACTCTGTGCACCCCATGGGCTATGCCCTCAGGAAACCCTAATGGGGAATAAAACCTGAAGTTGAAACTGAGGCAAGTAGAATAGGCAGCCCTGATGCAAGTAGAATAGGCGGTCCAATGAAGGTATTATAGATCTTGTAATCAAAGTTGTATGTAACTCGTGAAGTCCAAATGCAGAGGTATGAATTTAAGTCTGTACAAAATAGATCTTCATGGTTTCTGGAGTATCCAAGTATGAGCAAATCATCAGAAGCAATAACACAAGGAATAAGGGAAGAACAGTAAGAATGAAAGAAAGCAGGAAGAGCACTGTTTGGAAGAATCTGCATGGTGGAGACAGAACGGAGTGGAGCTGGTTAACCACATGGAACTTAAAAGAGGCAGAGCAGAAAGGTGCGGAGTATGAAAGAGGCAGTGTGGAGTCTTAGAATGCTGTACGGAGCTGACAATGGTAGCGCAGATGAAAAGATAGCTGCACAGAGATTCTTAAGGGTTGGGCGGAGTAAAGGAAGCACTGCATGTAAACTAAAGGGCACAACCGTCTCAAAGGGAGAATCGGAATTACGTGAACACAGGAGCAAGAACCGCCAAAGAGAATAGGACAAGCGGCAGGGAATGTTAGCCAGCAAGCGACAACATAGCAACGCACCGCACTAACCTGTACCTCAGTAAAAATAGCTGTCGGGAAAAACGTCAGGCGCCATCGCAGAAAACACTGGAACGCTCACTGAGATATAAAATGGCATGTAGCAGTCGTCATCTTAAGTGAAGTCTACTTTCCTATGAGAGATTTCTATGGCACACCCTTTCTTTTTTCTTTGTACTGCCCCCATACCTGACTTTTGGCCGTTTTGCTGCTTCTTATGGGGAAACATATGAGTCCATAAGGCTATTGGGTGCTGAGAAACTGACATGGGGTTACATGGGTGTAAAGTCCTGTCTCTACCTCACTCTTTCCCGACCTGACCAGTGATAGACTGGTCAAGGATCCCCTCCTGAGCTACCCTAGTGTAGTGGGATTGAGTTACTTACCTGAACTTTCCTTAACTTTTTTGGAACTCTGTTTCGCAACCACTGGCATTGTCCACCCCCATAATAAACGTACCTGAAAAGTATATGTTTTGGAAATGATTACTTTAGGGTAATCTCAATCCATCTCAGGGCTGGATTTATCAAGTTAGAGGGAGCTGTTTTAGTGTTGGTCTAAAGCGTTTCTACTGTGCTTTATGTATCTGACTACTTACTTGTATTGCACTGGTTTTAAATCACACGCCTTTCTATCTTCTCACAAGAGTGTGTGAGAATATTCGCCTCAAAGTTTTGTTGCTCAGTGTGTATTTTAAAGGCCTAATACGTCTGTGTATATTGTATTTACCTGTCTAACTGCAATTATTGTGTTGCTCTGTGTGGACTCATTGTTACCCTAGACCACTCTCACACAAGTCTAAGTCTAAGCCTTACTGCTCTGCTACCTACCTTGACTGGGTTCGTCTAGACTTCAGTGTCTTTCCTGTTCATCATATTAGGTTGGTGTCCCAAAATCCACCCTCAGGGTGGACTTTGGAAATCCATTTTAGCACTCCTCCTTAGGGTCTTCGCGCCCATCTTGTAATGACTAAAGTGGCTTTGGTCTTCTTTCAACAGCATGTCCCTTGGGTACTAACCGGGGCTATACCCTCTGCCTTCTGCAGGCATTACTATCTGGATGAGAGCTCCAGGTTGGATGATGATTTCATACAGGTAGTGCTATCCTCCCCTTATGATATGTGTCCTTCAACATCTCCTACAAGTATGGAGGAAAGGGAACGGGATGTAGGAGTAAGAAACTTTAGTGACTGTTGCACTCATAATCTACAGTACCCTTTGCTACATATTCTTGCCACCTCCCCTTCTTAAATACCTTAGCCATGAGTCAGTTGCTGGCCTCAGTGGTTGGAAAAGGGTGAAGCCTGGGACGGGGCCTGGCGGGACAGGACTTCAGCCATGCATGCGTCTGGCTTCATGGACGTCATTTAGCGGTTGCCATGGGTGCTCTTGCGACCCCTGGGGTCTCCCTTGCTACCCCTGAAAAAAACAAAAAAAAAAGGTTTTCTTCTTATTATTTTTTTTACACATTGAAGCTCCTGGGCTGTGGCCAATGCCATGTGCCTCTTTGCTTCTAGAGTGGCTGCCTTTCTTGTGCAGGCTTCTTACAAAATAAGGAGGTTCCACAAGTGTAACACTTTGAGTAGTGACCCTAAATAAGAAAGAATAGGAATAACAAATCATTTGTCTTTCTGGAATTCTAAACAATAATTGCTAGACTCATTAAAGGTTTATTTCAGTCACACTTCAGGGGGTGAGCCCCTAATTTATTCTGTTCTTAAACACCTCAAATTCACAATGCAGACACAATCTTCCAAAAACCATTTAGAGTAGAATAAGCATCCATTTCGGACTATGTATTTTGTTTTTCGCAAGTTGCAGTTATAGCATGCTTTTTTCTGCCAATACATATGATGATCCATTTTTGTATGAAATTCATATCATGTTACATTCATATTGTAACCATATTTTTCATAGTGTACATAGAAACAATGCTATGTGTGACCACTTCCTGTTTTGTCAAGGGTCGTGTTCCATCGCATCGTTCCATCTGGTCGTGTTTCATCGCTTCCCGTGATGTCACTTTGGGGTGGGGTCAAATTACATCACTTCCTGTGATGTCATCAGATGTCAAGGGTCACATGATGTAACTTCAGCTACCCCTGGCATCTTGGTGAAATGACGTCCCTGCCTGGCTTCCCTCAAAAACAAAACATTGTCATTTTCTTTTAGTGCTGCAAAAACACTTATGTCCTGTCCCCATAGAAAGGAATGCCCCACAAATAAAGGGGAAAGGGACTATGGACAATAGTCACTACTGTCAGCAGCTTTCTATATTTCACATTACCCCAACTGGAAATTAGGTGCAATTTTAAAATAAGAGCTATTGAAAATACCACTTGTTTTTACGCTAATGGCCATGCCTTTAATTAGGCTCTAAATCTCTCCAGAAATCCCTGGAAAGCATTGGTGTGTAAGCATGGACAAAGCATGAGACTATGCTGTGTTTGTGAACAAGGTGCAGGTTGGCTGGTAGGGCCTGGTCGACATTATTTGTTATCAAATTCTGTGCTCCAATCAGTAAGGCATACAAATTACGGATTGTGAATGAGAATACGGGGTTTGAACTTAATCTGACATGCACATTTAGGCCTCGGAAAAACAGGAAATCCGTGCCAAGCCTCCTCCTATTTAGAGGGAGCACACACAGCGGTTCCAGTAGCAAACCTGCTTTGGTCTTTAAAGTCATTGTTTCTGAGCAAGGGCAATTCAGCTGTGAACATTCCACGAACATCCTTTGACAAGAACCACATGCAGGGTGGCGCACTGCTGCTTTGGCTCATGTTTACAAACTACTCCAGAATTAGTAGCAGAATGAGAAACATTGAACAGGCATCTTAGTGTGCATCAAGCACACAGTCTGTGTGGATCAAATAAAGAGTCTTCTCTTGGCATCTGTTAGTACATTCATCAATACAAAAAAAATGGATGGAGCGACATCCTTACACAGCATACCTCCAGAATGACTTGATTCTTCTGTTTGGTTGTAGGTTAAAGGGCATAATCAGATTGGGATGTACTTTATGAAGCTTCAGATATACGTGTTTTTGTTGGGGGTGGGTGGCATAGCTAAGCCCTATACATTTGTATTTTAATTTCAATTTTTATTGATTTTTCAAAATAACAGCATGGGTACTCAAAACTCAACATTTGGGCAATCACCCTAGACAAATCAAACTATAGGCCATTATTCCCTGTGTTTATTCCCCCCCCCCCCTCCCACCCACCTCACCCAATGTCTCAGGCGATTCAGTCTGCTTATACATGTCATGTGGCATAGGGCAGCGTCAATCCGGGTTTTCTCCGCCAGTGGTTAACCAGCTTTCCAGGTTCCAGGTCCATTCGTTCAATGCCAGGGCTTATACATTTGTATTTTAGTGTTATCAGAAAAACACGGTGGGAACCTCCACAGATCTGACTGCACGCTCATTTGCATAAGAAATGCTGAAACATTGTCATTGTGATTCCATGCTGATTTTCAATTCCATAAACACATAAAACAAAGTGCTTTTTTCTGTGGTGGTGTTTTTTTTCTGATGGTATTGTCACCACATGTGTATGGGGGTTATTGATTTGCAGGTCGACCACTAGTTTACGGACTTAGATTATTGTCAATTGTAAGCATTTTACTGTTATCAAAAAACAGCAGGGAGAACCTTCTGAAATCTGACTGCACACTGGGGCATAAACTTGTCTGTCTCAAAGCGGCTGTTGAAAATAC
This sequence comes from Ambystoma mexicanum, assembly GCF_040938575.1. NCBI lineage: Eukaryota > Metazoa > Chordata > Amphibia > Caudata > Ambystomatidae > Ambystoma > Ambystoma mexicanum. The sequence continues at coordinate 325,216,529 of NC_090939.1, read as the reverse complement.
GCTACATAAAATAATAAAAAATAGCACTTTGTTTCATGTGTTTATGTTATTGAAAATCAGCATGGAATCACAATCTGAGGAGGTTCTTCCCAGTGTTTTTCTGATGGCATTGTCACCACGCCTGCATGGTGGTTACTGATTTACAGTTCGACCACCAGTTTACGGACTTAGATTATTGAGATATTCACAAGATGGTGCCCACTTCCTTTTCTTCTTAAGCATTTTAGTGTTGTCATGTACAGTTAGGACAGACGAAGTTGTGATCTCTTCTACTAATTCCTGACATATGAGATCATCTGTACAGCAGAAAAGTTACCCCCTATTTCTGCCACCTCTACCGTGCCACTGTGTCATCATTGCTGCCTGATGACTCTGTCACCTCTCTTCATAGTTACCACTCACCTTATTGCCACTAGATCTGTGTAATGTATCTGGGTTGCTAGGCTTAGATATATTAACCACCTCTTTATAAGGAAATGGGACCATAGGGTAGTGGAAAAAGGGAAGTGATTCTGGGAGTGTATAGGCAGGGATACAGGCAGTGTGGGGAAGACCGGCAAGGTATTAAGGAGTTGGAAATAGTCCTGTGTGTGTGTTATTGCCTGTCAATAAATAACGGTCATGATAGGTACAGAGTCTACAATTTGGCGAAGGGTGAGGTTTGGACCGCCTGTGCACATCCCTAACTGTATCAACTACAGCAATGGCATCTTGGTGTTCGGCTCTACCCCGGAGTGTCATGATGACATGCTACAGAGTATGCGCATGGCACTTGAACACATCATGATCAATAACGAGAAGTGTGAGTTGGGTAGAACACCCAGACGTTTTTTCGGTCACATCTTCTCAGCGCATGGTCTGAGAACGGGGCCGGAGAAGGTGGCAGCTTTGAAAGATGTGTCCACAAAATGTATCTGACCTGCGGTCCTTCTTGGGGCTTGAGAGTTACTGCACCAGGTACCTACAAGAGTTTGTGAAAATCAGTGCACCTCTGAGGATAATCACGAAAGAAAGAGATGAGTTTTCATGGACACTGAGTGTCAGAATATATTTGAGGCCAATATGCCGGAACATAAATAATAAATACTAATACTAATAATAATAATAAAATAATAATAATAATATTATCATTGGCTGAAGACATGGTTTACCTCAACTCGGATAGTTGCATGGAGCAGACTGGTGAAGCAAGCCCCTTGGGCCATGGACATATCCTAGGGCAATTTGATCCAAAAGCACTGCAACATCATTTAATTGTTTCTTATGCCAGTAGGAGCTAATATCTTCCCATAGAGAAACAAATGGAAATGTTTGCATGCCCATACCAAGTCCATACCCACTTTCTCCACCTATGAATAGGCCTGCTCAGTGATGGAGAATCACTGAGTAGGCCTATTCATAGGTGGAGAAAGTGGGTATGGACTTGGTATGGGCATGCAAACATTTCCATTTGTTTCTCTATGGGAAGATATTTATAGTGTGTACAGATCATCAGGCACTGTTAACTACCTATGGGAGTCCAAAAGCCTGAATGCCATTCCGTGTTGATAGATGGGGGTTGCAGATGCAAGATTGTAACTCCACCATTGTTCACAGACCAGGCAAGGAGAGTAACCCTGCAGACTTCCTGTCAGACACCCAACAGGGTCGGCAAGCGTGAGGCTGTCCATCGCAGACCGATACATTAATTACATCATAGACTATGCTAAACCTACCTGCCTACACATGTCCAGGCTGCAGCAAGCGTCGGAACAGGACATTGCATTCTCTATCATTGGACAGTGTCTGGCTCGAGGGAAATGGAAACACACCAAGCAAATGACGAGGAGTGAAGCACCAGAGATTCAGTTCAAGTTGCGAGCCTGCTGTTGGCATGGGATGAGCTCTCACAGACGGAAGACACCATTCTCCTGAATAGTAATAAGATAGACATTTCTTTGTCTCTTGCGCAACAGGTGATGGAGCTGGCTCATGAAGGACACAGAGATGTGGTGTTGACGCAAAGGTTGCTGCAGCAAATGATTTGGTTTTGACGTTTGGATATACGAGTGGAAGGAGTCCTGAAACACTGCCATACATGTTGTGTGATGATGCCGGTCACAAAGCCTGAGCCACTGTGCATGACACCACTCCCTGACTTTGTGTGGCACACCATAGCAATTGACTTCTTTTGTCCTACATGTGATGTAACAAAAAATAAAACTGAATAGTTGCAGACATACGTTATCCTTTTGCAATAATTTTTGAAGATGTTGTGTTCTCTTGTCACTTGTCATTCACCCAAAAGTGATTGTATCTGCCCAATACTTAGAAATGTCGAAATAACAAAAGTTGGGTTGACAAAAAGCACCTAATAGAAAGGTTATAAATATTGTGTTTATTAGGAAATAAATTCATTCAATTGATTAACAGTGTCTTCATCAATTGTTTAAACATTTTCCACTTAGTTCTTATGTTTTATACGTTCACTCTACTCTCTGTTAGCCATTTTGCAAAGGTACAAGAAAATTATATACTTGGTTGTTGTATTGTTTCAAAATCTTCAAAAACCTTTTTCAAAGCCTCAGTGTTGTATTATTACGTTGTTTCAAATCTTTCATAAAAAAAACTCATAACCTCTGCACATGTTTCACCACTAATCCTAGTGGCTCTTCAGGAGGATTTAATTGAGAAATCAAATTCCACAGCCTGTTTGTAAAACACAAAGCGCCTCATTACAAGTTACCGCCAATTTTACCACTATGCCAAATTATGCGTTTTGGTTTTGAGTGGAAGATTTACCTCCAGCAAAACCTTGGAGGTAAATTTTGCCACTCAATGCCAAAAAATCAGCAGAATTGGCAGAATTACTACTGCAGTACTTTCTGCTGTGGCAATTCTGCAAAGAAGCCCCATTGGGTACAAAGGACCCAAAATTAATGGGGAATTACAACGCTACCACCACTTGTAATCAGTTGGAAAATCCGCCTAACCAAGTGGCGGTAACAGTAATTCATTTTCCGTGAATTTACTGTGGAATTACCACCTGACTCGTCATTAAGATCAAAGAATTATAATGGATTCATTAGTGTTTTCTCCTAAGTATATTGTACTGATTATTTCCAATAAAAATTCACTACATTTTATATTCATAGATTGTGATACGTACTTACCTAATGCGCCTGTAGAGCAGTGCATTCTAAATTGTCTCCAAAGTACTTTGTTAGATTTATTGTATTGATTTATTTAACATTTATAGCAGTGCGCAAAGTCCTCAGGCATCTAGGCGCCAGTTACATTCAGGGAGGAAAAAGCAAAGTAGTAGAAAAATGTACATTCACAGTAGTTTACAAAAATCTGTCAATTGTCGGTTAGTGAAAGTCCTGGATTAGTCAAATAGGTGTATTTTTGTTTTTTTTCTGAAAAGTTGGTAGGAAGTTTCAGAGTGCAAATGCTGTGGCAAATTGTTCCAGAAGTTGGCCACCACCACTGGGAATCTAGGACCCCCTGTTCGTTTCCGTCTCAATCTCAGGGTACGTCAGATTTGGCTGTGGTAAGATTTGAGTGGTCTTCCTGGTGTGTATTTGGTAATCCTCTGGGTTAGGTAAAGGTGGCGTCATTTGACACCGATGGGCAATAGTGATGCATTTTAATTCTATTCAGTCTTTGACAGGAAGCCAGTGGGCAGCTCTTCTGGCTTTCAAAATGCTGTCTGTTTTGTTTAAGTCAAGTGCAGCTCAAAGGACATTGTTTTGGATTGCTTGCAGCCTACTCAGGTTTTTTTTCAGATGTTCCACAGAGTAAGGCATTGCAATAGTCCAGTCCGGACCCTATCAAGGGTCAGGCCACAGAAAGTCAGTTAGAAATGGACAGGAATGGTCTGCTTGCCTTTATAAGTTTAGTGGTATAGGCTGTTGCAGATGAGATGTTATTGATATGGCGGGTCAAATTCTGAGATGCATCAAGGTAAACTCCCAGTGATTTTATGGATGTGGAGACTGGGAATTATTGCCCATCTATATCGATGCTCTCGTAGGTTGCTCCAAGGCTGGCGAGGCAGGCTGGCTAACCAACTAGTAGGAGTTCTGTCTTTTCGTCCTTCAGGAACAGGCTGTGCTCGGCCATCCATGTTTGGATTATTTCTTACACAGAATTTACAGAGGAGCAGTCTTGGGTGTAGATTGCTGAGAGAGGGATAAGAATTTGTGTGTCATCCGCGTAGTTCATAAAGGAGATGCCTAGTGTGTCAAGGTTGTCAAAGAGGGGTTTTGTATAAATGTTATAGAGAGAAGGGGAGATGCAGGAGCCTTGTGGGACCCAACATGTGTTCTGTTCTGGGGGGGCTGCTGCCTAGTATCTGTTGTTGAGGAAGGAGGCGGTCCAGCTGTCCGTTTCCAGGGAGAATCTAGCCACTGATGTCAGGTGGTGGCATAAAGTCCTCTGGTCTATGAGGTCAAATGCCGTGGAGTGATCAAGTAGTAAGAGGAGAGAGAGTTTCCCCGCATCATTGGCTTCATCTAGCTGTTTTTTAGATCTAGGAGAGAAGTTTCTGTCCCATGCTTAGTACAGTAGCCAGATTGGGGAGGCCTGAGATTGTGGTTGTCTTCCAAGAAGATTTGGATTTGTGAGTAGGCCACTCTGTTGAGGATTTCAGTAGAAACGGGACCGTAGTGATGGGTCGGTAGTAAGTATGGATGATTGGGTCAACTGACATTTTTTTTAGAAAGGGTGTGATCCATGATTATTTGAGGGAGAGAGGGATAGTGTTGGCTGAAAAGGAGGAATTGACTATGATAGTTATGAGTGGAGCAAGAGGAGCTATGCATTGTTTGATCAATTTGGTGGGGCAGACATCCCCTTTGCATCGGGATGGTTTCTAGCCATTGACTATGGTGGCCAGGTCATGATCTTATATGGGGTTGAAGTGAAAGAGTTGGGGCTAAGTGGGCAATGTCATGGGATAGTGTTGTGTAGCAGTGTTATCAATGCTGTCCTAATTAGCTTTGATTTTGCATCTTAGTTGGTTGATTTATCCTCTGAGTGCATCTTGGATGCTGCTTCACCAGGTGTTGTCTTTGGTGATGGTTGGGGAGTTTAGGGGGGGGCGATTCAAGTTCTCAGAGGATGCTGAATAGCTCTCACGAACAAGAGGATGCTTCTGAAATTCTACCGTTGTACGAGGCTGCTTTGGTCTCCAGGACAGTGTTTTTGCATTTGGTGGCTTTGACAGTGAATAGTGCCTTGTTGGCAGTGTTGGGGTCCTTCAGCCAGCTGGCTTTTGCAGTTTGTTTCTCTGCTCTCAGGGTATGGCGGTGGGGGTAAACCACATGTTGTTGTGTTTTAGGTTCTTGAGCTTGAGAGGTGCTAGGGAGTCGACTGCAGTGGTTAGTAGGGTGTTGTAGTGATCTTCTAGGGTGTGGATATTGTGGTTACTTGGGATGTCCGTGTTGATCATTGGGAGTAGGTGGTCACTTGTTAGATTGCGGGTGCTACACACTACAGTTGGTGGCACAAACAAGGGGGTCCTCAGGGTTTTCTTAGGAAGGGGGGTGGTGAAGGAGACGCAGTGGTGGTCGGTCCATCGGCAAGGAGTGTTGGTGAAAATTGATATGTTGTATTTGTGATCTAATAGCCAGTCTAATGTGCAGCCGTGAGGATGGGTAGGATTGAGTATGTGTTGGGGGCAGCCAGCGGCAGTGGTAGCTTTGGCCAAGGCTAACGCATCAGCATCAAAGGGGTCGTTAAAACCTAGGTTTAAGTCCCCTCGGACTAAGAGCATTGTAGTGGGTTTGAGGATGGCAGTGATATTTTGGGTCCGAGCATCTTTAAAGGTGTTGGGAGGTCCTGGGAGACAATATAGCGGGAGTAAGGCTATGGAGGTGTGTGGAGAGCTGCTAAGTTTTATGGCTAAGGATTCACATTGGGGGACGGGTATGGTGGTATACCTGCAAAGGGGCATGGTGTCTTTGTAGATGCAGGTGACGCCTCCTCCTTTCCTAGAGGTCCTGTCTTCCCTGAGAATCGCGTAGCTGGGTGGAACTGCAAGGGAAGGGTTAGCCCCTTTTTAACTTGTTTACCATGTGATTTTGCAAAGGGGTTTGTCCTCACTCCTTTGCTTTTTCTTGCAGTGAGTGTCTCCTGGACCCATGGGATCCTACATGTTGACACTACCATTGTAATCCCATCTACTTGGGAGTATTTTCTCACCCTCTCCTTCACTCTAATTTTCAGCTTGGTAAACACTTGTCTTATGCACAGGGGTACCGCAGGAACAGATCTGATATCCCCTCTGGGGGTCTTCTCTCTGTTTTCTTGGTTCTGGCGAACTGAGTTTGAGGCCATTAGTAATCCACACACATTTACTCCATTGAAGTAAGTGTCTTCTTTTTACTGATCCTTACATTGGTCTTGATTTTAATTGTCCTGTGAACACATCGATTCCTCCTCTTATAGTCACCATGTGTTACGTCTTCACAGATAGAGACTGCACGTCCTGATGAAACCTATCCCAGCATCCGCTGGGTTCTGGTTGAAACTAGACAAAGAGGGAAGCTGCTAACCCCTCCTTTCTTCAGGGCTCAATATATCTATTTTTAGAAGACAGTTATCTTTCCAGTATATTGTCTCACCTAGTAGAGTATCGTTGTTGCCATTAAAGATGGATTGTTTGTTTCAGTGACAGATAATATAATTTAGAATATTTCTGTTACTGATGACAGAATTCAGCACAGCAAAAAGCAATGTTTGATAATTACCACACATTATTGTAATTCCATCCATATATTGTACCAGATTGTGAATCAATTGGGAAATACCTTTTTCATTATGCCCATTGACCAGACGGCTTGAGTTATCCTATTCACACCTTATTTCTTCTTCTTCTTTTCACCCTTTTCCTCTTGCTGAGGGATGCACTCTCTCGCTTTACTTTGTACTTTATTTATGATTGTGTATGTTGGAATTATGTATGTTGTTCATATGTGTTTTTTTAGTTGCTTGCGCCAAAGCCAGCATAATGCGGCTTTATATAAATATCCCCAATTAAATTAAAAACACAACCATTGGGTCTTATTTCAACTTCATTCCCATTTATTATGTGTTGTTTCACACCTGCTGAAGTGTTCAGCCAGGTTTCTCTGATGGCCATATTAGTGTTATTGGTGATGATGATATCATGGATGTCGAGTGCGTAGGCAATAACTGACCTTGCATTAATCAGGGTACAGTTGAGAAGCAGGGGTTGTGTGAGATCCTTCTGCTTTGGGGTGGATTTGGTTGTTGGTGATAACTTTTGTTATGTGAGGATTGTCCGTGTGCGGAGACGCAAGGATGCATTTCATGTGAGTGTCTTGGGGTGGATGGCTTTGAGTGATGGTGACCTCTTTTGGTGTGTGTGGTGGACCTCTGTACGGGCATGCAGGGAGTCATTTCGTATAGGTATCTTAGGTTAGAAGGATCCTAAGGTTCTGATTCTGAGTTGGTAGTTGCAGGCAGATATTGAGAGAGGCACAGCCGTTGACTCGCTGGTGGCTGCCGAGCTTGTCTGTGAGGGTGCTGATTGTGTCGTGTAGGTTTGTGTTTGCATGGGTAGTGGCTTAACTGGGCCCGACTGTGCTCTGGAGTACACTAGGCAGATGGTGTAAAAGCAAGCCCAAGGTTTGGCAGTGAGGATAGAGTGCGGGAGCTTTTCTGTACTAACATTAAGGGCCTGTGTCGGGTGCTTCTGCAGGAAGGAATGATGTGGGGCACAGTGGGGGCCAAATTTACATTAAACAGTGCACCAGTACCGCGAGGTACGACAATCATATTGGCAGCATTATTCAAAATGTTGGAGCAAGTCGATGCAGCAGTGGCAGTGTGGGGCACAGTGGGGCCAAATTTAATCAGAACAGAACAAATGGAATATCTAGGTTTATTCGGAGAAAACTAACTATATGATGAGATGCTGAGAAACTGGATGGTCATGAACCATCTCTTGAAAACTACCTCAAAATAACAGGTTGAATTTTAAATAAAAAACCATAAAATGAATGTGTGTTGCTTAAGTAGTTACTGGATGTGAAAGTCCAGTTAACTTAACTTTACTCGCCGTTCTGCGTGGATTCGGCATTTCAAAATGACGGCTAGTACTTGACCATACTGGTGACGGCATTACACAAATAGATTGCGCAATGATGACATTGGTCCTCATTACGACCCAGGCGGTAAGTTACCGCCTGGGCCGTGACTTTACCACCATGGCGTAAACTACGTTTACGCCATGGTGGTAGGCGGACTTACCGCCCCATTCCGAGGTCGGCGGGGCGTTAAGTCCCCAATCCCCATTTACCCTTCCCCATTCCCATTTTTGCCCCATAGGGCATAATGGGAGTGGGGAAAGCGTTAATTACGCCACCGTAAATTACGGTGGCGTAATTAACAACATGGTCCCTTAGCGCCATGGATTTTAACACCTGCTAAAAGCAGGTGTTAAATCCGCCATGGCGCTAAGGGACCTCCTACTCAGGCGGTAAGGGTCGGCGCTGTTTACGGCGCCGTAAACCCCTTACCGCCTGAGTTGTAATGAGGGCCTTTGCGTCATTGCACAGGATTCGGCCATTTTGAGAATTGTATTATTCTGTTTATTTCATCTTACATTCAAAATACAAATTGTTTCAGCTTCACCTAATAAAAGGCCTCATTTCCATATGGGATTCAACTGTAAAATTAAAGTTTAAAAGCGCAAAGTCCAATAATGATCAAGTTTTACTTTGAAATCTTCCTGACTTTTTCAAAAGTTGAACATTTATAAAATTTATAGGTACCTCTGACCTTTTGATTCTAATTTTAATCAAACTTACATGGCTCTTAGACCAAATGGACATTGCTGCAAACATTTAAGTATTAAAAAGGTATTGTTGCTTAGATATGAAGTAGGTTGTAAAATTTCAACATCATACATAGTTTTCTCAATCTTTGCCAATAACTGCTTGTGCTCACCTGTTCCCTCTTCCTGGATTTAAACTGTTCAACTAATAAAACAGTAATGATAATGCAAAAATGGGTAAAGAGCTCTCAAAATAATGTGAATACATTTCATTTCCATAGGTATTCATTCTTTACATGAACGTGAAGAGCTCATTATCTTGATTCAATCCAGTATCACCTGTGTCCATTAGCTGAATCCATATGGCTTCTTGCTGTCTCAGTTTCCCTTCCCTATTCCCACTTCTTGGGACTGGGTCTACTGTTTCTAGTCTCATGAATTGAAGTGACTCAATAGTCAGCTTTGGATGTTCCTTCTGATAATGCCCTGTCATTGGATATTTTGTGTTACATTTGCTGATTGCTTACGTGTGTTCCAATATTCAGAGTTTCCGCATTCGTACTGTGTTCCCTACATACCATTTCCCACAGTAACATTTAATGCCATATATCAGACATTTTGTGTTGCAATTAATGAAAGTTCTGAGTTCACAGAGCCGGGGAGTGGTGTCATGCACAGTGGCTCAGGTTTTGTGAATTTTCTAAGTGATGGAACTTAGGTTCTGGTGGTTGTAGGTGAATATTCTAGGTTCCCGCAATAGTTCTCTGTGGGTGTTGTTGTATGCCAATAAATATTATATTACAAATTGTACTTTTTCCAATACATGCCACGGGTGTTTCCAGTTGTAATGCTTAACAAATATGCTACTTCTCAACACTCCTTTATCATTAGCACATTTTGGGCCTATATAGATGGAGCTAGCACCAAATGTGACAAAACTAAAAAATGATGGTTTGAGACTAAGGTCCTATAGGTGGGGAGTTAAGCAGAGAGAAAAAGGAAGATGTTTCCTGCTAAGGAGAGGAGACCAAACAAGCTACAGGATAACTCAGGAAAGAGATGGGATACACAACCTGGCAGTTTCTGAGATAAAATTAGAAACAAAAAATGATCCCAAAATCTGGGAACCACACCAAAACGTACAGAGAACCAGACTCACAAACAAAAGGACAAGGTCAATCTGAAAGAGTACATGTTGAAGATCTTCAAAGTGACTTTGAATTTATGGACATTGTAAAGACTGGAGGGGGGTATCTATACTTCTGCCCCATATACGGTTGGGTAAAGGCACAGAACAACCCCAGCAAGGCTCTCAATTTAGTAGCTATGGACGAGCAGCCGGGCTTAAGCTTTCAGGAGGTGATGCAGGCAGGTTCTTAAGTACAGTGATTCCCGAAAGACCCCACAAAGGAATGTCCACGCACTATGTCTGGTGATAACACAGCTTCTTTATATGAAATACGGTTTGCAATATATACACATATAAATAATAACACTTTGTACTTGGAAAGACTTATTCAAAGAATGGTAAATATATACACTCTACGTGGTACTTAAATTCAGTACGAGCTGCGCTAACTGCAGACAGTTTGAAATGGCAGGTGAATTCTTAACTAAAGTGTAACCAGCATAGAATAGGAAAGAAAGGCAAGTTAGTTATGAACAGTGGCAGAATGCTTTCTTTAGACTACACAAGTAATTCTGAGTGAGGATCCCCCCACCTGGGCAACCTGTAATAGAATAGTTAGGGAGTAACTTATGTTGCCTTTTACAGCTCAGTCCAATATTGTTCAAAAACCTTGTGCTTTCTTTAAAAGGTTCTAAGACCCCAAAGTACCTGAGAGGCCACAGGAGAACAGGATCCAAGACAACTCTGGGACCCCCTGGTTGACTCCTGAGGCTAGAAGATGCTCTTCCTCCTCACAGTACCTTTGGTGCCTTGGCAGGGGAAGTGGCAGAGTTTCTTGGCATTACTCGATGATTCCCTCCGAGGATGGACCCCCTTTCGAAGAAGGAGTCACTGGAATGCTGAGTCCAAAAATAAAAAGGAACCAAAGTCTTTCGGAATGGCAGCAGTTTGGCTGTTTGTGGTGTGCTCCTTTGGCAAGTCAACCTTCCAGTTAGGGCCAGGTCAAAGGCCTTAAAACCTCATCCAAGACTCTCTTGGAGTCAGTCCTGGCGCCTTTGGCGCCAGGCTCATAACCATCATGAAGACCAACATTAGAATGGGACTATTTACTTGGGACCATTTAACTTTGGGGGTTCAGCCAACATGGAGGCACACACATAGCTCAATTACAAGGAACTGAGCTATGCAGTCTAGTCTTTTGGGTGTGGCAGGCCTGGGACTACTTTACCTCGACTACCTTGGGTGGGGCAGGCCTGGGACTATTTTACCTGGACTACTTTACCTGAGACTATTTAAACCGCACCCAAAGAGCAGAACATGCTTTGCGTTATTCTGCTGTGGGCAGCATAACACTCACTGTGTCCAGTTCTTTGATGCCAGCTTACCTGAAACCAAGGACCTGCAGATAGAGAAAGAACACTACGAAACTTACCTGGAACAGTATCCTGTCTTCAATCCATCGCAGACTTCAGTTCGACTCACCTGAAGGTACGAACTCCATCATCCGGCACCGCATGCATCCTGGAATACCATAACCTGGAAAGAGGAGAAAGAAAGACAGCATTAGTAAGCATTTTCTCACGTTTCCTCCCGAATGAAGAAAGCCACACAATTCTTACCTGGGTAGTCATCTTCTGGTCAGTATCATTGCTGGAACATTACGGTGATCAGCGATAAACATCGCAACCTGCATCGAGAGAAAAGACACAGGTTAGCAATATAAAAGGCGAAACAGCGCCGCGCATCGCACATTACTCACCGGACAGCATCGAGCACACCGCGCTTTTGCCTACCGGCCCATGCTCATCTTCAAACTGCATGACAACACCAAAATAACTTTCCATACCTAAAAGGAAAGAAGCAAGACATTATTATTCGAACTAAGAGGAACATAAGAACTGCATATAAAGACTGTAAAGCAGCAAACCTACGGAGTCGCAGCAGGCCTATATTCCCACAGGGGGGCTTGCACCAGTGAAGTAACTTAGTCACTGCTTGTCCCCCACATCTACGCAACCCTGCCATGAGGAGCAGGACGGAGGATCCACCTTTTACAATATTAAGACCCATCTTTAACCATAGGCCTTACCAAGGGACCATGAGAGGGTTTGAGAGTGCAAATCATCGAACCAGAGCTGAGTGGCGTCCCCGTGGATGCCAGGTGAGCGTAACATTTGGTCAATGATTTCTCTGACTGTAGAAGTCCTATGAAGAAGAAATTTGCTGTGTTCTCCTTAAAGGCGTGGTGGATGAAGATACGACCCCTGGGACCGTTCGATGACTTCTGGTGATGACAGGTGCATAGGTCACTTTTTGTGTCAGGTTTCGGAATAGCACGGTTTTCTGAATTTTGGTTCTTTGGTGCTGCAGCACAAACCTCTGGGTGGCTTCTAGTGACCTGGATTCAACGGCCTCGAACCCTCTGGACATCTTCATTAATTTCTGGTCATGGGAAACTCAATGGCGGAACTTCCACTGCACCCAATGACTCTGTGCTCTCTCCAGCAGGAAAAAGTGGTCAGTGGTGACTGCAATGATGTTCTTTCAAATATTCTTAGGCAGTTTGGAACTTTCGCAGCTCTGGGTATTCAGCAGCACTATGCCTGGGTACCCCCTCTTCTGGGCGGTAGACTGCAACGACTTCCAGCGATCACAAAACGCACTTCCGGACCCTGGGCGACACCACTGGACTTCTCTGGCTTGAGATGTCTGCCAGTCCTCCTCTGGACTTCGAAGACCCCTTCTCCAGACAGGCACACAGGACTGACTTCCAGGATACTTCAATGAAGAGTAGCAGCTTTGCACAATGGTCCCTCGTAGCTCTGGGAGAGGTCTCCTTTGCAGGTCCTCTCTAGATCAGTCCTTGGGAGACACGACAGCTTTCGGATTGTTGAAGAAATGCAGCAGCAGACTTCTATTCCAGCAAGGAGCAGCTTCTTCTTGCTAAGCCTCGACTTCAGCTACTGAACAAATTGTTGTCATGATGCCTACCCCCGGGCATCAGGACTAAGCCCATCAGCTCCGGGAGCAGGCATCCAGATACTTATTAAAACCCCAACAGCCCCGGCTGGGGGCAGTTTGGGTTCAGTCCTGGTGCCTTAGGCGCCAGGCTCATCATAGAAATCAGTCCTGGCGCCATAGGCACCACGCTCATAGACTTTACCTACCTGATGCAGACCATGCTTAAAGTGAGACCAAGACAACGTGAGGCTTGGATGGGACTACTTTATTACAGGGGCTATTTTTTACTCGGGTGTGGTTCTGGGGAACTTCTTACCTGGAACTACTTTGGAGGCTATTTAAACCATGCCCGAACAGCAGCAGACGCTTCGCATCTCCAGCTGCTGCAGTGCCGCGCCATACTCACCAGTCCTCGCAGCATCTTTCGATTCAGCGCTGTCTCCATCATTTCTTCGCCGAACTCCGGCACCTGGGGGACAAAAGAAAACAACAAGGTGAGCCGAGAAAACCAACAAATATAACTATTATCACCATAGACTTACCTGATTTACCACCGGAGGCATTATTCTATAACTCTCCACATCTTCATGTGCCGCACCTGCAAAGAGAGAGAAAACAACGCGTTGAACACGTGCAACATTCACCGGACAGCGTCGGGTAATACAGACTCTTACCTGAGCGCCACCAGCTGCCACAAGAGCATCTTCTCACGATCTCAGCTGCAAGACAAGGAAGGAAGGGGGGACAAGAGTGAAACATCGGACATATTGAACTCTTTGAACTTGATACTTACCGGACCCTGCCAGGAACCTCAGAGTCAATACTCTCCGGAACTCTCCCACGCCTTCAAACCAGTGAAGGAACTGGCATCAACACTCCCCTGCAATCCATGCAGGATGGAGAGCTCATCTTTCAAGAATATAAGGTGAGATTGCTGAGAGGGCACTTCGGAGGTGATTAGTTGGGAGGACTGTGGGGGTGCCATCACTTTAATCCACGGGTGGCTAAATCCATCCCTCCACTTGCAGGGGAATACTTCTACGGGTCAAGCAGACAAGATTAGAAGGGCCAGTCCAGTCAGTCATCTTTGCACTAGGCATCACGTTGTTGGAGACCGCAGCCGTCCGGATCCGACCGACGCCCCTGTGGGAGCCAGGTGAGCGTAACAATTGGTAAGTGAGACGTCCCCAGATATACACATCTGTACCTCATTCACTCTGGCTGAGCTAGGCTCAGTAAGCCAATCGCACAGTAGGGCATTCATGCAGGCAGGCAACCAATCAGGCTCACAGGCATTCAGGCCATTCACTCCACCCAGACACCCATAACAAAAGGTGTGGATTTGGGCAGGTACTAAGCCTTTCAGCACACTACACTGCATTTATATCAGTTTCAGGCAGGGCTGTCTCGTTCACTGTGTCACACACACAGAGAAACCAGACACTCACAACAGAGGATGTGAGTTCACTTCAGACTCCATTCACACAGGTCTCACCCCTAAGGTGCACCTACAACACACAACACCTGGGAAGGCTCCATTCAGTCTGACAGGAGGCCGCCCTAGAGCCATATATTGTATTTCCACCCAACCACCATTCAGGAGGAAGGGACAGAGTCAGGGTTTCCCAGGACTTTGGGAAACAAGGTAAAAGGCAAAAGAAACCAAGAGGCCATAGGGGCCATCTAGCCTCCTACCAGGAATCCATTGATTCCTATGGCAGGGCCTGGGTGTCCCAAACATGGAGGACACTCAAAGCCACTGCCAAGTCAGTATGTAGCTGTCACCAGCCCATACCCTGCTCTGTATACAACACACAGTTGCCTACAAACACACATAAGGGGTTGAAGAGTGTACCCCCACCCATGGGTACCATACGAGTATCCCATGGGTGATGTTCACCAAAAGATAAGAATGAAGAGCTGAACTGCCAGTGGTCCAAGCAGAACCTCAGTGGCAGAAAACATAGAGAAAACACACACTGAGAAGTGATAGGACAAGGACTGAAGGTCCTGTTCCTCCATAAGGCATTTCCAGCATCACAGACATGCTAAACCAACTACCGTTAGGCTTGACTAAATAAGAAACCAAAATTGACTCACTAACCTGAAAGGTTGACCACATTAATACTTCACTAGATAAACAAAGTGCAAGACTGGATGATGCAGGAAACAGAATCTGCTCTGTTGAAAAAGCATCAACATCGATATTGGCTAAACTACAAGCCATGCAGAATGCATTGAAACATGTAATATGTAAAAATGAAGATCTTGAAGGTTGTTCTTGGCAAAACAATATTCGCATTCAGGGTGTGAGCGAATCTACAATGTCAACACCCTTGAAAATCATGGTCGAGAGGCTGCTACTGGAGTTGTTTGGGGCAATAGCTTCTCTGCCATGTTTGCTGTGGAAGGAGCTCATTGTGATTTGGAACAAAGACCATTCCTTGGGCCCTCCCGCATCCCATCATAGTCCGATTATTGAACTACAAGGATTGCAATGTGATTCTATGGTTGTCAGAAACAGAGGTCAGTTACAATATAAAGGTGACACAATCAATAGCTTTCCGGACTTGTTCCCAATGTGCAGGCATTGTGTAAAGATTTCCTTGTGAAGAGTATAATTAGATTGCATAATATCACCTACTCTTAAATTGAATGCAGTTCATAATGGTAAACCCCTGTTTTTTAACCTCTGTGGAAGGGCCTTTGAGCTTCCTTACTATTCTTTCCCAAACTCAGAGGGGCAAGAAAGGGAATCAACTAATTGCCATAGAGGGAAACTAGTGACCATGAAAACTCTATCCTTTCTAATCCTACAGATGATGATTGAAGACACAAAGAAGAGCAGCAACACCATACCCAGTGATCCTATAGGAATTCAGATCTTAGTACTCCTACTACGAATAACAAGATAACCTTGAAATTGCAGCGAGGAATACAATTAACATGGAGTCTTGGTCGAGTTCAAGTTGGGCTGTTGGGTTTGATTAACATGAAAAAATATATCTATGGCTGGGTTTATCTGAAAAATCTACAAGTCTACATGACCCAAATATTTTGTCAAACCTTACACATAAGGGCCCAGTGATCTATTTAATTTAAATCACACGTATTGGATGCTAATCTTGCCTGATACATGTGTTTGATCTTATGCAATTAGCGGACAGGGGCTTGGGGGAGCAGCAGACTCCCGATTATCTACCTTGTGAATTCCGTGCTTTAAAGTTGTAAGGTTTGGGGTGGTGTTAAGCACTGAGGAATGAATTTATCAGTGAGGAAGGGGGTGGGAAAGGGAGATTTGTTGTACTGATATTTGTTGATGTTTCGAGTTGGGGTTGGCTGTAAAATGCAGCCTACTTTGTACATCGCTGGTAAGATAGCTCAGCGGGTTGAGCTCTCGCTGCTGCGATCTGAGCATGACCTGCAGGTTGCAGGTTCGAATCCCGGTAAGGCTAACTCAGCCTTTCATCCTTCTGAGGTCGATAAATGAGTACCAATATCGGTTGGGTGATATTGTATGTAAATATGTGCTCTGTAAAGCGCTTTGGATTAAGGTGCTATATAAATTACACATCATTATCATTATATGATCATAGTAGTGTGGGTAATGCACAGTCTTGTAGGGCACCATGAAAATACAAGAGCGCTCATGACTCAGAGTATGCTATTATGCCCAAAATCCCATTAAAAAACTCTGGCTACATGATACTATTGCAGGAACTATGGGTGAAGCACAATGCAGAAATGTGAATACCCTTAAGCTACTCACATAATATGTTTGGGTGGGGGTCAATCACCCAATAAAAGACAGGAAAATAAAGCTACACGTGGAACGCCATGGGATCAATGTAGTATTTTTCAACAGGAATCAAATGTAACCAAAAATGGTTAATCAAAATGCGCAAAAAAATGGGGATGTCACAAATACTTTTCATCCTACTTAACATACTCCCAGAGAGTGGCAGCGTTGGTGCATTGTAATGTTGGATTTAAACTGAAAGAAATAATAGCAGACACAGCGGGAAGGACTTTAATTATCCTACCGGGCATTCAGGAAGAACTAGTTACTTTGATTAAGAGTTATGCTCCAAACATTGATACCTCTGATTATTACGAGTGGATTAAGAAACATGTGGTGCAGCTAACAGACTCATTAATATTATGGGGGATTTCAACACTGTATTGACATATAATTCTAAAATATTTTTGAGCCAGTAAGTTTAAAACTGGAGCTATGGTGGGGTCCTTATCTGCCATCATGTAATGTGGAGGAGCAAGAGAGAGAGAAGAGGGTACCTGGAGCAAAGAAAGAAATTAGGTTTTCATAAGAGAGAAAAGAAACTTGGAAGTGAAGAGTGGGAGAAAGGTGACTTGAAGCACAGAGAGAACAGAGACTTCTAGCACAGAGACAATAGACTTGTAAGTCAGAGTGGGGGGAAGGAACAGAGAAATCCCCAGCCTTTGACAGATGTTCGTAATAATTTGCTCCATCTACCAACACCAGCAGGGCAGATTATCCATTAAGGCCCCAAATGATAAGATATAACAAGACAAGGTGGAAATAACCTAAAATACTTCCCCAAATAGGTAAACTCCATCTGGATCAAAACCCAACGGAAAGTTTGCAAACAGTACTAGTGAACAAACACATACAGGCCCGCAATGATTGTTTGCAGGGTTTGAAACCAGGGCTGTAATGTAAAGAGTACCTCAGTAGGTGCTCGTCATATAGACCAACCTCCCTTATTAATGCTGATAATAAAATATTTCTTGGCGATCGCCTACTCCAATTAATGTTATGCTGTGTTGATGCCCATCAGGCAGAATTTATTCCAGGTAGACTAGTCTCATACAATCTCAGAAGGATGTTTTTTAGGCCCTTTTGCAAATGGGCAGGCCGAGACACCAGGCAGTTTTGGTTCTACTCTATGCCGGGAATGCCACAGTAATTAATTAGATGCATACAGTAAGTGGGAAGATAGATGCCACCAAGAATGCATGTAAATGATGGGCAGCAAGCCAATGACACACAACACCCTTAGGGCCCGATTCATGGAATCATTTGCGTGGGAAATAGGGAACTTGCGCTGCAAACTGCATGCAAAATCCAGTTTGTCAATTCATGGAATCGAATGTGCAGGACTTTTCCAGGACTTATGTGGAGTCCCACAAAGTCTTTGTTCGTGCATTGTCTCCCCAAGAGAATATGGTGGCAAATATAGGCAGCACAAACTCTAGTGTGAGAAGAAGGAGCAATGTTAACTTATCTATAGCACAAAGATGTGGAGAGCATAGATGTTCAAGAGACTTGATGAAAGGCCGAGGGTATGGCAGAGGATATAGTTCAGAATCTCACCGTTTTCAAAGCAATCAGCGTGGGAGAGGTCGCACCGGAAGATGTTTCAGATGCGATAGTCCATCACATTTTGCGAGTAGTCCAGAATTTCCTGCTTTGCGAATAATATGCAGAAATTGCACTGGAAAAGGGCATCTTGCTAATTGTTGTAGGACCAAAAGCAGCTACAAGAATTGGATAGGAAATGAGGGAAGTGATGATGCCGAAGAATGTACGTTCGCAACTAGTGGTGACAGTGATGAAGAAATCCAAGTCAGCCCAAAGACCATGGTCATGGTGAACGGGAATCCTGTCAAGATGATAATAGACTCGGGAGCAAGGTATACCCTCTTACCAGAAATGGAATGGAAGAAGATTGGACCGGAATGATTACATGAAGCAGATATTCATCCTCGAGCTTATGGAGGAGTAAAGATTGACGTTTTAGGATGGTTCAAAGCAGAGCTATGTTTCAAAGGAAGATCTGCTGTAGGAAAAGTTTACGTGTCAAAGAAAGGAGCGTCACCACTACTGAGTTGGACACATCAGAGTTTTCTCAAGGTTCGTCTTGATGCCAGTTCTGAAGAGACAGTATTTGCTATAGAAGGTGCTGGTGTTACTCAAGATAAGATCCGTATGAGTGTGTTCAGAGATGGAATTGGCTACTATAAGGGATTCTCGCATCGCATCCAAATGAAGCCAGAATGTAAACTTATTGTCCAGAAGTTAGGAAGTGTGCCAATAACCTTGAGAGAAGAGGTAAAGAAAGAATTGTGCAACCTTGAAGGTCAAGGAATAATTGAAAGGATTGATTCCTCGGAGTGGGTCTCTCCTTTGGTGATTGTGAGAAAGAGTTCAGGAAAAATTTGAATATGTATCAATTTAAGAGAGCTCAATAAATGTATCGTGCCAGAGAGGCATCCACTTCCCAATATCCAGGAACTGCTTGCAACGATGGGCTCTGCCAAGGTATTCTCTACAATAGACCTCACATCGGCGTACCATCAGGTGAAGTTGCATAAAGAATTGAGGCATCTTACTGCCTTTATCACACCGGAAGGCTTGTATAAGTATCGAAGAATGCCATTTGGGTTAATCTCGGTAGCCTCAGTTTTCCAGAAAATAATGTACAGAATTTTCGACGGGGATGAAGGTGTCCTATTTTTCAAGACGATATTCTGGTATATGCAGACACAGTAGAAGAACACAACAGGAGGCTGGATACAGTGATTATAAAATTGGGTAAGGCAGGAATGACGATCAGCAAAGAGAAATCTAAGATCAACAGGAGTGAGATTGAATATCTTGGACACGTAATTTCTAGGATGGTGTTATGCCAAGAAGAGAACTAACATCTGCAATCGATGACATGGTTGGGTTGTCCTATTTCCAAAGAACAACTTAGAACCTTTCTAGGAATGGCGGAATATTATGCTAAATGTATAAGGAACTGTTCAGATCACACAGTTATGTTGAGAGAACTAATGAAAAAGAACAAAAAATTTGAATGGAATGAAAAATGTCAGGAAGAATTTATGCATATCAAGAATGCACTGAAATCTGCTCCTGCATTAAGAAATTAGGTTTGTGGGAGACGCACTGTAGTTACAACAGATGCCAGCAACGTGGGTTTGGGAGCTGTGTTGAGTCAGGTGCATGATGGGAAGGAACAAGTTATTGCCTTTGCTTCTCGCCTGTTGAAGGGTGCTGAGAAGGCACATGCGACAATTGAGAAAGAGGCTCTAACTATTACATGGGCAGTGAACAAGTTCAGAAGTTTCATCTGGGGAACGAAGTTTGACCTGCATACAGATCATAAGCCATTAGTAGAGGTGTTCTCCACAAAAGGGCTAGATAAAGTTTCAGGAAAAATCAGAAGAAGGGTCTCCAGGATACAGGAATTTAATTTTGAGATATCATATATTGAAGAATTGAAGAAGTGAAGAATTATGCAGCTGATTGTTTGTCAAGACTTGCCAATCGTGAGGAAGGAGAAGATGAAGGAGAAGAGCCACAAGAGATGGTTTGTGTGATTGAGGAATCTGCTGTATCCAAGCAAGAATGGTCAGATGAAATGCTAAGGGATTCCAAGATGCTGTTCATAATGCAGAACCTGGATAAGAAGGTGGTAGCTGCGGAGAAGATCCGTGAAGTAGGAGCTGAAGGATTTTGGAGTGTGAGAGACAAACTTTCTGTGCAAGGTGGCTACTTATTGAGAGGTGATAGACTGATCCCTCCAGAAGGAATTAGGGATAAGATAATCCAACTAGGTCACGAAGGCCACCAAGGCATTACTAAGACAAAGAACAGAATAAGGACGACTTATTGGTGGCCGGTGTGCAATCTCCAAATTGAAAAACATGTCAGAAACTGTATCCTTTGCTCTAACTGTGATAACGGGTATATTGGGGAGAAGTATCCTATGGTTTTGGTGGATGTGCTGAATAGACCCTGGAAATGTGTGGCAATGGACATATTAGGTCCTGTATGGAGCAATGGTCAACAGTCGTATTGCTTAGTGATTGTTGATATGTTAATGAGATGGGCTGAAGTGAAAGTTATGACGAATGTGTCAACGAGTGGTGTCATTGGGTTCTTGGAAGAAGTGTGTGGTAGGGAAGGTTAGCCAGAAGAAATTTTGACAGATAATGGATCTCAATTTAAATCGAGAGAGATGGGAGAATATTTGAGAGAAAAATCAATCAATCAATACGTTTATTCGGAAACAAATTTCCATAAACAACAATACCAGATAAATTACAATACAAAATACATGACATAGTAAAAAAACACACTAGATAAAAAATGGCAAAACTTTAAAAGTGCATGTGTGAATGGCAATTAATATCCTCCAAGGGAATGCCTGAGTAGTCGTTAGATTGTCAATGTTCGGTCTAATTTTGAGAGATGATTTTAGTTCTCCTGTGCCAGGCCTTTCTCAAATAGTCCAACGAGCCCCATGCCACTGGCAACGTGGCAGCTGAGAGTAAATAGCAAAGGGCTGGTCTGGCTTGGGACAATCCAGCTGACCTCAATAGTGGCAAAAGTGTTTTCCTCCTTAAGTCCATATATGTTGGACAAAACAACACAAAGTGCAAAAGGTCCTCCACGGGGTACTGACAGCAAGGACAAGCCTGCGGTTGAGCATTGTGAGACCAGTTTTTTGTGCGGGCCCCCAACCATAAACAGTCAAATCGTGCTCTTGTAAGTGCCCAACGGTCATAAGGTTTGTTACTAAATAACAAGTATGGCTGGATAGTGTCTGCGATAGTTAAAACAACATGCCTTCTATTAGCACAAGTGCCTAGTGCAACAGACTCTCTGTTTGACTCAAGGATGGATTTATACAATTGCTTGTGGGCCCTTACAACACTCTGAGTCAAAAAGGCTGGAGGGCAGATGAGGCTCGCACAGTTTAACTGATTCACACATTTCTCAATGTAAATGAGCCACAGTATTTTCTTGGCGGCCGAGCTTCTTACCAATGCAGTTATGATTTTATGTGAAAGAATGGCTTTCTGATTTGACCATAACGCCAACCAATGTGCAAGGGGGGCCAGTAACCATTCATCACCAATATGGGGGCACCCTAGTTCCAAATGGGTGCCAGAATATTTGAGAGAAAAATCAATTATTCATAAAACCAGTGCGATATACCATCCAAAGACCAATGGTGTTGTGGAAAGATATAATAGAGTTTTAAAAGAGGTGATCAGGTGGGCTTGGTCTAATGGTAAGGACTGGAAAGAGTGGTGAGGATGACTGTGGTGGCGCATAGATTTACTCCACATTGCACGGCGGGGTGCCTCCGTTTGAACTGAGCAGGGGGAGAAGGTCAAATACCAAGTTGTTTCTAGGTTGGATGAGTGAAGTGTTGGGCACGGATGTAGTGCTAAGTGATGTGGGTGATAATATCAGGAAGAGACAAATTAGCAAATAAAATGTTTAAAGACAGTGTAAGATTCAGATCGGCCAAAGTTCCTCTGGTTGGGGGTTTTGTGAGGATCAAATTGCCTCAGGTTCTGAGAGTGAATGGTAGCAAGTGGTCCAAACCCATGGAGGTCATAGAAGTGTTCAAGCATGCTGTAAGGATGATGGTAGGGTGTGGAATAATAGTTGAGTCATGGTGATGTCTGATGCAGATTGTGTGAGAGATGAGAAAGAAGGATGGAAAGATGGCAGTTATGTTTCCTTGTCAGATGTACCAGATATTCTGAGACCGGGATATCTGAAGGACTTTTCTGATTAAGAGGACCTTGTGAAAGAAGGTGGATATGTAGTATGATGCAGGAACAGCAGCATCATAAGATTCCAGAACGAGAAGGAGAAGAACATGAGGCAAGGGAACGACGGCGGTTGGCAGTGAAGGAGAGAGCAGCATCATTCATATCTCCAACATATATATATCATAAATTAATAAAATAATTAAGTAACTCCATTTCTGCCTATGTGTATACTTCATGTCTCAATCTAAACGTGGTTTGAGCTGCAAGGCGCCATGAACGCTCCCCATTAGCTATCAGGTGAGCAGGAACGTTTGACAGCATATCACTGAGCAGCCATTTTGAATCACTTTACACACTTTTATACCCCACATCTTTTCCTAACACAGTGGAATCAGTGCCCTTAGGTAGATCCAGGAAGTTTTCTCTGGACAGTCATTACTGAGGCAGAAATGGTTTCTAAAACCTAGAGTCCCGGTGCATGTGTTGGATCCCTCACTGCTTCCCTATTTACCGAGTATCAGTGCAGCTTTAGCCACGGCTTCTATCTTCATCTTTGACTTCTGAATATGTTTCTCTCTGGAGTCATCCCAACTTCTCGCGCCCTATATAGTATTTATTCCTTCTCGATGTACTACTTGAAAAAAGAGATCTGCTCCTTTCCTGCCAGGGATAACCGAATGATCAGCAGACAACAGCAAGTGAACAGGGGCCAGGCGACTTTTGGCACGTCGTCACTTTTACTTTTCAGGTTGTCATATAGGCAATTTATACAAGTACAAGACGAGAGCTAATAAACCCTTTTACTCTCCCCCACACTCCTCGATCTGCATGGAACCACCTTGCTAGGTTTCCTTTCAAGCCATATTTCACCTGCCTTTGTCAGAGGATATATAGTTGATTCAGAGGATGTAGCAGGTGTTGTTCTAAATCTAGCAAGTATACTTTCAGGCAGAGAGGAAAACTGTTGATGAAATCAAAGGTCTGACTAAAATCCCAGAATGCTGCACACACCAGAGCCTTTTTGCCAAACACTGTATGTTTCAGGCAGGTGATACAGGATAAATGCCTGTCCAAGTGTAGCTAGGTCTTCTCTGAAACCTTTTTCTTCTGGAGCCAAGAACTAAATGGTCGATTCTTCAGCAGGGTTGTGAAAATGTTCTCATCTACATCTGTCAGGCTAGTCCGTCTTTAGGGTGTAGGATTTGGGGTTGGACCCCTCTTGCATCGTACAATGATAATGCTAGCCCTGCAAGAAGCGGGGAAGTTGCCAGCTAGTGCGCATTATTTCTGTAAAACTAGGAGCCACCGAGATTTATAATGTTAAAACATTTCTGGTGGGATTAGGTTTAGCCCAGGTGTTTAACAAGCTTAATTTCATTAATTGCATCTTCTACCTGCATGTGTGAAAACATATTCAGCATTTAGACACACCAGGTGTTCTCCTTATTTCATCATTGGCTTCTGTACACTTAAAAGAAGATCATTCTCAATCTTTCTGTACATCATTTTTCAATGGTTTGTTCAGACTTTCTAAAGATTCAATGCGCGAGAAGATGTTTTTTCACGAAAAGTGTGTTCCAAGTGAAACACGAAGCCTATAGCAATCCCGCTTTACTAGCAAATATTAACCAATCACTGGAAACCTCTAATAAAAAAAACAGCTGCATGCATTTACGTACTGTATGATGTATACATTTCCTTTATGCATATGGTTATTTCATGAACACATATAACCAAATGTGGGGTGCTGTTTATTAATTGTTCTATGTGCCTACTGCTGTGAATTTGTATTATGTGATTTCCTGCGTACAAAAGCCTTTATTAGCATAAATACATAAATAATTATGACCAAATGTGCGAGTCAGTGCAAGAGTGAAAAAAATGGGGATTTTAATCCCACGTAACTACACTAGGGGCATCCTTCAGAGTTTGGCAGTGTGGTAATACAAAATGGCAATACAGGGATTACTACCACATTTACTGCACCACTACATTTTAAGTTTTCAAAATGAAATTCTGAAACTCCATCTTGTTTTGTATGGGGGAACCATTATCCCATTCAGTAATTATCGATCCTGAGTCCGATGGGACTAAAACATGGGGAATAATTGAAGGATTAAGAAATCACTCTGAATCAAGTGGACCCTTCAAGGTACCACATGCTAAGCGCATACTGGAACGGTAATTGAATTTGGCGGTATTTCTAGAACCATTTTTAACCTTATGATATAAGATGTAAGGAAAAGGGACAACCCTCGCGTATGTAGTTTTATGCAAATTGTATGGCGATGGGCAGGGAGGATACCTCAGAGGCATCAAGCTCACCTTGCAAGCAAGATGATGTCATGCAACATAGGCTCACACCGGGTCCGACGCTTAGAAGCTGGAGTAGTCTGGCATTAAACATCATATAAATGACCAATGAAATAACAAATAAAATAAAAAAAGACAACTAACATGTTTTAGTCATGAGAAACGAGGGTGTCCAATCTAACTTATTAGTTTGGGCTATTAGGTATTGCCTGTGACACCTATGAGCCGAAACTATTGCATTGGAGTACAGATATGATATGATAAGGTATTTATAAGTGCCTATACACAAGTGTTTCAAGGTGTGACGAGGCAAGGGAGGGGGGAACAAAGGGATGACAGACAACGATCCTACAAGGCCAGGTGTCATTCAGTGGGAAGGGGGATGGGACAGTGCAGTACATGGGAATAGATAACATATAAGTGAAAGTAATGGGCAGCAATTGGCCAGTGCAAGGGTAAGTGCAGACATACTAGTTGATTCATGGAATTATTTGCGTGAAAAACACAGATTTGCGCACCTTTCTGCCCGAAAATCCCCATACTTCAAACAGAGATTTTCGGGCAGAAAGGTGCGCAAATCTGCTTTTTTCACGAAAATAATTCCATGAATCAGGCTGATACTGTATTAAGGGCTGATAGGGGGACTGTAGGGATACAGAAACAGTCCCCAAGTGCAGGGTTTGCCAGGCGGGCAGTGCAGGTGTCAGGTGTGAGACTGGCAAAGGAGGGACCTGGGCCCGAGATCAGAGGGTGTCCAGGTAGCCAGTGCAGTTATGGTTACATGCAGGAGGTCAGCAGGGGACAGGAGGAGAAAAAGCAGAAGCTAAGAGAAAGGTTTTAAGGTGCTTCCAGAACCAGAGATGGTTCTCCTCAAATTTAAGGGAGGCAGGGAGGCAGGGAGGCTGTTCCAGAGGGAGGCCCCAGCCGAAGAAAGAGATCTACCACCAACTCGTTGCTTGGAGAAGCAACTGACCCTAAGGGGGTTGGAGACGGAAGAGCAAAGAGAGAGAGTTGAAGGTATTGAGACCCTGTGCCCCAGAAGGCTTTGTGAACAATGCAAAGGGTTGTGAACTTAATCCTCGCAGCCACTGGGAGCCATTGCAGAGATTTCAGTGCTGGAGAGATACGATCCCTGGGCTTGAGGCCAAGGACAAGGACAAGTCTCGCAGTCCTGTTCTGGATGTGTTGCAAACGGCAGAGAGTAGAGGCAGGCAGATTTAGAAAGAGGCTGTTGCAATAATCCAGCCTAGAGAGAACCGACATAGGAAGATAAGGTAAGGTGCACAGATTACTGCCCACTGCCCGGACA
Organism: Ambystoma mexicanum; assembly: GCF_040938575.1. Lineage (NCBI taxonomy): Eukaryota > Metazoa > Chordata > Amphibia > Caudata > Ambystomatidae > Ambystoma > Ambystoma mexicanum. The sequence continues at coordinate 325,190,471 of NC_090939.1, read as the reverse complement.
TACCAGATCAGTCGCAGTGGGGTGAAGGCAGCAGGCTTCCTGCTTACCCGGCTGACACCAGCAGACACCAACTGGAGCTGTTACAGCTGGGGCTGTCCTTGGCCTAGGTGGTCCTTCGTCGCAGGGGGCTGCAAAGGCAGAGGGCTGCTGTGGGAGCATGAATTAAGGCAAGTGCCCAATCGGGACCGTGGGCAGGAGGACAGAGGGGAAAGAAGTAGGAAACAAATGGTGGGGGAGGAAGGCAATCAATACAGTTGTCTTTCTATTAGTATATTGCAGATGGAAGCATATAACACACATGTTTGCAGTACAAATAAACAAAGCGCGTGAAAACAGCCTCACAGCAGAAAGGGAAACACTGAACCAAAGCCTCAGACCCGTAGCAGGCATCCAATAACAACGGGCCCATACCCAATCAGGCCTGGGTGGTGGAGGAGGGACTGGGAAGGAGTAGTAGGAAACAAGGGGTGGGGGAGCGAATGCAAAGGAAACAAGGCTGTGCGGCATCTGATGTTACACACACTCACGATAGTTTGTCGATACAGTTTTCTATCTATTGGTATACAGCAGATTGAAGCATATAACACACACGTTTGCAGTACAAATAAACTTTAAAATGATATAACACATCTTACTAAACACAAGTGGAGCACTCGAAAACAGCCTCACAGCAGAAAGGGAAACACTCAATATAGGTCACATTCACTTGGACCGTCACTTGTCTGGGGTCCCGTGAGTGCTCCGGTCTCCCTGTGTCACTTACCGACACCATGCGTTACTGAAGCAGCTGGTGCTGTTGCTCTCGCTCACCTCCTCCATAGCGGGGGAGCAGACCGCCACATTTGTTGGACACATCCCGACTGCACTTCTTGGCTTCACAATAGACGCAGACCGCGTCTCCCCTGCTCCCGGCTGCTTTTGCAGCTCAAGCTGCCTCTGAGTCTCAGTATGGACAGTGTCTTTCTTTCTTTCTCTCTCTCTTCAGTTTAGCCGCCCCAGCTGCCCGCCTTCCAGTTCGAAGGCTCCCGGTCCTGCACTCACCAGCTGCAGGCCCTCTGGGATCGATGCCAGCCTCCAGATTTCTGAATCTCCTCCCATCCTTCTTAATTGGGCCTTCCCCTTTTATACACCTGAACCCTATTAAGGGGCCTCAGGTGTGAGGTGTTGGCTTGTCTAGCCTGACCATACTTAATCAAATCAATGGAACATGCCTGGTCTTCAGTATTGGATTTCTTCATACCCCTCTTCTTCATCCCAGTTCTCAGTACTTGATGGGTACCTACAGGGTAAGACAGTGCATGAATGAAAGTAACCCATGATCGTTGAGGGAAGGGGGATACCATGTCTCACCATCCAGCCCTCTCTCCCCAATCCTCAAGGACCATCCAACCAGGTGATCTCCCTCGCTTTTTCAACCCCAGGGTCGGCATTGAAAAGTGATGGCCCTTCCTTGTCCACCTGAACTAAAGATCCCTGGGAGTGGTTGTGAGAGTACCTTGAGGTTTCTCACAGTACCCTACTATGGTATGTGTATGTTTCAATTCATGATTGAGGGAAATGATGAGAGGGCAAGTGAGTCATTAATATTTGCCCAGGATGTGACATGAGAGGTTGCAATCCTGGAGACTGGTGTAGTTATTTTGCCCTGATTGTGGCCATGTGTTGCTTTTCAGGGCACAAGTAAGTGAAACATGTGGGTGGACAGCTTAACTTTTTTCAGAGGTTGGACGCAACCTACCTGGGTGTTTTTTAAGTCAGCAAGCTTGCTCAACCTTTTGGCTACCAGGATTTGACTCCAGTCAGCATGTTCGCAGTGCAGACGCTTGCCCACAAGACCACATGCAAATGTCATCAAACCAAATGTCTCATATTGGGATTTTGGGTTTAAAAGGTGAGCACCTTTTATACTTTGTCAGCGTATTTATTGGGATGTTGTTTTTTGTATTCCACTTTAAAATATGTTTACTTGCTGCACATATATTCATGGGTGCTAGCTTTTGATTTTCTCAATGGGGGCAAAAGGTCTGACACCGAGTGACGCGAGGGAGCTGTACTCATCAATAGGTCAGAACAACACCTTTTACAGCACATGTTGCAGCAGGAATAGGAATACAGCCTTTGATTTACAGGAAGGTATAAACATATAACATCACACAGCAGTTTCCTAACCTGCTGAGTTGCCTCTACAACATTCTTCTATAGGATCCCCTGCTATTCCTGCACCCGGCAAACAGTTCTGGCCTGCTCACCCTCTCCAATCAAGGCTGTTCTCTACAAAATGATAAGGTACTCTCAATAATGTGCCCCCTGAGCCTTGATTGGAGGGAGTGAGCAAATTTTGCTTTCCTGGAAATATTTCACTAGAGGTTGCTGTGTTGAAAAGGTTAGCACTTGTTCTACTTTGCTAGCGTATTTGTGGAAACATTTCGTCTCTCAGGTTTTTTTCTGGTGTTGAATCCTTTTTTTGAAAGGCCAATGCTCTTTTGTCTTGTGAACTTTTTTCTAAGGGGAAAAGTCAACTGAACTATGCTTGTATATTTTACTTTAAGATATGTCCTCTTACTGTACATATATACATGGGTGCTAGCTTTTGTTTTTTGCTATGAAGGCAAAACATCAAACACCGAGAAAAGCTAGGGAGCCGTACACATCCACATATTTTACAGCACATGTTGCAGCAGGAATATAAAAAAAGCTGTTTGATTTACAGGAAGGTACACATATATAATATCTAACAACTGTCTCCTAACCTGCTGAGTTGCCTCTGCAATATTCTGCTGTGGGACCCCCTGCTATTCCTGCACCCGGTAAACAGTTCTGGCCTGCTCAACCCCTCCAATCAGTGCTCAGGGGGTACATTAATGAAACTCACCTCTGTTTTTGTAGTGAATACCACTAGATAAACGTAGTTATTATCTGCTTGGTGTTTATTTCTCTTGAACGCCAAAATAATCCTTATCTGTAGCTTCTGAAATTAAAGCATATTGCTAGTTTGGACAATATGGCCAAATATACACACAATAAAAATAAAACCAGTTGTAAAATGTCTGCAAAAACAGCAGTTCGTTTTAGTCAGCAAAACACAATCACCATATTTTTGCAATCCCGTTCACAGTCAGATAGTGTTTCCAAACCACATTTTCAAAAAGACCTTGGCAAACATAATTTCTACCAATTACATCTGCGAAGATATGTGGCCAAGTTCCTGACTTGCATACGCTCCCAAATCCCGGCTTCACCACTTAACCAAAGTGAGTGCTCCCAGGCAAACCCTTTTATCACACTCTGCCTTATCTGCTAAAATTCGAAGTCTATACAAATTATTCAGCTCACGTTGTCTTCCACTTAAAAAAAGCCTCACTCCTGATCAATGTTCCCTCTAATTATTTTTCTCTATGTGCGGAACTGATTTGCTGTTGTGCGCACATTATTTTCCATGTGCGCAACTGACTAATGAGGTATGCCACTTTCTGAGCATGTGTATTTAGTGAACTACCGTCGCAGCAGAGAGTTTGGAAAGGAATTTTCTCTTCCCAGTCACTGCAATTCTTGACAAATCTTACAACACTTTTTTACAAACACATAGGCTAAAATAGAATATGTCATATGTGATTAAACAGAAAACGCATCAAGCAGTCCAAGACTTCAACATCTGCCACAGTACCTTGCAAATATTATATGCCACTGGAAAATCACTCATGTGTAATACAAAACACAAATATCTCTCTTCATAAACTGATGTGGCTGTCAAGAAATTCAGACAGGATACATTTGCAGATGGATTAATGTCAATTAACAGCAATGTGTCAAAAACATGCTGATAAGAGTTCAAGTGCCACTTCAAGGAAGTAATTCAAGGGCCAGGAGAACATGCTTCTAATAATTTGTATAAGGATGATAATTGCATCAGAATAACTGCACCTCAGAATATGATGATCGATTATTCCTGTGCCTTTGCTTACTATCCACATTAGGTTGTCCTTTGGGTAGTGATAACACCAGCTTTACAGCTGGGAGACATAAACACCATCATTCGTACTCCGTAAATATGGAAATGTGCCCAACAAAAATGAAAAACAACAAACATTTTGTTGCTTCAACCCACAAAGCTCCACTGATAATTTTTTCGAATTAATGACCAGTATAGAAGTGGCACAGGAAGGAACTCTAATAATATTAATGCCTGAACTCAACAGGAATTTTAAGGGGAAGAACCAATTTTAATAAGCAGAAAGTATCCCTATTGGCAAAGCTAATTACTTTTTTACACCCTGAAAAATCATGTGACTCCAAGTAGGGAGCAAAATCTGATTAGAGCCTTGCTTGTAACCCTGACATAGAAAGTGAAATGACAGGGAACATAATGTAGTCCATAGTTTTGACCACCCTTCCGCACCAGAGCCTAGAAAAATTAAGAAAAAGAGCTTCACTGAGGTTTATTATGGATCTCTATGTAAGAAAATCACACATATATGCCTTTTAAGTTAATGGCATCAAATCTCAAGAGATAGAACAGATTGAGTCCCTTCGTCTGTAACTACGATTCCCTCTTCTGTAATTTTTTGTTATGAGGTAAATAAGATGCATGGAGATGCTAGAGACGATACAAAGCACATGGTTATATTGAAAAGACCCCAGAAGCTGAGCATGAAAAGAAAAAGAAGGTGCTGTTGTCTAGACGGGTACTAGAATTTCCTATACTTTAGAAAACAAGCAACACATTTCCTTCGGTGTACTGCCGAAACGTGTGGCTTGGTTTTTTTAATTCGCTGCTTTATTCATCACCCGCAAGGGTGCTCTTGCGCCCATACCCTTCCCTGGCCCCTGTGCTTGCCTCCAATGCTAGTTGATAGAGCACTGTAAAAAGTGAGGGATTGTAGCAATAAACACTCACTGGGATATTTGCAGACCCACAATACTTTGCAAGCAATGCATATTTAATGCCTCAACATATCTGCATTTTAAGAAAGTCACCACTCTTCTTTTGCAGTGCATACAAGATTGTTTGCAGCGTACCCCAACCTTATATCATTGTGTAGGATTACACAGTGCTCAGTGAAACTGTTTTTGTATTGCAGCGAGTTACTATATAATGTGTGAAGGTCTATGCCCAAAGGAAATGTGTACTGTAACATTCTGTTTAAAATTAATAAAAATATTTCTTTTAAAAAAGCATTCTCCTGTCTGAATATCCGGTGTCCTGATACTATGAATGAGCAATGCCAGGGCATACCCATTATCCATTGTAGGCAAAGTAAATGATATTGCAATGTTGCTCTCTACTTATAGGGTCCTGTTAGTAATGCTAAAGTAGGAGACGCTTAGCATCACATTTGTCTTCTCAAAACCCTTACAGGGCAAATTAATATTTGAGTTTTATAATGTGTTAACTTGCAAGAGGGCCGCTTCAAAGCACTTGTGTGACATATGAACAAAGAAGAGGAAGTGTGGGATAAGGTTACACATCCAGGTAGCCTGCTTTCTTACAGTCAGTATCCGATATTTTAGCTCGTAGTTTGATTGTATCGTGTGGGTGACGCTTTTAGTAAGGCACAATAAGTAACAGAAATTCTGGAATGTGAATGTTATTCATATTATTCATATCATTCATATTACAACAAACATAAAAGCAGTGGATGTAGGTACACGTCTGCTTACCTTTAACATAGCCAAGAAAGAAGGAGTCAAGGTTGTCTGGTACTATCTGAATGTGTTCTGGGGCAGAGGCTAGAGTCATATGGTGAAAGTGTGGTAGAATCAAGCTTAGGAGTCGTAGGTGGGGAGGGTACACATTATTTGGTTAATGTGTGCAGGCATATCTTGGTTAGATTTTCTGTTCATGGAGCAAGTTTTTCATATTATTTATTTTTTTATTATTTTTATTGAGATCTTACAAAACATACATGAACTTGTTGTACGGCAGTACAAATCAACAACCTGAAGTAGATCTACAAGTTTCATCTTTTTAGCAATTTTCCAACAAAACCCGGAAAGACAGAATAGAAAAAGGAAAGAGAGTGAAAGGGTTCAGAATAGGAAAATAAGAACAAAGACCCCCCTCCCCAACCCAATTCATATTAGTTTTTAACCTCTTGGTGTATTTTGCTGTTAGGGATTTTAGGTGTTTACGGTCACCCTTGCTTATTTTAAGAGAACGCAAATTTCAATTAATTAATTGCTGTGGCTTGTGATTTATTAAATATTTTTGAATAGTGAGAATTGTCTGTGTGCACTGCTAAAGATCTTCTGAGGGGCACCCAGAAGGAAGCTGGGCAGGCGCACATGCACACAGCTTAGAGGGAACACTGCTCCTGATATTGGCATATAGGTACATATTCATTGTCACAAGTCACATATTGGACGTCAGAGTGTTTTTGTCTTCTACCTTACGCATGGCAACATGTTTTTAATTTAACTTCCCATGTCACCTTTGTGTCCTAAAGACTCATTCTGTGATATCACTAATGTCACTATTTATACAAAATGAGCAGGCCACACATCTTTTGCTGCCCAGTGCCCCGCAAATCCTAGGGCCGGATGTTAGGGAGAATTCTCCTTCTAGGGCTAATTTCCCTCACCTAGTGAGTCCCCCAGCAGCTTTGCTGGATTTCTGGAGTTTATTTTTTCCACCTGGTAAGAGTGTACATCTTTTTCCACTCTTACATGTGTTTTGACCTATGTGTTTTTACTCATTGTGTGATCTTGGGCACTGGAGCACACCACTCCAGATGCCCCTGTTCTTGTATGGGTTACACCACACCCTCAGTGTAGTAACCCAGGGTTGTCTTTTGGACTTCCCTCTGACTCCATTTCGCTGGGGCTGACTACTGTCCCCCAGAGAAAGGTAAAGTTGCCATTTACTTTACATAATCATTTTTACCACAGACCCAGTACACCCCATTTTACATGGAGTACTGGAAAGGGCTAATCAGTACCCCTTTTCTGTCTGCACCTCCCTGAGCATTGTTTTGCTCTTTTAACATTTAGACTTGGCTGGTGGCAGTGGTATCTACCCTAACTTTTCTACCGCAATTATATTAGATAAACGTGGTACTGTTCTTGGCTATTATATTAGCCTCGAACATAAACCCGCTTGACCAAATCGTCTTTCTTTTGGCTCCGGTTGGGTTTATTCACCATTTCTTTTTGTTAATGTCCTTCTTGTGTTTTACTTTGCGCGACAAACTAGGTTTGCCTTCTTTGTTCACCGTCTTTTAGGCGCCTGGGTGTCTAGGTGGGCTGAATGTGAGGGAGGGGTGTAGTCACCCTCTGCACAGGGTATCCTAGGAAACCCAAGTCGAACTTTGCCATGATTGGCTGAGGTGGTTTTCCCGGCTGGACAACCCCGCTGCTGCGTGATTGACAGCCAGGCTGTGTGAATGGGTTTTTTTGCGCATAAAAGGCAGGTCTCTTGGGCTAGTAGTCAGAGTCGCCTCTGGATCTACAAGGAACTGAAGAGAAGCGGAGAGAACGATGGCTGCTGCAACTACCCCGTCCCGGTGAAGCCCAGCTGCAGTCCTGAGCTATCTACCCTTTGACGACTAAGAGAAGATCCAGTCCGGAGTCTTCTTCCCTTGAGCCTGGTGGGGATAACCAGCTCATCTTCTTCAGCCAGAGATCTCCGCTGTGGTCGAAATCGCTGCACACTGCTGTAGTGGTCCGGATAGCCACCTGCTGAGCCTCTACTGTTTTTAAGGAGCCTCTACTGTCGCTGCTGCCGGCTTCATCCCTGTGTGGTGCAGACCCCCTTCAGACGTCCTCCTTCACAACGAAGCTCCAGGAATCGTGGGTCTGCGTGAAACCAACAGGAACAACTGCCAGGGCTCCAGCTGCATCGTGGAAATAAGGTACTGTGCTCTACTCGAGGAAACTGGGTGAACCCCTTTTCTTCATCTCCAAGGTTCATCCTTGTCTTCCCTCCTTCTTATAACCTTTGCTTCCGAACATTGACAATATTCAAGTACTCTTGAGCTATACGGAATCGTGAACTGTCTAACGGTGTGATCTTCGGCACAGGCCTCCGGTGTCATCTAAACCTGGCTCCGACCCTTTGAGTTTTGGACTCCTGTTTATGAGTGTTTCTCGATACTGCCTGCCTAACCTAAAAATTGCCTGTGATTTTTGCCTCCAACTCCCTCTGGGTATCTCAGGGGCTAAGTGTGTTTTTGCCCCGGTAGCATTTCATCTCACGGATACGCATTTATTTAGTAGACCGAACTGTTAAAAAGTGATCGCAACCGTATCTGCGGTATCGTGTTTTGTTCATAACACCGGTTCATTCAAACACAGGGTACTTACCTTGAGACTTACTGTACAAAGTGAATTGGTTAGTTGTAGTATATTTAACGTGCGGTTGTGTTTAAAGTTTAATAGAGGTGTTGTGTTTATAACTGATGGTTTAAGAATAAATGTACTTATATTTTTTACCTGAAACCTTGAGTCAGTGTTTGCTTGAGTCACAGTAATGTGGTCCCTTTGAGTAATCTCTGCTACTGCTCATATACTCTTGAGATAAGCCTGGCTGCTCTGCTACTGCTACCACTATAACTTAGTAGTACAGGCTTGTACCAAAGGTAAAACTTGTAGTGCCACCTGTAGTCTTAATTGTGTGTAGTGGTCCCTAAGGGCACTGCACAGGATTCTGCCTAACACCGGACCTGCTCACAAATGTGACAATCTGCACAGTTCTGTTAAAAGGCCATGCCTTCTCAGTCCAATTACCTTGCAAGCTCTACATTTTATCATTGCCCATTTGCAAAGTATTGCCATGTTGCAAGCAGGGTCGGAAATGGCAGTGCTGCCAACTGGACACGTTGAGCCAGTTCTGCCTTTTCAGACATCAGCACGTGCGTTCTGGGTCTTGTGGTTATTTATTTTTGTTTGGGCTATTAGGTGTAGTGACATCTATAAACAAACTATTGCATTGGCGTACACATAGAGTTGAAGACATATGAGGAGGGACACAGAATATGTGTGTGTTGTTTAGTTGGTTATGTGCCAACCCACTGCCCGCCCATGGCCATGCTAATCCCTATTAGAAAACACAAGAGATGTTTCTACCAGGATGACAGATCCGAAAAGACTTTGAATTATTTTATATGGATCTGTGTTTTATGATAATCTAGTGAACAAATCGAATTTCATTCTTCAGGTATACTCAGCACACGCATTATTTGAGCACACTCTTAATGCTTAGATTTAATCGAAGTAGTTTTTTAATTCAACAATTATTGAACATAAGGTATTTGGAAAAAAAGAAATGAAAAAAGCATATTCTCAGTTACATCATCATTTACAGTATCGGACAAAAGTAGAACGCCCATAAAAGGACATCATATGTGAAGAGACACAAGACAAGGTGACACAAAAATGAAAACTAATTACAGAGAAGGAACTAACAACAGTGTGGGCCTCATTACGACCCTGGCAGAAGAGCATGGTGCTATTAGCACCATGGTCCATGCCGGTAAGTTACCGACTCCGCCATGGAGAAAGGGGGAATTACCACCCCATTACAAGGTTGGCGGGCGGTAATTCCCCCTTCCTCCATGGCCCTTCCCCATTCCCATTTTTGCCCCATAGGCCCCAATGGGAATGGGGAAGGCGCTAAGTACGGTGCCGCAAATTGCGGCACCGTATTTAGCACCAAGGTTCCTTTGCGGGTCCCTACTTTAACGGCTGGTCTACACCAGCCGTTAAATTCGGGTCCCGCAAAGGGACCTCGTAATTAGGCGCTAATAGGTTAACGGCGCCGCAGCCTTTTACGGCGCCGTTAACCCATTAGTGCCTGGTTCGTAATGAGGCCCTGTATCTTAAAAGACAACACAACTTCATTGCAAAATGGTCAATGCAGAGGCTCAACACTGCATTTTGACGGAAATAGATATACCACCTTCTTCGGGACAAGGAACCCTGATAGAGATAAAGAGGTTTGAAAGAGATAGAAAGTATGTTATACCAGAGGCTGTAACCTGATAACAGGAGTTCCCGATATTAAGGTAATAGGTGCTGGATGTCTCACTAGTACTTCCAAGGTTCCAAAGAGAGAGACACCTGTAGAAGGGGAGATTTTATTGAGTGTGGCCCCTATGTTTAAGTAGGAGAATACACCACATTAGATTAATTAATCTGGGTTACCCCGATAAATACCAAAAATATATTTGTTTTGAAGTTAAAAAGCATACCGGGAGAAGAAGCTGAAGTTGGGACATCGTCACATCAGTTTTTTTGGAAAAGACTTCTAGGCTTGGCTCACGGTGGTATGTAGTGGGCACCAAGTAATAGGTACCTGTTGTATTGGGAAAGGAGGGACATTTAAAGATCACATTAGATATTATTTAAATGGAAAGGAGCTTGTGAATGGCCACATATTGGGGGTCTAAAAAGATATCAATTTATACCAGTAGTTAGGAAGTTAAATAGCTTACAAAAAGCAGTTCCTGAAGGTGTTGTGACTGCTACTGCCAGTGCTGTTGAACAGAAGAATATTCTTCCTTTCTCTCTTTTCAATTTTGGATACCAAAAATATTCCCTGGATGATCATGCAGTGGCAGAATCTAGAGGTAGAGGAATATATGAGCACAGCAGTAGCTCACTGCTAAACCGACTGCTAAACTGACTCAAAGGATCAGCCTTTATATTAGCAGATACGTTACTTAATATATTTTGGCTGGTATCATAAGGAGAGCCTGTGGAGTCTTAAAATGATCGGGTCGCTGGAAAAAGACAGTTTGCAGTGACAAGTATTCACTAGTGATGGAAGCCACTGTGTCATTTCGGTGGACAACTGCCATAGTGGGGGGGGGCCTCACAGGCCACGCAGTCACGCTGCCTACACCAGGTGTTGGCCATCATCACTGTGCGCCCCTCAGTCCGCAGGCACATATACATGCCCAGAACACCCGCAGAAAGGCAGGCCGTGGTCCAGGACTTTTACAGGGTGGCACACTTCCCCAAAGTGCTCGGTGCCGTAGATTGCACCAATGTGGCCCTACGTCCACCTAGGGCCACTGAGCACATCTATCGAAACCGCAAGCACTGCAATTCCATCAACGTGCAGGTCGTATGCGATGCCAAGGGAATCATCACCTCTGTCTATGCAAACTACCCTGGCTCTACCCATGACAGTTTCATATATAGAATGTCCGCCCTGATCCGGGCCCTGGAAGCTGGGCAGCATGGTGACACATGGCTCCTAGGTGAGTACAAAAGCCTGTGCACATGCATGAATGTCACTCACAGCCAAATACACAAACCCCAATAATCACAGTCATTATCACCTTCCCAGGGGACAGTGCCTACCCTCTGAGCAACCACATGATGACGCCAATCCAGAACCCCACTACACCAGGTAAGATACAACGCTGCCCATATTGCAACCACGGGCATAGTGGAGCGCACGTTCAGAGTGCTCAAGTCACGCTTCCGCTCCCTTGACCGCTCTGGCAGCCAGTGTCATGAGCAGCCGACCCTGACGGGTATGGAGAAGGTGGAAATGGTAGACGGACACCGCCTTTGTAAACATCAGGCACATTCTAGTCTTCCAGCCTATAATTACCAGGAAGAAGCTAACGCGCATGCGTTGCAACTTTCCAGTGCTACGGGAAAGTTTTTCCTAACGCTCCGGTGCGTTTGTTTTTCTTCCTTCCCGTTTTCAGACGGGATCCCTTCCTTCTCCTTTCCCGGCTTCCCTGCCCTTCCCTCCTTCTGACTTCTTTCCAGTACGTTGTTCCCTGTGTCTCGTACTTTCTACCTTTTCCGTGCTTCCCTGTTTACTTAGCCTTGTGCTATGCTTACCTTCGCCTGACCACTCCCTCTGTTGGATTCTCCGCCTGGCAATCTTTGCTGTACTGTTGCTGTTCCATTTCGCCGATCTCCTGCGCAGCACTCTTCCCGGAATCCTTCTCCGAATACACGCATCCGCATCACAGTGCATCCTGGGAATTGAAGTCTTCAGCTGGTATACGCTGTCACAACTTGCCAGGGTTTTTTCGACAAGCTTTTTCCCTGGTCTGGGGTGGGCTCCCTGGGGTCCCCGCTGCCAGATTTACCCGCATTTCTGGCAAAGTGGCTTCCGGTGGAGCCCATACCTGCAACTACAAGCAGAAGGGAAGGATTTACCAGAAGGAGACCAGCGAAACTTGGCGACAAAGAAGGAAAGGACTCTCCTCAGGCAAATCGGAAGAATCCTCTACAGCTCATACCAGTTCAGGTGAGGAGGGGGTCGGGGAACCTGGTGTTACCACACAGTCCATACCTGAGAGATTGCAACGCCCAAAAATGGCCTCCCTTGAACAGTTTCAGGAAATGGTAAATGCCATTCAGGCTCTGACCACAGAAGTACAGTCCCTGAGAGCGGATAATTCCGCACTCAGACAAAAAGTCCAACAAATCCAACAAGCAGGGCAGCATGTCGCACAACAAGATAACAATCGTGGAGAATTGCCTCCCATTCCATTACCTTGTGGGAAATATGACGGAAATCCCAAAAAGATTAAAGAATTCTTGGACGCTTGTACTATCCAGTTTACCTTTCGGCCTAGAACCTATGACTTAGATAAAACAAGGGTGGGATTCCTGGTTTCCAATTTGACAGGAAATGCCCTTGCATGGGCCACTCCTCTGGTGACAAGTGCAGATCCGATTCTCACTGATTATTCCGGTTTTGTCCAAAGATTTCGGGACAGATTTGAAAGACCCGAAGTAGGGTATTCAGCATATGAAAACCTGTTGGACATCCGCCAAGGTTCTTTTGATGTCCAGACATATGTCACGGGTTTTCAAAGGATAGCTGCCGAAGCTGGATGGCCAGAGACGGCCCACAAACTATCTTCAGAAGAGGACTCCGTGAGGATATCAAGGATGAACTGGCGAGAGTAGCCAGACCGAATACCTTTCAAGAGTTGATTTCACTAGCTCTACAAATAGAGTTTCGCATGGCCGAAAGGAAAGCAGAAAGAAGAAGACCAAGAACCTTCGTTCCAGGCCCAAACCCCTCCTCAATACCTGAAAGAGGATCCATGGAAGAGCCGATGCAAATTGGATCCACCACAAGAGGACCGCTTTCCACCAGTGAACGCAAGAGACGGAAGGACCTTGGGTTATGCATGTATTGTGGTTCAAACGGCCATCTGCTACGGGACTGTACTGAAATCCCTCTCAGAAGACAGGGAAACTGAAAGACCCCAACCTTAAACAGGGAAAGGGAAGGGGTGAATAACGTAAATCCCTGTCGCCCAGCACAGCCTCCGGTTTTGAACAATAACTGTCTACTTGTTATCAAGGTCCAGATCGAGTGGGTCGAACATGAACCGGTGACATGTCTAGCCATGGTTGATTGCGGAGCTGCCGGCAACTTCGTGGACGATAAATGGGCTCTGGACCAACAGATTCCTAGACGCCCCAAGATACGACCTATAACCGTAGAAGGGGTAGATGGTAGCCCGTTAACCTCCGGTCCCATCAGTCATGAAACTCAGGATCTTAAGATCACAATGGCTTCCCATCAAGAATATCTAACTTTCGATTTGATCAGGGTGGCACATTTTCCAGTGATACTAGGCATACCCTGGTTGAGGAAACACAACCCGTATATCGATTGGAGTCTTAACACAGTGGACTTCAGATCCCAGTATTGTGAACAACATTGTCTTACTGCAGAAAGTTCAAGGTGCGTACAAGCAGCACTACATCCTTCTAATAGTATCCACATGATCCCAGCACCCTACCAAGAGTTTGTAGATGTGTTCACTGACACACAACCCCGCCTACTATCTCCTCATCGCAAGGAAGATTGCAAGATCAACCTGATTCCAGACGCAGTCGTTCCCTTCGGAAGAATGTTTCCTTTGTCCTTACCCGAGAAAGAAGCCCTAAAGGAGTATCTTGCAACCAATCTAAAGAATGGTCTCATCAGGGAGTCGTCGTCATCAGCTGGAGCTTCACTTTTTTTTGTGTCCAAAAAAGGGACAACTGAGTTAAGACCCTGTATAGACTACAGAGGCCTGAACAGTCTTACGGTGCGGGACAGATACCCTATGCCCCTAATAAAGGACATCTTAGAAGCGGTTCAGGGAGCTCGAGTATTCACGAAACTAGACCTGAGAGGGGCTTACCACCTCTTACGTCTCCGTGAAGGGGACGAGTGGAAGACTGCTTTCCGGACACCACTAGGTCATTATGAATATAGGGTTATGCCATTTGGCTTAGTCAATGCACCTGCTCAATTCCAGCGTTTTATGGACAATGTTTTGCAGATATGCTATTCTCTTCAGTAGTAGTCTACCTAGACGATATTTTAGTGTATTCTACAAACCTGGACGAACATCGCACGTTGGTTACAGAGGTTCTACACAGATTAAGAAGACACAGTCTATTAGCAAGCCCGAAAAGTGCGTCTTTGAAGCAACCACGGTACCTTATTTGGGTTTTGTTTTATCCGCTGACAATGTACAGATGGACCCAGCTAAGACTAAAGCAATCACCCAGTGGTCTGTACCCTCCAACGTGAAGGAAGTTCAAAGATTCCTAGGACTTGCGAACTTCTATAGAAAATTCATACCGAACTTCTCAATGATTATTCTACCCATAACGAATTTGGTAAAGAAAGGAGTCAAATTTATTTGGGACACAAGCACCGAACAAGCCTTCCAAGTATTGAAAGAGGCATTTGTAAGTGCTCCTATTTTGAGACAACCGGACCAGACTAGACCGTTTATCGTGGAGACCGATGCCTCCCAAGGTGCGATTGGGGCTGCTCTTCTACAGAAGGAAAAAGATGATTTGGAACACCCTGTCTCCTATTACTCACGAACGTTAAGTCCAAGTGAAAGGAACTATTCAGTCCTAGAAAAGGAGCTTCTAGATATTCGCCAGGCCTGCAAAGAATGGAGACATCTTCTCCAAGGTTCCGTGGTTCCCTTCCTAGTTCGCACCGATCATCGAAACCTTAAGGTCTTACAACAGATGGAGTGTCGTAATTCAAGACATGCCAGATGTGCCTACTACTTTTCACAGTTTGATTTTTCTATCACCTATCTTCCAGGGAAAGAGAATACTCTAGCAGATGCCCTTTCACGCAGCTTTTGCGAAGAAGCAGAAGAGCCACACGAACAGGAACTCATACTAGCAGGAAAGACATTCATCAACACAATCAACTCTTTTCTACAGAAGGTACAGGCAGGACAACAAAGAAACCCCAGCATGGAAACATGTCTTAACGAGAAAGGTGGTTTTCTCTTCAAAAACGATGCCCTGTTTTTACCTACCCGAGACCTACAAACACAGGCGGTTTCTTGGTGCCATGATATTCCGTCAGCAGGACATAAGGGTCAGAGAGCCACGATAGAACTTACATCCCGTCATTTTTGGTGGCCTTCTCTGATCAAAGATGTAAAAGAATATGTAGCGACTTGTCCAGT
The DNA here is from genome assembly GCF_040938575.1 of Ambystoma mexicanum. Classification (NCBI taxonomy): domain Eukaryota; kingdom Metazoa; phylum Chordata; class Amphibia; order Caudata; family Ambystomatidae; genus Ambystoma; species Ambystoma mexicanum. The sequence goes on along the minus strand of NC_090939.1, from coordinate 325,175,052 downwards.
GTGCGCTCAGAGTAAATACTCCTGCCATAAACCTTTGGGTCTTCTTCAACAAGAAGCACCTCCAGGTGGTCCATGGCAACACATTTCTACGGATTTCATTGTAGATTTACCAGACTCATGTGGATACACCGCCATAATGGTCACAGTGGACTCCTTTAGTAAACTGGCTCACTTTTCTCCACTTAAAGGACTCCCTACTGCCAGTGTTACCGCAGAAGTTTTCTTGAAGGACATAGTGAGGCTGCATGGGCTCCCCAACATTATTGTCTCCGACAGAGGGACACAATTTACATCCAAGTTCTGGACCGTTCTGTGCAACATGTTAGGAATAACGAGAGCACTTTCTTCAGGATTCCATCCAGAAAGCAACGGACAAACAGAACGTCTAAACGCCACCTTAGAACAGTATGTTAGGTGTTTTTGTAACCAGGAACAAGATAACTGGCTCCATCTTTTGCCGCTGGCTGAATTCTCATATAACAATGCCATCCATACATCCATTGGAATGAGTCCCTTTAAGTGCACCTACGGATACGAACCCAAGCATATACCACTGTCTGGTTTGCCTCCTACCAATACACCTTCAGTGGATCAATTACTGGACACGATACAAAGAGTGCATCGGGATACATTCACTAATCTCAAGAAGGCCCGACAAGACTGCAAGAGATGGGCGGATCCCAAAAGGAGCCCGAACCCTCAGTGGGAAATAGGAGACCGCGTATGGTTGTCTACTAATTACTTACCCAGATGGGTGCGTCCAGGAAAGTTTGCACCCAGATATCTGGGTCCCTTCCGGATAACAGCTAAGATCAATCCAGTAGCATTCAAGCTTAATCTCCCATCAAGTCTCAAGAGGGTTCATCCAGTCTTCCATACGTCGCTTCTTAAAGCCTACCGTGAAGATCCCCATTCTAGAAAGATACAAAGACCACCGCAGAAGACTCCGGATTCTACAAAGGAATATGAAGTATCCGGCATTCTCGATTCCAGATACAAGAAGGGAGTTCTGCAGTACCTGGTCTTTTGGAAAGGGTATCCGAAGACCGAATGCACATGGGAACCACTTAGGAACATTTCTGCTCCTAAATTGCTTCGGAAGTTTCATTATCTCCATCCCGGAAAACCGGGAGGGAGAGCACTGAAGAGGGGTCATACTGTCATGAGCAGCCGACCCTGGCGGGTATGGAGAAGGTGGAAATGGTAGACGGACACCGCCTTTGTAAACATCAGGCGCATTCTAGTCTTCCAGCCTATAATTACCCGGAAGAAGCTAACGCGCATGCGTTGCAACTTTCCAGTGCTACGGGAAAGTTTTTCCTAACGCTCCGGTGCGTTTGTTTTTCTTCCTTCCCGTTTTCAGACGGGATCCCTTCCTTCTCCTTTCCCGGCTTCCCTGCCCTTCCCTCCTTCTGACTTCTTTCCAGTACGTTGTTCCCTGTGTCTCGTACTTTCTACCTTTTCCGTGCTTCCCTGTTTACTTAGCCTTGTGCTATGCTTACCTTCGCCTGACCACTCCCTCTGTTGGATTCTCCGCCTGGCAATCTTTGCTGTACTGTTGCTGTTCCATTTCGCCGATCTCCTGCGCAGCACTCTTCCCGGAATCCTTCTCCGAATACACCATCCGCATCACAGTGCATCCTGGGAATTGAAGTCTTCAGCTGGTATACGCCGTCACAACTTGCCAGGGTTTTTTCGACAAGCTTTTTCCCTGGTCTGGGGTGGGCTCCCTGGGGTCCCCGCTGCCAGATTTACCCGCATTTCTGGCAAAGTGGCTTCCGGTGGAGCCCATACCTGCAACTACAAGCAGAAGGGAAGGATTTACCAGAAGGAGACCAGCGAAACTTGGCGACAAAGAAGGAAAGGACTCTCCTCAGGCAAATCGGAAGAATCCTCTACAGCTCATACCAGTTCAGGTGAGGAGGGGGTCGGGGAACCTGGTGTTACCATACAGTCCATACCTGAGAGCCAGCTACTATGTGCACCCCCAGTAGTGTGCAGGATCATTGTGGCAGCATGTGTCCTGCACAATGTTGCAACACGGCGGGACGTACCGGTGGACATGGTGGTGCCCCCACATCCCCAACCACAGGCACAGGTGCTGCCCAAAGGGCACGTGGCGAGGCAGCCCGGACCCAGCTTGTGGCCACATTTTTCACCTAAACTCACACCCCTGCGGAGTGCACACAGGCCTGGCACATACCAGGTGACAATCGATGATGACAAAGAGACAGTCAACTGTCACAACCTTACCACCCTGAGAATGTTGCCACGGAAGTGCTACATTGTGTGCATCCCTAGCTATTTAAACATAACCAATCCTGTGTGACCAAAATGAACACATGCAAGGTGTGTATCACACCACCCCACAAAACAGGCCATCATAATCCCTGGTATGTCACCCAAACCCTCCCAAACCACATCACCCTTGTCTGCCAAACCATGACATGGCATGCAATAGCAAAAGGCCAACACATGACAAATGAGATACGAAGTGACATGCCATAAAAGAAAACTGGCCCGAGACAATGATGCCTGATATGGAATCAGATGAAATGACTGACCAACAACCTCCCACACATACAAAGTCAGACACAAATACCTTCCATCAGTCGTAGCATGAACACAACACTGAATGCCTGTTCACATGCACATTGGGCATGGCAAAATCCAGACTCCCAAACCTGTGTGCTGTGTGTGTCTCCTGCAACACACTGCTCAGCACACAGCACATTAAGCAGCCATTGTGTTGAAGATACACCTTGGGCATCACATGAAAATGATAAATCAAATCAATAACCAAATGACGCATGTACAGGATACCCAAATGGTAATAGATCATGTGCTGCAGGGACACAGCGGGCCTGAGAATGCAATCTGTGTGCACCTGTGGCCATGGAAGGGTGGTTGTACGTGTGGTGGATCATTGTGTAACTGTGCGTGTCATTAGGGACATGCACTCAACATATGCATGTGAAATCAAGTGACCCACAGTGTCCTGTACACATCACATGTGAACATTGCCCATGTGAATACCCCAGCATGTCAAACCACACCAATCCCCTGACACCAGAAAAGTAAAGACAACACAGGAACAGGCATTGACCACCACAACACATCATGTACATAGTAACCCACAATTACAATGTCAGAGTGCCCAAAACACTGTAGCCCAAGCCAACTGTCCAACGACAAAAGGCCCTCCCTCATTAACACATCACCGTGACCTTCTGAACAACTGTGTCTGGGGTATGTAGCCTTCTTCATTCAAGTCTACCTGGCTACAGGATCACCCTACCCCTTGGTCTCCATGTTCCAGCTTGCGTGTAAATAGGGTCCAGCCCCCTCAGAGGCCACCTTGACTGGTAGAAATACCAAATCGCAGAGAACTCCAAGTAGCCAAACCCACAAACCAGGGAAAAAGACTGTAGGCACCAAAAACATGCAGAAGAGTCTCCAGTAGATGACTTGAAGTAGCAGGAAATGTCAAAGCACATGTACAAGCACAATGATAGAACAACCAAGGTAGCACAGTTGAACAATGGACCAACAGGATGGGTACCATTTACGGTACATAACATACAATGAGGATGCAACAACTGATGGGTAGTATCACAGCTCCAGTGTCCAGGCGCAGGAGTGGCACGAACCAACCACCCCCTCCGTGGTCTGGGTGCCTGCAAGGTAAACTTACACAGGCCTCTGAGACCCCGGCGGGGAAGGAGGGTCAGGGATATGTTGTTTGGACAGGCATTGGTATTCATGATAACCGGAAAGAGGGGCAGGAGAGGGGAGGTGGATTTGCAAGGGAAAGTAGGCAAAATACAACTAATCACAAAACACATACTCAATCAGAGAAAACATGTTCATCATGCACATTGTACCAAATTAGTCAAATGCAAGGCAAAGACACACTTATCTCTGGGGTGAGTGCTGGCCTCCTGCCTGCACACTCTCAGGTCCGTTAACAGGAGTAGTTAAATGCTGCAAAGAGAGCATGAGTTACTGATCTGAATGTGTGTTCACAACACACACATACAACACCATCCATGCCCCAAAGTAAGTGACTTCTCCACAAACCAACACCCCTGTCTGCTGCTTTGTACCCAATATGTTAGCTTGGCCCCCTGATGGTTCATACACTGTCAATGCAGTAAGGCAGGTGCATGTGGGTGCGCGGGAAATGGAAGACCAATGCGTGAATAATCACACATGATACAATGGTCCCTGGGTGAGCTGCTAGACGCGTATAGTAAGGTGCAACTTCAGTACAAGTTGTGTTCTGGCAGCTGCAGATTTCAATAGGTAGTGCACGTGGAAATTTGCACATGCAAATGACATGCACTGCCCACGAGTCTGTGCATTGCTGGGTGTCCCTGTGCACTGTATCAGTTTCTGGCTAGGAACGCTACTGCCCTAATAACTCTGCTTCAATGGAGCAGGGGTGACTCGAGGATATGTTCGATGGCCCCTGCGTTGCCCCTGACAACCTGTAAAGCCACTTGGCATTTGGCCCTCAATGCATGTCAGCTGTACTGTGCACTTCTCCAACAATACCTGGCAAAGCTCCCAGCACTGGTGCTACTTAGCATCCATGTGCAAGTGGCTTGGTAGAAGGTTGGCTGCGGTATGGGCCCTTGTGCTGCTCACCTTTCCTGGAGCCCTTGGAAACACGTCTGCTTCTGTCAGACATCTGAGCAAAAGCCCTGTGCTTCTGCCTGCTCACACATGCACACGTCTGCACCACCGAAAGTGGCCAGTTTTCTGGATTACACGTCCTTGTGTCTGCTGGCAAAGGTAGTCTGGAGGTTCATCTCCCTGCATAAAGGGCATAACACACATTAATAAGGCAGGAAAGTTCCCTGTGTGTGTGTCTTCATGCTGGTTGTCACTGCGCCAGGTTACAGACCTACATCCAAACTCCTCCCACCATCAGTGTCACTTTGACAGGCCAAGGGTGCAGGCTACTGTCTACAGCATGAAGTGCATCAAGCACATATACAGGCAAGAAAATAACATGCTGTCATGATGCCCGCTCCCGGGGAGCCGGTTCAAGCCCGGCGTCCCCGAAAGCGGACATCCAGTCCCCAAGGAAGGACCCAGCAACCCCATATAGGGGCCCTTTGGACAGTGTCCTGGCGCCTATGGCGCCAGGCTCATAAAAGACATCAGACCTGGCGCCATAGGCGCCAGGCTCATTATGGGAATGCTTGGGTGCACTTACCTGATGCAGACCATGCTGCAGGATCCCGGCCTCCTTGAGGCCTGAAAGGAACTACTTTATCTGTGGGACTAATTTACCATCCGGGCGTGGTCGGGGAAGGATACATACCTGATTGGAGGAAGGATACATACCTGGAACTTCTTCCAAGGCTATTTAAACCCCACCCGAACAGCCACACGTGCTTCGCGTTGTTCTGCATCTAGCAGCTGGACGCTCACCGTGTCTGCTCCTGCATCCTGACTTCTGCCACGCCTGCCAGCATCCTGGATCACCTGCAAAGGAAGAGAAGAAGAGAACAGAAGAAGGAAAAGTCCTTACCTGCTAAATCCACATCCCGGAGACATCTCGCCGACAATCCTGAAAAGGAAGACTTTAATTTAAAAGGTCATCGCGTCGATCGCTGCAGCGCCGCATTCCACTCACCTTTACAGGGCGCCTCCATGTTCAGCAGCGATCATCCGGTTTCGCAGTCACGCCCCAGCGCCTAGGGAGAAAAACACCAGAACAAAAGGTGAGAGAGAGAAGGGATTAAGGAAAGCTAAATCTCCATGTTAAGACTTACCTGTTGATTCATTCCCTCTTCATTTCGGGTCCGCGCCACATCCTGGCATTTCCGGACCCCGGCCCCTAAGGGGAAAAAGAGACATCAGCGTTAATGAGCGAATGAAAAGACATTATCAAAAAACGCTCATTAAAGACTTACCTGATTTCTACAAGGATTTCACCTCTCATCTCGGGTCGGTGCCTGTTCCCCGGCATTCCGTACCCCGGCCCCTATGGGGAAAAAGACACTAGCATTAGTACATTAATGCATGGACACAAGGGGAACCTCTTATCAAAAAACTTACCTGGAAGCCAAGCAAGTTTGGTTCTCACCAATCCGAAAATCCAGTGAAGTAACTGGATACCAACGCGCCCCTGCATCAGAAGCAGGATGGAGAGCTCGTCCTTCCAGACCCTAAGGTGAGACGCTAACAGGAATCACAGAAGGGTTTCAAGGAGGGTGAGAGGGGAAAGTGGGAGGCTGATTGCATTACCCCGCAGACAGTTAATCCCCTATTTCCGCCTACAGAAGGATACTTCTGCGAGCCAGACAAGCCAGATTTTGGGGCCCGGTCCAGTCCATCTTCCGAACCCTGCGCATCACCTTAGAAGAGGTCACAGCAGCGCGAACCAGGCCAGCGCCTCCGTGGGAGTCAGGTGAGCGTAACAGAACGCGAAGCCTTCCTACAAATTCCCACCCAGGCGCTATGGAAAGTTCTGAGACTGATCAGTTGGCCCAATTACTGGGGGAATTACGGGCCGAAGTACATGCCGCTCATCAAGAGACTAATGCCCTCAGGAGGGAATTAATAATATCAAAGGAAAGAACTGATGACCTGGCCAGACAGCTTTTGCAAGGTCAAGCTGGGCAAACTCCTCTACCCGGTTCCGGAGGGAACCCCGCTCCTGTGGTTTCCAGTAACCCTGTGCAGATTAATCTACCTGGAAACATGCCGCTGGCCCCACCCGAACGCTTTGCTGGGGACCCCAAACGATTTGCCGTATTCATGAATCAGTGTCGTTTGCACTTCCTATGCAGACCTGGGGCCTTCCCTAATGATCAGACCAAGGTAGCCTTTGTATTGTCATATCTCAGCGGCTGCGCTGCCGATTGGTCAGTTCCACTGGTTACTCAAGATGACCCGATTCTCTGTGATTTTCAAAGGTTTCAAGCAAGCATGGAAAGGTTATTTGCTCGACACTCTCAGGGGCAGGCTCTGGATGACGAACTTCTATCCCTGCGACAGGGCAATCAGGACCTCCTATCCTATATTGCAACCTTTAATAGACTAATTGTGGAAATGGGATGGCCAGAGGATAAAAGAGTCACGTTGTTTTATTGAGGCCTTCGCGGAGAACGTAAAGATGTCTTGGCCCAAGTTGTAAATCCGCCCCAAGAATGCACAGAGTATATAGACTTAGTGGTCCAATTGGATCACAGACTTCAAAACAGAAAAGCAGATCGGTCCAGGTTTGAGACCCGGGTGTTGGTCAAGACCCATGCTAATCCCAATGGAGTTGATGTCTCTGAGCCTATGCAAATTGGAGGGGTTAAAGGACCCTTAACTCAAAAGGAACGTGAAAGGAGGTGGCAGTTAAAATTAAGTCTTTATTGTGGGAATTCTGGACACTTTCTACGAGATTGCCCGGCAAAACCGCCCCGAAAGGCGGTAGGAGCCGCTGATAAAAACCTTGAAGACTCTGTTTCGGGAAACGACTCCGCCCGACAAGTGTAGGGGTCCGCTTGCCGAGCTTGAAAACTAACTCTCAGACCTCGCATTTCATTGTGCCAATGGTTCTCGTAGATCCAGAACAGCCTAAGCGGTTGCATGCAATAAAGGCATACATCGATAGTGGGGCTATTGGAAACTATGTGGATCGTGAATTGGTCTCTAGGATTAACCTCCCTCTCCGTCCTAAAACCAGCAAAGATGTCATCACCACAGTCGATGGAACTGAAATTGCCTCTGGACCGGTAACACATTCCACTACTGAGGTGACTCTTATTGGTCCCGACGGCCATCGGGAGGGTGTTGTGTTTGATGTAATCAAGGCTCCACAGTTTCAGGTTATTCTTGGAATCCCTTGGTTAGAGACACATAATCCGCGAATTGATTGGCGAGCTAAGAGAATAACCTTCCCGGATTGTACACAAACCTGCTACCCAGAAAACCTGAAGATTAATCTAGCATCTGTAACCTCTGCCTCCATGCAACTACCTCCGGAATACCAAGACTTTCAGGACGTCTTCCAAAAGGAACAGGCCAACACGTTACCTCCTCACAGATCGTACGATTGCCAAATCGATCTGGTGCCCGGTGCACAACCCCCTTGTAGCAGGATTTATGCCCTTACCGAACCTGAGAATCTGCATTTGAGACAATATTTGGATCAATACCTAGCTAATGGTTTTATTCGCCCGTCAAAGTCCCCGGCATCCTCGTCTTTGTTCTTCATGCCCAAAAAAGAAGGCGACCTTAGAACTTGTATCGATTATCGCGCATTGAACCAGATAACGGTTAAAAACTGTTATCCTCTGCCTCTGATCCCTGAACTCCTTGACCAGGTGAAGGACGCTTGCATATACACCAAGTTAGATCTCCGGGGGGCTTATCATCTGGTACGAGTTAAAGAAGGCGACGAATGGAAAACTGCCTTCCGTACTAAATATGGATTATTCGAGTACCAGGTGATGCCTTTCAGATTGTGTAACGCGCCGGCTGCCTTCCAATACTTCATGAATGATGTCCTTCGGGAACTCATCGATGTTTGTGTTGTCGTATATATCGATGACATTCTGGTGTACTCCTCTTCGGAATCTGATCACAGAAAACACGTCAGGGCAGTACTTGAAAAACTGCGCCAACACAAACTATTTGCTAAATTGGAGAAATGTGTTTTCCATACCACAGAAGTCGAGTTTCTAGGTTTCATCCTGACACCCAAAGGAGTCCGAATGGACTCAAGAAAAGTGGATTCCATCCTCAAATGGCCATCACCTAGCTATGTAAAAGGGGTTCAAAGCATGCTCGGCTTTGCCAATTTCTATCGCAGGTTTATCCCGGAATTTTCACGCGTGGTACAACCCATTACTGCACTCTTGAGGAAAAATAAATGTTTTGAATGGTCTGAAGAAGCCGAGCAGGCCTTTCAGGATTTAAAAGCTAAGTTTACCTCCGCACCTATATTGAAACACCCACGTCCATATCTCCCTTATGTCGTCGAGACTGACGCATCCAGCCTAACCATGGGAGCTGTCCTGTCCCAAAGAGATCCCGAAACCAACCAACTGCATCCCGTAGCATTTTGGTCCAGAAAATTCTCGGCACCCGAGGTTAATTATACAATCACGGACAAAGAACTGTTAGCCATTAAGTCCGCTTTTAAAGCCTGGCGGCATTATCTGCTTGGTGCTCGACATACCATCACAGTGATCACTGATCACCGGAATTTACAGTATTTGAAAACCGCCCAGGCTCAGTCATCACGGCAGCTCCGATGGGCTTTGATTTTCGCTGAATTTGATTTCGTGATTACCTATCGACCTGGCTGCAAGAATGGCAAAGCAGACGCCTTATCCCGAATTGGAATGGGAGAATCTGATACAAACTCAGAACCAGTACCAATAATTCCCGAACAGAGGATTCTAGGCATGACTTCGTTACAGACGCTTGAAGACATTCAAGCCAGAGTGAAACAACTCCTGGACCCTACAACCTTACAGGAATGGATACAAAAGGGATCAGACTTTACCATAGATAATGGTTTACCTTATTTCCAAGGACGCTTATTCCTGCCACATAAGGAATTACACGAACTAGTTATTTCCGGTTATCATGATACATTAATAGAGGGACACCCCGGTATTGCCAAGACAGAGGAAAAGGTGAAACGACAATTTTGGTGGCCCTCTAGGCGAAAAGATGTTAAATCTTTTGTGATGTCCTGTGGTGTTTGCGCCCAAAATAAAAGTCAAAAGAAAAGACCAGCCGGTCTCCTTCAACCTCTAGACATACCGCCAGCACCCTGGCACACCCTATCAATGGATTTTATTACGGACCTGCCTCCTTGTTCGGGGTACAATACTATTCTGGTAATTGTGGATTTGTTTTCCAAAATGGCCCACTTTATTTCTTTGAAAGGTTTACCTTCAGCTTCTGTCCTAGCCAAAGAATTCCTCGAAAATATTGTTCGGCTACATGAATTCCCATCTATACTAATCTCTGACCGGGGAAGCCAATTCATTTCCCACTTCTGGCGCAAATGTTGTCAAATGGCGCAGATCGACGTAAGATTATCGACCAGTCACCACCCTCAGACCGATGGTCAGACCGAGAGGACAAATCAGACCCTTGAACAGTACTTACGGTGTATGTTACAGCAATCTGAAAGCAACTGGAAAGACATTCTTTGGATAGCCGAATACGCATATAATAATTCGGTACACTCTGGAACTGGCCACAGTCCTTTTTATACTTTGTTTGGGCATCACCCTCGAACCTCAAACCTTGACTCACCTCAGAACCTCGGAATGCCTGCAGTAGAACATCTGCATTCTACAATTACCCAAGCCTTCAAAGAGGCAACTACGCATTTACAACAAGCCAAGAGAAAATACAAGGAGAATGCTGATCTACATCAGAGTGAAGCACCTCCGTATCAGATTGGGGATCAAGTGTGGTTAGCTACCCGACATTTACCACCCAAAGGGCCTCCAACGTTTAACCCAAAATATCTGGGACCTTATTCTATTACGGCAATAATTAACCCAGTGGCTGTTAGAATTGATTTACCAGCTGGTATGCGAATTGTCCCTGTTTTTCATGTGTCACTTCTGAAACCAGTGGTACCCGGAACCCGACTACTCAAACCTCCAGAACCTATTCTAATAGATGGGGAGCCCGAATTCGAAGTGAAGAACATTTTAGACTCAAAAATGTTTAGGTCAAAACTGTTCTACCTAATTGATTGGAAGGGGTACGGATCTCAGGAGAGGTCGTGGGAACCCAGCGACCATGTGCATGCACCTCGATTAGTCAGGAAATTCCACCGTCTCTTCCCAGACAAACCAAAACCCCCAGAGGGAACAACCTTGGGAGGGGCCTTGGGGGGGAGTGCTGTCATGATGCCCGCTCCCGGGGAGCCGGTTCAAGCCCGGCGTCCCCGAAAGCGGACATCCAGTCCCCAAGGAGGGACCCAGCAACCCCATATAGGGGCCCTTTGGACAGTGTCCTGGCGCCTATGGTGCCAGGCTCATAAAAGACATCAGTCCAGGAGCCATAGGCGCCAGGCTCATTATGGGAATGCTTGGGTGCACTTACCTGATGCAGACCATGCTGCAGGATCCCGGCCTCCTTGAGGCCTGAAAGGAACTACTTTACCTGTGGGACTAATTTACCATCCGGGCGTGGTCGGGGAAGGATACATACCTGATTGGAGGAAGGATACATACCTGGAACTTCTTCCAAGGCTATTTAAACCCACCCAAACAGCCACACGTGCTTCGCGTTGTTCTGCATCTAGCAGCTGGACGCTCACCGTGTCTGCTCCTGCATCCTGACTTCTGCCATGCCTGCCAGCATCCTGGATCACCTGCAAAGGAAGAGAAGAAGAGAACAGAAGAAGGAAAAGTCCTTACCTGCTAAATCCACACCCCGGAGACATCTCGCCGACAATCCTGAAAAGGAAGACTTTAATTTAAAAGCTCATCGCGTTGATCGCTGCAGCGCCGCATTCCGCTCACCTTTACAGGGCGCCTCCATGTTCAGCAGCGATCATCCGGATTCGCAGTCACGCCCCAGCGCCTAGGGAGAAAAACACCAGAACAAAAGGTGAGACAGAAAAGGGAATAAGGAAAGCTAAATCTCCATGTTAAGACTTACCTGTTGATTCATTCCCTCTTCATTTCGGGTCCGTGCCACATCCTGGCATTTCCGGACCCCGGCCCCTAAGGGGAAAAAGAGACATCAGCGTTAATGAGCGAATGAAAAGACATTACCAAAAAACGCTCATTAAAGACTTACCTGATTTCTACAAGGATTTCACCTCTCATCTCGGGTCGGTGCCTGTTCCCCGGCATTCCGTGCCCCGGCCCCTATGGGGAAAAAGACACTAGCATTAGTACATTAATGCATGGACACAAGGGGAACCTCTTATCAAAAAACTTACCTGGAAGCCAAGCAAGTTTGGTTCTCACCAATCCGAAAATCCAGTGAAGTAACTGGATACCAACGCGCCCCTGCATCAGAAGCAGGATGGAGAGCTCGTCCTTCCAGACCCTAAGGTGAGACGCTACGAGAAATCACAGAAGGGTTTCAAGGAGGGTGAGAGGGGAAAGTGGGAGGCCAATTGCATTACCCCGCAGACAGTTAATCCCCTATTTTCGCCTACAGAAGGATACTTCTGCGAGCCAGACAAGCCAGATTTGGGGGCCCGGTCCAGTCTGTCTTCCGAACCCTGCGCATCACCTTAGAAGAGGTCACAGCAGCGCGAACCAGGCCAGCGCCTCCGTGGGAGTCAGGTGAGCGTAACACATACATCACAATCCACATCAATTAATAGAGACATCAATCACGTACTCACCCACATTGATTACAGACATGGGGTGGATAAAACGCAACCAATCCCCACTAGGGGTGTTAACACAAGTAGTACAGCATAAGACAGGCCACAGTTATGAAGAAAGTCCAAAGCTCTTGTGTAAAATTTTGTAACACTGAACCATCCTAGCGAGCCCATGGATAAGGGAATCAGGAGTGGCCTATGTGAGTCAGGACCCCAAGCTGCAAACACATAAACGAGACAAGCTTGAAGGCCCAGCTGGAACAGAGAGTGGATGCTTTGAAAAGCCACAAAGCACCACGCCGTCACCTGAATGCACAATAGACAAACAATATTAAACTATATTAGCTAATTAAACTAACAATGAAAAACCTACATAACCTAATTAAAATAACTATCAAATAGTTAATATTAACTAACTAAACTAAAAGCAAAAACCAAAAATGGCCACATACGACCCGGGGGGAGGCACCCAGGAGGGGGGAGGTACAGGGTGCACCTCAACACCCACATGCGATGATGTTGAGACAAAAAAAAAACCCATGGGCTCAACGCCTGCACACCACGACCTGTGTGGGAGATATCTTATCGTCCGAGTCTGGCTCATCCTGAAAAGGAGGACGTGGCACAGGATCCTGACCACGCCTAGCTGCAGCTGGCCCCTCATTGGCAGCAAGTCTGCCAGATGGAAGAGCCTGGTTCTGTGCAGCGATGACAGGTAGGTCTGCATGCAGAACGTCCCGTGATACGTGTGCTTCCTCTTGCAAGGTAACACGTGTAACACAGAGTTCTTCCTGCAAGGCCTCGCTGGACAACTGATGCACCTCCCGGCAAGCACGTAGCTCAGCCGAGATGGTACGCTCAAGCTGCGCAAACCTCTCTTCAGCCCGCTCCCTCTGGGTCATCATGAGAACACCCAGAGTGGATCTGAGGGAAGCATACTCACCCTCGATGGCCTCCATGTGTGCCTCTGCATGAGCAGCAATTGCTTGATGCAGAGACAACATTTCAGCCTGGCGTGCCCTGTCTTGAGGCCACCATGCCCAGCCTGAGGGAGTGGGCCGTGGACTGCGCCGTCTGTTGCTGGAGAAGCACCTGCCTAGCCGGGGGTAGCACGGATTGGGCCACACGTTCCATGCTCACAGCGATGTTATCTAGTGCTGCCCCCTGCCGTTCTGAATTGGCAGTCATGTCTTGCTCCCACTCAGTATACCTCGGTGGTGCGCGGCCACCGCGTTGCTGGGCTTGACACCTGCGGGACCCAAGGACCGGCTGTCCTCGTTGGGTTGGCACCGCACGCGGCTGCACGACTACATGCCCCCGTCGACGTGATGTCCCAGGCACATCAGCGACTTGGTGGAGGGTGACCCTGCGTCCCGATCCACCACAGGCAGAGGTCCCACCACTGTCTGGCCCCTCATTGCAGGTGTCGTGGACAGAGGAGTGTCCACATCAGAATAACTCACCCCTGACATATGGACCTGATGCACATCCAACTCGACATGGACGTCAGAGTGGTCATCTGGGCTGGACTCATTGCCAGCCAAAGACAAGATGGACTGTAGCACATGTGGGTTCTCGTGGTCTACCACCCCACGACCCCCACTTGTGCCGGGTTGCTGTTGTGATAACAACCCTTTGCCTGGCATGACAACACCATCCTCTGGCTCCATTGCGTTATCATCTGAAAAGTGGAGAGAAAAAAAAACATTAGTACACATGTCAGAAGCACATAGCACACACACACATAGACATCACACAGACAGCCAACACATGAGGCCGACATGTCACACACAAAAGAGAACCTGCCATGCATGCCAGGTCACTTTGACATAGCATCAGTGAGTAGGCATGTATAATGGTGTTACACGGCTCAGAGGTGGGTTGATGCAGTGCAGAACATGTGTATGTTACTCACTATCTACATGAACAAGTACTTCATGATGTGTATCAAAAAACGTGAAGCCAGTGCAAGGGCAAGTTCAGGCATCACGTGCAATGTGCATGCAATGGGTTGCATGACTACAAGCAAACCCCCCCCCCCCCGAGTCAAAATGCAGGGATGCCTTGCATGGTAGCAAAAGGGTGACCAGAGACCTGTGTATTGGCAGACATTGTTGACTAGCATCAATGGCATCATCTGAGTCAACTGACAACACAGCAGATGATGATGGGACAGTAAGCAGGACACATGACGAACCCTCAGTAGTACACCCATGTGTGCAGAAGCCACTACACCAGTTGGACAGAGTCAGTGGGCCTGAAACAGGGGGAGGACTGTGCCCCACACAGACTGTGACACCCTAAACATGTGTGTGATGCAGGACTGGGCCAGAGTGGGCATGGGATGGCTGAAGAAATGCCATGAAACGTTGGTCATCCTGGAAACGTACTACAATGATCATCCAGTCAAGGACGCATAGGGGCATGCATGGAATGCACATGGAGCATGAATGGGAACTCATGTCCCTGTGGAGCATCTGCCATCTGCACAGTCCAAGTGAGACACCCTGCATGAAGGGCAGAGGATGTACCCCACTGCATGTGTCTGGCAGGTTGGCTGGTGGATGTTAGCATGTACACAGGAGGCTTGAACAGGCCATTGCAGTATGCCAAGATGATGCACACCAGTGCAATGGTGTAATTGGAGTTCAGGGGGGGTGGAGGGGCAAGGGGGCATGCCTACGTGGAGTACCCGCATGCATTCAGAGGACACATGCACATCAGTCATGCAATGAAATAGTCCCAGTGCTGAGAGGAAAGACACCCCTGGCTACATGCAGAATGGCCAGTGAGCTGGAACATGGACCGGAGGGGCATCTGGGTGACTGGCATGTGAGTAGGGTGCAAGTGTGGTGATGAGGACAGTCCCCGTCTGCTCTACATGTCCACCATCCTGCACAGCAAGCACGCATCATTGAAGAATTGCATGACTAGCACATGAGAAGCATGTACACATAGCATGTAGTGGCAGTCAAGGACAACACATCACACAGGCAAAACACACATGGGCTGGACATACACGCAACAACACTCACTGGACGGGGTATCAAAGTCCTGCATCTCTCCCACTCCTTCGACCGATTCTGCTGGTATGAACTCCGCAACGAGTGACTCGTGCGGAGTGAGGTCATCCTCCTCAGGTGGTGGCCCACCGCCATTCACCAGAGTCATGCTGTAATTAGAGGCACGCCTGGCCTTAGCGCTGCATTTGAGGTCATCCCAACGCTTTTTGCACTCGGCACCTGTGCACACCTCATGGCCGAATGCACTCACATTATCCGCAACATGCTTCCAGTGGGTATTTCGATTGGGCAGCCATAGTTTGACAATTCGGCCTCACTAGCATGTCACGCCTGTGGGCCCGCACGTAGTTCACAAGGGAGTACAGTTCCTGCGCACAGAAAGGCTTCTTCCTTGATGTGCAGGAGGCTGTGGCTGTGTCTGGGGTCCCAGCCTGTGCTGCAGATGCAACCTTCCTCCTCTTGGATAGTGGCGCGGACCCTGGCTGGCGAATGCCACCCTGATCAGTACGGCCAGTGGCACCGGTGGATTGAACCAAGGGAGTGACAGGTGGAAGGTCGACCAAAGGCTTGACTTGCGTCAGTGGCTGCTGGGTGCCCTGGAATGGACCCTGATCAGCAACATCCGCTGTGCCAGGATCATTGACCGCGACTGTCCTGGTTGGCAGACTCCCAACCGGGGTGTTGTTGGCTGCTTCTGCCCCTGCACTTGCCAACACCCAGCTGGTCGAGTAGGCAGATGACATTACTGCCCCAGGAACACGTGTCTCGGTCAGGGCAGTCCTGCGTGCACCTATGGTGTGCCTCCTGACCAGCTGGAAATCTTCCATGGACTCTTCAAGTGCCAACGCAGCCTGCGCTGGCAGACCCTGAGCCTGGGTGGTGGTGTCCACAGCTGCACCTGCAGCTACCACTACCCTTGGGCCAGTGGCAGTCGATGAAACAGACTGCCGGGTCACATGGGCACCAGTGCCAGATGCAGAAGCTGCATCTCCCGGAACCACAGGGGGTGGTGGCATGACTGCACCAGCACATGGCACAACATTGTGCCGAAGTGGCGCACCCCTGCCTCATCCCCCTCTGCAGCCACCCTGGACACCCTGGTGTCCCCCTACTCCCTGTTCACCCTGGCCATGTCCCTGACCACACCCGCCACAAGGAGTACGCCCAGCTAAGGCGCCCCTAACCTTTGGTGGCCTCCCAACCATGGCACAGATGGAGTAGTGCCGGCACAGATGGAGAAGTGCCAATGGGAGGTGTACACGACAATTGTCGTGGGCAATTGGGGTGAAGGGGGTGGGATACAAGATGTTAAAAGCACCCCTGCACCTGCAAGGCTATATGTGACCCCGGTGATGAAGTGACGGGTCACGCAATGCTCAGGCCCCCCAAAACTGCAGTAAAACCGTGCACGCAACCCCGGTAACCCACGTGTGTGGAATTAACCTCCCGCAGTACGTGGTGGCACCCAGGGACACGAAAACACGTACGCGTGGGACACGCAGGCTACTATGACCTCGAAAACGGGTACGCGATACACAGGGGCACCCGCAGTGGGAAAAATAGCGTGCGCGACTCACCGTCAGACTAGCGTGATAATGAAAAACACGCATAGCCAATAACCCTGCCAAAAGAAGAGATACGTCCTTGATCCGCTGTGAAGTTGTGATGGTGCGCGAAACAACACGAAGTAGCAACACACACGGCGGTCTCCACGAAAGGCACATACAGTGAACTGTTGGCTCTGCTCACCTTTAACCCCGTGCTGAGGAAAACACCCGCGGGCGTCACGTCACTTACACGCTTAGGCCCTTTCCTCGGATTACACGCATTAACATGCGGACGTGCTGTTTTTTCACGTGCTGATTCACTATGCACCCATCACGAGGGGAACGCCTGCGCATGTAATGTCACAGATGTGCTTACGCGCTAAGGGCCTTTCCTCGAATTACACGCTGACGTGCACTTTTTTCACGTGCCAAATCACTCCGTATGAAGCTGGCCACGCGACAACACATGGAAGACCACACTCCTGCCCAAAAGACCATTTTCCTGCCCCCCAGAGTCCCGAGCATGCTCCCACCTGCCATCTGCTGCTGCCTGCCTGCCTGCTGCCCACGTGCCCTGCTATTTGGTGCCTGCACGTCAGCCATCTGCAGGGGTCCAGTTGCTGTGTCCACCCCTGCTGGAACCGAAGACTCCCGACTGGGATACCATCGCTCCACAGCCCAGCCGCAGGACCCAGTCACCCACCCACACCTGCCTCGGGGGTTGCCATGTTGGGGCAAACACCATCCACGACCACTGGCGACCCCCAGCCAGAAAGGCAGAGGGCTACCAGCTTCAGCGATGAGGAAGTTGGTATCCTGGTGGAGCAAGTTCTGGGGCATTATGATGCCCTCTTCACACCATTGCGCGCCGACAAGGAAAGACGGAGGAGGATCTGGACGGACATAGTGGGTGCCATCAATGTGAAGGGGTGGCACCCTGAGACCTGACCAGAAGCGCTGGGAGGACTACAAGTCCAGGACCCTCAAGAAGGCCCAGCGCCTCTTAGAGGCAGAGGATGCAGTGGGGCGCCGGGCCCAGCTTACCAACCAGCAGATGAGGGTCCTGGAGCGCATTCGCCCAGTGCCTCGCCACCAGATCCTCAGGATGCAGGCCCGTCTAGAGTCGAGCGGTAAGTGGCCATGCATTGCTGTGTGAAACAGGGCATGTTGCAGTGTGCTGGTAGTCAGCTACTTGCCTGTATATGTGACATAGGCCATGTATGGATGTGTGTATGCAGGGACATCATGGTAATGCATGTGAGACCAGTCATGCATGAACCACATGGATGGTGCATGTGTTACAATGCAACATGAGGAGCAGCACGCGGAATGCACACATGAATGCATGCCTGTCACTGTTCTTGGATGGGGTGTGAGAGATGGGTGCTGCTCTCATGTACATGTATGGTGTACATCTCTGTGTGTCTGAGTAGAGTGTGTGTGATTTTGAAACGGATGGATGCATGACACATGTCCGTGACAATGTGTTGATTCACTTATGCAGTCTAGTCATCCTTGTATCCACTGTGTGTGTGTTGTACGAGCCCTGATGCATGACCCTCCGGTGATCTGTGTGCATGGGATCAGTATGAGTCATGATGCATGTGAGTTTTAAGCCAACATTTATGTCAACAGAGACCATTGTCCATGGATGCTGATGTTGATTGCATGCGCCGTGCCTGTTTCTGGATGTGTGTTGCCTGCATTGACCCATGTGTTGTGGAGGGACAGCATGGAAGTGACGTTTGACAGTGCCACTCATGTGTTATTGCTTCCTGTCTAGGGGACTATTGTACAGTAGTCTGATGCTTGTGTTCTATGTCTCCCTCTATTCAGCGTCGAGTGAGGAAGAGGGTGGATAGGGCGCTGTGGAGCAAAGCGGCAGGGATGCCTCCACCGGGTGGTGACGCAAGGCCCAGCCACCCTCCCAGAAATTGCCATCATCCGGGAGCAAGGGGACTGGTGCTGCGTCTGCCAGTACGGCTGTAGCGGAAGGGCCGGGTGAGCCCTCACAGGGGCTTGCAATGGATGAAGACGGTGCGGAGCCATCCAGGTTGGTGGTCTCCACAGAGGAGGAGGAGGCCGCTACTGAGCCGCACATGGGGCCTGGTGGGGGTAGTACCACTGGTGCAAGTGGTGCAGTCCAGGGCCAGGGGCAGGAGGCAGCACAGGTCACCGCGGAGGCATGAGCAGGAGTGAAGTTCTCTGGCAACACTTTCTCGATCGGTCCCTCGGCAGAAAGTTTACACTCTTCTGTGATTTTGATGAGCTTGAAGAGCAACCTGAATTATGATTCCATTCAGGATTATACTCAAACGTTCTGTGTTTGCTGGATCTCGAAGAAATCTCAAGACATCAGTGTGTCTCCCAACAAGATCTGGACAGTCTTCAATTAAGCGAAAGAATAGCATGCTGACACGCCTTTCCGCTGCTTCTTCTGCTGGGGACATTTGTTTTGTCCTCGCTGAACTCTGGAAAGAAAAAGGAACTGCTCGACAATCATGATGAGCAGCCTCCTTATTGTCTTTTCGTTTTCAGGGTCTTGAAGAAATTCAGTAATGTTAGTGAGCCAGGGTAACCTGCACGTTGAAGGTGAGCGTCCCCAGATAGCACGATCCTCCCCACAATGAGAGACAATAATGGACTCTCCCAAGATGGGAATAAGGCTAAGACAAAGTGCGGGTGAGCTTAATGGGAGTTTATATATAGCTCTATCACCAAGTACGGCGATTAAAAGACTCTTAATATCCCTGATAGCTAACGTGTTTCCTCCCATCATTTTTTCTACCTCATGTATCCATTTTCCAGCTCCCGATGTCAACATTGGAAGCTTATTTTTCAGATTTTCTCGATCCATGTGTGGCCAAGCTATATACTGTGGCCTTGTTCCACCTTTTTCGAGTAACGGGAATTGTAACACATGGCACTCCTTTTCCTCTCCCATCATTTTTCTATCCACTGCAGGGGTATTATATTCCTGCATCGCCGTCTACCTGGCAATGTCCTTAGCCTGCTCACCTATGGTGGTGGAGACACCCCCCTCTGACCATAAAATACTCCTTCGTGTCAGCCTGATTGTGTGGCTGACTCTGATGCCTTAGGTGCCTACTCACTAGAATCTGACCATCTTATTCCCTTTCGTCTATAGCAAGCACTTGTCGCGTCTTCTCTCATCTTCTTTTTCCTCATATTCCTCTCTTTCTCCGTCTGATATTGTCTGTGCCCAACTCGTACAACACCTCTCATCTTCCTCGTTCCTGTTTAGCGTCAACCTATATAGCAACAGTTCTCTATTTCTGCTACTTCAGGAGGCATCCTCAGTGTCATACAACTGAGCGCTCTCAAGACGCTCGTCTTCTCCTCTCCTTTGCGGTACCTGTTCTAGCCCCATTTCATCATATATTCTATCAATCATCTCTTGGATGCTTCTGGTGTCAAAGTCATCTTACATATTTCCCCTGGATGTGCCTGGTACTAAATCGTACTCAGGAAAGAATTCTTCTATATCTTCCCAGTCTATTACTGGATCAGGTTTTTTAACCTTTCTTTCCAGATATTCAAGATCTCGTGCTCTCTGTCTTCACTTGCGTTCTATGTCATCATCGAACTATCTGCGCTTCCTTGCTTCCTCTCTGACCCTATCTTCTTCCTGTTTCCTCGCAGCTCTTCGTTCCTTTGCCCTTCATATTTCCTCATTGTTCTTAGTTCCTTCGTCTCTCAATCGTTTTTCCTTTTCCTTCTGTTTCCTTTTTGAATCATCTGACTCTCCCTTTTGTCTCACATCCTCAATGCCTTTACCATCGAGTTTCAATAAAATCTGACCTCCCATCCATTCGTTCTGTGTGAATGCCATCTCATCAGTTCTGTCCTCATCTTCTTTCCATCTGTTTCCCTCTCTACTCGTATCTAGAGATGTACTTGCTTGTGCTTGGTCTCCTTTTTCTTTCTCGTGCCCCTCCTTGTCCCTCGGGACTATGGAGGTGATATCTCTATCTCTATCTTTCTCTGAGCTTTCGTCACTACTTTGTGTAGGTGACTCATATGCCGGGTTGCTATATCCCGTGGCTGCTTTAAGCTGCCTCAACGGATATAATCCTTTGTCTTTACTGGCTTTGCTTTTTGTTTCAGACGAGGCAGGTGGCGCAGAAGGCGTTTCAGCCCCCTCTGTGCATTTGTTAAGTATCCAATCTAACAGTGGCTCCTCCTCCTTTTCCTCTTGGTACATCTTCCAAAGCTCTAAACTAGTTAGGCGTTTATCTAACTTTTTGCTAGTATACATGGCGTGCAAATATGTCATCATGTGCTGCAGGACCATCTTAGATAGTGATATGCCTTGGGGCCATGGCATAATATTTTGTGGGCGGTTCCCTTAACCCATTCTGCACCGTACTTCTTCAGCTTAGGGGCATGTTTTGGCAATTGTTTGCACAAGTGTACTAACGGTGTAATGTCTTCCATGCTTAAATCTGTTTATCTTCTCCTCATATAACACTTTTTTATGCTTTATGTTTCTCAAACAAGATCAACAATATGAGCGAGCACCAATCGTCGCAAGCTCCAATCCTGTTTTTTCACAAAAATGTTACTTTTACTTTTTCAAACAACAACCATCAATTCAAGCTATACAACATTTTTTTCTATTCAATCGCACAATTTTCATGCTATTTCCCCCCAAAATGTTCATACCTTATGACATCAGAGAAAAAAAGAACATAAGACAGATGCGACAGACTAGACAGACTCCGGCCGACTACAGAAATCTCGTGCCATCTGCTTCCTCAGATGGATTTCTGCCCCTATTATTATTCTGACATGGAATGTAAGCCCATTTCTTTCAGATCGCCTTTTTAATTGATTCTGGTCTCTTATGTCATCCTATTCATTCAGGACTTTAAATGCAGGCTTCTTATAGTGCTATATGAAAACTTAGGTATCTGGGCGTATGATTCTTGCTCGGATATCCTCCCGGTATCTCTCCTATTTTTGGGTATTCTCCCGGTATCGCTCTTATACTCTCAGGTTTCCTCCTGGTATCTCTCTCTATTCTCTGGTATCCTCCCAGTTTCTCCCTTCTATTTCTCGGCCACCCTCGAGTCAATATTTTACCCTTATATATATATTATACTCTTACTCTGTCGTTATTTTTTGTCCCACCTCCCTCCGTTACCTTCCCTTACTTGTTCTAAGGCATGCAACTTTTTGCCAAAGCATTTAATCTTTTTCACTCACTGTTCGCATTTTTTCCTCTCTGGATGCTCGGGATCACCGCCTCTCCGTGCTATTCGTCCGATTAGCTGCGGGGTTTGTGGGGGAAAGCACAGGTTCCTTCAGATCTAACCTGCAGGGTTTACACTTAGACTATCCACTATCCACGGCTAGCCTCTCGTTGTACTTAGACGGATGGCAAAGGACTTGTGATATTGCTGAGGAACCAGAGTTACTTATGTCGACGGTCAATGGGTGTTTTTTCTAATCGATTCTAATCGAACCATCAATCTCTGCTACCAAGTGTGCAGTAGGGACCCCAGCCGGCCATAGGACTGGGGGTTTCCAAAACAGCACTTTAAGATGAGAAGCAGCACCCTTGAGATAGATGGGGATGCAGATTAATACTCTTGCATCAAATCAATAATGACAACTCAATAGTTTGGCAAAGGGAGTCCATTTAATGACAAGTACAAAAAACAGGGAGTTAATTAATATCAGCAATCGCTCGATCTTCCTTCTCGCTTCAACTCCAATTAATTTCAGAAAAAACATAACATTTATACCAAAACCTTGTCATCATTGACGTGTAGCTCTTAAAACGTAGCATGCAACTTGATTGGTTCTAGGAAGGTAACTTTAATATAGATACTATATCTTTATATGGTAACAAGGTTAGGGGATTGGATAGACAATGTCAGGTGGGGAAACTAAGCCCTTCCTTCAAAATGGCTACTGTAAACATCACTAAAAGTACGACGTCTCATTGGTTCTATTAACTATAGGACCCTAGATTACATGGTCCACTATGATTGGGTTGGCATCAACCCCACTTATACTTTTCCACTTGCACTTACCAGCGTGCAGACTAGCCGACCAGGTGCAGGGAGTTCGTCTGCACCCCCTCAGCTTCCCTCCAATTATTCTTACAATCAATCATCACTTCAGTGGTCATGTGTCAATTATTTCTTTGTGGTTGGCCTCGAGTCTGCTTCTTGCTCCAGGAAAGTTAAGGCGTCTGGGCATGGCAAGGGTCCATGCATAGGTGTGAAACTCTCATCCCTTCTGCTTGCTCGGTCACGTGATTCTGACACTGTGAAATCAGTCTTTCCTTCAAGCAGTTTCGTGTATTTGATTTAATTCTGCCAGTCGTCTGCCATCTGTGGCTTATCTTGACCTTTCGGAACACAATACTCTGTTCTTCTTCTTATTAATTGTATCCACTGTTGGCCTATTTCAGCAGATACAACCTTGGCTTCTTGCCATGGTTACCTTCGTCTGAACTTCTCTCCATCTTTAATTCTTTATTTGTTTGCTGCGAAGCTCTCCTCGTGAGACCTTTAGTAGCTTTTGGTTAATTCTGCTCTTGTGCATAGTGGAAGTATACTTATATAAAGTGCTTCTTTGAGGTAGATATGTACAGGTGGCACTTGCCGCAATCTGTCTTACTACTAAGCATAAGCAAGCCTCACAATTTCTGTGCTTCTTGCGGTTACTTTGCATTTGCACACGTTTAAATTAACTGGATATCTTCACTGTGCTTATGACACAAGTTTCTGACATCTTGACATCAATTGGTTTACTTTAGGCTTAGGATGTCACTTGTCCAGGGTGTTTTATTTCGTTTGTCATCATTCTCAGGTCGTTATATCTTCTATATGTGAGTCAGTCAGGGTTCTTATGACATCATCATTCGTCTTCCTTCAGTATCTTCTTAGCTTCTTCTTTCTTAAAAGACAGATCCATATAAAATAATTTAAAGTAATTTGGGATCTGCCATCCTGGCAGGAACATCTCTTGTGTTTTCTTGAGATCTCCCCACTTCCTACCAGTGCAGGGGCACCCTTCCTCCTGTGAGACTTGCTAATCCCCATGGCCATTTCCGCCCATTTCTGCCTCTGCTGCCCAAAATGCCTCCACATGGGGACTCTTTGAGCTCTCTTTAAACAGGCCTTACCATCAAACTTTGTACTCAAAGTGCCAGCCAATGTTATTTCAAAGCAGTCTTCCGAGAGTTAATGACTTATTTTGAGTTGTAAACATGGTACTGGTGTAATAAAAATGCCTTATCAGACTAACCTCCAGTCACTCGACTTATAAGCACGCTGCATGTCCTCCACTGAAGTCCTGTCTAAAACAATCATTGGGAAAGCCAACATTTTTGAGTTGTGCATACGTTTTAAGCTTTTGCCAGGCACTGCTTTTAGATGCACAGGTATTCAGACCCGTTTGCACCTGCTACCAACAATGGGTAGTTAATACCACTACGGTGGTGCCTCGCTAGTGCCTTTCTCAGGCCTACACAAAAGCCCAAACTGTTGGCATTGTCAATGCTTGTTTTTAGTAGGTACCGTATCAAAACAGTACGCAACACAAGTTTTCTTTTAAAGAAATGACGGTTTCCAACATAATTTGTTTCTACAGAGGAGTTGCCAATTGAAGTGATTTTCAGTTTTGATAGAAAGTAGAATGCCTGATTACATTTCCTCATCGTGCAATGGCTGCAAGGCAAAACAATAAAGACACTGAACTTTTTGTAGATGATCTGGTGTACACAAACTCATGTTCATCTTTAAGAGAACCTTTCACTGTGGGGCATCATTTGCCGCTGTCAAGAAGGAGCATTGGGATTGGGTCTTGAGGCTTGTGTCGTGAGGCCGTGAAACACATTGGGCCTCATTACGACCCAGACGGTAAGTTACCGCCTGGGTCGTACCTTTACCACCATGGCGTAAACTATGTTTACGCCATGGTGGTTGGCGGACTTACCGCCCCATTCCGAGGTTGGCGGGGCGGTAAGTCCCCAATCCCCATTTACCCTTCCCCATTCCCATTTTTGCCCCATAGGGCATAATGGGAGTGGGGAAGGCGTTAATTACGCCACCGTAAATTACGGTGGCGTAATTAACAACAAGGTCCCTTAGCGCCATGGATTTTAACACCTGCTAAAAGCAGGTGTTAAATCCTCCATGGCGCTAAGGGACCTCGGAATCAGGCGGTAAGGGTCGGCGCTGTTTACGCTGCCGTAAACCCCTTACCGCCTGGGTCGTAATGAGGCCCATTGGCACAAAAAGGTGGGGCATGAAAGTGGGCTTTCAGTTAAAGCCTATGAACAGAGACGATTGTCATGCCATTGGAATTATCATAATTGATTGTGGAGAGGGTTTTCCATGTAGATGCAGAAGTAGCTGCGCATTTAAAAGGTAATTAAACACTGGGCCTCATTATGAGTTTGTCGGTAATTCAGTGGTAACCAAATTACCCTCTTAATCGGTTACCATTACTGCCACTTGATCATGTGGACTTATCAAGCGTGGTATGGAGATGTTTATCTCCATTTTTTGACTCTATAGCACCCTCCAGGGATTTTGATGGATTTACCATGAGTGGTAGTACTGCCACAGTCAATCTGACGATGTCTGGCGTTAAAGTGTGTTGTGTCCTTGAAAGGACAGATGTCTGGCGTTAAAGTGTGTTGTGTCTTGGAAAGGACACGGTTAACTAACAGAGCCATGGAGCTCCTTCATGAAGCACGTGGGCCGATAGGATTACGCGATGCGTGCGCATGCGCATTGAGGTTCCCGCACGGCAAGCAGTTCGCTGCCACTGTGAATAAAGGCAGTCAAGCTAATAGGTGGCTCCTGTAATTATTTAATGTATGGTGCTGCATGTGTGAGTACACATAGTGGTCTTCCCACTACACCCCTTCCCTCAGCAGGGGGCACTCATAGAGAACCAAAGAAAAACTAGACAAGTGGAGGATTTACTTCCAGCATAATGCTGGAGGTAAATCCTCCACCTCGTAGTTTTGCAGTGCAGGAAAGTGGGCGGTAATTCCGTAGCCCAAAAAAAGTTGCAGTCATGGAATTACTGCTACTTTTTGTCAGTGCCATCAAACTTGCCTTATTTTGAATTGGGCGGAATGCAGTACAACATGGTTAAAAAGATAGTAGCTACTAGAGTTCTATATATATTTTACATATTGTTAATTTATAACGCGCTTAATACCAGTGAGTGGTTTCTAAGCGACAGGATCAGGATCGAACCCCTGCGTTGTTTTGCTTCCAAGACAAGCGTTGCCCCTGAGTTATCCTTCTTCCCCAAAGGATGTCTGTGTGCTTGCAGGTCTACAGCTCGAGATGTATCATAGGCGACAGATAGGTACAGAAATCCAAGGACGATGCATACCAAATCAACAAGGAGGAAGATTGCTTCTCACTAGACAGCAATGTGGTTGGAGTGTAATTACATGAGTTAGGGTGGGCTACCAAAGGACGAGTAACATACTTTTCTGCAAGCTATGTGTGACCAGTTTGTCAGACCGGCCGTTGGCATCCATATATGTACAATGCAGGGAGAGCGAGTCAGAGAGGGCTTATGTTACAGGTGTATTTTGGTATGTGTTATTATTTTTTTTGTAAAAATGTTTCATGTGGAATCACCTGAACCCTAGCCCTTTCGATCACCTTCCTTCCATCTTCCCGGAGATAAGAATATATAACTTCATGGAAAAAAAGGGATAACGGCAGCGTGTGTAAAGCATGGAAAGATCATATTTCACGCATGTTGCCAAACAGCTGTAATCAATTAGCCGCAGGAAATAGTCCTGCCGCCCGGGGCGCTGCTGTTTTCCACCAGCCTTATAGGCGCGGATATTGCTTGGAACCCACACGCTGAAAACATTGGAAAACGCCGAATTTCCAGAGGAGCTGCGCTGGGAGGGACGGTTTATTTATACTTGTTTTTTTTAGCCAGGCTTATCTCATCACACAAGTGTTTCCATGTACCGACAATTACACGAGAACGTGTTTATATTTCTCTAGTTTTGTTATTATCGGAAACATTGGGGAACGGTTCTATTGTGTCCTCTGGGCGGCCAGTCCGACAAGTTAGCACCCATGTAAAAACCATACCGCGTGATTCACCTATGCAATGCTGCTATAGAACGAGGAGGGCTCACGGCACCAGTGCGTGACACAATATGTTGCCTGAAGAAAACAGGGTGAGCTTTTGGATTTTAGGGGGTTGTTTGATAGATGTCATTTTTTGGAGTGAGCACTCTTGTTTTCGCATATCTCTCAGATCTGTTAACAGTTCTGCCCCTCCACTCCCCCCCAACCCCCTCCTCACATAGTCCCCCACACCAGTCCACCGGGTCGGATTTCTCTCACTTTCGTTCGTCGCTTTGTTTCCGTTGACCTGATTGTGTTATTCCCATTTAGTTTAGAATCCCACAAAGTCCTTCTAATCCGTAGATTTTATTTTTACTTTAAAGAAGGTCTTAATGAGCTCTTTCCCATAAAGCCTCCACACTATGAATTATACAAAACACAACCAAATAAGTTAATATCCCAGGTTAGCTCTTATTGAAACTGAATGATCTATGCACAATGATGCACCTCACACGTAACTCATGTCTCATTTATCAGAACAGATTAGGCAGTAACATACTTGCCTTATTTTGCGCCGAATGGCAACACGGCAGCACACAATTCCATATGCTTAAAGCACAGACAAGAACGTGCGTTCGTTTGTCCCTGATCTACAATGAAATAATACATTGCCGTGTAATTCAGACATAACCGTCATTTCTTTAGCTTTTGCTATAAAGCCACAGTTTAATATATTTGACAAAACAATATGTACACTTAAAAAAAAAAGTGAAAATGCTTCAGGGCGGCATTAGCAAGACTACAACTAGTCATTTTGTCAACAATAGCGCAGGTAACTTCTATTTTTTTCACAAATATCAATACCCCACACTACAGAAATGGATACAAATATATCTTAAGGAATGGTGTGGTTTGTAGCAAGGGTAGATTTGGAACATCTTTTAGGCAACATTTGAAATGTTGGTAGAAATAACATATCTCTGTGACACATTTCCCTAGGGTGCTCGAAATGGTGTAACTCCAGAAGGATATTGCAAATCATGGTCAGATATTGGCCAAGAGATCTACTGAAGAAAAACGAGTACACCTGAAACATACAGCAACATATACAATTACTATTCAAACATTAATTGAAAACCTATATGTGGGAAGCAATTAGGTAGTCATTGTGTGAACGTTCATCTCGATGTTGGTGGTAATATGACACTATTTACACATTATTTTTACACAAGTGATCCATGTCCCCATCTTACCTCACTTCACATCAGCTCCCTCTAATTCAGGCTTGCCATGTAAAGAACAATTGCAGATGTACTTCTTTTACACAAAAAGCGAATCAGTGAAAAGGTTGGAATCTGTATGCGTGTTGGTCTGAGCTTGAAGATAAGAAAGTAATTTGCGTCACTGATGCAGACAATGATTTTAGAATATACCAGGGAAGTCATCCCTGACAAATACAATTGTCTTACATGACTGGTTGAGAAGGAGTTAGGTCAAAAACCGGATGAGAATCACCTTGTTGAGAATACTACTACTCAATGTCACGTGGATCAAATCCTTGAACCTCCTGTTTGTCCAGTCCACAAATCCATTTAATGTAGGATGATACACAGCATTTACAGGCCATCATCAGCAGACCTGCCGACTCGTCTTCCGATTATACTGCCAATTCAGATGTGGAAGGCATATTGACGAACATTGTGGAGGGGTCCGGATGCCATGGAGCTCCTTGAGTTCCTAGAGGCCGCTGAGTCTGAGGAGGAGAGCCAGGAAACCCTGGGACTGTCAGTGGAGGGGTCTGTGTTTGCAACTTTTCCTCCTACCATCATGGAGTCAGTAGCGGAGGCTGATGTCAGTGGGAGGGTTGTAGACTACCAGTCTATGACAGTGCACTCACTGGGACAGGCCTGGGCTCTGACAGGCAGGCTTTGTAGGCCAGGCACACATGTGGTGGGCGTGTGCCTGCTGGACACTTGGAGTGGGAAGAGGAGTTTCTGCATCCATGTGCCTGACGGGGCCAGGCAGTGGTCGAAGTGTATGAAAAGAAGTAGTGGAGCTATTTTCCCTGCCGGTATGCCCCACTCTCCGCAAACTCCATCGCTGCACACCCTCCCACACACAGTTCAAACCCCCAAACAAACACACATATTATTTAAGGGAATGTTCAGTGCAGTGCACTGAAGTGCAAGCTTCAACTTCTGCCTCCACTTTTATTATAAAACTAAACCGTTCCGGAACAGTTTCTTTTTAAAATAAAAGTATAGGAACAGTGAAACTGAAAAATAAAAAGTATAGGAGCACCGCTCCCGACCGCTCCCGCCCAATTCGACCTCTGGGGCCAGGTCCTGCAAGAGATGGCCAGGAACATCCATCACCTGGTGGAAAATGTCATCTCCTCCAGTGCTGCACTCACTGCCGAACTATGTCAATTGTGTCCGGAGAGTAGAGAGGACATACACAACACCAGAGCCAGCTGACTCGCGAGGACGGAACTACCTTGAGGCAATCCATGCATGTTCAGTTTTTGGCCTCAAGGGTCGTCCTGCAGCAAGAGATAGCCAGATCGAGAAAAACCCTATGTTCAGAGCTGTTGGGCTCAAGGGCAAGCCTTCACCGAGACACAATTTCTGCATGAGGAGATGTTAGCCTCATGGGAGTTCTGCCATCAAGACATGGATTCCCTGGATCAATTTCTGCATGAGGAGTTGTTGGCCTCAAGGGCCCTCCACCGCCAAGAGATGTCTGCATTTGTGGGAAACTCTCAATATGCAGTTGGAGAAATCAAGGGTCGCCATGCATGCTGACTCTTTGGCCACTCACAATAACCATCATCAGGACCTTGTTGCAATTGGGGCACTCATGCACGCATCCCTCTCACAAGTGACCGTAGCCAATGAGGACCAGTCTTTGACATTGCGTGTTCAGAGTGCACCATTCCAGGATCCACCACAAGAAGGGGGCTCCAAATGAACCATGCATGTGATTCCATTGGCCATGTCCCCACACAACCCTATGCTCTTACCACCACCACTCTTTCTTCATGCACCTGGTCTCCCGAAGCCCATGCCCTCTGCTGGACATGGTCCCTCCTAGCACCAATGCAGAGACACAGTGTTAGGTGGAAGTGGTGAGGGATGCACAGCAAAAACAGCAGTCCATCAGTTAAGGTTGTGCACTGTCATACATTAGCATGGCTGGTGCTGTATGCATCCCAATTGTGGTATGGTGTGGTGGGGTTGAGCTTGTAAATTAGATTACGGTGAAAATTGGATGATGGTCACTGTCACTAAAGATGTGAGTTGTCCTACACAATTGAGTGTGTGCATGTCTCCTTGATCAGCCATGCATGTGCTTTGTGTTACTGGTTACAGCTCCACAATTTTCTGCTTGGAGTCAGTCTACTCAGGATGTTCCTGTGCACATGTTTCTGGTGATGGGTGATGCTCTAGGTTCTTTTTTGCGTGTCATTTATTTGACAGTCCTGTCATGTCATACTTGCATGCCATCTCCTGACACGTCATGTGAAGTAGCCACACCCTGACACACACCTGACTCTCACAATCCATGTAAGAGGACGATCCAGATGACAAGTATGCATGTGGATGAGGAGGTGCGGATGTTGGAGGCCTACGTGACTTTCTCATGTCACATGTGTAATGTTGCTGCTGTAATCACATTAATGTGTACCAGAACTCGTGATTGTGAGGGGTTTGTGACCTTACATCATTTATCCACATTTGTGTAGTCTGAGAGTGGCTACATTGCTTTGTGGAAGAATTGGGGAGCACCTTCATGATAGGACAAGAAACATGTTGAGGGTATCATGAAGAGGGGTTGGGTGCACTGACACAGGGAGTGTCTAAGTGGTAGAATGTCACACCAGAGGAGGAGGGTGCAGGCACATGGATAGAGGGCAAAGTAAGAAGAGTGGGTGAATTGGGGGGAATTTGCCATGGAGATTGGTGCTGGTGAGGACCTTGGTAGGGTGCAGGTGTGTTGACAGAGGATGTGGTTCCTGTGTTGATGGGGCATGGGGGCAGGAGGAGAGGACACACAGGGAGAAGTAGGGGTTGAGATTGACAGAGGTATTGTGGGGGTGGTGGTTTTTGAAGGACATGGTAATGGGTTGTAGACACATGTGCCACAACTGTTAATCTATAGGGTTGTGTGGTGCATTTGGGGGAGAAGGAGGTTGAGTGGGTGTATGAGCATGCCTGCACCAACAAATGTGGCTGCCGATGACAGGCAAAGTGGTTTGACCCTGCCAGGGGTGGTGGGAGGGCAACAAAAGCAGAGTGGGGCTACACCATGGTTGGAGTCTGAGGTGGGGCCATTTGGTGTTATGGCCATTGGTGTTATGGCCACACACACCATGTGCATCAGGGTAGTGGGTGGGCCAGTAACCACCCAGGTAGGAGCAGAGATGTGTGTGTAGTTCATCCCACATTGGTGAGATGTGGAGGAGACAGTAGGGGATGGGGGGGGGTGCAGTAGTACAAGGTGGCACAGGAGTCATGGAGGGGCATTGATGGTTTCATGGGTAGGGCATGATGGTGACTGGAGGGAGGAACAGGGCATTGAAGTGAGTTACATGGTGGGGATGGAGTAGGTAGCTGTAAGTGGCAGGGGTAGGAATGGTGTTGGGGGAAGTAAGGAGATGGAGATGTAGGTAAACCAATACAGTTGGTTGGCAGCTGTTGATTTCCCCCATTGCAGGAGCATACACATGGCAGTGGTGATTGAAGGTGAGCAGGACCAGCAGCATTGGTGTAGGTGAGAGGTTTTTGTTTCACTTGATGCATGCGACTCATGGGAAAACATGTGATTGTGAGAAAAGGAACAAAGCTACATAGCCATCAGTGAGGGCTGCACATGCTAAAGACCACTAAGTGGTTAGAACGGTCTGTAGTCAAATGATTCCAATTTACATCTGAAAATATTCGAAGTAATCAAATTCAATAGTGTTCTGTGATAATTTTATTGTGTTTGATTAGTTTTCAGATGCCACTTTCCAATGCATTTCAGATGCTCATGCTCCTTCATAAGGGCAAATCTCCCACACTGGTGGCCACACCATGCCTTGTTCGCTGTGCTTGTTGTGCGGCACGAAAACAGCCATATACTGCTCTTGCGCTGACGCACAACTTTAGCAGCATCACCTTGCGCTGGCCCGAGAACAAGATGGCAACTATAGTCACACCAAGACAAGCACTGTACCTCGTTCTGGCAGTTAACAAAGTCATTTTATATTCTGAGCTGTGCCCACTCACCAACAATAAAACCTTTGATTGTGCCATCGTGTCTGGGACTGGTTTTGCAATATCAGGAATTGGGTGCACATGACAGGGACACTTTTCTTCCGACTTGACATAAATGGGGCTGTGGCTTCTGCACTTGATGTGAAGGATGGCAATGAGTTGGCGTTGATGTTATGAGGTTCACAGTGTTCGCCAATCCTTTAAACACACTCTCAGGGTGTTGCTATGGGCAAGTTGGATCAGCCTGAGTGCATCATTGAAGGCCATTAGGGATTTAGCTTTGCTGAGTGTTTTCCACAGGGGTTGTAATTCATGTGAAGTAGGTTTGTACTACCTGGTTGGATGTATCCATTCCCTGTGCCCTTTGGCCTGCTAAGTGAATAGGTGGTTCCTGTCGATGAGGGTGGAATCCCTCCTGCATCTCTTCTGCCATGCCACAATGCATGGTAATAGTATGCAGGACACAACAGGCCACATTGATGTAACATACTACAGTGGGTGCTGAAAGCAATACGCCGCATGAGTGGTCAAGGGAGCGGAAGTGTGACTTAAGCACTCGGAATGTGTACGCCACTATGCCCTTAGTGGCTATGTGTGCTGCGTTGTAGGACACCTCACCTGGGGTGACTGGATTCCTTATCAGTCAACAGGAATAGTGACAGCTGTTGTCTCCTGAAAAAGAGAAAAAGATTGATGGGATCATATATGTGTTACATTCCTCTCTCCAATCAGCCCATCTCTACCATCGCCACTCATAGCCAACCACGCTGCTCACCAACAGCATCATGGGCACCACATCACAGCAGCCTCAAATACATTAACGTACACCAACTGATGCTTGCCAATGTCCGCTCAGCAGTCAACCATACAGCTGACATCACCGACCACATCAATACGGTATCAGGTATTAATATCCCTACATATATGGTCGCCATATATGTCACCGGGAAAAGGGTGTGGCGACATTATGTAGGTGACCATATGTATACGGACAGGAGGAGCAGGGGTTGCGGCAGTGTCCCCCACTCACCTTGAAGAAAAAAAAGTGTGTCCCCCGCATGTTCCATCTAATAATGTCCTTGCAAAAAATTGCCATTTTTCAGCAATTTTCTTGCATTGCGTTATTTTTGAGGGAAATTATTACATGGAACCATCAATACGCATGACTTGGATGACATTTTCATTACTGACACATGGATACAATCCACCTCCACCTACAGCCCAATGGTTGCAGATTTGTGCAACTAGACCATCCAAACCAGGTTCCTGGAGGCCTCACCATCAATCACAAGTCAGTATAGCCATGCACCCAGCAGGGGGTCGCAACCAGTGGCTCTTTTGTTAAACAATCATGCCACTTCCTGCTCTCCCCAGCATATACAGTCACTTTTCACCTCATCTACAGACCACGCAAAACCAACGCCTCCTTCGTGGAATACTTCAAGGACTTGATTATCACCGTATCTCTCCCACATGAAAGCCACATCTTCCTCTGCAACGTCAACATCCTTGGGAACCCCCTACCTACTCAACACACTGAACCTCACACAGCACATGTAAATCCAAACTCACATGAAGGGAATTATTCTCGACTATGTCATCAACACCATGCAACCCCACCAACACCCCATCACAGCTCTCCTATTCCAGTCGACTGTCCGGGCCATCAGGCAATCCTGTTTGACATTAGTCACACAATACCTCTTAGCCATACCTATTGGTAACCCTGCAAAAAAGCCTTCAGATATTTCATGAACTTCCCAGTGGCAGCTCTCATGGAAGACCTTACCAAGGTCCACATCACATGGGCTAATCTTCCACTGACAGATCAGGACTGCAACTCACTTCTCCAAGAACTCAACACCGCCCACAAAAACATCAACAACCACTATGCTCCAGTGAACTGGCACACCCTGCAGCATGAACATTCTGAACCCTTTGTGAAGGCATCTTGGAGTAAGACACAGACAATCGATTCTGAATGAGAAATAAAATACTTTATTAACTTAAAAGTCGGGATGGAAAAAAGGCCCATCTTGCCCTATATTATGGTGAGATTAGCCTGCCAAAATTAAACTAAGGAAAGGCACAGTCAAAGAGTTCAACTGAAGAACCTCTCTGTGTCCCGAACCTACACTTTCCCTCACAACTAATATATACAATGTGTAGGAATGTCAGCAACCAACAAAAAAAAGTTCTAAGCCTCGTCCGGCTCACAGCAGTCTTTTAGTTTCCTTCGCCAAGTATAAAACAGTTCCAACAAAAGGTCTCAAAATGGCCTTCCCTGAATTCAGGATAATATGGTTTTGACCAATACTGAGGGTTCTCATCCTCAAGTTCCAAATAACACAATTCCAAACATAAAGGAGTCTTGAGACTTCATCCTGAAATCAATAGATAGGTTAAGCCTCAGGGTTCCCTTCCCCAAGACTCAGTTTCACTGTCACCATAATAATTTCTGTCTTCATAAAGTTCTGTGCCACACTTGTGCCCTTTATTATATGATTGATATTTGTATAAATATCTGGACTGATAGTCAAACTTCAGAGTTTTAGTTCATTCAGTTTTCAAAGTATATTTTTATTAAGTACAATTTTCTCCCACTTTGGTATTGAATATACCTCTTTGTTTCACTGTTAAAGTTCACCTCCAGAGTTCCATTCACCCTAAACTTCAGCATATAGTGGGTTGACTTGCATTTTTAAAGTTCTGTTCACTTTAAGATTCAATAATATTGGTTTCATTGGTTTAGGTCTATGTGATCGAAAACAATTGAACTTTTCTGATTTCACCGAATTTCTTGGTTTGTTTTTTTTTGTTCAGAAATGCAGGGGGAGACCCTCAACCCCCTATCGCCTGCCCCCACCTTAACCTCTTCCCTTACCCCACCCCACATTTATATTTAATTAAAAATGACCCACATTCCTAAAGAATTCAAACCAAAAAATGCAGTAAATTCAGAAGAGGTCAATTGGGACACGATCAAGTATGCTAATACGTTTCATTTAAGTTCAAAGTTCTGTTCTCATTTGAAGGTTCAACATACATGGATTTTACTTGGTTTGAAGTTTCATTCAACTTGACCTGTTGTTTAATATCATGGTAGGTTAATGAAGTGGCCAGCACTTGGAGACTTTCAAAAACATGCTTTCTTATGCACGCGACCACTTTGCTACAATGTATTCTTAATTATTCAATAATTATCAACGATTCACATCAGAGGCCTTCAAAAACGTGTTGTGTCAAACATGCAACCATTCTGATACAAAGTAATCCTTCAAGAAAGTTCAAGCACTCACATGCCGGGTTTCTCCTTTGATAGAAAATCACTCGTTGGGTCCATGGGTTTTCCAGCAATGCATATCGTTCTGTCTTCTGCTCTCCACCTCAAGGCTCCAACTCCTGCCCCTCAGGCACTCCTGTGTTGGCGTCTGTGCACAGGAGAATGAGCACTGTAAACACCAGAAAAAGGCACCACCTCCCTACATGGCTCCCTGCCCAGCATTCAATCTGTTCCATGGGGCCACCGCTGCCGGGCCGCACTTCCATAAACTGTCAGCATGCTTCACAAACACAGCTCCCTGCTGGTTCTCTTGGCCTCTTTTATGCTGCTTCAATAGCATCACCAACGCCTCCCATATTGCCTCTTGATTGGAGTACCTTTTATACACCTGCAGCCCCGTGACAGGCAGCAGGTGCAAATTTCCAATTGGCCCTGCCTGACCATATCAAAAGGACATACCTGACCCTCATAGTCTTTAGCAGGCATCTTCCTCGTCCCAGTACCAGAGAGGTAAAATCACCTAGTCTTCATTACTTCTGGTTGCCTCTTCTTCATACCAGTACTGTCAATCTTCATATATGAAGAAGTCAGGGAAGTGGATTTACAATAGCCCATGAAGGCTGGGGAAGGGTTGGGTTGGTCATTAATAGAGAACAGGGGATACCCTTTGCTTGTCCACCCCCAGGGTCATGATCCAGAACCGATGACCTTTCCCCGGCCACCTGCGCAGAGGACCCATTGGGAACAGGAGTGAGAATACCCTCAGGTTTCTCACACCTTGTACACTCAAGCACTCCACATCAACAAAGTAACCATCAGTGAACAAGTATAAAATTGGAAAATGATGCAGCTGTACATCCGACCTCTGCCTGATCAAGGAACTCCATGCTACACAGAGACGAGTGATTGACCCTGATATGGGTGATTACTACCAAAACACCATAGCCCAGGCCAATTATGTAAGTAGAGCCCTCTTCTAAGCCATCAGTCACTGCATCAACCCTGTGCCCAACCCACCCGTAGCAGAGCATCAAATGATCCATCACCATCTACTCTTTCTTCAGCAACAAGGTCAACATGATTGCCAATGCATAGACACCATTGCCACAACTGAGAGCACACTACACATCTGATTTCACAATGGCACAATGATCTGGTCAAACTTCAAGCCACTAACTATGTAGGCCCTCACTGACACCTTAGCATCCCTCAAGACCACATTGTATGCAGACAACATCCTCGCTGCCTGCTTGCTCCAGAGTCTTCCCACTGTAACACTCCACCATTACCTGTCAATCATAAACTGCTCCCTAATTCAAGGCACCTACCACCAGACCCCTCAAGCTCAGACCAATCCTCACACATCTTGAGGAAGCAACACTGGGACCTGAAAATCTCAGCAAATAACACCCCATCCCCCATCTTCCCTTCCTAGGTAAGATCCTTGAGAAAGCCACGCACCTTCTCCGACATACCAAAGCCAATTACACCCTTCAATCCTACCAATCGGACTACAGATCCTGATGCAGTACTGCAATGGCTAACATCAAGGTGATCAACAATGCCCTTGAAAACCTCAATGATGGCCATTCTTGTCTCTTGTTCTCCTTGACCTCTCAGCAGCATTTGACACAGTAAAGCACCACACACTCACTGACAATCTACATAGCCGCATGGTGATCTGCGAGATCGTCCTCAGCTGCTTCAAATCCTACCTTGCACATCAACAACAGTTCATGAAGATGGATTCTTCAACATCACACACCCATCTCCTGTGGAGTACCACATGCTTCCATCCTGTAGCCCGTGAACTTCAATATTTACATGGAACCACTCTGAACATTCCTCGCTCCACAGAACATGCACATCCACCAATATGCAGATGACACACCGATATACCTGCAGATATCAGCCATCATAAACATCCACAGACTCAAGACCTGGCTCACATTGATCCAGCCCTGGATGTCCAGTACTTACCTGATGCTCAACCGCTCAAAGACAGATTTCATAAAGCCGACCAACAAACAACAAACACCCTGACATCCAGACCTGACTCTGCTATGAACCTCAAGAGCTTCACACCACATACACCTGTGCCAAGTATCTTGTGTGAAACGTCAACAGAACAACTCACGTTCAAACAGTGCATAGCAAGGGAGATAATAATGTCTTGTTAGGTACTTCCTCTGATGTTGAAAATGAAGCCCTTCATCCCAGAAAACAACTTCAGATCCGCTGGCCAAACCTTGGTCCTCTCACGCCTGGTTGGTGGAAATGCCCTTTCGGAAGGGCTTCCTGCAACTTCACTGGCATCCCTGAGATGTGTCCTGCATGCTGCAGCAAGACTCATCA
Organism: Ambystoma mexicanum; assembly: GCF_040938575.1. Taxonomy (NCBI): domain Eukaryota; kingdom Metazoa; phylum Chordata; class Amphibia; order Caudata; family Ambystomatidae; genus Ambystoma; species Ambystoma mexicanum. The sequence continues at coordinate 325,137,158 of NC_090939.1, read as the reverse complement.
ATGGACTCTGCAAATTCATCTGCATCACCCCAACCGTCATCGAGCTGTAGTGGCTCCTGCTAAAGGTCATGTTCACATCCTGTTGCATCATCTGCACGGATGTGACCTTGAAGTTCCCAAGCTATCTCACTGAGAAACTCTGCATCTCCAGAGGTCTGCAATCCATCAGAAGTAAGGAAATGTGCTGATTCAATCTCAACGGTGAAGGAAGGAAATGACCAGTGGACAAGCCTTCTCTGTCTATGCTCCAAGACTCTAGAACCTCCTCCCAATCAACATCAGACTTGCCCCATTGCTTTGAGAATTCAGGATAGAGCTCAAGCCCTTCCACTTCAAGGACTGTTTCCTCCGTAACATGTAGGTTCACACACCCTTCCCTCCCTGCCCTACCTTGGACTCTTTGATCCATTCCCCACTGTCTACTCCCCCGGTTGCTTGTCACTCCCTTGCTGCCAATTACCCCCATTGCACTCCTGTGCTTGCTCCCCGCTCCCCTTTTCTCTGCTTTCCTCACTGTATTGTTCCCCCTATGATTGGAAGACACTCTGTTGCTCCCTGAACATAGGTTCATGGTCAATTGATGCCCTTATGACAATTAATACAGTGACATCGATTGATTACATATGGTGTAATTTCTTGTGTTTCTGTGTGTCGTGTGTATGTGTGTGTGTGTGTGAGTGTGTGTGTGTGATGGTTGATACTCACCAATGAGCCAGGTGTTGCCAAAGGTTCCAGATACCAGGCTCTGGTATATAAGGGAATGTTGCAAGATTTAGATTTCATGCATGCATCCTGGGTAGTTGGCATTCACATGCATGATGTGTCCCTTGGTATCACACATCACCTGCACATTTATTAAATGCCAATGTTTCCTTTTGCAATATATGTTCTCTGTGTCTCGAGTGGGTTTTAGCGCTACATGGGTGCAGTCAATGACTCCCGGGTCCCGGGCGAGTATGCAACTGCAAAGATTTCCTGGCAACCTCTCTGCCTTGCCTGTAGTGTGTGTGGCATGTCATTGTGCCTATGCACATGTGCTAGGACGAAGTGCACGACCTGGTGGAGGCACCTTGATGTGTGGGCTGTAATATACCCCCAACAATGGTTGTTGTACGCTGGAATGATCCAGTAGCCAGAGATGTCACAGCCTGTGAGTACATGGTGGGTGATGTCAGGTCATTCTCCCACTCCCTGACCAGGTCTGTGATGGCATGGGGTGGCAAGCGGTATCTTCTATGCACCACCTCATCTGGCATCCCAAATATTGTTGTTCGGGGATGGAAGATTCTGGCCCTCCTCTTCCTCCTCCTTCCATGTAGTAATATCAGTGCTAGTAATGCTGGATCCGGCATTGCGGCAATCCTATATTGGTTGGGCTGCATTCCACTTTGTATGTGTGGCCTTTAATTCGCTTTGTGCTTTGCGACGGATGGTGGTAAGATCATTCTCCTTTTGAAGTCAGGAACAATAGCGCAATTGCTTCTGTGTATAGTCTATGCTTAGCGCTTGATGGGGCATGTTGTTTGCATGGAGCATCCCTCTCCATGCCCATGTTTTCCCCTCATTTTCCTCCTTTAATGAGGATTTTGCATATTACGCTCTCTTTTAATTCTTTGCCTTGGCCCTTCTCCCGTGTGCCCTGCTAAGCACTCCAGAAGGACGCAAATTGGGAAGGGACAGCGCAAAGGCTGATGCGTAAAGTGGTAATCAGCATTTAGCATATCGCAAAGTGTACTTTTGCGTCGCAGAGTCCCTTTGCACCATGCTAGTCTTTTTGTAAATTAGACCCATGAAGTCTAAGTGACATCAACATCACGTTTATGTAACCAAGAGAAATCGATTTCTCTTCGGTGGCGTGGTGTTCGTGTTTTTCCTAAAGTTTCTATGCGCACACATCACACAATGCAACACATTCTGCGCATGAAACGTGTTTGAGGAAACACTGTGTTTGAAAGCAAATTTCCTTTTACAATTCGTAGTCATTTCCCATGCCTCGGGACCATTGTCCTGCTATCAGGTTTCCTTTTATGCATGAAGTTTTGTTTTCATTAGCATTTGATCATATCGCTCAATCAAAATATGCTTTGCAATAGAATAAAGAATACTTTTGCAAGAATTGTGCATTAAACAATCAGAACAGAAAAGGAGATGCGGATATTAAATGAAGTTGAAGCGATTATTTTTCTTCATGTTACAGTACTCATGCCATTCACTTTTCTCAACCCCATCATTTGTCCCTATTCTAAAGTACCCCCCTATAAACATTATAAGGATATTGTTAGAGGAGTTTTGTGACCGGATAGATGAACGAGTGCGAAGGCTGAGTTTTTTTTAATGAGGTCACTTAATGCCAGGTTGATTTGCAAAATCCTTGTTTGTGTACCACAAGGGTTATTTTTATTCCTTTTAATATATTACTGCAGCCTAAACCTCTTTAATGCTTGGTCTGTTGCTTAATTTAGTGCAAGCGATGTTCCAGTTGTTGCTACATATAATCAATAGATTATCTATTTGAAGGGGAAAACACCAATATGCATCTTTTTAAAGTGTGGAAAATACAGGTATAAGCAATTTAATACAGAGCATTTAAAAGATATTGGGCCTCAGTCTGAGGTCGACAGTAACCCACCAGTGCCACCGGCAGATTGCTGCCAAATCCGCTACCTGACTTCCCGGTGTCACCGAGACATTACAAGTCCCGGTAGCGCGGGAAGTCAGGCGGCAGATTGGCTAACTCCCCATTCCTGTGGAGTCCGATAGGACTCCATCGGGGTGGGGAGACGGAAGCACCGGTATCGTAGCTAACGGTGTCGGTGCTTCCATGTAAAGGTTGCCTGCATGGGTCGTTGCACCCAGCGAGCCTGTCCCTACCGGGCAAAATGGCCCCTGAAGGCAGACTTGTAGTGTGTCGGTCCAGAAACAAGGGTGCCAGTAAGCTTGAGCACGCTTGGTTCCAGACCGCCACACTTGACATGAGTGCCTTAACATGCTTATATAATGTTGCTTACCTGTGCTAAACCGCAACAGCGAACAAAATAAAGATACCATTATAAACCATTTTTTTTAAATGAATGAATGGCTGTCTAGTGTCACAGAAATGTGTTTCATAAGAAAGAAAGAAATCTGGAAAACCTGCATGGCTTTAGGTGCTTATGTGGCAGCTGGTGTCCTGCTCTGTTGTCTGACAAGAAGAAGGCATTGTGAAGTCACAATACAACTGTAATAAGTTATTACAGATATGTTACCAAGTTCATGCTCTTATTGTGAGCAAGTCGTGATGTCACTAGTAGATTGCAATGAGGACAATGTTTACAGGATCTAATATGGATATTCCATGCTTCCGTCTTGTATACACAGTTCTAACATTGCAAATGAAACTTGTGAAAATGTTCTACATCTTGTTACTTGTTGATAGTATATTATCTGTTGCAAAGTGAATTATTTTAGTACTTCGTGAGTTTTATTGACAAACTCAACAAAGGTATGGATTGGCTCTTGAAAAAATGATGAGAATTCTTATTATGGCGACAGGCACATTTTTGGATCAAAGGCACAGTTGGAAAAGGGGTTGGGAAGTGGTGATCTGGTCGTCCCTCTCTTTCTCATCCCCTGTAGAATTCCCCCCCCTTGCCAAGGCATACTTAATTCCCCGTTAGTGCTACAAGTCTTACTTTGTTTGTTTGTTTTTTACACATTTTCATTCATTATTCATTGTCAAACATTAGCTTCCAGATCCATGGTCGAAATTAATATAATTCCGACAAATCAAAGTTACATAACAACAACCAAAATAACTAAACACAAACAACAGCTTGTGATATTTCCAGGTATACATACATCAAGTCACATATATGTAAGTACCCCCTCTGGCAATTTAATGACTACTTCCAACATTTCAGCCATATCCTCCACCTTTCAAAGGGCAGTAGCTTCCCAAATATCCGAAACGTTCGTTGTTTAATCAAATACAAATAATAGTTGTTGCCATCACCTCTAGCTATCCTATTTCGTGCAAGGGGGCTTGTCATCTGAGGGGCAAAAAAATGCTTCTACAAGGGCACTCCAGGCCTCCATAATATCTGTAGTCTCACGGAAACCTCTGTGTAGGTCTCTATACCGGAATAGGTAGAAATGACCGCAAAAAAAGGTCCGACCGATACAAACAGTTCATAAATGCATGCCACCATAGGTTCTAACACCAAATGTTCTAACCTTTGGTGGCATGCATTCTAGGTAGGTAAAAAAAAAAAAGACTTCAGGGGCTGCGGGGGTGTCCCCCATAACACCCTGCTCACTACACTGTACAGTATAGTGAGCGGGGGTTGCAGGGAACACACCCGCAGCACACCTGAGAAAAACAAAAACAGGGGTGTGGGGGTGTCACAGTATACTGAGCAGGGGTTGTGGGGGGAAACCCCTGCAGCTACCTGAAAAAAATAAAAGAAAAGGACCCTGCGGCATCGGTTCCCGATCACGGAAGTGAAAGGGAACTGGCGCTGCAGGGACACAGAGCATCTTAAAAGGTAAGTAGGTTGTGTGTGGGGGTATATTGGGGTGTGGGTGGGGGTGTGGGTTTGTAGGGTTTTTAAATGTATGTTCGCATGGGAAATGTACAAACCTTTTGTGTTGTGTACATTTCTGATGCAAACTTTTCTGTCGCAGACTTTTCCTTGATGAAAAAATCACGTATATCCCTCTATACCACACTGCTGTTTCAGCTGTGAGCCACCTTTTCATATCCTCCCACCAAACTTCAAAAACATTTCCATGACATAGCTATCCTATGTTTTGCCAAAAGGGGGGTGAGTTATCATATCGGGTGTCACACAAAAAACTGCAGTGTACGTAGGCTGCACCTTTGATCAATACAAACATAATGTATTTTATTTCAGTGTTTTTTATAACGTGGCTAATACCGTACCGAGTTTGGTTACTAAGCGCAGATCCGGGAATCGAACCTCTGTTGCTTTGCGTGGTCTTGCTTCCAAGACCAGCGTGTTGCCCCTGTGCTATCCTCCATCGCCTATAGTTGCTCAAGGGTGCAGCCTATTATCGATTCTAACAGAGCTGCCATTTCCAGGCACCGCCTCTGTGGCACCGGCAGACCCCTGCTGCTACATATCATTAGCAGGTTATTAGCACGTGCCACTGTCGGGCTTGCACTGCTGAGTGAAGTAAACATCCCGCCTGGCCCGTTACCTGTGTCACGGGCCGGACGGGGTTGTTTACTTAACTCAGTGGTGCCGGCCAGACAGTGACACCTGCTAATGATGAAATGTAGCAGCAGGGGTCGGCCGGCGCCGCAGAGGCGGTGACTGAAATGGCAGCTCTGTTAGAATAAATAATAGGCAGCACCTTTGAGCAGTTGCGTTTGGATTGCTCAAAGATGCAGCCTATATGGTGGCTTCACTCGGGGGTTGGGAGGCATACTCTGTGAGGGGTGTCACCCAGTGTGGTCAGCACCCCCATCCCACTAGTGATGCCACTGATAAAATCTAGTCAATCTATGCAGCGTCATATACATCTTATGTAGTACATTCAGCTGCATTAATCTATATCTGGCGTTCCTTGAGACCTGTTTCCCATAAACAAGGCATTATCCCATTCCTCATCCTTTAAAGTCAGTCCAAATCATTATTCCCATGCTAGCTTAACCAGAAGCATCATATCCACCATGACAGTCAACAATCTACCATATAGTCTAGGCCCAGAGTCGCTGTTGTGTTCTTGATTTCGAATGTGATGCCCCGGCTCCCCACACCTTTGCATCCTCTTAGCACCACATTCAAAGTAACACCGAGCCATGGATGCATTCGACGATCATCTTTATTTCCCTCTCCAGTTTCTGTTCCCAGGCTCTAGTGGCCCTTTCTCTTCTTCCATCAGCCCTGTGCCCTGTCCTTCCTTTCCTCCCTTAAGGTGGTCCTCTGTTTAAGGAGGGCTGTCCTTAATCGTTCTAGACACTGGTCTCCAGCCATCCTCCAGCTCATACATCTATGCTAGCGTTTCGTCCCTTTGTGGTTCTGCAGTTAATTCCACCCACATTCCTTTGGAGATTTTCATCAATCTCATGTACATCAAGAATTGTCCCAAATGTAACCCATATTCCACCCTTGCTTCCAGGAATCCCCTTAATGTCCCGTCTTTAAAGACATCTCCTCAAGTGGCAAGTCCCAAGTTTTCCCACACCCTCATACACTTAAGTTCATTTCCATCCCCACCCATGATCGCCGACAACAGGCTATGTGGAGAGTATGGGTCTCTTACCTTAAGTAACTTCAGCACCCTGTTCCATATCTTCCTGCCCAGCAATAAAAGTGAAGGTCTAAACAGCAGTCAATTCTCTGATATCCGTAAGGCCTCTTTCAGCATAACTGGCTTGATAACTGTCTGAATCAAATCTGTGTCTATTGTCGCCTCGTCTGACAGACACCCAGACAGGAGCTGCATTTGGGCTGCCAAATGATATAATTCATAGAGTCATCAACGCAATCTTGTGCCTCCCTAGACCCCTTTACGACACCCTCAAACACCATAGCAGTGTTTTGCATATGCACATTCGCAATACCATGATATATATTGATTCCTAGGTATTGAAAAGAATCCACTACCCATCTAATGCCAAGCACTGGTAATTCTTCCATTTTCATCGTGGCTACCGGAAATTTGTCCCTACTTGCCAAAATACCTGAGAGTTCAGCCAAGTAGTCCAACACCTAGATAATAAGTGGCAAATTATCTCCTGGTTTCTCCAGGTATAAGAACATACCATCTGCATACAAAGAAATAAGATGCTTTGTCCCATCTACCGTTATTCCCACCACATCAAACTCTTTCCTCACGTACACCGACAGTGGCTCCAATGCCAAAATAATCAACTTTGGCGACAATGGGCAACCTCGTCTTATACTCCTATGCAACTTCCAGGGTGCTGATATGTATCTGCCAGTCTTCACCCAAGTCATAGGTCCTCATTACGACGTAGGAGGTAGCCATGGTGCTACTAGCACCATGGCTACCCCCTTACCGCATTCCGGGTCCGGGTTCCAGAAATAGGGACTTACAGGGTCATTCCACCCTTGGAGGACCCGGTAAGTCCCCATTCTGGGACCATTCCCCATTCCCATTTGAGCACCCATAGGGCTCAATGGGAATGGAGCTAATAACGGTACCACAATTTGCGGTAGCGTTATTAGCTCTGAAGTCCCTTAACGGGTCCCATCCATAACGCCTGGTAAAACCAGGTGAAAAGGAAGGGACCCGCTAAGGGACCTCGAAATAGGGTGTTTAGGGATTACCGGCACCGGTGTCCTTACCGGTGCCGGTAATCCCTTACCACCTACCTCGTAATGAGGCCCATAGATTTGCTGTATATCATTTGTATCTATCTTAAGAACCCGTCCCTATCCACGGATTTACGCACAGTGGCATACATCCAGGGCCATTAAAGAGAGACCAGTAAACAGAGTCAGAGGCTTTAACAGCATCCAGAGAGGCAACCGCATAAAAAGCCTCATGAGACTGAGGTCTGTCGAAAACATAATGGAGCCTTCGCAGATTGAAGGAGGTATTTTTACTACCGAGCGCAAACCCTGTCTGATCTCGATGTATAATCGATTCAATCACCTACCGCAATCTCCCAGCAAAGAGAGCTGTCAGGATTTTAACATCCTGGTTCAGCATTGATAATGGACTATGCAACTTGCAGAATTGTTGCTGTTTCCCCAGTTTAAGAATCTGCACAAGCACAGATTCACATATGCTACCAGGTAAGCACCCCTCTTCATATGCAGTCTCAAATACTCTTTACAGTGTTGGTGCTAAAATATTCCCATAAAACTTTATAGAACCCGAAGCTAATCCATCACCCCTCAGCGTTTTGCCAGTTTTCAGAGAGGCAATTACCACAATTAGCTCCGCTTCCGTAAAAGTTCTTGCATTAACCTGGATAGCTCAATCTGGGACAGTGCAAAACCAATCTCTAATCCCCCTATAATTCCACATAACGATTTATAATATCTACTAAAGGTGTCGTTAATCTCAAATTGGGATCTCCAGCTTTTGACGCATTTGTCCACAACAGAGGATATCACATGACGAGGATTTGCTTCACAATTTGCCCGTTTTATCTCCTTCTCTGTGCATCCTTCATACGTGAACACTAAAATGGAAATAACGATTTATAATATCTACTAAAGGTGTCGTTAATCTCAAATTGGGATCTCCAGCTTTTGACGCATTTGTCCACAATAGAGGATATCACATGACGAGGATTTGCTTCACAATTTGCCCGTATTATCCCCTTCTCTGTGCATCCTTCATACGTGAACACTAAAATGGAAATAACCTAAGTCTTTCCCATGCACCCATGCATTTTTGCCAGAGGGCCCCTAGATCCTCCTCCCGAGAATCACCCAAATCCAATAAGCCTTCTAGCATCTTAATATTACTCTGTATCCTCTAGCTCTCTAGTCAGAGATTTCCAGATTTCACCCACCTTGGCTATAGTCTCACCACTCACCACCGCCTTAAATGCTTCCCAGCTACTCCCAATTCATCAACACTTCATTGATCTCAAATAACTCAATAATTTTATCCTCCAGATAATCTCTGAGCACCTCATCAATCAAGAACTCTGCCCTCATGCACCAGGTTGGCACCAAAGTCAACACCCCCCTTAAAAACTACATTGAAATTAATGGAGCGTAGTCCAATATTTACCTACCCATATATTCCACATCAATGAATTCACTCAGATGTTCCACCCATGAGAATAGATAATCAATGCATGTGTGTACTCCATGTTGGACAGAATAATAAGAGTGCCTCCTACCTCCCACATTATGCGCTCTCCACATGTCTTCCAAAGATAAATCCTCCAATACTTCATTAAAAGTCCTAGCCAGTACCGATGGTGTCTCATGCTTATCATCCGATCTGTCTGGAATTTAATGTGCAGTTAAAATCTGCACCCTGAATCCAGAAAGCATCTAGTGCATGTGTCAATTTGACATACAATGAGAGAAAAAAGCCAGAAGCAGCATGATTGGGGGCATACGAGTTAACACTGCACACCTCCCTATGTTCCACATAACCACACACCACCACCAATCTCCCCTCATCATCCGAACAAACATCTATCATCCAGCAATCGATATAAGGACTCCTCTAGCATATATAGAATGGCAAAATCCATATCCCACTCCACCCCATTTCGCTACAACATCATTTTGTTAATCTTTCAATAGATGAGTTTCTTGAAGTAGAGCAATCTTTACCTTTTTCCTACGTAGATAGGATCCAGCCCTATTTTGTTCAAGAACGCTGTTTAACCCACAAACATTCCATGTTATCACCTTAATATTTGACATTTATGCAAAAACAGCTCAGTCTCCATTTTAGCCGACCCATCTTCCCCCTCAGTTCCCCATCTATTCGGACTCCATATATTTTGGGAGGTGCACTAGGCTTCTGCATTTTGTTTATAAAACATCATTCCCATCGGCTGACTTGTGGCTTTGATTCAGTACACCTATCCACATTGAGCTGGTCTCACCATATCTAGACATATATAGACTCTCTTGTGCGCCTTTTCCTGAAACAACCTTCAGCAGAACCTACCTGCCCTGCCAACTACCGCCCTATTTCCATCACCTCTTTCCTGGGGAAGCTGCTATGGAATCTGCATTGCCCCAACTCAACTCACACACCAAACCTGTTGGTGGTCATCAATCTGGATTCTGAGCATTCAGAGGCACGGAAACTTCTTGGTATCTGCCTATCTGCCTATCTGACATCCAGTCCTGGTGCACCTCCAACAATCTCTGCCTCAACGCTTGTAAAACTGAGATCCTTCCTGTCAGGACCCCTGCTCCCTCCTTCATCCCACCACTCTGGCCTTCCTCCATGGGCTCTCCCCCCTGCTCCCTCTTCTGAAGCCAGAAACCTTGGAGTCATCTTCAACTCCTTTCTCTCCTTCCTCCCTCACACTCAGGACATTGCCAAGAAGTCCCACTTTCAGCTCTTTCTTCTCAAAGGAATTCTCACTTTTCTCACTTTCCCCCAGAGGCTCAATGCTACTCGAGCCCTGATTCTCTGTAGGCTTGATTATCACAATAGCCTCCTCCTGAATGTACCTTCTTCCCCTCTGTGACCCCTCCAGATAATCCAGAATAGGGCAGCGATACTTATCCTTGGCCTTAAGCCCAGGGACTGCATCTCTCCTGCTCTAAAAAGTCGTCACTGGCTCCCGGTTTCTGCACAGATTAAATTTGAATCCCTCCACATCATCAACAAGGCTGTATAGGCCCGGGGACCACACTATCTTCAATGTTATCTTACTAAATATTGTCCCTCTATACCACTACGTTCCTCTGGAGGAAGGCAGGTGGTCGATCACTTTCTAGAGCTGGCTCCCTCCTATGGAACAACCTCCCCTTGCCTCTGCTCCTTGATCAGGACTTTCTTAAATTCTTTTTTAAATTCTTTCCTCTTTACCTCCTCCTTCCCTTCCTCTCTCCTCTGCTAATCCCACAGTTGCTGTGATTGGTGTCTGGGGGCCCCCATGCATCCTCCGGGCCCCTGACCTCCAACACCCAATCGGCCCAGCTCCTGTCAACCCTCAGCACTTGCCTTGCCACACCCTCCACCCTGGAAGTTAGCACTTTCTCCTAGCATGGCACTCAACAACCTAAGCACTTCATCTTGGCTCACCCATGACCTCGGATTCCCCAGCACTTATGCCCACTGCCCTCTTCCTTGCTGCACTTGCACGTTCTGAATTCTCACAAGGCATAGTAGATTCGTCCTTTCTTCCTTTTCCCTCCAGTGCGCCTATTAAATATTGTGTTTTGTAATGTATTTCATTCCCTTGTTCCCTCCCCTCACCATGTGGATGCTTTGAAACAGTATTTTACTTGCTGTTTAAGTGCCTAACCAGCAAACCATAAATACATAAATAAATAAACCAAAAAAATACACAGAAGTAAACAAAAGGCTGAAAAGTGTAACAGCATTCAAGCCAACCTGCCCTTTCCGCCCAACAGGGAACAGAAACCCAGGGAGATAACAAGGTACCCAAAATAAGCGTATCTTGTACAAAATATAAAAAAAGTCTGGGGGCAACTAGCCACATCCATAGGACTATGCCTGATGAAATTCCACTTGCAAGAACGGTCACAGAGACTCCCAGTAATCATTCAACCTCTTGTAATGTGGGTTTTTCCCATTCCATCAAGAGCACCCAAGTCCCATTTGGAGTAACATATCTCAACAGCGACCCTTCAGAAAACAAGCAGCTTCCAATTTCTCCATCACCCATTGTTGGTATTTAGACCGGCGCTGAAATCCCAATGTTGTCCATCTATTGGTTTGCATCTTCTGGATTTTCAAAGAATGAAGCCATTCCTTCATGAAGCACCTTCAATTTTGCCGGATATATTAGCATATATGTTAGCCTCTGTTGGTGTAGCCTCTCTTTAGTAGGAACAAACACGTTGTGTTTCTTCTGCACTTGCGCCATATAGTCTGGGTATATCGCCAATGTGGAAGACCTTCTTCTTATGCTGACACCTTCTCTTGAGAACTTTAGGATCTGTTCTCTATTCTTGAAATATAATACCTGTGCTATGATAGGTCTTGGAGGGGCGCCTGGTGGAGGACGTATCGTAAGAGATCGATGTGCTCTCTCTATCATGAACCCATGTGAGAGCATACTCGGACCAATTTCTTGCAATAATACATTTTCAATGTAATTAGTCGTGTCTCGCCCCTCCTCTCCTTCAGGAAGTCCCATAATGCAGACATTATTAGGTCCATAACTCTCTTCAGCATCCTCAATCCAATATTCAAGTATTTTATTTTTTGCCTGGAGGTCCTCCACAGCATACTTTGGCGTCTCCACAGCTTATGTATTTTCAGATAGATTGGCATCAGTATTGCAACTCTATCAGCTAGCGACCTAACATTCTGTGACAATAAATTAACAGCTATCTTTACTTCATCAATTTTGAATTCAATCGAAGCATGTAACGCTGCAATAGCCTCAACGACTTTATCATCATCACCCTGCTGACCTTTGTCTTCCTCCCTTTGACTGGACAGTACTGAGGGGGCCCGTAGCTGAGCACTTTTATTTGAGTTTGAAGTTAGACATGTATAAACCCCCTGCTACCCGTTGCTGTGATAATGTCCCCGGTCAGGTTGTCAGGTCACCCAAGGGCCTGGTTTATCATGTGTCTCCCACCTTGTGTGGTGCTCCTCAGTTAAAAAGACACCAGTGCCCATACAGATTGAGCTAGGTTTAACGTCACTTACTAGTCACTCAGAGTAGGCTCGTAATATCAGGCAGTGGATACCTGAGTGGATACCCGAGCCCTCCACTCGTTATACAAGTAATATTATGGGCTGTCATAGGCCTGGACTGCGCTGAACGCCCCAGTGGCAGCCCAACAAAGGCTGCCTCACCCTTTTGCTTGATCCACCCATCTCCTCGCTCTGAACCTTGCTGTAGGACTGCGTGTAGTGGGGCTGGTCTGACCCCCGTAGGCCTGACCTCACAGCAGGTGCACCCTATTCTGTACTCCCAACATGGACTTGTGTTCACATATGACAAGGTTCTCTATTACATGATCCGCCATCGGCCATCCTCACTCGTCAAATACTTCCACCATCTTGGACTGCAAACTTCACTCTCTAGCAGGGGTCCACTTAACCGGGCAAGCACTTGAGTGTGCAGGTATTCTGCCAGCAACGCCCCATCTCCGCCGTCTGAGGGGTCAGTGTCACACAATTTCTTCATCAGTTACAGGATTGTGCCCAGGACCCTACATCTACAGCATCTTCACAGCATACTGGCTAGCCATCTCCCGCAGTCCCACTGTCTTACTTACACTACCAGTGAGCTCCTGAGATGCTGGCTGTGTAATCTCCCTCAGGGACTTCTTAACTGGGCCTACAATATCGAGGGTTAGTTCTAATGGGTGGTGTATGTGGGGCATTCGATCTTCAATGCTTCTGTATCTTCGAACTACTCTCCTCTGCCTACGCTCCTCAACCCACCATCTCTCCTTCCCACGTCTTTCTCCCCTGTCTCTCCAAAGTTTTTCTCTTTCTCCATTTTCCACATATGTCCACCATCCAATGTTGCTAACTTCCATCAATCTTACTACTATTTCCTACTCCACTTCTCCATGCTACTACTCCCCTCCTATACATTGCTTCTCCTTCCTTCACACTACTACAGTGTCCTTTGCACTACTACTTCCTCCTCATGAATATCATCCCATTCCACAGTACTGCTTCTCTCCCCTCACTACACTATTACCACTCTCCTCCTCTCTGTACTATTTATACTCTCCCCTTTCCCCCCAATACACCCTTCTATTCCCCAAATTTAGGGATATGGTTCTCTGCTCACTCTTCTACTACTACTACACAGTCGCTCAATGTTCTCATCGTCTCCCCACTTCTCTCCTGCACCCTCTCTTTGTAACCAACTCTAACACCCCTCTCTACTAGCCTACCTCTCTTCTATCAATCACTCCCATGCACTCTAAGTACTACTAACCCACTCCCCTACTCCAATTTCGCACACTATCTTTAGCTCTATTTCTCTCTCAATCACCTTCTATACACTGCGCTCATACACTCTCTCAATCACCTCTTCCCACACTAAACTACACTATACTATGCACAACTGGTAGCACTCTCTCTCACAAAGACTGTGGGCCTCATTACGACCCAGGCGGTAAGTTACCGCCTGGGTCGTACCTTTACCACCATGGCGTAAACTACGTTTACGCCATGGTGGTTGGCGGACTTACCGCCCCATTCCGAGGTTGGCGGGGCGGTAAGTCCCCAATCCCCATTTACCCATTCCCATTTTTGCCCCATAGGGCATAATGGGAGTGGGGAAGGCGTTAATTACGCCACCGTAAATTACGGTGGCGTAATTAACAACAAGGTCCCTTAGCGCCATGGATTTTAACACCTGCTAAAAGCAGGTGTTAAATCCTCCATGGCGCTAAGGGAACTCGGAATCAGGCGGTAAGGGCCGGCGCTGTTTACGCTGCCGTAAACCCCTTACCGCCTGGGTCGTAATGAGGCCCTGTATGTTTACTAAGCTCTGCGATCAGCTCTCCTGCACTCCACTGCACCGTCCGCCCTCTGCCTGGACTCTTGGTTTACCTTCATCTCCTCCTACGACCCACCCAACAACCTACAGTCTGCCTCACCTGTGTTAGGGAGAATTCTCTTATAAGGCTAATTTCCCAAACCTAGTGGGTCCCCCAGCAGCTTTGCTGGATTTTTGGGGTTTGTTTTTTTCTCCTGCTAAGAGTGAGACTCTTTCACTCCCACTCTTAGGCATGATTTGAGGTATGTCTTTGACTTGTTATGTGCTTATGGGCTATGGGGTTCCCTTTTACTCCATATGGTATCATCTGTTTTTCTGTATGTGTGGTACACAGCACCCTCAGTGCAGTACCACAGGGGTGTCACAGTGACCCCCAAACATAGACTCCATACCCTGCGACTGACTACTGTCTCCCAGGGCATGTAAAGTCACCATTGGCTTTACTAGTCCAAAATTGTGAACACAACCAGTACAAACCATCATATTGTGGAAGTACTGGTAAGGGGTAATTCGATTGCCCCTGGGTCTGTTTTCGAGGGGGCACGTCCTGTCCCCCCTTGTCGAGTTTCTGGCTGGTGGCAGTGTTTACCACGCAAAATATTCCACCGGAATATTCTCTACGGGAGTTTTGGTGCACTTTTGGTGTAATGTTAAAGATACCGCCGGTTTATTTATTTAATATTAAATCAATGGTTGGGTCTTTTTGCCAGAACTCGATTCTAAAATGGCATGTGTTTCCGTCTCTGTAACTCTGACCAAGGTTGAGCCCTTTCTTCCACTATTTTGGCGGGCTTCTCCACAGTTTCCTCCTCGACGAGATCTTCTCTTCCCCTGGTCGGAACCACAAACTTCAACCACTGCCAGGAACAACTGCCCCCGCTGGAGCTTCCTTCCTCTTTAAGGTACTGTGTCCTGCCTGACCTCCCTTTCTACAGATTGCTAAAGGTGACCCTTAAATCCTTGGCTTCTAAACTGGGTTGGCTCCAGGCCTTCTAACTTTATCTTCTGACTACCCCAACCTCTTTTGAACACTCTGCAAAGACTTTCAGTGCACTTTTAACCGTGTGATCCTGGGCACATTCCGCTTGGCTCCCTTAAAGTGGGCCTAGCCTATGAACTTTGGCTCTACAGTATAACCTGCCTTTCTCCCCTTGCTCTGAACTCTTAAAAGTGTTGGGAACTGTTTTATTTTATGTTCTGCCTTTTCTCTCCCTTTTTAACCTAAACTATTGGAGTGCCATCTAGGGTAAGCGCTTACTTCTGTCTAAACAAATAGTTGTGCTTTAACCCTGACTTGTCTGATAATTATCAAGGGAGGTGTGGATACTTACCTGACAGTGTTTTAGATTACTTTTCATTGAGAGTGCTAGTGTATTACCTAAAGTGTGTTTTAAATAAATAACCATATACTTTTTATACAAAGCTATGGTCAGTGTTTGTTTGCTCTACTGTGTTTTGGTCCTATTGTGTATACTCTGCATACTGCCCTACTCTTCTTGAGAGAAGTCTGACTGCTCAGCCACAGCTACCAGGTAAATCTGGGTGGTGCAGACTGCTACCAATTGGGTTTACTGCTGCTCCTGTAGTCTTAATCTTTTTGCAGTGTTCCCCAAGGGAACTGCACAGGATTCTGCCTAACAACCTGCTATCTGATAGTACAGCTGTTGAATCTTCAATATGTGATCTCACTTTAATTTTTCAGAACAAATCTGCAAATTGGGAAAGTGCTTCTAGAATAAACCAATCCCTGACACTATTGGGCAGCCAGAAGGAGGATAAAGACCTTAAAAGTCTGCTTCTTTTTAGATTGGAGTGTAAGGGAAGGGTCGGACTGGGACAGGAAATAGGCCCGGACACCCAAACAAAAGTGGCCCACCCCTCGCCTCAAAGAAGTGGCACACCCCTCGCCTCACGACCCTTGACCTCAGATGACATCACCGGAAGTGGTGTCATTTGTCCCCACCCCACGAAAAATATGGTTATGATTTCACTAATGTGATATAAATTTTATACAAGAATGGATCACCATATGTATCATTAATATCTGTGTGTATGGATCCATATTGTCAAATTACTGTGAATGCAAGCAGACGTCCAAGGCCAAATGATAATATGCACTTACCCTTAAGCTATTTTTTATAGAACAAATATGCATACAATATCACCCAACCTGTGTTGGTACTCATTTATCCACCTAAGAAGGATGAAAGGGCGAGATGGCCTTTCAGGGATTCGAACCGGCAGATCAAACATGCATCGCAGCAGTGAGCGCTCAACCCACTGAGATATCATATCGGCTATAGTAAAATGAACAATTATTTTGTAGTGGATACCATTAAACTGGTAACTGAGATTTAACAGCAGCCTGGTAAGTTCATCTGCAGGTCTGGTGCAAAGTTGGCCACATGTCAAGCCTGCATGCATCTACTTTCAGGCTTCAGAGGTTGGCAAAATAGGGAAAGCAGCGCACTCATAGGACATCCCATACTCTGAGCAATCGTTACCTCATGCATGCAAACAAACATCCTGAACAGCATGCCAGGGAGATGGGAAAGATGAACAGATTACAACAAAGCATTCATTGTGGCAGAATGAAGTCAATGGCCACTTGATGTGCTATGGTCAAATATTTCTACACTGTACAGAAGCTTTTAGGCACAAGGATTTTGCCAAGTGATCGAGGACACTGAGATGGAATGTCTTGTGATGATCATTACAGAGACCACAGCAGAAAAAAAACATGCTATTACTGCAACCTGCGAAAGGCAAAATATGTTTATCACTAATATCACTAATATATATGTATCACTAATACAACAGCACAGCCACTACAGAGGGCACCGTGACCCCTGGAGTGGCGGCACAGTGACACCCGCCAGCCCCGGCCCCTTAACTTTGCATGCAGCAGCAGCATGTGAATAATGCCTGCATCATAATTTATGGTGCACACATCATGCATGCAAATCAATCATCAAAGCGAGGTAACATGTGTTACCTCGCTTTGATGAATTATGCCCTTGCAGGTGTTTTTTGTCTCTTAAAAAATGTAGAAAAAAAATTCCACTTCTTTTTTTTTCAATTTTTTTTTTCTTTTCGACCCGGCCCAGGCGTGGGGAAAAACCGGCCCCCACTCCATAGGGCCGAAGGGACCAATCCGACCCTGCGTAGGGGCCTCTTCTATGATTGGGTTCATCAGCCTCTTTACTTCAGCTGTCCCATGACACGCCTGCCGTCGCTAACTGGAGCTGTCTTTAAGGAGAGTTTTAGCCATTGTGGCAGTCCTATTCATAACAACTATGTCCTTTCCTTTGTCAGCAGGTTTAATTGTTATGTCTGCATTTTGCATTATCATCTTAAAGCCAGGCGATCACGTTTTGTCAAATTGTTGAGTGTATCATTTCTATTCTGTTCTATTTCGCCCAGTCTTTTAAAGAGTTCCTTTTGAAATGTTATTTATTCTGCACTAATGTTTGGTGGAGGGGGTAACAAGTAGATGGATTGTGCAGACCGGTTGTTTCTTTATTCTCATTTAGATCTAAATCCCTAATATATTGTTTTTGGCTAATTATTCTTATTATTATAATTCTTTTCCTTTTCTGTTTTAATGTTTATTTTGAAACTATCATGTTATGAGTTGTACTTGTTGATTATTCTACAAAAAGAGATTTGATAAAAGTGTTCAATAACAAAAACAAAAATAATAGTAGGAATAACCTGTATTCATTTATAAGTAAGTCTTCTGCCATTTCATTATTTCAATTTCACATGAGAGAAGGCCCCCACAAAGCACATGCACCTACTTCGTTATAGTGAGATTTGTAAGCACAAATCAGTCTTTTGGGAACTTCTTCTGTTACTTACACCTCTTTTATGTAAACCTGTTGGGGAGTTTAAGAATAATGCACAATAAGGGTTTCATTTGTTATCTACAGAAAACCTGTGGTAAAGCTGATCCCTATAGAAGATCTGCTTCCTCCTTTCCACAGTCTGAGTACTCAGTGCTCACAAGCAAGTGACTTATTTATTAGTTGTGTACTTCCTTGCTGTTACACATAAACCTGATATAAAATATAAGACAGTAAGCCATATTTAGTCAAATACTGTCATGCACCTTAACCTTGCCGCTAGAGGATAGTCGCATACCTGAAGAAGGCAATCAATATTTTGTATTAAGTCTAGAGTATGATTGTGCTGACTATTAAAATTGTTATGGCACCGCATGCTCAATTTTAGGACAAGGTTTAAAATCACATCAGATTCCTTTAACTTTCATTAGAGGGTGATTAATAGTGGGTACTTTTACCTAACAAGGCACAAAGAGCGAATGGAACTTCCTGATCAGAGTGTCTGCACAATACCGTAACCCAGGGGCAGAGATCTCTCTACTGGGGAGAATTGCGCTGTTTCATGCATCACCTAGTCCTAGTGTACTCTGCTCCTTCCTGTCATCTTATAATATGTCAGTCTACTTGAAGGAGTGGCCTTATTCTAGCAGAGCCCCATATTCTTGTACCTGCTCCACCTGCTTAGGTATATACCCACTGTTCCCCCTGGTAGCCAGGTGATGTTGCATGCCCCATGATTTTATTCCTGAGGGATTTCTTGATCCGGGACCGAGGCATACAATGGGTGGCTGCTATATTTAACCTCCTTTACCCCAGTCCCCATGGGAACCACAGCTGCATAGGGGGGCATTGCACTTGTAAAATAAAATTGCTGTTAACAGGAGATGGGCTACAACCTGAGTTCTTACCTTATTAACAGACACATACACCCAGGTGGATTTTATAGGGATCCCAATGGGAACCGCTCTCTATTTATAAAAGAAACACATATGCACTTATTACTAATTAACTATTCCATTTCTAAAATTCCCCTGACGTGGGTTCCCTCTAAATGGGCATCTGCTCCGTCAGTCCACCCTTCCTTGGAGTGGTCATAGTTAGACCCATATTGTGGGACTAACGGAACATACCACCTGTCTAATCCCTGGTACCACCCAGTAAAGCATGAGGCCAGACGATGGTCTCAGTGGGCCGTAGGCGGCCTCAGGCAGGCCACCACTTCCTTCTTCTATCTCATGCTAGGGTACTTTACTCTGTCTAACATCTGCAACATCTTTCCTTCCTCTACTCCCTCATTAATCCTCTATGCTTACACCTACTAAACATCTAACCTACTTAACATTTCCCATAATATCCCCCTTCTACTTAACATTCATACCATTTATAAATATATACACTACCCAACATAACACTTTCTAAACACTTCAATAAATATATATACTTTAACACAAACAATGACATACAACATATAAAGCATCATCGCACAATGGTGGTGACTGCTGCAGTCTCTGAACCCCTTTTAGTACCTTCATGGGTCTGTCCTATTGGTGGTTGCTCTGGCTGTGTGTGTCCTGTGCCCTGATGGAACTGGGGTGTGGCCCCACTTTTCTTTTGTCTGGGTGGCCTTGTCCAGCACTGAAATTACCACACACCCCTCACTCCTCTAAAAAATGAATTGGCGGCCCTCTGCCAATGTAGGGGCTTGGCCACAGCAACCACCTGTGGCCCTGTGGCACACTGATTATTCTCAGTGGGCCCTGTGGCTTGGGGGGACCTCCAGACATCCCTCCCATGCACTGGGAACCATCTTCAGTTCAGGTGGCACCTCTGTTGCCATGGGAATTCTGCCATTCTCACCACCACGCCCCATGACCTGCTGGAGTCTTCGACCCACTCTCTCTGCATTGCATCAGAGCAACGCAGGGTGTGGGCCACTTCCCTTCACGTGGGCTCCCTCTGTCGCAGCAGCCCAAGACTTTTCTTCACCAGTGCTGCTACAACGAGGCAGCCCGAGACTTCAACCCCGTGGTCTCTTTACCCGGGTTGCCAGGAAGGGGGTGCAGGGGCTGGGACTTTTCTTAGCTGCCATTCTCCTCCCGCCCACCTGGCAAGTGCGGCCTGGGAAGACAAGATGGGCTGACTTGGGGGCATGACCGGTCTGCCTCTTGCGGCCCTGACTGGGCAACTCTTCTATCTTCGGTCCTGTCAGTCCTGCGCACGCTGCCTGGCCATTTAACCCTGCTGAGCCTTTCCAGACTGGCCCCTGGGGAGGCCAATCCGGTGCTATGGCCCTGTGAGTCCCAGGCTGCTCCTGACATGCAGTCCAGGCCCATGCTTATCAAGCCTGGTCGCCCAGCTCACGCCGCCCGGCAAGGAAGGTCCTCATGACATGGGGGAACACTTGAGGCTGCAGCCCTCCCCCACCCCAGGGAGGTACTGCAGCTCTTTTTACTGTCACTTTTTTCCGAATTCGTAGATTCTTTTCTATCCTGCCCAGTCCATTCTTGTCCAGTGAAGTTCTGCTCCTTTGTTCTTTCCTTCTTTTTCTTTTTTAAATATTCCACCCAGCCCCATGGTTTGCTGGATTAATCTGTCTCCACAGATGTCCTGAGTACCTGTCCTAAAGCCTTGCATGCTTGTCCTGATGGTTGGGGGTGTATTTCCCGAGCTAGACCAAAACACAGGTGTCCACCCACTGGTGGAACACCCATGTCCCCTGCACACCAAACTGTTAATGTAATACAATCAACATGTACGATTATTTAAATAACCATAATTAGTCATAATCCCTCTTTTTAGTAATCACTTTCAGCAATAAGCAATATATCAACAGTCTTGAATGTTTCTATCAGTGTGATATCACCAATTCTTTTTGTATAATTATATTTTCAATATGTTTTTAACAGAACAAGAAACTTTAAAAAAAAAAGAATTCAAAGTATCCACATTAGGTAAATCCCATGCTTCCCATCGTAATCTATGCCGCACAGCCCCCTTCAGTCCTTATTACAACGCTCTTTAGATGCTCATCAGAGTCTCAAAGAGTCCATAGAACCTGAAGGGAATCAAAGCCCCTAAAAATAGAGAATGCAGATCACCCCCGCGCCCCCACCCCAGAATAGTAGAGTAGCAGAAACCTGCAAACTACTGTGGTACAAAGAGGAACTTGAATCTGCAGTATCGTCCAGGGGAGTGTATGCGAACAAAAGCAGCAACACTTTCTCATTATTGTAGTGATCTGGGTGCCAATATGTAGCTGCTGGTCAGATAGCACAGCGAGTACAGCGCTCACTTTGATATCCCAACCCACGTTTGAATCCGGGCAGGGCCAACTCAGCCTTTCATCCTTCCAAGGTCGATAAACCACCATGAGTAATAATAAGCAGCATTCAGATGCCTGAGGGTTCGTAGCGCTAAATAAAAGCAAATTATTATTATTATCTGGGAAATCTACACTAACGCAAAGCCAGGTTAATGTTAAAAAAATATTGCAGGTTTCAGGACACAGCGGATAACCTTTTTTAAAAAATATTCTTCTCTTTCCCTCCAATATATTGGTTATTTGGTCAGATAAGTATACTGAATGTTTCATTAAAAAGATGATGGCATATCAGTTTTGTGTATGTTGATGTGTGTGTGGGCAGAGAGGCCGTGGTGATTAGCAAGGGGGATCTCAGACATTAGTCTGAAACGGTCTCCCAACTGCCAACTTCCGGTCCCAGATGAGAAAGCAATTCTTGCACTGGGCCTATGGAACGGAACAGGAAGTGACGCAACATCGGATGGATTGGACAGTTCATGTGAGACCTCAGAGCTTCTGATGATGGATTTTCGAAAAATGGGTGGTAAGGCCTTGAGATGAGTAGGAACAGGAGGCAAATGACTTCCTCACAGGTATGACAGCCTGGACATAGACAATAACTAGGCAATGATGAGAGTGTGGAGAGCTTGCTAAAGGCTGGGAGGAGGCACCTTTGGAAGGAAGATCACAAAGAGAGGAGGTTGCATGGATGGAGCAGAATAGAGAATTCTTAAAGCCCCTTCAGAATTTCAGGCGCTCTTTCAACTGAGCCGCAGCGAGTTTTCCACCACATTGCCATTCCAAATTAGTTTCAAGTTCAACTACTGAGAAAACCTAATGACAGTGCGTGCTTCACAAATTGCTTTGATTGCCAGTTTACTTAGTGCTCACATATCCTTTCTCCAAATGGCCTCCTCAATGAGGATTTTTTCCCTGGGTATATTTATTTATTTAATCGTGGTTTTACATTTATTTTTTGAATGAGACATTTTAACCTTTTTTTATAGATATAATAGTGTATTGTGCTGACTACCCACACAGTCTACAGATTTAAATATGCACACAAGATAGTGGAAAAACGAAAACAAGAATACTCAAGATAACATAGTAATGTCACCGACAAACATGCATCACCACACACATTCCCAATAAACGGAAATAGTGTACCCATCACACATTTTTGCGAAAGGTACATTTCCTGCATGTTCCAGTTTTATTATCTAGTCCTGTATTTTTACAGGTAAAGTTCCATGAACAGTAAGACATGAAACATACTCCTGCTCTGGCAAAGCTAGAACGGAAGTCGAACGCTAGACTTGTTATGATGTACACAGATACCACCTTGCAATTACATGTTACCTTTTCTGGCAGACAGCAATTAACACAAGTCAGCAGTCTTCCAACCTACAGTTTTCTGTGTTATAATTACCTGAAAAGTAGTCTGCAGTTTCTCCTACTATAAGCGCTTCTTACCTCCCAGGCTGCGCTGGAGCCATGGAAGCTACACAGGCGCTGCCACACGGTCTCTGTGGGAGCCATAGAGTGCTAGGTTGGGGAGATCTCAATAACAGGCTCCACTCTGAAAAATGTTGCTCAGTGGAGTCTCAGCCTTAATTGATCGAGAAGGTACAAGTTGAAGACATTGTTATAAGTCTTTGTGAAAGGGAAGGAAAGGCAAAGAAATCCACATTGAGGCGCTAAATATGGACATTTGGAACCGAACTTCAAGCTAAATTTGAGTAATGTATTTATACATTTTCGAATGTGTTAATCAACATGACCAGATCATTTCCATCTTTTTCTGCTCTGGAAATGAGATGAGGTATCTGCAGAGGCACTAACTTGTTGGTTCTGGAAAATAGGTACACAGCAGGAAGATGGCGGCCCATGACTATCGGATACGTTTCTTTTCAATACAATTCAATTAACTGCAACATACTAGGAGCTGATTTCTTTGTGGTGAAAATGTACATACGTAGCTTACTTGATAGGAGGCAATCCACGGTTTGGAAAAATATATTTCTCCAAATTTAATTTAATTTGTTGGGAAAACTAGAAGTGTGCTTGAAAAATCATGATTCACTAGTCTACTCTAACACAGTAGAGTGTTTGTGTGAGGAAGTTACTGGCCTGAGGAAGGTAAGAGAGGATACACTTAATCTTCCCCAAAACCCACACTCATCTATTCATGGACAGATATGAGCCTCATGCACCCCAGAGGCCTCCTTGAACTTCCTGTTAGTAGCTTGGTTGAGTTCAACGCTAAACTCTGCAAAAGGGTCTGAGCTATCTGCAAAACAACACATAAAACAGTTAAAACCTAAACGTCGTTGTCTCAAACAAAGCAGAATTCATAGTATCAGTTTATTAATAACTATAAAATATTAAGGAAAAGGAATCAAAACTTCATCTGTCACAGTAATGACAATATATGAATAAGTCGTAAAATAAATATTTATTCCATTGTGCCATTAAAATCTATGTTGGCAGAAATATTTTTCTTTTTTTTTATTGTTATTTATTGGAAAACATGTCAGAGTACAGTGGGCTGTTTCCAGGACACATAGGTAGACTGATGTGTTGCTTTAAAATGGGTTGAGGTGGTAGGCATCGGACCATATGATCTTGTGGTGGGACGTGAGGGCAATGAGTTCACATATTGTTCCTCACAGTCTTGGGCCCAGGTTAGTGCGGCCATCCAGGCTTTATAGCTGGGTGGGCAGGTATGTTTCCATCTCTGAAGCACACATCTCTATATTCTATATTCTATAATCACAAATGCACACGTTTTCTTGTTCAGTATGTTGTCCCATACACCAAACAGAGCTCCCAGAGGGAGGCGTTCGAGAGGATCATCTACTATGTCGGAGAGAGTGTGTAGTACCTTGTCCCAGAAGGGCTCAAGTTGAACGCAAGATCAGAACAAGTGCATATGGTCAACTGAGTCAGCTCGGCATCTGGGTCAGAGGTGTTCTGTGTTCTGGGCAATTTTGCTTAGTTTTTGGTAGGTTTGTACAGTCCATTCAAGATCTTAAATTGCATATATCGGAACTGGAAGTTCAAAGAGACAAGTCTAGTATGTGTACACATGCGCTTCCATTGAGCATCAGATAGGTCCACCTCAGATTGTCGGACCACCTAATACATGCATTGGGGTGGGATCAGGTTGGCTGTTCAAAAGCATTCTATATAATGCTGACATTATCTTACAGGTGCCATAGGAGTTAGCTCTGCACATCACTTCTTCAGTTTCTGGGGGCTCGGGTGGGGAGCAAGGCCACAGCGAGTGTGCTGCCGCACGCAATCTATAGTATTGTAGTAGTTCTAACCCCGACCCAGTGTGTTCTTATCACCAGGATTGTGGTGTGATGAATTTTCCATCTGGGAACAGGTCAACAAGTGCTTTGTAGCCTAGCCCACCCCAGTGTGTCACCAGTGTCGTGTCCCAGGTGGTGCAATCCCGGGAGTCTCCATATGGGGAGCCATTTATAATATGGGCATATCCCGGTGCTTGTTGCCAGCATGTGGCGCCAGGCTCGTAGAGTGGCAGTGACTGGGTGGTATGGGGAGTCATCTTTATATGTGTGATTTATGAGTGTTTTGAGGTCTGATTCGCCGGCTGCTAGCCGCTCAAGTTTGACATGTGGTGGCTGTTGATTTCCCCTGTACCAGTAGGAGGCGTACTGGGCTTGTGCCACCATCCAGTATAGTTCTAGGCTGGGGCCCGCAAAGCCACCCTTGTCGTATGGCAGGGTCATGTCCAGCCATTTCTTCTGTCCCACCCCAGCATGCCATAGGAATTGTGCACAGAGTCCGTGTATTTTGGAGAAGAAAGGTTTTCCAGGCCAGACAGGGACATTAGCAAATATATAAAGAAGTTTTGGTACAAGCACCATCTTCACCGGAGATAATGTACCCACCATTGTGATCGGGAGTGCACGCCACCTATTCAGATTATCTTCCATATAGGTCTCCATAGTGCCGCAGTTCTCTGATAGAAGAGATGGATTTGTCCCTGATACCCTTACCCCTAGGATTTAATTCCACTGGGAGACCAGCTGAGAGGGTATATGCTTCTCGGTTGTTTGCTGTTGCTAGTGAGTGGGAGTATTTCTGAGTTAGTATAATTTATTGTGAACCCTGAGAAACCTCCCCAGTGGATCACATCCCGAAGGATAGGGTCAAGATTTTCCTTGGGGTCCCTTGTGTATAATAGAAAGTCGTCTGCATATAGTAATATTATCTACGGCCGTTCCATGAGGCGGATTCCCAGGTAAACGTGACAGGATCGAATCATGTCAGCCATTGGCTTGATGGCTTGAGCGAAGGGGATCAGGGAGAGTGGGCATCCCTGACTTGTGCCCCTACTTAGTGCAAAAAGTAACGACTTGTAAGAGTTGACTAAAACGCTGGCTGTGGGGCATGTTTATAGAAGTTTGATAAACCGAAGCATTTCAGGCCCGAGTCCCATTTTCCCAAGGGCTGCTCACAAATACTCCCAGGAGATCATGTTGAAGGCTTTCTGAGCATCCAATGTCACTGCCATTGCCTCCGCCGTCGGGTCTATTCTTGCCATGAGGTCAAACAGCCGCCTAATGTTCAGCTATGTGGACCCACCCGGGACAAAATCCCCTTGGTCATTGTGTATTATGTGAGGCATCATCGGGAGAAGACTGTTTGCAAGAGCTTTGGCAAAGATTTGAGTGTCCACATTCATAAAGGATAGCGGTCTATAAGACCTGCATTCATTACTTGGCTTGTCGGTTTGAGGAGGATAGTTATGGTGGCATCTTGCAAGGAAGTAGGAAGAATGATGTCACAAAGTGATTCATTCCATACCTCAAGGAGGCATGGGGAGAGTAGGGCTGCATGCTCTTGGTAGAATTCAGATGTGAGGCCATCCGGACCGGGGGCCTTACTTTTTGGTAGATCGTTTATCACTGTTAGTATCTCCTTCAATGACAGGTGGGCCTCAAGATCTTCCCCGGCCTGCGTGCTTAAGCATGATAAAGGGATCTCTTCGAGGAGGGATTGTACGGCATATTTGTCATGCTGCTGCTCCGAGGTGTACAGAGAACTCTAGAAGTCTGAGAACATAGGATTTCTTGGTCTGACCACTGGGGGTTTCCCAGCACATTTGTAATGCAGTCTACTTGGGTACGTCCACACACAATTTTTGCTCATCTAGCTAAGGTTATGCCTGGCCTCTCCCCCTCCCCATAGTTCCCTGCTGCTTGTGGGCTTGAGAAGTAATGTACCTCACTGAGGGCGTGCGCCTCAAAATGTTCCAGCTCGGAATGTATCTGTGCTAAAATTTGCGGGTTCGAGTGGTCTGAATACTCTTGTTCCAGAGATTTGAGTTTAGATTTGGAGCGATAGAGGTTGTTTCTTATTGTTTTAGGACCCCCGATTACCTAAAGATAGACATGCCACAAATGTAGACCTTGAAGGCCTCCCAGCATACATCAGCAGTAGTTGCGTCTGCTTCATTACAAGCAAAGTATGTCTCTATGTCGGAGCGAATCTCCGCCTTAAATACTATGTCACAAAGTGCATCCGATTTGAACCACCAAGGGCTGCATAGCCCGTGGGGGCCTTCCTGTAGTTAGAGTCAGTACCACTGGGGAGTAAGCAGAAAGGCTGCCGGGCAATATCACAGCATTGCCCACTCTGTTCATTAGTGAGCCAGAGGTCAGGTACATGTCTATGCATGATGAACTGTCATGCACTGATGAGTAAAACATGTACTGTTGCTCTTGTGTTGGTGGAGTGTCCGCCATGTATCCCTCAGTTCTAGATATTCAATGTGTGTACGAAGTTGTTTAGCTGTACGCGATTGGGGTCTGGGTGATACCCCGGTTCTATCCATAGCCTGATCCAGAATCAGGTTCATATCGCCCCCCACAGAATCGGGATCCCAATGTACTTAGTCAGAATTGATACCACTTTATCAAAGAATTCTGGGATATCGATGTTGGGGCAGTAGGTGTTAACCAGTAACAATTCCATTCCGTCTATAAGGCAGTGCAGAATAACGTATCGTCCACCGGGGTCTAAGTATTTCTTTTTCAAAGTGAATTTCACGGATTTGTGGATTAGTGACATGACCCCGTACATTGGGTGGAATATTAGGTAAAAAACCTATTTGCCCCCCATATTGGTGTGTGTGTTCCCTGTGGGAGAAGAATCTTAACCTCATGCCTATTCGCATACGCCATGATCCTGCATGATTTGGTGTAGTTCCCTATCCCCCCAACATTCCAAGGCATCACTTTCAACTCCATTGCAGTAGGATTGAAATTTTGGGTGGGAGCCTCGCCGCCCTTTGATCACACATTCCGTCTGTAAAAATCCAACCCTTTCCAACCTCGTACTCTGCTTCTAAATGATTTTCCCATTTTCCTCCCCCGTTTGGTCCTAAAGCGTAACTGGCACATAAACTCTGCAAGGGTCCAGCCAGAAATGTTTTTTTTTAAAAATAAAACATGTCCCTATAAAAGCAATTTAGGTGGGACGGAAGACAAACCCCAAGGCAGACTTTGCGGAGGCCAAACGGTATGTAGTATAGGTTTGCCTAATGAAAATGTCACTTTTCCACTTTGAAACATTTATTTAGCTCACTTCACTAAAACAGTAATAGGTTGTAGGAGGTGTGTATCAAAATCACCTTTCCCTTAGATTAACTACGCAGGTGCACCTGATGTAAAAGTCTTCAGGTTAAGATCAGAAGGCTGTGAGTTCCTCAAAGTGATGCTACCATGGTCCACTGTTCAAGTGACAGTTGTGGGGCTAAGACCTCTGGAGTGCAAGCGTATCACGGTCAATGTCCAATTAAGTGACCACAACCGCAGTATTGCTTGATGGATGCTCATGTTGAAGGTGCTTTAGGATGATGAAAATGACCTCTATGGCAGCAGCCTCTGCTGGATGCTGGTGCCGGATGAAAGGAAATAGGGTAACACTGACGTGGCTCCACCTTGGTTCTTTTTTGGGTGCTGGAAAGTCTTTGAGAAGTTGTGGGTGCAAGGGTGGCTGACAGTGTTGTCCCTGACAACACTGTTTTCGGTGTTCACAGTGCTGTCATTAGCTTAGCTTCACGGGTTGCAGTCAGTAGTCAGTAGGCACCAGGTGTGCACTGAGAAGTATAGCTGGTCTTCAGCTGAAAGGTTGACCAAGTATTGGGCAGAGACTGAAGACAGTGCGGCCTATTCGCTTTTTTGGTAAATATGATGTTAAACTTGGTTAGCTCAATTCATAAACTAAAAGCGCTATTTTAAATACGTTTGTGCATTATTTTGCAATTGTGTTTTGCTATTCACTGAATGTGTTTTGGAAGCATGAAAAGCACGAAAGTAACACAGAAGTAGAAAAAAACCATGTCAACAGCAAAGCAACTTGCTTATTCATGCATCATTGGGTGTAGCTATCACGACCAGGGTTGGGCTGGGCCCAAGTAACTTGGACCGAATGATTGAACACATTTATGGGCAACTAGTGGGGAGGGGAGTGACAGGATGCGTTTCCTCATACATTCAAATGTTACTTAGAGCTCTGTCCACCTTCACCTTCTGGCTCCAGGATGACACTGAAACTCTATGGCATGGTCACTACTGATGTTCAGGTCCATAACACACTCAAATGGGAATTTTATTTGTCTCACTTTCAAATACATTTATCCCAAATCCTTTAAATAATTGCTAGCTGGAAATCTTTATTACCCTAAATGTCACTCCTTTTAGCTCTCCAATTCGAGAGGGAGGGTATATTTTCTGCTGATGGAGAGCAGTGCATTCGGAGTTAAAGAAAAATGAGTGCAAGTTTTAATAAAGCATGCAAGGTACTTGTTTTTAAAACATTTGAAAAATGAAAGTTGGAGGTGGTCTTGTTACCCTTTATCCGATTACATACTATGGCGTAGTGGCCACAAATGATTCGATGACAAGGACCACTTGTCAACACCTTTTTTGAAATCTTTAAACTCAAGCGTATTGCTTTGCCTCAGTGTCTCCTACCTTCCCGTTTCACATTACAGCTTTTGGGATTTCAACGCCCTTACATTTCTAGATGTTTCTTAGAGTTCGCTCCCCCTCTCTGGTTCTATTGGCTTTTAAGATCCTCAGGGCCCTTGCCAGGGATTAGGCCCTTTACAGCATAGCTGCAATCTCAGAATGTAGGTTGTCAGCAACTCTGTCAGGATTCTGGCCCTTTGCAAGGTTGTCAGTGCTTCCCTCAGATTCTGGATGCTTTTCAGGGGTCTCACTCTCTCTACAAGCACCCACCCACCCCATGCTCTCTCTCTCTACCCCACCCACCCTAACCCCACTCTATCTATCCCACCCACCTTACTCCTACTCTCTCTACCCCACCTACCCACTCTACCCTCAGTCTCTCTACCCCCACCAAACCCCCACTCCCTCTACACCCACCCTGCCCCATTCACTCTACAGCCACCCACCCAAACCCCACTCTGTCTAACCCAATCCACCCAACCCTACCCCCACTCATTCACCCTACCCCCACTCTCTCTACCCCCAGCCACGCACCCTACCCCACTCTCTCTACCACCCCTAGCCCAACTGTCACAAACCCACCCTACTTCGATTCTCTCTATCCCCACCCACCCTACCATCGCTCTCTCTATCCCCACCCACCCAACCCTACCCCACTCAGTCACCCTAGCCCCACTCTCTCTTCCCCTCACACACTCTACCTCCAGCCACCTACCATACCCCCACTCTCTCTACCACACCCTCCCCAGCCCACTGTCTCCCACCCACTCTACCTCCACTCTCTATATCAATACTGCCACTCTCTCTACCCCACCCAACCTCAGTAATTCCACTCTCTCCACACTGACCCACGTACCCCCACTCTCTCTACCCCCAGCCACCCACCCTACCCCCACTCTGTCTAACCCCACCCACCCAACCCTACCCCAACTCATTCACCGTACCCTCACTCTCTCTACCCCCAGCCACCCACACTACCCCCACTCTCTCTACCACACTCTCCCTAGCCCAACTGTCTCCCACCCCCTTCTTCCACTCTCTCTACCCCCACCCACCCTACCTTTGCTCTCTCTATCCCCACCCACCCTACCCCCGCTCTCTATATCAATACTGCCACTCTCTCTACCCCACCCAACCACAGTAATTCCACTCTCTCTAAACCCAATCTACCTCCACGCTTTCCACACCGATCCATGTAACCCCACTCTCTCTACCCCCAGCCACCCACACTATCCCCACTCTCTCTACCACACCATCCCTAGCCCAACCGTCTCCCACCCACCCTACTTCCACTCTCTCTACCCCCACCCACCCTACCTTCACTCTCTCTATCCCCACCAACACTAACACCACTCTGTCTAACCCCATCCACCCAACCCTACC
Source organism: Ambystoma mexicanum (assembly GCF_040938575.1). Taxonomy (NCBI): domain Eukaryota; kingdom Metazoa; phylum Chordata; class Amphibia; order Caudata; family Ambystomatidae; genus Ambystoma; species Ambystoma mexicanum. Next base: position 325,106,486 of record NC_090939.1, on the reverse strand, counting down.
GCCACTCATTCACCCCACCCCCACTCTCTCTACCCGCACTCTGTCTACCCCCAGCCACCCTCACTACCCCACTCTCTCTGCACACCCTCCCTAGCTCAACTGTCTCCCACCCACCATACTACCACTCTCTCTACCCCCACCTGACCCTACCTTCGCTCTCTCTATCCTCACCCACCCAACCTCCACTCTATATCAATACTGCCACTCTGTACCCCACCCAACCATAGTAATTCCACTCTCTCTAAACCCTCCCTACCTTCACTCTCTCCACAGCCACCCACGTACCTCCACTCTCTCTACCGCCTCCCACCCAACCACTACTCACTCTGCCCCACCCACTCTACCCCCTTGCCCTCTACTATAACTCACCCACCTTGACTCCATTTTCTCTACATCCACACACCCACGCTACCCCCACTCTCTCTACCCGTACCCACTGTACCTTCACCCCCGCCCACCCTACCGCCTCTTCTCTAATAAACTCTCTCTACCCCCACCCGCCCTTCCCCATCTCTCTCTAACCCCACTCACCCTTCCTCATCTCTCTCTACCCCCACCCACCCTTGCCCATCTCACTATACCCCCTCCTACTCATTCTATCCCCAATCTCTCTAACCACACCCTCTCTACCCCTCCCAACCACTGTACCCCACTTTCTACCCCCACCCTACTCATCTCTCTCTACCCCCACCCACCCAACCTCCACTCTCTGTACCTTCACCCAACTACACTACTTCCACTCTCTATACCCCAACTCATCCACCCTATCCCACTCTCTCAGCACCCACCTACTCTACCCCCAGTCTCTACCACCACCTACCCACCCTACCCCCTCTGCACCCACACCCAACTCCCACATTCTCTATACCCGCCTACCATCATTCTCTTGACACCCACCAACCCTACCCCCACATTCTCTACCCCACCCAACTCCCTCTCTCTACACTTACCCTACCCCCACTCCCTCGAACCCACCCACTCTACCCCCACTCACCCCACCCCCAACCTCTATAACCCCACCTACCCACCCTACCCCTACTCTCACTACCCCACCCAACCCCACTCTCTCCACACTTGCCCTACCCCCATTCTCTCTACAGCCAACCAACCTACATCTCTCTCTCTTCCTCACCCACCCTACCCCCATTCACCCTACCTCCACTATCTCTAATCCCACCTACCCACCCTACCCCTCTCACTCTACACTCACCCACCCTACCCCTACTCTATCTACACCCACCCTATCTCCACTTACTTCACCCATCATACCCACACTCTCTATTCCCCATCCACCATCCTACCTACCCCCACTCACTCACCATACCCTACTTCCACCCTTTCTACCACCACCTCAACCCCCTCTCTCTACCCCAACTCATCTACCCAATCCACACTCCCCCAACTCCCCACTCTCTCTACCCCACCCACTAACCATATCCCCTCTCTCTCTACCACCATACACTCACCCTATCCTCACTCACCCACACTACCTCCACTCTCACTACCCCACCCACCCCACACTGCCTCTGCACCCACCCTACCCCATTCACTCTACACCCGCCCTAACCCCACTGTCTCTAGCCCCACCCACTGACCCTAACCCCACTCATTCACCCTACCCTACTCACACTCTCTCTATCCCCGCCCACCCATTCTAGCCCACTCTCTCTACCCTCACCCACCCACTGTACACCACTCTCTGTACCCCTACTCTCTCTGCCCCAACCAACGCACCGTAGCCCACTATCTCTACCCCATCACCATCTCCCCACTCTCTCTACCCCCACCGCCCTATCCCACCCTGCCTACCACCACCACCCTACTTCCAACCTCTCTAACCCCACCCTACCCCCCTCTCTCTCTACCCCAACCCACTCAGTCTACCCCACTCTCTCAGCACCCAACCACTCTACCCCCAATCTCTCTATTACCATCTACCCACCCTACCCCTTCTCCACCCACACCCAAATCCCACTTTATCTATGCCCAACCCACCAAGATTCTCTTCACACCCACCCTACCCCCACTCTCTCTACCCCACCCAACCCCCTCTCTCTCTCTACACTCACCCTACCCCCACTCTCTCTTCACCCACCCACCCTACCCCCACTCTCTAACCCATCTACCCTACCCTACCTCCACTGGACCCTCAATCTCTCTAACCCAACATACCCACCCTACCCCCATTCTCGCTATCCCCACCCAACCCCCATTCTCTCTACACTCACCTTACCCCATTCTCTTTACACCCATCCACCCTATCCCACTCTCTCTTCCTCACTCACCCTACCCTCAGGCACCTTACCCCCACTCGCTCTAACCCCACCTACCCACCCTACTCTACCCCCACTCAACCTACCCCACGCACTTTACAACCAGCCACCCTCTCTCTTCCCCATCCACCACCCTACCTCCCCCTACTCATTCACCATACCCTACCTCCACCCTCCCTACCCCACCCCAGACTCCTCTCTCTACCCCACCTCACCCACCCAATGCCCTCTCCTCCTACCCCCACTCTCTCTAACAAACCCTCCCTAGCCCCACTGTCTAACCACCCACCCTACCTCCACTCACTCTACCCCCACCCACCCTACCTTCACTCTCTACAAGCATCCACCCACCCTATGCCCTCTCTCTCTTACTAGCCCACCCACCCTAACCCTGCTCTCTCTACGCCACAAACCCTACTCCCACTCTCTCTACCCCACCTAGCCACCCTACCCTCACTCTCTAAACCCACCCATCCTAACCCCACTCTGTCTAACCCCATCCACCCAACCCTACCACCACTCTCTCTACACCCACACACTCTACCCCCACTCTCTCTACCCCTAGCCACACACCTTCCCTAGCCCAACTGTCTCCCACCCACTCTACTTCCACTCTCTCTACCCCCACCCACCCTACCTTCAATCTCTCTATCCCCACCCACCCTACCTCCACTCTCTACCTCAATACTGCAACTCTCTCTACCCCACCCGACCCCAGTAATACACTCTCTCTAAAATCACCCTACCTCCACTCTCTCCACACCCACCCACATCCACTCTCTCTACCCCCACCCACCCTACCCCTACTTTCTCTTCGCCACCCACTCTACCCCCACGCCCTCTAATGTAATGCACCCACCTTTACTCCACTTTCTCTACATCCACCCCCGCCCACCCTACCTACTCTCTCTCTCTCATAAACTCTCTCTACCCCCACCCACCCTTCCCCATCTCTCTCTACCCCCTCCCACCCATTCTATCCCCCATATCTCTACCCACACCATCTCTACCCCTCCCACCCACTCTACTCCCACTTTGCACCCCCACCTTACCCATCTCTCTCTACCCCCACCCACCCAACCTATACTCTCTGTACCTTCACTCACCCACACTTTTTATTATTATTATTGTTATTATTGAAATTTAATAAAGCTCAAATTAAGGCCCAAAGGCATCTAGGCGCTGAACAGAGGAGGCCAGATTTTACTAGAGCATACCCAAAAAAACTATGGAGCAAAAAAGAAGCCTAACAGGTGGGTTTTAAGTGTTTTCCTAAAAGGAAAGTATTCAGGTTGCACTCTCAAGTATAATGGGAGGGCATTCCACAAACTGGGGGCAAGTACTGAAAAAGAGTGGCCACCTAGCCGCTTATAACGAAACTTAGATATCTTCAGAAGAGCCTGTGATTCTGAACGAAGACTTCTAGAAGAAACCTACCTCACCAGCTTCTTCCTCTGGTATTGAGGCCCAGTATTTTAGAGAGCTCTCTTTACCACATGCAGAGTCTTGAACTCGATCCGCGCTTCAACAGGCAGCCAGTGTAGTCGGCGAAGAAGGAATCAAACGGGGAACATTAATCGCTAAACGCGCTGCTGCATTCTGTACCACCTGCAATCTCTGTCCCAGATAAATGCCATTGTAGTGATCTATAGACCCCATTATCGAAGATGTAACCAGTGTGGTATGATTTTCCTGGGGGAGCAGAGGAAGAATTTTTCTCAAAGTTTTCAATTTCCCAAAGCCGGACACACATATGGCAGAAATCTGAGCTTCACGAGAGACCATTAGGGAGGAGGTTCACATCCAGGCTCTTAACTGAGGCACAAGGGGCAGGACAAGGGCCGAGGGTGTCAGACCAGTATTGCGAGTTCCAAAGGTGGTCACTCCTCTGGGGTCCAACTACTAAAACCTCTGTTTTATTCCCATTAAGCTGAAGCCAGTTGGCCTCCATCCACACACTAACTTTTTCCAAACAGTCCTGCAACCGATTGGGAGATGAGGACTGCGGCGAATCCATCCTAAAAATCAGCTGTGTATCATCCGCATATGAGTAAAAGAGTACTCCGCACTCAGTTATGAGATCCGCCAAGATGCGCACATGCAAGTTAAACAAAAGCGGAGATAAAGCTGACCCCTGGGGAACTCCGCAGGATAGCTCAACAAAAGAAGAAAAGCATGCTTGGAAAGAAACTGTCTGTGATTGGCCCTCCACAAAAGACCTGAACAAGGCCAGAAGAGATCCAGCTACACCAGCATGTTCCAGTCTGGCCAAAAGAATGTGGTGGTCCACTGTATCAAAGGCCCCGGAGAGATCCAGGAGAATAAGAGCTCCTGTCTCTCCACAGTCCTGGAGAATCAGCAGGTCGTCCAGAAATGCAATCTTAACGGACTCCGTCCCCATCTTGGGATGGAAGCCTGATTGGTACGGGTGGAGGCAGTCATTATTTTCCAGAAAGTACGAGATCTGAGGCGTTATCACTGCCTCCATCTTCTTCATTATTGCTGGCAACAGGGAGATCGGCCTAAAATTAGCAGGAACTCCAGAATCAATGTCAGTGAAGGACCACGGCACGTTTAAGAACAGCTGGCCAGTGCCTGTAGAAAAAGAATATTGCAAAGCATCAGACAGCATATCAATGGCCCTTTGAGGAAGGGCCCTTAGGATGCGAATAGGAACCACATCAAAAGGTGAGGCCGATCTAAGGCCAGAAAGAGCAGTCCGAACAGTGCCTTCAGAGATTGGATCAAGTATAAAAACATTCACCATAGGGAGAGAAACTGCACCGTTACTAGGACAGATTTCTACAGAGTTTCCCACGGATTGCTTGTCCGCGATATTCTTAAAGATATCAAGCATTTTGTCAGAGAAGAACATGCTAATTTCATCACACCTAAGTGGAGCATTAGGGGCACCACCGAGTTACACACAGCGCAAACTGAAAGCTCTTTAGCACCTCTAAATAACTTTCGGGAGGCACACGCTGCATCAGTTATTCGGGAGGCATAGTGTTTCCCTTTACTAGAACGAATCAACTGATGATAGGAGTGGGCTGCCTTTTTATACAGAATACGAGAATCAGTCTCATAGTTCCACCGCCAGTACCTCTCCAGCCGCCTACATAACTGTTTCTGGGTTCTAAACTCAGCAGAATACCAAGCCTCTGAAGCCTTGAGTCTGCCCAAATGGGGCCGGTTGGGAGCTAATTTATCAGCTACTGACCCCAAGGACTTAAGACAAGAGAGCAGGGGGTCATAACCCTATTCTTTGAGAGTCCGACATTCATCAAAGAGTAGCTCGGACATCTCAACCAAATTAACCTTATGCCACTGTCGTTGAAGCGGAACTCCCTGAAAAGCTTTCTCAGAACGGGGTGGAACATGTACTAAAAAAGGAATCATGAAATGGTCTAGCCGGAATGCAGCTAGAGGCCAGTTTACCTCAGAAAAATACTGTCTAGCGTATTACCACTCTCGTGAGTAGGAAGGAGGTTACATCAGACCAAAGAAAGACCCGATAAACATATCTCTAAATTCGGAGCATAGTGGTCCAGAGGATCATTGAGATGTAAATTAAAATCGCTCAACGCCACCAAGTTTGAGTGGCACAGACTAAGGATGGCCACCAATTGCGCACTACCTCCACTCTCTATACCCCAACTCAACCATCCTACCTCCACTCTCTGTACCCCGCTGTCTCTACCACACCCACCCTACCCCACTCTCTCAGCACCCACCTACTCTACCCTACTCTCTTCCACCACCTACCCACCCTACCCCCTCTGCACCCACGCCCAACTCCCAAATTCTTTGTACCCACCCTATTACCATTCTCTTGACACCCACCCACCCTACCTCAACATTCTCTACCCCACCCAACCCCCACTCTCTCTACACTTACCCTACCCCCATTCTCTCTACACCCACCCTACCCCCACTCTCTCTAACCCACCCACCCTACCCCTACTCACCCCACCCCAACCTCTGTTACCCCACCTACTCACCCTACCCCTACTCTCGTGACCCACACCCAACCCCACTCTCTCTACACATTCTCTCTACAGCCACCCAACCTACGTCCACTCTCTCTTCCTCACCCACCCTACCCCCACTTACCCACCCTATACCCAACCACCCATCCTATTCCCACTCTCTCTACCTGCCTACCCAAACTGCCTCTACACCCACCCTAACCAATTCACTCTACAACCACCCACCCTAACCCTACTCTCTCTAACCCCACCCACCCGACCCTACCCCACTCATTCACCCTACCCTACTCCCAATCTCTCTACCCCCACCCACCCACTCTACCCCACTATCTCTACCCCCACCCACTCTACCCTTCTCTCTTTAACCCCACCCACCCTACCTTCACTCTCTCTGTCACTGTTAGGCAGAATCATATGCAGTACCCTTTGGGAACACTACACACAATTAAGACTACAAATGTCAGTACAATTTCACCTTTGGTACAAGCCTGTACTACACAGTAATGTGGTAGCAGTGGCTGAGCAACCAGTCTTATCTCAAGTGTAAAGGGAGCAGTACAAGAGGTTACACAAAGGGCTAGCAATCACAGTTATTCAAACAAACATTTAGTCAATGTTTCTTGGTAAAAGAATATACATTTATTTGCACAGTCATTTGGAAAACATTCCACTAGCAAGAGCAGCTCAATATTGCAATCTAATATACTAAAATACACAACGAATCAGTTTCTGAACAATTCAGCTCCCCTGAAGTGGGAGCAAAATGGCACTTCAGTTACTTTAAAAAGGGGTAAAAACACAAGGTTAAGAAGAATCAAAGCACGAATACTTCATAGTGGTAGGGCAAATAGTTTCAGTTCACTACAACCAGCAATTTAATTCAATAGGCCTGTGCCAAAGTCAATGGTTCCGAGTCTTGTATAGGATAGCACAGTTCTGGTAGTAAACAGTTAAGTCTTTGCCATGGTTTTCAGAAGTAGTTGGATAGACGAAAAGTTAGATGTTGGTTTAGGGATGGACAAGCCTTCAAAGTCGGGAAAGTTTCACCAACATTCACCGCGCCCAAACAGAGTTCTGAACCGCATTTGCACAGTACCTTTAAAATGAAGAAGACCTCTAGCTGAGGCAGTTGTTTCTGGCAGTTCCTGCAGATCTCGCTGTTCCTGAGCTTCAGTCGTGGCGACAAGATGGAGGACGTCGGGAGGTTCCTGCACTGCCCAGGGCCACAAGCTTGGCAAAATGTTGGTTAAAGGTGTGAATGCCTTAAAGACCACAAACTGGTATCCTTCCCACTGGCTATCCGGTTTTCAACAGCAGGAGAAAATTCGACCAGTATGGGGACCGTGTCCAGGCGGCATACGAGTTGGTTGTTCCCACCAAACTCAAGGGAAGAAGTTAACCTCGAAGGGCTTCTCTGTCGATGGAGTTCTCAGGCAAATCAGACCTGCAGCAGGGCTTCACCGGTGGACCAGGAGTTGCAGCAGTCGTCTTCCTTCAGCTCGTCTTTGGTTGTTTTCGTTCCTGTGGTCGACTCTGCTTTCCAAGTCCCAGAGGCCTGCTTTTAAACAGTTTTGCCCCATTCATTCTAGCCTGGCTGTCACTCACACAGCAGGGTGGCTGTCCTTGCCAGACAGCCAGCCAGCAAAAAATGCTTGAGTGCACTTTTAATTCCACCTGACCCTCTTAGGAATTTTGGGTGAGGAAACTACATTCAAGGGAGAAGCTATGGTCCTATAGTTCTAGTAACCAGTGAGGTCTAGGAAGGCTCTCACCTGGGTTTGAGTAGTAGGGGTGACCCAGTTTTGTACAGCTTGTACTTTGCTAGGCAATGGGCTGATTTTACCTCCTCCTACCTCATGTCCAAGGTAGACCACTTTACTCTAAACAATTTGACACTTACTCACCTTTATGGTCAGATGGGCCTGCTTAAGAGCCTACAAAACATATCCTAAGTGGTCAACATGTTATTTCCAAGTATGGCTGAACACTGCAATGTCATCCAAGTATGCCATGCAGAAGTCCTCCATCCCAATCAGAACCTGGTTAACCATCCTTTGGAATGTTGCAGGTGCATTCTTTAGTCCAAAAGGCATTACCTTAAACTGGTAGAGGCATGCTGGGGTTGAGAATGCAGTTTTCTCCTTGGCGTGGTCTGTCAGTGCTATTTGCCAATAGCCTGAAGTGAGATCAAATGTACTGAGGTACTTGGCTGAACCAAGTTTGTCTACTAGTTCATCTGTCCTGGGTAAAGAGTGGGCATCAGTATTTGTGACTGCATTAAGAGCTCTATAGTCCACACAGAATCTCAACTCCTTGGATCCTGCATTTGCCACTAGTACAACTGGACTAGACCATGGACATGTAGATGGCTCTATTACCCCGAGATCAAGCATCTTGTTGACCTCCTCCTTTATGTGGGTTCTTACATGATCTGACATCTTGTAACCTCTGCTTTTAACAGGTAAACAGTCACCAGTGAGAATATCATGCTGGTCCCAAGGGGTCAACCCTGGTGTTAGTGAAAACAGGGAGGCAAACTGATTTAACATAAACTTGCAATCCTCCTGTTGTTCAGGTGTCAAATTAGAAGAGAGATTGACTCCTTCTATTTTCTCATCTGAAGGCTGTCCTCTGAGTAGGTCAGGTAGAGGTTCACTCTCCTCCTCCTCTTGTGCTGAAGCTAGAAGCAAAGCTCCTACTTCTGGTCTCGAGACATATGCTTTTAGACGGTTGGTGTGAAATACTCTGGGGGCCTCCTTAGGATTGCCTAAGTCCACCAGATAGTTGGCATATCCAAGTTTTCCCACAACCTTGAAGGGTCCTATCCATTTGTCCTGTAAGGTCCTCTGCCTTGTAGGTACCATAACTAGAACTTGCTGGTCTTGAGTAAACTCAACCATGTTGGCCTTCTGGTCATGCCAATGCTTCACCAGAGCCTGACCTGCTTTCAAGTTATCTGATGCTTCTACCATCATGTGTGACATTCTCCTCCAGGGACCTATCACATAGTCAGTGACTCTCACTGGTTTGGGGGAAGGAGCACTCTCCAACCCCTCCTTAATCAGGGCCATGGGGCCTCTAACTGGGTGGCCATAGAGAAGCTCAAAGGGACTAAATCCAACTCCCTCCTGAGTGACTTCTCTATAAGCAAATAAAAGGCATGGCAGTAGAAGGTCCCACTTTCTTCTAAGGGGTTCCTCTAAAGCACCTAACATGCTCTTCATTGTATGGTTAAACCTCTCTACCAATCCATTTGTCTGTGGATGGTAGGCAGTTGAGAACTTGTAAGTTACTCCACAGTTTTTCCACATGGCCTGCATGTCGTGGGACATAAAATTGGATCCCCTGTCAGAGATAACTTCCTTAGGAAACCTACCCTGGTAGCAATACCAAGTCCTCATAGGTATTGCTTCAGGATACCTAGTAGCATGAACTACTACAACCAGGATAAACCTGTTTCCTGAAGAGGTTGGAGGGTGTAAGGGACCAACAATGTCAATTCCTACCCTCTCAAAAGGGTCTCCCATCACAGGGAGAGGCACCAAGGGTGCCTCATTCTTGGCTCCACTTTTGCCAGAGGTTTGGCAAGTGTGACAGCTCCTACAGAAAGTATCTACATCAGACCCCAAGTTAGGCCAGTAGAAATATAAAGAGAGCCTTTCCTTGGTCTTCTTGAAACTCAAGTGACCAGCCAAAGGCATCTCATGGGCTAACTGTAGAAACTGGAGTCTGCTTTCTAGAGGCACTACAAGTCTTCTGTAGTCCCCTGGGATATACTCAATTGGATCACTGTAGAGGAGGCCATCTTCCCAGCACAACCTATGCTTCCCTGGCTCTTGCCCATCCAGCTGGGAAGCTGCCTCTTGGCGAAGACCTTCAAGAGTAGGACACTCTCTTTGACCTCTGCAGAAGTCTGCCCTACAGGGTCCACCTTCTGTCAGGAAAGACTGCAGCTCAGGATGTTCTGCAGGATCCAGATCTCCAACAAGAGCAATGTTCTCTACCATATCGGAGTCCTCAGCAGCTGATTCAACCACACTGGGTTGTTCCACACACTCAGCCACAGCTGGTGGAGGAGTCACAGGTAAGATTTTGGACAGTCCTCTCGGGGATGTCCTTGTTTGTAGCACAGGAGTGCTGGCTGTTTTCTTCCTGGAGGTTTTAGGTTTCCCCTTTTCCTCCTTTCTCTTATAGATTGCAGTCAGTAAGTCCTATGGACTGGGGGTTATAGTTTCCTCTATAATCTCCCCTTGAGAGCCCTTTAAGGTACTCTCCCTGGCCTTCCTAGTCTGCTCATGTTTCCTTTTGCTGGGAGGCATGGGGGTGCTTGATACAATTCCAAGAGTTTTTAAGTCATTCCCCAACAGGACTCTCCCAGTTACTTCACTCTGCACACTTACAGGTATCTTGACAGTCATGCCATTGCACTGGATGAGAGCTGGTAACTGTGGAAGTATATGGACAGGGCCTCCAGCAAGCTTAGTGAGGAATTTGGGTGCCTTAGCAACATCCAATACCTTGAAAAAAAGATTAATCAACTACAATAATGCTGACTCCAGTCTCTTGGATGGCGGGCGTCTCCTGACCATTCACAAGAGCACTGTCTTTGTAATACTCTTTAGTATTGTCTGGAATGGAATTGTAGACTTCTAAGTTCTGTTGTTCCCACAGACCCAGGGATACTAAAGAAACACTGGCTGAGACTTTCATGGGTTCCTCAGCCAGTAAGTGAATGTTTTCACTTGCCATTGATACCTCGACCTCTGGGGAGAAGGCTAAAGAGACAGTGTGGATCCCTGAAGGTTTACCCTTACATCTGGGATCCCCTTTCACATGGTCTGTTGACCCACAAGCATAATATTTCCCAAATGTCTTTATGAATGGGGTTTTGTTCTGACCTCCTTCTGGTTTAGCACCAGGAGGTACACTAGCCTGATTCGGTTACCCTTGTGGCTTACCCTTGTTATGTTTGGGGCCCTCTTTTGGAGTGGAGGTATTAGAATTCTCTTTGTTGTCTTTCTTGTTCTGCTTTCCCTCATCCTTCTTCTGAGTTGCCCCAGAATCCTTGTGAGTAGCCCTGTTGGCAGCCCACAAGTCAGCAGCCCTTGCTAACTTCTTTGGATCAATTTCCTTAGAGTCAGCCAAGTGCTGTCTCAGCTCAGGAGAGCATGCATCAAAAATAGACTCCAACGTGAACAGATTTCTCATACCTTCATACGCGTTAACTTTGTAACCTTTAACCCACCCATCTAAGTTTTTCAAACAGTCACACACCCAGGTAGCCCAAGGGGTATCATCATGCTTTTTGAGGGTTCTAAATCTCTTAAGATACTGGGAAGGGGTCTTCCCAAACCTAGCTATTAAAGCTAGTTTCACACTTTCATAATCCATTCTATCAACTTCTTCCATTTCCATTACAACATCTGATGCAACAGCGGGTAGCCTAGAAAAGAGCCAAGGAATCAACTGATTCCCTGTAATGTTCGGAATCCCAGGGTTATATTCAAAAGTTGCCAGCCAATCCAAAGTATCAAGCTTAACCTCATACATACTTGCATGTTTGGGCATGCGAGGCCTCTTAGCACTGGAAGACCTAGAAGACTCTGGGAGAGAACCATTCTCAAGAGACAACTTTTTCATTTCAAGTGCATGATTCAACTCCATTTCTCTGAGATTAAGTTCTTGATGCTTACTTTCAGTTTGGACTTGGATTCTTTTAAATTCTAACTCAATTCTCATTCTTTCCAGAGAGACAAATTCAGGACTTAGTGTTGGACCCGATGGGGTCCATATAGTCAAAGGTTGAGGCCTATGAGCAGGTAGAGGTAAAACAGGGCCTACATTTTGAGACTCTTCTGCCTCATCCAACTCATTCATAACATTGGAGTTGGACTCTGAAACATTATCATTCTCATCATCATTTTCCACATTTGCTGCAGTGGTAGGTGTTTCAGACGCACTCCTCAGACTTTGGTATTCCAACAGCTTTTCTATCAATTCAACCTTTTTGCCTTTTACAGTGAGATTCCTAGCTTTACACATTTCTCTCATTTCTCTCATTTCTGTACACCAGTCTTTGGCAGAATCATATGCAGTACCCTTTGGGAACACTACACACAATTAAGACTACAAGTGTCAGTACAATTTTACAAGCCTGTACTACACAGTAATGTGGTAGCAGTGGCTAAGCAGCCAGACTTATCTCAAGAGTAAAGTGAGCAGTACAAGAGGTTACACAAAGGACTAGCAATCACAGTGATTCAAACAAATACTTAGTCATGGTTTCTTGGTAAAAGAATATACATTTATTTACCCAGTCATTTGTAAAACATTCCACTAGCAAGAGCAGCTCAATATCACAATCTAATATACTACAATACACAACCAATCAGTTTCTGAACAAGTATAGCTCCCCTGAAGTGCGAGCAAAATGGCACTTCAGTTACTTTAAAAAGGGGTAAAAAGACAAGGTTACGAAGAATCAAAGCACAAATACATTCAGAGGTAGGGCAAATAGTTTCAGTTCACTACAACCAGCAATTCAATTCAATAGGCCTGGGCCAAAGTCAATGGTTCAGAGTCTTGTATAGGATAGCACAGTTCTGGCAGTAAATGGTTAAGTCTTTGCCATGGTTTTTAGAAGTCGTTGGTCAGACGAAAAGTTAGATGTTGTTTAGGGAAGGACAAGCCTTCAAAGTCGGGAAGTTTCACTAACTTTCACACTGGCCGAACGGAGTTCTGAACTGCATTTGCACAGTACCTTTAAAATGAAGAAGAGTTGTACCTGAGACAGTTGTTCCTGGCAGTTCATGCAGATCTCACTGTTCCTGAGCTTCAGTCGTGGGGACAAAAAGGAGGACGCCGGAGGTTCCTGCACTGCCCAGGAAAGAGGCCACAAACTTGGCAAAACATCAGTTTAAGGTGTGAGTGCCTTAAAGACCACGGGTATCCTTCCCACTGGCTATCCAGTTTTCAACAGCACTCTTGAGAAAATTCGACCAGTATGGGGACGGTGTCCAGGCAGCTAACAAGTTGGTTGTTCCCACCAAACTCAAGGGAAGAAGTTATCCTTGAAGGGCTTCTCTGTCGATGGAGTTCATGCAATTCGGACCTGCAGCAGGGCCTCGCCGGTGGACCAGGAGTTGCAGCAGTCGTCTTCCTTCAGCTCGTCTTTGGTTATTTTGTTCCAGTGGTCGACTCTGCTTTCCAAGTCCCAGAGGCCTGCTTTTAAACAGTTTTCCCCCATTCATTCCAGCCTGGCTGTCACTCACACAGCAGGGTGGCTGTCCTTGCCGGACAGCCAGCCAGCCAATCATGCCAGAGTGCGTTCAGGTCTCCTAGGAGACTAATGACAGGGAGTTTCAGGCATCTCTCTCACATCCTGTCCACCCCAGACACTGAGGCGCCAGAGGAGTGCTTCAGCACTGAAGCTCGCCAAAGGCCAACGAACAAAGGGACCAAACCTGGTTTGGCGCACAGAGTTAAACAAAAGAAGCACCTTTCCTAATGAAACAGCGAAAAAAGTCAACCGGAGTCTGTTTTTACAGATAGGTCTTGGGTGCCATATTGGAAAACATGGCTGACCCGATTTTTAGCTACCGGTGTTCACGGTCGGGAAAAACCATGGTAGTTTGTTTAAAACCACTGCCGCCATCCATTTCAAGTAGAAAAGGGTAACCTTTGACTGTTACATGAGTGTTTAGACTCAGGGAAAGCTTGGCAACCCCTCCAGCACTCGATAGGAAGATAGTTTGTGCAGAGTCTGTACATTTAAAAAGACTAGTAAAGTTAATTTAACTTTACATGTTCTGGGAGACAGTAGTCAGTCCCAGAGAGGGTATTTAAAGCTTGGGGAGTCTGAAAGACACCCCTGTGCCACTGTACTGAAGGTGCTGTGTGACACACAGAAAAAGATGATGCCTATGGAGTTGTTTTAAAACTCCATATCCAAAGAACACAAAAGTAAAACACACAGCAAAATACATGAAAGAGTGGGAAAAAAGGCTCACACTCTTTCCAGGTAAAAAATTAAAATCCTAGAAATCCAGCAAAGTTGCTGGGGGTGTCAAAAGATAAGGTAAATTAGCACATTCTTGAGAATTCTAGCAACAATCCCCACCCCCCCTACCTCGAATCTCTCTATCAATACTTCCACTCTCTCTACCCCACCCACCCATCGTACTTGCACTCTCTCTACACCCTCTCTACACCCACTCTACCATCACTCTCTCTACCCCCACCAACCCTACCCCTACTCTCTCTACCCCACCCTCTCTACTCCCAACCCCTCTACTGTAACCCATACACCAAGCCTCCACTTTCTCTAAATCCACCCACCCACACTATCCACACTCTCTCCACCACCACCCACCATACCTTCACTCTCTCTATCCCCACTCATCCTACTTCCACTCTCTATCAATACTTCCACTCTCTCTACCCCACCCATCCACGATACTTCATCTCTCTCTACAACCACCCTACCTCCACTTTTTCTTGACCACACCCTCTCTGCACCCACGCACCCCACCCCTACTCTCTCTACTCCGTCCACTCTACCCCTACTTCCTCCACTGTAACTCACCCACTTTACATCTACTTTCTCTACATCCAATCAGCCACCCTACCCCCACCCACTGTACCTCCACCTCAGCCCGCCCTACTTCCTCTCTCTCTAGCCAACTCTCTTTACCTCCACCTGCCCTTCCCCCACTCACTCTACCTCCTCCCACCCATCGTATCCCCAATCTCTCTACCCACACCCTCTCTAAACACACCCTCTCTACCCCCCACTCACCCTACCACCACTCTCTACCCCAACCTACCAATCTCGCTATACCCCCACCCACCCACTCTACCTCCAGTCTCAACTCACACCCACGCTACCTTCACTCTCTCTACCCACACCGACCCTACCCCTACACTCTGTACCTCCACCCACCCACACTACCTCCAAACTCTATACCCTGCTGTCTCTATCCCTGCCACCCTACCCCCAATCTATATACCCCCACATGCCCTACCCCAATTGTTCTACTCCACCCACTCTCTCTAACACCAACCACCCACTCTACCCCACTGTCTCTACGCCCACCCACCCTACCAACAATCTCTCTATCCACACCCAGCCGCTCTACCTCAATTCTCTATAACTCCACCAACACATCCCACCTCCATTCTCTCTATACCCACCCCTACCTCCATTCTCTCTACCCCATCCACCCCACCTCCATTCCCTCTACAACACCCACCAACCCCACCTCCAATTTCTCTAATCCCACCCACCAACCTCCATTTTGTCTACCCCCAACAACCCACCCTACCTCCATTCTCCCTACTCCACCCACCCAACCTCCATTCTATCTACCTCCACACACCCTGCCACCACTTGCTGTAACCCCAGCCACTGTAATTCCATTCTCGCTACCTCCACCCACCAACCCTACCTGCACTATCTATACCCCACCCACCCTACCTGCACTCTCTCTTCCCCCACTCACTCTAACTCTACTTTCTCTACCCACACCCACCCTACCACCACTGTCTACCCACACCCACCCACCTCACCTCCACTCTCTCTCTATTCCCCCACCCACTCACACAACCTCCATTCTCTCTACCCCAACCAACCCTAGATCCACTCTCTCTAACCCACCCACCCTACCTCCACTCTCACTACCCCACCCACCCTACCTCCACTCTCTCTACCCCACCCACCCTACCTCTTTTCTCTCTACCTCAACCAACCCTACGTCCACTCTCTCTAACCTACCCACCCTACCTCCTCTCTCTCTCTCTCTATTCCCCCACCCACCTACACAACCTCCACTCTCTCTCCAACCAACCAACATTACCTCCACTCTCTCTAACGCATTCACTCTACCTCCACTCTCTCTACCCCCACCCACCCTACCTCCACTCTCTCTACCCCCAATATTTCCACACACCCACACTACCTCCAACCTCTCTAACCCCGCCCATCCACCCTACCTCCACTCTCTACCCCAACACACACACCAGGGACTATTCATGTGTCTCCCAGATACAATCTGCTCCAGAATTCTTTATTGCAATCATGTTTTAGGACTTTGTTCTTCTTACCATCATAACATATGTTTGAGTTAGAACATTTCTGAAGTATACCAAAGATAATAAGCTGGTGACAGGTTTGGTGTCCTGCATTCACAATAGCTGTTGAGCATTTCCCTGGAATTGGTAGTGAAGCCGGTGATGCATTCACCACCATGATCACATTTCACTGATGTTGTCTTGATGTATCCCAATTACTGTTGGGGGTATGCGTGATGAAACATCTAGATCTTCTAGCATAGACCACAGTTTAGATCTATTCACAGGGTTAGTAGATAGGCCCATCAATGCTAACTACATTTATGTGTTTTTGCCCAGGTCATATTTATGGGCAATCAGGTGAAGTTGGTTAGATGTTTCCAAATGATTTCTGATAAATTGTTGTTGACATCAATATAATGCTTGGTCACACAGGGAGTGGTGGACTGGCCTGCAGAGAACTCTGTAGATTTCTCAGGGGACCTCTGCACCATCGGCCTCTTTAGTGTGGATAACCTAGTTTCCTTTTCCACAAACCTTCTCTTCCAGGCACCAGATGCCCTTCTTTCCACCTCTCATAATCCCCCACATTCTTTTGAATCAAATAATTTGTTAAAAAGCTTCTAGTAAGTTATTTCTCACTCTCAACAAAGGTTTAATGTTTGTGTGTTAAGTTTAATCCCTATAAAGAGACGGATGTGCTTATAAATTCACTATTTATACTCACCTTTCCAAATTAAGCTTGCTCACTAGATTTGTTTGGACTGTGTAATATGGGATGCTTTGAAAACCTATTCCAGGCCCATATCCAATCAGCCATGGACACAGGGCAGGAACAACTGGGACATCGCATTGGAAAGACATCCGTTTCTGTTCTCTTTTTTTCCCTTTTTAGGTATGAACCCTTTTGGAAATATGGAAAAGTATACAACTTGTAACTATTATCACAGAACTGTATTGTGTTTCTTTACTAAGAACATCAAACTTATCAGATCCTACTAGCTCACAGCATTCACAGTCCATCTATGTTGGCCTTGCTGTTACCCTGGAACAAAAGTCTTCAACCTTTGGCTCCCCAGATATTTTGGACTATATCGTCCACCAGCTTTAGAGGGATCATGGGAATCGTAGTCTGAAGAACCTGGATAGCTGCAGGTTGCAGACCCCTACTCTAGAGGAACCCAGTGTACATTATTGACCTCTACTTAGCCATGCAAAATTCTCATAATGCCGTCATTCCTGGTATAAAATGCACTCTGAGAGCGGCAAAGCTTAATCAGTTAACTGCAGAATGTTCCTTATGGAAGTTCAAGATGAACATACTCGTCCTTAGCACTTAATAGGTTTAATCAGCAAAGAAAGATAATGCTCCCCTCCCAATTCATTGGAGATTCGACAGGAAAGGAGTAAATGAATACATCTTTCTCAAATTAACAAACCACAACAAATGTTTGTTTTACAGTTCAAGCATTGATCCTTGGGGGATGCCAACAGGGAAATGTTTGGGGTCTGAGGTTTGCGAGTTCCAGTAGATTTTAAAGGAGCAACCTTCCATGTAGGAGACAATCCAGGTCAGAGCAGATTTGGATCCTGGAGAATGATGAGGAGATAAGAGTGGTAAACAGTGTCGAAAACAGCAGAACTATCCAAAAGGATGTTTATAAAAGAGAGTTTGGAGTGGGGAGCATCAGAGAAAAGGTTGTCAACATGCATGAGTGCAGTCTCAGTGGAGTGCTTACGATGGAAGACGGACTGAATTTGATTTCAAGGCCATTTTCCTCATGACACTTAGTGAATCGTTTGAAGACCACCCACTCAAGAACCTTTGAATAATGGGGAAGGAGGTAAATTGAGCAATACTTGACCAGGGGGTATTTGTCAGCAGGGAGTGTGGCATTTGCAGATTTGAAGGATCAGGGAGAGTTCAACAGAGAAAGGGGAGGTTAAATAGCTCATAGAGCTAAAGGGAGATGATTGCTCCTCAAATGAACAAAGACTTAGGACCCATTTACAAAAATGTTTTCAATGGAACCTTCCCATGTTAAAACATTGTTGTAAATCAGGCACCTAGTCTTAAGTGGGTCAATTGTAGGGCAAGATTTAGTAGGCAAGGCAGAGGAAAAGTACTTGACAGAAGAAGGGGTCGGGGAGAAGATGTGGACAGATCGACGGTATGGGAGGTAGAATGAGAAGGGCTCTGATAGTGTCATGAATTTTAGAGATGTTTTGGGAAATGTAGTGAGCCAAGTCATTAGCAGAGAGGGAGTTGGCAATGGATATTGGCTAGGAGTTTAGATGACAGTTTGCAGGAGTGATTACGAAGGGTTTAGGTTTGTAAAGAAAGATGATTTGGTAGAGTACAGTGTAGTGGTGAGGGCAACAAGGGACTTTTTGCAGGCTCGCAGTAGGGTGGGAATCCGTGATTTACACTAGTGACGCATGTTTGTTTTGAGGATCTGTATCTCAGAGGTGATCCTGTGCTGAGGACTGGTTCAGGAGAGTGTGAATGTATGTGCAGGATAGTGTTGTCATAAATGCATAGTGAAAGTCAGAAAATGGATGGTAAATGGAAAAGGCATGAATAGAGTACAAAGGCAGGAGAGAAGTCCTGACATCATCAAGGTAATGGGCAAGAGTCCTGCTTCAATTTTCCTTTATCATTGACAAGGGGAGAGAAGGAGTGAAGGGAGCTGGCACCGAGATGTTAAAGTGAGCATTGGAGTGATCAGAGGGAGAAGGCTGAATGGAGCAGTCAGAGGAGGAAAGTGAAGAATAGTGAAAGATAAGGGCAATAAAGGCCCTATTAAGAATGGGTAGGCTGTTTGTAGAGGGAGTAGAGGAAGTGGTCAGATAGGAGGGAATTCATTTCAAGATGGGTGGCTGCAGAGGTCATGTGCAAGTTAAAGTCCCCACGCATGACAATGAGGATGTTGGTGGGAAGTGGCACCAGGAGAAGGTCCACGTCAGAGAAGAAAGAGTTGAGAGAACCAGGGTATTGATAAAGAGCCAGGACAGTTAAATGAATTGGAGGGATATGTTGACTAGTGGCACATTCAAAAGTGGAAGCATTGATGTCAGGGGGGTCAGGGTGGTAGAGGTGAGGGTCCTATTTACGGGGAAGCCCCTGTATCACCCTTCTCAAAAGGTTAGGGGTGTTTGGAGGAAGGTAGCAAAGTCAGTGTGGAGAGCTGCCAATGTAGCAGAGTCTTGAAAGAAGATTCATATTTCTGTGATAGCAAGAAGTGAACATTGAGGGTGATAACATTCAAAATGGTTGGTGATGTCAAAAGACTTGTTGCAAACGGATTGTGCATTTGTGAGGCAAGAAAAGGGGGGATAAGAGGTGGGGTGAGGTCCAGGTGTTGTGCAGCAGGCGAGGGATAAAGATGTGGTTGGAGATCCTGGTAGAATTGGAGTGTCTAGTTTGAGAGGAGCAGGTGTAGAGGCAAAAGGAGGAGATAGCATGGGACAGAGTGAGGTAGAAGTTAGACCGAGTTGTGCCTTAAGGCTACGAGAGAAGGGGAGAAGGAGAGTGAGTACAGGGAGGAATGGAGCAAAGTCAACACGCATGATGTATGGTAGAACAAAAAGCAAATAAGGATAGTGAAGGTGGGTGCAGCCCAAGAGGAAGAGGGTAGTTGGGTGGGCAGAAAGGGAAGGTATGGTTACCTATAAAGGAGCTTAACTTTTAATGCTGCCTCAGGAGGCCATTCTCAGATGATACTTCGCTAAACAAAATAATAAGCATTGCACTTTGTGCTATATTAACTGGTAGCATTAGGAGATCCTGCCTCACTAAACTTTCAGTTCTGCATCAGATATCCAGGTACATTCACCTACACACACTAAACACTAATACGAACAGGGCCTTATGTGGGCTGGGGCCAGCCAGGGCCGGGCCCCGGCAGTCTACAGAAAGGGCTCAGGAGCCGGGTGCCTGCCGTGGCCAACCCCCAACTAGGCACAGCCAGCCAACACCTCAGGCAGCCCGTGTAAGAGGCTGCACGGTTACACGAGCTGCCTGTAGGCATCATCACTTCGGTTTAGAAAAAAGAAAAAGCATCGCCTCTGACACCTGGAAGCAGCAGGTGTAACCGTGCAGTGCGGGCTACCTGATGTCTATGTACTCCAAACAGGAGGAGGGCTGGACTGCTCAGCCCTCCGTTTGTTTCGAGTAAAATGACTAGTTACTCAGAAAAAAAGGAGCGACTGGGGCCTCCCGCCATCCTCCTGTTTTAAGTACAGAGAATTTCATTAAAGGAGCCCGTGGTTAAAGCGGGCTCCTTGAATGAAAGTACTGCCTGCTACGTGCGAGCTGGAGCACACTGGTATCACACCTTTTGGTGCGCCCAGCCCCTTCTTTTGTTTAAAAGGAGGGGCTGGGCGCATAAAAGGTAATGATGCCAGTGTTCCCCAGCTCCACCTCTTTTACGACCCACCAACCCCCTAAATCGAGGGGGGCCCTCGTTAGGCGGCGTGTCCTTAGGCCACACACCCTAACTAGAGGCCCCCCTCGAATTTCAATCCCACTTAAAGCACTGAATTCGAATCATGACATGACGCAAGTACAGTAATTATGAGTGTATTGTAGTAGGAAGTCCGATTAACCATAAACTGACAGAACCCTGCATGCTGTTTTTAAGTTAAAATAACCTTTACTAACACTTCTTTTCGCTACTTGTTTGTAATATATGTATTCACTTAAACTGACTTCACGCTACACATTAATATATAAGACTAGAGTCTGTTCTGTTTGATCCCTTGCACCTGAAGAGGTTGCACTATTACAAGTGATCACTATCTTTAAGTGACTTCACGCTACACATTAATATATAAGACTAGAGTCTGTCTGTTCTGTTTGATCCTTTGCACCTGAAGAGGTTGCACTATTACAAGTGATCACTATCTTTAAAGTGTTTAGCATAAAATTGGCATACACTAAATAAAGTAGGTAGAGCCAAGCAAATACTGTTCAGTCAAGCCTTGGACATCAGTGCCTCTTGCAATAGATTGCCAGCGCGCCACTCAGTTGCACCGAAGGCACACACAGAATGACCACCTTTCAGCAAATCACAATGATAGAAGCATGAAAAGTGTTCATGTACACGTGCCCTCTACCAATAGGCATACCTATAGTTGTTGCTCCCCTAGGTTTCACTAAAGCCCAATACGCGTGATTAGCAAGAACAACACTGGGCCATGCAATCTTCATTTCTGTCGCATGGATAGCTTCCTTGCCTTGAAATGTACTTTTCCGATATGAAAACATGTTTTAATGTTTCAATTAAATGGAAAGAGTGAAATACAACTTCACCCGCGTTATGGATTATAAACACATCTCCAACAATGATTTCTTCTCGCTCTACAATTGTACACAAATGCAAAGAGCAATTCGTGGATTTGTTCATGCCAGATCTTTTCATGTCCTTCCCCGAGATATTTTATTTGGAGCTCTGATCGCTGCCTCTTGGTGCACTCACCTGCAGCTGCAGCCTTAAATAACATGTCAGCTTGTATATAATGGCGCCTGGTAGCGTGCCAAGAATGTAAATATGCCACTTCTCTGAATACCTTGCCCAAGCAAAAGGCTTTGCCATGGTACTTCTGAAAATCAGCCAAAAACAAGCATCCCTTGTAAATCCTTGCACAGATAAATGTTTACGCTCTGTTTAGTTTCATGTGGACTTTTAACAGAGACTCTCTCAGAGCAGCTTAGTGGCGGTGTATGAAAGCCGCAATCCCCATGGGCGAGTTTAAACACAGCCATTCATCAACAACGTCGAAACAATCCCTAGAGCCAGTTCCAAGGGGGCCTTTCATGTTAAGGATGATGAGCTGTTCGTAAAACCACCATGCTTTAAGGACCACCACAGAGGAGTAACAACAGTGCATGGTAGTTCGGTTTGGTGCTACTGACCACAAGGGCCATATGAGGAGGCGCTTTTGCTGGTCAAATCCCCCAGAGCAGGTCCTTGAGATCCAAGAACTCGTGGCCTGGGCATTGAGGTAGTCACTATTACTCAACACACACGTGGCAAGAGCAAAGGAACCCATAAAATAAGGGTGATCTATTCCTTTATCATGTTTATTTTTGTCTGTGCTTTTGAAGAAAGGGCCTGTTTTGGCGCTACTGAAGGCCACTGAATATCCATTACATTGAAAATAACTATTTACCCAACTAAACAGTATTTTATCAACTGTATAAGTAGTTACTATTACCCAACTAAACCGTATTTTATCAACTGTGTAAGTATGAAAGGCTGAAAGGATCCACCCGAAATTTGATTACAAGCATACAGGTTAAATACAGATCTCTGTAGATCTACATATAGGGCTCGTGAACCGGCCGCCCCATGGGATGAATCCTCTTAATGGGCCTCTCTTCTCCTGGATCTTCCTGTCCTGCTCTCTCTGTATTCTTTCCCTTTATTAACAATGCTCTATTGCTTGCTTTGGTAGCTAGGATTGCACTGTATATATATATCATGCACAGACATATACAAACATGGGTAAATGGTTTCTCATCTTCAACAGTACTCTTAGTGCAAAATAACTGCTGAACGTGAAGTTTCAAAAGCTAATATTGCAGACAAGCCAACGCTCACTTTCCCACCCAACTACTTCATTTACACCCTTGTTTCATCACAATATGAAGAAACGCAGTCCTCAAATGTTGCTGTTAAGTTCTGCCTTTGTTAGTACATGTCATTTTGATTCCTGTACAATTCATAAAAACAGGCCTGAAAATACAAGAATGTGCGTGTGGTGTGAGCCTAAATGCCAGGACTGTTTGATTATTTCCCAAGTGGTGTGGGTCCACCTGTTACGTTTGGTCGCCGCCTGCGCCGCCCGCACCACTTACCAGTAAGAACTTGGCACCTGTATCCTGGGTGGCGCGGGCGGGCGCCACGGTTCCTGGGATCCTCGCGCACCCTGCTATCACGGGAGGTACCCGGGTGCTCCGTGAGTCGTTCTTTTCCTTGCCGGATATTTCCGGTGTCAGAACCACGCTGTGCATACGTCACGACTCGGCCTTCTCAGGTGTCCCTTCCCATATGTCCCTGAGAAAATTCCCAGAATCTACGCTTCTTGCAGGAGGAAGATTTTCTATCCTCTATGAATCCATATAGATATCCATCCTTCCTGTGAAAAGTCATGCTTTGTTCCTGGGAAATGGAAATACCTATGAACCCATTATTTCAATGTGTAAATTCATGTTGCCTCTGCATCTTGTGAGTGAGCCAATGCCCAGAATCTAACAAGTGAAATCTAGTGTTATGTCACTGGGACAATGGGCACTATACTTAGTAGAGATACAATTTTGTTTTTGGTCTGGATGACAATGCCCAGGATCCATCAGCCCCTAAGGGTGAAAGGTAGTTTCTCCATGAACAAATCTCCAGACTCGATCCCCCACAGATGACAATTCTCTTTCCATACACAAACTCCTAGATTCCATCAATCCTTTGGCTTTTAGTACATGGGGATTGGTGAATCCTCTCTGGTAAGTTAAAGCCTTAGCTCAAAAATTTATCATTCTTAAGTGAAAGACAGTCCTCACTGAATCCATCCTTTCTACGGGTGATATCTGTTCCTTCCTTTAGGCTGCAACGTAATATACTTTCCAATTGAGACTATGGAGTCATTTTGCAAAGTAGTGCTGCCAAACCGCTCTGACATCGCAATCCCAAATCTACATAACATATTGCCCACTCCCCCAATATTTCAATGGTGGTTTTTCCCCTGTTCAGCCATCCAGACACACCTGCTTAAGGAATAGAGTCCTTGTAGGTCATACATCATATATTGTTTAACAAGAGGCTTTGCCAAAAAAGATAAGTAGTACATGAAACTGGACTTGTATAGTTCTTCTTAGCGGTACTGTAAATATATAATAGACACGTTTATTTTAACCGCAGCGACCCTCAAGCAAACTTGAGCTGCCGTCTTAACCTTACATTTTTACATAAACAAATAGAATGGATATAAAATGTTTGCCTCCTACTTCCTTTTCTTTTTTCTCCCCTCTGACTTTGTGAATCAGTACAAAAACTCACAGGCTGATACCCCAATACCCTGTTGTAAGCAGTGTGGTGAAAATTGGGCATAGTACATGAGCCCATTTTTGTTATAATCATAACTATAATATACAGTCATGTCTACCCTTGTTAGTGTTATAACAAGTGTATGTCACAATTACAGGGCACACACCGTTGCAGTCAGTGTATGAGTGGTGAAGCACAGTGTTAGACATATTTGAGCTGTAGTTTTGCTTCTAGAACTCTTCTATTTGGCCTACATCAAAATATATCATTATTTGGCAATATATTTTTTTTAGCCTTTGATAAACAGTTTGACGGTCTCAGTCCCGTTCCTAGTGGGAAGGGGTCCACTTCTCAAAAAACATTGTGCAAGCGGCCACACGGTAGCAAAGTGGAGGTCATTCTGAGCAGATTCCAGGACATGAATGAAAATTGAGTAATTACTGTCTTACCAGCTGCAGTAGGTGTGATGTACACTGAGACACCAGGGTCCAGGCAACAGTTCAAGCGAGAGCCAAGAATGTTGTTGAGCTTGCAAGAAGAGCAGAATGTCACAGCAAAGGCATTCTTGCAGCCCACACACACATGGAACTTCCCTGGTGAGCTCAGACTTGTGGTTGCAACTCGTTGCTCATTGATGGTCCAGGTAACTATGGCTGTAGCCAACTGTGATCTGCAAAGTCACTCCCCATGCACAAGGCATAGAGATCCTGCTATGCTGTCACCCAGACCATCTAACCTGCTACTGGGAGTTAGGATGGAGGTGTACTTAGCTGATTCCCGGGAGAACAGCATCCACAAGTCATCGGAGTGATTAGGCTGTTAATGACTTGTGATGTGGCTTCCATACCTTTCCGATAAGTAACCAGGCCCTAACACACATGCTGCTACTGAAAACCTTATTTGTAAGATCAGCCTTGGCTGATTGCTAACCTAGGGATGCAAGAATCAATCACACATTTTTCCGCACCAACATGGTGAGAAATTCGCCCAATTAGTTCTAGTGCCTAACCTTTCAAAAAACATGGCAGCCGCCCATGTGTCAGAGCATAGTTCACCCACTGCCCTCCGATGACGAATTTGAGGATGGGGCGTCTGCAGCACCCACTCCAACTCCGCCCTCCCTGAATCCGGGGCTTGCTCGTGTGGTTTTGCCAGGACCATTTCCATTACCCCCACCAAAATGCTTCACAGGTGACCCTAAGACTTATAGGACGTTAATCAACCAGTGCAGATTTCACTTCCTTTGCTGTCCTTTGGCCTTCCCTAACTCCACCACTAAATCCGCTTTTGTGCTGTCACATCTAGGAGGTACTGCTGCTGCCTGGGCTAACCCTGTTCTGCAGACAAACAACCCTGCTTTGTATGATTTTGATGCCCTATTGGGTGCCATGAATCTCGTCTTCGACGGTAGTTACAAAGCACGGGCATCAGGCCTGGAATTCTTCGCCTTGACTCACGGAAAGAAAAGCCTTTTGTCTTATCTGGGCCGCTTTTATCAACTAGCAGCAGAAAACACATTGCCTGAACAGAAAAGGCTGCAGTATTCTACAGAGACCTCTCCGATGAACTGAAAGATGCCTTATCAGTGGTTCCGTCTATACCGTCTGGTTTCCCAGAGCTCTTGAATCTAGTTTTACAGGTCGATGCTCGTGTTATACAAAGACGAGGCCAGCGCAGGACCCCCGAAATGCAAACCGGCAAAGCCGAAAGTGCTTCTGCGGTCCCGCTTGGGGACATGCAACCAATGCAGATCGGAGCTACACGAGGCCTTTTCACTAAGGAGGAAAGGGTGAGGCGAATGCCCAACAACCTCTGCCTTTATTGTGCACAGACAGGTCATTTTATTTGTGTCTGACAAAAAGGCCTGTTAAGCATTTGGGAAATGCCAAGACTCGTCCCTAGACAGGGCCAATGGGACGAGTCCGTTTTCCACTGGCTCTGAGAATGCTCCGTCATCAATGCATATGGACCTGCCCATGTCCTTTTCGTTCCTTGACTCCTTAGCATTCACCCTTCCTGCGATAATCGACTCTGGACCTTCAGGCAACTATATGGACTACCAGCTGGCAAAGAAAACAGGGGTTCCCACTTGCACTAAACAGGTCCCAGAAACAATGCATGCAGTGGTTGGTTCGTGTCTAGTGTCTGGACAAGTGATGGAACAGACAGAACCCGTCTTGATGAGCACCCAAGAGGGGCACTCCGAATGGGTGGTTTTTGACCTGTTAGCTGCCCCCAGTTTGGCCCTCCCCTGGCTACAAACATAATCCAGCCATCGATTGGGTGAATCAGACTGTGCGCTTTTCCTCTTCGCACTGTCAAGAACAATGCTTAACATCAAAGGTTGAAACCCCCTCCTCCCTGTACCTAGCACTGTTGTCCGGTATGTCCACAGTCTGTGCTACCAATCAAGGTCCCACGACTGTCTTACCGAGGGAATATCAAGACTTTGCTGATGTCTTCGACAAAGGTTTGCCTGAACGACTGCCACCACACTGGGATTACGATTGTCCAATTGATCTAATACCCGGGGCCTCGATCCCTCATGGCGGCATCTACACCCTCACACATAAGGAGGAAGAATTCCTCAAGGAATACATCGAAAAGGCACTACTTCTGGGTCACAAATGTTCATCCCAGTCCCCAGCTGCTTCTCCCATTAAAAAAATGGGAAGCTGCACCCCTGTGTGGATTTCAGAGCGTTGAACGCAATCACAGTAGAAAATCAGTACCGCTGCCTCTAATTTCCGAACTCCTTGATCAATTGAGCTCATCGAATGTGTTCATTAAGCTTGATCTCCAGGGGGCGTACAACCTGGTCCGAATGAGGCATGGTGACGAGTGGAAGACCACCTTCAAGACCAAGTACGATCTTTTTGAATATCTCATGATGCTTTTCGGGCTTTGTAATGCTCCCGCTACATTCCAGCACTTCGTCAATGACGTCTTTCGGGATGTCCTAGACTGCTTTGTCCTGGTTTACTTGGACAACATCCTAATCTTCTCAGAGTCTCTTAAAAAACACATCCAAGACGTACATACAGTAATGGAAAGGCTGAGGGAGAACACACTATACGCTAAATTGGAATAGTGTGTTTTTCATGCTTCCTCAGTGGAATTTCTGGGATTTGTATTGTCCTCACATGGAGTCCAAATGAGGGATTCCAAGGTCTGAGCAGTGCTTCACTGGTCGGTGCCTATTACTCCAAAGGCATTGCAGTAGTTTTTGGGGTTTTCAAACTTTTATAGATGGTTCATTGCCTCATTTTCTATGATTGTGGTACCGCTCACTCGTCTTACCAGCCCTTCTGTCCCGTTTGTCTGGAACACAGAGGCATAGACAGCTTTCCAGTCCTTAAAAGATGCCTTTACATCAGCCTGGTGCTGCAACATCCAGACTCTTCTTTGCCGTACATGGTGGAGGACGATGCTTCAACGTAGCCATTCGGCCCATTCCTTCATACAAGTGCCCAACCACGCAACGTCTACATCCGGTGGCCTATTACTCGAGGACTTTGTCTATGTGTGAAAGGAATTACACAATCGTGGAGAGGGAACTTCTCGCTATCAGAGCTGCGTTCAAGGAATGGAGACATAAGCTTCTGGGCACCAGGCATCCGGTAACAGTGTATTCCGATCACCATAACCTTCAGGCCTTGTCACATGCTAAATGCACCAATGCCTGCCAAATCCGTCAGCATCTGTTTTTTGCCATGTTTAACTTTATTGTTACCTATCGTCCAGGTCCTATTCATGGAAAAACTGATGCATTATCCAGGATAGGAGGGGATTTTGACGTCATCCATCCCATCACTCTGCTTCTACCTAAGTTTTCCGTGCTCTGTGTGTGTACGGCCTCTTCCCCTTTGCTGAACAAGATCTGATGTTGGGTGATAGATTATCCCTCCAATATCACTTCCCTGAAAGCGCAACTGAGCAATGGCTTGCCCTATGTACAGGGCTTATGCCCAGATCCGACACTTTGCACTCGAGTGGTTTCATGACACTCGACTCGCTGCCCATCCGGTTCAACGAAAAACCCTTGAACTTCTGTGCAGATGTTGGTGGTAGCCTCATACGAAAAAGGATTTTACTATTGATATTTTATTTCTATCGCGCTCGTACACAAGTTTTTCAGAGCATGATGCAGGGATGTTGCGGACTATGTTTCAAAATGGTCTGTGTGTACACAGTGCAAGGTAATCCCGGGTAAACCGATGGGTTTATTGCAAACCATGCCGATTCCGCACAACCCTGGTTCATGATCTCTGTGCACTTTGTGGTTGACATACCACCAGTACAAGGTATGACCACTATTCTAGTAGTGGTCGGCGCTTTTACCAAGGCAGCACAATTTATCCCTTGTTGCTGTATACCCACCACCTCTAACTTGTCCACTGTTCTTCGCTAATACTGTTTGGTTCTTTGGTCTGCCTTTGATACTCATTAATGACCGGGTATCGCAATTTACTTCCTGCTTCTGGTTGGCCCTGACTGGGTCTTTGGGCATCGATGGACATTTCTCTTCATAATATCATCCACAAATGAATGGCCAGACTGAAAGGGCGAATGCCACTGTGGAACAGTATCTATGGTGCCTTTGTTTTCAGTATCATTCCGACTGGCACTCAGTGTGGGGGGCAGCTGAGTTTGCGTATATAACAAGTTTCAACATTCCTCAGTGGAGTGTTCTCCCTTTTATGCCTTGTAAGGTCACCATCCATGAATTCTGTCTCTTGTCTTACCCAGTCTGGTGCATGTCCTGGCCGGCAATGCTGTGGTCCGTTCACTTACCTCCATTCCCACAGCTGTGTTGCAACATCTACGAACTGCCCAAGAGCATACGAAGCAACAGGCCGATAAACGCTCTTCTCCGGCTCCTGAATATCAGGCCAGAAAAAGGGTCTGGTTGTCCACCAAACACCTGCGTATCCCAGGGAAACGTAAATTACTCCCATGGTATTTCGGTCCGTACCTGGTTAGCAAACGTATCAACCCAGTGGCCGTTCTTCTTGTGATCCCCTCGAAATGGCGTATCCACCCTGTTTTTCATGTCTCCCTGTTGAGGCCTATGTGGTTGGCACCATACTTCCTGCCAAGCCTTCCCCCGTTAGGGTGTGCGGGAAGTCGAGTATGCGGTGCAGGGTATTCTGGACACCTGTGTCTCGAGAGTCATCCGCTACTATTTGATCGATTGGAAGGGGTATGGGCCTGAAGATAGAACCTGGGAACCTGCTACCCATATCCAATGCTCCTCGGCTTATGCACACTTTTCGTATTAGCTATATGCATGCCTCCCAGAGGTGGGGGCCTTTGCAGGGCGTACTGTTGCATTCTGCCCACTCCAGAGGGTTTTCCACTTCTGGAGTACCAAGCACCAGGGTCTGTGGCGTTTGTGTCTCCTGTGTTAAGAATTGCAATATGAAACACATGTCCAAATACAGTACTTATTAGTTGCTGTATCATGAAAAATTAGGCACTAGAATCATTTTTACAAATATTTTGTGCCATACCGGTTAGGAGAACTGCTTGGATGTAACCATTTCATTATACTGAGAGTACTGTTTATATTTTTCATTTTGATTTCATGTGAATAATTGTGACATTAAATGTAATCTCTTAAGCAGCACGATAATGCTGAATGATGTATCACACTTTCATGGTGTTTGGGACTCAGATCTTCACAGTTGTAGATGTATGTTGTGATGGTATACTGGCATGTGTCTCCTGTATTGGATTTGATATAAGGGTACACCTTCCAAGATGGCGCCCGGCGGCGCTTCATTTTATTTTGTGCTCGTAACACTATAGTTTGTTATCGATTGCCATGAATGGTCGATGCCAAAGTATAACCAGGCATTACGATCAGTTTGACTGGAGATCAGCACACGGTGAAGGTTCGAGAGAATCAAGCTTGTCATAATTAGGGGAGTCAGTGTTTATGTGTTTGTTGACATGGTTTGCAGCAATCCATTACCATAAGGTTTGTGAGCCGCCATGTGGGTTATGTGTCTTTGTTTTACCCTCACTTTTTATGGCGATGTGGTACTGTTTCAATGCCTTTCATGTGTTAGGATTCCTAATATATCACAGCTGGAGTATGTTACTGTATTGGTCCTTGGGCTGCGTCTTGAATTAATAGCTATGGTTCCACATCTTATCAGGTTGTGCCATTTTCCATTACTCATTCGGAAATGCTCTGTGGCTGTTTGACTCACTGGACTTCCATTTAGGGTATTTGGCACAGACTATGCATGCTTTGTACATGGAAGCACATTTTAATTTGACTTGAAATGTCAGGGTAAACGCTAATAAAGGCGGTCTTTATTTGCCTGGTTTGGCTATATAGGTACTCAAGGGATTGTTGGACCATGTGTGAAGTGAGTGTAAACTTCCACGCAACTGGAACCACCAGGTATGTACGGTTTTTCACACTAATAGCCAAGGCTTTGGTGTCTGCAGTGGAATTTACCCAAGAGCTAGTGTTGTCTTACGTTGACATGGGGGATGTCGTTCTTTGTCGTTGCATTGTTTGGTGGTGGCAAGTTGATGCCTACATTTAACTAATGAGATGATATCATGCATAAAGAGCAGGCCATTTTTTAACTTATATCAGTATGTGGCTGTGTACAACATGCACTTACCAGATTATTTTCCATTTGTGGTGCTCTCTGTGTTCATTCAATTAATATGGTGGTTTGAGTTTGGTGACTCTTTCTTCTTTTATCTTTTACTGTTTTTAGCTGTAACCATTGTATGGTATGGTTGCTACACTGTGGAAACCTATCTACCCACTCATCAAAAATCTCTGAACTTTCAGGTTTTATAGCCCCTGATGAATGGCCAAGTATTTGTTGAGTAGGGACAGAAACATGTTGGGCTGATAATATAACCACAGAAATTGGACCATTGCGCTATTGTCCTAGTGTGGGGTGTATGGAATATTGGAAATATACGTTTTGTATGAATTGTATTATGTATGGTATCTTGTAGTGCGCTGTGTGTGGTTTTACACTCTGTATAATATCTTTTTTTACCATATGATGTTTTGTAATAAACATGTATTTAAAAAACTATTAGATTTATTTTGTTATAACTTAGGCAGTTGTGAGGGTTAGAGTCACCATCATTTCATGTTGATTATTTTGTATTTTCTCTTCTCCGGATGATTCAGCCTGTAGGGAAGCAAACAGTTAATATGTTATATAACACCCTCTGCCCTTGCTACCCTCTAGTTAGCTAGCGCTGCCCCCAATCCACCACATTCCACACAAGGTATATTTACTTTAATCCCCAGCCAGGGATATATTTCTTATTCTTCAACTGGAGGTAAAAGACCCTTAATTATATGGCAAGCTTTACTGCATGGTACCCCATAGGACTGACTCATTTCTTGCACATTATTTACACATGTTATATACGCATGTTTGTGCTGCACGTGCGTTAAGTAGTTCAACTACCTTACCAGCCTTACAGGTTCACTAACTTTGGTACATTGCTGATATTCAACTGTGGACCTCCCACATGGGGCTTGGGGAGAGCCTATGGAGCAGGGCAGGGGGATGAAATGCTGCTTTTACATCTCTTTGTAGAGTAGTGCCATATTTCCAATACAAATTGTACACTTAAACCACAAATCAATTATTTAATTAAGCATTACATTCCTGAAAGTCCACCCTCGCCCCATAACATGTCTACCTCAGACCAGTCCAGCATTTGTGCATGCTGAGCTCCCTACTTAAGCCCCGCTCTGCTGTGTGTGGCCGCTAATGATCTCGGTTCACCCCTTGATGGTGTTTTGTGGTATCCAGTGAAAATGTTGCCAGCCAAAAGTGTAAAAGATGTGGTGAAAATACAACTGCTGTGTAAAAGTTGTCAAGCAAAAAGTAGTAAAGAAATGTAGCTGACAAGTAGCCTCTAGGGTAATTGGTACTGTTATGGAGGGTTTTGTGAGCTTGTGACTGCCTGGTTTAGGGTTAGGATAAGGATTAATGTTAGGTTAGAGGTTAGAGTAAAAATTTTTGCTAGACGTAGGGTAAGGGGTGGGGTCTACAGGGCTGGTGATTTTGGGGTTTGGTTAATCATTAGGGTAGATTAAGTGTCAGGGAAAGCGCATGGGTATTTATTTAGTTTTTCATTTTATTTGTTGATAGCGCCAAAACTTAGAAGTATCACAGCGCTAGTTTGCAGTAGGTTGCAGAACAGATAATACAGTATGGGTGGTAGAAAAACAGTTAAGCGTATTTGTTGAATAAAACAGTTTTAAGTTTTTTACAGAAGATCGGGTAGGAGGGCTTGTCTTGGTTCCAAGTCGGGAGAGCATTCCAGAGAGTAGGAGCTAAGACGGTGAAGCCTGCTCCTCCTGCTCTTTGTCTGGTGAATCATGGTGTCGCAAAGGAGGTGGACGTGGAAGATTGCAGGCTGCGTAGTTTGGGTTTTTTGCAGATGCGCTCGTTGAGGTAGGTGGGTGCTGGGTTGTGAATGCAGCTGTGAGTGATTGAAAGGATTTCAATCGCAATGCGTGCCTTGAAAGGCAACCAGTGAGCTTTGTGTCTCACTAGAGAGATATTGTCAGATCTTTTCAAGTCCCAAACTGCCCAAACGGCGTTGTTTTGGATCAGTTGTAATTTAGTTCGATTTTTAATAGAGGTTTCTGCAATGATGGCGTTGCAGTAATTGAGGTAACTGCCGATGATGGCCGTCGCCAGTGTAAGGCAGCTGTCAGGGGACAGGAATTTTCTGGAGTGGTTGATGAGTTTAGTGGAGTAGACTGTGGAGGAAGCAACGGCTTTGGCATGTTTGTGCATGGTGAGTTCAGTGTCGAGGTGGACTCCCAGGGTTTTTTACAGAGCTAGCTGCAGGGGTGATGTTCCCATCTATGGAGAAGAAGGCAAAGGCTAGTTCTAGGTGTTTGAGTGGGTGCAGAGAGCCTATGATGAGGAGCTCTGTTTTATCATCATTCAGGCATAGGTGGTGGGTGGCTATCCAAGCCTGAATGATGCGATTGATTTGGTTGATAGTGGCGGAGTCTATATGCGGTTTCCAGTGAGTTTTATTAGTATTTGCATGTCATCTCAGAAATTAGTATGGGGGATTTCAAGGCTGTCAAGATGATCAAAGAGTGGTTTGGTATACATATTATACAGTGTGGGCACTTCTCCTCTGTATCTCATGTGATTATGATGTCTGTAACAGTGCCACAATGCCCCTGGGCTGATGCACCCTTTATAAATGTTAATAATAAATAAATAAATAAATAAATAAATAAATAAATAAATATATATATAAATAAGAGACATGACCCCTGAGGGACCCCAGAGAAGACAGGGATGGGGTCAACTGTTTCCGACCCTGCAAAGATCTTGGAGGATCGCTCACTCAAGAAGGAGGTATGAATTATTGCAAGACTAAGCCTAATATAGTAATGGTTTGAGTAGGTGTAAAATAAGGGATATGGAAGTTGGGGGGGGGCTGGTGATGTTGGATTAGGATAGGGGTTAGGATAAACCTGGTGATAAGAGCAAAGTAAGCATTAGGTTAAGTGTTAGATTGCAGTTGGAGTAAGTGTTTGGATTAGAGCAAGGGCTATGTCATTTGTGATGAGCTCGTGATTAGGTCTGAGTTAGGTTCACTGTTCATTTTCCATAGATTTTGTATTGAGTAGCCTCAAAAATAGCTTTTTGGGCAACCTTAATAATGGCAACATTTTCACACTTTGCATTGATTCTATTGAATAACTAGGTTTTTTGAAAAATACTTTTTTCTGACTCCATTTTCACATAACTACATTTTCCTTGGGACATTTTCACATAGAACCTGTTTTGTTTGAACTATTGCCAGTGCCCAGGCTTCCTCTGCTCTTGCTTAACAGGCTGCAGCATACAGTCCAACAGCAGCTGCTGCGGAACATTGTGCTCAAGGCCTGCCAGGGCCTTGGGTCCACGTGGGCTTGTGTCACCGCTCCAACATGCGTTCCCACCCTCCTGCTAGATATTCATCTGCAGTTCCTTCGCCAGATGCCCATCCCTGGCACCAGGCAGGTCCAACTGAACTCCACCCAGTACCGCCCCATAACGTGACTGTTTCAATGACTGCATGGTCTCGCATACTTCTCTGGGGTGAGGCGAAGTTTGGATAGCTTTGCACTGCTTTCCAGAGACTGGAAATGGCTGTGCGGGCCCTAGTGGAAGCACACTGTGATGGTCCTTTATGGGCTTTTCTCTCTTTCTGACCACCAATTGTTTGAGCATCATAGGACACTACATATACTTCCTGCTCCACAGCCACTGGTAATTTAGGCTGTTAAAGCCCCAGACGTGGGACCCAAGGAAGCAGCCCTGGATGGCTTCCACATTCTCTTGATCAACTAGAGGCACACTCTGATGCCTCACTTCTAGCAGTTTCAACCACATAAAGCAGTAGTAGCTCACAACATAATTATATTTAATTTCAAAATAAAATGTACATCTTAACAAGAGAAAGTGTGTGTGTGTGTGTTTGTGTGTGTGTGTGTGTGTGTGTTTGTGCGTGTTTGTGTGTGTGTGTTTGTGTGTGCACGCGCGCGCATGTGTGTGTGTGTGTGTAAGAGAGAGGAAAGAGAGATAGAGAGATGGTAACCCCAGGCTATACTGCCTCCCTCTGAGCTAGGGTTACAATTGCACTCATGCATTGTACAATTGAAAATCATTGCATTCATTGTAAATATCAGTATATCTATACATTGTACATATTTTATGTTGTTAGTCTGTGATTTCTGTGGCAAATACTATGAAGTTGGTAAGTGCCAGTCAAGGTATAAACACATTGATTCAAATCATAGCATAGCTACCCTAGGATTTGAACCAAAGTATTTAATTTGACAGATGACTAGTTAAAACATACAAGAAATATTACTACAATTAAAATAATGGATTATTCTTTTTTTTCTTTCTCTGCACAGGTAATTTTGCCCTTGTATTATCTCTCAGAACTGACAATGCCAACGTGGAAGCAACAGAATATGATGGTATGTTATAATTTTTTCAGTTGCACGCAACTTGTCTAAACCGAATCAGTGCATTGATGTCTGACGCTATTGCCGCATACTGAGCAGAGGGGTCGAGAGCCGTCTGTCATGAACATAATGCTTCATCTCGGCACAATGTCGGTTTAAGAGCAAAAGATCTGGGTCTACTTAGAAGACACCCACACCCAACAGTTGAATGTTTATTAAGAACGCTTGAATCGAGGTTCTAACTTCTGTTAAACCTCTAGATAGTGTGTAGTAGTATTCACAATCCTTGGTCCCCTGAAAAACTTCTTGTGGATTGTGTGTAAAAAATTGAAGAACGAAACATGTTAGGTTTCAAGTAATACTGTATTAATTAACAGTGTTGTTGTACTAAGATATTTAGTTAATTTAGAACCTTTCTTTGCGTGAAAGGATTCGCATACATGTCCCTACATTCGAGAGGGTAGAGTAACCATTATTATAATTGGTACCCTATCCGCTATCCAACGGAGTTTATGTAGAACACACACTACTAACAGTAGTTAGTCAATAGGAATGTGATCTGTTTTGCTGATGTTATGTAACCCTGTTTGTAGCAAATGTGCACTGCACGTATCACTTTGTTTGAGATTTGTATAGTATTGATGAGATTTTATGTGTTTATATCTTAATTGTGTATATTGTTCGATAAAATGTAATGTATTAGATTGCTGACGTTGTAATGTTTTTCAGTTCGTTATTTGTTGTATGAACTAGAAGCGTGACGTCCATGGTAAGAAGGGACAACACAGAGACAATGGGGTTCTATAGTAATTGAATGTCCATACCGTCTCGTTGAGGAGGAATCCCATTGTCATTAAAATTCCCCACGTCTCTTTTTTGGTTGTATGTTATAAATAAGATAACATTGTATAAGCATATTTTGGCTGGTTGTAAGAATTCTTTATAGTCTATGCATGGAATTTGAGATTAGATCAAGTAGGCCCTCTAACACCATCAGCCATTGGAATGTCCAAGCTGGGAGCAGGGATGCTTTCAGCTTTTTGTCATAATATTTCAATTGACAAATACATTAAGAAAGCCTCTCTCATTGGGTGAATGCTCATGACGACAATTGGGTGGTGAGTTGTCTACTAAATTCAGTCAGTGAGGATGACTATTCTCCTGATAATTGATTCTTGAACATTAGCTTCACTGGGCACTCTAGGTCTACTGCCCTTTCCTTTCTCGTTTAGGAACATGAATCACTGTAATACTTGCTGCCTCCTCTCTGTTCTCAAGGTCCCCCCTTCATTTTTAATGAAATGATTGCACAGTCATGGAATCTCATAACGGTAGAGTGCATCTGATCCACATCTCTAAGTCTGCCATTCCTTTGACCCATGTTTCCCTACATAGCTTTAAATGTGCCTCTGTCCTCATCTTACTTGATTTCTCTTCTGCTTTTGACACAGTCAACCACGCCATCCTTCTCAACTGTCTTGGACCAACCATGCCAGGTCCAACTTGGGTCCTTCCTCTCCGCAATCTCACTCTCTATCTGTGGTGTTCCCCAGGGGTCTAACCTTTCTTCCTGGCTGTTCAACCAATACCTGGCACCTCCCGCCCTTTTTATTGCTGCTTTCTGCTCCAGCTTTCAGTGCTATGCGGATGACACTCAGCTCGCTTTCAGGCTCCCCTCTGTCACCTCTTCTTCCTCTCTCTTCCCTGATTGTCTGTCTATAATACAGGAGTGGTGTGCCGCCAATGATCTGTGCCTTAATGCCAGTAAAACTAAGATCTTCCTTATCGGCACACCTGCACCTTCCTTTCCTGTCACTCTCTGGCCGGCCATTCTTGGCCCTCTTCCTTCCACCTGTGATTCTAAGATCCTCTGGGTCATCTTCGACGCCACACTTTCCTTCTCTCCTCACATCTCTGGCGTCTCTAAGAAGTCAAACTACCAGCTGCACCTCCTCAGAGGTATTCTTCCTTTCCTCACCTTCCCCCAGAGCTCTGGTTCTCTTAAGGGTGGACTACTGCAACAGTCTCTTTTTAAATCTGCCTGCCTCTACTCTCTATCTCTCTATCCTTTACAACTCATCAAGAACAGGACTGCACGAGTTGTCCTGGGCCTCAAGCCCAGGGATCATATCTCTCCAGCCCTGAAATCTCTTCATTGGCTGCAAGGATCAAGTTCAAGACCCTCTGCATTGCCCACAAGGCTTCTGGGGCCTGGGACCGAAACACCTTCAACTCTCTCTTCAGAAACAGCTTCGTTCTCAAGCTATACACCTCTAACTCCTTGAGGGTCAGTCACTTCTCCAAGCAACAACTTGGTGGCAGATCCCTTTATTCGGCTGGCCTTGCCCTCTGGAACAGCCTCCCTGCCTCTCTGAAACTTGAGCAGAACCATCTCCGGTTCCGGAAGCACCTCAAGACCTTCCTCTTTGCTTCTGCCTCCTCCCTTCCTCCCCTGCTGATCTCCTGTCTGATAATGCACTGGTCACCTGGTTACCCTCTGGACTCTGGCCCAGGTTCCTTCCCGTCCAGTTGCACACCTGCACTGTATCCTGGCACCCATGCACTTGAGGTCTGTATCTGCAACCCTACAATTCCCTTACCTGCACTTATTAGACACCTGTTGTCTGCACTTTGAACACTCGCACTTGCCACCTGCTGGCCACACTACTTGTTGTTTTGATCCAATGTCTGGTACCTGCCCTTCCTCCCCTCCCCCCAGCATTTCCCCCTCAGCTCTCCCTTGCACTTGCGCGATCTCAATGTCACTAGGCCTAGTAAGATCGTTTGTCTTTGTCCTCCCTCTGTTTCCCTCATCAAGAAACATTCTGCAGCCCAACCAGTCAGGGTTCTCTTTCCTCTGCAAGGAGTGTGGCACACGATAAAAACTCTTTTTATCTTTACAATCTCAATTCTTTGTTTTACGGAGGCCTCAAACCGTCTCGCACCCAACCTCCAAACGCACCCCGAGTCACAGTAGACCAGGAACCAGGCCGGTGTGTTATGAATAAATATTTATTAATTTGTGTCTAATGGAAAAATTGAATGAACAGTTACAAGAACCACCAAGGTGTGGTAGTACAGACTTCAGAGTATTCTTGATGAATTACCACATCAAGACAGCTCACACATGTAACACCAGGTTAAACCTGGATTTTGAATGTAGTTTTCAGAAACACTATGAGGCCAGCAATAAATGGGACAATTCGTTTTCTACACCAGGTAAAATGGGTTTTCACTTTATTTGGACAACTGCTATGGAATAGCTCACAAAGGGTCTACGTGCAGCTTAGACTTCACACAACTAGGATGTCAGAACAGACTAGTTAGCACACCATAGAAAACTTGGATTTTAGTACATGCAACATATGAAATAAATAAAAAGGGAATGCAATTGTAAATCCATTATCAGAGTACAATAGGGGAAGAGGGATCGACTAGGAACATCGGTTTTAAACAGGTTAAACGACATTTCCAGGAAAACGAAAATGCAAATGACACTTGTTTTTTCCTAAGGCTGTGAAGGACAGGCCAGCTCTAGGCAATGAAATGGGAAGGAATGCAATTCGAAATCTACACTCAGATATGGTAGGGGAAGGGGAGATAAACTAGGAAAAACGATTTTTCAAAGGTTAAGTGATATTTTTAGAGAAACAAAAATGGAAATCACACTCGTTTTTGCTGATGCTGTAAATGACAGGCAAGTTTTAAACAATGAGGAAGGCACATAGGAAAAACGGTTTTCAGTTACAATGACCAAGGCACATAAAAGGTAGAGTTTGGGAAAAGGGATTACTCACAATACCAAAATTGGTTTGGGTTTGACAAATGCAAATAGAACTTCCATTTGTAAAACTCCATTTAAATGCACAGACACGTTCGTTTTTATCTCGCAGTAACTTTAATTATTTGGTGAATACTTTATTATACTTATAATGGCTCACAAGACACTGGGAAGGAATAGTTTTGAATGCCAACTATTCCAATCCTGTGAAATAATGTGGGAATTAATTGATTCATCAAGATAAAATATACTAGAGATCTACACCAACAACTGGGATTCTTTCATTACGAAATGACACCAATGCAAAAGCAAATAACGGATTTTCAATGGAAACAATTACTATAATGTGCAGACAAGTGAAATATTTTTCAATGGTAAATGACTGAATACACAAACACAAAGGATTTTACTGGGAACAATTACCACAATGCACGGACAAGTGAAATATCTTTCAATGGGAAAATGAATTAATTACACAAACACAAAAAAGATAGGGGTTTTACCATGGGGAAATCTTTATGGCAATGCTGAGGATTGTAGGGCTAATTTAATCAATTGCTGGGGATGTCTATACTTACAATAGAAAAGGGTTTATGGTCATCAAGGTGGTGCCAGGGCTTCACCACAGGGACAATGAAGGGGTCAGTTCAGACCTCTATCTCTGTCATCCAAATCAGCTACTTCAGCTCCTGGCTTCACTCCAATAGTAGGCCCAATTCTGCAAGGCTGGTTCCAGATTTTGGCAGCTACTCACCTCAAGATTTGGTGGGGAGAGTCCTCATTTGAGGCAGAGTGACCTATTTATAAGGCAAATGACATCAGGGATTTGTCATCTTTTTCACAAAATTGATACAGCAATGGTCAAGGGGTCCCTCCCATCTGCTGGCGGATAGGTCCACAGAAAATGGGAGTGTTCTGGGAAGCCCATCAATCATCTAACGAGGGTACACAGGGTTGGATCTGGTTTTTGCACATGGAAATCTCACATTACCAAAAATGCCCTTTCTCATCATGTTATGCCACATATGGCAGCATTTTTAGATACTATATTTTTCAGTGAATTGCATCAACCTTATTTGATGACTGTGGAACCTATTGGTGCAAAGCTACAGTATTTTCTCATTTACGCCCAAAGTATATTACCGAAAAATCTGGCATTCGGTGGGCGGAATATTTATCGCCTGTTACACATTTTTAAAAATTGTTATGGTTGTCACATTTATGCAGAGGTCACAGTCAATTCTTTCTTATAATTTTTGTATGTTGGTGTCACCAAAATCGTTTTGGGCTCATCAGATGCAGGTTTCTGACAGTTTTGCAGAAATCCTAACATGAATATTTTGGGATGAATATTCTGGATATTAAATGATGAAACGTATTTCTCTGAATTTACACAATGGGAAATCAGCTCCCTCCTTTGCCATGTGTGGCTGTGACATCTAGAGGGTACTGTGTTTGAGATTAGATCACATTCCAAGAGCTTCAAAGAGCTAGTTGCCAGCTATGCTAAGTTTTATTGTGGCCTTAAGTAGTTTCTGGTCATAAAATCTGGAGAGCAGGAGCCTTCCTCATTTCATCCACCTGACAGCGGGCTTGGACAGGTTAGTTTCACACTTGGGAGAAACAAAACTTAAGAACTGCTTGTTAGGGAGAATTCTCTTCTAAGGCTAAGTTGCCTTACCTATAGAGTCCCCCAGCAGCTTTGCTGGATTTGAAGGGTTTATTTTTTTCTCCTGCTAAGAGTGAGACCCTTTTTTCGCACTCTTAGACAGATTGCTAGTATGTGTTTTAGGCTATCTCGTGTGCTTCTGGTCTATGGGGTTTTCTCACCCTCATAGGAATTATCTTTTTACCATGTGTGGTACACAGCAGCCACGGTGCCGTACCACAGGGGTGTCGAGGGACCCCCAAACTTAGACTCCATACCCTGGGACTGACTACTGTCTCCCAGGGCATGTAAAGTCCCCATTGACTTTACAAGTCAATTCGTATGAACTAAACCAGTACAACCCATCAGACTATGGAAGTACGGGGAAGGGTTAATAGTTTTTCCCTAATGTTCATTTTCGAGGGGGTACCGTACAATCCCTTTCTCAAAAGTTTCTGGCTGGTGGCAGTGGTTACTACAATAAATATTCGACCGCAAATATTTCCCTATGGGATTTTCCCATTGTTCAAGGCTACCACTTTTACTGATAGCCTCTAACATACCGCCGGTTTATTTTGATATGAACTTTACTCCGGTAGGTTTTTATTGCCAGAACTTTGATAATATTTCTTTCTCGTGTCTTTCTCTATAATCCTAACCCAGGTCGGGGATCCTTTGTTCGTCCTTTTGGTGGGCTTCTGCACAGAAGCCCTCCTCTCGGCGCCACTGAGTCTGGGGTAGACAGGATGTGTGGGAGGGGGAATAGGCACCCTGGACAGGGTTGCCTATGCAACCCAAGTCGTACTCTGCCCTGATAGGCTGGGGGATCTGCCGCCAGGAGAGCCACCCCACTGTGTGAGTTGCAGCTAGGCTGTATGAATGGGGGTCTTGCTGCATAAAAGCAGGGTCCTGAGGACTGGAGGACAAGACGTCGCCACTGGAACTAAGAAACCGAAGAGGAGAGAAGCACAGCGGCTGGTTTCATCCCTGGGCAGTGCAGTAACTCGAACCTTCCTCCATGACGAGAGCCTCTCTTCCTCTGCTGGATCTCCCAAACTGCAGTAACTGCCAGGAACTACCACCACCGCAGGAGCCTCTTCTACTTTAAAGGTACA
Source organism: Ambystoma mexicanum (assembly GCF_040938575.1). Taxonomy (NCBI): domain Eukaryota; kingdom Metazoa; phylum Chordata; class Amphibia; order Caudata; family Ambystomatidae; genus Ambystoma; species Ambystoma mexicanum. The sequence continues at coordinate 325,064,574 of NC_090939.1, read as the reverse complement.
TTGTTCCGCCAGGCCTCCCTTTTCGTTGGGTTTCGCTAAAGGTGTTTTTAATCCTTTACTTACCTACTGGGCTGGCCGCCCCTATCATCCAACATTGTCTTTCACTCTCTGCAACCACCTTTTCGAATCGTCAAAGACTTGACTGCAGCTACTAGAACATTTTGATCCTGGGCACATTGCCTTGTACCATTGACACTGGCACAGGCCTATTGACTCTGGCTAAATCTGTTACAACTGCCCTCTCTAGATTGAGTCTCACCTAGAAATGTGTTGGTGCACCTAACTCTTATAACCACCTTTTCCTTCCCTCTTTTTAAACTTGTGAAGTGCCATTTTGCTCGGTTTTCATCTCAGTATTGCATATGCTAAAGTACTGCCTTGCCTAACTTGTTCACAATCTACTTGGGAAGTGTTGCTGGTGTGTTAAGGGGTCTAAACCTGTATAATTCGTTCTTTCCCACCCTTTTGAGAAATTGTTAGAGTGCCATTTCTGCTTGGTTTTCACTGTGTCATTTTGCTCAGTTTTCACTCTTGCTCAAACTTGTCTACAATTTAAATAGGGAGTTGTGTATACTTTTCTTGACTGATTTAACTTGCTTTAATAATAGTGATTTGTGTGTGAACATCAGATTGTGTAAAATAAATATATATTCTTTTTGATAAAAAAAGCTTTGGTCAGTGTTTCCTTGGTCCATGGTATTGTAGTCCTAATGTGTAAACCCTGAATACTGCTCATCTCCCACTTGAGATAAGTCTGACTGCTTAGCCACAGCTACCAACTAAATATTTGTGGTACAGACTGATACCAAAGGGGATTTCTTTGCATATACCTGCAGTCTTAATCTTCTGTAGTGCTCCCTAGGGGAACTGCACAGGATTCTGCCTAACACTGCTGAAAAGCAATTTACATTTAATCCAACCTTAGCAAATGCACACAGTCTGAACAGGTAAACCCTTGCAAAAGTAATTTCCTGCAAACAGTGATTACGGGAGGGCAACATAATGTATATTTCAAGACTGTAGCTGTACATGTGGAAGCTCCAATTGTTGATGTTTAAATGCACAATTGCAATGTTACTGAAGAAAGTTCCAGCCATGAAAACTTTCATTCTGTTGCAGTTCAAAATCTCCATATAGGTTCGGTAAATTATTTTGTCTTTTCGTGATGGGCTCATGATGAACAAACTTGCAATTCCTTTATTGCATTTTTGCACACATTTGGACGAGCATCTCTTTAGTATAAAGGGAAAAACGGACTTTGAAGGCAATGATTTCGGTCCTAGTGAAAAGCTCCATTCTGCTGTGCAGGCTTGCACACAATCTGGTCATCATTTTTATTCACACGCTGGATGCCGCAGTATCTGACAACAGTACGTTAGCTATTTGAAATGTTTTGCAAATGTACCTCATGTCTTCCCTTCTGTGAGGCCATGAACATTTTTGTGCACCTCCATGTTTGGATGCCAAATTTTGCTCCTTTCCGTTTTGACCTCACAGGGTCTTATTTCCAGGTCAACTTAAAGCCGGCCTTTTACTGAGGGGCATGTCCCCCCACTGCCTCCGGCCTTCAGTTATGGCGTTTCAGGGCTATTTCACCCCACGCCACCCTTGCCTCGTCACGCCTTGAAACACTTCTGTATAGGCGCGTTATAAATGCCATATCATATCATATCAAGTTGCTTAATGTTAGTTAACATTTATGACCAAACCTCTAATGTCAGTTAGAATTCTGTTGCGTCCACCTTGTTCTGTGGCATTTCCATGTGCTCCTTAATCAGTATCTGTCGAATGATGAGAACTTCTGTGGATGAGACACTCTCCTGGGTTTCCTACCTTCTGGGGGCACATGAGCTAAACATACTTGTGGGTTCACCTTTATATTTTGTTTTGCATGTGACTTTGTTTGGGGTTACATCCATCAATTGTCTAATTTCTCTTTTGCATCCACTAAGCCTACCTTAGAGAAGATTAAACCCTTAATTCACCTTCTCAACCTGAAACTCTGTCTCATGACTGGTGGTTTGCTGCTCCCCAGAAGGCCTCTCCTCGGGAGCTCCATGCCTTCATTCATGGGCCGTAGACAGTAGATCCTGTTGAATCCAGGAGAACACCTTTCATTGTCTCCCGCTATTCCTGCAAGTCCTTTACCACTACTCCAAAGGTATGAAAACATGAACCGGTTTCCCCTTTCAGCACTAGTCTACCTGCTCATACTCCACCAGTCACAACTACTCTTCAGGTTTGTGTCACTAGAGGTCAGGCCTTTGTTGTACATTATGCCACCATTGCTTTAAGTGAATTTAATGTATTCTGATTTGTAGTCTCCTTAGGTCACTCCATGCTTCAGAGGAGTAGTTATATGAATTATTTACCAATATTTCTAGGGTTTTGGGATCCTGCTGATTTTTTTTGGTTTTTTTGGGTGAACAGATAGATCATCATCTCCTCTAATGTTAGGCTATTCCAAACCTTTCACTTTCCCTAAATGGATAGACAAGGCAATCTGGTGACTAGATCAGGTATGGAAAGATGGTTCTGTCACGCCTTTAATGTCTCTCTTTTATTTTTTATACTGAGTGACACACATTCTTGAAACACAATGGGCCTCATTACGAGGCAGGCGGAATGGGTTTAACGGCACCGGTAAAGGTGCCGGTGTAACGCTCACCTGACTCCCATGGAGGCGCTGGCCTGGTTCGCGCTGCTGTGACCTCTTCAAAGGTGATGCGCAGGGTTCGGAAGACGGACTCGACCGGGCCCCCAAATCTGGCTTGTCTGGCTCGCAGAAGTATCCTTCTGTAGGCGAAAATAGGGGATTAACTGTCTGCGGGGTAATCCTTCTGTGATTCCTCGTAGCGTCTCACCTTAGGGTCTGGTAGGACGAGCTCTCCATCCTGCTTCTGATGCAGGGGCGCGTTGGTATCCAGTTACTTCACTGGATTTTCGGATTGGTGAGAACCAAACTTGCTTGGCTTCCAGGTAAGTTTTTTGATAAGAGGTTCCCCTTGTGTCCATGCATTAATGTACTAATGCTAGTGTCTTTTTCCCCATAGGGGCTGGGGTACGGAATGCCAGGGAACAGGCACCGACCCGAGATGAGAGGTGAAATCCTTGTAGAAATCAGGTAAGTCTTTAATGAGCGTTTTTTGGTAATGTCTTTTCATTCGCTCATTAACGCTGATGTCTCTTTTTCCCCTTAGGGGCCGGGGTCTGGAAATGCCAGGATGCGGCGCGGACCCGAAATGAAGAGGGAATGAATCAACAGGTAAGTCTTAACATGGAGAACTAGCTTTCCTTATTCCCTTCTCTCTCTCACCTTTTGTTCTGGTCTTTTTCTCCCTAGGCGCTGGGGCGTGACTGCGAATCCGGATGATCGCTGCTGAACATGGAGGCGCCCTGTAAAGGTGAGTGGAATGCGGCGCTGCAGCGATCGACGCGATGAGCTTTTAAATAAAAGTCTTCCTTTTCAGGATTGTCGGCGAGATGTCTCCGTGATGCGGCTTTAGCAGGTAAGGACTTTTCCTTCTTCTGTTCTCTTCTTCTCTTCCTTTGCAGGTGATCCAGGATGCTGGCAGGCGTGGCAGAAGTCAGGATGCAGGAGCAGACACGGTGAGCGTCCAGCTGCTAGATGCAGAACAACGCGAAGCACGTGTGGCTGTTCGGGTGGGGTTTAAATAGCCTTCGAAGAGGTTCCAGGTATGTATCCTTCCTCCAATCAGGTATGTATCCTTCCCCGACCACGCCCGGATGGTAAATTAGTCCCACAGGTAAAGTAGTTCCTTTCAGGCCTCAAGGAGGCCGGGATCCTGCAGCATGGTCTGCATCAGGTAAGTGCACCCAAGCACTTCCATAATGAGCCTGGCGCCTATGGCGCCAGGACTGATGTCTTTTATGAGCCTGGCACCATAGGCGCCAGGACACTGTCAAAGGGCCCCTATATGGGGTTGCTGGGTCCTTCCTTGGGGACTGGATGTCCGCTTTCGGGGATGCAGGGCTTGAACCAGCTCCCCGGGAGCAGGCATCATGACAGCCGGTGCCGTTAAACCCATTCCGCCTTATTACGAGGTTCCCTTGCGGGACCCGCTCTGGATGTCTGGTCAGACCAGACGTCCTTTGCGGGTCCCACGAGGGGACCAGGGAGCTAACAACGGGCCCGTTATCAACGGGCCCGTTGTTAGCTCCCTCCCCTTTCCCATTGAACCCTATGGGGGCTGGAATGGGAATGGGAATGTGTTCTCTGAATGGGGCAATACGGGTCCTCCAAGGTTGGAATGGGCCGGTATTTCCCCATTCAGGGACCACGGACCCGGACCCGAGTTTGGAGGCAGCCATGCCCTTCTCAAGGGCATGGCTGCCCCCAAACTCGTAATGAGGCCCAATGACTCATTTAAAGCTTTACTATCAAAAAAGTTGCAGAACAACCCTTCTCACATATCTGCTTTCTAATAAAGAACAGAAATGATCTCAGCAGCCGCAAGAGACATTCTGATTTGGAGAAGTTATTTTTAAATGAGATCAAAGACTGGTCGGGTTTTCTGCCAGCAGAAATCCCGAATATACAGAGAAGGAATATAATAAATGTAATTTTTTGGTTTTTCATCCCCATTATGTCCGCACATTCTCATGAAGTGAATGGAATGGAAAAATGGGAAAACAGAATTCATTTAATTAGAATCTTATAAATTACCGCAAATAATTGAGGTGAGTAGGAACAATGTAACTCCCTACTTGTTTAAATTATAAATCTTAATTAGTGTGTGATGAAGAGATCCACACTCAGACATATAGCAAAAATATCTTATTTTTCTCTTACCTTGAAGATATCTTTGTGTATCAACAATATCCTAATAAAGACATTTTCAACAACTTATCAATTTCACTTTATGAAAGAAGTATGCAATTTACATCACCAATCCATGTTGGCCTTGAAGAAAATCCCATGTCAAAAGAGGATATTGAAACATGTCAAGTTGTCTATGGACCTCTGTATGGCATTCATAATAATTTGATGTCAAACAAATAGTTGAATTTTGATTTTTGCATTGGCAATTATTGCATGCATTTATGTTAATTCATGTGATTCGCCTCATCTTCTCTCGCTTATTGTCAATTGAGCTATGGAACTGGGCAGAAGGTGCTAATCTCATCCTCTTAAACCAAACAGGATTTCAGAGGGGATTAAGCACTACAACAAACTGCCTTGCACTGACAATAGTCATCCAACAGGCATGGGGCATTCGGGGAAGGTCAGTCTATGTGGCATACATCGATTATAGTGCAGTCTTTGACTCGGTGAACAGGGGTCGGCTTTGGAAAAAACTATCAGACTGGAACATACCGGCCGGCTTGCTCTCAATGATTATCCTCTTCATGAGGGCACCCATGTCAAGATTCGGCTGGATCAAACTGGGAGTACGACAATTTGATCCCTACTTACCAGAGATTAAAGCACGGAAGCAACTTTGGTGCCCCTCCTTTTTAACCTGTATCTAGCTGACACTGGAACGGCATTGAGCAATCCTACCTCGATTGCACCAAAGCTGGGTTCCTCGCCACTGCTGTGGATGGAGTACGCAGACAATAAAGTATTGATGGAACTTAATCTGGTTGCCTGCAAGCCTCCTTAAATTGCCTGAAGACCTTTTCGTATGCCAACTCCTTGGTTATTAATATCAATAAGACCAAGGTTATGGTCTTCAGCCCCCGTCATTGTAAAACCAAACGCACCGGTTGGAGTCTAGATGCGAGACTGCTGGAAGTGGTTCATGAATACAAATATCTTGGCATTCTATTTATCCAGCTCCTGTCACATAGGGCATCTTAAATTGAAAGGTGCCCAGGTTATCCGGCGCTTGAAGAACTGGCTTGCAATGGCAAGGGTTACTCTGTAGGAATTCTGGCGCAATTGTATTTGGCCAAACTCCTGCCTATCTTTATGTACGGAGTGAAAAGTTGGGCTACCACTAACATCACCAAACTGTCTAAACTGGAGGGTGCACTGCTGAAGAAGTTGTTTTGACTCCTGAAGCATACACCGGCTGAAATGATTTACTTAGAAATGGGTATGATTCCATGTGTGGCGAGAGCCCCTCTCTGTAACCTTAACACCCACTGGAAACTGGCCAATGCTCCAATTGGAAGTTTAAACCATCTCATTTTTTAAGCTGCATGGACCAAGGGCACTTACACGCCCCAGAGCAATTTGGCTAATGTCATCTCTGCCTCTTCTAGGCATTCTATGGTTTCAGTGTAAACTTTGAAGCTTCAATTTCGAAGTTATAAATCTGAGATGAGAAAGAAGGTTGTCGCAATTTACTGTGAGCTGCAAACCAAGGAACTCCAGACAAAGAATTACTGCTTGCAGTTCCTCAAATACATTATGTACAGAGAGTGCCCACCTGGCTATCTACAGCAGTTTGTGGGAAACTCTCTGATCTGGGATTACTTGAGGTTAAAAATAAATGAGGTTAAAACCTTTGAAATCATTGGAGCTTTGACGAACATCCCGCAAAACTAATGATTTTGCCATTTGTGTGGAGATCCTTACCTGCAAACGATTAGACACTTATTGATGAAGTGTAACGCCCTGATAGGAACTGAGATCGACTGCCTTGAAGGCTGCCGGAATTAGTAACACTTCGGTGGAGGAAGAGCTATGGTCCCTTCTGATGAATGGCAATGACGAGTCTTGCATTATATTCTTCACCATCTTATGGAGAAAGATAGCATCGACCCTGAAAACTTTTGGTGTGCATAAAGTGGGCGGTGCATGAGTTCATAGCGGTTGTGGGGATTATCGCCAATTAACTGACTTGCTAAGGAGAGATCAGTGATATGTTTCTGTGGTGATGGTTACAGGGGCTCGAGGGAGGGACGAGGTGGTAACTCTTGTGTTGTGCCTCAAAGGGTGGAATTGCCATGCGTCTAATTTTCTTTTATTTGAGAGAAGTGACAGGCACAAAGGATTGTGTCCTGATCTTGGGGAATTGTGGGAAGGGCGGCGGGATGTAGATGTGTTTTAATGTTGTTGCACTGTGTTGAAAAGTTGTCCTTGGTACAGCTGTATAACACTTTAAATAAATAAATAATTAAAATTCATGTGATATTTGTTGTGCTCACTTTTGAGGGTATGATAGATCACGCTGGCACTCGATAATTTACTGTTTTCTTCTTTATTTCAGTTATCCTCAGCACAGCAGCTCATCCTGTCCTCCAACTCCCTTTTCCTTAGCAATCCCTCTCGAATCCTCATGTCTCTCCAATACCAATTCTACCTCAGTCCACATTCCATGTTCCATGCTGTATTTCTTTGGCATCCAATAACAAAAAGGGGTGGCGCATGCTTGCTGTTGTCACACCAGACCCATATTCACACATCCACTTTACATTAAACACAACCCAACAATGTTGAATTGCACTGAATATTTATTTCCACTAATTTGTATATATGTGCAACATCTGAATTATTTTAGTCACTAATGCTTTTGTATATACAATTCAATTGTATCTGATAGGTGAGGACAGGCTAAGAGATAGCAACAGCATAACTTGGAATACATTAATTCACACACTCACTGAGAGATTCTTTTGTTTCTAATAATGTAATAAAGTCTATCAGGTGGCAATTTGGTTCCATGTGTTAATATCCACACAAATATATCTCCATACAAAAATATTGCCATGTTTTTGCAGCGATATTAGGCCATGGAACCTGCAGGGGGATAGCACCACAACCTCCATAATTTTTTTAATGGAGCGGGGGACACCACCGCAACCCCCGCTCCCAATAACCCCATAAATGATCCCAACAAATAATATTGCCTATGGCCTTATCCCACGACCATATGTATGGATATATTATTGGTGGGGATAATATTACCAGATACTGGCAATTTGTGTGGCAGGTAATGCTTAAAATGGGATTCCCCTTTTGATTTGTACTTTTAGGGCCTGATTCACAGAAGCCTTTTATGATGGACCAGTCCCATAGGAAAACGCTCTGTGAATCAGGCCTTTAGTATTTTAATTGGTGATAGTCATTTGATACATCAGAAAATGACCCAACAGCTTTAGATTCACTGTTCAAGCAGTGGTCTTATCCCACCTAGATGGGGGCAATGCCCTCCATGAAAGCCTCATGTCGTCCTCCATTGGGTCCATGAGAAGTGTCCTACATGCGGTTGCACACCTCATCAAGGGTCTACGCAGATACGACTACATCACCCTGGCCCTCATTGACCTTCACTGGCTCCCATGCATGAATCACCTTCAAGTCTTGCTGCATCATCTATTAGGCAATCTCCCTCAAGTCACCCAGCTACCTTGCAGAGAAACCCAGCATCTCCGCTGGACAGTGCACCACTAGAAGACATATGCAGACATGAAATCTGGCACTGTAAAAAGGAAAGGACCAGAAAACAAGTCTTCTCTGCCTAAACTCCAAGACTATGGAACCTCATCCCCGTCAGCATCAGACTCTTCCCCATGCTCCTACAATTAAAAAAAGAACATAAGTCCCTCCTCCTCAACACCTAGGTCATCACGTTGCCCCCTGTGCCCCCTGACTCACTAGATGCTGTCCGTCCCTCTGGTCTCTGCCACCCTGTACAGCAATGTCCACCTCTGTGCCCCCCTGTATCCTACCCCGGCTATATATCTGTTCTGTTGTCACCTCTGAAAAGCACTCCGTTATGCACCTGCACTGTTGTATACCTCTGTAAAGTGGCTCCACTGTGTATCTGTATTGTTGTATACCTCTGTAAAGAGCTCTGTTGCTTTTTGAAGCTAGGTCCACGCTCAATAAATACCATGATAATTATAAGCATTTACCAGAAAAAGCTCTCACTATTTGGTATATATTTTAAACAGCAACACCCTTCCCCCTAGATTAGCAGATCATGATATATGACAGCAAATGCAGATACAGTGCTAGCAAAAGTAATTACTTTTTGTAGTGAAAAGCACAGCCAGCAAAGACTTCTTGGGCACATCAAGGGTTGGTTACTTTCTCCAATGTACTTCAGAAAGGGGTGGCTGATTTCCATAAATTCCTTTGGGTAATTCTTTAGTAGAAAAGACATTATTTCACAAAGAATGACTTAACACACATTTCTGCCACCGACGAAGGTAACTGGGCCGTCTGCACATCTCCATTCCAAGGCTTGCTTACCAGCTGTTAATATCAGCATGATCTCGATGGTAGTATTAGCATGTAGAGGGTATAACTTTCAAATTGAGTGACCTAGTAAAATTATTTCCAGCGAGGTTGGTATGTACATTAGGAGGGTCATTTTAATTGCACATAAAATAGTTTACCCACTAGGAATGTATGTTATGGGCTTTCTCACATGAGGGTATTCACAAAGCCTTTAGTCTGCAGTTTCCCCTACATTAACCTGATTAGCATTGAGGGCTTTATTAATTATCGATATTCCGGCATATAGGTTTAGCGACCAAATGGGCGGTTAGTTGTATAGTCTAAGGGCCTCATTACGACCCAGGCGGTAAGTTACCGCCTGGGCCGTGACTTTACCACCATGGCGTAAACTACGTTTACGCCATGGTGGTTGGCGGACTTACCGCCCCATTCCGACCTAGGCGGGGCGGTAAGTCCCCAATCCCCATTTACCCTTCCCCATTCCCATTTTTGCCCCATAGGGCATAATGGGAGTGGGGAAGGCGTTAATTACGCCACCGTAAATTATGGTGGCGTAATTAACTCCATGGTCCCTTAGCGCCATGGATTTTAACACCTGCTAAAAGCAGGTGTTAAAAGCACCATGGCGCTAGGGGACCTCGTAATCAGGCGGTAAGGGTCGGCGCTGTTAACGCTGCCGTAAACCCCTTACCGCCTGAGTTGTAATGAGGCCCTAAGACAGATGTTCATGATAGGATATGCTATGTTTCTAGGTGTGACAAGACAAGGGAGGGAAGACAGAGGGAGGACAAGACAAACAGTCTTACTAGGCCTTGTGTCATTCAGATTGTGCAAGTGTGAGAATGAGAAGTGCAAGGGGAAGGGGAGGGGGGAGGTGCAAGTGAGAGGGGAGGGGATAACAGGGCAGCAATGATCTGAGTAATTGCAGACAGGGCAGTGCAGCTCTGGGTAGTGCAAGAAGAACAAGGGAGTCTAGGGTTACAGTTACAGCCCCTAAGTGCGTGGTAGGCCCAAAGGCAGTGCAAGAGTGACTGATCAAGAAAGAGCCTGGTACCCAGTGAGACTCTGAGGGTAACCAAGCAACCAATCGGTACAGCAAACAGGTAGGTCAGGAGGGGAGGGAGAGAGAGAAGGCAGAGTAGAAGAGGACCGTTTTTAGCTGTTTCCAGAACTTCAGTGGTCTGGGTGAGGTTTTAGAGGGAGAGTGAGGCCATTCCAGAGGGAGGCACCTGCAGAGGAGAGGGATCTACGCCCACTCTCTGCCTGGAGAAGCGTCAAACGCTTAGAAAGTTGGAGGTAGCTAAGCGAAGGGCTCGAGAAGGAAGGCATTTTGGAAGAGAGCGTTGGGTGTAGTGTGGGCCTCTGCCCAAGAAAGCTTTGTGGACAATGCAAAGGTTCTTGAACTTGATCCTTTCAGCCACTGGGAGCCAGTGGAGAGATATCAGGCTGGAGAGATATGGTCCCTGGGCTTGAGGTTCATTCCTGTTCTGGATTAGTAACAGAGGGCGGAGAGTAGAGGGAGGCAGATTGAGAAAGAGGCTGTTGCAGTAGTCCAACCTAGAGAGAACCAGGGCTCTGGAAATAGTGAGGTTCTGGGGGAAAGTGAGAAAGGGAAGAGTCCCTTTGAGGAGGCGCAGCTGGTAGTGGGACTTCTTGGCAACGTCAGAGATGTGAGGAGAGAAAGAGAGAGTAGAGTCGAAGATGACAGTAAGTTTTTTTGCCTCACAGGAATGACAAGGATTTCCATCTTACCGGCATCAAGGCATTGATTGGTGGAGGTGCACCAATGCTGAATCACGGTTAGACAGTCAGGATTGAGCGAGAGAGTAGAGGAGGCTGAGGGGAGCCTGAAGGAAAGCTGAATGTCATCTGCATAACACTGAAAGTTAGAGGAGAAGGTCGAGATCAGGTGGGCCACAGGGGCCAAGTAGAGGTTGAAAAACCAGGGTGAGAAGATAGAGCCCTGAGGAATGCCACAGTTAGAGAGAGAGGTGGCAGAGAGAAAGGGACCAAGTTGGAAATGGGAAGGTCGGTACAAGAGGAAGGAGGTTAGCCACTCCAGGGCCTGATCTGTGATGCCCAGGTTCTCACTGAGTCAATTGATCAGGATGGCATGGTTGACCATGTAAAAAGCATGTAAAAAGCAGAGGAAAGATCAAGGAGGATGAGGACAGAAGGAATGATGGAATCAAGGTTAGAGAGCATATCTTCACGGGTGTTCAGGGGAGCAGATTCCGTGCAGCTCTGAAGCCAGACTGATGGCCATGGAGACAACCAACAGATTCAGTGTGGATAGTAAGCTCGGAGATGGACAGCTTCTCCAAGAGTTTGCCCAGGAAACGGGTGATGGAGATTGGGCGATAGTTTGCAGGGCAGGTAGGATCGGCAGATGGCTTCTTGAGGAGGGGGTGCACAAGGGAGTGCTTAAGGGAAGAGGGGACATTTGCAGTGTGTCTCCTAGTGAAAATCTTCACATTGTCTGGGAAATTAATCATACTATAAAGGGGTTGCTCAGGGAAAACCTGACTAAACCTAGCTTAGTGATATCAATCATATATATGAAGAGGAAGAGTGGCAATGGCTGGTACAACATAGATTGTAGAAAGTAAAAATCCAAATTATTCTGTGCATTGAAGCCCGCCAATCATCTTGATCACATTGTTAACCCAACTCTTAGGGAGGTATATAAAGACCTAATAAAAGTAAGTTAAAGTGAACGAAAGATGAGAAGCAGTAATCCACGCATCCATATGTAAAGACTAGAAAGCTTTCTGGCAGATGATTCACTTAGGAGACAGAGAGGAAGGGAACCCTTTCGAAATAATAATTACCAAAAATGCATGGTTTAATCACGTTTCAACCCCCTATAAGGAGGATAGGCCTCGATTCGTACACACTAGTGATACCCAGATAACAACAGATTCTAATGAAGGTCCAGTGGTCAGTGCTTATTTGGAATTCTCTCTTGAATAAGTGTGTGTGGCACTAGTAATTCAGCCACGGGAGAAAGCACCAGGACCTGGGGTTTAAGAAAGGAATCAGCTCAATTGACAGTATTTAGGCTAGGACTATTGGTGGATTCATATCTTTCCCTTTGAGGAGGTATGCTCTATACGTTAGTTGTCCATCTTTATACAGCATTCAATGGCATTCCTAGAACTGAACTATGGAACACTCTGAAGAGAAGGAATATCCCAAACCCACTACTGAAAGCCTTAACACATGTATACACTAAAAACTCAGCTTCAGTTAGGTGGGGAAGTGGGGAGGAATTCACAGTTCATTTTCCAGTTGAAAAGGGTGTGAGGCAATTGTGCGTCCAGGCCCCACAGTCTTTTTTCTAATTATCTTGATGATGTTGTGAATAGCTTGGCAGTTGAATATGCTGATTCGCCAAAGCTGGAATGGACAAAGATGAACATATGTTTGTTTGCACATGTTGCTTTTCTCATCTCCCGCAACCCAAGCTGTCTAATAAGGTTGGTAGGTCAATTCATTAGATTCTGCACGATAAAGGTTTGACTATCAATCCAATGGATATTAAAGTGATGTGATGTGGGGAAAAGGACGAATCCGTGCACAAATATCCCTGTACGGATACGGGGACCGTAATGGAAGAAGTTACCTCCTTTGATTACCTCAGTAGGAACAGTAAATGACACCAGCACATCGAGAAAGCAAACGTAATGCTAAAAAAAAGTATTAAAGCTGAAAATGTATCATTGAAACCACTGCTTTATTGGGTTGAAATCTGGTGCAGCAATGAACTGGGGAGCTAGCGGCAAGTTCTACTAGATTTGATGATTTGCGAGGGAGATAACATACCCCCCTTGTTTGCCTCGATTGTATCACTATTAACCACCTTAAGTCTTGACTAATACTGGCGTGATCAAAGTACAATGCCAACAAATCCCAAATTTATTATGAAGGAAGACTATTTTGAATGGTCACATGCCAGAAAGACCATCAAATGCTTGTCTTTTGCAATTGGTTGGTTCTATCTGACATCAAAAAAAGATGCTAAGTTTAAAGGATAATTAGCTGATATCAGGTTACCATATGCTCGCACGGTGTTAATGAATTGAGGTTAAACATTCTTCCATTGGTTCCAATAGCAAATCGCTGCTATGAATCAGGCACTGACGCTGCCCTTTTTGTAACGATACTATTGAAACATTGAAACACTTTCTGTTTATATGTCTGGTACATGTTAATTTGTCAACATAACCTAAAAAAACTTTTAAGAAAATACGGGGAAGAGGTCATTGATTGCTGCAGAAGATTTGTACAAATCCTCATCCAATCCTGATGTGGTACAGGCCACCCCAGAGTATATAGTAAAGGCATGGAGGAGGGAGAAGACTAAAGTTAAAGAGAGCAGTAGCACCCAATTATAGGTGCTTTATTCTCTTCCCTACCCTACGATGGTCACATTGATTCGGAGAACAGATAAGTATATGTTTTAAAATGAAATGCCACTCAATTAAAAATTGTTAAGGAATATTTTAAGGATTCTGATGTTATGAATTTTTCTTTCGAATTTTTAGTTGAACTTTGAAGTATGTTTGAATGTATTCCTGCTTTTATGGCGTTTTGCAGTATTTTCTGTTCACATTTTCTCTTGTATCTTTATTTGGTCATCAGATATGCACGTAATGCCTTCATTAAGGAAAGTTTTACATAAAATACTAATTTGCTGTATATATCTATATATTCTTTTCAGACAAAGGCTAAGTTTTAGGAGAATTCAGGGGAAATAAAAGGAACCTTCAGACCCATTGGCCCTCATTACAAGTCAGGCGGTGGACCATGGTGCTATTACTACCATGGTCCATGCCGGATTCCCCCATGGTGGATAGCGGAATTACCGCCCCATTCCAAGGTGAGTGAGGCGGTAATTCCCCATTCACCATTTGCACTTCCCCATTCCCATTTTTGCCCCATAGGGCATAATGGGGATGGAGAAGGCGCTAATTACGGCACCGTAAATTACGGTGCCGTAATTAGCACCAAGGTCGCTTAGCGCCTTGGACTTTAACGCCTGCAAAAAGCAGACGTTAAAGTGTGAATCAGGCGTTAAGGGTTAACGGCACCGACGGCGCCGTTAAACCCTTAACGCCTGACTTGTAATGAAGGCCATTGATCACTGGCAGCAGACACTGGGCCTCATTACAACCCTGGGACCTCGTAATCAGGCGCTAAGGGATTACCGGTACCACCCGTACCGGTAATCCCTTAGCGCCTGATTACGAGGTCCCTTTGCGGATTCCCACCTTAACGGCTGGTTTTACCAGCCATTAAGGAATGGACCCGCAAAGGGACCTTGGTGCTAATTACGGTACCGCAATTTGCGGTACCGTAATTACCGCCTTCCCCATTCCCATTATGCCCTATGGGGCAAAAATGGGAATGGGGAAGGGCCATGGAGGAAGGGGGAATTACCGCCCCGCCAACCTTGTAACGGGGTGGTAATTTCCCCTTTCTCCATGGCGGAGTCGGTAAGTTACCGGCATGGACCATGGTGCTATTAGCACCGTGGTTTTCCGCCTGGGTCGTAATGAGGCCCGTGTATATGTTTATCTGGCTGTGCAGTGCAAACGTTTCCATAGCACATACGATTCTGATGGGAAAAGGGGGCATCTACGTGGACAGAAATGCAGAGGTTGACTTCCCGTCCATGCAATTTACGGGGACTTGCAAAATAGGGTCTAGCGTGTACGTTCCAAACTTCTACGCGAAGTCTGTTGAGCGGAAATGCTACTTACAATACACGCACCCGCAAAGGCATTCAAAACACGATGATCGGTATTCTTGTTTTTGTAGAAAGTTGAGCAGTCCAAGATTTTCGGTAAGCGTGTTCCCTGTTCAGCATATCAATGACATTGGCGCTTCCTCATATTTTCGGCACTGACGTCATGGGCTCCAGACTAAACAAAAAGGATGTATTATTATGACTATTTATAATCTCTTGCATATGTAACAGATGTCTTTCCACAGCCTGGGCGATATCGGACAATTCATTTGTGTTATAGACATTAATGCCACACGGGTATGCGAATGTGTCGCTATCTGCCAGGCTATCATGAAAGTCTATGCAAAAAAGGACGAGCATACTCGTCCTTGGCACTTAAGTGGCTAAAGGGGCTTAGAGAGCTTGTACGCAGTCAGTAGACAATATGCCTTAAAGATGTTCGCAGGTGTGCAATTACTTTGATGAACACTACACGTGGCACAAAATGCCACGTAATTGTGCACTGCCTGATATACTTAAATTATTTGTATACGTGTCTAAATAGTAAGGGCAGTGTGAGTATTAAGGAAGAGTTACATTATCAGCCACGGTGGTCTGCTTGATATGCCAATCACTCAGAGGCCAGTATTGTAACATTCTACTTGACTTGCACTAGCAAAGAACTCAGAGGAATATTGAAATGCGCCCCTACCCTTCAAACACATCCATGTAACTCACTGCCAGTTACACCCAGCTGCCTCAAGCAGATGCGCGAGTGTGCCAAGTACCAAGGAGGCCTTATTCGTATTATGGAAGAAGTACTACATTAATTATTACAAAATTAGCTCTATGAAGGCACGGCTCTGTGGAACTAGTGAGTGGATAGGTGCGTCCCTGGCACTGCATTCCTATCCATTGGAGCAGCAGCTAATTGTGAACATTTGGACATGCACATCTAGGATATACATCCTAGGAATATATTGCACTGGAAAGCCAGGTCACCTTTGCTGGCAGGATCGCCCAAAATACAACAGTGAATACATTAGAAACTGGTCTAAATGACCCAGCTAAGCTCCACCTTTCCTCCCTTGTTGCTTGTCTTCAGGCTGCCATTTCACCTACCCAGTATGAGAGGATGGAGGCCTGGCCTCACCAGGTCCCACCGTGCTCAAATCACTGTGCAGGTGGGGAGAGGCGAACTTTCATTGGGGGGGGGGAAACCCCGCTGGTAGACAGGGTGAAAGCCTGCACCCCTGGTAAGCCAATCAGGAAAACAAAGGGAAGGGAACGATGAGCAGATGAACAACAAATAAGTGCTGGGAGCAGGCACTACCCCGAGCAGGACTTTGCCAGCGTGGAAGAGGAGAGAAGAATGGTGCTGGAGACTTCTTAGCAGGGCCTTTAGAGAAGGGCACCCAGCAGAGATAATGTAAGCAGGAGCTGGGTGTTCCTATGGAAATGGGCTGCTTAGCCAACATTTAATGTGCAAAGGAGAAAGATGAATAAGAAAGGGGATGAGCGAGAACCAAAGAGGAAGAGGAGATGAAGAGGAACTAGGAGGCAGAATGGAAGAGACAAGGCTCAGGAAATTAGAGCAATCTCCAAAAACCAACCAAACCAAAACTGCCAAGCCACTATAAACTACACAGTGATGTTGCCAAGCACTGGCCTACCATTTTGTCAGCCTTAAGAACCTTAACTTTGCCTCCTTAACCCTTTACTGTTTCTGCTTCCTGTGCATGTATACCCAGCTACCATCTTGGGATAGTTTGTAATCTCCATTTCCTATATTGCTTCCATTCTAGCCACCTCCTGTCACAATACCAAGAATGATACTTGACAGTACCCCATCTCTACAGCTTCCCCTCACCTCCTTTTGTTTGTATAAGTGCTTCAAATTGGACTTTTCTATTAATGTAGGAGCATAGACTGTGGTGTCTGGTTCCCAAGATTTTTCTTTAGGCTCATACTATTTCCACTCAACTAAAATCTACAGTTGGACTGTACATTATGCAAGTCAAATATGTTTTGAACCCCAAACCTAGCTTCCCCATCCCCTATGACTGGTGGCGTTCCTGCTTGCTTTCCTATGTCAGGGATAACTGGTTTCAGTAGTGACACAAAGAACACTGCTTGAACCTTCCATCCCTTAGGCAACTCCGACCTCACTGACACCTAATTAATACTTTCCTTAACAAGAGATAGTCGCAGAACACGTGTCTTGAACTTATTCCATAAAACCATGCCCTCTGGCTCTTCTTATATTTAGGGCAGGACAAGCTTTTTTTATTAGAAAACTTATTTTAACTCATTTTTCCTTGCCGCAAATGTCCCACAACATGCCCTAGTGAATGCTGCAGCACCCTGAAGTATGTCCTTGTCACTGCAACTGGCACATCCTTTATCACCCTAAGAAATAGTTTTGGATGCAAGACACACGAGGCAAGGAATAAAAAGGTACCATTCGAGCTATTTGCCAAGTTATTATATTTAAACTTAGCCAATCCCACCTATGTTATGTTATACCATTTTATACTGTGCCCATTACCACTGCAGGTATCTTACAGTGCCTGGCCTTGTCCAAAAGGCGACATTGTGCCCCTGCCAGGGAGTCACTAGACCTTGTGCTAGAACCGAGAAATTAGACAATAGAATTACCAAAATCATAGAGGCACAACAATTGGCATTTGATATGGATGTTGAAGTAGGGATGCATGCTTCTTAAACATGATTCAGTATTGGTAAGCATGAGAGAAGGACTCAGGAGAGTACAGCTCTGTTTAGACTAAAGTTTTATTGTGATGGCAATATTCAGACCCAACAAAGTATGGTAATAGATGTAGTTAGTTGCTAAGTGTTTGCGTGATGGTTTTGAGAGGCACTCAAGTGGGCCACAATAGTGTGGAGGCTTTCACCAGACTACTTTGTAAGAAACAATCCCTGTATCAAAGGAGAGCACTAAGAGTTGAATGTGTATGTCTGGGGAGAACATGGGCTAAGTGATAGTGGCAGGGAAGAAGAGCTTTGAAGTACTTGTGTCCGGTGATATTAGGTTCTATAGGTTATGAGCTAGGTATAATTCACCATAACTTGATAAAATAACATTCATAACAAAATAGGTCACGTGACTAGTTGCTCAAGATAGTAAGAAAATAACAATCCAAAGTTTATCCTTTCTGGAGAGGTCTATATTTGCTTTTACAGTAACTTCCAGTCCGTTTTTGGATCTGGGCTCCTCCGAGAGTGCAGTCTTTGTGGTCTAGTCCTTTGTTTGTTCCTGGCCTTTTTCCTTTCCCCTCCGATCCCCATAGCAATTGGCTGAGGCAGTCAAGTTTCCATGTCCTTTTGTTTTTGCAGCCCTCTCTAAGTCTCTCCCCTGCTTTCCTGCTTGTGATCTTTAAACATCCTGCACAACAACCACTTGGTAAGAAGTTTATGGCCAGTTTGGTGCCTTTTCGGAAGGATATATCTGTGTTTGTATTGTGATTTCCAGTTCATTTTTTGATCTGGACTGCTCCTAGAGTGTACTATCTTTGTGGTCTAGTCCTTTGTTTCTAGCCTTTTTCCTTTGCACTCCCATCTCCATAGCAATTGACTGAGGCATTCAGGTGTCCTTGTTCTTTTTTTTTTGCAGCGCTCTCTTACTGCTCTCCTCTGTTTTGCTGATTGGCAAGGCCCACCCAAAATCTGTAAATGCCCACTCAACAGCGCTGTGTGTGCCTTTACAGATGTTAATGTCACTGCAGTGGGCCCAACTACATTTGCTTCAGGCCCCACTCGTTTGACAATCCCGTCTATGCCTCTGTCTGTAGTCATCCTGCACAACAACCACTTGGTAAGAAGTTCAGGGCCTGTTTGGTGCTTTTTTGGAGGGATTAATTTGTTGTTACTTTGATTTCCAGTCCGTTTTTTTTTTCTGGACTGCTCCTAGAGTGCACTGTTTGGCTGGTCTAGTTCTTTGTTTGTTTCTGGCCTTTTTCTTTTCGCCTCCCGTATCAAATGGCTGAGGCAGTCAGGTTTCCCCATACATCTGCTCTCCCTTGGTCATCTGTAGCTATCCTGCACAGCAACCACTGGGTAAGAAGTTTAGGGCCTGTTTGGTGCCTTTATGGAGGGATATACCTTTGTTTTTACTGTGATTTCCGGTTCATTTCTTGATCAGAACTGCACCTATAGTGCACTGTCTTTGTGGTCTAGTCCTTGGTTTGTTTCTGGCCTTTTTCCTTTCCACTCCCATCCTCATAGCAATTGACTGTGGCAGTCAGGTGTCCCTGTTCTTTTGAAGCATTCTCTTACTACTCTCCCCTACGTTCCTGCTTGTAATCTGTAGCCATCCTGCACAACAACCACTTGGTACGAAGATTACAGCCTGTTTGATGCCTTTTTGGAGGGATATTTCTGTGTTTTGACTGTGATTTCATGTTCTTTTTCTGATCTGGGCTGCTCCTACAGTGCAGTGTCTTTGTGGTCTAGTCCTTTGATTATAGCCTTTATCCTTTCCTCTTCCCAGTCTCCATTTCTTCATCACTGATCCTAGGGCAGCCACTTCCCGGGCAGCCAAGCAAAGGATAGAGGATAAGGGCAGGTTTGCTCCCTGTTTGCGTGGCCCCTAGCCCTGCCAGACACTTTGCTCTGACCAACAGCTGCATCCAGGTAAGGGATGCTTTACTAGGAATCTCACCACTATTGTATTTTGTCCCACTTGCATTTCACTTTCCAGAGTGTTCCTAATGTAGCTTTACTACTTTGGTCTCACCACTGTTGTATTTTGCCACACTTGCATTTTGCTTCCCAGAGTGTTCAAAATGTGGGGTTGTTACTTGAATCTCGCCACTATTGTATTTTCCACACTTGCATTTTATTTCCCAGAGTGTTCCCAATTTGGGTAGGTTTGTTACTTGAATCTTGACACTGTTGTATTTTGCCACACTTGGATTTTTCTTCCAACAGTGTTCCCAATTTGGGTTTGTTACTTTGACTCTCACCACTGTTGTATTTTGCCACACTTGCATTTCACTTCCCAGCGTGTTCCAAGTATAGGAAAAAGAGGAGACTCCTTGACTCTCGTCGAGGGCTTCTAAAGCGGGTTATGCTTTATACTGCTGACTCAGAGGAATTGCGACAACCCATGCTATTATTTCAATAAACATTGGATTCTGTGGTTAGCAAATAATCAGGTTGAAAAAGGAGTCGCCTATAAGACCAGCTGTGACAAAAAGCCAAACCTTCGTGTTCCAAGTGTAGGTTTGCCACTGTGAATCTCGCCACTGTTGTATTTTGCTACACTTGTATTTGGTTTGTAGAGTTGTCCAAATGTAGGTTTTCCACTGTGAATCTCACCACGATTGTTTTTGACCACATATGCATTTTGCCTCCTGAGTGTTCCCAATCTGGCTTCGCTACTTTGAATCTCATCATTGCGACACTCTGCCACACTTCCATTTTGTCTCCCGGAATCTTACTGACATAAGTCTGCCACGTTTGGTCTCTCCTCTGTGATATTTTTCTGCACTCTCATTTCACCTCTTGGAGGCACTTCAAGGTCCGGGTTCTTGCTGTCACCCATTCAGAACCAGTGTAAGTGACTTCAATGCAGCACTCCAACTAAGTCAATGCCTAGTCTGGGATGCCCAATGGAAGCCCTTATTTATATATTTTTATGTCAAAGTTCTTTAAATCTGGATGATGAACCCTTATATAACGCCCCTCTCTTTGAATCCCCCTGACCTCAATGAGCCAGGAAGTAGGTTTGTTTTGCAAATTAAAAGGTTTATTTGAAGAACTAAACAATATATATATCACACTTTTATGAACAACATAATATCTGAATAGCACACTTATAAATATGGACGGTAATCACACACAATATTACAAAATCAACAATCTCTTTAATCACTTAGGAGTATGAATATGGAGGATACGGTAGCAGAGAATACTTAATGTGATTCCAGGAAATGCAATAATGGGAAAGAATGCAACACAGAAATAGACTCGATATGATTTCAATCAAAGATAATATGGTCACTTGTTCTCATGTGACTACTCACTCCCCCCCTATGCAATAGGAAGAGATGAAATGAGGGCACACAGGTTTCAGGAATACAATCAAGAAGGCAGTTCATTTCCAGTTCCCCCAGCAAGCTTAGAGAAACAGGTATGATTTTAAAACAGGAAAAAATACTTTTGAATGTGATTGCAGTGAAAGTGAAAATATGCTAAATTGATTTTAATTCACTAAAGGATATTCAGCACTAGTGAGGATTACTCTGGATTGGTACAGGTCAACACTAGCAATGATTCATGAATGATTATCAGATTGGAACCGAAATTCAGCAGTTGCAAACACGAAATAGCTATTTTGACAGAAAATGAAATTGAGCCAAATTGTAATTTGCGGCAATTTTTTCGTGTGCGTAAATCGCGATTTTAGAAAAACTTTAAGGAATGTCGTTCATAAAGCTTAGGATCTTAGCTTCAAAATGGCAGTTAGATTTCGCTTCTAGGACGTGCGGTTCGAAAGTTACAGAGGTTTTTGTGAAGGTAGATTTTGCAGAAAGAAAGTCAAGATTTCACATGACAGATCGCGCTTTACAGATTTGGAATCAACAGGATGGACACAAGATTCTATAATGCAGTTCTGGACAGGTTAAATGGTTGGAAGAGGATTACTTTAAGCTAAGAGATTGGTTATGGACAGTTCTAGACTAGGTACTCACTCCTATGCTTTGGAATGGAAAGCGCCTCGTCAAAGATCTGGTCAAGGGTTTGACTTCACTCGCCACCGGACAGGTCTCAGTCACTAGGTTCTGCTCACAGCACAGCATGGCGGTCTGGGTCTCTTGAACTGGATCTGACGGGTCTGGATACAGGACTGCTCTCTCTGGGTCTAGATCTGGGTTCTAGCACAGGGTTCTTAGCTAGAACAGCAAAACAGCTCAGCCAGGCTGTTGGAAGGCTTGGTTAGGCTCCGGGGAAGTTTGGGGGTTAGAATCAGGTTTGCAAAAGATTCTGAAGCCTGCTGAAAAGGATTAAGCTTTTGGTTTAGGCCTCTCTGCTTCAAGGTTCTAGAGTTTGGTTCTAGAGTCTGGTCTCTGGATCTATCTGGATTCTGGAGTCTTCCGACACAGTGCTTCACAGGAATTGGTGAGTAGTGGAAAAGAGTGTCCTCTCTGGGTCTCAGCAGTCCCTATTTATGTGTTTCCAAAGGGGGTGGGTAGGCTGATTCTACAATGCCCAACCCTCTAAGGATTTGATAGGTTAGAGAATTCCCTGTCCCCTGACTGGAGAAAGGATCAGTGTGTCAAAGTGATGCTGTGTTTATGGCTTAACTGAAATCCCTCCCCTTTGCTTTTACCTAGAAAATCAATTTTTCCCCCAAAAAATATTTCCCAGATACACAAGTAGTTCATAATACATATACACATCACAGATTAATTAAGGCATGTCTCTGTTCAAGTCCCATGTTCCTACGAGCTTGGGTTCAGAAATGACCACTTATTCGCGCTTTTGGTGAGTTTCCCAATATTGGTTCTGCACCAAATTTGATACATGCATGCAGATCCTCTCTGGGCATATCACTGTAAGTTCTTATGTTGATAGCAACATGAACATTTCGGGGTTTGGTCTCAGAATATCACACGGCATCCAGCTTAGTCTTAAATTGTGAGTGAATTTTTAATTTAAGAATTCCAAAGTTTCATATTTTTGTCAGCTTGGTGAAATTTGTTATAAGCAATTTTATAAAACATATATTTGCTTTCAATTCAATACACACAATGGTTTGTCTCCTCCCCCAGAGCTGGCTAACTCAGAGGGTCACATGTCTTGTTTCCTGCCAGGAGTTGTTGACCAGTCACACCCAAATCAGCATATTCCTATTCATCCCAAAGAATCCATTGTCTTGACTGAGAGCAACATGCCAGGGTGCCTTGGCTAGTTCCTGTTCACACCAGTCTGTCAATCTCTTGGCCAATGGCAGAAGGAAGCTTCTTTTGTCCAGGGAAAAGGTGTGGAATTCATTTGGTCAGTGTGGGAAACTTTTTAACTCTGCAACCAATGTCTACAAATTGTCTTTTCTTACAATATAACCCACGTTTTTAATACATACATTAAACAATTGCTTCCTTCAAGTCATTTCAGAATATTGTTTTAAATTGTCTCCACCCCTTAGGCTTTTGATAGCCAGTATTTCTTTGGCATAGTTTGGGGTTCCATGTTCAACTTTACAAAGAATGGTTTTAAAATGCCGGCTTCTTGGTAGAGGCGAGTAACGCTACTGCACCCATTTTTGACAGCTGTCTTTCCATCAGTGTCTTTAAAATAGTATTTTGCTCTGATAGCATAGGATTCTTGCTGATATTGTATTGATGTGCATTCTTGCAGTAGAGTAATGTGGAACACCCAACAAAGAGGTTGGATCTTGTAGGTGCTTTGTGAGCCATGATTTTAGCACATTTTTGACAATCAAGAAAACGGATTCCCAAACAGCTCTGTGTTTCTTTTGGCAATCAGCATTGCTATTTCCAAGTGGTTTCAGGCTACTTTGTGGGTAGCCCAATGGTGGTTTTTGGCAGTGATCTCCTGTGCTCACTGAGATAGGCAAAAGTAGATGTGTCCTATTTTTCAGGGTTTCACTGCGCAATTTCTGGTGATTTCTAGCGAGCAGCATGCTTTCCAGTGGCCATTCTGATGTTTCTGCTGCCAGCAATGCACAGTGATGTTGCAGAGCTTGGATGAGTGGGTTGATACATCCCACACCAGGTAAAGCTATCATGGCCTCATTCCACCAACCCCTAAAACCCTGAATAAGTTACTCCCACCCTCCCACTAAGTTAGCACCTCCACAATCACAACCTCTGACTATGGCCAATAGCTTCAAAATTAGAGGTTTCAATTGGCACACCTGAAAGGCCCCCATTCACCTGGTCAGACACCCTTACATGTCACTACCCCCGTCCCAACATAGCACTAATGAGAAGCAATGGCTCACCACCATCCCTCCCGCAGAGGCAACCCTCCCCTCATTATGCCCTTGATCATCCACCTTCCCTAACTTAGGTTGACTTTCCAGCTCACTCCCTCGCATCAGGCCTACCCCACTTTTGACTACTTAACCTCCACCCCCACCCCCACGGGCTTGACCTGCCCACCAGCACTGCAACTACCCCATTCAGATCAACACTTTGCATCTCTAAATTGGCAAATGTTAAGCTAATTTCCAAATTCAACACCCTGCCTGCACCACCAACACTCCCAGCCACACCCAATCCCTCTGTTACTCCCTCTCAGACCACTTCCATAGCATAGCCCAAGAGAGAAACAATTCCATCCCCTCTAAAATCTCCTGCCTCTCCCCTCTCCCACCTTCCGTTCCACCTCACTCACCTCAGAACTGCCCTTCATTCTCCACTCCCACAACAAAGCCCAAGAGAGACACAATTCCATCCCCTCTAAAATCTCCTGCCTCTCCAATCTCCCCCTTCCCTTCCACCTCACTCACAACATCAGAGCTGCCCTTCGTTCTCCCACTCGTCTCTACCTTTTCACCTCTGTCTGCCCTCAGAATTCCTCAAGCTACTATCACTCAGCTGGGCCTTAGGATCCCCTGGGGATCCCTGTCCACCCCCTCACTGCTAAAAGGAATCTTGACAGCCACCTCTGCAGTGACCTTGGAAGATCCATTGTGAACTCATCACTCACTTCGGGTACCTTCCCAGAAGCATTTAAGACCACCTACATCAAGCCTATCTTCAACAGGACCATGCTCGACCCTCTTGTCCTCACCCACTACAGACCCATCTCAAACAACCGCTACTTAGCTAAATTAGCTGACCAAATAGCATATTAACAAGTATGCCTCTTCTTAGAATGAAGCAAAGATTGGTATTCAACTCAGTAGAGATTCCCGTCCCCTGCACACCTTTATCGTATATAAAAAGGCAGTATTCTAAATAGACATTCCTTGTACTTGAAATTTCCATGCACTTCTGAATATTTTTAACAATGCAAAATAGAATGATTTATGAAATACTCGTAGTTCTACATTTCTTCAAAGTCATCCTCTTTTAATTTATTACATAATAAAAAAATCTATGCATTTAGGCAGCACACTCCCTTCTTCAGGGGTAATCTACAACAATGTTCAAAAGGATTACATTTGTATTTTTGCATAAGGTGAGGAAAGTCCACAAATATTTTTGCACACAAACTTAAAGAAAGATGAATTGACATTTCATGCATATGTTATACAATAGAATATAGGTGGGTGTACCACATACATCACCCAATTGTTATTGAAGACAGTAGTACCAATATGACCCCTGATGTTTAAGAGCTATTAGAAACACTGTAGAGAAAACCCAAATACAGAAATGTATTCACTGCCAAGTGCTTAACCAATACCCTAAATCCTACTTCGTACCTGAAGTATGGACAAATGCTGTGGATAATAAACTTTGGAAACTGGAATTACACAGTAATTGAGGATATGAACTTAGTGTCCCTCCTTCCGTGACCGCTTTCTCCAACCACCGGGCTCACTCTCTTCACTGTTCCAACCTAGAATCTTCACCAGCATTCTCTGCGATCCAAGTGTGATGCTACGACACTACACGTCCCCTTTCCTTCACAGGACATCTCCTCCAGGTCCTTACGACTCAGCATAGTCAGTCAAATATTTGGGTCTTCAGTAAGTTCTTCCAACCCTTGATGTCATCAGTGGCACATCTGTATTATCTGACAAGGAAAATGTGGTGCCAACACATGGCGCATCACACATACCACCTGTCTCCATTTCACCATTCCTCTCTCGACAATCAACAACACCGTCAGTCATTATCATCACCCTTTCTTTGTTCCACACTCTACCATCCTTTGTTCTCACAGCATGTTTAAACACTTCATTAACCTCAATGAGCTTTTACCATTGACATTCATCCTCCCTCAACACAACCGGCAACTTAAACCTGACCAAACACCCCATACACAGCACTTCCAATCTCTTGAAATGCCTATTGTTTTACCGTAGTTTGTTGATTATTTGACTTTTCCTAATGTTGTCCTTCACCTCATTCAACCTCACATCCATACCTGCCACATTACCCATCCAACCTGGAAACAATTTGGTATTGGCTTCCCTTCCCCTACTCAATTCGAAAGGAGACACCCCTGTGGTTCTATGGTGTGTGAGCCTATGGGCCACCATCGTTCTTCTCACAATCTACTTCCAATCTTTCCCATTCGACCATACCCACCTGATGGCTTCCTTAATCACCCTATTGTACCTTTCTATGATGCCATTGGTTTGGGGATGATAGATGGCACTGGTTTTGTGGACAATAGATCTTTCTTCAAAGTACTTCTCCATTTCTCTAGACTTAAATTGTGAACCATTATCAGTCAATACCTCTTCTGGGTATCCCTCACATTCACACAATTCTTCCAGAAAATCAATCACCTTTCTAGTTGTCACATGTGTGGCCATCACCAACTCTGCCCATCTAGTAAATAAATCAATAACCAAAATACAATATGTCTGACATCCCCCACTCCATACAGGCCCCAGCACATCAATGGCTAACTTCTTCCATGGTTTCTCTGGAATATCAGTAAACACCATTGGATGCTTTTCACTCACACACCCTTTATCACAGTTTACACAAAGGATACAGTTCCTGATGCTCCTCTCAAACTGTGTGTCACACACTGCCCACCAATAGGTAATCCTTATTCTGCACTTCGTCTTTACAATTCCTTGGTGTCCTTCATGTCCAAGACGTATCACCTCCTCCCTGATTTCCTCAGGTGGCACCACTTTATCGCCTCTCATAAGACAAACATCTTGAACATATAGTTCATCCCTCATGTTCCAGAAGCCATCTGCTCCTGCCTTTTGCATTTCCTCCTTGTTTAAGCATCCTTGCTGCAGACTCTCCATCACTACCAACATGTTAGTGTCCTTCAACATCGCATCATGCCACTCTTGCTTTGATATTGCTGTCTCATATACCTCACAAATCATCTCCTGATCTTCATTTTCATCCTCAAAGTCGATATTGTTTGTCATTCTCAATAAGCAATCTGCTGCATAGTTTCTCACACCCAGAATGTATGTCACTGAACAATCAAACTCCTGCAGTCTGGATACCCATCTCCTTATCCTGGCTGATACTTTGTCCAAACCTTTTGTTGAGAAGAATCCCACCAACGGCTTGTGATCCATATGTAACTCAAATTTAACTCCCCAGACAAAGCCTTCTTCTCAATGGTTGCATAAGCTTTTTCTGCTCCTTTAAGCAATCGAGATGCAAATGCTATAATATACTTCTCACCTTCATGAAATTGTGTCAAGACTGCTACTAATCCCACATCTGTAGTGATCACTGTGTGTCTCCCTCTTACATAACTCTGTAAAGCCGTTGCTGTTGCCAAAGCTTCCTTTATTTATCTGAATTAATCAATATTCACAATCCTCATCCCAAATGAACTTCTTGTTCATCTTCATCATGTTCCTTAGAGACAATGTGTGATCAGCAAACCATCATATGAACATGGCATAATATTCAGCCATACCTAAAAATGTTCTCAGCTGCTCCTTGCAGTTAGGCGTGCCCATGTGTTTTATTGCCTCTGCCAGATCTTTCTTTGGCATATCCCTTCTTTAGAGATTACATGTCCTAGATATTAAATCTCTTCCCTGTTCATTTTTGACTTCTCCTTGCTGAGAGTCATCCCTACATCATGCAACTTCTTGAATACTCTCTCAAGCCTTCTGTTATGTTCCTCTTCATTATCGGCGTACACCAGAATGTCATCCTGGAAGAAGTTGACTCCCACCTCTATATCCAGATTGGGATACATAATTTTTTTTAAACACAGAAGCCGCTGGTATTAGTCCGAACGGCATATTGCTATATTGAAAGAGCCCTTCTGGAGTGATGAAGGCTGTCAAATGCCTTGACTCTTTGTGTAACTTTACTTGATGGTAAGCAAGCAGCTGTCAGATCAAGTGTTGAAAATACTTTTGCCGACCCCATTGTCGAAATCAATTGTTGAATATTCAGTAGCAGATGCCTTTGAAGAATAATGCACTTATTCAGTTCTCTTAAGTGACTGCATACCCTGACCTTCCCCAAGCTCTTTCTTACCACAACTAGAAGGGAGACCCACTCTGATGCATCGATGCTTTCAATGATACCTTGTTCTTCTAATTTCTTAAGTTTCATTTTTACTTCATCCGTCATTGCCAGTGGGACATTGCGCAATTTCTGCACCACAGGTCTTGTACCTTGTTTAAATAGAATGTGATGCGTGAAACCTTTGACACAGCCTATATCATCTTTGAATATTTCCGTGTGTATTTTCTACTTGTTCATCTTCGGACCCTCTATCAAAAAAACGTATTCTGCTGCATTGGGATCTAGTCAAACCTTCAACAATCTTTGATGAGTCCAGCTGAGGAGGGGTGCCCCCCTCTCTGAGACATAAATATGCCCTTCGGCCTGTCTGTCCTTGAAAACTAGTGTTGCCATGAATCATCAATTGAGTTACATTTTTACACCCCCATAGGCTCTCGGCTTAATATCGACTTCATGCAAGTATTTAGGTCCAGATTTCTTCCATATTACTTCTGGAATTAATGTGTACCTGGCACCAGAATCAACCATAATGACTATCGGGTGACCATGGGGTGACCATTGATTATGATGGTGGTTTTGGGACTATCCAGATCTTCATCTTCTCCCATCACCGCTGAGACACATTTTTCACCTTTATCACTATCTTCATTATCAATCCAATTTGTGGCAGCATTCCTACTCTTGCAGCACCTAACCAGGTGTCCGCTTACATTGCAATTCCTGCAAATGATTCTTAGAGCGGGACAATCTGGACTGTTGGACCAATGAGAAGGGCTTTCACACCAGTAGCATGTTCTTGAGATGGCTCAAACTCTTCCACGTTGTCCACTCTGACCATGGGATTGGTAATCGATGTTAAGTCTTCTGTCTTTGTTCATTGTTTCTCGAGTAACTCAGTTCACACTGTTGAAACTGCCTGCATTGTTGAACCTTGAACCCCTGTAATTACTGGATCCTCTTCTCCTATTTTGATTACTCAAACTGGCAATCACTTCTTCATTAGTAGGATGTATCGTGTTCACCGACATTGCCCTGGCTTTAATTTCCTTCACTCTGCCTTCCAAGGTTTTCACACATTTCTCTGTGTGTTCAGCCTCCTTGGCCATCCTGAGTACTGTGTCCAGGGGTGGATCATCTTCTGTCCATAGTTTCTCTCGTACTTTGCTGCTGTTGCATTCCAACATGAATTGATCTCTTAGTCTCTCTTCTAATTGTTGACTAAATGTACACATTCTAGTAAAGTGCAGTGATGTACTCTGCTTGGTGTTTAGTCAAAGGATCGAAAAAAAAGGGTCGACAGGACAAAGGATATACACCAAAGGGTCGACAGGACAAAGGATTGAATTTCTTTTTTAATTATATATTTTTTTTAGGTTTTCGTATCGGTAAAAAAAAAATAATAAATTCGATCCTTTGGTTTTCGGTCCTTTGGTGTGGATCCTTTGGCCATTCGACCCTTTGGTTGTCGATCCTTTGACCTACAACCGTACTGCTTGACACCCTCTCCTTCTTGTATTCTTTTCCCGAAATGTATATCTTTCTAAGATAGTACTTATTTTCTTCTCATAGTGTTTATTCATCTTCTGTATGGACGTCTCATATTCGTTCATATCCCCACCCTCATCAGCAACAAGATCAGGTAGATCTTCAAATTTCTCTTGGCCAGCAGGGCCTAAACAGTGTAAAAATAATAGTGTGTGTATATAGTGAAATTCACGGCTGTACGCACTGAAAGTGCTAAAGTGAAGAAATTTGCCATGCGTCAACTGGAGATCTCCAACATCCGACAGAACACTGAGAAAGCGTAACTGCAGGAGATTTTTACAAGGGGTTTAATGTGGTACGATGTCTTGCCATATGTCCACATAGTCAGCTGATGACAGCTGTATGTCAAAGCATGGACCCCCAAGTTCCTTAACTCAAAATTGAGAAAGGACTAATTTAAAACAACATTGATTGCAGAGCACATTCAATGTAGAAAGAAATGTTCATCGAAGATCAGTAATAGGTATACAAAGTGTAATGTTTGTAGCATCTCTCTGCTAAACATTCACATTTCTATGTTGATGGACTAATCACTTAATTTAAACAATTGATTCACGTTAATTCTAAATTAAATTCAAGTCGCATATATTTTATATTTTCACCAGAATGGTTACAGCAAAAATCAATTTCTAACAATTCATCACTCTAGAAATACTCAATCAGGGTTTGAGACATAGTAAAGCATTCCCAAGGTAACATTACAAATGGATCCCAAAAAAATCCAACTTATATATACTTGGGTGAACACCTTGTGTCCCTAAGCCTAGGTCAAAAAACTAATATAACACTCAAGGAAGGTAATTATGGTACAGATAGCATCCTTCATTAATTTCAAACAGTTTAAGGTATGTCATCATCCTGATTTCTCATTCTACATACCAAACCATAAAATAAATTACAACAAAGTAGACACATTGTTAATCTGCTCCTATTGTATTATACAATTCAAGCTCCAATTAACATGACATTTTGTTACAAAATAAATTGTCACATCATTCACATCATAGCACATATTTTGTATTCATTCTCATGTTCAGGGTAATGTGATCATTTTTTTTTATGTAGTCAACATTTTATCACCACTCATAAATCATAGAATCGTCCTACATAATTTTCTAAATTAAATATATGTATATTTAATTTCACCCAAAAGAAGGTGACACTGTATATAATAAGTGGGGTAAACCTAGTTAAACAACATCCTCCACTAATTTCCAATGTCTCCAATGTAACTTAACAATGAAGGTGGTTTGGATACTGATTTCTAGATAAACAAAAAGTATTTCCAATATAAAAGAGAGCATCGAGTCAAATAACAATTTAGAGAGAAGTCTTCATTCATACCCCTAGGTGTCAGAGTATCCAACTTATCGATTCAATATGCTTCACGTTGGAGCATTTTTTTCATCAGGTCACCTCCTCTCCTTGGTGAATGGATAACCTCTAGAATAATTAACCTCATCTGTGACACATTGTGTCCTTTCTCAATAAAGTGTTTGGCAACAGATGATTTTTGATTTTGTGTCCTCACATTAGTTTGGCTTCAATCCCCCTTTCTCTTGCCTCTTGCCTTCTTCTTGGTCTGTCCATGGGCATTTAATCACATAAATAACATTAGATGTTGTGCATGTAGCTTAGTTGTACAGTTTTATCTCTTTCCCTGAATGGGGGTTTAAGATTTGATTTACTTTAATGGTGTTATTGCAATTTTTGCAATTGAGACAGAGGAATGTCCCATATTTCCGTTTACCCAAAAACATCTGCTTTAGCGGACTGTGTCCTGCTTTGACCAATCTGTCGATGAAATTCATTCCTCTTTTGAATGCCATCATTGGCAGTTTTGGAAAAAGTTTGGCCAAAAGAGGGTTATGGTGAAGTATACCCCAATTTATTTTCATGATCCTTGAGATCTGTGTGCTCTTTTTCAAATATTTTGTAACAAAGAGTAATGGAGTGTAAGTATTCCTCTTTCTTGTTCTCAACAGTTCCTTTCTATCTATTGATGTTGCCTTTATCTGAACTTTAGAAATTATCTCCTCTGGATATCCTCTCTGCCTAAATCTATCTGACAGTTCATGAATTTTACGGTCCAAATTCGCTGGCTTGGATACTATGCATTTAAGGTATACAAACTGTCTATATTGTAAGCTATTCATCATAGACCTTGGATGGATGCTGCTGTAGTTTAGGGTGTTATTAGCATCTGTATTAACATCTGTACCTTTCCTGAATAAATGTATATCAAAGCCTTAATCTGTTATATGTATTTCCATATCTAGAAAATGTAGTGATGGTTTCCCAATTTATAATGTGAACTTAATTATTTCATGAATAGAGTTAATAAAGACTAGAAATTCTTCCAATTCTTCAGTTGTGCCTGTCCTGAAATGCGTTTATTTTTGTATTGTCTTCAAATTTAAAAGAAGCTGTCTTTGAAGAAATTGAGGACTACAAGTATTCCATAAATCATTCTATGTTGCATTATTAAAATTATTCAGAAGTGCATGGTATATTACAAGAAATTTAGAATAAGGCTTGTTTTTACAGGATAACAGTGTGTAGGGGACGGGAGTCTCTACTGAATTGGAGGCAAATCTTAACTATATTGTTATTCTGTCCACATGTAAGGACAGTGATTACCCCTCTGCACCTAAAGAACTTTACCATATTTGTTAGACATTGAACAAGTGATTTAACTTCTGAGTGCATTGTGTTCACCTTTCCACTGCTTCTTCATCAAACAAGATCCTCAACTCTGCCAAATTTGGATTCAGACCTTTATGAGAAATTGAATCCTGCTTAGTCTCCATCTGCGAGGACCTTAAAAGACACTCAGACTCAGAAGGTTGTGCCGCCCTAATCCTACTCGACCTCTCTGCAGTGTTCGACACCATCGACCACTCCATCCTCACCAAGATACTACAGACCCTCAGCATCAGGGATTCAGCTCTGAAATGTATGTCCCCCTTCCTCACCAAACAGATCTCAAATAGTATGCATGCCTCCGTTCACCTCGGCTACCTACAGAGTTGCCCATCGAGTGCCGCAGGGCGCCTCTCTCTCAAAACTTCTCATTAACCTCTACCTGAGCCAGCTACCAGTGCTCATTGGATCCTACAGTCTATCGTGCTACAATTCTGCAGACAACACCCAAATCATTTTAACAATCCCAAACAGCACTTCGTCTACTTCCCCTGATCTTACAACCTGCATCTCAGAGCTCGAACACAAGATAACTACCAACCACCTCCTACTCAATCCAGGCGAAAACTGATATCTTGCTATGTGGGGATACCGCCCTCTTCCCTCAAACCACCCCGTGGATGCTCTCCCTAGGCCCACCGCCCCAAAACCCAAACAGTAATAAATCTTGCACACATCATGGAGGAAGACTTGACCCTATCGCATCACATGAACTCTGTGGTAAAAATGCTGTTACCTACACATATACATCCTCTGCCGCCTTTTTCCTTACCTGACCTTCCAACAAACTTTGCTATTATCCTTTCACCTCTAGACTACACAAATGCCCTATACCTAGGGGCCCCTGCATCTCAGCTAAGAAAACTCCAACAAGTACAAAGCACTGCTGCAAGGCTCCTCGTAGCCCTAGGCCCCAGAGAACACATCTCTCCTGCCCTCTGTGTCCTTCAATGGCTTCTAATTGGACAGCAATCCACATCACCCATTGAGCCTTTTACAACAAAGGCCCGGAATAACTGCATCATAAATTCACATGCTACAGGCTAACAGAAACCTCTGATTAGGCTTGGAGCTTCTTCTTGTCATTCCAGTGACAAAATCAACCCGTATGGGGGGTTCCTAATTCTCAGTCCAAGCACCCACCATGTGGAACTCCCTCCCATTAACCATCCGCTGCATAGAGGACCACCTTGCCTTCAGGAAGGTACTCAAAACCTGGCCCTTCCCTTTCGCACTCTCGCACACTCTGGATCTTACGCCCAACTAGAGTGTTAACTGTCACCCATCCTCAGTCGCAGGGAATTCTGGCGCACAAGAGGAGTCACTTAGGTGGACCATAGCACTCCTTCCCATGCCTATACGATATGCACTGCATGACTTAAACTAATATGCTTCATTCCTTCTTCACATGACCCTTGTGCGCTGCATCCCACAGAATACAGCTGAGTCACATGAAAAATGTGGTCCAGCTGTTCACATAGCATTACACCTTTGAGATACACACTATTTATCTATACCTTGCCCTAAACATACATCAACCTTGACCTCTCAACCGCTATGACTCATAGAATACATTTGTATTCTATGGGTCGTATCGGTTGCGGGGCACTCACTTGAGTCCCACGCAAAATCCAGTCCAGCTGTTTACCTAGCTTGACTCTTTGACAATTTGACACAGCACTCGTTCCTCACACCATTGTAAATATGGGCTGCTGTTAGAGACCTTGCCATTCTCTACCTACCTTCTATCTGGCTATAAATATACACACATTTTACTACTCCTTTCATTACTTTCAACACAGACTGTGGTCTTCCAAAGGGCCTTCATCCTCACAGCGCTTCAAGGCCATACTATGGCAGCAGGCGCTAAACAAATACCACCTAACCTTGCAAGAGACGTCCACAAATCATATGCTAGCCAGGAGGAAGATCTGCCAACATGATTGGATCAATACATGCAAAAAAATCTGGGTCTTATGAAAACAACAGAGATGTGGGTGAGGGGCATAGGAAATGAGGTTGTTGCGCTCCATATCTTCTGCCGTATCCGTCCTGGGGCTTTGCTAGATGCCTCCTACGCTTGTAGCCGTTGCTTGAATTCTGTGTAGACTTTGAAGCATCTGGTGTGGAAATGCCCTGGTTTGACCTCACTCACGAATAACATTTTTGGTCATTTTATTGAGGGCCTTAGACTTCAGTCTTGGGATTTCCTTTGGGAGCACTTTTGTCCGGATCATTGTTACTGATTGCTTTGTATTCCTTCCTGTGAAAATTGAATTTGTAAATGATTTTGTGTTCTTGTAATTATATGTACATTTTGTACTACTGTGTTAAGGCTTATTTATTTAGGCTATAAAACACCAAATAAATAAAATAAAAAAACACATACCATAATATAACATAGCCTCTTGAAGGATAAACTCTAAAACACACTACATACCCAACAGCACCATCTTTCAGATCAGACAGAAAGCAACTGCAGGGTGAGTTTCCTTCTCATTAATGCGCATTCTGTTTCCAAATGACAACACCATCTATTAACTAATCCTTTATGGCAGCAAACACCTACTCTTTGTTCTAGCTCATTAATTTAGTCAACATCACCAGCAAGAGGAGAGGAAGAATCACCCCAAGATTACCTTGGCAATGACATTGCCCTCCACCAGCATCCTGATTAGGAACCCTTCCGAGCTTTACGTCATGGTTACTACAAGAATGGTATGCTTGACAAAGGCCTATGCTTGTGCTATTGTGCAAAATGCTTAACGGCACAAAGTCTGTCTTTGGCTCAGAGGTGGTCAAAGCTTTTGAGCCTTCAACAGTGTCCTGGTATGCCTATGCACGCTGAAAACATGCCCAAGAAAACACAGCCAGCAATGCACTTCTACTTATTCCCATATGACCCAAACATTTGGGAGGGGTGGTATGTCAGAAATGCAGATTTTCCATGTTTGCAAATCCATTCCTCATTTATGTCACGGTTACCACAAAGATTTTATACTGGACAAACTCCTAGGCCTGTGCTTCTATGCAAAATTCTTAAGGACACACATTCTGTCTTTGGCTCTGCATGGGTCCAGCTTTTTAGCCTTCCACAGTATCATGGTGAGCCTGGGCATGTTAAAACAATGCCTAGAAAAAAACAAAGAGTAAAGACCTTCTACATACTCTCCTAGGCCCTGAATGGCCATGATGGGAAAGCTGGGAAGGATGTATGCCCTGGGAAAAGAATCCCTGGTCTGGGCATCTGGGAGGTTCCATAGTTCTGCTTGGTCCTTTATGAGAATGGGTATAGTGGTGTGTGAGCCAGGAATCCTCTTAGGGTGAGACTGGCTGGGTGCTTATGGGAGTTAATTTACATAATCCAGCCTTTCAATAGCCTTCTCAATTTGGACTGTAGTTACTGTGTCCTGGTAATAGAGGGCATCATGCGAATCCTACGACAAAACAGTGGTGTAGAATCTGGTTAACAGATTAGATTTCCTGGTCTATCTTCCATTCCTGTTTTTTTAAATGTATGTGTTTAGGTAGTGCTACCTGCTGTTTTATCGCTGCATCAAAGCACTTGAACATTAGACTTTTAGAGCAAAACAACATAATGGAACATCAATATAACACAACCTGACAAAACAAAACCTAACCAACTAGTATAAAAGGAAACCAACATCATGTTCCACACCAAAATAAAGGGTGAATAAGTACATAAAAATGCGAGTGAACATTCAGGTATATTTCAGTTAACTTGCATTTAGCTTTGGGAACAAAAACACATTGATCCCAGCAAAACAAAACATTAAATAAAATGTTTCTACAGCTGACATAGTGTAGCATAACATACAACAGTGTAGCATATCAAATCTAAGCAAGCGCAGCATTTCAAAGCAGTACACAGCATAGACAATATTGCATAGCACATGAATAGCGCATCAACTTTGTTTAGCATGAAAATTGGTGGATTCCAAGCAAAATTCACCCAGTCCGCCAATTTCCCTTGCAGAGCAGAACTGGCAGTGTGTGACCGCTACCCGTCGACAATTTTATTTTTCAATGTTTTTTTTAAAATGAAATGTCAAGTGTTTTGCCCCCTTAAATTTCTGCATACAAATTGCCAAAGAATGTGATGGAAAAGTTGTTGTCGAATTTCACCAATTCCGGTTTGACACTGGTCGTTTTGCCAACCCCTAGTGCAGACACATAGCAAAACATGCCAACGTGAGGCAACCCAAACAAATAATAATGAAACACAGCACTGCAAAAGTAGCATGTCCTGAGAAAAATATTAAAGATATTCGAGTGCTTGCTCCACCACTCTATCTCTCTCTCTCTCACACACAAACACACACACACACACACACACACACACACACACACACACACACCACTCTCTCTTTCTCCCTTTCTCTTTCTCTCTTTCTCTCTCTGCCTCTCCCTATCTCTCTCTTTCTCTCTCTCTCTCTCATTCTCTTTCTGTTTCTCTCTCTCTCTCTCTCTCTCTCTCTCTCTCTCTCTCTCTCTCTCTCTTTCTTTCTCTTTCTTTCTCTCTCTCTCTCTCTCTCTCTCTCTTTTTCTCTTTCTCTCTCTCTCTCTCTCTCTCTCTCTGCCTAAGACTCGCCATGTGTATGTTTTAATGCGTCATAACTCCCTATTTTTGAAAAAATCCCAAAATCGTCTATCTCCCGAAATCACCTATACTGATAGCACAGGGTGAATGGGTGAGGTTGGTCAGATTTCACTATCACCAGTAAACACCAGACTAGTATGCCGACCTCTGGCAAAAATGTCAGTCTACCAACTGTTGTGGGACTTTAGCCAACAATCGCAAAATCGTCAATCTCCTGAAATGGCCTATACTGATAGCAGAGGGCTGGACCACGCTCCACCCCTGTGCAGAGCGCATGTGTGGGGTTGGTCAAATTTCACAATCGCCAGTACACCCCAGACTGGTATGCCGACCTTGTGTCCTAACTCCCTATTTATGAATAAGTTGAAAAATCAGCAATCTCCTGAAATCACCAATACTGATAGCACAGAGCCAGAGCCTGCCCTGTGGAGGGCGAATGGGTGGGGTTGGTAAGATTTCACTATTTACAGTACACCCCCACACTGGTATGATGACCTCAGGCCAAGACTTCAGCCCACCAACTCTTTTGGGGCTGGTGCCAACAATTGCAAAATCGTCAATCTCCCGAAACGGCCCATACTGATAGCAAAGGGCCGCAGGGAGAATTGGGTGGGATTGGTCAAATTTCACTATTGCCAGTACACCCAACATTGACATGCTGACCATGGGCCAAAATTGCAGCCCACTGTTAGGAAAGATTTATATCTACTGCACCTTTCCTTTCATGTTTATGGATACCCAAACATTTTGCTTTTATTTTTGATCCTGACCTGTACTTTCTACAGTGCAGTAAAGCCTTAAGCTTCACTACACTGTCTTTTGCTCATCTGTTATGGGGAAACTGATATGTCCTTCAGGCTGTCAATACTGGGAAACATTGTTTCCCTTAGTCATGCGACTTTGTTACTAATTTTAGTAACTTGTTATCACTTGTGATAACTTTTATCATTGTACAAAGCATTTTACAAATCAGTACAATAGGGCACACGTTTTGTTTTGCCCTGGACTAACACCCAAATGATTTTTGGTTACTCTAGGTGTGTTAAATGGGCAAGCTGGTGGCAGCAGTGACTTTTTACCATTTTTTGGTGCTTTTCATTTCATCCTTGCCATTTTTACCATGTTTGGCTACTAACTGTGGCTAGTGTCCAAACATGGTCGTGTCACAAGGTTTTTCGCTTGTCCTTTGGCTATCTTGTTCTTTAGCCCGCTTCCTGGTCTGTGAGGCCAGGCACATCCTTATAAGGACTTATAAGGACTTCCAGTGCCCGGAAAGCAGAGGCTTTTGGCAGGCTACTGCAGGGCTGTGTGTGTGTTTGCTGACGGAATGTGGGCTGGGACTGTCTGATCCCAATCCACAAACTGGTTTCAGTGTGTCTGAGTGGTATGCATGAGTGTTCCCACTAATGGTCCTGATTGGAACACTGCTGGGGTGTGTGTGTGGGCCAGTCCTGCTACTGGCTAGTGGGAGTTTTGGCTCTTACCTGGATTTTAGGATAAGCAGAGGACCCCTGCACCCATTCTTCAGAGATCCTGGAGTAACCTGAAGCCACCAAGACTCCTGTCCAGCTGCGAGATCTGTGGATAGACATGAGACCCGATCTTCAGCAGTCCTCCAAGAGGGCTGCACCCTTGGAGTGAAGGGAACATCAATTCCTGCCGTCTTTTCGGTACTCTGCAAAGAAGAGCCTTCAGAAGTGTCCCGGGACCGTCCTGTGGCTGACCAGCTCAGTGTTTGGTCTACCATGCTGCTGACATCACGATTCCCAGTTGCAACCTGGAACTTGGGGGATCCTCGGCTTGTCCAAGGGGACTTACCTCATCGAAATTTCAGAGTCCTAGCTTCAAGGGTACCTGAGATAGGAGGGGAAAGTCTGACTGTGACAAGTCTCCTGTGCAGGGAAAATGGGTGGAGTTGGTCAGATTTCACTATCGCCACTACACCCCAGACTGGTATGACCACCTGGAGCCAAAACCTCAGCCCATCAACTGTTGTCTGGCTGTAGCCAACAATTGCAAAATCGTCAATCGCCTGAAATCGCCCACACTAATAGCATAGGGCGAATGGGTGGGGTTGGTAAAATTTCACTATCGCCAGTACACCCCAGACTGGTATGTCAACCTTGGGCCAGCATTCAGTCCACCAACTGTTATGGGGCTGGAGCCAACCCTGAATATATAAACTTTTACAAATATATATATATATTTCTGAGGCTTGTGGAATCTGCTTAGATCACATGCTGTGCAAAGGCCGACATCTAGTGGAAGCTGCGGAGTATTACAGTTTGTTTTTCGAAACTCGAAAATGGGCGTCGACACAGGGCGTGCCAGTAATACTATCCCTATTGTGACGTCCACTGTACCCAAGATCCCTCACGCGTCTAGGATCCTCAGATTGTTTTTTTTCCGCCATACTGGTCGGAAGCATCTTGCGGAGTCCCCTGGCCTTAGCCATACTTTTGCTACTTTTGCTAAAATTATAAAATAATAACCTATTGACATCCTTCCCCACCCCAACGTCGAACTTCGACACTCGACGCCGGCTGGAGAAGAAATCGACCGTCGGCTGCTGCACGACGGATTTGGGCCTCGGAAGGCCGCTGGCCTCGGCCCGGGCCTGGTAGGCCGCTGGCCTCAGCCCTGCAAGTAGGGAGAGTGGGGGGTGGTACATACTCTACACTCTTGGTATATAGGTACACCTTATACATTTCCTACACTTAACAGCCCGCTGCCTCAAGGTGCGTATGGAGGGTACCCCTTTTCAATTCTGCCCCAAGTGCAACCGCAAATACCCTTGGGTCGACAGGCACGCCACGTGCAATCTCTGCTTGCCGAGGGACCACCCCGAAGCGAACTGCAGAGCGTGTAGTAGGTTTAAACCTAAGACACTTAAGGACCGTTCGACGAAGCGTTGGGCCCACCACGCCAGGCAGGCGGCCATGGCAGCGGAGGGCGCCTTCAGTGATGGCAGCGACGCCGTACTTTCGGACGGCGAGGGCATTACGGCGTCGAAAGACAGCCGAGCGCAGGTCCCCGACCTCGGAAGGTCATCCGGCAGGGCAGCTATGGGGAAGACCCCCGGCGACGCAAGCGCTTCACATACTACACACACTAAACACAAGACGTCGAGTTCTCGGAAAGAGGCACAGACAGAACGGTCCGATTCGGTGTCCTCTGGGCGCTCTCGATCAAGATCGCCGCATGACTCCAGGCAATCATCCACTCTTACCAAGAGTGCCTCGCTCCCTAGGCTAACAGAAGTTCGATCGTCGGAGGACGAAGACGACTTCCACCCCCAGGCCGCACTCCAGGAGGCAGAGCCCGCAATTAAAGCCAGCAAGGCCCCACGCTCGAAGGACAGGGACACCTCTCCCGATCCTCGACGCCAGGCGTCGAAAAACTCCGGAGCCACTAAGGGACAGGGAAAACATTTTTCTATGCACGGGGAGGGGGGAAAACAGCAGAAGAAACTACCTGTACATTCTTCCACACCTCTGAAACACTCCACCCCCCCTAAACAGACAGACAAGCCCAGGTCTGCTGATAGGTCCACAACCAGCAAAGCTACTCAAGATAAATCCCATAGACTTGCTGAGAGAGTCATTCCCAGTTCCAAAAAATGATCCAGTGAAGACAGACAGGGTCATGTCAAGAATGTCTTCTTTGGCTGATTTCTATGATAAAAATCCAGAACATTTCCTCTCGTATGATCCCCAAGGGGCCACACCCTCAGGCTCTACTGATCCTATCCCCCCGAGTAAGAAGGCCCGGTTTGAAACCCCGATGAGGTCTGAACCCTTCGAGGTACAAACTTACGCAACTCCATACTCACGGTATCAAGGAGAGGCTTCCTTTTGTGGAGACCAAGAATTTGGTATGATAGAAGAGCAAACCGGGACGGGCTACTATGGGGATGATGAGGACCAGGAAGAAGAAGAGGATGACCCGGAAACATACAGAGTAGATTCCCCGGTAGAGAACAAAGCCCCGGTTACCGACTCCCCGGTCGATAACCAGCCCCTCCTAAATGAGGTTCTCGTTCGCGCAGCAGAACATTTCCACATTGACACCCACGGTGTACAGGAGGAAAGGGACTTCGCAGAAGAGTTAGTGGCAGAAAGGAGGCCGGTCGCCCAGACCATCCCTATCCTTAAATCCATTCAGCGGAGAATAGATCCGTCCCTGGTGAACCCAAACCTCACCAGAGCAGTCAATCCCAGGGTTGAAAAACTTTTCAGGGCAGCTCAGTCTGACCCTCTCTATATAAGAGGACATCTGAAGCCAGACTCCCTAGTTGTCACCAACACTCGTAAGAGAGCTGGGACACTCTTGTCTTCGTCAGAAGCTCCTCCCGACAAGGAGAGCAAAAAACTATACGGTTTCGGCAGGAAGGTAGCCTCAACGTTCGCCTATCAAGCAAGGATTGCTAACTCCACCACCCTGTTGGCCAGCTACAACTGCCATCAGTGGGAAGAAGTCGCAGCTCTCATAGCCTCTGCCCCTGCACCGTTAAAGGGCCAATTAGCTCAGATTTCCGCAGAGGGTAGAGCCATGTCTGGTTGCATTCTAAAAGCAACTTTCGACACCGCAGACAACGCAGGCAGATTGATAGCAGAAGGTACTGTTATCAAGAGACATGCGTGGTTACGGCAGTCTGGTTTTAAGGCAGAAACACAGGCATCATTGTTAGACAAACCGGTGGAAGCCGATCTGTTGTTTGGTAAGGCGGTCGAAGACGCACTGAAAAATGCCAAGGACGAATACGAGACACTCAAATCCCTTGGTCAGTTAACCAATAAACCCCTAACCAGAGAGGGAATAGTAATTTTCGTCGCCCACGCGGCCAAAATTCCCAGAGAGGATCTAACTATTCCCAGGGGCAGGGTACACAGTGGAACAACAACCAACAGTCTACCCAGGGTTACGGCAGAGGTAATAGGAGAGGTCGTGGTAAAGGCAGAGGCAGTCCCAGCAAGGGAGGCGGCACGCCTCCACCAAAGCAGTGACGCTCAATTCAGGGTCCCTTCTCACGCAACCCCAGTAGGGGGACGCATTTCAAACTTCACCCAGGCTTGGGAAGGGATCACATCAGACAGATGGGTGCTGTCAACAGTATCCACGGGATATTGTATAGAGCTCCTGCAGCGTCCCCGGAACCATCCTCCACGACAAAGAGTACACTCCTTAGAACATCAGAAGATTCTCCTCGAGGAGATCGCCATTCTTCTACAAAAGGACGCGATAGAACTCGTCCCGGGACACCAGGTAAACAAGGGTATTTATTCAACTTACTTCCTTGTGCCAAAGAAAAACTTGACAATGCGCCCAGTATTGGACTTACGGCCTGCCAACA
Source organism: Ambystoma mexicanum (assembly GCF_040938575.1). Taxonomy (NCBI): domain Eukaryota; kingdom Metazoa; phylum Chordata; class Amphibia; order Caudata; family Ambystomatidae; genus Ambystoma; species Ambystoma mexicanum. Next base: position 325,022,328 of record NC_090939.1, on the reverse strand, counting down.
AGTATGTCAAGCCCCAAAAATTTCGTATGACCACGCTACAAGAGGTAATCCCCCTCCTAAAAAAGGGGGATTACATGGCAACCTTGGATATGAAAGATGCTTATTTTCATATTTCCATGTTCCCAGCGCACAGAAAGTACTTGCGCTTCAAGGTGGACAGTCGGCACTACCAATTCAAGGTACTGCCCTTCGGTATAGCTTCAGCACCAAGAGTATTCACCAAGGTACTGGCGGTGGCGGCTGCACACCTACGCAGGGAGGCAATCCCAGTGTACCCTTATCTGGACGACTGGCTCATAACGGGGGAATCCCCAGGAATTTGCAGCACACACATTCAAAGGACTATTGACCTCCTCCACGAGTTAGGCTTCTCAATCAACGAGAAGAAGTCAAGCCTGGTGCCAAGCACCTCAAAACAATTCCTAGGAGCAATCCTGGATACCCAGGAGGGGTTGACCTTTCCTTCAGAAGAAAGAATTCGGAATATACTACTGCAAATTCCGCATTATCAGTCTGGTCAACAAATGACGGTACGCAAAGCAATGCGTTTACTGGGCATGATGGCGTCATGCATTTACCTGGTCCCCCACACGCGCCTGCGCATGCGTCCCATGCAGGAATGGTTGGCGAAACGGTGGTTTCAGTCAGGCAAGTGGTCAGTGGGACGATCTAGTGGTCGTTTCGCCAACACTGGTACAAAGCCTTCACTGGTGGACAAGAGAAAATCTCGCACAGGGGAAACCCTTTTACGATCCCGAAGTACAGGCAGTAGTCACTACAGATGCATGTCTGACGGGGTGGGGAGCTCACCATCTCCACCACACAGCTCAGGGTCTCTGGTCTCACTCAGTGGCCAAGAACCACATCAAGCTGCTAGAGCTTCTGGCAGTATTCATAGCGCTTCAGGCGTTCGAGCCCCACCTACTAAACCTGTCAGTGCAAATCCGGACGGACAGCACTACAGCCATGTTCTACCTGAACAAGCAAGGAGGGACTCGCTCGCCAAATCTGTCCAAGCTTGCCCAGAAAATCTGGATATGGGCACTCAGACGGAACATCTTCCTGTCATCACAACATGTTCCAGGGGAGCTCAATTCCCTAGCGGATGCTCTGAGCAGAGACTCCCTCCCAGAGGAACACAAATGGGTTCTTCACAGAGAGGTCGTAGAAGATCTCTTCTCTCAGTGGGGTTTCCCCACTATAGACTTATTCGCCACAAGCGAAAACAGACAATGCCCAGGATTTGCATCCAGGTTCCCCCAACCAGACTCCCAGGGGAACGCCCTGTGGATGAACTGGTCAGGGATGTTTGCGTACGCTTTTCCACCAACTCTTCTCATCAGGAAAGTGGTGAACAAGATGAACAGGGAGTCGATGACGCTCGTCCTAGTTGCTCCCATATGGGCAAGACAACTGTGGTTCCCACACCTACGCAGGATGGCAGTGTGCGAGCCCATCAAACTTCCAGCCTGGTACAACCTACTGTCCCAGCACCAAGGTCAAACAGTGCACCAGCAACCCAACTCAATGAACCTGGCAGCATGGCTCCTGAGGTCATAGGGTTTGGACACCTCAATTTACCACAGAGGTGTATGGACATCCTAAAGGAATCTAGGAAACCAAACACAAGGCACTGTTACTTTGACAAGTGGAAGAGGTTTGTTATCTGGTGCCAGAGTAGACAAATCAACCCAGTTGATTGCACTCCTTCCACTATTGTTACATACATGCTCCACCTGCTAGATGCAGGATTGGTTTTTAACTCACTGAAAGTACACCTGGCAGCCCTCTCGGCTTACACCACTTCCCATAGCAAGTTTTTGTGGTGGAAAGTACCAGTAGTTAAAGCCTTCATGGAAGGAGTAAAGAGACTTCACCCTCCTATTTCAAACCCACCACCAGGGTGGGACCTTAATGTGGTGCTAGCCAAGCTCATGGGCCCCCCTTTCGAACCCATGCATAAAAGCAGTCTCAAAGACCTGACTTATAAAACGGCCTTCTTAGTAGCTATTACTTCTATAAGAAGGGTCAGTGAAATTCAGGCTCTGTCAGTGCAGGATCCCTTCTTTACTATCCATAAAGACAAACTGGTTTTACGCACACACCCTAGGTTGTCGCCTAAATTTATATCAAAAGTCCATGTAAACCAGTCCATCGAGCTTCCGGCTTTCTTCCAGAACCCGCAAAGCTCGGCTGAGGTGAAACTACACACCCTAGATGTGCGTAGGGCGGTCCTCTACTATGTAAATAAAACCAGACCGCTAAGGAAAACAGATCAACTGTTTGTCTCCGTAGCTACAGGCAGAGAGGGGGATCGCGTCTCTAAAGGTGCCATCTCGAAGTGGATTATTAACTGTATCCATCTGTGTTACTCACTCTCTGAAAAGACTCTGCCTTTTACGCCAAGGGCCCACTCTACTAGAGGCATTGGGGCCACCCTGGCTTTCATTGCAAATGTACCCCTTGACACCATTGGAAAGCAGCTACTTGGAGCTCTATTCACACTTTTACTCAGCATTACTGCATTGACACCCATTCCAAAGCAGATACACAAGTGGGACAAGCGGTTCTAAGACACTTATTTGCTCATGACCCTTCTCACATCCCACCTCCTTCTTCTGGTACTGCTCGCGAATCTATGCACAGCATGTGATCTAAGCAGATTCCACAAGCCTCAGAAGGGATACATTACTCACCGTAATCGTATTTCTGATGCTTGTATCTGCTTAGATTCACATGCGACCCACCCTTCCTCCCCTCCGAGAGAAGGCGCATGATTGCTTGTAGTCTTACCTTTCTGTCTATCTGCTTGGATTATCTGTACTCACGCTACTCCTCATGCTACCTCATGTCAGAAAAAATACAATCTGAGGATCCTAGACGCGTGAGGGATCTTGGGTACAGTGGACGTCACACTAGGGATAGTATTACTGGCACGCCCTGTGTCGACGCCCATTTTCGAGTTTCGAAAAACAAACTGTAATACTCCGCAGCTTCCACTAGATGTCGGCCTATGCACAGCATGTGAATCTAAGCAGATACAAGCATCAGAAATACGATTATGGTGAGTAATGTATCCTATATATATATATATATCTATATATATATATATATATATATATATAGATATATATATATATATATGTGTGTGTGAATGGGTGGCTCTTTTGTAGGCCAAAGCGTTAGGTCTCATCTTAGCCCAATCATCTTGGATGGAACAGAGTCACACAACTCCTCAAGAAATGTTCTAAGAATTGGTCTGAGGTAAGATTTATCCTCTCTGTTTAGCCATTCGACTGTGGGTGAAAACCCCTGTTTTTTTTGCCCTGAATATGTTAGAATGTACATGGTGTGCCGTCCAGAATCTCAAAATAAATTGTGGCTCTCGGTCTAAGATGGTAACTCCTCCTGAATAAAAGCAGTTGTCTGTCCCATCATGGTGGGACAATATATAGACACACAGAATTCACAAATTCAGTATGTGGCAACCCTGGGTTGTGGTAAACCCATCAGCCTTTGGCAACTTCACAATAAAATCCATTAAGACCATTTTGCCATTGATAAGGAGTCGGAATTAGACATAGATTCCCCACATAATATGTGCTTGTATTCGGACGTTTAGCTGTTGAACATGTGTGGTCACATAATTATCAATTTGTATTCTCATCCAGGGACATCAAAATGCCTGATATAAGAGTTCTTAACTTTATGACATTTGTAACGCGCAACCAAGGGACACAGAGGCTTAAGGGCACACAATTAGGAGTAAAATACATATATTAAAAAAGTTATAACAAGAGCCTAGACCAGCAAAGGACCTGAATGTTTAGATGCATTGAAAAAGAGAACCTAAAAGAATAACAGCATTTGAAATTTTTTCCTGAAGACTGCTGTTGATTTTGTTCCTCTTAGGTCAAGTGCAAGGGCATTCCTAGCCCTTGTTGCAGCTTTAACAAATGCCCCTTTCATTCCCTTACTGGAGTTACAGGTAGGTATCTTCAGTTGATGCGTGTAATTAGATCTAAGAGACCTGGCATTGGATTTCTCAGACAGCAACTCCTTCAAGTAAGCCCGGCATAGGTCCAACATGACATTTGTGAGTGACCAAAAGCAAGCAATACTGTACCCTGGATTCCACCAACAACCAATGAAAACTCTGTCTTGCCTCCAAAATGTGATCTCTCTATTAAAGGCTCTTAACCACTCTGACTGCGCTGATCTGAATCACCCGAAAACAGTTACATTCAAATTTCAAAATGCAGAAGACTGCTACAATAATCAATCTTCGACCCTACAATGGCCCTTACAGTTATCCCTGCATTCTTCTGATAAATAAATGGCTGGATGTGGGCTACCAACTTTATATAGTAGGCTGAGGAGGAGACCAGACTACTAACCTGCGCCTTCATATTTAGATTCTGGTCAAGTACTATGCCTAGAGTTTTCACTTTCATTTTAGTAGCAATGTTGCAATCTGCAATAGAAAAGCATTCATAAACTATTCCTAACTTTTTAGAATCTTATTCTGAGTACCAACTACCATAAATTCCATAGTTTCTTTATTTTATGCTGGTCCATTCTGCAGCATCCAAGTTTGTATAAGGTCATATACCTTATTTATGTTATGTTCCTCCTCTCCATGTAATGCTGTAAGAGGGATGACACATTGAGTGTCATCCATGTAGTTTGCAAAAGCAACACCATTCTGTTCCAAGAGATGAAAGAAAGGCACTGTAACAATATTATAGAGGAAGGGGGACACACAAGCACCCTGGGGAACACCAAAAGCCAGGATAGTAGGCATTACCTCCTCCTCTCCACTATACACTCTGCACTATCTATCACTTAGAAAGGAAGTGATCCAATGTGCAGCGCTAGCTGAAAAATTTGCCACTTCCTTCAGCCTGTTGATTAGAATGGAATGATCAACCAGGTCAAAAGCTGCAAATACATCTAATAACATGAGAAGCGAGGCCTGGCCTTTATCCATAGAGTCAAATAACTTAGATTTCAATTCCAGAAGCACTGTTTCTGTCCTGTACCCCTGTCTAAAACCAGATAGATATTTATTTAGGATCAAATGTCTATTTAAGTGGGGCGAAATTTGAACATAGGACACGCGATCTAAGATTTTTAGAAGGAATGGTGTATTCATAATAGGCCAGTAGCTCGTAGTCATTTTGGGACATAATCCTAGTTTCTTCAATAGAGGGGTTATCCAAGTTTTTTTAATCCCCAACGTGACATGGTTTTCTATAAAGGAGGCATTTATAAATTTGTACATGGCATTGATGAAGATGGGAAAACATGAAAACATGAATTTATGGTCATTGCTGAGCAAGGATCACCCTTAATTCTTGTAGTTTTAAGATGATCAATGATGTTGGCCAATTCAGTTTCTGATACAGGGGGGAAGTTGAACTGGTGCAGGGAGGCTCTCTGCAAAGGTGTCTCCAATTCACATACACTGATTGGCATATTTAGATTTGTATTTTAATTTTCAATATCTTTCTTGATCCTATCCAGTTTGCCCATCATGGCATCCTGGATTGATGCACACCAGGCAGCATCTTTCAATGGGATGTCACTATTCTGTTCATGTGGAGTTTCCTGTTCTCTCAAAATTTAAGAGTTCTTTTACTTCAGATTGAGAGTTTGCTATCCTTTTGTTTAACATATCTCTTGAGGAGGCTGTAATTGCTATTTTATACTCCTTAGCTGCTAAATGATATGCTTCCATGTTAATGGTATCCTGAGCTGACCTCCAGGTATAGAAGTATCTAATTTTTATTGTTTTAAGTTTTTGCAGTTCAGGACTTAACCACAAATTGTTTTTCCTTGTATGCTTCAGCTGTTTCCTTTTTAAAGGTGCAAGAGTTTAAGTAATATCCTGAAACGAATGTAGGAAAAGATGTGTCATATCTTCTACTGTTTCAGATTTTATCATTTCTGGAACCAAGGTGGAAAGCCATGGTTTAAGTGCCTCCCAGAGTGAGTTTCTTTAGATTTCCAGATAAGACATATATGAGAAATTCATGAAGTGGACAAATGAATGATCAGACCATGGACAAGATGAAAGATGACTCGTTTGTATATTGTCGGTAGCAACCCAGTTCAAGGTATGCCCCTTGCAATGCGTAGGCATTCTGCAAATTTTCTTGAAACCAAGGTTGCTTAGTGAGTCTTCCAACACAGTAGCTAATGTATCCCTTTCACACCCCAGCCAGTAATTAAAATCACCCAGAACCACAAATTTAGTGTTGGGTTTAAGGAAGGATAATAAAAGATAACTCAGTTGAATAGGGAAATCCGACCCTAGAACAGCTGATCTATATATCAATAGCATATTAATGGTGGTTTCTGAATTAATACCAATTTTAACGTGCTTCAATTCCAAGCTAACATTGACTTGACTGTCTACCTCCCAAATTTCCAGATTTGATTTAAAGATTAAGGGACCCCTTCCCCCCTCCTCTTCCTTCTAGTCTGTTTTACCGCAGCATGCTATAACCCTCCGGGATAGCTAGCCCCAACCAGATGTCAATATTGCACTCCGTAAAGTAAGTAGCAACTTCCAAGGCATGCTTAATTAGTGATCTGGTATTCAGAAGCACCATTTTTAGTTCTAATATAAGATGTTTTACTATACCCGCAGTGTGGCTAATGGGGGTGGCCAGATTTGACTCATCCTACAGTTATATTTTTCTCCTCTAGTTCCAAACGCTCCTCCTTCTGAACCATTTGAATGCCCTGTGAACCCCGTGTGCTAACATGATCCCCACCACTAACATTGGTATCCATGCTCTCCTCCCTACTCAGAACTACTGGCCCAGATAATAATGAAGGAGTGTATTCAGCTAGCTTATGACTGAATATTAATACTCATGAGATTAGTGCCCGTAACAGAGCTGCTAGCTGTGTAAGTGAGACATGTCTTAGTGGCTCGACTCAGAAATGGAATAAGGCCAGGTCTTTCCTTCCTATCTGGGCTCATACAGAGCATTAATAGCTGCCATTAACTCCATAATGCCTTTAGTTCAATTAAAACAATGTAAATAGTGGCAACCTTCCATCCCCGAACCTCCACGGACCGCCACAGACCGGCTTGTTGCTATCGTGCCTGTTCAAAAAATATATTGTTCAAAAGAACTACAATAAGAATGGGAACTGTAGTTCCAAGATAGCGAATTCGATGTGGCAATAAAGCAAGAAGCGTCTACTGTTCTTTTAATCCCGGGTGATCCCTCAATGGTTTCTCATAACAGTACTGCAACACAAGGCTATCTCGAAAACGTGCCAAGCATGAATACTTTATGCTTGTATGTAGGAAGCCCTTCCGTGTATGTTATATCCTCTCTCCCCTTATTGGTCTAATCTCTGTCAGCACTTTGCTGCAGTGCCATCATAAGCACTTCCTTTAGTTCTTAGTTCTGTGCCCATGTTAAAACTAACACTTGTTACTAGTTAACTGACTTCTTGTTACTGAGTTACAAAACACCTCAGGAATTATTCTAATGTCTGATTGACCCTCTGGGTGTAGCCAACATACTTGGTGTGAAAACTCATACAATAATTACCCTGAATATGTAAGTGTCTGCATAGAATCTAGAATCTTGAAATGCATTGCGCTTTACATATGAGATTGGAACTTGAGGGAGCCCGTGTAATCTCCCAATCGCCTGAATAAATGCATTTGCGAATCCAGCTGTGGTGGGGACCTTATGCCATCCCATGGAAGAATACTTTATGGTTGTATGTAATGAGCCAATCCCTATATCCTCTTTCTTCTTTCTAGTCCATTCTTTTTCATCACTTTGTTTAAGTCCCTTCATAACAATGTCCATTGCCTCCTGCTGCTGGCCCCCATTATAACCAATACTTGACTCACTTCAGGTAGTATATTACGTTGTGTGTGCTCATCCTCCTCCACCCATCTGATCTAGAATTAATATCCACATTCCAAATCTGCTTCCTGGTCTATATCTTAAAATAAAATAAAACCACAAGAAAAGCTGAATCCACTGCGTATGTCTGGCACTCACACATCTTATAGTTTTTAAAAACCCTAAATTCTTGTAGTCCAAATTTATATCACCCCTACTGCCCATTTAAAATAGAAGAGTGAGCTGAGTCTGACTTCATTGCTGTCAGTCTGTGAGTGGCGCCTGTGTACTCTATTTCGAAAATGCCTATTACACACCAGGAATGACACCATCCTTGCACGCCTAGCTGACTATATGCTCTCGTCCTCCCATGCCCTTGTATATAAGTGCACAGCATGCATATTTGAAATAATGGCAAGGGCTGATGTATCACTTGACACTTTAGTGAATAATCCGGATCGTGCAAAGGACAAAATCTATAGAGAAGATTGGATAGAGACTAGATCTAAATGTCTCACATACAAGGATTGTAAGTCCTTTGGATTTGAGCAAAAAGGGCTTAATGTATTGGAAGCATATATGTGAAGGGCCCCATCTCCATACTTGAGATCGGTGATTCTACGCTTTCATTTCAATCTGTAGCCAACACGTGAGATTCTGGCTAGAAGAAAACGCATTGACCCAAATGAGATTTATTGTAGATTCTGTTGTGACACTGATGCTAAAGAGACGTTGAAACACCTCATTGTAGATTGCCCAGCTCTTATAGAGTTGAGACTAAGATCATTTAGTCGTCACTTAATTTACTTTGGTCTAATGTCTCCTGAAAATCGATGGCCAGTCATACTAGAGACTAAAGTCATGAGCATAAGAATAGCCACTGTCAACTTTCTGAATGCATTGGAGTTGGGTGTGGTCAATGATACGGAGAGATCCCAAAGTTAAAACTTGTTCATGTGGTCGCATCACATATAAACTTGACATAATAAGGGGGGGAATTGTGGGTTCTTAATCAAGTGCATTACTTGAGCTTAGACCTACAGTTTCACACTCTGACTGTGTTGCTAGATTAGGTGGCTTGCTCTAGGTGTTCATACCAAATGAATGCATTTGTGGTGCCTCCTCACTGTTGCGTTTTCTTTTATTGTTTTTATATTATAATATATTTTATTGTTATTTAAGTTTTATTTTTCCAATCTGAATGTATCATTGCCTTTGTTTTGTATGTGTATTTGTTAATTCTTAAGGAAATAATATAATAATTGTTTAGAAAAAGTTGAGTTTACTCAGCTGAATTCAAATAAATAAAACAATTAATTATTTTTTTTTTTAAATAGAAGAGTAAGTACTTGAATGCTGCTTTGATCACTAACGGCCTAATTCACAGAGCGTTTTCGAATGTGGTTTTGACACTATCACACACTTCTGTGAATAGGCACTAAGGGCTTGATTCACAGAGCGTTTTCCTATGGGATTGCCCCATTATAAAACGCTTCTGTGAATCAGGCCCTAAGTGTTCACATCACAAATGGTGTAATTCCTTTGTGCTGAGTTCAGTTACCACGAAACAATGCACTGGATGCTACCCTTCCACACCTGAATTTCTTTGTGATAAAATGTCTCAAATGGGTGCCTGCAATGCATCATTCTTTCATATGAATGAATGCCCTGGTGAGATCTGGGTGATGTAAAATAGGTGCAAAGATGAAGGCTTTCTTCAAGGGTTCAAATGATTGAGCTCTCTCCTGATCCACACACACGTTACTCTTTCTTTCGTTAACTTGTTGATGGGTAGCGCTAAATTTTTTTAAACCTTCTATAGAAATTTGCGAACCCTAGAAATCTCTGTACTTCCTTTATTGTCTTGGGAGGAGACCACGTTAGCACTGCTGTGATTTTGGAGTTGTGCATTTGTGTCCCTCTTGTCGATATATTAAATCCCACGAAATCTACTTACTGAACCTCAAATAGACATGTTATGTGCCCTGTACATACATCTGCCTCAGCACCTCACATATCTGTCTTACAGGTTACTCAATATGTGATTAAAAAATCATCTAAGTATATAACTACGGCATAGGGGAGATCTCTAATAACATGATTAATGAAATGCAGGAAGGTGGATGGAGACTTGTGTGGGCTAACAGGCATTACCAGGTATGCAAAATATCAATACTTAGGCAATAAACCCCAAGCCTGCGGGCCATTACTGCATAAGGTAATGCCCCCGATGCCCATAGGTACAGACCCAGGTGTAGTGAGGGCCTTAACGAAGTCCACGGGACATTACCTTATGCGGGAATGGCCTGCAAGCGAGGGGTTTATTGCCATTAGTGCCCCAGCCCGTTAGACCGGGGTATTAATGGCGTTTTTTTTCTGCCATTGCTTTTTGCAGCCGGTAAAAAATAGAACTAATGGCTGCTGTGGACAGGAAAACGTAGTTCATTTTCTATTTCGATGGCGGTCATAGTAAACAAAGAAAATGGGTGCCATGGAAAGCGGCCATTGAAGTAAATTTAAAATAAAGTAAACAAAAAAATGACCGCTATTGGAACAGGGAGAAGGGTCTATGTGTAGTCCCTTCTCCCTTTCCATGGTGGCCTGAAAAAAAAAAAAGTGGCGTGTGGATCTTGCAATAGCGTGAACAGGCTTACCGTCAGGTAAGGCTCACAAACAAACCGATCGGTTTGCAGTCTTTCAGTCCTGTGTTTGCACCAATTTATAGACACCACGTGAATCCAGTTTTGTAAAAACCTTTGTCCTCTGCACTTGGTGCATTAGGATGTACATTAAAGGTAATGTTTATCTGGTTTTGATACTTATGAGATTCGGCTCACAAAAGTCCACATAGAGCAGGTGCTGCCTATCTGCTTTTGACACAAAAAAGATAGCTGCCCCTGCACTATGTATTTCTCTGGTGATGTGGAATGCCTAATGAAACCATTTCTTAAGGTCTCCTTCAAATATTTCCTTAGCCTCATGCCTTCCCTCAGAGTAATAACATATACTCTATCTTGGGGGAACAACCACATTTGGAAGCATCTGAATTTGGCAAATTTATACCCGGTTGGATGGCAGTTTCTCTGCATCCTTCTCCCAAAAATAGATCTTGAAACTCCCTTTAGGGGATTGGTACCTCATCTCTTTCACAGTGTTCCTGTTCATAACTCCAAACACACCCTGTTCCTTCCATACATCAAATCATGCCCAGCATTGTGGGGCACACCACAGTGAATTGAACCCAATAGTCGCCTATACCCAGACAATCACCGGTTCATGTCATCTCCGCAACCAAGAAATACCAAGACTAATTGGAAAATCAATGGAATATTGTATTTTCTTCTGAAGAGAAAATGATGCCTGATCCACACAATCACCTGATGCACCTGAATCCATTCAGGCCATTACTGATAGTGGACCAAACATTAACGCTAGGAACATGCTATAAATGAAAGAATTATGTAGGTGGGGTATAGCTCTCCGATCTGGCTGTGACTCACGACCACACTTCATGCACTGGCCCAGGCATTTCCGCCTAACTGCAACACTTTCTTAAATAATGCCCTGCCTGTCTGCAGTATATAGGGATTATTTCTGCTTCCTTCCTCTCTCAGTCCCTCATAATGCTTTTCTGATATTCCAAAACGATCTATGATCTGCCTCCTCCTCCTTCAGTATTATCTCGCTATTGTTTTGGGTCATTGTGGTATTCCTATTTTAAAGGCAGGGTCTCCTCTGTTGCATCCCTTTTTCTGCCTCTCGGGCCTGCAGTTGCTGGATAATCTTTAAGGCCAATGCAATGAAGTCTGCCGTCTTTGTATGGCAATTCACCACTAATGTTAAGGATTCCTTGATATCTTACCAGAGTCAGCACAGAACACTGCTGCTGCTGACTCATCCGCACACTATGCCCCTGAAAGTTATTATTGAAACTTAGCTACATATGTAACACATTCTCCAAAGATGGTTAAGAGTTTCATGTGAGCTGCCTTTAATTCACACATATCTAGAATCTTTTATCAAAGAACCCTCTTTGTCTTGTAAACAACGGTCTTGATATAGGTTTGAAAGGGTTGCCCGTGCTAGTGCATCTTGGCTAAGAAGGGATAGTATGTATGCTGCCTTTGCTTACCCTGCAGCTTACTCTAGGAGTTTGGCCATAAACAGCAATTGACATTGAGCCCAAAATCCTTGATGCAATTTTGGGTCTCCCGCAAATGTCTCTGGCCTTGCCAACACGGTGTTTATCAAACAACTATGACTTCCCTACACTTTGAGAATCCTCTGTAGCCACTGAGCTGGTTCCTGTGCTCCTTGTGCTGGGGGTTGTCCCTGTAATTTATTTATTTACCCCATAAAAAAGGTTACTGCATTCCTAACATTTTTTAATTCTTCCTGTGTTTCTCAAATGGCTTGTACAATTCTTAGAAAGTGATGGTCTTGTGCTCCATTCTTTAGGCTTGGCAAACTGTCAGGACTGTAGTGATCTGTGTCCACCCCCTGCCAAACCAGGCATGGGGGAAACAGGGTACACAATGAACGGGAGATCCAATTCATTGTTGCTTGCCAGATTGACTAAAATGCAACAGTAATTAAATCAGATACTGATCTAACTGATTCCAATATGCTACACATTTCTCCAGGGTGCTGCTGGGCGTAGTCAGTAACACACTGGGCATTATTGTTGCTTTGAAGGCTTCTGAGCAGATGTGTTCCACAGGCCCTTAGAGAAGAGAACCCAGCAGAGATGATGCAAACAGGAGCAGAGCACTTTGATGGGAACAGGGGCAGGGCTGCTGAGCACAGAAGTAACAGAGAAAGATGAATAAGAGGGAGAATCACAGAGGAAGAGGAGATAAAGAGAGGACAAAATGCAAGGGACAAGGCTTGGGAGAGGAATCCCCAAAAACTAGATAGACCCACACTGCCAAAGCACTCTACCCAATGAGGTTGCCAAGCACTGAACCACCATATTGTTCTCCTAAAGAGCCTAACTCCGTCTCCTTAGCCTGGAAGTTGTTCTACTTCATATGCCTGTCTACCCCACCTGCCATCATGGAATGGTTTTCAATGTCTATTTCCTGTATTGCTTCATTCTGTCTCCCTTCTGCCAAGACACAAACCAGATACTAGACAGCCACACTGAGAACACTGAAACAAGACTTCAACTTTCTAGGTTCAATTCTTGGAATGTTTGCAATGTCTAAGGTAACGTTTGTAGTGGCTCTGGGATGCTTTGGAGGAAAGTGGTTATTGAAAAGTGATACAAGAAAGCCCCCTACCTATCAGATGGTTGTGCAATATAGCTGTGAAAGAGAACACAATGAAACATGGATACGTGTGCATGATACGTGTACATGCTGGCTATCAAGAAGCAGTCTTAAAATATCATATGTTGGGGTTGAAAAGGTGTATTGACAAGAGTCTTCAGAAGATTTTAATTTAACATTCAATGGTATCAGAGGGAGATTCTTTCTTTTCTTCAGTTCCAGTCATAATGTGTGCCCATGTATTGATTGCAGAGGGTCAAATTACATAACAATCAAGGATCATATCAATTACCCGTGGTTGCAGAAACATTCGATGAAATGCAGCAGGTGACTAATATTACTTAGTTTATTTGGGGAACATAATGCGGTAAGTATGAAATAAGTTGAGAATAGAAGTACTGTATTCAAAACCAAATGGGCCATTATGCCATAGATTGTATTTATTATTTATTTTATATAGAGCATTTTAGTGCACACTTATCTGTTTAATGCAATATAGCACTATACATTAATAGGGATAACACACATATATTAGATGGTTAAATGGGGGAACAGTACTCACAACACAGCACGTATTACTGGCATACCATTTGTATAGTTCACATCTACAGTAAGGGGAAATATGTAACAGTGCTAAAAAGAGAGGTCCAAAGTGCAACAGGTGCAGGCTTTAGAAGGTGGTTATCAGGAGATGTATTGGCCATTGTTTCTTAGGGGTCATGAAGAAGGTGAGGGTCTTCATTTTTTTTCTCAATTGCATGAGGGTGGGAGAAAGTCTGATGTTGATTGGTATGAATGTCCACAGTCTGAGAGTGCATGCTTCCTGGTTCTTGGTTTGTTGCATTTCTTCTGCTCGTGTCAGACTTCTGGTGGTGTAATGACCCCAAGTAATGATGACTTTGTCTGCCAGGAAGTAGAGAACATGCATGGTGACGGCTTTGTATATGATGCTGCTGGTCTTGCAAGGGATGTGTGCTTGTAGAGATAGCCAGTGAAGTTTGATGAGTGCAGGTGTTATGTAGTTGTGTTTTCTTAGAATGTTGAGATGCGCAAAGGCTCTGTTTCTTAGGTGGAAGGGTGGTGGTGTCTAGGCTGGTGAGTAGGGCATTTCCATCATCCCATTGGCATAGGACATGGGACAGTATGGTAGATCTGAGGCTGATTTTGGGCAGGAAAGGCTTGATTTTGCGAAGGAGGTATGTTCGTTACCATAGTGTTGTTGTATTTCTGTGGATGTTTTGAAGATGAGATGGCTGTTTATGTGGAATGCCAGAGACTTGACATAGGGATTCAGCTGCAGTGTGAAGCCCTCACATCTTATGGAGAACAGCCAAACCTGGGAGTGGGAGTGTCTGGAGCTGCTGGTGAGGAGCAGGAATTCCATCTTGGAATTTATTTAGTTTGAGGTAAGCACTGGACATCCAGGTTCGCATCATGGCGGTGCCTGTCCATTAGTTGGTGGATGTGCTTGATGGAGGATATATTCAGGTTGAATTATGTTTCATATAGTTTTGATAAATGCAGATGTGTTGACTGGTGAGGATAATTCTCAAGGCTTCCAGGTAGATGTAGAAAAGCATCCACATGTGATGGTTACATGTGTTTTTGTGGAGGCCAGCATTCTGTTAAAGAGTTACTTGGAGGCTGATTAGATGACCCAGTAGTGATTTATCTGGATGATGTCATGTTTAAGTTGCCTTAAATAATATGAAAAGCATGCAAGGGAAGTAGTAAAGCGGCTGTCATATTTATTTGTTTGGGAAACAGGAATCCCTGAACGGACTGTGGAGATTACTTGATATAACTGTGCAAGTAATTATTAAACAAAATAGCAATGAAAATTCATGTAAAATGATGCATTCCGGATCTTCTCCAGAAATGATCAGTCCCAAAACATTTAGCATTGTAAGCCATTATTATATAGCAGTTGTTTGGTGGATTATGTATGTAGAGAGGCAGATGTACATGTCATCTCTAGTGTCTGCCCCCTCACCTGTGTCATATTGGAAAAACAGCAAGAGCGCAGTGTCTGTGACACCACGTAGCATCCCAATACTGCATTGAACATATGAGAGACGTTATGCACTCAGACAACTGTTTTGGATGTACCTTCGCACTGATGTGGTGGAAGGATGTCTACATACACCCTTGGACATAGAAGAGCTACAAGTGAAATCTGATGAGAGTAAGTGACATTATAAAGAGAAGACAGGAGGACGCACTGAAATTCAATGTGAATACTTAAAAAATGCAGTTGTAACTGAAGTAAGACAAGTGAGAAGCGACAAATTAGATGTATATACACAGAAACGCAAGGTAGATGAAATATATAGAAGCTTGCTGTTGTAGAAAATTTAACATGGGTAAAGCAGCCATGATGCAAGGATGGACGTCGACCCTGTACAAATAGTACGCGAGAAGCCTGAAGGAGAGAGACCATTGCTGCAGAGCTGACAGGTACTGGAAAACAGCTTAATGCAAGGAACAAAGGGTTTTTGGTTGGCTTATGATAAAGGATGCTACATCAAGAAATAACTGCAAGGCATAAGAGGGGTCGAAGGGGATAAGCTACATACGCACCACATATTTCTCTTGGATTAAGCAAAGGAGTGAATATTTGCAAGTCCCAAGTATTGAATAATCAAATATGCACAAAGCATATGCAAGACAGAGCAACCAAGCCTCCAGAGGCCAAGAGGAGTAATAGCACCCAGTATAATTGAATCAAATAGCACTAAACAGGAGGTCCGGATGGACAAATTCGTGGTCTCCTCACACATGGTGCAGGACCAGAAAACAAGGTCTATTCATTAAGTTCCAGATAAGATAGCGATGTACCTACACTCCCTTAAAAGTGCCAAGGAAGAGAACAGTCACCAACGTCAACTACAAAGAAGAAGCCTTGACTCAGGGCCTAACCGAAGAGAGATGGTAGGCTAAGTGGCTAAGTGATGACGTGGGCAGTTTTCTGACATTGTTCCGCACACCTGGGTTTCGTTTTGCTTACATTCTGCTAACAAGCCGAATGTCCAAAGTTGGGAGAGAATGCCAACCAATCATGAGCACCTGTATAGCGTATTCCATACATTGTTGCAGGGACAAATCCGTTGCTATTCTGCCTTTAATCTGTATTATACATAGTTAAGAGGGAGTTCAAGGTGTGCCTACCAGATAAGTGACAGCCAATTATGTTACTAATAGCTAAATGAAGTATAGGTACATATGTTCCCTTAATCAAACAAAAGAAAGGACCGGGTATAAAGTGCATCTATGTAGGGAACCAAAGAACACTGAAAACAACCACTTTGTTATAGTGTATGGATAGGAAAAATGTAATTCTAATCCATTTGATAGCATTCTTAAATCTCACAATTTCATTAATATAAAATCTATGTGTAAACAATTACGAATAAAAGAATAAAACGTAATACAAAGTGTTAAAATATCAATTCAATTAAAAATCATAGACCAGAGCATTTGAAAATTCAACAAGTAGAAAAAATCTATTTCACCAGGTTTCTCTACTTTATTTGAGCTGAGAATAAAGTTGTATTTTGCCATGTTCTTTGAGTCTGTCTGTTTATTTGGGTCGGAGGTGATTTATTGGTAATTCCATCTGGCACTTGAAACGCTCCAGGTGCAACAGCACATGTGTATTCAGCTTGAAGGTCTACTGCCGGAAAACAGTAGGACTGTGTACATTCACTGTTGTCACATCTCTCAGAGGTAAAAGTACCTGTGCATAGATCTACATTTTACTCCATCCTCCTTCCCCCAGATCAATGGCATTATATGTTTGCACAGAGCAATAGCAAGGACCGCCCAATGCATTCTTCTCTGTGTTTTGGCTTAAAGGTGGATACTGATGACATTAAACTTAAATGCCCTTATCTGGTGATTACCATAATCATTAAACATATAAATATTGAAATAAAAATGAAGATCATGACTTTCTGATTTGTTTTTTATTTGTTTCATTCTTTGCAGAAGCTATTTTATCATGTGTGTACAGTGTGCGGAAGGATTCAAAACATAGGTTGGAGTGGAAGAAAATTGAAAAAGGCAGTGGTGATGTCTCCTTTGTGTATTATGATGGTGAGATTGTGGGTAAGTTATAGAGGAAGGGTAAAACATTGCATGCACGGTTGTTGCCTACCAAATGTTAGTGTATTCTTCTTTAATGTGCACCCTAACAAAGTGTTACTTATGTTGTTTAGCATCATAACCTTATCCTTACTTTTCTACATGATTTTCAATAAAGATATGTATATATTAGAAATGGGAATGTTTTCAAAATAACAACTGAATGAATTACAGTAGTTTACAGCTTCCTTTGCACATGCTGTTGTTATCATCCAAAGTGCCCTTTAATGATTGCTATTTAGTGCCATGTTACTTGACAAGTACGAGGTTGAAGGAACGAATTCTGTATAGTAATGCAAGATGCTCCATGCCTTTATGCTAGCAGGTATCCCCGAAGCATTCAGTCAAGTTACGGCTTCCTTCACCATATGTGACCTTCTCGCAGAGTGTGAACCTGAGTGGACTTATTTGTTAACTTGAGGTTGTACGTTATATAAGCTAGACATGCTCTAGACAACTTTAAAAAAAAATTGTTGCAAATGTCAGAACGTGCCACTGTCGATGCATATAGTGTGCTTGTATGTGCATGTGTAATGTATATATACATACAAATTACACAATGTCATATTTTCACAAATACATTAAGAAGGTAGCAGTTGGGAGAGGCCACCAGGGGGTGCAGGCAAGATGGGGGCCTGTTAGAGAATATCTACAAAACCCCTGCAGAACACTGGAGCCAAGAAATCGCAACTTGATCCCATGGAGCGCCCAGTGTTGGGAGATTGAAGAATAAGACCCAGGAAGCCCCAAAGGTGAAATGACAAGTATTAGACCGACGGACACTTAGTAACAAGACCTGGTGTGGAGTCCCGGTTGGTGTGGAAATAGGCCATCTGCCACCCAGAGGAGTAGTAGAGCAAACGCAGCGGTACGCAAGCACAGGCGTGGGCAGGTATCAGAGTAGCAGCTCGGAGGAGCGGAGAAGATATAAGACCATTGGCGAGTGCTTCCAGTTTGGGATGGAGGGACCGGACGAGCAGCGGATGCCGCAGGGAAAATGACAGAGCTGCCGCCAAGGCCTCATTGGGGATAATAGTGAAAGGGGACAGGCGCAGCAACATAGGCGGTGTGGAGGACGCTGCTGCAAGGTGCAGTGAGGTGAAGAACCCTAAAGGCCTAAGCTTGCTCAAGAAGAAGAAGGAGAAGCCCGAGCAATTGGGGAGGTCCACAGGGACATTTAGGGAGTGACAATCAAGTCACAGTGCCAGAGCGCGGGTATGTGGAATGCAGCTGAGCATGCGATCTCAAGACCCTGGGTGTCATTTTGAAAGGTGCAGGGGAAAGTGGGTGCAAACACCCACAAGGACAGACATAGTCTGCAAGGGAGCAAGTCCCAGAGTTCTGGAGCCAGCCGCCCTCTCAGGCTCCCAAGGGGTGTTGGGAGTTTACGAGTGTCAGAAGCTCAGTAATTTGGGTTCGGAGACAAGTGACCTGATGAGCAGGAAAGATTTATTGCAGCAATTTAGGAATAAAGAGCTACGACTCAAACTGAATGATGTGGAGAACAGAGTAAGAGTAAGACGTAACAACCTCGGGATTTTTGGAGTGCATGAAAAGGAGCGTGAGACCCCAGTGATGGTGTAAATACTGGTCCAGTACATAATCTCCCAGATTTTTAAGGATGACAATAAACCGGGCTGCACAATATATGGAGCATACGGAGAAGGAGGAGGAGGAAGGGGACCGAGCTCGATAGTGGTCAGCAGGGGAGTTGCTAGGTCTGGAAAACACCCGGGGCTAAGCTGATGTCGGAACTGTTGGGACTGGGGGCTAGCTAGTCTTTTGGCTGTAGCTCCTGAGATTCTATCCGGGGCTACACCCAAAAGATCAGGGGCTACAGCCCCCTTAACCCCCCCCTAGCAACGCCCCTGGTGGTCAGGTTGCACTGCTACGCAGAGAAGACCCAGATCCTGAATAGAAAAGTAGCGATATATCACAATCTTTCTTCCTATACCCTGGCCCACAGAAACAGATTTCCACCCTCACACATTGGCTATGTGACAGAGGGATGAGGTACAGATGGGATTACTTGTTCTCTCAATCCCTCGATTTGGAGGGCCTGAAATAGCAGCTGGTAACAGAGGATGCTATCGAAAGAGTCACAGAAGAGTTAACAAAAGAGGACGATGACAGACGGGAAGCCCTTGGCCTACCTACAAGACGAGCACCGGGGAGAGCGGAGAAGACAGATGGAAGATTCAGAGAGGGAGGACATTTAAAAAACTGAATACAACATCCCCTGGGAAGAGGCCATCCTGAGGCATTGTGGGGGACCAGGAACAGATCTGGGTGTGTGGCATGGGGAAGGTAATAGCGAGAGATACTGCGAAGATATATGAGAGGAGGATGAAGGGGGCAGAGGGAGTGGGTTAAGGGTCAAGACAAAGCAGTCCCATCTGAGGGTTTTCTGAGGGGGGCTCTCGCAGTGTTTTGTTCAAAAACGGAAGGGAGTGTGAGAGGTTGCCAAAGAGGTGTTTACATTGGTAACCAGTGATTACATTGCAGTAAAAAATAAAGAGACAATAAATGAAGAGGTAAAATAATGCAATACAAAAGTAAAGAGGGTAAAAAACAGTGGCAGAATGAAAAAATGACAAAATATAGGCAATTATATACTAAGGCAGGTTTGAGTTCGAGTGGTGAAAAAAGTCTAATTAGGCTTAAGTTAAAAATAGTATAAGGGGAGGATGAAAAAGAGAAATTACAGGTATACGTGCTCCCAGGGTTATGGGGGGTGCCCCCCGTAAATGGTATTAGCAAGGCAAAAGTAGGTATAAAGTAATATGGTCAGAGGGAAAAGTTACTGAAAAGACATTTAAAAGCCACAAAACCATGATGCTAAATTATTAAAAGGGCCACTAGATGGCAATCACAGACTATCGAAAAAGTCTGTATGTACATGATATGCCTGATGTAAAAGGCATGTCGATATTTATTTAAAAGTTATTAATGTTGTTTTATAAATGTGTTTAGATGTTTTGGGAATGATAAAATCACATATAACCGTTTACATCAAGTTGTTTATGAGTGTTAGGGGGGCCAGGAGTTTTTTCAGGTGGTTTGTCCCTGTGGGTGTGAGGATGAACAACAGGTCCAGATGCCTCATGGGAAGGGGGTGAGGGATACAGACCTGTGGAGGAAAGGGTGCATTTATTCCATGGACAAAGTGTTTGGAGGGGTCATGTTTGGATGCTGTATGTGTTTTCCCTTAACTTTTGTGTCTGCGTGTATTTGTCCTGACCTGCAGCTGAGATTGAAAGATGGGGGCAGAGGAAAAAAGGGAGACAACTGGTCTGGGGGAATGAGTAGAAGGGGGCTGTGCCTGAGACTTGGCACCCTTAACGTGAAGGGTTTAAATTCTCCCTTCAAAGGTCATTGAGGGAACTGAGATCACAGAAACTCAATGTTCTCTGTGTGCAGGAGACTAATTTGGTGAGGGGGCAGAGCCTAATATTAAAGGGGGGGGTGGGGCCTGTAGGGCATACCTTTCTTCAGACCCCTAAAAAGGATGGGGGTAGCAATGGTGTTGGGGAAAAGATGTAGGTTCCAGCTACACACGACGGAATGTGACCAGGAGGGAAGATATCTGTTCTTGAAGGTTCTCTATCAAGGCATAAAACTCACAATAGTCTCTGTATAAAGTCCCATTAGAGGCCAGACATATTTTTGGGAAATGGTAGGACAGCATTGCTTTGTGGAATGGATGCTACTAGTGGGGGGCAGTCTTCAACTTGGTGCTTAGACCACAAATGGGCTACCTGAAAACAAAAGGAACCCAAACGGAAGGGGATAGAGGTGAGAAATCATTTAAAATCCAGGATGTCAACAAAAGTCTAGGGTTGACAGATGTATGGGAGGCAGAGGTGTTGAAGTGTGCTTCAGGGGGATGCCCTAGTGCCCTGTCTACACACTACTCACCGGTACATGATTCCTTCTCACGAATCAACATATTATTAGTAGACTCACGTACCCTTAAATGGGTCCAAACGGTGGACATGAGGTCAGTTCCTTGATCGACTATGACTTGGTCACAGCGACTGTGGGAGTTGGGGAGGTAGGGATGAACCGGGGGAGGTGATTCTGTCATGACTACCTTCTGAAGGACCGAGAGGTGTGTCAGATACCATATGAATTCAATGATAAGGAGAGGTCAATTGGGCCACACTATGGGAGGGATTTAAGACAACAATAAGGGGGCTCTTGATAGAGGTGGGTTTTCGCCTGAAATGTGAACGCATGAAGAAGGAGGTGTCTCTGAGAGATAGAATTGAAATATTATGCCCTAAAGGGGTAGGAATAACTAGCCTGAGGCTGACTAGATTGAAAGATCTAAAAGCATTTAAAGCCAAACTTAAAGCTCTCCAAGCATACAAAACAGACTGGGTACTACAGCGCCTCAGACAGAAATAATGTGAAAAAGGGGAAATGGTGCACAAACTAGTAGCCTGACGCCTTTGGACACAGACACAGTCTCAAATGGTGCATGTTATACAGACAGACGAAGGCGAAGACTAGCATTTAGGAAGTACTGTGCCCACCTGTATACTTCGGCGTGGGAGGGAGATGTGGACCAGATAAGGGGGATTCTTAATGGGTTGGTCATACCGACAATATCCCCACAGGGGTACAGTGGCGTCACTAGGTGAATACTGGGGGGGTGCGAACCCCACCAGGTGACAACCTCTCACAGGGGGTGACACCAGTTGCGCTGAGTACACCTCCCTACTGCCAAAGTGAAGAAGCCAATGTATAAGCTGCATCTTTGAGCAATACAAACTCAAGTACTCAAAGGTGCAGCCTATTATCGATTCGAAAAGAGAGCTGCCATTTCAGTCACCGGGCCTCTGTGGCGCTTGCCGGCCCCTGCTGCTACATTTCATTAGCAGGTGTGAAGTAAACATCCCAGCCCAGCCCTGGTCATGGGCGGGGGACCAGGGTTGTATACTTCACACCGGCTAATGAAATGTAGCAGCAGGGGTAGGCCTTGAAATGGCAGCTCAGCTCTGTTAGAAAGGCGAGGAGCCACCAAGACACCTGCATGCCTCATGCTGAGAGTCTCAGAGCAACAGCCTGTGCGAGAGGGAGGCACAGCACATTACCACCAAGGGTGTGAGAGCAGACCTGCATAACTGAGGTAAGTGCTGTGCCAGTGCCGGAAGCCTGTCTGAGAGTGAGGCGCACCACATTACCGCCAAGGGTGTGAGAGCAGACCTGCATAACTGGGGTAAGTGCTGTGCCAGCGCCCGGAAGCCTGTCTGAGAGTGAGGCGCACCACATAACCACCAAGGCTGTGCAAGTGGCCCTTAACAGTCAATAAAACGTATGCTGGGACACATTTCTAAAGTGTATTCCCTCTTGTTGCTGACTGTGGTGTGGGACACTCCCAAGTGTATTGCCCCTTTAAGAGGATGTCCCCCTCCTCTGTGTATTGCCCTCTTAACATGGGCCATGACTATGTCATGGCCCAAGCCAATAAAAGGGGCTTCTGCAAACACGAGCAGCAGAACGGCTGCAGACTCCAGAAGAGGAGCTCCTGAGTTTGTGTCTCATTTATGTAGGCCTGCAGGCCTACACGTGGGGACACCGGCCTGCATGTCCTGATGCCGTGGGACCCTTGTTCCACATGGTCAGGGGCATCGCACGCACTGCTCCCACCCCGATGGTGCTGGTGTCATATAGCGCCATGGGGCCTGCCGGATGACCAAGGCAGGCCCAACCCCCACAGGTACTGGGCCTGTCGAGTGCTGGTGTCCATAGCACTCTGCGGGCCCCGCTAGATGTCCATAGCACCCCCCTCCCCCACAACACTGACGTCTCTCTGGGCAGGTGAGATTATGATTTTCCCATTGGGGGACTGCCAGTTCTGTATCTGCTGTGCCTGAAGGAAGCATGCACTCATGTTGCCAGTGCTGATTGTTTTGTGTTGGCTTGAAGATTTTAGGCGCTACCTGATCTGGACTTATTTTTTGTGCGAGGCTGGTTAGCTGCGAGTGAGAGAGAGAGATGAGATGGGGGTGCAGAAACAGAGAGACGCAAAGAGTGAGAGGGAGAGAGGGAGAGAGGGAGAAAGAGAGAGGAGCTAGTAGTGGTTGTTGTGTCTGTGTAGGTGAGTGTTGGCGGGGCAGCATCTGTGTGTGGATAGTAGTGTGCATCTTTGTGTGCTGTTGGGGTAGCTTGGGGCAGTATTGTGTATGTAGTCATGATAGAAGGCCTGACTGTTGATGCACACGGTCTATAAAGCGGTGCTTGAGATTCTCGTGCTCAGTTTTTACTCCGTTTTTATTTTACTGATATACTTATTGCCTCGTGAGACAGATCAAAGTTGTTGCGGTTAGTTTCTGTCAACATGTGAGGCAGAACACTTTGGACTTTCACTCTGATGCTGACAGCTGTGAACCTTTGGACGTGCATCACTTAGAGTTGATGCCGAGGGAGGTCCTCTGGACTGTGGTGGTTGCTGAGTGATGAGCAAGAGGGCCCGGTATAAGTGCTGCTGCAGGGGTCTTATACCTACCCAAAACCATTGTGGGTACAGTCTTACACAGTTACACCTGGTGTAACACACTCATGTGTGTAGTTACTGCAAGAGAGATGTGCATTTCCACGCCTGCACTCCACAAAATTCGGACCTCGCGTTTGCATCATATGAATAGTGTATTGTACATAAGCAAGGACGATTTTGGGAAGAAATCAGCACTCGCGTAAGATTTTAGGGTGCAGGCAGGTTCTCAGAAGAGGCGGGGCAGGATATAAGTGGTCTAAGGGGTTGATGGACCCCACCCGATTGGATGTGGCGCTGCAAGGCCTCCTTTGCTGAATGAACACGGCATTTGATAAATCGAACAAAAGCCATTTGAGTCTCCCAGTCTGAGTGTGGCCTTTCTGTGGGGGTAGCGATGTGCTGTGCATGTCGTTTGAGGGCGCACATCAATTGGAACAAGGGTACATTTTGTAAAAAAAAAGCTCCATTAGATATGCAGATTCTATGTCACAAACCTCCCACCTTGTTATTCATGATGTTGAGAACATTTGATTAGTGATATAAAGCAAATTTCTTGTTTTGCATGTCAGACTAGTAGACTTCATTGACATCAACAAATCTTTAAAAGGGTGCTTTGTGTTTCTCTCTTTAACTATCACAGATCAGCAGGTAGCTTCGCATGGTCTATCAGTTGAAAATGTACCATTATGCACATGAAGGCTCTGCCACTGAAGTGTGCGTGTGACATCCGATTCGGTAACTCATGGTGTCAACACCCCTCCACCCCACAGGAGGGGGTGACGCCATGAGTTACCGCACTGGGTGTCGCCAGCCCTAGTGACGCCACTGGTTTTGTCTTTTTGAATCTGACAACTGATGAAAATGTGTATGTAGGGTGGCCAACTGTCCCGTATTTTGCGGGATCGTCCCATATTTGGGGACTCTGTCCCGCAGTTTGCAGAGTATCTGTGCGGGACGCAGGTTGTCCCAACTTGCTTTGTATCCCTGGTTTGTGACTCTCGGGAGACAGCAAGTCGGGACAATCTGTGTCCAGCACAGCCACTCTGCAGATTGAAGTGGTCATCTACACACCACGGGGCTGCTGCCTGCAGTTTTCTTTCCCTGAGTGGCTCCGCGGCTGTGGCTCCTTTTGTATTGCTGCTAACGCTCTGACACCCAGGGCCATCTTAAGCACCTTTGGGGCCCTGGGCACAGCCATCTTTGGGGCCCCCTCCACCAAACCAAAGGAATAAAGTGATCAAGAATATCTGCCCCCCCACCCCGCCGCAATCACAACCGATTGGTTGATATGCTGCCTCACAGCATTAAAAATAAGGATGCTTACTCCCTTTAAGTCTCCTTACGCTCTTCATTCTTGCTCTAATCAGAATGATAAACAAGTACCATTTGAAGGCCAACATTATTAGTCTATGAAGAGGTTGTTCTAGCATAGATTCAGGAGACTTTTTATCAATAGAATCCAGGAAGTTATGCAGCCTGTAGTGTTATTTCAGGACTGTATGTAATAGGTACATGGAACCCAGAATAGACTGAGAACTCACATTTGCTGCCTCACAGAACGCAACCGACCTCAAGCATAGATAGAGGAGACCAATTGGTAGGCACGAGACAGCTAAACACACCATAGCTTGGATAGTGGATGCAGATTCAAAGCTACCAGGAAGGTGTCTGTATCCAGACGATTAAGATTATAAATGGGACATGGTTTTCAAATAGTATTGCCATTAGGCATCAAAAGAATGAAGCGTCTGTGGTGTGCAATAAATCAATGCTCACTATTATAGTGGAAGCGACACTATAGCTAGTGAAACCATGACTGAGGCTGTTTTGAAGATCATACCCTGAGAAGGAAATCTCTCTGAAGGGCTGACAATTTTGAAAGGTTTAAGGACTGGCAATTTCGAGAGTCTAGGCAATGCAAGAAGATTAAATTAGATGCCCAGCCTTACACACACTGGTTAAGGGGTGAATCTGGTATTTGTGCAACTCTGCAATTTCTACATTTGAACACTTTCATTACCAGTTCTTACCATGAACTAAAATAATCTCATTTTATCAAACTGACTTGGAAAGTACACCAATCACATTACCAAACATGACAATTTTCAACAAAAAAAATATTATTATTATAGAAGTGTGCAACACAGAATGATTCTAGATTCATTCTCTACATCATCAAGAGACGTATATAAGTACCAGCATACCAATAATCAGTGTGATTTAACAGATTTAATCTGGGTTGGTCTTTTGTATTTTTAAGCTTTACATAGTTCCAACACACTGGCTTGTGAAATTGTTATTTATGAACGTGCAAAAAAACCTGTAGCAGTTTCTTGTGTCAAACAAGCAGACTTTAAAATATGCTTGCCCGAGTCCTGCACCATCTGGTCCACTCCCTTCTGTCTACCACCCCTCTACTCAAATAGCCTACATAAGAAAAAAGATCAAGTAATGGGCTAAACAATGCCACCAGCATGCGAGGAGGCAAACTTCACAGAAGACACTACAGTAATGTACGATATATTAGATGATTTGCCAATGATCACTGTATTGTCTGCTGGCAAAGGCAGGATACACGCATGAATGCCTTGGTTCCAAATTTGGATACTTATTCATCTCTTGGACTAACAGTTTATGCTCATCGTTGGAGGTGATTGCCTAGGTTTTACAACACCCCATCTGAACAAACCAATTTCTAGACCTTCACCATATGGATGACATGTTCATTTTTATAGAAAACCCTAACTGGTGCTGGTACATTGCTCATAATAGCACCTGCTGTGCTTCAAGAAAAGTACATATGCAGGCAGGTGTATAAACTTCAGACATAGGAACGGCTCAGCCAGCCTTACATGGAATGTGCTATTCTAATCTAACATAGGAACACATATCTCTGCAATGAGTGCTTAACGCACTGAGCTAACGTCTGAGCCATCGTGGCACTCAATTTACCAAGATACATTTCAAATGTGGCTACTGCACATGATCAATATAATTCCCACAGGAAGGAAAAAATGCTACAGGAGTTGTGCCACAAGGAACACACAAACTATATATACCACAGTGAACACAGAAAGCATCACTTGATGAATTGTTTGAGGCAGAATGTACTTGCCAAAACAGATAGGCAATGGGTTTAGAGCCTCAGCACCATGCCATAAAATGTCCTGATGTGGGCTATTTAAGTCTGGTGAACAAAGGAATCTTACTTCTTTAGATCAGGTAGCCTTGTGGGGCCTCATCCAAGGTGGGGGCCATGGGCAAGTGCCTCTTTTGCCCTCCCATAAAAACGTCTCTGCTGACACCTGTCTTCATTCCAATGCTAAAGCTTTGTTCCTGGGGTCGTGATGGTCATGTTTCCAGTTAAAATACGTGACCATCACCTCCCAAGGACAAACTATTTGCATTGCAATAAAGCCAGGTGTTAAGAGCCATTAACAAATTGTTTAAATTACAAATGGGGCGGGCCAAACATGAATGATGCTGTGACATCATCATCGCCTTGTGGGCAAGCGTCCTGCAAAAGGAGCTAAAAATGTTGACCACCCTATGTGTATGTTCATACTAGAGTGGATTTAGATTTGCTTTTATTCGTATGGACGTTTGTGTGCATTGGGAATGTAAATTTTAGTGCGCTACTAGCAGCGATGCTGCGTTTCTTTTCTGTGTTTATGTGGAATGTTGTGGGTGACTTCACCAGCATTTTCTGACTGTATTTTTGTGGAATATTATGGGAGACATCCCCAGCATTGAAAGTTGCAGGACCACCTTTACTTCTTGATTTGATGTCTGCAATAAAACAGACTACTCCGATTAAAAACTGATTGTCGTTGTTGAGGTTATTAAATCAGGACTACAGCTCTGCCAAAAAAAAATCAAATGCTAGAAATGAAGATATATTCCATAACTAGAAGTCATTACAGGAGCACCTGGAAAAGGGCTTCTTGCTGAGTTCTGAGGACCCAGGCGTGATCGCTATGAATGCCGGCCAGTTTGGGTGGGGTATGAGATGGGGACATCTTAACACAAAATGAAAATGGATGCTGCACAAGAGCAAAAAGTCAACTAACTGGAGAGAACTTGAAGCCTGCTCAAAGTCGCTTGCCAAAACAGTGAATGTAAAAAAAATGGTCCTTTGAACTGACAATATTACATCACAAACCTATGTAAATTGTCTGCAGGATGGTCCAGATAACTGGCATAAGTCAAGGATCAAATATGTGCATGGCCTGAGGGTCACCTACTAAACCTGAACACAATCTATATTGAAGGAACTCTAAATGTGTTAGCGGACCAGTAAAGCAAAGCGTTCCCAACATCAATGCACATATGCCTATCAAGAGAAACATTAATTTCAATATGACGCACCTTGGATCAGCCACAAATGGGCTTATAGCCTTGTCATGACAATGCATTTCTCCCGCTGTTCTGTTCTAGTGCTCAGAACCATAAAGCCTGGGCAGTGTTCCCAGTCACATAGGCATGCCCAGAAATTAGTAGAGAGTATTTTTCTAGTTCTACTCTGGTCAAGGAACTGTTAGTTCCAAGTTGTTCAGCAATTGGAGCTTGTATCAGCAAAACAATTGCCATTGTCACTCTCACCCCTGATGTTCCCATGGTTGTACAGGATGAAATTGGCCAATTTAAATTTGCTGGTATAGTTGTTAGCAGGAAAAGCTTCCAACAACTAGGACTGCCTCTAGAAGTGGCAGAAGCTGTCTAGAGGTCAGGTAGACCTTCCACATCCCGGGATTACTTTGACCCCTGTTCAACCTTTCGGCCTTGATACTTGAGTCAGGGGTTGCATCCTTAAACCTGTGATCCCCTAGGATTTTTTATTTCTTGCTGGATGGTTTTACCAAGGGGTTAGGGGTGGTGACCAGAAAAGTGCAGTAGGAGGTTATACATTTCCATAACCATGGAGAGATTTCTTGATTCTGGATAGTTTGTTCCCGAGGCTGCTGAAATATTGTGTTCTTCTGAGTCCCCTGAGGAATGCTATAGTTATGCCAAGCAACATACAACTGGTCCTGGGCATTATACTAGAGCCCCCCTTTGAAATACATACTTCAAGCAAATATATGTGATATGCCTCTCTGGCAAAGAAGTCCACTTTAAGCCATGTCTCAGTCAGAAGAAGTGGAGCTGGATGATGTTCTGAGGGGAATTGATGGTTTCCATATGTATGTTTGACTAAAGATCACTTATTCAGAACTGTGCAGGTTTAGAGGAGTACTAGTATCATATGCAATTGAGGTGGACATTGCAGTAGAATCGGGTGTATTTGAGAAGGTATTAGAGTTGGCTCGAGGAATGGAAGCAGGACAGAGTAGCTGTCACATTGGGGGATACAGGCCATGTCATTAACAGACCGTTTCTACTTATTGAAAGATTTAGCTTAATTTAATATAAGGTACTTATGGTGAGAAGGTGATGAGTAAATCAGCCACAGAATTGGACCAAGCATGTTCAGACAAAACCAAAGGAGAGTCCATCATTAATGTGTATTTTGAACAATGTGCTCTGCGAGTCTGAGATGTCTTCTAAGGTGAGGAGTCATTGGGAAATATAATCTCCTCAACACTGAGAATATGTTGACAGTGTGATTTTGGTGCTGGTGATTCCAGATGGAGTTAGTACAAGTGATTTGGCTAGAGAATGTAGAATAATGGAGTCCTCTAATATATGAGTGGGAGTAACAATACATAGCACACTCTGTTTATCTGATGGAATAGGGGAGCCATCAATAGAATCACTTATAGTGTGTCTGAAAAAGGATGATCAGGGTATGTTACATGTGAATCCTGACCCGCGATACTCTTCTTACTTCGAGCAGGGTTTCTGGGGATATGTGATAGTAGCAGGTTAGGTGAACCAGGGGGTCAACAGGTATGATATCTTTAATATTCTTGAATGAAGGAGGGCGTATTTTGGGGTGGAAAATAGGTCTGATATGAGTAATTCTATTTCGGACTGCAGTGGCTTCACGTTGATTGCTGAGTAATATTGGGCAAGGTATGTATATTTATAACGTATCTGAGAGAACATGGGACTGCCGAGGGGTTGAACATTTGTGCGGAGCTTGTGTATATCACAGAGAGGATTCATGAAGGTGAGTTGAAGGTGGCAGGAAGTGTGGGAAAAATTGTGTGGGTATGTCAGGGATCTTGGGTGGAGATGGATGGAAGACGGAGGGTTTTATGTGTTGAGCACAGAAATGTGGGTGCGTACCTGAGGAGAAGAAAAAGTGTGCAACCAAGAAGCGGTTTTGAGAAGCTGAATGGTGGGTGAAAGAACTGGGGAATTGGTGTTTGGAAATGAGGGGGCAGAGAAAGCAGCAGTAATGGTTTATTGCTGCATAGAAATATGATGTTTGCAATGAGTAAGTGACGTTGGGACAGTAAGAGAGGTTGGTAGCCAAAAGTGGGGGTGTTATAGAAGGTGAGGATTGAAAGCAAAAATGAAGGGCATACAAGCAAGTGACATAGCCAGTTCTGCAAGAGCCCTCTTTTCTATGAGGGTTAACAGTCTGAGGAAAAGTTGAAGGTAGGGTTGGGAGAAATGTTGAGGATCGAAAGCAAAAAGAGAGGGAAAATCATGATACATCCAAGTGGGAGATATATAAGAATGCTGTGAGATTTAGTAGATTAGATGGGGCTAAATAGTGTGGTAGAGAAGTATATTAGGGACAGAGGTAACAAGGTAAGGAAATTAGTTAGAAGATTGAGGTGAAAGGGCTGTCACAGGATGTTCTGTATGAGGAGGAAGCCACATGCCGAGGGGCAGGCTTGGGGTCAAGATATTGCTAAGCCATGGAGCTGAACATCTGTCCAATTGGCAGTGTGCTCAAGACCCTTTGAGAATGGCTCCTTCCAACTCTGCAAGGCTTTGGCATTTCATGTCCTAATAGTAATAGAACGTAACTGTATGGCAGGTGACAGAGTGAGAAGGTAAATAAATATATCCACCATGGATGGGAAAACTATATTTGATAGTTCTGGTACGTCAGAAGAAGGAGTCAGACACTCTGAAGGTATGATAAGATTTCTTTTAATGACAATTATAAGTAGAAAGCCTAACTTTCCCTATCACTAAAGGGAATACCCTACCTATCTAAAGAAAATAAGGGTGCTTGTCCGTTGTCATAAATTCCAAAAGAAAATATGTACTCCATCCAAACTACCTTATCTGGCCCTGCTACTAATGCTAACTAACTTAAATAGACCAAGGGAATGATTTGTCTTTGCCTGATCTCTCCTCTAGGTCATTTAATAACTCCTTGAAGTATACATCCTCTTGGTAGAACAGATAGTCTCTGCGATCAACTCAACTCTTGTAGTTTATCAAGAACACTTTTCTTTCTCGTGCGTTCTGTGGTCTCCTTTTCAGAAAGTCCTCCAAGGTAACCATTCTTAATACTCAGATTGTTATTTGTATTTTCTTCCCAGGCTTTCCCTACAGGAGTACTTGTTTGGGGTTTTCCTCTGCCCCTTTCTAAGCTTCTATTATCATCAGTAACACTCAGTCTTACAATGTCTCTGATCTGTATTGATTCAGTGCCTTTCTTCTAGGCCTTTCACCTCTGGGTTGAATATCTCATAGCGCATTGGTTATACAACACTTGTGTGGACTCATCCCTTCTGTTTTATGCTTTTGACTTCTTACTTGACTTTGTTGCGTATTTGATAGTTTGTCCTTTGTACTGGGACGAGGTGACAGCTTCATGTAATTACTCTCTTCCCTCTCTCGGTCACTCATTATTTGTCTCCAACTCCCATCACATACCTTTAGCACTGATTTGTCATTTGTGTAACTGTGACAAGTTTTCTCTGAGTGATAGCAATATCATGCAGGTCTCCCGCTTCTCCCGGTCGCCCAGGTACCCCTTACTTAGTAGGGGTCGGTGGTTGGGCTTAGCTCCTGCCTAGGACTGTTCACTCTCTCTCTTTCAGCTCCTCACCTTCACATTCTCTAGTCCACGTCAGACTCCTGCTTCGCAATAGTGCTGTTAGTTGGAAGTGTACCTCGCTTCCTTCGTCAGCAGTATTGGCATTGTTCTTGGGGTGTCCTGCCCAACGTGTCCAGCTTGTGGTCACGCCATCACCGGATTAATTGCTTCTCTCTCGGTTGACCCGAGACACTTCCTGCATCTGCACATGCTGGTTCTCTGGCATCTCATCCTCACGTTCACTCGCTTTCCAAAAGTTGCAGGCTCCACGACTAGCTTGTGCTCAGCCTGCTGCCATCATAAGGATGTCAGAGGGCTTCCCCTGTGCATCAAGTTCCTCTATCCTCCACCTCCTCGTCACAGTTAAATATGTGTCACGCATTGAAGAGACATCCTCCTTTTCTTGTGCCATTGGGTTTACTCTTGCATTGCCTACAACCCAAGACAAGGATGCCACATTCTTAGGCTTATTAGGTAGTCCCATGTATGCCATTAAATTCATTGGTGTAGGAATTCCTCACAGGAACGAGAGACCTTGTCCCCAAAGTGAGAGTCTATCCCGGTGAGGTCCGACTTGCTTCGACCCCTAAGGAGGGCTTTGTGGAGTGGCCTCACTTCCCCAGCCTCATGGGCGGGGGGTGCTCCCCATTGGGGAGAAGGGGCAAATGCCTACAATGTATCACAAAGTAGCATACACCCTTTAATGTTAGATGATAGGGTTGGTAGGGATATGCTCTTGAAGTGGAGAAGGAAAGAACACTTGACCTTATAGTCATAGAGGGATGGGTTTGATGTGAGCTCCAGTGATATCTAGAATGTGTCCCCAGTATTATTACTGTCATAGATTACCTTAACTATGTCCAGACTCCAGAGGATGGGTCAATGGTTTTTATTTGGCAATACTCAAATGAGACTGAAACTTGATGATCTGGGAATAAGATATGACACTCTAATGGTAGTCCCTATCTCGTCTCCTGTGAGCTTCCCACCACCTTCTCCCAGGATTTCATATTCCCTGGGTTGGCAACTAAAGATCCATCACACCTACTATCTGTAACACTCGCTAGAGTGATGGCCTGCAGGCTCGGGCTTTTCTATCTCACTCTCTATGGGGATTATCTAGCAGGAAAACCTATCCTAACCATCTGCAGGAAGTTAGATTCTTCAATATGATCTGGTACCTTTTTATCCACCCAGTTCCTGCCACTCTGTTCTTCCACACCCGTGTGGCCCTATCCCTAATGTTTCCTTTCCTGATGTATTACTTCTCTCAACTCTCCTGCCTCATCTACTCCCTCCATACCCCCTCCTTCTATCCCACTGATCACCACACAATTGCTCACTACGTTCTCTTCTAATCTCTCACTCCCCTGGGGTTCTCTCCTCTTTACCCTTTACTTCCCCCCTCTACTCTCCACTTTCCACTCCCCCTAAACATATCCCCACTCTCCTCTCACTTACCATCACATTTTCACTCTTCTCACCCTCAACTACACTTTCTCTAACCCACACTCATACCTTCCACCAACCATTTACGCAAGCTTATGCACATATTCCACTCTCTTTCACAATGCAACACCTCACCTTAACTATGTCCACCACAGTGTTTGTCACGCCTTGGTCCACTGTCCTTCCTCCTCCTGGTCTGTTTGTCAGCGTCCTCTCCGCCTGACTTCACCCAAACAGCCCACATTCTGTTTCTCGTATTCCCCTATGGTATGGCTTTTCTCTTACTTACACCTTCCCCTTCCCTGTCACATTGCTCACCTAACCCTGCGGACCAATTTCTGTCTGACATTTCCACAGGGGACTGGGCTAAACAAGGCAAAGGCTAAAAGAAATTCCAGAAGACCTGACCCCTATGTTGGCATTGTGCCATTAACAGTCTTTGATCATTCCAGGTTCAGCTGTTCCTCTAGAGTATGGTCTTTCTTTCACCACAGTGAGATAGAGGCCTTTCCTGCATCTGGCAAGCTCTTGTACTCTGTCTCCCCATAAGTTGTGCAGGCCACACACATTTCTACCATACTTCATTTGCTTCTTCCTTTTCTGTCGGGGTATCTATGATCTGCAGCCCTATAAAAGAAAAGGGTGAACATTGGCGAGAATGGGGTACAGCAGGCATTGGGTGAGTATGGTAGCTTTCACCTGTAACAAGGCACATAATTATGGGGCGAGACAGGGACCCTCCCAACTCCCTCAACTCACCTATGGGTCAGGATTGGCTATGCAAAACACCCTGGTAGGCTTCCGGTCCCAGGTTGAGGTAGGTATGATTAAAAGATACCAATCAAATATTGCCTGAGCCATCCACAACAGGCTGATTCATTGCTAACGTTCTATCACTCTCGAATTTAGTGAGGTTAAAACACTTGTTCCTGGGGGGACCAACCCCTCAGCACTCTGACTTTATAAGCAAATAATTTATTTTTAAAGTTAGGACTAAGGCCAAGCTGCAGTGGGAACGGGTTGGCCGTTGGTTGCTTGAAATTGGTCCAGCTCCCCCTTGCTCTTCCTGCTTCTTGGTTCCTGTCTGCGTGGGGTGTGGGAGCCGGATGCCTGGAGAGAAGCAACAAGTTTGGAGCTGCTGCACAGGAAACAGGAAAGGGGCAAAAAGCTTTTTTGCATGTGTGTTTTAGGGGAGGACTGGCAAATTTGGGCCTGGGCGGGCAGTACAACATAGCGGCCCATGTTCCAGTGGCTCTGAACAGCCATTTAAATTGTATTGTGGTTTAGAAAAAATACTTGAGACTTAAAACACATAACAAATAATGATTTAGTGCTGTTTGATATAGTAATCTATTTTTAATCAGAACATCAGCACTACTAAATGTGCCCACAATATGGAGATTCTTGTCGGACCATGAGCTGCACCTAGAGGCAATTTAAAGCACCACTATACAAAACTATTTTAAATATCATAAACATGAATGCCACATGTACACTGGGAACTACTAGACTAAAGATTTTACTGACACAATAGAAAAGGCTTTCAGACTTTCATCACTTACAATTTTGCATCATTGGGCAATGGATTGGCGGACCGGGTGACAAGAGGAAGCTAAAGGGTAGAGGTCTTGGGAAAGAGGAACATGCTGTTGGAAAGGGGGCAGCCCGTCCCATGCCCCTAAGCTCTTTATGGTAAGGCGAGATGCATTCGAAGCAATATGATTGGCTAGGGGGTTGGGGTGACGGTGAGAGGACCACCTCCCAATACAAAGGACCACACTTCAATATAATCAAATATAATCAAGCCACATAATGTAGCATAGGGCGTGAACAGCATTGCTATTATCCATAGATGATTGTTAGCATATGCCACACTTAGATGGAATTCTCAAGCTTAACCTGCGTCGCATCTACATAGAAATATGATTGTTAGCATATGCCACACTTAGATGGAATTTCTCAAGTTGAGTCTGCGCCAAATCTAGACAGAAATGTGATTGTTATCATATGCCACACTTAGATGGAATTCTCAAGCTTAGCCCGCGTTGCATCTTGATAGAAATGTGATTGTTAGCAAATACCACACCTAGATGGAATCTCAGAAATGTGATTGTTAGCATATGTGATTCTTAGCATGCACCACACTTAGAATTATGAACCTAGCTTGCGCGGCATGAATCTAGATAGAAATGTGACTGTTATCATGTACCGGACCTAGATGGAATCCCACAATTGCAAGGACAGCAATGCCAACTAACCAACCAACTAACAATTCCATCCCTCTGCATACACCTCTCAAACTATAACCAAACATAACCACAAGCCTTAAACGCAATAATCCGCACAAACTTCACAACAATGCAACAACAAAACAAACCACACATAGACTTGCACAACAGCACACGATGACTACGGACCATAAAACACCCCAAGCCCAACCGGCGGACCCACCGGGCTGAGGCTGCCAACAGCACATCACTGCTCTCTTGCACTTTTCCAGCTTATTCCCACTAACCCAAACCCTCTCCCCCCCCCCTTTTTCAGAGCCGCCAAAGCGCCAGCGGACGACTTCGGTGGTGATAGTGCGAGGTACAAATGTGCTTTAACATTAACATTAACATTAACATAGATATTAGTAACCATCGGTAGAAGCGAAGGTCTGCGCGAAAAAATCTCCAGCCATACAGAGATGTCATTGAGGGGTTGCCAAAGGTTGCAACTGCGACCTCTGAGGTCTCCCTTGTGACCTATAAAAATATATATATATACATATATATATATATATATATTTTTTTTTTTTTTTTTTTGTAATGCGAACTCCTGGGCTGTGGCCAGCACCATGTGGCTCTTTTAGTTCTGGAGTGGCTGGCTTTCTGGTTCAGGCCCCTTAAAAAAAAAAGAAAAATAAGAACAGGAGAGCCACAAGTCTAACACTTTCAGCACTGACACTAAAAAAGAAAGAATAGGAATACCAAATAATGTGTCTTTCTGGAATTCTATACAATAATTGCTAGACTCCTTAAAGGTTTATTTCAGGGACACTTCAGGGGGTGAGTCACTGATTTAGTCTGTTCTTAAACGCCTCAACTCAGCCTTTCATCCTTCTGAGGTCGATACATGAGTACCAACACAGGTTGGGTGATATTGGGTGTATATTTTTTCTATATAAAGCGCTTAAGCGTAGGTGCTATACAATAACACATCATTATCATTTGCTCATGGACATCTGCTTGCATTCACAGTAATTTGGTAATATGGGCCTATACAAACTGATCTTAACGATACATATGGGGATCCATTCTTGTATGAAATGTACATCACATTATAGTGATATCATAACCATATTTTTCGTAGTGAACAATGCTATGTGATGCCACTTCCTGTTTTGTCAATGGGTGAAAGGTCGTATTCCATCGCTTCCCGCAATATGACTTCAGGGTGGGGTTAAATGACATCACTTCCTGTGATGTCATCAGGGGGTTAAGGGTCGTGTGATGTCACTTCCGCTACCCCTGGCATTTTGGTGAAATGACGTCCCTGCAGCCATACCAGAGCTCCCATGAGGAGAGCCCACACCACCAACCTCCATAACGCCTGTTCATTGTTCTAACAGTGTTGCAAAGATGTGTTTTTTACTAGAGAGGAATGTGCCCTACAAGGCCGTGATCACAGACCGGCTCTTGGTGTGCATGTTATCTCACAATGGCCAAAGCATGACACAGCCCATCCCCAGACGACCACGAGTTATAGCGCATATAACTGACTAAACCTTAAGATCCCTGAATTCCATGGCACCAGGCACCCTTTGACCACCAACCCCAAAGTAACAAGTCCTGAAATGGTCAAAGAGGACGGACAGGATACTTTGTTGAGTGACAATCATGTGATTTGTATTAGGAGGTGCTGGGAGTGGGAAATTATAGTTCAAAATGACAGTGGAGCCCTTGGAAACGGATGGCGCGGAAGGGAGTGAATGAAATGTGTGTGTGAAGGTTAGTGTGCCCCAGAACTTCCTTTGTGCTCATTTAATTCATACCAGGTGAACAGAAGAGTGATAAAGTAGCTTTATGTTAGGAGTATAATTAATTCGTTTTTTGGCCTTCTATGCGGGACGAAGATGATCACTGCAGCACCCATGTGATGGAAGACGGATGGATTGGGCTGTAACCAATAAACCTGGCATCTTTTATGGAGCAGGCGGATCATGGATATGCGCACACCAACCAGCTGCACAGGTTTTTACTATATGTATTGCATAATCCATGATGATGTTTTCCTTTAAAAGATTCTGCTTGTACTACCTTTCAGCAGAAAGTTCTTAGCAGCAAAGTTCTTTGCTGTTGCTCTCATCTGCGTGTGAGATTAAAATCTGGTATCCTTACAAGATCGACTTGGGCCCTTTCTTCCCTAGGGGGTTGTAATCTCTGTGGTGTGAGCGTTTAGGGGCGTTCCATCAATGCACAGCGCTTGACTATTCAGCACACTCTGACCTTGCAAGTGTGACTGCAATATTACCTCTAAAAGTGGAGATTAAATGCATTTTTTATGTTTACACATCACATGAATTATCACATTTTTGCACTTTGAAATAAACTAAAACAAGTGCACACAAAATACAGTCAACAACTAGCCAAACTAAGTTGAGCATTCAAAATTAATGGATGGGGCTTTGGGTGGTCTACAGGTTCGGACTGCCTATAGGGCAACAAAGCAATGCCCGAACCGAAAATGCAAATTGCTATTGTGGGCCAGCTTTTTAGTCGAAGTTGGTCACTTTTTTGGCCAAAGTGGGCCAGTTTGATGAGTTACTTCACTATATGGCTAGTAGTTTTGACCATTGTTGCTGAATAAATATTCTTTAAATTACCCAATGTGTTATGACATTTTATTTTTTTTTAAACTCACCGTTGGGTACTATTCAAACTCACAAAAGGAATTAATTGCTATTTACAACTATGGGCCACTTTTTCATTGGTGCCCAAGACAATTTTATGCCCCAGTCCGACCCTGGTGGACTGGGTTGCCACTTAGATCCAGGCAGTATAAGACTGCAGCCCAGTTTACAAAACATTTAAAATATTCTCCTCTGCGCATGCCGCTGTGAATGCCTCTGTGGTTGGAAACACCTTACACAAAACATTTAAACTTCACAGCCATTAATATAGATGCTGTCAAGAGGTAATAGATTGTTTTCTATCACTTTGCAATATATGAATGCACAAAGGTGCTGTGCATGGGCCATGGTAAACATAAATGGAACTGATAATAGTTGTATTCAGTGCTTGTAATCCTGCTACAGAATACCAGAATCTTTTATTAGCAATTTTAATGGTACACAATAAATCAACCTCAAAAGAATCAAAAACTTAATTGGCCTCTATGGAGCTTTAAAATGTACCCTGCAGTAGTATGAAATGACATCTGCTCAACCACATAACGACTGAGCTGAGATCAGTAGATGTATCTTGCTAGTGACCAGCCATCGCTAAAATTACATTTTAGAGGCGATGCAGAAAGTCTAGAGAGCACTTTAACTATTCAGAGGAGCTGACTGTGTCATGTTGTTTCGTTTGTATGGAGGCAGCCCTTGGCTTCAGCAGGAAGGGAAGTGGTTAGTGATCGCATGCAGAATGGCCACTCTAAATCGGTAGGGAACAACTTCCTTGGTTGCCTTTTCAATGGGGATATTCAAGTCCTTGTGTACTCTGAGACAGAACCTGGGCCATTACGAGGTTGCTGCCAACCCCGTAACACCAAATCCGGCACTTGATTTCCCGGTGCCACCGGGACATTACAGTCCCAGCAGCACGGGAAGTCAGTCGTCGGATTTTGTAAGTCCCCACACCCATATAGTCCCACAGGACACTATGGGAGTGGAGAGACGGAAGTGCTGGCACCGGACCGCCACACTTGAATGATGCCCACTGTCATTTCTTAAACTGGATGTTCATGGAGTACCCCCACTAATAGAAACTTATCCACATGCTTAAAAGAAATGCAAGAGGCAGAATCTTCCGTCATTTTTCAGTTTTATGCAAGAGGCAGAATCATCTGGCAATGTTCCCGTTTAGCATGCTAGTGCCAAGGAGCACTATATATCACTCTCTACAAAAAGTCCAAAGCAGAACATAAACAATGGGGACAACCATAGCTGGTGAGTATAACCAAACTGGATTTTGAAGCCCCATGGTTCATCAAAGGTTAGTTATGAGGTTGGATTGCGCAATTTCTCCAACTAGACACATGAGTCTATGATATGGATCATTTCTCTCTCTCATTGCAATACTTGTGGTAGGACAGGGCAGATTGAGATTGTATCCTAGATAAGAAAACAATTATCCAGCCGCAGCTCGGAGTTGTGAGGATACCTAACAGTAGGATAAGGCTGAGGTGCATGCCAGGTGCCCTGCGTTGGCAAAGTTTACTCCCAGGGAGTCCGGGGGTGGACTGGCCTACAGGGAACTCTGGAGATTTTCTGGCGGGCCTCTTCATCATGAGCCTCTTTTGTGTGGTTACCTATTTTATTTCCACATTTTTAAAAAGAAAAGGGTTGAGCCTGCTCAAAATTTGTACTATGGGCCCACTTTGAAAAGTATTTCCAGGGCCTCTTTTGGTTCCCAAAACAGCCCTGGCCCCTGGGAAGTCTGCACTGTGCAAATAAAAGAGGAAATGCAGATGTTTTTGTTAGAATATAAAAGAACGGTGCACATTTGGAGAAAATAAACTAATAAATATATGATGTACCAATGATTTACAATACACTCCGACATCTGAACACACTATCAACGTTACTTCAGGCTGCTGTATCCTGGGTACAGACGAAAGCTATGTGCTCTGTGCTTCAGTTTCACAGCAGATAAGATACAAGTTGATTAATAGAAGCTCTAAGTGACCTTGAAAAATTACTTTAACCACGCCTCGTTAACTGTAATGAATACACAAACACATGTCTGAAATTCATTTGTTATGGCTCCGGAATGAGGCTTCGGGCCTGATTCATGGAATATTTGCCCGGTTCAAAGTGAATTTGCACTGCTGAAAAGTGACTTTCCACTGCCGACACAAACCATGATTTATGGAACCGTGCAAAGTGTATTTTTACGGTGCAAAGTCACTTCGTACTGCAAAATTGACTATGCACTTACTTTACACGGATTTTGCCCGGCAAAAATACACTTTGCATGGTTCCATGAATCAGGGTTTGAGTCAGCAGTGCAAAGTCATTTTTCAGCAGTGCAAATTCACTTTGCACTGGGCAAATATTCCATGAATCGGGCCCACAATGTACAGCACCAAGGCAATCCCTTGTACTGTGGTTCTGTTCGTTAGTGACCATCCAAGAACCCACACTGTTATGAAGAGCAGCCTTATATGCCATTAACTGTAACCCACTCAAAATGTTTGATCTTTTCTGCCGTGTGAAAGCCGGACCCTCCCTTTTGCTAATGAGGTCACTGTGTAGTATGTGTATGTGCTTGTCAGTGTGTCAAATGTTTATGCATGCACGGATGTGTCTAAATGTCAATGCAGTGTAAATGGTGGGTATGTATGGGTGTGAGTGTTTGTGTGTGAGAGTGGTTGTGGTTGTGTCTGGAGAATGTAGTGTGAATGTTCTGGGTGCATGTGTTAATGATTGAGTGAGAGAAGCTGTATGGATGGGTGTATGGATGGGTGGGTGACTGATGGGTGAATGGGTATGAATGTGTGTGCATGCAAGGCGGGGGTATATTTACTGATATTTTTGGGCAAAGCCAACTTGATGACTGCTATTATGTGGAGGAGTGGGGGTTTCAATGGGGCAGGCAGGATGGACATTTTGTTACTGTGTACTGTGACGAGGCATTTTACTCGCATTAATGTCAAGGCATGACTGATGACATGATTTGTGTTCTTAAATGGGGGTGCATTTGTGCAGCCAGTCAGGAAGTGTTTCTTTACTTCTGCATTATATTTTTTGATCAACTTCATTTATTTACTTATACTAGGATAAAGGGCAAAGTCAACATGTTCTTACATGATGAAAAGGGGGAGTGGAGGTTATTTGTGGATCCCGCAAGGGGATGATGTTTTCTTACAGAGGCAGGGCTTTTCTTTACTGTTGTTAACAGGAAGTTCAACATGAGTGTTCTTATATGTGGTGAGGGGCATTTGTGCAGGCAGCAAGGGGATATTTCCTTACTGTGGCATTGTATTGTTTATTGGCATTAAGGGAAGGATAACACATTTT
Source organism: Ambystoma mexicanum (assembly GCF_040938575.1). NCBI lineage: Eukaryota > Metazoa > Chordata > Amphibia > Caudata > Ambystomatidae > Ambystoma > Ambystoma mexicanum. The sequence continues at coordinate 324,980,906 of NC_090939.1, read as the reverse complement.
CTTCCTGTGGCATTAGATTTCTACTGGCTTTAAGGACAGAGCTAATAGTAGTATGCTATTCATAGGGATACCAGAAAATGTTAACAGAGCCATCATAAACATTTTTTGTATCATTACTGCACATACAATTACTGACCATAAACAGAGGTGGCTGATACATTTGAGTACCAGGGGCTAAGGACAACCCCTTTATTTTTATGCTAGGTAGAAGATTTAAGTTTCAATAAAAAATACATACTTACATCTTTCAGATAGTGCGGTCGCGGTGTGCCCCTGTAGCAGCATGATCATCATCAGCATTGCGCATGAGTGGTGGTCTAGGGCGGGCCGGAGTGTGGCATGACTTGTGCTTTGTTGAGCTGCTTGTGGGTGGGGGCATGAGCATGGCTCACAGGGGACCACCAACATTTTGTGTTACGCCACTAGATTAAAATAGTTTTCGATAATGTTGAAGTTTATATTTGTTTGCAGCCATAAACAACGCTGATCAGATTCCTGAATGCATTTGATACTAACCATCTTGCCCAATATGTGGCTCCACTTACATGCAAAGACATCCAAATAACCACTCAACGACTGATTAAAATTACCTTAATGCGTGATTTGTATATGCTCCCAAATCGCTGCAAAGTACCCAATGATTGCACTGCCTTGCCCACCCTGTAAAAGAGGTGTTTGGGCACTAGGGTTTGAGTCCACATGCGCTACACTAGGATACTTTCTGGTGTATTCCTTTGAAAACATTAATTATACTAATTGGCTGTAAAATCATGGGTTGTGGAGTCTTGCCCCCTCCTCGTTTTAGGATTAGTAATTGTTTGATCCCAGATACCTTGCGCATGAAAAAAGGGGGAAAGCTTATTTCTTATATCGTTGTTTGTAAACCTTTATGTTCTTTATTGGATGGTCTTTATCAAGGCTGGTACGTTTATGTCCAATAACTGAGTGGTTTGGTGGTTCCGGAAGGTTGGTTGGAGTGAATGCCTTCTAGTGTGCCTCCTGATAGGCTGTGAAAAGTAGGGTCATGATGGGCATTGGTCTGGCCGGTTGGCCTCAAGCTCCTTGATCAGCATGTCCGGGTGGCACTGGTGGCATTATGACCACTCGATAAATGGACATAAACGTACAAGCCTTGATAAAGACCCTGAGAGGTAGAAACACGTGTCGGCTGACCACTTGAATCACCCTACCAATAAAGAACGTAATGGTTTACAAACAACGATATAAGGAATACGCGTTCCCCCTTTTTCATGCGCGAGGTATCTGGGAACAAACAATTACTCACCCTGTAAAAGGACCACTGATGAAAATGCTTCAAATAATAATTTTACACTGCAGACTTTTGACCTCTTAGATCTTCACCAATTGAAAACATTAGTAAGTGTTTCGACTACCCAACGGATGCATGCCTACCTGCCATTTTTAAAGAATTAGCATCTTAACCTTTTACTGCAGATAAGCTTCTGGCCAAACACATTACTTCCTTAAATGCTGATAAAGCTCCAAGCTTCTTTAAATTCGCTATTGTGTCTCCCCTCTTGAAAAAACCTCTCAAGACAACCCTTCAGATTTGGCCAGTGTTGAACCAGTTTCATATCTCCTATTTGTGACAAAGTTATTGGAGAATGGGGTGGGGCAACAGTTACATGAATATGTGGGGTCAACCCGTTGTACTTCTGTCCTTTGTCAACCCAGAGTGGCAAGCTGACCAATAGGGGGCTTATTCAAGTCGAGCATGTTGTGGTGTTTTGATACTGTCAATCATAAAACCTTACTAAACTCCCAAGAAATAAAATAAATCTGTGAGGGGACATCCCTGGATTAAGACCTTTCTTCCTGGGCATTGCTAGGCAGTGGCACTGCTTTCCTTTCAATCAGGCCCCTGACAATCTGATATTGGAGTTTGTTTGTTTGTTTGTTTATTTTGTTTATAAAGCGCACCTGACCCAGAGGTAATTGGGCGCTGTAAGGACAGTAAATGTTTGCAAAGAGCAGTCAAGGTAAGATTTACGACAGTAAAGTATATACATATTATACAAATAATACAATTTATACAGTCAGACGTTCGAGGTCATAACGAAAGTATAGGGCAACGTATGTGCAAGATGTGTAGTGAACAAAAGGTCACTAGTGTTACAGCTATGTCGATTATGTTTTGTTATGTAGCCAATTGATAACCTGGCTTCTAAATATGTTAAAAGCTTGAATCATTTGAATTTTCTGGGGGAGGGAGTTCCATAACTGGGCGGCTAATACAGGGAAGCTGATGCCCCCAGCTCTTTTTAAGTTAAATCTGAGCACCGCCAGGCAAGGTCTGTTGGATGATCTAGTGGTTCTGTTAGGAACTTTCCATGTGAACTTGTCTGTGAGATAAGGGGGGGGGCTTGGTGGTTAAGTGCTTTGTGAGTGAGGCAGGTAGTTTTTAAGTCAATTTTATCCTGTATAGAGAGCCACTTGTGTTGCTTTCTAGTTTCCGATATGTGCTCTCTTTTAGGAATATTTAACGCTATTCTGAGGGTGTTATTTTGCATAATCTGTAGTTTATTTAGGATTACTTTATTGGCACCAAGGTAGAGACTGTTACAATAATCCAGTTTGGATTGTATGAGAGCTCTCGCCAGAGTCAAGGTGCTAGTGGGGGAGAGAAAAGGTCTGCATGCTCTAATCAGTTTGCCAGTGTAGGCAATGGCAGATGAGGTCATATTTATTTGTTTTGTTAGGTTAGATTGTGCATCGAGGTAAACACCTAGAGTTTTTACATGTTTGGCTACGGGTATATTGTTCCCATCAATGAGGATGCTTGTATAGTGAGAACTAAGTTTGAGCAGGTTGTTAGGTGAGCCGACTAGGAGTAACTCTGTCTTATCATCATTCAGGCAGAGGCCATGTGTGGCCATCCATGCCTAAATGATGGTGTAGACTTTGTTAATCCGTGCGACATCTATGTCGTAGGTTCCTGATAGGGGTAGTAGTATCTGGGTGTCATCTGCATAGTTTGTGTAGGTGACACCCAGACGGTCCAATTTGTTGAATAGTGGCTTTGTAAAAATGGTGTACAAAGTGGCCGAGACACATGATCCTTGGGGGACTCCGCAGGTGATGGGAATGGGATCAGCAGCTGCCGAGGGTGAGAACATGCGCATTGTTCCATTTTCCAGGAAAGATTGGATCCAGGAGACTGCGGAACTGGAGAAGTGAGCTGCTGATGATAAGTGGTCGCAGAGAATGGCATGATCCACCAAATCAAAAGCCGCTGAGAGGTCCAGAAGGAGGAGGATGGCAGCTTTCCATTATCTTTCAATTCATCAATCTGGCTCTTGAGGTCAACAAGAGCGGTTTCTGTGCCATGCTGAGGTCTGAAGCCAGATTGACAGGTTCAGAGTAATTTATGACTTTCAAGATAGTGTTGTATTTGCAGGTAGGCAATTCTATCCAAGATTTTTAGTAAAAATGGGACTGTGGTATTTGGTCTATAGTTGGTGGGAATAGCCGGGTCAAGAGTCTGTTTCTTTAGTAGCGGTAAGACCCAAGACTGCTTCAGATTACTTGGGACAGAGTTGCTGGCGAAGGAGGAATTTATGAGCTTAGTAATGAATGGTGCAAGGTCTCTAGCTGCATCCTTTTTAATCTGGGCTGCCTGTGGACTCTTCTCTGTTGCAGCTCCTTTACAAACACTACTTGACCAATCTAATTGTAGTGACCTAAAGCAAAATAACAGACATAGAGTATAGATTCTGCAAAATGGCATTTTAGAGGTCCAAAAGTAGTTGCTCACTTTCAACAGAGTATATGGATGAGAAAGGACACATTATGATTGGGTTTTGATGAACCTCAACCTTTGCATTAAAAGCTGAGTAACACAATTTAACAAACAAGATATACAATTCTATGAAATTGTATATCTGCGCAGCTCCTGGGGTTGAGAGCAGTTCGCCGGGTAGACCAGCTGCAGGATTCAAATCCTGCCGGTCCATCTGAGCCACAAGTGAGATATTGTTTGTTTAATTTATTTTTACCTTTGTTCGTGCTCCGAGCGTGTGGTTGTGTTTCTCCCTCCCCCTTCCCCTTGCAGCCTCTTCCTGGTGCCCTCCTCCAGCCCGCCTCCCTGCCTGCCCCCCCCCCTCTGATTGGCTCCATCGCGTGTCCCTCTGGACTACCCGACGGCTGCACTCTCCGCTCGCATCTTTGCTCAGCTCCTGGTGTTGAGAGCAGCTCGCCGGGCAGACCAGCTGCAGGATTGAAATCCTGCCGGTCCATCTGGGCCACAAGTGAGATATTGTTTGTTTAATTTGTTTTTACCTTTATTCGCGCTCCGAGCGCGTGGTTATGTTTCTCCCTCCCCTTGCAGCCTCTTCCTGGTGCCCTCCTCCATCCCGCCTCAATGCCCAACCACACCCCCCCCCTTATCTACCGACCCTCCTGGGCAGCCCCACTGCCCGGCAGCCCCTACGGCTAAGGGCCCCTCAGGCAAAGGGCGGCTCCTATAGCTGCGGCTCCCACTGTGTCTGCAGGTGTCCGCAGGGGACGCTTGGCGCTGGTCCACCTTGTTAGCTCCACCTGTTCCCTCTGCCCGCCGCACCTACACCTGTTCACTTCAGTCGCATGGTGCCCTGAATTCACTTTGCCCTGCAAATAGTGGTAAACTAGGGACTTTCTCTCCCCTCGCAGGATTTTCAAACTTAGGTGGCCTCTCCACTGGGTACCTGTTATGCATTACTGTGTTCACTGTGTCCTGATTGTGTGGTAAACTAGGGACTACTCTCCACTCGCAGGATTTTCAAACTTAGGTGGCCTCTCCACTGGGTACCTGTTATGCATTACTGTGTTCACTGTGTCCTGACTGTGTGGTAAACTAGGGACTACTCTCCCCTCACAGGATTTTCAAACTTAGGTGGCCTCTCCACTGGGTACCTGTTATGCATTACTGTGTTCACCGTGTTCTGCATTTGTGGTAAACTAGGGCTTGTCGCTCTCTTCCTGTCTGCTTGCGCTTGTCCTGTCCTCCCCCCCTCCCTCCTATCCCATGGTGCTCTCTATCTCGCCTATCTTTTCTAACTGCTTCTCCATTGACTATCCTGCTCGCCTCACTAAATCTGGTAGGAAAAAGTTTAAAAAGGACATCCTGGTCTCCAACCCAGGCCTCCCTATCGCTGACACCTACACCAATGCTTCATCTAAGGAAACTCTCACTGACATCCTCTTTTTCGTGCCTTCGCCAGACCTATGGACCCTTCATATGGTCTCTGTGCTCTCTCCTTTCTCCTCTTCTCCCATTAATGGCGGCACCCGCTGGGATGTCCTCTTGGCCTCCTTGCACTCCTCTAAGGCCATCATTAATGTCTACCCTAATGGGACCATCTTGGTCCAAGGCCCTCAGGCCAACCTTCACCTCTTTGATAGATGCTTCCCGCGCCTCATCAACTTCCTTTCCTCTCCTGCTGTCCCCCCTCCTCTGTCCTCGGCTACCTTGCCTCTACCCTCCCTCCCTGCCCCTTCCCTTGCTCCTCCTTCACCCCCGCAGGGCGTACCTCTGATCTGTACCCCTCCCCGTAAGTCCTTTAAAGATGGCAACCTTCTCCACATTGCCACTCTTAACTCTCGCTCTGCCGTCAAACATTCCTCTGATATCTGCCGCCTTCTTGAGGAACTGGACCTTAACGTACTCGGTCTCACTGAGACATGGTTCACGGTCAGCTCTGTCACCAGCTTTGACACACTCCTACCTGACGGCTACAAGATCCTCTCTGTGCCCAGGCCCTGCCGTGCTGGGGGGGGGGGGTGTGGCCCTTATCTTCCCTGAGTGGATTCCTGCCACTGCTATTCCCACGCAGACCTACTCCTCTTTTGAATGTCTTGTCTGCCGACTCTCTCTCTCTCCTAGCCATTCCCTTACTATGGCTACTATCTATCGGCCACCTGGTCAAATTTCCTCCTTCCTCTCAGAGTGGGCGGACCTCTCCTCCTCATTCCTGTCCTCAAACACTCAACTCCTCATTCTTGGAGACTTCAACATCCACGTGGATGCCTCCTGTCCCCCCTCTGGACTCTTTTGCGACCTCTGCGACTCTCTCTCGCTCTCTATGCTCCCGTCTGGGCCGACCCATTCTGCAGGGCACACTCTAGATGCCCTGATCTCTTGTGACCTTCCCCTCTCTGTCCCTCTCTCCACTCCTCTCTCCTGGAGTGATCACTTTCTCCTTTCTTCCCACCTCACCCTCCCTACCCCACAGGCAAAGCCACCCTCATCACTACCACCTTCCTTCTCGGTCATCCGACCCATGAAGCGTGTGTCAGTTGAGGCTTTTGCTGCCACCTTCTCGCCCCCTCTTCCCCCATCGGCTGACTCCCATCCTGACACAGCCCTCTCCTCTCTCCACTCTGCTATATCTGATACTCTTGATATCCTTGCCCCTGTCATGAGAATCCGCCTGAAGCCCAAAGCCAAATGCAACTCCTGGTATGACTCGGATCTCGTCACCCTTAAATGCAAGTGCAGGGTGGCAGAGAGGAAATGGCATGCTTCATGTTCATCCTCTGACAAACTGGCCTGTCGCCTGCTCCAAAGGCAATACCGGCTCTCTGTTCTCACTAAGAAGAGAGCCCTTATCCAAGCCCGCATCACTGCGGCATCTAACAATTCGGCCGAACTCTTTAAAATCTGCAAGGAGCTGGCCAACCCTGCTGCAGTATCTACCTCTCCTGTCCCCTCCCAGGCCCTCTGTACGGCACTGGCCTCCCACTTCATTTCAAAAACTCAGGACCTCCTATCCTCACTTTCCTCCTATCACCCCCCTCTATTCCCTGCCCGTCCTCTGGCCCTTCTGCAGCCACCCATTCTCTCCCCTTCTCTGCCTTTCCCCTTTTTTCTGCTGACGAGGTTTCGAGACAAGTCCGATCTATGAAAGTCTCGTCAAAACAGGTCCACCCCTGTTCCTCCAAAACTATCAAGGACCACATCGACTCCTTGGCTCCTGCCCTTGCTGACTTCTGCAACCACTCCTTCGCCTCTGGAGTCTTCCCATCCCCTCTCAAGCACTCCCTTATGCCCCCCCTTCTTAAGAAACCCTCTTCCAACCCTTCCTGTCCAGCTAGCTATTGCCCAATCTCTATCACTCCCTTCCTGGGCAAGCTCCTGGAGAAACTGGCTATCTCCCAGCTTAATCTCCATGCTGAATCTGTTGGTAGCCTTCATGACCATCAGTCTGGCTTCAGAGCCGCCAGAAGCACGGAAACTGCTCTCCTGAACATCCGTGAGGATCTACTCTCGAACCTTGACTCTAACATTCCATGTGTTCTCATTTTGCTTGATCTCTCTTCTGCCTTTGATACTGTCAACCATACCATCCTGCTCAACCGTCTCCGTGATAACCTGGGTATCACTGGTCAGGCTCTGGCTTGGCTGACCTCTTTCTTTTCAAATCGACCCTCCCAGGTACAACTGGGGTCTTTCCTCTCTGACATCTTTTTCTCTACCTGTGGTGTCCCCTAGGGTTCTAACCTCTCTCGCTGGCTGTTCAACCAGTATCTGGCACTTCTTGCAATCCGCATCTCTGCTCTCCGCCCCAACTTTCAGTGCTATGCGGATGATACCGAGCTCATTTTCAGGCTACCCTCGGCCTCCTCTTCTCCTTCCCTCATCTCTGACTGTCTTTCTGCTATCCAGGAATGGTGTGCCGCCAACAACCTCTGCCTTAATGCCAGTAAGACTGAGATTCTACTCATCGGCACACCCACTCCCTTCTTCCCTGCAGCTCTCTGGCCGGCCTCTCTTGGCCCTCTTCCTGCTCCTACCTGCAAGGCAAAAAACCTCGGGGCATCTTCGACTCCACACTCTCCTTCTCTCCTCACATTTCTGACATTTCTAAGAAGTCACACTACCAGCTGCACCTCCTCAGAGGTATCCTTCCTTTCCTCTCCTTCCCCCAGAAGTTCACTGTCTCCAGAGCCCTGGTTCTCTCGAAGCTGGACTACTGTAACAGCCTCTATCTAAATCGGCCTGCCTCTACTCTCCGCCCGCTGCAACTCATCCAGAACAGGACTGCGAGACTTGTCCTTGGCCTCAAGCCCAGGGTCCGTATCTCTCCAGGACTGAAATCGCTACACTGGCTCCATGTGGCTGCAAGGATTAAGTTCAAAACCCTCTGCATTGTCCACAAGGCCTTCTGGGGCCTTGGGCCAAAATACCTTCAACTCTCTCTTCCTAAATATCTTCCTTCTCGAGCTCTTTGTTCATCCGCCTCCAACTCCCTCAGGGTCAGCCGCTTCTCCAAGCAACTAGTTGGGGGGAGATCTCTCTCCGCAGCAGGGGCCTCCCTCTGGAACAGCCTTCCTGCCTCCCTGAAACTTGAGGAAAACCATCTCCGGTTGCGGAAGCACCTCAAAACCTTCCTCTTTGCTTCTGCTTTCTCTCCCCCTCTCTCCTGCTAAATCACTGAAACTGTACTGAATCAGCAACTGGGCCACTCACCAATCTCGGTCCTTGGCCCAGCCACTCTCCCCTGCACTGCCTCCCTGGCAACCCCTGCACTGCGGGACTGTCTCTGTATCCCTACAGCCCCCCTTCCCAGCACTTGTCTGCACTTATACTGCACTTGCCACCAGCTGGCCCTTATTATTTATCTTGTATTTTACTAATCACTTTGTACTGCACTTTCCCCTCTCCCTTTCCCCCTTGCACTTTTCCCGTCCCCTCTACCCATGCACTTGCGCGATCTGAATGACACATGGCCTAGTAGGATCGTTTGTCTGTCTCCCCTTGTTCCCCCCTCCCTGCCTCGTCGCGCCTTGAAACACTTGTATATAGGCGCGTTACAAATGCCATATCATATCATATCATATCATATCATATCAGTTGAAAGGTCTCAAGAGTAGCCCCTCAGTATCAGCAGAGTATACTGATGAGGAATGATAAGAAATATGTGATTTGGTGACGTGTGAAATGTACCTTATTAGCGAGGAGGCATAGTTATTTTTTTAATAAACATCAACTTCCTCTGAACATCTGAACAAGTCAGACAAACCATATTCTCGTAGGAAATTTGATGCTGGATCTGAAAATGCAAGCCATATGCACATCACATGTCAAAGAGAGATGCAAATCACATAAATACATAAAATCACATAAATGTACATATCATTTATCAGGTTCTTGTGTAGGCCTTTGGTATTTACTATTGCACAGTCTTGTGGGTCAAAATGCCTATTATTTTAGAGGAGAAACATTGAGGGTGATTACGAGGTCACCAATAAACCGCTGTTAGTACCGACGGCTTACCAGCAACCTCAGCTTATTGTTTCTGCTGCACGATATCCCAGCATTACCGGGATATTACGGGCGGCAGAAGAACTGTAAGTTCCCATTCCCATGGAGTCCCATAGGATTCCATGGGAATGGCTACCACTGAAGCACTGGCATAGTTTGATAAAAGTGGCAGTGCTTTAGTGAATTATCTGTCATTAGCACGTGAACTAGCGGCAGACTCAGAGTATGCCGTTAGTTCAATGCCCCTACCGGCAGACTCAGAGTATGCCGCTCCAGAAAAGATGGCAGTACATGTTGTTACTGGTAGCTTATTTCTGGACCGGCATGCTCGTAATGACCACCAATGATTTATTTAGGACGTGCCATGTTTAAGGTGATCAACAAGTATCATGCCACTTCTTATCTTTATGTAATGGCCACGGTTCTCTTCTTCAATTGTTTAAGCTCTTTTATTACTTTTCATGCGCTTCACAACTTTACTTGAACTCTGTTCTTCATTTCACATACTTACTTCTTGGATGTCTGTTGGTTTAGCATGATTTATATATGACACACTCACTTACATCCGGCATTCAAACTATGGTATTTAAATTTGGTTCTCACAGTGGCTACATATGCCAATTCATCAGCACCACATCTCCAACACCTTCCATTATGCAATTTGCCCTCATGGAGAGGCTGTGAAAGTAGGGATCTTGTAGGGTTGTTGCTACTTCCTTCGTTCCTATTCCCTTTCTCCCATTGCAGTTCACCACAGTAAGCTTTTTTACACAACATCATCTTTATTTCTGAGAGTGGGATATAACACTCCCAGATTATTAAATGGAGGAGTGGCTAAGCAGCCATGAGCAAGGACGTGTCTCCCGGAAACTCGTGCTGACCCTCCAAGATCCTGCCGTACACAGACATCAATAGTGGTGCACTTGCGCCAAAAATGAAGCTACCACTCATTGAATATGAGAGGAATTTATGGAGCAAGGTATTATGAAGATGCGTGACGGGGAACTGCAGCTATGAAGGTAAATGCAACAAGCGGTTCCCGAAAGTCACTAAGGAAAATGGCGTCTGCATGACAACAAAGGGTTAAGCAACTGGCAGAGCGGAGGGTAAAGCGAGATTTCAAGGAGGCTCCGGTTTTTGGATCCATTGCCCAACAGCGAATGCTGCACTGTCGTGAATCACATTGGACATATAAGCCCTGGCGGACCCGCTGCCTGCGAGAGTCACCTTAGCCAAATGCGAGGTAAAGCGGATATAGCCCCAGCGACGGGGAACACAGAACAACAAAGCAGTCATCCCTTTGGCACAGCTGGGGACCCGTGATCACTTAAGGGAACCCCCCGATAGGAAACGTATGCCCAGCCCATTAGGCAGAGACACTGACTGTGCAGAGGATCAAACGACATGCCCAATCGGACGAAACGGTGCGAAACGCACATAAGAATTAAACAGTAAAATGATGGTGCAGTGCTAAAGTGGAACGAAACGTACCAGATAAGTGGATATTGAGGTGCCGCACAGTCCCGGGTCGGTGAACAGCACGAGTGGACTCGGCATGTCCTGATATCGTGAGGAACAATGCAGAAATATATCAGCTGATTTAGTGCTGATACATAGTTGCACCGCCCACGCCTACATGGAGTGCAACTAACAAGACACTGGGAAGCCTAGGGTTATAGGAGTGATAAAGTAGTAGTCTGAGATTATCTACAACGATTGTGCATCCAAGCAGCTGGAGCTGCAGACAGGCTGGTGACCACTAGAGTCCGACTCCAGGGGAACCCGGGAGGAAAAAGACAAAAAAACAGCTGGGACTCATGTTACGGGTGGTGGCACAGATACATTGAGCCAGTACAATTGCCGTGGGCAGCCCAAGGAAGGTGGAACCTGACGACTGGAATCATAGTGCATACAGCGTGGGTGGCTGTACCACAAGACAAATACCCTTTGGAATATTCCAGAACTGACAGCTCCACCATAATCCTCATAACACACCTACAGATGCTGAGCCTGAAACATGAGTCATAAGAGGGCTGAAGACAATGCAGCCAAGTAGTAAAGCACCTCGAACATGGATAGTGAAATAGGGCACTGCAGCCAAACACTCACAGAAAGAAGAGAAACAAACACTGCTGTACATACAATGACCATGAGAGTGGCGCCGTACCAAAGTGCAGCGTCACTGGTTGTGGTAGGTCAGCAAGGGTGCACAAGCACTACCAAAATAGGAAGCTGGTGGCATGGAAGTGCATTATAAAGGTTGCATAACGGCTGGGACTATACTATTCTGCGAGATGGTGGTCGGCCCTAGTATATAAATGAATTTGGGCAAAGCAGATGCAGGATAGGTCCTAAGGCTGAAACTCCACAGGTGAAGCTGTGCAGTAAAAGAATAAGGCTGGGTGCCACTGAGAGGTGTGATCCTACCGGGACGCAAAAGGACTCATGGCGTCCAAACAAAGTAAGCCCAAGGGAAAGCAGTCGTCAATGGACATATTTACAAAGCAAGCCCTGTTAGGAGCGATGGCCAAACCCACGGAGCAGAGCATACAGGGAGGAACAACTGTCAAAGAATCCTGGAAGACATAGCGGAACTGAAGTCATCATGGGAGTCCAAAATGGACGCTGCTATCGCAGAGTTGAAAACATCGCAGGAGTATAAAATAGATGCCGTCAGCGTGGATGTTAACCTTTAGAGACAGGACGTGAGGGTGTTAGCCGAATGCATGGGAGCACTGGAAAAGGAGGTCAAGACAAATACACTGAGTAGTGCTGCTAATGCCAAAGAAGTTCCACATTACGACAGCAAGTACGCAACCTGGAGTGCAGAGCAGAAGAGGCTGAAGAATGGGCGTGTAAGAACAATATACGCATTGTGGGACTTCCGGAAGGAGAAGAAAGCTTGGAACCGACTAATTACATTGAAAACATGATTCTGCAAGAAATAAGCAGCAGTACGCTCTCCCAGGTGTTCGCAGTGTAAAGAGTGCACAGAGCCCTGACAAAGAAGCCACCACCAGGCGTTACCCCCCGGCCGATCATCGCAAAGATATTGAATTATAGGGATAGAAAGAAGATCCTGGAGCACTTTCGCAAAGGAGGTACGATAAGTAGGGCGTCGGCCACCATCATGGCGTACCCAGATTATACATTCCTGGTACAGAAACAATGGCTGAGCTATTTAGCGGTCAACAGAAGGTTGCAAGAGTCTGGCTTCAAATATATGCTGCTGTACCCAGCGAAACTCAAGGTCCACCATAAAGGCAGAGTGTTATTCTTTAAGAACCCAGAAGATGCTTCGAGGTGGATGGATACAACGAACTGCCCAGCGGGAGCGGATGACCAGATGGAGAATGGAGGGGTTAAGTGAATCTGCATTCCCTAACCAGGGTTTCTCTGAGACGGGCTTTGCACTAAGCAAGGGTGGTGCTATCTATATATACCTATGATACGGACCTCTGGACTAGAATATAAAATGTAATATGGGTCGTTTAAGTGATATGTGCTCAGAAGGGCTTAATATGTACGAGTGCGTAGTAAACTGTGGCACTAGTGCAGGAGACATGGAGGGAATGCGTTCTCACCCGCAGTAGTTAATTTAGTCAGAATACTAGTAGAGCGGTATCCCCCTGCTGAGTTCCAAGTACCGGCAGAGGCCGAGAAAGGGACTAGATGCGGGGTAGCCTGAGATCCAGGGATGGAGCTGGGCAATAGTTGGGGATAGGTAGGGTGGTGGGTGGAGGGAAAGTTGGGGTGTTTAAAGGGGGGAAGGGGTGGGAGTTTGGGGGGATAAAAGGGAGCATGCCTACAAACACAAGCCACGAAGCAAGAGGAGGAGGGTGGGGGCGAGGATAGCAGAGGTAGGAAATGGATAGGATGGGAGACCTGAAGATAGTGACCTGGAATGTGAGGGGGTTAAATAGCTACATTAAATGGAACAAGGTCATGATGTAGCTGAGCTGAGGAGACAGAAAATAGACATTGCACTGCTCCAGGAAACTCATCTAACCAAGGAGAAGCAGGGGGTGGTAACAAAAAAATTGAAAGGGACAACCCTGGGAGCGACATACTCAGTGTATGCCAGAGGAGTCATAACATGGGTAACACCACACGTCCCATTTAAGCTACTGCAGTCTACTATAGATAAAGATGGCAGAATGGTGTTAATAAAAGGGATAATAGAAAATAGAGAGGTGAGCATCATCAACGTTTATGCCCCAAACCAAGACACAACATGCTATTTTAGAAACTTATATACTAAGATAAACTCATATAAGGATGGGGCAGTCATATGGGGAGGGGACTTTAACTGCACCTTGGACCCGAGGCGAGATAGGTCGGATGGGAAGGCCAGAAGCCATGCCCCAGCAGCAAAGGCCCTGGGTGCCTTGTTACGTGATTTTCAATTGGTTGATGTGTGGAGAACGCACCACCCGCAGGAGAAGAAATACTCACATTATTCTGCCCCACAAAATGTGTATACTAGATTAGATCATATATTTAGCGCGCAGGAGTTCACACAAGAAGTGACACAGACAGAATATAAGGCTATGGTCCTCTCGGACCACTCACCACTGACATGGCAGAACCTACCTCCCAGGGAGAGGATACCGACATGGAGACTCAGGGCCGAGGTATTGAAAGACACAGCGTTTAGAGAAGACCTGAGGAATGGGATAAAGGAGTATTTTGAACATAATACCGGCAGTGTAGAATTGGTGGGGACACTGTGGGAGGCATTTAAATTGGTGGTGATGCGATATCGAAATCGAAAGGGCTGCAAGGTGGTATAATATGGGACTTATACAACGCAGAGAGGAATTTAGAAACAATGAAGTGAGTGCGCACAGGGTCCCCTGAGGGGGCCAAGATCATATATCGACTACAGCAAGAATGCAGGAACCACTGGGAGAGGCTATGTAACCTAAATTCTGAAAAATATGTGGAGAGGCAACACATGGAAGGACAAAACAGGCCAGTTACTAGCCTCGCTATATAAAAGCGAGACCCCGAGCAAACAATTAGAGCAATGCAAGGGGTAGATGGACCGAACGGGATACCCAGGAAGGAGTGAACAAATGTTTTTTTAAATACTATAAGAATCTATATGCAGATATTGCTGAGGGCAAAGAAATAGACATACAAGAAGCATTAACAGAGATTACTCTCCCTAAGCTTGGGGTGGCAGAAAGAGAGAACCTAGAGGCCCCAATTGTGAAAACAAAGAAATTGATATGAGGCCAGGAAGCCCAAAGGAAACACACCAACACAGGTTACAAAGGACCTACAAAGTGCTTTATTTAAAAGCTACAACAGTTACCAAAAAGTCAATTGACAAACGGATAGCTATTCGGCTCTCAGAGTAACGTAACAAACTTCAACAAAGGTTCGATGCATTAGTAGAGAGACCGTACATTGGAATACTTGTGCTTTTATACTCTTTATCCAGCCCTGGCCAACCCCTCGCGGGTTAACCATTCTTGGGACCAGGCCTAGGGTTCCTTGCCAGGTCAATCCTATAATTTATGCATTTGGATCAGTTTCGCTGATATAGTTGTACATTTACACATAGGTCAGGGATAGGACAAGGTCTCAGTTCGCGACCCCGACAAGTGGCCTGCAGGGATATTACTTATTCATGTGTGCGGAGGTCACAACGGCCAGAATCTCACTCAGAATGTCATTCGGCCTCCATTTTGATGTTCAGGGTGACTTCCACATTACAAGAGAACCTAAGATGGCGGCTAAATCCAAGATGGAGACTTACACAGTTTTCGTTAAGGTCAAGACCTTGCCGCGGAGTCTATTTACACGATATTTTAGACAACTTGGCGTAGGCCAACACACATTCAAATACTGCGATAGGAGGCATAATATTATTTCAATTCCAACAGACCCTCCTTTTGGCCTATGCCAAGTGCTAACATCACTTCTAATACTTTTGCAAACAACTTCATGTGTTGTCATCCATACATCCCGAATCATTGTCTGTAATATCTATAGCCATTAAGTCGTTCATCAGAACCTCTTGTAACACGAACTCTTTAGATGTTGTATATGGGGCATATATTTTATGCCCTATTGTGCTCACTGCTTGGGCACAACATCCCCCTAGCATTCCACATATACTCGGAAGACATTGAAAACAGCAACAAAGGAATAGCAGGATTCCCAAAATAACCAGAATAACAGAAAGCACCTTCCAACCCCAAGATCCTAAAGAATCCCAGAACCAGGTGCTAAGATTCCAATCTCCTACAGGGATATGTACTTCAGAACTAAGAGTATGCAAGTTCTGTATTGCTTTAAAAATTGTCGGCGAGGAATCTGGTACGAAAACACAGCAAGCAGACCCCACTAATTTGCATACTCCACCTCGTTCTGCCAGAATGACATCTAATGCCATCCGATTTTGGAGTGCTACCAATCTTATTGCTTTTTGCTCTAAGGTCATATTGTAGAGTATGTCCGTGGTCCAGTTGATCGTTCTCTCCAGTACCCTTGCTAATCCCCTAATGTTCTCAGAGTTTGTTATTTGTCCCAAAAAGGGCACAACTGATTTCGCTATATCTCCCAAAACTTGCCCAGGGGTATCTCCGTTCTTGTCCCGCCGTGGGCGAGCCTTAGAAACCTCCAATGTACTAGCTACAAATACCCCGGGTAACAATATTCCTAAATAACAGGGTCCCTGCCAATACTTGGGCAACCAGGGAAATGCTAAACTACCACAAACAAAATAAACAGGCCTCCCTACATACAGAGGCCTGTTTTCTCCAGTCAAATTTACAATGTTCTTACATCCTTCAAAATCTCCCATTGGCCGAGTGCCATTTCTTTGTACACAAAAGGGAACCGAGTCAGGGCTATGATTTATAGAATAAGAAGGAGGTACGGCGTCCTTATTGCCTATCGGAGCCATTTTAAAGGAAATTAGAGTTTGAAAAGGAAGAGATTGTTTATCAGACGGCCTAATAGAAGCGACATTAGGTTTACTTCTATTTGCAAAAAGCGAGCATCCCAGGGGAGTTCATTCACGTTTCTCGAAATCATTCAGATTAGTTCCATCAAAGTTCCCTGAGATGCTATCATTCCATCGGCCAAAGAATAGTGCTCTAAGAGAGGCATAGCAAGCAGTCGTTAAAGGTAAAGGATGTATATACCATCCCAGTCCCTTGTTCCCATGTTGCGATAAATGAGTACAAATCCAACAATTACTCTTATTAAAAATGGCATGAGTTGCATTCATTACTATCATTAGAGTGTTATTATGATACTTTTGTCTATGTTGGGAGTCTCTAGGGGACAGAGTGTGAAGGTGTACAGAGGGAGTCAAAACAGTTGGTACAACCTCGGTCGGTAGTAAAGGTTTCAGAGGATAGATTTCTTCAAAATACCAAAGTCCTACAGTTGCAAAAATAACAATTATCATTATCAAAACACAGCAGTACGTTTTCGGGGCCCAGGCACATTGTTCATTGTCCAAGTTGGTCACCCCTTATTCACAAGTCCAGTGCGGGGAGCAGCAGCGGAGGTGGCAGGCATTGTAGTTCCTCAATCGACGACCCCAATGTTCGTTGCTGGCGACGCTACGGTCGCACGATTTCTTAGTCCTTCCCAACCCCAGCCAGCAGAATCCCTTTTCTTCAACAGAACTTTCTTATAAAAAGGAAAACTTCCAATCACTTCCTTTTTCCAGATGCACGGAAAAACCTGTGCCGTAGTTCTATTTCCTTCGTCGAAGGTTGTACCTGGTGGTACCCAAAATTGTCTGATCCGGAAATAAGGTATCGTCACTTCCTGAGGGAAGCGACGTATCGGAGGCGACGGAAGTCGCAGAGCTTGAAACAGTGTTTTCCGGACGTGATTTTTCAAGAGAGTGCGGAGACGAAATGGACTGTTCCCCAAGCTCCTCGGGCTCAGAGAAATTCTCCGACGCACTCACAGCGCTGTTTGCTACTCCAAGATCAGAGACTGTAGCATCAGCGAGGGGTTCTGCTTCTTCTGTAACGTGTGGCGTCGGGTGAGGAAGTTTCTTGACATGCGTCGCGTGGATCCAGTGCTTCTTTCTAGCCACCCGCACTGCTGTCCTGGTGACCAGTAACACCTGGTAGGGTCCCCGCCAGCGAGGCGCGAGACAGGAAGACCTCTTGTAGGCCTTCACTAGGACCCAACTTCCAGGCTGTATATCGTGTCCTGGGCCCGTGAACCGTACAGGTAAAGCTGAGTGCACCTGGTGATAAATGAAATACAGGTTTTTAGTTAACTGGTTACAGTAGTCTACAAGCAATACATTTTCCACCTCTCTCAGGGCTTTAGGTTTTGGGAGACCCCAAATTTTAGCAGGTCTCCCCATCACTACCTCAAATGGAGAAAGCCCATTCTTAATCTGAGGTGTGGTACGCATAGCTAATAATACAATAGGTAAGGCATCTGGCCATTTCAGTTTGGTATCGGCACATGTTTTCGCAAGCTTATTCTTTAAGATACCATTGTGTCTTTCCACCAACCCAGCACTTTGAGGATGTCTAGCTGAGTGAAATCGTTTTTCAATACGTAAGGCTGTGCATATCTGCAAAATTACTGCTGCAATAAAATGGGGACCATTATCCGACCAAATTACCCTCGGGAGCCCAAATCGAGGAAAGAATTCTTTTACCATAATCTTTGCAGTGGTCATGGCGGTAGCATCTTTAACGGGGAAAGCCTCGACCCATTTACTGAAGGCACAAATAATTACAAGAACATATTTCAGATTATTACATCGTTCCATCTCAATAAAATCAAAGTGAATGACCTCGAAGGGAACAGAAGGGGGCCCAAAGCTTCCCCTTGGAGTTACTGTCCCCTTACCCACATTGTGCTGTAAGCAGATCATACAGTTCTGGACATGCCTCTTCGCAGTCTCCAGAATCTTGTTATTCACCCAAACTTGTTCTAACATTTTCGTGATCTGCTGGGCACACACATGTGTAGGACCGTGTGCCATCGTAACCATTGCCAATACATATGAATCAGGGAGTAACCATTTTCCTTCGGATGTATCCACCCAACACCCTTCATCATCCAGTTTCCCCATTCCTTCAGCCCACCTCTTAGATTCTTCTACTGTGGCATCAGTTTGAATATCTCGCACAGACCCAATACCTTCATCCATTATATAAGCATCTCTCGTTTCTCTCAAGGCATACATGTCCGTGCTAAGGTCTGTGGCCGTTTGTCTGGCTTTCAAGTCTGCAAAAGCGTTCCCTTTGCCCACATCATCTATGACCTTACGATGTGCTGCACATTTCATGATCGCTAACTGTTTAGGGAGTGAGAGTGCCGAGAGTAATTGCACTATCAAGGGGCCATGCTGGATCTTGGTCCCATGTGAGGTTAGGAACCCTCTTTCCGACCAGAGCCTTCCAAAGTTGTGAGCCACCCCAAATGCGTACTGGCTATCAGTATATATATTTACTATACGCCCTTGGGAGAGTTCACAAGCTCGGGTCAATGCTATAATCTCTGCGGCCTGCGCGGAGTTATGCGAACTTCTCTTAGTTTAAACAACTTTACTCAATGTAGTAACTGCATAAGCAGCTGTAGATGTACCATCTGAGAGTTTGAAGCAGGAGCCATCACAAAACAGCTCCCCTTCTGCATTATCCAAAGGAGTATCTATGAGATCTATCCTGCCCTTCGTTTCTTGTTCAATGGTATACAGGCAGTCATGTAATTCTTCGTCACCGCAAACAGTGTTTTGCGGGAAAGGTAAGAGTTCAGCCGGATTAAGAACACAACACCTCTTAATTTGGATGTGAGGGGCAAACAGAATTAATTCATACCTTGTTAACCGCGCAGAGGTGAGGTGTTGCGTTTGGGTTTTGTTCAATAGAATATCAACAGAGTGAGGTACCATCAAAATCAAATCATGGCCTAGGACCATTCCCTCACTCTGTTTTACAGACGCGGCAGCAGCAGCGACAGCGCGCAAACATCTTGGCAAAGCGCATGCGACAGGATCAAGGGCAGAGGAGTAGTAGCCGCATGGCCTATTCTTCCCTCCGTGTTCCTGTGTTAACACAGCCAAAGCACATCCATCACATTCATGCACAAACAACACAAAGGCCTTGTCATAATTTGGAGTACCCAGAACCGGTGCAGAGCATAACGCGGTTTTGAGAAGCTCAAATGATCGTTGATGTTCCGATTTCCATGGCAGTGGCAGAGAAATGCCCTTCTTCGTCAAAGCCAACATCGGTTTTATCACTAGTGAAAAGTTCGGGATCCACAACCTACAGTAAGAAGCCATACCTATTAAGGCTCTGACTTCCTTCTGTGTATTTGGAACAGACATGCCAGAAATGTGTTTTATTCTTTCAGGTGTCAATCTTCTCCCCTCCTTTAACAGGAGGTAGCCTAAATAGGCGACCTCCTGACAACAATATTGAAATTTTTTAAGCGAAGCTTTATGACCATTTTTGGCTAAATGAACAAGCAACAGTACAGTGCCTTCTTTACAAGCACTCTCAGAGTCTGCAGCCAAAAGCAAATCATCAACATATTGAAGCAGCGTACAAGTAGGTGGCAATTCAAGGGTGTCGAGCTGCTCTTTCAAAGCTCTACTATAAATGCTAGGACTTTCAGTATACCCTTGAGGTGCCCTGGTAAATGTAAATGAGCGTCCCCCCAAGGTGAACGCAAACAGATATCTACTTTCCTCATGTATGGGAATGCTAAAGAAAGCGTTTTTTAAATCCACGACGCTGAAGTGCGTAGCCGTAGCAGGGATCATTGCCAATATCATCGTCACATCGGGCACAATTGGAAATTGTGGGGCGACGACTCTGTTAATAGCACGAAGATCAATTATGAACCGGTATGGAATTGCATTGTCGCCTTTCTTATATACAGGCAAGATCAGACTATTACACAGACTACCTGTAATCTCCTCGATCACCCCACGATGCACAAAATCGGAGACAATGCATTTCAAAGCACGCTCGCCCTCAACTGATATTTTATACTGCGGAATGCGTGGTAGTTTCACTCCATGTTTCAAAACTATTTTAACAGGCTCAATCTGTAATACCCCGACATCATTGTCGTCTACTGCCCATAAACATTCCGGGACAATGCTAAACTCAGGAGGTAAAGGTCGAATCAAGAACTGAGAATTAGGAAGTTGCTGTGGTGAAACCGTCAGCCGTACTCCATCAGAAGAACAATGAATTACTGAGTTCAATTTCTTTAACAAATTCAACCCCAGTAAATTCTCTCCACAGTTTGAAGTGAGAAGAAAACGGCAATGGTCCATAAAGGGACCCAAAGAAACAGACACCGGTGCAGAAACCGGACAGACAGTTGGTATACCAGAAAACCCTACGGAAACATTTGTTTGCCCTGACAGTGGAATGTTTGGAACCCGAGAATGATCAATGGAGCACTTCTGCGCTCCAGTGTCTATCAAAAACTGTTGTTTCCTATTCCCTACTAATAATTAAACGTAGGGGCCTTTCTGATTAACGGGAATAGGTGAAGGTTCCAAACCCTGCTTCGGGCAATCCTAATGAAATAGAGTATCGTCGGAAGGAATCTCTTCAGAAAGGTAGGCAGCAGAAGGGTGATCAAATATGTTCCTCGAGTCCACACTCGAGGTCTGATTTTCCTGTGAAAAAGGTTGCTGAGGATCTTGTAAAAACTGACCTCTATCAGGGCCCCCTGCTCCAGGGCGGCCCCTAGGTCATCCACCCATACTCCCAAACGCACTGTTTGACCTTTGGCGAAGGACGGGGCACTGTGCTCGCCAATGACCTTCCTGGCGGCAATAAGCACATTGATTAATATTCACAGGACCCAAAGGAGCATTTCCTTTTGGGACATACTGACCTCTGGTCTGTGTCGTGCCTCCTCTGGGGTTTCTAACAATTTGCTGTAATAATACTTTGGTTTTCAAATCTCCTTTCCTCTTTTCAATTTTGTCCTTCTCATTGTTAACACGGTTCTCATAATACTGAGCCATGTGCAAAACCTCAGATTGAAATTTTGCCTGCCAAGCGCTCTCAGAGGACATAATCTGTGACTGGATGTCAGGCAACAATCCACGTACAAATTTGTCCACGGACAACCTTTTCCCAGACTCTGTACCTAAATCCTGTCCACTGAAGTCAGAAAATACCTGCTCGAATCTGTTAAAAAATTCGGTGGCGCCTTCAGTTTTTCCTTGAACACAGGCCGTAAGCTTGTCCCAAATAATTCTTTTCTCTGGAATTATAGTTTTTAATTTTGTGACAATTCTATCAGGCAAAGTAAGTATTACCTGTGGTGGTTTCTCACCAGCTGGTCTTTCCCCATCAATCCTAATCATATTAGCCCACGTATCTCCCAACCCTGGCACATCGTCTGCTGTCCGAACCTGTTTCCATACATCTACGGGTAGGAGTACAGGAAATAGCAAGTCAATATCACTCAAGGTGAACACAGAGGACTGCAAGATGGACTCTATTTCTTTGTAAAACCCCGTTGGGTTTTTCCTGATATCGGGAACTGATTGTCTAATAGTGTTCACTTCCTGTCGTGAAAACGGCACATGAACGAATTGCGATACATAATGTGCAGGAATATCCACAGCGGGGGCACCAGTCCCAGCGTTGGCGGGGATCTCAACTTTTGGGACAAAGGTCGGAGGAACCTCTCTCATAGACAACTGAGATATGGGTACCTCTGGCCGCTTACTAAGCAACAGAGCCAGGTCGAGCGCTAAGGCAGCTGAAGAAGTGTCGGGCGAAAAAACCCTTTTACAAATCCCCAATAATTCTATGGGGCAACTAACCTTCTTTCTAACACATTCTTCTTGCAGGTACTGTACCATTACCTGAATTACCTTTCTTTGCATTTCTACTGTATACTGACTATACGTGTCATATGCTTCATCTGGCGGAATAGATGAATCCGAGATCCATCGAATCGCATCTTTGGTACAAATTCGTATTTGCTCAGGTGCCGATCTACGACACGGAAGGAACCGTTTCTGTACATATATTCTATCGTCTTCGTCGTCCTCATCTCGTGACTTTTCAAAGTCTTTCCTAAACTCAAACAATTTTTCAACATGCCCATATACTTTCTGCTCTGTGTCCCTCGAAAGTGCCAAAGCATTCAGATCTCTCACTCCTTGTGGAAGATCCGAATTTTGTAATCTACCCCACATCACACATAAATGAGTCCCCAAACCTTTGATAAAAACATTTTTCTCGGGAAAACTATTCAAATTAGATAATGTGGAAAAACATTAACTTGATCACCTTTCTCCATACAATGCTTAGTGTAACGCTCACCTGGTTCCCTCAGAGGCGCGGGTCTTGACTGGGCGGTGAAACCGTCTTCAACGTTAGGCGTAGGATTCGTTTGGCTCCCGGATTTGGCCCCTTTCTCACCGAAAGTTTGACCTGAAGGGTGAGGTGTCTGCAAGTGGAAAATCAAGGTATTAGTGGCTGGAAGGTTGGGAGAAGTTCCAAGCCCCTCTCTCCCTCTCTCCCCGTGGTACTCGGTCGATTGTTGTGCTCACCTTAAATAGGTGAATGCTGGGCTCTCCATCCTGCGTCTCATGCAGGGGCGCTGGGTCCAGTTACTTCACTGGATATGAGTTCAGCCTCTTAATTGCAGAGGGTAAGTTGAGAGCGATGCCGCCGTGTGCTGCACGAGCGTGACTTGTAAGTATTAAAGTTCCCTTTAGATTGCTCTCTTCAAATGTCTTATCTCCTTAATGTCTATGTCTTTTCCCTTTCAGATGCTGTCGGTGCCGAAGAAGATGCTCCCCCCAGGTTCGTGGCAGAGAGCGTAACAAGAAGATGGTGAATACGAAGGCACGTAAGTAGAAAGGCTGCTCCAGGGCTGTAGAATGCACCTTAATGTCTCTTTTGTCCTTACAGGTGCCGGAATGCAGCGCGAGCAGAGTTGGAGCGAGCGTAACACAGGTAAGCAGTTTTGTAACTAAGCATTACTAACCAATGTTCTTTGTCTTTGCAGGCCCGATGCCGGACGAGAAATGCAGAAAAAACGCCTTGAATGCTGCCGATGGATCGGCTAAGTTGAACCGCTAACTTTGCCTTTGCCTAACCTGTGCCTTTTGTTTTGCAGGAGCTGCTGAAGACTGAGGATTGGTTCCCAGCAGGTAATTTTCGTATTCACAGGATCCGGAACTGAAGATTCGCTGGAGCTGACACGGTGAGCGTCCTGCTGCAGATGCAGAATAACGCGAAGCACATTGCACCAATCGGGTGTGGTTTAAATAGTCCATAGGAGTGCTTAGGTGTCTTCTTCCACAGCCTCGCCCAGGCAAAAGAGTTCCTGCTTCCAGAAGGGGTCCAGCATCAATGATCCAGGAAGTGGTGCCTGCCCCACCCAGAAGGAAAAGTAGTCCCTGCCAGAAGAGAGTGAAACATCATCTTGCTGGTAAGTAAGCAGCATAGTCTGCTGCAGGTAGGTCCACCCAAGCACTTTCACACTTGTTATGAGCCCGGCGCTTCCTGTGCCGGGACGGGTCCATGCTATGAGCCTGGCACCACCGGTGCCAGGACAAGGTCCAAAAGGTCCCTATTGGGACTTGCTGGTGCCGATAGTATATGTTATGAGCCTGCTTCCAAGGATGTTGGGTAGGTCCTGACTCTTTGGAAGCAGTGGTCATGACAGCACCCCCCCTCAACGCCCCTCCCAAATTCGTCTTCTCCGGGGGTTTCGGTTTATCAGGAAAAGTTCGATGAAACTTCTTAACCAGACGGGGTGCATGAACATGTTCCGACGGTTCCCAAGATCGTTCCTGGGGGCCATAACCTTTCCAGTCAATCAGATAGTATAATTTTGATTTGGAAATCTTGGAGTCTAAGATGTCTTGTATTTCGAATTCCAGTTCTCCGTCCACAAGAATAGGGTCTGGAGATTTCATCAAACAGGTTCCAGGTTGCAAGGGTTTCAGTAGAGAAACGTGGAAAACTGGATGTATTTTCATATGGGCAGGTAGGCCCAATTTAACTGCCACTGGATTAATTATGGCAGTGATTGGGTAAGGTCCCAGGTATCATGGATTGAAAGTACGCGGTCCTTTTAGCGGTAAATGTTTGGTGGATAGCCAGACTTGATCTCCCACAAGATATTGAGGAGCTTCCTTTCGATGTATGTCCGCACACTTCTTGTATTGTTCCTTGGCCCGCTTAAGGTGAGACGTGGCCTCTTTAAAGGCTTGAGTGATTGTAGAATGCAGATGATCTACAGCGGGTGTCCCAAGATTTTGAGGTGGATCAAGATTTGAGGTGCGAGGGTGGAGTCCATATAAAAGAAAAAAAGGAGTTTTTCCGGTTCCTGCATGGACTGAATTATTATAAGCGTACTCCGCAATCCAGAGAATGTCTTTCCAAGTGCCCTCCGACTGTTGTAACATGCAGCGCAGAAACTGTTCCAGGGTTTGGTTGGTCCTCTCGGTCTGCCCGTCGGTCTGGGGATGATGGCTGGTTGAAAGCCTTACGTCAATTTGGGCTAGGCGACAACAACTCCGCCAGAAGTGGGAAATAAATTGACTTCCTCTATCTGAGATTAAAACTGAAGGAAAGCCGTGCAACCGAACAATGTTTTCGAGGAACTCTCGGGCCAGAATTGAAGCTGTAGGTAACCCTTTCAATGAGATCAAATGAGCCATCTTCGAGAATAGGTCCACAATCACTAAGATTGTATTAAATCCGGAGCATGGTGGTAAATCCGTGATGAAGTCCATGGAGAGAGTATGCCACGGGTGTGGAGGAATGTCAATTGGATGTAAGAGACCTGCTGGCTTCTCCTTCTGGCTTTTGCTTTGAGCGCACACACCACAGGAATTTATGAAATCCTTAATGTCCTTTCTCCAAGACGGCCACCAGAAATGTCTTTTTATCTTTTCCGACATTTTGGCAATGCCGGGATGTCCTTCCATTAAGGAGTCATGGTAACAAGAGATCACCTGTCTTTGTAAATCGGTACATGGTAGATATAATCTTCCTCGAAAGTATAGTAAGTTCTTATCCATTGTGAAATCTTTTCCCTTGAGTTGCCAGTCTTGCACTTCTGCTGGAGTCAGAAATTCTTTAACTTTAGCTTTAATGTCTTCAATGGATTGTGCACTTATCAAACCCAGGATTCTCTGTTCCGGAATTATGGGTACTGGTTCAGGATTGGTCGTGAGTTCATCTACTCCAATTCGGGAGAGAGCATCTGCTTTACCATTCTTGTTGCCTGGTCGGTAAGTTATCACAAAGTCGAATTCGGCAAAAAATAATGCCCAGCGAAGTTGTCTAGAGGATTGAGCTTTGGCTGATTTAAGGTACTGTAAATTACGATGATCCGTGATGACGGTGACTGTGTGTCGGGCTCCCAGGAGATAATGCCGCCAGGCTTTAAAGGCGGACTTAATAGCCAAAAGTTCCTTATCTGTAATGGTATAGTTGATTTCGGGAGCCGAAAATTTGCGGGAACAAAATGCCACTGGGTGTAACTGGTTTGTTTCTGGGTCTCTTTGCGAGAGCACTGCTCCCATTGCGAGACTGGAAGCATCAGTCTCCATGATATAAGGAAGTTCCGGGCGAGGATGTTTTAAAACTGGAGCCGAGGTGAATTTTGTTTTTAGTTCCTGAAAAGCTTGTTCAGCCTCCGTAGACCACTCGAAACGTTTATTCTTTCTGAGAAGGGCTGTAATGGGTTGGACTACTTGAGAAAAATCAGGAATAAATCTACGATAAAAGTTGGCGAAGCCCAACATGCTTTGAACTCCTTTCACAGACGTTGGTGAGGGCCACTTAATGATAGCGTCCACTTTTCTTGAGTCCATGTGGACTCCATTAGGAGACAAAATAAATCCCAAAAATTCGACCTCAGTGACATGAAAAACGCATTTCTCCAGCTTTGCAAAAAGTCTGTGTTTTCGGAGCCTCTCCAGTACTGCTGTGACGTGTTTTCGATGATCCGCCTCAGAGGACGAGCAGACCAGAATGTCATCAATATAGACAACTACACATACGTCGATGAGCTCTCTGAGGACGTCATTCATAAAATACTGAAAAGCAGCCGGTGCATTGCATAACCCAAAGGGCATTACTTGATACTCGAACAGTCCATATTTAGCACGAAAGGCCGTCTTCCATTCGTCGCCCCATTTTATTCGTACTAAATGGTAAGCTCCTCTGAGGTCCAGCTTTGTGTAGATACAGGCACTTTTAACTTGGTCAAGAAGTTCAGGGATCAATGGTAACGGATATCTGTTCTTAATCGTAATCTGGTTCAGGGCACGGTAATCTATACATGTTCTTAGGTCTCCTTCTTTTTTTGGAACGAAGAACAAAGCTGAAGAGGCTGGGGACTTCGAAGGACGGATAAATCCATTAGCCAGGTACTGGTCCAAATACTGCCTCAGGTGAAGATTTTCAGGTTCTGTGAGGGCATAAATTCGACTGCACGGAGGAGTGGATCCCGGAACCAAGTCTATCTGGCAGTCGTATGATCTGTGAGGAGGCAGCGAATTAGCTTGATCTTTCCGAAAGACATCTTGAAATTCCCGGTATTCAGGAGGCAGGTGATGACTCTCAGAAGTAGTTGCTACTAGCTTAGTGGTAGGCTGAGGATAACAGGTAGGAGCGCATTCTGGAAACCGGATTGTCTTTGCTCGCCAATCGATTTGGGGATTGTGTTTCTCCAACCAAGGGATTCCCAGGATAACTTGAAACTGCGGAGCCTTGATCACATCAAACACGATCTTCTCTTGATGTCCATCTTGGCTTACCAACGTCACTTCCATGGTGGTGTGAGTTACTGGTCCGGAAGCTATTTCCGTACCATCCACGGTGGTGATGACGTCTTTCACCGTCTTAGGACAAAGAGATAGATTCATCCTGGCGGCCAATTCACAGTCCACGTAATTGCCGATTGCGCCACTATCAATGTATGCTTTAATGGCATGCATACGATTGGGTTGTTCTGGACTCAAGAGGACCATGGGCATGATGAAATGCGAGGTCAAAGAACTGGTTTTAACGCTCGGCAAGCGGACCTCTACACTTGTCGGGCGAGGTCGTTTTCCGACTCTGAACCTTTGGCACCTTTATCGGAAGCTCCTACTATCTTCTTCCTTGGTTTCACTGGGCAATCTTGAAGGAAATGCCCTGAGTTTCCGCAATAGAGGCACAATTGCAGTTGTCTTCTCCTTTCCCTTTCCTTTTGGGTTAGAGGTCCTTTCACAACCCCAATCTGCATGGGTTCCACGGTATCATTTCCTTTAGCGGAACTCTGTGGTCTTGAAAAGGTTCGAGTCTCAATTCTGGAACGATCGGCTTTTCGATTTTGTATTCTATGATCCAATTGAACCACCAGATCGATGTATTCGGAACAGTCTTGTGGAGGATTCACCACCTGAGCCAGAACGTCTTTAAGTTCTCCACGCAGGCCTCTGTAGAAAAGGGTGATCCTCTTATCCTCAGGCCATCCGGTTTCAACCACTAGTCTGTTAAATGATTCAATGTAGGCCAGAAGATCTTGATTGCCCTGTCGTAGTGAAAGAAGTTCATTGTCCAGGGCCTGTCCCTGAGAATGTCTTGCAAACAATCTTTCCATACTAGCTTGGAAGTCCTGGAAATTGTAAAGAATTGGGTTATCCTGAGTCACTAAAGGAATAGACCAATCTGCGGCACTGCCACTAAGATATGAGAGCACGAAGGCCACCTTAGCCTGGTCCGTTGGAAAAGCGGCAGGTCTACACAAAAAGTGCAAACGACACTGATTGATGAACACAGCATATCTTTTCGGATCACCTGAAAAGCGTTCGGGCGGGGCCAAAGGTACATTTCCTGGTAGATTAATTTGCACCGGATTAAAGGAAGTCGTTGGAGCATGGCTCCCCCCAGGGGTAGGCAGAGGAGTTTGTCCCGCTTGGGCTTGCAACAATTGTCTAGCCAAATCGTCTGTTCGTTCCTTAGAAACCACTAACTCCCTCCTTAGGGCATTTGTTTCCTGGCGCGCTGCGTGTACTTCTGCTCTCAAATCCCCGAGCAACTGGGCCAATTGGTCTGTGTCTGAAGTTTCCATTGCGCCTGGGCGGGAAATATGTGGTAAGGCTTCGCGTTCTGTAACGCTCACCTGGTTCCCTCGGAGGCGCGGGTCTTGACTGGGCGGTGAAACCGTCTTCAACGTTAGGCGTAGGATTCGTTTGGCTCCCGGATTTGTCCCCTTTCTCACCGAAAGTTTGACCTGAAGGGTGAGGTGTCTGCAAGTGGAAAATCAAGGTATTAGTGGCTGGAAGGTTGGGAGAAGTTCCAAGCCCCTCTCTCCCTCTCTCCCCGTGGTACTCGGTCGATTGTTGTGCTCACCTTAAATAGGTGAATGCTGGGCTCTCCATCCTGCGTCTCATGCAGGGGCGCTGGGTCCAGTTACTTCACTGGATATGAGTTCAGCCTCTTAATTGCAGAGGGTAAGTTGAGAGCGATGCCGCCGTGTGCTGCACGAGCGTGACTTGTAAGTATTAAAGTTCCCTTTAGATTGCTCTCTTCAAATGTCTTATCTCCTTAATGTCTATGTCTTTTCCCTTTCAGATGCTGTCGGTGCCGAAGAAGATGCTCCCCCCAGGTTCGTGGCAGAGAGCGTAACAAGAAGATGGTGAATACGAAGGCACGTAAGTAGAAAGGCTGCTCTAGGGCTGTAGAATGCACCTTAATGTCTCTTTTGTCCTTACAGGTGCCGGAATGCAGCGCGAGCAGAGTTGGAGCGAGCGTAACACAGGTAAGCAGTTTTGTAACTAAGCATTACTAACCAATGTTCTTTGTCTTTGCAGGCCCGATGCCGGACGAGAAATGCAGAAAAAACGCCTTGAATGCTGCCGATGGATCGGGTAAGTTGAACCGCTAACTTTGCCTTTGCCTAACCTGTGCCTTTTGTTTTGCAGGAGCTGCTGAAGACTGAGGATTGGTTCCCAGCAGGTAATTTTCGTATTCACAGGATCCGGAACTGAAGATTCGCTGGAGCTGACACGGCAGATGCAGAATAACGCGAAGCACATTGCACCAATCGGGTGTGGTTTAAATAGTCCATAGGAGTGCTTAGGTGTCTTCTTCCACAGCCTCGCCCAGGCAAAAGAGTTCCTGCTTCCAGAAGGGGTCCAGCATCAATGACCCAGGGAGTGGTGCCTGCCCCACCCAGAAGGAAAAGTAGTCCCTGCCAGAAGAGAGTGAAACATCATCTTGCTGGTAAGTAAGCAGCATGGTCTGCTGCAGGTAGGTCCACCCAAGCACTTTCACACTTGTTATGAGCCCGGCGCTTCCTGTGCCGGGACGGGTCCATGCTATGAGCCTGGCACCACCGGTGCCAGGACAAGGTCCAAAAGGTCCCTATTGGGACTTGCTGGTGCCGATAGTATATGTTATGAGCCTGCTTCCAAGGATGTTGGGTAGGTCCTGACTCTTTGGAAGCAGTGGTCATGACACTTAGCCCATGCAAACAATTCCTGTTTCTTATCTGCAGAAACAGTATTACGAGTGACGATCTTTGATCCTGCACCTGGATCAACTTCAGTCAATACGGGGCCACTCGGGAGCGGAGGTGTAGGTAAATTTAATAAAGGTGCAACTATTGGTGCAGAAGGAAGGGGCGGTGCAATAGGTGGAGAAACAACAACTATGGAACTAGGAACAATAGGTTGTACAGGGGGAACAGGAATGACAGCAGGAGTAACAGCAGGAATGGGCAGAGTGCCCAAAATAGGAACATACGGAGGTGGCGCTGAGGCATCAGGCCTGCGTTCGTTTAACAATTTCTCAATAAATTCTTCGGAAACATGGAAATCTCTAGAGGGGTACATTTTCTGGATTCCAAGCGAAAAAGCCCTTTCCATATTTTTAACTGATTCGGAATGTTTTTCTTTATCATATAACAACACTTTTTCGGCGTTTCTTTTATGACGGCGTGCATGTTTGTCCCTACTTTTAAGCTGCTGTAACGCTTCTTTTTTCCAATTCTGTAAAACATCAAAGGCTGCAGGTCTAGCCTTATTTTTTAGTAAGATTGATTCTAAGTATTCAATACGGGGGATCTCAAAACTACCGTTGATTGGCCACTGAAATTCGGAGGCATGTCTGGTCTGTCTGTGCCAAATATCATTAAATACTATACTACCAATGCCATACTTACAGTACATAGTACATGCCGGCGACCCCTCCTGTGGTGCCGGGCGGGTAAATTCCAAAGATTGTTGATCGCTGCAGAACAGAGCCCTAAAGCAGCTAGACAATTTCCCAGGCATTTCACAAAAAATGGGTGTTACCTGGTCAATAATTGTGTCTGCAGATACAATACACCAAATTCAAATTGTCAGGGTTAAATTAAGAGCCGGGTCACGACTGCACCTGACCAAACCTAAGGAGGACCGTACGGTTTATCAAAGAACTTACCTAACAAATTTTACCTTGTGTTTGGTGGTTTCGACAAATCTGCCCGCCTCAAAAATGGACCCTCGTCAAGATGCCGTGTCAGACCACACGACTATCGTCCAAGGATCGGATCGTGCAGCGCTGCCGAGGTATCGCGTCTCGTTCGGTCGGGCCCGCAGAATCACACCTTCCGATCCCGGTTCGATAGTCTGCGTCAACCTTCAATGATCTGGCATCAATCTTGAGGGTCCCCATTCGGGCGCCAACTGTGAAAACAAAGAAATTGATATGAGGCCGGGAAGCCCAAAGGAAACACACCAACACAAGTTACAAAGGACATACAAAGTGCTTTATTTAAAAGCTACAACAGTTACCAAAAAGTCAATTGACAAACGGATAGCTATTCGGCTCTCAGAGTAATGTAACGAACTTCAACGAAGGTTCGATGCATTAGTAGAGAGACCGTACATTGGAATACTTGTGCTTTTATACTCTTTATCCAGCCCTGGCCAACCCCCTCGCGGGTTAACCATTCTTGGGACCAGGCCTAGGGTTCCTTGCCAGGTCAATCCTATAATTTATGCATTTTGATCAGTTTCGCTGATATAGTTGTACATTTACACATAGGTCAGGAATAGAACAAGGTCTCAGTTCGCGACCCCGACAAGTGGCCTGCAGGCATATTACTTATTCATGTGTGCGGAGGTCACAACGGCCAGAATCTCACTCAGAATGTCATTCGGCCTCCATTTTGATGTTCAGGGTGACTTCCACATTACAAGAGAACCAAAGATGGCGGCTAAATCCAAGATGGCGACTTACACAGTTTTCGTTAAGGTCAAGACCTTGCTGCAGAGTCTATTTACACGATATTTTAGACAACTTGGCGTAGGCCAACACACATTCAAATACTGCGATAGGAGGCATAATATTATTTCAATTCCAACACAATAACATTGGAAGAGCTAGAACAAGTGATCAAGTCACTGCCTACTAATAAGGCCCCAGGGGCAGATGGACTCCCCAGTGAGTTTTATAAAGTTTATAGGGCTGAATTACTCTCCCCGCTGCTGGCAATGTTGAATGAAGCGTTTAACACGAGCACATTGCCTGTGACCCTACGAGAAGCGATCGTCATTCCGCTCCTTAAACCCAACAAACCGGACACAGAATGTGGGTCCTATAGACTGCTCTTGATGCTGAACCAAGATAGTAAAATACTCACAACGGTGATGGCGAATAGGTTGAGACCAGTCATAAACAAACTTATACACTCTGACCAAACGGGGTATGTCCCATGCAGAAGTATATCTGACAAGTTGAGGAGACTCCATCACGTTACTTATAGAACAGACACAGGGAAGTTCCCAGGAGGCGGCAATAATCTTGCTAGATGTGGAGAAAGTCTTTTACTCGGTCAAGTGGCCTTGGCTGATGGCTGTACTTGAGGAATATGGTATTGGGCCCGCATATTTAAAGTGAGTCCAATTACTATATGACAAACCACTAGCTCGAGTCTGAACGGGAACAACCATATCAGAGCAGTGGCAGTTGGGCAGAGGTACCAGACAGGGATGTCCGTGGTCCCGATGCATTTTATTTTGGCACTTGAACCCCCGGCAGCGTACTTGAGGCAGCAATATGGAGAAGTAGGTATCAGCAGAAAGGGTGGGCAAACATTTGATATCGATGTACGCTGATGACATGTTGCTGTACCTGAAGTACCCCGAGGAGAACCTACAGTATATTCTGGAGGTTATGGAACGATACGCAATGCTGTCTGGCATAACATTGAACCTACAGAAGTCAAGCATATTCTCCCTGGGTAGATACGTAGAACATAAGCTGCTGGTACTACAGGTAAGATGGGAAACTGAGACGTTCAGATATTTGGGAATAGATGTATACCACAACACTGAAGTTGAACACAAACAGAATACCGAAAGAGCAGTGTCAAAAATTGAAAACAGTATGATATTTTGGGCCAAGATACCCTTAACAATGATGGGTAGAGTGGCACTGTTAAAGATGGTAGTACTACCCAGGTTATTACACTACTTTGCGAATATATCATATATGACACCCAAACGATTCTTCAGTAAGGTACAGAGCATATGCAGGGGTTTTATATGGCATAACTGCAGAAACAGGCTAGTATTATGGTAATTACAGAACCCGTATGAACAAGGGGGCATCAGATTGCCCAATTTTGAGGTATACTACCTGGCTAGCCAACTCCAATACGTGGCAAGGTGGCTATCAGAGGATCCCACACTGAAATCCAAACTGTTGAGGGCCGAATGCACCCCTTATTTCTTGAACGAATGGATGTGGTTGCCAAATTGCAAAGGGAGAGCGGAAGTAGATTACTGGACATGGCGGGGAAGATGTGGCGAAGAGCCTGCCAGTTAATGGAGCACCCGTACCCGTGCTCCCTACAGATACCGCTAGTGGCACTGGAAGGAGTGGATGAGCAAATGAGGAGGACTATCAGGGGGAAGTGGGAACCAACAGGCATAGTGACGAGGGGGGATGTGTGGAAGGATGGGAATGTGAAAGCGTTTGATGCCTTGGTGGAAGACACTGGATTACATCAAGGACAATACATCACATATGCAAGGCTGGTGAAGATGATAAAAGATACATGGTCCAATGCAGTGTTAGCTCGACAGCCGCAGGCTGTCATAGAAACATTTTATGACATATCAGATGGGGGCCATGAGGTCTCCCGGATATACGAGTTGTTGATGTCTAAAGTGGTGAAAGAAGTAACCCAGATGAGGCTATACTGGGAGGAGGAGGCGGGGGAACCAATGGGTTATGAGTCAGGGTGTAGGGATACCATAAGAAGGTATCTAGGAACGTGAGATTGCAGCAGGTTCAGCTATATGTCACCCATAGAGCATACATGACCCCCAAGAAGATAGCAAAGGTTAAAAATGCTGGAACACAGACATGTCCAAAATGTGGGGAGGTAGACACAGGAATGGCACATATGTTCTGGGCATGCCCCGAAATAAGGAAATTGTGGGAGGAGGTGACCCGCTTTATGGCAAGAAAGGAGATACATTAAATGTGATCCTTGTGGGCATGCATGTTGGGGGGGGTTCCCCAGGCCGAGTAAATTTAAGCATGTGAGCAAACTTAAAGACTTGGCATATATACTGGCTAAACGCAGAATAGCAATGAGTTGGAAAGCAAGTAGGAGACCGAGAGCAGAGGCTTGGTGGTGCGATCTTCAGAAATGGGCGAATGCCGAAACAACAGTGTGGGATGAGGCAGCAAATAGAGGTGGGAAGGAAGAAGCGGACACGTTGTTTGGCTGGAAACAAATAGTAGCAACACTGTCCGGATCTGACCAAGCAAGCCAGGAGGGAGGTGGCCCTCCAGGAGGGGGAGAAGGAGGAACGCCTGCAGAAATGGAATGAGGAAGGTCAAAATGTTTGATAGGCTTGGGGGCGGGGAGTTTAGAGGAGGAATGGCAAGAAAATACAACATGGAACTGTACGAGAGAATTGACATGCATATTTGTTGCTACACTCTATAGTGCACATGTTGGGAAATTAATAAAAACTGTTTAAAAAAAAACATTCTCAGATTATACACCTGGGATTTGCATCAGGCACCCAAAAAACACTGCCTCACAATTCTCACGTCCACATTTTAAGGGCATCCGAAGCACATATCGGAACCCTCACACAATCATGCTTCCACTAAATACAGTACTTCTTCCATGGTATCAGAAAGCGCAAACACTGGAAAATGCTTGTTAGCCCCTGTTTTCTTATTTTCCCTGTTTCTAGATCAGCATTGCATTTTATCAACTGTCTACCATTACACATGCACTCCTACTTATGCAATCATATTCACTCTACCATCCCCATTGTATCTTCCCAATGTGTTAGTCCTGCGTGACCCAATCCTACTCCTGCCCCAACACCCCCCACCTTTTGCTCTGTTTCCCTTTCTTCTATCTCATGTGGGGGCACAATAGGCCATTTTCTCGAGCAAAGTACCGGTACGGTAAGACCACCACAGTGGTATTGGTTCAGTTTGAAAGCTTTGTAGCACAACATACTAATTAGATGCCATGGTGTCACGTGTAATTATGCAAATGTCACCAATTAATCTTTGTGCTGCAACCAGGTAATGGTACTTTTTCCCCATTCCCCTGATGGTGAATGACTGGATGCAGGTCAAAAAAGTGAACCTGAATCCATATACAATTGAGGTTATTGTTCTAGAAGAGCCTGCCAGCTTTAGTCCTCTGGATCTCTTGCCTTCCAAACTGGACATGATCCCAAGCTTCACGCTTGAAAAAAAGCTTGGTATTCTGAAATATGAAAATGTGACTATGTATCCACAAGTGGCAGCTATATTGAAAAAAAGCTTTTTTACTATGATAACAATGAAATTTATATTTGCCTATCTGACCTTCCCAGGTAAGGAACAGGCAGCCTTACTTCTTGTGAGATTTCACTTGGACTATGTAAATAGCCTTTTCCTGGAGATACCAAAATGCCTAATTCATTGCCTCCATGCTGTGCAGAATGTGGACGATTGCCTCCTACTTAGGCTGAAACATTTGATTATGCTACCCACGCAGTGATTTCGATACCTAGATTTAAAAGGGCGTGACAGAGTGCACTCTTTCCCTTTCTGTACAGCCACTTTGTCGACCCCTCTCAGTCCACGTAGCATCCAAAGAGGATCACCAATGTTTCCGAAAATTCCTGAAAATGTGTATTTCCCTCTCTAAACCCGCAATTGCAAATCTTCCATGGATTTGGGTAAATGTCTGTTTTCTGATTTAGTTCCAATGGTCACGTGGGTGGTGTAAGTCATGCTTTACAAATCCTTACATAGCAAAACATACAATGCAAAGTAGAATACTAAGCCCTGTAGAATGTAGAAATAGTGTGAGTAGTGAGGAAGGTTCAATAGGCTGAGGAATAATATTTTGCAGAAAATAATCCTGCAGCTGCAAATGTTTGGAAAGGAAACTGATTGCTGCATTACAAACAAACCTTCTGAAGTTCCTTAGAAGACTTGAGTTGCTCTTCTTGGGAAAGTTTCCCTAGAATTTGCAGGGAAGTATTTCTCCAATTGTGATACCCTGACTCAACAAAGACCCCCAACGGTGTAGGCACTGTCGATGCGAGGGAAGGAAAAACGGTTTTATTTAACACCTTGACCATAGCTTTTGCCAAGGGATGTGGAATTATTTAATTTTAACAGATAATTGGAGAATTAAGTAACCCAAATCCGATGTAGAGTGCAAAGGTGCTCGGATGCATTGCTCATACGGAGCTTCACTGTTTTAGCAAGTCCTGCACAGTGATAGAGCATATAATCTATTCATTCAGAGCCATACGTCATCAAGGGAAATACAAAATATTGCAGAGCATGTCTTGTCCTCTTATATTTCCAGACGAAATTGAGAATGGAAGCTACTTAAAGACAAGAAAGTGGGGACATATATAGGGGTGCAGAACAAAACAGATGCAGGAACCGTCGGAGAATAACTATTTCCTTTCAGTCAATTAATTATAATGCAAGAAGATGCCAATGTTTTCAATCACACCATACATCTTTTCAAAAGAAATTCATATAGGATGAAACATTTTAATTGCGTGCTCCGCAAGCATTATCCTCAGAGTATCAGTCTGATCCTTCATAGCACATAAACTGAATTGTAATCAACAAGCTAAAATAACCTCCACCGAATAGCCGGGGAGTTCACTGAATTCCGATGTAGAGGCAAAAGAACCCTCATAGCAGAATAGGCCACCCTGGTGTAAATAACTTTATCATCAGCAACGATTGACACCTTACCCTATACATCTTTGCACTCATATGGCACAATCCTCATATAAGTAATTTATATTTTAATTAGAGGCTCCAAATAAAGAGTGGAAAGCCGAGGTGGATAATATGTAGCCTTGCAGGGTGGCTCGTTTGACAGACAAGACTTTCAGAAAATTGACTGGTGCACCAGCCCAAGCGATAGGGTTTTTACCCAGAATGCCCACTCACTCACTGATGAAAGAAGAGTTGTGTGCATAACCAGTACCTTTGAAATAAGTGGTGTTACACCTGAGATAGCCAATGTACAACTTATTAAAAAAATAAATGTGTGTTTGGATCTATCAAAAGTTAATATTAAACAATATCAGGTACTAGTTGCTCATTCCTGAGCCCATCTAGTCCAATGAATGTTGCTGTGAAATGTTATCTTGTAGACATTCAAGATGTAAACACATTAATGAATTTCTCTTTTGAAGGTGCACTGAAAGGACGTGCTGACATGATAGACTCGAGTATCCGGATAAAAAATGTAACGAGGAGAGATTCCGCAACCTATCGATGTGAAGTTTCTGTTTCCACAAAATATGTGGAAGAAGTTGAGATTGATTTGACTGTGTTTGGTAAGACATTTCACCTCTTTCTTACTATTTTGGTGGTCCAGGGTAATTTGTATTACTTTTTTTCTTTCCAGGCATTTCAGCCGGTTCCCTGTTTAGGTCTGTTTGATTGTGAAGTTGGACCATATGCCAAGCTAATCTGGATCCCCTGATAACTCAGAGCAAACAGGATCTGAACAGGTTGTTTAAATGTAATATTTCTCTTTGGGGGAAAGCTGAATAGACAAAAAATGTTTTTTATCCTAAACTTTAATATTTGATCAAAGTTCTTCCAAGGAGATTCCCTGAAGCATTTGGGGCAAATTATATTTACTGTAATCAAACTTCCTTTGGTGAGATAGTACATGTCCACTGCTCCCCAAGTTAGTAATATATACAATAATCAACAGGAGAGGTTTCAGCCTAAGGGACTTCAGGGCAATTTTATGTTGTCTGAGGCGCTAGAATGGGAAAGAGAGGCCGACCCCAATGTTCCATTATGGCCGGAATTAGAAAGGGAGGATTTGTCCTTATACCCTCCCATGTCAATACCGTAAAGAAAGACAAAAAAAGGAGGTTTTCACAAAAACAACTGTACTCCCAATTGCAGATCCTTGACAGAAAAGGGTAATGTCTTAGCAAGTAATGAAAGTCACCTATAGCTCTAAACCAATGCCACTTTGCCACGTACCCTGTAAATAACCTAACTCTGTTTGTACAAAGATGGCTTGCTTGCATGAGCAGGAAGTGATCTGTGTATGGACATACTACTCAAAGCTAATAGTGATGCACAGAACATAATTTGACAGATCTCAGTGACGCTATGTATAGGTGCTGGGATGAAGTCATGTTGAACAGACTTATTGGGGAGGACCAGGAACCTGTGGGGGCCAGCAGAAGCTGCCAAATATGTGATGCAGCCCTGGAGGTAGTATACACAGGTTCCCACTCAGTCAATTTGCACTCCCCATAGTATAGGCAGATAGAAGGAAAGTTCTTCCCCCAAACATCCAACATCCAACCAAGACCAGCCACATTGCTTTCAACAGTGGTCCCACTTCTGGTTAAGGGGGCTGAAGTCAGGACATTTCCAGACAGGACATGCCAAGGCCCCAATAGATGGTGCCCTCA
Source organism: Ambystoma mexicanum (assembly GCF_040938575.1). Classification (NCBI taxonomy): domain Eukaryota; kingdom Metazoa; phylum Chordata; class Amphibia; order Caudata; family Ambystomatidae; genus Ambystoma; species Ambystoma mexicanum. The sequence goes on along the minus strand of NC_090939.1, from coordinate 324,942,699 downwards.
CAACCGCAAACCCACCAGGCAACCGCATTGACACTTTAAATTGAACCACACCATGCTCTCACAAGAACAAAGGTGAGGTACACTAAACACCAGAAAGAGAGGAATGAAGAAGTATCTCAGCCATATCTATATGCACACAAAACAAAATCTCACCCCACTCAGTGAGAACATCACACTGGAACCCCGACCTGTTCAGCATTAGGGCTTGTACAAATGAGATTTATTTTCCCTTACAATCCCACTGGAAACACAAACATGACATTTCCCAGGAAAAGGGAACCATGAAAGCCACAATGGTTCAAAATGTCACAGACTGCAGAAAAGGTAGCAAACCAGGGAGATGTAGACCCCCTTCTCTCCAAACAAGATTCCAGACAGCGCAGCACTGGTTCAAAATGGCCACCAGTCTTCACAAAACACTCACCCACTCACTGACTTCCGAACAACAAAACCTCATTCTCAAATACATCACTAGAGGGAACAACCTGACCTCTTCATCCAATAATGCAGCAGGCACCGGGTCCAGGCCTTTCAAATGAGACACTTCCCTCGGTCTGGGTGAGGGAGAGTTGGACTCCTGACAATCCTTGCAGAGCTGTCAGAGCCAAGGTTCAGGAGAGGTGACACAAGCTATAGGGATAATGGGCTTGGGAAGAGTGCAGCGACCATGGCACCATAGCCCTCACAGGGTGTGAAGGACAGCTCATCACCTGCAAAATTAGGAGAGAAAGGGGAAAGTTTGATAAAGGAAAGATCAAGGAGGAGTTAGGAGCAGGAGAATAGCAGACTTATAATGAAGTGGATGGTGTTGGGGGAAGGAGAGTTGGGGGAGGAGGAAAGAAGCAGAGATGAAGGAGGAGTTCTATGGATGCAGCAAGGGAAGGGCATCAGGGAGGAGAGGGCAGTGGACAGAGAGATCCAAAGCAGATAATCAGAACTGGCCAAGCCAAGAGTGCCAAAGTCTATAGGGGATCAAGAGAGGCAGATGGAGAGACCAGTGGGGTCTGAGCAGTGGAGCAGTCATGGTGTGGTTAAATTGAACCACACCATGCTCTCACAAGAACAAAGGTGGGGTACAACAAACACCAGAAAGGGAGGAAAGAAAATGTATCCCAGCCATCTCTATATGCACACAATAGAAAATCTCACCCCACTCAGTGAGGACATCACACTGTAACCCCGACCGCCTCCCTTTTCAGCAGATGCAGAGAGGCAGGTGGAGAAACCAGTGGAACCTGAGCCGGGGTGAGGCCAAGGTATACTTGCTTGTAGTGGAGAACCTTGTTAACCTGGGCCCAGGGATTAGCAAGGAAAACAGATGTCTAGAGACCTGCAGGCTAGGCAGAGAGTGAGAGAAGGATGAAGACCGATGCTAGTTGGGACTGTCAAGCTCACCAAGGAAACTAAATAGCATTTGCTCTCTCGGAACTCAAGCCAGGATGTCTTACTGAGAACCCGGGAGGGAGGGAATATTGAGAACCTGGGACAGGAGGGTTCACTGAGAACTCAAACCAGGGGGCTCTCCAAGAACCAGAGCCAGGAATGCACACCCAGAATCCTGAATCTGTGCTGGGCTCTTGGTCACACTGTGCTGATGACTTGCTCAGAACTCTACACAGCGTCCTTGGTACTGAGGCGCAACAACAATGACTGCAGTCTGAAAATTAGATGGGGAAGAAATCAATTGTCGTTTGGATGATGAGCTTCACACTCCAGGACGGCCTGCTTTTGTCATCAACCGCAGAAGAGCATTACACTCTTGGAACTATTCAGGAGCTGTGAGAGACTTTGTGTGACTCACTCAGGGATAGGAAAGCAAGGATAGCTCAGGGGCACACATTTGTCTTGGAAGCAAGACAACGCAGCGCAACACAGGTTCGAATCCCGAACCCATGCTTAGAAACCATTGCTGGTATTAAACACGTTATAAATGTAACGCTCACCTGATTCCCGTAGAGGCGCCGGTCTTGACTGGGCGTATACCGTATCTTCAAAGGTGATGTGTAACACACGGCTGGCTCTTTGGGCTGGACCTCTGTGCACTGTATGTCTGACTTGAAGGGTAAGATGTCTGCAGATAGAAAATATGGGATTAAGGAACTGGGTTATTGAATGTCTCTCTCTTCTTCCCTTTCTCTTCTCCTGTAGAACCCCAAAGGTTAACGCTCTCACCTTAGGTAAGTGAACGCCGTGCTCTCCATCTGCCTCGGGGCAGGGTGCTGTAACCAGTTTCTTCACTGGATAAGGGGAGCAGGCCTCTTGACTTCAGAGGACTGCTGTCCGTCGTTTACTGCACGAACGGTAAGTTTCGAGTAATTCTAATGTCTTTAAAGTCTTTAGTAATGATGTTTCTTGTTTTGCAGGGTTCCGGCGATGGCGGATGACGGGCTGAAGTGAGTTGAAGATGGAGCCCGTGTGATGAATAGAAGCGCCTGGAAGCACGTAAGTAAGCGCTTGTTGCCTGCTTCACGATGCGCTCTAACTGTCTTTTTATTTTGCAGGTACAAGTTCGGAGCGGCTGCAGGGTGCCGGAAAACCCACTGGGTTAGATGTGGAAAGGAGTAATGGCACGTGAGTATTAAAGTTCCCCAATGTCTTTAAACGCACCTTGTTTTGTCTTTCAGATGCGGGATGCAGCGCCGAAGGCCTCCGGAGCGTGCGAAGAGTTGGTAAGCTTTTGTCTTTCAGATGCCGGAATGCAGTGTGAAGACCTCCGGAGCGCACGAAGAGTAGGTAAGCCTTTGTCTTTCAGATGCCGGAATGCAGCGCGAGGCGTTGGTGACAGCCGATGGACCAGGTAAGTGAAAAGCTGTCACTGAAGCCCGTAATGCTAACCTGTTCTTTCTTGTCTTTATTGGTGTTGCTGAAGACTGGATTCAGGATGGTAAGCCTTTTTCCTTAGGCCCAGGATCAGAAGCAGAAGACACGATGAGCGTTCTGCTGCAGAGGATGCATAATAACGCAAAGCAAGATTCATCCATCGGGTGTGGTTTAAATAGCCTCCTGTAGTGCTTAGGTGTCTCCTTCCACAGCCACGCCTAGGTAAGAAAAGAGTTCCTGCTTTCCAGAAGAGTTCCAGTGTTCTGAATCTAGGGAGTGGCTCCTGCCCTACCCAACAGGAAAAGTAGTTCCAAACAGACGAGGATCAGAGGCTCAACTGGCAGGCAAGTAAGCAGCATGGTCTGCTGCAGGTAAGTCCACCCAAGCATTATGAGCCCGGCGCTTCCAGCGCTGGGACTGGGCATATTTATGAGCCTGGTGCCACTGGCGCCAGGACTGGGTCCAAAAGGTCCCAATTGGGACTGGTTGGCACTCGGAACCTGGGTTATGGATCTGCTTCCAAGGGAGTTGGGAAAACCCTGACCTTTTGGAAGCAGAGATCATGACAGTACCCCCCCTCAAGGCCCCTCCCAAACCGGGCTTCTCCGGGGGTTTTGGCTTGTCAGGAAATGTTCGGTGAAATCTTTTGATTAGGCGAGGAGCGTGGACATATTCAGCAGGTTCCCAGGATCTCTCTTGGGGGCCGTAGCCTTTCCAGTCAATTAGGTAAAATAGTTTAGATTTGGAGATCTTGGAGTCCAGAATGCTTTTGACCTCAAACTCGAGTTCTCCATCAACTAGGATAGGTTTTGGAGATTTAGTTATTCGGGTTTGAGGTTGCACAGGTTTTAATAGAGAGACGTGGAAGACCGGATGTATCTTCATGTGCGGGGGCAAGTCCAACTTGACCGCTACTGGGTTTACTATGGTAGTGATGGAATAGGGACCAAGGTATCTTGGGTTGAATGTGCGTGGCCCTTTTAGAGGTAGATATTTGGTGGATAACCAGACTTGATCCCCTACTTGATATTGAGGGGCTTCCTTCCGATGTTGATCTGCTCCTTTCTTGTATTGTTCTTTAGCCCTTTGAAGGTGAGAAATAGCTTCCTTAAAGGCTTGGGTGATTGTAGAATGCAGGTAGTCTACTGCTGGTGTTTCAAGATCTTGGAGGGGATCCAACTCCGAGGTTCGAGGGTGACTGCCGTACAAAAGAAAAAACGGGGTTTTCCCAGTTCCCGAATGGACAGAGTTATTGTAGGCATATTCGGCTATCCAAAGGATGTCTTTCCAAGTTTTTTCAGTTTGTTGCAGCATGCAGCGTAAATACTGTTCCAGAGTTTGATTGGTCCTCTCGGTTTGTCCGTCGGTCTGAGGGTGGTGACTGGTCGATAGTCTCACATCAATTTGAGCCGACCGACAGCAACTTCGCCAAAAATGAGAAATAAATTGACTACCTCGATCCGAAATTAGAACCGAAGGAAAACCGTGCAGTCGGACGATGTTTTCGAGAAATTCTCGGGCCAGAGTTGCTGCTGTTGGCAAGCCTTTGAGCGGAATGAAATGCGCCATCTTGGAGAATAAGTCCACGATTACTAGAATCGTATTGTATCCGGAGCATGGAGGTAGATCGGTGATGAAGTCCATAGAAAGCGTATGCCAAGGGCGAGGTGGGATGTCAATAGGGCGTAAGGGGCCTGCTGGTCTTTCCTTTTGACTCTTGTTTTGGGCGCATACTCCACAGGACATTATAAAGTCTCTGATATCTTTTTTCCAAGACGGCCACCAGAAGTAGCGCTTGATCTTTTCTGAGGTCTTGGCCATACCGGGATGTCCTTCCATTAAAGAATCGTGATAACAAGAGATTACTTTTTTCTGTAAATCTGTGCTGGGTAGGTATAATCGTTCTTGGAAATACAATAAGTTGTCCTTTACTGCAAAGTCCTTTCCCTGCAGATGCCAATTCTGTATGTCTGCTGGAGTTACAAGTTGCTTGGCTTTATCCTTAACTTCCTCTATGGATTCTGTGGCGATTACACCCAGAATTCTTTGTTCGGGAATGATTGGTACAGGTTTAGGGTTGATCAAGTGTTCTTCCACTCCCATCCGAGAAAGGGCATCAGCTTTACCGTTCTTTGTACCAGGTCGATAGGTAATTATGAAGTCAAACTCGGCAAAGAATAATGCCCAACGGAGTTGTCTAGAGGATTGGGCTTTTGCGGTTTTCAAATATTGCAGGTTTCGGTGATCCGTAATCACAGTAACGGTGTGTCGGGCCCCCAGCAGATAATGCCGCCAAGCCTTAAAGGCAGACTTGATAGCCAGAAGTTCCTTGTCAGTAATCGTGTAATTGATTTCAGGAGGCGAGAATTTGCGGGACCAAAATGCCACGGGATGCAACTGATTGGTTACCGGGTCCTTTTGTGATAGAACTGCCCCCATGGCAAGGCTTGAAGCATCAGTTTCCACGATGTAGGGGAGTTCGGGGCGAGGGTGTTTTAAGATTGGTGCAGAGATAAATTTAGTCTTCAAATCCTGGAAAGCTTGTTCCGCCTCGGTAGACCATTCAAAACGTTTGTTTTTCTTTAACAAGGCAGTGATGGGCTGGACTATTCGAGAGAATTCGGGGATAAACCTGCGGTAAAAGTTAGCGAAGCCTAACATGCTTTGCACACCTTTTACGGAGGATGGTGATGGCCATTTGAGAACTGCATCGACCTTCTTTGAATCCATACGCACTCCGCCAGGTGATAATATGAATCCCAAGAATTCAACTTCAGTCACGTTGAAAATACATTTTTCCAACTTAGCGAAAAGTTTGTGTTGACGCAATCTTTCGAGGACCATTTTCACGTGTTTCCGATGTTCAGATTCTGATGAAGAATAAACGAGGATGTCGTCAATGTAAACAACAACACACACATCTATGAGCTCTCTGAGGACATCGTTCATAAAATATTGAAAGGCGGCCGGGGCATTGCAAAGTCCGAGGGGCATGACCTGATATTCAAATAGCCCATACTTGGTGCGGAAGGCCGTCTTCCATTCATCGCCCTCTTTTACTCGTACCAAGTGGTAAGCTCCTCTAAGATCCAGCTTTGTATATATGCATGCTTTTCTGACTTGGTCCAGGAGTTCAGGGATCAAAGGTAACGGATATCTATTCTTAACGGTGATCTGGTTCAGGGAGCGATAATCTATACAAGTTCTAAGGTCTCCTTCCTTTTTTGGAACCAAGAACAAAGCTGAAGAAGCAGGGGACTTGGAAGGACGAATAAACCCATTTGCCAGGTATTGATCCAGGTATTGTCGAAGGTGTAGGTTCTCAGGCTCGGTGAGGGCATAAATTCTACTACAAGGAGGAGTAGATCCAGGTATCAGGTCTATCTGGCAGTCATAAGACCTATGAGGAGGTAGAGAGTTAGCCTGATCCTTCCGGAAAACATCTTGGTATTCTAGGTATTCGGGAGGTAACTGGGGAGTCTCTGAAGAAATTGCTGCCAGTGCAACACCAGGTGGAGGGTGACAGGTAGAGACACATTCTGGAAACTGGACCGTTCTTGCTCGCCAATCGATCAGAGGATTGTGTTTCTCTAACCAAGATATTCCTAGAATAATCTGAAACTGAGGGGCCTTGATCACATCGAACACGATCTTCTCATGGTGTCCATCTTGACTTACTAGCGTCACCTCTTGAGTGGTATGCGTTACTGGCCTGGAGGCTATCTCCGTACCATCCACCGTAGTAATGACGTCCTTTACAGCCTTGGGACAAAGAGTTAGATTCATCCTCAAAACCATTTCATGATCCACATAATTGCCGATGGCACCGCTGTCGACGTAAGCTTCAATTGCATGTAATCGATCCGGATTATCAGGGCTAATGAGGACCATAGGTATCACGAAATGCGAGGTCACGGAACTGGTTTTCACGCTCGGCAAGAGGACCTCTATTCTTGTCGGGCGAGGTCGTTTCCCTGCTCAGAGTTTGTAACTTTGGTAACTGCAGCTCCTACTGCCTTCTTGGCAGGTTTCACCGGACAGTCTCGAAGAAAGTGCCCTGAGTTTCCGCAATAGAGGCATAATTGCAACTGTTTTCTCCTTTCCCGCTCCTTTTGTGTTAGAGGACCTTTCAGACCCCCTATTTGCATGGGTTCCCCGGAGTCTAGTCCTTTGGAAGGAGTTGGCGGTTTGGAAAATACTCGAGCATCAAACTTGGAACGATCGGCCTTCCTGTTCTGCAGTCTGTGATCTATTTGAACGACTAAGTCTATATAGTCCGAACAATCTTGTGGGGGATTCACTACTTGGGCTAACACATCTTTGAGCTCTCCACGTAGACCTCTATAAAACAGCGTAATCCTTTTGTCCTCAGGCCATTGAGTTTCCACTATCAGTCTGTTGAAAGACGCAATATAAGCCAAAAGGTCTTGATTACCTTGTCGCAACGAAAGAAGCTCATTGTCCAAGGCCTGCCCCTGTGAATGTCTTGCGAACAGTTTTTCCATACTGAGCTGAAAAGCTTGAAAATCATGGAGGACCGGATCATCTTGATTTACTAGAGGGATCGACCAGTCTGCCGCATTGCCACTAAGGTACGAAAGCACGAAAGCTACTTTAGCTTGATCAGTTGGAAAGGCTGCTGGCCGGCATAAGAAATGCAACCGGCACTGATTGATAAATACTGCAAACCTCTTTGGGTCACCAGAAAATCGTTCGGGCGGAGCCAGAGGTACATTCCAAGGTAGGTTGATCTGCACTGGATTCATAGAGGATGTAGAAGGAAGATTTCCCCCAGATGCGGGTAACGGGGTCTGTCCGGCTTGTGACTGTAGCAATTGTCTAGCAAGATCATCTGTTCGCTCCTTGGAAATAATCAGTTCCCTTCTTAGAGCGTTCGTTTCCTGACGGGCTGCATGCACTTCTGCCCTTAGTTCCCCAAGTAACTGGGCTAGCTGGTCGGTATCCGAGGTTTCCATAGCGCCTGGACGGGAGTTTTGTGGTAGGCTTTGCGTTCTGTAACGCTCACCTGATTCCCGTAGAGGCGCCGGTCTTGACTGGGCGTATACCGTATCTTCAAAGGTGATGTGTAACACACGGCTGGCTCTTTGGGCTGGACCTCTGTGCACTGTATGTCTGACTTGAAGGGTAAGATGTCTGCAGATAGAAAATATGGGATTAAGGAACTGGCTTATTGAATGTCTCTCTCTTCTTTCCTTTCTCTTCTCCTGTAGAACCCCAAAGGTTAACGCTCTCACCTTAGGTAAGTGAACGCCGTGCTCTCCATCTGCCTCGGGGCAGGATGCTGTAACCAGTTTCTTCACTGGATAAGGGGAGCAGGCCTCTTGACTTCAGAGGACTGCTGTCCGTCGTTTACTGCACGAACGGTAAGTTTCGAGTAATTCTAATGTCTTTAAAGTCTTTAGTAATGATGTTTCTTGTTTTGCAGGGTTCCGGCGATGGCGGGTGAGGGGCTGAAGTGAGTTGAAGATGGAGCCCTTCTGATGAATATAAGCGACTGGAAGCACGTAAGTAAGCGCTTGTTGCCTGCTTCACGATGCGCTCTAACTGTCTTTTTATTTTGCAGGTACAAGTTCGGAGCGGCTGCAGGGTGCCGGAAAACCCACTGGGTTAGATGTGGAAAGGAGTAATGGCACGTGAGTATTAAAGTTCCCCAATGTCTTTAAACGCACCTTGTTTTGTCTTTCAGATGCGGGATGCAGCGCCGAAGGCCTCCGGAGCGTGCGAAGAGTTGGTAAGCTTTTGTCTTTCAGATGCCGGAATGCAGTGTGAAGACCTCCGGAGCGCACGAAGAGTAGGTAAGCCTTTGTCTTTCAGATGCCGGAATGCAGCGCGAGGCGTTGGTGACAGCCGATGGACCAGGTAAGTGAAAAGCTGTCACTGAAGCCCGTAATGCTAACCTGTTCTTTCTTGTCTTTATAGGTGTTGCTGAAGACTGGATTCAGGATGGTAAGCCTTTTTCCTTAGGCCCAGGATCAGATGCAGAAGACACGATGAGCATTCTGCTGCAGAGGATGCATAATAACGCAAAGCAAGATTCATCCATCGGGTGTGGTTTAAATAGCCTCCTGTAGTGCTTAGGTGTCTCCTTCCACAGCCACGCCTAGGTAAGAAAAGAGTTCCTGCTTTCCAGAAGAGTTCCAGTGTTCTGAATCTAGGGAGTGGCTCCTGCCCCACCCAACAGGAAAAGTAGTTCCAAACAGAAGAGGATCAGAGGCTCAACTGGCAGGCAAGTAAGCAGCATGGTCTGCTGCAGGTAAATCCACCCAAGCATTATGAGCCCGGCGCTTCCAGCGCTGGGACTGGGCATATTTATGAGCCTGGTGCCACTGGCGCCAGGACTGGGTCCAAAAGGTCCCAATTGGGACTGGTTGGCACTCGGAACCTGGGTTATGGATCTGCTTCCAAGGGAGTTGGGAAAACCCTGACCTTTTGGAAGCAGAGATCATGACAATAAATGAACAATTTTATATATATATATATACATATATATATAAATATATACAATCCTGGTCAAAAACTGTTTAGGCTAGGCAACCTTTACTCAGGACTATGAGTCTTACGTTGACTAGGACTTGTGTATCCCACTTGATTGAATCGTGTATACTTGAAACTCTGCACTGTTATATTGATATACACCCTTGTTTTGTTGGAGTATCTTTCCATTATACCTTATATGCTTTTCTCCTACCTTTTTCTATGACACCCATAAATTAGAGTTTGGACGCAACCTGTCAGTTTCAAGGCTTCTGTTTATTCCATAACCCTTGTAGTGCATGTTAAAGGGTATTGATAGATTGAATACAGGAGAACAACCTCAGGTGAGGCCATTGGCACAGATTGCAAGAGACAGACATTCTCGGAACCAGAAGGTACTATAGGTAATGGACCAAATTGGGATTGTGTTTGAAAAGGCACACACAGCATGGGAAACCAAATGACTCAACACATTGGGTGAGTCTATGATGAAGTCCTCTGTCTGCTTCTGTGCGTAGGTGGGAGAGTGGCCTTGGGGGCCAGGAACATCCCAGAGCCAGTGGAGGAATATGGAAGATTGTCAGGGAACTCTCCCACTTTCCAATCCATTTAGTAGGAGACAGTCACATTGGGTCTACCACATCTCTTCCCCAGTGTGGACCAAATGTTATTGGGTCCCTCCCCACAACAATCCCAGAGAACAACCTACCCCTGGCCCTCAACAGCAGTGAGGGGGCCTTAAAAGGCTCATACAATCCCATTGTGCCACTGCTGCACCTTTTGCGAGTTCCTCAAGGTTTGGTGGCACATCCCGGTCCACAGACACTTCAGTGGGGTTTGTGAACCTGTGGGAAAAGTCAGTGAACCAGCAAACACACAGGTACAATGTGTAAAGCATATGAGATATATGGAAAAGACACCTCTGGCCCTTCCAAAATAAATGTACCTCACAAAATCCTTGGTCTACGGAGGCACTATGCACAGGCACCGCTCCCTGACCCATTACATATGAGTGAGGCCTCCAAAATGGCCTCCCGGCTCTATACAGGCTTTGACCGGCACCCACAGCCACACTCTGATATATAGGAAGGCAAGGGCCACTGCTAATCAGATACCTCACCCCTAATCATTTACAGAAGGGGAGACGAGAGCCTAAATAAGCCAGAAACACACGCCTGTAAGTGTGGGTTGCAGAATCAGGGGGCTCAATTTTGGTGAAAGCTGGAGACTGGAATGAGTAATAAGGCCAGGTCATGGGGAGAGGGGAGAAGAATGGAGATGTGGCAGCAGAGGAGAGCAGAAGAATGTGGTGAGAGCCCAAGCAGTAGAGAGGAGGAAAGATGGAGCAACATCATTGTACTGTATGGAATTTGTATAGTATATTAACCAATTCTCATATTTATTTTTACTTTTTTTTAATCACCATCTGACTATACTACCCCTTTGTCTCCTATCTCTTTATCTAACCTCCTAATTTCTAGTCTTAATTGTCATTTCCGCTTTGCGATTTGTATATCTTAAAAGTGTTTCCCATCCGTTTTTACGTGGTGTACACCATTTCTATTCCAATAATTAATTATGAGAGCAATCCATTGTCTTCTTAAATAATCCTTCTGCCCTAACTGGAGTTCAACTATTTTATGGCTCTCTCAGTCCTTCATTTTCGATTGACTTGACTGATAGTATCGACATGGCCATCCATAATCAGCTCCACTTTTGACGGTTCAACACTGAGCATTAGCGCCACTGTAGCGTGGTCACTAAATTCATTTTTGTCTATCATCATTTCATCGACTAATATACATTTTTTGCTTTCCATGAAAAAATAGCCAAGCGTGGCCGATTTATTAGCCATATGCCCTTTGGGGTTTCACGGAGTAGGACCCTTTACCTTTCCATTAAACATGATCACTTCTGGTTGCACATAAAGTTTAGCCAGTATTTGCCTAATTTATTCCCTCATTACATGCTAACCTTTCCTATGGCATGAGTACGGGCACTAGATTTTAAACAGTCTATTGTCATAAGGTTTTCTGCAGTGTGCATTGAGGTCGTCACCTATAATTGTAATTACTTCACATGTTTCATAATCATTATCACTTCAATGCAGTCCATTATCTCATAGGTGTGTGAGTCACCTACAGGGTTATATATGCTGATAACTAAAACAGTGTTACTATTGTTGGGAAGGAAATGAACCCTTCCCACCCTGTAGGCGTTTCAGAGTGAGGTGAGTCCCATAGACAGATGTGCAATGTACCAGGGGGGAGAGGGCCATGCTAAGAAACCCTGCACAAACACAATATTGCATGAATTGCAGATGTATAGACTTAGTGTGCGCATATAAAGAGACGTCATTTTGTAGTTATGGTAGGCACATTCAGTCCTGCATGGCCACACAGTAAACATAGGCTCGATGGAGAAACCTGAATAGGTCCAAGCGCTGAGGGTAGAAGGACCTTCTCTGCTAATTCCCATAGAAGCTTCCCTTTGTTCCTTAACTGTTTCAATTATTTGTTATCCCGAAAAGGAATGCACCCTGCAAGGTCACAAGACAACACCAGGCTCCTTGCCTCGCAAATTCATTACAGCCAGGCCACCAGCAGACCTCCACCCCCCACCCAGCCCACCAGGAGTAATGGCACCCACAACTGACCCAGTGCATGACCTCGGAATTCCGCGATAGTAGGTGACCTCAGACCACCAATCATAAAACCAGTGGTCATAAAAGATCTGAACGAACACAACCATTTCACCTCATTCCATAATGATGCACTTGTAGTACGAGGTATAGGGAGCAATACGTAATAGTCCAAAGCGAGGTTGGAAGCCTTGGGTGCAGAGAGTGCAATATGAACGGAGCAAAGAATGTGTGGGTCAGCATGATCGTTTCCTCCCCCTGTGCCAGTCCCTGAGTTTCCCAGGTGCATGCCCTAATGATAGAGTAGCATTATCTTGCAATAGTAACTCTGTAATAGAAATTTACTAGGAGCATGACCTTCAGTCCCTGGAGAGATGAGCCCAGCTGACCCCCCGTGATGGAAGACAGGCAGACGAGGCTGGGACCAATCAGAGCCTGGCATCCCCTATGCAGAGACGTCTTTATGGGAGGGCAAAATGGCACTTGCCCCGGGCCCCCACCTTGGAGGGGGGCCCCCACAAGGCTGCCATATCTAAAGAAATCACTTACATTGTTCACCAAACTTAAATAGGACCTTTGATGGCATGCTGCTGAGACTCTAAACCTATTTTGTATCTGTTGTTGACAGGCACATTCTGCTCTGCTTTCTCTGTTCACTTTGGCATGCCTAGTTTGTGGATTGACTGCAGCCCAACTCCTGTAGCATTCCTCCTATAGTGGAAGGGGTTCTAGAGAAAAGTTAGCGGACCAGATATCACAAATAACAATTTCACAAGCCTGTGTTTTGGGCGTATTTAAAGTTTTAAAATACAAAATAGAAACCTGGATACAAATGTATTAGGATCACATCAACTAAAATGCTGCTACTTATGTATTTCCCTTGATGATGGAGGCAATATAGCTAGAATCATTCCCATTATGCATAATATGCTTCTGTAACATTTTGTTAGAAATAGCCATGTTGGATTATGTGAATTATGTACTCTTCAAGTCAGTTCTATAAAATGGGATTATTTTAGGTCATGGTAAGAACTGGAAAAGAAAATGGTATAGTGCAGACATTACATTGTGGGTGCAAATCCCAGCCTCCCCTTTTAACCAATGTGTGATCCTGGTCCTCTCATTTAATTTCATATTGCTTAATCTGTCAAAATTACCAGTCCTGAAACCTTTGGAAATTGTCATCCTTCAGAGGGATTTTGTTCTCAGGGTTTCATCGTCAAAGCCTCGCTCATGGTTTCACTAGCTATAGTGTTGCTTCCGCTGTAATAGTAGTGAGCATTGATATATTGCACACCAGAGCTACTTTGCTCTCTAATTGCAGCACTTCCTGAAATCCATGACCCTTGTCTAATCTCAGTATGCCTGAATATGGACTAGTTCCTGGTAGTTTCTGATCTTCATCCACTAGCTAGGCTATGGTATCTGCATCTTTCTCCTTGCTTTCAATTGGTTTCCGGTATCCATGCTTGAGCATGTTTGCATTCTTTTAGGCACCCTTTCCGGTCTATTCTAGATTATGTGCACCTTTTTCATACAATCTGTGTTCTGCATTTATACTATGGCTGGTCTACCTTGTCCTCTACCTATGCTAGAACACAAGTATCCTTGTCGTTGACTGCTAATGTTGGCCTTGAAATGCTAGTTGTTTATCATTCAGATTACAGCAAGAATTGAGGGTAGTGGGACATAGAGGGAGTACCCATGATTATTTTGATCATTGCAAAGCAGCACATCAAGCTATGGGTTGTGAGTATGATGGGGGGGCGTGACCAGATATTTTGGCTCTTTTTTTTGGTTCAGTAGAGGGGGGGCCCCAAAGGTGTCCATGCACTGGGCCCCAAAAGTGTTTAAGATGGCCCTGCCCCTATGGAGCAGGCCCATGTATAGGGTCTAACAAACCGGCCATGCAGGTTTTTACTGTAAAGTGAGGCTGCCTTATAAGCTTCTGGTTGTACAAATTTTTAGCAGAACGTTCTCGCACAGCAGAGCTCTTTGCTTGCATCCTTATTTTTGTGCGATTTAAACTTGTTATCCTTGCAAGAAAACTCTTGCCCTTATTTCCCTAGTGGGTTGTATTTTTTCTGGCATGAGCATACAGTGATGTGCCTTCAATTAGTGACCCTGATGTGATCCCAGCGCCCCCTGTACCTGTGGAGGTGTCCAGGAAGCCTTTCTGGAAGGGCTGCTCCCACCTACCAGTCCCAAAAAACGCATACTTCCCAGTGGCTATACAGGAGCCGTCTTTGCAGAAACCTGTCTGCTCTTTGGAGTGGGGTGCAGCCCCAAGGAGAAGTGCAGGCCCGTGTTGTTGGAACCCTGTCAATGGAGGAGTTCGGGTGAATGTGCGCACGTGAGTATAGCCCTGCAAGGGATAACAAGTAGGGGATAGATGTATGGGGAAGGGTGAACAGTGTGTACATGCAGAGATTGAAATTGGGAGTGTGGCATGCATGTGCCTTGTTCTGTTTTTTGGTTTTATAAATTTTGTAAGGTGAATAATAAGAAAAGGAAAACAGGAATATAGGGAGCCTTCCTGAGTGAAGGGAGAAGGTGGCCACACAAACATTGTTTAACAGAGAAGAAAATAGGAAATACATAGGAGCCCCGTATAAGTAGAGGGCTCGGGCATAGTAGTGATTGCTATTTTAGCTTGTTATTTTAGCTTGTTTTAGTCTTGTATTTTATTGTGTAGTGAATGAGGCCCCAAAGGGGTGTTGTGTGGCGTGTATGTGTGTGTGTGAGGAGTGTGGTTTGTTTTTTTGAGGGGGGGCGGTGAAAAGTGAATGTGGTTTTCATAATACATGACAGTGTGGCACATTAGCACAGGCGTAATACCACCAGTAAGCACACAACAGACGTGACCATCAGGGGGAGAAACGCCCATAGAGTACATGTGCAAGGCCCTGCTGTTGTACTGTGACAGGATCAAAAAATATCACAACCAGTGGGTGACTGAGACTAGGGGAGGAGGATGCCCCTTGTGGCCGGAGCAGTGCTCCTATAACAGAAGTATGCTAGAACACATGTCCATCTTTCTGACAGCAAAGGACAAAGGGAAACAATTACAAAACAGAATGGAGATTTTGAGCCTCTGGAAGATGTCTGAGGATACGGAGGAACGCCAGGGGGAGGGAAGGGCGCACAATGATAGCAAAGGTGCAGGACTCGGCAAAGATGGGAAGGCATCAAAGGGACATAAGGGAATATATCCTTTAGCAACCCATCGAACAGTGGGATACACAAACCCAGCAAATGTGTCAATAAGTTCTGATGTATCAACACCAGCGACAGCCCCACTCCCCTCCAGATGTCGCAGCTTAAGCAGTTGTTAATCCGAGAGACCTAGTGATAGGACTGGCGTCGACACGCACAGAACTAGCCAGACTGGGGGCGGCATGTGATGTAACTAAGGTAGAAACGCCAGCGCAGCAGGGGACAGATGAGTGGAAGTCATGAGATTTCTTATTTAGGATAGACAATGCACCCATAAGAACCGTACACGTCGAGCGTGATGGTGATACAGACAGCCTGGGTTACAAGAATGTTGGTTCCCGGAGGGGAGCCGAAGAAGAGTAAAGCACGTTGGATGAAGTTGAGGATGATGAGGATGATGGGGATGGGGAGGCAGAGCAAACGCCTCAATGAACCCCTAGATTAGAGAGCTTATGGGACGGCAGGTTAAGAGAGAGGTTTGGCCAAGTGGCAGTGGCAAAGAAAAAGGGAAATGCGACGAAGGGCGGAAGGAGCAAAGTGAAAATGCAAATGCCCCTAATAAACAAGGGCACAGGGAGGCCGCACTATGTGCCTTGGGCACATATGGACAAAATCAACCTAAGAAAGATGCTTCCGGTTATATGCTTTCGAAAAGCAAACAGCGGGAGTACCCCTTGCAATAGGAGAAATTAAAAGCTTTTTGGTGGCCGCTGTTGGGGATCAGGCTGCCGATGTGTGTGTTAAGGCGGGGTACCCGGGAGTAACCCTCAGCAACGATGCTCATGATGGAGAATCCTTCAATAAGATTAGAACGAAGGTGTGGGATGCGCTGCGGCGAACGTTTCCGGACACGCCAGATTTGCAGTCCATTATGCAATGCACAATGGGTGATGATGAGGATGCCGCTCAATTTATTCTTAAAGTCAATGAGATGTGGAGGGCAGAAACGGGGAATGCATGGGACCAGTCAATACCCTTTTTCTATTTTGTATTAAAACAAGGCTTGCCCAAAGAGGTTCAAAAGGTGCTAGGCAAAATCATGGGGGTTGAGGCGAAGGGATGGCTGAAATTGAAAGCATAATAGTGCATCATTGTAGAAGAATAAAAGAGCGCAAGAAGGAAACGCTTCAGAGGCGAAAGGCAGAGAAAGCAACATTGGTACAAAACAATTTAGCTAAAGTAGCTGTGGTGGCATCAGGACTAATGCCAATGCAGATAGAAGAGGGAGGATAAAGCCCTAGCTTTACAAACGCCAGAATAGCTGCAGTGTGGGCTGAAGGAGAAGAAGGACAGTGGGGCAGAAACCAGCAATACCCCAGGCCGCAGTGGCAAGGAGGACAACAGCAAAGCAGAGGTGGGTTCATAGGATCAAGGGGAGGAGGGTTTCGAGGAATGGGACCCACGAGTAGACAAGGAATGGGATATATTTATAGCCAACAGAACTATGGCGCACCACCGCAAGGGGCCCAGCAAGGGCTAACTCCCTGAATAACCTCAATACCATATGAGATACAACAAGCGTACACTCAGTTGCCCCACAGATCCCTGGCCCTCCCCTGCTGTGGCACCTCTGACAGGCGATGTAACACTACTCGCCTCACAACAACTTCCAGCAGGCAGGTAACGCGAATGCCTTTGGCGGCGCTCCCAATGGCACAGTGGCACCGTTCCAAGTGGCTACAGTGGTGGGGGGAAATCCTTTCTCATTCTCGGGGACAGACACATATCCTGACTAGGACAGCCCACAGAGAGTACTTGTGTGTCCAGTCTTGTCAATGACTGTCATCCCAGAAAAGGAACCCTTGGTAGGGGCAGAGATAGGAAACAAACAATTCATCTTTATGGTAGATTCAGTCACTGAGAAAACATGCATTAGTGAAGGTCCCTTCCCACTATCTGGCCAAACTCTTGACATGCAGGGATTCTCTGGGGCTAGTTTAACGGTACCATATAGAAAAGATTTTGATTTTAAGGTGGGAGGGAATGTAGTATGCGCTCCCCTAAAATACTCAGAGAGCTTTCCTGTCAACTTGCTCGGCAGGGATATGCTTAGCAAGTTGAACATGACTATCTCATTCACGGACAACAGCATTGTCTGTGACAAGCCAGGTATGAGCGCAATGAGGGCAATGCTCGTAATACATGCCATGGCACATGACGTAGTGGTGTGAGGCATTCCTGTTGACCTAGATATGTTAATATATGGCTGACCAGTTCTCGTGCAAGCAATGCCACAAATTACCAAAGCCTGTTGGAGAGTGCCAACTGATTTATTTTGTCTGCCATGTAGTGTCCCCAGAGTTAGTAGAAGGCACCATACTGTCCCTAGACCTACAAGAATTGTTGGTATCTGCCAAATTAATTGTTGTTCTTGGCACAGACAGGGGTGCCAGTGGCGCACTGTGTTGTGCATTGATCCCACCATACCCCTCAAAGAATTGACAGATGCTGAACTGTTTGAAGACAATGACAACAACGGGGAGATAATACTTGAAATTTGCATCACCTGCGATATTATTGTGCAGTACAGTAGAGTGCAGTGCCCCCTGATGGCCATTATCAAGCCCCCTTTGTTCGTCCAGGCTGACTTAGAGTATGCACCAACACAATTGTGGACAACTTACCCACATGACGTAGAACTACTCAAGGAAGTGACCCCAGTACGGATCACACAATAAAATGGAGCAGTATTACCCTGAGTGAAACAATACCCACTATCAAGGGAGGCAGAAGAACGGATAAAAGACACAATACAGGGCTTACTGCGCCAAAGGATAATATTGCCCTCTACTTCACCATGCAACACAGCCATATACCTTGTCAACAAGGTGATGTGGTTAATTGGAGAATGATCCAGAATCTCTGGCCACGTAATGATGTAGTACAATAAGAATGTCCTTTAGTTCCAAACCCTGGCTCCATTTTGTGCAGCATCCCAAAAGAAGCAATCCACTTCACAGTAGTCGATTTAAAGAACACCATCTTTTCAATACCATTGCACCCTGACTCACAGCACCTCACAGCATTCACACATGGTGGAAAGCGCTATGAGCACACTTGTTTGCCCGAAGGGTATTGCGAGAGCCCTAGCATATTCAACAGGATACTGCACAAAGACTTAGGTAACATGCATGTTCCCAGCACGGTCATCTAGTACATGGACGACTTGTTAGTTTGCTGTGACAGTGAGCAAAACTGACGCAAGGATTCCTGTACCCTACTGCAACTGTTTGTCCGCAAGGGATACAAGGTTGACAAGACCAAGCTCCAATACTGCCTGCTCGAGGTACTCACTTAGGACAGCTCATTTCAGCAGAGGGCAAAAAAAACATACCAGACAGGGCAGCAACTTTGCGCGACATGCCCAAACCAGTTACAGTAAAAGACCTGCAGAAATTCCTGGGGTTATGCAACTACTACTGGGCATGGATTCTGGATTATGCAGCGTACATGAGATCTCTCCTACAGGGCCTCAAAGAAGCACAAAAGGGCAACCATAAACTAGAATGGACCGCAGACAAGATTCAACATTTCAATGACTTAAAATAAGTAATTTCTACAGCGCCAGTTCTCGTCACTCCAGACTACACGCAGGAATTTTACATATTTTCGCATTCAAATGGCACCCTTATGACTGTGGTGCTGACACAGACAAGCTCAATGGGCCATAAGTCGCTGGCCTACTACAGCAGTACACTAGATTCAGTGATGCAAGGACAGTTGGCATGCAAACAAGTTCTCTCTGCACCTGCCTTCGCCACTGATAAAAGCTCCACAATAGTGATGGGAAGCTCAGTGACATTATATATGGAGCACTCACATACTTGCTAACATTCGCTGGTCAAAAAGAGGATTTTTTAAGCTTCAAAAATAGTAATTAGTATAGTGATGATGTCACAGATAATGGCATCACATGACCTTTGGCTCAATGACATAACATGCCATTTTGATCAGAGAAGGTTATTCTGAGCCTGACAGTCCCTGCAGGAAAATGCCCAACCAGAAATAAGCCAATCACCAGGAGAAAATGACAACCCCTGTACCTGTATTTCGCCTGCGAATCAGCAAATATACTTTTAAATAGATGCATTGTTGTGTATCACAGATAACTGAAACAGCAACTATGAATGAAAATCAGGAAGTAGATTACTGTACTCTTGAGTGTGGAGAGTGTAAAAGATGTGTCAGGTTATTTATCACCTTCTTGGGTGACTGCACCCATCCCTTGCCAGCCTAGACCCACACTTCAGGGAACTTTCAGGAAAACTGTTGTTTACTTGCAATTGTTGGAAAGATGAAATCATTTGAGATATCCTAGAGGGCTTCTAGGAAGTTACATGTTGATGCTGCTAAGATAGATCATGTGGTGAATGTATTGACTGCAGAGAGCTCTGCATAGCTTTTAGTTTGATAAAAATGAACATTATTCAGTTGTGTGATTGCACTTATTACTAGGTGATGTGATGGGCAGTGTATTTCTGGTGCCTGCTGCATAGGTGGGACATTATTCTAGATATGTAAACATTTTTGCAGTCTTGGGCAGAAAAGGCAATGTTAATCAGGCCTAAGAATGGTGCATCAGTTGTGTCTTTTGGACGTTGCACTATTCACTGGATCTTTCAATACACACTATTGAAAGATTTTAAATAGTCAACCTGAACTCATAACTCCTTATGTGAGATACAAAATGACCTTGGCAGATGGGGTCCTCACAGAACCTGCAAGAAACTATTGGTACCCTGTGGCAGCATAGTCTAGGCAATGATTATTTCTGTGGGCTGCACTGTGACTGCAGAACTACACAGAGACAGCTCTCTAGCAGGTATGAAATGTGTGACCTAAAGTCCTCTGCACATGTACATATGGCAGTCACATCATGTCAGTTACAGACTCAGAGCATCATAAATGCCTTTGCGCTAATAGGCCTCCTAGCACGGGCTGAATAACTCTGGGTCTTGGGGCTGGGCTTCGAGGCAGCACCCCGTGGAGCCATAAACCAACTTGAGAGTCTAAAAATAGCGCTAGGATCAGATACCTAACTCGGTAGGCGGTAGGCAGTAGGACCGCATGAAAAGCAGTGGCCTACCGTCTAAATCTGTAGGGTTGGCAAGTATGCACTCTGTGTTTGCGATCTTAGAAAGATCAAAGTCCTCTCTGACCACTCAGAGAGCATCGGCATACGAGATTATCATCTCAAGCCCAAACATCCATGTAGTGTGCTGCAAAACAGTAAACCCTGAAACGTTCCTAATGGAAGCGTGCACAGATGAAGACTTGCAGCAACATGACTGTGTCATGTATTAGGGCGAAGAGGATGACATACCCAAAGCAAAAGACAGTATGCTAGAGGTGGGTGATGTGCTCTATGTTGCTGGGTCAGTGACAATTGACCAGGACATAGGCCAAAGACATAATGGGGCTGAAGTGGTGCACTTGGAAGCAGGGGGATATAAAACATTAGAAATGAAGAGGCTACCTAAGCGCTACTCAGCACAAGCAGAAAAACTCATAGCGCTCATAGAAGTGCTTTGATCATCAAAACACTGTCCTGTGACCATCTACTCAGACTCAGCATATACCACCACAATGGTGCATGCTGGTCTCTCGCGCTGGAAAAGAAGGGGCTTGCGGTGGGCGGACAGTTCCCCTGTGCAGCATGCAGCATTACTAAAACACTGTGATTTCCATGTGAACAGAGACATCTGTAATGGCAGTCATCAAATGTGCCACCCATATCAACATTGCGGACAACATTTCTTTGGCAAAAACATCCACGGATACGGCAGCCAAAGCAGCAGCATATCTCCTAGTGCCCACACCTGCTTAGTACGATGTCACTACCCATTCAACACGGGCAAAGAAGGACACATACAAAGCACTGCCCACAACACAAATAATAGAGTTTCAAGGTAGATCACCCTAGGAGGAGACGGACATTTGGCTCAAACAAGCGTGCTCACAATCACCCACTGATCTCTTATGGAAGGAACAATGCACAGGCCATGCAGTAATGCCTATTGAGTTGTTACAGTTGGCATTTGAGCAAGTACACTATCCCTTTCACAGCTCGAAACAACACATTGCAGCAGACATTCAAGAGGGCTGGTTTATAACAAACCTCCAGGAACACCTCACAAAAATGGTCATGCAGTGCACCACATGTCAAGTGCACCGGAATGACACTCTGCACGTTGTGAGGTACTCTGCCCCATCCCATTGGGCTATTCCGTGAGCTCCATATCGACTTTGCAGACATCGGTAAAAGATATAACGTAGCACGATATCTCATTGTTGTAGTGTGCCCCTTCTACCATTGGGTTGAGATTGGTCCTTGTGCACACCCGTATGCTGAATGTGCTGCCAAATTTCTGGAAGATGAGGTATTCCCTCGATGGGGGGTGTGCAATGTTTTGAGGTCTGATAATGGCACCCACTGTTTCAATGAGCTCTTCAAGGAGATCACAGCAGTACTGTGCATTAAGCACCGGATGTGCTCAATTTACCACCCCCAAGCAAATGGTGTTATGGAACAAATCAATGGCCTCCTCAAGATTAAGCTCTCCAAACTTTGCAACACCCTTAAAAAGAACTTGGTGCATTGTTTGCCCTTAGCCATGTTCAGCTTGCACACTCAACCGAGTAAAGACAATCACCTCTAACCACACAAAATAGTAAAAAGGCAGGCGCATACACACACCCATCCCCCCAGTAAGAAGGGCATCAGATGCCCACAGAGCTGCAGCAGTCCTGAGCTAGGAAGTCAAATAATGTTTAATAAATATAACACGTGAAATCAAATGCATCTCGCGATAAATTGCACCATCTCGCCCAGACAGCACACTAGATACTGCAGAGCAACCTGCCGCGTTCACCACACCCGTCCAAACATTGTTGCCGGGTGAGCTAGCATATGTCAGGAGGTTTGTGTGCAAGTGGAACAATTCTAGGTTCCATGACCCTTATGAAGTGCTGTTTTCCACCCCTCTCGCAGTGAAGGTGAAAGGGCTTTGATATTCGATACACCTCTTGGATGTACGTAGGGCACCCCAACGTCCTCCCCAATATCCTAAACTGAACGACCTATCTACCTGTAATAATGTAACTGCTACCGAAAAATAAACATGCATCGCTGCTAAAAGCATAAACACTTTAAAATTAGAACAAAAACATCTCTTTCTTTCTCTCTCTCTCTCTCTCTCTCTCTCTCTCTCTCTCTCTTCTCTCTCTTCTCTCTCTCTCTGTCTCTCTTCTCTCTTCTCTCTTCTCTCTCTCTCCCTCCCTTTCCTACTCTCCCCAACCCGTTTTTGTTTCCATTACAGGAGTAAGAACATGGAGCGCTCAACATCAATTTTTTCATTGTATAGAGATACAAGTGTTATTAGTTCAACAAGATTATATTCCTATAATTGTGGCCTGCACTTCACTGCCACACTGTTCACCATACTCATGTTTCTGTTAGGAATTTATTGGTGCTCATCTTTTATCTGGGGGAGACATCTAGTGTGCACCACTAAACGCAACTGCACTGGTCAAATGAAACCAGGAACACAAATATATGTATATATATATCAGTAAAAACGCTTTGGTAAAGGGACGTTATGGTAAGTTGCGCTACTAAAAACCTATGAAATTCAGTAAAGAAAACGTTGTTAAAGGGGCGTTATGGTTCCAAGTAAAACTGAAAAAACCCGGAAATTCGCTGGTTATGGTAAGTTAAGCAACCATAACTCGCGCCACTGCTGTGCACTGCTAAGACTGACACCCAGGACATCAAAGATGACATCACAAATGTCATTGATGAAATCACTGATGACATCACATGTCTGACTCACTCTTTTTTCCTTTAGTGATATATCTTGGCCAGTAATAGTTAGGAAAAAAATATCAAAAAGTACTATATTTGTAGACTTATAATTCACTTAGTGTCCACTCATAGCATATGAAAAAAGTCTGCGGACAGTCCTAGGACAGAGAACATTTTGGGGTGCTGCCCTAGCAAAACCAATGCACTTTTCTCTGGGAGTAAGTGGTGGCTCTGAAAAGAGCCTGTTTTGTGTGTTTGAAAAACTTGGATTCATCAACATCTAATGCAAAATAGATGACTGTAATTCCAAAAAAGGTCGCAATGCATTTTGTAAATTTCTAAGAAAATTTTTATTGCCAGCATATGTAAGATGTACTCCATCTCTGCGAAAAATGAATGTGCTACGAAACATAATATGTTCATTTCGTAGCACATTCATTTTTTGCAAAAGAGGACATGCCAACATCTCTTAGAAAGGCACAGACAGCCTTATTGACATTGCGCCTCGCTTTCTCCATTTGTGGACCAAATGAAGAAGAACGCTGCCACATTGTCATGATGCCTACCCCCCGGGACCCAGACCAAGTCCAGCAACCACGGAAGCAGGCATCAAGTTACCCCAAGCAAGCCTAACAACCCCCGGTAAGGGCTATTTGCATGCAGTCCAGGTGCCTATGGCGCCAGGCTCATATGGAGAGTCAGTCCTGGCGCCATAGGTACCAGGCTCATAGATTAAAACTCACCTGATGCAGACCATGCTGCAAGAGCTCCAAGCCAAACGAGGCTTGGAAGGGACTATTTTACCTAGGGACTATTTTTTTACTCCAGTGGGGCTGGGGAGGAATACTTACCTGGGACTACTTTGGAGGCTATTTAAAACCCGCCCGAAGAGCAGCACACGCTTCGCGTTATTCTGCATCCAGCAGCGTAACGCTCACCGTGCCAGCAAGTCTGCATCCAGTCTTCTGCCATGCCCGCCTTGAGTTTGGAGCTCCTAGAAAAAGGGAGAAAGAAGGAGAAAAGGTTAGAGCAAGAGCAATACCTTTGATCCTTACCTGAATTCCCGATCCATCGCGCCTTCGAGCTGGAAGAAAGAAGTTATTTTATGTCCGTCACCTCGCCTGCTGCAGCACCGCGCTGAACTCACCGGCCTTCGCAGCATCTTCACATTTCACCGCATCCTCCTGCATGTTCCCGCCGCACTCCAGCACCTAAGGAGAAGACAAGAACAGCAAGGTGAGCCAAGGGAATACACAGAGGAATAACCACAATAGAGCATAACAGAACGCGAAGCCTACCTACAAATTCCCACCCGGGTGTTATGGATACCTCAGAGACTGACCAATTGGCCCAATTACTAGGGGAACTGAGGGCCAAAGTGCATATCGCCCGTCAAGAAACCAATGCCCTTAGGAGGGAACTGATTTTGTCAAAGGAGCGAACTGATGACCTTGCTAGGGAACTATTGCAAAGCCAGGCTGGACAAGCACCCCTACCTGGTTCCGGGGGAAATCCAGCTCCTGTGTTATCGAGTAACCCTGTGCAAATAAACCTACCTGGAAATATTCCATTAGCTCCACCCGAACGCTTTGCTGGAGATCCCAAAAGGTTTGCCGTGTTTATGAACCAATGCCGCTTGCACTTTTTATGCAGGCCTGGAGCCTTCCCAAACGATCAAGCCAAGGTAGACTTTGTATTGTCATATCTCAGCGGCAGTGCAGCTGATTGGCCAATTCCACTAGTTACTCAGGATGACCCAATTCTTCGGGATTTTCAGGGCTTTTAAACGAGCATGGAAAGACTATTTGCCTGGAACTCCCAAGGACAGGCCCTGGATAACGAACTATTGTCCCTACGACAGGGTAACCAGGACCTTCTATCTTACATCGCGACCTTTAATAGGTTGATAGTGGAAACTGGATGGCCTGAGGTAAAACGAATCACGTTATTTCATCGAGGCCTTCGAGGAGAACTCAAGCATGTCTTAGCTCAAGTCGTGAACCCACCTCAAGACTGTGCTGAATATATAGACTTAGTGGTCCATTTAGATCACAGAATTCAGAACAGAAAGGCTGATCGAGCCAAGTTTGAGAACAGGGTGTTGGTCAAAACCCACGCTAACCCCAAAGGAGAAAAGGCTTCAGAACCCATGCAAATCGTAGGGGTTAAAGGACCCTTAACCCAGAAGGAAAGAGAAAGGAGACGGCAAATGCAATTGTGTATATATTGTGGAACTTCTGGGCATTTTCTACGGGATTGCCCTGTAAAACCACCCAAGAAGGTGGTAGGAGCTGCTGATAAAAGCCATATGGAGTCAGACTCAGGAAACGACCACGCCTGACAAGCGTAGAGGTCCGCTTGCCGAGCTTGAAGAAGGATACTCAGACGTTGCATTTCATCATACCAATGGTCCTCGTAGATCCAGGGCAGCCATTGCGTATGCACGCAGTAAGGGCATACATTGATAGCGGGGCCTTAGGAAACTATGTGGACTACGAATTGGCTTCCAGGATGAATCTGCCTCTCTGCCGAAAAACCACCTCAGATGTCATCACCACAGTTGATGGAACTGAAATTGCCTCTGGGCCTGTCACTCATTCCACCGCAGAGATTACATTATTGGGTCCGGATGGGCATCGAGAGGCTATTGTGTTTGATCCAAACAAGGCCCCACAGTTCCAAATAATACTGGGAATACCTTGGTTGGAAACACATAATCCTTGTATTGATTGGCGAGAGAAGAGAATAACCTTCCCGGATTGTGCGCAAACCTGTTACCCAAAGAAAAATCTGAGCGCAGGCCTGGACACAGTAACCACAGCAGTCATGCAACTACCTCTTGAATACCAAGAATTCCAGGATGTCTTCCAAAAAGAACAGGCAAACACCTTACCTCCTCACAGATCGTACGATTGCCAAATCGATCTCATACCCGGTGCACAACCCCCTTGTAGCAGGATCTATGCCCTTACGGAACCTGAGAACCTTCACCTACGACAATACTTAGACCAATACCTTGCCAATGGCTTTATTCGCCATCTAAGTCCCCTGCATCTTCAGCTTTGTTCTTCGTGCCCAAAAAGGAAGGTGACCTCAGAACATGCATAGACTACCGTGCATTGAACCAGATAACTGTTAAGAACCGATACCCATTGCCTCTGATCCCTGAACTTCTAGACCAAGTGAAGGACGCTTGCATATACACTAAATTAGATCTCCGGGGGGCATACCATCTGGTACGTGTAAAAGAGGGCGACGAATGGAAGACTGGTTTCCGCACTAAGTATGGGTTATTCGAATACCAGGTGATGCCTTTCGGGTTGTGCAATGCACCTGCAGCCTTCCAGTACTTCATAAACGATGTCCTTCGTGAACTCATTGACGTTTGTATTGTCGTATATATCGATGATATTCTAGTATACTCCTCTTCAGAATCTGACCATGTGAAGCACGTCCAAGCAGTCCTTGAGAAATTGCGCCAGCACAAACAATATGCAAAACTGGAAAAATGCGTTTTTCATGCCACAAAAGTTGAATTCCTTAGGTTTATCCTGACCCCAAAGGGAGTCCGAATGGACTCACGAAAGGTGGACGCAATCCTTAAGTGGCCATCACCAAGTTCAGTTAAAGGAGTACAAAGTATGCTCGGCTTTGCCAATTTCTACCGCAGATTCATCACAGATTTTTCACATGTTGTACATCCCATCACAGCACTCTTGCGAAAAAATAAACGCTTTATGTGGACTGAAGAAGCTGAAAAAGCCTTCCAAGAGCTGAAAGCGAAATTCACGTCTGCACCTGTATTAAAGCACCCGCGCCCTGAACTTCCATACAAAGTGGAAACCGATGCATCCAGTCTAGCCATGGGAGCTGTCCTGTCTCAAAAGGTCCCTGAAACTGGCCAGCTTCACCCAGTAGCGTTTTGGTCCAGAAAGTTCTCGGCACCTGAGTTAAACTATGCGGTTACCGATAAGGAGTTATTAGCCATTAAATCCGCCTTCAAGGCTTGGCGGCACTATCTTCTCGGTGCCAGGCATACCATTACTGTGATCACCGAACACCGAAACTTACAGTATTTAAAGACAGCCAAGGCCCAATCGTCACGTCAACTCTGATGGGCATTGTTCTTTGCCGAGTTCGATTTCGTGATAACCTATCGACCAGGTTGTAAGACACTTTATCCCAAATAGGGATGGGAGAGGCAGAAATGAACCCTGAACCAGTACCTATAATTCCGAAACAAAGGATTCTTGGCATGACTACTCTACAGACTCTAGAGGACATTCAGGTAAAGATCCAGCAACTATTTGATCCTACAGCCTTGCAGGACTAGGTAAAGAAAGGCCCTGACTACTCTGTCACCAATGATCTGCCTTATTACCAAGGACGGCTATTTCTGCCACACAAGGAACTACAAGAGCTAGTAATTTCCCGTTATCATGATACCCTAATGGAAGGGCACCCAGGTATTGCAAAAACTGAAGCTAAAATTAAAAGACAATTCTGGTGGCCCACCTGGAGAAAGGATATTAAATCATTTGTGATGTCTTGTGGCATTTGCGCCCAAAACAAAAGTCAAAAGAAAAAACCAGCTGGACTCTTACAACCTTTAGACATTCCGCCTACACCATGGCACACCTTATCGTTAAACTTTATTACTGATCTACCCCCATGCAATGGATTTAACACCATTCTAGTTATTGTGGATATTTTTTCCAAGATGGCCCACTTTATTCCTTTAAAGGGATTACCTTCTGCTTCAATCCTGGCCAAGGAGTTCCTCAAAAACATTGTTCGCATACACAGATTTCCGTCCGTATTGGTCTCTGACCAGGCCAGTCAATTAATTTCACATTTTTGGAAAAAATGCTGTCAATTGGCGCAAATCGATGTGAGGTTATCGACCAGTCACCACCCCCAGACCGATGGTCAAACGGAGAGGACCAACCAGACTCTCGAACAATACCTGCGTTGTATGTTACATCAGACAGAAAGTAATTGGAAAGACATTCTTTGGATCGCCGAATATGCATACACTAATTCAGTACACTCTGGAACTGGACAAAGCCCCATTTATACCTTATATGGGCACCATCCTCAAACCTCAGACCTTGACTCACCCCAACACTTAGAAATGCCCACAGTGGACCATCTGCACGCTACGATTACACAAGCCTTTAAGGAAGCAAATACACATTTAAAACAGGCGAAAGAAAAATACAAGAAAGATGCTGATCGGCATAGGAGAGATTCTCCACAATACCAAATAGGGGACCAAGTATGGTTAGCCACAAAACATATACCTCTAAAGGGAACACGGACCTTTAACCCCAGATATTTGGGACCTTACTCTATTAAGGCCATTATCAACCCGGTGGCTGTCAAGTTGGACTTACCTGCTAATATGCAAATTCATCCCGTCTTTCATGTTTCACTTTTGAAGCCAGTACAACCAGGGACAAGACTAACCAAGCCACCAGACCCCATCCTTGAAGACGGAGAACCCGAATTTGAAGTTAAGAACATCCTGGACTCCAAGCTGATAAAGTCAAACATTTTTTATTTAATCGACTGGAAAGGTTACGGACCACAGGAAAGGTCATGGGAACCTAGTGACCATGTTCATGCACCCCGATTGGTGAAAAAATTCCACTGAAATTTCCCAGACAAACAGAAACCACAGGGAAGAACAACTTATGGAGGGGCCTTGGGGGGGAGTGCTGTCATGATGCCTACCCCCGGGGACCCAGACCAAGTACAGCAACCCCAGAAGCAGGCATCAAGTTACCCCAAGCAAGCCCAACAACCCCTGCTAGGGGCCATTTGGGTGCAGTCCTTGCGCCTATGGCGCCAGGCTCATATGGAGAGTCAGTCCTGGCGCCATAGGCGGCAGGCTCATAGATTAAAACTCACCTGATGCAGACCATGCTGAAAACGTACCTGATGCAGACCATGCTGCAAGAGCTCCAAGCCAAACGAGGCTTGGAAGGGACTATTTTACCTAGGGACTATTTTTTTACTCGGGTGGGGCTGGGGAGTAATACTTACCTGGGACTACTTTGGAGGCTATTTAAACCCCGCCCGAAGAGCAGCACACGCTTCACGTTATTCTGCATCCAGCAGCGTAATACTCACCGTGCCTGCAAGTCTGCATCCAGTCTTCTGCCACGCCCGCCTCGAGTTTGGAGCTCCTAGAAAAAGGGAGAAAGAAGGAGAAAAGGTTAGAACAAGAGCAATACCATTGATCCTTACCTGAATTCCCAATCCATCGCGCCTTCGAGCTGGAAGAAAGAAGTTATTTTATGCGCGTCGCCTCGCCTGCTGCAGCGCCGCACTGCACTCAGTGGCCTTCGCAGCATCTTCATATTTCACTGCATCCTCCTGCATGTTCCCGCCGCACTCCGGCACCTAAGGAGAAGACAAGAACAGCAAGGTGAGCCAAGGGAATACACAGAGGAATACACCCCATAGACCTACCTGATTTTACCACCGGGGGTACTATTCTTCTTCACGGGTCGGCGCAGCTTCCACCGCATCCTAGCCGAACCCCGGCCCCTAAGGGGAAACAAAAGGACAGCAAGGTGAAATAAGGGACTAACAAGGGGAACCCTCCTCACCACAAAAGACTTACCTGATTTTACCACCAGAGGTATTATTCCCCGAGACTTCATACTTTCTCTCAGCACCTGAATAAGGGAGAAAGCACAGGTTACATATGGACATTATTTTATCGAACTGTGTTGGATAATACAAATCCTTACCAGAACATTACCGGTTGCCGCGAGGAACTCTTCAGTAGGGTCAAGCTGCAGTCTGCAAGGAATCGGACAAGAGTGAAAGTCAGGCATTTGAACTCTTACGAACTACATAATTACGGCGCCTTTCCGGGAATATTGCAGTCAATATTGTCCTGGAACTCACCAATTCCTTCGAGCTAGTGAAGCAACTGGTTATCTACGCGCCCCTGTGCTCAATGCAGGATGGAGAGCTCATCTTTTCAAATCATCAGAAGAATATTCCTACGGGCTAAGCAAACAAAGCTATGTGGGCCAGTCCAGTCCGTCATCTCGGCCCTACGCGTCACATTGGTGGAGACCGCAGCAGTCCAGTCCAGATCGACGCCTCTGTGGGAGCTAGGTGAGCGTAACACACATTTGTCTTTGTGCAATACGAGAAAAAATTACTTGAGAATTTGGAAACATGTCCATGACCTTCCCAAGTCCTTCTTTCATTGCAAATTGCAAAGAAATTCCAGACACATGTCCTAAACTGTTCCCTCCACAATGAATTATAATTATGTCTGGATGATGCTCTGTCTCTAAAGTAGCACAGAGAAGTACCAAGTTCAGCCACTTCATTCCACACACTCCATGCCAGTGCACTTACACATGAGGGAATCCAATATCTGCAGCTACTCCACAGCGTTCTGCATGCACCTCCAACCAATGTATCCATGAGTCTCCCAAAATCCAGATAATCTGTTTTCGAAAACACACAGCCATAGCTATCTGTTCTTCTCTCAGGAAAAAGGCGTTCTCACTAAATCTCTCCTTACACAACACACCCACTAAACTTTACCGACCAATCCCTAGCTCCGCTCATTCTCATTTGCATGCCTCTCCACCCCAGAATCCCCGTATGTAATACGCGCTGCCCGCAGACTACTGCCATGTCCGCAGACATATAGAAGATCTGAGCGTGGTGAATGTACATTTAAATAGTGTTTCCCCATTTACCCTTTAAGGTGAGCTGTGAAAAGAGCTTTTTTTGGCTTTTTTTGCAGATGCCTGACAGACACCTGTTATTTTGTATTTTTTGGGGGGGTTTTCTTCTTATTTTACAACTACAATCTTCACATAACCTGTTCCAAAGAAACGCTTACATTCCAAAGAGCATGGCATTTCCCAAAAAAGATAAAGAAACACCATCTGCTTCAAAATAAGCAGCATTACTCGAAACAATATTCTCGTTGTTACAGAAAAACATACCAGCTCTTAGCATGAAAGCACGCATGCCTCGATTGATTGCGCACCTAGCAATGTTTTGCTGAGGACAAAAAACAGAACTATTGTCCCAAATTGCCCTAGGTAGTAATCCAGAAAAAATTACTTTCTTATTTGGAAGGATGTTGATTACTTCCTGAACCAACTGTTCCAAATCTGCCAACAAAGTAGGGGAACTCACATAGCCCAAATGGAAAGCACCATAGTGCAAAACTACCAGATGGGGACTGTTCCTCCTACACTTATCTTCACAAACTTGGAGAATTGCCTCTACATTGCAATCAGGCACAGCGCTCCACACCACCTCCACTCCTCTAACATCAATGTAGTTATGGTTAAGTTGCTGTTTCCATAGGAAGAGCACTTTTTGGGTGGCTTATAACTTCGCTGCCCCTGGACGAATCCTTACCAAACTTTGCAAAAGAAGTATATGGCCCACTCTGAATTTTGAAAACTGAAAAGTTTGGTGAGGTTTGGTCCAGGGGGGGAAAAGTTATAGGGGGGTCCCAAAATTTCTTTTTTTCACATAGACTGAATGGGGGGAAAACTTTGCGCACACCTACAGCTCACACCGCTGAACGGATTTTCACCAAATTTGCGGCAGGAGCAGGGGCTAGGTTCCGAAAGCGTGCTTTTGTAAATTTGGTGAAAATCCGTCCAGTAGTTTTCTTTAAAACGATCAAAAAGTAGGTCTAAAAAAAGTTGTGATATCTATGTCCGCTCCGCGGAGACACTTCCCTGTTCGCTCCGCGGGCAGGAGACACCGATTGGCTAATGGGCTCGCGTCATGTCCGCAGACATGCAACGTGTCCGCCGATTGGCTGGAGTGAGGCGTGATGTGCGCCAGATCGTTCTGATGCGCCCGCCATCTTGGATCTGCCGACAGCGCGGCAGCGAGCAGAGGCGAAATGCAGTTTTGGAGATTGTTATGGTGTGCAAGAGTGCTTGGGGAGGTTTAGGGAGGAAGAGATGGGTGAAATACTGTAAGTATATGTCGCAGTTAAAATGTTTCAATCTATGGGTGTGATACTGAGTTACATATGCTGTGGTGGTTGTGGTTAGGGCCTAGAGTCTTGGGTGCATGGCCGCAAGCTGTAGGCCGTAGGCAATACACCCAAGACTCTAGGCCCTGGCCACAACCAGCGCAGCATATCACACTCATAGATCACTCCCATAGAATCGAATCTCTATCAGGTGGTTGTGGGCAGGGACTAGAGTCTTGGGTGCAAATTGAGTATATGCCGCAGTTAAAATGTTTGATTGTATGGGTGTGATAATGAGTTATAAGCCACCATGGGTGTGATATGCTGCGGTGGTTGTGGCCAGGGCCTAGAGTCTTAGGTGCATGGCTGCAGGCCGCCACAACCACCGCAGCATCTCACACCCATAGATCACACCCACAGAATTGAATATCTATCAGGTGGCTGTGGGCAGGGCCTAGAGTCTTGGGTGCATGGGCAAAGGCCATGTACCCAAGACCGAAGTTAAAAGACACCATGGGTTTGATATACTGCGGTGGTTGTGGCCAAGACATAGAGTCTTGGGTGCATGGTGTGGTGGTTGTGTCCAGGACCTAGAGTCTTGGGTGCATGGCCAAAGGCCATGCACCCAAGACCGAAGTTATACGCACTGAAGTTATAAGTCAGCATGGGTGTGACATGCTGCGGTGGTTGTGGCCAGGACCTAGAGTTTTAGGGTGCAGGGCCATAGGCCATGCACCCAAGACCAAAGTTATAAGTACTGAAGTTATAAGCCACAATGGGTGTGATATGCTGCGGTGGTTATGGCCAGGATTTAGAGTCTTGGGTGCATGGCCAAAGGCCATGCACCCAAGGCCGAGGTTATAAGCACTGAAGTTATAAGGTAGCATGGGTGTGATATGGTGCAGTGGTTGTGGTTGTGATATGCTGCTGTGGATGTGGCCAGGGCTTAGAGTCTTGGGTGCATGGCCACAGGCTGTAGGCTGTAGGCTATACACCCAAGACTCTTGGCCCTGGCCACAACCACCGCACTATATCACAGCCATAGATCACACCTATAGATTCAAATATCTATCAAATGTTTGAAAATATACTTACTGTTTGATTTGTTGAGATTCGATATATTTTGTACATGAACGCGTACGCCCAGCGCTCCACGCCCAGATCCTTGAGAGGCAGACCCGTCTGGAGTTGAGCGGTAAGTGGCCAAGCATTGCTGTGTGAGACAGGGCATGTTGCAGTGTGCTGGTTGTCTGATACTTGCCTGTATGTGTGACATAGGCCATGTATGTATATGTGTGTGCAGGGACATCATGGTCATGCATGTGAGACCAGTAATGTGTGAACCACATGGTTGGTGCATGTGTTTAAATGCAACATGGGGAGCTGGAATGCGGAATGGACACATGAGAGCATGCCAGTCTCTGTTCCTGGACATGGGTGGGGTGAGGGATGGGTGCTGATGCCATGTACATGTATGGTGTCCATGTCTGTGTGTCTGACCTGCGTGTCTGTAACTAGTGAATGCCATGGATGCATGACACATGTCTGTGACAATGTTCAGATTCACTGATGCAGCCTAGTCATCCTTGTATCCACTGTGTCTGGGGTGTACGAGGCCAGATGGATGAAACTACGGTGAAGTGTGTGCATGTGATAGGCATAACCCATGATGCATGTGAGTTTCAAACCAACATTGTATGTTTCAAGAGTCCCTTGGACATGTATGCTAATGTTCATAGCATGCGCCATGCCTGTTACTGCATGTGTTTTGCCTGCACTGACCCATGTGTTGTGGAGGGACATGATGGAAGTGATGTTTGACAGTGCCACTCATCTGCTATTGGTTCCTGTCTAGGGGACCATTGTACAGTACCCTGATGCTTGTGTTCTATGTCTCCCTCTACAGAGCGGCAAGTGAAGAAGAGGGCGGAGACGGCGCTGTGGAGCAAAGCGGCGGGGATGCCCCCACAGCTGCAGCAGAAGGGGTTGGTGAGCCCGCACAGGGGCTTGCAATGGCAGAAGACGGTGTGGAGCCATCCAGGTTGGTGGTTTCCACAGAGGAGGAGGAGGAGGCCGCTACTGAGCTGCACATGGGGCCTGGTGGGGGTGGTACAACTGGTGCAAGTGGTGCAGTCCAGGGGCAGGGGCAGGAGGCAGCACAGGTTGCCATGGAGGGGCCTGTGCATGTCACTGTCCCTGGGACTGTGACTGCACCACCATGCACCAGCAGGGATGCCCCATCCCAGGCCCGTCCGCAGGTAGCAGGGATGTCCATGTCATCTGCGGATGAGGGGACCCCTGGCCGTATGGAGAAGGTCCTGATTGGTGTCGCGTTGCGCACGGGTGTAATTCGTGATGACGTGCGTGCTTTCCGGGGGGAGCACGCACGTCATCACGAAGAGCAGCGTGCCAACGTGGCCCAGTTGGGAGCGACCATGGTCGGGGGTTTCGTACATGTGTCGGCCACTCTGGCGACCCTCTCCTCCTCTGTGGAGGCTATGCGCCAGTCGTTCTCCATGCCGTCTTCTGGCCCAGATGCCACCAGGGCCCCCTGTGGACCTGCCCCGACCAACGCAGCCAGCTCGGTGGGGCTCCCATCCCTGCCACAGTCGGGAGTCGGAGGTCCAGCAGGGGTGGACACACCAGTAACTGGACCCCAGCAAATGGAGGATGTGCCGGCATCATCGGGCAGGGCACGTGCATGACGCCGTTGGTGGATTCCATCAGCCTGGATGCTGTCGTGCTGGCAGAGGCAGTTGCGTCAGAGGCAGTGGCAGGCTCGACGTGGGAGGCATCATGGCTCGGGGCCATCTACATCAGAGGGGCAGGCATCGGCCGGAGGGCAGGAGAACCCTGGAATGGGAGTGTCTTCCGTGTGGCAGCAGTTGGGCCAGCAGATAGGTGCAGAGCGGCGGCGGGCGGAGGAGGAACGGCTCACAATGGTCAGGGCGGAGAACTCCATGCGCAGGGCCCTGAGGTGGGCTGAGTGCCTCGAGGGTATTCGCAGGGAGTTGGAGCTGGACACTGCATTATCGCTGCAAGACCTCAGGGCCAGTGAACATGCCCGCCTCCAAGCCATTGAACAGGAGTTTGATGATGCCCTGGCCCATGACATCAACCAGTGAGCCGTTGGACTTGCCCGCCGCCATTGTATATAGTTCATTAGTGTTAAGTTTCCTTTCTTTTTTTCTTTCCTTTGGGGCGCATGGACTATGCCCCACAATTTTGTACATAGTTGTTTATTCTGTAGGCTTTTTTGTAGGTTTCCTTTGGACAGTTGGGCTCATGGACCCAGGATTTCATCCTTGTAAATAGTTGGAGTGTGCATTTGTCGGCTTTTTCTTTTTTGATTTTTCCATGGAGCAATGGATTTTACTTTTTCATTTCTGTTTGGATTTGCTTTGTTGGAAGGAGACTTTGGAGACATTTTTGATTTCATATATTTTGGATTCTGATTTCCTTTTTTTATCATTATGTGACATTCTGCATTGTTTTCCTTATATCCATTGTTTGGTATTTGATTTTCTTTCACCACATTTTGTGTTCAATACATTTGTTCACGTACTTCAATGTGTGGTATTCTCTCATTGGTTTCATGCATGTCACGATGTGGGTGTTCACATTCACTGGCACCCATTGTGTGTGTGTGACGGACATGTGCTGATGTACATACATGCCATTTGGGTTGTTTCATGTAATGGGCATTTCAATGTGGGGTGTATGTTATGCTTGGTTGGTTATTTGGGCAGGAGTGGCGTGCCGTGGGATTTTGGTGGACATGAGGGCCATGATTGTGGGTCATGTTGACATGTTGGGGGGGACATGAGTGGGACATGAGTGGGGGCCTGCTGGCAGGTGCCCCTGACTGCTGGGGGTGGGGGTGCTGGGGGTGCTGGGGGACATGAGTGGGGGCCTGCTGGCAGGTGCCCCTGACTGCTGGGGGGTGGCGGTGCTGGGGGACATGAGTTGGACATGAGTGGGGGCCTGCTGGCAGGTGCCCCTGACTGCTGGGGGCTGGGGGTGCTGGGAGACATGAGTTGGTGATCATATTGCAACGTGACATGTGGCTTGGCTGGGGGCATGCCCATGGTGGATGGGCTGCCTGCGGGACATGACATGGGGTGCAGGGTAGTCCCCTGTGGTGTGGGCTGCCTGCAGGGGCCGTGGAGGGGGTAGAGGGGACACCTGGGAGGACCCACACTGCCAATTCACGTGTAAAACTTCCTGCGCACCCCTAAATACACGTACCCAGGCCAATCGCATGTGAAACTTCCCGCGCACCCCTGAAATACATGTACCCAGGCCAATCGCGCGTGAAACTTCCCGCGCACCCCTGAAATACACGTACCCAGGCCAATCGCGTGTAAAAATTCCCGCGCACCCCAGTAATACACGTACATCGCTCCCCCAGGCCCGATCGCATGTAAAACTTCCCGCGCACCCCTGAAATACACGTACCCAGGCCAATCGCGTGTAAAACCTCCCACGCACCCCAGTAATACATGTACACTGCTCCCCCAGGCCCGATCGCGTGTAAAACTTCCCGCGCACTCCTGAAATGCACGTACCCAGGCCAATCGCGTGTAAAACCTCCCACGCACCCCAGTAATACACGTACACTGATCCCCCATGCCCGATTGCGTGTAAAACTTCCTGCGCACCCCAGTAATACACGTACCCAGGCCAATCGCGTGTGAGCACACCCGTAATACATGTACCCTGCTTGCCGTTTGCTGTTTGCCAGCCCTGTAAACTGGTCCAGGGTTAGCGCAGCCCTTTGCGCTGGATCGGGTATATTGATGGCTTTTCCTTGCGTGAGTGCGTTCTTGGGGGCGTAACTGGCGCTGCTGCAGGGTCGCTGCGCCACTCTGCGCCACGGCTGGTTTTGGATGCAAAAATCCATGAATACGCTGTGCGCGGAAATCGATTTTAGCGCACGCGGCTGGCGCAGACATTCGCACGAGCACACTGTGCGCCAGCCGCGTGCGCCACTTTTGTGCGATATTCTATGAATTACCCTGTCAGTGTTCCTGGCATCTGCGAGGGATGGAGGAGCACAAGGTAAGTGAGGGGGGGGTGGGAGATGTGGAAATTGAAATTGAATTTGGTGGGTGAGGAGAAGGAGGGGATAGGGAGCGCAGGGGCACTTACCTGATTCCCGGCGGGGAAGATGGCGGCATCCCGCTTCCAAAGAGGCTGGCAGCAGGGTTTTGCCACCGGGTATTAATAATGTCATATCCCATTCTTAAAAATGTACAAGTGTAATAAGAATGAGACTATTTGAGCTGTTTTACAGTGAGGTTTTCAAAGCTTCATTCTCTTTGAGTTCTACGCATTATACCTCTTTAGATGTCAATACTCATAATTTCAGAAGGTGTGACCCCAATTATAAAATCTTAGAATGATTAAGTGGCTTTTTGTCTTGCATTTCTAAGTGTATAATGACGCATGATTGGGGTACACCCATTGATCTACCATTCTCCAACATGCCCTTCTTAATTTTGTGTTAGAGAGGCACCACCAGATCAGATTCTATAGGGCATAATATCAGGATTTCTTCTTTATCTATCGAGCTTTCATGGTCATTGGTTATATCCACAGAAAGAAGGGACAAGCTATAATTTTATTCTTGTTCCTTACTGGCTGTGATGTCCATCCCAGATGTCCTGTCTTCGTTGGTGGTCAATAGCCACGCATCAAGGTTGTTAACATTGGTTTTGTCACTTTTTATTTGTCCTTTCCCTTATTTTTTTAGATGAATCTAAATTGATCTATATTGATGGTCACAGCTTCTTCCTCTGTGTTTTTAACCAAGGTTTCCTTTGCATCATGGTACCTTTTTTGGTGTATCTCTGCTCTTTATGTTTTCCATTTTGTTTGTGCTTTCTTATTTCCTTGCTGCTTCCATTTTTTCATTGTCCTTTCTTTACTTGAGTTGCATTCCTTTCCTTTTTTCCCACAATTGCCAGCTCGCAATTTATTTTGGATTTATCGACTTCGCCTGGGTCCTTAGATGTCTCATACTTTGTCCCCCTGCCTCAATCTCTACAAGGCCGCAGTCCATCGGTTCATCTTCTTATAGCGATTATTTTGCTGCATTGCCCATGATGAGGTCTCCTTGCTGTTGTGATGAATCAGTTACTGCTTCTCCCTGTTTTGCAGTGCTCAGAATTTTCTAAATATCATGTAGGAGCCCTTTGATATGGCGTAGCAAAGCTACTTATATTTTTGTTTATTGTGCATCCCCTGACATGTTTTAATGAAGGCTTTTAACACTGATGTTTGCAGGTGTGCGTTATTAGGCGTGTCTAAGCTTTTAATGGGAGTCGAAGAAAGCAAGCTTGAGGTACTATAAACTTCAGAATCCATGGTATTCAGGTTGGGAGTTAGGGTGAATAAAGGGCCTATAAAGAGCCAAATATTTTCTAACTAATGGTCTAAGTAGGCATTATTGCCTTCCTGTGTCCAAGAACTTTTAGTCTGTGTAATAGGGTGAGTAATTCTAAATTCATTTCACGTGTCTGAAAAGCAGAACACCAGGCCTGGTTGGGCTTTATCTGCCAGGAGGGGTCGATGAGCGACGCTCCAGCGGTTCGAGTCAGCGGACGACTGTCATCGAAGTGGTGATCTTGGGTGCGTCAATGTGCGATCAGTGAGGCAGCAGTTCAAGGGCTAGCTGGGCCAATCCATGGTTGTAACCCCCAATTAGAGTCGGCGTGGGACTCTCCAGTGTTTCAATTCGGATCCCTGCATTCAGCAGTCGCTTTGGGTCTACCGTGTGACAAGCTTTGGCTGGGATGGATTCAATGTCGAGCTGGTCAAAGGTGTAAGCAATGTTTGGTATGGTGGAGGAATTCAGCAACCAGCGCCGGCAACTTCCCTCTTGTTCCAGGTGTGGTAAACATGGAGCAACTGGTTGGGTGCAGTGAACAGGGAGCTCCTCCGGTTGCTGCAAGGGTCTTTCAGGGGAACTCAAAGATATGATGGTGCCATTCAGGGTCTGCTCTCTTAGCTCAGGAGATTCTGTTGAAAAGTGGTAGGTCCGGATTCACCGCAGGGTTTACTCCTGATTTGCCCTGGGAGTGGTATGGGGCAGGTCTTGCTTCTGTCTTCGATGATTTCTTCTCCACCACACGATGAGGGCTTTGGACTGCCTTTGGGAGAGTTGAACTCTCCAGTGTGATCTGCAGAACGAATCTGCAGCCTTACAGGATCTGAGAGGAACTGAGCGAATCTGCTAAAGTGGTGGAAGAGCCCTTCTTTTAAAGGCAAAAGTATTCAGTTGATTTGACTAAAGCTAGCCTGCCTTAGTGGTCCAATCCCTTCTCCAGAACGAAGCAGACTTTGCCCTGTTGATGTCACACCCAAAGTGCTTTACTCCAGAGGAACTGGAGGGGACAGAAAAGTGAGTGAGATAGAGTGAGAATCAAGATGATGGAAACCTGCTCCCATTGACCATAGCCCTCCTGGATATGATAATCCCGCCCACCCTTGTTACAGAGAACACAAGGCCTTTAGAGATGCAGCACCATGGGGCGAGGCTACTCCTTTTGAATGGGTGTGCTCCCTTGATGGATGTGCAGCCCGCTGTGTGGCTGACTTGGGTGGAATGTCCTTCCCTCACAAAGAGATCATTTGACAAGCTATGTCCCACTGATCAGAACACACATCACCTTCCATAGTGGGACTGACTCACAGGAGCTGAAACCTGTGCAATAGCAATGTGGCAGTTGTGATCCTTAGTAGCACCATGCGCTGTGCCTAAATTTAAGCATATCTTTTTATTTAGAGTTTACCCTGCCACCAGTATTGGCGATTTATGATCATCATAGTTTTGGGTTTCGGAGGGGCATATCTTAATTGCCACTGCTGTGCTGCAAGGACTGTGTTATCTCTGCAGCTGTCATGTGTGAATCTGTGACCTTGAATCCTGCACTGTGCCACGATTAGAGCGGGTGCCGTGGATCAGGCTACTGATGGGGCAGTGCACAAGTGCACTATGCTTTTGGCGCCGAGTCGACAGGAAAGAGGGAATCTAGTTGGCAGATTACTCATTTCTATGTGGCATATCTCTCCTAGAATTCCTAATACAACATACACATGTTAAATGGAAACATGTACCTTGATTTCTAGATATACTTTGTGTGATTCATGTGGCACTATCTTTTCAGAATATAGGTTAACTT
Organism: Ambystoma mexicanum; assembly: GCF_040938575.1. Classification (NCBI taxonomy): domain Eukaryota; kingdom Metazoa; phylum Chordata; class Amphibia; order Caudata; family Ambystomatidae; genus Ambystoma; species Ambystoma mexicanum. The sequence goes on along the minus strand of NC_090939.1, from coordinate 324,902,551 downwards.
GATGTGTGCATTAATTGTTTTTGTTTTTTGTTTCCTTTGAGAATCAATCTAATTTAGAAACTAATGTATTTTCTCTTTCTCTCTGTCAAAACCTTTTTTTGTTCAAGCAAAAAACGTATTTGTACAAATGTATATACATTTCTTTTTTTCTAATACAACTATTTAAACTCTATATGCAGCCCCTTTATGTGTGTTTCTTTCCAGACAGGACTATGGGCTATATATTTTGGTATTTATTCCGCTAGTGATATTAAGGGTCTCCTATCAAAACTCTTTCTGACCATAACCAAAACGGGATGAACCCTTTGGTAGCAGTACTTCCTTTCTTTTTGTTTGATGTTCATGATTGCCCGAGTCTGCTACCCGTCACTAGGGACAAACTGAACTTTTGTGGTTCACTCATTTCTGAGATAGAATTAAATCATAGTTCTATTTATTAATACAAATCAAGAAGACCAGGGCTTTGCACCCTTGCCAGATGGCAATGCATCAAGTTGGAATTCATACTGAACCGATTGCTAAACTAAATATAAGATGTATTGGTTTTGTAGGGTTGCCTATTTAGGCTGACCTGCTTTGCAAGCTGAATCACAGTTCCAGGACAAAGTTAATATTTATGGCTGGTGAAGGAGTGGAGTTCTTGACTTTTAAAAGCTCTGTTTCACACAGGTTTGGGTCCCTGCAAGCTACAACTTGGACAGTAGGGGATTTACCTGATCCCCCAGACAAAGGCGAAGTGGAATTCGCTCTCTTATCTCTGATGAACTTCGTGTCCTCTCTGGCTTCACCATCCTTTTCTTCAGTTTGTACAGGTTCAAAAAGGCAGTTATTTTGGCCTTTGCAGCAATTTTCCTTTTGGCCCTATTTCTCCTCCTTTACATCTGATCTTGTTTTACTTCTTAAATCATAGGAATGCATTGTCTGTGTGAATGGCTTAACCAATAATGTCTCCAATGATACAGGCTTACTGTGGTGAGTAAATGAAGCATTGACCCAATAGTTGTCCGAATCAACAGTAGTTTAATGGCATTTATAAAAGGAGCCTGATGGCATTCCACATTAGAATGTAGAGGATGTCATCACATATGCATTAGAATAGAACATATGCTTCCCATTATATGATGCAATCAATAACATTCTCATAAATGTTATGTAAAATTCAAGCCATGCACAATGACTAAGTAAAAATAAGCAAACCAAATGCACATAACATTATCATCACCAACATTTTTTATAACATAACTATACACACTGAATAAATGTGGTACTATATACATAAACATTTTATAACAGTATACGGATTACAGCAGTTTTTTTTTCCATAACAACATTTTATTTGGTTTTACATATAAGCAATGAATATATCACAACAGCATTCACAGAGCAGTAATCATACAATATGAGTTTTAGCAAAAGCGACTCATGGGAGGGCCGGAGTGCAGGGAGCAAAAGTGTTAGAATGGCCGGTACTGATCATGGAATGTCCTGTCCTTTTCCGCCGGCGGGTTGTGGGGCGCTGGGTAGCTATGGTGTGAGGTCTTGGTTCAATACAGGGGGCTGCTTTGGAGCCATCTTGTTAACGGAGACCTCCTGGTGAGGGCCGGGAACCTGGCGGCATAGTCCATGAATGGGTCCCATATGTTTAAAGCTCTATTCAGGGAGCCTGCCCGAATTGCAGTGATTCTCTCGGCCACCACTATATCCCAGCATTTTGCCCACCAAAGTGCAACGGAGGGGCCCTCTTTATTTTTCCACACACGTGCCATTGCTATTTTTGCTGCTAGGAGTAGATGCGTGCATAGTCTGAGGATTTGGCCTGACATTGGGAGTGCTCCATCGCTCGTGTCACTAAGAAGGACGATTCCAGGGTCCCATGGGATGGTTAGGCCCGATATTTCCTTGATGTGTTTGAGTATTTCTTTCCAATAGATTTCCGCTTTCGGCCATGACCACACCATGTGTAGCAGAGATCCTGTAGCCGGACACCCACGCCAACAAGTTCCGGGAATGGTTGGGTTGGTCTTGTTGATTTGGGCGGGGGTTATATAGTAGCTGTAACAGAGTTTATAGCCCCCTTCTCTATTTGTGATGCATTGAGAGCTTTTGTGTAATCTGGGCCAGATTCTCCCCCATTCCTAGACTTCGATTTCTTTTCCCAGGTCCTTTTCCCATTCGATCATGTATCTTTCCTTTTTCGCGGGTTCTGCCCTGTCTAGGAGCCGATATAGGGTCGAGATTCTGCCCTTGCTTGTAGGGGTTGTTAATGATAGTTCTAAGGCTGTTAGTTATCTGGAGCATTTCTCCCTGGTTTCTCTGTTGGATATCCAGTGTCGGATTTGTGCGTAGTGGAATCTCTCCCCTTCGCCACACCGAATTTTTCTTTGCATCTTTCAAATGAGATAGGTGCTCCTGCCTCCAGGAAATCGCTGGTTTTATCTAAGCCACCTGCTATCCAGGGTTGGAAGCTATGGGCCGATAGACCTGGGGAGAAATCGGCATTATTCCAGATGGGAGTCAGAGGGCCTAGCGAGCCGCGAATGTGCCATTTCCGGGCAGCTTCCTTCCAGCAGCAGGCTGTCGATACTGTTGGCAGCAGCGGGCCACTATTTGCTTGTGGTTTTACGGGTGGAAGGTGTGGGAGGGATGATGGCGCTACCGGACACCAAGATTCTTCGATGTGTGTCCATCTCGGTTTATCTGTTTCTTGGGGCCATGTGAAGGCGTGAGAAAGTTGTGCTGCTAGGGTGTATCTAGCAAGATCCGGAACTCCCAAACCACCCTTTGGAATTCCTCTCATCATTATTCGTTTGGCTATACAAGGTTTTTTACCCCCCCCCCATACGAATGCTTAGATTTGCTTTTGCAGGGCTGCAATGGCTGGACCTGGAATGTTGATTGGGAGTGCTGTACAATGGTATAGCCATCTGGGGATCAGGTTCATTTTGATGGCTGTGATTCTACCAAACCATGATATTTCCTGTGGCTTCCACCTTTTGAGATCTTTTTGAAGATCTTTGATCAGTTGCGGGAAGTTGCATGAGTATAGGCGCAGTGGGTCGTTGGGGATGCGAACACCAAGGTAGTCGATTGGGCCTGATGACCATGGGATCGGCATTAGGGGGCAGAGATTGTCTTTTTCCTGTTTAGAGAGATTCACCGGTAATGCTACGGATTTGGATAAGTTTACCCTGAACCCTGATAGAATCCCGAATTCTGAAATTTCATCCCATATGGCACCTAGGGACGATTGCCAGGTTTGTTGCTGTTATTAGAACATCATCTGCGTATAGCGCAATTTTATATTCATGGCCTCCCACAGACAACCCACTTATGTTCGTACTTTGTCTAACTCTTGATGCAAAGGGCTCCATAGAGAGAGCGAAAATTAGGGGGGAGAGTGGACAACCCTGTCTAGTGCCACTGGATATGTGGATTTTGCTGGATCTTGTGCCGTTGACCCGCAACTGTGTGGTGGGGGAATGATAGTTAGCCATAACCTATGTGGTAAAGTTCGGCCCAAAGCCCATGTGTGTCAAGACTGCCCGTATGTAACCCCAATCAACCAAGTCAAAGGCCTTGTGTGCGTCTAAGGATATGGCAGCCATTCCTACCTTTAGTTTGTGGGCGCTCTCGATAATGTCGATCGTCCTTCTGATATTGTCATGGGTACTTCCCCCAGAGATGAATCCCGTTTGGTCTTGATCAATTAGGGTTGGTAGGGCTGGAGCAAGTCTATTGGCCAATACTTTGGCAAAAATCTTCCCGTCGATGTTTAGGAGTGAGATGGTTCGATACGAGACAGCTAGTTCGGGGTCTTTTCCCGGTTTGTGCAGCAGGATTGTGATGGATTCAGCCATCAAATCGGTTGTTGACTTCGAGGTGAGGAAAGAGTTAAATAGGGCCGACATCTGCGTTGCAAGACTTCTGGCGTACTTTTTGTAGAAATTAGCGGATAGACCGTCAGGGCCCGGTGCGGCTGATTTGAGCGATTTGATGGCGTCTATAATTTCTTCAGTAGAGATGGGTAGTTCTAGGGAGTCCAACAGGGTAGTGTCCCGGGAGGGCATGGTGCTTAAATAGTCTGCTAGTTTATCTAGTGCAGTGGGTTCTCCGGACATGATTGATTTGTGGTGCTTCAGTAGTTCATCGATTTTCTCTGAGTCAGAGTAAAGCATTTGTCCATTCTCCCTTCTTAGTTTTAAAATGTTGTTTCGGGTGCAGCCTTTTTTCAGTTTCTGTGCTAGGATCTTGTTTGCTTTGTTCCCTTTGCTGTAGTAGAATTGCTTTGTAAATGCTAATGTACTCGCTGTGCAGTCGGCACAGTGCATCTCCAGCGCTATTTTTGCTTTCCTCAGGGCTCTCTCTGTTTTCCTCGAGTTGCGTGATTTCAGTTCAGTCTCTAGTTGTTTTACTTTTCCTTCCAGCTTGGCAGCCATGATGTTCGAAACTCTTCTCTGTTCTGCTCCAGCGCTAATTAAGGTGCCCCTGACGACCGCTTTCAAGGCATCCCAGATAACGTTGATGGAAGCGTGCTCTGTTGTGTTTTCTTTGAAATAATTAGAGATTGTTTCTTCGGTTTCCGTTCGGATTCATTCGTCTAATAATAATGAATCGTTGAGTTTCCAGTGCCTTTGAATGGGTTGTTTTTGGCCTGAGATCACCAGATTGGCTGAAACTGGGACATGGTCCGATATCATGCAAGTGTGGATTTCGGCGTTGTTAAGGCAAGGGAACAGGAACCCTGATAGGAGTATGAGATCAGTTCTTGAGAAGCCTTTATGCACGCATGAGTAATGAGTGTAGTCCCTTGCGGTGCTATTGAATAGCCTCCATGCATCAACAGATTCGGTTTCTCTTAGCAATTTGGCTAACGCTAGTGCTTGTACGAAATCTGCATTCGTAGGGGGCAGAGCTTTATCTAATTGTGGGTCTGGCATGCAGTTGAAATCACCACTTGTGATCAGATGGCCTTCACGGAAGGCTAGAATGGTCGGAATTAGCTTTGCGATGAAGTTGGCCTGAGATGCATTGGGGCCGTAAACTGAGACGATGGTGATAGGAAGTTCTTCAAACAGGCCCTTTAGAAGAAAGAAGCGGCCTTCTGGATCTCTTTTTATGGTGATTTTTGATAGTGTGACTTTGTCGCTTAATAGGATTGCAACTCCTCTCTTCTTCTGTCCGGGGGAGGCAAAGTATGTTCTGTGTTTATATCTATTGAACCTTACTCGGGATTCGTCCCCCTTTAATAGGTGAGTTTCTTGGAGCATTACGATGTCGCCTGATAACTGACCCATCCTGTGTTCTATTGATTTAGGCTTTCTTGGCGAATTCAGACCCTGGACATTCCATGTGAGTATCACTATTTCACTTGTATCGGTCATTGATAAACAATTTAGGATCTGGTGTGTCGTTGGTCTTGCTCTCGCTCCTAGGCCCAGAGTTTGCTAGTGGAGATAGCTTGCTGTGTTGGTCTGGTGAAAGCTTAGTTGCAGGTGCGATATGCTGTGAGAATGATTGTGAGGCCAGAACCTGAGGGGTTCGGAATGTTCCTCTCCAGGCTGGCTGCCATAATGGTTTATCTCCTCCCTTCCCCCCTCCCCCCCAACTTGAACTGGAAGTAGAACCATTGTCCTGCTGCCACTGGGGAACTGGTGGCACCAAGGCGCCTAACGATGGCCAACTGGGCCGCTGATCTGAATTCTTTTGGAGCTCATCCTGGCTCGCACACTGTTGGCGTAAATGAGAGTTAATGATTCTGGAGGCTTTCTCCCCATGAGATGGGATTGCTAGGACTCGTGTAAATTCTCGTCAGGTTGGTCATCCCAGCGAGGTGTCTTTCTTAGGGGGACCCCGGAGTCTTCGTCTTCTTCCGGCTTTTGACCATTCTCCTGTGGGAGGTTTTTCCCGAGGGGGTTGGGACGGTTCTTCTCATTCCGACTCCCTGTCAGATTTTCGAAGGCCCATGAATTTATCCGCCTCTTTAGGCGTGTGAATTTGCTTCAGGGCTCCTTCCCATTTAAACTTGACTGATGTTGGGAAACCCCACTGATACGGGATCTTTTTGTCACGTAGCCACTCCGTTAGAGGTCGCATGATTTTCCGCTTTTGTAACGTGGAGTGAGATTGTGGAGCCCTGGAATGTGATCTGGCGCATTTGCCTCGCCTCGCGCATAATTTCTTCCTTCATTTGAAAGAAATGGATTCTGACTAGAACATCCGGTGGAAATGTGGATTGCCTTCTTGGGGAGGTCCTGTGCACCCGATCCAGCTCCAGGGGTGCGCTGTCTGGAAGTGTAATTATAGATCTGAGAAGATTTGAGACATAGCTTTTCAATTCTGTATCTGGGACGGAGGATGGTATTCCTCGTAAGCGGATGTTATTCCTCCGAGAGCGATTCTCTGCGTCCTCCTGTTTTGCCTCTAGGAGGTTACATCTTGCTTCTAAGGCCACAATCCTGTCCCTCTCCTGCTCGGTTTCAAATTTTTGGTCGCAGACCTCTGCTTCGAGCTCGGCCGTTCGGTGTTCTACTTCTCCCATTCGCCCGTCTAGAGAGTTGATTTTCTTAGTGACCTCTTCTGTGCTTTTTTGGATTTCTTTCATCAGGCCTGATAGTATATCTTGCAGGTCGGCTTTAGTGACTGATTGAGATGGGCCTTGGGTTGCTGCCGTTGCTGCAGCCACGGAGATGTTGGTAGGATCTTCCGGTGGGTCCCCCTTTCTGGATCTCTCCGTAGTAGTGTTTGCTAATAGGGAGGCAATGTCCGCTTGCTTAGAGGGCTTGCTGTTTCTTGACATCTTGCCGGGTCACTGTGGCAAGATTTGCTACGTGGGGTTATTGCTAGTATACCACGAGGGGAGAGTGCGGCGGACCCCGACGTGCCGCAGGAAGGGACCCAAGGACCTGAGAAGGAGCGGTGGAGGGGAATGAGGCCGCGGCTAGGCGGGAGATGCCCCTCTTGTTATGTGTTGTTCGGGGGAGCTGTTAATAATGAAACAGGTGAGAAGTCCACCCCTCTCCTCACCTTAAAGATGTTGGTGCTGTTCTGCTGTGTATTTCCGAGGGGTATGAGGACTCTGTGTCGACCCGCAAGTTTGCGGCTTTACAGGCCCACTGATATATGATCCGGGAGATCTGTGCTGGCATAGATTCACTGCGTGTCGAGGAGCGCCGGGCTGAGGGTTTGGGTGCAGTCCGGACATGGCTTTCGGGGCAAGGCGGGAAAAGCGTAGTGGTGGATACCTCTGGCCGGGCGTGGAGATTAGACTGGTAGAGGGGCAGTCGTCGCCGGAGTGGTCGCTGGGGGTAAGCTGGTTAGATGTTCTCCGCTTGCCATTTCCCCACTTCCCGGAGGAGGAGCAGCTCCGTCCCAGTCGACCGCAGCCAGTAGCCCCCGCGCGGGATAGAAGGGAGGCAGTGGGGATGAGGGCCGGGGCCGAAACAGCTTCTGGTAAGGTTGGCTCAGTTCTATGCCGGCCCACAGTCTTGCGTGCAATGGTCTGCTTCCGGAGTTGTGCGGGATGATTGGGGTTGAACCAGCTTCAGGGTATGAGAAAGCTGGAGTCAGTGCGGGCTGGAGAGCTGTGTGCGTTAGGCGGCTTTGTTTGCTTAAGTGTGCCCGCCCCACCCGTGCACGGAGGGACTCCTCTGTTTGAGCTCCGCGGCCGCCATCTTGGATACGAGCGGGGACCCGTGTGAAAGAGATAACTTGCCGAAACTTCACATTCCGGCCATGGCGCGGGGTCCCACTCGGTAGACAGCTGCTGGCGGTATTCAACAGTCGCTTTAGTTTCACTCCATAACAGGGACTGCAAACAGCGCTTTGTAGATGCGACGCGGTGGGCCTTTCAGGAGCTACTAAGAAGCCATTCCACTCGTGGTGGCTCCGAGCCACGCCCCCCCGATTACAGCAGTTTTAAAGAACTCCTTCTGCAAAACTTCATGACAATCTTTTATTATCTGTACACCACATAATCATCATACTTAGCCAGCCTTCTTCTCACCTGGCCAGCTGTTTTTATGTCTCCACTCGTACTTCTGGTGTCACTCGCTAGCAACTCCTTTAACATGGTACTTTGTCTTTCTCCCTCATATTGACTCATATGCTCTCCTTGCATTTGACACCTGGTTCCTGACTTCTCGCTCTCCGTGCCCCCTCTTTTATACTATTCATCCTCTCCATTTCCTAACATACTATTTTCAACTTTTTCTGAAAATTGTTCTGTAATTTCAGGGTTCCTCACAAAAGGCACACACTCCATACTCCACCTTAACCTGTCACATGTCACTACATATCTTTTGCCCACTCTCATTACGACAATAGGCTCATATTACCTTGAGCATAATACCTTTGGGCACATTAAAAGGTTTCTTCACCCTTACAACATCCCCTAAATTTACCGGACAGCCATTCTTTTCTTCTTCCGTAAACCTCTTCTCTTCATCCTCTGACATCCAATGGGGACATGCAGAGAAACGCATTTATCTGCCCCTCATTTTTTCAAAAGGGTATACCCCTGTCACCACATGGGGTGTCTTTCTGTATGGCACCATCATTTCTTGAACACACTCCTTCTATCGCATATTACAAGCATGAGCCAACAGAATAATTTCTTTGATTATGCCATTAATGTGTTCTACTAATCCATTTGCTCTTAGATTATATAATGCAGACTGATGATTTTCAATATCATGAGAAATTAAACAGTTTTGCATTTCTGATGAGACATTGTACCCCATTAACCGATATAATAATTTTTGGATAGCCTTCTCTCAGAAATAATCTTTCCATATAATCTATTACACTTCTCGTTGTAATGTTTTCTACACATTCTTCTTCAAACCACTGTGAAGTATAATGTACTACTACCAAACCAGTTTTCTTGACCTAATAAACTAACAGGTCCCATGAAGTAAATTGCAACCCTTTCCCATACATGCTGTGCTATATCTACCCTAGCCATTTCAATGCTCTGAGTCTTCAATGAGTTCTCACTCATGCTATTTGGGACGCATGACCCTACCTCTTCATCAATCATGGCACCCATACCCAGCCATCAGAACCTTGCCCTTAGCCTCCATTTGGTCAAACATTTCCCCATGTGGCCACTGTGAGCTTTTTTTCTCCTTTTGCAAGTTCCTTTCTCAATGCAGTGGGAGGTATCAATCTCCCCCCCTCACCAATCCAAGAGCAGAAGTGCTCCGTTAATCCCTTACTCAGTGGTGGAAGTGCATGAAAAAGAAGCAGTAGAACTATGTTGCCTGCTGGTCTGCCCCCTCCCACACACACTACAAACCCCATACCTGGGTCACACCTTACCTCCATTCCACCCCCACTACTGTGTAAAGGCTGAAAGAAACATGGTGAAAGAAAATGTAAAATCATTTTAAATGACCCCCATTACTTATGTCATTGTCCTCAACAGCCTACAGCGTTATCTACTATGAAGGCATCATGAAGTACGGCACAGACTTCAAATTCAAACAAACACTTTTATTTAACTTAGCTGTCAGAATGGTTATATGCCTAGCTTGCTCTATGCTAAGGTGGGATTTCCATACCTCAATAAAAATAAGGAAATTCTGAGTCAAAGAGTTCAACTTGGGAATCTGTCTCTGTCCAAATACCTATGCTTGCCCTCACAACCATATCTGTAAAATGTGTAAGCATGTCAGTAACCAAAAGAAAACAGTGTTCAACACAAAGGTCTGAGCATCTTCCTGCTCACATCTTCCTTTCAGCACCATTCCCCAAGTGTAAAGCAGTTCCACAAAAAGTCTTAAAGTTACCTTCTTTGAATTGAAAAGGATATGGTTTTAACCAATAGTAGGGGTTCCCTTCCCCAAGTTCCAAGTCACAAAACACAATAGAACCTTGAGACTCCGTCCTCACTTTAGCAAATGTCTCAGATCTCAAGGATTTCCTTCCCCGAAATATAATGTGGTTAAACAACACAGTTCAAACAAAAATATCCTTGCCTTCTTTATTTTTATGTTTCACAGTTCTGTTATTCTCATTTTCAAATTTTTGGTTTAATAGCTTGTAGCTTTCACATGCGTTAGAATTGATATTTCTTTCTGTTGTTTAAGTTTAAAGTTCCATTATAAATCAAACTTCAAGTTTTGTTTACTTATCCTTATTTGGAGCACAACACATAGTAGTTAGCTTGCTCTTTAAAGTTATATCCACTTTGGAACTCAGCATATAACGGTTTGCTTGAATTTAGGATCCTGTTTTCCTCTTTAGGTTCAAACAGGTCTTTATTCTGTTAGTTCACAAAGTTTTAATTCAGTTCGGTATTCAATAATTGTGGATTTCAGACAGAACTTATTTTCCCATTGTTTGTTGTTCAACAATTATTCTGTTAAGTATTTCTTTGTTTTGCTTTAAATGTTCATTGTTTGTTCATTCTGTTTTAAACGTTTAATACTTGTTCATTCGGCTTTAAATGTTTAATGTTTGCTTGTTTCCGTTTAAAGGTTCGATATTTGTTCCTTTTATTTAAATAGATAGCCCTTTGTTCAGAGACCTTTGAAAATGTGTTTCATGCCACACGCGACCATTCCGGTACCAAGTTTTCCTAGTAATTGAAAAAGTGAAAGAGCGTAGACTTTCGAAAACATGCTCGTTTGAGGCATGTGACCACTCCGCTAATATATATTCATTATTCACAAAGTTCACACACTTGCACACTCGGTTTCTCACCAAAAACTCACTGGTCTCTCCGACAGTTCTCACTGCAGCTTGGAGCACATGGTCTCCAATGTCCAGGGCCAGACTCCCACCTTCTGCCCCTCAAGGACTCTTGTGTGGGCTTCTACCAACTTCGATTACTTCCTTTATTTTATAATAAGGTGAGCACATCTTTTCCCCCCACCATCCATCCTTGTTCCATGTTCCTTAAGGCAACCCCCATTTCTACATCATTTTTAATTTCTTCTACTCAAACAGATCTCGTGAATGCATTGTTTGCAGATGTTTCCACTTGTGCAATCCATTCCTCACATACATCCATGTCCTCATGCTTACCATCCATAGGCACTCTAGATAAACAATTTACCACTGGGTTACTTCAACCAGGAATATGTTCCACAACGGAATTGTAACCATTCATTGCCACCAACCACCTTGCAATTCTCGGTGTTTGCCAAACCTGTATAGAATAAATGTATCAAGGGTTTGTGATCACTCCTGATTTTGTATGGAATGCTCCAAAGAAAAGTCTTAAAATACTTGGACACCGAGCAACACGCTAGACTTCCTATTTCTATTGTAGAGTACCTCACCTCAGTTTCTCTTAAACTCCTAGATATAAAATCTATATGTACTTCCACACTCCTACGAACCTGACTGAGAACAGAAGCCAGACCTCCTGCACATGCATCCGCCGTTACAATTGTTTTGGCTGCATGGTCAAACTTATATAACATAGGTATGTTCGCAATTTCCTCTTTCATCCTCCTAAAACGTTCTCTTCTTCCTCACACCACCCAAAAACTCTTTTCACTTTTAAGCAATCTCGCATAATTGCACACTTTGCAGCAAAGTTCTGTGCAAATTTCGCATAGTTTTCAATTAAACCTAAGAATGTTCTCAAATCATCCTTATTCTCTGGCAACATTACCTTTATTATGGCATCAACCATCTCTGATCGACTTTCCAATCCCTCCTTTGTCAACACATGGCCTAAGTACGACACCTGATGTACTTTCAACGGGCACATTTCCTTCTTAACTGCAAACCCTGCTTCCTCCAACCTCTGCAATGCTTCATATACTCGCATTTCATGCTCTGTCAAATTTTTAGTGCCTACCAAAATATCATCCTGGAAACATTTGATTCCAGGAACATCCCCCAAAAGATCCTCCGTGACCTTCTGAAATGCGCAGATGCCAATGCAAATCCAAATGGCATTCTCTTGAACATATATTATATGCCCCCATAAGAGTAATAAATGCCGTCAAAGCCCAGGGCGAAGGATGTAAATCCACCTGATGGGATGCTGATGAGAGGTCAAGGGTACTGTACCACCCCGCCTCCACCATAGTTGTTAACATTTCATTGACCTTTGTTAATTGATACCTGTTTACCCAAATATTCTGGTTTGTGTCGCTCAAATGCACACATAAATCATGCAACTCTTCTCTCACCCCTTCTCTCGCCTGCATTGTCAAATTCCTAACTTTATGCACACACGGCACCGCCTGTGCTGACAATTGAATCTTGTGACAATAATCCTGCAATTTTCCTATACCTTTGCGAAACACACTTCTAAATTTTGATGCCACATCCTGTGCAAAGATGTCAGACTCATGCACACCAATTGTTCTCACGTGATGCTCCTTTCTCAGGTGTAAATCTATTCCTAGCTTGACCTGATGTTTCCATCCAAGTAGACAATCACCTTTGGCCACAGTATAGACTTTTGCACATATTTTCGTTGTGCCAAATATAATCATGCCCCACTTAAAACCCTTCACCTCAATTCTACCTCCCCATATGCTTTAGGCCTTATATAACTACTGTGCAAATCTCCTTATATTTCTCTTCTGGTATTATGGTATATGAAGAATCGGAATCTGCTAGTGTTTTATTGCACACCCTGCCACAGTTATCTCCACTTCAGGTGGTATATATTACCCTACCTCATTATCCTCTACCTCCCCAACAATGTGTCCCAATGTGTTTGCCCATTCCACTCTTTCTACCCCACATATTTTAGCCCTTTGTCATTTTCAAGCATTTTGTTAGTTATGCACAACCTTGCGAAATCGGTCATTGTGCCATATTTTCTACACTTCACTCTGATGTCTGGACATTCTTTCACATCCACAGCACGCTTCTTCAGTCCACATGTCATACATTGGCCTTCATGCATTTCCTGTGGTTCTACCTGCCCACTATTAGCTACCGTCCCAATATTATTCATCTTCCTTACAATGCATGCTTTCCCTTCCACGGTTCTAGACTCTGTCACTCTCTACCTCTTTCACAACCTGCTCACTCTCCTTACTCCCCTTACCATTAACTTCCTTCAAGCATTTTCTAGTTAATTCCATAGCCTTTACAATAATCAATCCCTCTTGCAATGATTTTTTCTAGGATTTGCAGTGTGCCTCATCCGTTGGTCACAAATGTATTAATCTTCCCTCTCTGTGAACTCACACAGCACCAGCAATCGCCTTAGATCAGCTATGAATGCATCCACAGATTCACCAACATTTTGGTTCCTTGAGAACATGTATATTTCCAACACAATACTTATCTGTTTGCCAAACTGTGCATCTAGTTTCTTCATCGCCTTCCCATATAATCCACCACCCTCACCTCTGCCATCTGTACACCATCCTTCACATCAGGTAACTTCTTTATTATCCTGTCCACTTCTGCCCCAACACCACATTAAAGTAGAACATTTAATTTGTCAGAAAATCTCTCCCCTTCTGATGCTATAAAATAAAACTTGAATGCATCTTTCCGTCCTCCCATAGTACTGGAGGCACCCCTGGAGTGGCCAATCTAGATTTTGCATCCTCCCACACAATATAGTACACCTCTCCTCCAGATATTTCCTGTAATCAGAAAGAAATTAGAAGTCACTGCTCTCAATTATTGTTCACATACTCCTTCCTCTGGAACTAACTGTCCGATAGCTACAACAGCGTGATGAGCTTCTCTGGTGCAAGTATGCTCAGTTTATTTAAATGTCTTCAAATACTGTGGATTCCTTACACCAAAACTACTTTTAAGATGGACACTGCGTGTACTCAATATTTCTTGAGCTCATAATGTTGTGTGTGAATTGTCCCAGTCTCACTGTCTGACATCCTGTTGGTGGCCGCTCATTCATCCGACCATGTTAGGCACGCCTCCAGCACTGCCCGGCCCTCCTCCTGCACATACGCTATGAGCGGCTCCACCTTTCCAACACCGGGGAGGCAGTCGACGCTCCGTCACCAAGATCACAGCATTACTTGCATGCTTGTCTGCAGCCTGTGGACCACTGTACAAGATCTCCACACCACCACCTGCCCAAATGTCTCACCCTCCACCACGCTATGCCTTCTCCTTAGCTGGCACACAGTGAAGACACTGGGCCTCATTACAAGTTGGGTGGTATTCCAGCAGTAAATCTGCTGGAACACCACCCAACTGAATTAACGTTACCGCCACTTGGTCCGCAAAAATCGGTGGAAAATCGCTGCAATGGTAATGCCACCATTTTGCTGATCTTTTGGTGGAGAGTTGGAGGATTCACCTCCAGTATGATGCTGGAGGTAATCCTCCACTCCATGGCCATAGTCGTAGTATGGCGGAGCAGGAAAATTTGTGGTAATTCCATTACCGCCAATTTCTTCCTGCTCCGCCATACTTGTAATGGGGCCCACTGTTTGGTCACTCCAGCGTTACAGTACCGGCAACATGGCATCCCCTGCTGGATCCTTTTCAGGTAGACACCAGCCACTCGCTGCACCATGCCTTTCTCCGAACCTGCAGTTTGTCCACTGCCCTCTATTTGATAGGTCGCCTGGGTCCGGACACTGCTTCACCGCCATCCGTGTAATGAGGCCCTATGAGTCCTTGCTGATTCCTCACATAGGACTTTGATGTCGGATCCAGCAGGCGCTGCTGCCCACATTTCAGGTGGTCGCATCTGTTCTCAGTATGGCAGGGCTGAGCTTCTCCGGCTCTCTGCCTGGTTGCAGAGAGCAGCACTCCATGGCATCCACACTCCTCAGTGGTCCATGCAGCTGCATGGGACTGCAGCCCGGCTATGCCTTGTTAGGAAAGATTTCATAATTGTAGGTAATTTTCCTTCCATGTGGCAACCCCCAAACTTTTTGCTGTTGTTTTACACCCTGATCGAGATTTCTGCCAGAGAAGCGCAGCCTTCCGCTGCACTCCTCTGGGCTTTCGCTCAATTCATACGGGGAAACTGACATGCCCTTAAGACAGTCAGTACCAGGAGACTTTGTTTTCCTTAGTCCTTTCCTCATGTTGCAGCTTTTGAGCAACATGAAACAAGAGTGCACCGTAACATTACCGCGCTCTTGGGTCTCTAGTCATTACAAGGCCCTAGAAACTCTCGCTGGACTTATCATGAAATGTCCAAGTGTGTCATGGATGGGACCTGTGGCAGCTATCGTTTCTTTGTGTTTTGAACCCCTTTTTTCCATGTTAACCACGCTTCCCGTGTTTGGCCCAAATGGGTGGCCTGGCCTCCAAAATGGCCATGCCACGAGGTTCTTTGTCCTGTCCGCTGACCTTCTTGCCCCTTCACCTTCCCCCAGGTCGAGCCGACCCGGGGAAATCCCTATTTGGTCATGCACTTTCCCGTGAAACACAACGCTTTCGCGGGCTTCTGCATGCCTTGTGTGTGCCTCCAGGATGTGGGCTGGGATGTCTGTTCCCAATACACATCCTGGGTGCCAGAGAGTCTAGAGTGTCCTGAATGCCTGGGACCACCGTGGTCCGTGATAGGTCCACGTATGGTGTGAGTGTTTGTGAGCGGATCTCCCATTGGGCCATCTCCGTTTTGACGCGAAGGGAACTTTGGATAAGAGGAGGCTGAAAACACTGCTACCATGTCGATCTCCTGAGTTCTCACGAACAAAGGATAAGGAGCCAAGTATCCTGCAACTAAGAAGCTGAGTCGAGGAATCGCTGGTGACCCGCTGAAGGTTTGGCACCCTGCACTGCTGTCGTCCTGCGAGACCACTCAGCCTCTGATCGAACGAGAAGGTCTGCAAAGGCGCTTCGATCCTTTAGAATAGTGGGAACAACTATTCTTGGCATCTTCACCAAATCCTGTACGTAAGCCTTTGGAAGCGTCCCTGGGCCATCCAGTGGACTGACCAGCCTACACAGGAACCTTGCTCTGTCACCGCCGTCTGGCTTACTGCTAATCCTGTGTCCTCGGCACTCTCACACGATTCGTACACTTGGCGTTCCCAGGTCTGAAGTGAGACGTGTGCTTTGGGACCGGAATACACGTGGTTGCCAAGTTGCCCTGCTGTGGTAACAAACCTGTGCGTGTTCGCTGCATAAGGTACAACCTCGACCCCGACTCATGCTGTCGCAGAATCTACACGGCGTCGAGACGTTCCTCTGATTGCACCTGAACCCGCCAGTACCGAAACGGAACCGGAGAAGCCTGGGTCTGCCTACATCGGGGACCAGTGAGAAGTCAATACCCTAACCGGTCGCCCTCCCGCAGGAGCCTGTGGCTTTCCATCGCTGTTGTAAACAGCAAACCCTTTTCCGCACTCCCGCCCTGCTTCTGCCCACAAGTGGAGGCCACACTTGAGTAGCGGGGATCTGTTCATCATCATTTTGTTCACCTCTCTGAACTGCCTAATTTCCCTGAAGAGACTCCCCTTGGCCCATTGGCACCCGCGTATGCAGGTACTTTTGAGCACAAGGCTCCACTCTTCGTAGGGCTCGGACTTCCTTCTAGTTAGATGGCCTCTAATGTCGAACTGGGTCTAACGATTACTTGCACTGCCTGTTTTCCTCCCCATCTAGGTGGTCTGCATATTTCGTGCTTCTAATTCTTTAGACCCCTTGGTCTTGTATATATATATTGTATGGATTGTGATGTGTTGGTTTACTGGAGTTTTACCGTGATTCTTTACTGTGGTCGATGTTACAAAGGCCTTGTAATAAATGTGTCTATGTTTTTAATATAACACCTGTCTGGAGTAATTTGTAAGCCTCCTTGCTTTGTGTGCTCACTGCGGGCTTTCAGTCACCCTCACCCCTCTTGAGACCTAGTCTTGACCGCCGCCATCGCTACCCTGATTGGTCTGGCTTGTCCAGAGGTTACCCTGTTCCAAGAAACTAGGCTGGTCTTCTGAACCTCTGCCCCCTCCAGGACAGAGTTCAGAAATCCATCTTAACAAATTGGTGTACACCGGTGGGGTAGGACTGAAGGTACCCAGTGTTGCACACGAGTGAAGGCATTTCAAGTTATTCCTACCAGGACACGTAGTGAATTGTCGTAGTATAACTTTTTAAAGGCCATAGGCCTATCTAACAGTATGGAAACAAGTACCTTGTTAACTTTAAATGCTTCTAAATCCGAAACATTGAAAAAGATGTGTGCTGAAAGAGGTGTCTCCTCACAAGGCACAAAAATGGAAATGATCCAAAGAATCATGGCGTGGCAAGAAGCTCAGCTTAGCGCTATAGCTTCAGAGGACAGTGCAGAAGGAGGTGGGGCTGCTCTCACTGGTAGAACTGACATTCTGCCGCTGCACTGGTCCACCGCGACCATGAGGACAGGGAGGATGAAATGTCCAATGTTGATGGGGAGGCCATACTTGAATTCAAGAAGCAAGATCTGCTGTTTAGGCAGAAGGAGCTTGATTTCAATATGGCCAAACTAAAAATCGATCAGGCAGAAAAACCGAAAAAGACAGGGATCACCAGTTGGAACTGGCCAAGCTTCAAGTTGCCAATGGATCCAAGGGTCCTGGACACGGGTCTGGGGCCTCCTCTCATCCAAGGTTTCCAAAAGATCTGCTCAGTGTGTATGAGGAAAAGAATGACATTATGGACTGGCTGAATACATTTGAGTATGCATGTGAAGTTCAACAAGTTGACAATGCTGATAAAATTGCCTGGCTACTTAGCAGACTGCCCCATTCTGGCTGCAGTGCCATTATGGAAATGTCGAAGGCTGAGCAAGCAGATTTTGCAATGTTGAAGCAAACTCTCATTTTAAAGTGTGGATTGACTCCTGCCCAATATTTAAAACAATTCCGAGAGTATAAGAAAAAAGAAGGTGGTACTTGGGTATCTTATGTAACTGAATCCTTAAAAAACTTGACTGGACGGTTCGAAGGTTATAAGGTTTCTACCTTTCAAGTTATGATAAGTCTAGTCATGCTGGAACATATTTTTGCATCTTCTTCCCCTGAGCTTAAACAGCATTTGGCAGATTCTAACGAGATAGATCCAAAGAAGCTTGCCATTGCAGCAGATTTGTGGGTGTCACATCGAGTGTCCCATAAGGACAAGACTCATCCTGGTAAGTAGGAGGAAGGGAAAAAGTCCAAAGATAAGGAGGGTGGGGAAACTGATAAATCTTCTTCCCAAAGGGGCCACAAAAAGAAAAATAAGGCTAAGACACAAGAGAATTCACAGGGTAGTGGAGGTCAGCCTCCAAAACAGAACTCTAGTTATAATAAGCCTCCCTATGTAAACAGACCCAATGGATCTTGTTTAGCTTGTGGAGCAACTGACCACATGAAGGGGGATCCCAGATGTAAGGTCAAAACCTTGGGGGTCCACTCTGCTAAACTGGCCTTCTCCTCCTACGAGGAGGAAGAGATTACCAGAGCATCCTTCTCCTCAGACGCCTTCCCCAGTGGGATAGAAGCTGAGGTAGTTTTAGTTTCCCTGGGTTCCTGGGAGCCTAAAGTCACAGAGGCTTATGCTAGGATTCCAGATAACACCAAGCACTACTTTAAGGACAGTGTGCTGATCAATGGAGTAGATACTCCAGCTCTTAGGGATAGTGTGTGCAGTTGTACTGTAGTGGATTCTACCTTGGTAGACTCAGAGGAAGTTGCCAGAGCTACTCTGATGCCCACTAAGTTGGCTGACGGCCCACCTCTCATGTTCCCAGTAATACCTGTAAATCTTACTATCAATGGTAGAGCAGTCAGGATTCCAGTGAGCATTCAGAGAAGCGTTCCAAGGAAAGTTCTTGTAGGGAAATGAACTCAGAGCTTTAGGGCTCGTGGGAGACACTGCTGACAGACCCTGCACAAGGTCTCAAACAAGGGCAGCACTGACCAAGATCAGTGAGCTGCCTCAGCCAAAGGGGAAACCCAAAGCTAAAGGAGTCAGAAAACCAAAACGAGGGAAAGAAAATATTCCCCCGAAATCACCTACCACTGCGGTGGAGGAAGTTGGTCAATCACCCGGACCTGACGAGGAGGCGGTGATACCTGGAGTATTTGACCCCAATGACCATCCTGAACTAAACGACTTGTTAGTAGAAGGTGGTCCTGACAGGGAAGAATTCAGTAAAGGCCAACGTGAGTGCCCATCTCTGAAAGGCCTAAGGAGACAGGCCTGCTCCCAGCTTGAGGGTGAACCTCCTGGGAAGCATCGGATTTATTGGGAAGGTGGACTTCTGTACAGTGAGCCCACAGAGTCTACAGAAGGAGACCACAGGAGGTTGGTGGTTCCCCTTGCTGTAAGACCCTTCCTCCTGCAGTTGGCGCATGAAGTGCCCCTTGCTGGTCACCTTGGTATTAAGAGGACCAAGCAAAAGTTATCCATGCACTTCTACTGGCCCAAGATGGGGGTGCAAGTAGAAAGTCACTGCCGGAGTTGTGCCTCCTGCCAGTTATCTGGTAAGAGTGGCTCAACAATCCAAGCTCCATTGGTACCCCTCCCAGTTGTGGGAATACCATTCGAATGGGTAGGGATCGACATCGTTGGTCCCCTTGACCTGGAAACATCCTCAGGCAATAGGTTTATCCTGGTGCTGGTCGACCATGCTACCAGATATCCTGAGGCCCTCCCATTAAAAACTGTAACTGCCAAGTCAGTTGCAAAATCGTTACTTGGCATCTTTACTAGGGTTGGCTTCCCCAAGGAAGTTGTGTCTGACAGAGGCAGCAACTTTATGTCGAAGTATATGCAGGCTATGTGGAAAGAATGTGGGGTCACCTACAAGTTCTCATCCGCATACCACCCCCAGACCAATGGTCTGGTGGAACGGTTTAACAGGACCTTAAAAAGTTTGTTTGGGGCTCTGGAAGAACCTCAAAGAAGAAAATGGGATCTTCTTTTACCATGCTTACTGTTTGCCTACCGAGAGGTACCACAGGAAGGTGTTGGCTTCAGCCCCTTCGAACTTCTGTTTGGTCACCCGGTACGTGGACCCTTAGCCAAAGTCAAAGAGGGATGGGAGATGCCCACTCCCCCTAATACTACCAACGTAGTAGACTATGTGTTAGTGCTCAGAAAACGGATGGTACTCCTGATGGGTCTGGCTAGTGATAAATTGAAGGCAGGACAAGCACTGGTGAAACATTGGTATGACCAGAAGGCTTCCCTCATCAACTTTGCACCTGGTCAACAAGTCCTGATCATGAATCCCATAAGGCCTAGAGCTTTACAGGATAAACGGTCTGGCCCTTACACAGTGGTGGAGCCCCTGGGTGAAGTTAACTATTTAGTGGACCTTGGAAGGCCTGGACAGGCCCCAAAAGTGTTCCATGTAAATAGGCTGAAGGCTTTCGTCCTAAGAGTCGAAATCGCAGCACTGCTAATGGCTTCAGATGTTGAGGAAGAGGAGTCTGAACCTCTCCCCGACCTGTTCCAAAGCGGTCCTTCAGATAGCTCCTTTGAGGGTGTCCGAGTGGCCCCTCATCTGACTTCTGATCAGCAGGCGGAGGTGAAAAGGTTGCTTAGGCAATTCCCCCCCTGTTTTCGCAGTCCCCTGGTTTGACACCTTGGGGCAAACATAACATAGACACAGGAGACAGTGTACCTACCAAAAGTAGAGGATACAGGATGTCAGACAAAGTATGGTCTTACATTAAGACAGAGGTCAACAAAATGTTAGATCTTGGGGTGATTGAACCCTCTAGTAGTCCTTGGTCCAGCCCTGTGGTTTTGGTTCCAAAGGAAGGTACTTCTGAATTGACGTTCTGCGTGGATTACAGGGCTCTGAATGCTGTCACCAAGACAGATGCACACCCCTTGCCTCGAACAGATGAGCTGGTGGATACCGTGGGTGCCTCCAAGTATATCAGCCCGTTTGACCTCACTGCAGGCTATTGGCAAATAGCCCTAGCAGAACATGCCAAGGAGAAGACAGCGTTCTCAACACCAGACGGTCTTTACCAGTTCAGGGTAATGCCGTTTGGGTTGAAGAATGCACCTGCCACTTTCCAGAGGCTTGTGAATCATGTGTTAAACGGGTTGGATGAATTCTGTCTTGCATATCTGGATGATATAGCAGTTTTCAGTCCCACCTGGGAAGACCATGTGAAACACCAAGGATTGTGCTACAGGCTCTTCATAAAGCACACTTGACCATAAAGGCTAGTAAATGCCAGATTGGACAAGGCTCCGTGGTTTACCTTGGACATGAAGTAGGTGGAGGGAGGATACAGCCTCTACCCAGTAAAGTACAAGCAGTACAAGACTGGCCTACCCCCACTACACAGACCCAAGTGAGAGCCTTCTTAGGACTCACGGGGTATTAGCGCAACTTCATGGCAGACTATGGTACCATAGCTACCCCTCTGACTGCTCTCACCACTCTGAAGAAACCCAAGAAGGTTACTTGGACCGACGAGTGTGAGAAGGCCTTCAATGGCTTAAAAGACTCCTTGTGCCAGGCCCCTGTTCTCAGGGCCCCTGATTACCAAAGACCTTTTATTGTGCAGACAGATGCCTCTGACACTGGGATAGGAGCTGTACTATCACAAGTAGATGTGAAGGGTAAGGAACACCCTATTGGTTTCATTAGTCGACAGTTTAAGGACAGAGAGCTCAGATGGTCCACAGTAGAGAAAGAATGTTTCTCTGTTGTGTGGGCCCTACGGAAGCTGAGGTCCTACCTCTATGGGACCCACTTCACTGTGCAAACTGACCATAAGCCCTTAAAGTGGCTAATGAATATGAGGGGAGAGAATCCAAAGTTACTTAGGTGGTCCATAAGTCTGCAAGGCTTTGACTTCACTATTGAGCATAGGCCAGGTGTCCAACATAGCAATGCTGATGGGTTGTCCAGAACGTTTAACCGACCTGAACAAGAAACTCATCCAGGGGTGGATTAGTTCCCCCTGCCCTTAGTCTGGGAGGGGCGAGTGTTAGGAAAGATTTCATAATTGTAGGTAATTTTCCTTCCATGTGCCAACCCCCAAACTTTTTGCTGTTGTTTTACACCCTGATCTAGACTTTGCCAGAGAAGCGCAGTCTTCCGCCGCACTCCTCTGGGCTTTCACTCAATTCTTATGGGGAAACTGACATGCCCTTAAGACAGTCAGTACCGGGAGACTTTGTTTCCCTTAGTCCTTTCCTCATGTTGCAGCTTTTGAGCAACATGAAACAAGAGTGCACCGTAACTTACATTACCGCGCTCTTGGGTCTCTAGTCATTCCAAAGGCCCTAGAAACTCTCGCTGGACTTATCATGAAATGTGCAAGTGTGTCACGGACGGGACTGGTGGCAGCTATCGTTTCTTTGTGTTTTAAACCCCTTTTTGCCATGTTAACCGCGCTTCCCGTGTTTGGCCCAAATGGGAGGCCTGGCCTCCAAAATGGCCATGCCATGAGGTTCTTTGTCCTGTCCGCTGACCGTCTTGCCCCTTCACCTTCCCCCAGGTCGAGCCGACCCGGGGTAGTCCTTATTTTGTCATGCACTTTCCCGCGAAACACAACGCTTTCGCAAGCTTCTGCATGCCTTGTGTGTGCCTCCAGGATGTGGGCTGGGATGGATGTCTGTTCCCAATACACATCCTGGGTGCCAGAGAGTCTAGAGTGTCCTGAATGTCTGGGACCACCGTGGTCCGTGGTGGGTCCACGTATGGTGTGAGTGTTTGTGAGCGGATTTCCCATTGGGCCCTCTCCGTTTTGGCGCGAAGGGAACTTTGGATAAGAGGAGGCTGAAAACACCACTACCATGTCGATCTCCTGAGTTCTCACGAACAAAGGATAAGGAGCCAAGTATCCTGCAACTAAGAAGCTGAGTTGAGGAATCGCTGGTGACCCGCTGAAGGTTTGGCACCCTGCACTGCTGTCGTCCTGCGAGACCAATCGGCCTCTGATCGAACGAGAAGGTCTGCAAAGGCGCTTCGACCTTTTAGAATAGTGGGAACAACTATTCTCGGCATCTTCACTAAATCCTGTATGTAAGCCTTTGGAAGCGTCCCTGCGCCATCCAGTGGACTGACCAGCCTACACAGGAACCTTGCTCTGTCACCGCCGTCTGGTTTACTGCTAATCCCGTGTCCTTGGCACTCTCACACGATTCGTACACTTGGTGTTCCCAGGTCTGAAGTGAGACGTGTGCTTTGGGACCGGAATACTTTCGGTTGCCGAGTTGCCCTGGTGTGGTAACAAACCTGTGCGTGTTCGCTACATTTGGGACACCCTCGACCCTGACTCCTGCTGGCACGGAATCTACACGGCGTTGAGATGTTCCTCTGATCGCACCTGAACCTGCCAGTACCGAAACGGAACCGGAGAAGCCTAGGTCTGCCTGCATCAGGGACCGGTGAGTAGTCAATACCCTAACCGGTCGCCCTCCCGCAGGAGCCTGTGGCTTTCCACCGCTGTTGTAAACAGCAAACCCTTTTCCGCACTCCTGCCCTGCTTCTGCCCACAAGTGGAGGCCGCGCTTGAGTAGCAGGGATCTGTTCATCATCGTTTTGTTCACCTCTCTAAACTGCCTGATTTCCCTGAAGAGACTCCCCTTGGCCCGTTGGCACCCGCGTGTGCAGGTACCTTTGAGCACAAGGCTCCACTCTTCGTAGGGCTTGGACTTCCTTCAAGTTAGGTGGCCTCTGATGTCGAACTGGGTCTAACGATTACTTGCACTGCCTGTTTTCCTCCCCATCTAAGTGGTCTGCATATTTCGTGCTTCTAATTCCTTAGACCCCTTGGTCTTGTATATATATTGTATTGATTGTGATGTGTTGGTTTACTGGAGTTTTACCGTGATTCTTTACTATGGTCTATGTTACAAAGGCCTTGTAATAAATGTGTCTATATTTTTAATATAACACCTATCTGTAGTAATTTGTAAGAGTCCTTGCTTTGTGTGCTCATTGCGGGTTTTCAGTCACCCTCACCCCTCTTGAGACCTAGTCTTGACCGTCGCCATCGCTACCCTGATTGGTCTGGCTTGTCCAGAGGTTACCCTGTTCCAAGAAACTAGGCTGGCCTTCTGAACCTCTGCCCCTCCAGGACAGAGTTCAGAAATCCATCTTAACATGCCTCAGCGGGGGACGGGCTCTCCTCTGTGTCTTGGTTATGAAGCCTTGCGTTCTGCACTCCAGCTTGCTTTCTCACTCTCATTTGTGTCCGTCTCTCAAGGCCTTTATAACACTCCATTGGCTTTGTGATGACAACAGTGCAGGGTCAGAAACCAAACCATGTTGGGGGCGCTGTTGAGCAGCCAAAGCAAATGGCTGCCTAGCCTGGAAGCTCCGTACAGCGGCCGAATGTTGAAGAAACTGACGAGTTATGCTAGATGCTACCGCCAACAGAGTCGCTGGAGATTCAAGGGGAAACTCTGGAGCGCCCACTCTCAGGTCCCGGTGTGCCCTGTTTCCTGAGTTATCCACTGAGTTGATAGCTGGGGCCCACGACTAGATCCGGCCTGTGGTGAAGACGCAGGCTGCTATGGCCGTGCATGTGAGGAGGAGAAGGAAACCCTGCGTCCCCCGCTATCCCTGACTTCATCGAGCAGCTAGTGGCCCCCGACGCCAGTACCAACAAGAAGATTAACTGAAGGCATCTACGGGGGCTGAAGTGCCACTTAAAACGTTCGGTCCCCCCACTGTGGGGTATACAAGGCGGACGTCTGCCAATTGCTGTGACGTACCCTCAACTGTGTGCAGAGGCTGCTGCGGTCCGAGCCCGGGTGTCGCAGAAATACAAGAACAACCCAACGACCCCAGCGGGCTGTTTTGACGACTAACATCTGTGGTCGGCGCTGCATGTTCCACCGGTTCGGGCAGCCATACCAGGTACGGAGATCCGCCCTCAGGCTGCTGCCCGATCACCCACAGCACCGAAAGTGCATACAGGGGCCCTATGTCCAAAAGGTGAGCCTACATGCTATTACTGCAATGCACATGCTCCCTCCCCAGTGACAGTGGTCCCGGGGTTTCACCCATTACAACCCGACACCGGCTGACGGCCCCGGGCCAGGACTACAGACTCTTCGGAAACCCCTAGCTAGGCAAGCATGTGAACACTATATCCCTATCATCTGCAGGGAGGGGGCTGTGGAGGGAGCTAGGGTGAGTCAGTGCAGTGCGGCTTCCACTGCGCTTATAAACTGACTGCAATACACAGACAGCAGCTGTAGCTGCCCGCCTCGCTACTGCTCCGAAAACCGTCCCACGGAGGGACTGACACAAGCATAAAGAGCTGGCCCCCTTGAACCAGAGGCTGGCTATTGGCTCTCCTGAAGCCTCTGGGTCCACGCGACGTCCGCACCGGTGTGGTCTCCTTGGGAGCAACATCTGAGATGGTCTACTGTGGAGCAGGTACCCCCCACAGTGAATTCATGATTGCAGCACACCAGCCGGAGCCGGGGTTGGAGAGGAGATGAGGACGCAGAGGGCTGGGCAGCTGTGTATACTAGCATTGGTTTGAACAGTGTAAGCTTTTGAAGGGGTGTGTTCAGTGCTCAACTACCATATAGTTATGGGCTCTCCCCTCACCCAACCAAGTTAATTAGGATCATACAAAACCACAAGTGGGCTACCAGATACCTGTCATGTTTGAGGATCCTGGCCACAAACAGGGGACAACACACGTGCCCATGAGCCAAGAGTGAAACCAGCCGCTGCGACTCACCAGTGTTGCCTTGGGTGGGTGAGAGGGTGCAACTGGCAACGTGAGCTGTGAATCAATCACCGCACCATCCATAAGAACCACCGCAGGCCGGCCCATCAGAGCACGACTGTTCAGGCCACCCCTCCCGAGGATACAAAAAACACTCCCCCCCCTTTACCTGACACTACCTCACCGAGCAACCACTAACAAGGAGAATTTTTTTGTCCTGGGCTTACACTGATTTACCATCCTGAATACTCGCTGCTCGAAGTTACTATGACAAAAGGCTCTGGCAGTGGCAAAATAACTGGCGCAATGGACACATTTGCAAAAACAACCCCACGCAATGAAGCAAACCTGCAGGATCAAACACCTCTGGGACAGCCCGCTGCCAGTGCTGCTGCCCCACCTCTCCCCGACCTATCGGGCATCATGGAGGCCATGGCAAAAGGATTTGCAGCTGTCCATGAGAATCTGGAGGACATTAATGCCACAGTAGCCTCGATAAAAACTCAACTAGCCCATGAAGGCGCCCGCATAACGAAAGCAGAGAACAGAACAAGCAACAATGAAGACAACATCCAGACATTGCAGGACACAGTGGCCACGCTCAACAACAAGATGAAACTGGCGAAGAACAAATGCGATGATCTAGAATCGCGCTCCCGCAGGAACAACATATGGATTTTGGGGGTCCCTGAAAATGCACTTGAGGGCAGGATGGAGCTGGCCATTGAAAACCTGTTTAAAGATCTTTTAGACCAACCTAATCTGTCACCATTCTTCACTGTCGAGAGAGCCCACAGAGCGCTGTCGCAGAAACCAAAGCCGGGAGATTTTCCCATATCCATAATCACCAAAATACTAAGTTATCCAGACAGAGACGCAATACTCAGACTTGCCAGAGAGAAGAAAGTACTAAGGCTGGGGTAACAGACAATCCGTATCTTCCCTGACTTCTCTGTCCAGGTCCAACAGGAGCACAGCCAATTCATTGGTGTGAAGTAGCTGCTATGAGAAAGGAACATACAGTATGCTATCCTGTTCCCAGCGAGACTGAAGCTGCAATTCTGCGGCAAACTTTATTTCTTTACTGTTCCGAGTGAAGCCATTAAATTTGTAGAGGCACAGATCCCTGAAACCAATGCACCGGGAATCCCAACTGACGATAACGATTACTCTTTACTATGTGAACTCATTGTGATTCCAGAGATAATACCTGTAATATGTTGAATTAGTATATTTAGATGTCTATCACCTTGACACTGGCTTGGACAATGGCATTGGGCCTCAGACATCTGCAATAGCCATATGGTAACAGCGCTCCCACCAGCAACTGCTTAATGTACCCGTTTAAATTGTGTTTTCCCAAGGGCCTAATGGGGTGGTTAAGGGGACGAAAGGGGTGGGAGTTTACACTGCTGGATTGGAGGTGGCAGTGAGGGTGGTGGGTGGGGTAATATTAACAGGACCCCCCCTGTAAGGGGAGTGTAAAGGTAGCGCCAGTTGAGCTGCACAGGGGAGAAGTTCTGCATTAATTGTTAAAAAACTGACAAGAGGAGTCAGGTACGCAACAAGTGCACATAGGACATTGTTACACATTAATGGATACTACATCACTACGCATAAATGCCACAACAGGTGACAATCCTGAGCTGGAATATCAGGGGATTGGGGAACTTCACTAAAGCCCGGAAAGTGACTGCCTACGCAAATAGACTGAAAGTCAATATCCTTTTCCTTCAGGAAACTCATGCAACAGAGGTTACATGCCGTAATATAGCCCCCACTTGGGGAGCGAATAGATACGCCACATCATACTCCACTCAATCAAGAGGGGTCGCCATATTTACACACAAATCCCTAACATTCACAGTGAAATGCTCCCATATAGCCCTGATGGTCGCTATATAATTATCCACTGTGTACGTGAAGGACTAGAGACCATATTGATGTAAATACATATGCCCAAATACAGATACCCCTGAATTCTTTGTGCACATACAAAACATTCTGGCGGGATACTGTAAAGACTGGAGGGGGTGTCTGTAATTCTGCTCTCTATATGGTAGTGGAGAGGCATAGAGGACCCCAGCCAAGATTCTCTATTATTGGTATGTAGTCGAGCAATCAAGGCCTAGCTTCTCAGGAGGTGATGCAGGCTGGTTCTTAAGTACAGTGTAGTCCCCAAGCCCCCACAAAGGAATGTCCACACACTGTATTAGTTAAAACACAGTCTTTATATAATTAATATTCAAGGTTATGTACACTATCACAATAACTCACTTTGTGCTCAGAAAATCAATAATGGTAAATATATACAGTTCTAAAGTGTTACCATAAGTATTATCAGATCTCATTAAAATGCATCAACTATACTGTCTAATTGTCACACAGATCAATAACAAGGAAACCAGCAATAGAAATAGGAAGGAAGGAAAGCAAGATGGTTGAAACAATAGGCAGAATACTGGCCTCTACCGTTAAGCACAGTTCTGTATGGAGATCCCCTTACCTGGGCAACCTGTAAAGCAAAGATGTCCAGTCCATATATTGTTCTATGAGTCTTATTTCCCTCTACAATAGTTCTACAGCCCCAATGTACCTGGAATTGTAGCGTTCGTCGACGGGAAATCGACAGAGAACAGGGTGAACTACGGCAGTGAAGTGGCAGCTTTGTTCCTAGCGGTGCTCGTCGATGACAGAGCGTTGGCGTCCTGCAAGGAAGAGGCGTGCGGGGCACCTCAGTGACGGTAGTTCTGGACCGCAAAGAAATGTTGAAGAACTTTGGCCCAGCAAGGGCGTCGAGTCGTTGGTGTCTCTGTGGTCTTTAGGTGGTGGGAAACCCACCGGCGGATGCTCCTCATCGCGTCGACGGTCGGGCCTTCTCCAGCAGGACAAAGCGGGCGGCGATGCAGACGAGAGTGTCCTTGGCTCAAATTAAGTTCTTAGGCAAACGGGAGCCCGGCGGCTCCAGTCAGCAACGTCGGTCATCGACAGTGGCAGACTCAGTCCGGGCACTTCTCTTTGGGATTCCATGGCAGTCCCCATCTCCAGTCGGCGACCTGTCGTATGCCTGTCTACCAGGGAGCTTCGACAAAGATCAGCTGGTGCATGATGGTCCCTCGTAGCTCGGGAAAAGGGCGCCTTACCAGGTCCTCTCTGGGTCAGTTCTTGGAGACACAACAGCTATCAGATTGTGAAGGAGAGCAACAGCAATTCTTCTCTTCCAGCAGGGCTTCAAGATTAAGCTTCAGTTTCACTCCAGTTACTCTTCAGCTTCTGAACACGAATTCTAACAGTGAGAGGCCCCCATATATACTAGTTGATCTCCCTTTCATTCTGCTGGGTCACACTCAGGCAACCAATCGGTCAGAAGCAAATTCATGCAGGCAGGCATCCAATCAGGTATATAGTGCATTCAGGCCATTCACTCCTCTCTAGACACTCACAACAAGTTATGTGTATTGGGACAAGTACCCAGCCATTCAACACTCCACACTGCATTCATACCAGTTTCGGGCAGGGCTGTCTCAGTCATTGTGTCAACCACCAGATACTAGACACCCACAACACAGAATGCGTATTCGTCGCACACCCCATTCACCTAGGTCCCACCCACAGGCGTACCCACAACATACGGTCATTGGGAAGACTCCAGCCAGTCTGGCCTGGACTTCACAACAACACCATATATGGAACTTCCACCCAACAGCCGGTCAGGGGGAAGGGACAGAGTCAGGGCTTCCCAGGACTTTGGGAAAACAAGGTATTAGGCAATAGAAAGCAAGAGGCCACAGGGCCATCTTGTTTCCTATCAGGAATCAACTGATTCCAATGGCAGGGCCTGGGTATCCCAAAATGGAGGCTACTCAGGGCACCTGTCAAATGCAGCATGGAGCTGCCACCAGCCCATACCCTACTCTGTGGGCCACCCACAGGTGCCCCAAAAACATACACTAGGCGACAGAGTTGTACCCCCACCCATGGGTGCCATAAGGGTATCCCATGGGTCTGTTCACCAAACCAAAAGAAAGAGCTGCACCGCCAGGAGTCCCACATGAACTCCTGCATGGAAAACATGACAGAACACATGATAAAAAGCAGTAAAGGACAAGGATACGGAGGCCCTGTCCTTCCGATGCATTTCCAGCATCACAGATACTTTGGGATTCCCCAAATTTGGGGTGGGGACATGAACCTGATACTACATCTTACACGGGATAGGTCCAACAAAGCCCCCAGACCCTATACCCGGGCGGCCTGCCAACTAATCTCTGTTATGCAGATGTATGATCTTCGAGACGTATGAAGAACTATTTACCCCACAGCTAGAGAGTTCTCTTTTTACTCATCAGTCCATGATATGTCCTCTCGTATCGACCTCTTCTTAATATCTAGTTTGTTAATGGGGAAGGTTGATAAGGTAGAAATCAGACCCTGCACTTTGTCCAACCACTCCCCCATGCTCCTGGACATGAAATTCAGAGATAACCCTCAAAGACATACCTGGAGATTGAAATCCAAAGCCCTACAAGATGTAGTTTTCCAAGCTGACATAAAAAATGACATGGACACCTTTTTTACATGTAATATCTCAGAGGCTACATCCCAGGATGTGAGATGGCAAGCCTTATTTATCCGGGGAATGGTAATATCGAGAGAGGCGGGGGTGCTTAAGGGTATCAGGAGAGATCTGGACCAGTCAGAGGATATCCTTAAAAACCTACAACAAAGACAATCTCTGAATCCTGATCCCATAGTTCAGTCCGAGATCCATGCCGAGCTGGAGAGATTTGAGGCCCATGCCACCAGAGAAACCTGATTTTATTGTCCTTTCCTGCTGCAGCTAGGAGGTATGGTGAGGGAGATAGACCAGGCAGAACATTAGCTGAGCGAGGTAGCAAACAGGGAGACTGTATATAGGATGCACAGGGTAATAACAGATGGGCTGACTTAGAGGTGGTGGAAGCGTTCAGTGAATTTGACCAGAACCTATATAAAGCCCAGCCACCCAAGGGAGAGGCAGACATTCGAACTTTACTCGGTAAAATCACATTACCAGCCCTCAACCCTCAGGACAAGGGGAAGCTTGTTCTCCCATTCACACTAGAGGAAATAGTGGATGTCATTGCCTCACTCCCTAAAAGCAAGGCGCCGGGCCCAGATGGCCTAACGGCGGAATTTTATCAAGAGTATATTAGTACACTAGCTCCGATTCTCCTGCAAGTTTGGGAAGAATCACTGAAGCGCCGCATTCTCCCTGAATCCCTTAGAGAAGCAGTGATTACGGTACTTCCGAAACCGGGCAAGCCAAGAACGAATGCTGCTCCTATAGACCCCTCTTCCTAATAAACTGCAATACCAAAATATATGCAAATATCCTGGACAATAGACTACTCCCCTTGATTCCCCAACTAGTTCACCCTTACCAGGCCGAATTTATTCCAGAGAGATCCACCTCACTTAGCATCAGGCGTCTCTTCAGCATAATGGCGTGACTGGACCTGGGCGCGCAAGCAGTGGAGGTCACAATAGATGCCCAAAAAGCCTTTGATATGGTCGCCTGGGACTATATGTTCCTAACACTGGAGGTGATGGGGATTGGCCCCAATATGCAAAAATATATTGAATTGTGTACACACTACCATTAGCCAGGGTATGTGTCAACTCGTTCATGTCCACCCAATTTCAACTAGAAAGGGGTACCCATCAGGGCTGTCCCTTTTCCCCTATCCTCTTCGCCCTAGCCATTGAGCCTATGGCAGAGTTTATTAGAAAGTACCACACACACCTGACGGGGCCTCCCTAAATCATCTCATTATAAGCCGATGTTGTCATGCTCTTTATTAGAAACCCACTTACCAACCGTTCACCGATCATACAGGATATTATCGACATTGGTGAACTGTCTGGATTTACGGTTAACGCCTCGAAATCGGAGATGATTTCCCCTCACCAATAGTACAACTAATTGTTAAGGGAGGCTCTCCCTCTGTTGGGCTTCCAATTCCATCAAATACTCAGGGGTTACAGTCTCAAGGTCTCATGCATCACTACAGAAGGACAATTACGACACGCTGAGAACATACTCAAAACTAAAATGAACACATGGAAAACCCTCCCATTATCCCCCGCTGCCAAATTATCGCTAACTAAAATTATACTGCTCCCCAAAATGTTATATGTGTTTGCCAATGTTCCGATCTGGCCTGGGAAGGGTTTCTTTTCACAATTGCATGGACAGATGGCCCAATCCCTCTAGCATGCCGGAGCAGTCCGCAAAAAATGGTTGGACATGACACTCACATATGAAAAAGGAGGAATTACCGCACCAAATCTGGAACTATATTGGATAGCATCCTAAGCCCAATACCTCCACATACTAAACTCGAGGCCCTAGCGGCTGGCGAAGCAAACCTTAAAACCCTGATATTGCACCCACAGTACAGGGACAACTGTCCACTTCACCCTGTTACTTGCACAGTACAGGCATGGAGAATGATATTATCTCTCACGGGAGCAACAAAACCCTACTATAGATGGCTCCCATTATGGAAGTTCCCGGAGCTCAACCCCACATTGGACAAATCCCTACAGATAAAGTGGGAACACCTAGGTTATAAGAACATTGTTAATCTCTTCCCAGGTAGCAAATTCATCACCCCAGACACTTGGAGACCCGGGCACCGGGGAACGGGTGAGGAGCGGCTGCAATTCTACAGATTACGAGCTGCCACTGCTGGCAGATGGGAAAACTATCCTTATGAGCCTCCGGAAAACCCCTTTGTCGCATACATAGCCAACTCAGCGAACTGTAGCCACATCATGTCCCCCCTGTACAAGACAGTTCAGAATTCATCTCCGACCCCGGTAGCCAAAGCAAGAGCTGATTGGTCAAGAGAACTAGGCATTGAGCTCTCAGATGAACAATGAACCCAAATGTGCACTCACACCAAGAAGGTCTCTATCAACTTCAGATTTAAGTTGATGCAATACAAAATACTAAACAGACTCTACTACACTCCAGCACGACTCGCTAAAATAGATAAGTCACAATCCAGAGGATGCCCCAAATGTGCGCAAGACGCAACTCATGTTCTGGGCCTGTCCTGAATTGGGAAACTATTGGACCCAGGTAATGGATACAATATCCAAGGTAATAGACAACCAGCTAGAATATGAACCTATGGGCCCACTATTTGGAAGGTGGCCAGCAATTAACAGCAGTGATTCTCAGACATTTGCCAATATGGCCTGTTTGATTGCCAAAAGATCCATCTTCCTACACTGGAAAGAGAAGCTCCCAGCTAACTGGAAAGAATGGCTGAATGCATTGACTTGGTCACAGGAATGTAAATGCATGTATGTAACTACCCTACCTGCTAGAGCAAAACCACGAGACTCATGGGCGAGCATCCGTATGGACCTTAATGACATGAAGACGTTTTAAATACTACAGCATACATTACAAATGTATTACTCGCTCAGCCCTACCGGCTGGAAAAAGATGAGTTTTGTAATGTGACCCATACTATTACTGCCTCGGCTTTGTACCTTTTCCCTTTTTTGACCTTTTTGTGTCTTTTATTAATGATGCTGAATGTAACAATGTACTGTGATATGGGGCATGTACCGCTCTGTATGCTGCTCTGTCTTGTCAGAATATAATAAAGGTTAAAAAAAAAAAGATACCAAAGCAGGTTTCCACCTTTCCCTGTCCCCAAGGGGGTGTTAGGCAAAGCAGGCT
The DNA here is from genome assembly GCF_040938575.1 of Ambystoma mexicanum. Taxonomy (NCBI): domain Eukaryota; kingdom Metazoa; phylum Chordata; class Amphibia; order Caudata; family Ambystomatidae; genus Ambystoma; species Ambystoma mexicanum. The sequence continues at coordinate 324,869,260 of NC_090939.1, read as the reverse complement.
CACCTCACTAGATCCTGACTCCCCCATGGGGACAGGGGACAAATTCCCTGCATAATGACTATTATACTTTAAAGTTAGTAATATTGTAAACTATAAATGTTGTGTATATATTTACATTGTTATTGAAGTGAATGTTACTAGATTTTTACTGTATATGATATTTCAATAGTTTTTCAGTTCTTTAATGTATGTTTTATTTTTAGTTGTATGTTTTGTTTATTGTTTGCTAAATTATATATTTGCAATGATTAGATACAGTTTAATTGATATTATTTTATATGTAAAGTATTATTTTGAAATGTTCATGTATATGTTGTTATTGTAAATGAATGTTTAATTTACTTCTATCTTTGTAAAAATGTTCACACTTTTTTGGAGGAATCATGCTTGTGTATGTTATAACTTAAGTATAATGTAGTTATTTTTACTTTAAAAAGTTTATACTTTGCTTTTATATTTATTATCAGTGTACATTTAAGTACTTTTTAATAATCTGACATTTTATATAACTACTTGTTTGCATGTATATTATTGTTATTATTTTATAAAAATGTTCTATACTTTTATGTTTGTGGGTGAGTGAAGGTTACCAGGATATTAGATTTTAATATAATATATTTTTTAATGTATTTATAATGTTTTTATCTTGTTAGCGTAACATAATTATTTTTAATGTTCATAGACTTTATGTTTTTGCTGGTTTAACCATAACTCTTTTGGAAAAAATAAAATGTTTGAAATAATTTCACCTTTTTTCCAGTTATGTGATTGTTTTTGTTTTGTAGTGGTACAGAGTGAGTGTTTATTCTTATAGTTGTGTAATGTGTATACTCTACATGTCGTTGTTTCTGTGTTTGTGATCCAAGTCTGTGTACATTTTGTATCAAAGCTGTACATTTATTCTGATTGTGCATAATGTACATACTCTAAATGTGTGTGCCGGTTTGTATAGAAGCTGTGCATTTTTTTGCATAATGTACATACTTTACATGTCTGTGTACATTTTGTATGGAAGGTGTACATTTATTCCGAGCATTTGGGATGTACATACTCTACTTGTCCATGTATATTTTATACACAAGCTGTACAACAATTTTGAGTGTGCGTAATGTACCTACTCTACATTTCTGTGTACATTTTGTGTAGAAACAGCATATTTATGCTGAACGTGTGTAATGTACATACTCTACAATTCTGCGTACATTTTGGATAGAAGCTGTATATTCATTCTGAGCATCCATAATGTGCATATTCTACATGTACATTTACATTTTGGATAGAAGTTATACATTCATTCTGAGTGTGCGTAGTATACATACTCTACCTGTCCTTATTCAATTTGTATAGAAGATGTACATTCATTTTGAGCATGTACACTACATGTCTGTGTAATTTATTATAGAAGCTGTACATTACTTTTTAATGTGCATGATGTACATACTTACATGCATGTGTACATTTTGTATAGCAGCTATACATTGTTTCTGTGCATGCATAATGCACATACTCTACACGTCCATGTACATTTTATTTAGAGACAGTATATTCATTGTGAGTGTGTCTAATGTACATACTGAACACATGTATACACATTTTGGATAGAACCTGTATCTTCAGTCTAAGCGTAAGTAATGTACATACATTTTTTAGTTAGATGCACAGTCTATAAGCTCTCCAAGTGGGGAGTCTGTTTGAGGATTTTTCATATTGGCAGTTGTCAGCAAAGGTTATACCAAGTATTGTGACTTTCCGATACTTCCAGTGTCCGTTTATCGTATTAAGGTATTCACCTAGTTGCAGACACACTGTAAATCTAGCTTGAGTATTACAATAGAGTGAACTTAATTCTTTCATCCCTTATCCCTTTTCCAATAAGTTTCACAATGTCACATGGTTCTTTCATGCGGTTTAAATTTTCTTCTCTGTCTCTGTTTTCTCCTTTTTAAGTTGTGTGTATCCAAATAACACAGTTTTTCATTACAGCAATTTGTTATCTCTCTACACGTGTTTCTCCACAGTTTTGTAGTGGATCTTGAGGAGAGAATCTAGTAACCCAAAAATAAAGCAGAAATCACTGCTATGACTACATTCATAATATCTATGAACAAATTCAATTAAACAACCATTGACACTCACCCTATTGTTTTGTTCTATCCTTAATGGTATACATATGTACCATATCTTCGTACATTAGGTTGTTTTTTTGATTTAGCTCAATGTCGGTCTCCACTGTTTTTTCAGAGGGGACAAAAAAAACCTGAAAAAGAAAATTAATGTATATTTCTAATGTTTGCTTTGCCCTGAACACGTCACTCAGTAACACCAAACAACTGACTTAGTCTTTGTAACTATAAAAACTTTTTTTTAAAAGGGTAAAAGAAAAGGTAAACAAATGTGATTAGGGGTGCTTCTTTGTCTACCCTTCTAATCCAATACAGCATTCTCTTACCATTTATCTTGGCGGGATCTGCTTGTCCCTTTCTGTATCGCTGATCTACGATGCAGAACTGTTTTGAAATCGGCTGCCTTTTATTCGGAATAGCACGCTGACGTCATCACGTGGATTGGGTGATGACGCTGGCGTTTTGCTCAGTATCACAACGTTTTGTTATTACCACGCTGCCCATTATGGTATAAATGACAGCACAAGTGCACCTGTCTATTTAATGAAGCATCTACTGCTATTCTCTATATTAAAGTTTACATTATTAAAGGTTCAATACTTAATTCAGCAGAAAAAGCTGGCGTAATCGTGTATTTAAACGCAATGACGTCAGTTTGCGGGATTAGTGTTATTTACACTTCTTAATTGCATAAACGTTATCTTAACGTTTTTACCGCCCGTGTTCTATCAAACTCCTAAGTTTGATTCTGCAACTTATTTTTGGGAAGTGTTATCCATGTTTTTTAGAGAGCTTTAAACTAAATATTTTTTGTTTCCTACCTACATTTCTATAGTGAACTGATTTTTAATGTATGTATTATATCTCGTTCATATGCACAAGAGAGGCAAGAGGGGAGGAACAAAGAAGCCCAGGAGGAGGAGGCGTACAAGGAATGACAACAAGAACACAATATCGAGGGACTACCAGATAGACCTGGTAATGAATCTTTGAGATTATGAAATCAATCCAGCTCTGAAATCTGCAATAAATAAAGGCCTTTCATTTAATCCTACATGCCAGGCAGATTACTTCCAAATGCAACTGGATGTCTTTAAATTGTGCAGACAGTTAAAACTTAAAACATTTTTTTGAAGAAATACAAAGAAGAATACAAGAAAAACCTGTGGTCCATCAACCTTGACAGTGGAACAAGTAGAAAACACTGTAAGCCTACTAAATCTGGCAGAGGAAGATGAATACAGTGTAACTAGCCAAATTGAAGAACTAATTGATACCTATTTATCAGAGGAAACAACACTAAAACCAAAATCAAAATTCATACCAATATGACCATCAGATAAAGTTATTAATCTGTTTCAGAAAGCTGTGTGCAATGATTTACGACACAACTATTTGATCAAGTGTGTTCTTAGGGGTATAATGGTGTAATATATGCACTGTGAAATTCATATACCTCACAGGTGCACCTGTCGTAGGTGTGCATGTGCCATAGGAGCACATACAGTTGAAGCTTTCATAGTAACAGACTGTGTTGTTGGAGCCTGTGTTTTAGGAGGGTGTGTCGTAACAATGTGTGCCATAATGGCGTGTTGTAGGTCCACATGTTGAAGGTGCGTGTGTCGTGAAACGCGTGTCATGAGTGCACTTGTCATGAGTGCGCATGTCAGAGTGCATTTCGTAGGAGCGCATGTCGTAGGAGCATGTGGTTTATCATATTACACGTGGTGTGTTTCTTAACAGTTTGTAGGTTTTTCATATTTTTTTATTAGAAAAAAACATTTTTGCCATTTGCATGCGTCATATATATAATCTTAAAACATTAAAATCTAAAAATCGAGCAAGTCAGTTTGCCCCAAAAATGTTCAATGCACCAATTTCTGTTGAAATGTAGGAACATACCAACAATTGTGAAATCAAAACAGGCAATATTGATATATCTGGGATTCTTGTTTTTCCTATTGGAAAACACAATGTTAAAAGCTGTTCAGAACGTGATCAAAGCAAATAGTGTTTACACCATGAAGCCATTAATGTACAGTTCTGAACTTTAGCATGCACAAGCGATAAACTCAAAATGTTACTCTGAAATGTTTTCATATTTGTTCATGCAAGGGTTTGAAAGTCATTGAGAAAAGTTATTTTCTGAAACTCCATTGAGACTTTGTCTTAACCTTAACTATGCCATGCGCTATGGCATAATATTTATATAGATAAATATGTATATATGTGCATTTTCTACAGTTACGCTGAATCACATCTTAAAATGGAGGGAACATCGGAATGGGATCACCTGCACAATAAAAGATCTCTGTCTCAGGGGCTCTTTAATAGTGTGGAACACGGTGTATCATTTACAACGCGAAAAACATATTAATGTATTTGTGATGGCACTCTTTCTTGCTGTGTTGCACCCAGAAATGTTTAAGCTCAAAGTCAAACATTCATAGTGCACTGTTATTAACTGACTGCACAAAACTTAAACCTGTACACTACTCGTTTCCCTTACACAAACTACTAAAGTTGAAATCTATGTGCATAGTTGTGCCTTTTCAAAACATTAGATATTACATGGAAATACACACATGAGCCTAAATGCAGCAACCATTTATCTTTCAGTCCTACCGGCTACCCCTGTGTGCGATGTTCCTAGCAATGCAATGACTGGAACCGTGGTGGAGCTGAAATGTCGAGAAAGTGAAGGATTTCCTGCATCCCAGTATGAGTGGTACAAAAATGGAGTACGCTTGGAAAGTCAAGCTCAGAACGCAAAACCTTCCAGATCATACACAATAAATGTAAAAACGGGGACACTGGTAAGCACTTTAGTTCTGTATTTGCTGAACACCCTGCTGAGCAGTCATATCATTTTTGGTGTCCATGTCTAAGCGCTGCTTAGAGCTTTTGCTATCAAATGTTGAGCAACGGTCCCGTTTTGAGACAGCGATTTAATATTGAAGCATTTTGAGAGACTACGGACGTGAAGAAAGTGAAAAGTTGAAGAAGGCCCAATTATTGTCATATGGCAGAGGCCCAGGCTGTTGTGCCAGGTATCCCTGTCCTGGCTCAAAGGATGTACTGTGTAGTAGGGCAGTGACCAAAGGGCTGCCCCAACAGGATATTGTGACCCAGTTTTCTCAATCAACCTGTGCAAGTTTGATGACTTGATGCACTGTGCAGCAGGTAGTGGATACACATTTTACTTGCTTAATGCTCTTTAAAATGCACCACTTGTCATACTTTGTATTAATGTGTTTCTAATTGCCAGACAACGTTTTTCTGTAAAATGTACAGATGGCAATTCACAAGTGTGGGCCATTTTTTGAGCCAATGCATATTGTTTGTCCCAGTCTGACCATGCCACTATAGCCACCATTGTATCTAGTGTAGTGGTGACATTTGGGGCTCCAGAGGCTGTATTAATTATTATTATTATTATTATTATTATTATTATTTATTTTTTGTTTTGTATTGGGCAAACCTAGCTACAACAGTAGTGGATAACATTAACAGGCAAGAGTGTTGAGGGGCAGACAGTAACACAGTACTGTGTGTGCACAGCAAACCATTACGTGGTAGCAATGTGTTCAGTTGTAGATAGTCTCCCAATAGCTGGTGTGTAGCCTCTGAGTCTAGCAAATGTCAAGGTGTGACTGAAATAGCCCGTTTTTTAGCTCTTTCCTGATCAGGAGGAGAGAGCGAGTGGGTTGGAATTCCATAAGAATGTGCATCAAGAGAATGACTGTTTCCGAGTTTTCTCCTTGCAGGCCCATCTAGTCTGGAGTTTAGCAATAATCCTACTGCATGTATGTCCTGATCCACCAGAAGTGTTTAACGTAGCTTCCAGGTACGGTGGTGTGTTGGCTGAGATAGCCGTGTAGGTTACACAGGCATTTTTTAACAGCATTCTAGCTGGTAAGGGTAACCAGTGTAGCTTGTGGGGGTTGGGAGAGATTCTGTTGAAGTTTTGTGCCCAATTGATGAGGTGCACCACTGCTTCGTGTAGCGTTGTGTACCACTTCAAGGGGTGAGGCAGTTGTGTGGCTGGAATCCCTGTTAGTAGAGCATCTTCCACATCTATGTGAGAGATTACTAGAGCCTGTGCTATAGTTCAGAGGTCCAATGGCAGCACAAGGTTTTGATCCTGTGACGTTGGGTGGTTCGATGCCAGGACGTTTGGGCATTTAACTATGTGTTATTGAAAGGATAAGTTGTTAATAGAGTGAGGGGAGGTCGTAAGAATGTTTTGTGGTTGAATATTGGATAGAAGACTTCTACCTAAAGCACAATTATGACAATTGAAGGATTTCTAATTTAATTCTTGAACCCCTGAGGCACCAACCATATTCTGTCTAGATGATTTTCCATGACAGGCTCTTTGAGTAGTTATATGGGAGTGACTTGTACATTAATAAGACACTGTTAGGTATCTGGGAATGGTATGACTCTCTTCCTCAGAAGAAGATGAATACTACATCCCTCCCAGTGGAGTCACCACTTCCCCTTAATAGGCGTCTCCTCCCATGTGATCCTCCCACCTGATACCAATCCCTAGGTTAGGATCAGGTAGTGGCTTCCTTCCCCTTGGCCACGTGGGAGGAGACTTTAAGCTGGGGTTTTGTGATGACTCCGCAGGATTCATCACAGTAAACACCAAGGGACTTGTGTCCTGATTTTGTACATCATGGGAGAAATGTTGCCATGTATATTCAGGAAAACGCATCTTGCATTAGTACAATGCATATCTTGTTTAAATCATGTAATAATCAACCAAAGTAACTAATGTTTATCAGTTTAAGCCAAGGTGCATTGCATCCTGTTTCTATATAAATGTGAAATTATAGAAATTATAGTGATACATCTGTAAAGTAAGGCCTGTAAGCTGTAAACAAGCCAAGAATAAATGAGTGTATTTTATAATGTTAGAAATCATGCCTACGAATTATTTGTTTGCTGAGGTTTGTTTTTCAGTGAATCACTTACAAGGCAACCTGAGTTCATGTGTGTTATTTTAAAACAAATATCTTGGGAGGCCCTGGCTTGTCACGAGTCTCTGAAGCCATACCTTGTATCCTTCATCAAATAAACCCATTAAACCAGGTTGCATCAATAGTCACATGCTCAAATTGGAGTGCTCTTTTCCTAAGGTCTCCAGTTACTTTATGACCTCCACTTGGTCAAATGAAGGAGTGTGTTCTTTCCACACAACAATAGATCACACGGTCCAGATCCACTTAAATTCCAAACTTTGGTTTCTAGCTTGGCCATAAAGTAGATCTATGTTGAACCACTGAATATCTTCAACCCTAAAAGACCCAGGGAGATGTTCAAGTGAATAATTAAGCTGAAAAGAAAGCCCTGTGTGTCAAATAACCAAAAAGGAAGCTGCAAGATATTTGAATGTGTACATATCATTTATAAAAATGGTCATAACTGCAAAATGTTGGTATTTCGGGAAAGCAAAAACTGTTTTAGCATCTGAAGAGCCTTCCTCACAATATGAGCTACATTATAATATTGATCAATTATTAATCATGTTGTCCTTCGTTGTGCTATTGGACCATGTTGCATATGTCTGAATTCAAGTTTGTTGGCGATTCTGAAAATCAATTTAATGATAATGGGAACATTTCCTATAAAGAATATGAAAGAAATATGGATTTGAGTCAAACATTTAACAGAACCACCCACTGACACATGTATAAAATATGATGAACCTATCAATGAAGCAGGGTTTTCTCTGGGAGAGTCAGCTTCATAAGGGAACTAATGGGAAGACTCAACCAATCAAACATTATGTTGTTAAATGACACAGTGAGGGGAAATTTAGTATCTATAATCATCCAAACACATAGATAGTAGAGTGAGATGCAGACAGGAGAACCCTGCAGAATAAAAGAGCGCTGAAGTGAGATAATACCTTGAGATGATGGGCGGACACCCTATAGCTTGTCCAGAGGAAGCCTGAAGCAGGTCTTGCCTAAATAGGACCTGATTTCATGAGCCAGATTGTAAGCACAGACCGGTGGGCATTGCTGACGGGGTGAAGGCTGTCTTGAACTTCCAGAGGCAATGCCAGTCCTTTCCCTTCAGAGCAAAACCTGGAAATTAGTATAAAAGCCTCAATGCAGTTAGATGTATTTCCCCAAGAATCCTTTATCATTACTCCTATCAAAGAGGGGCGGGACTACAAGGGAAGTCACTGGAGGACTGATCAGAATGCTGTATAATTTTTCAGTACAAAAGGCACCATGTTCTTTGGCACTTTCCATGGCAATGGAGAACTGGCTTAAACCAGAAGGATAGCATTTTCTCAACAAAATGTGAATTGTCCTTTTACTGTAGCTACGTAAATTAAACCCTGTGTTTTCACAGGTGTCTTCCATGACTGGAGCTGGGGACTGGTGTACAACACTCAACAGCTTTATAGTGGGTAGTCGGTTATATGCGATCTTACTGACCACAATTACAGAGTGGTAAATTTAATTGTGCACAAAATACCCCAAAACACTGATTTGTTGATTTTTCTTTTTAATTTGGGGTGGTCCCCCTAATCCCTGTTTTTCTAACCTTATAACGCCACCCCAACCCCATCTTTACCCATTTTAACCCCTTTACCCAACTACCCTTTATTTATTTAATTAATGTTTGTAGTATTTTTCGGTGTTATGGTCCACTCCGAAAATTACCATTCTGAAATGTTTTAGATATATTGACTGGATACCGGGTAGTCAGCTTGACCTGTGGAAGCCATAGACAATTAAAAAGAGAACTGCTGAGAAAACCCACATCATTGTAGTGAGAGTGAAAGGAATATAGCATGTCCATTTCCATTCCCTAGAACATTACGCAAATGAAAATGACCATTGAAACCTCTTGAATACCCTGTGCACAGACGCGATATGTCCTTGCATTAGTTAGACCCAAATTGATAAGTAGAATTGGGGGATCGTTCATCTCCTTTCAGAAATTCATAATTTCATGTTCCTCTGTAGTGTAGATGAACCAATTTTGTTTTCTCTCTAAGATGAAAGCATGGTTTCCCTGAATCCAAACTGATAGATTCTTAATACATCCAAACACAGTTCGTATTTTACATACACGCATGCAGTAGAAGTCAATAGCATTATTTACAGGTATGTGAATCTTGCATTAATGTGGAAATGTATTTTGAAGCTTTATGTATTTTTGATGTTCACTTGTTTTACACCAACACTTGTCATTGATGTTGGAGAAAATAAAGTAATCTTTCATTACATAAAATAAAGGCAAATAGGACTGCCTCTTGTCTATTGAATTCTTTAACTTACACTAGCTAAGACGCGGCAACATTAAAAGTACTACACCTATTCCTCTCTAGAAATAGATGCATACACGTATTTGGTTTATATGAATGGATGTTAGTGTGCATTTAATAAGAGATCTTTGCAGTCAGGTCTTTTTCTGTAAGAGAAGCTGTATATGAATTGTATAACTTTGTTGGTGACTTCACCTTCATAAGGGTTGTTGGTTTTTCTGGAGTATGTGAATCTGCTTGGCTTCACATGCTTTGCATAGGCTGTCATATAGTGGTTGGTTCAGAGTATTACATATTGTTTTTTTCAATCGCGAAAAATGGGCATCGACAGGGGCGTCCCTGGAACACTATCCCTACTCTATGTGTATGGGTACCCATGATCATACATGTGTCTACGTCCACAGGTTGTTCAATCCGCCATGAGGTTGAAAACAAACTACGTAGTTCCTGAGTTTAAGCACATGCACATCGAACACTGAGCCTAATGGATGCCTACCTGCATGCCGATAGAGTACGAGACCTCAACGGACACCGAATGCTGAAAGGTGCAACACGCTGTAGAGGCAATGCAGTACCGAGAGGGGTTAGGGATATGTATATATATATACTTCTCACACACACACGTGACTTTAGAGCATGCTTTTAACCCCCACTGTAGACACACCAACACATAATAGTTCTTCAGTTTCCTGGCAACCCAATGGAGAACAATCCATTTAAATTCTGTCCTCGGTGCGGCACAATATTTACCTGGGAGGACACAGACTCCATGTGTAATAACTGTCTTCAGAGGGACCACGACAACACTCAGTGGAAAGCCTGAAGGCTTTTTAAAAAAAATGCCAAAGGAGCATCAAACAAAAAGATAGTCAGCCTAGGCTATGCAGCCCAAAAAGAGATTGGGGGCAAATCGGCCACTACTGTGGAAGATCATGAGGCACAGTAGGTGGGCATCAGTTTTCGAGGGCAACACCAAAGAGAACAAAATGGAGGAACCCCAAATGGTTATCTCACAGCTGGCCCCCAGCTCCATATGGCCGACGTCAGGTCATGTTTTGGAGACAAGCTCTGGCATCCCGAAGGCTGCTTCAGACCAAAAACCCAAGGTAAAGCTGGATGGTGCTAGAACAAAACACTCGTCTGACCATTCGACCTCCATGCTAAAATCACCTCTCGGCTCAACAAATAGGGTCTCTTTAACATACTCTACCTTGGCGCAAAAAGCTAAGATGCCGGTAGAACAGGACAGGGAAACATACAAACACAGAGCCATATGTGAATATTCGGCGCATGCACAAAAAGAATAACGCCACCAGAACAAACATTGAAACGCGAGGCTTTGATGCATAAACCCCTAAAATCACTCCCCATATAGATAGAGAGTAGGGGAACCTCATCCACACAGGGGAAAGGAACATTATCTTCTGCCATGCAGAACAATGGGAGTACCCTATCTACCGGGTCAGATTTTGAGAAGGAAGAAGTTATTCTTCTAGATCCACATGGTACTTCCACAGAAGAAAGATTCAACTTCTTCATTGGAAAAATGTAATCTTTCATAGAATTCTGTGACAGATTCCCCAAAAAGAGAAAGGGAGACAAGGACCTGGAATACATCCCCAAGAAATAAAGGATGGTACTCCCCCAACCTGAACAACTTCAGGAAGAGGAGGTGGAGTTGGTAGAAGAGGCTGTGTGGGATGAAGACGAGACAGTGTTAGATTTGGAGGACTATACTCTCTGATCACCAGACCAGTTACAAATATCTATTTCATCCTCTCCTACAGAAGACCAAGTCTTGTACACAGACCTTCTAAAAAGAGCTGCCGCAAGATCCAATATAAACACAGAAGAACCCCACAAGGACGTACTCAAGGAGACAAGGTCAGTCTTTGAATCCATTCCTTTGCCGAAAAGTTTACTTAAGAGGGTCACACCATCGCTAAACAATCCAGTAGAGACTAAACCAGTGAACCCAAGAATTGAGAAGACATAAACCAGCACCTAGTGACCCTCTTTACATAAAAAGACAACAAAGGGCTGACTCTCTAGTGGTGACCACAGCCAAGAAAAGGGGTGGAGTACCCGTATCTACCAGAGAATTCCCCACTGACAAGGAGAGTAAGAAAATGCACGAAGTTGGGAGGACGATTGCTACATCAGAAGCACATGAGGGCAGAATTGCCGCCACTGAACTCATGGCGAGATACTCTAGAGAACAATGGAATGAGATAAACCAGCTCACCAGCCAGGTAGCTGAACTGACAGAAGCAGTCATGCTCAAAATCTTCATTGAGGGGGAGAATTTGACCAATTCAGTTAAAAAAAAACTCCCTTGACATAGCAGACACAACGGGAAGGGTAGTAGCAGGGGCTGGCATTATAAAAAGGCATACATGGGTCAGAGACTCAGGTTTCAAACCCAAGACACAGCCAACCGAATGGACAAACGTCTATCTATCGTTTTGGCCCAGCAGTGGATGATGCACTAGAAAAGGCTAAAAAAGAACATGAGACCCTAGAGACACTGGGGGAAAGATCGGCAGATCTTTTCAGCAAAGGGGATCATTAAGAGGCACGCTGCCCTTTTGACCCCAATCTTACTCCTATCCTATCCAAAAGAGCCAGTACACAACAAGGTAACCCAAGTTACCAATGCACCTACACTTAGTGGAATAGCCATTGCTCAACTGCACAACATCCCTGTAGAGGACCAGAGCGGGGCAGATGACAAGCCTCTGGCGGCTCTGCCCCCGCTGCTAAGTGACTACCCAGCCCTACGTGTAGCACCCCAGTAGGGGGCTGCATAACTACATAAATGCACACATGGGAGGGGATAATTTCAGACAGGTGGGTATTAAGCAAAGTAAAGGAGGTTTATTGCATCAAGCTAATAAAGGAACTGTGCAATCATCAACCCAGAACAAGGACTATATTGCAGGAGCATCTAAAGGTCCTACAAGAAGAAATACAGGCACACATCCTGAAGGGAGCAATAGAAGTGCCAGGAAACCAGGTAAACATGAGAATATTCTCTGTTTACTTCCTAGTTCCCAAAAAATACTTAACTATTAGGCCAGTGCTAGACATAAGGCCCGAAAACTAATATGTAAAATCGCAACAATTCAGAAGGACAACCCTACAGGAGGTCTTACAGCTACTAAAGGAGGGGATTTACATGACAAGATTAGATTTTAAAAGGTGCATACTTTCATATTTCAATGTTCCAAAGTCATCGGAAGTATCTCAGATTCAAGCTATTAAATAAACAAACCAATTCAAAGTTCTTCCGTTTGGAATTGCATCTGCACTTAATGTTTTCACAAAGTTGTAAGCCCAGTGTACACCTACCTGGATGATCGGTTAATAATAGGAAAGGATACGCAAGAGTGCCTATCGCAAACACAACACACAATGAACCTGTTCCAAAGAGGAAAAAGTCAACGCAAAGAAATCAAGTGTCATCCCAAGACGAGAGAAGGTATTTCTTGGGGCAGTCCTAAAAACACAAAAGTCAACCAGGAAGAGTGCATGCCTTACATTCACTCATTCCTCTGTTCAAAGCATGTCAAATGCTAACAGGAAAGTTATGAGACTTTTAGGCATGATGGTGTCATGCATTTTCATAACACCCAATGCATGCTTCTGAATGAAAATAATACAGCAGTTGCTGACAGAACAATGGTCGCAAAAGATAGGCTATTCAGACATTCTAGTGGTAGTCTCACAGCACTGGAGAAGTGGTCAACAAAACAGAAGTCACAACACATGAACTGGATGGAACTTCTGGTAATAAAGGTGGCTATGCTTACCTTCTTAATTGTTTTAGAAGGAAAGAACATCCTTTTACAGGCCACACAACTGCAATGTTCTATATAAACAAACAGGGCAAAACGCACTCAAAACAACTATCCACCCTGCGCAAAATATTTGGCGCTGGTGCATACAAAGGAACATATCCATACAAGCAAAGCATGTCCCAGGGTTTCACAACTTTCTGGAAGACTCGCTCAGCGGGGTCCTGATACTAGAACATGAGTGGGAACTCAACGCGAATACACTCAAACAGATCTTTGCGACATATGGCCACCCAAAAGTAGACTTATTCGCAACAAAAGAAAACAAAAAGTGCCAAAACTACGTGTCCAGGTTCCCTCACTGAGGCTCCTTAGGCAACAATTGTAGAAAGATAATTCACAAGATGCACCAAGAGAGCTTAACAATGATGGTAGGTGGGTCTAATGCCTATGTACCCACCTATCAAACCTCTCCCAGCTATTAACACAGAAGAACAAACAGGTAACACACCTAACACCTCAGACAACCAATTTAGCAGCCTGGTTCTTGAGATAATAGAGTTTGGTCATCTACATCCCCCCACAAGGTCTATGGATATCATTAGAGAAACCTAACAGTAGACATTGATACTTCAACAAATGGAAAGATGTGTATTGTGGTGCAAACGAAACAAGACCAATCCCATAGATTGCTCTGCATCAGATGTGGTACTATATCTCATATATTTACTAGACTCATGCCGTGTGCATAATTCACTTAAAGTACACTTAGCAGCCTTAGCACTTAGCACCGCATCACAAAACAAAACATCATGGTGGAGAGTACCGGTAGTTAAAGCCTTTATGGAAGGTGTCAAACGCATACAGTCACCAGTGTCTCGCATCCCTCCATGATGGCATCCAAACACAATGTTCTCACTACTCATGGGACCACCCTTTGAGCCCATAAACAACGCTCTGTTTAAAGAATTAAAATTCAAGATATCTTTCCTCGTTGCTATTACATCTATAAGAAGGATAAATGAGCTACAAGCCCTATCAGTTTCTGAACCATTCATCACATTACATAAAAACAAGGTGGTTTTAAGAACTCATCCTAGATTTTCTCCAAAATTCATATCTAGATTTCACGTTAACCAATCGATTGAATAGTTAGTGTTCTTCCAGACCCACATAGTGATGGAGAAAGAGCACTTCATACTCTGGATGTATGCAGGGTAGTAATGTAATACCATGACAAAATTAAGGGCATACAAAAGACACAACCATTTTTTGTGTCCATGGCAACAGGGAGAAAACGGGATGCAGTCACCAAGACAACTATTGCTAGGTGGATTTTTAGATGTACATAGATGTGCTATTCTATAGCTTACAAAACATTGCCAGGTAATCCAAGAGTTCATACCACAAGAAGTACTGGAGCAACCCTTGCTTTTCTCACAAATGTCCCACTGGAAGCCTTTTGCAAAGCAGCCACTTGAAGTTCAGTATATGCCTTCACACAACACTATTGTGTAGACACACACTGAAGTCAGACCCACAAGTTGGTCAATCAATATTAAGACACCTATTCTCTTCCAGCTCTTCAGCTCTCCTGCCTCATTCACTAAATACTGCTTGCTAATCTATGCAAAGCATGTGAATCTAAGCCGATTCACAAGCTCCAGAGGACAAATATTACTTACCAGTAAATGTGTTGCTGTAGCTTGTATTTGCTTAGGAACACATTCATTCATCCATCCATCCATCCTCCCCATGTGGGAGCAGAAGGGTATACACAAACACACACACTCATATAGACAACAGAAGCAACATTCTTCACATGTCAGAAAACAAACAATCTGAGGATGCTGACTCGTGGAGGATCATGGGTACCCATACGCTCATGTCAATGCCAATTTTTCGATTTTGAAATAAAATAACATGCAACACTCAGTAGATGGAGCTGGTTCTTAGTGATTCGACCACGGCTGATTTTGCCGCGGCCGGAAAGTTCGCATGAGAAAGGTACGAACTACCAAATGTTTGCACCTTTCTCATGCAAACACACTTACATACTACGGGGGCTGCAGGGGTTTCCCGCGCAACACCCCGTTCACTATACAGTAAAGTATAGTGAGCGGGGTGTTGCGGGGGACACCCCATGCAGCCCCCGTTTTTCTTTCTTTTTTTTCGTGGGTGTGCTGCGGGGGTGTCCCTGGCAACACCCGGCTCACTATACCACACAGTATAGTGAGCGGGGTGTTGGGGGCGACAACCCTGCAGTCTTTTTTATTTTTATTTTTTTACTTACCTGCAATGCTACCACCAAAGGTTCGAACTTTTGGTGTTCGAACTTTTGGTGATAGCATTTTTTCAGTCGTATTGTATGGTCGGACCTTTTTTTTCGACCCAATAGTATAATACCTGGCAGCCTATGCAAAGCATGTAATTCTAAGCAGATGCAGGCTACAGAAAGACAATTACTGGTAAGTAATGTTTATCTTATTTACTATTTTCATAAATACTGAATATTAATCCTGAATATAGCCTGTTTCCTGTCCAAGAATTTTGGGTGCAGGCGTTGTGTAAAAGTGGATGTTAGATCAGAGGAATAAGTAGAATTCAAAATTGTATCCATAGAAAATGTAACATTGCGTAATGACACTAAGTTCCAGGCCAGATCAGCAGAAGGAGTTGTGATCACGAGGGACACAAAACAGAAGCCAAACCTTGGGTTTCTTGGGTTGTGTGAGGCAAATTGGATGGGTGGGAACCAGCTGACGAAATGTGGAGTGGTGACCATAAGAAAAGGCAGCCAGGCATTACATCTAGTGTCTGAGTTCTTGGGTGGTGTGGTGGATGTCTTTTCATCACATGTTCAAGATGCTGCTCACCAAAAGGGAGTAAACCCCCAAAGTCTGACCTTTTAAGTTCCCTTCCCCATGGAGCAGCGGATCCATCCTCATCAGAGCAAACTTCCTAGTCTCGGATTTGGTGCACCCACCCCTATGAAACAGCACAGGTGGAGACAGCACTCGCAATGGTGAGTGGGCCACCGGGCGAGGCAAAGTGAGCAAAGACAGAGAAACTCTCATTGCATATTGAAAGATGGAGAGCTGAAACACTGCTTCATGATGGTGAGCCGGCAGACCCAGAGCAAGAATTATCCCATGTGGTCTGTAGAGATTGAAAAAGGGAGAAGGGAGTGAACTCCCCTCATGTTGCTGAAATTAACATTATGAAGATCTTTTTTTGAGCATGGGATTGATTATAATTGGGCCACAGAGAATACTACTGAAGCTCGTAGTACCTGAGTGTGTCTCGCTTGGATAATCAAGGTATGAGGAGTCTGACAATGAATGGATTCAGTTCCATGTTGAATTGTGTGCATTCCCTGGGCTGTTACTGTTGCTGAAACTATGTTATTCAAATGTGGGGAAGTGGCCCGATGACAGGTCACCAAAAGCTGTCAGTAATATTGGTCAATTGGTAGACCTTGGTTGAATGTAAGCTGATCCTGCACAACCTGGACACGTATTGGAAGGTGCCGTTTAGTATGGGTCCTGTTGGGTGTATAGAGGATTACTACCCATCATGAGCTAATCAGGGAAGAAAGAGGCAAAGAATGGAAAATACTTTTTTCACAACCTCTTTCCCGTATTTCCCCACCGCAGAATGAGCTGACAGACATGGCAGCGGTTGGGCATTCTAGGACTCATTTGCATTCAGCAAAGAAGACTTAATGGAATATATGAAAGCCTTACAAGATTCCATAATGTGAGACATGTCTATCCTTAAGACAGAAATGTGCAACTATATGGCTAATATGGAGGCAGAAATTGCAAGTCTAGGAGAAAACGTTGATATAAATGTGAATGCATTAGCTGAAACTGTCCCCAAAGTACAAGAAGAAATACTTTCACATCAAAGACAATCAGAAAAGTTAACAGCAAGATATTTGAATCTTGAAAATAGTTCAACGAGGGGAAATATAAAATAGATTAAATTGTTTGAAATGTGAAGAAGAAAGTGATACCTGTGTCACTGTAATAATACATTTACAGAATTACTACCCGATAACCCTGCCGTAAACATGAGATTGGATCGGGCGATAGGATAGCTTCACGACAGGACACATATGCAGATTAACTGAGAGACATTATATTTAGACCCAATTCCTTTTCATTTAAAGAAGAAATGGCATGAGGCTAGGGTCCATAGAATTCCGAGGCTCCTGCATGTCGATGTTTCATGACCTTGTGCTACTATACATCAAGAATGGTGTTTAAACAGATTGTTGAAAAACTGAAAAAAGACATCAGATTTACATGTACAGTTCTGACAGGGCTGCTAGGTGAGATCATTGACAAGCAGCATCATGCCACAACCTTGAAGCAAGGCTACAGGTGACTTGACATCTTGGAACCACAGTAAGATGGGGCAGCTACATTTCAATGCCCGAAAACCTGAGAATTGGGAATCATCATCGTTGGGAGCCAGTGTGATGCAGGTAATGCCTAGCGTTCTGCTGGAGGGACCCAGAATAGAGCTGTCAGGAACCCAAATGGCTGACAAGATTACCTTCAAACACTACAGAAGAAAGAACTGCATACTGATTTAAGGAAAAAGCCTTCTAGTCTTTGTTGTGGGTTTACTTAATAATTTTCAATGAAACACATATTAAGCTATTTTATCTACACAAGAGAGACACACAAAGATATCCTTTTAATATTTGTATGTAGTATGAAACCCCTATCAGTGCTAGTGTAGGAACCTTCTCCTTGACAAGGTTTGTGGGTAGGTTAGGCGAATGGGAGAAGAGGAGTTTCAATCGGTTATTTTAGTAACACTGTTGTCTCCAAAGCATTTCTTGTTTAGATGATAGATGTGTAGTTGATCATCCTAGGCTGGAGAGGTCTTCTCTTCGGACAGTTAACCTCTTTCTAGGCAATGGTAGGCCATAGTTCCCTTATAGCAGGGAGGGGAAACAATCCATTGCAATTTTATATTGTTCTAAGCATTAAACAAAATTCCTACAATCAGAGCTGAGGTCAGATATTAAAAGAATACATGAATATGGCTATGGTTAAAATACATTAAGCAAATGACTTAACTCACCTAATAAACAGTCTACATTTATATCCATACTGAATAGTTTAGAAGCAGGGATAATTCAGCTAGAAGAAACATATTATTGAGCAGAGATGATAAAACATAAAAGCTTCCCTAAACAAATATTCACTTCTATGCCATCTGAGAGACCTGGTGTGACAATTTTGGTCCATTCAAATTTAAAATTTTTGATAAATGCTATTAAGAAAGATCCAAAACGGAGACATGTGTTAGCTGAGGGGCATTTAGGAGTCAGAGGTATAACCATAGCCTTGGTGTATATCCCAAATCCAGGCCAGGAGTCTTTTCTGACATTGATGCCGCAAATAACTGACTTTGCATAAGGTGACCTTATTATAGGAGGTGATTTAAATATATTGATGGATAAAGCTCTTAACCATTTTAAGGTGGGAGAATAACAAATGTAGATGGCATCTACAAAATTGAAGCACCCTTTATTATATGTTGTGGTCATTACACATGAAAGAAATTGACTTTTACTTATTTTTCACACGACATTACACCAACTCAGTTATTTCGTTGGAAGTTGCTAATAGTTTAAAATAATGTTTTCAATTTAATAAACCAATAGAAACCTCCCACATCATGACTTGGGGTTCATTTAAACAGTTCTCAGATGGAAATTAATTGCAGTGGGCATTACGTTAGCTAGAATTAGGAATTTGCAAGTAGACACATTTACAAAATCATTGAAGGAATTAGAGCGCAGACACAAAGAGACAGACTCTAGGAAAATGTGGTGTATGATTACAGTAATTAGAAGACATATAAACTCAATTTCAATTAATAAAACAGAAAGATCCCTTGTCAAACTACAACAGAGTGACTATGAAAAAGTAATACATCTGAAGCCAGAAAAATTAAGCTCACATACATGTCCTGAAAGATAAAAATGGGTGAAAACACTATGATGAGACATAGAAGATGAAGGCTCTATGTGATTTTGATAGTTCTCTTAGCTCCTCTGTGAAATCATCCTCCAGCGGGCAAAGAGTATATAGAGAACAGCCCAACACTGCAAAACTCTCTTTCTAACAAAGAAAACTTAGACTCACCCATACATACTAAATACGTTTTGGAGGCGATTAAATCCTTAAAACCAAAACAAGCTTCTGCTCCATATGGACTCTCAAACAATTAGCCACTATGTTGTTGGGTGAAAAACTATTTTCCAATCTATGAACCAAGCAACAACAAGTATTCTTCGTAAAGCAGGTAAAGACTGCGAACTCTTTGGGTTGAACAGATAGATAACATTCCTGAACATTGATATTAGTTTATTCACCAAGATCCTAGCAAATCTACTGATATCACCATTAACTGACCTCATAGGTCCATATGAGGTGGAATTTGTCACAAGAAGGCAGGTATGTGATAAAATCAGATAGATAACTCACCTACTTTCCAAAACTAGGAAATTCCCAGGCAAACCATTCATCATGTTGTCTTTAGGTGCTGAGAAAGGTTTTGACGGGGTTGATTGGGGGTTCTGTCTTTTAGCTCTCTCAGAGCAAGGGGGTTCGGTAAATGGTTTCTTAGGTGGCAGAGGCAACATACAAGAACCCTACATTAAGGTGCAGGTATCGGAAGGCACTACACAAAGTTGCCCCCTTTGACCTCTCAGGTTTGCTAAACCCAAGGAACCGTTTGTTAACTGAAATAGAGCTCATCACAACACTCAAAGAATACAATTTGGAGGGAATGAACATCATATCTGTGTTCACAAACAATGTTCTTTTATATATGTCACAACCATACATTTTAATGGCTCATCTTATGAAGGAAATAAAATATTATACCGTAGTATCAGGATTTAAGGTGCATTTATCAACAGATTTCTTTCAAATAGGAAAAACATCATATTAACTATTTGGCAGTTCACCTGACCAACAATTTAACAGACATATATACACATCCAATTATCTTCAGCTGTATGAAAATGTCAGGAAAGATGTTACTAGATGGAGGAACCTATCACTCTCCAGAATAGGAGGAATAAACGCAATTAAGTCTACCCCAATGCAACCTCCATGAGTTGAACTTGCCAATTTACAAAAAAGCCTTATTGCATGTATTTGGGGGAGCAAAAAGGAGAAGCTTTCTAAATAAATTGTTATGGATTTTCCAGATAACAAAGATTTAGAGTCCCCTAATGTTCCTACATATTTCCAAGCTGAGGATATTGGGAGAATATTGCAAGGTGTGATCTAGTACAAGGTGGTGGGAGATGCATGAAGCGGTAGCGCAAGAGAAGTTATGGAGAAGTGTTTTGCTTCCCTAATTGTTCTTTCTATCTTTGTGGTTATCCTCCTTTCCTCTGCCGTTTGCTGCAATACATGGAAACCTTATGTTCTCCCGAACAAGAGCAAAAGGCTATTGTACGAAATGGAGGAATCACATGGGAGTCATTAAAATCATTTCAGGATTGCAAATGTGTGTTTGGGTTACATGAATCAGACAGGCTGCAGCTTCGTCACTAGTTTGTACATCCAATATTTATAATAATTTATAATATTTAAGAAAGCGGCCATGAGACAGCGAGAATGCAAACATTAGAGATATTATTGGTAGAAAGATGCTACCCTAGAGTCATCATTTGAAGGATTTATGAAATTCTGTTTTAATAAGCTCACAAACACAGTGGGGGTTTATGCAAAAATACAATTTGTGACAGTCTTTGTTGAAGACAGAGTGGTCAGCAATTTGTTCACGGATGGGGAAATATAAATCAGCGTATAGATGGCAAGTAATGCCACACAGATTGGCCAAGATGCTGCTGTATATATCGAATAAGTGTTGGAGAAAATGTGGAGAGATGGTTATTCGCCTTCCTGCTCAGTGGGAATATAAAACCCTTTTTTGAAAAGGTAGAGGGGATGGTCTCACATGATGGGCATCTAGTTTCATTAGGACCCAGAGGTGGTATTACTGGGTCTACTGGAGAAACATGGAGAAGCGTGTTTATCTATTGCATGCACTGATTAGAATGCTTATAGCAACAATCTTACTTGCTGCACAATTGATGGTGGGTTTTCAATAGCGTGTGGCGGATTCGCCACACTTTCATTGTTAGTGGCAAAAACTTTGGATGATACCTGCAGTGGAAAACCCCACAGCCTTTGCTGATGAATCCTCAGAAGCATTTGCTAGTAAGTGGAGCCCTATGTTGCAGTATATAGCCCCAAATAACTGGAAGAGGACACATCCTGTTCGACTGTGGGTGCTCAATTTGTTCAAAGAATTGAAGTAGTTTCCTCTTGAAGGAGGGTAAAGGAGGGAAAGAGCCTGAGACTCCAGTTGTATGAATTAATGTATAATTCTCTTAATAGAAATAGTATTTTGCTCCTATTTGATTAGAACGTCCACTTGCTAATGATTTGTGTTTAGGCTTAATGGTAACATGGTGTTTTATATTTTGGGGTGACCTGAGGGGGCAGGGTAGAAGGAGGAGAGTTCCATAACCATTTAATCACTGTATGTAATGTCAATCTAGTATTGTTACAGTTTATTGTGGTGGATAGGGCCTTTCTCACGTTGAATAAATACTAATCCAATTATTTTGAAAAAAAGTATGTAATGCAGGGCTTACTTGGAAACACTACAACTCTAAAAGTAGTAAAAGTAGTAAAACCCAGGCTGCAGTGGAAGGGTTACACTATGTTGCATTCAGAAGCTGCACACAGGAGAGACAAAGCTGGTGCCCTTAGATGTAAGGATGATTTAGCAGTTTATTCTCTTGATCTGTCAAAGATACATGACAGTGAATCAAGTCTCATCTTTAAACCATTGTAAGGACAGCACCCACCGGACATAGAGTCACCCGGCTCACAGGATCAACTGACACTCTTGGAATTCACATACCTCTGACATGCCCACGGGTTCCATACATCACCCCAGCCATGTCATAATTCATTTCTAGTCGCTTGTGTGGGCATACACTCAGGATACAACACACCACTTAATTTAGAGCAATAATGCTAGTAGTTTATCACTAGTAATTAAGAACTTTGAAGGCAAAACATCTCCCTTTACCACCAAGGGTGGGGAAATCTAGAATGCCCTCAAAACTCAAATTAGATGCACTACAGGGGGTTTAAAGGGAAGACTCCAGAATTCGGGCGATTAGGTTACAATTGCAGCTAATATTTACTATAGCAACACCAGGAGCATGTCGTTAACAGCTGCCCTACAGAATCCCCATAGCCCACTCAGATGCTTTATTTTCTCTTTAAGGGAGTTCTTACAAAAGGAAGAACTGTGCTGCCACAGAGTTCATTGCTGCGAACCCATTAATGCAATGTATCATGTAAATAAAGCTACTGGCTTGTAAGTTACAATTATAAGGATTTAGAACATCATTTATTTATCTCGCTCATAATCATGAGTGGGGTCTATGGATAGCAGGTTAATTTATATTTAGCTGGTTTTACAATGTTTTATAGCCTTTGTGTTGTTGTGAAGGTGCAATTCAAATGTTAACTAGGCATAGTATATCCTCAGAATATTTGTTTTATGTGTGTTATCATCCCTGATGAAATGATCAATTGTTTATTAATGTTTTAATAAATAAACTGGACTTATTGATGATGCATATGTAAGCCTCTGCCGGGGGAAGACAATTGAAAGAGGGAGCGCTGCGTGAATCTTTAAGACCTACCCCTGCCAAGGCAGGGCCACATGAACTCCCAGGGCCTCTGCTGGCATATGCAGCCCAAGTAGTATAAACCACGATGGGCAGCACTTGACATATGCATATATAAAAAGGGATCCCTCAAATACTCATGAAATCATAAATATTCTAAGTGTATTGAGTGGTGTTCAAAGATATGTTGGTGCTTGAATATTGTTACAGAGCAAGATAGTCATTGAAGGCTGGTAGCCTAATTTATAGCTGGTAACCTAATTGATCAGAAACAGCGTCTAAGCTAACTCCTCGACAAAAACAATGGCCAGTAATGGTGGCTTAGTTGACCATTGGCAATTTCTAACCTGATACACAAATTACTTCTTCAAACAGAAAGCCAACACGTGTTTCGAGCTTACCTCTTGCTCAGAGCTCTGTTGTAATTGATCAATAAAATGTAACATAAATCCTTTATCATGGTATTATGAGAGACATGGCCAAAGATATCTCAAGGGCAGAATAGTCTTTGGCCAATTCTCAAGTTAGGTATGGATATTGTATGGAGGCTCTTGATACAGCTAATTTCTTGACTGTTATGTCAAATCCATGTGTTATGATGGGTTTTGCATGCTAGTGAAGTACTCACTCCATGCGTTCTGTAAGGCTTGTGCAGTGTGATAGCCGCCCCATGCTCTATAAATCATATTGATCTGGATGCAGAGAACACTGTAGAAGGTTTATGGAACATGGGATGTATCCCTGAGTTGTTGGCTGAATTACTTTTATGAGAAAGGCTACTAATGTTTGAGACAGTAGTGTGTGAAGGCTGCAGAAAGTCCCAGACTGCCTGAGCTCCCCCCCTTAGGAGGCCATTATTCCAGTTACCATTCAACATATATCAACTCATCATCCTAGGTACTAACACCAGCCTAAAGAAATTAGGCCCTGCCTATTGCTCTTTCACGATTGATGGCAACAACATCAAAGTAGGACAAGAGGTCAAAACACTAGGTTTCTACCTGGACTCTATCTTCTCCTTCAACAGACAGGTGAACTCCTTAGGCTCTTCCACGGCTTCCACGTGCAAACTGATCCGTGCAGCCAAACCCTTTCTATCTGACACCAGCTGCTTGACCCTCGCTAGAGCACTAATACTGTCCCGTTTGGGCTATTGTAATGCTCTCTATCTTCGGGCTTCTAAAGCCATCACTAACAAACCTCAAACTCTCCAGAACAACGCTATTAGAGCAGCGCTGGGCATCTCCAGAAGAGAGCATATTACAGTACACTGCCAACAGAATAATTGGCTCCCCATCAAGGACAAAATTCTCTTAAAAACTGCCTCACTCACCCACAAATCCCTCAATAATGCTGCCCCTATCTATCTGATCGACAGATTTCATAGACAGACCTCCCTGAGACCCACAAGAACAGCCTATAAAGACTGCCTCTCTGTCCCCAACTTCCAACGCTCCACTATAGGGGGGAACAGCTTCCCAGTGAAAGCAGCTAAACTGTGGAACTCTCTACCGCTAACTCTTAGAATGGACTTACCTTATCAGAACTTCTGATCCAAGTTCGTTCTATGGTTGAAAACGTAGGCCTACTAACACATCCAGGCGCATAGTATCCATGCTCCTGCCATCTGTACATACTGTACGGCCCACTGCCTGTACTTACTGTTGCCTATCTGCATATATGTATATATTCCTGCTATTATTTCTACTATGTGTATGTATATAATTTTTGTTGTTGTAACTAAGCTTCGCAATTTCATGTAAATGTTGCGCACTGTTACCTGAGGGTATGATCGCGCATTACAAATAATAAAACAAACAAACATATATGAGTTTTCACTCAAGGCACTCCTGAAATCACTTAGTTTATTTTACCGTTTGAATGCTGATGACATGCAGATGTCTCACCCGTCCTCCTCCGCCTCCCCCTCCGCCTCCCCCAACCATTTTTGCTCCGCATTCAAGTACTCTGAAAGGGTAGAACACCTTGGGTTTAGGTTTATGTGGGTGGCAGACCAGGTTTGAATACCCAGATGGGGGCTTTTTCCCATCTTCAGCAACTACAACGGATCCATGTTTTTATGCTGACCGAACTTGACCATTCCGTGGTCGTAGCTGTCAATTATTCAAGATTGGAATATGTAAATTCTGTCTTCTGGCATTTGAAATCCAGTTCCTGCACATCATATGGAATGTCCGAATTGTATTCATTTTCAAACTCAGTAAAAGTGTTATCAGTTTCACTAACCTTTGAACAATGTAAGGCAGATCTTTCCTTAGTGGAAGTGCAAAGGATTTGCATACACAGTGTATTTCAGCCACAGGTTAGAAAAGAGAGAGGTAGGGAATTAACACCCTTTCAAAAGCTAGCACCCTTCAATCTCTCAGTACATGACATTCCCAATATGTACAAGATCCTGAGCAACGCTGAAGTAAAGCGCCTCTATATGAAACAATGGCAGGATGAATTGGGTTGTGCGATTCCTCCAGTCTTCCTGAGAACACATGTGGTGGCTGAGGGCAACCCAATCCTCGATTTGTACTACAATAATGGAAAGCACATACAAGATGATATACCAGTGGTATTTTATGCCAGATAGAATTTATAAGATGTACCCAGAAGCCTCCTCATGTAGCTGCGGAGGTTGTAGGGGGGTCGAATGTATGACGCATATATTGTGGCATTGCTCTAACATCAAGCCGTTTTTGGGTAGCGATAATTAATGAGATACACACAATTTTAGGCTTCCACCTACCTTTGGACCCCGTGGATATTATAATGGCGAATGTTGTCGAGTGCAACATATTCACATCAGTGGTAACACATGCTAAACTGGCCAATCAGATGCTCATAGCGGTGTGATTGGTTATCGCACTCAATTGGAAGTCAGCAGCAACACCCCCTGAATAAATGGTGGTCTAGTCTTTGCCATGTATCCACTATGAAGAAGATCATGGCCACGCTCTCTGATAACTTAGCTACGTATCCCTCAATCTGGAAGCCTTTAATTACATGTGTCAATCTGGAGGAAAATCACTCATTGATTCCATCTCAGTGGAAAACCTTCTCACTATTATGAGGATGTAATTTGATCTGATGAACTTCATGATACCAAAGGAATTTCATATGATCCAAGGGGTTACCCTTGTGCAATAGGAGTCCAATGCAATGCATGTCTGATTGTGAAGATTCGGCTTGATTTACAAACATAAGTTACTTTAAGTTTTAATATGATTCTTTATGATTGGGCAATGTGTTTGCTACTAAAAAACAATAAAAATATTGTTAAAAAAAGAAAAAGAGATGCCATCATACCTTCCTCATCACTCTCACCACTCCAGGTAAATCCTGTATCACTATTAGGGTGTGTTGCATTGAGTTTATTTATGCCTGATTTGACCTCCCCACCCCACCTTAACAGTCAGAAACCAGTTTCACATACCCACAAGATCATGATGCTCGTAGGGATACCAGCTGCTGATGATCCCCCCTGCCAGATGTGTGTAGAGAATTTGTTTGAACTTCCACTTTAAGGAATTCTCCCCGAGGTAGTTCTGTTGTTTCAACAATCTGATGAGTGTGGGTAAAGCAGTAAAAACCTTAATGTTTACTTTATTCATGTCTTAGCTCCTTATCCACCCACAAAATGTGGCTTCACGCTCTCTGCACCCAGAAACATCTGATATGTTGATGATTATGCAATACGAAACCAAAAATAAATCAACCAACAGGGAAGTAGCTTGAAGCCATGCCTGCTGCCAGTGATTTCAGAAAAGTATGGGAATTATGAAGTATTGAGTACTCGTGGAATTCATCCTGCATATACCACACCAGCATGCCTTCAGTTCAAGGACATCGCTTTTCACAGCTCTGGTATGTCCAGGGCACAGAGGTATTTGGTTCTTGTGGATCGAGAGGTACAGAAAAGCATGGGTTTACTTTTACGGTTTACAGGCCGTTTCATGTGGGCTGTCCTAAAAGTAATACTGTGTGAATGTACATGTAGTCATCCAGAAGAAGCCAATGTCAGGATTGTAGCAAAGGGGCTACATAAGTGGACTTTATTTTAACTTTAGATGAGGCAGTCACACTCATAAGGAACAGCTTTAAAAGAGGCCAACACAGAATTGGGAAGACATTTTTTTAAAAACATTGCCTCCATTATTCTATAATAGCACTATGGATTGTTCTGAAGTGTGGATTTCATCGGGGTTATGAACGGGTTGTTTAATTGCTGTTTTTAAAGTAAGTGTATTTTCGATGAGGTGTAGTTATGTAATTGAGCAATTCTCCTATTTGGCAGTTTATGCAAATCTTGCACAAAAGCATGAGAATCATTTTATGAATCTCCTGCCAATGCCTATTCTTTTGACCACGATGCAACAAACTCATTCTCAGCAGTATTGAAGGGCTTTGATAGTCCCTCAAGTAACATGATGCAGACACTCCACTCCACCAGGGCTGCATGGTTGTCATCCAGCCTGCCCACAGACAGAATATCAGTGCCCCATCGCTGAGGCCTGAATAGAATGAACCGAGGGTGTTTTTCTTTCTTGAAATGTTTTGCAGCGGCATGCTGGAGCTTTTCTGATAATTGCAGTGGTGGACAGTACTTTGGTAATGGTCTTAAATTGGTCAGGTTTAACAACTCCATTGTGTTTTTCAGCAATGTTGTGATTCATCCAAATATGAGTGTGGAGAATTTTTTATCATAAAAAATGTGGGGTCACTGTGACCAAATAGCTATTTTATGGGATTGGTAGGAATAGCTTTATCATAGCTTGAAAAGGTTTTGATGTTGGTTACAATGATGAATACTGAGGAGAAATCCAGAGAATGGACCCAATTCCATAGATCATGACACTCCAAGGGGCTCATTTTCACGAGACTCGTAATTCTTCAGCAGGGCCCATTACGTGTACACTTCCACATAAGTGGGACCCCGCTGTGGGATTTTGGTCATTTACATGGCGGAGTGCAACAAACGTACGGATCACTGCACTTTTACACTCTGCCGTGCAAATGAAGTAAACGCTGTCTGCCATGTATGCATGCCAGGTGGTATTTACAATGAATCCCTTTGGAGTCCGCCTGCATTTTGCTGCTGCAAAAATCTGCTGCGCTCCATAGGAATAATTAGCATTTGCTGAAGTATGTGTATGGCATAGAGAAAGGGATCTGCAGAAACGCAAGTTGCAATCCACTCCTCCTCTCCACCATATAATTTGACAAAAATGGGACATGGCATGAATGGAAGGCATAAACCCCATATGCAAGGCTTTTTTATGCCTTGCATTTCTGTTAAATGCCCATGAAAATGAGCTCCCTTGAGTTTATGATCATCAGAGTTAAAATGCAATGGGGTTACAGCGTTTTTGTGTGTGCGAATAGAGTGGAGTTTTAATTATAGAAACTAAAGATGCCCGCCAGCGAGTGCATGTACGCAGGCACAGGGCCAGACCTTAAGGCCTGTGCAGACCCTGGCAAGATGGCGATGTCTGTGGTGGCCAGGACACCCGTGTGCCTGACTTGGCGTGCTTGGCCAGTGCACCCACCATGGTGTCCCTGTCCCGGCCTCTGTCATCACCCCGTTCCAGTCCAGCTGACTTGCAGCGCAGCGGTGTTGGAACTGCAACCGCCAGCGAGTGTAGACCCTATATAAGGGTAAGTGCATGGGACAGCAGTGAACGAGGGGTGTAAAACCATGCCCCCTCCCCAGAGCACCTGGATTCCCAAGAAAATGAAGATAGAACTGTCGGACAAGCCACGGGGTGGGGTATGTTCCTGAGTGTCTGATTCCCAAGACCTGTCACACGTGGCATACCCTTTCCAGTCAACCAAATAGTACAGTCACTAGTGACGTACACAGAGGTCACAGATCTCCTGGACCTCGTATTCAGACTGGTTGTTGTTCTGAATCCACCACGTTCTGGTTGGCCCACAGCCAAAGTTGTATTCGTGATATGGTTTCAGCATTGCAACATGAAAGACGGGATGGACTTGCTACTTGGAAGGCCACAGACAAAATGTGTGAAGTGATCTGAAAGGGTCCCAAGAAACAAGGAGCCAGCTTGATAGGTAGCTCTGGCTCGGGAGTGGCACCTTATCACTGGGAGCCCGGGTTCTCTCTGCCATTTTCTTGTATGACACTGCTGTTTCCTGGAGAACCAAGGACATGTCTCGCTGGACCTGCTGCATGTTCTGAACCAGGATGTCGGCTTGATAAACGAATGCAGAGAATTGTTATACGCCACGTATGCTGTATCCAAGTATTCACACCAGTTCAGCTGCAGAGCATTAGCATAGCAGGGCAGAAACTGCCCTACGGACTTGCTGGTTCTTTTGGTCTGTCCATTGCTCTGGGGATTACACGCAGAGCTTAGAGCCCGGTGAATGCCAATGTGGGAACAAATGTTCTTCCAAAAAACAGAATATGCACTGTGTGCCTCAATCCAAAACTATCTTTTAATGGTATACCATGTAGCATATTTACTTATTCTATGACGGGCGACTGTATGTACCACCTACACTCTGTCACTGTTTAATCTTTTCTGGTTTCCGTGCCTGGCATAGAACAACATACCATCAAAGGATTGTTTCAAAGGATCCTTCTTTAGTATGCAGCTTCCATGTCTCACTCTCTATTCATTCTCAACTGTTGCAGATAGGGCTGGACCGTGTTGAAAATGTCTTACGTGTACAGGACGGGTCTAAACTGGTCAGCAGTAGTGGATTCCTGGGAATGTATCCTAGATAAGACATCTGTCTTTTGGTGGTTCTGGGTGCCAGAAAAGGATGATATCTTCAAACAGGCAGCAATATCCTGCTATAAACTGCTGATAAAAATGAGGAAACCCCAGAAACCGTTGCCCTGCGTTGATGTCCCGAGGGCTGTGCCACTTTAGTATGGATCATATTTTGCATGCATCCTTGTGGACCCTGAACAGACTGATGATATATCAAAGTAAATCAGTCCATTCTTCATGAAAAGAAAAAAGTTCAGGCAAGGCATATAGATGGTTGCCTTCCAGGTGGGGAAAGCATATCTGACTCGTGTTGTCTGTGGATGGTCAATGAAAGGGAAAAGAGAAGGCTATTG
Source organism: Ambystoma mexicanum (assembly GCF_040938575.1). Classification (NCBI taxonomy): domain Eukaryota; kingdom Metazoa; phylum Chordata; class Amphibia; order Caudata; family Ambystomatidae; genus Ambystoma; species Ambystoma mexicanum. The sequence goes on along the minus strand of NC_090939.1, from coordinate 324,839,187 downwards.
TCTAGGTAAACTGAAACGTATACTCCTAGAATGTCTGAGAAGATGAGGTCCCTCATTATGAGTACTGCTTTTACGTGTGGTAAAAGTGGTGGTAAATACGTTGTCACCACTTTTACCACTAATTCTGTGTCCTCGGGGTGGTGCCAATGGAGGGCATGGTGAGATGACAAGGTGAAGGTTGCAGAGTGCATGGGTTAGATGCTGGGCAGCAGGGATGAACTAAGAACTGCTGCAAGAACGGGACGGCCACCAAGAGCGACCCAATACATAGGCCCAGATGAAGGTGCTGACATTTGCCAAAACGTCAATGGTCTAGGAAAAACTTCAACACCCTAAGCATCCAGAAGAGTTTAATGCTAATAGTAGTGACGTCAACCCAGGGACCCAGGATTGGTCACAATATGCTCTTGACATTTTGAACAAATGAACTGTTTTGTGTTAAAAACGTTCACCACATTATTTTCCCAATGTTTCTCAATCATATGTACAAATATTGTTTCATACTATGTTTAAGTGCAAATGTCTAATCACTCATCGCTTTATGTTTAAAAAATATAGCGCCCCAATTAATATTTAAGGTGATACTATATTAAAAAGTTATAAACAAAAGAAGTAAAAAAACAGGGCAATTGAAAACGGCCAAAACACAAGGAACACAATTGGTATGTATTCCTTTACAAGAACCAGTTTGTTAGTATATGAAGGTGACCAAGGATTCAAATACCTCAGAAATACTCATAAACATGCAGGATTGGTGCATGTAGAATTTGATCTTGGCAGGACATTTGTTATATTAGCACCCGGTGAGGGTAGAATCAGAATGCATGAGCCATTCTGATTGGCCCTCGCTGAGTCATTACCAGGCCGGGAATCCCTCCGTCGGGATTCCACAGCCTTTGTCCCCGGTGGGCGGTGTGGCAACCCCTCAGCCAATGAGGAGGCTGGAAGCGGGGCAATCCTCGCTCCGAGCCTCCCCGCGGCTGACAGGCTGCCTTCGCCCCCCGCCGGGGACTCAGGTAAGTCTTTTTTGTTTATTTTTTGTATTCCCTTCCCTCCCCCCACCTACCCCCCACTTACCTTCTTGTTCCTGCATCCCACGCGGGGGACGAGGGAAGCCTCCAGCTGTGTGGAGACTCAGGGCGGGGCCAGCCCTGCTCCGCGCCTCCACTCGGCCGGAGGGTTCCCTCGTCCCTCACCGGGGATGCAGGTACGTTTTTTTTTTCTTCCCCATCCCACTCCCGCCCTCCCAACCCCACTTACCTTCTTTTTGATCCTTTTTCGGGAGCGGACGCGCTGGGAACAATTGTGTTCCCAGCGCGTCCGCTCCCGATGGCTGCCATGGAAAGGGAAAACAGACTCCGTTTTCCCTTTCCATGGCGGCGGCTACTTTCTTGGTCGTTGGTTTTTGCGGGCCATATGCGGGCCGGGGTACTAATAGCAATATGACCCTCGCGGCGGCCTATACCTATGGGCCCCGGGGCATTACCTGAGTCGGTAATGCCCCCACTGCTCGGGTCATATTGCTTAAGTATTACTGTATTGCCCACCGTCCTTGCTAAAATTGGGCTAGCCTTTAATTCCCAATGTGCCACCACAGGTGGCAGCAGCAGTGCCTTGGACAGGGTGGTTCTTGAGGTCCTTTGGGAACTTCCCTTCCTGGGTGCAGCATGTGCTGGACAGTTTTTGCCAATTCCAGGGACAGGTGTTCTAGATGTGCCATGGGTGTCTCGTGTAGCTGTTGAGAGTCAGGAAACAGTGTATTAATACCCTTGTTGGAATGTTGTAGGGTGTGATTTCATGAGGGTTTCTTTGTACTATAGAGTCACAGGGTGCTACAGCCCCATGAGGGCCTTCTTCATGATATATGATATGATATGATATGATATGATATGATATGATAGGTTATTTATAATGTGCTTAATACCCAGAGGTTTCTAAGCGCGGACCCGGGGATCGAACCTGTGCTGTTCCTTGTCGTCTTGCTTCCAAGGCGAGCATGTTGTCGCTGAGCTATCCTCCAGGGACAGATGGCAGACAGTATGATGAATTACTGGCTTGATGCTTGGGTGTCCATATGGATAGTCAGGAATGTGCGCCTTTGCTGGATGGTGTTGTCATGTGCTTCACGGCTGTGCAAGTTAATGGGTGTCCATGTAGGGATGGCCCAGTGTTGTTTGCATATCCTAATCTACTATCAGGTGAGGGGTTTCCTGCTAGAGTGACATTAGGTGGGACGCAGTCTTCATGGAGGCCTTGCTGCTACTGGCCCGTTGCACTTCTTGGCAGTTTGAGTCAGGCATCTAGAAGGGTTGATTTTGTGCCATACATTACATTTGTGGCAGCTATTTTATTGATGTGTCTGTACATGGGTGCTTGGCATGCTGACAAGAGGTGGTGGCATCTATGAAGGCCCATCTTCTCATTGTAGATTCGTGAAGGTGCCATTTCCAGCAGTTAACCCGGAATAAATTATTAGTTAATGCAGAAGAATAAACAGAAAATGTTCCCATTTCGACACTGTACAAATTAAATCGTGTCTGAGAGTCATTCACGACTTTGGGGAAAAGAAAAGCATATAAAATCTCTTTTAAGGTCGAGAACAACTTCTCAAACAGTTTCAACATTATATCAACATTACATCAAAACAACAATTGTAAAGCAAAAACCTCCAATAAGTAGTGCGAGGGTGCAGAATTAGGACACTGACTAATTGGTGGTATTTTGGTTGATAAAGAGTTTTATTATAAAGAAAATAAAGAAAAACCCTACTTGTCCCTATGACTAAGAGGGGTTGTCCTACCTCAAAAAAAAGACAAAGGACTCTGTCAGGCTGTCCAGTGGAAATCAAAATAGTCCACCGGCGTGTGTCAAACACCTATTACCAACCCTCACACTTATAACGACTAACAAAGGGTTAATGGGACTTCCTGATCCAGAGGAATGACTCCCTTCCTCTGGACAGTGTTCAATTGTACGTGGGAACGTCACCTGCGAGAATGGCTCCCTTCTCCAGGTTTCAGTTCTCCTCAAAAAGGACAACATGAAGTTCCAGGTTAAATCAGAGTAAGAGTTCAAAGTTCCAACAAAAAGATCTATAGGTGTACGACTTCACAAGATGAACCCTGCTGAATCGGCCCGATGTTGGAGATGTACACAAGCTCCGGGAACCCTTTTCCACATATGGTCGTCCTGAACACTAATCCAAACCTATTGGAAAGAAATTCCGGCTCAGATTAAGCTGATTGGTGGTATAGAACTCCCAATGGACAATTTGCTAGCATTACTAGGAGACGAGGACTTAGAGGGGCACTGAAAGTTGTCCGCTAGATCAGCCCACTTGCTCACACACTTCCTAGTTGCAGCCGGAGTAGTGGTGGTGTGTAATTGGAAGTCCACCAGATGTCAGGGAATGGCGTGTTAAAAATGGTCTGTTGTGGCTTTGTGCAAGATTGAGGCCACTCTCAAAGGGGAAATGTCTAGGTTTCTTGTGGATTGGTACTCGTTTATTCAGTTTGTAGTCCAAAATGATAATCCTGGCCTGCATTACAAACTACCTGACATGAGAACCTTTACGCTACTGTAACTTTTCTGTTCTCCAATGCTCACCTACTGTTGAATTTTTTTGTAGTTTGTCCACAACTGCTATATGAATTGTGCTGTCCAGCGGCTGCCTTTTTATGCCTTTATTGTTCTCTGTTCTGTTTTGCCCCATGCTGTAATGGGCCTATTATGATTTCAGGACGGTCATTGCAGATGTGATATTTGTTTCACTGTCGATCATCAAATGGTGCATGCTTGAATCTCATGTCTCCTTGATGCGTTGTTTCCTTTTGTATTTTTCTTCCAATCTTTTCAAATGACACTTGAATGTAAAAAAAAGCTCTCTATGCAACTCAAGGGGGAATGCCTCTCATCCCCTGGTTTCTTCTCTCCTGGCTCTCCACAATGTCCACAGTAACCGGAGGACATCTCTTCTCCCTTGGCTTCCCCTGGTTCTCACAAACACCAGAGGCACATGACTCCCACCCTGGTTACAATGTTCACAGTGCCAAGAGATCACCTCTTCTATCTTGCCATCCAAGGGTTCTTACAAACAGTGCCGGCGGAATGACTGTCTTCCACTAGTCATAGTCCCAGACTCTTCCACTTCTTTTCACATATGGGTCCCAGATCCCTCTTTTGTTGCCTCTCAAATATGGGTCCCAGAACCCTCTACTTAATAATGTCACACTTCGACTGGCAGCCCTGGTATATTCTCCTGCCAGGGACTGCCTTTTGTCCCAGACCCCTTGACTTTGGCTCTTCACATTTGTGATGTCATATTTGATGTCCTGGGTGTTAGTCATAGCAGTGCACAGTGGTGGCGTGAGTTATGGTTGCTTAGCTTACCATAACTGGCGAATTTCTGAGGTTTTTCGGTTTTACTTGTAACCATATTAACGTCCCTTCAACAAAGTTTTTTCATTGACTGTCAGAGGTTTTTATTAGTGCAACTTAACTATACATCTCTTTAACAACGTTTTTTCAGTGAATGTCATAGGTTTTTATTAGTGCAACTTAACCATAACGTCCCTTTAACAACGTTTTTTCATTGAATTTCATAGTTTTTATTAGTGCGGCTTAACCATAACATCCCTTTAAAAAAGTTTTTTCGGTGAATTTCATAGGTAGATTTTTATTAATGCAACTTAACCATAACATCCCTTTAACCACGTTTCTTTCAGTGAATTCCATAGGGTTTTACCAGTGAATGCTAATTTCCTACAACTTACTTATAACATACTGACCCCAATATGGCAAACTTTGTGTTCAATTTACAAACTTTCACCTTAAAACTCTGCCATTTCCCACCTTCTGGCAACAATTTTAACACTTCTATCCACCTTTTTCAACTTTATCACTGTTTTTGGGTCCATCGACGTTCATGATTGTCTGACGTCATCGCGGACCCCCCGAAGAGTGTCACATGACCACGCGCTCGTGTGTGGCATGATGACGTGTCCGCAAACGCGTCCGCACTTCGTGATTGGGTCCATGCTTCACGGACAGTATGGAACTGAATTGTCTACTGATCTAGGAACTTTCAAGCTCAAAATGTTCACTTTGCACACCTATTCTTGCTCATTATTCATTAGCAAACTAGTACAGAGCACATACTTGGAATAATATTAGCAAAACTGCTATTTATCTTAAAAATGGCATCAGCTATTGCCATCCCTCCTACCCAAGAGCCACCACGATCACCAGCTGGAGGACCTACACAACAGTAAAAGCATAGTACATCCAAAGACAATGAAGAGGACCCAGAAGATGAGGTAGAGGAAGTGCCTACCTCCAGCACCAAGAGAGTATCATGGGTGTGGCAGTTCTTTACCACTGTTGGGAATGTATCAAAGGCTAAAGCTACCAAAGTGAAATGCACTGAGTTCAATGTTGTACTCAGTCACAGACTACCTGGGCAGTACTCCTATGGGACCACCTCCCTGTGCCGCCACACCCAATACAACCACCGCAATGCACTCAGAAAGGCTGTTCCTTTCTTAGCGAGTAGTAGGCTATCTTCCTCCATCTCATCCTTCTCAACCAGTACTGTAACCACGCATCCTACTTCTGTGCGACACAAAATCCAACAAGCTACCTTGCAAGCAATAAAAGAGGCTGTCGATCCATATCTTTCGAAGACAACAGTCCTCTGTATATACTGCAACACACCACTCTGCAGGGGAGCAATTTTGAAGTGCTTTACATTAGATGTAACACACGTGCAACGTCCACCTGCCCCTCCATATTAGTGCTTGGTGCTTCTTCCCTCATTTCCCTACTCACCTTACGTTCTAACCTCTCCTGCAAAAAATATAAATATCAAAAAAACAACTAAAAACGTTCCTTTAGAAACCACCTTTCACAGTAAAAAAAATAGAACTAAATAAAATTCTTATAGACTCCATCTACTTCTCTTAGTAAAGTACATAGACTCAATAAGATTTTCCAACATTTCCATTAGCATTTTGTGTTATGCTAAAGGGAATAATGTGGCGTTCATCCCCTGTTCCAGGTACTGGAACACTGGATAACAGCCCGCCAGCCTAAGTTATCGGCCCAAGCGAAGTGAGGGCAGAAAACGAGGGCTCCGGACCGTTATACCCCGTTCTAGCCCCTGCTATGGGGGATGAAGGCCATTAACACCCTGGGTTGCCAAAGCCGTGACCCGGTTTGCTAAAGGATTTTTCTTCCTAAACTGGGACACCAAGGCGTCCCACTGTAGGAAGGAAAATCCTCTTCCAAGATGGCCACCATGGAAAGGGAATGCAGGGCTCTGTACAAAGCCCCTCTTCCATTTCCATGGCAGCCTGCAGAAGGCGAAGAGAGAACCCTATGACCATATTACCATGAGCACATTATTTTATTCCCTTTCAAACCTATCCCAATTTCAAACAACGTTACCACATATCTGGTTCCTGGTGGAGATTGCCACTTTATCCCCCTTGGTCATCCCTCATGGTCATGGCCATGACCTTATGCCTTGACCCGGAAAATCTGGCCACTGCCCATGGCCACAGGCTATACCTCAGTCACCAAAGGTATATCACTATTATTTTGTACCTACATTATGGCACGTGTCAAAAAATAAAACACAGACACATTTGCAAAACCATGCTTTCAGGTCCTTCCCAATGCTCCTGAGACAAGTTTGCTGGAAATCCGCCCAGGTTTTATTTTTTCAAAAGTGTCAAAATGTACAAGCATACAATAGTCACATTATGTAGCCCCCACCTGACAAAATACAATCTGACTTTGCACAAACATTCAAAGTTGGGTATCTAATCTTTGTGAAAACCTTTGTCCACATTTGTCAAACAGCAATAAGCCATCCAAAATTGTCGAGATCCCTCTCTAATGTAGCCCCCTCTTCACAAAATCCCACCAAACTTTGCAAAAACATCTATAGCTAGATCTAAAATCTTTTCGCAAACTTTGTTGAAGATTTGTCAGATGGCACCACATTAATAAGCCTTTACAATATTTTAGCCCCCCTCTAATTTTGCCCGCTCTTGAGAAAATCCTACCAACCTTTGCAAAAACATGTATATCTAGATCTAGAATCTTTTTGCAAACCTTTGTGCAGATTCGTCAAATGATATCACATTTATAAGCCTTTACAATATTGTGGGACCCTCCCCCTCTAATTGTGTTCCCTCTTGACAAAACAGCACCACACTTTTCAAAACCTTTCAGAATCAGGTCTCAAATGAAATCCCAAAATGTCATGCAGTTTGATTGAGTGGCGCCATTATTATAAGCCATCCAAAAATGTCTTTTCACATACCCTGAAATACACAAATAAACATAGATGCCCCCCAAACATCTGTTATGTTAAAGCCTGTTATTTGGCTTTTTAAGGCCATATCCAATCCCATCCTCATCACCCCTCACCTCCCCAGAGATTTTTCATTAGTTTGACAAGTGCAATGTGTGTTTTTTAATATTGTTTTTCTGCAATGTCCGCAGACACCGGCCACTGTCCACGAATCCAACTTGGCGAGCATTTCCAAAAATCTGATGCACCTCACATTTCTTATTCACCAATCAGCGGGCGCGTCCGGTGTCTGCAGACATCAAGTCACCCTCTAGGCAAATAGGAGGCCCGTCCGCGGAGCAAACAAGAAAGTGAGTCCGCGGACCGAAGCAAGATATCACTCATTTTTTTGTACCTACTTTTTGGTTGTTTAAAAAAAACAAATGGATGGATTTACACCAAATTTACAAAAGCACGCTTTCAGGACCAAGCCGCTGCTACTGCCGCAAATTTAGTGAAAGTCTGTCCAGTGGTTTGGGCTGTAGACGTGAGCAACATTTTTTTTCCATTGCGTCTATGGGAAAAACCACACATTTTGGGACCCCCCTATAATTTCCCCCACCTCCCTTGACAAAACCTCACCAAACCTTGCTGGATCAATTTGCCGGAGCCATATACTTCTTCTGCAAAGTTTTGTGAGGATTCGTTCAGGGGGCGAAAAGAAAACTTGCTCTTCCTATGGGTTGAGCAACTTAGCCATAACTACTAGGCCGCTATCTCAGGCCCTGTAATACCAGTACATAGCAAGGAACACATATAATGCAGGCCATAATGCATATCATTCAACAACCATACAATCATCATCAAAATCAACAGTACATATGAATTTTCATACAATCAACATAAAAACCTCACACATCCACACCAGTACAACTGTTTACATGTTCGAGGACCCAGCAAATTCTGTGGTCACATGCCAGCATGAGATACATATAAGCAACATGACATTGCCTAAAATTTTAAATCCTGAATAAAAGAATTACATATTTAAAGTGTGATTGCACATACCATTTCAAGGTTTGAAATTAAGATTTGATGAGCAGGAGCTAAAACCAGGTCTTGGGTGTCAGGCATCACCCAGTGGCCAGGAGCTAGGAATCTAACACCCATGTGGGATACACAGTTTAACTTTTTATATGAGCTATTGTTTCAATGTGCCCTAAATGTGTCAAAATTCTTCTTTATTTACATCCTCAAACACTCAAAGTTAATATGACATGTGCATGTTTGTAGGGAACGAGTTGGCCTGGGTAGCAAAATGCAGCTCTGATTAACTGTTGGGTTTTACGCTAACCAGGTTCTCCTAGAGTAGAAGCAGGAGCTTAATAGCTCCGAGCAATATGTTACCCTGCATTTGCATATAAAATAAGACATGAATATTTGAGTCGATGGATAGGGTATCACATAGACAAAAGGGGTTATTGGTGGCTGTCCAGCTCACTTGGTTGAATGCATATAGGCAGTTGGTTAAACCATGAAAGTGAGATTAACTGTCTTGCCTTTGTGTGCTTTGCACCCATGAAAGAGAAATATCCTTGCTTAAGACTGGCTAGACCCTTAAACGGTACCAAGGGGCAACGATGTTACCAGAGTCTTCGTCATGTCTTGACTTTACAAAGAAGTGTTTTGCTGGCCACTAAATACCTCCCTGGCAGAATTGTAAGCCTCTTGGTTGTTTGTAATCTAACCATTCTGGAAATCACGATCCTAGGAGGGAAACGTTCTCCCAATGTTAGTCCGTGTCCACCTGTCAATAGACAGAACTGGTCCGCGCTCCCTTTAATATTCAGCAGATTTCAACCAACAGTTTTCCACTAGAGAGATGGACACATCAGAGCATAAATAAAGAGGAATGTGAGAACTAAAACAAAACAAAAAAAGGATTTTAATAAACTATGGTCAACTGACATTCCTGGAAAATAAATATTCTCACGCTAAGGTGAATGCGCTCCCAGTGCTATATAATTGCTGAATGTTGTGAAAACGAAGAAAAACAATGCACTCGCCTTTAAATGCATTAGGCTCATTGAGCAACTCTAACCAGGAAATGGGCAGAACTGACACCAGCATAAACTTCGAAAAACATAGATTCCTCCCTGGAAGAAATGGCCTCTAACCTTATCCAACGGCCACCTAACTAATCATCAGAATTGCTTTGGGGCTGGACCTGTGGTGACACAGGCCAGCCGGATCACTGCTAAAGGTACTCAGCACACCAGGACTCTACTGTGGTCACACAGCTGGATCGTTGTATCACCATGTTAACATGGACTTGTTTGGTTGCTGGGGGCACCGAGACTTCAATGGAGCTGTGAGCACACGGCTAGTCAGTGACCTGGGAGCACCTAGGCTACACACCAGATCTGGGGGCACCTGATCAGCAGTGAGCTGCCGTACCGTGGTCATACGGTATCAACCTGCAGTCCCAGTAAATGAGAAACAGAGACCGAAGTGCCAAGCATGGAGTCTGCCACCTTTCCAACGCTCATGCTGGATGAGGCTGCCTTTTTATGCCTTTATTGTTCTCTGTTCTGTTTTGCCCCATGCTGTAATGGGCCTATTATGATTTCAGGACGGTCATTGCAGATGTGATATTTGTTTCACTGTCGATCATCAAATGGTGCATGCTTGAATCTCATGTCTCCTTGATGCGTTGTTTCCTTTTGTATTTTTCTTCCAATCTTTTCAAATGACACTTGAATGTAAAAAAAAGCTCTCTATGCAACTCAAGGGGGAATGCCTCTCATCCCCTGGTTTCTTCTCTCCTGGCTCTCCACAATATCCACAGTAACCGGAGGACATCTCTTCTCCCTTGGCTTCTCCTGGTTCTCACAAACACCAGAGGCACATGACTCCCACCCTGGTTACAATGTTCACAGTGCCAAGAGATCACCTCTTCTATCTTGCCATCCAAGGGTTCTTACAAACAGTGCCGGCAGAATGACTGTCTTCCACTAGTCATAGTATTCACAAAATATAGTTCAACCGCTTCTTAACACGCCCAGCCTGCCGGGTATACTCTCCTGCCAGACGCTAGGTCATTCTTTCTTCCTCCAACTTCGTCAAGGTTAATATTTTCTCTTCCCCCTATTTGCCCTTCACCCAGGTACAGTGTCTTGGTAGACAGCTGCACAGTTCAACTGGTAGTGCTGGTGTGCTCTCCTGCCAGGGGAGTGCCTTGGGTCCCAGACTCTTCCACTTCTTTTCACATATGGGTCCCAGATCCCTCTTTTGTTGCCTCTCAAATATGGGTCCCAGAACCCTCTACTTAATAATGTCACACTTCGACTGGCAGCCCTGGTATATTCTCCTGCCAGGGACTGCCTTTTGTCCCAGACCCCTTGACTTTGGCTCTTCACATTTGTGATGTCATATTTGATGTCCTGGGTGTTAGTCATAGCAGTGCACAGTGGTGGCGTGAGTTATGGTTGCTTAGCTTACCATAACTGGCGAATTTCTGAGGTTTTTCGGTTTTACTTGTAACCATATTAACGTCCCTTCAACAAAGTTTTTTCATTGACTGTCAGAGGTTTTTATTAGTGCAACTTAACTATACATCTCTTTAACAACGTTTTTTCAGTGAATGTCATAGGTTTTTATTAGTGCAACTTAACCATAACGTCCCTTTAACAACGTTTTTTCATTGAATTTCATAGTTTTTATTAGTGCGGCTTAACCATAACATCCCTTTAAAAAAGTTTTTTCGGTGAATTTCATAGGTAGGTTTTTATTAATGCAACTTAACCATAACATCCCTTTAACCACGTTTCTTTCAGTGAATTCCATAGGGTTTTACCAGTGAATGCTAATTTCCTACAACTTACTTATAACATACTGACCCCAATATGGCAAACTTTGTGTTCAATTTACAAACTTTCACCTTAAAACTCTGCCATTTCCCACCTTCTGGCAACAATTTTAACACTTCTATCCACCTTTTTCAACTTTATCACTGTTTTTGGGTCCATCGACGTTCATGATTGTCTGACGTCATCGCGGACCCCCCGAAGAGTGTCACATGACCACGCGCTCGTGTGTGGCATGATGACGTGTCCGCAAACGCGTCCGCACTTCGTGATTGGGTCCATGCTTCACGGACAGTATGGAACTGAATTGTCTACTGATCTAGGAACTTTCAAGCTCAAAATGTTCACTTTGCACACCTATTCTTGCTCATTATTCATTAGCAAACTAGTACAGAGCACATACTTGGAATAATATTAGCAAAACTGCTATTTATCTTAAAAATGGCATCAGCTATTGCCATCCCTCCTACCCAAGAGCCACCACGATCACCAGCTGGAGGACCTACACAACAGTAAAAGCATAGTACATCCAAAGACAATGAAGAGGACCCAGAAGATGAGGTAGAGGAAGTGCCTACCTCCAGCACCAAGAGAGTATCATGGGTGTGGCAGTTCTTTACCACTGTTGGGAATGTATCAAAGGCTAAAGCTACCAAAGTGAAATGCACTGAGTTCAATGTTGTACTCAGTCACAGACTACCTGGGCAGTACTCCTATGGGACCACCTCCCTGTGCCGCCACACCCAATACAACCACCGCAATGCACTCAGAAAGGCTGTTCCTTTCTTAGCGAGTAGTAGGCTATCTTCCTCCATCTCATCCTTCTCAACCAGTACTGTAACCACGCATCCTACTTCTGTGCGACACAAAATCCAACAAGCTACCTTGCAAGCAATAAAAGAGGCTGTCGATCCATATCTTTCGAAGACAACAGTCCTCTGTATATACTGCAACACACCACTCTGCAGGGGAGCAATTTTGAAGTGCTTTACATTAGATGTAACACACGTGCAACGTCCACCTGCCCCTCCATATTAGTGCTTGGTGCTTCTTCCCTCATTTCCCTACTCACCTTACGTTCTAACCTCTCCTGCAAAAAATATAAATATCAAAAAAACAACTAAAAACGTTCCTTTAGAAACCACCTTTCACAGTAAAAAAAATAGAACTAAATAAAATTCTTATAGACTCCATCTACTTCTCTTAGTAAAGTACATAGACTCAATAAGATTTTCCAACATTTCCATTAGCATTTTGTGTTATGCTAAAGGGAATAATGTGGCGTTCATCCCCTGTTCCAGGTACTGGAACACTGGATAACAGCCCGCCAGCCTAAGTTATCGGCCCAAGCGAAGTGAGGGCAGAAAACGAGGGCTCCGGACCGTTATACCCCGTTCTAGCCCCTGCTATGGGGGATGAAGGCCATTAACACCCTGGGTTGCCAAAGCCGTGACCCGGTTTGCTAAAGGATTTTTCTTCCTAAACTGGGACACCAAGGCGTCCCACTGTAGGAAGGAAAATCCTCTTCCAAGATGGCCACCATGGAAAGGGAATGCAGGGCTCTGTACAAAGCCCCTCTTCCATTTCCATGGCAGCCTGCAGAAGGCGAAGAGAGAACCCTATGACCATATTACCATGAGCACATTATTTTATTCCCTTTCAAACCTATCCCAATTTCAAACAACGTTACCACATATCTGGTTCCTGGTGGAGATTGCCACTTTATCCCCCTTGGTCATCCCTCATGGTCATGGCCATGACCTTATGCCTTGACCCGGAAAATCTGGCCACTGCCCATGGCCACAGGCTATACCTCAGTCACCAAAGGTATATCACTATTATTTTGTACCTACATTATGGCACGTGTCAAAAAATAAAACACAGACACATTTGCAAAACCATGCTTTCAGGTCCTTCCCAATGCTCCTGAGACAAGTTTGCTGGAAATCCGCCCAGGTTTTATTTTTTCAAAAGTGTCAAAATGTACAAGCATACAATAGTCACATTATGTAGCCCCCACCTGACAAAATACAATCTGACTTTGCACAAACATTCAAAGTTGGGTATCTAATCTTTGTGAAAACCTTTGTCCACATTTGTCAAACAGCAATAAGCCATCCAAAATTGTCGAGATCCCTCTCTAATGTAGCCCCCTCTTCACAAAATCCCACCAAACTTTGCAAAAACATCTATAGCTAGATCTAAAATCTTTTCGCAAACTTTGTTGAAGATTTGTCAGATGGCACCACATTAATAAGCCTTTACAATATTTTAGCCCCCCTCTAATTTTGCCCGCTCTTGAGAAAATCCTACCAACCTTTGCAAAAACATGTATATCTAGATCTAGAATCTTTTTGCAAACCTTTGTGCAGATTCGTCAAATGATATCACATTTATAAGCCTTTACAATATTGTGGGACCCTCCCCCTCTAATTGTGTTCCCTCTTGACAAAACAGCACCACACTTTTCAAAACCTTTCAGAATCAGGTCTTAAATGAAATCCCAAAATGTCATGCAGTTTGATTGAGTGGCGCCATTATTATAAGCCATCCAAAAATGTCTTTTCACATACCCTGAAATACACAAATAAACATAGATGCCCCCCAAACATCTGTTATGTTAAAGCCTGTTATTTGGCTTTTTAAGGCCATATCCAATCCCATCCTCATCACCCCTCACCTCCCCAGAGATTTTTCATTAGTTTGACAAGTGCAATGTGTGTTTTTTAATATTGTTTTTCTGCAATGTCCGCAGACACCGGCCACTGTCCACGAATCCAACTTGGCGAGCATTTCCAAAAATCTGATGCACCTCACATTTCTTATTCACCAATCAGCGGGCGCGTCCGGTGTCTGCAGACATCAAGTCACCCTCTAGGCAAATAGGAGGCCCGTCCGCGGAGCAAACAAGAAAGTGAGTCCGCGGACCGAAGCAAGATATCACTCATTTTTTTGTACCTACTTTTTGGTTGTTTAAAAAAAACAAATGGATGGATTTACACCAAATTTACAAAAGCACGCTTTCAGGACCAAGCCGCTGCTACTGCCGCAAATTTAGTGAAAGTCCGTCCAGTGGTTTGGGCTGTAGACGTGAGCAACATTTTTTTTCCATTGCGTCTATGGGAAAAACCACACATTTTGGGACCCCCCTATAATTTCCCCCACCTCCCTTGACAAAACCTCACCAAACCTTGCTGGATCAATTTGCCGGAGCCATATACTTCTTCTGCAAAGTTTTGTGAGGATTCGTTCAGGGGGCGAAAAGAAAACTTGCTCTTCCTATGGGTTGAGCAACTTAGCCATAACTACTAGGCCGCTATCTCAGGCCCTGTAATACCAGTACATAGCAAGGAACACATATAATGCAGGCCATAATGCATATCATTCAACAACCATACAATCATCATCAAAATCAACAGTACATATGAATTTTCATACAATCAACATAAAAACCTCACACATCCACACCAGTACAACTGTTTACATGTTCGAGGACCCAGCAAATTCTGTGGTCACATGCCAGCATGAGATACATATAAGCAACATGACATTGCCTAAAATTTTAAATCCTGAATAAAAGAATTACATATTTAAAGTGTGATTGCACATACCATTTCAAGGTTTGAAATTAAGATTTGATGAGCAGGAGCTAAAACCAGGTCTTGGGTGTCAGGCATCACCCAGTGGCCAGGAGCTAGGAATCTAACACCCATGTGGGATACACAGTTTAACTTTTTATATGAGCTATTGTTTCAATGTGCCCTAAATGTGTCAAAATTCTTCTTTATTTACATCCTCAAACACTCAAAGTTAATATGACATGTGCATGTTTGTAGGGAACGAGTTGGCCTGGGTAGCAAAATGCAGCTCTGATTAACTGTTGGGTTTTACGCTAACCAGGTTCTCCTAGAGTAGAAGCAGGAGCTTAATAGCTCCGAGCAATATGTTACCCTGCATTTGCATATAAAATAAGACATGAATATTTGAGTCGATGGATAGGGTATCACATAGACAAAAGGGGTTATTGGTGGCTGTCCAGCTCACTTGGTTGAATGCATATAGGCAGTTGGTTAAACCATGAAAGTGAGATTAACTGTCTTTCCTTTGTGTGCTTTGCACCCATGAAAGAGAAATATCCTTGCTTAAGACTGGCTAGACCCTTAAACGGTACCAAGGGGCAACGATGTTACCAGAGTCTTCGTCATGTCTTGACTTTACAAAGAAGTGTTTTGCTGGCCACTAAATACCTCCCTGGCAGAATTGTAAGCCTCTTGGTTGTTTGTAATCTAACCATTCTGGAAATCACGATCCTAGGAGGGAAACGTTCTCCCAATGTTAGTCCGTGTCCACCTGTCAATAGACAGAACTGGTCCGCGCTCCCTTTAATATTCAGCAGATTTCAACCAACAGTTTTCCACTAGAGAGATGGACACATCAGAGCATAAATAAAGAGGAATGTGAGAACTAAAACAAAACAAAAAAAGGATTTTAATAAACTATGGTCAACTGACATTCCTGGAAAATAAATATTCTCACGCTAAGGTGAATGAGCTCCCAGTGCTATATAATTGCTGAATGTTGTGAAAACGAAGAAAAACAATGCACTCGCCTTTAAATGCATTAGGCTCATTGAGCAACTCTAACCAGGAAATGGGCAGAACTGACACCAGCATAAACTTCGAAAAACATAGATTCCTCCCTGGAAGAAATGGCCTCTAACCTTATCCAACGGCCACCTAACTAATCATCAGAATTGCTTTGGGGCTGGACCTGTGGTGACACAGGCCAGCCGGATTACTGCTAAAGGTACTCAGCACACCAGGACTCTACTGTGGTCACACAGCTGGATCGTTGTATCACCATGTTAACATGGACTTGTTTGGTTGCTGGGGGCACCGAGACTTCAATGGAGCTGTGAGCACACGGCTAGTCAGTGACCTGGGAGCACCTAGGCTACACACCAGATCTGGGGGCACCTGATCAGCAGTGAGCTGCCGTACCGTGGTCATACGGTATCAACCTGCAGTCCCAGTAAATGAGAAACAGAGACCGAAGTGCCAAGCATGGAGTCTGCCACCTTTCCAACGCTCATGCTGGATGAGGCTCCTTTCATTGAGAGCCAGTCATGACGCGATCCTGACACACATTCTTGAAGAGGACAACACCACACTCATTTTCCATAAATTAAAAACAATATCAATGGACATCAAATAAACCAACAGTCACGAACAGCAAAGCTCGGTACCTTTGAGAACTGTGGGGTAACACAATAACCACATACATTAAGACTCAGTCAGTTACAAACATTAAAACAACCACAATAATTATTAGATCTCTCTTCCCTTAGTTTGCGGGTATCAGTCAGAGGTGGTGGACTGCTAGTGGCCAATTGGCAGTTCTAATACTTCATAAGGAAAACTTTATTCAGCAGGGGAAGATTTAATGATATGCGGGCTCACAGCATCAAAAGTAAATATTAAATGAGTCCGCTTTGAGCATTTGTGGGGCTGTAGGAAACCAATTCAATCTCACACACCATCGTCTGTCTGGGAGCAGGGGCGTGACCGTCTTCTGACATGCGCCCTAGGTCAGCATGGACACCTAGATAGGCACAGTCATGGGGTTGGGAGACCACCCACTTTGATTAGCCCAGAATAGCTGAGAGCACATTTAATCAACTGGCAAAGCCACACCCAGGGACACCGGGGGCCACATCGTCTGCAGTCCTGATGGTGGGGCAAGCAATGACGAGACACTGGTGGCAGGTTGTCTGGGCCACACCACGTATGCGCTCCCCCAGGGGGAAGTATTTCAGGTCCATCTCCAGGCCCTTGAGTCAGGGCCACTTGATGGGGAAAAGCTAGTGGTAGCTGCATACAGTCCGTGCCCCCTGCAGGTTCTTTCCCCCTATGCAGAAGTGCCTCTGGAAGTTGACAGGACTTTGTGGGGGGTAGTGTCACTTGACCCATCTAGACCTGATCGCACGAGCACCCTCTCTGTGGAGGGCCACAGCTAGTTCAGCGCTGGCATGGTAGTGGGCCGGCTTAGGAGAGGCAGCACCACGCAGAAACTAGGCTCCCCAGGCAAGAGTGTCTATTTGCGGCAGCAGGGTGGCTGACCTTGGTCGTCTCCTCAGGTACGAGTCATCTTCCTCTTGGGGGCGGGCAGGGGTGTTGCTAGCTCTGGAATAGACCCAGGGCTACGCTAATGTCGGAACTGTTGGGGCTGGGGGCTAGCTAGCCTTTTGGCTGTAGTTCCTGAGATTCTATCCAGGGCTACAACCAAAAGACCAGGGTCTATAGCCCTCTTAGCCCCCCATAGCAACGCCTCTGGGGGCGGGTGTGGGCGGACTGCGGGTAACAACCAGCAGCATGTTAGAGGAAGATCTTCAGGCTGCGTTCACTTACGCCTCCCCAGTTAGGAGGTATCAGGTAATATTATCCCCATACATAATGTTGCCATACATATAGTTGCCAGGAAACGGCATAGGCAACATTTTATATGGGGACAATATATGAGGTAAATGGGACATTTTAGACAGGATATTATCACATGGAACCAGTCAGGAGTGTCTGAACTACTGCAGTGGCATACGACGCTCCCATTTTCTTCTCCTTTTTGTTTTCTCCAAAGAGCCCCGAACATGGAGCAACAGAATTCATCGCCCAAAGCCAGGGAGAGCTGCGGCATGGCAGAGTGCAGGCATGCACTGCCCAGTGTTTCCCAATGAGCAACTTCTTTTCCTTTCCCTTTCTCCTGCTTGCTCTGATCGCAGAGTGCATTCAATGTACTTCTTTTTCGTTGCCCCTATTACAGAGCGCACGGCGCATGGCATTCACTGCCGTCGGCTTGTGTGCCATTTCTTTTTTAAGCTCCGATCTCGTAGCCCAGGTCAATCACTGCAGGCCCAGGAACACTAGGGGGCCTCTCTATATTATTCAGCTCTCATCATGGAGCGCAAACTGCCATTCAGCTGTCATTTTTACCGGAAGAGCTCTGATCACGGAGCACAGACACTCCAGTGGCCTGAGAACACCCAGGGAGGAGCTTTCTCTCTCCCTTTAACCTCTTCAGCTCTACCACGTAGCACAGAAAAAAACACTTCAGCTAGGGGACTCCCACAACCTGATGAGCATGGTGTTGAGTCTCACCACACGAAGAGCCACTTTGGTGGGTACAGGACATCCAAACAGCAGGGCCGTGAAATGCCTCGTTGCCATTGTTATGAGGCTGGACCTGGCGGCACCCAGCACACCAGGACTGTGCTGTGGTCACAGAGCTGGATCACTCCCTCCAGGACCCTTGTCACAGTACATAGATGAGACCAGGGGCGTTGCTAGGGGGGCTAAGAGGACTATAGCCCCTGATCTTTTGGTTGTAGCCCCGGATAGAATCTCAGGAGCTACAGCCAAAAGACTAGCTAGCCCCCAGTCCCAACAGTTCTGACATCAGCTTAGCCCCGGGTCTTTTCCAGACCTAGCAACTCCCCTGGATGAGACCGTGTATTGTCAATAAACTGCACTGAAAAAGTGAATATTGCTGAAGCTTGTGCAACTGGAAGAATTGCAGCAAGAGTTGTTCAATATTGCTTCTAAGTGCTTCGTTTGATAGAGTGATTATTTTCCTTTCGTTGCTGCATTTCAGTGAGGTTACAGAATATAGTGTAACACATTCTGAACATTCAGTAGATCTGTGATGCAGAGAGTACCTATCACTGGGCCATGAAAGGTTTGTACGTACATGTCACACCCTGACTGCAGGGAAAATGCCCTATGGGTCTCGGCAGCACCCATTGTTCAGTGATAGTCTAAGGCAGGGGTGCACAACTGATTTTGACAGAGGGCCGAATGTACCTTACATGATGGCTAAAGCGGGCCGAAAAGTAAATGTGGGTGGGGCGGAAGGCACAGCGCGGCGTGGGAGGAGGCTTTTTCAACCCCCAATTTGTATTAAACACATGGAAAAAGAATAAGTTTTTGAGGTGTAACGATTTTTATTTGTATTTCAAACTTACATTTTGTACTACACATTTTCCATCGTTGTGATTTATTTCTATTTAGTTATTGCATATCGTCTGTTTAATTAAATTACATATATTTTATTGCCCCTTGATTGGACATTCCGTTATTTTGGGCTGCTATACTTTGCTGTTTGGGTTGCCAAGAGGAGTATGGCCTTCGTTGAGTCAGGTTTCCACAAAAAGCAAAGGATGTACATCTCCTAACTGTGCCTGTTTTAGCTTTATTATTGGGTTCACTCTTGGGAGTGTGACACTATGCCCCATGGTCCCCACCCCCCAACCAAACACTATGTCCCATGGCCCCCACCCCTCAACCAAACACTATGCCACATGGCTCCCACCCCTCAACCAAACACTATTCCCCGTGACACCCACACCTCAAGCAAACACTATGGCCCATGGTACCCACTCTCCAACCAAACACTATGCCCCATGACAACCACCCCTCACCAAACACTATGCCCCATGACACCACCCCCAACCAAACACTATGCCCCAGGGCCCCCACTCTTCAACCAAACACTATGCCCTATGGCCCTCACCCCTCAACCAAACACTATGCCCCATGACACACATCCCCAACCAAATACTATGCCCCACGCCCCCACCCCCA
The DNA here is from genome assembly GCF_040938575.1 of Ambystoma mexicanum. Classification (NCBI taxonomy): domain Eukaryota; kingdom Metazoa; phylum Chordata; class Amphibia; order Caudata; family Ambystomatidae; genus Ambystoma; species Ambystoma mexicanum. Next base: position 324,819,391 of record NC_090939.1, on the reverse strand, counting down.
ACCAAACACTATGCCCCATGGCCCCCACCCCAACCAGACACTATGCCCCATGTCCCCCCACCCCTCAACCAAACACTATGCCCCATGGCTCCCACCCCCAACCAAACACTATGCCCCATGGCTCCCACACTCAACCAAACGCTATGCCCCATGGCTCCCACCCTCAACCAAACACTATGCCCCATGGCTCACAGTTCTCTACCAAACCCTATGCCCCATGGCTCCCACCCCTCAACCAAACACTATGCCCCATGGCTCCCACCATCAACCAAATACTATGCCCCATTGCTCCCGCCCCCAACCAAACACTATGCCCATGGCCCCCACCCCCAACCAAACACTATGCCCCATGGCCCCACCCCAACCAAACACTGTGCCCCATGGCCCCCACCCCGCAAGCAAACACTATGCCCCATGTCCCCTAACCCCAACCAAACACTATGCCCCATGGCTCCCACTCCCAACCAAACACTATGCCCCATGCCACCAAGCATGCACTTTGCATATATACCCATACAGACCCCAAACCCCCCACCGCCACCCCTGCATACAGACTAACAAGCATACACCATGTACCCATACAGACCCGAACCCCCAACTCAGGTCTTTTTTCTCTTTAAGATTATTCCATATGACACAATCTCTTATATTTACACTTCGTTTGTACACAAACAAAGAGAGTTAAATGGAACTTTCCCACTATTGAGAATTTGCCAATTTAGTAAAACTGTGTTTTTCATGTTATACGATAAATTAGTACACCGTGCTGGGTATATTATGGCTTTGTTGCCATCACACCCCACTATGCAGAATGACGAGAGGATTTCTGCAGATTATTGGCAAGTAATTAATTGTCCTTTGACCTCAACAAGTGAGGTCAGAAAATGTGTTGCACGAGTGCAGAACAAATTAACATAACAGACCTTTTGTATGGTTACTTTTCAAAACATAATTGTAGGTCTTATTTATTGAAGGTAATTCTCCTCTTTTTGTCTTTTTTGGTGTCCGCATCATTGACCATAGAAGAAATAAGAACCCAGTTAGTGTGCTGTAATTGACGTCCCAGGAACAGTGGAAGCTTCCAGATGTATAGCTAGGCAACAGAAGCCTTTGGAAGACAGAAACATCTTGGGTTGTTAACGATAATTCAGGACAGGAATGAGTCTAAACATTGGATGATATATTACTGAAAACAGTGTAAACATGTGCACTATCAAAATGTTTTAGTTGTGCTTTGTTATATATACTATGTGGTAAATCGGAGATTAACCTAGACAGAGTGTACTATGTAATAGGCAGCTCAGTATTAATGAGTTTGTGTGAATACATCCCTTTGTAAAGAGGAGTAGATAGGAGCTGATTGGAACGTTACCAATAAAATAACTACTGCATGTGGATGCATATAATTTTGATGATACTACCTTCATATACTAATGTAGATATTTGGATGAACCAATAAAGTTGATTACGTAACAGAAAGTGTTGGTGAAATTCTCCGGAGAACACAAAGGAGATTCAACCAATAGTATGTGCCCATAGCCATACCTGCAACCTTTTTGCTTTCTGAAAACTGGCAAAAAAAAGTACATTTTGAACTTTGAGGTCACTACTTGCCAGTGGTAAATTCTAGGTTTTGGATGTCATCTCATTAGTACTCATGTTCTGTTGGCCATAGACCTCACCGCACATGCTCTACTGTAACCTACATTTAGTATTATTTTCATGTTCTTTTTTATAAAATGTTATACATGTGTCTAAAATATAAGGTATCATTTTGAATCAATAGAAGCCGCAACGGACGGAGGAATATAGCTGTATACAAGGGCCCAACAGGTGCCACGCCTGTCTACATGACAGCAACCATTCCAAGACCAGGACCCCACAGGGGGCTCAAGAATGTTGTCAATAGCCTTGATAAGGACCCTTTGGGTCGAAACACATGTCGGCTGAAAAACAAGGCGTGCAATTGCCTTCAAATGTACATGAGGCTGATCAATGTAATGTGAGAAACTATCCAATACTATCACGAATAAAAGCAAAACATTTATCGCATTAACCGCAGTGTTAAATCAATCATTTCAACAATTGAAGCAAGATAGCCAGGAGGTAATTTTTCCTTATCATTTTGAATCAAATTTCATGCAAATATAAAAGTAAAAAATTGTGCAAAAAGGTCAATGAATATGTCTCAAAATGCTTATTTTTCTGTTTATTTAATCTGTTTCCAGTATGAAAAGCATGTAGATCAGCCCCACCGACCAAAGTAGCCTTGTAAGGTACATAACTGTTCTATTTCTTTGATGAACCGCTTTCACCATCCAACCTGTCTCTTCCCACTCAAATGCAGAAGACATGCACAGAGGAAAACCAACCCCCTTTTAATATTCTGAGAAGGTTTACGAGGGAAACACTTGGGGGAGCTAAGGCAGCTAGTAGACATTCCTAAAACCAGTTGCGATGAAATCAACTTTATTCCAGTACATACATATAACCATGACCTGGTGAGGTCCAGGAGAGCTTTTAGAGCAGACATGAGAATGCTAAAAAGAACAGCCAGTGACCTGTAAGTGAACCATGGCGAGAGAGAAAACAAAGATACAGAATTGGCTCAATCCTTCTAAAGCCGCCTGGCTTCAATTTGATGCAGAACATAAGCTCAAAATCCTTTGTAAAAATAATACTAGGCAACTATGGGAACTATTGAATAATGGGGGCAATGTTAAATCATCCACGTTACCAAGTCCCAGAAGTGAGCTGGGTGAGACACTATTCCAAGCCTTTTGCAAGGGAGGAAGAGGTTGCCCAATTGGAGCCTATGAATTTGAGTGGAAACTGGTCCTTTAGTTTAGATAAAGAAGAAATTAAATCTATGATTACCAAGCTGAGTTCATCTAGAGCGGCCGGACCAGATGGACTGGCTAACCATGTCCTTAAAGAAATGCTGAGGCCTGTGCGGAATTAACCATAAAGATCTTTAAACAAGTCTCGCCCAGTGCATCTCTTCTACCTGGAGAGAAGCCATACTAGTACCTATCTTTAAAAAGGGAGACCGCAGAGATCTGAAACATTATCACACAATAGCCCTCCTGGAGACCTTGGGCAAGTTGTTTGCTAACCTCCTACTTAAAGAACTAAATAAGTGTGCAGCACAGTGGTGAAACACATGGACCAGCCTCAGACAGGTTTTGTCAAGAGGGTTGCTACACCTTTAAATCTGTTCCTCCCCTTAATTTGCTAAAACTCAAGACAATTGAAGTTAATAGGAATGTGTATCTATCCTTCAAGGATCTCGAACAAGCGTTCGTCTGTGTTAATAGAGAATGTTTATGGCACAAACTACTGATGTGGAATTGCCCTCCAGATTTGGTAGAGCACATTAAACTCTTATTTTCAGATACTTCCGTGCAGGTCAGGCTCTCATCAGAGGGGGTGCTCTCAGAGAACATCCGGACATTTAGGGGGCTGAAGCAAGTTTGCTCCTTAGCATCCGGTATCTGTCTGATCTGAGAGAGTCGCAACTTTCCCTCCCAAATTTGGGGAACTAGAGGTACTGAACCTTCCAAACTCCCTCCCAATAGCATGCATTAGGTTTGAATTGGGACTGCATTCGATGGCTTCAGTGGTGGCATGGAAAGCTATCTCCCTCTATAGGACATTTCTCACTTTAGATAATGTCCTGGCCTTTGATATTCTAAAATAAAAAGAGTCGAACTGGTCAGAGAAATGGTTTTCCAAATGGAAGGAACAGTGTAACAACTACCTAAAGGAGCATAATATAACGCATGACGCCCCACTAGTCAATCCATTGAGGGTCAAGAAAAAAATGCAATACCTTGACTGGATACAAACGATGTAGTCAAGGTCCATGTACATGCTATCCTTGACCCTCATGGAAGAACGGAGGGGGATAAATAAAGTCCCAGGATATCTGCAAAAATGTCCGTCGGATCACGTGAGGGAACTGTTTATGCGATGCCGCCTAAACATCCTTCCGTCTAGGGAGGTGCTCCTATTAAGGAAACAGATCACGGCAGGCGAGGCTCACTGCAGCTATTGTGGTACACAGCAGAAGATAGAATTCACCTTCCAATTGGTAACTAGCTGCAAGGCACTGACGGAAGTTTGTACTCGATTTTTGGAAAATGTCATCAATCAGGCAGAATCGCTCCCAGTTAAAGAATGGTGGGATTGGTTCCTCCTAGGCGAAAAGACCAGCCTAGACCTAACGACTACGTCTTTTGTGGAATTTATTCTCAAATAATAGACGAGAAAAGGAACCCTGAAAGAAGTGCCTCCAATACTGGCCTGCCATTAGCACACAGTGGTGGATAGCGGAATTAATGTTTTAAAGGTTTAAAATTATTTGATGCCCTTTTTTTATTTATATTTATTTTTTATTTTTAACGGAACTAATGAATGTGTTGGAACTATGTGGATGTTTTTTGTAAAAGGTTTTTTAACTGTAATGAACCAAGAACAAATAAATAAAACAAAAAAAAAATGTTGCACAAGAAAAGAGCCATTTCCCTGTAAGGGGAAGCATTTTCAGACACAGGTGCGGACCCTTGTCCAGAGTCCATGCAGGCTGATGATAGCACCGAATATAAGCACAGCAACTCAGTCTAGCAGTGTGCTGCAAGAGAGACAGTCACAGGAGAAGGAGGTTGCTGGAGAAGGAGCAGAAGACTAGACCCCAGAGATGACAGAAATCCCCAGCAGCTATCCCAGGATGAGACTGGAGGAGCATGGGCAGGAAGTTAAGAAGAGTGGGAACAAGTGCCACCCAGAGATTTAAATACAGAGGTGCAGAAAAAGAGAGAGATGTGCATGTGTCGGGAGAAAGGTGTTGTTCAGGGATCACACAAAGATTTTGAAAGAGAGTCGCACTGGGACTTTGAAGAGGGGGTGAATGAGTCATCCCAAGATTTGGAATAAAAAATGCAGTGGTCAACCCAAGAATTTTAAAAGGGGGTTCAGGAGCCACTCCAAGATTTAGAAGGGGATGCAGAAGTCACCCTTAGATTTTTAAAAGATGGTGCAGGAGTCACCCTGATATTAAGACAAGGGGGTGTAGGAGTCAACGCTAGATTTGGAAGATGGGGTCCAAGGGTCACCTTAAGATTTTAAAAAGGGGATGTAGGAGTCACCCAGAAATTTAGAGAGTGGAAAAATAATAAAAATAATGCACAAAGGCATACTGAAAGGAACTGTGGGAGATCTAGAGAGTGGAGATTGTTTTACCCATAGTGGTGAAAAAGGTGAGAGAGAGAGAGAGAGAGAGAGAGAGAGAGAGAGAGAGAGAGAGAGAGAAAGAGAGAGAGAGAGAGAAAGAGAGAGAGAGAGAAAGAGAGAGAGAGAGAGAGAGAGAGAAACAGAGACAGAGAGACAGACACAGAGATACCGAGAGAGACAGAGAGACAGAGACACTTGGACAAAGGAGATAGTTGTGCCCACAGGGGTGAAGGAGGTAAAAGAGGAAGCTAGCAGGAGTGCAGGGACAGTGTGCCCAAAGGGTTGAAGAAGGTGGCCTGGTGAGAAATTGAGGATTGATAGGCGAGTCTCAGCAGGGGAAGAAAGATATAGTGGGGGCCTTGTAAAGGGAACCTCACGTGGTGGATAAAGACGTTATACTAAATCAGGAGGACACAGGAGACACAAGATGAGCTAGCTAGTGTAGGAGGTTTCAGGGGACGGTCCAAGACAGCCACAGAAGGTGGGAGGGAGATATGAGTCAGTGGTGTTACAGTGAGTGGGAGGGGGTTATAATAAGAGCAGAGAGGTTGGAGCGAGAGCCAAACCCAAGACCCCAGAGAGAAAGTACAAGGATTTCAAAGGGAGAATAGGGCCACATTCATTTTTACAAGATACCCGAACATCAGTGGCCCAGCGTAAAAAAGCGAGAACGGTCTTTGGGGAAAAAAAGGCCTGGTATGGACTTTGTTGTATTTTGGTTAGTCGTAGGGAGCAGGACCTCGAAAATCCCACAAGTAGTATTTCAAGCAAGGGTTTGAACAATTGAAATCACCAGGAAATGACAGATCTGTTAAAACTGTCCTGTGTTAGAGAGGGAACTGGATGAAATATATGTATTTGTTTCTTTTGCATTGAATAAACTGTACTTGAGAACTGTAGATTTGTTGTCTGCTACGTTATGTCCCAATTGGCTTTGTGACAACATGAACAGACATAGAACCATAAAGACAAGTTTTCTAAGCTCAAGTGTTAGTGTAGGATAAGTAACTGATGTCTGTTTGATTTGCCCAGGCAAGGTGAAATCGAAGGACCAATGCAGTTCATATACAGAGCTAAAGAGGAAATGAATCCATGAATTATCTTGATGGCAGGTGCATTAGACTAATGTACAGCTGAAACGGGTTGCCTTTTATTAGTTACTGTTAATGTTTTCTCTCCTCTTTTATGTAATTTTACAAACAGGAATTCAACACAGTGGCAAAGACGGACACTGGACTATATCACTGTGAAGCCTACAACAACATTGGCCGTTCGCAGAAATGTAATGGAAAGAAAATGCAGATTGGTAAGTGGAGTGACAAAATACATTGAATTAAAAGGTATTAAGCAATCAAAAGCATGACCTCAGTAAATGCTAAATAAATGTACACAGAATCATATCCTGGGTTTAATCCAAGGTTGGGAAAATCATTGTATGGGATTTTCATGTTTTCAAACCAAGAATCGGCTAGATTTATTTTTATAAACAGTCACGTTGTGTGTTTTACCTTTGCTTGCAGTATTCTCGGGTATAGCCACTTCTCAATTTAATTGTCATTCGCAGCCAACGGTCTTGAGTAATTTCCATTCCGTGGTCTTTGCCCATAGGCCTACCATCATGAAAGATCTTTTGTATTGTTTCACATATATAAAAAAATGGGTACCTCAATTACTGATAGCTATCGAGCAATCTATCTACATATCCATTGGTCCACCAATTTATTTCCTGGGGTGTGGTGTTGGTTGGGGAGGGGTGTTTGGTTGGAGTAGATAAGAATAGAAGGATGAGAGGATGACATAGGTAGGGATAGGGATCCATTCTAAACTAGACAAGATGTTGCATTCCTGGAAACCTGGGGTCTCTCATTCCATTTCATTTGATGTGTATTATTTTTCGGGGCTGAAGGCTGCCTTCCAAGATGGCCACCTGTATCCTAGTCATCATGTGAGCGTCCCTTATGTTGTGATGGGAGCCACTAAGAACAGATGCACCTTTCATTTGCAGCTGCACACAGAGGCAAACGATGATGCTGAAGAGATTCAACAGGCTGTTGAATTGCTGCTTGCCCCTGTGTACTGCCGAAAGATATTTTTCATTGCTACCTTATATATTATATCCCTATATCAAATGAACAAGATTACATGGTGAGAAAGGTTATTTTTTATCCATATAGCCTATGCATTTTCCCCTCGATTTATACATAACCAAGTTACGTGCTGTAAGCAAATAAGAGTAGGTTTATTTAATGGAAGATCTGCTGTAAAAAAAAAAACATTTTCATCATTTTAGAGTGGGGAGCAAAAATGATATTGTTTCTATTACTATGACAGACTAAACAACATTAAAGGGGGTCTAGCAAGATAAAGTTTAAACAAACCTGGTCATGGTTGGCCCTTTTCTACGGGGGTTGAGACGTCATTCAAGTATAGTTGATGTCCGTGTTGCTGCACACGTCACACAGCCAGGCTTTCAATGGCTCTTGCGCCAGTATTGGAGAAGGAGTAATAGTCTCCTATATCCATCATTCAATTCTCTAGTCAAATGTATCTGTCAATGATACTTGCTTGAGGTGTAGGGGAGTCCTGTATTGAGCATGGAGTATGTTAGACAATTGACTTTTTCACAGATGCCCCGTTGAGGAGTAGTGGACTCTTTTATTTAGCATGCAGCAATTGTAGTAAGCAAGTGGTTTCTCTTAATACACTCTAGGATATGAACACAGTGTCCCAGCATGCAGTGTTTGTAGTCACCAAGTGCTTTTACTTGTAACGCAATGGGAAATGGACTCAGTTTCCCACCGTTTGTAGTCAGCAATTTGTGTCTCTTGACATGCTCCGAGAAATGGACTTGCTGTTCCAGCAGCGTTTTTATTCAACAAATAGTTTGTAATTTGTAATGCACATGTAGCCCCTGTTTCCCGGCCCTAGTCCACGCACGGGTGTACTCTTCCCTTCCACAGAGTTGTACTCTCCCCTTCCCCAGAGCAGGTACAGTTCCCATGGATACCACCACCCCCATCAATGACATTTGTGATGTCATCTTGCACGGTGGTGGAGCGAGTTATGGTTGCTTAGCTTACCATAACTGGCGAATTTCAGGCGTTTTTCTGTTTTACTCGGAACCATAACGTCCCTTTAACAACGTTTTTTCACTGAATTTCATAGGTTTTTAATAGCGCATCTTAACCATAACCTCTCTCTATCAAAGTTTTTTTTTACTGAATATACATATACATAGTGTGAATTTGATAGATGTTTCCTAGGATTCCCTTACTTTATATACATGTAACATAGAATATGCTGAACCCCCTGCTAGTGATATGATGTCCCCGGGCTGTGCGTATGTCCGTGGATGGACGCGGACAACATCAACACTACCCAAAGACTCAGGGGATATCTTAGATTGTTCTATCATGCCTTTTAAACACTGAACAAGTTCAAAAGCACCACATGAACATATTATATGTAATAATACATTTATATTTATTTTTTATTTATTTGGTTACTTGATAAATCAACCTTTTAAATTTGTCTATATCATAATAATTATTACATTCCAAATTTCATTACATATACTTCACATACAATAATTCAATGAATCAAAACTAAACAAAGTCATTTTACATATATTACATAAAAGAAAAAAGAAAAATCAGGCGCAGATGATACAGCGTTTACATATTCAGATACAGTTAAAATGGAATCTAGAAAAGTAACTATTGCCACTTGAACAGCCTGCTTGGTGCTTGAAAAAACATTTGCCAAATTTGTACATTGTCGACAGGGCGATATAGGAAGAATAGCACTTTAAAGTAGATGTTACGTTTTGCAATCAGCGATGGACAATCTACAACCAAAGGCTGTATAGTTTCTTTCTCTTTGACATTTTTACAAAAGCGGCAGAAGTTTTGTATTACAGCAATTTATTTGCGTCTGGCTAACACAGCATTAGTGGGCCAGAGGTTAAACCTAAAGCGCATGTATTTGGAGCAAAAATAGGGAGATGGACATACCAAAAGATAGCTTGCTGGTTCACGATACCGTCTACAACCAAAAAGTGATGCATCAAAATTTTTATATATGCTACACTTTGATTGGGTATCACACCAATCATATTGAAAGATTTTAACTTTTGCTTGCTCTCGGTTATGTAAAATCATCTCAAGAGTGACTGACGCATCTGGCAATGCCTTATACATAAACAGACGCCATTGAGATGGACATACATCATTGGAGCTTAACAAATGGCGGGAATGTTATCTGCCGAAAGACCCACTAAACATTTTCTCAACAATGAACACATATACCACAGAACTTGCGATTGTAAGGACAAGAGACCCAATTCAAGGCGAATAATCGGCATGGGTACACAAGTTGGTAAGAGCAGAACTTTTTTTCAAAAACGAGACTCTAAGATGGTCCAATCAACATGATCTTTAGGAGAACGAGTTTCCACACCATATAAAAGTATTGGTACTACCTTCTGCTGATAGAATGTGATGATGTGCTTATATGAGAATTTGCCATATTTATAGACTAACATTTTTGGCTGAGATGTTAGAGTTCTGAATTTGTTCTTTAAATCCAAAACATATGTGTCCTGTGCAGCATTAGAAGAGAAAGACAGTCCTAAATACTTATAGTGTGGAACAATCTGCAATATAGTATTTTGCAAAGACCATTTATGTCTCGGCTGTTTGGTTCTACGTTGATTATTACATATTCCAATTTTTGTCTTTCCCGTGTTAATGGTCAAATGGTTAGCATTAGCATAACTTTCCAATTTCGACAATAGATTTTGGAGTCCCACTGGTGTCTGGGACAGCAAGACTAAATCGTCCGCATACAAAAGCCAGGTTATTTTCTGAGAGCCAAATTTTGGTACATCTCCTGAAGTTTCTATTAACGCTTCTCCCATATCCAATCAAAAGAAATTAAACAGTATTGATGCCAAAATACAGGCCTGTTTAAGGCCTCTTTGAGTGGAGATGATTTTGGATAGTCGCGCCTGATTAGTGAGTCTAAGCTGCATTGTGGTGTCAGTATGCAAGTGCGCTATTAAGGCCAACAAGTAAGGGGGACATTTATAACGATACCGTTTTTGGTTCAATAAAGACCGATCAATGGAATCAAAGGCTACTCTGAAATCTATAAATGCTAAATATAGAGGTAGCCTTCGTTGAGCATATTGGGCTTTAAGCATATGGAGTGCAAGGATATTTGGAGAAGTGCCCAGGCCGGTAATAAAACCAGCTTGAAAAGGGTCTCTCATCCTGGTCTTTAACGTCCAGGCATTTAGTTCTTTTAATATTATTCTACTAAATATTTTCCCTGGCACATCCCGTAGAGCTATTGGCCTATAGCTCGCTGGCAAAGTTCGGTCCCCCGTTTTAATATATAGGGACGATTATTGAATGCTTCCAGGACGATGGCAATTTTTGTGTTCGATGAATAGCTTTAAAGATATCGAATAAGATAGAGGCCCAGAGCTCTGGGTGCTGTCTAATCATAAGGTTTGACAAGCCATCAGGGCCTGGAGCTCGGGATCTGCTTAATTTAGAGATGTAAAAGCAGATATCATCCTGCTGGAAGTTCAAGTGGAAAACATTATCCGTAACAACAGACTCCAAACTCTGGCAACTTGGTTCTAAAGAATATAGTTGGACAAAGTGAGCTATCCAGGCAGATTCTAATACCCCATTTGCCTGAACAATTGTTTGAGAGCCATGAGTAACATGGTTCAAAATGGCCCATATTTTAGCAGTATTTTTAGTCTCAAGGGCTTGCAACATTTGAGCACCATCAGCTTGAAAAAGGGCAGCTTTACGACTTTGGAACCAGTTTTTCTAATTGGTACGTGCTCAAATTAACATGCCAGCCCTCATTTCCACAGGGTAATTGTGAATTTGACGGTTTTGTAATCTATATTGAGACTTCCTGATCTTAAGTGTATGATCAAAAAAATGAAGTCTCGGTTTAGAAGTGGATTTTACATGAGTGTGAGACTGAAACATTTGCATCATATCACTGTAAACTATATTAGATGAAATTCCTAGTGACTTGTCATTATCTAGTTCATAAGATAGAAAACAGCCAAAGGCTCTAACTGAGGATTCTGACCATCATAGCCTGTTTTGTTGGTTATTCACCATGCCATTGCCCTCAATCATTGTGACATTTTTTTATCTTTCCCCAGAATTTCATGTTCCCATCTTATCACTAGTATATCATGATCACTTTCCAAAGTTTCTACAACACAGAAATCAATAACATTTGCGATCAAAGCATGATTGACATAAATATAATCCAAAATGGCTGCAGATTTACCTCTTCGCCACATTGGATGCAGAGGGCAATCAGACAAAGAGGTCCCATTTAATACATACAAATGTCTTCACTCAACAAAACCTTTCCAAATAGAAAGTCTTTCTCTGTCAACACTAACCTCATCACTCATGCAGTGCAAGTTTAGATCACCAGCCAAAATAATATAAGAGACAGAGGTATCCAGGACTACTAGGTTCATCAAATTGTCCAAGTCATTAATAAATTCTGTGTTCTAAATCCCCACTGTGTTCCAGTAAAGGGTAAAAACTGAGATGGAAAATGTCTGAGCGGATAACCTCACCAATTGGATATACGCATTAGGGGTCGCCCAAGGTTCCAATTTCAGGCCTGACCCTGCCTTAACAGCTATTAAAAGGCCAGATGAAGTCTACTTCGGGTGGCCTTTATTGCTGGATTTAAATGCGCATCATACTCTTCCCATATTGGGGGGACTAGCATCCATGTCTCTTGTAGTAATACCACAGAATGTTTACCTATCAGGTTCATATAATTATTTAGCAAGTGACGGAAACCCCTCGTATTCCAACTTACAAGTGAAAATTCTTGGATTTCCCAGTTAGTATCTAGTTATTTACCATGTAATAATAAATAAGAAGTGGAGCCTAAATATGTAACACATCAACCGTCCATTTAAATAGCATATCTACTAAAATGGAATATACCAAAGCAAAAAAGATATGCCTCCAACATAATTACCTCACAGAAACTGCACATCAAGAAGCAACAGCAGACCTACACAACAGTAACAACAAAACTTACCAGAAACTAGAAAGTTAACTTCATTTTTCTTATATATTTCTAAACTTTCTGTATTAGGTACACTAAAAGTAATATTTTTTTTTTACACAGAAATGTCCAGTACTTTGGAATTGGCTTGAAGAACATACAAACAGTGAAAATAATATAGCAAAAGAGACATTAAAAAATGCTCTGCAGCGCATGGAACAAAAAATGGATATGCAAATGATAAATTTCAATCTTTTAAAACATTTTGTGGAGGACCACATAAAAGAAAAAATTAAATATCATTGACCCATATGTACCTGTTCCCCCTCTCCATGTCCCAATCAACTATCCCCAACCCCTCACCACCAAGAAAATGATGAGGCTTCCATCTCTTCATCTTCTCCCATACATCCTCTACAAACCCCTAATTCCCCTGTATTTGTGTCAGTTTCTGCTTCCCCCTCTCTTTCATAAATGTTATATTTGTATACAATAAAAAAATAGTATGTGTGTTTTAATTCAGTCCTCTGTGTCTTTTTTTTTTAAAAAAAAGGCAGTTAAGGTGTCCGCGGACAGTGCGGGTGTCCGCAATTTTCGCAATTAACCAAAATGGAGGTGTCCTAAGAACACTATACCGGTCCGTAATGTCCGCAATCCAAATGGAACTGTTCTTAGAACACATTCGATGTCCGGAATGTCCGCAATTAACCAAAATGGAGGTGTCCTAAGAACACTATACCTGTCCGTAATGTCCGCAATCAAAATGGAACTGTTCTTAGAGCACACTTGACGTCCGGAATGTCCGCAATTAACCAAAACGGAGGTGCCCTAAGAACACTATACCTGTCCGTAATGTCCGCAATCAAAATGGAACTGTTCTTAGAACACATTCGATGTCTGGAATGTCTGCAGTTAACCAAAACGGAGGTGTCCTAAGAACACTATACCTGTCCGTAATGTCCGCAATCAAAATGCAACTGTTCTTAGAGCACACTCGACGTCCGGAATGTCCGCAATTAACCAAAATGGAGGTGCCCTAAGAACACTATACCTGTCCGTAATGTCCGCAATCAAAATGGAACTGTTCTTAGAACACATTCGATGTCTGGAATGTCCGCAGTTAACCAAAATGGAGGTGTCCTAAGAACACTATACCTGTTCGTAATGTCCACAATTAAAATGGAACTGTTCTTAGAACACACTCGATGTCTGGAATGTCCGCAATTAACCAAAATGGAGGTGTCCTAAGAACTCTATACCTGTTCGTACTGTTCGCATTGTCCATAGAACATCTACGCACATGCGCACCACACCCATAGGTCCTACGAACATCGCGCCTGTCTGTAACTGTCCGTTGCACGTGTGTCGCACTTTTAATTAGTTTGAGGACCCGAACACTGGCATTAGAACACACGCGCATGTGCGCACATTGGGTATCCTGCGGACAGCCGTCCGATTCGTGAACGTGTTCGCAAAGTTATCATGTGACCGCACCCACGCTGAGCGTGTGTCCTGATTTGCGGACACTGTCCGGGTCCCCAAACATTTTAAAAGTACTTTTTGGGAAAATACAAAGTATTTTACAGTAAAAGTTCACCATTGCACATGTCCCAGACAATGTCCCTTTTGAACCTTTTTTGGGTGTTCGAAGTGTCTGCGGACATCCAGGGTGTCCCATTTGTTAAACAGGGATTTGCGGGAAGAACGGCACACAAATTGCCATTTTTCGGTGCACAAATTCCATGAATCTGCCCCTAGAATGTTATTATTGCAGAACAAAGAACTGTTTTAATTCTATACCATTAGATTTTGTATGATTGCTTCTCCTCACCACTAGCTTACTTTGTATTGTCATCTGAACCCGAGCATAGTAACACACAAAGAATAATAACTAGTTGTAGTTGTAGTTGCCCATTGCACAATCACATACCTCCACATACATCCTTACCATCATACTTAGACACTCATGCACACAGCACACATACATTGCAGAACAGCCCAACCCATACCTTCTTTTTTTCCAACAGACCCCAAAGGATGCCTACCAAAAACAACTCCGTAGAAAGCAACGCAGAAGTAGAGCAAATCAAAATAAAAGTGTCCAAAATAAGCATCCATCTCTAGCAGAATTTGTACAAAAAGTTCAAACAAAAGATCTAATAGAGTCATTAAGCGAAACAAAACAAGCTTCCAGTACAAAATGTAAAACGAAACAGAAAGTGATTAACAAGAATTCAGCTACCACTACTGCTAACACTGCTCCTATAAATCTTGATGTAGTGGCAAGTAACCATACCAAAAAAAGTATTTTACAAAAAAAGTTCGACCTCAGAGCCTTCAGAATCTTATAAAAACAGCAGAGAAATCATGCACAACCCTTAAAACCTACCATAGAAAATGAATCTTAGAATCTCTCATAAACAGTGCAATTCTTCTCAAAGGGAGGTTATTTATTTTAGTGTTAAACAGAAGGAAACCACTAACAAAACTAACTACTAAACTACAAAAAAGACTTCTCAATAAACAGAATGTGAACAAAAATAACTTCTTAAATATCTGTGGAGGTGAATGGAGTCACACCACGAGCACAGAACCATATTTCAATGAAGAAGCATACAAACAAAAGCAAACAAACAATTGCCATACATAGCAGTGGACGAGGGTATAAAAAACGTAATAATACCATAATAGAACAAGAAATGCTGCTTACAAAAATATCCCCAGAAAACTCAGTAACACCTCTCCATCCGACTGAACCAAAACGTCCAGTGTACAAATGGCCGTGCACGTCAATGTGTAACATTGACAAAAAATCTTTCAAATCTTTACGCCAGTTCCTCAATCAGTATGTCAAAGGCAAAGACAAATTCAATATGAAACTACTACAAAATATGGATACCTGTCCAGTGCGCAAATACAAGGACTACAAGGACATTCATTAGCCTGCATTTCAGGACCTATTTGCAAAAGCACCTGCCATCATATCAAAATGATATCAACACATCATTCAACTATAAGAAATCTAGTCCATAAACTGCACTATGCTAAAAGTCCAGCTTTAGCATTAGGCAATTTAAATAACAATCTTCTACATGGTACAGCCAAAGACCTACTTGAAGAAATAGAGCATATCCAGAGAAAATATTTTGGAAATGAAAGCCACTTACAAAATGCAATAGCTTTACAACAGACTAGGAACAATTGTACAAATGGCAACCTTCTACTACACACATACAAAAAAGAAATACTAAAATGTAAAAGTACATCCGCTGAAGTACCAAACCATGTGTGTGCATGTGTTACCGCAGAACTTTTTATAAAAGTAGCACAAAAACTGTAAACATAACATACAAAATAGAAGACAATGAAGATTCCAAATGGTTTGAATTAGCTCTCTACCTTACAGCAAAAAACAAATACGAAATAAATGACCCCTTAATACTTTGCAGTTACTGCACTGCAAAACTTGACAACAACCAAACTCCTTCACTTGCTATCACAAATAACTTGAAATTATTCCCACTACCAAAACCCCTGCAACAACTCAATTTACATGAGAGCATCATAATTCAAAAAGTGCACCCATTTCAAGCAATAATATGCCTTCAACCAAAAACAGCAACATTACCTCCCTCTCAATTAGTGAAAGGCATTTGTAGCAAATTAGTTTATTTACCATTAGATCTCAAAGAAAATGTACACACTCAGGCAGTGCAACGTCCAATAGATCAATCTTTAATTGTCTTAGTAAATGGTGTATCTACAAAAAACAAAACAAATTGGCAACAACTCGTAGACTTACATAAAGTTAGACAAGCCTTGCAATATCTAAAAGACAATAATGAATACTACAAAGAAATTAATATTGAAGAAAACTTGAGGGAAACCACTGAATTAATTCAAGAGTCACCAGAAACTGGTCAATTTGAACTTCTAGATCCTGCTACAGTATCCAATATGTTAGACCATTATACAATTCATCCATTACACTCTAAAGACACCATAGATGATGCACTAGAAATGTACCAAATGCGACAAACCAAAGGATCACCAATCAGCATATGGGAAAAAAGTATAGAAGCATGTGCCTTTCCTCTACTCTTTCCTACTGGGAAAGGAGGAAGGTACGATGATAGACCCACTCAGATAACAGCATCTGAATACCGTTCGTTATGAATGTATTCTGAAGATCCCAGATTTAGACAAAATGTGGACTACATATTCCACCTACTCTTTGAAAGTGAACTAGCAAATCTATGCTATGGAGTTGCACACACATTGAAATCAGGTACCCATTTTCAAAATATGTCAGCTACGCAATTACTACAAAAAGTGCAAGAAAAAGATGAGGTTCTACAATCAAGCATTACAAATCTGTTAGCAAACATGCGTGGTACAAAAGAATACTGAGATGTACGTTGTATGATAAGAAACCTTGGCTCACCCACTTGGTTTGTTAGATTAAGTTGTGCAGAATATGCATGGGAAGATGTACATGATTTCCTACGCATATCAAACAAAAACAAAACAAACATAGATATACTAACACCTGGAGACCTCTGCTCTCTAGATCCTGTTAATGTTTCAAGATATTTCCATCATCGCTTCATTGCTATGCTACACTTTATTTGTAATACAACTGTTCCTCCCCTCAGAGAAGTGCAACACTTCTTCTGGAGAAAAGAATACCAAGCCAGAGGAGCACCACATATCCACATGCTTTTATGGATTTAAAATGCTCCTAAATGTGGTCAAGACAGTGATGGCACTGTTTTACAGTTTATCGAAAAATATGTCACTTGTGAAATTCCTTCACAAACAACAAATAGTGATCTTCATGCACAAATTTTACAATTTCAAAGTCAAAGACACAAATGTGGTAAATATTGTCTTTGCGAATACTAAAATAAAGGCAACTACTACACCAAATGCCGCTTTGGTTTCCATAAACCAGTTAGAGCAACAGGTCAAGTAAACAACTTAGGGGCCGATTCATGGAACAAAGGTGCGCCGAAAATCTTGGCGCAAGCCGGCGCAAGCGTGAAAAAGCAAGCAAACGCGCATGTGTGCGATTCATGGAAGAGCCTGCGCGTGTTCACTGCGGGATGTGTGCCAAATCCGAGCGTGACACGCACAGCAACAACCCGAAAGCCGGGCGCGATGCGCACAGGGAAAGCACACAATGTCGGCGCACAGACCAAAAAGGGGGTGGGACATGGGGCGTAAAACGCGAAATGGGGAACAACACGTGAAAAAGAAGGCGTAACTGGGGAAGTACTGCTTGGAAATGCACGGAACGCCCACATGCACGCAAACACGTATTCATGGATTCGAATATGGGAAACCCACACACGCCAAAAGACACGCACAGGCTTCAACACGTCAGCCACATGAAGGCAGGCGATAGTGTCCTCACGCGCAGTATAAAAGTGTGCGCAAACAACAAACACGTATATACAGCTACAATGAATGCCCCATTTGTCGCAGCACTGATCGTGGCACACAGCAGGTGGAGGAGAATAGCCAGGCCCTGCATTTTTGTGCCCCAGACCAGCCTTTTTGGGATGCCTGACGACCAGGACTATGGCAGGTATAGGTTTCAACCTCATATAATCCTAGACCTGGTCAGGGAGTGGGAAAATGACCTTACATCCCGCACCCTGTGCTCCCAAGCATTGAGCCTTTTGGAGAAGGTGCTCAATGTCCTGCATTTTTTGGCCACTGGGTCATTTCAGCGGACAACTGCCATAGTGGGGGGGGTCTCACAGGCCACACAGTCAAGCTACTTACACCAGGTGTTGGCAATCATGACTGCGCGCCCCTCAATCCGCAGGCACATATACATGCCCAGAACACCCGCAGAAAGGCAGGCCGTGGTCCAGGACTTTTACAGGGTGGCACACTTCCCCAAAGTGCTCGGTGCCATAGATTGCACCCATGTAGCCCTACGTCCACCTGGGGCCACTGAGCACATCTATCGAAACTGCAAGCACTGCCATTCCATCAACGTGCAGGTTGTATGCGATGCCCATGGAATCATCACCTCTGTCTATGCAAACTATCCTGGGTCTACCCATGACAGTTTCATATACAGAATGTCTGTCTTGAGTCGGGCCCTGGAAGCTGGGAAGCATGGCGACACATGGCTCCTAGGTGAGTACAAATGCCTGTGCACATGCATGCATGTCACACACAGACAAATACACAAACCCAACTAATCACAACCATCATCACCTCCCCAGGGGACAGTGCCTACCCTCTGAGCAACCACATGATGATGCCAATCCGGGACCCCACCACACCATCCCAGGTAAGATAAAACACTGCCCATATTGCAACCAGGGCCATAGTGGAGCGCACATTCGGAGTGCTCAAGTCACGCTTCCGCTCCCTTGACCGCTCTGGCGGCCAGCTACTATATGCACCCCCAGTAATATGCAGGATCATTGTGGGAGCATGTGTCCTGCACAATGTTGCAACACGGCAGGGTGTACCAGTGGACATGGTGGTGCCCCCACATCCCCAACCACAGGCACAGGTGCTGCCCGTGGGAGGGGAAAGGGCACGTGGCGAGGCAGCCTAGACCCAGCTTGTGGCCACATTTGTCACCTAAACTTCCACCCCTGCGGAGTGCACACAGACCTGGCAAATACCAGGTGACAATCGATGATGACAAAGAGACAGTCAACTGTCACAACCTTACCACCCTGAGGATGTTGCCATGGAAGTGCTACATTGTGTGCATCCCTAGCTACTTAAACAAAACCAATCCTGTGTGACCAAAAGGAACACATGCAAGGTGTGTACCACACCACCCCCTGCAAAACAGGCCATGGCAATCCCTGGTATGTCACCCAAACCCTCCCAACCCACATCACCCTTGTCTGCCACACCATGACATGGCATGCAATAGCAAAAGCCCAACACATGACCAATTAGATACAAAGTGACATGTGATAAATGGAAAGTGGCCCAAGATAATGATGCCTGACATGGAATCAGATGAAATGACTGACCAACAACCTCCCACACATACCAAGTCATACACAAATGCCTTCCACCAGAGGTAGTATGAACACAACACTAAATGCCTGTTCACGTGCACATTGGGCAAGGCAAAATCGCTACTCCCGAACCTGTGTGCTATGTGTGTCTCCTGCAACACACTCCTCAGCACACAGCACAGTGAGCAGCCATTGTGTTGGGGATACACCTTGAGCATCACATGAAAAGGACAAAGAAAATAAATAACCTATTGACTCATGTACAGGATCCACAAATGGGAATTGATCATGCGCTGCAGGGACACAGCGCGCCCGAGAAGGCAATATGTGTGCACCTGTGGGCATGGAAGGGTGGTTGTACGTGTGGTGTAACATTGAGCAACTGTGTGTGTCAATAGGACATGCACTCAATATATGCATGTGAAATGAAGTGACCCTCAGTGTCCTGTACACATCACATGTGAACATTACCCATGTGTACACCCCAGCATGTCAAACCACACCAATCCCCTGACACCTGAAAAGTAAACAGAACACAACGTGTACATAGTACCCCACAATTACAATGTCAGAGAGTGCCCAAACACTGTAGCCCAAACTTACTGTCCAACAACAAAAGGCCCTCCCTCATATACACATCACCATGACCTATGGAACAACTGTGTCTGGGGTATGTAGCCTTCACCCTTCTAATCTACCTGGCTACAAGATCCCCCTACCCCTTGGT
This sequence comes from Ambystoma mexicanum, assembly GCF_040938575.1. Taxonomy (NCBI): domain Eukaryota; kingdom Metazoa; phylum Chordata; class Amphibia; order Caudata; family Ambystomatidae; genus Ambystoma; species Ambystoma mexicanum. Next base: position 324,799,354 of record NC_090939.1, on the reverse strand, counting down.
CTTCATGTTCCACCTTGCGTGTAAATAGGGTCCAGCCCCCTTAGAGGCCACCCTGACTGGTAAAAATACCAAATCGCAGAGAACTGCAAGGAGCCAAACCACCAAACCAGGGAAAAAGCCTCTAAGCACCAAAAAACCCTGGAAGAGTCTCCAGTAGATGACTTGAAGTTGCAAAAAATGTCTAAGCACATGTACAAGCAGAATGCTAGAACAACCAAGTTAGCACAGTTCAACAATGGTTCAACAGGATGGTTACCATATCAGGACACAATATACAATGATGATGCAACAACTGATGGGTAGTGTCACAGCTCCGGTCGACAGACGCAGGAGTGGCATGAACCAACCACCCCCTCCGTGGTCTGGGAGCCTGCAATGTAAAACTTACACAAACCTCCGAGACCCCAGTGGGGAAAGATGGCCAGGGATCTGTAGTTTGGACAGGCATTGGTATTCAAGATAACTGGAAAGAGGGGCAGGAGAGGGGAGTTGGATTGGCAAGGGAAAGTAGGCAAAATACAAAATACAACTATTGACAATAACACATACTCAATCAGAGGAACCATGTTCATCATGCACATTGTACCAAATGAGTCAAATGCAAGCCAAAGAGAAACTTATCTCTGGAGTGAGTGCTGGCCTCCTGCCTGCGCACTCTCAGGTCCAGTAATAGGAGCAGTTCAATGCTGCAAAGAGAACGTGAGTTACTAATCTGTGTGTGTTAACAACACACACACAATACCATTCATGCCCCAAAGTAAGTGACTTCTCCACAAACAAACACTCTTGTCTGCTGCTTTGTACGTATACGTTAGCTTGCCCCCGTGATGGTTCATACACTGTCAATGCAGTAAGGCAGGTGCACATGGGCGCGCGGTAAATGGAAGACTAATGCATCAAGAATCACACATGATAGAATGGCCCCTGGGTGAGCTGCAAGAAGCGTATAGCGAGGTGCAACTTCAGTACAAGTCGTGTTCTGGCATCCGCGGATTTCAATAGGTAGTGCACGTGACAATTTGCAAATGCAAATCATATGCACTCCACACAAGTCTGTGCCTCGCTGGGTGTTCCTGTGCGCTGTATTAGTTTCTGACTAGCAACGCTACTGCACTAATAACTCAGCTTCAATGGAGCAGGGGGGACTCGAGGATATGTGCGACGGCCCCTGTGTGTGCCCCTGACAACTTGTAAAGCTACTTGGAATTTGTCCCTCAACGCATCTTAGCTGTACTGTGCGCTTGTACAACAATGCCTGGCCAAGCTCCCCAGCACTAGCGCTACTTCTCATGCATGTGCAAGTGGCCTGGTGGAAGGTTGGCTGCGGTGTGGGCCCTTGTGCTGCTCACCTTGCTTGGAGCTCCTGGAAACACGTCTGCTTCTGTCGGACGTCTGAGCACAAGCCCTGTGCTTCTGCTTGTGCACACATGTGCACGTCTGCACCACCTAATGTGGCCCGGTTTCAGAAGTACTTTGCCCTGTGTCTGCTGGCAAAGGTAGTCTGGAGGCTCATTTTCCTGCAGAAACGGCATACAAAATATTAATAAGGCTGGAAAGTTCCCTGTGTGTGTGTGTGTGTCTTCATGCTGGTTGTCACTGGCCCATGTTAGAGACCTACATCCGAACTCCTCCCACCATCAGTGTGACTTTGACAGGCAAAGGGTGCAGGCTACTGTCTACAGCATGAAGTGCATCAAGCACATATACAGGCAAGAAAAGAACATACATCACAATCCACATCAATTAATGGAGATATCAATCATGTACCCAACCAAATTGATTACAGACATGCCGTAGATAAAACCCACTCAATCCCCAATAGGGGTGTTAACACAAGTAGTACAGCAGCAGACAGGCCACAGATATGACGAAAGTCCAAAGCCCTTGTGTAAATGGTTGTTACACCGAACCATCCTTGCGAGCCCATGGATAAGGGAAGCAGGAGTGGCCTATGTGAGTCAGGACCCCAAGCTGCAAACACATACACGAGATGAGCTTGAAGGGCCCAGCTGGAACAGACAGTGGATGCTTTCAAAAGCCACAAAGCACCACACCATCACATGAATGCACAATAGACAAGCAATTTTAAACTATATTAACTAATTAAACTAACTATAAAAAACCTATATTACCTAATTAAACTAACTATCAAAAAACATATTAACTAACTAAACTAACTATAAAAATAAAAAATGGCCACATACGACCCGGGAGGGAAGGACCCAGGAGGGGGGAGTTACAGGGTGCACCTCAAAACCCACATGTGATGATGGTGAGACAAAAAAAAAACCTCCATGGCTCAACGCCTGGACAGTCCGACCTGTGTGGGAGATAACTCATCGTCCTCATCACCCTCTGGCTGAAAAGGTTGACGTAGCACAGTACCCTGACCATGCCTAGATGCATCTTACCCCTCGTCGGCAGCAAGTCTGTGGGACGGGTGAGCCTGGTGCTGTGCGGCGATGACACGTAGGTCAGCATGTAGAACCTCGCGTGATACGCGTGCTTTCTCTTGCAAGGTAACACATGTTACACAGAGTTCTTCCTGCATGGCCTGGCTGGACAACTGGTACACCTCCCGGAAAGCACGTAGCTCAGCCGAGATGGTATTCTCTAGCTGCTCCAACCTCTCCTCTGACCGCGTCCTCTGGGACATCAAGAGCACAGCCAGAGTAGATTTGAGGGATTCATAGTCACCCCTCATGGCCTCCATGTGTGCCTCTGCATGAGCAGCAGTTGCTTGACGCAAAGACACCATTTCAGCCCGGCGTGCCCTGTCTGAGGCCACCATGCCCAGCCTCAGCGAGCGGGCTGTGGACTGTGCCGCCTGCTGCTGGAGTTCCACCTGCCTAGCAGTGGGTAGCACGAATTGGGCCACACGTTCCATGCTCTCAGCGATGTTATCAATTGCTACCCCCTGGTGTTGTGAATTGGCAACCATGGCTTGCTCCCACTCAGTATACCCCAGTGGCGCACGGCCACCGCATTTCTGGGCGTGACACCTGCGGTGCCCAAGGAGCCGACGTCCTTGTTGGGTTGGCACCGCCCGCGGCTGCAGGACTACATTCCTCTGTTGACCTGATGCCCCAGGCACATCAGAAACTGGAGTGGAGGGTGACCCTTCGTCTCCACCACAGGCAGAGGTCCCATCACCATCTGGCCCCTCAGTGCAGGTGTCACGGACAGAGGAGCATCCACATCAGAATCACTCACCCCTGACAAATGGACCCGATGCACATCCAACTCGACATTGTCGTCAGAGTCATCATCCAAGCTAGACTCATTGCCAGCCCTAGACATGATGGTCTGTAACACAAGTGGGTTCTTATGACCTACCACCCCACGACCCCCACTTGTGCTGGATTGCTGGTGTGATAGCAACCCAGTGTCTGGCATGACAACACCATCATCTGGCTCCATTGCGTCATCATCTGAAAAGTGGAGAAAAGATAAACATTAGTACACATGTCAGAATCACATAACACACACACACACACACACACACACACACACATAGACATCACATAGACAGCCAACACATGACGCAGACATGTCACACACAAATGAGAACCTGGCATGCATCCAGTGGCCTTGATATGCAAAGACATCCCAAAAGCAGAAATGGATGTGTCTAAATAGCAAAGCATATACTATTACAAAATGTAGTATATGAACTCCATCAGACACCACCTCTGTCAGGCACATGTCACAGGCAGAAAAGACAGATGGCAACTAAGAGATGCAACACACCATGAGCATTTCTGAACTGCAAATTGACCACTGCTGCAAGTGAATCCAAACACACAATGACACAGGTATGGCATGTAACCATACATCACTAAAGTATCATCATCAATATAGCTACACCCATCTGCAGCTCGGCCCGTACCGGGTGGCATGGGCCATGTAGATATAGTGAATGTCCCAAGCAAAGCAAGGGCCTGCAACCAGGCATGAGGGACCATAACGCCCTGTACCGTCCGAGCTGCAGGACATGAGGCCTCCACAACACCCCTCAGGGCCTGATTGTGCACATTGGGCTATGAATGTGCCCTATTATAATATTCCTTGTGGTAATCTCCACGCCCAGGACCCACCATAGTAGCTAAGTGGGCCAGGGCATACACATACTGCACAACAGTGAACCTTTGGGATCATGCCAGTTCCACATAACGTGTGCAATGCAGATATCTCACCAGCATAAACGTCTATAAACTACATATGAGTCAGTAAACATAAAAGCTGCGGAAGGCACATGTGTAAATGGACACTTTCACAAACTCATAAGTGAATACTCGCAATGTTGCACCACACAACGTTGAAGCTGCTTGCATATATTCATGTGAAAGCGTTCAAAAACACCCATTTCCTCATACACCAGTATTGTGAACATGACCAGCATCCAATACACCAAAGGAAGCAACTATAACGCTGCTTGCTTTGATGTATGTGGAACTGCACATATACACACGTGAAGGAAGCTCCACAGTCATAACAACCCGATTGGCAGGCTACATCCAATCAGTGTACTATGCCAGTTGGTATAGGCTGCAGATTGACCAATCAACTCATCTAAACAACCACTAGGGAGTTCCAATACTGAGTACATGTGTCACAGGATGCACCTGTGCCCGTCGCATACATGACAGAGAAGGGATGAAAAACTGGCCATACATGCCAGGTGAGTTTGACATTGCATCAGTGAGTAGGCATGTAGAACGGTGTAACACGGCTCAGAAGTGGGTTGATGCAGTGCAGAACATGTGTACGTGACCCACTATCTACATGAACAAGTACATTATGATGTCTATCAATAAACGTGAAGGCAGTGAAAGGGCAAGTTCAGGCATCACGTACAATGTGCATGCAATGGGTTGCATGGCTACAAGCAAACCCCCAACCCCCCTAAGTGAAAATGCAGGGAGGCATTGCATAGCAGCGAAAGGTTGACCAGAGACCTGTGTATTGGCAGACAGTGTTGACTAGCGTCAATTGCATCATCTAAGTCACCTGACAACACAGCAGATGATGATGGAACAGTAAGCAGGACACATGATGAACCCTCAGTAGTACAGCCATGTGTGCAGAAGCCACTACACCAGTTGAACAGAGTCAGTGGGCCTGAAACAGGGGGAGGCATGTGCCCCACACAGACTGTGACACCCTAAACCTGTGTGTGATGCTGGACTGAGCCAGAGTGGGCATGGAATGGATGATCAAATGCCATGAAATGTAGGTCATCCTGGACACATACTACAATGATCATCCTGTCAAGGACACATAGGGGCATGCATGGAATGCACATGGAGCATGAATGGACACTCATGTCCCTGCGGAGCATCTGCCATCTGCACAGTCCAAGTGAGACACCCTGCATCAAGGACAGAGGATGTCCCCCACTGTATGTGTCTGGCAGGTTGGCTGGTGGAAGTTTGCATGTACACAGGAGCCTTGAACATGCCATTGCAGTACGCCAACATGATGCACACAAGTGGCATGGTGAAATTGGGGATCAGGGGGGGTGGAGGGGCAAGGGAGCATGCCTACGTGGAGTACCCGCAAGCAGGCAGAAGACACATGCACGTCAGTCATGCAATGACATAGTCCCAGTGCTGAGAGGAAAGACACCCCAGGCTACATGCAGAAGGGCCAGTGAGCGGGAACATGGACCGGAGGTGCAGCCGGGTGAGTAGCATGTGAGTAGGGTGGAAGTGTGGCGATGAGGACAGTCCCCGTCTGCTCTACATGTCCAGCATCCTGCACAGCAGGCACGCATCAGTGAAGCATTGCACGACGTGCAAATTTGAACCATGTACACATGACATGTAGTGGCAGTCAAGCACAACACATCACACAAGAAAACCACACATGGCCTCGACAAACACACAATAACACTCACTGGACGGGGCATCAAAGTCCAGCACCTCTCCCACTCCTTCGACCATTCCTGCCGGAATTAACTCCACAGAGACTGACACGTGCAAAGTGAGGTCTTCCTCCTCAGGTGGTGGCCCACTGCCAGTCACCAGAGTCATGTTGTAATTAGAGGCACGCTTCACCTTAGTACTGCGTTTGAGGTCATCCCAACGCTTTTTGCACTCTTGAGCTGTGCGCACCTCATGGCCGAATGCACTCACACAATCCGCAACTTGCTTCCAGTGGGACATACGATGGACAACCGTAGTTTGACAATTCGGCCCCACTAGCATATCACGATTGTGGTCCCGCACGTAGTCCACAAGGAAGTCCAGTTCCTGCACGCAGAAAGGCTTCTTCCTCGATGTGCCAGAGGCCGGAGCTGTGTCTGGGGTCCCAGCCTCTACTGCAGGTGAAACCTTCCTCCTCTTGGACAGTGGTCCGGACCCTGGCTGGCAAATGCTGCCCTGATCAGTATGGGCTTTGGCGCTGGTGGGTTGAACCAAGGGAGTGTCAGGTGGAACGAGCACAGAAGCCCTGACTTGCATCAGTGGCTGCTGGGTGCCCTGAAATGGACCCTGCGCAGCGACATCCGCTGTGCCAGGGTCATTGACCGGGACTGTCCTGGATGGTAGACTCACAACCGGGGTGGTGTCAGCTGCATCTGCCCATGCACTTGCCAACACCCGGCTGGTCGGGGCAGCAGATGACATTACTGCCCCAGGGACACATACGTTGGTCAGGGCCGTCCTGCGTGCACCTACGGTGTGCCTCCTGACCTCCTGGAAATCTTCCAGGGACTCTTCTGGTGCCAACGCAGCCTGCGCTGGCAGACCCTGAGCCTGGGTGGTGGTGTCCACAGCTGCACCTGCAGCTACCACTCCCCTTGGGCCCGTGGCAGTCGATGAAACAGACTTCTGGGTCATATGGGCGCCAGTGCCAGATGCAAGAACTGTATCTCCCGGAGCCGCAGGGGGGTGGTGGCATGAGTGCACCAACACGTGGCACAACATCATGCCGAAGTGCTGCACCCCTGCCTCTTCCCCCTCTGCAGCCACCCTGTACACCCTGGAGTCCCCTTACTCCCTGGTCATCCCGGCCACGGCCCTGACCATGCCTGCCACATGGAGTACACCCAGCTGAGGGGCCCCTCACCTTTTGTGGCCTCCCAGCCATGGCACAGATGTAGTAGTGCCGGCACAGGTGTAGTAGTGCCGGCACAGATGTAGTAGTGCCGGCACAGATGTAGTGCCAATGGGAGGTGTACACGACAATTGTCCTGGGCAATTGTGGTGAAGGGGTTGGGATACAAGATGTTAACAGCACCCCTGCACCTGCAAAGCTGTATGTGACCCCGGTGATAAAGTGACAGATCACGCAACGCTCAGGCACCCCAAAACTGCAGTAAAACCGTGCATGCAACCCCCAGTAGCCCACGTGTGTGGAATTAACCTCCTGCAGTACGCGGTGGCACCCAGGGACACGAAAAACACATACGCATGGGACACACAGGCTACTATGACCTTGAAAACGTGTACGCGATACACAGGGGCACCCGCAGTGGGAAAAATAGCGTGCGCGACTCACCGTCAGACTAGCGTGATAATGAAAAACACGCATAGCCAATACCTCCGCCAAAAGAAGAGATACGTCCTTGATCCACTGTGAAGTTCTGATGGTGCACGAAACAACACGAAGTAGCAACACACACGTCAGGCTCCACGAAAGGCACGTAGAGTGAACTGCTGGCCCCACTCACCATTAACCCGTGCTGAGAGAAACTCCTGTGCGCGTCACTTCACTTATGCGCTTAGGCCCTTTCCTCGGATTACACGCATTCACACGTGGACGTGCTGTTTTCTCACATGCTGAATCACTATGCACCCGTGATGAGGGGAACGCCTCTGCGTGTTATGTCACATATGCGCTTACGCGCTAAGGGCCTTCCCTCGAATTACACGCTGACGTGCAGTTTTTTCACTTGCCTATTCACTCCATATCAAGCTGGCCATGCGACAACACACGGACGACCACGCTCCTGCCTCAAAGGCCTCTGCCCCCCAGAGCCCCGAGCAGCCTCCCATGAGCCATGCCTGCCTGCTGCCAACGTGCCCTGCCATTTGGTGCCTGCACATCTGCCATCTCCAGGGGTACAGTTGCTGTGTCCACCCCTGCAGGAACAGAGGACTCCTGACTCGTATTCCATCACTCCACAGCCCAGCCCCAGGACCCAGTTGCCCTACCCACACCTGCCTCGTCCGACACAACACCATCTGGCACCAGTGGCAAACCCCCAGCTGAGAGGCAGAGGGCTGCCAGCTTCACTTCCAGTGAAGTTGGCATCCTGGTGGAGCAAGTCCTGGGGCATTATGATGCCCTCATCACACCATCGCGCACTGACAAGGAAGGGGCGGAGGAGGATCTGGACGGACATAGTGGGTGCCATCCACGCAGAAGGGGTCACACCCCGCGACATCAGCACGTCCAGAAGCGCTGGGAGGACTACAAGTCCAGGACCCTCAAGAAGGCCCGGCGCCTCTTAGACGCAGTGGGGCGCCGGCGCCAGCTTACCAACCAGCAGATGAGGGTCCTGGAGCGCATTCGCCCAGTGCTTCACCACCAGATCCTCAGGATGCAGGCCCATCTGGAGTCGAGCGGTAAGTGGCCATGCATTGCTGTGTGAAACAGGGCATGTTGCAGTGTGCTGGTAGTTAGTTACTTGCCTGTATGTGTGACAAGGGCCATGTATGGATGTGTGTGTGCAGGGACATGATGGTGCGGCATGTGAGACCAGTCATGCGTGAACCACATGGATGGTGTATGTGTTAGAATGCAACATGTGGAGCAGCATGCGGAATTCACACATGAATGTACGCCTGTCTCTGTTCTTTGACATGGTTGGGGTGTGAGAGATGGGTGCTACTGTCATGGACATGTATGGTGTACATGTCTCTGTGTCTGAGTAGCGTGTGGGGGACTTGTAAACGCCATGGATGCATGACACATGACTGTGACGATGTGTTGATTCACTGATGCAGCCTAGTCATCCTTGTATCCACTGTATCAGGGGTGTACGAGGCCAGAGGCATGAAACTACGGTGATGGGTGTGCATGTGATCAGTATGACCCATGATGCATGTGAGTTTCAACCCACCATTGTATGTTTCAACAGTTCCTTGGACATGGATGCAAATGTTCATTGCATTCACCATGCCTGTTTCTGCATGTGTGTTGCCTGCACTGACCCATGTGTTGTGGAGGGACATGATGGAAGTGACATTTGACAGTGCCACTTATGTGCTATTGCTTCCTGTCTAGGGGACTATTGTACAGTACCCTGATGCTTGTGTTCTATGTCTCCCTCTACACAGCAGTGAGTGAAGAAGAGGGCGGAGAAAGTGCTGTGGAGCAAAGCGGCAGGGATGCCTCCACCGGCTGGCGACGCAAGGCCCAGTCACCCTCCCAGGAATTACCATCATCCGGGAGCAAGGGGACTGGTGCCACATCTGCCATTACGGCTGCAGTGGAAGGGGCGGGTGAATGGGAGTGTCTTCCGTGTGGCAGCGGTTGGGCCACCGGATAGATGCGGAGCGGCGGCGGGCGGAGGGAGCACAGCTCACTATGGTCAGGGCGGAGAACTCCATGCGCAGGGCATTGAGGCGGGCTGAGTGCCTCGAGGCAACTCGCAGGGAGTTGGAACAGGCCATGACTGCATCCCTGCAAGACCTCGAGGACAGGGAAGAGGCCCGCCTCCGGGACATCGACATGGAGTTCTATGATGCCCTGGCCCAGAACATCACAGAGTGAGTGTTAGGACTTGCCCGCCGCCATTGTATATAGTTCATTAGTCTTAGGTTTCCTTTGTTTTTCTTTTATTTTGGAGTTAATGGACATTGCTCCACTTCTTGTATATATTTTTTTCTTCATAGGACTTTTTTGTAGGTTTCCTTTTGTTTGTGCATCATGGACCATTTGGACTTCCATTGTATATAGTTGCAGGCTTGTACATACTTTCTTTTTCTATATTCCCATGGATCAATGTTTTTTATTTTTTATTTGGATTATGTTTTTATTATGGACATTGGCAATGAACCACTTTTTTATTGTACATGCTTTTTATTTTTTTTACTTCATTGGATTTACAAAAAAAAATTCTAAATCTGTCATTGTACATTGATTTTCATTTTACAATTCCTCCAAGTCAGTTCATTATGTTTTTAATACATTTTTTCTAACTTCTAAATTGGTGTTGTGTTCTGTCATTGATTTTGTGCATGTGTCATTGAACATTTCCTCAGTCATGTGTTGCCACTGTGTGGCTCCGTTGTGCATTCCTGCATGGGCATGGTGGTTCATTTAGACTATCATGGCATGGGTGATTTGGGAGTGGGTTCTGTGGATGGTTGCATGCTTGGTCTGGGGGCAAGGGGGATTATTGTTGGCTTTAGGGACATGGGTCTGTTTTGTTAGGACATGTTGTTTGTTGGGACATGAGACGGGGCCTGCTGGCAGGTGCCCATCAATGGTGGGTGGGTGGGAGTGCAAGGGGCATGCTGGCATGAGCGGGGTATGTGTATTCTGAGGGGCGCCCAGGGAGTTTTACACGCGATTTCGCTAGCGCGAGAGGGGTACGTGTATTCTGAGGGATGCGTGGGGAGTTTTACACACGTTTTCGTGGTTGGGAGCTGTGTGCTTGTTCACTTGCCTTTGCGCCATGTACTGGATTTGTACGATGTTCATGGCGCACGGGGCGGGGTTGGGGGTGTAACTGGCACTGCTGCAGGATACAGCCCCCAACCACGAAAACACGTATAAAACTCCAAGCGCACCCCTCAGAATACACGTACCCCTCTCCCGCTAGCGAAAACGTATGTAAAACTCCCCGCGCACCCCTCAGAATACACGTACCCCTCTCACTCTGTGCCACGGCTTGTTCTGGATGATGAAATCCATGAATATGCTGTGCGCTGAAATGTTTTTTGGCGCACGCGGCTGGCGCAGACTGCCACACGCGCACTCTGTGCGCTAGCTTCGTGTGCCACTTGTACGCTGATTTCTATGAATTACCCCCATGATGTCTTCAGTTAGACATAGTGTTAAAGGTAAATCACCTAGGAACACATATTACATAACAAGAACTGAAGAAGCCAGATGTAACAATGATTACAATGCAATCATTGCCCTCTTATGGAATGCAAACATAGAGGTGCAGTACATTGCAGACAATTCCACTGCAGTTGCACGATATGTTACAGCCTACTTAACCAAAGCAGAAGAAACAGAGCTTCAAGACCTCTGGGATGACCTATCATCGGACAGAACACTGTCTCAGAAATTGTACAGCTTAGGCATAAAAATGCTCTCTTATAGAGAATGTGGCTGCTATGAAGCTGCAGACCGTTTAACCGGTACTGCTTTGTATGGAAAATCTGAAAATATAGTATGGCTAAGTCATGGTCCTGCTAAATCTAGAAAAAGAGTTCTCAAATCATACGAGGACATAGAAACAATATCCAAAAATGACCCCAACAGCCAATACATTTTTAAATACAATTTACTAGACACAAACAGGAGTACCACTTGGAAACCATGTGTCTATACCACATAGCCCAAGACTTCACATACAAAAATAATACAAAACCAGATGAAAACAAAGGTAGATACAGAGTGACAAATTGTGAAGGCAGCTTAGTGAAACTTACCAAATGAAGCTTAATTAATAATGTCATTAAAAACTCCTCAACATAAAGAACTGTATTACATTACATGTCCCTGCTACAACTTTTTAAACCATGGAGAAAAGAAGAAGAGTTACTAGATATCCATGACTCCTATGAAGACGCTTTCAAAGGAAATGAATGCACTATAACAGATGTAAACATTACACAGAACAAAACAATGTTGCACAATCAATAGCAACACGAAGAAGAACTCCAGGCCCAACTAGATAAGGACACTCCCAAAAGTAGTCAACCTTCTGTAACAGGAAGCCAAAAACCAGTGGGACCGCTACTAATAGCAAATGAGGCAGAATTAGCTATGACAGAAGTAGAAAACACCATGTCTCACTATGAAGAAGATACATAAGACTTCACTGTACTGAAATCAAAACTGAACAATGAGCAGCATTCTTAATCAAAATCATCAGCACGTTCCTTCAACAATTGACAAACAACAAACTGTCAGCTGTTGTAACTGCCCCCACAGGTTTAGCTGCCTACAACATAGACAGGGTCACTTTACACCGATTACTACTCCTTCCAGTATAACACCAAAACAAATTAGATTATTACAAACTTTCTACAGAAGCTGCAATGGAACTACGCAGAGTTTTGAAACAATGAAAATGCTACTAATAGATGAAGTGAGCATGGTCTCCAACCTAATGTTGGCTTTGATTCATCTCAGATTACAAGAAGTACTCAAAACAGACTACAAAGAGCTCTTTGGAGGAAAACACATTATTTTTTTCGGAGATCTTCTTGAATTGACACCAGTGAAAGGAGGACCTATTTTTTAAAACCTTAGGGCACAAACTCTGCTGTAAAACTGTTGGCAGTATAGGAAATGTCGACCTTTGGCAACATTTCCAATACAGAGAATTAACAAAAAACATGCGCCAGTCTGCAGACGTCACATACGCCAACATTTTTAAAAGTATTAGAATTGGTGTACTATCTCAAGAAGCACAATCAATATTAAAAACCCGGCATATCCATGCACTCTATGGCCGTAACTCATGTGCTACTGATGTCATGGAAAAATCAGCACACAAAAATGTCAATTGTATGTCCTTGATGCCAACTCTTGCAAGCTGTTCAAAATTCAATGAAACAATGTTGAAAAAAGAAATGCAACCAATAATTGAAATTTGCTCCACAGACAAACTGGACGTACATGGTATGACACTACGCATGTGTCAACAAGCCACAACAAGACTTAGAAAACTCTATCTCCAACACAGCTGGTTTGGAGAAAATATTAAAATTATCTTTAAACTGTAGAGTAATGCTTAAACGTAACCATGACGTGGAGCAAGGACTAGTTAATGGAGCACTTAGTACAGTTGTTGGCTTTCAAACATACCCACGTGACAACAACATTCAGTTTGTCAATATTCTCTTTAACAAACTATCAAAGTTAAAAGGATAGGATGCTCAACAGCCCGATTCCTTCTTTTCAAAGACATGTATGTACACAGAGAACAATTTTCTCTAACTCTAGCATACGCAGTCACCATTCACAAATCACAAGGTCTTACCCTAGATAAAGCATTGATAGATATTGGGAGCACAGTCTTTAAAGAAGGCATGAGCTATGTAGCACTATCACACTTATGTACACTTGACGGTCTAGTTCTAATCAACTTTGATGCAAGTAAAGTAAATGCTGATATTCCTTGCATTCCATAATACAATAGACTACGTTCACTGTACACCTCCATCTAAAAACCTATCCTGTTCCAGAAAAAGCAAAACGTTGTAAAAGATAACTACTTCAAACAAAAACGAATCGGGATCTCACTGCAAATCCTCCAAAGAGAGTAAAAGAAGCTAATACTTCATCAATTACTACAACCAAAGAAGAATCTACTTCTCAAAGTAACTCAGGTACTTCTTCAAAGAAGCAACACACACTCCGAAGAAATGACTTGGACACAGAATATCAGGTCCATTAAAATGTTCAAATATAACTGGTGTAAATTGCTACGCAAATGTAGCAATAAATATCCTATTCCAATTGCCACCATTTATTGACAACATTTACTTACACAATACAGACCAATTGTGTTTGCAAATGTTAGTCCCTCATAGAAATACAGCCATCAATCTTGACAATACCTACAATGTTCATGGAATAAGACAAGAATGGGACTACTGTGCTGGAATGGTGAAATTCACTATAAACTCACAAGAAGATCCACAAGAATTTCTAATGTACTTACTACAAGTACTGGAAAACAAAAACATACCTATAAATGAAATCTTTCAGATTTCATACATGTGGAAACATACATGCACTCTCTGCAACCATGTGGCACAGGAACAAATCCCTAATGAACGCTTCGTGTATGTATCAATACCTAACTGTGAACCCATTCCATTTCAGCAACTTGTACAAAATGCAAACCATGGCAGATTATGTACTACCTGCAATTCAGATAATCGCTCCACCTTACAAATACAAACACATAGTAAATAGGTAATACTAATGCTTTTACGTTACAATGCACATGGTACCAAAAACAACTGCAAAGTGACTGGATTCACACATGGTCAAGAACTGTAGGAAAACCTTCACAACAATAGGTATAATCAGTTATGCAGGAGCCACAACCAATGCAGGTCACTACACTGCATATATAAAAAAGAATTGTGGATGGTTCGAATGTAATGATAATACCATTACTCTAAAGCAGAGATTACCAGCAAATCTTATAAACGCTTATTTAATATTCTTAAAACCAAAATTTAATAACTAATCTGTGCATAAACATTAACAAAACTTCAATTAGAAAACTATAAACAGTTAGAATATGCCAGCAGGTATCTAACTGCCCCAAGATTCTGCAACAACCACACAGATAAATCAATACCACTAAAATATAAGAAGAAATAAACAGTTACAATACGGGAACAAGTATCTAACTGCCTCAAAAATCTGCAACAACCCAACAGATAAATGAATAACTTGAAAGTATAAATAAAGAACTGTAACCAGTTAGAATACGCCAATAGGCATCTAACTACCCCCAAAAAATCTGAAACAAGCCAAAAGATAGAATATTAGCATAAAATTATAAGTAAACAATTAGAATACACCAAAAAGTATCAAACAGCCCCAGAAATCTGCAACAAGCCAACAGATAGAACATCAGCAAGAAACAACAAATAAACACTGAAAACAAAGAAAGAAATATATTGTACCATAACAAAAAAAGGTTTTATTTTAATCTAGCTTGTATTTTTTTTTCCCACAGACCCAATGATTTAATAAACAAACACAGAAACTGAGCAAATTGCACAGTACACTGGTTTGTAAACTACTAAATATGAAGGTGGAAATAATGCAGACATTTCTATTATGCAATGCAATAAATCATTATGAACTACCTACACTAACATGATCTTGTCTTTTATCACAGAAATTGAAAAAGAATATCTGCTCCAGTTACCCAAGTCATGAAGAAAATATATCCAATCACAAAATAATCAAACAGTAAGTATATAATAATTCAACTCACAAATACTGCTCCATAACACAACCATTGAAGCAAACATCTAACCATACACCACAATCCAAAATGTTTACTTCCATGGATAAGTTATACTGCAGTGCTTGTTACCAAACTCTACAATCTTAATTGCATGACTTAGCCAAAACTTCACATACAAACTATACAAAGCAAACAGTACACAAACTTTAGATTTGTGGATATTTGATGGATGTTTGATTCTATGGGTGTGTTTTGCTGCGGTGGTTGTGGCCAGGGCCTAGAGTCTTGGGTGCATGGCCTACGGCCTACGGCCTTCAGCCATGCACCCAAGACTCTAGGCCCTGGCCACAACCACTGCAGCATAACACACCCATAGAATCAAACATTTTAACTGTGCTATATGGGCTACTTATACAGGATATTAATTACAATCAACACTGTACTAACAACCCAAAACCAATATCATACTAAAGTAAAATAGCAGAAGTGCATTTTTTATGTCCACGGACAGCCGCGGTGACCGCGGACATGGCGAACACATCAGGGGCACCTGCCACCTAAACAAATACAGCATTTGACCCATCTCTTACTCCCCCACCCTCTCCAAGCACTCTTACACACCAACACACTCCCCAAAGTTGTATTTTCCCCTGTTCGTCGCTGCGCTGTCCGTGGATGTCCGCGGATCCAAGATGGCAGACGAATCAAAACAATATGACGCACCTCACGCTTGAACCCAACCAATCAGCGGACACGTTGTATGTCCGCGTACATGACACAAGCCTATTAGCCAATCGGTGTCCTGTCCGCTGAGCGAACAGGGAAATGACATAGATAGCGCTCATTTTTTTAGACATACATTTTGGTCATTTTAAAAATAAACTACTGGACGGATTTACACCAAATTTTCAAAGGCACGCTTTTGGGACCAAACCGCTGCTCCTGCCGCAAATTTGGTGCAACTCAGACCAGTGGTTTGAGCTGTTGGCGTGAGAAAAGTTCTTTCCCCATTCACTCTATGGGGGAACAAAAATGTGGGACCCCCCCTTTTAAGTTTGCCCCCCCCACACCAAACCTCACTTAACATGGCAAGCAAATTTATATACTTTTTTTGCAAAGTTTGATGAGGATTCGTCCAGGGAGAGCAAAGTTATAAGCCACCCAAAAAGTGCTCTTCCTATGGGATTAGCAACTTAACCATAACTACACGGCCACTACCGTGGGCCGTGTAATTTACAAACAACATAAACATGTAAGCCACTGTGTCACAATGCAGTGACTGCTGCAGTCAGTCACTCCCTAACGGTACCTTCCATGGGTCTGTCTTTCTTTGGCAGCACTGGTACACTTCTGGGTGGCCACTGGCTGAAAGCAATGCTGGCAGGATATTGACTGCTGGCGGATTGGTTGCTTGGCTTTCTGTGGCCTTCCCTTGATGGCAGGTGATGGGGCCCTGGGCCCTCTTCTTTCTTCAGGGTTGCCCTGCCCACCACATGTGGCCACCCGTATTAACCACGCAGCCCGCACTCTTATAAATGTCCTGGGTGGCCCTGTGCATGAGTGGGGTTCTGCCCATGTGCAACCCCAAGCCACACAACGGTTGTTAACTTCAGGGTGGGACCCATTGACTGGGGGCCCACCTGCACTCACTGCCACACCTGCAGTAAAGGTATCATTTTTGGGGTGGGCCCCATTGGCTGGGGGGCCCATCCAACATCACGGCCCCGTGCCTGCACAACTTTATAAATGTTTGGGGTGACCCCATTAGCTTGGAGGCTGCCCACGTTACTGCGCAGACCGTGCCTTCATCTTGATTTTGGGTGATATCCCTGTTGTTATGAGGATGCTGCATGCTCACCACCAGGCTCCCTGCTGACATTTTGGGTTGGGCTGCGCCCCCATGGCAACGGGTACGCCACCACGTTCACCACCGTACTTACAGTCTTTGTTGTTCAGTGGGCCTGGCCCCTCTGCAATGCATTACGTGACACAGGGGCAGGCTGATTACCTTCACACAATGGCTTCTCCACCGGGTGGCCCTGGGCTTTTTTCACCTGAGCCGCTCAACGGAGCAACCTGGGACTCCCGCCAGCTCCTCCTCTTCACCTGGGTTGGCGACGGCCAACTCAGGACTTAATGCTCACTGCTCCACCGAGCAGGGTGGAGCGGCTTCACCACGCTTTCCTCCCATCACCTCCCGGGCAGCTCCTAGCATACGCAGCCCGGAAGGACTTTACTGAAGGGCCTGCCTCACTGGCCACAAGGTGGCCCATCGGGGGCACAGCTGGACAGTATAGCCTGGTCCAGGCTGTTCTTCTTGGCCCAGGCAGCACCTGGCACACTCCCTGGGCCATTGATTCCACTGGAACTCATCTAGTCTGGCTCCCGGATGGATCAACAAGTGCCACGGGCCCAGAGTGGCCGAGCAGCCCCTTGCTTAGCAGCTCAGCCCCCTTGGATTGGTCTCTGTGGGGGGCTCCCACGTGCCGCCTGGTGCCGTTTAAAGGCTATAGGGCCTGGGGGACCACTCAAAACAGCAACCCCCGCAGATAACTCTCTTTCTCTTCCCCCTTTCTCTCTCCCTTCTACAACTGTATTTTATTTAATACTGTTTTTCTCTTTCAAATCCTCTTTGGATTATTTTTCTCTCTCCTGCCCAGCCTATTCTTGGGCAGGGGAGTTCTGTCCTATTGTTCTTTTCTTCTTTTTCTTACTTTTAACATTCCATCCAGCCCCATGGAGGGCTGGATGGTTTATTCCAAAGCACACAGACAAGACACATAAATAAAACACTCACTACACTTTTAATAAAACCCTTATTACCCTGTTTTCTGTGTCTTTATTTCTAGGTATTCCCTCAGAGGGCAAGCATGTAGCCGCACTAGCCGGGCCCCGTTGTGCCACGGGCTACACACATAATAAAGGAAAATGTGTACCAGGCAAAGTCAACTGCATCTGGGCACTGAAGGAAGGACTAGAACTTCTGGTGAGTTAGGACCTTATGCTGATTGCTGCTAAAAGCTACGATTCCGAGAAAATGTAAGATTTTTCCAAAAGCATGGTAGGCTGGGTATCCAAAGAATGGACCGAAAAGGGGAGGTTATTCCAGATTGGAGGGCCGAGCGTGGAAAACCGCCTGTCACCTCGAGTGAAGCAGTGACTTATGGGGACTGTGAGTAGGTGGCTGTTGGAGGATCGAAAGGGGCGAGAAGGTTGGTGCAAGTGAATATGTTGGACAAGATAGTGTAGGGCCAGTCCTAGCACACATTTAAATACAAGGCACATGATCTTAAATAAGATTTGAGATTGTATGGGGAGCCCGTGGAGACAGCGCTTAGCTGCAGAGATTGGAGAATCTCTGGGTAATTTGAGGATTAAACAAAATGTAGGCAGTGGAGCAGTTATTTAGTTAGGTCTGTGAAAGAGAGTCTGCATAATCGAGCCTAGAATTAACCAGTGCTCCAACCACAAACAAGTCAACTCCCACAGATTGATCATGCACCAGTGTGCATGATCAATCTGTGGGAGTTGACTTGTTTGGATAGGGAGATCGCAGAGTCCAAAATTACCCCAAAGATTTTTAACCTTGGTCGCTAAGATAGTTGGAAGACCAAACAGCAGTGGTACCAAAAACTGTCGATTAGGATCCGGATCATTAAGATGATGTTTGAGCCTAGGATCATCAACTCAGTTTTTGATGGGTTACACTGGTAACCCATCAAAAACTGAGAGATGGCTCTGAGTAAGCCAGGATTTGATCTCAATGAGACACAGCTAGCTTTGGCTAAAAATGTCTTTAGGTTCTGAAACATTAATATAGAGCTGGATGTCATCTGCATAGGAATGGAATTGAACATTAAAATGTTGAATAATGTCCATTAGTATTAGTGGGATAATATAGATATTCAAAAGAAGAGGAGTAATGGAAGAGCCCTGGGGGATGCTGCAAGAGATAGTGGAGGAGCAGTAGGGTCCAAACCTGAGTTCTGACGGTGAGAAAGCTGCAGAGCCACTGTAATGCCACACGTTGGCTTCCAGCAATAAGGGAGTGTCTATACAGGAAGATGGAATGATCCACCATGTCAAAGGCAGCAGACAAGTCCAGCATAACCATGAGTGGCAGGAGGCCCTGAACAGAATGATGTAGCAGGCCATCCCAGACAGCGACCAAGGCAGTTCCATTGCCATGCCTGGGGCAAAACCTGGCTTGCAGGGCATCATAAATATAGTTGCCCTTGATGAAAAGTGCTAGTTGTTGGGTTACAACCTTCTCAATTATTTTAGCCATCCCTTGCAGGCCCACTATTGGGCTGTAGTTGTTGAGGACAGTAGTTGGTGCTTCTTCAATAGAGGGGTGATAAGAGCTCTTTGAAGGCCATGAGGGAAAACCCCTTTCTGTAGAGAGAGGTTTGCAACTTTGGTGTCACAATTAGACAGGGCCATGGCTTGAGCTGCCAAGCCAGCAACATGTCAATTTGAGAACAAGTGGGTTTAAGCTTAACAAGCTTATCATCATTAGAAACTTCATTGAGGGCAAAGAGTTGCCCCGATGGGGAGGCAGTAGAAAGGGCTGTAGTTCTATCTGACGTTGACACTTTTTTGAGGTGATTATGGATTATGTACATTGTATTGAGGAAACCTTTGTTAAAATCGTTGGCCAGGCCAGTGGTAGGTGGTAATTGCTGCCTAGTGCAGGGGGGATTAGTAAAGGTGCATACTATAGAGAACATTTTGGCAGACCTTTTAAAAACAGAATTAATGTGGCTGAATATGAGGTCGCGTTTAGCCTTCAAGATGGTTTGATCATATGCAAGGAGTGAGGCTTGGGTATCCCGTAAATGAAATGGATATCTTGTTTTACGCCATATGTTTTCTTTTTTATATAGGATTGTTTAAGAGTCTGATGTTCCTCTGAGTAGCAAGGGTTGGTAGATTTTCTAGGGGGTTAGAGTAATGGGGGATTTTGTCAATCGTGGTTCGAAAATAACTTATTCATCATAAAAGTCAGCATGCCAGTTAAGAGAGCAGCAAGGAAGTGAGGGAACACAATCTTTTGGATTAATGTTCAGCCAGACTTTGTTCAGTATACAGTGTTTTGATGGTTAGAATGCCTGGTGTTAGAAAGTGGCATTTAGTGTAAAGTACTGGAGAAAGTGATTGCTCCAGGACACAGGGACCGGGGAGATGTGAAACAAATCAAGAGTGTGAGAACAAATCACATCCAGGCAGTGTCCTCCAGAGTGCGAACTGGAGGTAAAAGAAGGGTGTAGGGCATGGTAGTCAGATATATCCAATAGTCAGGCTGGGTCGGTGCTGCTCGGACATTCTAGCCAGATTTAAAGTCCCCTTTACTAAGTGAGGCATATCCAGGGCAGAATTGTTTCCTACGGGTGCTTTCCTGAGTTATGATGTCTTGGTGTACATGGTTGTTCCTCTACCTGAGTTGATAAGGCATACCTCAGAAATCCCTTATACATTCAAAAGGTGTTATCCAGTAAAGCAAGTTGTTAGCGGCTCTTTAGAACCAACAAATATATTGTGGCTTGCAGAAAGTATTAGAACTAGTATTTTGTGTTTTTCAGTGAGTATTGGTTCTAAAACCTGACTATAGAAAGATTAGCAGAACATAAATAGTTCATTTTATAGAACCACATAAAGTATAGAAATGCAACAAGTTCACTTAACGTCTTGTGTATTAATCCTTCATGACTCCCTTTATTACTTGTAGTCGACCCCCTTCTAAGCTCCCTTGCAAGGCTGTATGCACATAACAGTAGAATGGTGAAGTAGTTGTAAAGAGGGCTCAAGAATATCGGATTTGTGCGAAAAGACCGAATGAAGCAGCTACAGTCTGCCAAAAACACTAAAGATGGGTTCTACTGAGAATGTTGGCTGGCTTAATGCAAATTGACCTAAGCAAATATAAGTTGTTCATGAAAGCCAAACCGCAAAGGCCATGCCCCTTGAGGAATTAGTCCTCTGGGCATCAAAGAGTTCGGCCAGAAGGGGAGATTGGGCTGAAGATGCAGTCCAATCTCAGTGGCAGGGAAGCAAGTGGCTGTGCAATGCTCTCACTGCAAGAGCTTGGTTCCCACACTCAGCGATGTCTGAAGACTCCACGCCTGTGGAACAGTGAAACATCTGACACCTGACTTACAGTAGTCTTCTCACCTGGGGGGACTTAGTTTAGTGGATCTTGAGCCGGGGGAACTCAGGAAGCATCTGTTGCCACAATACCCTTTTAAGCTTGATGGCAGTGACTGAACTGACAGGCCCCACACAGATTGGAGCCTCAACAGTGAAGGTATTGGAACATCTCTGAGAACAGCTAGCAACACAAGAAAAGGTGGTTAGTTGGGTGGTTTTGCAGAGTCCCCTGAAAACAGTTCTTTAGTAAAATGTCCTCACTGGAGGACTACGGCCATTTTTGTCTGTCTCCCACTGAGACCAATGAAAAGGCATTGCAATTAATAAGGGAGTTGTAACAATGTTCAATATCCATATGCAGGAGGTAGAAGCATTGCCCGAACCTAAGGCTACTACCTACTATATATCCATTATGGAATCCATTAAAACATTGAAAAACCTGATATTTCTGCACCAGATGCAGCTAGTTGTGTTAATGAACACATTGAGAAGCAATTAAAAAAATCCCCATATGAACCCCTATATATCAGGTAACAATGGAGGGCCCACTTCCTGGTGGTAACTAGAGCAAGGAAGAGGTGCTGCACCCCTGCTTCCACCCTGAGACCTCCATGGCTACAGATCAAGAGGGTATATACCATGGGGGAAAAATGGCATCCACTTCAGCCTGCAAATGCTCAAGAAGGACATCTAGCTCCTCGTAACATTATTAAAAGTAGCCTTAATGCAACAGAGACTGCTAATACAACTATCATAAAATGGTATTCTTGGTTGCGGGTTTCAGGATTTTACTATAGTCACAGGCAACCCGGAACAGTATGCCACTGGACTAAGAGAACCTCGTTGGCAAGGGCATTGATGCAATGCTAGTGAATGCCAAAAAGTAAAATGTAACAATGAATACCGACAGGATGCTTTCAAATTGCTCCTACCCCACAATGGTGCAACACAAACACGGCTCGTGTACAGGAAACAGCATACAACCACCTACCAGAATGTGTTTCAAGGCTTGCAAGCATTGCACAGTATGTAGCAACAACTCCAACATGGATAGTCAAACAGATATCAGCAGTCAAATACACCTTAAGAGAAGATGGGCAAGAGGCCCAGGTGGAACCACCAAGGACAGAAGAGTCTGCGTGGGTGCACGAGTAAGGCTCAGACAGAAGTGTTGCATTGTTTTGGTTATAAACTTTTATTCATAAAAGTAAAGGGGATGGAAAAATGCTTTTTCTATCCGTAAAACTAAGAGGGGGTTTCCCGCCTCTAAAAAACTAAGGAAAACTGTCGGAATGTCCAAATGAAAATAGTCTGTCACTGTCATGTCGCAAAAGCACTACTTCTGACCCTAACAATATTAACTAATGACTAACGTGCAAGGACTCCAAAACTTCAAAGTAAAACTAGTAGTAATATTTCTTGCCACTTCAATGTTCTCAAAGTCTCAAGTGTTGAAAGGAAAACAAATGTTCAGTTTCTAAACAAACAATATCCCAGTGACCAGGGTTTGGCTTCTTTGCCCTGGCTTATAACAGGTTCTTAAAAGGAGCTTATCTTCTCCTTTTCAGTAGTGAACAGCCTTTTCTCCTCTTAGGTTTTCAGACCCTCTTATTCTTAGGTCTCCATATGGACGTTGATGGCAGACCCTCAAAGCTGTATCACAAAACGTTGATTTATTCTCTTGCCAAATCAATACTTCCTTCTGGACAGTTTCTGTTTCTTGTTGGATCCCAGGCCCTCTTATATGATCATCATGTGGTTTGGGACCCAGACTCGCAGTGCGGTAACAACAGGACTTGGTTTACTCTCCTGCCAAGTACTTGTGTCCCTTTCAAATGTCTTGACACTCTTCAGGGTCCCAGACCCTCTTTTCATAGGGGTGCGTGTCCCAGACTAGCAATGCAGCAACACCATGACTTGGTTTACTCTCCTGATAAGTACGTGTATCCGTTTTGTTCTAAGTTTCTCATGGACATGCGCCTCAAAGACTAGCAGTCCTCCAGACCTTCTTGGTATGCCTGCATACCTTTTCTCTTGGTTTGCACCTCCCGAGGAACGGTACTCTTCTGTGAGGCTCCGGCAGCACTTGGAGACTTGACTTCGCCGATTTGTCGCTTCGCAGCCTTTGGCGTCCTTCTCGGAGCGGCTCTGCATTGCCGCTCTCTGGTTCGGGGGATGCCCATAGGTTGATTCAGGTACCTGCGTGTACCGTTCCTTCTTTGTGGACTACCAGCAGCGTACCTCTGTACTCCATGTGCAGCGTCTCTCCCTTCTCCACTGGCCTTGCCAGTGCGGTTCTTGTGGCTGTTTGCCTGTTGCCGCCTGCTCTCGAATCTCCTCCTTGGAGGGTAGCTGTCCTTCCGTATCGTAGCTAACAGGAATTTGAACTCATGCATTTCCCTGTTGGGTTGTTTATATTGAAGAAGACTAGAGCGATCACTCTGGTTCTCTGAAGTGATCTGCATCCTCCTAGACATCTTCTTCTTCTTCGCAGTACATATGTAATCTTTACATAGAAAAACACTAGTGCCCCCTGGTATTCTAGTCAAGTCTGAGGTATTAAGTTGACTGACTGTACAACAAAGAATGTTGGCCCTATCTGAAGATAGGTAAGAAGGGTTGATCTTCGGTAAAGAGGGGGTTTGGGATAAAGTGGGATTATACCGCGTTCTCTGGGAAGGGCCGTTCCTAATCCCATAAGGGGCTTCCTCTCCCATGTGATCCTCCCCCTTTGTACCACCCCCTGGGGGACTATTGTACTGTGGACACACCACCCTGGCCCCATGGGAAAAGTCCTCCCCTAGGGGAGAAGAGACGACATCCTCAGATTCATCACAAGCCAGCAAAAACAGCATTTTCACATATCAGGTGCACTCCCATCTTTCCCCAAGAATTTGCCATCATGCCCATGAAAGGGAGTGTGAGGAATCCAAGGCGTGTGTCACTTCTACGCAAGGGGGGCCACGCCCTTTGCACTAGGGAGGTGAGCCTGCTACGCTCAACACCCCCTAGGGACAGGGTAAGCAGGATGCCTCTGGAAGTGACTCTCCCTTAGGGGACAGGGAAACCCCAGAGAGATACTCTCCACTTTTATGGTGTATGCAGGAGCTAAGATGTGTGAGAACCCTTTAACAATGGCTGTCTCGGCTTCTGACCCAAACTTCAGTTCATCCTCATTAGGGAAAACAGAAGAACAAGCCTCCTGAAGTCACATCAGGCGAGGAACCAATCAGGAAGGAGTATCAGCCCATCCCCCAGAGTTTAATTATGTCACAGAGTACATTGAGAAGAAAGGCACCCAGAGGTCTGCACTGGGAGAGTGTAACGGAGCCTGGCAGGTGAGGAACCAGAGCAGCAGGGTGTGACAACCTGAGCGAGAATGGGGTACCTCAGTGGCCAGAGGCAGAGGGGAGTGGGAACTGCCCACAAGCTCCCACTCTGAGAAAGTGGGAATCAGGAGGGGATGTCCACCGCCGTGGAGTCCAGATGAGCAGTTAAGCAAGTCGCTCCGCTGCAAGACGAGAGGCAGTCAGCCTACATAGTCCTCCCAGTGAGCCCCGCTCATCATATACAGATACGCAGTGTCTTTCGAGGAATGGGAAGAGGGTGCAGCATGGCTAGAGAAAGATGCCCCATTATGGGGAGAAATAGAAGAGCTCCAGAGTGGGGAGAGGAACTGAAAGAAGCCCAGTGTGGGACAATCCCCATTGTTGGGAGAGCAATCCAGAGAAACTCTGGTGTGGGGAAGAAATAGAGAAGCCCCAGAGTGGGGAGAGAAACTGAAAGAAGCCCAGTGTGGGGAAGGAACAGAGGAGTCTCATAGTGGGGAGAGAAACTATGAGGTGTGGAAAGAATCAAGAAGACCCAGAGTGGGGTGGGGAACAGCTAGAAGCCCCGGAATGGGGCAAATAGACAGAGAGAAGCCTGGTGTGGGAGAAAGAACCAAGAGGCCCACAGTGCCAAAAGAGACAGAGAGGAGCCTCGTGGAGGGTGGGGGAGAATCAACAGGCCCAGAGTGGGAAATGAGCAAGAACGAGCCCCATAACAAGGAAGGAATAGCCTGAAAGCAACCCAGTCTGCGGGAACGGAAATTTGAAGGTCACCCCGAAGGGAGAAGGACTGAGAGATACACTCGTTTCACAAAGAAACAGAAAGACCCGGTTTGAACCCCGGGACAGCACTCCAGCAATTCACAACCTATATGTTTTTGGACTGTAGACATAGGCAAGTTAAAAAGACACAGCCATTACTTTCCCTTAGGGAAGGCCCAAACGTATGTCTTGACTGTTTTTGTATTTTTTTTGTGCAGTAGGGAGAGGAAGTAGGTTAGAATAGAATTTCTGGATTGAGGACTTTCTTTATGTCTGACCATCTTGACACCCTAAAAAGCACCCCTTTTTACCTTCATTTGTATAGAGTAGGGCTTAGTATCACAGAGTTTGATAGTTTGATAGTTTATTAGTATAGCGTCTAAACACAATGTGTTTCAAAGCACTTCAAGATAGAGAGGGAACAAAGGAGAATACAGTGACATTCTTACAAGTCCTTGATACATTTAAGAATGTGAAATTAACTACCGTACTCGGCTAGGCGACATTTCAGATAGTGCAAGAGCTTCAACAATGATAAAAAGGGGATTGGGAGTGGGAAGGAGAAATGAGACAGACAGGCAGCTATCTTACTAGGCCTAACGACGATTGAGGTAATGCCGGAATTTTACAAGAGGTGAAGGGGGGTACAGGGAGAAGGATATGAACAAAACAAGCAACTATCGTACTAGGCTTGATGACATTTCAGATAGTGCTGGGGGGGGGGAAGAGGGAGGAAAAAAACAAGTGTGGGAGAAGGAGACAGACAAGCTGCTATCATACAGGTTGGAGACACTAATGATAGAGTAAGAGCTTGACAATGATAAGGAGAGGAGGGCGAGTGGGAAAGAGAATGATACAGAAAAGCGGCTACCTTACTAGGCCTAAGGACGATTGAGGTAGTGCCGGAATTTAAAAAGAGGTGAGGGGTGGGGGGAACAGGGAGAAGGAGATGAGCAAAACAAGCAACTATCATACTAGGCCTGACGACATTTCAGATAGTGCTGGAGGGGGAGAGGGAGGAAGAAACAAGTGAGGGAGGGAGAGACAGACAAGCTGCTAACATCAAGCTCAGGCGACATTTCTGATAGAGTGAATGATAAGGATATAGTGAGGGGTGGAGGAGGGAGGAGGGGACAGCAAGAAGAAGGATTCAGAGAAACAGACATCTCAAGCAAGCAACAGGAGGGTGGGAGGGAAACAACGATATTCTGACGGATTGGGCACTGGTATGCAGCCTAGCAGATTGCCTAGGTGAAGGCTGTGCCAGGTGTGTGAAGGGCTGCAGTGAGGCATACGAAGAGGAAAGTGCATTCTGTCAAGCGCTTTAGGAAAATAAACGCCTTTCCTTTTTTTCAAACATGCCGATTTCGTCTGGAATATCCAACGCCTACCTTCACAATTGTAGGGAGCAAATGAGGGAAGCCTCCTGCATCTGGGTCGGGTTGGAGCACTCTCCATGTGCGAGGACCAGGAAGGGGAGAAGGGAGACATGACCTCGTGGCTCCACGTAGGAAGTGAAAATAATTTGGGAATGAAAGGGGCCCCGATGCTGGCGTTGTGATAAAAGTAGTGAAGAAAGCCAACATTCTCCCCTCCAGTTTCCAGTACCACCATTTTGAGGTGAGTGGAAAACTGCTTACATTTCTCAGTATGGGAGAAACATGCACTAGTGGCACTACAAGATTTTCTTAAAAGACTGTCACTTTTCTAATTTGAGAAAGTATCCTTACGCTTTCAGCAAATTAGAAAAGTGGTGCTGCAGTCTTGGAAATGCTATTTTTATAAAGAGAACACGTGAAGCAGAGGTGAACGGCACCTAACAGATGCAGTATTTTAACTCCTGTTTTTTGACATGCAAAGCAGAGCTCATACAGGAGAATCCCCTCGCAGTCTCTGCCTTGCATTCCTGATGGTTACCAGGACCATTGTCAAGCTGTAAATCAGGCACATGCAAAAGCCAAGGCCTTAATTTCCCTAGTAGACCACATTCCTTCTTTGTTAGAATATGGCGTATTTAAGAAAAAATATCCGCCTTCATGGAAGAACACTTTCTGTTATTGCGTGCACCTCAGAATCGGGCCCTAGGTTTTTTCTGAGAGAGTACAACTTCTATAAATAATGCCTCCTTGCCCGTCTCCTGATTCTGACTTACAAGAGACAATCACCCATCGTGGCCAAGGGATCGACAGATAACCTGAAGCCAGGGTTATTTAGTTACCATGGTTGATAAGTAACAAACAGTAGGGGATTAGGTTCACAGATGCCATGTTTAACACAAACATCTCAACTTATCAGTCTTTTCTCAGAAACATGTTTCTCAGTTTTACCCTCTCTCTCATCTACAGGCATCAGCTTTCCATGTGGAAAACCTGACTCAGTCTTTAAAGCTTTTAAGTGACCCTGTACTTTTATTTTGGCTTTGTGTAGGGTCTTCCTTGTCTTCCGCAGTACTCATTACGGTTCAGAGGACATATGAAACACCTGGTAACACCACCCCTGTTGCCCTGCGTTGTGAAGACATGGGAAAGGAATCAGACTCGGAAGAATACTTTGAACCTTGGCATTGTTAGACTTAAATCCTTTCTTCGGGCTGCAAGGGTCTTCCCTAGTTCTGCTCCTCCACCATCTCATGAGTCTTCCCAGGTCCAATTTTGTCTTCTCCGTCCCTGCTCCTTCTTTTCCCTCCCCCTCCTCTGCTTTATTTGTCACGGCTCTGCCTCAGCTCTCACTTATCCTTCCTATGCCCTGTTTTCTCTCTCTCCCAGCTTGCTCTAACCTTTGGTTCCCACAAAATCGCATTCAGATTCCTTTCATTCCTCTGCTTAGAGGCACACAGGACATGAAACGTGTGTGGGGGAGGGGAATGTTACTAGAGCTTGTATTGGGAGCAGGGTCACTGAACTACAACCTGTACACCTGATAATGATAGGCTGGCTGGCTGTGCGGGCGTTCCACCAGCGAAGCCATTTCAGTTTGGTCTGCAATTTTGTTTTCATTGCGTGTAGCTTGGAAGCAGCAACTTCTACTCTTCGTACCAAGGTAGCACTTTGGATTTCTCAAATGGCCAATGAATGGTGAGGTTAAGTAACAGCTGCAGACCTGTGCCTCTCTACAAACCTGTTCCCTGAATAAGTATTACATGCCCCGTTGATGCCCATGATTGTACCTTCATGGACAACTTGTGATTCACTTAATTTTGGCACCAGCGTATTTTGCCAGGACTGATCATGGACAGAATCATGGGGAATAGAGCTAAGGCTAGGGATTGACTACGGTTCTTTGGGATCCTTTGTATACCCCATTATGGCCTGCATTGCGCAACAGGTGACTGTCCCCGGCCCCCAGGGACTGCTCAGTCCTATTCACTAACCTTCAACATGGAATTCCAAAACACACGTCCCTCCCTTCCATTAAGTTCCCTCTTTGGTTGCTTTTACTATAGAGAGGTTTTTTGGGGGAGTTCCTCTATAAAGTCCAAAGGCCATACACGTTATGCCTAGCCTGACCCATGGAACAAGAAGCCTGGTCTTTAATCTGTGTCTTGTAGTTTGTTCTGCTGGTGAAGGCCACAAAGAGAGCAATCTGACTTCTTTGTGCTTGTCCCATTCACTGAACAAAAGTGGGCAGGTCGGTTCCTAAGATCAGTCCTTCTGGCATTACTTCTGCCTCCAGCATGATTGTCCTCATTTTCACCCTGCACCTCGAGGAGGGAATTCTCCCGATCCCTCTTGAACACAGGAAATGGAGAATAGTCTCTTTGGGACCAGTTTAGAGTGAGGAGGCCGTCAACTGAAGCATTTGTGGTGACTGCTAGTGTCTAGTAGAGCTTTGACAGCCTAGCCAGCAATCTCTACCAGGATATAGTAATCCTTTCCCAGCCCCTTGCACTAGTATCTCCACCGTTCATCTAGTTCTTCCTCAGAGCCTTCCTTTTTAGGTGCCCATTATTTTTCTTGATTAGCTGGTGGTAGAGTGCGATAGAAATAACTTCTAATGTCCATAGGTTCCTTATGGTATTTTTTAGGCAGGAACAAGCAATATGCTTTAGTTTACCACAGGCAAACAACAACAGTTGCTCCTTCAGAACACTTGGTGGGTGTCATCGAGCTGGAACTGTGGTGTCAGAGTAATTTGAGTCACATTCTCTTTCTTTAGTGATGGTGTAAACAAAGATAATGTATTAGTTGACATACAAGTGATAAGACTATATCCTGTCCATCACCTTGTTCCCTCCTAGCTGACCCGACCCACCCTTGAGACCCATCCACTTTATAGGGATGAATCACATGACCGAATCACATTGAAAACATCAGGAACATCTATGTTAGGCCTTCAGGCACATTTATCCTGCCGTTTTTTCATGCAGACACCGAGTCCATTTTTCGTACTTATGTTAGGAAATGACGTTTGGCAATGTACTTCTGCTCTCACCGTCTCAGGTGAGGATTGTAGGGCCTCCACCCCCATGGCAACATCTGGCTTCTCTGAATGGCTCATTGTCCGATTCGGCCTTTACTGGTGTGATTGACTGTCCATAGTCAACGGCCTTGGCCAAGTTACCTTGGATGGCAAAACGGATCCTAGTCAGCAGGTTCGCGCACACATGGAAAGTTCAGTTATTAACAAACAACCACTGTCCACAGCCAACCGAAGAAAGGGGGAGCCTAAGAAAGTTTTCTAAAAGAAAGGAAAAACAAAACACTAAGAGCGGATCCTGGTCCAATGTCATAGGAAAGGGAAGTAAGACAATCCTCCCAGAGGGTCATTCCTGAAAAGAAAAGGTCGCCCTCTCCCTCATTCGGTTCTTATCATATCTAGATTATTTATTGTTAACTGCTCAGGGGACTGCATGCTATCAAATCCCCTCTTTTGTGCTTCTCTAGCAACAACACATTTCTATTCAAACAGTGAGAGATTGTGATAGCTGAGCCAACGCAGAAATGAATACAAGTTCACTCATTGCAGTTATTCATCAAATGGTACTGCTCTTGCTGTCGCTCGTAGGATTCGACATATGTCTCTTGGAACACAAAGGATGGATATAAGTCATCCTGCGGGTCATATCTGATGGGCCTGGAAAGTGCTTTATTAACCACTGTTCCCCCTTAGCTATTGCAACAGTTCCGACAGCATACCATGGTACCCGTCAGAAAAACAAAGAACAGTGTTACACATTCAGTTGTGGGGAGATAAAGTTGTTCCACAGAGCATATTACATCACATCATAGGGAGTACACAGGGTGGCTGTTCGGTGGGTAACTTGAAAAGCCTTTTTTGGTTAATTGAAAACTACCTCTAACACTTCTAAGCTTTTCTTAATATCTGTTAAATTCTTTACCTCTGTAATTAGACCCATTAAATTCTCAAACCTCCATGGCACAACCTTGGAACACTCCTGAAAGAACTTGATATGAAATTGATTTTCTCTCTATCACTGGCCAGAATATATCAAACGGTCACGTTCCTGTCTGAAATAAGAAATGGATGTCAACACTTTGTGTAGACACAAGCTCAACACACATATGTTTTCCTACTGAAATAGCAATCTACAATTTGCTGTGAGTCCCACTCCTCTTCCATCCTAAAATATTTTGTTTCCCACCAGTAACACCTAATCTATAGCTAACCTACTAAGACATTGCGCCTAGGGGGATTGCAGAGGCCATATTTTCCAAGTGGAAGCCATGCCTAACCATACATCAGAGTTTATCCCTGGGGTAGTGGTCAGTTAGTAAGCTGAACTCTTGGGAGGTCTCAAATCCCACTGTGATGAATCCAAGGAATTCATCCCCTCTCCCCATGGGGGAGCCACCCCTTTAAGGTGAGGGAGGTGAGCATACTAAGCTTAACACCGCCTAGGGGAGAGGATAAGTGGGATCTCACATGGGGTGACACCCCTCTGGGGACAGGCAATCCCTGAATAGGGATATGTATTAACCTCCCTCACCCCAAGATTCTAATAGTTTATTTGTTACATGGGAATTCATGTGTGTGAAAAAATTACCCCTTTGTACACAGATGACTGGGATGGTTTCTGACCCCTTTCAGGCACTGTTGACTATGCAGGGCACGAAAGGGAGAGAAGACCACCTCCTACCTACACCTAAGATAAGAGGCCTGACAGCCAAGTACCAACAAGAGAGAGAAGTGCACGCCTGGCATGGTGGGCGGAAACTCAGAGAGTTCCCTACTAAGACCCGGGCCAAGGGAGCTGGATTACAGAGGACCAGCAACAGCATGAAATACCTGACCCGCAACTGAGCAGGCCCAAGCGAGGCCGGAGCCGAACACCCATGGAAAAGGACAGCGGGAAAAGGACAGTTGCTGTAACTGATGCAGAGCTGTTCAACAAATCTGCAACAGGAATGCCAAATCTGCCAAACAAAACAGCTAAGAGCACCACGCAAACATACTCGGTCACTCCAGGAAACCAAGAGGAGGGTGGGAAGGGTAACCAAAACCTCAGAGCACGATGAGAACCAGAAGGGCCCAGAGTGGGCCGAAAGCAGAACGTCCCCAAGAATGGGTGTAAAACCTGAGACCCGAGGGTGGGGAGAGAACCAGAAGGGCTCAAAGTCTGCCAAAAACCGACTGACCCCAAGAAGGTCTATGAAATCCATGACCCTGCAGCGGGGTGGAAACCAAAGGTGTTCTGAACAGGGGTATAAGTGTTCATTCATGTGGATAGGATTTTCCCTGTCTGTGTTTGGAAATGATGTTTGGCAATGTACTTCTGGCTTCTACTCCCTGATGATGTCTGGCTTCTCGTAACAGCTTGGTCTTATCCGGCCTGTGCCAGTGTGATCCACTGGCCTTAGTTCAATGACTTTGTTCCAGTTACCTCGGATGTTAAAAAGGCTCATAGTCAGCAGTTTCTGGCACTCATGCACAGTTCAGTGCTTAACGAACAATCAGTGTCCATAGTCAAGAGGGGAAAGGAGTAGCCTAGGAAAGTCCACTAAAAGAAAGAAAAAATAAACCACCAAGGAAGGGATTATGGTCCTATATCACTGGAGCATCAATCCTTCCAGAGAACGTTCCTGTAGAAAAGGTCCTCCCTCCTCCGGTTCTGATCATATTCAGATTATTTATTCATTTATTTATTTACTAGACCATGCTACCACCGTGGGTTTGCCATTGGAATGGGAAGGAGATGCTTGAAAACCTCTCCTCTATTCTGAGGCTCAGGAAGTGGAAGTTGGTCTTGTATCTCTATTCAGTCCTGTTCGGCCCTTCTTTTCAACTGGAATTCTGGTTGAGTGGTATGGGCCTCATAGGCATATTAGTGTCCGCAGGCCGTTTGGACTGCCTGTTGCAACACAGATTTGACATCCAGGCCATTGGGGGGAGTTACTGAACTTTTCCAGAGTTGTAGTTTCCTTCACCTCTTCCAGTTTCATCCTATCTATCCATGTGACAAATGAACTCTGAATCCTCTAGCATAATTGTCTTAAACATCTTCATCAGCAGAGGAGCAATGAAATGGCCAAAATAAAGCAGCCCCAGTGGTCCTTCTTCCATTAGGCAGTTTCAGTGGCTCTCTCAAAGTTTGCAAAGAAAGCTCCTACGTCATCCCCTTTACAATATCAATAGAGAATGTTCGGTGGAAGCTATGCTACTGCTTCTTTCATTGATTGATTACTTTGAACTGTCCAGTAACCAATTCCTTGAGAATTCTCTCTAATTGCATTTTTTGAGTGTGGAAGGACTTGAGTCAATGCCTCTTCTGATGAATCAACAGAGTTAGGGTATGTAGTTAATGTGGTTTGCAAGTAACAACAGAAAGTAGGGGATTAGGCTCTGTGAATGGGTCTGGCACCTGACCCTGTCAAGAGGCGAAGCAGACCCTCACAAACTGGAGTTGGGAGGGACCCAGTCCCTGTCCCTTCTACTTGTGCCGACTTGCATGAAATTAGTATGACCTTTTCCTGCCCCATGCCTGTACTGTGCAATGCTGGCTAGTCTCTTTATTGTCACGTACGACTTTAGAATCCAGCATGCTTAATGGTGGACGAACGAGCGAGGAACCCAGTCGGGAGAGACAGCAGGAAGCTGCCCTGCTGCAGAGCAACGTCTACATAGGAGCACATCAAAGACACTGTGCTACCCGAACCAGTACAAAAGTAATAACTCCAGCTTCAGCAAGTATGCTGAATGGTCCACTCAGTATTCCAGGAACCTCAGCGCTCTATGCAAGACCCACTAAGACAATTATCTTTCCGGCAACATGGCCACAAAGAAGTTCCCCTCCGAACCGGCATGCTACATTTCCAGAAGTCCCTTTCATTAACTAGAACTTTCACTATGATAATAGCGTGCCGCTAATACCAAAGGCAGGCAGACCCACGAACGAGTATGGGTCTTAAAACACCCTTTATGTGTTTGGCCACTTGTAACACCTGCTCGGGTGAAAGGAAAGCCAGTGGTTGCCCCGGGTAACTAGTTGAGGGAGAGAGCCATTGGAGAGGGAAAGAGGAAAAAAAAGGGGGGCACAGGAAACCGGATGTTGTGGCATATTCGAGTGAGGTCAAGGGAGTAGCAGGTGGACCAAAAGATTAAGCAGAGGAATGGTGGTGCAGAGGAGTGTAGAGGAGGTTTGCTGAAAGAGTGTGAAAGGTGAGGTTCAGAAAGTGGTATTTGGTTTTGAGTGAGCATGCAAGGTGTGTGAGTGGAGCTGGTATAGCGAGAGTGGAAAGCAAATGGGAAGGTGACAGGAGGTGAGTGAAAGGAGAATGACTGGGGAGAAGGTGTGGGTGACGTGTAGAGAAGGTGTGGGTGACGTGTAGAGAAGCAGTAGTAGTGTGGAGAGGCGTGAATAGTAGTGTAGAGAGGGGAGGGGAGTAATAGGTTGGAGAGGGGAGAGTAGTAGTGTGGAAAGGGAAGCATAGCAATGGCAAGAAAGTAGAAGAGTATCAGTGCAGTGAGGGAGAGTAGTACCATTTTGGAGAGGAGAGTGCACTAGTAGGGAGTGGTTGGGCTAGACACTACTACTGTGGGAGGTTTTTGTAGTCATTAGCTCTTTGCTAGCCCTTTCATACTCTGCACCTCCTTTGGTCTCCTCTTCCTTGCTAGCAATATCCCCTTCCTTCTTCCTACATTTCTCCTGCTGGCTTCACTTTAGGCTTACATTCCTTCTTCCTCTCTGTTCTTCCTCCTTTTCCTTTCCTCTTCATTGCTCTGCCACACTATTGCCTTCTAGCCTCACCTTCTTGCTGTGTTTCTGTCTCTCCCCTTCTTGTCCATGCTCTCCTTCCTTCAACTCTATTCTCCCTCCTCCCACTTTCTCCTCTGCACTCCTCCACTTATGCTTTCCCTTTTCCCTCGTATATGCCAGCTCTCACTTTTCTCTCCTCTGCCTCTGCTCTCAATTTTCTCCACGCTGCCTTTGCTCTCCCTTTCATCTCCTCCACCTGTTCTCTCCCTTCCCCTTCCTATACCTCGGCTCTTACTTATGCCTTCACTCTCATTTCTACCTACTCCCCATTTGCTCTCACTTGTCCCTGCTCTGCCTCCTCTCTGTCTACCGTCCTCGTTACAACATCATGCACTAGTCTCTGCCTCTTTCACTGCACTACTGACTCTTGCACTTTCACCTGCTATCCTTCCTGTTTTATTCCCCTGCTAAATTGATCATAGAATTTAAAATGGGTTAAAGGGGCACAGGTTTGTTTGAAGCTTGCTAACAGAGCTTGTTATTGGGAACTGATACTGATAGGCAGGCGGGCTGCACCACAATTCTGCCAGCCATGGCTATTCCTACTTGGCCTGCCACTTTGTTTTTAACACAGACTGAGGGGGCGGTGCTGCTTGGGAGTGGTGATTTCTCCTTTACTTGCTAACATAGCAGAACTTCATGTGTCGGAGATCGGCTAAATGAGCAATTCCAGATTTCCCACATTGAGAGACAGATTTGTGTTACCGAGACTGATCATGGACAGAATAATGGGGGATTGAGCCCAGGCTATGGATGGACGGGGGATCATAGAGGATCCTCTGTACACCCCCTGACTCCTACATAACGGAGAGGGTGGAGATCCCCTGCCCCCAGGTTCAATCCCATTCATTAGCCACCAACATAGTACCTCATTAAACACCCCAGACCACAGGGTACCGGACACATTTCTACATAGACTGTAAACAGTGGTTTGCCTCACTCCCTGCGCTCCTAACTCATAGTTGTTGTTAGCATAGAGTGTATCTAAATATATAGATAAATACCATAAATGTCACTTAAATTAGTGGATAACTGACAAAAGGAAAGTTCTTAAAGTTCCATAGATTTTAATCCACTGTAAACAAAACGCCACGCCAACACGTGCTTCAGCCCTCTCTGGCCGTCCTCAGGGCGTTATCAAATTATACATGTGCTTCAAACATTAGAAAATATCAAAAGATTGTACCATTAGATTGTTAGAACAAAGTATCATACAATGTTGCAAAAGCATGAGATATAGCACAAAAACATAGTTGGGGTATGCAGGGAAAACCAGGGGGAGAGGGAGAAGAGGAAACAAAAAGAAAGAGACACAAGAGAAACCATTAGTATACTCTTACTGGTCCAAGTTGTAATGACTATTATAAAAGAAATATCTGAATTTAACTAAAAACAACGGTAATAGATGTGTGCGCGACATCACCAAAAAGAGAACAGTCCTTCTAATCAGAGTACCTGATAACTTTGTTCAATGATGTAGAAATCCATATATTATGTTTGAGAACGTCGGTATAACCATTATTTTGCTAACAAACTTCCCAAAAAATTAAATAATTTCTGTAAGAACAGATAAAGCCGGTTTTATAATAAATGAATAAGTAATGCGAAAAATACCATATCCGTAAGTAGGGTACGAAAAACTAACACTAGCTTACCAGCGAGTCATATGCTTTCCATGCGCAGTCATATGCACAGTGGTTGGGTATGTTATTCTGATTCTTGCCATCTATCCTCTTGCAGGTTTCTGCGTGGTCTAAGGTACACGGACAGGTAAATAGAAAAGCGGGATTGCATCAGTCCATTATTAAAGGAATTAAAGTTAGAGGGCTTTCGTAATGGTTTCTATAACCACTCTGTTTCTGCAGCTTACCATTCACAGCTTGAATGCTTTCGTATCAGTTCATCAGTGTCAGTTTCCCGATCGTGTCCTCCTTAGAGTGCGGGCGTTGTCCGAGGTGCCCTATGGCAGTTCTTCAGGAAGTATCTAGTCATTGGTCACATGACCCGTCGTAACGCTGGTTACCTAGCGACCCACCTAATTGTTTTTACTTTCTTTGTGCCTTCCAAAGCAGCTTCGCATTAATTAGGTCATGGAACGGGGTACCGTTATCACTATTTTGTGTTAGTCAGACAGAAATAATGTGTGTATACGGACACAGCATTTAAAACATGATTGCTGGGTAGCTCGAGTCAAAAGTACACAGATTGTGTGCCAAGTGTGAAGGGCCTAATTGTTTGGTCATAGGTTGCCTGGCAACCCACAGTGGCTCGCTCTCAATGTGCGTCCTTGCAAACCTGTTTGCTATATACATTTGTTATGTCACAAAGTTCAAATTGAATGGTGTAATAAAGATAGTGAGGACAAAGAAACTATCCATGTGTAGTATCAAAGTAAAAATGCACGTGAGGGGTCATAAAATAATCCACATTCAGCGGACAAAATATCGCTCTGAGTACAATGACAACAATCAAACTTCCTAACTCGCATATACACTCATAAGTACCCATATGAATTCCATAGATGCAAATTCTTATGAGCAAAATAGGGTCCAAATTTTGTTAAACACGCACCCATTTTTATTATTATGCTGCCCCATGAACTCATTGGCGGTAATGTACTGCGCAATGTGAGCTGAACCTGGTCCCTGGCCATATTGGTCATTATGCGTTAATGATCATAAATAATTAATGAAGAGGGGGCATTCGAAAAATGAGGTACCTCTGAACGGACTACCCTTTAAGTTGTGATGTGGTGACGTCATATAATCTCAACATTATGTCATTGATTTGTTAATTGTGATCACAAAAATACATTAAGTTTGTGTTCTTGGTTCAGTCCAAGCTGGACACATCGTAACCTACAAATCATTCGTGCTTCTGTTGTCTGTCGCCACCTCTTGCATGTGGCTTGATATGTTGCAGACCCTCGAATCTGATGTTGCCTCTGTGTTCCATTTGATGTTCCTTTTGCCAATGTGTTGCAAAGGGCAATTTGATGTCTTTGCTATTCAAGTTTGCTAGGTGTTCTCTGATCCTAATTCTAAGCTCCCGAATGGTACTGCCTATATACACTTTCTTACATACACATATTATTCCATATATGATGTACTTTGAGAGACAATTAATAAAGTCCATGATATCGACTTTCAAATTACCATGACAAGTGAAAACTTTAGTCAGAGACAAGGCAAATTGACAAAAGTTACAAGTCCCACATTTGTGGAAGCCACTGAGTCTGGGTAAGCCAGTTATCCTGTCTGTTGGAACCAGATTTTAGAAAAGAGGGACAGTATATTCCTGAGAGTCGGCGCTCTCGAGAAAATGATCTTGGGTTTCTCTGTAATATAGTTTACCAGGTCTGGGTCTAGTTGTAGAAAGTTCCTATGTTTCTTCAGAATATGGTAAATACATTTTGAGTCGCTAGAAAATTTGGTGATAAAGTTAACAAATTGTGGCAAGCCAGTAGTACTTTTAGCTTGCTCTCCAGTAGTTTGTCCCAAGAGAGAGGGTCGCGTTATAGTTTTGGCATTCTTTAATGCATGATTAATAGTAGCA
This sequence comes from Ambystoma mexicanum, assembly GCF_040938575.1. Taxonomy (NCBI): domain Eukaryota; kingdom Metazoa; phylum Chordata; class Amphibia; order Caudata; family Ambystomatidae; genus Ambystoma; species Ambystoma mexicanum. The sequence continues at coordinate 324,761,214 of NC_090939.1, read as the reverse complement.
GTAGTATATCCTCTTTCATGGAATCTGGTTCCTATAGACTTACATTCTGCTTCAAATTGCACAACTTCACTGCAATTCCTTCTTGCTCTGAGAAACTCGCCACGTGGTATGTTATTTATGACATTCCTTCTATGGCTGCTTTTAGCATGCAGGATAGAATTTACTGAAGTTTCTTTACGAAATGTACAGGTTTGAATAGTTTGGTCGGTTATATAAATTTTGAGATCCAAGAACATGATTTCTTTGACATCAATGTGTCCAGTGATTGTATTTCGAGCTAATTCTGATTGAGGAAATGCATGAAATCATTAAATTGAGTATGTGTACTTGCCCACATTGCAAAAATATTGTCAATGTACCTCCTCCATACAGGAATAAACTCACTGTATGGATTATTTTGAAATATGTATAAGTCCTCATAATATGCCATAAATAGATTGGCTAGGGCGGGGGCATACTTTGCACCCATCGGAATTCCCTTGGGTTTGGGTATAATAATCTCCATTGAATATGAACTGATTATGATTGAGAGTAAACTCCACAAAGTTTTTAAGCATCTGAACATGTACGGCATGAGATGCCGAATGTGATCTGAAAGTGTGGTCTATTGTCTTAAGTGCCAGTGTATGCTCAATCGATGTATACAGTGCAGTAACATCTAGGGTAACTAGAAAATAATGTGACTTCCAGGTGATATTATTCAAGATTTGTAGAAAATGAGTTGTATCTTTCAAGTAAGCTGGAATTGTGGGTACTAAATCCTTAATACAGGAGTCAATGTAAGTTGCTAAGTTCTCAGTGACCCCTCCTTGACCACTTGTGATTGGTCTAACAGATGGTAGATTAACATAAGGTCTATGTATCTTAGGTAATAGGTACAGCGTGGGCATAAGGGGGCTAGTATTAATCAGGAACTGTTTTTCATTATCGGTTAGCATGCCTCTTTGATACCATTCCTGAATTAGTATCTGTAGTTCTTGAACAGTTTGAGCAGTCTGATTTTTAGTCAGTTTTTGATAGCAGCCCGGTGTTGTTAAATGATCTTGAGCCATGCTAACATAATCTGATTTGTTGAGGATAACAATATTACCTCCTTTGTCCGCCTCCTTGATAACCAGCGTATCGTCCATGGCAAGTTCCTTAAGTGCCAATTGTTCAGTTTTGTTGGGATTTTTGCTGATATAGCCCCTATGTTGTCCATCCATATATTGATGGATCTCCTTAGTAATTGCTCTATAGAAAATTTCAATTGCATTGTCTCCAGTATACGGTGGTGTAAATTTGGATCTATTTTTATGTTCCGTGATGTCCATATTTCATTGGTGTACACCTAAGTCTCTTTGGATCTCGGTTATTGATTGTTCATTTTCCCCTGCCAGGTTAGCTCTTTACGGCTATTTATTCAAAGCTTACAAGTACATAGAAATAACTCATAAAAATAACATGGACATAGTTCACAGAAGAAATAAAGAAGTCAAAAGGAAATACATCACCGTGAGCATAATTGAAGTCCTCATCGCGTCGAGAAGCAGCTGGAAGACTCCGGGGACAGCCAGGCCGAGAGTACCACAGCTCACAGGAAGACCAGACGGAGCGTCCTTCTCTGGCTGAAGTCTCACCTGACCCCCTCCGTGCCTTCACATATATACACACTCCACAAAGGGGAGTTAATTCCCGAACATTCTGGAAATTGCACTTGCGCAGTTGAGGAACAGCAGTCAATTGCCAGCTGGGTCAATCGAGAGCTCCCCTCAAGGAACGCAGGGCCTCCCTGCTCTAAAAACATGCTCCACGGAGAACAGTAGCAGGCCATAACAACATTAGCTTTTCCAGCAGAAATGGCCTTGACTGCATACCAAGTTTGAAAAAGCATGTTTGTCTCAGCACTGAGAATCTAACACTTCAGCAAAATGTGTGCAGCCTTTCACTGCGAAGTTAAGTAAATATCCAACATGGCTCCGAGCACTCCCAGAATGCATTGCACGCCCGCACCATTTTGAACCAAGCATAAATCAAGCATAACAATTCCACCCTTTGGATATTTATCTTCCGTAGCCAGGTGGCACTGGAACTGGTCTCTGAAACCTACGAAATGTTAAAACTAAATTGGGAACTCATTGAAGGCAACAACAACAAGCAATTATAATAAACAATGTAATAAAAATGCAAGCAAAAATATAACGTAGTGTACCCCCAATATCAGGTATCCATGAAAATAACCAATCCCACCAGTTTTTGTTACGATCTTGAGACACTTGAGAAATGAGATCCCTTAAACCTCGAATGTGACTTTCAATGGATCGTGAGTGGTCACTCAAATTGAAGCAACACATACCTTCAAAGGCATTACACCCTAAATTATGTTTCAGCAATAAGTAATCAACAGCAGCTCTGTTCTGTAAAGTTGCTTTTCTAATAACTTGACTATCAAGGAGTAATTCTTCTAAAGCCTGCGAAGTAAGATTAAGGCTTTTAACTACTAAACACGCTAATTTCATCAAAGATGTGTAACCTCCAGCAGCTAAACCCCAAACACCTACTAATGAAAGGGTTAATGCTAAAACCTCAGCTTCTGATAGCAAATGTACATGTGAATCACAGTCAGGAGATAGCCCTACAGATTCAAAGGTTGACCTTTAACCTCGAATTATCGCTGAGTGTAAAGGAAATATCATTAGTCCTAATCGAGTCAACGCACATGGACCTCCAGAAATGTTAGCTGGAATATAAGTATATGTAATGTTGCCACATGAAAAGAGCCATCCTGTTGGAAGTTTCACATGATTTAAATGACTAGCAGTTATCACTGTATGATTGCAAGACATAGTGTTATTTACACTGGTGCATTTGCGTGACATTCGTGAACACAGTCTCCTCTCGAACGTAGTATGATTGTATTGATTGGTTAACTCTATTTGTCTGCATTTACCAATTTCGTGTGCATTGCACGTCATAATGTGGCACACATCACCTTGGGTTATATTGGATGTAATCACACGTGTCAAATTTCTCCACTTCTTGTCGGTTTCTTGGCAGAACCTACAATATTCGTAAACTGAAAAAGATTGTCTAATGTCTGAGTCTTGAACTAAAGAATCATTATGTGGGACGCCGAAAATATGCTTTAAAACTGGAACAGGCGTCGGCACCGCTACTAAACATGTTGTCAATAAAGCTTCAGCATTGGGCACATCAGTCAAACAAAAGTGTGATATATTCAGTACTTGCTGTGCCAGATATATCCACATATTTTCTTCTTGGGTTATCATAGGAGAGTGTTTCCTCCGTCTTACAAAGGGCTCCTGCACAACTGGCATCAAGGTCATTTTCACTTGCTCCCAATGTGTTTGTCGCAATTCACAGATCCATGTCTTCGGTCTGGCAGGCTTGTCGGCACTGGCATAGGGCTGCTTGGGGACAACATTATTCATCACTATCAGTATCCCCTTGATCACTGGCACAGATGTGACATTTGTTGCTGGTGACAGAAGATCGTCTAACCCGTCCAAATGGAGTCCATTTAGTGCCACAGTCACACCACCAGGATCTACAAGGCAAACCCAGAAAAGAGATATCAGTGTTGCACATCATTCCCCTAGATAACATTTGTTTGTGGGTACATATTGCCATTTCTTTCTACCAGGCTCCATTACTAAAACCACTTGATCTTTGCCTGATGCAATGACATCTGCTGGCACTGGTGGGCCAAGTGGCTTTTCCACCCACACCTTTGCACCCGGTACCATACTGTCTGAAGAGCCAAAACCGCGATCCCCATGGGTAGTTAACACTGTAGGAGGTTCCCCTTTCTTAATCATGGACAATTTAATGGGAATGACTATCAATTGGACCACTCGATCATCCTTGTGTATTGATAACAACTGATCCCCACTATTCATTAAGATGACTTTGATCTCACCTTGGTAATCAGCATCAATTACCCCTCCCAACACTTGAACTCCCTTCAATGCTAGGCCAGATCTAGGGGCAATCCATCCCATATGCTCTGGGGGAATCTGTACTCCAATCCCTGTTTCAATAACAACTATTCCTCTTGGATCTAATCTGATTTCTTCATTAGAATGGAAGTCTACCCCTGCTGACACTGGAGTTGCTCGATAGGGAGCTAAAAAACCTGGTGTAATTTCCCAGTATAACAATGTTTCTCTAACTGAATTTGGGTTGAACCTGTAAATTAGGAGTCATTAATCATATCAAAGGAGTTTCATGTTCATACACAGGCCTATTGTTCAGCACTTGCACCGCATCAAACACATGATCACGCCAGCCTGCCAAACTGCCATCTCCAGATTTGCGCAACTGTTCTTTCAGTAACCCATTCATTCGTTCAATTAGCCCTGCTGCAGCTGAGTGGTAGGGGATGTGATATATCCACACAATGTTCTTTTCCTGACAAAACTCCTGGATTAGTTTGCCTTTGAAATGTGACCCATTGTCACTTTGAATCTGCAAAGGCACTCCATAATGTAATATGATCTGATCTAGCAATCTGATGGTATTCAATTGGGTTGCACGGCAAAACCATCAAATATCCCGAGTATGTATCTACAATAGTGCATGCATACTGACAACCTCTGCTATTTGGCATAGGACCGATATAATCAATCTGCCAAATTTGACCTGGTAATTTTCCTCTTCTCAATGTACCTTGAACAATCTGAGGTATAGGTCTATGCAATTGGTGTTGGCACACGGGACACTGCAAAATGATTGTTTTCACTAGTTCTAACGGAAGACTGATGCTTCGAGCTTGTGCCCACCTGATAGTAGCCTTTTCTCCAAGGTGTCCACTTTTCTGATGGGCCCATTTGGCCAAACCCTCCATATCGTCTTCCCGAGCCTCTGCATCCATTATCGCAATTTTGGTGTGTTCGTCTGCAACAGAATTAAACCAACGTTCTAATGAATCTGTGGCACAATGTGCGTCCACATGATATACAGTGACTTCACTTTGCAACAACATTTCTGCAATATCTTGCCACAGTTCCTTTCCCCACAACTCTTTTGAATGAATCTTCCATCCATTCTTTTGCCAAGTCGACAACCACACTGCCAATCCATTCGCCACTGACCATGAATCAGTGTATACATGGCATTGACCAGGGGTCTCTTGTTTCAATGCTTGGTAAACTGCGTAAAGTTCTGCAAACTGACTGCTCTTTCCTTTCTCTGTCAACATCTTTTTGTTTTGGGATTGTACGACACTGCTTTCCAGTACCGCTCAGTTCCCACATATCGAGCTGACCCATCCGTGAACCAAGCATGCTCTGTTTGCTCCACGGTCAAATCACTGTAAGGGACTCCCCATTTCACGGGAGACTCACGTTTTTCAGGCACCTCCGGTGGTATGTAATCTGAGGGCTACTTGCTCATGTAATTTTGCCAATCCACCCTTTCCTGATTTGGCTCTGTCTTGAATATACCATTTCCACTTAATTATGCTGGCTTCTTGAGCATGTCCTATATGATGCGTTTTAGGAGAGCTCAGTACCCACTGCATGATTGGTATTTCAGGTCTCATGAATACATCATGACCTAAGGTCATCTGCTCGGTATCAACAATAGCCCAATAACATTCCAGCAATTGCTTCTCAAACGGAGTATATGAGTTACCAGCATCGGGCAACTTACGACTCCAAAATCCTAATGGCACACATTTCCTGTCTTGTTTCTGCCACAGACTCCAGTTAGCATACTTGTCTTGCACAGACACATTTAATTCCACTTCGCCTTCCTTCAAGGGCCATAAATCAAGCACCTGCTGCACCGTGTCTTTCGCCATCTCAAAGGCTCTCTGCTGCTCTTCCCCCCACTGAAACTCATATTTCTTACGTGTCACTTTGTAGAGGGGGGGCAATATCTGCCCTAAATGCAGAATGTGCTGTCTCCAAAACCCAAACAGTCCTATAAACTGCTGAGCCTGCTTTTTGGTCGTTGGAGTGGTGAATTCAAGTATTTTCTGTTGTGCTTTTGGCACCATTTCTCGATGCCCATGATGCCACTGAATCCCTAAGAATATCACTGTTTCAGCTGGACCTTGAATTTTACTCGGATTAATCTCCCACCCTTCCTTATTCAATCCTTCTATAAGGACATCTAGCTGACTTTGCACGCTATGCTCATCCTTGCCCTGGATCAAAATATCATCAATGTAATGAGAGATTTGTATGTCAGGTTTACACAGTATCTTGTCTATGTGCTCTGCCACCAGCCGGTGACAAATAGTCGGACTGTGCATGTACCCCATGGGTAGTCTCGTGAAAGTGTACCGACGTCCACCCCATGAAAATGCAAACTGTTCTTGACACTCGTCAGCAATTGGCACGGAGAAAAATGCATTAGCTAAATCGATCACTGCATACCAAGTCCCCTCAAACTTTTGGACATTTTCAATCAAAGTAATAGCATCTGGGACTGCGGGCACTAAGGGAGGAGTGTGTTTATTCAACTCCCTGTAATCCACCGTCATCCTCCATGACCCATCCCCCTTATTAATGGGTCAGAACGGATTGTTCCATGATGTGGTAATTGGGCGTAATACACCTGCCTCCACGTACTCTTTGATGGTGTCTGAGATTTCCTTGTGCCCCCCAGGAATGCGGTATTGTTTCATGGCTACCCGCTTAGTCGCCACTGGCACTTGCACTGGGGGCATCTTCAATTTGCCTACAGTAAGGGGTGTACAAATTAATGCACTCACCCCAAACTGGTACGTTTTACCGCCAAGTCCCAAGGTTAGCCCTTCCAAAATATCAAAGCCAATTATATATTTAGGTATTGGGACAATCAACACTTGGTATTTCTGCCTCTTTAAGTTCCCTATTTTCATCTCCACTCTCGTTTGCACTCCTTTCCCCCTAAACCTATAATCGTAAACTGTTTGCCTTTAAATCGTGTCGGATTACCATGAATCAAAGAGGCCTCCGCCCCGGTGTCTATCAATGCTCACACCCTTTGTGTGTTTCCTGGCCCCCAAAAAATCTTAACATCAACATGAGGCCGCCTATCCATTTTTATGCGGGCAGACGCTGCCGGAGCTTGGCCGAAGCCCTAGTCAAACTTCGAATGAGTGTGACTCGTCTCCGCCTCTAGCATCGCACTCACCACCTTTCTCAAATCTGCATATGTCGGCTAGTACGGTGAAGGTGTCCCCATAGACCCTTCATCTTGTTCTTCTGCAGGGGGAGCAGAAGGTGAGGCGTCCCCCTGTGTCGTGGTTACAACTTGTTTCTTAACCTGTTTATTTCGTTCTTTGGCTGCAAGTCCTCGTTTTTTGTAAAATTCATACATTACTCTGGTTTCAATGCCATCAATTTCTTCGTGTGGCACACCATCCTTTAACAAAGCCAAAAACATGTCTTTTCAGGACACTCGGGAGTCCCTGCTATCTTGCCGCCTGCCTTCGGTTCTTCTCTCACTGCGCACCTCTCTCTCTCGTGGCTTGTTATCGCTCTTATCCCCCTCTCCCAAATCTGCAAGTTGCCGAATGGCATCTGCTACCTCATCCGTAGCCTTGCCCGTCATGCCTACGAGCAAAGTCATAATGATACTTTTGTATGCAGGTGGCGCAGTTCTAATCACCATGTTTCGAGTTGAGACTGAGAGCGGCACGGCTCCCATGTGATCAGGAGCATCTATGTGAATCGCCTCTTTCATACCATGCTCTCTGACTTTTTGAATTGCTTCTCTCAACGTATACCACTTTGTTTCTTCACTGGGCCAATATGTGGTAATAGGGTATTTACGGTTACATGCTTGGGCTATCAGGTGCAACAAACACACCTGCGTATCTTGACCATTACCATCAGGGGACGGTCCTGCTCTTAAGACCTCCTGTACATTGGTGTCAATAATTGACAGGGGTAAAAAACATGGTGAATCAGTGGAATCTACCAACAACCCTGCAGCACCCCCGTCTAGTAATCTCACCATCCATGTTAATAAAGCTTCCCCTGATGTTTGCCTGAAAAGGGTAATAATTTCCCTAACCTCCTGTTGTGTGTAATCTTCAAAAGCACTTAAAACCACCATACCACCACCAGGATTCTGCGGGTGTGGTCTGGCTCGTCGCCTTCTAACAGGCTTCGCCGCCACCGTTTTCTGTTTCACCTCTGGTTTGGGGTCAGACTCTTCTGCAGAACTATTTTCTAGACTGGTCGAATCAAAAATATCACCATCTCATTTGTCCGGATCCCAGTCTACACCAGCGGTAGCGATTACAGTTGTCACCTTTCTTTTGTTGACCCCTCCCCGTCTTTTCCTATACTTATATCGCGCTACTCTGAGTGCTGCCCTCTCGGCCACCGCCTGATATGTGTCGGGCTTATCTTTAAACAATTTAATTTGAACCTGCTGCATTAACGCAGTCTGCCGTTCTGCAGCTAGTTCTCTCTCTAATCTCAAAACCTCAGCTTTCATATCCATTTGCCTCTGATGTATTTTCTTATAAGCATGCAAAAGAACCCAACCTCACCTACCTGATGACGCGCATTCTTTACCACGTTCTACTGGAACTTGTTGCAAGCATGCAATTATATCAGTCGGATCGGCATCTCCCAATCCTTGATCCCAAGTTTCACTTAAACTGGCACCACATGCCCACGCTTGAGCCAACTTATCATACAGACTCTTAGTCCAACCTGGAATAACAACATCAGAACAGTCACCGCCAGCGGTAACGCTCTTCTTCTTGAACAAACTACTCATTATCACAAGCAAAGCAAAGCCTCGTTGAACCTATATATTTTCTTCTCCACACTGCAATCACTCCCACAGGCACTCAAACAGTTACCATAGAGCAAAAAAACTTCGCTTACACGACAACCAAATCTTATTTATATTTCAACAGATTCTTGGATGCACGGAACAACTCATCACGTACATCCTGTTCCTGATGACAAAAATTTACTGCTCTCCCCCGAAAAGTGTACGAAACAACCATAAATCATCAATGCAATAATGGAGCAAGTACTTTGAACCACAAAAACAGACAGACACAATAACTCACAACCACGCACTCTTAGAAGATAAATCAGCTATTTACGGCTATTAATTCAAAGCTTACAAGTACATAGAAATAACTCATAAAAATAACATGGGCATAGTTCACAGAAGAAATAAAGAAGTCAAAAGGAAATACATCACCGTGAGCGAAATGAAGTCCTCCTCTCGTCCAGAAGCGGCTGGAAGACTCCGGGGACAGCCAGGCCGAGAGTACCACAGCTCACAGGAAGGCCAGACGGAGCGTCCTTCTCTGGCTGAAGTCTCACCTGACCCCCTCCGTGCCTTCACATATATACACACTCCACAAAGGGGAGTTAATTCCCGAAGATTCTGGAAATTGCACTTGCGCAGTTGAGGAACAGCCGTCGATTGCCAGCTGGGTCAATCGAGAGCTCCCCTCAAGGAACGCAGGGACTCCCTGCTCTAAAAACACGCTCAACGGAGAACAGTAGCAAGCCATAACAACGTTAGTTTTCCCAGCAGAAATGGCCTTGACTGCATACCAAGTTTGAAAAAGCATGTTTGTCTCAGCACTGTGAATCTAACACTTAAGCAAAATGTGTGCAGCCTTTCACTGCGAAGTGAAGTAAATATCCAACATGGCTCCAAGCGCTCCCAGAATGCATTGCGCGCCCGCGCCATTTTGATCCAAGCATAAATCAAGCATAACACTCGATTATTGATTGTTCATTTTCCCCTGCCAGGTTTGCAAGTACATGTATGTTCTCAATTTCCTGTATGCTCCTACTGCTAATAGGGGGTAACATTATCTGTTGTTGAAAAAATGTTGGTTTATTGTGAAAATGTTTTTTGTTTTAATTTTCTTGTAAATTTGTACAAATCTATTTGTACCTCTGTCATATCAGATGCGTTCCATGACCTAATTAATGTGAAGCTGCTTTGGGAGGCACAAAGAAAGTAAAAACAATTAGGTGGGTCGCTAGGCAACCAGCGTTACGACAGTTCATGTGACCGATGACTAGATACTTCCTGCAGAACTGCCATAGGGCACCTCGGACAACACCCACACTCTAACGAGGACGCGATTGGGAAACCGACACCGATGAACTGATACAAACGCATTCAAGCTGTGAATGGTAAACCTCAGAAACAGACATGGTAATTCATAGAATTTCGCACAAAAGTGGCGCACGCGGCTGGCGCACAGTGTCCTCGTGCGATACACTGCGCCAGCCGCGTGCGATAAAATCCATTTCATCGCACAGCGTATTCATGGATTTCAGCCTCCAAAACCAGCCGTGGCGCAGAGTGGCGCAGCGACCCTGCAGCAGCGCCAGTTACGCCCCCAAGAACGCTCTCACGCAAGGAAAAGCCATCAAAATTCCCAATTCATCGCAAAGGGCTGCGCTAACCCTGGACCAGTTCACAGGGCTGCCAAACAGCAAACGCCAAGCGGGGAACGTGTATTTCAGTGGTTCGCGGGAAGTTTCACACGCGATTGTCCTGGGTACGTGTACATCAGGGGTGCGTGTGAAGTAGCACACGCAATTCCATCAGGGCATGTGTATTCCAGGGGTGTGTGGGAAGTATGGCACGCAATATCAGCAGGGTACGTGTATTTCAGGGGTGCATGCGAAGTATCACACGCGATTCCATCAGGGTAAGTGTATTTCAGGGGTGTGTGGGAAGTATCACACGCAATTCCATCAGGGCACGTGTATTTCAGGGGTGCGCGGGTAGCACTACATGTGAATTGGCCATGTGGGTCCTCCCAGGTGTTCCCTCTACACCCTCCACGGCCCCTGCAGCCAGCCCACACCACAGGGGACTACCCTGCACCCCTGCTCATATCCCGCAGGCAGCCCATCCATGGCTAGGCCCCCCAGCCAAGCCGCATGTCACCTTGCACAACAACGCATGTCTCCCAGCACCCTCACCCCCCAGCACTTTGGGGCAGCTGCCAGCAGGCCCCCACACATGTCCAACTCATGTCCCCCTGCACCCCCAGCCCCCAGCACTGTGGGTCACCCTCCACCAGGCCCATACTCATGTCTCCCAGCACCCCCACCCCCCAGCATCCAGGGGCACCCTCCACCAGACCCCCACTCCTTTCTACCACCCCTCCACCCCCCAGCAGTGCGATTCACCTGTGTACGTGTATATCAGGGTTGTGCGTGTAGTCTGACATGCAAATTCATCAGGGTACGTGTATTATGGGTCCGCGGGAAGTTCCACACGCGAATGCCCTGGGTACGTGTATTTCGGGGTGCGCGGGAAGTTCCACACGCGATTTCAGCAGGGTACGTGTATTCCAAGGTGCGCGGGAAGTACCACACGCGTTTGCCCTGGGCACGTGTATTTCGGGGTGCGCGGGAAGTTCCACACGCAAATTCAACAGGGTACGTGTATTCCAAGGTGCGCGGGAAGTTCCACACGCGATTGCCCTGGGTACGTGTATTTCGGGGTGCGCGGGAAGTTCCACACGTGATTTCAGCAGGGTACGTGTATTTCAAGGTGTGCGGGAAGTTCCACATGCGATTGTCCGTGGTGCGTGTATTGCGGGGTGCAAGGGAAGTTCCACACGCGATTTCAGCAGGGTACGTGTATTCCAAGGTGCACGGGAAGTACCACACGCGATTGCCCTGGGCACATGTATTTCGGGGTGCGCGGGAAGTTCCACACACGAATTCAGCAGGGTACGTGTATTCCAAGGTGTGGGGGAAGTTCCACACGCGATTGCCCTAGGCACGTGTATTTCAGGGTGCGCGGAAAGTTCCACACGCGATTGTCCATGATGCGTGTATTTCGGGTTGCGCGTGAATTTTCACACGCGATTTCAGCAGGGTACGTGTATTCCGGGGGTGCCAGGCAGTCCTACACGTGAATCGGCCGTGTGGGTCCTCCCAGCTGTTCACTCAACACCCTCCACGGCCCCTGCAGGTGGCCCACACCACAGGGGACTACCCTGCACATGTCCCGCAGGCAGCCCTACCACCATGCCCATGCCCCCCAGCCAACCCACATGTCACCTTGCACTACTGCCCACCAACGCATGTCCCCCTGCACCCCCACCCCCCAGCATCCAGGGGCACCCTCCACCAGGCCACCACTCATGTCGCCCTGCACCCCCGCCCCCAGCACTGTGGCCCACCCTCCACCAGGCCCACATTCATGTCCAACTCATGTCCCCCTGCACCCCCACCCCCCAGCACTGTGGGCCACCCTCCACCAGGCCCCACTCATGTCTCCCAGCACCCCCACCCCCCAGCACTGTGGGGCACCCTCCACCAGGCCCCCACTCACGTCTCCCAGCACCCCCACCCCCCAGCACTGTGGGCCACCCTCCACCGGGCCACCCTCCACCAGGCCCCCACTCATGTCTCCCAGCACCTCCGCCCCTCAGCACTGTGGGGCACCCTCCACCAGGCCCCCACTCATGTCCAACTCATGTCCCCCTGCACCCCCACCCCCCAGCACTGTGGGGCAACCTCCACCAGGCCCCCACTCATGTCCCCCTGCACCCCCACCCCCCAGCACTGTTGGGCACCCTCCACCAGGCCCCCACTCATGTCCAACTCATGTCCCCCTGCACCCCCACCCCCCAGCACTGTAGGCCACCCTCCACCAGGCCCACACTCATGTCCAACTCATGCCCCCCTGCACCCCAGCACTGTGGGGCACCCTCCACCAGGCCCCCACTCATGTCCAGTTCATGTCCCCCTGCACCCCCACCCCCCTGCACTGTGGGCCACCCTCCACCAGGCCCCCACTCATGTCTCCCAGCACCCCCACCCCCCAGCACTGTGGGGCACCCTCCACCAGGCCCCCACTCATGTCTCCCAGCACCCCCACCCCCCAGCACTGTGGGCCACCCTCCACCAGGCCCCCACTCATGTCTCCCAGCACCCCCATCCCCCCAGCACTGTGGAGCACCCTCCACCAGGCCCCCACTCATGTCCAACTCATGTCCCCCTGCACCCCCACCCCCCAGCACTGTGGGGCACCCTCCACCAGGCCCCCACTCATGTCCAACTCATGTCCCCCTGCACCCCCACCCCCCAGCACTGTGGGCCACTCTCCACCAGGCCCACACTCATGTCCAACTCATGTCCCCCTGCACCCCGACCCCCAGCACTGTGGGGCACCCTCCACCAGGCCCCCACTCATGTCCAACTCATGTCCCCCTGCACCCCCACCCCCCTGCACTGTGGGGCACCCTCCACCAGGCCCCCACTCATGTCCAACTCATGTCCCCCTGCACGCCCACCCCCCTGCACTGTGGGCCACCCCCCACCAGTCAGGGGCACCTGCCAGCAGGCCCCCACACATGTCCCCCAGCCAACATGTCTTCACAATCTAGATCCCTGGGCCTTATGGGCAGCCTCCAAATGCCAAACACCCACCCGAGTATTGCATCCACCCACTTAGAAATGGCAATTACATGATACAACCCCAATGGCAAGTTTGTAAATGAACACATGTCCCTCACATACACACAATGGGTGTCAGTGAATGTCAAAACCCATATCATGATATGCATGAAACCAATGAGATGATACTACACATTGAAGTTTGAAGAAAAAATATGTATTAAAAGCAACATAAATTGAATCAAAAATAAACAAACGAAAATGGGAATTAAAAAAAAGAAAGCAGCATGTCCGTAAAATAATGTAAAACCACAAATCATAATCCAAAGGAAAGGTGTCCAAAGTCACAGTTCACAAAAGTAAATCCAATGGAAAATTAAAAAACCATTGCCCCATGGGTAAATCATAAAAAGAAATTAGAAAATCCAACAGTCAACTACATACAGATAAACAGTCCAGGGTCCATGATCCCAACAGAAGAAATGAAACCTATCTAATAACACTACCTAATAAAAAAAACTATATACAAAAATGTGGCCCATTGTCCAAAAGGTCCAAAAAAAAATGCAAAACCAAAGGAAACCTAACACTAACTACAGAACTATTTACAAGGGCAGCGGGCCAGTCCGACGGCTCACTTCAGGATGTTCCGGGCCAGGGCATCATCGAACACCTGCTCAATGTCCCGGAGGCGGTCCTCTTCCATGGCCCTGAGGGTCCGCAGGGCCGTCGACATGTTCACCTCCAACTCCCTGCGGATTGCCTCGAGGCACTCGGCTCGCCTCAGGGCCCTCCGTATGGAGTTCTCCACCCTGACCATCGTGAGCCGTGCCTCTTCCGCCCGCTGCCGCTCCGCATCTATGGCGTGGCCCAACCACTGCCACATGGAAGACACTTCCCGTCATGGGTCCTCCTGCCCTCCGGCCGATGCCTGCCCCTCCGATGTCGAAGGCCCCGAGCCATCATGGCTCCCACCTCGTTGCTGCTGCTGCTGTGCCTGTGCCCGTGCCCTGGCTCCTGCTGCCTGCACATCCTCCACCGGCTGGGGTGCAGTCGTTGATGTGGCCACCCCTGCTGGACGTCCGACTCCCGACTGTGGCAGGGATGCCTCCTCCACCAGCCTGGCCGCACAGTCAGAGGCAGCTCCACAGGGCACCCAGCTGACTAATGGGTGGGAAGATGGCACAGAGGACGACTAGCGCATAGAGGGTTCAGTTGAGGAGGGGGTCTGAGCAAGCCCCATCAAACGGAGGAATCCGGCCTGGGTGACCTGTCCCAGTAGGCCGACGCGGTCACCGAGCCATTCGAGATGACGTGCAGTCTCCTCATGAAAAGACTGCAGGTCACCTCGCATGGCCCGTTGACGCAACGCCACACCAGTCAGGACAGGCTCAACCCGGACCCGGATAGCCACGTCCGCAGGCAGAGGAAGGCCAGTTGTCGTGAGCTTATCCCCTGCCTAAAAACGGGTCTGGACGTAGGCATCCCTGCTGGTGCAAGATGATGCAGTGACAGGATCAGGGACAGGATCGCACACGCACCTCCGCGGCGGCCTCTGCTGCCTCCTGTCCCTGGTCCTGCACTGCACCACTAGCACCAGTGGAATCCCCACCTCCAGACCCCGTCTCTGTTGCTTGCACGGCCTCCTCCTCCACCAAACCCCCCACCAACCTGGATGACTCTGTGCCATCTTCCCCCGTTGGGCCCTGTGGGGTCCCAGCTGCCCCTTCTGCTGCCGAGGAGTCCAACTCCGACCTCCGCCTCTTGGACCTCCCCCACGGCAGCTGCGGCCTGGGACGCGGCACCGGACTCCTCACTCCCCGACGAGATTACAACCTGGGAGGGGAGCCGGGCCTTGCGTCTCCGGCTGGTGGTGCGATCCCCGCCTCTGTGCTCCACAGCACCTTCTCTGCCCTCTTCATCAGTTGACGCTGCAGACAGGGAGAAATAAAACACAGGCATCAGGGCACTGTACAATGGACACATACACACATGACAGTTGTACATGAGTGGCATTGACAAACCTCAGACATGGCATCACAATCGCCAACACACATGTCAACTTGCACACATGAGCCATACCACAGCCATATCGCAACTGCCAGCACCATCCATACACATACAACAGCATGAGCAGGCAAAGGTGAGCCAGACATCACATGCAACACAGGGAGTGCACTACACATGTACACACACCACCACACTTGCATGCATGTATACACCTCTGCCAACTGTCGCAGTGTTCAGATCAGCATCCATGTCACATCTGCCAATCAGGCTTCCACATCCCGCTGTCACATGCATCCATGTTGCATCACTGTTGTACCCTTGTAAAATACACACACATTCACATGTACACAGTGCTGATACATGCAGCTGAAAACAACATCCATGTGTGACATCACGAACATGCCTACTTACATACACATTCATCCAAACATGTGTGCCCACACAACTGCATTTGGCATGCAAGCCTACACACACAAGCACCATCCATGTCTCACACATGACAGCCCTTGCATGTGTTAGCCTCACGGCCCCGTACACCCCCACACATACTTGGCCCCATACAAACACATGTGCAACCTGCACACTACTGGCACATCACCACACGCACAGCTTAAAATCATGATGCATGTACACTTACCGCTCGACTCCAGACAGGTCTGCCTCTCAAGGTCCTGGACGTGGAGCGCTGGGGATATGCGTTCCAGGATCCTCATCTGATCGTCCGATAAGTGGCCCTGGCGCCCCTTCAAGAGGCGCTGGGCCTTGTTGAGGGTCCTGGACCTGAAGTCCTCCCAGCGCTTCTTGACATGTTGGAAGTCGCGGACTGCCACCCCCTCCGCGTTGATGGCAGTCACGTTGTCCGTCCAGATCCGAGTCCGTCCTTCCTTGTCGGCACGCAAACTTCCGAAGAGGGCATCATACTGCCCCAGGACTTGCTCCACCAGGGCACCAACTTCGGGGGCAGTGAAGCTGGTGCCCCTCTGCCTCTCTGGCCTGGGGTTGTCAGTGGTGCCAGATGTTGCAGTGCCCGACATGACAACCCCAGAGGCAGGAGTGGGTGGGCAACTGGGTCCTGGGGCTGGGCTGCGGAGCGATGGAATCCCAGTCGGGAGTCTTCGCTTCCAGCAGGGGTGGTCACAGCAACAGCACTCCTGGCTGATGTGCAGGCAGCAAATGGCAGGGCACGTGGGCAGCAGGCAATCAGGCAGCAGCAGATGGCAGGTGGGAGCGTGCTCAGAGCTCTGGGGGGCAGTAATTTGGCCTTCTGGGCAGGAGCGTGGTCTTCCGTGTGCTTACGCGTGGCCAGCTTGATACGAAGTGATTTGGCACGTGAAAATCCAGCATGTCTGCGTGTAATTTGAGGAAAGGGCCTTAGCGCGTCAGCACACATATGCAAATTCATTGGCCCAAAGGCCACCAGCGCGTATGCGCGTCTGTGACATGCGTGCGCGGGCATTTCCCTGTACACGGGTGCATGTTACACGTCCAATGACGGCACGTCAGAGTGTCAGCTCGTGTAATTGGAGGATGGGGCCTTAGCGCGTACACGCGGAAGTGACGCTGGACGTGTGGGCATGTTTAAAAGGCACGTGTAGAACGCCATTTCCTTGTACATGCTTTTCGTGGAGAGCGAGTGGGTGAAATCTGTACTTCTTGTCGGTTCACACGCGATTTACTTCGCGGCGTTCCAGGTTCGTACTCCCTGTTACCTCTGACAGCTTTTTGTCTTCTTGTCTTTTTCCTGGGCCTGTTTCCTCAAACAGCGTTCACTTCTCCTGTTGTCCTGTCTCCTCAGACAGCGTACAATTCTTCTTTTGGCGGGGGTGTTGCCAACGCGCACACGCGCATATTTTTCACGCGATTTTTCCTGGCAGACGGTGAGTCGCGCACGTATTTGACATCTGTGCTTGCCCCGTGTGTTGCCTACCCCTTCAGAGGTCAGTCTAGGCTGCGTGTGACACGCATATGTTCATTTTTGTGTTTCTGGGTGCCACAGCGTAGTGCAGTTTTTTTTTCACGCACAAGGTCTAGGAGGGGTTGCGTGCACATTATCTCCCTTTTTCGGGGTGCCTGTGCGTTGCGTGACCCGTCATCTTCCCCCAGGGGTCACATACAGCCTTGCTAGAGCACTAGGGTACGAATTCCATCTAGTACCCTACCCCTTTGACCCCCAATTTCCCAGGACAATAGTTTACTGCAACTCCCATACGCACAACAACATCAGTGCCATGGTTGGGAGGCGAGCATGCGGTAAGGGTGGCAAAGGTGGGCGAGCCACAAGAGGTGGCCGTGGTGGGTACGGTAAGGGACGTGGCCAGGACTTGCAGGGTGCCCCTAGCCCCCCATGTGTGGGTGACCAGTCAGGGACACCCATGCCGCCCCCCCCTGGTTGAGGGTAACGTGGCTGACACCATCCCTGCTCAGCCCTTGTTGGACCAGCCCATTGTGGTACCAGACCTGGCACTGGGTGACTCCATGGCTGACTTCCAGGTCAGCAGGTCTAGGCCAAGTGTGGCAGTGCACGTTGGTGTCACCAGCCCACGTGGATCAGGGGCAGCTATGTCATCTGCTGCCCGAGTAGGCAGGGTGGGGAGGCTGCAGGGGCAGCTGCGGCTCCATCCACCTCAGCTCTGATTGTCCCAGCCAGGACAGTGTCGGTCCTAGTCCATCCTGCTGACGTTCCCCCTGACTACATCACACTTCAGCTAATGCCTGCACCAAGTCCCATGGTGAGTGTTCATTCCCACACTCCTAGTCCACAGTCCACCGGGGCTCCTGCCCCTAGTGTCCAGAGCGGCGTAGGACACTCAGTATCACCACCACCTTCCAAGCGGAAGAGGAAGAGTTCTCGTCCAGTACAGGCTAATGCCCCAGACACGGCTACACAGTCCGTCCCACCAAGGAAGCCCAGCTTCAATCAGGTCAAACTTGATGCACTTGTGGAGTATGTGTCCGCACATGACAGGGAAATGGTGATTACTGCAGGAGGCAAGACCAAACCTGCACAACGTCAGGCACACTGGCAGACCATTGCGGAACTCATAAGTGCCCTTGGATTCATGAGGCGCTCAGCGAATGATTGCTACAAGCGCTGGAATGACCTTAAGCGCAGGGCAAAGAAAAAGCTGGCCTCAAGTCATGCCGCAACTCTAGTGACTGGAGGTGGGTCTCCAGCAGAGGACATAGAACTCACTCCACATGAGTATGTTGCTGGGACCTACGTCACGGAGGAACAGATCCACGGTGGGAGACCTGCCAGATTACGAGGCGTTGTCCGGTGAGTGCACATGCATGTGTGTGTCATCCATGTGCATTGTGTGTGTGTGAGTGCTTCTGATTGAGCGCCAGGTGAGGGGGTGTGTGCCTGAGTGGTTTGGGTCACCAATGTGCTTCATCCAATACATTCTGTGCACCAGGATTTGGGTGTTGCAGTATCCCTTCTGGCAACAGTAGACATTCAACCCAACCTCACGCCAGTTGCCCTTGAATTGTCATCTTGCCACAACATAGTTGCATGTTATTCTGTGTTCATTCAGGCTGATTGTCTCAATTCCACCACTTTCACTAGGCATTTCACAGTCCTATTGTCACATGTGTGACATGGCTAGGGTACATGCCATCTGTGTGATGGCATGTGTCATGTATGTGTATTGGACATGCCAATCACAGGCCAATGTGTAATGGCACTGCTAGGCAGCATGCAGCAAATTTGTTGGTCTTCCATCTTGGTGTCATCAATGTGTGCCATTTGCCTCCCCTTCATACGCAGTGACAGTGCATGCATGGGAGGGTTATAGTCATGTGGTACATGTGTCAATGAAGTACTGTTTCTGTTGCTTCTCAGCCCTAATTGTGTTCCATGTTGCTAATGCCTGTTCCCATTTCTTTTCTTAATGTCTTTGCAGGGGATGACGCACTTGATACTGCTGGGGTTGTGGAGATGGTGCAGACTCAGGAGGGGTCTCAGGCCCGACCGGGCACCAGTGAGGGACGTGGTGTGGTGATGGGTGAGAACCCACACTTGCTGCATGCCGTCATCTCAAGGGGTGTCTCTGGGTGCACCTCCCCCGAGCTCTATTCAGGTGTCGATTCAGATGATGAGACCTATGTGCCGTTGCAGGTAAGTGTTTCTGGGAGGGATTCTGTACTGTCCAACCCACTTGCACCAGGGGTAGAACCCTCAATGGGGATGTCAGTGTTGGTAGGTCCGCCTTTGGTGGTTACGGATGCAGGGTCACACTCCGCTACATCTGATCCTGGCCAGCAGATCAGAGGGGTAATGCAGTCCTGCAGCCTCAGGCAGTGCCGGCACAGCAAGGCGCAGTTCGCCTTGCCCCAGACAGGTGTGGTGCCCGGCGACGCGGTGGCCATACGCCACCTGGCAATACCGCATGGGAGCAATCCATATACGGTATGGCAAACCAACAGGCAGCATCAACTGAGATGCC
Organism: Ambystoma mexicanum; assembly: GCF_040938575.1. Lineage (NCBI taxonomy): Eukaryota > Metazoa > Chordata > Amphibia > Caudata > Ambystomatidae > Ambystoma > Ambystoma mexicanum. The sequence goes on along the minus strand of NC_090939.1, from coordinate 324,741,401 downwards.
ACTTCCATTGTCCCCCAAGAAAGGCTAATTGAACAACTACAGCAGGCAACAGACTCCATTAGCCAGTCACACAGGGAGGACATGTTGGCGTCCAAGAGGGACAGGCGGGCGGCACTGGAGACTCTGCGGGAAGCCATTTCTATTGAGTCCCAGGGTCACAGGGAAGCCCTGAGGGTGGAACTCCGTCAGCTCAGGGCAACTCTGGTTGAGCTTGAGGCTTCAGCTAACACGAGGACAGAACAGCAGCTGGAGCGGCTCACACGTACGCTCTCAGCTGAGATGCAGGCAACTAGGGCGGAGGTCCGGGCATCCCGTGAGTTGTTGCATGGGGTCCTACGCACAATTATCCTCCAGAACCAGACCTTCCACACCCGCATGCTTGCTGCCATGGAGGACCAGACTAGGGCTTTGCGTGGGCTGCCTCCCATAGTGCCACCACCTCCTGATGCAGCTGCAGAGGGTGAGGAGAGTGACAGCAGCGATTCTCCCACAATAGGCCAGCCGTGCAGGCCATGAGCCCATGGAGGTGTTTTTTTTTTCGCAAGATCCATACAGGTGGATTTTGGTGTGCACCCTGTCCTCGGACCTCCTGGGTGGCCTCCCCCACTCCCCCGGGCCCATTCATGGCCATTTTTGATTTTTGATTTGTGTTTTTTATTTATTTATTTATTTTTTGATTTTTGAATCTTGATTTTTTTGACAGTGTGTTGCCTTGTGTGGCTCCCGTGGGCATACGCTGTATTGTGGCTGGGCACATGCAGGCTTGTCCTGAATTTGGGTCAGATGCTTGGGTTTGTGTGACACACACCCCTCCTGCTTCCCATTTCCATGGGCTTGCAAAGGGTGTGCCCAAGTGACATTGGGGGTCATTCCGAGGTTGGAGGTAAGGGATTACCGGCGCCTGTAAGGGCACCGATGGCGGTAATCCCTTACCTCCATATTCCGAGTTCCCTTTGCGGGTCCCTCTTTACCTCCTGCGTTTAGCAGGAGTAAATTACGGGACCCGCAAAGTGACCTTGGAGTAAATTACGGCACCGTAATTTACGGTGCCGTAATTACCTCCTTCCCCATTCCCATTGAGCCCTATGGGGGCAGAAATGGGATGGGGAAGGGCTATGGTGAATGGGGAATTACCGGTCCATCCAACCTTGGAATGGACCGGAAATTACTCCATTCACCATGCCGGTATTCCATGGAGTAAATAGCTCCATGGTTGCCAACCATGGAGCTATTTACTCCATGGTGTAGTCCTAACTCGGAATGAGGGCCATTGACTTACACGGTGACATTGGACTCCCATATGATGTGTGGGCAGTCTGTAGTAAATACTGTGTATACATTCCTAGTGCATATTGTGGTTGTATTGTACACTGCATGGTGTATTGATATGTGCCTTTGCATCCATCTCATCCTCCTAATTTGCAGGTCCATTTCTCACGTCTTCACAAGGCGGTCTACTTTGGAACTGGAGTCCATGTTGTAAGCAGTGCACCTACACTCTTGCGTGGCGCTAACACTGTATAGTTGGAAGTGTTCGAAGTGCTGGCATTATCAGGTAGTGAGGCTACCAATTTTTTAAGTCCGTACTGTCATGTTTATGGTAGGTTGGAGGTTGTGTAGGTGATTGGTATTATTGGTAAGTATTTGGTAATGTGTGTTGTTGGTCCTGCATTACTGTGAGCATTTCATGTGTGGCCAGTTTCCATTAGGGACACTGTAGTTGGTGACACTTGGGGCATGTTGTGGGGATTCATTTGTTTGCTCTCACATTGCATGACATGCCATGGTGTGTTGTGTGGCCGTGCCGGGGAGGGGTTGGGTGACATGGCACTGTTCTCATGTTGTATTTTGCAAGTGGGTATTCATTTTTGCTGCATGGAAGTGTGTCTTTTGATGACACTGCATTGGTGGTGTTTGTGTAGGTAGGGATGTGACACTTCCAGGTGAACAATCTCAGGCTGCTACGGTTCTGACAGTTGACTATCCCTTAATTCATCAGAATTGTCAGATTGAGTCATCATTGATTGTCAGATGGTATGTGCCAGCGCTGTGTGCACTCCACAGGGGTGTGCTTTCTATGTGAAGTAATTAGCCACCAGCTGCGTACTGGCTGCCTCACCCCGTGCCTTTTCCCCTCCCATGCGCAGCGGGCGTGCATGTGCTTGGGGATGTGGGGGCACCACCATGTCCACAGCCAGGCCCCGGCGTGTTGCAACATTGTGCAGGACACATGCTGCCACTATGATCCTGCACACTACTGGGGGAGCATATAACAGCTGCCCACCAGAACGGTCAAGGGAGCAAAAGCGTGACTTCAGCACTCCGAATGTGCGCGCCACTATGCCCCGTGTTGCAATATGGGCTGTGTTGTATCTTACCTCGGGAGGCGTGATGGGGTTCCGAATTGGCGTCATCATGTGTGTGCTCAGAGGGTAGGCACTGTCCCCTGAGGAATTGGTGATGGGGATCATTAGTGGGGTATTGGCATTACTCTGTATCTGTCATGCATGCGTGTGCTGTGGCATTTCTACTCACCAAGCAGCCAGGCATCGCCATGCCGCCCAGCTTCCATGTCCCGGTTTAGGGTTGACATCCTGTAAATGAAGCTGTCGTGGGTGGACCCTGGATAGTTGGCATATACTGAGGTGATGATTCCCTTGGCATCACATACTACCTGGACGTTGATGGAATGCCAGTGCTTGCGGTTTCTATAGATGTGCTCAGATGCCCTGGGGGGACGTAGAGCCACATGGGTGCAATCAATGGCACCTAGCACTTTGGGGAATTGTGCCACCCTGTAGAAATCCTGGCTGACAGCCTGCCTTTCTGCAGGTGTTCTGGGCAGGTATATGTGCCTGCGGACTGATGGGCGTGCAGTGATGATGGCCAACACCTGGTGTAGGCACCGTGACTGCGTGGCCTGTGACACCCCCCCCCCCATTATGGCACTTGTCCGCTGAAATGATCCGGTAGCCAAGAAGTGCAGTACATTGAGGATCTTCTCCAGGGGGCTGAGTGCTTGCGAGCACAGGGTGGGTGATGTGAAGTCATCCTCCCACTCACTGACCAGGTCCAGTATTATGTGTGGTGGAAACCTGTACCTCCCATACACCTGGTCATCAGGCATACCAAATAGGCTGGTTCTGGGTGTGAAGATTCTGGCCCTGGCTATCCTTCTCCTCCTCCTGCGGTATCCCACGGCCACTGCTGCTAGGAACGGTATATTCATCCTGGCGTCTGAGCTTGTTTGTTGTTTGCGCACTCTTTTATGCTGCGCGGGACGTGCGCCTGCTTCATGCTGGCGTACGTGTTTCAGGATTGGACCTTTTATTTTTTGGCGCGTTGTAGGCGACCGTGTAAATCTTCCCGCCCACCCCAGGAATACACGTAACACGCTCTCCCAGGCCCAGTCGCGAGTAAATATTCCCGCCCACCCCTGGAATACACGTACCCCACTCTCACAGGCCCAGTCGCGTGTGGAACTTCACGCGCACACCGAAATACACGTACCCTGCAAATTCACGTGTGGAACTTCCCGCGCACCCCGGAATACACGTACCCTGCTGGTATCGCGTGTGGAAGTTCAAGCGGACCCCTAATACACGTACCCTGATGGAATCGCGTGTGAGACTACCCGCACACCCCTGGAATACACGTACCCAGGCAAATCGCACGGCTGGGGGGTGGGGGTGCAGGGAGACAGGAGTGGGGGCCTGGTGGAGGGTGCCCTACAGTGCTGGGGGGTGGGGGTGCAGGGGGACATGAGTGGGGGCCTGGTGGAGGGTGCCTTACAGTGCTGGGGGGTGGGGGTGCAGGGGGACAGGAGTGGGGGCCTGGTGGAGGGTGCCCCTGGATGCAGGGGGGTGGGGGTACAGGGGGACAGGAGTGGTGGCCTGGTGGAGTGTGCCCTACAGTGCTGGGGGGTGGGGGTGCAGGGAGACAGGAGTGGGAGCCTGGTGGAGGGTGCCCCTGGATGCAGGGGGGTGGGGGTACAGGGGGACAGGAGTGGTGGCCTGGTGGAGGGTGCCCTACAGTGCTGGGGGGTGGGGGTGCAGGGGGACAGGAGTGGGGACCTGGTGGAAGGTGCCCCTGGATGCAGGGGGGTGGGGGTGCAGGGGGACAGGAGTGGGGGCCTGGTGGAGGGTGCCCTACAGTGCTGGGGGGTGGGGGTGCAGGGGGACATGAGTGGGGTCCTGGTGGAGGGTGCCCCTGGATGCAGGGGGGTGGGGGTGCAGGGGGACAGGAGTGGGGGCCTGGTGGCGTGTGCTCCTGGATGCAGGGGGGTGGGGGTGCAGGGGGACAGGAGTGGGGACCTGGTGGAGGGTGCCCTACAGTGCTGGGGGGTGGGGGTGCAGGGGGACATGAATGGAGGCCTGGTGGAGGGGGCCCCTGGATGCAGGGGGGTGGGGGTGCAGGGGGACATGAATGGGGGCCTGGAGGAGGGTGCCCCACAGTGCTGGGGGGTGGGGGTGCAGGGGGACAGGAGTGGGGGCCTGGTGGAGGGTGCCCCTGGATGCAGGGGGGTGGGGTGCAGGGGGACAGGAGTGGGGGCCTGGTGGAGGGTGCCCCTGGATGCAGTGGGGTGGGGGTGCAGGGGGACAGGAGTGGGGGCCTGGTGGAGGGTGCCCCTGGATGCAGGGGGGTGGGGGTGCAGGGGGACAGGAGTGGTGGCCTGGTGGAGGGTGCCCTACAGTGCTGGGGGGTGGGGGTGCAGGGAGACAGGAGTGGGGGCCTGGTGGAGGGTGCCCCTGGATGCAGGGGCCTGGGGGTGCAGGGGGACAGGAGTGGGGGCCTGGTGGAGGGTGCCCCTGGATGCAGGGGGGTGGGGGTGCAGGGGACTCCCCGGTACCGCCGAAATACACGTAGGCTGCTGGATTCGCATGTGGAATTTTCCGTGCACCCGGAGTACACGTACCCTGCTGAAATTGCGTGTGGAACTTCACGCGCACCCCGAAATACACGTACCCTGCTGGTATCGCGTGTGGAAGTTCACGCGGACCCATAATACACGTACCCTGATGGAATCGCGTGTGAGACTACCCGCGCACCCCTGGAATACACGTACCCTGCTGGTATCGCGTGTGGAAGTTCACGCGGACCCATAATACACGTACCCTGATGGAATTGCGTGTGAGACTACCTGCGCACCCCTGGAATACACGTACGCAGGCAAATCGCACAGCTGGGGTGTGGGGGTGCAGGGAGACAGGAGTGGGGGCCTGGTGGAGGGTGCCCCTGGATGCAGGGGGGTGGGGGTGCAGGGGGACAGGAGTGGGGGCCTGGTGGAGGGTGCCCCTGGATGCAGGGGGGTGGGGGTTCAGGGGGACATGAGTGGTGGCCTGGTGGATGGTGCCCTACAGTGCTGGGGGGTGGGGGTGCAGGGCGACATGAGTGGGGGCCTGTTGGAGGGTGCCCCTGGATGCAGGAGGTGGGGGTGCTGGGAGACATGAGTGGGGGCCTGGTGGAGGGTGCCCCTGGATGCTGGGGGTTGGGGGTGCAGGGAGACATGCGTTAGTGGGCAGTAATGCAAGGTGACATGTGGGTTGGCTGGGGGGCAGGGTAGTCCCCTGTGCTGTGGGCCGCCTGCAGGGGCCGTGGAGGGTGAAGAGGGAACAGCTGGGAGGAACCACACGGCCATTTCACGTGTGGGACTCCCCAGCACCCCCGAAATACACGTAGGCTGCTGGATTCGCGTGTGGAATTTGCCGCACACCCGGAGTACACGTACCCTGCTGAAATTGCGTGTGGAACTTCACGGGCACACCGAAATACACGTACCCTGCAAATTTGCGTGTGAAAATTCCCGCGCACCCCGGAATACACGTGCCCAGGCCAATCGCGTGTGGAACTTCCCGTGAATACACGCACACGCTATTTTTCACACAGCGGGTGTCCGTGTTTGTCGGTACCCCTTTGCACCTCATTTGTCCTAGAGGGCCACTGTATCGATCATTCATCATAGCTGTATATGGGTGCTTTTTGTTAGCGCACATTTTGGCGCACATTTATTTCAGGCGCAGGGACGCTACCGCCTGCTTTCTTGTGGCGTACTTGTTTGGCCCTGTGTGCGTCTTTGCCCGTGCGCTGGTTTGCCCTATTCGATTCCATGAATACGAGTTGTAGTCGAGCGTGTGGGCATTCCGCGCACTTGCCTCCTGTACTTCCCCCGTGACGCCCATATTTTCACGTGCTGTTCCCCGTTCCGAGTGTTACGCCCCGTGTTCCGCCTACTTTTGTGATGTGCGCCGCGCTATGTGCGATTTCGCAGCGGCCGTGGCGCACGCCGTTGGATGACCTGTGCGCCGGCGTGCGCCGCGCACTTTTTCAGCGCACATCCAATATTTTTCTTGCGCACGGACTTCCATGACTCGATGTGCGCTGGTTTCCCTGCAATTTTCGCAGTTGCACTGAGATTTTCGCACTTTTACTGCGAATCGCACGTTTTGGCACATCTGCGCGGGAATTTTCGGCGCACATTAATTCCATGAATCGGCCTGAGAGTGGTTATAGAAACCATTACGAAAGCCCTCTAACTTTAGTTCCTTTAACAATGGACTGATGCAATCCCGCTTTTCTATTTACCTGTCCGTGTACCTTAGACCACGCAGAAACCTGCAAGAGGATAGATGGCAAGAATCAGAATAACATACCCAACCACTGTGCATATGACTGCGCATAGAAAGCATATGACTCGCTGGTAAGCTAGTGTTAGTTTTTGGTACCCTACTTACGGATATGGTATTTTTCGCATGACTTATTAATTTATTATAAAACCGGCTTTATCTGTTCTTACAGAAATTATTTAATTTTTTGGGAAGTTTGTTAGCAAAATAATGGTTATACCGACGTTCTCAAACATAATATATGGATTTCTACATCATTGAACAAAGTTATCAGGTACTCTGATTAGAAGGACTGTTCTCTTTTTGGTGATGTCGCGCACACATCTATTACCGTTGTTTTTAGTTAAATTCAGATATTTCTTTTATAATAGTCATTACAACTTGGACCAGTAAGAGTATACTAATGGTTTCTCTTGTGTCTCTTTCTTTTTGTTTCCTCTTCTCCCTCTCCCCCTGGTTTTCCCTGCATACCCCAACTATGTTTTTGTGCTATATCTCACGCTTTTGCAACATTGTATGATACTTTGTTCTAACAATCTAATGGTACAATCTGTTGATATTGTCTAATGTTTGAAGCACATGTATAATTTGATAATGCCCTGAGGACGGCCCAGAGAGGGCTGAAACACGTGTTGGCGTGGCGTTTTGTTTACAGTGGATTAAAATCTATGGAACTTTAAGAACTTTCCTTTTGTCAGTTATCCACTAATTTAAGTGGCATTTATGGTATTTATCTATATATTTAGATACACTCTATGCTAACAACAACTATGAGTTAGGAGCGCAGGGAGTGAGGCAAACCATCGTTTACAGTCTATACTTTTGGTAGGGGTTTCGAGGAATTATCCTGCCGTGCCCCACTACTGCCGCATACTTTGAGTTTAACATTTAAGAAATCTACACGAAATACCTTTGAATTTGTGCGCAACTACACACCTTGGGTCAATTTCTCGAACTTTTCTCTTGTTTACATTTCTACATAGAGTTCCTGATTTCCCATTACAAAATACCACCATGAAAATTACACATTTAAAAGGAACACCCTCTACTGCTCTGTGCAGAGGTCCCAGCACTCCCGCAAAAGAATGCCAAAAAGGAGGTAGCATTACAAGAATAAATAAAGTGTATTTATTCAGCCTACTTCATTGTATCCCGTGCAAGACCTATTACCATCAAATAAGTCACAGGCAACAGTCAAATGCTGTGAGTGTGGTGATACTAAGACAGTACGGGTCTCAGCTGGCCTTTGAGAAACAGTGGCTCTTCGGAGCCGTCCAGCTGCCTCAAGGCAATCCACAGGCTTGGAGGAGCTCTAGTCATCGTCTAGAAGAGTAGTGGTCGTCCAGCTGCCTCAAGGCAATCCACAGGCTTGGAGGAGCTCTAGTCATCGTCTAGAAGAGTAGTGGTCGTCCAGCTGCCTCAAGGCAATCCACAGGCTTGGAGGAGCTCTAGTCATCGTCTAGAAGAGTAGTGGTCGTCCAGCTGCCTCAAGGCAATCCATAGGCTTGGAGGAGCTCTAGTCATCGGTACATTTCAATCTTGTAGGAAATGAAGATTTCAAAAGATGTTTCAGCACATATTTATGTGGTTTGAGCTCAGTAAATAACAGACCCGAACTACACCAGCCTCTGTGGGCCATGCATGATGACTTGAAACTGTGCTGACTCTCCACCAGGAGCAAGTGAAGAGAACTCAGAGCACTGGAGATATGCTCAAAATGACACGCCCTAGTGAACAGCTGGGCTGCCAGGTTTTGAAGTGTCTCCAGGCTTGAAACCAGGAATTGGATCGAGCCAAGTAAATTTGCATAATTCAAGAGTAACATCCCTAGGAAGTAGAACATTGTTTTGCAAGTCCTAAGACTAAAGACGACCTTCTTGGTGACCGTGCTGGTCTGGGTCTTCATTGATAGACTGGCATTCGTGAAGATGCCTAGATTCTGGACTACTTTGGAAGGTTGTGCGCCAGTGCCCAATTGTTCTCAGTAGGTCAGTATGTACTTATTAGGTGTACATATTTTATTAAAGGTATTCTTCAAACATTACAACTACCAAGCTTTTCCTTGGGAAACAATTACCCACATCACAGTTAATTGTATAATCAGGATAACATTTAGAGTAGTGGACATGTTCCCTGTTCTTCTATCTCTTCCCATCTTGTAAAGCATTACATTCCTCCTCTAAGTCTTTTTGCAAGGTGTTAGAGTTTCCATTGAGAGGCCATCATCACTCCCAACTCCATAGGCTTCTCTCATTAGCTTTTAGGACATTCTTGGGCAACATATCCCTGACATCAGTATTACGGCTGATAGGAAAGTCTCTGCTAACATGGAATTTTACTATTCCATGCTTTCCCCATTGTGCCAGAGATCTTGCTCTCAGGCAATTGGGATGGAAGTGTTTGGCTTCTCCCTGGTTCTCTGCTGTTCTTTGGGGTTGCTGGCACTGAACCCTACCTGAAAGCTGGAGGGCCATTCACCCAATTGTGTCCACTGGTGGTTTGGGTGGCCTCTTCCATCGACGGACATTGAAGCTTCCTTTTCCCCCACTGAAGGAACCAGAGTAAGGAGACAGTAAACTGCTCTAATGCAAGGGCATCCTTAACCTCTTCTAGTGACAACCCCAAGAGCCATTTGTGCAGTAAATCCTTGGCCCAGTGGGCCATCTGACAGGGTGCCTATTAGAGTCTCAGCCGAACGCTCATTAACTTTTGCCAGTAGCATTTGGCATTGTGGCTCCCATCCAATGAAGATGCCCTTCTTAATATTTTTATAAGGCATGATCTCGTCCCAGGGTTTATAGCGCATATGTCTATGACAGCTCCCCCTACTGAAAAGCGGTTACATAGTTCTACATAGTTCTGTCACTGGCCTAGTACAAACTGGGCTTGCTCGGACACCCTCTCAAAGTTGACAAACAAGGACCCAGTTCCTCATCATGAAAGAAGTTTTCTTAGAACAAAGCATTTTTTTGTACACTTCAGTGATGGGTGAGATGTCTGTGATCTCCTCTGGTATACTATACTTGGCAGCACTGAATTGCTCTTTCTTGGACTGACATTAATTTACTTTGAACATGCTGAACTACAATTGGCCTTATTCTACTTTATAGCCAGATTCTGCTCAGTCTTTCTAAACTAGCTCAATCTCTGAGATCGCAAATACCGAGTATGCATTTTGATTAAACAACGCATTCCTCAGACCCGAGCTGACAGTCATCACCCTTGTTCTCTCTCAGGCATTTAAAGGTTGGTTATTCTACTCTTTATTTGTTCGCTTTTTTGCCCTCAGTTTTTCCTAATGTATTCATTTCTTTTCACACAATGCTATAATTCATACGTACTCTTGATTAAAATATATTTTTACCCTTGACAAAAACTGTATGACAACAGCATAAGACCTTGCTGTTTTTCAGTGTATTATGTTTACCTTTTTCCTGACGAACTGAGTCACGATCACAATATCGGAGTTATTTACACAATGTTGGAGTTTTTCCTTCCTTGGCAATTTATTATCACACAGTCCTGATGAAATATCAGCTGGATTATTAAAGAATATCGATCACTGTTTTCGTGAATATGACTACTTTCTTAAAACATTCTGCATCCAATGATTACATTATTAAATATTGCGCAGGCTTAGCTATTGTTTGTCAAGTCGGGCGGGTCCACCTTATGGTTCAGGGGAGGTGTCTCAGGACTGTGTCACATGGTCACATAAAGGAGGAACAGAACACTGAATACACCAGGAAGAAAGTTTAACACCTTACTTTTGTACACAAGAAGGTTTTACACATAGGTGAAACCATGACTGTTATAACAGAGTGGGGTGACCAACCTGGCTCGCTTATGAAAACGGCAGAGCAGTTGGTGAGATTCAAAAGACAAGTTGTAGGAAGGAGCCTCTGGACTGAGCCTGGTCCACCCTATTGAGGATTCCAGTGCTCGGACTCTTCCTCTCACTTCCTCACCTCCTTCGCTGCCTCCTCCTGTATCCTTCCTAACTCCCACCCCAACTGATGCCATCTGCCACTTTTTATATTGGCATCAGTTAGGCCATTTGCTCCGGGTTCCAGGATTGAGCAAGGTTCCCAACTCTCTTCCAGATGTGTTCTCTTTCAAGCTTAGTATGCTCATGTGGCATGGCTGTCCATTGTGGTGTGATTGTTACTTTCATGACTGGATTTAGGGCCACAGACTGGGGGGTCCAATACCACTGCTACCCTCTTGAGGTTAGATAGGGCTGTTATGGCACTGGCAGTACTCTACCATCTGGCTCTCTCCGAGGTGGAAGGTGTTTCCAAAAACCCACGGAGCACTCTGGTGAGAAAACCTGTCTGAACTTGTGTGCATTTGCAATCTAACCACTTACGTGGCAGATAAAGGGAGCAGCAGCACCCTTGCGACTCACTCGCTTGACCTGCGGTAAACATCATCTCTCTTTTCTCTGTCAGCTGCTGTAACCCAGCAACCACTGGCACAAGTGTTCCATACCATCACTCTCTTTGAGGAAACAAACTGCATCTTTCACAGGGATTGACTTACATATCAGTTTGGGGAGGGGAGAGAGTATCTGGCGGATCCACCCTGTACCTCCTCCAGGAGTTGCTTTACTTAGCGGATGGCTGCCCCTAGAGAATGCTGGTTCATCCATCCTGGTCCTCAAAGGAGACTTTATCACAGCTCACATTGGTAAAGTAGTCATTGAGAAGCTTATATCTGAGATTCATTAAGTCCCCGAGTGAGATTAAGAAAATTGAATCAAGAGCCGACAGGCAGACATAGGCACATCGGACTGAAACATGCACATGTAGGGAAGGAAGGCTAAAGCTAGAGGCCATGCAGAGTTAGCTTTTTTAAAGGATCAAAATGGATTTGTTGTAATAAATATAGATGTGTGAGTTTGTATTCTGTTTGTCGGATGTCATTTGGTACATTGGCCCTCATTACGACTGGGGAAAGGCGATTATCGCCAAGGTCCCTTTGCGGCATGGATTTTAACGGCTGCAAAAAAGCAGCCGTTAAAAGCCATCCCGCAAAGGGAACCTTGTAATCAGGCGTTAAGGGTCGGCGCCGTTTACGGCGCCGTAAACCCCTTAACGCCTGAGTCAGAATGAGGGCCATTGTCGTGTAATGTATATGCTTACTGAAGAAATTAGAAGCTGAACTATTTACAGTTCTTAGACACTGTGGGCAAGTACATGGGTATCTATTATTCTTAAAATGGGTTCTTAATAAAATTAGGAATGTTTTACAATTTAATTTGTGTATGATTACCTTAGAGTGTATATAATCATAATTGTTGATATATGCCCTTTTGTGATGAATTGTTCCTTCCTGTTTCTAAACTAATGTGGTTTGTTAATGTCAGGATTAACAGGAAATGGCTAACATCCTGGCGGTTTCCTCTTTGTGCATGACTTTATCATAGCTGCCAAAAGAAATGCACCAGCCCTTTCCCAGGACAGAGTATATTTTGGCATTCTCACCGGCACATCAGGGTCACGCAGGAGCAGACAGGAATCATCTCGAAGATTCCATAGCCCAGACAAGAGCAATGGGGGCTCCTGTGAGTTCACGCGGTTAGCCACTATGCTTCATTCAGCTCAGTCTGATGACCTCTAAATCGGCTGACAACTTCCGATGCCTATCCCAGAGGTGAACTAAAGGAATGAAGCAATCACACTGTGCATTTTCACCAAAGTTTATATGTGGGTAAGTTAACCTACCCACATAAAAACTTTGGTGAAAATGCACAATTGGTGGAGTTCCCGGGCAGGGGTCCCACGTTCAGACGCAATCACCCGCGGCAGCCTCACCACCAACTACGAAATTGCTTGTTCTTGATACAATTGTTTTTGATTATTACCTGTACAAGTGCTGTGGTCTCCAGTCTCTTTCTGCCTTGTTGACCTTATACTATCCCAGAGGTGTAGGCTACCATAAGGCGGGGCAGTAAGAAACCTGGGTGCTAGTATATCCTCTCGCCAACCTCCAAAAAGGGTACATAAAAATAAAGATTATATGATCATAATGTAAGCAATATGAATGTTAGCTAACTTTCTACAGAAGCTCAAACGACAAAGATGTTTTTATAATCAACATGTAAATTAGATCAGTGTGACTCTTTGGAGTTGAAAATGCTATTTCATGCCTCCAACAAAGCTGCAAACTCACAAATGTATTCTTGGCTCCCAGATGACCTAAATGTGGGTGGAATCATAGCAGCTGTTGTGGTTGTTTCCCTGGTGATTGCATTGTGTGGACTTGGAGTTTTTCATGCTCAGAAAAGAGGCTACTTCTCAAGTAAGTGAAATTCCACCTTAAACATGATTCATAGTGGGCATCATTCTTGTTTGTTTGTTTGTTATATTACTTATATTGTGCACCAGACCCAGGGGTAACCGGGCGCATTTTATAAGGCAGCTCAAAGCTTAGTTACAAGATCACATGGCAAGTAGAGCAGCAAAAATAAGATACAACAATTAAAATACAACAAATATACAAGAATATACAGCAAGTAAAAAGTGTAAAAGCATGTATTTACAGTCCTGAACAGAAGTTCCTAGGATTGAGTAGGTCCAGGCAGTGGATGAACTAAAGTGTGTCTGTATTTTTGATCCACATTATAAGGTTGTGTCGGAAGGTGAGGTAGGGCTGGTCAGTCTTCAAGGTGGATGGTAGGGAGTTCCAGAGTTGAGCTGCTTTCACCTGAAAGCTGCAGCCACCGACTTTGGTCAGTTTGACTCTAGGTATAGATAGGTTATTGTAATTAGCAGATCTAGTAAGTCTTATAGGTTTTAGTTTGGTGAATCTAGCAGATAGGTACTGTGGTGCGGCGTTGTTAAGGCATTTGTGGACCAAGGAGGCAACTTTTAGTTGGATTTTCTCCTGCGTAGAGAGCCAGTTGTTAGCTCGTCTGAGAGCGGTGGTGTGGGCTCTCCCGGGAATGCAAAGTGCTGCTCTAAGCGCGTTGTTCTGCAGAATTTGAATTCTTTTGATGATTTCCTTGTTAGCCCCAATATAGAGCGAGTTGCAGTAGTCCAGTTTTGATAACACGAGCGCTCTAGCGAGTGTGATGCAGCTATCGCTTGATAGGAAGGGTTTGCCTGCTCTTATCAGTTTACAGGTGTAGGCGGTTGCCGAAGCCATCGCATTGACCTGCTTGTTGAAAGAAAGGGTGGAGTCCAGGTAGAAACCCAGTGTTTTTACCGCGTTGGCGGTCGTGATTTGGTTATTGTCGATGTTAAAGGAGGAATAGTTGGGGCCCAGTTTTTTGAGGGTGGGGGGTGTGCCCAGGATGATGATTTCAGTTTTGTCGTCATTCAGGCATAGACCGCGTGTGGCCATCCATGCCTGGATGATGAGATACACTCTGTTCACCAAGGCCAAATCCTTGTCGTAATCACCGGTAAGTGGTAGGAGAATCTGGGTATCATCTGCATAATTAGTGTAGGTGATACCAAGAAGGTCCAGATCATCGAAAAGGGGTTTAGTAAAGATGTTGTAGAGTGTAGGCGAGACACAAGATCCTTGGGGCACACCACATGTGATGGGGATGGAGTCTGCTGCCGCGGTGGTGGAGAAGACTCTCATAGTCCTGTTATTGAGGAAGGATTGGATCCAGTTTGTGGCTTCTTCTGAGAAGTGCACGGCTGTATCCAGGTGCCTGCAGAGGACCTTGTGGTCAACAAGGTCAAATGCGGCTGATAAGTCCAGAAGGAGGAGTAAGGCTGGTTTTCCTTGATCCCTTAGCTCATCAATTTGCGCCTTTAGGTCTAGGAGGGCAGTTTCGGTTCCATGCTGGGGACGGAAGCCGGACTGGCGTACTCCTAGTAAATTGTTGTTTTCTAGGTGTTTCTGTATTTGTGAGTATGCCACTTTATCTATGATTTTGAAGAGGAATGGCACAGTGGTGATTGGGCGGTAGTTCGTGGGTATGGCGGGGTCAAGTGTCTGTTTTTTGAGCAAAGGGAGTACCCAAGATTCTTTTAGGTTACTCGGTATGGACCCTGTAGCGAATGAGGCGTTAATGAGTTTTGAGATAAAGGGCGACAAGTCTCTAGCTGCGTCCTTTATCAGTTGAGGTGGACATTGATCCCCCTGGCAATTAGATGGTTTGAGTGACAGTATGATTTTTTCTGTCTCAATAATAGATACTTTGGAGAATTTGAAGCGAGGGTAGTTGGTGTTATTATTAGAAGGGGTGGTGGCTGTTTTGGGCTTCGTGTCGAGACTGAGTGAGGATTTTTTCATAGCGATTTTAGATTGGAGAGTTGTTACTTTATTAGCTAGGGCTTGCTGAATGTTGGTGCACCATATTTTGTCTTTGACACAGTTGTCTGGCACTGGGATGGGGTATTCTATTTCCTTTAGGATAATGAAGTGTTCTTTCATACTAGAGTTGGCTTGGGCTATTCTAGTGTTATAGGTTTCCCGTTTGGCCAACAGTATTTCCTTTTTGTAGAGGGTAGATATATCTCTCAGTGTGCTCTTATTTTCTTCCGAAGGTTGTAATTTCCAAGTGACCTCGCATTGTCTTTTTTTGGTGCAAAGAGTTTTTAGATGGGGGGTGTACCAGGAGTTGAGGTGGGCTTTGGGTTTGCTGCGTCTCACTTTGAGTGGTGCAATTATGTCCAAGGCAGAGGACATAGCTTTGTTGTACTCGTTCACTAGTGTTTCAGGGTCCAGGTTGTCTGGTAGTGAATTGATTGTGGGGAGGATGAGCGGGATTTGTTTGTTCGGGGTGATGTTTTTCTTGTTCCTGGTTGGGATGGATGGTGCTGGCTGGCCTGGGGTGGTAGTAGGTCTGATAGTTTCTAGAGCAAATGTTATAAGGAAATGGTCTGTCCAAATTAGTGGGGAGTTCGATAGGATGGAGGCATTGCAGTTAAGGTCTGCCACCCAATCGAGTATTCTACCCTTGTTGTGGGTAGGGTGGAGTACTTTTTGTGAAAAGCCTAGTTCAGAAAGTAGGTTGGCTACTCTACTTGCCTGTGGGTCATTTTGGTCATTGAAGCCTAGGTTAAGGTCCCCTAGCAGGATGACTTGTGAAGATTGTTTTAGGTTATGCGATAGGATGGTAGAGATGTCCTCCTCAAAGGTTCCAATAGGGCCTGGAGGTTTATAGATAAGATGGATAGTGAGGGTTTGGGAGTTGTTGATAGCTAGTTTAGCTGTTAGGCTTTTGCATGATTTAGTGTCGTTCGAGGGTGCTAGCCTGATGGATAGGTTGGATTTAATGATAAGGGCTATACCCCCTCCGCGGGCTTCGCCTCTGTCTGCCCTTAGGATGGTGTAGCCGTTAGGGGTTGCTAACATAATGGCTGGTCCTGCGGCGGCATGTAGCCGTGATTCCGTGATGGCCAGGAAGTCAAAATTTGCGGTCTGGATAAGATCAGCGATCTCAATGGCATGAGCAATTAAGGACCTAGCATTAACTAGTGCACCTTTTAGAGGTGGGCTGGTGGGTGGGGGTGTGCATGTCTTTTCATGGGTTGTGGAAGAAGTGTGCATATGTGCATTCTGTTTCTTTGGGTAAAGGCTGTGTGGTTTTTCTATGCCCCAATTAGGTATGGGTTTGCTGCGGTTAGATGTGGTCAGTGTTCTGGCGCGTGGTTCATATAGTTTTGCAAGTCTGGCTCGGAGTCTAGCATTTCTAGATGTGGCATTGCATGGTTTAGATTCGAAGGTTTTATGTTGTTGAGGTTCTTCAGTTTGGTCATTACAACTCATTAGTGGTTGAGGTAGAGTCTGTGTCATGACAGGGGAGTGAGCTGAGCGTTGGGGGGTGGTGTATTCAATGGTGGGAGTGAGTCTGGGTATGTGGACAAGGAGTGTTGTTAAAGTGAGAAGGGCTAATGTGTCTTGTAAGGTTTGCATTTTGAGATATCAAAAGGTAGGCTAAGTTCAGCTTACAAAGCACAGCTGTCAATGGGTAGGCTAAATGCAGCTAACATAGACGGGCTGAATGCAGCATGGTATCATAGGTAGGCTAAATTTGAAACAGGGCAGCAGGCTAAGTGCAGTTAAATTTGAGACAAAACAGCAGGCTGAATGCCTCTGTCATGCCAGAGAAGCTAAATGCATAGTGCGTACAGTTGGTTCAGGTGTGGCATGGCTAAATTCCCTAGTTCAGCACAGGTAGGTAATGCAACAGTACAGATCACAATGGGCGCATGGGCTAAAATCACTAGTTCAGCACAGGTAGGTAGTGCAGTAATGCGGATGGCAAGGGGCGCAAGGGCTAAATTCAGTTACCCAGTATAGGTAGGGGAAGGACTGGTCCGGCAACGGTTGTCAATAGCACATATAGTAGGTCTAAGATTGGTCACCAGTTTGTTATGAGGCAGCATTAGTAAGAAGCAGTTACTGTAGCTCAAGGGATCAATCTACAGCGTGAGGGGTACATGTAGTTGTTGCGCCTACTGATAGTAGGTATCAGCTATTGGTCATCGCTATCCGCGGGATAGCGGCAGGACTGATGCGAGAGGTTTGATATGGTTAGAGGTGGGCACTTAGGCGTTGAGAGGTGTCAGGGGTTCGCAGAGGCTGGGAGTGTTGGTGGATGCACATAGATTGGAGCGCGGGCGGGCAATTACAGTGGGGGGATCAACAGGCACGGCTACAACGTGTAAAGAGGCGCAGGTGCACAATAGTGACAGTAAGGAAATTACGACCAAGAAGTCTTTTAAAAGAGTCATATGCCGTTTGTTTACTCACGTGCCCCTTATACGAGGCTGAGTTCACCGCTGTAGTGGGTCTGGAGTCCGGCAGGGGGTCCGGGCAAACGGCGAGGAAGGCTGAGGACAGGTGAAGACAGGTATTGGCCTTATTATCCTGGGCCTTGCTGGGAGTGGGCCGGCTTCGCCTACCGGCTGGCGATAGGCTGCTTAAGGTGGCTCAATGGCCAATCGGATCCGAGGACAGTCGGCTGTGCTCAGTTAGGCACTGGGGTTCCTTGAGACATGGCGGGCGGCCATCTTGGAGGTGCAAAAAACCTTGTGGTGGCTGATGGTGGCAGGGGCAAACACGGCAGCTGTTGGCATCAATTTTAAAACATGCAGGCTGTGTAGGTATTCTTGCAGGTCAGCGGATCGGTGGTGCAATTAGCAGCGAGAAAAAACGAATCTCGCACAGAATAATGATGCTTACCCGAATTCGAGGGCAATTCAGGATGGCTCCAGGAAAGGGAGACCACTGCTCCTGCAGGGTCCGGGGGAGCTCCTGCTCCGCTGGTGAAGGAGGGAGTCTGCCTTGTGTTATTTTTGGAATACTTCTTATAGAGATGATTGAAAAACACTATATAGAAATGCTGAAATGTCTTACCATCTGTAAACAAAGTGGCTTATGTTGGAGTGCCTTGCATTTCCGCCGTCTCCTCTCCGACATACAAATCCTACAGCATTTGCGCCCGCAGGCATTTTCATGCCGGCGCAAATTCTGGGGGTTCCCATGGAGCCTGACACCCTTTTGTGCCAGCAAAAAGCATGCAGATCCATTAGGAATCCGTTGTAAACACTGCCTACCAAGCGTACATGACAGGCAGCGTTTACTCAATTTGCACGGCAGGGTGCAAAAGTGCAAGGCAAAAGGCAGCGTATATGCTTGCACGCCACCTTCTGTCCAGCACTTTTGCACTCAGCCATGCAAATGATGAAAATTTGGCAGCGGTGACGCTTTTACCTTGCAGTGGAAATGGAATGAGTCACCACTTTCAAAGCACAGTAGACTCGGATATGAGCTCTAATAAGGGCATCTTGCCCCGTGCGAAAGTGTACATTTTATTTCAATGTATGCTGCTCTTCTCAAATTGACATTTTAGTCATAGAATGAGTCAAGTGATGAGTATTAAGTCATACATGTTAATGTGAAACACACCAGCTAGTATTACTTCACAGGATTCAGTCAGAGAGGGGACAGGGGCAAGTAGGCAGGCTCGGACTGCCCTATAGGGCAATAGGCCCATGGCTGAACCAAAAACGCAAAATGCGGTGTGGGGCAGATTTATTGGTCAAAGTGGGCCACTTTTTTAGCCAATGTGGGCCAGTTTGATGAGTTACTTCATTATGCAGCTAATCGTTTTGAAGTGTTGCTGAATAAATATTCTTTAAAATGCACAATTTGCATCACATTTCATTAAAAAAAAATCCCCCTTGGTTGCTATTCAAACAGTGTCACAAAAGGAATGAATAGCCATTTGCAACTGGGTGCCACTTTTTCATTGGTGCCCGAGACAATTTTATGTTCCAGTCTGACCCTGCAAGTAAGCCTACGAAACTAAAGATGGCACTGCTGACAAGGGTTGGGGAAAGGAGTACTGGGATGGGATGGGTACTGTCAGTATGCTAATAAATTAAGCAAAATTCCAATATGATTAAAGAGAGGTAGTCTATTCCAAGGACTGTATTAGCGGAATCACTAAATCAAATATGCAGTATCATTGAATATATCACACTAGCCCATTCAGTTTGACACCTTCAACATTCCAGTGGTGGAGCATCTCCACGTAATGTCTCAGAGTTAGCTGGCCTTTTGTTAGAATTGTCTCCTAAAAGAAAAAAGAATACGTCATTTTTATTCTCCTGCATATAGTCAGATCCTCTCTTTCACCTCTTCCCAGGAGGACGTAAGCTTAAAGTAAGGCCAGATAATTTGAGTTAACTTCAAATTCTATTCCCTGCAGTTTCAACATGTGCCCGAGTCTGTTAAGTCCCTACCATGGGTACTGGGGCAGAATGTTGGGTGGCCATGAAAACCAGATGCCACCACCTGCTATGTGATGCTGAGTCATGGGGTGGTACGTGGAGGATCCACTGGCCTACCCCACCATGTCTCAGCTGCCAGGGGTTGTCATTTTAACAAGGAGCATGTCCCTGTCCTGTTTAAAGGGGTTCTAAGCATGAGTAATATAGTCAACCTACAAGCAGGCCCAGGGAAGGAGGGTTGGAGATGTCCTGACCACCAAGAGAACAATGCTAGAAACTAGATGTTAAGATGGATTTCTGAACTCTGACCTGGAGGGGCAGAGGTTCAGAAGGCCAGCCCAGTTTCTTGGAACAGCGTAACCTCTGGACAAGCCAGACCAATCAGGGTAGCGATGGCAGCGGTCAAGACTAAGGGCCTCATTACACGGAAGGCGGTAATGGTTAACGGCCACCGTTAATGGTAACGGTGACCGTTAACCATTACCGCCTTACTACGAGGTCCATTAGCGGGTTGGTGCTTTAACGCCTGCTTTTTGCAGGCGTTAAAAACCAACCCGCTAAGGGACCTCGGAGCTAATTACGGCACCGCAAAATTGCGGTGCCGTAATTAGCGCCTTCCCCATTCCCATAGAGCCCTATGGGGCATAAAAGGGAATGGGGAAGGGCAATGGCGGAAGGGGGATTTACCGCCCCTCCAACCTTGGAATGGGGCGGTAAATCCCCTTTCCGCCAAGGCGGTGCTGGTATTTTACGTGTAATGAGGCCCTAAGTCTCAAGAGGGGTGAGGGTGACTGAAAGACCTCAATGAGCACACAAAGCGAGGACACTTACAAATTACTCCAGACAGGTGTTATATTAAAAATATAGACACATTTATTACAAGGCCTTTGTAACATCGACCATAGCAAAGAATCACAATAATACTAAAGTAAACCAACACATCACAATCATTACAATATATATACAAGACCGAGGGGTCTAAGGAGTTATGAGCACGTAATATGTAGACCACCTGGATGGGGGGGAAATAGCCAGTGCAAGTAATCATTAGACCCAGTCCGACATCATAAATACACTTAACTAGGAGGAAGTCCGAGCCCTACGAAGAGAGGAGCCTTATGCTCAAAAGTACCTGTACGCGCTTGTGCCAATGGACAAAATAGGGTCTCTTCAAGGATCTCAGGCAGTTCAGGAAGGTGAATGAAGCGATGACGAACAAGTCCCCGCTACTCATGCAAGGCCTCCACTTGTGGGCAGAGGCAGGGTGAGAGTGTGGGATAGAGTCGCTATTTCGCAACAGCGGTAGAAAAGAAACAGGCTCCTGCGCGAGGGACCACCGGTTGGGGTATGGACTACTCACCGGTTCCCGACGCAGGCAGACCCAGACTTCTCCAGTTCAGTACACGTTGCTGGCAGGTTCAGATGCGATAATCAGGACGTTTCGACACTGTGTAGATTCCGTGTAGCGGGATGCAGGGTCGAGGGTGTCCCAAATGCAGCGAACATGCACACGTTGTTACCACAGCAGGGCAACACGGAAACCGCATTTACTATGGCCCGGGCGCACTTGTCTCACTTCAGACCTGGGAATGCCAAGTGTACGAAATTCAGTGTGAGGGTGCCATGGACGCAGAGCAAGCAGTAGACCAAGTTTCGAGGGCTTCCCAAAAACGGCGGTGGTGACAGAGCAAAGTGTCCTCCATAAACTGGTAAGCCCACTGGTTGGCCCAGAGACACTTCCGAAGAGGCTTACTTGCAGGGTTTGATGAAGGTGCCGGGAATAGTTTATCCCACTATTCCAATGGGTCGAAGCACCTTTGCAGACCTTCTAGGACGATCAGATGCAGAGG
Organism: Ambystoma mexicanum; assembly: GCF_040938575.1. NCBI lineage: Eukaryota > Metazoa > Chordata > Amphibia > Caudata > Ambystomatidae > Ambystoma > Ambystoma mexicanum. The sequence goes on along the minus strand of NC_090939.1, from coordinate 324,720,224 downwards.
GGTCTCACAGGACGACAGCGGTTCAGGGTGCCAAACCTTCAGCGGGTCGCCAGCGGTTCCTCGACTCAGCTTATTGCTGCAGGATACTTGGTTCCTTATCCCTTGTTCGGTGTGAACTCAGGAGATCGACCTGGTAGTGGCGTTTCTAGCCTCCTCTTATCCAAAGTTCCCTTTGAGCCAAAACGGAGAGGACCCAATGGGAGGTCTGCTCACAAACACTCACACCATACGTGGACCTATCACGGACCACGGTGGTCCCAGGCATTCAGGACACTCTAGACTCTCTGGCACCCAGGATGTGTATTGGGAACAGACATCCCAGCCCACATCCTGGAGGCACACACAATGCATGCAGAATCCCGCAAAAGCGTTGGGTTTTTGCGGGAAAGTGCATGACCAAATAAGGATGGACCCGGGTCGGCTCGACCTGGGGAAGGTGAAGGGGCAAGACGGTCAGCGGACAGGACAAAGAACCTCGTGGCATGGCCATTTTGGAGCCAAGCCACCTATTCGTGCCAAACGCGGTAAGCGCTGATAACATGGCAAAAAGGGTTCAAAACACAAGAGAAACGATAGCTGCCACCAGTCCTGTCCGTGACACACCTGCACAGTTCATGATAAGTCCAGCGAGAGTTTCTAGGGCCTTTGGAATGACTAGACCCAAGAGTGCGGTAAATTAGGTTACAGTGCCCTCTTGTGTCATGTTGCACAAAAGCTGCAAAAGGAGGAAAGGACTAAGGGCAACGAAGTCTCCCAGTACTGGCTGTCTTAAGGGCATGTCAGTTTCCCCATAAAAATTGAGCGAAAGCCCAGAGAAGTGCGTCAGAAGGCTGCACTTCTCTGGCAAATTCTAGATCCAGGTGTAAAACAGCAGCAAAATGTTTGGGGGTTGACACATGGAGGGGAAATTACATACGATTATGAAATCTTTCCTAACACTAGACAAATAGGGTACCCCACAGTGACGCAGCATAAGTCAGAGGCCCTCGTGGTAAAGCCCTGCTCTGAGCCTCCTCTTTAGCGGGAGGTTCACATCTTCCCAACTGGGAAAGCAGGTAAGTCTGTGCTGCGCACCCCTTCCTCTCCTCCCCATCTCCCAACCCCATTTTCTGCATTCCTAACCCTCCTTCCCCCCACTTGCCCTGTGCTCCATTGTCCCTCGCCGATGACGGGAACACTCAGTGTTCCCGGCGCATCTCCATTGCAGCAATGGCCGCCGTGGAGTCTTACTCATCCATTTCTAAACTGGGGAAAAAACTATTAGGTAAGCATGCTGGGTGTTAATAAGAATAAACCCCTCTGGGTGGGGGGCTTTACCGGGACAGGTAATGCCCAGTCTCCCGTCAATGCCCTTGCTTCACTTGGGCTACTTACCCGCCCGGGAATTAGCTGGCCCACTAAAGTCCCTGCCCATCAGGGTTTTTTGCTTAATTAATGTTAACCATATGCCATGAGAATGCAAAAGACCTCAGAAAAACTTTGTACAGACCGCAAGGGATCATGCAACAAAATATTGTGCATGGGAATTGCCCACTGTTCGAAAGAAACCCAGAGTTTGTTATGTTTACTGATTTTTGTTTCTGTTTAATGATTCAAAACTTCAATAAAAAACACTTTATAAAAAAAATGTGCATTCCATCAATCATGATATCCTTAGGATCCACCTGGTCCACCAATGGGCAGCCGGCCCTGCAGCATGTAAGAGCCCACTTTCTAATTGTCTGCTTGGTTTTACCAACAGAGCACATCTGAGTTGTAGATTTACCATTCCTACGCGTATTAGAGAGCAGACGCTTACTCTTGGGTTTTAAACCCATACCGTAGGTATACAGAGGATTTAACAGAAGGCAGAGAAGGATTCTTCAGTTTAAAACCACGTTACCACTTGGAAAAGAGAGTTTAACGTCAAATCCAGCAACAACTTTAAGAACACAGTACTTGCTTCAACAAGCAGAGCCAAAATCAAGGCAGCCCTTATGCTGGTGCATATTGTTGTACCCTAATGTCCATAGCAAGAGTGACCATGATCGCCCCGCCCTATTCCCTAACCTATTGACCCACTGAGAGGCCAGCAACACTCAGTCCGCCCAGGGTGAGCTACACAAAGAAGGGGGAATCATGTAGATGGACAAATGCAAGGTATCGCCTAGCCAGGGACTTGGCAACCCAAGCACCCAAGCAAGCACTGATACAATCAACCAGAGTCACGGCCTTGGGTAGCCCCTCACCTCTGGCTCCACCTGCTGAGCCTCTGCTATCTAGGAAACACAGCAGTTCAACAAACATATAGCGTCAAGCCACACTCTACATACACAGCCACTTCTCACGCTTGGGGAGAGGGAAGAGGGTCCAACATGGACTCTTGCTCTCTGCTGGACATTAACCGCCTCTTTGAAATTGAAAGCAGCTGACTTCTGTAGCTTCCAGGTGAGGAGAAGTGGTGAGCTTTCCCCCATGAGAAGACAGAAGGCTGAAGAAATATAGCTCTTGTCTTTGTCTTCGTGGGAATGTTTCTCTCACTGGTTACACTGTGGGGGTGGGGGGCTGCACTCCCTCATCTACCTTTTTGATATTGACTCTAAAAGGGGCGTGGGATCCTGATTAAGTTCGTGTGGGGGGCTTTCAAAGTACTCCTTTGGTTCTTTCTGGTCGTCCCTGTAGCTGAACCAGCCATAAAATGCAAAACTTCAAATGTATCGATTTACCCAGTGCAGGTTTTTCTTCACCATAGAAGATTATGGTTATGTTGACCAGTGTATCACTGGCCTTTGGGGATCCATTTAGGACTCCCTTGTGGTTTTCCTTCTCATGACTCTCATCCAACTCATCTGGTTGTATTCCAGATTTTCCTTCTGACTGAGAGGTGAATTATGGAAACTGTGGTTTCTGAATGTTGGTCTATCCAACCTCGGCGGAGTGGCTTGGGCTGGGGATAACAATGGTGTTAAGGACCTGGGATGACATGTCCAGGTTCATGCAATGATTCACATGAAGTCTCTGCATCACAGTCACTCCTATGTGATTTCTATAGTATGCAGAAGAGTGTGTTATTGCATCCGCATTATTGCGAAGAAATCAAGAAGAGGGCATATCTCGGATAGCCGGAGAGATCACCATTGGCTCCTGTTTCCATCTGACTAGAATTTAAGGCTGCGGCACTAACTCACAGAGTGCCATATGGCACAGCTCCAGTCTATATTAAGGATCAGGTCTCTTTTTATGAGCCATCAAGAAAACTGCGTTCATCCACCTTTGCGTTGGTAAAAATTCCTAAATTCTCTCTCGCCAATTGCTTGGGAAGAGCCTTCCAACCAGGGCGGCTGTGATCTGGAATGCCCTGTCCCTGGAGCTTAGGCTGATAAAGGAATACAATATTTTCCGTTGGAAACTGAAGATTGTTCTATTCATCTAAAATTCTTCAAAGCCCACCTTTGATCTAATTCTGTTTTCCCTACCTCGCTGGTCCTTCCTGCGCACTTGTTCCCTTCCTGTATGTTTTGTCCTTTGTATTTGTGTTTGTGCGCCCTGATGCCTGCAGGCTCCGGCACCCTATAAATCAATAAAGAATAATAATAAATAATCCAACAGATGATAAGATGCCAAGAGCAATTCTTTATGTTGTTGCTTATGATAGATCTATTCTGCCCACTGATAGGGGTACCAAATCCCTCCACCCTGTTGCCACAAGGATTCCCATCAATTGGATGCAAGAGTTTCATTACTTTGTCATATGCCCAGTTAGTTAGCGCAGTTAGTGTTAGTGTTTTCCCAAGAGAGCCTTACATGGTCAGTAGTTGCCTAAGGAGCATCAATGCATATGCTTTGTTTCATTTACAGGGATTGTGGCTACATAAATCTTATCTATACTGTGGATGTCATTCCTACTCTATATTTAAAACCCTGCTAGTAGTTGTTTGTTTGTTTATCACTTTTAATGCGCTCCAGACCCAAAGGTATTCAGGCGCAAGACATAAGGATACTCACAGCTTGGTTACAACATGTAAAATACATATAGAATACATTTGGGTGCAGGTGCCAGTTGGTTACATGTAGGCACATTGAAATATAGGATATATGCAGGCTATATACAAGCAGGCGCATTGAGAGTAGGGGATGTACATACATAATTTCGCAAGATAGTTTTTACATTCAGCGTTGAAGAGGTGCGGGCACAGTACATACATAATTTCGCAAGATAGTTTTTACATTCAGTGTAGAAGAGGTGCGGGCACAGTCAATAGATGACTAGTGGGTGACTATTTGCAGCAGAGTTATGAGGTTTTACAATGGTTAGGCTGAGGGACAGGCCTAGATGTCAGCATCTTTGAGCCAACTGGTGATGCTCTGGCGGAACTTTTGATAGGTTTGATCGATTCTTAGAGGGGATGGTAGCGAGTTCCACAAGAGGGCTGCCTTGACCTGGAAGCTGCTGCCTCCGAAGCTGCTGCCCACATAAGTTGTCGTATTATGCTTAGTAGAAAAAATGAATGAGCAATAGCTTTCTTTGTTGTTGACGGGGGTCCTGGTTCTAGAAAGCGAAGTCAATATAGGAAAAGAAAGGGAACCGGACTGCCCCACCCTTAAACGCACAAGGGGGAAAAAGCCTATTGGCAGCTAGAGATTATTCAAACTAGCTAATGAGGATCACACTTGTAGTCATACAGATAAAACAAAGTTTAATTAAAAAAACAATGTTCAAACAAACAACAGGACATCAAGTTACTGTTGTCAACCATATAAACAAATGTTCATATGACATGTCATAGATGCTGAATCAAAGGATAGATCAATGTGTAATGAACAATTCTAAACACATTTTACTGTCGACACATTTGTGTTTCTGGCTCGGATTGCGATATTTCAACCATAGAAAGTCTATTTGATGGAAAATGGCTATCAGGAACTCCGAGCTTTCTTCAGGACAATTTGAAGGGTTTTAAATGTAACAGTTTAGATCTATAAAATTAAGAAACAGAAAAATAGTGTTAAAAAGGAGTGTGTTAAAAAATGGGCAGTGTTAAAAGTGTGTGATCTTCCTCAATGAATTAAAGGAACAAGTGAGATGAAATAGGTTGAAACCTCACCTTTCAGTTATTCATGGCGTCTTGGGATAAGGGGTGAACAAATTCCAGCTGTCTTGTATACAGTTCAAGGAGTCTCTTGTGCACAAAGTCTACATATAAATTCAAAAGACAGAAAAAAATCATTAATATTAGATGCTCTAGTTCTAAAGAAGTAGATAATTTATAGCAAAAAGGGGGTTAATAATTACCTCAAGGGGATTGTTGACCTTGTCATCTTGTCTCCAACTAGAGCTGTTGACTGTGGACTAACACCACTTACGTGGCTGTTAGTATTTCCCTTTCCTTGGCATTGTGACACTGGTTCTTCTCATCTGCGGGCCTTAACCTCTCCCTCCCCACATGTGCCCTTCTCGGCCTGCTGTTATCTTATCTACAGACCTCTGTTTTCTACTGGTTGCCAAGTCTGCCCAACAGGTATACCTGACGGTTGTTCTTTTTACATATGTGAAAAGGTGTCATGCCCTCCATCCGACCCACCAGTGATCCCAGTTCCCCCTCGGCCTGAATACACCCCCACTTACCTTCCGGGGCTCACGTTGGCGGTCCAGACCGGCTCGCACACAGCTACAGCATCATCTTCACGCTACCACTACACAGTCACGACTGCAACCGTTTCTCCATTGGCAGTTGCCGTGGAGATTAGCCCATCATAAGATCAAGATCGCTTCCTTGCATCGTGCTGCTGGATCTATCCGATCACGTGACCTGAACTCGCGATCACGTGACCTGAACTCGCGATCACGTGACCGGAACTCGCGATCACGTGACCGGAACTCGCGATCACGTGACCGGAACTCGCGATCACGTGACCGGAACTCGCGATCACGTGATCAGGAAGCAAACGGTACTTAAGTAGTGGAGTTCTTCAGTACCGCGCTTCACAGCTGTTTTCTCGGAGACCCTGTCTGGCCTGCGATTCTTACCTTGTTTCACGATTGATCTTGGACCCGGCTAACTCTTCTAGGAACTCTCTTTGGATTACGTTATATCTGTGCTTTACCGGCTTGGACTGATACACTTGGCTCTTGACCTCGGATCGTTGTCACGGACTTCTCTTTGGATCCCGCTTCTTCATTGTTCCATCAGCTTGGACTGCTACCCTTGGCTCTAGACCCTGGATTGTTGTCACAGACTTCTTGTGGATTACCCCCTCTTCACAGAATCTGGAGCATTGTATGAACTACGACTCATCACCATCCTTGCCTACAATCTGGTTCAGTCCTGCCTGCAGTTCTTCCCCAGGTAGGGTCTGGTGTGACTATCAGTAAGTGTCTCCTATTCGGGACCTTTGCCTACTTGAGCCCCGGAATCCCTACTTCTGTCAATTCCTGGTAAGATCCTTCCTGTTTTTTGGTTACCCTTGCATTACCCTGCTTGCTTGGTACTTAACGCCGCTTTCCTTCACAGCTTCCGTGGGGCTTCCAGTACTTCACGGTTCCGGATTCTTCTCCATCTGTGGCCTCAAAGGTTGTATAGGGAGTGAATCTGTCATTCTCCCTGTGCGGCACTTGGGGACGGAGGTCTCCATATCTACACAACACTCAAGTTACAACAAAAGGCCATTTACAGCCATTTTGCTAGAGGCTGGCAAATATCCAGTGCTTCCGATTAGAACTCCTTATTTAAAACAAGATTTGGCAGGTGTTCGCTTTGGCCAGTCTATGATCAGAACTCTGGAATAAGACCAGTTATTTGTGAAATGAAGATGTAAACTGAACTATTTACGGTGACTATATTGCTCACTAGCCACCGGGCAATGGGTTGCTTTAGCGTTTCAATGACAAAGCTCAGTTACCAGCCAGCTGCTGTCAAATGTTATTAGGGGAGCGGTTTTAAAACTATCCCCAGTAGTTTTAATGCCTATGTGTAGTTGTACACCGGGCATGTCATCTGTAGGTTAGAAAAGTGTCCACTATCCCCTACAAGTGTATACAACATGAAGCATTAGTTAGATTACAATATGCATAAAACATTGCGTTTAACGGGTGTGGCTAATTAATTAATATGTATTTAGTTATTTCATTTAATTTGTCAGATTTGCTCTAAGCTGTGCTGGCCATGTGGTGTGCGCGCATGCGGTTTGATTGGCATCTGACGTAAGAGCTTCCTGTTCTGAGAGCCACAGAGTCTGGGTTTTTTGGCAAGTATCTCGGTCTGTCCTTGAAACAAATCAGCTGGGTAAAAAATGAAAACAAATCTTACTGGTTACTAGCTGCATTCTACGGTCTGATGACAGTAGCTGAGAAGCAAATCGCAGAGCTCAGATGGGGTGCTATGATTTTCAGAGACCTTTTAAAGAATTATTGTTTGACATTTGTAGCTCGGAAATAATTAAATAGCGTTGTCTTATGACTTAACCCTCACCTGCATGTGTAATGCATTGGTTCGCGTGGTGGTGAATTTAAGACACAATATTTCATCAACAAATGCAAGGTGGTGATTTGATAAAACTCCAAAAAAAAGCACTGAGGGGCCGTGTCCATTTGCACTAAAGTCCCAAAATGGAGAGGCAAATGCAAAGAGTAAAAACGCAGGTGAAATTGCCTTTCCTGCCTTTACTGTTCACTTTTCTAAATCGTTTTGGAAAAAGTGTAAATGCTGCCTGCAGACTATGCTTTGCACGCAGCACTTACAATAGATTCTTTTGGAATCAATCTGCTTTGACCAGGAAACCTCCATTATCTGTACTACATCAGCTCAGCAAGACTGCAATCTTATCTGAGCGAGGGAGAGGTTAGCAATGTAATACATTGGTACGGATAAGAAGTAATGCAGATTTAAAAAACATAATCAAACATTACCTCTCATCCTACCTCCTCGTCCCAGCTCCATGAAAGTGAGGATGTAGCAAGCAGTCAAATACATGTTTGTAAACATAAATATCAGGCACTTAAGTAATGCTTTAGATACTTTAATAAATGTAGGAACATTTATCTTTCTTGTTTCAAACTCAGAGGGTAGGAATCCTCCAATTGACAGTTTTCAATGACAGAGGAAAGTATGTGCACATTGTACTTGTCTGACAGAGACACCACAGAGCCTCTGCCCACAGGTTGTCATGGCTCTGCTTGTTCTCCTTTCTCAGTTTTCCTATGGCGACGAATCATGAGTCTGTTTTATTTGATTGTTGTAAGTTAATAAGGCCCCTGCCATATTCAAAAGAAGCCAATTCCTTTTGCAGGGATTGAGAATCTGAAAACAATGCTGGGAGGACAATTTTCTGATTCAGAAGAGTAGGCTTTTGGAACAAATTCTGGACCAAACCTCAGTACCACCATGTCGGGCAAACTTTCATATATGGTATGCATTTCAGATATAGTTGTGACCCCATCAAAGAAGCAATTCCCCAGATTCAACAGGCCAATAAAACACCTACCAAAAATACCACTCTCCTCCAACATCTCCAAATCAATCAGGGCCTGCATTTCAGACCCACCAACTGTGGATGCCGAATCGTTGATCATGGAAGTTGAGGGATTTTGATAACATGATGGCTCATTTCAATAAGGAGTCTTGGTCAGAATGAAAGTCAGAATACCGCTAGGAGTTCCTTCTAGTTTGATGGGCGGCCACTGATCCTGTTCCACAGGATCTTCCATCTTCAACCATTGTCCCTGTTCCACTTGGTCCTTCGCTGTCGACACTCACTCCTTCATGCATACATTGTGCTCACTAATATGGCTGAAGAGGCCAAGTGCACTACCAAAGAAGATTCTTGTTCTCCATCAAGTTGACCAGATTGGTTTTAAAATGGGGTAAAATTGGAAATTCTTCCTCGTAATTCCATGAAGATGAAGACCAATGGAATCTGATGGACTGCATTTGTGAACACATGTGGAGATGAACCAATAGCACTATCGCTGTGCATGCAGCCATAAAAGTCTGTACTCGAAACTAGGAGCATGCTTATGTAGTGTCTAATTGGAGGAGCTGGCTGAGACCGAGTTGAAAGGTACTCATTCTGTTGACCAACAAAAGAGCTTTGCCCAGGTCCACATGAAAATTCATCTTTTTGAACTGTACGTTTTGATAAGGCTTAAGCTGAGTTTTTATGATATTTTTTCAAAACGTGTGGCCAAGAGGACACAACACCCAATTCATTTGAGCGATTACCTCTTACTGAGAGGGGGGGGGTTCTTTTAATAGTACGCCCTCCAGGTATCCTGTCTGCAGCTTCTCATGAAATTGGCAAACCAATGTGACTAGGATTGTTGTGAACATCTGAGATGTTGATAACAGTCCAAACTGATGAACTCGGAACTGAAACATAGAGGAGCAAACTATAAACAGGATTGATAGGCAGGGTCCCGGCTACCTCGCACTTGTTTTACATAGAAGGATGAATATCCGCACAATTTCATGGGTGAATTCAAGTGGTTTTTATTTTGGAGAAGACATATAGGGCCACATCACGAGTCCGGCGGTATTCCAGCGGATTTTCCGCCGAGCGCTATTTGCACTAACGCCAAGCTCCCTGGCGGAAAGCACGCCAGATCACGAGTACGCGTGCACACGCACAGGGACATGGCATTAGCGCAAATAGCGCCTGGTGTAGAAATTGGCCAGGAACCCGTAAATCCAGCACACTGTGCGCTACCGCCAAGACGCGGCGCTAATAGCGCGTGGGAAATGCATCACCGCCAGAAAAGGAAATAAAGCGGTGGCCATTTTGGAAATCACAATCCGCCGAATATCACAGCCCATGCAAGCAATCCACCCCTGTGAAGACTGAAAAATGTCTCAGGAGCGTATCAGGGGCAAGTCAGCTCTGGACAGGGTCAGGAAACCCAAATTCTGTGACCAGGAGCTGGCCATACTTGTGGAGGAGGCAGTGACCCACCATGAAGAGCTATATGGTGCACTGCAGCGCAAGATAAGTGGGCAGCGTCGAGCGCAGATCTGGCGGGAAATCGGCCAGAGGGTTTCTGCAGTCGGGCGCATGCCCTCCGATGGGGAAGACTGCCATAAGCGCCTAAATGACTTGAGTGTCAGAGTACATGGCATACTATCCCAGCACAGGAGTGCAAGCACAGGGACTGGAGGAGGGCCTGCACCACCACCACCCGAGCGCACACCCTGGGAGGAAAAGATGACTACGCTCATTGACATCCATAGAGGGAGTCAGAGGAGCAGAGGCTGGCACCGGTACCCAGCAGGCTGCAGGTGAGCCCCCCTAAAAATGTATGAACCTGTAAGGGCCACACATGCAGACCCTGATTCAATGAATGTGCATGCAATGTGTGTGAGGCACTGTAGACACCCATAACTGACCCCTTGTACCACCGTAGCGCCCCCTAGACTCCCTTGTACATACACTGCATCAATACAAGGGCCAGGGGACAGACATCCATGGCCATGGCACAGCTACGTGATGTGTGAGTGTGCATGAAAAAAAAAACCAGCAACATGGGCACCGTGCATCCCCAGCAGGCATGTGAAGATGACACGCAGACATGTCCGTGCAATGTCCCTCCACAGTGACACGTTCCAATCACAACATGGGGAGTGAACATAATGCAAGTGCAATGCATGATTGACACTGTCTACAAACCCACTTGAAGACATGATATGCATGATAATTATCTAGGCTGCCCTGAACTCATACCACGCCCTATGTACCCCACAGGGACACGGCGATCACCACAGGCCGACGATGATGGTGACGAGGCTACTACACCATGGCACCCGAGGCAGCACGCTTCTCCCAGCATCACCACCCCGCAAAGGGGCCGCCCGGAAACAACACGACACCGGACTAATCCTAAGTCACCACGCCGTAGCCCAACCGGACGGCTGCAGCACCCACAAGGCCACAGGGGGACAGTGCCTCTTTCACCCCAAGCCATCATGCAAACACTTGATGTAGAGGGAGCCACCAGTGGGTCTGAGCCTGATGAGGGACAGACAGAAACAGCTGTGCGTCAACCAGAACTGTTGACCTCACCCAGACGCAGTGACACAGAAGGAATGAGCACACCTCAGGGAAGCTCAGAGCCAGTTGCACAGGATGCACACACCCCACGTGTATGTGTGCATCGTGTTCGCACACCAGAGCCTGACTTCGATACACCATCATATGGTACCCCAGAGGATATGCACTCGGACCGCAGCATCCCCATCCAAGCTGCCAACATGTCCCCCTACAGCCCCCCTTCCAGGCAGCGCATAGCTGTCAGCCCGGTCCCTGTCACACCCGAAGTACCATTGATCACGGGGGCTACCATGATGGCACGTCTGGATGTAATTGAGGCCAAACAGGCGAAAATAGATTCCATGGCCAAAGTGCACAGACGCCACATCAAGGCCATCAGCGGAGCCACACGGGATGCCACTAAGTCCATGGCCCGAGACAACATGCAGACCTGGAAAGTGGTGGAGGGATGCACCGCGGCCCTGACAGGTTTCGGGCAAAGGGTACGGGAATTGTGCGAGGGACTTTCTGCACATGCAGAGCAGACAAGGGAATCTAACAACCTTCTCTGCCAACAGCTGCAGGTCACCGGAGCCATCCCATCGACCTCTACTACGCCCATGGAGGGGTCCCTGGAGCCTTCACCTAGGCGCCATTCAATGCACCACCTGAGAGACCGATCACCAGAGGGGCCCGGACTTGGAAAGCACCCGCGACCATCATAGATGGACATGGCACTGTTTTGAGGGGCCCTGAGAACATTCACCTACCTGCACTGTTTTGGGGAGTTCACTGGGGGGGTTAGGGAGGATTGTGTGCTGGGGAGTTCACTGGGGGAGGGGGGCATTGTGTGCTGGGGGGAGGGGGGATTGTGTGCTGGGGAGTTCACTGGGGGGGGGGGGTTGGATTGTCAAACATTTAATAAATCACGTTCCAAAATCATACAAAGCATGGACATTCATGATTGTGATCACGTACTCTTTAATGTACAAGTGATATGTGTTACATGTACCCATCAACCGTATCTGAGTCAATTATAAATCAAGCACTGTCTGGCCAACCTTCCCTCCCCTACCCCATCCCTGTACACTTGCACCAGCTTCGGGCACATCATCATATTGACTTCCATCCCCAGGTGGCTGCACATCGGCATCTGGGGGCAGTGGAACATTCCTGCAACAGCAAATGTTGTGCAGCATGGCACATGTTAGGACAAGTTTGCAGATATTTCAGGGTGCATATGTCAATGCCCCTCTCGTACGGTATAGGCACCAATAGCGTGCCTTCAGCAGTCCAAATGCCCTCTCAAGGTATATATGTGTACGTCCATGCGCAATGTTGTATACCCACTCAGCTTGAGTGTGTGGATGACGCACAGGGGCCATGAGCCATGTGTACTGGGGACATCATGAATCAACTGCAGGGGAGGGAATGCAGATATGAGGACAAAGTTGGTTCAGTGGGTGCACAAGGCTCAGTAATCAGTGACATTCACAGCAGAATTAAGTTTGTGTTGAAGATGTCCTGTTATCTCATTGCTATGTTTCCATGCACACTGCGTCTTGCAGGACATGCATGGTCTGAGGTCGACATGCAGCTGTGTTTCGATGTGTTTGTGAGTCTTCATGTGTATCACACTCATGTGGTACATGTGCACTACTTGTCATATGGTCACTTCCATTGTGGTGTGTGGTGTGTGGTGTGCAAGGGGCAGCATCGGATCGATGGACTACTTACTGTTAGCAACACACCCGTGTCTAGATGTATCAGGTCTGTCACTTTTCGCTAGATGAGGGGACCCTTGCATCTGCATGTGCATGCGACATGTTGTTCGGCCACGTGCCATTGGCATTCCCTAGGCACATCCACAACAACACAACACACAAGTTGCTCGATCCACGACAACATACCTCCGTGAAACAATGAGTCCTGATTGGCCAATCACATGCCAGGATAAGTGTACATAATAGTGTAAATCGGCGAACGCAACACCACCCAAAGGTATGTTGGTGTGATATGAGTTCAGGGCAGCCTAGATAAGTATCATGCATATCATGTCTTCAAGTAGGTTTGTAGACAGTATCAATCATGCATTGCACTTGCATTATGTTCACTCCCCATGTTGTGATTGGTGGAACTTGTCACTGTGGAGGGACATCTTCACATACGTGGTGGGGATGCACGGAGCCCATGTTGCTGTTTTCTTTTCATGCACACTTGCACATCACGTAGCTGTGCCATGGCCTTGGATGTCTGTCCCCTAGCCCTTGTATTGATGCAGTGCACGTACATGGGGAGTTAGGGGGCACTATGGTACGGTGGTACAAGGGGTCAGTTATGGGTGTCTACAGTGCCTCACGCACATTGCATACACATTCATTCACTCAAGGTCTGCATGTGTGGCCCTTAAAGGTTCATACATTATTAGGGGGGCTCACCTGCAGCCTGCTGGGTACCGGTGACAGCCTCTGCTCCTCCGACTACCTCTATGGTGCCCGTGTCGATGAGCATAGTCATCTTTTCCTCCCAGGGTGTGAGCTCGGGTGGTGCAGGCCCTCCTCCAGTCCCCATGCTTGCACTCCTGTGCTGGGATAGTATGTCACGTACTCTGACACGCAAGTCATTTAGGCGCTTGCAGCAGTCCTCCCCATCCCGGGGCATGCGCCCCACTGCAGACACCCTCTGGCTGATTTCCCGCCAGATCTGTGCTCAACGCTGCCCACTTATCTGTTGCTGCAGTTCACCATATAGCTCTTCATGGTGGGTCACTGCCTCCTCCACAAGTATGGCCAGCTCCTGGTCACTGAATGTGGGTTTCCTGACCCTGTCCAGAGCTGCCTTGCTCCTGGTGCGCTCCTGAGACATTTTTCGGTCATCACAGGGGTGGATGGCTTGCAGGGGCTGTGATATTTGGCGGATTGTGATCGCCAAAATGGCCGCCGCTTTATTTCCCGTTCCGGCGGTGATGCGTTTCCCGCATGCTATTACCTCTGCGGCTCAGTGGTAGCGCACAGTGCGCTGGATGTACGGGTTCCTGGCCAATTTCTACGCCAGGTGCTATTTGCGTTAATGCCATGTCCTTGTGCACGCGTACGCGTACTTGTGGTCTGGCGGGCTTTCCGCCAGGGAGCTTGGCGTTAGCACAAATAGCGATCGGCCAGAAATCTGCCGGAATACTGCCGGAGTCGTGATGAGGCCCTATATGTCTTCTCCAAAATAAAAACCACTTGAATTCACCCAAACAATTGTGTGCATATTCATCCTTCTATGAAAAACAAGTGCGAGTTAGCCGGGACCCTGCCTATTATTCTTTACAAAAGGAGGTGAGGACACCACCTCCTACAACCCGTGACTTTGCAGCTACCCAGCTAATTCATCCTAATTCAGAGCGACGCGCTGGAGGTGTTCCAAACTAGGGCCCACTCTTTCCCGTATAAATAGGTTTGGTATGTGCAGCCGGGCCTCCTCCAAATCTCCCAATGTCAGCCAACCATCTGGACGTGTCAAGAACATCAAATGCTGAGGAGTCTCAGTCTGAACGTGGTGATACCATATGTACCAACTCAATCTCTTCAATTCCTATAGAGGACGGAACTGGATTCCTAACTAGAAAATAGTTTGAGAAAATCCTGCCTGGCTCTTTGCAAAATAAAACAGACACAAGGCATTGAATTCAATTTTTCTGTGCTCATTGCTTTACGATGTTTCTGGCCATAGGTGTTGTCCATACCATTAAATGCAGAGGGGTCGTTATGAATTCCTAGGCATAACCATCAGTAGCAATTTATTGCACCCATGTGTCTGCAATATCCATGCATGCTATTTGGAATTGGTGAATTCTGCCCCATCTGGACCATCCCCCTGGCCTTCAAGCTGATAGTCATCTCTTCACATAAGGAGTCTGGGGGAGACATGGTTTGATTACCTGTACCTGATGCAGACTTGGTGTTGCCACAAGAAGGGGTACTTAGTTGCGGTGAAGAAACTAGTACAGATAAACTGCACGGAGACCTTGAGAGATGAACAGATTTCCTCTACCCTTGCATGACAACACTTGCTTATGAAAGTTAAAGGACTTGTCCAAAAAGGGGTCCAACTGGGGAGCAAAGAGACATGGACCCAGAGAAAGTGAGTTTGGTCAAAGAGGCTCTTCAAGCTGCTTCTGCTTTCTAATTGCAGAGCCATAACACCTATCTGCAGTAGCTGAACTACCATGCAGTGCAGCACCTAACAGGATATTACAGTTCGTATATATTGGACTTGTTTTTGCATGATCTCCAACAATGCTGATATGTCTGCACTTTCATGGTAAGTCATATAGAGAGACTAGAAACTAACCAACAATGATTGTAGAGCTTAAGCAGAATAGACTCAAGCTTGTACAATTAGGTTGATAGCTGAACATGTCATCTTGAGGACCCTTCCAATCGTGTGGTCCACTGGCCCAGCAGGTCACAGCTCCTCCTGTGAAAATTTAGACAGACCAATCTGGCCCCATATTTGGATGTCCACTTTGAGGTTTTTTGGACATTTTGCAGCAAAATCTTCTGATGTGTACAGATCTAGGAAATGATGATTTCTCAGTATGCCGCTACCCTTTGAAAAATAGGTTTATAACGTTCTCATAGAAGAGAAATGGCACTTTAGCAGTATCGGTACATTGTTTGAAGGGTTTTTCTCCATGTCATGGTAAGGAACAGGGAGGTCCAGATTAGCTTTCATTTGGGCCTCGTATCATCTCTATATCTTCCCTTGTCACAGGTGTCACTTGAAATATAGACAGCTGTCTTATGCTCATTTACTGGTTATTACCTTTCCTCTTCATTAGGATTCTGATTTACAGCCCCACCAGCAGCATCCTGCACTCTGTCATCCTTGGCATGGAAACTGGTAGGTTGGGATTCCTTCAAGACTTCAACTACAGACCGCTTAACCAGCTTCACAATATGTTTCGCTGTTAACAACTGGCCCTTATGGTTATAGCTTGTGATGCTTTCTTCTACTTTCTTGGCTATTCATTGCCAATTGCTCTAGTATAGGGAACTGTGGTACTCAAGTCTGTAAGAAGCCACACCTAGGCTTGGTATGAAGATCTTCTGAACACGTTGTGACAGGAGAGTAAATGGTAGGCAGATATGCAGTAGATTGTGCTGCCAAGGCCATGCTAGGGCATCCCTGGCAGGAGAGATCTTAACCACAGCAGGATTGATTTGTCTTCAAAGTGCATAGATCCAAACATTGGACAGCCTTTCAGGTCACTAGCATGTTGAAAGGTTGGGGTTCCAAACAATATTCCACTGATGCTAGAAATTACCTTATCAGGTGAACTAAGCTAACTTTCTGAGGTCCCAAAAACGTAGATACTTCCCAGTAAAATGAGAAGATATTCCGCCTCGCTGCTCAATTTATAGTCTGCAGTGGATGTAAGTATTATCCCCCTTGCATTGCAGGGAAGAAGATCTAGATCGGTCAGGAGAAAAGTGTATCTTCATTTCAGTACACTTTATCACGGCACAAGAATCACTCCAAGGCTCAGAGGTGGTACCAGGTTTTTTATTGAGATTCTGATGGGCACTAGGGCTATCCCCCTCCCTCTCTCTCTCTCTCATCTTGATTCGAACCTCTTGATTAACCCAGGAATGTCCAACCAGCAGGTTAGTAGATACAGAAGACTGAGACCTACTGTCTAGGTGTGTCTTGTGTGAGGACCTTAAGGGCAATTGCTTTTTCTGACTAAATTCCCTCAGGAATGCCTTAACTTTCCACACTCCATCAAGATGTTATTGTTCTACTGGTATTTAGGAAATGTGCCTTACAGACACCCTGCTGGATTCAATCTTTTTTCAACTATGCTCACTCTCCCTCTTCTGCCCTCTCTTTTACTCCCCTTCCTCGACTCTACCGACTTCTTCTCCCACCTTCATCCATTCTTCTGTTCCTTCGATGTCTCATGCACTTCACAATAACTACTTACACTGACTCTCCTTACACTCACCTCACTAACCCACACTCTCACACTACCACTTTCACTCACTAGCCAAAAACTCACCGTCTCCAAAAACCGCCTTCACACCCTGCTGCTCCTTACTCCCTCCTGCTGGTCCCTTGGGTGTCCAGCTTACAACCCTTCCATGGCTGCAGAGAATAACAAGACACTGGTGCAATCTTAGAACCGTTTATAGTCCCTCTTCACCAATGTAATCGCTTCATTCACCCTAGTGAAGGACTTGTGTTAACTCTGACCTTGGTGTGATAGCGCATGATTAAGTCAGCCATATAACTTGAGATTGGTGTGATCTGAAAAGGAAGCAGTGGTGTGGAAGGGGTTTGCCACTTGATAGAGCCCATACGAGCACAGCATTTGGAGTCACAAACGTACCGGGATAACCAGGACTCTCCTCAATTTGGCCCCTGGCACTCATCCTGATGAATTACCTTAGCTCTGATAGCCCAGGTGAGCCCTATTAGGCAGCATACCTGAATACTGGAATCTGCAAATGTGCTACCATTCTGTGGATTCCCTGTTGTTGCACCATATCCCATTTTCTGCCCTGCAGTGGGGGAGGGGGACCACAGCAACATGTCCTGGGCTCTACAATAATGCCAGTGAAATCAGTGTTGTTCCACTGATATTGGCAATGGCCACGCCATTTGCATGCACTTTTTGTCTAGTAAGAGGTGGAAAAACAGGAACCAGGTTAAGGAAGGAAAGCTCATATTGGGAACATTAGGGACCAAGAGAAATTCCTTCATTTTTGCTATACTAAAAAAGTGTTACTGCAGGGCATGCATTGTTCACTTTGTTTGGTCTGTGACAAGGAGAGCTGATAGAAGGTAATGCCACAAATAATTGTATAATACACTTTGTCTTATTTTACACTAGCTGATATTCCCGGTGTCAACTGGCTAAGTAGTACGTTTGAACAACATGGAGATTCATGAGCAGCATGATCGCTGACATGACGTTGATGGCGCCAACAACTATGGCCCTGAAGTTCAATATTACTTAAGTACATGTTCATTGTAAGGCTTGTTAAGAAACAACATTATTTGTTTCCATTTCCGTTGAGCGTAATTTACGGTTTCGCTGGCAGGCACCATCTCGCAAAAATCCTCTGGAAAAGTAATTTCACCTGATGCAGCAAAAACTTTGGAAACTGGAATGCTACCTGCCGTCCCCTTTGCCTCTCAGGTCTATTCGTCTCTCATACATTTGTTGTTTCCCTTCCCGGTGAACATGGGTTACGGCTTCGTCGGCAGGCCACAAACCCACAAACAAATTTTGACTTTTGGTGAAATGTCATGTAACCAGTAATGTCCAGAGGGTTCTAATAGATAACTGTGCAATATTTGGTGCAGGTTGGTGAAACGGTGTGGAATTATATAGGGAACATACGCGAAGCCACAAACCCACACCCAAATTTGTACTTTTAATGAAATCTGGGGAAACAGGTGGGTTTTCCAGATGTCATGTAGCCAGTAATGTCCGGAGGGTCCTAACAGGTAACTGTGCAAATTTTGGGATGCAGATTGGTGAAAATGTGTTGATTTGTATAGGGAACATATGCGAAGCCACAAACCCACAAATGTTCAACTTTTATATATATATATTAAAGGGACATTATGGTTAAGTTGCACTAGTAAAAACCTATAAAATTCAATGGAAAAACGTTGTTACAGGGACGTTATGGTTACAGGTAAAACCAAAAAACCTCAGAAATTATATTGCTAAGCAACCATAACTCATGGCACCACTGTGCACTGCTAAGACTAACACCCATTACATCAAAGATTACATCACAAATGAATTTCTGAGGTTTTTTTCGGTTTTACCTGTAACCATAATGTCCCTGTAACAACGTTTTTCCATAGAATTTTATAGGTTTTTACTAGTGCAACTTAACCATAACATCCCTTTTACAACGTTTTTTGTCAGTGAATTAAATTGGTTTTTAGCAGGATCCGGTGTGTAAAAAAAGAACTGTGCAACATAGTGAAACTGCTGGCACCATGTTAATGCGGACATCAGTCGCAGACTGTGCGTCTCTTTGCAGAGATCGTGTTGCATCCAACCGGCTGAGTAAGGCAGGTGCTCTCTTACATAGTGGTACCAATCACCAAACACAAATAACATAGACAAACACCACCATGCACAAACATTGGCAGGGAAAATATAGTAGATTTGCAAATTGTGCACTTATGAAGCAAACAGGACAAAGGCATAGGGAGTACACCATAACGGAATGCAGCAAAAGCGTCTGCTTTCACCAATCTTACTGCACTGCTACTTTAAAGGGGAAGAAAGAACGAACTGCCAGAGTAACTACTGGAAAATGCAAAGACCTTGAACGTCAGTACAATGTAGTAAGGACCCTAAACTTTGTAAAATAATTGCACCAGTGCTGCAGTATGCAATAGTACGGAAGCATAACTTGTATTGGTGTATTGGTGTAATGCAGCAATGGCAAGCACCTTACAGTGGCAGGAAGAAAATGTCCCTCATGACGCAAGTACTTTTCTATAGTAACCCCATTGGTACACACAGTGCTTTTTGGTAAGACAACACATTGGAAAGGAAAGCAAGGCAGTACAAGCAGCAACTCTTGCACAACAGCATATAGGCATAGGAAAGGAAAGAAACTCTGTGCATAGGGAAATGGACAGCGTGGAAGTCAAAGTGGAGAAATTGGTGAACAATTGTGATGGTTTGAAGGTTGAGTACAAGGATATAATTTGGACAAAATAACACAACACTGTCACACCTGCATGTGTACTCCTTCCCCATGTCGGAGCCCCCCATTCCCCCAAAAACCATTTCATGGGAGACGTTATGGTAATACATCAATCTCTTCCTCCCCTCACAACCAAATCCCCATTTCCCCACAATAAGTACTTCTGCTACCCCTTCCTTTCCAAATGGGGTGTATGCATGTGTACAAGGAAACGACAATAATGAGAATGTTGCTGACTGTTTGAGTGGTAATTTTTTTTTGTACCTGAAATGGGGTTCTGACTCAGCGGCACACAGTCCTCATTGCAATGACTGCAAGTAAGAAAAAGGTAGGTGTCCTACATGCACTGCAGCTGTCCGGCCTATCAGCAATGACAATGGAGGTATCCGTATGCCGCCAGCATGCTCCGCACGTACGCATGTTGTCCACCACCAATCAATGCGTGTACGCCCGGATGTTTATGCGTATTGCAAGTACACGCATGTGTGTCTGTTCCTCTGTGTCCTGCGGACATTGCCACTGTGCAGCATATGCGAAGGAACGTTAATTAGGTCAGGGCGTCCACCCACGTCCTACAGGTAGCTATGCAGATAAACATCCCAACTGTTGTACCTTATAAATACCCAGCGTCTCCTTAAATTGTTGGCGCACGTGTGGTGCAGTTTTAGTCAGTAGAGAAAAGGCAATGGTGTGCATAGGACACCCATGCACGTGAGCACAACGTATTGTGCCCAAAACGAGTGCAGCAGACAGCCGTCCCAAATGAGAACAGCGGTGACGTCACCATGCGTCCGCACCCACTCTGGGCGTGAGCCCTTATTTCGGGGACAGGAGCCAGACCCTCGAAGAGCGGGAAAGTGCAGGGTTGAGCAAACTATGGAGTGTTTGTTGGAAAGTACACTCTCACAGACACACCACAATGTGCCGTTGCACATGTATATAAGGTTTGGATCAATGTAGGCCTGCTTTCAGGGTGAAAGTTGTCCACAGCAAGCCTACAAAAGGGCACACCTCAGAGGTGCTGAGCAATCAGTTTGTTACTTTGCTGAACAAAGTAGCAGGCCACATAAGTTTGCCCTGTAAGTAATGCTGCACCAAATCTGATGTGTTACAGTGCATCTGCAACTTATAGCAACCATGTTAGTCCGGCTGAGTACGCACAGTAATGGACAAAATTATGAACGGACCTTGCTGTGCCACAGGCAACCGCAGCTGCGAAATTCCCTCTTGTCCCAATCGCATGGGTAGCGAGCAGCAAAGGGGATTAAGCGCACGTGCGTTTTCCCAAGGACGGCGAGGGTCGTGTTCCAATGAAGCAGAAACATTCCTTCTTCCCTTTCCAGTTTCTTCTTTTACTTTATTGCATTTGTACTGCACAACAATGAACCCGTGGGCATGATGGTGCGGACGAGACTAGACAACAAAAAACATATATGCGCAGAGAAAGCTAGGGGAGAGAACCGAGGATTTTGCAGCACGCTGTCATTGCGTACTGTTAAAAGGTTCCACACGCTTCCACCAATGACATTGACAAGCTCTCCATGTAACATTATCAGTTCTGTACAACACTCCTCTGCTTACACACCCCGCCCAGAAACGTTATTGCGCAATCGCTGTGGCTCCACAGTCCCATTTCCATCTCCGCCATCCAGGAAATCCCTGGATGTGGCTTTCGTGCTGCATGCCAGCTTGGGGGCACAACGTGCAACCAGGGTAGGGGAAGTTTTTTATAAGGGGCGGCTCTTAAAAGAGCTTTTTATTTTGGTTTGTTTTGTAGATGCTTCTAGAGGAACACCTTTTTTCATGTTTTATTTGATTTTGTGTTTTCTTGTGCAGACATTGTTATAGTAAACTCTTCGTCGCATCTTGTAGACGGACAAACAAAACAGCATTACCAATGGACGACAAAGAAATGCCATCTGGTTGGAAAAGGTCATTGTTGCAGAAGAGCATCCCAGCAGCGAACAAAAAAGTATTCATGCTTCTGTTGATGAGACACCTTCCTGCGTCTGGCTCGGAACAACATCCATGAGCAGTGGCCCACACTCTTCGTGGTGTTATCGATGAGAACAGCACCTTGGCAGTGGGAAAAAGCCTCTTCACTAGCTTTAGCAACCTCTTTAGTCGACAGAACAAGCCTAAACAGGACATGTAACCCATATGCATACTGCTGTAGCGGATGACGAGAACATTGCCTCTACCGAAAGTGCCCAGGTCTTTGGCTAAGTGAATCCATGTCGGTGAAACTGTGCTCGTACACACCGTTCCACAATGCAACCACTCCTTCCAACCCAAAATTGCCATCAAAGTTTCTTTCCAGGGCATTCTTGTGCCGATCGAGTAGAAAGGCATCACCTGTAGGCAACACAATGGGTTTCGCCTTGTCAGCCAGCCTCACTATGCAGAGCAGTGAAGTAACTTTGCTGAAAATGTTGGGGGGGCATGACATCTGACGAAAAAGTGCCCCAGCTAAATGAATGGGGACAAAATGGTGTGCCATGAGAGTTGGGGGGGACAAACACCCCTAACCCCCCCTAAAATTACACCCATGATGCAGAGTATAATGTACACCAGTTTGAACGCCCCTTACTGTGAACCACACCCACAGTACCTGATTGGATAATCCCGAAAGTCCCATGTGCATCGGACAGCAACGTAAAAAGTGCAGATTGTGGCACGTGCAGTGCCCAAAGTACCACGAGGGCCGCACCCCAGTAAAGCAGGAGCAGTCCTTCTTCACTTTTCACTACATTTTGCCCAGCACCACCTCATTGGGTACGGGTAAATGGGCAAACATGATTCCACAAATGCCATCCAAGACGTTATAATATAACACTTTCTGTGTTGCACAACACTTTATATGTACCATCAGAAAATCAGCCTGCTAGTGTACTGTCACTTGCCAGCACGTCAACTTCAGATTTCAGTAATAGATTTCAAAATGTGTGCATCCACATTCATCCACTTCCGCACCCACTACCACAGATGTAAGGTACCGAAACATTTTCTGCACTATGCGTATTGCTGTATTATAAGTGCCCCTGCGCACGGTATCTGCCACTGAGCGTCCATTACGATCTTTAAAAGTATACTGTTTTTTTTCCCATTACCTAGCATGAAGTGGCACGTTAGTGATATGTGCTTGCAACGTTCTCATTGCCCCATATCATACAGTGTAATATCGACACAGGAACTCCCTGCTTTCCTTCCGACAATGCTACAAAATGTTTTCCCCACTAACTCACCTCCTACATAAATTGTAAAAAAAATGGCATCAATAGCAGCATTGAATGTATCGTACCAAGGGGAAGCAACTTTCCAAAAGATCATTCTCTGCACAGCTGTACTTCTGTGTAGGCTGCACTATTACAGCAGGCTCTTTTTAAATTTGCCCCCTTCTACTCTCCGCCCTCTGCAACGCATCCACAATAGGAGTGCGCGACTTAGGATGTTATCTCTCCTGCACTGAAATGTCGCCAATAGCTCCCAGCGGCTGCGAGGAATAAAGTGAGAAGACTCTGCATTATGCAGAAGGCCTTCTGGCCCCTGGGACCACAATACCTTCAAATCTAACGCCCTATATATATGCTTGTGCAAGCTCTTCCCTCATCCGTCTACAACTCCCTCAGGGTCACGCGCTTCTGCAAAAAACAGTTGTTGGTAGTTGTGCTTTTTCGCCTGCGACCTCCCTCTGCAACCCTGACACTTGAGGGGAATTATCGCCGGTTCCGGAAACACCTCAAAGTCTTTCTCTTTGCGTCTGCTGTTTTGCTCATCTCCCCGGCTAACTGCATGACGTAAACTTAATCTGCACTACTTACCTGACGACTCTGTGATGTTGGTGATGTTTTAATGTTGGACCCATGTCACCTCCCCCCTGCCAGGCAAACCTCTACACTGGCTTTCTAGCAAACCCTGCACTTGAGGACTCGTGTGTACACTTATCTGTGCACTTGCCACAATTGGCCTGTATATCTTCTTCTTCTTCCCATGTACTGTACCTTCCCTCCCACCACCCATGCACTTGGGCCATCTAAGTCACACCTGTCCGACTAGGTTCTTTGTCTCTGTCTCCCCTCTGTTTGCCCTCCTTTGCCTCGTTGTGCTTTGCTAGACATGTGTGTAGGCGCATTACGAATGCTGTAGCATACAATCGCACATCATATGATATCATATGATATCATACACACAATACATGCACAACAGTAGGATGCCTGCCACTTACCGTGTACACTCCAAAGTTGTTTTTTGTTTTCCGCACTACCCCACTACCTGCACATGTTAAAAAGAATATTGGGCACACACAGCACACCTTGCATTTTACTAACTGCAAAGAAATATATACAGTTGATGCATACACCCAGGGTGCCTGCTCCTTACATTGCTCACTTCCACCATAGCCTTCTGTACTTCTTTGTGCAAATAGACCTTCTGGCACACTGTTTGAGTACACACCTGACCCACCAACCTTATAAACAGTGTCTTTCGCTCCACAGTTTCCTTTCCATGGCTCCCATCCAGAAAATGGCTGGGTGTGGCACGTGGAAGCATGAAAGTACAGCGTAAACCACTGAGTTCTCGTGGTAGGGAGTGAGGGCGGGTGGGGCGTGGATTGGGGGCATAAATGTAAAACAGGATAAGGAGGTGGGTCTGTAGTACTCTCTCAGAAAAGAAAAGGTTTCTTGGTGGTTTTTTGTCCTGTTTTTGTTATGTACATGCTTGCTTACACATTTTGTTTTTTATGTCTTCCGATGTGTTCCTGTTCCCTTCT
The DNA here is from genome assembly GCF_040938575.1 of Ambystoma mexicanum. Taxonomy (NCBI): domain Eukaryota; kingdom Metazoa; phylum Chordata; class Amphibia; order Caudata; family Ambystomatidae; genus Ambystoma; species Ambystoma mexicanum. Next base: position 324,695,726 of record NC_090939.1, on the reverse strand, counting down.
CCTCCTCACATTTGTATGGACTGAACGGCAACGCTTCTCTTACAGTTCTACAGGATTGTATTCAATGCTGCGTGCAGAGTGGCAAACAAAACAGCAATTGCAGATGGAGGTCAAACAAATTCCATTTCCTTAGACCCACTGCAAATCTTGCTCCTTACTGTTGTCATAGTCGGTGCTGAACATTCCAGCACTGCACATAAGGGGACACATACTTCTGTTTGTAGAAACAGAGGCAACTCTACATGGCTACAGTATGGCTGCAGTATGGTGTGCTGGCTTGCGTCAAAAGATAGGTTCTTGGGTGCATAACCAACGGCCTATAGCCCTTTGCCATGCCATGTACCCAATACTGTAGGCCTTATCTACACCCAGCACAACAGAATAGCCTCATGAAATGGAACATTTTCCACATACCACAATCCACAACCTTAACATATGATGGGTGGTGCAAAGGGCAACATGGCAACCGCAAATAGTGCCATGTGGCTCCCTAATGTCCAAGGTGGTGGCATAATGGGTACTATATGGTACCAGACGCATATCAGGTCACGTGTACTGTTCAACCACTTCTACAAGGTCCTGCACAACCATTTTTCAAACATCACCACCATCGGAGACATGCATACAGGCTTAGCTTCTTGGGTCACTGGCCTACGGGCTACGGGCTTTTGCCATACACCCAACAGTGTAGCCCTTCGCCACACCCAGCTCAACAATTATGCAGGTGAACAAGTGGCCAGGTACATGCAGGTCACCCCTAGCCACTTCTAAGCATACTCTACTTCACCACTTCTCCCACAGGACACACTGGAGAAGTCGTTGCTCCAATCGGTCCAGGCATATACTACACAGTGTAAGAATTGCAACCAATCCCCACAACCATAAAAGCAACATTGTAGCACACACAACACACCGTACTGCAGTGTATGTTGCAATTTTCATATATTTTCCATTGTTCTCCCCTTCTGCCATTGCGCTACCATCACTGACCGCTGGGCCTCAGCACACACTGCACATCCTAGTACAACCTATGTTTTACTTCTCATGTCATGTGTAATGCAGGCCCCATCTGCAAGTGCGCCTGCCAACTTTCACCCTGGCCACATCTTTGCATACAAGGCTCAACGACGTTGCGTTGCCTGTGCTGAACGGTATATGAGTGGCTGGGTACATTGTCCATATTGCAACTTTCTGATGCTGATCACTTCTTTTCATGGCCAAACCATAGCAAACACACATGGTGACATGTGGCTCCCTATTGTGCAAAAGGGGCAATTATGTGCACCATATGGTAATGAACGCATAGTCGCTCACTTCTGCTGTTCCACCAAGTGCACAAACTCCTCCGCAACCATTGTGTGTTACTCACCAACTCCAAAGGCATGCACATTAACAACTGCATCACTGCATTACATTGTGGAGGCTATGATGAAGGCATAGGCTGTTGGGTGCATGGCCTACGGCCTGCGGCCTTTGGCCATGCACCCAACAGTCTAGGCCTAGTCCACACACACACCACAACATAACAGAGCATGCAGGAGACCAGGTACGCATGTGCCATGAATCAAAAAGGCAACATATGCACCAGCACTTCCACCCAACTGCCACACCATAAAGCAGGGACACAAGAACACATGTTCCACTTACCGTAATGCAGAAACATATTGTTGTGTTTGGCACCGTTACCCACTTCCAATCACAAATCATTATAAGCATGCCAACCAAACAAGACAATCTTCACAACATTGAGCCTGCTCCCACCACTCTTGTACGTGCATAGAACCAATGGTGCGTGCTGCACTGCAACACTTACTAATATGCGCAATGGACACTACGCAAGCACATAGATCAAACATTTGCACCGGGACCTCTTCCATATGTACACTATTCCGTTAATACACCCATTGGACACACAGCACGACTGGTCATTGCACTATCTCCACCCATACACTGACAACTGTCGGTTATTCTATCAATCACCACATACATGCAACCACCATTGTGTGCCCTGCAGCCAAATCATACACAGTAAGCAACAATGTTGGACCTATTTTCAACCAGTGGACATACCTTTTCAACCAGTTCACATAATTATCTGTGCTAGTGCTGCAGCCATGCATCCAAGGGTCTATGGACTTACCTCACACAGCACACCATAGTACACGCTATGTTTAAATCCTCATGTGTCGTGGAATGCACTCCCCTTCTGCAAATGTGCCTGCAACCACTCATGAAAGAAAGACATTGCCACTGTAGCTCTTATGCCATAACGCAGGCTGCCTACAATGACCACACATGATAGTTGCCCGTTGAGGAATCTGCGCATTGGCGGAGCATGCTCGGATAGCGCTGGCGGACCTCCGTTTTCTTGTATAATGATATATATCACGTGAAGCTCTTCTCACTCCTGCACCCTTTCCATCACTTCTTCCCACCACCAGATGCTGTACACTATGTCTTTCAGATACTTTTGCCGCCGCATTGTCCTCCGATACAACATACTGCCGTCATGGAACACTTTTCACACATCCCGTCACCGCACACTGCAGTTCAATCTAAATTTTGACTGCGCTGCCATCAGGGAAATGGGACGCCAGATCGGAGCCAGATATGACTAATTTTAGTACGCACACTGCTACGTACAAGAGGCCCAGCCATGCACACACACTGCAACGCTATCCTCCGATACACCATGGCAGCGTTTCCCAAAACCTTTGATGCACAGCACGCACAGCACAATTCCCTCAAGCCAACCACCAGCCGCATCCACTCTTCGCAGACAGCACGGCATACTGCAGGCCAACGAAACTTCGGTCCACAGAGCAAACAGGGAAATGGGTTTGCTGAGCAGACCCCGATAACATTTTTGGGATGTACATTTCAGTATTTTGCAAAATAATTACCACCAAACAAACAAAAGCATGCTTTCTGACCCAAGCCCTCACTCCTGCCACATATTTGGTGAAAATCCGTCCAGCCGTTCGGGCTGCAGCCATGCACAAAAGTTTTCCCCATTCAGCCTATGCAAAAAAAAAATTGGGGTCCTCCCCTATAACTTTGCCCCCCACCCTGCACGAAACCTCACCCAACTTGGCAAAAGTATTCAGAGCCGGCCATATACTTTCTTTGCAAAGCTTGGTGAGGATTGTTCCAGGGGGAGCGAAGTTATAAGCCGCCAAAAAAGTGGTCTTCCAATGGGTTTAGCAACTTAACAATAACTACACGGACGCTACCGCGGGCCGTGTAATATAGAAGATAGATTTATCATTTTAGTCATAACACATATGATAACTTGAGCAATTCACTTTAATTAATGTGAGCAATTGCAAATACAATATTTGTTGTCAATTGAATATTGTGCTATTACTGGGGAAAATGGACTGTCACCATATTAACTAATCAAACATATGTATATTTATTTCAATGTGTGCATTTAAAATAATATCAGTTCCATTTAAACTTTAACAAATACATTTGAAACACACCGTTTATGCTAATAAAATCCATAAATATAACCAGCTAATTATTTGAAGAGGAAAAGAGTTGTTTATCACTTAAGCTACCGGACATGTTTTGCATTAATAATGCAAACGAACGACTAGTATAAATAGCATTTCAGATCAATCATTTTTAAATAAAAATATTCTGGAAAATCACAAACACTCTGTGATCATAGATACCACTATCCAGAAATATGAAACAAGTTAACATGTGAAAATGAACAGATTCAGATCTTTTCAGTGAAAAGACTGCAGAAACCCAATAATACTGACAAGCATAGCCATTATTTTCCCCACTTAGCAAGCCCGCCCACCTGGTGCCTTCCTGGTTGCCGCTCTTTTTCCCTACTTAAGAAGCCCTCCAGCCTCTTTTCCTTTGCAGATGGGGAGCAGGTGCAAGTGGATGTAGGTCACCTGGCCTAAGCACCGCCCACCTTCTTAGCCCTGCCTCTTCCTTCCTGCTTTTAACTCTTAGATCAAGGGCATCTCTCGCCCGGGTGTCCGAAGTGAAGGGCAGTCAAAGAAAAGGGCAATTTCGGTTTAGACCTGTTCGGACCAAGAGGATCCAGGGCCCGCACCCCTGCTCAGACAGCAGGTAAGCATGCACCAACATGTGTTTACTCCCTCTGTCCCCACAGACCATCCACACCCCTATGATCCCCCTGTGATGTTCCCTTGTGTCCCCCCTTCTCGCACCCAGGTGTTGCCTGTTTTGCTTGATTCTTCTACCCTGCTCCCCCCCCTCCAGCCTACTTCTGCAGGAGTCTATCCGGATACATTCTGGTTTCACCATCACCGTCTTGTGGCCAATGCTGGATTTAACTTTTATGGACTTCATTGATTCACGGTGCGTCACCCTTTCTCATGGTGGCCCTGAATCATGCTGTTCCCATCTTCATCTTGTATCCAGGCTTGCAACAATATGTGTTACTACCGACTTCTGCAATTGTAATCGCTCTCCCCTCTTGCTTCTCCACTCTTTGTGACTATTTACTCTCTGTTCTCTCCTCCTCTCCCTTTCACCATTTTCCTATCTTCTCCCTTCCTCCCCTTACTTTCTTCTATGCGCTTGCTCTATTAGAATTGTCCCTGGACCTAGTATGATAGCAACCTCGTCTGTCTCCTCCCCCGTCCCTGTACTTGTTTCTCCCCCCAACCCCCAGCACTATCTGAAATGTCAACAGGCCTAATACGATAGTCGCTTGTTTTGTTCCTCCCCTCCCTTTCTGAACCCCTCTCCCTCACCTTTTGTTTTCTCTGGCTCTACAAAATATGTCGTCAGGACTAGTATACAGTAGTTGCCTGTCTGTTTCCATTTCCTTCCCACTCTCCTCATCCCTTCCTTATCTATGTCTAAGCTCTTGCACTATCTGAAATGTCGTCAGGCCGAGTACGATAGTTAATTTCACATCCTTACGGTTCATGGCCTGTAAGAATGTCATTGTATTTTCCCTTGGTCCCTCCCTTGACTTGAAGCGCTTTGAAACACATTGTGTATAGGCGCTGTATAAATAAACTATCATGTCATATAATTAATCTTTCATTATATATATATATAGTGAGATTCTTTCTTTCGTCAGGTACTGCTGTCATATGCTCCCATACACACATTCTTTGGGTTATTTTTCTAGTGTCATCTCGTAAGGTCTTAGAAGACCAAACTATAATGTTAGGCAGGGTTTACCAGCAACTTAAATACATGTTATACAATTTAAATCTTAAATGTGTCCATCACCTTGTTAATGTGACAGAGCATCATAACGTCACTCTTAGTGGAGAGGTGATGAGTGGTCATAATGTACAGTTCGTCTGCACATAATAAGGATTGCCTACAAAGTATAGTTACTGAAAAGTATACTCTTTAGTAGAAGTAAAACACTTAGGTGTTATACATATATTCATTTTTCAAATAAGTAAAATGGTCTATAAAAGCACATTTAAAACCAGTGGGGGAGTGAATATACACGTACAATTGTATCCACTTTGCAAAGGGTTTTAAGAGTGAAAAGCAATGCTTTTTATATAGAAATGCATATAAAATGGATGTAGGCAATAAAGGTCAATTCAGTAACTCAGGAAACCTCTTAGACTGTGATAGGAACAACTATGCAATGATGATTTACAAGTATATCTAGGGCTAAAGTGCTGAAAACCTCGACCACAGAAACGGGGCATTCCCAACAGTTGTGCTTGTTGGATGGCCTTTCCAGGGAGCCCATTAAGGACTGAAGATGGCCTACAGTGAACGATTCCTGGCCTAAAGTTGTGAAGCAGGCTTCAGAAACCTGCTGAAAGGGCCCATGATTTGAAGATGCAGTGGTCAAAGGAGACGTTAAGCTTTGCAGGTCGTGGCCTGAAAGCACCTGATCCAGTGAATGCACTCAAACGGTTCCAGTGACACAGATGCTACCAAGCACGCCCCACGAGATGACCCTCAGGACAATGACTACCAGGACTCGAGCAGCACATTACCCCCTCTCCCTCCCTATCCCCTCTCATCCTACCTCTCACACTCTTTATTTCTTACCCTCTCACTCAGACCCAGTCTCACTCATATTTCCTCTTGCTCATCATCAATGGCACCATCTATCCATGGCTTCCTCCCTTGCTCTATGGCCCTTCCCATTCTGCACCCCTTCTCCCATCCTCCTTTGAAACTTTGCACTCTCCTCCTTGCAACCAGGTGCCTATAAATGTAGCATGCAATAACATCAATAATCGCCCAAACTATTGGCATTGCCAATGCGTGTTTTAATTCTAGCCATATGGCTTCTTTTTTGGGCTCAGATTACGGGAAAGGAAAGCTGCACCCCTTTTGCATAGTAACATAAGTCATTTCTCACAAGGAGTCTGGGGCGTTTAGGAGTCAGACTACTGGGCCTGCTATTCCCCTTCCTCATTTGACCCATTGAAGCTCGCTTCTCTTGGAGGAAGTGGCGGCGGCGGCGGGACGATGCCCACAGGGGCTCAGCTCCCAACACAACACAGAGTGTCCGAACTGAGAAGACTCCCACAAACTAAAAATGGGTACACTGAGAAAGAAAATGCTGTGGCACAGCAGACCTGCTTTGTCAGTAGTAAGAATCTTATATATTGTTTTTTTGTAGATTCAATATACAAATAGTGGAAGGCAGGAGTACCTTAAGGGGGGGGGATTGCATCATGTATTCCTCTCTATTTATTCCACGTTTCATGAGGATGGGTGAGTGTTCTGAAATGCATTGGACCCAGCACATCTAAAATAGGGCTTGATCAGGAATGCTGTTTTCATGTCCACCTGTGCAAGTTAATACCCCCACACTTTGCTTTTATAAAATATGCCTTATCTGTAACAGGTTTTGCAGTTTGGATAAAAGTCGGTCCTATACAGTCAGGAGATAGTGGCCTTTTGCAAAGCTGCAACGTGGAGTTTAGTGCATACATTCCATACTATTGTATCGATACACAAACAAGAGCAGATTCTCAAGGGGGTACAATTAGAACTCAGAAGTCTATTTAATACTGAACCTATCTCTCGCCCGCCCCAACCGGGAGGGAATTCTGCTCGGTAATCTGTGTATAGAATCTGAATCTTAAACAGCCCGAAAAAATAAACATTGTACTTACTTGACAGTAATAGATTTTTGCAGCTTGTATCTCTATTAAGGCCACGAGCAACCCCCCCCCCCCCCGGCCCCGCCCCCGTTCCTCAACTAAGGGGTGAAGGAAACCACAGAAAACACAGCACATAGGGATGATGCAACACTTTTATTATAATGCATAGCAGGAAGCGGCTGGAGTAATATCTACTGCATTGCCTGGGGGGACCCACTCATAGGAGGGATTCTAAGATAACTGAGGGAGGAAGAATGCTGGAGAGCTGAAGTTCATTGTGGTGCCTATTTCAAGATGACCAAATGTCCACAGTCCAAAGTCCGAATCCTCTTCTTCATCACACAACCCTGGGGTCTATTCATCCTTAGAAGTACCATTTCAGTGACTCAGTGTCAGTCTCAGGGTAGTTTTAAGGGCCCCAGAGCACTTCTTCTATGTGTCTCGATCTTGCCAGATGATCCCAAGTGTTGTGCAGTCTCCTGGGATGTTGTAGCCTTTAGTCTTGCATCCTTACCCTTCTTGACATAGGGGGTCTCTAGATGCTTTACTGAGAAAAGACCTGTAGCATCCCTTCCTGCCCTATGAGTTTTTCTGGGTAGGATTCCCCATATCTAGGTACTTGTCAGGCTATATAATTAGGCACCCCAGCCAATATTCAAGAATGCAAACTTCTTTAGTTGGCGCTGGGGGATTTATATCTGCCACCAGTATCAGAGAGCCAGACCCCTCAGCAGCTTCTCCTCTGAAGGCCTGATTCGTGCCAGTCTTAGGGCCTAAGGTTTCTATCAGTGTGGCACACTTGTCTTAGTCACCTCCTGTTCCATATCTTACTCACTACACGGCCTACTTGCCTGTGCTACTACACACTCTGTCTCTCCATCTCTCTTCTTTCTGCAGCACAATTTCACTCTTGGACCCCATTCCAACACCCTCAAAGTCAGGAGACTTTTGCCTCCTTTTTTTAGTTAGGCTTTGACAGTAATTATTCTAATGAGAGCTCTGGTTGGTGGATCAGTTTCCCATTGCATGTGCTTATCTCTCATTTCAGTCCTCCTAATAGTTTTACTTCCTGACCCTCTGTATTACTTAACATCATGTGTTTTATCTGTTTGAATGATTGCATTTGGCTCTTGTCACAGTCTCTGTGCTCTGAAATATTAAAAGTCCTGTCCACCATTCAATGCCATGACAGACATACGGTACATCATCTGGGCAGGAAATGGCACCTGTCCATTTGCTTGCCCATTCACCGCCTGTGCGTGTTAAGCCTGTGTTCCTTCTGGTTGATTTTCTGTGTTGCCGTGTGTATTTAGTTGGGCTCTGTTCTCCGAGCCATGGCTCAGTTGTGCACCTGAGGTAGCTTGATGTCAAAACCCGCTCTGGCAGTGGATCTGCGGTTGGGGCCCAACTCTCCCTACCGGTTTCCTCATGGCTTCCAAAGCCACAGAAATGTTGTTATAGGGCTCATTTACTCTAGGTTCTCTACACTCAGGCTGCCTCCTGTTGTGTAAGGTGATAATAAACATGGCCCCCCCTGCTCATAAGGGACTTCTCTTTTTGGGGTACGTCCGTTTACGGCCTAGGTGTGGCAGCGCTCAAGGGTACTTTGGGGGAGCTCTAGGGATGGCCCATATACAACCTCTAGGAGGCACCTCACAGAGGTTTTGACTTCCCCCGATGCTCAGATTTCCCCAGTCCGATTAAATGGGTGCCCTAAGGTAACTTCATCACAATGTATATACAATATTAAATAGAATGTGTAAACATCATTTGTACTTCAAGATATTGAAACCCAACATTTATCATATGTATTTATGTATTGTTTATTTATATAGTGCTTATACACAGGTTAAAGTGCCTCAAAGCACTTCAAGACGGGAAGGTAACAAGGGAATACAGTAATCATGCGTAGGCCTTGAAGATTCCAAATGATCTAAACAGAAAACTAGCATACTAAGCCTGACGACATTTTTACTAGTGCAAGTGCATGAAGTGGTACAGGTTGAGAAAAAGCTCGGGAGGGGGGACAGAAAATGGTCAGGGGGACAGGACATACGAACTGACTGGTCCTAGTACATTTATGTCATGCCTACCTATAGACGGATGTGCAGAGAAAGGGGGAAAGGGGATCTGGGGGAAAGAGCTGGTCCAGCAGGGCCCTGGGTTAAGTGCAGAGAGGTTGCCCCGCTCAAGGAGCGTACGCTGAAAGGGAGGCTGTTCCGGAGGGAAGCACCTGCAGAGGATAAAGATCTACCCCCAAATCTCTATTTGTGAAAACAGCTCACCCGCAGAGAGTTGGAGGAGGATGAGCAGAGGACTCTAGAAGGAGAGTATTTAGGAAGAGAGCGTTGTAGATAGTGTGGGCCCTGGCCCCAGAAAGCCTTGTGGATTATGCAGAGGGTTTTGAACTTGATTCTTGCAGCCACGGGGAGCCAGTGGAGGGATTTCAGCACCGGAGAGATGCGGTCCCAGTGCTTGAGGCCAAGGATAAGCCTTGCAGTTCTGTTCTGGATGAGTTGTAGAGGATGGAGAGTAGAGGTAGGAAGGTTGACAAAGAGGCTGTTGCAATAGTCCAGTCAAGAGAGAACCAGGGCTCTCGAGGTGATGAGCCCCTGGGCAAAAGTGAGAAAAGGTAGAATACCTCTGAGGAGGTGCAGTTGGTAGTTGGACTTTTTGGAGATGTCTGAGATGTGAGAAGAGAAGGAGAGAGTGGAGTCAAAGATGTATATTTTTGTATATCCAAAAAATATCTCTCTGGGGGAATTTACTGGAAGCAAACATGTGAGTAATCTGTACACCTAGTACAGGGGGGCTATCACTGGAATGCCCTGTCAATGTAGTTGTAATACTCCAGACTAACCACAGGATGGTGGACATTGAATAGCATTTGACCCTAAAAATAGATCAAATCTGCAAAACGTCTATTACTGGTAAGTAATATTTGTTTTATACTTCATGGCAGATTTCTAATTTATTAATTAATGTAATTCATTAACCATGGAAATATGAAGTTTTAAATTGGCTCTAAAGGGATTTAAACCTGTCCTGTGGGCTGAACCCAGCTGTCCAGGGTGTGAACTTAATTCGCTGAGCTACCTTGACAGGAATTGAAGAAAAATATATAATTGTACAAATGATCGAATCAAGACATATTCACAATTCCCTGGGCAGACGATGCATTCTGTACAACTATACCTACTATGTAACAGTTCAATGGGTTTTTTTGGGGGGGGTCTCATTTATGTATCTATGAATTTATTATTATTTTTAGCATGCAATTCTAGCTGGTTCGGAGCAGAGTGCTGTACAAGGTAGAGTTAACTACTACAATTTTAAAAAATACAGTTTTACAAACATACAGGAGAATGAACAGCTGAGCTATGTTTGATTGGAGCATGTTTTCTTCTCTTTGGACAGTCATAATGTGTAGAATGCAGGCTCTACCCACCAGCAGATGTCAGCATTCTGGCTTGTCAACTGAGGATGTAGTGGGATGAGACGTGGATTCTGTCCCATAGAATGCCATTTGAATGTCAATGTTTAAATATGTTTTCATGTGAAGATGTACCTTCTAATACCAGATATTCTTTCTTTTTATATTTACATGCATGTTTCCAGGAGGCCATACCTCCCAGTAAGTAACAACAATGCCTGCAGCCTTAATGTATGCTTTAGAAAAACGAAAATAAAAATAAAAATGTGCAATGCTATTTGTAAACCCCATGTATCACATTTTGTTCTGAAATGGTGTTCAGTTCAGGATAATTGGTAAGTGTTTTATTTTTTTATATCTGCAAACCTGAATGGATATTTGTGACATTGCATCAACACATGTACTTTATTTATTTCATTATTATTAAAGATGCATACGTTGGCAAAACTGCAGTGCAGAGTTTGTATTAGGGCATGTGGCATCAGAAAGCAGTGACTGGAGTTTATCTACACAAGGACTGATGACATACATTTTATTTAAAAAAATAAAAAACATATTTGGCCCATATATCTGAACATTGTCAGCTTCAATTTTCGAGAGTTTTAGAATGCACCTCGGTTTGATCATGAATTGCTGCACTGGGAAGAAATGTGCAAATGAGGTAGGCCAATTTCCAGTTATTCGCATTTTTAGACTTGTGTATATATCATGCATGAACAGAATGAATGTGCATGTTGTATACGAACTGTACACGTACGTGTAGAAGATGTTAATTTCGTACTTGGTTGCTACTAGACGTATGAAAACTCAAACCAAAGTCAGGACACATTTTGATGTTACTTTACATATGTATATAAGAAGTATAGTAGATGTAAATTGCTTACATATACGAAATGCACAGCCCCTATGCGCCTCTTACACATATTGAACACTCACATCAAAGTTAGACCTCGCTTGAATGTGAGTGCTCATACTTATAGGAAGCATATAAGATAGTAGCAGAATAAAGGTGCATCTAACTAACTGTACACGTCTGTGTAGGAGATGTGCATATCCTTTTAATATACATATTAAAACGTACATCAAAGTCAGGACTTAGTTTGATGTTTTCAGGAGATGTAAGTTGCATACCAGGACAAGAACAGTGCCCTGCCCTTGCCAAGAGGGGATGGAAACCACTCTCAGCTGTGGGTGGGAGGTCACCAGGGAGAAATCCAGAGCCAGTCCTACCCCTGAGGAGGACGGTGGTAATTGAGAGGGTCCTAATTCCAGTCCCCCATCCAATTGCCAGTTTGTTTCAATTTAGTTCTGAATTGCATCACATAATGCCTCAAAATACCAGTCGAATGTTTTTCTCTAATTACAGTATATCAAGATAACAGCAGAAAGAAGAGCAACCTAGAAAAGGTATCATAGCGCCCACGTATTGTTCTATAGCAGTAATCTCAACCGAGGGGAGAGACGTTGTGCCTGCATTTGCAGCTATGCGCTCCATGACCAGAGTCGCAGAGGAACCAGAGAGCAGAGGAAGCACTCCTGATAGGTAGAGAATTCTTCTGCGTGTCACAGGGCAGCCCTAGGACACAAAGAGAGGCACTCCTAACAGGGCCACTAAAGCACCAGAGAGCAAGAAAAGCATATGTCCCAATTGGGATGGTACTTACTTCAAAAGGAGAATGGCATCTAACTCGAACACGAACTGGAACAATGTAGAGCACAGGTAGTCCTTTCTGCCCTGTGTCGGTCCTGCACAGAGAAAAGGGACAGGGATTAGGCCCGTAATTGGAGCCGCTTAGGTCGATAACACCTCACGAGTGGAAGAAACAGAATCTAATTTGTTAGGGATAGGAAACCAACCAGGAAACAGGGGGCAAGTTAAAAGGAAGTCGAAGGGTGTGGGTTGTTCGGGTGAGGTCAGAGGAGGTAGGGGTGGCAGACAAAGGGAGCAGCAGGAAAAGGACAGTAGAGTGGATGGTGGAGGTGATTTCTGAAGCATTTGAGTGTTAGGGAGTACAATTAGTACTGCAGTGTGAGTGTAATGAATGTGGTTGGGGTATTGGTTTGTGGTGTGATTGTGAAGTGTTGAAGTGAATGACAGGTGGATAAGTATTTGAAGGGCAGAGTAGCAGCTGGAAGATTGAGTAGTAATTGAAGGGTACATTTGTGGATGGAGGGTGGAGTAGTGGTTGGAGGGCAGAGTAGGTGTTGGAGAGTAAAGTAGTGGTTGGGGGCGGATTAGTGATTTGGAGGGCAGAGTGGTGTTCGAAGGGCAGAGTAGTGGTTTGGAGGGTGGAGCCGTAGTTGAAGGGCAGAGAAGATGCAGATGGATGGAGTAGTAGTGTGGAGGAGGGCATGCTAATGTAGTAACATCAGACGGTGGTGGCGAGACTTAGGCAGAGTGTTAGGGACCGGAGGGGCAGAGGAGGGCTAGCAGAAAGCAAAGGAAGGAGAATTGAAGAGTCAGGAGACGAGAGTAGGAGTAAGAGATGGGCCTCATTACAACTCAGGCATTAAGGGTTAACGCCGTCGTTAACCCTTAACGCCTGATTCCAATTTTAACGGCTGCTTTTAGCAGCCGTTAAAATCCATGGCGCTAAACCGCCTTGGTGCTAATTTACGGCACCGTAATTTACGGTGCCGTAATTAGCGCCTTCCCCACTCCCATTATGCCCTATGGGGCAAAAATGGGAATGGGGAAGGGTAAATGGGAAATGGGGATTTACCGCCCCACTCACCTTGGAATGGGGCGGTAAATCCGCCATCCACCATGGTGTAAACGTAGTTTACACCATGGTGGTAAAGTTGGTGTACTTACCGCCTGGGTCTTATTAACCCCAATTGAGAGGGAGAGTAGGAAGCGGGTGTGAAAGAAAGACGCCTGAGTCAGGAAGAGCATCTGGAAGGAGTGGTCCCATTTCCCTTTAGAAAGATAACCCATTGATAGAGTAGGGAAAGTAAAGAAGTCCCAGACCGAGTTAGACCGATTAGGCTGCATACCTTTTAAGTTAATGCTGCAGCTCATTTTGTTTTTCACCATAGTGAGGGATAAAAAATCGATATCTAGTAACCAGTGGTTAAGGACTTAGGGTTAGAGAGGAGGTGCGTTTGAACGAGAAAGATGGACAGCTCTAGAGCCCGGAGTATCTTCTTTAAAAACGGTTGAACCTTCTCTAAGACTTGGAGCATTTTCTTGTGCTATCGGTGACAGTACACACACAAACTGTACAACTCTGATATACCTCATATATGTTTAAAAGCTCATATCAAAGTCAAAACTCATTTCATTAATCTGAGTTGTAATACCTATCGGAGGTGTATATGTCATGTGCATTTCATGACTTTACATGCCAGATATGTACACACCAAACACTCAGACACCTCACACCACGCACCCTTAAGGCATGCACTCGTATGACACACAGAATTATGACACATGCATTTATGATGGAACTGGGTTGTTTGACCGTGGCAAAATTGTTTGCGGCGGAATTGCCCGTAGTCAATTTTGCAGTGAATACAATTTTACCGCGGCAAAACTCACCCAATCTATGTCCCCACAATACATCCCTCCACCCCCTACTTACCTTTTGTCATCTGCTGCCTCTCCTGATTCTTCCGTGATAGTTACGTCCCCCCAAAGCCGGTCGGATCCCATGCCGGAGGGTCCCCTTTTTCTTTTTCATCCCCCGCCTCCAATCCTCAGGAAGGGGAGACACCCCACAACCCCTGCTACCCATGTTCAGCATTTTTAACCCAACTTCATCAAATCAAATCGATCGAATGGTACTGGCCGAGTTCAGTCAAATGTACCAATTCGATCGTTTTGATCTGATCAAATTGAGTAATACCTTTATGATACACACACTAACACACACTTCAAGTATTAGGCAGGTTATATCAATACCATAGTTGACATGAATGTTAAGTTTTAATTTGTATTGGTATGGAGCAAGTTTGTATACTTTGTGTTTCATGGTTTAATTTATAGTGGTAACAAAGTGAGTGTTTGCACCTTATAGTTATTATCACTCTTTGTAGACTTTACTTTTTGTTAGATTGACCTTAGCTCTTACAACATTTTTGTTATGTCTAATATGTAAAGTGTACATACATATAATCACTCTCAGTCTCGTTCCAAGTTTGCTGTTATCCATACTGGAATACTGTATTACCGTTACCGGCACTCAGTCCGGTGGAATGTCCAATGGATTCCTAGTGCAAGGTGACAGTGTAACTCCCCATTGCATGTAGTCCGAGTTTGCCAGTACTACAAATGCTGGTATTACTGGCACCTGTAATACCTCTGATGTTTGCCAGCATGTTGCAGGATTGACCTCCAGCTCTTAGCTGGAGGTAATTCCTGGCACCTCACTGGCAAACCTGTAGTGGGCCGGTGCAGAATCATGTCGGTATATGGTTATACCGGCACGTTAATTCCACACCGGGCAACTCGTAATGAGGGCTAAGTCTCTTACCTTCTATTGGTTTCCTGATTTTTAGACCTGACCTTTTGCATTAGTTACACAAAGTAATGACATCTGGCATTTTCAAATATAAAACACACTCTGGGTCTGTGTTTTGATATAGTTTTATTGACAAACTATGCCATCTATAGACTTGCAGATGTTAAGTAAACAATTTGCAAAACTTTTTTGAACCACTCCTCTTTCTATTCTCAAGGCCTGTTACTTTGATGACACAGTTTCTGTCTTGAAATTCATGTTTCTACTACTTAATGAAAATATATATGGAAAAGAAAAGCACATGAAATTACGTCTGCAAAGAATTCCATTGAAGAACACCTTTTCGGTGGTTACTTAAATGCATATTTAGATTGAAATGACTGGATGAATGACTGCACAGCTTACCTAGCTATTTTGCGTGTTTTAATTAAGCAATAATACCCACAGTGGCAGGCTTGATCAGCCGGCAATGGCCCAGGACCCACATTACAAGCCTGAGCATGTCATAAAAATGTAGCCCATCTTTAATTTCTAAGATGTGGGAGGTGGGGCCTGATGAGAAACCAAGATCCGAGGCCGAAGCAGCAGGTTAATAAGTGTGAGGATTCAGGGAAGGAGGGAGTGCAGAAGGTGGGACAGGTTGGGGAATGGTCTGGGAAAATGCTCCTGGGCTCCGGGTCATGGCAAGCATGGCAGATTCAAGTGCAAATGCACCAGCTGCAGGCTAATGGACCACCTGAGCAGTTTCGGATTTTCATCCTTCATCTGCATAAGCCACTTCAGGGGCTTATGATCTGTTTGGACCTTGAAGGTAGACCCTGTAAGGTAGGGCCTAAAACACCTAAGGCTCCAAACTATGCTAAAACATTCCTTTTCAACAGTAGCCCACCTAAGTTCTCTACCCTTGAGTTGTCTACTGATGAATATGATAGGATGTTCCCTCTCTTTGTCATCTAACTGGGAAAAGACAGCTCCAAATCCGGTGTCGCAGGCATCCGTCTGGACGATAAAGGGTCGGCTGTAGTCAGGCGCACACAACACAGGTGCCCTACACAGCCATTCTTTCAAGCCATCAAAGGCCCTCTGATAGTCTTCAGTTCAATTAACCTTCCTAGGTTGTTTGGGTGAAGTCAGAGCTGTCAGTGGTGCAGCTATGGTTCCATAGTCTGCCATGAAATTGCGATAGTACCCAGCGAGGCCCAAAAAGGCTCTCACCTGGGTTTGAGCAGTGGGAGTCTCCCAGTCATGTACATCCTGTACTTTACTGGGGAGAGTTTGGATTTTACCCCCTCCTACCTCATGATCAAGATACGTGACTTTCCCCTGAGCTATCTGGCACTTGGTGGCCTTGATAGTGAGGTCAGCCCTTTTCAAGGCCTGCAACACCTTATCCAGATGTGTCAAATGCTATTCCCAGGTGGAACTGTAGACGGCAATGTCGTCTAAGTAGGCCACACAAAAGGCCTCCAGCCCACTGAGTGCATGATTGACCAATCTCTGGAAGGTGGCAGGGGCATTCTTCAACCAAAAAGGCATGACTCTAAACTGGTAGAGTCCCTCAGGTGTTGAGAACGCCGTCTTTTCCTTGGCATGGTCTGTCAGAGCTATTTGCCAATAGCCTGAGGTAAGATCAAAGGTGCTCACAAATTTGGCAGCACCTATGGTGTCCACGAGCTCATCAGCACTGGGCAATGGGTGTGCGTCAGCTTTGGTGACGGCATTGACTCCTCGGTAGTCCACCCAGAACCTCCAATCCTTGGTACCTGCCTGGGTACTTGCCTTGGGGACAAGAACCACGGGACTGGACCAGGGACTGGTTAAGGGTTCAATAACACCCAGATCCAACATCTTGGTGACCTCAGCCTGGATGTGGTTCTTAACTGTATCCGACATACAGTAGCACCTGCTTTTGACAGGCACACTGTCACCAGTGTCAATTTCGTGCCTATACCAAGGTGTAAGGCCTGGTGTCAGTGAAAACAGAGAGGCATACTGCCGGAGCAAAGCCCTGCAGGCCCTCTGCTGCTCTGTCGTCAGATCTGGAGAGAGATGTACTCCCTCCACTGAGCCATCCTGACGGTTGCTATGCAGCAAATCAGGAAGGGGCTCACTCTCATCCTCTTCTTGCTCTGAAGCTAGCAAGAGACATGAGACTTCTGCTCACCTGTGGAAAGGCTTGAGCCTGTTAACATGGAACGCCTGAGGGGCTACCCCTGGGATTCCCATGTCAACCAGATAATTGACTTTGCTCATCTTGGAGATTATCCTGAAGGGTCCAGTCCACTTATCTGCCAGAGCTCTAGGCTTGGTAGGCTCCATAACAAGGATTTCCTGTCCCGGAGTCCAATCCACTTGCGAGGCTTTAAGGTCATGCCAATACTTATTTAATTCCTGGCTGGCCTTGAGATTTGCTGTTGCCTGACCCATCATCTGTGTCATCCTCCGTCTGAGGCCTAACACATAATCCCCCACTTGCTTGGCGGGACCTGGAGGGGTGGCCTCCAAACCTTCTCTGATCAAGGCAAGGGGCCACCTTACGGGATGTCCAAAGAGTAACTCAAAGGGCCTAAACCAACACCCTCTTGAGGTACCTCTCTGTAAGCAAACAGCAGGCATGGCAGGAGGAGATCCCATTTCCTCCTTAGGGTCTCTTCCAAAGCACCTAGCATGCCCTTGAGAGTTTTTTAAATCTCTCAACCAGACCATTGGTCTGGGGATGGTAAGAGGTGGAGAACTTGTAGGTTACCCTACACTCTTTCCACATGGTTTTCATGTAACTAGACATGAAGTTGGATCCTCTGTCAGAGACAACCTCCTTGGGGAATCCAACATGGGTGAAAATGCCCAGGAGAGCCCTGGCAACCACCTTGGCAGTAACAGTCCAAAGGGGTATAGCCTCAGGGTACATGGTGGCATGATCAACCAAGACCAGGATGAACCGATGTCCACCTGAAGTGGGAGGGTCCAGGGGACCGACAATGTCGATGCCCACCCTCTCAAACGGTGTGCCTACCACTGGCAATGGTTGCAGTGGGGCAATGACACTGCCTCCAGTCTTGCCAGATAACTGACAAGTTGGGCAAGTGCTGCAGTGGGACTCCAGTTCTACTCCCATCCGAGGCCAGTAGAAATGGGCAGAGAGCCTCTGCTTAGTCTTCTTGGTCCCAAGATGACCAGCTAAGGGCACCTCATGCGCCAACTGCAGCAGGAAGGGCCTGTAAACCTGGGGTACCATCAACCTCTTGAGGGCACCAGGTTCAGGCTTAGTGGGCTCACTAACAAGGAGATCACCCTCCCAATAGATTCAGAATGTCCTAGGCACTTCTCCTTGTGCCTGGGACAGGGCCTGTTTCCTCAGACCCTTGAGAGAGTGGCACTCTCTCTGTCCCTTACAAAAGTCCGCCCGGGAGGGTCCCCCTTCAGCCAACAAGCATTGAAGGTCAGGATGATCCTCCGGGTTGAGAACCTCTCCCACAGGAGAGTCTTCTGTCTATTCTCCCTCAGGAGTTGAGTTTGGGTTTTCCACTGGACCCAGCCCATCCGGAGCATGGATCCCAATGGGTGCTGTAGGAACAGCAGGAAGAGAAGGAGCCCCCTGCACAGAGGTGGCCTTCTTGTTCTTCCTTCTTCTTGCCTTAGGCCTCGCTTTTGGCTCAGGTACCTGACTCACAGCCAGACCCGGTGTCACCTGTGACCTAGTGACTGCAGCAGCAGTCATGGGGAGACCATCCAAGATCAACCCCAACTCTACTAAATCATAACCTAACAGAATGTTAGCAGGGACATTGTCCTGAACCAGGACCGGAGGCTTTGCTGTCTTGTCTCCAATCATGAGTGTGACTAAGGCTACAGGCGATAATTTGGGAGGCCCACCAGATAACCTGGTGGTTCTCAGAGGAACACCTACATAGTCCTCTGGCTTGAGCAGGGTCCTGTCCACCACTGTCATGCTTGCCCCAGTGTCTCTCAAACCAGTAGAAGAGGACACTTCTCAAAAACCTACGGGTGTTCTTTGGGATAGTCACCAGTACTTCTGCGTACTGGTCCCAGGCCCCAAGGGACACTAAGGAAATCTCTACAGAAGCACCAAATGTGATCCCTGTAGAGGAAGGGAAGACAGTGGCCTCCACCTCAGATATGGGGTAAGGGTAGCTCAGGCTGACAGCCTGTACTCCAAGTGCCTTACCTTTACACTTGGAGTCACCCCTTCAGTGATCCAGAGCCCCACAATCCCAACAAGTGCCGGGAGTGCGGGTGCGGTACTGGAACCACTGGGAGCCTGCTTTGCAGCAGGTGGACCACTACTCTTATTTCCACCCACAGATGACTTATCCCCACTAGATTTTTGGGTCTTAGGAGAGGAAGGTTTTGGTTTACTCGACTGTGACTGCTTTTGGGACTCCTCAGCTTTCTGAGAGGTCCACTTTTCTTTGTCCTTGTCCTTCCCACTGGAGTCCTTAGGGGACACCCGGTGGGAGCCCACTTGTCAACTAGCCTGACCAGCTTAAAGGGATCTAAAATGTTCTGGTCAGCAACATACTGGTGCAGCTCTGGTGAACAGGCTTCAGAAAAATGCTCAAAAAACAAAAGGTGAGACAATTCAACAAACATTTTCACTTTGTAACCATCAATCCACCCCATCATGTCCATGTGCACAGCACTCACCCAGTCAACCCAGGACACATTCTCTCTTTTCTTAAAATCCCTGAACCTTTTAAGGTATTAGGTAGGTGTCTTGCCAAACTTGGCAATCAAAGCAGACTTTGTGCACTCATACTGACCCCTTTCTTCCACACTCAGTTTCATAATACAGTAACATCCAGTCTGAGGCACTCTGCTTAACAAACACTTAGCCTCTTATCAACATCATGAATTGCACAAGCCATTTCAAACGCTTCAATCCACTGGAGAATATCTGAACCCTCCACAAACACACCAACCAAATCTTTCATAAGCTTGGTGGCTGGAGACCTGACACTCTCACTGGGTTTAGCTGAAGTCTCCACTCTAGCTTTCTCTAGCTGGATTCTCTGACATTCAGTGTCCTTGTCTTTGAGTTCAAGATCCCTTTTCTTGAGTTCCACTTGCTGTGCCAACTCCTCGTTCTTAAGCGCTCAGCATCTATTTCCAACTTGCAGTATTCAAAGGCCAATTTCATCCTTAATAACTCAAGCTCCAAGGAATTGCTGGGGTTTGGAACAGAGGCAGCAGGAATGGTGGCATTCCCAGAAACAGATTCAGCAAAAAACCCAGGGGCAGAGTCCTCATTGGTTGCATCCCCCCCCTTCAAGAGTTGGTCCACCAGGGCAGCTATCAGCTCAGCCCTAGACTTATCCACAAAGTCTAACTCCCTGGCTTCACAAGCGCTCTGGAGAGCCTCTAAGCTCATCCGAGTCAATTTGCCATTTGCAGTAGATTCCATTGCTTGTAATGCAGTTATCTTGTACACAACTAAACCTCAATTTAATAAAGTGCAGATATTTTGTAAGTGGCACGGTTATACACTGATTCTTAAAACCATAAGCGTCCCACAGCTGCCACCAGTGTAAAGGACCAGAGGGGGTGTCTGTACTTCTGCTCTCTATATGGTAGAGGAGAGGCACAGAGGACCCCAGCCAAGATTCTCTATTATTGGTACCTGGTCGAGCAATCAAGGTCTAGCTTCTCAGGAGATGATGCAGGCTGGTTCTTAAGTACAGTGTAGTCCTCAAGCCCCCACAAAGGAATGTCCACACACTGTATTAGTTAAAACACAGTCTTTATATAATTAATATTCAAGGTTATGTACACTATCACAATAACTCATTTTGTGCTCAGAAAGTCAACAATGGTAAATATATACAGTCCTAAGTGGTACCACAATTATTAGCAGATCTCATTAAAGTGCATCAACTATACTCTGGTCAAATGTCACACAGATCACTCAATAAAGGAAACCAACAATAGAAATAGGAGGAAAGCAGTTGGTTAGAACAATTGGCAGAATACTGGCCTCTACCATTAAACACAGTTCTGTGTGGAGATCCCCCGCACTGGGCAACCTGTAAATCAAAGATGTATCACAAGCCCAGTCCATATATTGTTCTATGAGTCCTATTTCCTTCTACAATAGTTCTACAGCCCCAATGTACCTGGAATGTAGCGTTCATCACCGGGAAATCTACGGCCCTTCTTGAGTACCCTCCTTTTAAGGCAGGAGTCACGGGTCATCAAATGACCGACGGAGAACAGGGTGAACTACGGCGGTAAAGTGGCAGCTTCTTTCCTAGCGGTGCTCGTCGACGACGGAGCATTGGTGTCCTGCAAGGAAGAGGCGTGCGGGTCACCTTAGTGACGATAGTTCTGGACCGCAAAGAGATGATGAAGAACTGTGGCCCAGCAAGGGCGTCCAGTCGTCGGTGTCTCTGTGGTCTTTTGGTGGTGGGAAACCCACCGGCAGATGCTCCTCAGCGCGTCGATGCTCGGGCCTTCTCCAGCGGGATAAAGTGGGCGGTGATGCAGATGAAAGTGTCCTTGGATCAAATGAATTTCTTAAGCAAACAGGAGCACGGCGGCTCCAGTCGACAGTGGCGGACAACAGTCCGAGCGCTTCTCTTTGGGATTCCGCGGCAGTCCTCGTCTCCGGTCGTTGGCCTGTCATAGGTCTGTCTACCAGGGAGCTTTGGCAAAGATCAGCTGGTGCACGATGGTCCCTCGTAGCTCGGGAAGAGGGCGCCTTACCAGTTCCTCTCTGGGTCAGTCCTTGGAGACATAGCAGCTTTCAGATCGACGAAGTAGAGCAGCAGCAACACTTCTCTTCCAGCAGGGCTTCAAGGTTAAGCTTCAGTTTTACTCTGGTTACTCTTTGTAGTGGACTTCAGCTTCTGAACACAAATTCTAACAGTGAGAGGCCCCAGATATACTAGCTGATCTCCCATTCATTCTGCTGGGTCACACTCAGGTCACCAATCGGTCAGAAGGACATTCATGCAGGCAGGCAGCCAATCAGGTGCATAGTGCATTCAGGCCATTCACTTCTCTCCAGACACTCACAACAAGTTATGTGTATTGGGACAAGTACCCAGCCATTCAACTCTCCACACTGCATTCATACCACTTTCAGGCAGGGCTGTCTCAGTCATTGTGTCAAACACCAGATACTAGACATCCACAACACAGAATGCGTATTTGTCACACACTCCATTCACCCAGGTCCCATCCGCAGGGTGTACCCACAACATACAGTCACTGGGAAGGCTCCAGCGAGTCTGGCCTGGACTGCACAACAACACCATATATGGAACTTCCAACCAACAGCCGGTCACGGGGAAGGGACAGAGTCAGAGCTTACCAGGACTTTGGGAAAACAAGGTCACAGGCAAAGCCAGAGGCCACAGGGGCCATCTTGTTTCCTATCAGGAATCAAATGATTCCAATGGCAGGGCCTGGGTATCCCAAAATGGTTGATACTCAGAGCGTCTGTCAAATTCAGCATGGAGCTGCCACCAGCCCATACCCTGCTCTGTGGGCCACACATAGGTGCCCAAAAACATACACTAGGGCCACAGGGTTGTACCCCCACCCATGGGTACCATAAGGGGATCCCATGGGTCTGTTCACCAAACCAAAAGAGAGAGCTGCACCGCCAGGATTCCTACATGAACTCCTGCACTGAAAACACGAAAGAACACACGATAAAAACAGTAAAGGACAAGGATATGGAGGCCCTGTCCCTCCGATGCATTTACAGCATCACAGTGCCCTTCTCATAATATAGCATAATTCTGCAAAAGGTGAGGCCTGTAGTACATGTGTTCTTTGTCCTTCACCTCCTCATAAAGGTTATCCATACTCTCAAGAATTGTTGATAGCTTCCATTTTCCAATGTGCAAATCTTTTCCATGGCCACCTTTCCCCAACTTTTAACCCACCATAATGCCACAATAAGACCCACTAATGATTTACATTGTGCAATACCCAGTCTCGCTGCAGTTAAGAGGTGAGTAATCAATACTGCTGTGGCCGCACTTGCTGCATAACTGCCCTCTGCTACCTCCCCAACACCACAATCATCGGATCCATAGGTAGGGTAACCCCTGTGATATCCCCAATATGACCCAAGATCTGCTTCCAGTATAGTTGTGCCTGTTGGCAGGACCACCACATATGGCTTAAATTACCCATCTCCTCACATTCTTTCCAACTGTTACGCTCACCTGGTCTCTGCGGAGGCGTTGAGGCACGGTCGCAGCCCTCCCAGTGATGAAACTCCTCTTGTCTGTTCCTCCCTCTGCATCTGTGTGGGGAACTGCAGTGATGAGCAGTGCAGTTCCTGTGTGAATATAAGGGGGGTCATATGAGTATGCAGCCTGTGGTCCCTGACCCCTTCTCCAGACCTCTTCTCCCTGGATGTGGCTTCCTTGGGGTTGCACTACTCTTGAGGCTCACCTGCTGAATGATGATGATGAGCTCTCCATCCTGCTGCTTCTGGCAGGGGCGCTTGTTGAAGGGAACCGAGTTCCTTCACTGGTCCCTTGTTGTGGAAGTCCAGGCCAGCTGCGACTAGTCCATTTCTCTTGTAGGTAAGTGTTTCCCTTGTTTCCACTTGCCCGCTTGTCTTCTGACTGTTGTAATTGTATTTGTAAAGTTTGTTCTCTGTCCTTTGTATTTAATGTCTCTTTTCTCTGCTCTCTCCCCTTGCAGGTGGTGTAGCGGTGCCGGCGGCAGCTGCGGTAAAAGAAGCAGAGCCAACGGTACGGAGAAGCAGGGCTGAGCTGGTCCGACAGCTGGTAAGTAGCCTTTAATGGTACCTTAGGGTGCGCGTTGGGGTTTTAAATGCGGTGCAACCCTGGGTTGGGTGTTTTCAGGAGTTCTAACCTTGTCTTCTTTTCTCGTTTCTGGACTTCAGCTTCGTGGGACAGAGAGCGCAGGTGCTGCGGCGTCTATTCGGGATCTGCCAAGAAGATGGAGCGTTGCCGTGAGATGCGAGCCAGGGTCCAGGTAAGGATGCTGTTGTTGCAGGATCACGAGGTAAGTAGCTGGCCCAGGCAGCGGTGAGCGTCACGTTGCACAGAGGTGCAAAGTAACGCGAAGCGTTTGCTTGAGGGATCGGTGGGTTTATATAGTCTTGTTCCTGGCCATGCCCAGTAGCTTTCGTCTACCTGCTGCCACGCCCTGCCACACCCGATGAGTCAGCACCTGAAGACCAGGCCTAGGGAGCCACGCCCGATGAGTCAGCACATGGGGATGTGCTCTGGAATAAAGGCTTTCAGCACCTGGAAAGGTCTTGTAAAATAAAAGCACTCCAGCACTAAAGTAAAATAAAAGCACTCCTGCACTGAAATAAAGTGTTCCTGCTCACATCTCTACATGAGCCTGGCGCCAAAGGTGCCAGGACTGAGTCCAGCCAGGGCCTCTGTGTATATGAGTCCCAAAGGGACATAAGTGAGTCAAGTGACCCATTGCCCCCATCACTAGATGGTGTGGTTTTTTTATGTTTTGGGGCCCGTGGTCATGACACCAACCTAGAGAAGAGGAGTGGCCAGTTATTCTATTTATACGTTGAGGCGTTAAGTACCACCAAAAACAAGTTTTGTATGGCAATTCCTTAATAGAGATACATCTGGATGACCCATACACCCTCGCCCACTCCTCCTCCAAGATAGTGACCCCTAATTCTCTCTCCCATCTCTCCATATATGGCAGCCTTTCCCCGAGTGGGCCCGATCCAGTAATTGATACATTCTTGAGACACCTTTGTATTCACCCCCTTCTTGCATAGAGAGTTCTAGACCCCTGGTACTCTGATTCCAGCAACCTTCACTCCCCTGTTGGTTATTCATAGTGTATCGAAAGCACTCCTTTTCCCTTATATTAAAGGGGGCCTTACATTGCATGAAGGAGAGCAGTACACCATGTCTATATAAATCTCTCAATTTAAACGTTGTACCTCCCCTCCTACACTCCCTAGAAGCTCTCATCCCTCCTGTGCCCAAACTCTGAGTTGTGGCAGACAGCAGATAACAGACCCAAACCCTTCATTCATAACGCCCTTTTCCAATATCATAGTGAGCACCTTGTTGTGTCTAACAATGCACTTCCCGCCTATCCTTCACCATCATCCAAAAACAAAAGCATTGCCAGTGGGTTGGACGTCAGCCCTTGCTCCACCTCACACCATCTCTTCCATTCCGGTTTGCACCAGGCATTCTAACATTGGAATCATTGGTGATGCTATCAAATATATGTTGACGTCAATAATACCCAGCCTACCCACCCATCCAGGGGCAACATGTGAGAACCTTTTGAGATATCCTTAGTCTTTTCCTGTTCCATAAGTATGTGTACCTTTCTTTCTGCAGTTTTTGAATCATTACCACCAGAATCCTAAGTGGCACGGCCTGAAGCACAGATAATAGTCTAGGGAGGAGTGTCATTTTAATTGCAGCAATTTGTTCAAACCACGACAACTCCTGCATATCCCGCCCTTTAAGGTACTCCATTAATTTGTTCAACTAGGGTGGGATATTTGCTTTGTAGAGGCCCTTATAATCAGGTGTAAGCTTGACTCCAAAATAGTCAACCACCTCCCATGCGCATATCAAAGGATACTCCCTACCCGACTCCGTCACCCACTTTGAGTCCTCCAAGTCATTGAGAGCCTTCGACTTCAGGCAGTTCATCATAAACCCAGAGACTTCTCCAAACAACTGTAGAATGTCCATAACCCTCGGAAGAGATTGAATCATATTGTGAAGAAACAACAATACATTGTCTGCGTAGAACACAATTTTATGAGCCTCCCCTTACATTGTTCCCCTTCAACTAATGGATCTTGCCTTACCACACATGAAAGTGGCTCCATCGTCATTGCGAGACGATAGAGTACTATTTAGATTGATTCTCATGCTCAGTATTTGCAAGTTCGCCAGCACACCTAGAATTATTTTTGGCCCAAATTCAAACTCCTCCAACACATGTCTCAAGCACCCCCAATCCATGCTGTCAAATGCTCACCTTGCATCCAATACCACCACCGGCATTCTCTTGTGCTATGGTCATGTGTACTACGCCCCACAATAAAGCCTGATTGGTCTGGGTGGATGATCTTCAGAAGTACTGGCATCAGTCGGGTTGCTAATATTTTAGCATACATTTTGGCATCTCCATTAAGGAGCGAGATAGGGCGATAGCAAGCACAGTCTGCCGGGTCCTTGCCTGGTTTGAGTATCAAAGTCGTGGTGGATATGCCCATATCTTGGGATACCAATCCATGAGACTGTATAACGTTGAATACGATAGTTAGGGGCTGGACCAGCCAGGGTTTAAAATTCTTATAGAAGTCATTGCCAAAACATGGGGCCCTGGAGCTTTATTATGAGGCAGTGCTTCAATACCCTTCCCCACCTCACTCTGGCTAATGGGAGCCTCCGAACATTCTCTGTCCTCCGACATTCTAGCCGATTAAACAAACGTTTTCATGATAATTACCAAACGGGGCATTACGGGACATGATACTCATAAAAGGTTGCCTGTGAATCTGTCTGTGTAGGCCTGATTGATAGGGTACTGTAAATCAGAGGTTATTGGCTGCTTGCAGTAACCTTCAGCTTGGGACTGGAACCGGGGCGAGCACACTGTTCTGCCAGCGCCGTGTGCAGATGGAGACCGCTTAGGATGCCTAAGTACACTACTTGCAAATGGGAGTGCAGGTTATTATGTGTGGCACATTACCAATAGGAGGGATGTCAAAGGGGCTGTGGATACCTGCTCTGAGCCTGTTGCGGATGAGGTGAAGACAAGTATTATACATCTGACCTTGTGACCTGGATTTGCAAGTACAAGCGATGCAAATATTGGCTGTTCTGTTCAGTGTTGTGTGGAATTTAGTTTCCTTCCCTTCCGCCAGGTCACATTCTGATTTCAGTAATCCAGGCTCAGCACACCAGACTGTGTCTTCCTATTTTACACATTCCCTTTGTGGACTGTGCTGGGTCTCGCTGCAGGGGGTTTGCAAGAACAGCCATATGGGACTTTGGAACATTGGCCTGGCAATAAGACTCGGGGACCGATTTACGGTCTGGAGCTATTTCTGTATTTTTTAAAATTTTTAAATTTTGTAATTTTTTTTTATGCAAACTTTAGTTGAGACTTGTTATTCCTGCAAACATGTTCTAATGTCTGGAACGCCAGCATTCTGGCAAGAACAGTTTTGGAATGTGCTTCTTGACTCTTGATGTGTTCGCAGCAGTGTATGTTCCGCACTGTGCATACATGTCCCCCTTCTGGTGTGATTGCCACAGTTCTGTCCTCTGCTGTGCAGACTTTGTCCGCTGTCTACAGTGCTTTTGTGAAAATTGATTTATATAGGCTTGGGTGGGCATTGATGTTATGTTTTAGGGAAAGAGAAGAAAATATAACTTTACAGTGTCATTGCCCCTGTGTCAGGAAGTGGAACTGTCTGCGGACATGACACTGATGTGTGACTTTATTGTCATGAGGTCATTTGTAGAAATATTATCTGGTTCACTTTCCATGCTTTTTTGGGGGTTGACTATATGTTTATAGTTGCGTTTTTTTTTATTTTTTTATTTTTTTAACCTTACCAGGGTGGTGGGGTTGGGCGTGAGAGGGGAATGGTGAGTGTGGGTTGCTTCATGTGTAAGGGGGGAAATGGCCTTTTATATTCTTTTGCATTGATAGTTTCCATGGTCGCATGACATGTTCTCATTAGTCCATGCAATTATATGTCTAGCTCATTAGGTCTTCTTTGGATTGGACCTAAGGAGGTGAGGTCATTATATGCATGTTGTGTCTGCTTCAATTTTAGTTGAGATATTATCAGTTAGTCAGGGGGGGCTCTCAGACTATGCTTTCTATGTTTGACCAGTGGGGCTGATGAATGAATGCGGGAAATTGATGTGCAGGGGGTACCGTTGTGGCGGGCGTGGGCACTATGCGCTGGTCCTTGCATATACTTATATTTTGAAAATTGTTGTAGTGCATTTAGATATTATAGGGCTTGTCTCACTTTGCTTATGGGGTTAGGGGTAAACTTTGCTAATTTTATTTGAGGGGAGGTGGATTTGTGGGGTTATATTTCAGTAGGACTTTGGTGTGTTAGTGGATGAGTTAATATGGGCCTTGAGATTAATGGTTTATGGGGTTTTGTATATTTTATGGTTAATGTTCTGAAAGGCGGAGGATTCAGGTTGGGTTTAGGTGGCATTTTTATTGATAAGTTAGGTATATAGTTGTGGGGTGAATTGTATGGTCATGATTGAGGTGAAGCATTGCAGGTTGGGTATATCTTGTGAGTTGGTTTTACTTGGTATGGACATGATTTAATAGTGGAAATAAGGGATTTTGCATGGTTCTTATTAAAATCATAGGGATGATATCATTGTAATGTTTATACGTTTTGGGCATAGAGTTTCGATTCTGGTGGGTATGCTTCAGAATGTTATACTTGCTGTTTATATTTATGCGTATTTTAGGTCTGCTGTTTTCCAGACTGGAAATTTTATGCAATACCTTTGCTTTATGTTTGTTTGTTCTTATGTGTGTCTTTTGTTGTTGTGTTTCTGCTTTCATTTTTTTCTTTTCATTTCTTGGAGCCCTGCATTTGACCTCGTTGGCTACTGCATACACTGTTCTGACCTGTATTGAGAGTTATGGTTGTGCTGACTTTTGTCTCATGGAATGTTAAAGGGATCGGGAATGTTGTGAAAAGACGCAAGGTTTTGGCGAGATTGTGGAGAAGTATAGCTGACGTGGTTTTCCTTCAAGAAACCCATCTTGATTAACAATCTGAACAATATTTAGCCAATTCGAGATATACTAGGGTTGTCTCGAATTGCTATGATTCTAGATCTAGGGGGGTGAGTATTTTGTTTAGGAAAGGTCTGCTGTTTACTATTGAAAAGACGGTTGCGGTTGAGGAAGGTAGGATCCTGTTGCTTGATGTCCTCCTTGATGGGAAAAAATGACGATTGGTTCAGTATATGCACCGTGCTCGCCAGCTGTATCTTTTCTCAATCAATTAGGCTTTTTGTTGGATGGTATGGAGGGTGAATCGTTTGTGTTGGATAGTGACTTTAATTTAGTGATGAATATTGGGTTGGATCGGAAATCGGAATGTAGATATTATAATGAGAGGTTTAGTGAGGAATTGAAGGCGTTTGTGATTAAAGACAATCTTATTGATATTTTGAGGGAACTTCATCATGATGAAGAGGAGTTCTCCTGTCATTCACCTGTTCATGATTCTTTCTCCAGAATTGATTATTTCTTTATTAGTTATACATTGAGTAGTCAGACAGTGTCAACAAATATATTGGAAAGGGGTATCTCTGATCATGCTTTATTGGACCTGCAGTTAATTTTGGACAATGTACGTGCTAAATCAAGAAGATGGAGAATGCAAGCCAACACACTGGAGGATGATATGGTTACAGAGGGTTTAGATGCGTTTATTGGACATTACTTTGAGGAAAATATTGGCTCGGCTGGTATTAAGTCTGTTTGGGATTGTTTTAAGGCAGTCTTGATGGGAGAACTGATGAGTAGGTCCGCTCATGCAAAGAAGAATAATCAGAAGTTGATCAGTAATCTAGAGGCAGAGATCAGTGGTTTACAGAGGGTTTGTGCTACTGAAGGTTCAGTTTCGAATAAGCTAAAATTGCATAAATTAGAAGCAGAATTGAGGACTCATGTTCAAAACCTAGCAAGTAAAAGTTTGTTTTATTCGAAACAGATGTTTTGGGTATCTGGGGTTCGAAATGACAAACTGTTGGCTTGTAAGCTTAAGGGGTTGGTGTCAGATTCCAGTGTCTCTTCTATTCAAACAGATGGTGGCATTACTTTACATAGGAATGGGGACATTTGTGGATATTTCAAGGATTTTTTTGTATAGGGAAGATATTGACCCTACTGTTGAAAGATTGGAGGCGTTTTTTGAGAAAATGTCACTCTCCAAGCTGGCTCTAGAGAAACAGACTTTACTTGAGTCTGCAATTGAGGATGCTGAAGTTAGTGTGGCCATTTCACACATGAAAGAAGGTAAATCGCCGGGTCCTGACGGTATTGTCTCGGAATTTTATAAAAAAAATTTGATGTTCAGTTGGCACCTATTTTGTGTGAACTTTATAATGAGTTTATAACTTCAGGAATGATGTGTGATTCAATGAAAGAGGCGTTGATTGTTGTGATCCCGAAGCCTAATTAGGATCACACTAGGTGTTGGAATTACAGACCTATTTCAATATTGAATGTGGATCTTAAAGTTTTCACTAAAATTTGGGCCAACAGACTGAGATTGTGTGTGGGGGATCTGGTGGATGGGTCCCAGGTGGGTTTCATTCCAAGGCGTTATGGCTATGATAATATCAGAACTGTGTTAAATGTGGTTGGTGAGCGTTTTGGGAAAGATACAAATGAAGTCATTGGGTTTTTTGATGCTGAAAAAGCCTTTGATAGGGTTAACTGGAAGTTTCTGGAATTCACTTTACCGAAAATGGGCTTTGGCCCAATTTTCATGAAAATGGTGAAGTGTATTCATAGAGATGTTAGGGCCCGAGTGTTGGTTAATGGGGTAATTTCAGACTCATTTCAGTTGTTGAGGGGCACGAGACAAGGCTGTCCGTTGTCTGCTTTTTTGTTCGATTTGGCATTAGAACCACTTTCTACTTATATTAGACAATGTGAGACTATTGCAGGAATTACGGTTGGGAAAGTTGTAGTTAAAGTTTTATTATATGCTGATGATATGCTTCTTATGTTGTCGAATCCTGAAGTGTGTGGGGATGTAACAAAGGCGATGTTTCAAGAAGTGGGTGAATTATCGGGGCATGAAGTGAATTGGGATAAAACGGAGGAGTTTCCCTTGTATTGCCAATGTGAGTCTAATGTTTTGCGTTCATGGAACTGTAAGTGGTCACCAGGGGGTGTTAAGTATTTAGGGATTCATATTAATGGGGATTTAAAGAAATTGCTACAATTTAATTTGGATTTGTTAACTGCGAATATGTCACTACTGATTAGGAGATGGGAGAGATTGACATTGAATCTGTGGGCAAAGATCAATGTGATTAAAATGGTTCTTTCGCCAAAGATCCTATATGTTCTCCAGTTCATCCCGTTGTTGTTATTTAAAAAACAGCTATTAAAAGTTGAAAAACTTTTTTTTTCTTTCTTGTGGGGTCCTGGAAAAAGACCTCGGGTTCCGAAATATATGCTAGTACAAAAGGTTGAGGATGGGGGATTTGGGTTCCCTGATTTAATAAAATATTATAAGGCCTATTTACTTAAAAAAAAGTTCATATTACTTTAGGGACTGGGATGTAAAGGAACCTATTTGGTTGCACATGGACAGGGAAACTTGTGCTCCATTTGACCTGGAGACCATATATAGTATGGATAAATTACCAAAAAAGAAATTGAAGTTACTCCCAATTGTGGCAACTGGACAGGTGATTGGGGGGTGATTTAGAGACAATGGAATGAGTTATGGTTTCAGTCCTGATGCTTCAATATGGCATAATACAGCATTGCAGATTGACAATAAATGTTTGAATTGGATTAGCTGGATAAAAAAAGGAATTCTGAGGCTGGCGGATGTGATGGAAGGAGACCGGTTGTTGAGTTTTGTGGAATTAAAGAATAGGTACGGTTTGAGGCAGAGTGAATTGAATAGGTACTTGTCTTTAGTGACTTTGATAAATAGTAGAATAGAAATGGCTGATGGTTCTATTGGGAAAAAACGGAGATTAGTAAATTATTAGAAGGTCAAAAATATAGTGTACGTACCTATATGCAATTTATGCCTATTGATGATTGAGAGAAATTTGGTTGGATAATGTTCAGGATGATATTTCTGAGGGGGATTGGAAGTATGTTCTGAAGGTTGGTTTGAATTTGGGACCTGATATGGGTTTACATTTAATTCGTCAGAAAGTTATTGGGAAGTTATATTGGACGCCGGTTAAGATGTTTAAATTGGGGCTACGACCTGACGATTTGTGTTGGTGTTGTAATGTTGATAGAGGTACATTACTGCATTAACTATGGGATTGCCCGAGAGTGCGAGAGTTTTGGACGGCAGTAATTGACAGGATTGATTTGATTTTTGGTGTGGTTTTGCGGAGGTCGGCAGTAAATATTATTTTACTTTCCCGTAAAGATAGAAGTGGTAGAGCTAAGAGGCATTCTTGCTGGATTGACAGGGCCATAATGGTGGCGATTAAGTTAATACTCAGGATTTGGAAAACGAGGAAGAAACCTAAGGTTGATGATTGGCTGACGGAATTGCATATTTTGGCACAATATGATAAAGTTTCATTTCGTAATAAGGATAGAGAAGAGGATTATATGAAGTTATGGGGTCCGTTTATGGCTCTTTATGATTGACGTGCAGATTGGGTTGGTACAGTTGATGGGGCTCCTTCCCCCCCCTTTTTCTTCCTTTCTTCCCATTTGTTGTGTCCTTTGTGTTGTTTTTGTGTTTGTGTTGTCTTTTCTGTATTAATGTTATTTGTTGATTGTGTTTCACTTGGACTGGTCTTTTATGGTGTTATCTGTTTATGATGCTTTTGTTATACTGTATATTTTACTCTTTTTGTTGAATGTGGAACATTGTTACTTTTACTAATGTTATTTATGTTCTGTGAAAATTAATAAAGTGTTTGTAAAAAAATAAAACATTATGTAAAAATGTGACCTGTTTCCCATCTTCCATCGTCTCCCCTTCCACCATGTGCCTATATTAGGCCTCCATAATCTGCATATTTTCTCGATCGATCCTCTCTATCTCACCCCCTTCATCCTTTAACTCCATGATATAATTCCTTTGTTTCTCCTTGCACAATTTGGCTCTAGAAACCTATTCACTTTATTGCTCTTCACATAATGGGATTGTTTTGCCTGAAACAATAGTTGGCCTGAGCGATCTGCCAAATGTGCCTCCAGGTGACTATGCACCTTCCTTAATTCTCTCAGTGATCGCAGTGCCTTTACTTTTATGTATATTCTCTGCCTCCACCATCGCCTGTTCCAACATTATTCGTATAGAGGCCCGGGCCCGCAAGAAAGCTGCCATCTGTCCTATAAATTCCCCTCTAAATACTGTCTTCCCGGCATCCCATATAACCCTACAACCCGTAATCCCATCCTCATTTTCTTGGAAGTATCTCTTGATCACCTCTTCCATATAAGCTTTGATAATTTCGGTGTATGTTTCACCTTATTTTGAAAACACCTATATTCTTTTACAACACTACATTTCTATATAATAAAGGAAGTTTTTTGCAACTGTTAGCTAATTTTTAAAATTCTTCAAATATCAGATCAACCTCATGAGTGTAAACTCTCTTATCTTGTGGAATTCTTTTTTTAAACCGTTCCAAATCCTTCTAAAAACATTGCTTCAAAGATCATCATGGTGTTAGTGTGTGCAATCATATAAAACACAAATAATACACATATTTAAAAGAAGCATGGCATGGGTATCCCTGTACATTATTATTAAACATACAGAACAATATAGACAATATACTATTAGCATAAACATGGTTTCTGATCTCTTATGTCTGAGGTACACCCTAAATCAGTTTTAACTAAAGGGAGGCCCTCAGGCCTATGCTGCAAAACACTACTCCCATAATCCTAAAGACACTAAGCAGGTCGACACACTAACGATGGGGTGCAGAGTGGGACACGGTCCTCTATTTGCTAAGTTGCCTTTATTAGGAGTGACCTTCAGTAGGACAGACATCACTTCAAAACAGCTAAATGTGTTCGGAGCTATCACTTGAAAGAGATGTAAGCCAATTATAAGAGAAGCACACTAATTAGCATACAGATTATGCAGAATAATTCATATCATATCATGTAAATTCAGGACATTTAGCCGAATTTATCCCTTACTTAACCTGCCTGGAATATATATGTCCTGAAATTCCATGACACATTAGGCAAAATATGAATTCTTCTACATAGTGTGTATACTAATGTTTAATTACATCTTTGTTCATACTCACTCAATTAGCGTCCAGCTTGGCTATGCCCTTCTTTGTAGCCAAAAACATAGGTTTGTTTCACTGTACAGGTGTCTCCCATCATTAAGCATAAACTAGCTCCTTATAGCCTCTTCCTTTGGCACCTGGCAGTATAGAATCACCTGACATCTCCAGCATCTCTCTGCCTCCAGACAAAGCACTCGTTCTCTCTTGTGTAGCACATTCCTTCTTCTTGCCAATCCTACTGCTGCCCTTTCTTAATGCCAACACATGCCCCCTTTTTATTTTCTATTCAAGCAGATTGATGTACTGCTTTCGGACCAATAATAAGGTTCATTACCATAAATTACTCAAATGTACATAACCTATATTCCTCTCTGGAGGAACAGCAGCTTCTATCTCATTCCTTTCTGGCTTGAGATTAAAAAGAAATGCTGAATCACAGCTGGCTACTCACATTAATTCAGCAATTTGCACAGGTTGTCTGTGCCTAGAGATTTTTAAACAAGATAGTGCTTGGCCTGTTCTGCCCCTTAATTTGCCAATCTTCTTAATCAGATGCACCAGCCTGATGCTCTTTCGATCTCATCTCATCTGCCATCTTAATGCAAATAGAATAGTGATATCATATCTGGATGCTTCGCAATGACACATCAGTGTATGCTCACTGTCAATTATTAAAGTGCTCTTGTTGAGCTCTGGCAGATGTAATCCATGGAACTCTGTCATGTTATACAAAGCTCTGATCATTGGCAGACGAAAGAGGGAAATATTCTTCAATATATGCTGCACTTTCTCTAAACAATGCTGGGACTGCCCCTCAAAACAAATTGTCTGCAAGCGAAATACCTTCAACAAAGTACCGCTTTGCCCGCTTCCTGCACGAGACGCTGCTGCCTTTGCTGTTTGCCTCATTTGACACGGACTATTGTGGATCAGTGAGCAAAAATTTCCCAAGTGTTGGGTTATGCCCCCGGAAGGGCTGGACTTGTGCGTTTCCTACAAAACATGCTCGCTTGCGCACCCGCGCGCGTGCACCTGCAAGCGAAGTGCCTTCAACAAAGTACCGCTTTGCCCGCTTCCTGCACGAGACGCTGCTGCCTTTGCTGTTTGCCTCATTTGACACGGACTATTGTGGATCAGTGAGCAAAAATTTCCCAAGTGTTGGGTTATGCCCCCGGAAGGGCTGGACTTGTGCGTTTCCTACAAAACATGCTCGCTTGCGCACCCGCGCGCGTGCACCTGCAAGCGAAGTGCCTTCAACAAAGTACCGCTTTGCCCGCTTCCTGCACGAGACGCTGCTGCCTTTGCTGTTTGCCTCGGGTGACACGGACTATTGTGGATCAGTGAGGTATCTAATGACAGCCTGCATCAAGCAATAGAATCCAAGTGCTTTTCCATCTGAAAGACTCACTTTCCTTCTGTTTGATTGCTTTTTAGCAAAAATTTCAGAAGTGTTGCGTTACGCCCCCGGAAGGGCTGGACTTGTGTGTTTCCTACAAAACGTGCTCGCTAACGCACCCACACGCGTGCACCTGTAAGCGAAGTACCTTCAACAAAGTACTGCTTTGCCCGCTTCGCCTGGCTTTGCTGAGCGTAGTTGCACCTTTTGTTTTGCACGCTAATTGGAAAGTTTTTTAAATAACTTAAATAGTTCTAGGCAAGTCACTCTTGAGGTTTCTGACTGTTCATGTCTATGTTTAACAATTTATACTCCCTAAAAATCAGGTATGCCTGAGCGTGTTCTTGTTTCATCGAAGATGGCCGCAACAGGTAATTTGCACGCAATGTGCAGAACGCACACATCGATTATGTTAACTCCCAGCCACAACATTAAGAACACACCAAATGTGTGCACAAATGCGAATAGACTTGGGTCTGTAAATGCTTCTAATGTGAACTCGCCTAATAACCTGCCTTTACCTTTTGAAAAAACACACTTGACAGGTTTTCTGCATTCCCCAAATTGTGTCCCTGAGCGCTCACATCGAACCGCTCATGCGAAGGTTCTGACTCATAATGTTGTTTCTATGCCACACTTGTTATCTGATTCTACCTTGCTTGCAGCTGATGGATTTAGGAACGTGAAATACATTGATCTTCCAATACATACGCCAAGCGATAATCATACAATCCATGAGTCCCTGAATAGAGACAATATCTCTATTCATGCGAGACAATGTGAATCCCCTACCTCTATCTGTAGTGAAAATGTACAACACCAAAACGATATTTCTTCAATAAGTAGTGCATCTGATGAAACCTCGCAGTATGTACATCCCACCCCTCGTCAACGTTCCAAGGCGTTCATAGACCATCATCCTTCGTAGGCCACACCTATGATGTTGGAAATCACCCTTGCTGCCATTGATACTACTATTTTGAGTGTTTTTAAATTGTCAGAACGACTGGAAGAAAAGGCATTTAAACAGAACTCTCAGATCAATGCCACATGTGAGTGGATTGCGACCTTAAAATGCTCGCTTCCCGCTCCAACGCCTTTGTCCTGTCCATTGCCTATAACCATCTTAGATGACCCCATAACCTTTCCCACTGTGCCTGCTTTTTCCGAAATCCTCCGACCCATTGATGTTTCAAACCGCAGCGCCAAACCTCAGTCAGGTGATGCCTTATGGGTGAGCATACCACCAGACCCTGAGACCTCACCTCTAGTGATTGCAAACGAGACATGCAATGTTGTACCTGACATTGAAAAATCCTGTCTGCCAATTCCACATTGCCCCGAATCCCTTCCCATCCCTCGAAAATGTAAAAAACGAACGAAAAAGAAATCGATTCCACATCAATCCTTGATCAAAAAGTCCAAAAACATGGCAGCCCCGAATATACCGAAAAACTCCATAGCAACCTTTTTAAAAGCTGTTTCTGCAGGTTCAAATTCAGAGTCTGACATTGTCAAAAATAGTTCCCCAAGACAAGATGATTTTGCTCCGGAGAGCGCAATAGCTATTCCATCTCAAAGTTTGCACTACTGTCCATTAAGCAAACTTGTAAATGCCTTGGAACAGCCCGTCGTGGACATTCTGCCAAATACTTTACCATTCTTACCTAATGAGCTGACATTCAAGGCTGCAAAAGCACACACCAACAATGGTCCTACAACCAAGGAGTTTTCTGACATAAATTTACATTTTCACCATATAAAGTCTTCCATTGATAAGTATTTAAAATCTAAACTTCCTGTGACAAATTGCCTCTCTGAGAAAGTCTCTCACATACCGTCTGTGGATAATATGAGAGAGATGGTAGACAAGTATTTACAAACTAAACTTGCAACTACTGCCCCACCTGATTTGACCTCACATCTCCCCCCTATTTGGATTGATCAGCCCATGCTTCCATTAGCTCCTTCACTTGATGGTCGCCAACCTATGACCAAAAACTTCAACAAAGATCTGTCTAACTCCAGCATGTTAGCAATACAAATAAAGAACATTGTTGACACCTTTTTTGATAAACAGGCGAATATGAAATCGAGTTCCATCTGATCGGATATAGTCACTGGTGTCTTGACCTTTGTTCCTTTAGACACACAGGCCATGAGATGTGCTGTTAATAACATTAACTCAATTGACCCAAATCAAGACCCACAGACATTGATAACTTCGGGCGCTTCAATGCGTACCAGAATGCCTTCTTCCTTATCTACGTTGCCCCATGTCTCATACATGGGGCAACATAGATAAGGAAGATCAGGACA
Organism: Ambystoma mexicanum; assembly: GCF_040938575.1. Classification (NCBI taxonomy): domain Eukaryota; kingdom Metazoa; phylum Chordata; class Amphibia; order Caudata; family Ambystomatidae; genus Ambystoma; species Ambystoma mexicanum. The sequence goes on along the minus strand of NC_090939.1, from coordinate 324,658,023 downwards.
TCCAATAACTTTATTGAAAGAAAATTGTTGCCATCTTTTAATAAACCTGTCTCAAGTTGTCACTCTCTTATTATGAAATGCAAAGGAGGCCAATTTCCCTTATATGACCTTAACAGACAATGCATTCTCAACATTTTCAATGATGTTGGGATCCTGCAAAATGTGACCTCAGGTGACATTGATCTAGTTGAGTTCATAGCTGGTCAGGATTTCACTGTGGTGCGATTATGGATTCCCTCAGCGATAGTTGCTAAAACCATCTGGAATGCGAAATTATCGCTCTTTGATATGGGTTTCCTAATCTCCCAAGATCCCGATAGGTCTCAAAATGTGTATGAACCCATGATTTCCTCTCTAACTCGCTCTAATTCGTCCATACCTCAGACACGCACTTATCAATCTAATAAAAACTCTACTACTACTTTATAACCACAAAATGTACGAAATACCAGCTCTTTAACTGTATATAGTTGGAACACAAGGGGGCATGGACATTTTCAGAATTCAATTGATAACTTTATGCACCCCTATGATGTTCTGGTCTTTCAAGAGACATGGTTGACTACACCTCCGATATGGGATAATTACACAATCTCTCTTGTACCTGCCAATAGAGGAGATAAGGGACGACCCACTTTGGGCCTCTTGGTGGCGGTTAGTTCAACTTCTGATTATTCCATTGAACCAAGGCACACATTTGACACCTTTATACAATTGGTCAAATTAACTGGTACTCATGGCAATATTGCCCTATTCAACATCTATCGTAACCCTATGGGAGTTCCTAACAACATATTCCTTCAAGAGCTTTCTGACATGCTAGAGATAGTCGCCCTTTCAAAAGATATTACAACTATATTAGCTGGTGGTATTAATATCGATTGTTTAAAACAGAAAGATTATTCTGCCACTCAAGAGGCCCTGACTTGGTCCACCTTTATGTCGGATCGAAATCTCAAAGTGGTGAATGGAGCAGTGCTAGAAGATTTACCAGCTGGCACTACCTGGCTCAGGGATAAACTTGTCAGTACTATCGACTACATATATGTTGATTCAAATCTGTTTCAAGACATTAGTTCTTTAGTCATTTCATCACAGCTCCATAGTGATCATAATTTGCTGTCTGTTACAATTTTGAGGCCAGCATCGCTTTCAAGTACATACAATGGTATCGGTATCCGCTCACGATCAACCAGGCTAGAACTCAGTTTTCTTGGTCGACCACTAAGCTTCATGATCTTAATAACCTTGTTGCTCGACTGTCACCTGACAATACGAGGTTAGAGTATACTCATATTCTTCAAAAATTTCATAACAACATCATAATTATGAAACCAAAGCCAGTAACCCATTTGCACTCTTTCGATATAGAACTGAATAATAAGAGAGCCATGTATAGAAAAGAACGTAAGAGTCTGCTCTCATCTGCTTTTATATATCAATTTGAAGCTCTTAGGACGGCCAAATGCAGGTATGTGAACTGGGTTTGTGCACGAAGATCCATCCTTTTTCAACACGATAGTGAAATCATGCTAAACACTCTTGCCTGAAAAAGATCTGCTGATATATGGACACTTCTCAATCATGCAAATTGCTCTAATCAACTTGGAGCCCAGACAAACGGAGTACAAGAAGATCAATGGATCTTGCACTTCTCTAAGATGTATGCTGATCCTCTATTTGACAATTTTACATATAGCATGCAGACTAAGACTAGGTGGCTTCTAGATTGTGACATCAAATCCATCACCTACTATATTAAGTCCGCTAACAAATCCAGAGCAGCCGGGCCAGATGTTTTAAACAATAATATGTTAAAGACCAATCCGGAGCAATGGGCGGAAATTTTGTTTCACCTTTTCCAACACATATGAACCACAAAAACTCTACCTACTTCTTGGCACACGTCCATTATTGTGCCCATTTTTAAAAAGGGGAATCACTCTATACCAATAAACTATAGACCTATCGCTCTACTTGACACACCAGGGAAAATCTTAGCCAAATTTGTTCTTAGAGACTTTTGTGCCTGGACCCTGCATTACAACCATCGAGATACAAACCAATCAGGTTTTATTGCAGGCATGGGTACGACTGTAAATTTGTTTTGTGTCAATCTCAAAAACAGCAGATCTATTTTGCCTTTGTGGATTTACATTCGGCTTTTGACTCGATCTCTAGAGTCAAACTCATGGCAAAACTTGCCAGAGACAAGTGTCCTGCCACGCTTTCTGATATAATCTACAATTTTCATTCATCTACTTCTGTTCAAATTAGAATCAACCTGAAAGGCTTACTTTCAAGACCTATTTCTACGTCACGTGGTCTCAAGCAGGGCTGCTTATTGGCCTCTGCCATTTTCAACTATTTTATTCATGACATCAAATACAACTTTGAGTCTGTACTGTCTGACTCTCCTAGAACCAATGGGGTCCCCATTAAGGCCCTCATGTATGCTGATGATATTGTCTTAATATCCAAGACTCCTTCTGGGTTGCAAAAGTGGTTGTCAACATTTGATGCATACATAGTCGAAAATGAACTCAAAGTTAATACTTCCAAACCGTGGCTGTCACACCATGAAGTACTGGTCTATTGATAATGTAAAACTATCAATTGTCCAAGCGTATAAATATTTGGGTGTTCTCTTTGAAGCCATATCAAAACCTATGAAATATCTCAGTCAGATTGAATGTAAATTTATAGCAGCTACCTCTCAGGCTCATATTCTCCTAGCTCGATATGGCAAATTTTCAGTTACTCCTGCCATGACCTTTTGGATAATGAAGGTCCTTCCTACGATCATGTAGGGTTTGGAAACAGGGTCTCCTTTGTCTACTCTCATTCTTGACAAATGGGAAGCAAAATTCTGGCATGGAGTATTGCATCTACCCCAGTGTATTCCCATTTCTTGGTTACGTTATGAATTGGGCATCACTTCCTTAGCTGCAATCTATCAGTGGAGGCTATGTGCATTCTTGAGAAAGTGCCTTATCTCCACTTGTACAGAAACTCTGCTAAAAATGCTTTCAAGTTATATGTTTAGCACCCAAAATCTGTTTATACATAAATGGCTTGTTTCCACATATAGGATCTTGGCACATGCAGACATTACAATTGACCTTTTGGGCCTCATTGCAAGGTTGGCGGTAAGGCAAAAACAATGCCAGTATGGTAATACCGGCATCATTTACCGCTCCGGTGTATTCTGACCCGGTAACCTGGTATTAGCGGCACCCTAAATAACGGCGCCGCTAATAGTGGCATGGGTGCGTACACGCGCCCCTTTGGGGAGCAAATACTGGCATGCCGGTAATAGGGGGACATCCCAACCCACGTGGACATGCAAATACCGGCATCGCGAATCTGGTAATCACGGGCTACACGATGCCGGCCATACGGGCATCGCGGACCACCCGCAAACAGCAATCAGGAAACAAGCCAACTGCCACAGGTGCACACAATCCCCACAGGTGGAGGCAATGGAGGCTGGGCCAGTATAAAATGAGCACACCCACACACCACACCCCTTCCAACACCAAAATGCCACTACTAGCTGTTGCAATCATGGCGCTGGAGGACATGCCAATACTGCTACAACTACAACAACAACACCAACTACAACAACAACTACAGCAGCAACAACAGGCAGCACAGAGGAGATGCAGGAGGAGAAGGAGGGTGAGACAGGCCCAGCAAATACCACCAGCGCAGCCAGCAGTGCCTCGTAGGCAGCCACCAATCCCTCGCACCAGACCCAGCCCATTCAACCTAACCCCTGAGTAGATCCACACCCTGTACCGGTTGGACCGGGACACCATCACGACCATAGTGGGCATGATACACAAAGACATAGGCAGCCTCATAAAAATACGCACTGCCACCCCCCCGCTATTAAAGGTGGTGTCTGTGCTCCACTTCCTGGCCACAGGCACCTATCAACACACAGTGGGGCAGCTGCATGGCATTTCCCAACCACTTTTTTCACGCATGTTGAACCAAGCGCTGGATGCCCTCCTGAAGCACGCAAGCACCCACATATCCCTAGCACAGACTGGCGAGGAGATAGCCGACACCAAAGTAGGCTTCCATGCACTGGCAGGCATGCCCAATTGTGTTGGTGCCCTGGACTGCACCCATGTTGAATTGCTATTCCCCCATGCCATAGAGGCGGTGTACCGCAATCGCAAGCAATACCACTCCATCAATGTGCAGATGGCATGTGACTCCAGCAAGATCATCACACATTGCTGCGCCCGATATCTCGGATCAACACATGATGCCATGGTACTGCGCAACTACACCCTTCCCCGTCACATGGAGCTACATGCTGGACCATGTGCCTGGCTGCTTGGCGAGTTGCACAACTGGGCCATGGCAGTGCTCTGGGGTACCGATGTGTAGGGATGCATACTCCACCTGGTTGGGAAAGGGGTGGGGGGATGCATACCCCACCTGGGTGGCAATTGTCAGTGATTGGAGAATGCATGCAGAGCTAAACACTCCAGACCTGTACCTCACAAATGGAACATGACACATCACTGGCACAAATTAAACAAATAATGCATATTAATGACAACAAGTAAGAGGCACAACCAGGCCACCATGGTGATGGCAAGCAATGCATGACTGTACAGGATGGCAACTAGGCCAATGTGACTAGTGTGACCATGCATAGAACTAACTGCTTGAATGGGAGGCTAAACATTGTCGTACTACCACAGTACATCCGCCTCAGCATGCATGATTACACCCTGCATCATCTATTGAACACCATCCAGACTACCACACCTCATAACAGTTTAAAATGCATCTAGTTGACAATTTTGCATACGTACAGGGACATGTGCATGTCCACACCAAATTGCTGCCGCCATGACTGTGCTTCCTGAAGGTGCCAGCTCAGAGTGACACACACCTATTTGTATTTGCTTGCAGGTGACGGAGGATATCCCTTGAGGCCCTGGCAATTTACCCCTGTGCAGAACCCGCAGAACAGCCATGTAGAGGAGTACATTCGTGTGCACACCCGCACCCGTGTTGTGATAGAGCAGACCTTTGGCCTGTTGAAGGCGCGGTTCCGCTGCCTAAGCCGGTCTGGTGGGGCACTCCAATATAGGCCTGAGAAGGTGGCAAAGATCACCATGGCCTGTGTAATGCTGCACAACATGTGCGTCCGGAGAAATGTACCACTGCCACCTGACATTGACATGCATGCCCCGGGTGAGGATGATGAGGATGGAGACGGTGGTGAAGTAGCCCCCCTGCTAGTACATGATGCATGGGATGGCCAAGCAGTACGCCAAGAACATTTTCACGAATACTCCTGACCCACAGGGACTATGAAAGACATGTGTCAGTCAGACACTGGGCCAATGTGGACATGCACACAGGGAATGTTGGGAGTTGGGCACTGAACACCGTAACACATTAAATGGATGCACACGAAAATAACAATGTCCAGCCATGGATTTTTCTTATCACAACTTGTGTATTATTTACAACAGCAAAAATGTACCCACTCCCCCCTCCCCAATGCCCCCAACAAACTCCCAGACCCCCCAACAAACTCCCAAACCCCGCCAACAAACTCCAAAACCCCCAACCAACACCAATACCCCCAGTAGACTCCACAAGATGCACCCCTTCACCCCCAACCTTGTGTCCCACTCCCATTGTCCACCCACACTACTTCTGGGACTTCTTCCTGTCCGGAGGCGGCATTTCAGTGTGCCTTGCACTCCTACGTGTCTGGCACACTGGGATGGTGGGGACAGATGAAGCTGGTGTGGAGGTAGTAGGTGAGTCACTGGCAGGTTCACACCTCCTGCAAGCCGTGGCCACTGCATATGGAGCAGCATTGAAGTCAACACCTGTCTCACCCCACCCCAGGCAGTCCCTCATTAGCCGAGCCGATGCATTAACAGCGGCTGTGTTTGCTGCGATGGCTGCTGTTGTCCCCACAATTGCTGTGGTAATACCCCGCCTGGTTTCCTCCCCGTCCGCTATGTACTGGCGGAGTAGGTCTAACATGGCCTCCTGTCGGGCCTCCACCGTCGACAATTGTGTCTCCAGGGTTTTGGAGGGGGCTGGAGTGGTGGGTTGTGCAGTCACGTGGATGGCATTTTCAGGACTGTACTCATCAGAGGTGGGTAGGTCAGTCACAGAGGCAGGGATCAGCTTCACTGCAGGTGGGTGACTGCAGGTGTTGGGGTGAGGGGGTGGGCACGGGGTGGCTGGGCATGTCACCTCGGTGTCTCCCTCAGGCTCGACACTGGCATCAAGTTCTTCCCCAGTAGAGGTGGGTGCTTCCAGGGACTCCCCTTCGACAGGTGTTGATGTGGCCTGCTGGGTCAGTAGTGTGTCAGGCACCCTGGCAGCAGGTGTTGCTGGCTGTGTCCCAGCTCGCACAGGCACACTGACAGTGGCTGTGGCCTGCTTGCCTCCAGCGGAGGTGGTGGTGGTGGTGGTAGCCCTCTTCTTAGGGTGTGAGGTGGATGCCCTCGCGGTGGTCTCCTGGGTTGCTTCTTCCTCATCGGTGCCTGGGGGGTAGAAGAGATGCAGGGCATCAGTGATGGTGTGACATGGCAGAGGCATACGATGGTGCTGTTCATTATTAATTTGATCATGCATTCTTGTCTTACAGATGTGTCACGCAGGGTATTCAGAGGGGGCATGTTAGCATTCACTGCATGGCAGGTGGCATGCCGTTGATATGGGGTTTGTGTGTTGGGTTACATGGGCACGGTCCTGGTATGTTGCCCGTGTGTAGGTTGTGGGATTGGCACTCAGCATGCATTTCTGTGTGGCAGGGTTTGGGCCGCAATCTTGACTTGGATATGTTGATGTGGGTGTAGGGACATGCATTGCCTTGCCTAGTCATGTTTTCCCCTACAGGGATGTGCAGGGTCACTCACCTCTTTCTGCGGATGATGCCGCACCCATCTCCATCTCTCCGAATCCCTCTATTGACTCAGGATCAATAAAAGTGCTGGCGGTCTCCTCGCAGGGCATCAGCTTAGCAGGTGAATGTGGACCCCCACCTGTCTCCATGGCCGCCCTCATGTTGCTCGATAGGATGTTTCGCACCCTCAAGCGGAGGTCGTCCCACCTCTTGCGGCAGTCACGCATGGTGCGTGGGGTGGTCCCCACGGCCGACACCTTCTGGGCAACCTCCTGCCAGATTTCCTTTCTCCTCATCTGGGCTTCTCGCTTCATATCATTGCTTTTCATTATGGCTGCATGTGCAGCCAGAATGTCAGCAAGCATAGTGAGCTCTGCGTCTGAAAAACGCTTCTTCCGCTGCCGGGTGGTCGTCTTCCGGGTGGCCTTGGACATCCTCAGGGTTTTCCAACACAGCACGACACGAAAAGACTGGTGGTTAGGGAGGATGGCAATGGATTGTGTTTTTAAAGATGGCCGCCAGCCCATTTTGCATTCCTGCGCGATGACGTGATTTACGGGTCCGGTTTTGCGAACCCAGGATTAGCATGGTGGTATAACCGGGCCGGTATTTAGGGGTTGCTCTGAGGCCGTGCCGGTATCGGCGGGTCCCGTGATGCCGCTATCGGGGGGTTGGAGGGCCTTTAGCGGCATGCCGGTATTCCCATTACCGGCATGGGGGTTTGCGGGTGCTCGCGCACTCGTAATCACCCACTATTAGCGGGTTCATACGAGCACGGACCCGCTCTTACCGGCATGCCGGTAATTAACCCGTTTTTACCGGGCTACTCGTAATGAGGCCCTTTAACATCAAATACAGATAACGCTAAGCAAAAAATCTATCAAATGGACTGGATCGATAATCAACACAAATGTTTGGCATATAGAAATGCTATTAGCCAACGATTTCCTCTAAAATCGAGAGGCGTAATGGAAAAATATCTGTCCAAAGCTCTGTCTATCCATTAAAGACAATCAATTTTGCGTTTCCGTTGCCATATATGGCACACCAGAAATTTGTTGTGTTTGCGTAAAGTTCTATCTATTGACCAAAATATTTGTCACTTTTGCAACACTCCGGGCACTCCTGAGTCACTTGAACACCTTATTATTCAATGTCCCTTTTTATGTACCAGGAGACAAACACACTTCAATATGTTTTGCTCTTTTTTTGCGACCATGGAACAAAGTCAATGTTGGTCATTCATCTTTGGTTCTCCTTATTTGTCTCTCCAGATAGCTACTGTAAACTTTTTGACATCACTGCAATTAGACATTGTTTGAAATTTCCATGATTCATGGACAACTAATGTTAATGATATATTGTTTTTCATTCCAAACTTATTGTACTTGTTTTATTAGATATTGCTCACTGCCAATCATTGTTTGTTGATCTCATGCTTTATTAAGCTCACATTTTCTTTTAATTGTTTTTATAATGAAATTGTAAAAAGTGATATTGATATATTCTTAATTTTTTGTTTTTGTCTGTAGTCAAATTTCATATTGTTGTTAAATGTAAATTGAAAAGTTGATCAAATTCAACTAAATCAATTGATAATAAAAAAATGTAAAAAATGATCTGCAGTGTACAGGATCCTCTTTTAATTGAGACTGAAACAATCCTACTTGTTTACATATTGTCATGTGCATTCGTACCACTTGCCCAGCTCCACACATACCCAACACATGCAACACCACATGCCCAGGACTAGACACATACACAACCAACATGGACACACTACCATGCATGCATCCACAATCACACGCTTATCTCCGGCGCCCATCCTGGCGCATGTATCCCCATTGGCACTTAGGCTCTGTATGGAATGTGATACATGGGAATGCTGGATGCCAGCGTCTCCTGGGCACTGCCATGTTATTTGGAGTGCACATGCACGGCGGTTAGGCACCTGAATTCAACACATGCCCAGTCCTAAATGGGTAGCTTCAGTTGGCATGGCAACCCCATAGAGAGCACAAAGCATTGCTCTCTATCAGCGAGGGTATTTAAATCCCCTTTACTGGTACTGGGTGTCTCTTATTGTGCTCAGTCATTACTCTTACTCAGTTTTGCTGACTTTTTCTCCTGCCTTGTCTTTTGTGCCTGCTCCTGCCCTTTGTGTGTGCTTATCTCTGGGTTTATCTGTATAGTCCTAGTTCCTTTTTTCTTTAGCCCTGGTCAGCACTAGCTTCTTCTTCCTGCTTGTCCTTCCCAGCCTGCCCTTGCTCCCTACCTGTTAAGATTTCCTGGCCCAGCCTTCTATTGGGACTCACCTGCTCTGATCAGCCTTCCTCTCTTGCCTGGTTGTCCATTCACGGAGACCTATGCTTATGATCTACATCACACCGCCTGCTGCTACTGATCACCTAAGCTTGTCCTGTCAGTGATCTCACTGTTCTCACATCAGGTTAATACCGGGGAAGCTTCCACGGGTTGTGGCGAGTTAGGGCGACAACACCAGGTTTTCACCTGGGGGTGAAGAGCAGATTCTCCATTCTACTCGACGTCAGTGCACAGCCAGAACCAGTCAGGACAGATCAAAGGAAGGTCTCCAGTATGCAGCGCATGCGCGACACCGTCTCTGACACAAAGGTCATGGAAGCACAGCATTACATCTTCTAGCACAGATTCCCATATCATTTGTGGTGTTTAAGATAAACAATGCATTGAAAGTTTGAGTGCGTAAAAATGCAGAATCTTTAAATTCAGCGTATGTTATTATACACACAGTTCTGCAATCACAACAGAATTGTTGTGCTTTGAAGCCATTTATGCACGAGCTGTAATTATGTGAATGCACAAATAAAATATTTAAAACACATAATTAAGCTTTGTTACAGGGTTATATGGTAATTTCATTTTCACATAATCTGTGCTTTTTAGATTCACAAAACTGAGAGACCTCGGACTGTGTTTCATACTCTATTACTGACATCTGATTGTGACTAGGTAATAAGGGAACCTGGTAAAGGTAATGGTGTTTTCCGTGTCAAGAAGAAAAGGCATGGTATGAGTTAATGGGTAGACACGTGCCTAACAGGGATTGTATTACATAGATGGTACAGTGCTTACATTTGACATCCTAACCAAAACCGGAGCAAATTTAAATTCTACATTTTCCCTGGAGCTTAGTGTTTTTTGTGCCTTCATCCATTCAGAATGAAAATCAATACAGATGAGAAATATAAGAAAATAGCTTCTTTCTTTTATGTAGACAAATACATATTTTTATAAAGATACAAAAATATAAAACAGTCTGACATATTTATATGATAGTCAAAATTGTAATCGGAGACCCTAGCCCCAATAATTCATCATCCCACAACCATATATTTCTACTAATAAAGTTCCTTCATCTACCCTTAGCATACATACATGCAGTTGGTGCACATTATAGCCCCAAGTGGGCCAAATATATGGTTCAAATACCATAGCTGTTGGCATAAATCATGTGTACGTCGTTTGGGAAAAATGGTACAACTCTTCAAGTTAACTGGCATGATACAATCAACCACACCATTTAGATTTTTTTCCCTCAACAGGGTCCATCCAATGGGATTTATTTTTTCGAGAACATGCATATAATTCGCCCTCTGATTAACATTGATGATTTTGCTTAACTGGTGGTATATCTTCAATTATGTGCCGACACCACCCTCACAAGAAAACAGAAAATAACTCTTAAACTGTTTGTGCCTCTGAACTATATTAATATATTTTGCTCATAGCCATGCATTAATTTATAGCCATGGTCAGTCTTTATCCAATCATATAAAATAATGAATTAGTCAATCATATGGTGGTCTAATCACGTAGTTCTGGCTTCTAGCTATCATTTTAAAACAGTGATACAATCTTGAGACACATTTAAAATCTCTTGTTCATATTTCACATTGTATAAATGATCATCTATTCCTATTGTTGGACGCACAATTTAACATGAAAGCACAATCAAATTATATATTAGCAACATTCCATAATGATTGCTTCCATGGTAATGTCCTGGTAAAGGGTAGAAATCCTGCACAAGTGGACCTATGCAGCTCTTTGCCTGATTGTGCTTCAAATGTCCTCCTTCTTTTAATGGGTTATGGAAATCTAAATATAACCAAAAAGAGAAAATATGAACTTATTTTGCCACTCATGCCTATTTTATATATATATATACATATATATATATATACACTAAGGTCCCTTTGTATGAACATTGACAAGGGGGGTCCTGGGAGTCCCTCTGCCAGACATTAGTCCTGGTTACGAGGGACTTACCCAGAGTCTTTAGCTCACTATCTTTCACAGAGAAGAAATATCCCAAACATATCAGTCTTTGTCTTGCCCTGGGGCAGTCCAGCACCGAAATGCTAGGCAATTCTCCTCTGAACAAGAGTACCAACAGCATCCCCAGACACGTGTTTCGGTCTGGTTGGATCTCATCAGTAGGGAGGAGCTGTGCCTCTCTAAGAATAGTGAGCAAGGGGTCCACGTCTGGATTCCCCTAGTAACTTAGCGTGAGACCCAAAGTTACTTAATTATGCAAATTGACAGTTTTAGTCGGCAAATCAGGTCCCATCAATCAACCAATCACGTTGTGTGCATTTATTATCCTGTCCCACCCTCTTTATTGTATACTCTATTTTCTGAAATCAATACCTACTGCATCACTCCATGTTCATTGTCTGAATCCATGTGTAAATCTGCCTATAACTCTCATAGGCACCATTGGGCCCCCAAAGGAAGTCTCTGCTTGGACTAACATTGCCTGTCTACAGATAGGTGTCCTGTCCTCATGGCTGCACCATGTTTTGAAAGTGATGTTGTGTCACTCTCCTCTTCCATTCTCTTTTAGGAATCAAAAGTCTACAACCAGCCTCCAATGGGTATATAACATCTAAATTATGGCACAGTAAAACAAAGGATATACTCAACAGTAGTGTTGCCAGGAATGACATGTCCGTAGTCATGTGATGTTATTTCAGACTCTGTAAATTCATTCAAATAAAACAACTCTGTTGAAAGCCCTTGGCTTCTAAGGGAAATGGCCTACATGTAATTTAAAGCCAAGTATAAAAACAAAGGCAAAACACTAGCAATCACCTGTTGAGTTCTTCTCTTTCATCCACCAATATATGTGCAGATCCTCTTATACTTGTGCCATGCCTCAACTCAGTGCTTTCCCAAAGACAAGTAAACAGTTATGAGCTAACCTCACAAAAATCATGCCCATTCTTACTGTTCAAAAAAACTATAGGAAATCCAAGAAACTTGCAATTTCATATTTGCTTTTGTTTTTACCTGGGGTCTAAAGTATTTCTTAACCCCACACCTTATAGTGCACAGATTATATTTACCAGAGGCCAGAGGGGACTTTTCATGTGGCACTAACAGAACACAGGGTATGCGTTTATAATGAAACCAAATGTGTTTGTTGTATTGTGCTTGGATGGATGTATGGGATATATGATGTCAGAGGGCTGTAAGAATGTTGCTGTATGAGTGAGAGAGTGTGTATGGGCTAAAGTTCCATACTCAGGCAGTTGGAGAACTCTTGCCTGGGTGAAGGGGGCCCGTGGGCTCCTAACAGATAACTTATTGTAACATGATGTAAGCAATAAAGGATCGTATTTACAGAATCATCCAGGTAACAACCACCAGCACAACCTTCCTGCTCCAGCCCCACTCCTTCAACCATTTTTCCAGGAACATGGAACCTATTTCCACCGTAAACATTCCACTCCAAGATTCAACCTTCTAAGTCACTTCATAACATATCTCCTTTCCTTTCCTCAGCACATCCTCCTTTTCACAACCGCAACCCTATTCATGTTCCACACCTGACCCCCTCACACTCTCACAGCACCATTCATCACACTCTCCACCTAGACAGGTTCTGAATATAGCAAATTTCCTTTCTTTCTCACCACACCCATCTTAATCCTAACCCAGTCACTACACTTCTACACACCTTCTTCTCATTCTCATTCAGAATCCACTTCTTTTTTTGGTTCAATTTCTTCCGTAACTCCTCCACAACACAATCAGATTACTCTGCTCTTCACAACCAGGGAGGCACCACTTTGGTATTGGCCTTCCAGCCTCTCATCAATTCAAATGGACTAACCCCCTTGACAGCATGCAGGTGGGAGCAGGAAGAGGGCCAAGGGAGGCCGGCCAGAGACTGACAGGAAAGGAAGGTGCAGGTGTGACGATGGGAAGAAGCTCTGTCTTACTGGCATTAAGGCAGAGATCATTGGCAGCACACCACTCCTTGATTGCAGACAGACAGTCAGGGATGAGAGAGGGAGAAAAGGCGGCAAAGGGGAGCCTGAAAAGGAGCCGAGGGTTATTCGCATAGCACTGGAAGTTGGAGCAGAGAGCAGCAATGCGGTGGACAAGGAGTGCCAGTTATTGGTTGAAAAGCCAGGGAGAAAGGTTAGACCCCTGGGGAACACCACATGTAGAGAGTGAGCTAGGAGAGGAAGGAACCAACTTGGACCTGGGAGGGCCGGTCCATGAGGAAAGATATCAGTCAGGTCAGGGCCTAGTCAGTGATACCCAGGTTAACATAGAGATGGTTGAACAGGTTGGCATAGTTGACCATGTCAAAAGAAGAAGAGAGAGCGAGTAAGATGAGGACAGAGAGGTGATTAGCATCAAGGTTAGAGAGCAGGTCTTCACGGATGTTCAGGAGAGCAGTTTCCATGCTTCTGGCTGCTCTTAAACCAAACTGTTGGACACGGGGACAACCAATAGGTTCAGTGTGAAGATTAAAATGGGAGATGTCCAGCTTTTCTAAGAGTTTGCGCAGGAAAGGAGTAATGGAGATCGGGCGATAGATAGCCGGGCAGGAGGGGTCAGCTGAGGGTTTCTTGAGAAGAGGGTGCACAAGAGAGTGCTTTGGGGGGAAGGGAAGGATCCAGTGGCGAAGGAGTGATTGCAGTAAGAATCACCAGCAAGTGGCATGGGCCAGGGAGGAGCTTATGAAGGCCACCCAGGATCTTGCACACCACATGTGCGGTCCAGTTAGCAAGGCGTCATTGGAGTTGTGGTCCAAAGAGTGGTCCTGGGTCCCAACACACCACACCTCCAGGGCTTATTAGCCCGTGTGTAAAAACTTCAGCTGCATTACCCCCATGCCAGAACCCAGCTCCCCACTTCCTCGCAATCCAATTCTTGTTGCCCTCCACCTTTACGGCAGTCAGAGTCGCACAGATTACTCAATGCGGCACATGGAAACTCCTCTCGTTCCAATGATGCATGAAGGTGTGGATGTAGATGCGGCCTCGGGGTGAAGCTGTGTCTTATGCTGATCATCCGTAGTCTTGCCATTTTTTCCTGCTGTCTGATTGTGAGAAGACACAACCTGTGAAGATACAATCTTAACAGTTTTCATTAACGCCCTAAGGTATAGAAGAAAGATGCACAGTTTTTGGTGGTGACTCATTGGCACATGAAAGCTCTTTGAGCCAAGATGATAGACCAGCCTTTTGGAGGTTTGGTCGGCATAATGTAGGGGCTGCAGCATGGTGTACTTCTATTCAGGAGGCCATGATGGGCAAACTGGAAAGAATTAAGGAAGATATTGCTTTAAAAAAGTCTATATGAGATGCCAATGGGAGCATATGAAGCTGCGACAACTGTAGAGAAGGCCTCTATGCGTCAGTTTAACTTCTCCCCAATATCAGCATCGGAATTGGACAATATTATTAAACATCTTAAATCCACAATATGTAAGGGAGATCCATGTTCAGCTTTGATAATAAAATACTATTCTCCCATTCTTATTGATGCCCTATGCACATTTGTGAACGCATCCTTTTTAGAAAACCACGTCCTGATTGGGATAAAAAAGGCTTGGTTAACTCCTATTCTGAAGAAACCACGATTATGTCCTAAAACACCTTTAAACTACCAGCCTATTACAAACACACCTTTCCTCTTGAAAATCTTGGACCGTGTGGCCTACGCTCACATTTTGGCCCACCTGAATAAATACTTGATCATCAATAAATATCAGTCTGGTTTTAGACAGGGTCACGGGACAGAGACAGCACTCCTGGAATTGAAATCTAGGCTATTTGACATTATGGACAAGGGCCAGGCTTCGCTCCTTATTCTGTTGGACTTGTCTGCGTCCTTTGACTTGGTTGATCATTCCATACTGATCACCAGGTTGAGGGATGTAGCAAATTTTTCTGATGACGCTGTATTATGGATCTCTTCCTTTCTGAGCAATAAACAGTGTAGATTTTACAGTGGAGAGGCGGAGGCGATGCCTGTAACTCTGGTTTATGGCGTTCCCCAGGGTGCGTGCGTATCCCCTTCCCTCTATATTTTCACGGTCCCTTTCTTTGACCTCTTGGAGCAGAATGACGTAGCCTTTACAAACTACGCAGACGACACTCAATGTGTCATCCCTCTGACAGGATCCCATCCAGAGGATGAAACCTCCATAAGCAAGGTATATGACCTCATACAAACCTGGATGTTGCAGAATGGTCTGGTCCTGAATAAAGAAAAGACAGAACTCCTTGTGATCGGCACGCGGAATAAAATAAATAAGCTGGGTCCCACATATGACTGTATATCCATTGCAGAGGGTAAAATTGTCACCAAAAAGAAAGTAAAAACTCTAGGCATTGTACTTGATCAGCAGTTAAATATGAAGGCGCATGTTAGTAGTTTGGTCTCACCTTCGCCCTACCACAAAAAAACTGTTAGCCCACCTCTGGCCATATATCATCCACATTGATGCAGAAACCATTGCTATGGCCATCGTAGGGTTGAAGATTGATTATTACTGTAGTTTCCTGATTGGCACTTCAAAATCTGAATGTAATCACCTACAGGTGATCCAAAACAGTGCTTAAGTGCCTTGGCTGGAGAGATCACGTTTCTGAGGCCAGAAGGAGTTTGCATTTTCTCCCAGTGGAATCTAGATTAACGTATCGCCTACTTCTGGTCACTCATAAATGCCGTACAGGACCGATGCCAGTCTATATGAAGGAGCTGCTTATTTAGAAATCTAACGTTAGACTTCATAGATCCAACAACTCACATAAATTGTAGATTCCCATATGTAACACTAGCAAAGCAATGAAAGGAGCCTGTGTGAAAGCTGTGCCAAGGGCATGCAAGTCTTTAGGAAAAGAATTAAAACATTCAAGTCTCTGCTACTCTCCCAAGCCGTTTGCCTCTCTAAGCTGATGCTATAACTTTTGTCTTACATGTACATTTTTTTTTATTGTGTGCCTTAAGCCTACGTGTCCTTGGCTGTGCGTTACACATGTTATAAAGTAAAGTACTCTATAAACTTCTCTCCTAGGACCCATACAGTCTTATGTGCGTGTGATGTCGTACGTTTAGGTGAGAGAGGAGTATGTAGCCTACGCCCAGTCATGATTTTATGAGGGCTCAAGTGATGGTCAGTCCCTGGCTGATTTCTCAGGTAGAATAACGCTGGTGGCAGGCACACATCCCAGGAGTGGGTTCCGTTATCGGATTTTAGGACCTTGCAAATTCCCCATTTTGGAAATACCTCTCTTAGCAGAAATCTTGCTGATTTAGCATCAGTGTGTATGCAGGGTCCAACCTCAATCCACCGGGAGAACGGACAAGCCATGACAATAAGATATCTGTAACCTCGTGATCATGTTCACAAAATCGATGTGCTGCTCATTGAATGGAACAGAGGGCCTGGGCAAGACCCCCCTCACCAAACTCATGGTACCTCCGGGATTGAACTCCTGGTACACTACACAATTCCCTATAAATCTACTTACCTTTTCTTGTAAGCCAGGGATAAACAGTCCTACTGGAGCTTTGCTGCGATTTGCCGTCGAGAAGTATGTGAGGGGTAATATAGTTGCTTTAGATAGTTGTCACCTCCTGTATCCAAAGCAAATCCATGGGTGAGAGAGGACATACCCTCTTTTTTCAGAGCTCCTGTTCTTCTCTGGGGGCCTTCCCTTGCATTTCTATTATCTGGAGCACCGGGACTGCGGTGTACAGGGATGGTAACTGTACCTGTTGGGACACGGCTTCCATTTCCTGCGAATCTGTGAAAGGTAAGTAAAGTGCTTACTTTGTCGCCTTGACTGCAGCATCATTTCAGAGAGCTATTGAGTTAGTGTGGTTAGTATGGGCCGCCCTTTTAACTAAGCCTACCTCCACTAGCAATGCTAGCGCTTCAATTAATCGGGATAGCAATGCAGCATGCTAGACAGGGCACCCGTAACACCTCCCAACCGCTCTTCTCTGCCATCTTGATAACCCAGTGGAGGTGGCATACGTGGAATCAATAGCAACTGCCTTCCCTTTACTCATTGCTAGTGCCTCTGAGTGCCCTAATTCTGCTGCTTGCAACCGTCTCTTCAGCCTACCCCACTACTCCCCATTCACAAGACCCATGACAGCTGCACCCGTACACCGGTCACCTGTCTCCCGGTTTATGATCGAAGACCCATCAACAAAAATCACCACACCCCCAACCAGGGCATCCTCTTTCACAATCACCCCCTCTTCTTCCCCTTCATACATGGCAGGATCATGATCAATGTCCTTAGGCTACACCGGCTCGGCTACAAATGTTGCAGGATTGACTAGGTGAACGCACAGGATGAATCGATGCACTTGAAAAAATTACCACATACCTTGAAACTCTCTGAGTCGTCAATGTGCAAAAACTGCATGCTCCACGTACAATGTCACTGGGCAACCCATAGTAATGGTCGAAGACTTTTGAATCGCAAAAGCTGCTGCCGCTAGAGCTTGCTTCCAATGGAACTGTCCATGCAACACTGGGTCTAGGAGTCCGCTATAGTATGATATGATATGGCATTTATAATGTGCCTATCCACAAGTGTTTTGAGGCGCGACGAGGCAAGGGAGGGGAACAGAGGGAGGATGGACAACGATCCTACTAGGCCAGGTGTCATTCAGATCGCGCAAGTGCGTGGGAAGGGGAAAGGAACAGTGCTGTACATGGGAAGATAACAAGTAAGTAAACGCCCAGCAAGTGCAGGATAAGTGCGGGCATCAGCTGTTAAGGGCTGGTAGGTGGACTATAGGGATACAGAAACAGTCCCCAAGTGCGGGGGGTGCCAGGTTGGCAGTGCAGGTGTGTGGCGCTGGCAGGGCAAGGACTTGGGCCCAAGATCAGAGGGTATGCTAAAGGTTTGTGGCCTAGCGATGTTTGCTGGGTCAGGATCGCCTTCATTTAAGTAGCATAGACCTTCAGGACTTGTTTCAGGGGCTGGCCTTACACCTTGTTAAAAAACGGGATATACCAGCCCGTTGTTGACTCGTTTTCAAAGATTGTTTTTTCTAATGAGCAGTTCCAGTGACAGCCTCTGAAAACCTAACCTCTAGGCGATCACATTCTTTTACTGTCAGGATACTTTTCCCATTACAAACTATAGGGTGCATTTTAGCAGCCCTCTTCCTTCCTATGCACCCCATCACTGCAGACAGCTTCATGAAGGTTAAAAGGCCCACCTTCAATAATGTGCACTTAGGCAACAGACGCATCTCTGATCAGGCCATACATCTATCGATCCTGTACCCTCCACAAATCAATGCCTGACCTCCCTCACCTTCAGAAAGAGACAAACTGCCCTGTTTCCCCCAAGACAGAACATTGATGGCAATTCTGTGCTCCAGACATACTAATGCAGTATAGTGTGCCTACAAGCCCAATAAGGTAACAGAAAATGTTCAGCTAAAATGAATTCGCAACAAACGTCATACCGTTTTGATTTAACTGCAGTGGGCCATTGGAAAACATATTTCCTGAAGGGATCCTTGTATACTATCTATACCCTTCTAAATAGTCTCTAACGAAATTATGATTCACCACTAGGCTGTATGATGTCTCTTTCAGTGCTATCATAGTTCTCCAACCTGGATCGATGAATAATATGACATTTTTTCTTCCTTGTCAGAAAGACGCATTCCGTCTACAAGTCTGCTCCATCAACAGAAAACGTGAGTATAATATTTTGCACTGTTTAATGTCCATATATAATTTAAACAGCAGCCTTCTGTTTTGGATGTACTCATTAATCAAACGTCGTGTGATGTTGCCATGCACAGTCGCCTTGCCTGTGTGGTGAGACATCACCAGTTCCTCCATTAATTTTCATCGATCTGAAGCAGCACAACCAGGGAGTATGGGGGGAGAGCCAGCATGATGGAAGAGAAGGAAAATACAATCTTCAAGAGAATTATACTTCTAAACTGTGAATAACAATTTGTAAAAGGATGAAATGACTCAGAAATGTTTTCTTGCCCCTTACATTAATTAATGTTGTATATACATGATCATTTGGTTTCCATTAAAATCACAAAATGTACATGTTTGTTATTCTTTTTAAAATCACCTTACACCTGCTTATTTATTGAAGTCGTATTTTATACAATTGCCACAGACCGCCTTGCAGCCATTTCCCAGAACTAGGTTTTCTCCCTGGCGTGCAGTTGGATGACAGATGTCACTCCACTCAGTGCCACAGGTGAGGACTTGGAGTGAAACAAATAAAGAGGTCATCTTGGTCACCTCCAGACAGTCTTTGAGTGGCGGTTCGGTGCAGTGGTCCGAGTGTGATTGGATTAGCCAGGTTCCTTCTTGGTGGGTGATCCATACTGGTTTATTTTTGTGTGTTGACCTCTTAGTTCCTGAGTACACAACGACCCTGTCATGGGCAAACGAAAGACATAGTAAGGGCTACATATGCAGGCATTCTGGTCAAAATAATATGTTGTAGTACTGTTTGTGTGCAGGTCGAGGGTTTATTTTCCTGTGGGTAAAACATGTTTTAGTTGCTCTGGTGACCTAGAGAATCTGCTTGTGCTCAATTATTCAGGAACTTCAAACCCTACATTTGATAAGATAATTCCTAGTAGTGAAGGGTGAGAGTCTTAACCGCATTAATGGCTCAGGGGAAAGTGTGATGCACACCCTTTTCTTATTTATTTCAAGCAGTAATAACAAAAACCATTTCACAAACAGTTTCGGAATATATCCACCCCCCACCCCCCCCCCATCATTCCCCTGGGTGTTCTGTCCAGTCCCAAATCCACAGAGGCCTGAATCAGTGTTCACTTCCTCTTTTCTTCGTTCCAACAGTTGCAATTGCCCAGAGACTGCCACCTGAAGAAACAAGCAGTAGACTGATAATGACAAAATCCAGCTGGTCAAAGGAGACTTCTCGTGCGAACCATTCGAAACTGAGGAATTCCTGCTGATTGGTGAAGTGGTCAGCCACTGCAAATGGCACAAAACAGATCGCCAAAAACGCCAAAAAGTGTGGGATAATAGATACTTCTGAGGCATTCCCACTGAACAGCTACCAGGCATAATAAACATTAAATTGCATGGCACACAGGGTTCATTTTATGCTGGGTCAAAGTTAATCCCACAGGTTTACAATAAAAAAAAAACATTGACAACTTGTTTGATAGACCAATGTGACGACCTACGAAAGTCCTCCAATCTGCCCCCTAACCAAAAGGCCTCCAGTGCCATGGTACCCCAGAAAGAGTGGGCATCAAACGTGGAAACATTCACACTCGCCTGGGACATGACCCAACTTAGCCATTTAGCCTAAGTGGGAGAAGCAACCCGGTGAGCGGGTCTATGAAAGGTGATGAACAATTGGTCTGATACCCTTTTAGATTGGCAGTCTGCGGCTCAAAGGAACAGTTTAAGAAAATCATGAAAGCAAGGTAGTTAATCCACCCTGGATACTGTATTGGTCATGCGACAAACAAGAAAGTTCATATCAACATCAGGGGGGAAAACAATTGTTCAGGAATGTCCTAAGCCCCAACATTTGGCACATTTCCAAAGGACACCTGGCACATCAGCAACACGTTTAGCTGAGAATGAAGAGAGAGGCTGTTGTTGTCTGGCCAGTACCTGGTAAGTGACAATACCTGTATCACATCCCATAAAGAGGGTCCTTAGGTTTAGGGCTGCACACCAGAAGACATTCAATCAAAGGAAAGCCCTGTGCTAAATCATGTCTAGAAGAAATAGCCGACCTCTAAGTATTACTCAAACAGTAACAAAACCTAGAAGAAGATTAGGAATAAAAAGTACCATCTGAGTCAAATTTGCCCAAAAAGGGTTCAAGCCACCTTGGAACACATCAGCATTTTAATGCTCTCCAGGCACTAGTGTAGATACTTTGGATCTGCGTGAAATGACGTAGGAAAAAAGTCAGAGTACCAAATGTCTGAATTGGTTTTTTTCATTTGTTCACATATATATATATGTGGGGGAGACCACCCACCAGCCCCCCACCTTACGCCTATACATTTTCTATGAACTTTACCCCTCCCACCCCCTACATATACGTATGCAAACAAATGGGGGTCGGACTTTTGGTACTCAGACTTTTTTTGCTGCAGTACTTTCGTCCTATTCCGATACTGTGGGCACAGGATCATTGAATGAGCGACATGGCTTATGGGTGACCATCGGTACTCAAAAACGTTCAGGTTATCAGCTGTAGGGTGCCTCTCAGAACTAGTGGATGTGGTCCACTCATGGAATGTCGAAGCAACTGCCAAAACTCAGTTAATGGAAGAGAGGAGTTCACAGTCAGTTCTAAGATCAGTAGATACCAGCCCCGAACCAGCCAAAATAGTTTTACCATAGGTAGGTCCGCTAATTGGATCTGTGATCGTAGTAGGGTCCGTGCAATAATGGAAAATGAGAGACACACATACTGGGACCCTTTGCCCCAACTGTAGAAGAATGGATCCTGGGCTCTGAAGGGCCCGAAACATTGATGCATGTTGTTACCAATTATTATTATTGGCATCGGACCACTGACGAAAAACATGAATCTGCTGCCAGATTCAGTGGCCCTGGAAGGAAATGTACATGCACCTTTATGCAGTACTGAAGGCAAAATCCCCAGATTGTCTTTGCCAACTCTGCCAGATACCTCAACCTTATTCCCCCAGCCTGTTGATGCACCCTACTGCCTTAAGGCTGTCCATCAATAGATGTGCCATGCAGTGGAAGAACATTTCTGCAAAGCACTTGATCGTGAAGAATCCTTCAAGCATCTCCAAATAGTTGATATGCCAGAGACACTTGGTCGGAGACCAAAGACCTCCAGGAAAGATGGCACCACATCTGTAGCCATAGTCACATTGCACCGCAATTCCACTGTATTGCATGCCACCCTAATTGCAGAGAAGATGAAGAGACAATGGCCCTTCCATTTCATCCATCATATGGGTTAGCCACCCTTCTAACTCTTCTCTTGCTTCAGTGCAAACCGATTCCCTGCTTGAGTAGTTCATCGCTTGTTACAGGCCCTTTAATTCTAGCCTTGGCAGGGCCCTGTAATGCAGAGGTCCTGAGAAGATCAACTGAATGGAAGAAGTGAGGTGGTCTATCAATCTGACTAACTGCATCACGGCGAGTACCGATAGGTGCAGGGCTCTGAGGGAAGCTCACCTGCAATCTATCATGAATCCCAGGAACTGAATGTGTTGGGAAGTAGTCAGTTCTGTTTTCCCCTAATTTATGATAATCCCTGAAACTATAACATATTGACTGAGAGTCCAAAGTGGGAGCTAGCCACCCATGTTGTACTGGCTCTAATTAGAGTGTCTAAATATATTATCAAGCTGGTCCCCCTTGATCTTAGAAAGGTGGCTATTGGCATTGAGAGCTTGGTGAAGCAGCAAGAGGCCAAAGAACATAAAGGATAGAAAAGAAAACCGAAAAGTAGCCATCTGCCATTGAAACTGAAGATACATCCTCTGCTGGGCCAGAATTGGGACAGTAAGACGGGTGTCCACGGAATTAAAGGATTCAATACATTTTTCAAGGTGGCAATTGTCTCCATCTTGAAATGACAATAGGCCACAAACCTCTTTAAGTCCCTGAGATTGATCACTGGCCAATACCCCGTTTTTTCTGACCAGGAAAATATTGCTGACAAATCATGGTGGGTGGTGATGGACCCTCTCGGTATTCCTCTTCTAAAGAAGAAACTCAACCACCTGGGAGATCCACCTCAGGTACTCCCTGGAGTACAACAGTGCATCCTACAAGGGGGGCCTGATGAGCATTGTAACAGAAACCCCAGGACAGTCTGGAGTACCCATTCGTCTGGAGAAATGGCACACCAGCTGTGAATGAAAAACTTCAGGCTCCCAACTACTGCCGAATCTATAAAAGCAGCAAAAGGAATACCCACCATGGTTAAATCCGGCTCTTCTTCCCAGATTGCGTAGAGCACTGAAATTACAGACCCACTGTCAGGGGGGGGGGGGGGGGTGTAAATCAGACATGGGTCTTTGGACTGATGAATGCTAATCAATAGCTTGGTGGATGAAGCTGACTGAATAATTGCAGGATCAACCAGCCAAGCGGATCTCTGACGTGACTGGCCCTAGTAGAAACCTGAGGGGTAAACATTTTCGAAAGGGAAGCTTGATCCTTGTCTAAGGAAGTAATGGTACTAGCGTATTATCCCAACTGCTTGATCAACTTCTCACCAGATAAATGATGACCAGAGGTAGGGGACTGCTGTCGATTCCGCCACAGCACCCACTTTGTGACTCATTTTCATCAGGATCCCTTTGTTACATTCATGAGAAAGGGAGGGTTTGGTATCACCGAGAAAGCATAATGCCCACTAGGCCCAGTTGCTCATTTCTCGGAGTCCAAACTTTGAGCAGAAGTCTTGGCCTCCTCAGCCAGTTCAAGAATATTGACAAAAGGATCTGAAATGTTAAGAAGCCAGTTCTGGCAAGACTGCCAGGCCATATTAATCCCCTGGGTAATGTCGTTACCGTATCTAGTGAAAACACATCCAGATTGAGATCAATAGAAGGGGTGGCTGCTGATTGATGGTGAAGATCTGGGCTATTCCAACCTCTTCCTTTTCCTAGTCATGGGTTTGTTGCAGAGGAAGGTATCAGTATAAATTACTACTGTTGGCAGGGTACTCCATTTCTGGGAGTTAGGGTGGGAAAGAGCATCAGGGGAAATCACAGGGCCTCTCACTTTTTCCTTTAGCCCCGAGGGCCCCGAGGGCCCCGAGGACCCCTCGCTCTGAATTTCGGGGGGGGGGGGGGGGCTCAGCCAATGGGATCTGTACTTTACACAAAATCTCACCATTGTCCCTCTCTGCCTCATCAGGGATCAAGAGTCTATTGCCAATGTAAGGCTATTTAGGCAACGAGTCTAGAGTCATGGTTTCTCATCTTTGTACACCATCTACTTCCTAGTTGCACTTACTTTGCTGATCTGTGCCCTACTTAGCCTTTCCTTGCTCTGCTTCTTTCCTCGAAGAGGAGGGTCATCCCATTCACACCCCTCTGCCTTAAACCCATGATCCTACTGAAGGGGCGTCACCCCCCCCCTTCATCGGACTCACATTGCGTCTTACTGGGTGCTACCCAGCACCTTCCCCCCCCCCCCCATGCAACCTCTGTTCTTGCCTCTCACTGCCCCCTTCACTACCTGCCCTTATCTGTCTCGCTCCTGTGCTGCCATAAGTGGCACAGCAAAGACCAATGTCAGCGCCAGAAGTACAAGTTCACCAGAGCCACATGCATCTTCGCTATCTTGCCCCACCTGTGTCCTTTCACATAACCGGAGGGTCCACCGAGTGCCTGTAGCAACTAATTCATAGACTATTGCAGTACCATCTCTGCCCGGGGGTGTTTGAGCACATGCCAATCACAACAACCATGTACAGATCGCTCTGGGTGTTTTCGTTTGGACCAGGCCTACACAGTGGACATACACACCACGTTGCCAGTCTGAATTACCAGTAGACCTGATGTAGGCGGTTAACTGGGATCTCTACATGCGACAATCTACTTCAATGATTGAGAGAAATGTTCTTGGGCAAGAATCTTGCCCACTCATTGAATGATAGAAACGTCCCCTGCTAAGCCTCATTCCTGGGGTTGGAACCTTCCTGCGGCTTGGAGGCCTCCCAGGATTGGCCAGAATCTTCTGCCTCTTTCTTCCATAGCAGAATAATTCTAATCAAAACTCTGTGGCCAATCAGGAAATAAGAACGACTAAAAAGATTGCTACCAAGAGTGCCTGCAACCACCGCGGAAAGGAACTTTTCTTGGGGTTCTGTTTTGAATAAATGCTCAGTTTATGCGGGGGCTGGGGGCTAAGGGCAGCCACATTGCCTGCCCCATCTGCGGTACCCGCAGTAAGTCAAGCCCCTAACCACATGCGCCTTCACATAAACCTGAAAGAAATCTAATCTCTCCGACAAACAATTGAACAAAATACTTACCTTGCATACACGCAGCAGTAAGGAAAAGAAGGAAATGAATACAGTCAGGGACACTGTTATAGGAATATGTTGAATGATATTAGATTGGGGCATGCTGGGAGTTATAGTATGAAACTATGTATGTATAAACAAATGGGCTCACTGCTTAAGAAATAAGCAAGTAAAGAGAGTGCATCATAGGGAGCTCCTGTGCCATAGAATTAATTAAAAAAAAAGTTTAAATACAAACTCAGAAGGTGGCTACAGGGATTTAAAGTCACTTGTAGGACTTCTTTTGGAGTTACAACAAAGAAAACCTAAATTCCCAGAATGCCAGTTTCAGACATATCAACCATTATAATTGTTATGGAGTGATTCCCAAATAATTGAATTGGCGCAAATGAGAGGATGCCCATGAGCATCTCAGAATTGCACCAGCCTACTTATATCGGATTCACAAATCCTCAATTTATATCACACCTGGAGATGGCCGGAGTATCTTTCAGATGCCCCAGAGTACATTCTTGTGAATCACCTGCATGCGTGAGCATCTAAAAAGATGCTGCTGGTATCTCCCAATTGACTCCATTATTAGGCCTTGTGATTCGAGTATGAGTGGGGTGGCAGGAGCAGATCTGAGGGGGCTCACATCAACGCCTCATATGCTCCAGTGCAAACATTTGTGAATTCATCCTTTCGGTTTTAGTTTTGGCTAATAGGTCGCGCTGAAAGCACAACTTATAGGCTGAACCTGTTGTCATGGGAAGTGAGGATAGGAGAGGGATGCGATGGGAGGAGGGACATGCATCCTGTGGGTGGTGTTTGGCTATTTACACATCCATTAAAAGGTGCATGGCCATGCTAGTACCTATAGCCACCCCCACCCACTACTTGCCTCTCCCTGCCCAAAAACACCCTCTGGGATCCCTTTGAGTCGAGAACTCCGTTTTCTGAGCAGCAGTCACAAAGATATGGCTTTAATTGCATCTATAAATCACCTACACCAGCTCCTAATGCAATCGAACTGTTTGAAAATCAATTAGCTGAAAGGTACACTTGATCCAATCAGTATGTGTATCCTTCCATTTGTTCCTTGCAATTAATTCCTATTAAAACCAGCATTGTTAAAGCCACCTATTTTGGCTCTTCTATAGGCATTAGACAGACGACTGCAAGGCACTGCCGTAATATCCACAGATACTAGCACCATGTGCCAGTTGTTGCCTTCTTATGGCCAGGTAGTACCACTATGGCACTGTATGCAAAATGCACATCCCGGGCCTACACAAAAAACCCAAACTGTTGGCGTGGCCAATGCTTGCACTGTTTCATCTAATCCGTCAATTTTATGTTATGTTTTTCAGGATTTCAAGCACACAAAGTCTTTCGTAATATAGAGGATGATTGCTTCTTACGTGAAGACCAGCATAACCACAACCAGTTAAAAAGGGATTCTTCGATTCACTGTACCTGTATGTACAAAGTTGTTGCTGACTCAACTCAGACATTTTGCAAGGTCGACGAAAAACAGAACAACATTCTCAGGATGTCCAATGAGTAACACTGGTCTTCTTTCCTTTCAGAAGAGTAGCCTACCTGCTCTTCGTACATATTTTTTAAAGGGGCATTTTCATAGTCGAAGATTAGTAACCCCTAATGGCACTGAAGAGATACAAGGCTGCATGGAAACCCACAGAACCCGTTTGCCTTGTCTTGCATTCGAAACATTACCAATCAGCCTTGTAGTTTAAAATGTATTTCTTAAAAAGGAGTTTGTTTGATAGAGTAGAATGATTTCACAAACCACTGTATTTAATTTGTATTATAATGTTAAATGCAATGTAATTAAGATTTCCACAAACAAATTTGGTGCCATGGAGCATGTTAGAATTGCATTTGGTCTTGACCGGTCATTTATAGAAAAATAAAAAAATAAAATCACATTGTAGACCTCTGAATAAATGTTGGCTCAGTTTGATTAACTCTGTAGAAATTTAAATGTAAGACACCTAAACGAAAGCCAAGCACTGTGGACTAAATTCTTTTTCGATTGGACTCATTTTTTTCATGCATGTTATTGAATTTATAGAGCGCCTTTCACCAAAGGCGCTGAAGGATAAAAAAAATATCAATACCAGTACAATTCATCATGATAAAATATGGACATAGGTACAAGTAACATCAGAAGAGAGAGAGAAGCCAAAAAGCTTAGGATAGAAGATAAAAGATAGGTTTTTCGGTTTGTTTAAAAGATACAAAGAGATGAGGTGGAACAAAGTGAAAGGGGACGAGAGGGTCAGTGTCTGGGGGGCCAGGAGAGTGAAAGAACGGAAATGAGAAGCAGCACATGAGGTTTAGCAACAGTTATACATTCTATGATCTTAAGGGCCACGAAGGCACATAGAACGAGTGATGGGAGGAAAGATAGAGGGGGGGGCCAGACCATGATTACATTTGAAAACTATTGAGAGACAGTGGTAAAGAAAATGCGATACACAAGGAAGTAATGAAATTCAAAGTAGGGAGGATGTAATGGAAGACGAGGGGGTAAAGAGAAAAGGAGACAGATAGAGGAATTATAAACAGAACAAAGAGGAAGAAGGAAGACCAAGCAATAAAGATAAATAGTCAATATGTGAAAAAACGAGTGAAAAGTAGTAGTTTCGTATCATGAAAAGAAAGATGGGGCGAGCACAACAAATGTTAAAAAGTGCATAGCAACATGAACGGACAATAAAAGAAACGTAGAGAAAAGGAGAGAGAAGGATCAAAGATAAAGCCCATGTTGCGCACAGATGGCTAGAGCGGAAGAAACAATTGGGTGGGGGGGAAGAGGGGTAAGGGGTGGAAGAAATAGTTGAAGCAGGAAGGTACAGGGCCTCAGTTTCTGAGGGATTGAGGTGTAGAAAATTAGAGTACATCCAGTTCTGAACGACAGTTTTATACAGTAGAGTGGAGAGCAGAATCAAAGGAAGAAAAAGAAAAATCTGGGTGTCATCTGCACACAGATGAAAAGAGAAATGAAAGGAAGCGATAAGGGTAGAAAGGGGAGCAATGTAAAGAGAGAAAAGAAGGGGCCTGAGTACCGACCCTTGAGGGACACCATATAGAAGGGGAGTGAGGGAGAAGACTGACCAGCCCTGGTTACGGAATAGCTCACTTCGGCAGTACATATACTAACATTGGAACGAATAGTTCTGTAGCTAAAGGTATGAACAAAACCATTCAAAAGCAGACCCTGAGATACCCAAGGTGGAAAGGGAGGAAATAAGAAGAGAGTGATCCAAAGTGTCCAACACTGCAGACAGGTCAAGAAGAATAAGTATCGAGGAAAGTTTGTAGTGACAGGCTGTGAGTAGAGAATTTGAGACATGTAGAAGAGCTGAATTTGAGACATGTAGAGTGAGAAGGATGAAAATTCAGGTAAAGGGTTACCTGGGTATAGGCAGCCTGTTCAAGAAATTTAGAAAGGAAAGGTAGAAGAGAAATAGGGTGGAAATTGGTAGGAATAGATGAGTCAAGAGAAGAATATACTTGAGGGATAAGAGAAGAGGATCAGATGGAGAAGCAGTAGGGTGAGCGCAAGCTAAGAGCAAATTTGTCAGTCAGCAAGGGGAGATAATTATGAAAAAGAATGAAGCGATGGAGCAGGAGAGGGGAAGGAGTAGCAGAAGGGGTGAACGCTAAGTGGAGATTTGCTACTATAGATGTAAAATAGGTTGAAAAATCAAAAGAAGAGATAGGCAAGAAAGCAGATGGATCAAGCACTTTAGGGGAAAGAATATTGTGATGGAGCGGATTGAGGTGACGAGGGTGGTGAGAAAGTGTAAGATCTGAAAATAGATTTTTTTAGCAATAAGTAAAGCAGAGTCAAAAGAAAAGTGCAACATAGAGACCATAGGATGGGGTGAACGAGAATGTTTACACAGCCGTTCGGCTTTACGCAGACGCAGCAAAGGGAGATAAGATCAGGAGAGAGCCAGGGCTGTGAAGTTGTACGATTCAGAGCAAAAGGGTGTAAAGGAAAAGTTGTATCAAGGACGGATAGCACAGAAGAATGTAGAGTGCAAGCAGCGCAATCAGGAGGAAAAGAAGAGACAAGCGAGATTGATGGAATAGAAGAGTGTAAATAGGAGAGAAAAGATGGAGGGTAGAAAGAAGAAAGATTACGGGCAAAAGTAGCCAAGGAGGAAACCGGAAGGGTGGGAGGGGAAACAGAAGGAAAGAAGTTATCGGAAGCATAAAAGTGGGAGGACGACACAGAAGAGGGAGGAGGAAGTGAAGATAATATTAAGTCTAGGCAAGAACCAGACAGATGAGAAGGGGAAGAAAGGAAGTGCAAACAGTAAGAATTAGCGAGTGAAAGCAGCAAGGGGAACGATGTGTTAGCAGAAGGGAGATTAAAATCCCAAAGAAGAAAGAAAGGTGGGAACAGAAGGTGGGTAAGAGAAGATCAAGAAAATCAGTAAGTGGACCAGAGGGCGATAGACGACAAGAAGAGAGAAAGGGAAAGGATTAGAGAAAGAAAAATGATGTTCAAAAGAAAGGAAGTTTAAGAGATTAGGACGGGGAGGTAGAGTCCAGGAAACTTCCTGTTGCTCGCTGAAACCCCCCCGCGCCCATGCCGATGTGGGTGGGGAGAATGAAGTGGAGGCTGTATGAAGGGAGGCCTGGGTAAATAAATTGTCAGGGGTGATCCAAGTTTCAGTTAGACAGAGAAAGTGATAATTCGAGCAAAGGAATAAATCAAGAATAGAGTGTGATTTATTGCAGACAGAGCAAACGTTTAAAAGACACAAGTGAAAATGGGGAAGAGCGTCAGAAGAAATGAAAGGACAGGAAAATTGTAAATCATTGCCTAAGCGAGCAGAGGCCAGCAGGGAAGGAATGTGATGAGTTATCCTTGATGTGATAGGACAGGGCATGAAGACAGAGAGGAGAATAGTGAAAAGATAAATAGGTGAGTAAATGGCTAGTCAGCACATGATCTGCCACGAGCAGAAGTGAATGACGAAATTCAGAGCCTGTAAGAAGGTCACCCTTTGAGTGGGGCGCCCAGGGCTAAATATGTCCTTATAGGCACTTCCTGATATAGGAGTCCCATGGAATCACGTGACTGCGCCAGTCACCAAGCACAGGAAGCAGAACAAAATTGAAGAGCCAGCTGTGGTGGTGGTGGTGGTGTAATGGCCACGGTAGAAGGCAGTAGGGGGGCCCGGACAGAGGCATCAGCAACAGATGACAACAATTGTGCAGTGCATAAACACGCTACGACTAGCAAGTAACAGGGACAATCTCACTGTTCCTGGGGCACTTCCTGATGTGGTCCAACACCAGTCCAGAGAAATGGAACAAAGTTGGAAAGCCTGTGGAGGTGGTAACGTGGAGACAGTGGAGGGTGGTAGCTCCAAAGTACCAGGCAGAGGTCCAGGGATAAAGAGGTGGATTAAGAGGTGGTGGTTACCACGGGGTATTCTTTCTTTTATTGTTTCAAGTTATAGTAACAATAAAAGCAATACAACTTTGTAAAGACTGCCATTCAAAAGCAGACCCTTATGAATAAATTATGCTGTATATCTGCAATTTAAAAGTTACATAATATTTCGTAAATTCTGTAGCAAAATAGCACCCAATAACTCTGATCTTTGACCTTTTTTAAAGAAAAGATGCATTTTGTTTGGTAAGAATGCCTATACATGTACCTCTAAAGGGGTGCTAGTTCATGGAAATGCTGTGAAACACAAAACATACGCAAATATACAAAATGGTAAGCGGTTATCCCAGCACCTTGTAACGGGTGCAATCTAGAGTAAGAACACGCAACCTGCCACCATATTGCGTTAGAAGTACACAGTATTGAGGTAGATTGAGCAATAAAATCTTAAAACAATTAATAGAACATACCATGGGGAGTCAAAGGACCGGTGTTGCTGCTGAACCTCTCCACAGATGGTAGAAACCCAAGCCCAGTGGATTGTACTGCAAAGAACTCCAATATCATTTGATCAGCAACAAACGAAGATGAGATTGGAACACCAAGCTAGAGGTGAAGAACTTGACGCAAGATGTTCATGATATTTTAATAATGCTCTTGATCGAAAGTCAGTCTATGAAAGTACAACTTTTGAAGACTATCAAGTCAAGGTTGTTTCTGTATCCTGCACTATTTAACCACAGCTCACTTTAAACCTGGTATTCTGGCCTGGTTGACCACCAATGATTATGCCGCCAGCCATATCACTGCATGACGGAAGACTGGAAGAATGAAGCATCATTGATTCCTCAGTTATGGGGTAAAGCAGTGTGAGGCCTTTAATAAGGGGAGTAACCAATGATAGATGTGTACGAATAAAGTAATGGCACTGGGGCTCTGGCAGGGGACAGAGTAGGATGGAAGCGAAGGAATGGAGCAACATGCAACACATGTCTCAAGGGTTGCAGTCTTGCAGGTTGACAGCCAATTGAGGTGAAACGGATTTCAGTTTAGCTGTAACTGATATCCGGTGGCAAAATGGAGAAGTGTGCTTTAACTTCACAAAGAGCAGTTCTAGAATGGTGACATGGTTGCCTACGTAGAGAATGCAATAAGTGGATGTAAGAGAAGGTGTAAGTGACTGGTGGGTGAATGAGAAGTGATGGAACAAGTTACTTACCTGTAACTGTTCTCCAGCATTGGTCTGGCGCATGGATTCACATGCTCATGAGTATTCCCCGTGGTCAGGCTGGGAATCCTCAGTAAAGAAAAATCAGTTTCGTATCTGAACTGTCTTTCTACTAGTAACTGGTCTCCGGGTCATACTGCCCCCAGCCAATGACTGCCCTCTACCTAAGCCCCTCCTCTGGCAGCCATCTTCAGATTTGGTAGCACGTGAAGTGGCAGTAGGATCAAGAGAAGAGCCGCAGAGGGGTTGGAGGGAGGCTTTGCATGTGAATCCATGCCAGACCCATGCTGGAGAACAGGTAAGTAACTTGTTCCTTCTCCAGCATGGGGTCTGGCATGGATTCACATGCTCATGAATACAAGAATACATAGCAGTACACACATGCACAACCACGGGAGGTGGCAAGGCTCAACATTAAGCATTTCATCAACTCAACATTAAGCAACTCTTACCTCCTCACCAGGCCCACCTTCAGGCAAACAGGATGCGCAGCACTACCTGGCCGAACCTGGACTCCTCCCTGGAATCGCAGTAGAATCTCGTGAAGGTGTGCGTCGACCTCCATGTAGCAACCCTGCAGATGTCCAGCAGGGTCACACCAGACAAGAATGCTTTGGTAGCAGCGATCGCTCTGGTTGAACGGGCTCTCGGACGGCCGGGCAACGGTCGTTTGCCAACCGGTGAAAGTACATAATGCAACCGGAGAGCCATCTGGAAATGGAAGCCTTCAAGAGGGCCTTCCCTTGATTCACAGGTCCAAAGATCCCAAACAGTTGTGTTGTCTCCCAAAGGCTATTTGTGCGGTCCACATAGAACTTCAACGCTCTAGCTACATCCAGCGAGTGCAAAGTCCTCTCAGCCGGCGACAGGAAGAAAACAGGTAACACCAAGGACTCGTTGAGATGGAAGTCTGACGGCACCTTGGGCATGAAGGAGGGGTGCGTTCTCAGCACCACCGTCGTCTCGTGGAATGTCAGGTATGGATGTTTACAGGAGATGGCCTGGATCTCTCCCACTCGTCGTGCGGAGGTGATGGCCACAAGAAACTCAGTCTTCCACGACAGGAACTTCAACGGTGCTGAATGCAGCGGCTCAAATGGCGGCCCCATGATCCTGGTGCGCTCCCACGCCGGGGGCCTTCACCGGCGGGAACGATCGGAACAGTCCTTTCATGAACTCCTTCTCCAGGTGATGGGACCATAGCGACAAGCGCCCCAGAGTTCTGGTGTAGCAGGAGATGGCCGCCAGATGATCTTTATGGAGGCATGCGATAGCAAGTACAGCAGCACTTGAGGGGGCCGTAATCCGCAGAGGGTTAATCTTCTGTGCACAGCACCAGACAGAAAACCTCTTCCATTTGTGTCCACAGCACTTGAGAGTCGAGGACGCCCTGGCCTTCGCAAGCACCTCCTTGCAGTCTGCCAGGATATCGTACCCTCCGAACTCTAGTGCTGCAGGAGCCAGGCTTGCAGGTTCAGCGACCCTGGGTCATGGTGGAGGATGGCACCTCCTTCTCTGGTGAGAAGATCCGTGTCTGTCAGCAGTTTGACCAAATCTGCCTTTGCCACACCGGCAGGACGAGGATCATCCTGCACCGGGACCATCCGAGTTGACTGATGAGTCGCAACGGCGGGAACACATACAAGACTAGGACGTCCCAGGCGAATGAGAAGGCATCGCCTATACTCCCCGGCTGGGGAAACCTGCTGGCAAACCTCTGGCACTTGGCATTCATCGGCATCGCGAATAGGTCGATCTAGGGATTGCCCCATCGTCGGAATAGGAGATCCACTTCATCCTGCCACAGCTCCCACTCATGGCACGAGCACAGCTCCCTGCCGAGTGAGTCGGCAATGGTGTTCTTCATTCCTGCCAGATGGAAGGGTACCAGAAACATTCCTTGGGTGACATCCCAGTGCCACAGATCCTGCGCTTCCTTGTATAGGGCTGGGGATCTGGTGCCCCCCCCCCCTCCCTGCTTCTGGATGTAGAACATTGTGGTGGTGTTGTCGGTGGAGACCCTTACCACCTTGCCCTTGCAGGGACAGAAGGACGACCTTAGGGCCCAGAACACGGCTCGGAGCTCCAGGACATTGGTGTACAGAGACCTCTCCTCCAGGAGCCAAAGGTCACTTGCGTGGAGATCTCCAGTGTGCGCTCCCCATCCCGCCAGGGAGGCGTCCGTCGTCAGTTTCCTGATGTGCCAGGGTCTGGAAGTCCATGCCCGCCACTAGATGCCCACGGGTGCCCCACCACTGGATCACTTGGCAGAAAGTCTCATTGAGTGAGATCCTGTCCTCGAAACTGCCCGCCGCTTGCATCCAATGGGCATCGAGGAACTCCTGCAGTGGTCGCATCTGCAGCCTGCATAGGTGCACGAGGTAGATGCACGATGACATCATGCCAAGTAGGGATTTGATGGACCTCACCATGGCCACCTTCATGGTCAACAGCAGTTGTACCTTGCCCAGGATGGTCTTCGTCCTTTCCTCCAACGGTGAAGCCAATCGCGCCACTGTGTCAAGTCTGGCTCCCAGGAACAGGGCGACTTGCGACAGTACCAAGTAGGATTTCACAAAGTTGATCGAGAATCCAAGATCCGTGAGCAGTTGGATGGTGTTTGCAGTGTGATCGACGCCAAGTTCTCTTGACTTTGC
Source organism: Ambystoma mexicanum (assembly GCF_040938575.1). Lineage (NCBI taxonomy): Eukaryota > Metazoa > Chordata > Amphibia > Caudata > Ambystomatidae > Ambystoma > Ambystoma mexicanum. The sequence goes on along the minus strand of NC_090939.1, from coordinate 324,623,489 downwards.
TCTGATGAGCCAGTCGTCCAGGTAGGGGTAGACATGAATCCCCTGCAGGCGCAGCCGCGCCACCGCTGGTGCCAGGCACTTGGTGAATACCCTGGGTGCCGACTTCTATCCGAAAGGAAGGGCTTTGAACTGGTAGTGCCACCCCTGGACCACGAATCGTAGGAATTTGCAATGTCCCTTTAGAATGGGGATGTGGAAGTAGGCATCCTCCAAGTCCAGCGACAATAGGAAATCGCCTCCCTCCAGCTGCCCCAGCACGTGCTGGAGGGTGACCATCCAGAATTTCTGAGACTTGATGTACTTGTTTAGACGACGAAGGTCCAGGATGGGTCGACATCCGCCGGTCTTCTTCCGGGCAAGGAAGTACCGCGAGTACACTCTGGAGCCCGAGAGCCTTTTTTGGGACCAGTTGTATGGCTTCCTTAGAATCGCCCGTACCTCCAGAAATAGTTGTGGGACATGGTTTTCCTTCCTGGCCACGGGTGGTATACGGGGACACCTTCTCTAAAATTCCAAGGTGTGCCCGTGGGCCAGGGCATCTAGCACCCAACAGTCTGTGGAGATTGACTCCCACACGCTGACGAATTTCGCCAGGCAGCCTCCCACCGGGGTGCTTGGGTGGGGGCCCGTCGCCACGGCCGGTTCAGTCCTGCTTGGCCGTGGCCTTGCCAACAATGATGATGATATCCTCCTGTCTTGCTCCATCCTCTGTAGGCTTCCTGCGACGCGGAGCGGGCCGCTTGGTGGTACGAGGAACCACCGCTGAATCCTTTGGAGGCACCTTGTTTGCCCCCAGAGTTCCGAAAGGACAACCATCGTTGTTGAAGAACACCCAAGGCCCGAGCCGTCTCGGTGTCCGCCTTGATGGCCTGCAGTGACTCGTCCACTGTCTTGCCAAACAGGTTTTTCCCATCGAAGGGCAGGTCCAGAACCCTGGTCTGCATGTCCTGCCGGAAGTCGGTGGCCTGGAGCCAGCTGCGCCGACAAAGGCAAACGCTGTTGCCCATCTGGCGAAAGCCGGTGTCAGCGATGTCTGTGGCCACCGTAATGGCATGGTCCGAAGCCACCCCGCCTTCCTGTAGGATTTCCAGGGCCTCAGCCCTCTCATCATCCAGGAGGAAGTCCAGCAGGGGAGCGATCTTAAACCACAGCTCCCTGTCGTAGCGTGCCACAATCGCAAGGGCGTTGGCCACTTTAAAATAGCAGTCGCCGCCAGGATGACCCGCCATCCCATGGCGTCCAGTTTCTTCCACTCGCGGTCCGGCAGGGAAGTTGAAGCCGTCACCCCCGCCGCTTTCTTCTTGGCTGCCGCGGAGACGACTGAATCCGGGGACACCTGTGCCCTGAGGTATATGGGGGGGGCGGAGTTCCTCTTAGCAGGAGCCGTGGACGGGTTCTTCAGGAGCACCAGCCCCTCGTCCCAGATGTCATCCAGTAACGGTACTGAGAGGACAGTCTTCCTCTTGGCCTCCCGCCGTTGGTAGAGCAAACCTTCCTTCTGCTCTTCGGGGCAGAGCTGGAAGAGCTCAGATGCCCTGGCGATCATGGCGTGGAAGGAGCAAATTTCGTCGGGAGGGTAGGCCCGAGCGGGTGGCGATGGAAGGTCCATTCTGTCATCACCACCGTCGTCATCCGTCCCTGTCGTCACCGTCTCCGTTCCCATCTCATTCCTCGGAAGAGGGGGAAGGAGGTGAAGGTTGTAAAGGAGGAGGGGGATGAGTTCTCCTCTGCTTGCTCTGTGGGCTTCCCGATGGTCCAGGCTCCGCTGGATCGTCTGCTGGGGGTAAGGGCAACCTTGTCCTCATCTCCGTATTCAAGGCCCGAATAGCCATCAAGATCGCTCCCGAGTTGTCTTGTGGCATAGGCACCGGTTGCGACGGGAGCGACGGTTGGGGAGTAGGATCCTCAGTCCCCTCCACAGCCTGCGGTTCCTCGTCGGCACCACCGTTGCTTTCTTCGTCCGCTTCGTCAGGATCCCTCCCGTAGGACCGGACCTCCTAGAACTTCTTGTCCAGGATCTTTGCGACGCCAGCTCATCTTCAGAGGTATCTGAGTCCATAATGGCCACCAGCCCCCCCTCTTTCTCTGCCCGGGGTTTCACAGGGGTCTTAGCAATAGGCTGAAAAGAGGATTCCCTCTGTGGTGGCAGGGAAACTAGGCCCAGAGGTAGTCTCCACTGGGATAGCCTCCGCAGGCTTCACCAGGGCCGCCACGACTCCCTCGATCGAGGCCTCAGCCGGGTGAATCAGGGCCTTTGTGACTTTGGGCACGTCTGCGGCCGTCACTTAGGGCGGGTGGGGGGTCACCGCCTCGCTCCCCCTTCGGCTGTCTGTCGTGATCAAACGGGACTTCTCCCGAAGCTTGCCCGGGTTCTCAGATTTCCTCTTCCGAGTCAGAGCGTTGGCTCATGGTTGATGGCATCGGTGATAATGCGCCCCGTCTGGCAGGCCGAGGAGCCCAATCAGCGCTCCCGGTGCCTGCAGACTTGCAGTGCTTTGCCTTTTGTTGTGCCCCCGTCATCGGAGCACGCTCAAAGGTCTTAGAAGAACACTGAGACTTCTTCCTCTTCACACCTGCTGGTGGGCTCTTCCCCTCCTGCCAGTTGGCGGGTAGAGTACGACGATCCCTCATTGTCCGTTCAGACATTTTCTTACAAAGTGCACAGTCCTTCTCCACATGCGATTTGTCGTTGTGACAGCAGCAGAGGCACCGAGAGTGCTCCTCCTCAAAGACGTTCTGTAGCCCACATCCAGGGCAGCTCCTGAACAGCTTAGGTCCAACAGGCGTCATGCTTCCTTTGTCCTGAGCCATGACCACACGGGGTAGGCCTGAAAGTTCTTCGGGAATCCTCCGAGAAGTGGAAACTCGACAAAAAGATGCCCTTGAGGGGCAAAGAAAGTTCCGAAAACGGGTCCCCATTGATCAGAAGTAGAATCGGTGGAGCTTGAGGCTCAATTGACCGAAAATATAACAGTAAACTCTTTGAAAAAACACAAAATGCAGTAAAACTCGAGAGCTAAAGCACGAGGACTCCCAACACTTGAACGTGCGGTAAAAAATCTGAAGATGGCTGCCAGAGGAGGGGCTTAGGTAGAGGGCAGTCATTGGCTGGGGGCAGTATGACCCAGAGACCAGTGATTGCTTACTAGTAGAAAGACAGTTCAGAAATGAAACTGAAACTGATTTTTCTTTACTCTGGGTGGGTGGTTGCCCGTGTAGGGAATGCAATAAGTGGATGTAGGAGAAGGTGTGACTGGTGGGTGAATGAGAATGAAAGAACAAACAAACATCGAGGCTGAGTACCACAAAGGAAATACACCAATCACGGGCTAAAAAGATCCACAGATCTTTTATTACTGTACAGTTTACAAAAGCAAAACAGATAGCTATCTGGCTCCCAACACCTCACAGGAGAAGTGAGAGTGTGCTGAACATCTAAACATTTGTGCTTTTATACAGTTTGTGTAATATTGTACAGCCTCTCTTCACATTAATGTGAAACTTCACATGGCCTAGAGTTCATGCCTAGTTCACATACAGATTATACAATATTACGCAAAGGATTACATAGGTTTGTATTTCCATGAAGACACAATAGTGATGTATGTTCTCGGATCCTGCGGTAAGCCTTGTACTAAGTTCCTTTTCAATGCAGTCCACCCAATGCATACACTCGGGGTTCGTTCTTCATTGTCCCAATGTTTATACAAGGATGAGTCTTGTGAGCGCAGACAACACTTAAACAGTTCATATGAAGCACAAGTTCTCATTACTCAGTCTAAACAGTTGGCTCTCGGACAACCTAAACATCAACAGAACTCAAAGGTCGGAAGGCTTGGTTGCAGGGCGAAAACAAAGTCCACCATTTTAGAATGAAGAACACGAGTAGAAATCAAAATGGCAGATGAATCATAAAATGGCAGCGAATTTAAACCAAAAAAAAAAAAACGAACTTTGCAACGCAGTTTTCCGTGTAGCGCGAATAGGCTTAGGCCAATATAAATACTAAGGAGGCACTATATAATTACCGTTTAACAAACCCTCCTTTTGGCCCAAGCCAAAAGCCTTACTAAAAATATTCGCTTTACTCGTAACTCCACATTTCAATGGCCGTACATCCTGAATCACATTCATCAGATATATCAATTGCCATTAAATCCTTAACAGTAATATCCATCATTACAAAAACACTAGTCATCTTCTCAGGTGCGTGTATTTTCGGTCCTAATGTTCCTACAGTTTGCGCACAACATCCCCCTAACATCAAACATATGGCAGGAAGACATTGTATGCAACAACAGAACAGAATACCAAGGATTACCATTAGGACTGAAAAGTTTCCATCCCCAAGACAGTAAAGGGTACTAAGATCCCAGTTTCCCTCGAGAACATGCACTTCTGTACTTAGGACATGCAGATTTTGTATTGCCTTGAATATGGTTGGGGAGGAGGCGGGTACGAAAACGTAAAAAGCAGCCCCACCAATTTACATACTCCACCATGCTCAGCCAGGATGACGTCTAAGACCATCCAGTTCTGTAGAGCCACTAATCTAAAAGCTTTCTGTTCTAGCGTCAGCGTTGTAGAGTATATCGATAGTCCAGTTGATGGATCTCTCCAATACTCTTGCTAGTCTCCTAATAGCCTCAGAATTCATGATCCGTCCCCAAAATGCCACAAAGGAATTCGCTACATCACCCATGACTTGTGAAGGAGTATCACCGCTCTCGTCCCGCCTTGAACGAGCCCTAGAGACCTCCAAGGTGCTAGCTACATATACCCCTGGTAGCAAGATACCCAAACAACAAGTACCCTGCCAATACCTAGGTAGCCAAGGATAAGCTTCATTTCCACAAAATAAACAGGATCTCCTACATACAAAGGTCTGTCCTCACTAGTCAAGCTCGCAATATTTGTGCAAACCTCAAAAGTACGACTGAGAACCATTCCTTTGTATTCAGAAGGAAACAGGGTTAGGGCTATGATTGAAAGTATAGGAAGGCGGTGTAGCATCCCGGTTGCCTATGGGAGCCATCTTGCAAGAAATGAACGATTGAAAAGGACTAGATAGTCTATCGGAAGGCTTAATAGGAGCAGGCTTAATGTTGCTTCCATTTGCAAAAAGGGAGCATCCCGGAGTCGTCAGGACTCGCCTTTCAAACTCATTCAAATGAGTCCCGTCGAAATTCCATGAGATGCTGTCATTCCTATGACCAAAGAATAAATGCCCTTAGAGAGACATAGAATGCAGTAGTTGGAGGCAAAGGATAAATATACCAGCCCAACCCTTCCCCCCCCCCCCGTGTTGTGGCAGATGCGTACAGATCCAGCAACTAGTTCTATTCAAAATCGCATGAGTCGCATTCACAATTAACAGAAGTTATTATTGTGATAACTCTGTCTGTGTCTGTTTTGGGAATCTCTAGGAGATGTGTGCGCAGATGCACGAAAGGTGTAGACATAGTGGGAACACTCTCGGAAGGTAAAAATATTTCAAGTGGACGCACCCCTTCAATGCACCAGAACCCAAGAGCAATTACTACTGTCAGACCAGTTAACATAATTACAAGGAAACAATACATCCTCAAGGACCACGTATTTTTCTGTCCAATGTCTTTGCTAGCCACACAATCGATCAGTTGCTTCGTACGAGTAGAGATAGCGACAGGCATTGTTCCTCGAAGCGCTTTCCCAAAATGTTTCTGCGCTAACACCCCATAGTTCGTTTGCTGGTGATCTGACCACGTGATCTTCATTGAAGATAGCTTTTGCCGGTCCCTAGCCACTTATGTTTCAGCACAAAAGTGGCAAAGGACGAGCTCAGTCGTTTCCTGTGAGTCTAGTGCCGTGGACGCAGATCGTACCTTAAGACTCCAGGTACTGCATGATCTGCAAACTGTGTCGTTGCTTCCTGATAGAAGTGGTGAAACAGAGGCAAGGTCGTTCAAGGGTGCAGAAAGATTGGAAGAAGAATTCAAAGACAAAAGCAGCAGTCTCCCCAGGCTCCACGGGCTCAGGAAGGGTCTCCGAAATACCCTTGGTGTTTAAGACAGATTGATCATCAAAACCAGAGTAAGTAGTTTCCTTCGTTTCTTCTCCGTCGTGTGGCAAAGGGAAAGCTATCCTCTTGATGCGTTTAGCGTATATTCAGTGTCGTCTGCCAGCTACTCGTACAGCAGTCTGTGTGGCTAACAGGACCTGGAACGGTCCTCTCCAGCACAATGCGAGGCTGGATGCGCTCTCAAATGACTGAGCACCCAGTCACCGGGTGGAATTCTGTGACCTGGCCCCTCGTATTTAACTGGGAGGGCTTCTCGCACCTGTTGATAAATCAAATACAAGTTTTGAGTTAACTGGTCACAGTATTCAGAAAGAAGCAAATGCTCTACATCCTTTATTTTCTTAGGCCTGGGCAGGCTCCAAATGTTAGCTGGCCTCCCCTTAATCTCGTAGGGGGAGAGACCAGTTCTAGTCTGTGGGGTTATCCGCATAGACAGTAATGCTATAGGTAGAGAGTCTGGCCATTTCAAACCACAGACCTTGGCAATTTTGTTCTTCAAGATACCATTGTGGCGTTCTACAAGTCCAGCACTTTGAGCGTGTCTAGCCGAATGGAACCGACCTGCAATCCCGCGCACACTTGCAGAATAACAGCAGCAATAAAAAGTGGACCATTATCCGACCAGATGACCTTCGGCAAACCAAACCTAGGAAAATATTCCTTAAGCATGGATTTCGCTGTTGTCATTGCTGTAGCATCTTTCACAGGGAAGGCTTCAACCCACTTGCTAAAAGGCACAAATTACTAAGACATATTTGTAGTTGTTACAGCGATCCATCTCGAAGTCGAAATGAATCACTTCAAAAGGCAGAGGGGGGGACCAAAACTACCCCTCGGTGTCATCGTAGCCTTCTCCGCATAATACTGTAAGCAAACCATACAATTCTGGACAAAACGCTCAGCAGTTTTTGAGATGTTAGCATTCACCCAGACAGATTCTAGCATTTTACAGATTTTCCTAGCACATGTGAGTTGGACCCATTGTGATCATGGCAGTGACATATGCATCGGGTAGCATCCATTTCCCCTTTGAATTATCTACCCAACACCCTTCTTCAACCAACTTTGCCACACCCTCAGCCCAATGTTTAAGTTCTTCTAGCGTAGCATCAGATTCAATATTCTTTATCGAGTCAATCCCTTCATCTACTGTACACATGTTTGTGGCTTCCTTTGCAAAATACATTCGAGTATAAATCAGTAGCAGTCTGTTGAGCTATCCTGCCAGCAAAATCATACCTTTTCCCTACATCTACTACTTTCTGATGTGCTGTGCATTTCATGATTGCTAGTTGAGTAGGCAGCGCAAGTGCTGAGAGTAGCTGAACTATCAAGGTGCCATGTTGGATTTTCATTCCATGTGAGGTAAAGAAACCTCATTCTGCCCATAATCTACCGAAGTTGAGAACCACCCCAAAGGCATACTGGCTGTCAGTAAATATATTCACTCCAAGCCCTTCGGAAAGTTCACAAGCTCGAGTCACAAGCTCATAGTCGCTACGGCCTGCGCGGAGTAATGCAAAATTCTCTTAGTTTCCACAATCGTGCTTAATGTAGTGATGGCATAAGCAGCAGTGGATGTACCATCCGGAAGTTTGAAGCAGGAGCCATCGCAAAACAGCTCCCCTTGTGGATCATTCAGAGGTGTATCATTTAAATCAATCCTGCCTTTCGTTTCTTGTTCTGTGGTATAAAGGCAGCCATGTGACATTTCGTCATTGCAAGCAGTATCTTGCAGAAGAGGTAACAATTCAGCCGGATTCAATACGCAACAGCTTTTAATTTGTAGATGCGGTGCAAATAGGATCAGTTCATATCTTGTTAATCGTGCGGAAGTAAGGTGTTGCGTTTGATTTAATAGAACGTCTACAGAGTGAGGTATCAACACGGTTAAGGTATGACCTAGAACCATGCCCTCACTTTGCTTTACAGACACAGCAGCGACAGCTCTCAAACATCTCAGCAAAGCGCATGCGACAGGATCAAGTGTGGAGGAAAAATAACTGCAGTCTATTCTCCCCCCCCCCCGCATGTTCCTCCTTTAACACAGCCAAAACACATCAATCACGTTCATGCACATACAACTCGAAGGCCTTATCATAATTTGGTGTGCCCAAAACCGGTGCTGAACACAGCGCAGTCTTGAGCAGATCAAAAGCTTTCTGGTGTTCCAAGTTCCATGGTAGTGGCAAAGAAATGCCCTCCTTTGTCAATGCCAACATTGGTTTGATCACTAGTGAGAAATTAGGGATCCACTGTCTACAGTAAGAAGCCATTCCCATCAAGGATCTAACTTCCTTCTGTGTATTTGGGACAGACATGCTAGAAATGCTCTTAATTCGTTCACGTGTCAATCTTCTTCCCTCCTTTGATAGGAGATAGCCTAAATAGGCAACCTCTTGTCGACAATACTGAAACTTTTTCAATGAAGCTTTATGCCCATGCTTTGCTAGATGAATAAGAAATAACAGTGCCTTCCTTGCAAGCAGTTTGAGTCTGCAGCTAAGAGAAGATAGTCGACATATTGTAGCAATGTACAAGTAGAAGGCAACTCAAGTGTATCGAGCTTCTCTTTCAAAGCCCTACTATAAATGCTCTGACTCTCCGTGTACCCTTGTGGTGCACGGGTAAATGTAAACGAGCGTCCCCCTAGGGTGAATGCGAACAAATATCTACTATCCACGTGTATGGGAATGCTAAAGAAGGCATTCTTAAGATCCACCACACTGAAATGAGTAGCAGAAGCTGGAATCATCGTTAGTATCATTGTTACATCAGGCACAAATGGAAATTGTGGAGCAACAATCTTATTGAGAGCACGCAAATCAATAATGAAACTGAAAGGAATCGCATTATCCCCTTTCTTATACACTGGTAAAATCGTGCTATTACACAAACTTCCTGCAATTTCTTCAATTACTCCACGATTAACAAAGTCAGAGACTATACACTTCAAAGCTTGCCCACCATCAACTGAAATCTTACATTGCGGAATTCGTGTCAACTTAACTCCTGGTATCAAAACAATTTTAACAGGCTCAATTTGCAAAATATCAACATCATTGTCATCAATCGCCCATAAACACGCCGGAACTTCACTAAATTCTGGCAGCAAAGCTCTAGTCAAAAACTGTGAGGCAGAAAATTGCTGTGGTCAAATCGTCAAACGCACTCCTTCCGAAGAACAATGAATTACCGCATTTAATTCCTTCAACAGATTCAACCCCAACAAATTCTCTCCACAGTTCATGGTCAGAAGAAACGGACAGTGATCCGTGAATGGACCCCGTGAAATCGGTACCGGCAGAAAAACCAGACTAACCTCTGGCATACCAGAAAACCCTACAGAAACGTTATTCTGCCCTGACAGTAGAATGTCTGAAGCCCGTGAATGATCAATAGAACACTTTTGTGCTCCTGTGTCTATCAAAAATAGATGCTTCATATTCCCCACCATCTCAATGTAGAGACCTTTCTGATTAACGGGAATAGGCGTCGGTTCCAGACCCTGCTTCGGGCTGTCCTAACGGAACAAAATACCAACGAAGACAAGATCGTCAGAAAGATGGGCAGTTGAAGGATGGAACAAGTTACTTACCTGTAACTGTTGTTCTCCAGCATGGGTCTGGCATGGATTCACATGCTCATGAATATTCCCCGTCGTCAGGCTGGGAATCCTCGGTAAAGAAAAAACCAGTATCAGTTTCGTTTCTGATCTGTCTTTCGTAGTAATAACCAATCACTGGTCTCTGCGTCATACTGACCACAGCCAATGACTGCCCTCCACCTAAGCACCGCCTCTGGCAGCCATCTTCAGATTTGGAAGCACGTGAAGTGACAGTATGACCAAGTGAAGAGCCGCAGAGGGGTAGGCGGGAGGGTTCGCATGTGAATCCATGCCAGACCCATGCTGGAGAACAACAGTTACAGGTAAGTAACTTGTTCCTTCTCCAGCATGGGGTCTGGCATGGATTCACATGCTCATGAATAAAGAATACATAGCAGTACACACATGCACAACCACGGGAGGTGGCAAAGGCTCAACAATAAGCAGTACATCAAACTCAACATTAAGCATCTTACCTCCTCACCAGGCTCACCTCAGGCGAACAGGTTGCGCAGCACTGCTTGGCCGACCCTGGACTCCTCCCTGGAATCCCGATCGACGCAGTAGAATTTCGTGAAGGTGTGCGTCGACCTCCACGTAGCAGCCCTGCATATGTCCAGCAGGGGCACACCAGAAAGGAACGCCGTAGTAGCTGCGATCGCTCTGGTGGAATGGGCTCTCGGACGGCCAAGCAGCGGTCGGTTTGCCAACCGATGACAGTACATGATACAGCCGGAGAGCCATCTGGAAATGGAAGCCTTCGAGAGAGCCTTCCCCTGATTGACAGGCCCAAAGTTCACAAAGAGTTGTGACGTCTTCCGAAAACACTTCGTGCGGTCCACGTAGAACTTCAGCGCTCTAGCCACATCCAGCGAGTGCAAAGTCCTCTCAGCCGGCGACGAAGGCGACGGGAAGAACACAGGCAACACCAAGGGTTCGTTGAGATGGAAGTCCGACGGTACCTTGGGCATGAAGGAGGGGTGCGTCCTGAGCACTACCCTCGTGTCGTGAAAAGTCAAGTACGGGGCCTTGCATGAAAGGGCCTGGATCTCTCCCACCCGTCGTGCGGAGGTGATGGCCACAAGAAACGCTGCTTTCCACGACAGAAACTTCAACGGGGCCGAGTGCAGAGGCTCGAACGGAGGTCCCATGAGCTTGGTCAGCACCACGTTGAGCTCCCACGCCGGGGCCGGAGCCTTCACCGGCGGGAACGATCTGAACAGTCCCTTCATGAACTCTTTCAGACGATGAGACCACAAGGACGTCCGGCCCGTGGTTCTGATGTATCGGGAGATCGCAGCAAGATGAATCTTGATGGACGCGTGTGCCAGTCCAGCTTTGGCCAGCGTCAGTAGGTACGGCAGTACCTGGGGAGCCGTAATCCGTAGAGGGTTAATCTTCTGTGCGTGGCACCAGACAGAGAACCTCTTCCATTTGTGTCCGTAGCATTTAAGAGTCGAGGACGCCCTGGCCTTTGCAAGAACCTCTCTGCAGTCGGCCGGTATGTCGTATCCTCCAAACTCTAGCGCTGCAGGAGCCAGGCCTGCAAGTTCAGCGATTTCGGGTCGTGGTGGAGGATGGCGCCTCCTTCCCTGGAGAGAAGATCCGCGTCCACCGGCAGCTTGATTGGCGGGGACGCTGACAAGTCCAGAAGGTCCGGGAACCATATCTGCCTCGGCCACGCAGGTGCGACGAGGATCATCCTGCACCGTGACCTCTTGAGCTGGTTGACGAGCCGGATTAGCAGTGGCAAAGGAGGGAACGCGTAGAGGAACAGGCCCTCCCAGGGGAACGAGAAGGCATCGCCCATGCTCCTCGCCTGGGGAAACCTGCTGGCGAACCTCCGGCACTTGGTGTTCGTCGCCGTCGCGAACAGGTCGATCTGGGGTGTGCCCCACCGTCGGAAGAGGCGATCCACTAGATCCTGCCGTAGTTCCCACTCGTGGCACGAGCGCAGCTCCCTGCTGAGTGAGTCGGCGATGGTGTTTTTTATCCCTGCCAGATGAAACGGCACCAGAAACATCCTTTGGGCGACGGCCCAATGCCACAGGTCCTGCGCCTCCTTGGACAGCGCTGGGGACCTGGTTCCGCCCTGTTTCCTGATGTAAAACATGGTGGTGGTGTTGTCGGTGAAGATCCTCACCACCTTGCCCTTGAGGGACGGAAGGAAGGACCTGAGGGCCCAGAACACTGCACGGAGCTCCAGGACGTTGATATGGAGGGACTTCTCCGTCGGGAGCCAAAGGCCTCTCGCGTGCAGATTTGCGGTGTGCGCTCCCCACCCTTACAGGGAGGCATCGGTGGTCACTGTCTCCTGGTGATCTGGGGTCTGGAAGTCCATGCCCGCCGTCAGATGCGTGCGGCTGCCCCACCACCGGACTGCTCGGCGGAAACTCTCGTCGAGTGTGATCCTCTCCTCGAAGCTGCCCGTCGTTTGGATCCAGCGCGCGTCCAGGAACTCCTGCAACAGGCGCATCCGGAGCCTGCACATGGGAATGAGGTAGATGCAGGAAGACATCATTCCGAGGAGGGACTTGATGGACCTCACCTTGGCCGCGTCGGAAACCAACATCCGCTGTACCTTGCCCAGGATGGACCTGGTCCTTTCCTCCGACGGGGAGGCCAGAAGAGACACTGTCGAGCTTCGCTCCCAGAAACAGTGCGTTTTGCGCGGGTACCAGGTGAGACTTGGCGTAGTTCACGGAGAATCCCAGGTCTGTGAGAAGTCGGACGGTCCTTGCCGTGTGATCCAGGGCGAGCTCCCTCGACTTGGCTCGGATGAGCCAGTCGTCCAGGTAGGGGTAGACGTGGATCCCCTCGCGGCGCAGCTGCGCCGCCACCGGTGCAAGGCACTTGGTGAATACCCTGGGTGCCGACCGTAGTCCGAAGGGGAGGGCTTTGAACTGGTAATGACGCCCTTGGACCACAAACCTGAGGAATTTTCGGTGCCCCTTTAGGATGGGAATATGGAAGTAGGCATCCTCCAAATCCAACGACGACAGGAAGTCTCCTTCCTCCAGCTGACCCAGGACGTGCTGGAGGGTGACCATCCGGAACTTTTGCGCCTTGATGAACTTGTTCAGACGTCGCAGGTCCAGGATGGGGCGCCATCCCCCCGTCTTCTTCTTCACGAGGAAGTATCTCGAGTAAACTCCGGAGCCCCGAAGTCTCTTTGGGACGAGTTCGATGGCGCCCTTCCTCAGCATCGCCTTTACCTCCAGGAGAAGTTGAGGGACGTGAAGTTCTTTCCTGGCCACGGGGGGGACGCGCGGACACCTTTGAAATTCGAGCGCGTGGCCCCGGGCCAAGGCGTCCAGCACCCAACGGTCGGTGGAGATGGACTCCCACACGCTGACGAAGCTCGCCAGCCGGCCTCCCACCGGGGTGCTTCGGTGGGGGCACGACCCCACGGTCGGTTCAATCCTGCTTGGACGAGGCTTTGCCGCCTCGACCTCCTTGGCGACGACGGCGGAGTCCGCCAGACTTGCCTCGTCCTCTGTAGGCCTCCTGAGACGACGAGCGGGCCGCTTGACGGTAGGTGGAAAAACCGCCGCCGGAACCTTTGGAGGCGCCCTTGCCTCCGCTGCTCCGAAAGGGCGTCCGTCGTTGCTGCAGAACTCCCAGGGCCCGGGCCGTCTCAGTGTCCGCTTTAATGGCCTGAAGGGAATCGTCCACTGTTTTGCCAAACAGGTTGTCCCCATTGAAGGGCATGTCCAGGACTCTGGTCTGAACGTCTTGACGGAAGTCCTTAGCCTTGAGCCATCCACGCCGCCTAAGGCAAACGCCGTTGCCCAACTGGCGGAACCCAGTGTCGGCGATGTCCGTCGCGACGGTAATGGCGTGGTCCGAAGCCACCTCACCTTCCTGCAGGATCTCCAGGGCCTCTGTCCTCTTGTCGTCCGGCAGGAAGTCCAGCAGGGGAGCCAGTTTGTACCAGAGCTCCCTGTCGTAGCGGGCCACGATAGCCAAGGCGTTGGCCGCTTTAATCGTCGTCGCTGCCGACGAGATGACTCTGCGTCCCATAGCGTCCAATTTCTTTCCCTCACCGTCCGGTGGGGAAGTCGATGTGGAGGCCGCACCCCCCCCCCCGCTTTCTTCCTGGCCGCCGCGGAGACGACGGAGTCCGGGGTAGGCTGCGCCCGGAGGCACAGGGGGGCCGTGTCCGGGACCCGGTACTTCTTCTCGTACCGGTCTCTTCTAGCTGGCGTCGTGGAAGGGTTCTTGAGGAGGGTGAGGCCCTCATCCCAAATGTCGTCCAATAGAGGCACTGAGAGGACCGTCTTCCTCTTGGCCTCGCGCCGCTGATAAAGGAAACCTTCCTTCTTCTCCTCAGGGCAGAGTTGAAAAAGCTCGGATGCCCTGGAGATCATGGAGTGGGACGATCCAATCTCGTCGGGCGGAGAAGCCCTGGTGGGAGGCGACGACGGTACATCCTCGTCGTATACCTCGTCGTCCGTACCCGTCGCTGCCGTGTCAGTCCCCGTATCATCCCCTCGGGTGGACGGGGAGGAGGGCTGGAAGGGGCGCGACGGCTGAAAAGGAGGCGGAGGGTGGATCCTTCTTTTCTTGGTAGGGGGAACACCAGAAGGTCCCGGTTCTGGGTCCCCCGACGGGAGAGGTTCCGTCGGCAACGGTAGTCTCGTCCTTATCTCTGAGCATAAGGACTGTATAGCCAACAAAATGGCCGCCGAGCTGTCTCGCGGCGCTGGCAGAGGGGGATCCGACGGGCGATCAGGGGCCCCGTCGGTACCCTCGATGTCGTCGTCGTCGCCTGCGTCGGGATCCATCCCGACGGGCCGGTCTTCTTCCACGCCGAGGCCGTGGCTTAAGACTTCGACCAGCTCCTCCTCCGAGGTTGAGGCTGAATCTACGACGACGCCCTGCCCCCCCTTTTTCTTCCCCACGGGGGATTTCACGGGGGCCCTATCGATGGGCACAAAAGAGGACTCCCTCCGAGGTGGCAGGGAGACTCTGAGCCCCGAGGTCGCCACCACTGGTGTAGCCCCCACAGGCTGAGCCAGGGCCGCCGCGACAGTTTCGATAGAGGGCTTGGCCGGATGGATTAAGGCCTTCACCACCTTAGGTGCGCTCACCGCCTTATCCTTGAGGGGGGGGACACTGCCTTGCTCCCCCTCCGATGGGGCCTTCGAGCTCGACCGGGGCCTCTCCAGGAGCTTCGCCGGGTGCTCGGCCTTCCTCTTACCCGACCCAGAGCGTTGGCTCGTGGTTGATGGTGCCGGGGAGGGTGCGCCCTGCCTGGCGCCCGTAGAGCCCGACCGTTCGGCGCTCCCGGTGCCAGCGGACTAGCGGTGCTTTGCCTTGTGTTGGACCCCCGTCGCCGGGGCGTCCTCAAAGGTCTTAGAAGACCGCTCGGATTTCTTCCTCTTCTTCTCGCCTGACGGGCTCTTCCCTTCTAGCCAGTTGGCGAGACGTTGATGGCGGTCCTTCATGGTCCGCTCCGACATGTTGCCGCAAAACGCACAGTCCTTCTCCACGTGCGTCTTGTCCTCATGTAAGCAGTAGAGACAAAAGGAGTGTTCGTCCTCCTTAAAGACGTTCTGCAGCTGGCATCCAGGGCAGACCCTGAACAGCTTTCCGGGCGTCGAGCATCCCTTCTCCTGGGCCATGTCCGGGCCTGAGAAACTTCTGGAGTCCTCCAAAAGCGTAGCTCGACGAAATCTTCACCCTTGAGGGGCGCAGACGAATCCGACACGGGTCCCCGTTGATCGGATGGAGAGTCGGTGGAGCTTGAGGCTCTTTTGACCGAAAACAAGAAGTTTTTTGAGAAAAAACGTGAAAAAAATAGCACTAACGCTCGAGAGCAATAGCACGAGGATCCCAACACATGAACGTGCGGTAAAAATCTGAAGATGGCTGCCAGAGGCGGTGCTTAGGTGGAGGGCAGTCATTGGCTGTGGTCAGTATGACGCAGAGACCAGTGATTGGTTATTACTACGAAAGACAGATCAGAAACGAAACTGATACTGGTTTTTTCTTTACCGAGGATTCCCAGCCTGACGACGGGGAATATTCATGAGCATGTGAATCCATGCCAGACCCCATGCTGGAGAATATCAAAAATATTTCTGCTATCTACACTAGGTTGCTGATTGTCTTGCAAAAAAGACAGAATTTTGAGCGAACTGGCTTCTACCAGGAGCCCTTACCCCAGGGCAGCCTCTGAATAGTCTACCATGACACCATATGTGTGTTATTCAACCTTTGCTGGAGGATCAGGCATTGTACTCGCCAACGACCCTCCTGTCTGCAATAAGCACATTAGTTCGCGTCCAATGACCCTCCTATCTGCAATAAGCACATTGGTTCGCGTGTACAGGACCCAACAGCGCATTATTTTGTGGAACGAATTGACCTCGAAACCGTACTTCCACCTCTAGGCCCTCTGACCATCTGTTGCAATAATACTTTGGTTTTCAGATCTCCCCTTTTCTTTTCGATCCTTTCTTTCGCATTATTGACTATTCTCATACTACTGAGCCATATGCAATACTGCGGACTGCGATTTAGCTTGCCAACCACTCTCAGAAGTCATAATTTGTGACTGGATATCAGGCAACAATCCACGCACAAACTTAGCCACAATCCTTTTCCTGACTCGGTGCTTAAATCCTGGCCGCTAAAATCTGAGAATACTTGTTCGAACCAATTAAAAAATTCAGTAGCACCTTCAGATTTTCCTTGGGTACAAGCAGTGAGTTTGTACCAAACAATCCTCTCGGGAATTAAGGTCTTCAATTTTGTTTCTATCTGGCAAAGTCGGCATCACCTGCGGTGGTCTTTCACCAGCTGACCTTTATCGAACCTAACCAAGTTAACCCATGTGTCAGCTAACCCTGCTGGATCCTCTACAGTCCTAATCTGTTTCCATAAATCATCAGTTAGGATCACAGGAAACAACAAATATATATATCACCCATAGTGAAGACTGACTAATCAAAGACAGATTCTATTTCTTTGTAAAACCCCGTTGGATTCTTCCTAATGTCTGGAATCGACTGTCTAATAGTTCACTTCCTGTCTTGAAAACGGGACGTGAACAAACTGATACATGGTGAGCTGCAATATTATAGGCTGCTGCACCTGTTGCAACATTAGCCGGAATCTTAACTTTGGAAACAAATGTCGGAACCACCTCTCATAGGTAACTGAGAAGTAGGCACCTCCGAGCGTTTACTAAGCCACAGAGCCAAATACAGCGCTAAAGTGGTGGTAGTAGTGTCAGGCGCAAAAGCTCTTATAAATATTCAATAATTCTGCGGGACAACAAATCTTTTTCTCTATTCATTCATCCTGAAGGTATTCTACCATTACCTGCAACACTTTCCACTACATTTATGGAGTATACGGACTATACATATATACTTCTACAGGAGATATCGGCATATCTGAAATCCATCTAAGTGCATCCCTCGTGCAAATTCGCGTTTCTTCACTTGTTGACTTACAAAGAGGAAGGAACAGTTTCTACACGTAAAAAGCATCCAAACTATCACCATCTATTTCATCATTCTCTAACCGTTCCAACTCCCTTCTTAACTCAAAAACCCTCTCGACATGCTCATGTACTTTCTCTGCAGTATCCCTTAAATAAGCTAAAACATTTAAATCCCTCAACCCTTGAGGGACATGTGTGTCCGTCAATCTATTCCACATTACAGCCAAATGTATCCCCATCCCCTCAATAAAGACACTCATCTGGAATACTTTCTAGATTAGAGAATGTAGCTAAAATAGTAGATTGTTCACCTTTCTCTCTACATTGCTTAGCCCATGCATTCAAATCTCTCTTCTCTTTGGAAGCTGTGTTCTGCGTTACAACTTTTGATTCAACATTCGCCCCTTTATCAGCTACAAGCGGATCAGTACTGCTTGCGAAAGAGTAGACAGATCCCGTACAACAGGTAGTGGAGACACTACCACTGGCAATAAAGAGATCTATTGGCACAGTAATAGCCGGTAAAGGTGGAGGTACAGGCAGAGGAACAACAGGAAGCGGAGCAATAACTGGCAGAGGAGGTGCAACAGGAATTGCTACGGGAGGAGGAACGACAGGAGGAAGAGGTACATACGGAGGTTGTGCAGCGTCACCAGGCCTACATTCATTTAAGAGTTTATCAATTAGCTCATCTGAGGCATGAAAATATTGACGGATATATTTTCTGTATCCCAAGTTGAAAAGCCCTATCCACGTTTCTAACACTGTTTTTGATGATCATATGATAATGCCTTTTCTGAGTTTGACATGCGACGACGTGCATGCTTCCCTTTACTCTTAAGTTGCTGCCTAGCTTCCTTTTTCAAATTTTGTATTACATCAAATGCTGCAGGTCTAGCTTTTTTCTTTAACAATATGGATTCTAAATACTCTATTCGGGCAATCTCAAAACTACCATTGATTGGCCACTGAAGTTCGGGAGCATGTCTAGTTTGTCTGTGCCAAACATCATTGAATACTATACTACCAATGCCATACTTACAGTACACAGTACATGCCGGCGACACCTCCTGTGGCGCCAGACAGCCAAATTCCAAAGATTGTCTGTCTGTGCGGAATAACGCCCTGAAACAGGCATACAATTTCCCAGGCATGTCAGATTACTGGTGTTACCTGGCACAGATTGTGCTCGCGAGTACAATACTACAACTAAATATCAGGATACTTAGGTGCACGACTCACCTGATTCAAAGGACAAAGGGAGGTCCGATCGCATTACAAAGGACAACAAAGGACCCTCGTGGTTGGTGATTTCGGCAAAACTGCACGCCTCGATATATGGACCCTCGTCAAGATGCTGTCTCGGACCACATGCTCACCGTCCAGGGATCGGATCGTGCAGTACTGTTGAGGTGTTACCTCATGCAAAAAGCCCCCCTCCACCCTTTTCTCACCTTCCTATCCCGGTCCAATAGCCACGTCAACTCTTCAACGAGTTGGCATCAATCTTGAGGGTCCCTATTCGGGTGCCATCTGAAAGAACAAAGGAATATAGAGACTGAGTACCACAAAGGAAATACACAAATCACGGGCTAAAAAGATTCAAATCTTTTAATACTGTATAGTTTACAAAGCAAAACAGATAGCTATCTGGCTGCCAACACCTCACAGTGTGTACCAGCCGACAAGGAGAGGAGAGAGGGTGCTGAACATCTAAACATTTGTGCTTTTATACAGTTCGTGTAATATGGTCCAGCCTCTCTTCACATTAATAATTCATGGTCTAGAGTTCGTGCCTAGTTCACATACAGATTATCCAATATTATGCAAAGGATTACATAAATTTATATTTCCATGAAGACACAATAGTGATGTATGTTCTCGGATCCCGCGGTAAGCCTTGTACTAAGTTCCTTTTGAATGCAGTCCAGCCAATGCATACTCTCAGGTTTGTTCTTCATTGTCCCAATGTTTATACAAGGATGAGTCTTGTAAGCGCAGACAACACTTAAACAGTTCATATGAAGCACAAGGTCTCATTACTCAGTCTAAACAGTTGGCTCTCAGACAACCTAAAGATTAAAAGAAACCAAACATCGGAAAGGCTTGGTTGCAAGTCGAAAATAGTCCACCATTTTAGAACGAAGAACACAAGAGTAGAAATGAAAATGGCGGCAAATTTAACCCAAAAAAAAAATCTGAACTTTCCGACACGGTTTTCCGTGTATCGCAAATAGGCTTAGGTCAATATAAATATTAAGGAGGCCCTATATAATTACCATTTAGCAAGAAGTGATGTGTGTTTCTTAATGTTCTATTGTATGCTGTGTAGAGAATGCAATGAGTGGATGTAAGAAGGGGTGAGGGAGTGACTGGTGGCTGAATGAGTATGAATGTGATGGTATGTTTTTGAATGTTCTGGGTGTATGCCTGTGTAGAGAATGCAATGAGTGGAGATAGGAAAAGGTGTATGAGTGAGTGGCTGGTGTGTGAATGAGTATGAATGTGGTAGTGTGTGTTTGAATGTTCTGGGTGAGTTTTGGTGTGTGCATGTGTGGTGAATCCAGTGTGAGTGAATGTGAGGGGAGATGTATCGGTGAGTGGTCAGTGGGAGAAAGGGGATACATGTGTGTCTAAGGTCCTGGAGACTTCGGATCACTGGATAATGTTTGCCATATCCTTTATTGACTTTGCATGTTTTACTGATATTTTCGGGCAGAGCCAAGTTCATGTGTGTCATTACCTGGCTAGACTGGTATTTTGGTGCAGTCAGTCTAGCCATTGCTTACTGTGGCATGACATGTATTAATCAGCATCTTTAAAAAAGCAAGAATGCTAAGTAGTGTTACCTCGCCAGACTGATGTTTTGGTGTAGTCGCTTGTATATTTTTTATTATAGCATGACTTTATTAACTGAGCACGGTGGACGGTTGTCGGAAGCGGCCTCTGCATGATCCTGCGTTAGCTGGAGGAGGTGCGGCTTGACGGCCTGACGTCTGGAAGTGTGCCGGTCTGTGCGACGCGGCTGGTGCGGCGCGTCGCTTGCATCGCTTGTGCCGCCGCTGACCGCTGGTGATCGAGCGACGACTGGTGTGCGGAGCGGAGCCCGGAGTTGTCGCCCTCACTTGGGGAGAGCGACCGAGGGAGCACCCCTGGAATCGGGCGCTGGGTGGGGCGCGCGACCTGGACCCCGTCATCAGGCATGCAGGTACCGGTTTGTGGTCCCAACTGTGCGGCACGGTGGGCTGGGGGCCAGGTGTCCCAGGGTCCCTTGGCCCAGAGGCGACAGTGCGGTGGGTCGTTCTGTGGCCTGGAAGCTGGGCTCGGCTCTTGTGGGGTCTGGCTGTGAGGAGCCGCTGCAGTGCCACTCCATGGTTAAAGGCGTGAGCAGACACAGTGGTATTGCCTGCAGAGCGGGGGCTCCTATTTGAGTAAGAGGGGCTGTTATTACCACTAGTGGGAGCTCTTCCAGTGTATGATAGCTAGTTGAGCCAAACAAAACGAGATCTTTCTGTGCCCATATAGTGGGGTATTTTTGGGCACATAGCTTAAATCTGGATCTGAACTCCGATAAAGCAAGATTCTGAAGGCAAACACAACTTATTACGAAGCAGTTGATATTGTTATGCCTATATAACTGAGCGTATTGAGGAACATAACTAGATAGCAATATAAAAAAAGGCTGAGCTAACACTTTAGAGCAAAATAACTACATGCCTTCTCGTAAGAAGTCCCAAGCACGCTACAACTTGCGACAGCGGAAAATAAGGAGTAGTCCAGTGGACGAAGAGTGTGCGATGGGTAAAGATAAGCAAACAAAGCCAGCACCAGCTACTAAAAGAGCAATAACGGATTTTTTTTTCCCCAGTGAATCCGCACCCGGAAAATAATTCTACCACCATGGATGAGGGGGAGGCGATCAATATTGACACGCAGGACCACGAGAGCTATGGAGATATAGATAACAACTCTCTACTGGAGCTCTGTCTTTCCATGCAAAGATCTATGACACCTGCGGTGGCTAAAGTAGGGCAACCGGCACCGAGCAATCGAATGGAGGAAGTTACTAAATCTCAGAGAATTGGCTCTGTGAGATTGTCAACCACACCTAACCTGAACATTCATAATGATTCCGAGCTAGAATCAAGAGAGGCGGAGGTCAGCAATACAGCTTCTTCCAGCCCTACGGATTTGGCTGAACTACAATCATCGGTTGCCTCTGTACAGTTTGCCCTTATGATCCTTCTTAAAATGTGTGGACGCATATTGGAAACTACAGTAAATTTGCTTCCGCAAAATCCTGCCGCAGTGACAACTATTGCAAGAGCCCCAGGGGAGAATACAGCGTCTAATCCAGAAGCAACAGAGTGTGCAGAATCTGGCAACGTCCCCCAACGCAGCCAATACACCTGAATTATTTTTCTCCCGTAAACAGCGAAGACTAGCCAAAAGAGCGGCAATGAGGAAGAAGGCTTGTGAGGTGGTGCCGCCAATATCGGATATTGAGCCTTCTGGGAAGAATAATAAAAAACCAAGGAAACCAACGGCAGGCGGGTGCAGACGTAAGGATAAGCAAGTAGGTTACTTAACAAGTTGGGTACTGTCGGATGATGATGATGGGGACGGTGAAATAGAAGATGGAATTGCATCTGCATCCGTTAACATACCTGTCTTAGAGCAGTTTGAGGAGAATCATGTAACTGGTGGCAAAGATAACCCAGTAGTTGAGAGTTAAGTAGAATGGAACCAGTGAACAATCCTAAGGATAATGAGGCGCCTCAGAAAGAGAACAGGATATGCCTCATTAAAAATCTATACCAGCAAAGTGAGAGCAATTGGCTCACCAGAACTGAGCTAATGACCAGATTCCACGCTGTTCCTCAACTACGTGTATTAAGATCGGATGATTTTGAATTCATTGAGCCTCTACAAGTTACTAATGCCAACGTTTCAGCCATTCATTGCAAGTTTATCTCCTCTGCCCAATTGATACGCAACTATAAAAGACAGCCTCCGAGTCGTTGACATTGAAGTGGATCCCGATCAGGAGGATCCTAAATGGCCACGTAAAGCTCCCTCAGCAGTAAAAGAAACAGAAGTTCCGCCAAATCTGAAAAGGGACCGGGTCGCGATGGCCGACATCCAGAATGTTGTAACCTGGTTAGCATCAGCGCTACCGAAGGTGGTGAACTCAAATTGAATCCCCTCACTAGTATCATGGAATTGCAGAGGGTTCAAGCATTTGTTCTCCTCGGTGGGTCCTCTCCAGCTCCTAACGGAAAATGTATGCATATGCCTACAAGAGACTTGGTTGAGATCTCCTATAATACTCAACGGTTATACAATCTACCAGTCTCTGGCGATGAAGGGAAGGAGAGGGAGACCTTATGGTGGCCTGATCACAGGTATCAGGAATACGGTTACATCAAGACAGCTGGAGACATTATCCAGTGATAAAGTGATCGCAGTAGAACTGGAGAGCATAAGCGAGGGATGTAGAGAAAATATGCTCATTATTAATTTGTATAGTCCACCGGGTGGTAACGAGGTTGAATCCCTTCAAGAAGCAATTCATGAGTTGTTGGCCGCCTGGGTGACGGATCCGTCTAACACATTGGTAATTATTGTTGGGGACTTTAATTGCCATATGTTAAGTACAGTCGGCACATCTATTAATCCTCTTTTGAATTCAACAAACAATATGGTACATAATCTCGAAGACCCACTTGGTATCTCTTGGCTGAGCTTCTTTAACGGCTGGGAAATGGAGATGATTAACGGCAGAACTTCAAGCGACAATCCAGGAAATTATACATGGCACAGCGGGACTGCAAAAAGCGTCCTGGACTATATATTTGTGAGTCCACAGATGGCCATGAATGTAAGCGACCTGAAGATCTCTGCAAACGACTGGAGCGACCACTCCACGCTTGTGCTGAAGTGCAACATTGGTATGCCGGCCATATGTACTAAGCCCCTGGGGGACATGACAACTAACCATTCGGGCACCCATTTATGCTGGTCTGATAAAAACATCAATGCAGCTGTAACCTCGCAGGCCATAGATGATGACATACTGTCCAAGTTCCATAATATGTCCATAAATGAAATGGAACATTGGGTTACATCATTCTCCGCTACACATGCGACATCTGCAGTTAACCGGATAGCGATTGATAGCAAAACATCAGTTATATATGACAAAAGCATTAGAGATGCCAAACGTAGGTTAAGAGCAGAAATTAGACAAGCCAAACATACTAGTGCATCTCATTGGGCCTACCCATGGTATTTGCAGAGCTCTAAAAAATAAGTACAGAGCGTGTGTTAAAGCTAAAAGGTTCGAGCTAAAACTTAGGCGATGGCAAAATATGGTTCAAACCATATGTTCCGAAAATTCAAGAAGCATATGGTCTCTTCTTGGCCAAGCCAGAGGCAGTGGTAGAAAGGATCTGATTAACCCTATAAGTTCTAGTCAATGGACGGACTTCCTTATGGGTCGCAACATCCCTACTAAGGAGGTGGGAAAGTCGGTAGAAAAAGTGACACCAAGGTCCAACCCTTTCAATATAACAACTGAGCATTTACTTTGGAAAATTAGAAGGCTCAAATCATCTAGGGCTCCTGGGCCTAACGGACTTTCAAATGCTGTGTTGAGAAGCCAGCCGGAATTCTGGGCTAAATTTTTAAGAATATTATTTGGGAAAGTACTTGCGGTTGGAAAAATCCCTAAATCATGGCAGCATGCCTATTTAATACCAATCTTTAAGAAAGGTGATAGGAAAGATCCCTGTAACTTCAGGTTACTATCTATGCTTGACTGTACAGGGAAACTTTTTGCTTCACTGTTACTTGATAAATTGGAGGAATGGGTGGCTAAATCTGCTTTTCAGTGCGGCTACTCAACGATTCATAATATAATTATCCTGGACACTTTACGCTCAAAGGCCATGAGGAAAGGAAATCCGCCACTATATGCCATGTTTGTCGACTTTAAGGCAGCTTTTGACTCGGTCCGCAGAGAAAAACTGTGGGCTAAACTCGAGCTATTAGGCTGCCCTGAGATACTTCTGTATTATTTAAAATTATTGCATGAGGACAATACAGTGGCTTGCAGACTTAATAACCAGGGGGATAGGACTGCTGAGGTCCCCCAGAATCATGGAGTCAAGCAGGGCTGCGTGACGGCCCCGTTTTTGTACAATCTTTATACGTATGATTTACCAGATGCCATCTTAAGTGTGCATAATTGTCCTCCTGTTGTCGGTACAATCCACTGTGCAGTGTTAGCGTATGCTGACGATCTGATAATTATGGATCATACGTTCAGTGGTCTACGGAGATCTGCATTGAAGCTATGGGAGTATGCTGCGAATAATGATCTAATCATTAACCAGGAGAAAACTCAGGTGATATTCGCAAGTAAGAAGATTGCACGCCCTAGGCTTCTATTGCGTGAAATCGAAATTAAGTACACCCAACAATACAAATATCTCGGGGTCGAAATGGACGCCAAGCCGGGCTATAACTCCTGTATTCAAATGAGACAACATCGGGCAGCTCAAGTAACGTCGCTGATCAGCCAATTTGCAAGACAGAACTGTGAATTTACACTGTACGGAATCCGTCAATTATATACCCAGGTGTTAACCCCTATGGTTGTTTATGGGCTGGAATCCTTGCTGCAAATGGACTTAAGCTGGCTGCAAGTCAGAGGGGAAGTTCTGGAGAAGAATCCTAGGGCTCCCCCAATCTATTCCAATGGCATTGTTAAGATTGGAAGTGGGGGTTTCCTCTTTAGGTTCCATCGTCCTGAAAAGGAGAGCCGAACTTTATCTTAGGATTTCTAATCAACCAGAGAATCGGTTATTGAAAGAATTTGCCATTGAAGCTACAAAGGAAGCTACCAAATGCCATCTTAAAAAGGAGACTGAAGCCTTCTTGAGGGTAATGAACTGGACTAAGAGTGAAGTTTGATGATCCCCAAAAAAATGCACTGTCCAAAAAAATTGCCCTCTGGGACTGGTTGGAAAACTACGCACATCTGGATAAGCTTCCAAAATACAAATTCATTCACTACATGCTCTATTCCTTTAAGCAAATGCAGCCGTATCTGACCCTCTGTCCATCAAGTAGAGTCAGGCGATTTTTACTTCTATTGAGGGTTGATAATTTACCGCTGGTGTCTAACAAAAGTAAATATAATGGTTTTTCTTCCACAGAGAGGTATTGCCGACTATGTAAGGATAACGGATGCAAAGAAACCGCTAATCATGTACTAACTAAATGTGTAAACATGATGGATACTTGCATAGTAAGTTATAGCAATTCTGTCCATGATACGGCATCCACTGGGGAATCTGCATTTTGGCTACGCCTTATGAATACGCAAAGTCGGCAGCTGCAGATTGCTACCTTTAGAGTCTGGTTGGTAATCGAAAGAACTCTGAATATATATATATATATATATATATATATATATATATATGAACTTGTCTGATACTATGATACTGACTCTATTAGAGGTTTAGTGATCTTTATATTTTCGTAGGAGCAATTTTATTAACGATTAATGATTAGAACAATAAGTATAACATGCTTGAGTTGTGCTTAACTGTAATTTCTTTTTAGTTAGATAAGTAATATATGTATTATGAGATATTTTTTTTAGGTTAGGTTTTAGTTGTGTTTAAATTCTATCTTTAGTTCTTTTTTTTACTATTTTTATAAAATGTATCATGTGTAAAGTTTAAATATAAACTGTAACACATTATTAATAAATTAACTGAGCATCTATGATGAATCAAGCAGGATGTGTTCTTATGCGTCTGGGCTGGCTTACACTGGAACCAGTTTGGACATGTTTTCATATTGCGACATGTCACTTTTAATGGCCAAACCAACAGGAGTATGTTCTTGCACAGGAGTACTGGCATGTATTGGCAGAGACAGTTTTGTGCCCAGTGCCAGTAATTAAACAAAACAAAATGTAAAGCGAACAAGAGTATGGTCTTATAGGGACTACTAGCATATGTTGGTGGAGCCAGCATGGAAGCGTATGGGCACAATCAGCATGAACATGTTTTTATACTGGCACATATTGCAGAGTCAGTCATGCTAACGCATTGGGAAATGCCCTGTGCACTTTTGATGACTTGCATCTATTGTACTTTTTTCATAACTTACCCTGCACCCTACAAAAGCGATTGTTGGCCTTTTACCCATATGTTCACAAAGTGTGCTGTGTAATGCACCATTGTAACCCATTATTCAAAACATTTTCTCAGGGCAGAGAGATGAATCCCCCTGACCCCACACCCCAACCCATTTTCATTAGTTCGGGCTCCCCGCTATGCCCGGTTCTTATTCCATACCTGTGGCAAATATTAACACCCTCCTAAAAAACAACTCAAAAGCCACCACGGGTGGCTTGTATATTTGTGGCATCACCCACTTCCTTCTATGTTACATTAATCATTTAAGCTTGGATTAAAAAACATATTTACTTCTTTCACTTGCAGTAGTGCATGCTCCTTCAGCAGTAGAATAATCATGGACATTGCGCACACGTGGTCCGGACCAGCTTGGGGTGTGGCGTGCCCTGTGTTTTGTTAACAACCATGGGGATAATGGCACCGTTAGCCTCCAATCTACACGAGCAACGGACCCTTAGAGGCCTCAATATAGGCCCACACAAACTAATTATATCATATGCAGACGACGTTGCCTTGTTCATACACCATCCTGAAGAAAACTTGAACCCAGTCATGAGGGAAGTGATCAAGTTCAGAGCAGTATCCAGACTAAAAATCAAACAAAATCCATCATATTTCCGTTAACTCCAACCACTCAGCCGTTCACTGACTACTTCCAATTCACGTGGCAAACGTCCGAGTTCGCTACCTAGGGATCATGATGGCACTAAATTACCAGGACGTATTTCTACGAAGTGGCGAAAGTACTACAGGAAAAAGTTTCACAATGGAAGATGCTGCCACCAACCCTCTGGGGAAAGGCCTCTCTGGTAAAGATGGTGATTCTACCGAAGCTCCTGTATTGTTCACCAACATCCCAATCCTGTTACCACAACCCTTCCTGAAGAAACTAAAAAGTATGGTCCTGGAGCTGCTATGGGCAGACAAACATGCCAGAGTTGCATACTCAACACTGACCTTCCCAGTGGCCAGTAGAGGGCTATCCCTCCCAGATCTAGAGAAATACTTCTGGGCGGCACAAGCAGTTTCTTAGCCACTGGTATGCCGAGCAGTTTGTCAGACCCCACGTTCAAGTGGAGCGAGCCCTCGCAACACCCAATCTGCTAAGTGCAGTTAACAGCCAGATTCCAGTGCCCAATAATACAATGAACATCGTGCTCACAAACTACAAAGTCTGGAAGAAGATTGCCCAAAAGCCCTAAGTACAGACTCGATACTCGCCCCTTCTCCCTGTCAAATTTATACCAGGTATACCACTGACATCAGAGACAGTCATCAGTGGGTCGAGAAATTAAACAAATACATTGGGCGATCTCTTAATTGTGGACAGATTCATGACCCCCCCCCCCCCCCCCAGCAAGCAAAAAGGTGATACCGCCCTTGATATATTCATCTACTTCAGAACGCATTATACCCTACAAACAATCTGGCCAACCTTTCCACGTCAACCCCCAACCTGGCACCTTCTCCATAACGTAATCAAGGCACAGGGAGAGGGCAGACTGGTATCGCAAATATACAAATCCATCACGACCGATACAACCCCCGTCAATACCCGCATCAAAGCAAGATGGTAGCAGTCCCTGCAAGTAACCATCCCAGAAGAAGACTGGACATTCATACTGCGACAAACTAAAAAATAGCTCTTAACTCACGCCTCAAGCTGATTCATTTTAACTATCTCCATCAAACCTACTACACACCAATGAAAGCAAATAACCACTCCGAGTCCTCCTCCAACTGCGAAAGATGTGGAACCCCCGTGGCTGCCTTTTACCACCTTGCATGGGACTGCCATAAGCTAAACCACCTTTTGGAACCAAGTTCTGGAAACAGCGAAAATCATAGGCGAAGAGATGCAACCCACCGAGACCGCAGCCCTATTGGGGATGACACGACTCCTCACCACCGATAAGAAAACTTGCTGGGTTACTACTGACACTTGCCCGCAGCAGAGTCGCCATGTCCTGGGGCCGCGCCGCCCCCTCTGTCTCCAACTGGCGCAATGACATCCTCTACTGTCAGGACGTGGAAACAGACTTTATTAAACTATTGCCCCAGCACGCACGTCCACCAGACATTTGGGGCCCAGTGGTACCATTCTTGATCCCCAAAGCTGAAGAAACCTCCGCCTCTCCCTCAAATTCCCAATGACTCCAGGGCACGAACTGTCAACCATCTCAAGCCAATGGCGCTGAAAGAGGAGACTAGTGGAACACAAATCCATGGAGGTGTGGAACGACGGGGCCAGGGGGAGCGGAGAGGTGGGGGAAGGGGTGAAAGAGTGGCGCAAAGTTGAAACCACCCTAATGTGGGTGTGAATGTTGTAGTTAATGTTCTTTTGACGTAAAACCCAAAAATAAAGGTTTTATAAAAGAAAAGGACCATGGGGGACCCCCACAGCGTGGCTCGCAGGGGAGCTGCCAAATTTTGTGCTACACAATATATAAGCGAGAGGTAGTCGGATACTATCAACAGTTATACCAAGAAAAACTATTTATCTCAAAAACACATTACATTTATTCAGAGTATAATAAAAACACAATAGCATGTTATAGAAAAATACAGTGCATAGTTTAAAAAACCTTTAAAAGAACAATAGTCTTTGTGACAAAAGATCTCTGTAGTAGGAGAGGGAGTACTAAATCAACTCAGTTAATTGTGGAACATCAAGATTGGTTGTAGTCTTCCTGTTATCAAACTTAATTTGTATTTGTTAACGGTTCTATGTACACTATCACTAGATCTTCAGACTCAACATGTATCTGTTCTCAACGTTAGTACGGAACATTCGTCAGGAGATGTGTCACTTTGGCTAGGATTACGATAAAAACACTTAAGCTTCGTAAATGAAGTCTTTCTCACGTTTTGATTGGAGTAACTGTTGAGAAAACATAAGACAAGGAATAAGCTATAGTTGCTAATGTTCCTTGTGACTAAATGAAGTGGTCATTGCTAGAAAAACTGGTCTATAAATTACCTGTTTCAGCACGTGGATCTAGTCCTCAAGATCAGGTGTCCTTGTTTAATTGGGATACTAACCAAGAACAAAAAAAATAATTCTGTATGCAGTCTGTAGAAAACATTGTTAGAGGACTAGGTGTTCTAACACAAACACTACCACTAAAACGCTCTCTCCCAAAGAAACTTAGGTTCACCTCAAAATGGATAATTCATCTTAGTATGTAGATTGTAGTAAGTAGATGCCAGTCTCGCCCATTGTTGTAGGGAAAGTACTACGAATATTTGCGATGGTTTTGCATCACCTAGAGGAAAATGCAAGAGTGCATTGATATAACTAATTTGTCAGCCTTGCCCAAATTGCCCCAGTTTAGCCACAATCCCGACAAAGTGTGATATTTGGTGGGGAAAAAACACAATGTTGACTTTGTCTGGGGTTCTGGTAAATACATTCTGGGCCGCTGCGCGCATGTCAGACCTCTGCATTCCCACGGGTGTCCTCTTTTCGAAAAATGCATGGGGTTCCCTGTTTTCCTTGCTGGCTTCGACACCCTAGGCCTAAATCTGTAGGTTGCCCACATGAACAAAATGTGCTGTGCCGAAAGGCTTGGGGTTATCAGTGGGTTACCCTTTTCCTTTTGCGCCCCAGTAGGTGCACCCACACATGAGGTACCGTTTTCATTGGGACACCTATGGGAACGTAGGAAGATCTCTGTTGTTGGCGACGTGTTTCGGTGAGTAGACAGAGGGAAATGTCTCTGAAATTGCCTGGAAATAGACAATTCTCAGGCATTTCGCTCTGACCAACCACTGAAACACACCGCCAACACATGGCCTACCTTCCCGCATCCCCACACATGTCCTGATGAAAACGGTACCTCACGTGTGGGTGCACCTACCGGGGAAGTAAAAGGAAAAAGGTAACTCACTGGTAACCCCAAGCCTTCCGGCACAGTACATTTTGTTCATATGGACAACCTACAGATTTGGGACTAGGGTGTCGAAGCCAGCAAGGAAAACTGGGAACCCCATGCATTTCTGAAAAGAGGACACCTGTGGGAATCCACAGAGGTCTGCCTTGCTCAAATTGCCCCAGTTTTTATTAGCCACAATCCCTGACAAAGTGTGACATTTGATGGGAGGAAAACACAATGTTAATTTTGTCTGGGGTTCTGGGTAATACATTCTGGGCTGCTTCGCGCAAATCAGACCTCTGAATTCCCATGGGTCTCCCCTTTTGGGAAATGTATGGGGTTCCCCGTTTTCCTTGCAGGCTTCGACACCCTAGGCCCAAATCTGTAGGTTGCCCACATAACAAAATGTGCTGTGAGGAAAGGCTTGGGGTTACCAGTGGGTTACCCTCTATACTGCAGACTATAGAAAATAAGTTATTCAAAATGTTACAAGGTCTACCTATCAGCACCTAACTTTGCAGTTCACGGTGAGCTCAGAGCCAAGTACTTGAAAGATGACTGGCATCAGGCCCCGTAAGAACATTAGTTGAAAATATGGTCAAACCCCAGAGAACTGGTAACACAATCTAGCCAAAGCCCCATTAACTAGTGCTGCCTGGTGCAAGATACTCTGGTTGAAGTACATTCAAGATTGTATATTTCAGTTAAATGCACCCAGTCTCCTTTGCACAGCCAATTTGTTGACCCAACTGGTGAGCGAGGTTTACAAAAGGAATTGTTGCACTATAAACAAAGGCGAGAATCAATGGGGTTCCTTTTGGCATCAAATAGGAAAGATGCCATTGTTACGAAAGTGGATTACCTCGAAACAGTGATAATCCAGCCTATGAGCACAGTGAACTGGCAGGGTTATGCTCAAGTTTTAAAATGTCCTTGTGGTTCAGCAAGAGAGGATCTCCTGCATTTTGTGTTGATGTGCCATTATAAAGGATATCAGAAAACAGACAGCAATTCTTTTTTTTTTTGCTTCAAGCTGAGCCTTGTGTTGTTGCTTGGGGATTTCTTAACTATTTGAGGAGGGCCTACTAAAAAAAAAAAAAAAAAAAAAAAAAAAAAAAACCCAACACATTTTTAGGCCCCCTTATTTGAACAAATGTTATGAGGGGGATGATAATTAATAAAGACATGTATTTAATTGTATATTTTATGCTTATGACACGTCTGGTTGTTATGGAGAATTCTCAGAAATGTGCCAATTCCCTCCAACTTAGAGACCCCCAGCAAATTTTCTGGAATTTGAGGACTTGATTTTTTTTAACCTGGAGAGAGCGAGACCCTTTTTCCCCACTCAGGTATTTTAATGTGAATTTTACCTCTATTTAGTTTGGTTGTGGAGTCCGACAAACTCCAGGAGGCATAATCTTTTACATTGTAACTGCACTAAATGTGCTGTGTGACAGGGAAGTCTTCCAGATTTCCCAAAGGGTTAACTACCTTTTCTGGGATAAACTACTGTTTCCAAGAGCAGTAAAGTGAAATTGACTTTACTTACTATTGTAACTTTCTAGACCCAGCACACACTATAGTTCTGGAGGGGTTACCTAGTATCCCCTTTG
Source organism: Ambystoma mexicanum (assembly GCF_040938575.1). Classification (NCBI taxonomy): domain Eukaryota; kingdom Metazoa; phylum Chordata; class Amphibia; order Caudata; family Ambystomatidae; genus Ambystoma; species Ambystoma mexicanum. The sequence continues at coordinate 324,591,659 of NC_090939.1, read as the reverse complement.
TCTAGTTTCTCATGTGAAATTTTTATGTTACCCTTTTCTCATTGAAAGGCTGGTGGCAGTGTTTTCGTTTGAACTACCATGGTTTGCATTTACCGCGGGCTGCGCTCACAGCTGCTGTAAAGCAACCGCTGGAGCCATCTTTGTCAAAAAGGCACCCAGTCTTTTTTCTCCCTTTCTTTGTGGAACGGTCCTTCTTGAGATTTTCTCTGTGTGCCAAACCCAGTTGTCTTTGTTCATTTCGTCTTTGGTGGTATTCAGGAGTGAAGCCCGCCTCTGGCTCCAGAGTGTCTGGGGTAGGCAGGAAGTGAGGGAGGTGCCCGTAAGCTCCCTGTGCTTAGTCTCCTAGGAGACCCAAATGCACTATGTGATGATTGGCCGGCTGACTGGCAAGGACAGCCACCCTGCTGGGTGATTGACAGCTAGGCTGGAATGAATGAGAAAACTGAATAAAATGCTAGTCCTTTGGCTTGGGAGACAGAGTCAACCACTGGACGAAGGAACCGAAGAGGAACTTGAAGAGGACCCCTGCTGCAACTCCTGCACCGTTGGTCTGCCCGGTGAAGCCCTGCTGCAGTGCGAAACACCAAGTTCGCATCGAAAGAAGTCCCTGCAAGGACGACTTCTCCCTTTGAGTTGGTGGGACCAATCAACTCCAAAGTAAGCGACGTGGACATCTATCTCAGAGCTGGTTGAATTTCCACAGAGTTGCTGCTGGAAACTGTATAGCCAGGGAGAGGAACACCAGATTGTGCGTGTTGCTTTTACACTGGCCTAGAGCTTTTGGAAGATCCTCGGTACTCCCAAGAAGCAGGACTGACCCTAGCCTGAGCCCCCTGAATGGAGTGCAGGACCCCAGAAGCAAGGAAAGTCCATCTCAACGGCCAGAAACTGAGGTGTTGCTATTTGCGGTAGACACAAGGAGCTGAAACACTTAGCCACTGAAAGTGAAGTTTGCTGGTTGCAAGTTTTGACCATCCCAGTGCACTGCAGGAGTCCCCCCGACTTCCTCCCTCTTGTCCCCACAACTGAGGCCCAGGAACAGTGAGATATGCAGAGCTGCACAGGAGCAGAAGTTATCAGCTGCATCTTTTCTTCATTTCTAAGGTACTGTAAAACACGTCTAAGAGAACTTACCTCTTACTGTAGAGTTGCTTGAAACTTTACTCGCAAGTCTAATAAGCTTTTGGACCATCATTTGATTCTTGTCATCCAAGACTCCTAGGAACTTGTCCGAAGACTTTTCCATTTACTTACCAGAAGTGCTTCATCCTATACAAGACTTCTGCCCATTGACTTTGGCTTAGCCTATTGAATTTTATGACTCTTCTTGGAGGAAGCAAAAATATGTGCCTGCTTAAGAATATTTGTGGTCTCTTGCGTTCTAATAACCTTTGCCTTTTACCAATTCCTAAAAGTATTCTAAACGCCAACAGTAAGATATTAATGTCCCCAGCACCCTTGTTATTGAAGTCACCTGTGGGTGTAGGTTGTGTCTGTGGGCCATCCCAAAAGGGTCTTTACTGATTTAGAAACTAAGAGTGTACAGTATTGAAGTGTATTTGTGTACTATTATATTGCTCCCTTCTGAAGGCTTTATAACTGACTGATAAATTAATAATTGTGAATGCAAGAAACATTGAGTGTAAGAGTATTTGAATACATGTAACTGAATCTTTGTGTACCTCCACTACAGCTCACATTTACCCCTCTTGAGATGAGCCTGGCTGCTCAACACGCTACCAAAACTGTGTAGTACAAGCTTATACCAAAGGTTGGGTTGCCTATACTTTTAGTCAAAGTTGTGTGTAATGGTCCTAGCGGGTACTGCATACAAACTTTGCCTAACACTGGTATGAACTGATTTTATTTGGTAAGAACTGATTATTGCATTTTAATTGGTTATTGTTGCAGTTGTGTGTTTGATGGATTATATCTGAATAAACGTATTCGATGAAAAACAAACACCAGCCACCAGCATCACTCAATTGTGGTTGAAACCAAAACGCTTTATTTACAATAGAACAGTCAGAGAAAAAACACAGAAGACTGATGGCATTATCGCAGGCAAACTTGCTGAGATCTACTTTTGAGATTCTTCAAACTTGGGTTCTGTGGTGAAAGAAGCAGAAAAAAGAAAAGTAATCAGAAACCAATTTCACCTATAAGCCAAAAAAAACAAATAAACAAGACTTGTGTAAATTAAAATTATGAACCTAGAAACGAGCAGCACTATTTGCCACATGCATTTAAAAGCAAGCTGCTTCTGCATACGTATGATATACAGGAGCCCCCCCCCCCCCCAACCATACTCTACACTATACCCCTTTTATATGCTGGCTTCTGCAGTTGGTTGAAAAAACCAATAGCCCATTGAAGTTGGCAATTACATCATGCTGTCACGTTAAGGTCACAGATCTAACATAAATGTTGGGTACAGGGTATAAAGGTCACAGGAATATGGCTATTTGCCCCAAGCTAAGCTCCAGTAGGGTCCTTGTAAAATTAGGCCCAACAGGAAACTAGAGAACCCCACTCGAATAGAACTGCCAGATACTATAATTCTGTGCGGGGAGGCAGAGCAGACTCGGCACCCTGCCGCAGACAAATCTGGCATCAAAATCAGCACGATATCCAAGACCTTGATTACCCCAATCATAGATAAACATCAGAGCGGAGGAACCATTCGAGAGTGAATCACATTCTTTCTAGGTGCCGGCAGGATTAATCAGTTCAGTGAATATTTAAAAAGGTATTGGAGTAAAGGGACAGGCTGACTATACCGAAGTAGAAATCCAAGTAGACTAGCAAGACAAGGAGTGTAGTAGGGTTCGACATCAGTAATGGTGCAAGAGACATCCCCCACCCTCCCGGCACACCTGCCCCCCTTGGACCCCTTGGACCCCTTGAGAAAACGGCCATCCTTTTTGCAGAAGTAAAAACCCTATTTCACTGCGTAACAGATTAGAGTTCGATGAAATCCCTATACACAGCTGGCACTATCAAAACAGTACATCCTCTACCCCGTCATAGACTAACACCATATAGAATATTAAACTCACCTGTTTTTTTTAAACAAGTACCACTATCTCTGTTTTTAGAGTGACCATGAATAGTTGGTGTATCCAAGATGGAGTCCTACTTTGAGCAAGGTTACAGTCCTGATGAAGGCCTAATAATCAGCAGTCTGAGAACACCAGGAAAAGGCGTATCTTAGTAGAGAGGCCGAAACACCCGACGACAGGACTAGAGAATACATCTTTGTCTAGTCCCCCGGTTTCTTTCCCTAGAGAATATTGCAATAATGAAGGCCTCAACCCATAGGACTGCATGATGTCTGTATAAAGTCCACCAAGGCCATTTCTTTGACTAGTGTACCTCGTGTCATTTAACCTCCCTATGGGAGGTGAAGATTATAGATGTGGGAATGGTCATTTCTCCTAATGAAAAAAACTGAGTAAGCAGTCTACATCAGTTATAAACAGAGTACCAGATGGGTTTCAAAGTCACTGTGTACTAACCCCACGCACTTAAAGGTTTTAGAAAGTTTGTGTTGACAACTGATGAGTTGGTTTATAGGAGTAGGTCTAGTGTACAATTTATGTTAGATAAACCATAAACTTTAAAAAAAAAAATGAAAAAATGACTGATACAAATGATACTCTGGTGCCTAATGTGGTTTATTGATAAACCATTTAACAGGTGAGAATAACCACAATTGTTGCGATTGTGTAAGGGCGAGGTAGCAGATCTCCACGCCTTATACAATGCCATCTTCTTCCCTACCTCGGAATGGAGCCCACTTAGCTAAGCATAGGCCGACATATAGAAGTAGCCGCAGAGTATTACATTTTTTGTTTTTGAAACACGAAAAGGGACGTCAACAGGGCGTGCCAGTAATAGTATCCCTAGTGGGACGTCAGATTGTTTTGTTTCTGACAAGAGGTAAAATGAAGTGTAGCGGGAGTACAGATGTAAAAGCAGAGAAGAGTAGATCAAGCCAGAAAACATCCATGCACCTTCTACTCTACAGGGGACGAAGGGTGGGCACCTGTGATCTAAGCAGATACACGTATCAGAATAACAAGTTACTTCTTACCTTGTAACGTTCTTTCGACGGGATGTTCCTCCGACGTATTCCTGATCTTTGATAATACGTTTCCAGCTTGCTGGCCTCGGAAATTTTTTCTGTAGGGGGCGCTGCGCGTCAACGTCCGCCGAGTCGATGTCCCTCGACGGCCACCGTATCAGCGCCGACGTCACCAGGCCCATAAATAGCCACGCGCTGCGTCCGTTGCTCAGTTCCGTTTTGTAGCATAAGAAAAGTCATGCCTGAATTGGTTATTGACCTTGAAGGAGCGTAAGCTGCAACCACAAGGGAAGTATCACTGCGGGGATGGATGGGAGGGGCGATGAGGAATACGTCGGAACATCCCGTCAAAAGAACGTTACAAGGTAAGAAGTAACTTGTTCTTCGAAGGGATTGTGTCCTCCGACGTATTCCTTATCTTTGAAAGACTCCCATAGCAGTGGCATGTAATTGGAGGTGGGAGTGAGAATGTTATGTATCCCTTTAGGGATGGACCGAATGTAATACGGCCTTGCCAAATCTGGTCTCTTGACTAGTGGAGGAATCCAGATTGTAAAATTTTGTGAATGTATGTGCGGACGACCAGGTGGCACCCGCAAATATGTCTCAGACCGGTACCCCTCTTTGGAGAGCCGAAGAGGCTGCGATACCCCTGGTTGAATGAGCCCTGAGATTTTGGGGTGGCTCTTTCCCTGCCAGTTTGTAACATTCCAGAATGGCCAAAATAATCCACCTGGAGATGGTTTGTTATGGGTAGTCCCAACTTGTGACCCGAGTATCCTACAAACAGTTGGTCTGCTTGCCTGATGCTAGCCATTCTGCTGATGTAAAAGCTGAGAGCTCGCCTTGGGTCGAACCTATGTATTGGGAGGAAATTAGGCTTCACCTGTAGGACAACTTTGTCCTTGTGGAAAATTGCATGTGGGGGTTTACAGGAGAGAGCTTGTAGCTCGCTCACCCTCCTAGCAGATGTTAGTACTACCAATAGGACAGTTTTAAGCGTGAAATCTCAGCGAACAAGAGTGAAGTGGTTCGAATGGAGTGCCCATTAGGAAGTTTAAGACTAAATTTAAGTGCCATAAGGGAACCTGGAATGGTTTTGGAGGATAAACATTAGTTAATCCCTTGAGAAATTGTATCACTAGAGGAAGTTTGAAATACAATGGTTCCTCCGCAATGTGCTTGAAGAAAAGAAAGTGCTGCGAGATAGCCTTTTACAGTGCCAACTTGAAGGCCTGAGTTTTCCAAGTAGAGTAGAAACAACACCGTTGGTATACCACATGAAAAAGGGTCGATATTCTCTTCTCTACACCAGCTGCAAAATTTGTTCCAACGGCAGCGGTATAAAGACTTTGTTGATGGCCTTCTGGCCGAAAGCACACATCAACACCTCCATGACGTCATCAGGGAGATCCCAATCCTTGTACCTCACCCTTTCAGAAGCCAAGCGTGAAGGTTGAGGGTTCTGGTGTCTGGATGGAGAACCTGACCTCCCTTCTGCGAGAGAAGATTCTCTTTGAGTGGAAGACGGATTGGATGACAGATGGACATATCTAGAAGGTCCGGGTACCACGTTCTCCTGGCCCAATCCGGGGCAATTGGGATCATGGTTTTCCGGAATCTTCTCAACCTCCTGATCATTTGAGGAATAACAGGGACTGGTGGGAACGCGTAAAGGAGTGGACACTCCCAGTCCACTACGAACGCGTCTCCTAGAGCTCCTCTCGGGGGAAATTCCCCTTGAACAGATCGCACTTCCTGTTGGTGCTTGTGGCAAACAGATCCACCTGAGGGGTTCCCCAAAGGGCGAAGATCTCTTGAAGGACTTCCTGAGCTAGCTCCCACTCTTGGGAGACTGCTCTGCCTGCTCAGAGCGTCCGCTGTTAAGTTCTTCTCTCCGGCTAGGTGGACTGCCGATAGAGAGATTCCTTTTTGGATTGCCCAAAACCAGAGCTGCATCGCCTCTCTGCACAGTGGCAGTGATCCTATGCCTCTTTTGTTGAGGTAGTGCATGGCCACAGTGTTGTCCGTCATTATCAGGACATTTCTCCCCTGTACTGATGGCAGGAAAGCTTTCAGCGCTACTCTGATCGCTCTCGGCTCCAATAGGTTGATGTGTAGTCTGGACTCCGATGGAGACCAACGACTGCTGATGGTCAAGTCGTTGGCATGGGCTCCCCACCCCGTGAGTGAGGCGTCTGACTACTTTATCTCCGGCCATGGTTGCCAAAACAGTTCTCCTTTCAAGATGTTCTCTGGATAGGCCCACCATTGAATGTTGCGGGCTACCTTGTCTGGAATCCGGAGGAGATCTGTCATTCTCCCTGAGAATTGCGACCACTGACTTCTCAGTGCTCACTGAAGAGATCTCATTCTCAGGCGAGCCTCTGGCACAAGGAAGATGCAGGATGCCGGGAGGCCTAGCAACCTCAAAAAGTCGAAGGCTGGGAGACGTTGGGCATTTTGAAACTTAGTGACCATCTGTAGAATATCTTGAGCCATCACCTCTGGTGGCGAGGCTTTTCCCAGGGAAGTGTCCAGGACCGCTCCAATGAACTGGAGTCTCTGTGATGGTATCATCTGTGACTTCTTTAAATTGAGGGAGAAGCCCAGTTTGTGAAGGAAGTGGCAGACATAATCTAGTTGGGCCTGGGCTTGTTTAGAAGATACAGCCCTGATCAGCCAATCGTCCAGGCAGCGGTAGACGTGGATCCCTTCCCTCCTTAGACTCGCCTCCACTACAGACATCAGCTTGGTGAAGACCCTGGGGGCGGAGGTCAGCCCAAATGGCAGAACTCGAAATTGATAATGAGAGACGCCAATTGCGAACCTCCGGTATTTCCTGTGTTTGAGATGGATTGGCAGATGGCAATAAGCATCCTGAAGGTCCAGAGATACCAGCCAGTCCTGGAGCTGGAGGGCCTGAAGGATCTGAGAGAGAGTTAGCATCTTGAACTTGTCCTTCCTGAGGAACTTGTTCAATTCTCTTAAGTCCAGGATGGGTCTCAGTCCTCCGTCCTCCTTTGGTATGAGAAAGTAGGAACAAGTTACTTACCTGTAACTGTGGTTCTCCAGCATGGGTCTGGCATGGATTCACATGCTCATGAATATTCCCCGTCGTCAGGCCGGGAATCCTTGGTATAGAAAATAAAATCAGTATCAGTTTCGTTTCTGATCCGTCTTTCTTAGTAGAAACCAATCACTGGTCTCTGGGTCATACTGCCCCCAGCCAATGACTGCCCTCTCCATAAGCCCCGCCTCTGGCAGCCATCCTCAGATTTGGTAGCACGTAAAGTGGCAGTATGACCAAGTGAAGAGCCGCAGAGGGGTAGGCGGGAGGGTTTGCATGTGAATCCATGCTGGAGAACAGTTACAGATAAGTAACTTGTTCCTTCTCCAGCATGGGGTCTGGCATGGATTCACATGCTCATGAATAAGAGAATACATAGCAGTACACACATGCACAGCCACGGGAGGTGGCAACAGGCTCAATATTAAGCAATACAACAACTCAACATTAAGCAACTCTTACCTCCTCACCAGCCTCGCCTTAGGCGAACAGGTTGCGCAGCACTGCTTGGCCGACCCTGGACTCCTCCCTTGAGTCCCGATTGACGCAGTAGAATCTTGTGAAGGTGTGCGTCGACCTCCACGTCGCAGCCCTGCAGATGTCCAGCAGGGGCACACCAGACAGGAACGCCGTGGTAGCAGCGATCGCTCTGGTCGAATGGGCTCTCGGACGGCCGGGCAGCTGTCGGTTTGCCAACCGGTGACAGTGCATGATGCAGCCGGAGAGCCATCTGGAAATGAGAGCCTTCCCTTGATTCACAGTCCCAAAGTTCACAAACAGCTGTGACGTCTTCTGAAAACTCTTCGTGCGGTCCACGTAGAACTTCAGCGCTCTAGCTACATCCAGCGAGTGCAAAGTCCTCTCGGCCGGCGACAAAGGCGACGGGAAGAAAACTGGCAACACCAAGGGCTCGTTGAGGTGGAAGTCAGACGGCACCTTGGGCATAAAGGATGGGTGTGTCCTCAGCACCACCCTCGTGTCATGAAAAGTCAAGTATGGAGGCTTGCAAGATAGGGCCTGGATCTCTCCCACTCGTCGTGCGGAGGTGATGGCCACGAGGAAAGCTGTCTTCCATGACAGGAACTTCAAAGGCGCCGAATGCATAGGCTCGAATGGGCCCCCCCCCCCCCATGAGCTTGGTCAGCACCACATTAAGCTCCCACGCCGGGGCAGGAGCCTTCACCGGCGGGAATGATCGGCATAGTCCCTTCATGAATTCTTTCACCAGGCGATGAGACCACAAGGACGCCCGACGCGTCGTTCTGGTATATCGGGAGATTGTAGCCAGATGTATTTTGTTGGAGGCGTGAGCCAGTCCAGCTTTGGCCAGCGACAGTAGGTACGGCAGTACTTGAGGGGCTGTAATCCGCAGAGGGTTAATCTTCTGTGCACTGCACCAGACAGAGAACCTCTTCCATTTATGTCCGTAGCACGAGAGTTGAGGACGCCCTGGCCTCTGCAAGAACCTCTCTGCAGTCGGCCGGGATGTCGTACCCTCCAAACTCTAGTGCTGCAGGAGCCAGGCCTGCAAGTTCAGCGACTCCGGGTTGTGGTGAAGCATGGCGCCTCCTCTCTGGAGAGAAGATCTGTGTCCGTCGGCAGCTTGACTGGTGGGGACGTTGACAAGTCCAGAAGGTCCGGGAACCAGATCTGTCTCGGCCACGCCGGTGCGACGAGGATCATCCTGCACCGGGACCTCTTGAGCTGGTTGATGAGCCGGAGCAGCAACGGCAGCGGAGGGAACACAAAAAGAAATAGGCCGTCCCCGGGGAACGAGAAAGCATCGCCCATGCTCCTCGGCTGGGGGAACCTGCTGGCAAACCTCCGGCACTTGGAATTCGTCGCCGTCGCGAAGAGATCGATTTGGGGTTTGCCCCATCATCCGAAGAGTCGATCCACTTGATCCTGGCGTAGTTCCCACTCGTGGCACGAGCGCAGCTCCCTGCTGAGTGAGTCGGCGATCGTGTTTTTTATTCCTGCCAGATGAAGTGGCACCAGAAACATCCCTTGGGCGACGGCCCAATGCCACGGATCCTGGGCTTCCTTGGATAGGGCCGGGGACCTGGTTCCGCCCTGCTTCCGGATGCAGAACATTGTGGTGGTGTTGTCGGTGAAGATCCTCACCACCTTGTCCTTGAGGGACGGAAGAAAGGACCTGAGGGCCCAGAACACTGCGCGGAGCTCCAAGATGTTGATGTGGAGAGACTTCTCCTGCAGGAGCCAAAGGCCTCTCGCGTGAAGATCTCCGGAGTGCACTCCCCAACCTTCCAGGGAGGCGTCCGTCGTCACCGTCACCTGGTGAGCTGGGGTCTGAAAGTCTGTGCCCGCCGACAGATGAGAGCGTGTACCCCACCACCGGATCGCCTGACAGAACATCTCGTTGAGGGATCCTGTCCTCGAAGCTGCCCGTCGACTGGATCCAGCAGCGTCGAGGAACTCCTGTAAGGGTCTCATCCGAAGCCTGCAAAGGCGCACCAGATAAATGCAGGAGGACATCATCCAGAGGAGGGACTTGATAGATCTTACCCTGGCCATGTCCGTGGCCAGCAGATGCTGCACCTTGCCCAGAATGGTCCTGGTCCTTTCCTCCGACGGCGAGGCCAGCCGCGCCACTGTCGAGCTTGGCTCCCAGAAACAGGGCGACTTGCGACGGAACCAGGTGGGATTTTGGAAGGTTGATGGAGAATCCCAGGTCTGTGAGCAGCTGGACGGTCTTCGCAGTGTGCTCCACGGCGAGCTCCCTTGTCCTTGCCTGGATGAGCCAGTCGTCCAGGTAGGGGTAGACATGGCTCCCCTGTAGGCGCAGCCGCGCCGCCACCAGTGCGAGGCACTTGTTGAACACCCTGGGTGCCGACTTCAATCCGAACGGGAGGGCCTTGAACTGGTAGTGCCACCCTTGGACCACGAACCTGAGGAACTTTCGGTGTCTTTTTAGAATGGGGATGTGGCAGTACGCATCCTCCAAGTCCAACGACGACAGGAAATCGCCCTCCTCCAGCTGTCCCAGCACATGCTGGAGGGTGACCATACGGAACTTCTGTGCCTTGATGTACTTGTCCATTCGTCGTAGGTCCAGGATGGGGCGCCATCCTCCTGTCTTCTTTTTTACGAGGAAGTACCTTGAGTAAACTCCGGAGCCCCAAAGCCTCTTTGGGGCGAGCTCGATGGCACCCTTCTTGAGCATCGCCCTTACTTCCAACAGTAGTTGAGGGACGTGATTTTCCTTCCTGGCCACGGGTGGAACGCGAGGGCACTTCTTCTGAAACTAGAGGGCGTGCCCTTGGGCCAGGGCATCCAGCACCCAACGGTCGGTGGAGATGGACTCCCACACGCTGACGAACCTCGCCAGCCGGCCTCGCACAGGGGTGCTTCGGCAGGGGCCCGACCCCACGGTCAGTTCAATCTTGTTTGGAGGCCGCCTTGCCCCCTTGACCTCCTTGTCGACGACGGGCAATACCTGACTTGCCGCGTCCCCTGTAGGCTTCCTGGGACGAAGATCTTGCTGCTTGCCGGTAAGTGGAGGAGCCACTGCCGGATCCCTTGGAGGCACCTTGTCTGCCTCCGGAGCTCCGAAAGAACGGCCGTCGTTGGAGCACTCCCAGTGCCCGGGCAGTCTGTCTGTCTTGATGGCCTGAAGGGACTCATCAACCACCTTCCCAAACAGGTTGTTCCCGTCGAAGGGCATGTCCAAGAACTTGGTTTGTACGTCCTGGCGGAAATCCGTGGCCTTGAGCCATCCTCATCGTCTCAAGCAAACACTGTTGCCCAACTGACGGAAACCGGTGTCGGCGCTGTCCGTTGCCACCGTGATGGCGTGGTCCGAAGCGATCTCCCCCTCCTGTAGGATTTCAAGGGCCTCCGCCCTTTTGGCGTCCGGAAGGAAGTCTAACAGAGGGGCGATTTTGAACCACAACTCCCTGTCGTAGCGGGCTACGATAGCCAGAGCGTTGGCCGCCTTGATAGTCGTCGCTGCGGATGAGATGATCCATCGCCCCATCGTGTCCAACTTCCTGCCCTCGCTGTCCGGCGGGGAAGTTGATGTTGAGGCCGATGCCCCCCCAGCTTTCTTCTTTGCCGCCGCCGCCGAGACCGAATCCGGGGCAGGGTGTGCCCGAAGTCACAAGGGGGCAGCTTCGGGGACCCAGTACTTCTTCTCGTACCGGTCCCTCTTTGCCAGCGCCGTGGCAGGGTTCTTGAGGAGGGCGAGCCCCTCATCCCAGATGTCATCAAGAAGCAGTACGGCGAGGACCGTCTTCCTTTTAGCCTCGTGCCATTGGTAAAGGAACCCTTCTTTTCTTCTGGGCAGAGCTGAAAAAGCTCAGATGCCTTGGAAATCATGGCATGAAAGGATCCAATCTCGTCTGGCGGGGGCGCCCGAGCAGGGGGCGACGGAGGACATGTCCCGTCGTCGCCTCTGTCGTTATCTGTACCTGTCGTAGCCGTGCCTGCATCATCCCCGTGTAAGACAGACCCACCGAGGGGGGAGGGAGGGAGTTCATGGGGATAAGACCATAGAATCAATCAATGGGATATACTGCCCATTGTGAAGGAGCTAGATGTAGGGACAGATCAGGTCAAGAGACATAGAGAAATATTCAATCAATCTTTAATAAACACATATTCAATTACCATACAATTAAAACCAGCATAAAAACGCATAATTAATGCTCAACATGTCAAGTTAAAGTGCATATTATTTTACTAAACATCCTAAGATGTAAGCATCAGTGCATTGTGCCTAACTTAAATTCAAAAGTGCATAACTTCCGTAAACAGCAAAGATCCTCAATTGGTCCCCAAACTGTATTAAGCTGAATTATAACCAACCTCTATATATATATATGAGAGTTAGTTAATGAGACTTAAGGAATTATGTAGGGCACCAGAATCACGCAGATCAATAATAATCAATATTTTCTGCGGGATGAAAGGGGTTGTATCTAAGTCCAGCCCACCATTTCTATATAGAGAACAAACAACAATCTGTGCTTGTCTCCAATCTGACCAAGATAGTCGACAACCGGTACCTAGTACAGCTCCCAAACGTATCGTGGGCTGTACTGGTATCTAACCATAGGTAGTTTCGACGATAAAATAACAGTGTCTAAGCTATCTGTCTCTCGCCATAGCAGGAGAGAGAAGGCTTGACAATCGTCTTCCTCAGGACAAGGCAGATTAGGTGATAGATTCTAAAGTATAAACATACAAATTGTCTACTTTTAAATAATCAAGAGCCATTCGAGGCCACCTAGTACAAACAGTATCTTTCTAGGGCCACATAATACAAGCAAAGTCTTGGGATTTGTTTCATATATCCAATCTTCTTCAAATGGTTCTTCCTTGATTCACCAAGATGTTCAATGTATTTCCTCTTGATGATATTCTAAAGTAAAGGTTACATTGAAGATGGATATAAAAGGCCAAAGGAGAGAAAAGAAAAAAAGGGGAAAAAAAAGGCAAATGTAAGGCAACACATACAGCGAAAATGTGTATAAAAAGTTTATTAGTTAAAAGCATCTCTTGAACCGATCTAGCAACCCCACATGTAACATCCTACACGCCGTTAAAAATCCTAGAATCCTTAGTAATAATCCAGGATAAAACCTCCTAAACTGTACGTAAATCAGATAAGGGGAGCCAAATTAAATTAGTGAGAAGTGACAAGTGGGCATATAGTCCCTATGTCAGAGCCGTGGATATACTAACGAATTTATGTAATCCAACATGGCGTACCAGGGAGAGGGAAACCAAAGTTAATAGAGGAATCCACTACCATCCCAGTGGCGAATGAAGCTAAAATGCAGAGTGAGAAACTTCCCAGCAGTCCCATACATAGAAAAATATCATTTCCATACCTTTAAGGGGAAAATTTCCTATTAGGTGTATTCGAAAAAATAGCCATCAGGGTAGAGACATTATTTCTCTTGATGATATTCCCCTGGAGTTTTGTCCAGGTGCACAGTTATTCAGGCTGCATGGGGAAAAAAAACATCCCATCATCCGATAATTCAGTGCAGATACGCTCCTGCATAGAAAAGAGGAAAAGAAATGAGTAGAGAATAAAGCAGGAAGGGATTATAGAAGAGAGCCATGAGAGAATCCCATGCGCTCAAACATATCATTCCTTCCTAAAAATGGACCCTCAGTCTCGGCGGCATTAGTTATAAACATAATAAGTCCAGTAGGTTCAATGCTGGAAGAGCCTCTACATCTCGTTCTCCTTAGGTAGTGCAAATCTCCGCTCGGAGATATTCCTAGATGCTGAGTACTCCTTTCTACCATTGAGTCTCCTAATGCTCCAGGGGCCATTATATAGCGGGAAGGTCAGGGGAAAAAATAGAGATGGAAAGGGAATAATGGGGGCACCCACAATGGAGTCTGGCCCCCTCCCTTTCCTCTTCCTACACTGATAACCATTGGGGGACGGACCCCGGAATCTGGTCACATCAGTAAATGAACAATGCCAGAAAAAGAAAAAAGGAAAAAGAATTGCAAAGCAGAGGCGAACTTACCGCGTCGGCATATAGGGCGTACTCTCGGCGGTTGCAGAGCTGTCGCTGTTATGGGGCCAAATTCCCTCAGGCTAGCACCGGTTCCGTGTGCGGGGTGGCTGCCGTAACGAAACGCTGCTCAAAAACAGCTGCTTCCTCCGATTACGCGTGCAGGATGGCCGCCGTAACTAAGCGCAGCTCAAGGCAGCTGCTGCCGCCGATTCCGTGGATAGAGTGGCTGCCAAAGCAAAACGCAGCTCAGCACAGTTACTTCCGAGTTCAAGGAGGACTTTTGGCGAACTAAAATGACAACTCAACTTGCCACGTGACAGACGCGGGTTGTCATGTGACTTCATTTCCTAAGTCTAATGAATTTAAAGGACAAGTGCATATTTTTACGCCATCTGATGGCAGAGGCCTCCATTGTCATGCCGATATTGCAACGAGGCTCCCAGATCACCGAAAACGATACCGGGAAGCGGAAGGAGCAAGAGAGAGTAGGTGGTAGACAGCGCAAGAAAAAACTCTTCTAATGTGATCTATGTTATAGTATGCCCTTGTAATAAATCTTACATAGGTAAGACAGCAAGACCTGTCAAAACGAGAATTTCGGAGCATAAATCAAGAATTCGGACAAATACCCACAATGCTCCACTAGTGGCTCACTTTTTAGAGTTGAACCACCACTTTGATGATTTCAAGTGGTGGGCATTGGAACGAGTAGTGGGAACTGATCGTCTTAACACTGTTACAAGATTGGCACAGAGGGAACAGTGGTGGATGTATCAGACCGACAGCTACCACAGTGGACTTAACCATCAGGAAGAATGGCTCCAGTGTGTGACTTGAACATTACGTCTCAATTGCTCACCACTAATTACAAACTAAACCCCCCCCCCTCTACCTCTTCTTGTACTATGGCCATCTACACTCAGAGGATGGTTATCCACCGCCCAATATTGGGCCAGCCACTACTGGTCATATATTTTTACACTTTTACACTACATGCATCAGATAGTGATGTTGTAACAATTTAGGGAGTTGTTTTCATCTATCTCCTCCATCATCTCTGTATGTTACAGCACCTACGGTTGCTTATTCTGATGGCTCCTTTCCAATAATAATGGCACGTTATTGAAGATTTAGGCTTCATACTATTAAATTAATTTATTCAAAAAAATTTCTTTGGTTGATCCCCTGCACAGGGGCAACACACACAATGAAGTACCAGTGCAGGATCTTTTGATGGTGGTTAATATGCCAAATTAGAGAGACCACTTTCAGCCTGTTTATTATCCCCTCCCCCCTTTTTTCTTGCGCTGTCTACCACCTACTCTCTCTTGCTCCTTCCGCTTCCCGGTATCGTTTTCGGTGATCTGGGAGCCTCGTTGCAATATCGGCATGACAATGGAGGCCTCTGCCATCAGATGGCGTAAAAATATGCACTTGTCCTTTAAATTCATTAGACTTAGGAAATGAAGTCACATGACAACCCGCGTCTGTCACGTGGCAAGTTGAGTTGTCATTTTAGTTCGCCAAAAGTCCTCCTTGAACTCGGAAGTAACTGTGCTGAGCTGCGTTTTGCTTTGGCAGCCACTCTATCCACGGAATCGGCGGCAGCAGCTGCCTTGAGCTGCGCTTCGTTACGGCGGCCATCCTGCACGCGTAATCGGAGGAAGCAGCTGTTTTTGAGCAGCGTTTCGTTACGGCAGCCACCCCGCACACGGAACCGGTGCTAGCCTGAGGGAATTTGGCCCCATAACAGCGACAGCTCTGCAACCGCCGAGAGTACGCCCTATATGCCGACGCGGTAAGTTCGCCTCTGCTTTGCAATTCTTTTTCCTTTTTTCTTTTTCTGGCATTGTTCATTTACTGATGTGACCAGATTCCGGGGTCCGTCCCCCAATGGTTATCAGTGTAGGAAGAGGAAAGGGAGGGGGCCAGACTCCATTGTGGGTGCCCCCATTATTCCCTTTCCATCTCTATTTTTTCCCCTGACCTTCCCGCTATATAATGGCCCCTGGAGCATTAGGAGACTCAATGGTAGAAAGGAGTACTCAGCATCTAGGAATATCTCCGAGCGGAGATTTGCACTACCTAAGGAGAACGAGATGTAGAGGCTCTTCCAGCATTGAACCTACTGGACTTATTATGTTTATAACTAATGCCGCCGAGACTGAGGGTCCATTTTTAGGAAGGAATGATATGTTTGAGCGCATGCGATTCTCTCATGGCTCTCTTCTATAATCCCTTCCTGCTTTATTCTCTACTCATTTCTTTTCCTCTTTTCTATGCAGGAGCGTATCTGCACTGAATTATCGGATGATGGGATGTTTTTTTTCCCCATGCAGCCTGAATAACTGTGCACCTGGACAAAACTCCAGGGGAATATCATCAAGAGAAATAATGTCTCTACCCTGATGGCTATTTTTTCGAATACACCTAATAGGAAATTTTCCCCTTAAAGGTATGGAAATGATATTTTTCTATGTATGGGACTGCTGGGAAGTTTCTCACTCTGCATTTTAGCTTCATTCGCCACTGGGATGGTAGTGGATTCCTCTATTAACTTTGGTTTCCCTCTCCCTGGTACGCCATGTTGGATTACATAAATTCGTTAGTATATCCACGGCTCTGACATAGGGACTATATGCCCACTTGTCACTTCTCACTAATTTAATTTGGCTCCCCTTATCTGATTTACGTACAGTTTAGGAGGTTTTATCCTGGATTATTACTAAGGATTCTAGGATTTTTAACGGCGTGTAGGATGTTACATGTAGGGGTTGCTAGATCGGTTCAAGAGATGCTTTTAACTAATAAACTTTTTATACACATTTTCGCTGTATGTGTTGCCTTACATTTGCCTTTTTTTTCCCCTTTTTTTCTTTTCTCTCCTTTGGCCTTTTATATCCATCTTCAATGTAACCTTTACTTTAGAATATCATCAAGAGGAAATACATTGAACATCTTGGTGAATCAAGGAAGAACCATTTGAAGAAGATTGGATATATGAAACAAATCCCAAGACTTTGCTTGTATTATGTGGCCCTAGAAAGATACTGTTTGTACTAGGTGGCCTCGAATGGCTCTTGATTATTTAAAAGTAGACAATTTGTATGTTTATACTTTAGAATCTATCACCTAATCTGCCTTGTCCTGAGGAAGACGATTGTCAAGCCTTCTCTCTCCTGCTATGGCGAGAGACAGATAGCTTAGACACTGTTATTTTATCGTCGAAACTACCTATGGTTAGATACCAGTACAGCCCACGATACGTTTGGGAGCTGTACTAGGTACCGGTTGTCGACTATCTTGGTCAGATTGGAGACAAGCACAGATTGTTGTTTGTTCTCTATATAGAAATGGTGGGCTGGACTTAGATACAACCCCTTTCATCCCGCAGAAAATATTGATTATTATTGATCTGCGTGATTCTGGTGCCCTACATAATTCCTTAAGTCTCATTAACTAACTCTCATATATATATATATAGAGGTTGGTTATAATTCAGCTTAATACAGTTTGGGGACCAATTGAGGATCTTTGCTGTTTACGGAAGTTATGCACTTTTGAATTTAAGTTAGGCACAATGCACTGATGCTTACATCTTAGGATGTTTAGTAAAATAATATGCACTTTAACTTGACATGTTGAGCATTAATTATGCGTTTTTATGCTGGTTTTAATTGTATGGTAATTGAATATGTGTTTATTAAAGATTGATTGAATATTTCTCTATGTCTCTTGACCTGATCTGTCCCTACATCTAGCTCCTTCACAATGGGCAGTATATCCCATTGATTGATTCTATGGTCTTATCCCCATGAACTCCCTCCCTCCCCCCTCGGTGGGTCTGTCTTACTTTGGTTCTCCCCTGGGTTCATGGTGTTGGGGACGCCTATCTTTGATTACATGCATCATCCCCGTGGGCAGTAGACCGGGGGGGAGGCAGAGCAGGCCGCAGAGGTGGGAGGGGTGGCGTAGGATGCGTCGTCGTCCTCTTATGCGGTGGACTCTCCAAAGGTCCTGGCTCCGGTTCCCCCGTCGGGTCTGGCTCAGGTACCTCCGTCAGGGGGAAGGGGCAACCTTGTCCTCATCTCCGAGCACAAGGACTGAACCGCTGACAAAATGGCAGCCGAGGAGTCCTGCGGCGCCAGAAACAACGGGCGCGAGGGCTCTTGAGGAGCCTGGTCAGCGACACTGTTGCTCTCGTCGGGATCCCTCCCGATGGGCTGGGCCTCTTCCACGACTTCGATGAGCTCTTCTTCAGAGGTCGTGTCCGTATCCGCGATGGCCATCAGCCCCTCCCCCACCTTCTCCAACGAGGACTTCGTGGGGGTCTTCTCAATGGGCCTGAAAGACGACTCCCTCCGCGGTGGCAGGGAGACTCTGGGTCCTGAGGCCGCCTCCACTGGTGTAGCCTCCACAGGCTGAGCCAGGGCCGCGGCGACATCCTCAATCGAGGTCTTAGCAGGGTGAATTAAGGCCATCGCCACCTTCTGGACGCTTGGGGCCTTCACCTTGGGGGGTGGAGGGGGTGGGTCCGAGCCTCCCTCCCCTTCTGCCGGAATCTTCGAGATCGACCGGGGCCTCTCCAGAAGCTTCGCCGGGTTCTCGGACTTCCTCTTACCCGAGCCAGAGCATTGGCTCGTGGTTGATGGCACCGGGGAGGATGCGCCCTGCCTGGCAGCCAAGGAGCCCGACCGTTCGGCGCTCCCGGACTCGCGGTGCTTAGCCTTTTGTTGGGCCCCTGTCACCAGGGCACCCTCACAGGACTTCGAAGACCGCTCAGACTTTCTTCTTCTCGCCTGACGGGCTCTTCCCTTCCAGCCAGTTGGCGAGACGGAGGTGGCAATCCTTCATGGTCCGCTCCGACATGTTCCCACAAAATGCAGTCCTTCTCCTTGTGCGTCTTGTCCTCATGGAGACAGAGGCATAACGAATGCTCGTCCTCCTTGAAAACATTCTGAAGCTGGCATCCAGGGCAGGTCCTGAACAGCTTCCCGTACGTCGAGCTTCCTTTCTCCTGGGCCATGTCCGGGGTAGGCCTCGGAACTTCTGGAATCCTCCAAAAGCGTAACTCGACGAAATCTTCACCCTCGAGGGGCGTAGAAAACTCTGAAACGGATCCCCGTTGATCGGATGTAGAAACGGTGGCGCTTGAGGCTCCATTTAACTGAAAAATGAGTAAAAAAAATCTCCTGAAAAAGTGTGAAAACGCAGCAAAAGCTCGAGAGCTACAGCACGAGGACTCCCAACACTTGAACGTGCGGTAAAAATCTGAGGATGGCTGCTGGAGGCGGGGCTTAGGGAGAGGGCAGTCATTGGCTGGGGGCAGTATGACAGACCAGTGATTGGTTACTACTAAGAAAGACAGATCAGAAACGAATCCGATACTGATTTTTTTTTTCTATACCGAGGATTCCCAGCCTGACGGGGAATATTCATGTGCATGTGAATCCATGCCAGCCCTTGTTCCTGTCCGCTACAGGTACTGGTTCTATGGCACCTTTCTCTAGCAGGTCTAAAATTTCCTGCAAGAGGAGCGGATCTGGAACTTTTAGAGAGCTGTTCCCCGGTGGATGACTGAGGGATGTGTAGAAAGGGTGGGCAGTAACCCTGGGCAACTGTCTCCAATGCCCAAGCATCCGACGTTATAGCCTGCCATTCCGTCAGATGGCGAGTTAACCTGTCCCCTACAGGTGTATTGTGTGGAAAGGCCTCAGAGTGGTTTGGGGCGACTGATGCCGAGGGTAAAGAGGCACCTGCTGCTGCGGCCTTAGTACCTTTGACCCGTCCACGTCGGGTGGATCTCCTTTGGCCTCTGAGCCGGCTGGCCTCTGCCTTTCCCGAATGCGGAATAGCGAAAGGACTTTCCTCTCCCAGAGGTTCCTAAGGGGCGAAAAGGAGTTTGGCGGATAGCAGCTCCTAAAGATTTTGCTGCTGCTTTAGAAGTCTGCAACTTTTCCAGACTGCCATCAGCTTTTTTTCCGAATAGTGAGCCGTCAAAGGGCATATTCAAAAGTCTGGCCTGTACATCTGGAGCAAAGCCAGACTTTCGCAACTACGCATGCCTGCGGATTGTTGTACTTGCCGCCATGGCCCTGCTGATCCTGTCAGCGGAATCGATGCCAGTTTGAAGTGATTCGCACATGGCATCTTTGCCATCTTTATTAATGTTAAGGAAGGCTTCCTTTTTCCTTTGGGTATGCAGTCAGCCGCTGATGAAGCACACTCCCACAGTGCGCGACTGAACCTGGCGAGCGTACAGGTGGCGTTGATGGACTTCAACGCCATACTACAAGCAGAGAAGACTTGCTTTGCCATAGAATCGTACCTCTTGTCATCTCTATCCTGTGGGACAGTAGGCTAAGCGATCCTACTGCTAGATGAAGTAGCCGCTTGAACCACCAGGCTCTCTGGAGTCGGGTGCTTTGATAAGTATTCAGGGTCAGCAGCCGCTACCCTATACTTGGCTGACAATCTTTTATTGACCGCAGGGATAACTTCAGGAGTTTCCCAATTAGATGTAATTTTCCTTTGTAAGGCTGCATGGAAAGGGACCACAGGGGTCCTCCTGTGGACCTTTGTCTAATATGTCTGTTAGGTCATCCTGTTGACAGACAGGGGAAGGCGCAGACCAACCCATAAATTCAATCATTCTTGCCATAAGAGTACTATAGGTTGTTTCGGCATGTTCCCCTGGGTCTGGCTTAAAAAAATTCCACTTCTGGGGAAGTGTCCAGCCCACTTGCCTCATGTAGTGACTCCTGTAGGTCCTTCAACCTTCTTTCCTCAGAGGTGACATCCTCTGAAATAGGCAATGTGGTCCTCTGTAATCCAAATGTTTCCTGGTCAGAATCTTCCCCCTCTTCATAAATTGAAGATAGTCCAGGGTACTCTGACCTCTGAAATGGTGTAAAACCCATCTCTAAGGCAGAAGGTGCCAAACTCGTCATTATTGGGCGAGAAAACGTCGATGTCGTCAACGCCGATGTGACAGGCTTCAAAAGGCGCCGAAAAAACTGGAAGGGGTCTCAAGGACCTCGACGACAGTTTCGGTGTCCTGCCGGAGGCCCTTGGAATCACCGTTGGCGTAGCCTTGGTCTTCTCTTTCATCGGCGTCGATGATGGCGTCGAGTCGATCGACCGATGCGTCGAGGAACCCTTTGACATTGGCGTCGAAGGCGCCGATCCATGCGTCGAAGGAATCTTCGATGACGTCGAAGATGGTGCCTTCTTACCCGATGGCTCGTGGCGCTCTCGGGTGGAATGTTTCACCGGGTGCTGCGACTCGAAGAGTTTTGATTTTTTGGGTTTTTCGCCCGGGGTATCACCCTCAGCTGTCTTCGAGGGGGTCGAGGCCGCTTTCTCGAAGATGCTTAACATCTTCTTTCTGAATTCCTCCCACTCAGCCTGAGAGCTGTGTTTTGTGGGACAGGAGACCCTTTCTGGGGAAACAGAAGACGAGGAAGGGGATCTTCGACATCTCTTTTTTGAGTGTCTTGATCGACGAATGGTGGGAGCTACTTCGAGATCTAGAATGGGAATGTTTGACGGCGAGGAGACAAATGCCTTGACTCAGCCGAAGAAACCTTTGAGGAGGTTTTGACCGACTTGCCTCTCTCGAGCTTCGCTTGCGCTCCTTCAAGGCTTCCGCCGTCATGGACATGCAGTCCTGACACTCCGAACAATGGTGCTCGGCTCCCAAGCACCACAACCAGATCCTGTGTGGATCCGTTATCGATTTTTTTTTACCGCAGTCTCAACATTTCTTGAAGCCGGACCGCGGCGTCGTCGGTTCCGATGAAGAAGCCATCGAGAACGAGTAGGTATTATTCAAGTAGATAGTTATCCTGAATGAACTGAGCAACGACGTTCCAAGGCCCCACGAAGCGCAGAAAAACGGAACTGAGCAACGGACGCAGCGCGTGGCCATTTATGGGCCTGGTGACGTCGGCACCGATACGGTGGCCGTCGAGGGAATGCAAATCGGAGGACGTCAACGCGCAGCGCCCTCTACAGAAAAAATTTCCGAGGCCAGCAAGCTGGAAACGTATTATCGAAGATAATACGTCGGAGGACACAATCCCTTCGAAATATGATTACGGTGAGCAATGTATCCCTTCTGAGGCTTGTGGATCTGCTTAGATCACATGCTATGCATAGACTAGCGAGCATTGCATGGAGAAGGTGGTGGGTTGTGAGAAGGCACAATGGCAAATAGATGTTTTAGCACTGCTTGTCACACCCGTGAATCTGCTTTAGAATGTGTGACAATGCAGCAATGCCAAGAAAAAGTATGTATGGGACTCCATGAAGCTGCTTTGCAAATGGCGTCCAGAGGGAAGTTTGCAATAAGGGCCAAAGTAGCTCCTGTACCCCTGAGGGAGGAAAAGGGCCTGAATGCACTGTATGCCCGATAGGCAACCAATCACTCAAAGGCATTCAGCCCGAGTGTGACCCAGAAAAATGAATGGGCGATCAGCTAGTATATCTGGGGGCCTCTGACTGCTAGAAATCGTTCATAAGCTGAAGTCGAAACTGACGCTTGAGCCTGAAGGTTGACTGCTATCTCCCTTTGCAGCAATCTGAAAGCCGCCGTGACGTTGAGACTGATCCAAGAGAGGACCTGGTTAGACACCCTCTTCCCATGCTCCGAAGGACCAGTGAGCACCGCTAACCTTCGCCGAAGCTCCCTGGAAGTCAGACCCTCGACAGGCTGCCGACCGGAGACGGGGACCGCCGAGGAGAACCAAGTGAAGCACCGGACAGTCCGTCCACCATAATCAACCAGGGTTTACCATAACCACTGGAGTCCCGTCGAAGCAGTGTTGCCCAGAAGAGGGGACCACTTGACGATGTGCCATCGACGACCAGAGCCGCACCGCTCCCTTGATTAAGACACTATTCCCAGACCTGCTCGTCCGCACCGCCGACCACTTTACCCCCCCCCCCCCCCCGGAGAAGGCCAGGCCGTTGACGCACAGAGGAGTATCCGCTGATGGGATTCCCGCCACCCAAAGACCGTAGAGACGCCAGATGACTCCATGCCCTTGCTGGGCCAAAGTTCTTCACACTCTCTTTGCAGTCCTGAACTATCGAAATCTAGGTGCCTGCATGCCTCTTCCTTGCAGGACGTCTTCGACCAGTCATCGACTAGCACCGCCGGGACCGAAGATGCCACCTTGACACAGTTCACTTTCTTCGAGGGATCTCGACGATCCGTGGCTCCTGCTTTAAAGGGAGCCACTCAAGAATATCTGTCGACGACTCGTCGAACTCTGCTATTCCAGGTACATTGGGGTGGTAGAAACATTGTAGAAGGAAATAAGACTCCTTCAATACATGGACTGGGCTTGTAGTTTATCTTTATTGTACAGGTTGTCCAGCTGCGGGGGGGGGGGTTTGGGGGGGAATCCCCACACAGAACTGTCTAGGTAACAGAGCCTGTATTCTGCCAATTGTTCTAACCAACTACTTTCCTCCTATGTCTATTGTTGGTTACCTTGATTAATTTATTTGTGTAACATTTGATCAGAGAGCAGTTGCTGCACTTTAATGACATCTGATAATTGTGGTACCACAAAAGACATGCATTACTCACTGTAATAACATTTCTGATGATTGTATCTGCTTAGATTCACATGCTGTGCATATGCTCCGACATCCAGTGATAACCGTGAAGTATTGCATCTGGTCTTTCGGGGACCGAAAGGGGACATCGGCATAGGTGTGCCTGTAACACTATCCCCATCGTGACATGTAGTGTACCCAAAATCCCTCACGCGCTGAGGTACCTCCGATTGTATTTTTTCTGTCATAAGGGAGCCCAAGGCTATTGTGAGTGAGTACATGAAGCGAGAAAGTAGTAAGATGTCTATGTTTCTTCCACCACGAGCGGGGAGGTAGGGAGGGCAAATGTGAATCTAAGCAGATACAATCATCAGAAATGCTATTACGATGAGTAATGCAGGTCTTCTGATGCTTGTTAATCTGCTTAGAATTACATGCTGTGCATAGATTAGTGTGCAGTAAGCGGAGTTGAGGTGGGTTGTGAGAAGGACAATCAGACCAAGAATGAGTGTCTAGGCAATAGTGTTTTGTAAAGGTGTGTACAGAACTCCAGGTTGCCGCTTTGCAAATGGACTCTATGGGAGTGCCCCGAGTAGAATGTGCTCTAGGCTTGAAGGGCAGTTCTCTTAGCAAGAGAGAAACAGTGTGATGCTTTTGACAATCCACCGAGATAGCGGATTTAGGGACAGGATCCCCTTCTCTACCAGCTGCCACTGAAACGAAAAATTGGTTTGTTTTTCTCAGTGGTTTCGTTCTTTCAAGGTAAAACATGACTGCCCTGCGCACATCTGTGTGTAGGCTTTTTTTCGGCCATGCTAGTGGGATTCTGGAAAAAGGTAGGTAGTTTGATCGATTGGTTCACATGGAACTTCGAGATGAATTTAGGTGCAAATCTGGGATGAGTGCGCAGAACTACCTTATCCCTGTGGACTGTAGCAAAAGGGTCTTTAACAGAAAGGGCCTGTAGTTTACTAACCCTTGTAATAGAAGTGATAGCCACTAGGAAGGCAGTCTTGTAAGTAAGGTCTTTCAGGCTTGCTTTATGCATTGGATCAAAGGGAGGTTCCCCATGAGTCTGGTTAAAACCACATTTAGATCCCATCCAGGAGCTGGGTGAGAAATAGGAGGATAAATCCTCTTAAACCCTTCCATAAAAGCTTTAATCACCAGTATTTTCTACCACAACACCTTGTGATGTGGTGTAGGCTGAGAGAGCAGCAAGATGAACCTTTTGGGAATTGAACAACAACCCTGTGTCTAACAAATGGGTTAGGTACAGTACAATGTGTGTGGGTGAGCAATCAATGGGATTGACGCACTTGGTTTTTGTCATGACCCTTACCCCTGGCCCTCAATGGCAAGTCAGCCTTCCAGTTAGGGCCAGGTCAAAGGCCTTAAAACCTCATCCAGTCCTTGGTTTCAGAGAAAGAACACTATGAAAATTACCTGAACACTGTCTTCAATCCATCGCCGACTTCAGTTCCACTCACCTGAAGGTACGAACTCCATCAGGCACCGCATGCATCCTGAATACCATAACCTGGAAAGAGGAGAAAGAGACAGCATTAGTAAGCCTTTACTCACGTTTCCTCCCGATCTAAAAGTCACAATTATTACCTGGGTAGTCATCTCCTGGTCAGCATCATCGCTGGAACATTACGGCGCTCGGTGAGGAACATCGCGACCTGCAAGGAGAGAAAAGACACAGGTTAGCAATATAAAAGGCGAAACAGCGCTGCACATCGCGCATTACTCACCAGACAGCATCGCGCACACCGTGCTTTCGCCTACCGGCCCATGCTCATCTTCAAACTGCATGACAACACCAAAATACCTTTCCATACCTAAAAGAAAAGAAGCACGACATTCAAACTAAGAGGAACATAAGAACGGCATATAAAGACTGTAAAGCAGCAAACCTATGGAGTCGCAGCAGGCCTGGATTCTCACAGGGGGACTTGCACCAGTGAAGTAACTTGGTCGCTGCTCACCCCCCACATCTATGCGCCCCTGCTACGAGGAGCAAGACGGGGAATCCACCTTTTAGAATATTAAGGTGAGGAGAAGGCCCAAGGGGGAGGAAGGCGCCCCCATGGGTACCAGCTGAGCTTAACAGTATTACACCAGATGACAAACTGTTTCCATTTGCTGGAATAGCAATAGCGGGTGTTTTTTTTCCTAGCTTCCCTGAGAATGTCCATGCATCTGAGGGAGATGAGGTGTCCAAACTCTAGGACCTCAGGAGCCAGGCTGCTAAGTTCAGAGTTTGAGGGCATGGATGTAGGGTCCCCATGGATGTAGGGTCTTCATGCAGACGCCATTCGTATTCTATGGGCAGTGGGAAACCTCTGCTGAGCAAGTCTGCCAGAAGATAGAGTTCCCCTGGAACATGTTGGGACAACAAACATCTTGTTTGAGAGCCCACATCCAAATGTTTTGGGACAGTTTGGATAGCCCTGGAGAGTGTGTGCCCCCCTTGTTTGTTCAGGTAATACATGGCTGTGGTGCTGTGTCTTCCCCTGTAGTTTTGTTCGAAAGGCTTTCAGTGCTTTGAACACCGCTAAAAGCTCCAGTAGATTTATATGGTTGGATGCCACTTATGGGGCCCACAATCAATGTGCGGTCTGCTGAAGCAGGTGAGCCCCCCCCCACCCCGCCTCCCTCCACCCTGGGAGAGATGAGTGGCTTCCACTGCAGGGGTGGTGGTTTTCCCCTTCAAGAGGTTTTCCCTTGACCACCACTGTAGAGAGAGAAGAAGGGCTGGCGAGACTACTAGATCATCCCATTGTCCGCTGGCCTGACACCACTGGCTGTTGAGCCACTCTTGCATGGGACGAACCAAGTACATGCATGACGCCATCATACCTAGCAAGCACATGGCCTTGCATACCGTCACCTTTCGACTGGCTACATATTGAGGGATCTGAAAAAGCATGTTCTGAACCCTCTCAGAGGGGAAGACAAGGCCGTCCTTCGTCCAGATTAGAGCTCCCAGAAATTGTTTTACTTGACTGAGGACTAGACTGGATTTTTTCTCGTTTGTCTACGGTCTTCTGAATGTTCAAAGCATGTGTCGTAAGAGTCCCCTGTTATGAGCCAGTCGTCGAGGTAAGGGTAAACTGGGATGGACAGTCTGCGCAGGTGTTCTGCCGCTACTGCCAGGACCTTTGTAAACATCCTTGGTGCTGAGGCGATGCCGAAGGGGAGCACTTTGAATTGATAATGAACCTTAGATATTTCTTGTGTGCTGGCAACATTGAAATGTTAAAGTATGCATCTTTCATTTACAATGTTGGCATGTGGTCTCCCCGTTTCAACAGTGGGATCTCCTCCTGTAGCGGAACCATACTAAACTTTGAGGTTTTATAAATTTGTTCACTGGGTGCAGGTCTAGAACAGGGCACATGGTGAGGTCCTTTTTAGGTACAAGGAAGTACACTGAATAAATACCCTTGTTTACCTGAAGAATAGGGACGGCTTCTATGGCGTCCTTTCCCAGCAGCGCTTCCACCTCTCGATTCAGGATTTGCAGATGGTCCGGTGAGAGGTGCTGTGAGCGTGGTGGTCTGAACTATGGTGGTCAGGCGAATTCCACGCAGTACTCATGGGTGACCGTCTTTATAACCCACTGGTCTAAAGGAAAGATGTTAAACGCCCCCCGACCGGGGTGACATGGGAGGGGACCTGGATCTGATGGTCATTTCTGACCAGAGGCTGCGGCTCTGCTGTGATTGGGGCCTCTACCTCTGCCACGTCAATGACCCCTAGGTGGGTAGTAGGCGGGTCTTCCTGATGTTTGTCCAGATATAGTTACCCGTGCTGTAGTTCTGACTTGCACGGGACTGCCCCGAAAGGACTGCTGAGAGAACCACCTCCCCTTTGGGGGGGGGCGGGGGGGGGGGTCAGAGTTCTTTGTTGCAAGGAGTTAAGAGACTCATGCTTTCTTGGCCATCTCCAGGACATAGTCGACCGCTTTCCCAAAGAGATTGGCCTCTTCTATGGGTTTGTTAAGAGCGGCCTGTGTTTCAGTCTTGAACCTAGACTTGCGAAGCCAAGCGTGACGCTGGAGTAGAGTGCACTGAGCCAGAGACCTGCCTGCTGTCTCAGCAGTGTCCAGAGCGTTCTTGATTATTTTATGATTTACCTGCCTGCCCTCGGGCATGATGGTGAGAAGCCTGGACCTAACGGGAGGAGAATCCAGGCATAGAACATCAGTGTCCTGATCTTGCGTGGGGCGCTTCCATGGCTCCGTTTCCACTTGCTGGGTTTCCTCCCAGTTGTCCGTGGCATCCGCCTGGTCCTCAGTGTAGTCCTGCAGGAATGAAGGGTCGTCTTCTTTGCTGTAGATGTCCTGTTAAGTGTCCATCTGGACCACATCTTCATGGTGGACAGAAACCGAGGGCCGAGAGACAAGATTTTGTCCGAAACATGAAGCTGATCTTAAAATGGGGTCCTCACAAGATCTTAGAGGAAGGATGCTCAGATAGCGAGACAATCCTTTCAAGACAATCCATGCACCCTTGGAATTTCTCCCTTGTCCACTTGGAGACAAATTGACGCCAAAGGGCGGAAAACTATGTTTTTCCACCTTTAGGCCCTTCTGGTTCCTCTAAGGGTGTTGGACAGAGGCTCCAGACTGTCCTCGTAGGTTTTGCGAGTATCGGGACATCATGGCGTGTCTTTGAACTTGTCCACAGCCTGCCCCATGTGCTTCGACGATGTTGGTACCAGCTTCACTGCCGAAGTAATTCTCCCGATACTGTCTTCAATCTCCACCGAATCGGCGCAAGTTAACGGGTTCGAAGGCTTATCGGAAGATTTACTGCCTGCCGCAGCGTTAGAGGGCCTAACGGTAGATTTTTCGCCTGGAGGCCTAATAGTAGGTTTTGGGCCTACTGGGCCTTTAGGAACCGTCGGAGCAAACCCAATTTAGGGGTAGTGCCCGATAAGAGGAATCAGCCTAAATTTTCAACCGCCCTGTTGGCGCTTTCACCTTTTGACGGAACCGTTGAAATCGGTGGTGGGGTTGTGTGTCTAGTGTGTTGTGGTTTTTGTACGCCCGTCACCGGGTGTTGTCCCTGAAGCAAGACTTGCGTCAGGTCTTGAAGGGTCGAGGACGGACGTGGCGGACCTAGAAGTGTCCGCCTCAAGGTCTATAACATCCGCTACGGATGTTTGGTCATCGAAGGTGCCCCTGTCACTTTCGGCGGGTGTGGCAGTGGGGGAAGAGGGTTCAGCCCGCAACATACCGTACGCGGCCCACCACTTTACATGGCGCTCTGATGGTCTTAGGCCGAAGGAGCTTACAAGCAGCACACCGCTTTTTGTAGTGATCTAAGGGGAGCCAAGAATTACACGTTCTGTGCTCGTCTTTCCACAGGTATCTGACCCTACACTTAGGGCAGAACCTAAATGTAGTCCTTTCCATAGCAAAAAAGGTATAAACAAAGATGACCAGACAGAGGGCAAAGAGGGAGAAAGAGGAAAGACATAACGAAAGATACGGCCACCCCAATCTCTCTACTGTGTAGGCCGGCCAGAGGGCCCGGCCACGTGGATGCCTCAGCTGCCGGATCTTAAACGCCGAAATCCACCGCCATAGAAACTTACTGCAGTCTTTTTCGAAGTTCTTAATTGCTGTCGAAGTGACTTATAAAAAGGGAATAACCGACAAAGTCGGTATAAAGATAAACAATGTCTCTTATGTAAGAGCTGCGCTATAGGACGACCGTTTATCTAGGCGGAAAAAAACAATCTGAGGGACCTCGGCGTTTGAGGATTTTGGGTACACGTCACAATAGGGATAGTGTTACACTCCTATGCAGGCATCCCCTTTCGGTCCCTGAAAGACAAGATGCAATACTTACCACTGGATGTCGGACCATATGCACAGCATGCGATTTTAAGCAGATTAACAAGCATCAGAACATTTGCCATTGTAGATTAACCGAGCACAAAGTTAGTAATTATGTATATAACCTTGAACCTTAATTATATAAAGACTGTTTTAACTAATACAGTGTGTGGACATTCCTTTGTGGGTGCTTGGGGACTACACTGTACGTAACAGCCTGCATCACCTCCTGAGAAGCTAGGCCTCGATTGCTCGACCATAGCTACCGAAAAGAGAATCTTTTACTGGGGTCCTCTGTGCCTCTCCTCTGCCATATCGAGAGCAGGAGTACAGACACCCCCCCCTCTAGTCTTTACACATTTATTTTGCAGCTGTATGTTTTTACTTTTATGTTTGAAGGGAAGAATAGCCCTTCTTCTGTTTTTATGATAGCACCAGGAACTGTTTAGTTTTCTTGGACTGAAACTTGATTTTTTTTCTCGTTGATTGAGAATCCCAATTGGAACAGAAGATTGCTGGCAGCACCAACATTTGTTTGCTTTTATTATATTTGTATTTCTGCTCTCCTTTTGCTCTGCACTTTCCACTTCTCCCCACTTCCCTGCACTTTTCCCCTCCCCCATGCACTTGCGCGTTTTCAATGTCACTGTGCCTAATAAGATCGTTTTGTTTCTCCCCTGTTCCCCTTGCCGCGCTCTGAAACACGTGTATGAGCACGATAGAAGTAACATGAAATCAATGGAGTGTCCTTGCAAATTTGAGGGGATTCCCCATTTAACAGCCAGTCGGACAAATAACAGTACACTGGGATTGAATCTCTGCGTAAGTGTGCTGCCACTACCTCCAATACCTTGGTGAATACCCTTAGAGCGGAGGCTATGCTGAAGGGTAGCACCTTGAATTGGTAGTGTTGATTCAGTATTTTGAAGCGCAGAAATGTTCTATGCGCTGGAAATATTGAAATACGAATGTATGCATCTTTCATGTCCAAAGTTGCCATGTAGTCCCCCTGATTTAGCAGTGGGATTACTTCCTGTAGCATAGACATGAGAAATTTCAGAGGCTTGACATGTGTTCACAGGGCACAGGTCTAAGACAGGGCACATTGTAAGGTCTTTCTTTGGCACAAGGAAGTACATTGAATAGATAACCTTGTTTACCTGGTGCGCTGGGACAATTTCCAATGCGTCCTTTAGTAGCAGTGCTTTGACCTCTTCCAGCAGAATGCGCTGTTCCTCCTGCACCTTTTGTCTTGGCGTGTGGCATTTGTATGAGTTCTATGCAATAGCCTTCTGCCACGGTGGAAAGTACCCACTTGTCTGACGTGATCCCCGCCCATGCGTGGGTAAAATGAGAAATGCGACCAACTAGAGTGGCATGGGAGGGGACCTAGATCGGGTGGTCATTGCTTTGGTGGGGTGGAGTTTCTTGGGGCGGAGATCTGCCTCTACTTCTCGACCTTCTGAGGCCCCTTTGAAAACTTTGTTGGGGTGACTGCCCCTGCGAGGAACCCCAAGAAATCTGCACACCCTGGTGGAAGTTGGAGGACCGCTGAGAGTTTTGTCCTCTAAACCTGCATGTATTAATCTGCACAAAAGGTTTGTTTGTGAGCTGTCCCAGGGATTTAAGGGTGTCATGCTCAACCGCTTTATCAATGAAGGGGTTAAAGCTCAATTGGCATATTTAAAAAGGGTGGCTTGGGTTTCCAGCTTGAAACCTGATTGGCCTAGCCATGCAAGGCGTTTAATGAGAGTACCCTCAGCTACTATCCGGCCTGCTTTGTCTGCTGCATCCAGATTATTCTTCATGATGCAGCTTGCCACCCGTTTACCTTCAGCTACTGTTTCTAAAAGCTGTGTTTTTAGGGGTTCTGTGGCAGAGTATTTGCAGCGAGATCCTGAACCACTTACAGCATTATCTTGCCAGGAGCGTAGTGTTGTTGGCTATAATCACTTGGTAAGCAGCCGAGGAAGCTACTTTCCTGCCCTGTGTACATTTGTTTGCTCTAGTCAGGTGGTGATTCGGCAGAGGCTAAATGTATGCCCGCTGTTTTCCTTGTGGTGGTCACCATGGCAGAGTCGGCTTTAGCTGCACACTGATGTACAATGGGTCCGACGGGGCTGGTCTAAACAGCTTCTCAATGCCAGGGTTGACTGCCCTTGTCTGGTTGGGGGCAAGGAAGGAAGGCTGAATGTGCCATTGGATCGATTGGAGCAGTGGAATGAACTGTGCTGCAAACCTCTTATCCCAGAGGATGTCCTCAAAGGCTTTGTCGACTTGTGCCTCCTGTGTATTGATTTTAAAATGTTCTGTAGCTTTTAAAGTAAAAATATACTGCAGTTGGTCATCCACAAGAGAGTCAGCACATCAGAATAATATTGGTCTGCATCCCCTATGTCCCCTTGGTCTGCTATTGAGCCAGGGTCCTGTGAAAATGAAGTGTCAAAATAGTATAGGTCGGATATGTTTTGAGAGGCAGAGGTACTAGGCTGTGCAGTGGTAGGTAGGGTCTTTCGGTGGGTATGACGTCCTTTCATCGTGGGAGGTTTTTGCGATGGGCTTTTTAAAGCAAATTTTTAGGGGGTTCGAAAATTATATATGGGGAGTGGGTGTTTGGGAATACATAAACAATTAAAGGAAATGGTGGCTTGGTAGGGGGGACACCCCCACAAATAAATAAAAAGTGATGGGGTTTTTTCATTAAAAAACTGCGGTAAAATAATCCTGCAAATAAACATCCCGCGGTGAAATGACATGGCTGTTTATTAACCTATCGCCTGGAGGGGGGGGGGGGGGGGGGGGGCCTGGAGGTTAGTGAGTTAATCAGGGTGTTGATCAAAAAAAGTAGCAAAGCTAGACATTCTCCTCATTACTCTATAAAATTGTTCTTGGGTCCATTGAGTGGAGCTTGGTAAAAAACAAACTGTGGGAACAGGGGGAAGGGAAAGGCTCTGGTGTAGAGGGTCGTTTGTGCTACATTTCCCCAGAGAGGGTGTCACTAGGGGCAGAGTGTTCCTTATCCTTTGTAACCAGTGTTTGAGGATAGGGGCATCGAAGATTGAGTTAAATTTTGGATCTGAGAAGTGTCTGGGACGTGTTTTTTTAATGAGTTCTCATTTTTGAATTAGCAAGGGCCGGCAACAATTATTTCGATGCACGGTCGACGGTTCCCGAGGACTTGTCCGATTTACATGGTGTCAAACAGACTTTGGCATCTGTTTTGGGGGCCTTTCATGTGGTGAAAGCGATGGCCCAGAGGACAGGGACTTTTTGGACCTTCCCTTCGACACTGCGTGTCTCTTATCGGTCAACTGTCGGCCGTGGGGGGGTATGTTTAGTGTGGGTCATTGAGCCGCCTAGTGTCGTCTCTGTAGCAGAACCACCGGCCTGGCCTGCCTGTTGGAGTCAGGGGCTCGCAAGTGGGAATCAGTTGGGTTTCCGATCGCACCCGGCGTCACTTAAGACGCCGATGCTGCCATTGCTGGAGGCTCCTTCACAGTCCATGGTGGTCTCGGCCCAGCGTTTAGTCTTCCGAACCTTAGTGTCTTGTGCCGAAACAGTTTGCAGAACTTGCACTATTTTTCGGAATGGTCCCTAGGAAGGCAGAGATTTCACACCAAACTTCCTGTTACAGGAAGGACAACATTTAAACGGTACGTTTTCCATAGTATGGAACGATGGCAGCTCGGCAATGTAAAGAGGACGAATGGGGAAATAGGCATTCTCTAAATGAAATATGTGCCGGGCCGAGACCCCGCTGGGGTCTAGGTAGGCCGCAGACAAAATTTGAGACAGGTGAGTTGCCGTCAACAAACAGTCTTGTCCTTGAAACCAGTCGCCAGAGAAAGTCTAAATTTAAACTTCTTATATGTAAAGACGTTGGCCTGAAGGAAGAACTCTGCAACTTGCATCCAACTAGGATGACGGAAAAAAACAATTTGAGGGACATCAACACGTGAAGGACCATGGATACAGGCGACGTCACACTAGGGATAGTGTAACTGGCACACCCCGTCGACGTCCCTTTGAGTTTCGAAAACAAAAAAATGTAATACTCCACGGCTACCACTAGATCTCGGCCTATGCATAGCATGTGATCTAAGCAGATCCACAAGCCTCAGAAATAGGACATGCATTACTTACCGTAATAGCATTTCAGATTGTTTCTGCGTGGATTCCCATGCTGTGCATATAGTCCGACTTCTAGTGGTAATCACCAAGTATTACATTGTTCTTTCGAGGAAAGGGATGTTGACATGGGCCTGACTAACACTATGCCTAATGTGACCTTTAGTGTCCCCAAAATCCATCACACGTCGAGGGCCCTCCGATTGCATTTTTTCTGCCATGAGGGAGCCTTTTAGTCCACGTGAGCAAGTACAGAAGAGAGTAGGTGTAAGATGTCCATGTTCGTTCTACTCCATGAAGGGAGGAAGGGTGGGCACATTTGAATCCAAGCAGATACAATCATTAGAATTGCTATTCCGGTAAGTAATGCAGGTCTTCCGATGCTGGTTATTCTGCTTGGAATCACATGCTGTGCATAGACTAGCAAGTAGTACCCAAAGATGGTGGTGGGATGTGTGAAGGAACAGTAGCAAAGATGTTTTAGCACCACTTGTCCCACCTGAGAATCGGACCGAGTGAGAGAGTGAGAGAGTGAGAGAGTGAGAGAGTGAGAGAGTGAGAGAGTGAGAGAGTGAGTGTGTGTGTCTAGGCAGTAGTGTTGTGTAAAGGTGTGTACAGAATTCAAGGTGGCTGCTTTGCAAATGGACTCAAGTGCAACATTTGCAATGAATGCTATGGAAGCCCCTGTGCCCAGAGTAACGTGTGCTCTAGGTTTGAAGGGCACTTGGCAAGTGGGTAGCACAGTGTGATGCAGTTACCATCCACTTTGAAATCGCTGATTTAGAGACAGGGTCCCCTTCTCTACCAGCTGCCACAGAAACAACAAAAAATGGTTAGTTTTCCTAGTGGTCTTGTTCTTTCCAGGCAATAGATCACGGCTCTCCACACATCAAGTGTGTGGAGGCTTCTTACCGCCACGTTAGTGGGGTTGTGGAAAAAGGTGGATAGTTCTATTAATTGGTTCACATGGAACTTTGAAATAAATGTAGGGACAAAATGTGGGTGAGTGCACAGAACGACTTTATCTTTGTGAATCGTGACAAATGGGTCTTGAACTGAGAGGGCTTGCAGTTCACCAACTCACCTTATTGATGTGATAGCCACCAAGAAGGCGGTCTTTTAAGCGAGTGCTTTAAGGCTAGCCTTACGCATAGGTTCAAAGGGAGGCCCCGAAGACCAGGCCTGAATCTAGCAGGCAAGTCAGGTACTGGACAATATTTATTGGTGTGCATTCAATGGGAAAAATGCTCCTGCCACTGCACCAGATGACAAAACGTTTCCATTTGCTGGAGTAGCAGTTTCTGGTGTTAGGTTTCCATGCTTCCCCAAGTATGTCCATATATCTTTGAGGGAGTTGGAGGTGCCCAACTCTATGACCTCCGGAGCCAGGCTGCCAAGTTGCTAGTTTGAGGGCATGGATGTAGTGTTTCGCCCTGGTCTTGCGATAGCATGTTGTAAGGGCATGGCAGCTTCCTGGGAGGGAAGACAGACATTGCCTCGAGATGGGAGAACCAAGGTTGGCAGGCCCACCAGGTTCATCGAGACCGGTTCCTGGTGTATCGTGTGCACTATCTTGTTGAGCAGGTGAGTCGGGGGCAGGGGGTGCTGAGGGGGGAGGGGGTGCATAGTAGAATAATTTCCCCGACCTAGTTATTCAGAGTCTGTTCCCCCTGGAGCAGTGCTGTGGGTACTTGGAGGCATAATCTGGGCATTGGGACTCAAATGGGAAAGGGGACTAGTTTTCAAGCGCCCGGGAATGGGCAATTGACGGGTCTGCTGGGGCTGTAATGCCCTGGTAATTGGCTGTTCCCGGGTGCTGGAAGAAAAAAAAAAAAAATGACTGGCTCTGGCGGCAGCCATGCCGATTGCTGATGCTGATGCTGATTTTACCGGCATGGCTACTGCCAGAGTCATGTGGCCCAATGTCTTCATGTAGTCGCCACGCGTACTATAGGGGTAGTGGGCAGTCTCTGCTGAGAACATCCAGCAGAAGAATGAGTTCCCCTGGATTGTGTTGCAACAGGAGGAACATCTTGTGTTGGAAGACCCATTTCCATATGTTCTGTGACAGTTTGGATAGCCCTGGAGAGTGAGTGCCCCCTTGTTTGTTCAGGTAATACATGGCTGTGGTACTGTCCCTGAGGACTAGGACTGTCTTCCCCTGGAGGTCTGTTTGGAATACCTTCAGGGTTATGAATACTGCCATCAATTCAAACCCGTTTATGTGGTTGCTTGCTACCGCTGGAGACCACACGCTCTGCACCATCTGGCGAGGGATGGGAACCCCGCCCCACCCGACCCCATCCACCTCCCCCCCCCTAATCAGTTGGAGATGCATCTGTGGTGAGAGTGGCTTCTACTCTCAACATGGTTTGCCGGTCAGATAGCACAGCGAGTAGAGCACTCGCTTTCACACCTGTGCAGAGCCTGCCAATGCAGGTTCGAATCCCAGCAGAGCCAAACTCAGCCTTTCATCTTTCGGAGATTGATAAATGAGCACCACACAACGTGGGTAATCAGCAGCGTTCAGAAGCCTGAGGGTTCGTAGCGCTATATAAATGCAAAATTATTACTGCGGGGGTGGTGAAGGGCTTCCCCTGCAAGAGGTTTTCCCTTGACCACTACTGCAGACTGAACGAGGGCTGCCGAGACAACCACTAGATCGCCCCATTGTCCGCTGGCCAGACACCATTGGCTCCAGACCAACTTGTGCATGGGGCGCATGCGCAGAGGTGCGTGAGGAACTACGTAGAAGCAGGAAGCCATCATCCCCAACAGTTGCATGGTCTTGCATATGGTCACCTCGTGACTGGCTACATAGTGAAGGGATCTGGAACCGCATGTTCTGAACCCTCTGTTTGGAGGGAAAGGCGAGGCAGTCTTTGGTCTGAATTCGAGCCTCCAGAAACTGTTAGACTTGGCTGGGGTCTAGACTGGATTTCTTCTTGTTGATTGAGAACCCTAAACTGAAGAGGCGATCCTTTGTATTCTTGGTGTTTGTAAGGCATGTTGCGTACAAATCCCACGTTATGAGCCCGTTGTCGAGGTAAAGGTAGACTGGGATCGACTGCCTGCGCAGGTGAGCAGTTACTATTGCCAGTACCTTCGTGAACACTCGTGGAGCCGAGGCAATGCCGAAGGGAGTACCTTGATGTTAAGCAAGATTGTATGCAGTACCCTGTGGGAGACTGCACCAGCCTTGTCCTCCTGGTAATAGGCAAGCCAACCTTTGGTACAAGTCTGTACTACACAGGTTGGTAGTGTGGCTGAGAAGCCAGGCTCATCTCAAGAGGGGTACTGCATACAATCTTGCCCACCACTGGTGGCAGGCAGTGAGGATCTATTGTAGAGTTGTTACACTAAGAATTGGCTTTGCTTTTGTTCAACGAAAAACCTTCACAAGGCTAAGCTCCACTAGAAAAGCAATTGTAACATGCCAAATATGGATAACTTCAAGCAGGAAGCCCTGATCATTCTAACAGTAGATCAACTGAAAGAAATGTTTAGGATCAGGAAACGCTGTTAAAGGAAAGTAATTACAAGGTTGTTAGATCAAAGGTTGGATAGTAGGTCTGTAAATCCTACTAATCCAGAAAATGTGGAAATTGGTAATGAGGATGGTAATTCAGAGTCGAACTCAGAGTCGAACTCTAATGTCTTAGAGGAGTCAGATGAGCTAGAGGAGTCCCAGGACAGGAGCCCCTCTTTGCCACAGCCTCCTCTTCAGCCTTAAGTCATGTCCACTGCAACCCCACAAGGTCCTTCACGGAGTCCAAAATATGCGTCTCTTGAAAAAATGAGACTTGAATTGAAATTTAAAAAAAAAAAAGTACAAACTTTCAAGCTCAGAGTATTGGAAATGCAACATGCTCATGAAATGAAAAGATACTCTTAACAATGTTTCCACCCCAGAGTCCTCTAGGTCTTCCAGTCCCACGAAGCCTCGCCTGCCCAAGAAGCAGCGAGTATGTATGATGTGAAACTTTGTTTTGGATTGGTTGGGTGCTTTTGAATACAATCCTGGGATTCAGAGCGCCTCTGAGAATTAGCCGATTCCCTGGCTTTTGCCTAGCCCCCCCCCCCCTCCTCCCCATGTTGCAACTGATGCTGTAATGGAGGTGGGGAACTTTAAAGATCGGAGTATGAGAATGTGAATCTGACTTCGATAGCCAGATTTGGGGAAAACTCCTTCCCAGTACCTTAAGAGGTGTAGGACCCTCAAAAAGATTGATGGTACCCCTTGGGCTACCTGGGTGTGTGAATGTTTGAAAAACTAGGATGTGTTGAGGGTTACAGAGTAGACTTCTTTGAAGGAATGAGAAATCTATTTTTGTTGAAATCTATTTTTGATGCCTGCTCTCCTGAGCTGAGCACTTGACTGACTCAAAAGATGGATCCAAGAAGTTAGCAAAGGCTGCTGACATGTGGGTTGTCAAAAAGGGCCACTCAAACGCATTGTGGGGCCAGATAAGGGGAAGGAGCAAAAGAAAGGACAATGAGAAATCTAATTCCAACCACCCAAATGAGGGCCACAAACATAAAAATGGTAAGCCATATGGGAAACCAAATCAGTCTAATGAAACTTCTGCTGCTAAACCAGAGGGAGGTCAGCAGAAGCCCCCATTCCAGAAAACATTTGTTATGCTTGTTGGTCAACTGACCATGTGAAAAGGGATCCCAGATGCAAGGGGAAACCTTCAGGGGTCCACACTGCCTCCTTAGCCTTCATCTGTACAGATGAAGTTCATATCGTTAGAGATAACTTTCAAGTAATGGCTGAAGACGCCATTTGAGTCGCAGCCAGTGTATCTTTAGTATCCCTGGTCTGTAGGAACAGCAGACTATATACGTGTACAACTCTATTCCACATAATACAAAAGAATACTACAAGGACAGTGTACTTTTAAATGGATAAGAGACCACTGTCATTAGAGACACCGGGGCCAGCATTACTGTGGTGGATGACTCCTTTTTCACCAGTGAAACAATAGGACTGTACTAATACCTGTCAGTGTACAAAATGAGGTGCCTGGGAGAGTCCTTTTGGGGACTGACTCAAGACTCTGGAGTTGTATCAGGCCTCCCAGTAAGAGGAATCAGGAGCAGACGAGATTGGCCAGAGAGGCAAATTTGGATGATTCAATGGGAAGTTACAGAACTTCCTATAACTTCTAGTCCCCAGGAAAGACCCTCTTCTACTCCTAGGACCAAGAAAGAGACAAAGGGGAAACCCAAGGTCTGAAGTAAGAAGAAAGGTGTCACCTGTTCAAGGGACAAGGACCTCTCCGAGAAGAAAGTCCAGTCACACCTGTGACTCCTACACCAGTTGAGTCTGAGTGCGAGGAACAGCCAGAGAATGGTGAACCAGCTACTGGTGAAACAGAGCTGGAAGAAGACCTTCCCTATTTTTGAGATCTGGATCCTAAAGACCATCCTGAATTGCAAACTTTACCTGCAGAAGGTGGACCCCTATAGGGCAGACTTTAGCAAAGGTCAAAGAGTGTCCTACTCTTTAAGGACTTTGCCAGGCAGCTTCCCAGCTGGATGGTCAAGAGCCATGGAAGTGCAGGCTGTACTAGGAGGATGGCCTCCTTTACAGTGAGCTGATCGAGTCTTCCCCATGGGGCTACAGAAGACTTGTAGTACCTCAGGAGGGGAGGATCCCCCCTCCCCCATTTAGGCCATGAGATTCCTTTAGCAGGCCACTTAAGCTTTAAGAAGACCAAGGAAAGGATTTCTCTATATGCCTACTGGCCCAAGATCTGGTCCGATCTAGATACATTCTGTAGAAGCTGTCACACATCTGGCAAGAGTGGAGTTAAGAACATGGCACCTTTGGTGCCTCTCCATGTGGTGGCAGTTCCTTTTGAGAGGGTAGGGATTGACATTGTTGGTCCCCTAGACCCTCCCACATCTTCAGGCAACTGATTTATATTGGTTGTGGTAGACAATGCTACCAGGTACCCCTGCTCAAGCAGTAGCCAAGGCCCGACTTGGTATTTTTACCAGGGTAGGTTATCCTAAGGAGGTTATCTCAGACATGGGGACCAACTGTATGTCCCACTACATGCAAGCCATGTGGAATAACAGCGTGACCAGCAAGTTCTTAACTGCCTACCATCCCCAAACCAATGTATTGGTGGAGAGGTTTAATAGAACTATGAAGAGCATGATAGGTGCTTTAGAAGAACCCCCCCCCCCCACACCCTCCAAGAAGAAAGTGGGACCTTCTACTGCCATGCCTTCCCTTTGCTTATAGAAAAGTCCCGCAAGAAGGGGTTGGCTTCAGACCCTTTGAGCTCCTCTATGGTCATACGGTTTGAGGTCCATTGGCCCTAATCAAGGAAGGGTTGTTGGGAAGTGCTCCCTCCCACAAGCCAGTGAGTCACTGACTGTCAGGTCTCCGAAGGAGAATGACAAATTATGACAGAAGCTTCCGATAACTTGATAACTTGAAAGTAGGTCAGGCTCTGGTCAAACATTGGCATGATCAGAAGGCCAACATGTTAGTTTACTCAAGACCAGCTAGTTCTAGTACCTACAAGGCAGAGGGCCTTACAGAACAAATGGATTGGGCCCTTCATGGTTGTGGGCAAACTTGGAGAGGTCAATTATTTAGTGGACTTGGGCAACTCCAAGGAAGCCCCTAAGGTCTTTCACACTAACCGCCTAATGGCATATGTATCCAGACCAGAACTAGAAGCTTTGAAAAGGAGGTGAGGAGAGTGAACCTCGACCTGACCTTCTCAGGGGACAGCCTTTAGATGGAAAATTTGAGTTAATCGCTCTTCTGATCTGAATGAACCAGCAGGAGGGGTGCAAATCAGTTTGCCTCCCTGTTTTCACTGACACCAGGCTTGACCCCTTGGGGCCAGCATAATGTCCTCACTGGTGACTGTAAAAAGCAGGGGGTTACAGAATGTCAGACCATGTAAAAACCCCCATAAAGGAAGAGGTGAAGAAGATGCTTGATCTCGGGGTAATAGAGCCCTCTACAAGTCCATGGGCTAGTCCTGTTGTACTAGCGCCAAAGGCAGGCTCCAATGAGTTGGGATTCTGTGTGGATTATAGAGCTCTTAATGCAGTCACCACGACTAATGTCCATCCTTTACCTAGGACAGATGAACTGGTGGATAAACCAGATTCAGCCAAGTACCTCAGTACATTGCACCGACCAGCAGGCTATTGGCAAATAGCTCTGACAGACCATGGAAGGAGAAAACTGCTTTTTCCACCCCAAGAGGCCTATACCAGTTTAAGGTTATGCCTGCTACATTCCAAAGGATGGTGAACCATGTTCTGAATAAGATGGAGGACATCTGCATGGCATATTTGGATAACATTGCAGTGTTCAGCCCTACTTCGAAAGAACAGCTTTACCACCTTCGATAGGTTTTGCAGGCTCTTGAACAGGCCCAACTGACCAGACAAGGCAAGCAATGGGCAAATCGGTCAGAGTAAAGTGGTCTACCTTGGACATGAGGTAGGAGGAGGTGAAGCAAGGCCATTGCCTAGCAAAGTACAAGTTGTACAAGACACTGCCACCCCTACTACTCAAACCCAAGTGAGCCTTTCTAGGTCTCATTGGTTACTATAGGAATTTCATTGAGACCTATAGGACCATAGCTTCTCCCTTAAATATGGTGATCTCACCCAAATTCCCCCAAGGTGGTCAATTGGAATGAAGAGTGCACCAAGTCCGGGACTTAAGAAAGCCCTTTGTCAAGCTCCAGTCTTGAGAGCTCCTGACTGCAACCAATCGTTCATTGTACAAACTGATGCTTCCTATACAGATATAGGTGCAGTTCTGAGTAAGCTGGATGAGAAAGGCAGTAGCAAACTGAGGGACTGAGACAACCATAGAATGTTAATGTTTTGCCATAGTGTGGTCTTTGAGGAAGTTTAGACCATACTTGTATGGATCTACTTTTGTAATTCAAATAGACCACCAACCCCGGAGATGGGTAATGCAGATGAAGGATGAGAATCCTAAACCGTTAAGATGGTCAGGCTTCAGGGGTTTGATTTCACCATAGAACACAGGTAGGGGTGTAATCACCAAAATGCTGACGGTCTCTCCAGAAAGTATGACCGACTCGAGTAAGGAGATTCATTCAGGAGTGGATTAAATCCTCCGGTCCCTTATCCTCGGTGGTTGGGGGGGGGGGGTACGAGTGTTAGGGAGAATTCTCAGAAATGTGCCAATTCCGTTCTACCTTCGAGACCCCCAGCAGTTCTTGCTGGACTTTAGGACTTTATTTCTTACCTGGAGAGAGGGAGAACTTTTGCCCCACTCATGTATTTTTTCTGTGATTTGGACGGTTTCTTTTGACTTTGGAGTCTCAATACGCATCATCTTTCAGTGCAGTGACACAGGGAAGACTCGAAGATGTCCCAAAGGTTTAAATACCTTTTCTTGGTTAAACTACTGTTTCCATGAGCAGTGAAGGGAAATTAACTTTCTAGACCCAGCACACACTAGTAAGATAGGGTGCGGCGGGGGGGGGGGGGGGGGGTGGTTACTTAGTATCCCCTTTGTCTAGTTTCTCATGTAACAATGTTATTTTACCCTTTCTACAATTAATGGCTGGTGGTAGTGGTTTACTTTTTCCTACCATTGTGCGATTTTACCGCGGGCTGCAAGTGCAGCTGCAGTAAGACACCCATGGTGCCCATTTTGTCAAAATGGCCCCGGCCGCCTTTTTTCGCCATTTCTTGTTGAAAGGTCCTTCATGATATTTACTCTGCGCGCCAAACCAGGTTTGGTCCCTTTGTTTGTTTGGTCTTTAGCAGGATTCACTGGTGAAGCCCGCCTATGGCTCCAGGGTATCTGGGGTGGGCAGGAAGTGAGGGAGGTGCCCAGACTCCCCGTGCCTAGTCTTCTAGGGGACCCAAATGCACTCTAATGATTGGCCGGCTGACTGTCCGGCAAGGACAGCCACCCTGTTGGTTGACTGACAGCTGGGCTGGAATGGGAGAAAACTGAATAAAAAGGCGAGGCTTTTGGCTTGAAGGCAGAGATGACCGCTTGACGAAGGAACCGAAGAACTTGGAACAGGACGTCTGCTGCAACTCCTGGACCGTTTGTTTGCCCAGTGAAGCCCTGTTGCTGTGCTGAAACACCAAATTTGTATCAAAGAAGCCCCTGCAAGGACGACTTCTCCCCTTGAGTTGGTGAGACCAATCAACTCCAAAGTAAGCCACCTGGACATCCTTCTCAGAGCTGGATGAATTTCCAGAGTTGCTGCTGAAAAACGAATAGCCAGGGAGAGGAACACCAGATTGGGTGCAATGCTTTAAAGTTGGCCAAGAGCTCCAGGAAGATCCTCCGGACTCCCAGGAAGCAGGACTGACCAAGCACCGAGCCCCCTCAGAGTGCGGGACCCCAGAAGCAAGGAAAGTCCATCTCAACGGCCAGGAACCGCGGTGTTGCTATTTGTTGCGGTAGTCCAGAGGAGCTGAAACACTGAAGTGCCACGTGTTTGAAAGATTGCCGGTTGCGAGCAGTGACCGCCCCATTGCACGAGTCCTCCCTCTTGTCCCCACAACTGAGGCTCAGGAACAGTGGGATCTGCAGAGCTGCATAGGAACAGAAGTCATCTGCTGCACTTTCTCTTCAATACAAAAGGTACTGTAAAGTCTGAGAGACCTTGCCTCTCATTGTAGAGTTGCTAGCATCATCTACTACTCACAAATCTTATCAGCTTGTGGCCCTACATTTGAGTCTTTTCTTCAAAGACCTCTAAAACATTGTGCAAAGACTTCTACTTACCTACCAGAAGTGTTTCATCCTATATAAGACTTTGTCCCATTGACTTAGGCTTAGCCTGCTCTACTCCTTAGGGGATCTAAAAGTATTTGCCTGCTTAAGAATATGTGGTCTCTTGTTCTAATAACCTTTTGCCTTTACCAATTCCTAACAATATTCTAAATGCCAACAGTAAGATTAATGTCCCCAGCACCCTAGCTATTGAAGTCACCAGATGGTGAAGGCTGTGTCTGTGGGCCATCCCAAAAGGGTCTTTACTGATTTAGAAACTAAGAGTGTACAGTATTGAAGTGTATTTGTGTGTTACTTTTATATTGCTCCCTTCTGAAGGCGGCTTACTCAAACTGACTTAAATTAATAATTGTTTAATCAAGAAACCATGTGTGTAAGAGTTTATTTGAATACTTGTCACTGTGAATCTCTGTGCAACTCCCCTACAGCTCACATTGACCCCTCTTGAGATATGCCTGGCTGCTCAACACGCTACCAAACTGTGTAGTACAAGCTTATACCAAAGGTTGGGGTTCCCCATTACCTGTAGTCAGTTATAGTGCACCCAAAGGGACCAAACTTGGTTTGAGTGGACAGTCCTTCCCCTTTAAGGGACGGACACCATCTGCCCCTAAGTGTCTGTGTACCTGGGCTGGGACGACTACAGCTATCGGGCTGAGAGACACCTGGCCTGCATTTCTTCATGTGGCACACATTGAGGGTGGTTTTAATTGTCGTTGTAGAACTATTTGGCCCTGGGGATTGATGACATGACATTGCCACATGGCCAGCAGGGCCTCACTTTAACATTAACTTGTTGCATGTGTATGTTGGGAGATGGTTGCGGACAGCAATTGTGTTTGAGCAGCTGCCACACTCATGGATGTTGCCCAGTTGCATGCATTCATTTTGGTTTGCAGGATCCATGTTCCGGTGGATATTCTGGGTGGTGTCAACACTACAGTCAAGGTGCAGTGCACGGCACAATCGATGGACTGATTTATCAGGGTACAGCATGCAGGTGTCGTCCTGTCTGAAGGGGGCAGCCTGCAGGGTGGGGTCACGGGTGCTGGGGTATCCCATGTGGAGGGGACTGCCTGCAGGGTAGGCTCACGGGTGATGGGGCTGGGGTATTCCATGTGGAGGGGACTGCCTGCATGGGGTCATGGGTTACATAAATGGCTGATGGCAGTGACTCTTATTCACTTGGTGCACCTTACCGCAGGCTGTTTGCACAGCCCAGATATAGGCACCGCTGGGTGCCTTTACCAAAATGGCCCCCGTCTTCCCATTTCTAGCATTTGGCGGCTGAGACGATTTCCAGCGACTGGCAAGTCTGCTGTGTAACCGGAGCCTGCTGTAGCCCTTCCTTCCAATCTAGCCTGGTGAGACCCACTAATGACTCAAGACCTGCATCAAGAGCCACCCCACGCTGTGCTGTGCTGTGACCTTGCGGGGCTGCAATACCCCAATACCCTGGGACCTCAAGCCATTGTGCCGTGCACAGTCTTTCCTAAATTCTGAATCGTGCTGAAACTTTGTGGGCATCCTGTTGGACCTCCAGAGATGTGAATCTAGTGCAAAAATTCCCCCCACGAGTGATGTACCTTGCAAACAATGGGAATCCAACCAGCGATATTCGGTCTTCTTCTGTGCTCCTGAAAAAGGCACCAAATCCACAAAGCCACATTCAGCCGTGAGGAAAACCTTGCCTAGAGCCTTACCTGTGACGCTTGCTGCAAAAGTCCTTCCAGTGTCCGGTCTTCTGTCCTCTTGATGAAGGAATGCAACAACCGGGTTTTTGGCTGCAGATCCTGAAGTCCTACTGCTGAAATATCTTCTGTGCCGAGGTACTGTGCTGGCTTG
Source organism: Ambystoma mexicanum (assembly GCF_040938575.1). Lineage (NCBI taxonomy): Eukaryota > Metazoa > Chordata > Amphibia > Caudata > Ambystomatidae > Ambystoma > Ambystoma mexicanum. The sequence continues at coordinate 324,546,824 of NC_090939.1, read as the reverse complement.
GGTATTTACTTAGGTCTCTTGTGATTCATGTGTAGTTTTGGGGTGTTTTCTGTGATTGGGAGGTCTCTCGTCCAGTTCACCCAGGCCACCTTTTAGCCAAAAAGAAGGTCTCCCTCAAAGGGCATATCCAGCACCTTGTATTACACTTTGGGTCTAAATTTGGTGCATTTAAGCCACGCCTGTCTCCGTAGAACCACCCCGTTGTTGACTTGCTTAAACCCCGATTCTGCCAGGTCCACAGCGATTTATAGAATGATTAGAGGCCTCTTCCCCGTCTCGGACGAGTAACATCGCCGCCTTTCTGTGTTCGTCTGGGAGATGTTCTAGTATAGGTGCCAACCAGTGCCACATCTCTATCATACCTGGCCATTATAGCCAGAGAGTTGGCCGCCTTCACTGTCGTTGCACCCACCGACAACACCTTCTTGCCAAAGGCATCTTGTCTCCTCGCCTCGTTCTCTGGAGGAGTGGTGCATTTGTGCTGGGACCTTGCCTTTCTCGCCGCAACTGCCGACGCCTCCGACTCTGGTGTTGGTTGAGAGAACAAATATTTGGGAGTGGATTCGGGAGCCTTAAATTTCTTCTCCAGTCTACCTTTTATTGCGGGCTCCGAGAAGGGATAACGCATCGTCTGTAGACCCTCTTGCCACACATGATCTAGGATGGGAACTGAGAACACCGACCTTCTGCTCTTCCCCATATGGTTGAATAGAAAACAGTCTTTTCTCCTCCGTCTGGGCCAATCCGAATTTGGTACAAGCCTTACTCATCATGGCATGGAAAGACCCAATGTGGTCCGGTGGCGACGGTTGAGCTGGGCTTCTTGGAGCTTCGAACTCCGCTTTCGACTCCCAGGTTGGATCCCTAGAGGGGGATAACGAAATATCCGATATGGACCTCCTGTCTGATTCTGAGTCCAGCAGCTCTCCTTCCTCCGGGCGTGCACATGGGAGGCCTTCACGGGCCGGCACTGCCGTCGACACCGTCAGAGAAGGACCCGGCTCGATGTCCGGTATCGTCGGAGCTGCCACCTGAGGTAATTTCTCATCCAATTTCTTTAATAAGGTCTGCAATGTAGATAGAACTTCCAGAGATAGAACAGTCTGAGGGTTAAGCAACGGGGTTGTAACCGGGATATTTGTCCCGCTCGAAAGAGTCAGTTTGCTAAACCCTTGCAATCCCATCTCCGCAGGTCCAGCTACCCTCTCACATTCGTCGTCCACAGAGGATATGGACAAGGCCGCCTCCTGCTGCAACAAGGATTCCGGCAAAACCAGGTTGTATACTTCCAGCCGCCAGGCCTCCTGTGGAATCTCCGTCGATGAGGCTAAATTTTGCCCAGCCGTCGTCATCGTAGTCACCGTCACCTGCGGCAGAACACCAGACGAAACCAACTGCGTCTTTGGAAGCGAGCGAGTCGACGACCGCCCTCCCGTCGACAACAGTGGTATCTGCGCAGCTCCTGAGGCATTCCTGCCTTTTCTGAACTTGACCTGCGTTTCTCAGACTCTCGACTCGAGGATGATCTATGATGATCACCTGAGGAGGATCTCGACCTCTTTCCTCTCCTTTTTTGATGACGAAAAGGTTTTCCCTTTTAGTGAAGCTTCTCTTGTGGAATGCTTTTCCGAAGACCCTTTCTCCGCAGGGCGTGCTTTCTTCACCGGGGGTTCAGCCGAGGCTGAAAGGCGGGGCCCCCCCCACCCCCAAGGATTTTGTTGTCGAGGCCAAGCTACACATGAAGCCTACCTCCAAAAGGTGGGTACGCACCCACACCGTCGTCCAACCAGGCCACAAACTGCCGACTTCAGTCTTTAAGAGTTTTCTGGGAGAACCCCTTACAGAGGTCACACTTGTCTGCCGAATGGTGAGGGTGGAGACAATATATACAGTCCATATGGCCATCTCCTTCATACACTTTCTTTAGCCCGCATGTAGCGCACGGGCGGAAAAGAGCTTTTCCAGACATTAGGGGAAAAAAAAAACACCGAAAAAAACCTAGTCAAAATAGTAGAAGACGCGAGGAGATCCCGCTACTTTGTAAAACGGTTGAAATATGAAGGGAGCTGCGGGGGCGGGGCATTTATAACTACGTCCTTTTGGGGCATGCGTAAGAAGCCCAAAACGACACAGCTAGGACACAAAAGGGTCAAACTTTTTTCCTATGGAAAACGGCTTTATAAGTGTAACGAGGGGTCCCAGTCTGATGACTTGGAATATTCTAATGTGAATCCATGAAAGATCCAATGCTGGAGAAGTATATGTGATCTATTCTACTTACCTAGTGCCTTTTTTGCTCACTTCCGAGTAACTGAACTGCCATTTGAATCCTATTTCAAGGGAACTCAAACGGTCTTAAAATCTGAGTTTTGTATTAAAGTGTATTGGTTTATACTATTAAGTTTCCTGCTTCTAGTAAGATGTTTTCTAAATGATTATGTAATAAATTAATAAGTGTTTTAGCAAGAAACCTTGAGTGTAAGTTTTTACTTGAACAACGGATTGAAAGAACGCCAACATTCACTCTTACTATAAGCCTTGCTGCTTAGCTCGCTGCCAGAAACTGTGTGGTACAGGACTTATACCAAAGGTTGGTTTGGCTTACACCTGGAGTCCTAATTGGGTGTGGTGGTCCCAGAGGGTACTGCATGCAATTCTGCTTAACAGGCATCTTTTACAATTGCATCACAGCACCTTCAGTGCTGTGGCACAGGGATGTCTTTTAGATTTCACCAGGTTTAAATACCTTCTCTGGGCTAAACTGTTCCCCAGAGTAGTAAAGTGAAATTGACTTTACTTGGCATTGTACTTGCTACACCCAGCACACCCTCTCCTACAATAGTGCTGGAGGGGTTATTTAGTATCCTCTTCTACCCTTTACCTCACAGAATGGCTGGTGGCAGTGGTTTTGTTGCAAAACCAGAGTTTGCATGTACTGCGGCTGTTCGGTAACACTCTGGTAACACTAACCGCGGGAGCCATCTTTTTCAAAATGGCGCCAAGCCATCTTTGACAAAACGGTCCCCGGTCTTTTTTCACCAGGTCTTTATGGAAAGGTCCTTCTAGAGTTTCTCTACGCACCAAACCAGGTTTGGTCTCTTTGTTCATTTCACCTTTGGCGGGCTTCCGGAGTGAAACCCGCCTCTGGCTCCAGTGTGTCTGGGGGCGGCAAGAAGTGAGGGAGGTGCCCGAATCTCCCTGTGCTTAGTCTCTTAGGACACCCAAATGCACTCTGTGGTGATTAGCTGACTGTCCGGCAAGGACAGCCACCCTGCTGGGTGAATGACAGCTAGGCTGGAACGAAGGGAGAGAACTGAATAAAAGGCGAGTCTTGACTTGGAAGGCGAGTCGAACACTGGACAAAGGAACCGAAGAAGAGCTTGAAAAGGACGCCTGCTGCAACTCCTGGACCGTTGGTTTGCCCGGTGAAGCCATGCTGCAGTGGCAACTTCGTATTGCCAGAGAAGCCCCTGCAAGGTCAACTTCTCCCTTTCAGTTGGTGGGACCAATGAACTCCAAAGTAAACCACCTGGACACCCATCTCAGAGTTGCTGCAGGAAACTGTTTAGCCAGTGAGAGGGACACCAGATTGTGTGCATTACTTTGAAGCTGGCCTAAAGCTTTTGGAAGATCCTCCGGACTCCCCCGAAGCAGGGCTGACCAAGTCTGACCCCCCCCCTCCACACCCCCACACCCCCTCAACAGAATGCGGGACCCCAGAAGCAAGGACAGTCCACCTCAACAGCTTATTGCTATTGGCTGTACCGCAAGGAGCTGAAATGCGAAACAGCCACTGAAAGTGAGGTTTGCCGGATGCAGGTTTTGGCAGTCCCAGTGCAGTAGTCCCCCCCCCCCCCCCCGACATCCTCCCTCTTGTCCCCGCGACTGAGGCCCAGGAACAGTGAGATCTGCAGAGCTGCACAAGAACAGTCTTCAGCTGCATCTTTTCTTCTTTACCAAGGTACTGCAAAACAAGTCAACTTAACTCTTACTATAGAAGCGCTTGTAATTTTCCACAAGTCAATCAGCTTGTGGCCCTACATTGGATTCTTCTTTTTCATCAAAGACTCCCAAGAACTTGTGCAGAGACTTTTCCCATTGACTTACCAGAAGTGCTTTAGCCTATCAAAGACTTTGGCTTACCCTACTGAATTGAATGACTCTTCTAGTGAACGCTAAACGTATCTGCACTGCTTAAGAATATTTGTGATCTCTTGTGTCCCAATAACTTTTGCCTTTTACCCACTTTTTAAAGAGTGTTCCGAGTGCCAACAGTAAGATAGTAATGTCCCCAGTGCCCTTGTTACTGAAGTCACCTGTGGGTCATCCCAAAAGGGTCTTGTCTGATTCAGAAACTCAAAGTGTACAGTATTGAAGTAAATTGGTGTGTTACTATTCTGTTGCTCCCTTCTGAAGAAGACTTTATAACTGACTGATAAATTAATAATTATTGTTTATGCAAGAAACCTTGAGTGCAAGAGTTTATTTGAATACCTGTAACTGTGAAACTTTGTGTACCTCCACTACAGCTCACATTTCCCCTCTTGAGATAAGCCTGGCTGCTCAACACGCTACCAAAACGGTGTAGTACATGCTTATACCAAAGATTGGGTTGCCTATACCTGTAGTCAGAGTTGTGTGTAGTGGTCGCAGAGGGTACTGCATACAAACTTTGCCTAACATTTTGTAAACACCCTTGGGGATGAGGTAATGCCGAAGGGAAGGCACTTGTCCTCCATCATGAAACTTAGGTATTTCCTGTGTGCCGGCAACATAGAAATATGAAAGTATGCATATTTCGTTGCCATGTAATTGCCCTGCATTAGCAGAGGAATTAGCTCTTGCTGCGTCACCCTTCGAAACCTCCCGGTTTGACAAATTTGTTCGCTGGGCGCAAGTCTAGCACAGAGCGCATGGGGAGATCCTTTTTGGGTACAAAGAAATACACTGAATAAATACCCTTGTTTACCTGTAGAAGAGGGATGACTTTGATAGTGCCCTTTTCCTGCAGGATCTCGACCTCTTGCAGCAGGATCCTAAGGTGTTCTGGTGTGAAGCGTCTTGATCTCGGTGGTCTGAATTGAGGAGGGTGGCTGTCCTTGCTGAACAGTCAGTCAACCAATCATCACAGAGTGCATACGGGTGTCCTAGGAGACTAAGCACAGGGCACCTCTCGCACTTCCTGCCTACCTCAGACACTGGAGCCAGAGGCGGGTTTCACTCCTGGTGGTTGGCTGAACTCGATGCAGTACCCCTGGGCGATGGTCTTGAGCACCCACTCGTCCGTTGTAATCATGCGTGCAGGAATTAGGTTATACGTCCCCCCCAACCGGGGAGGCATGGGAGGGGACCCGGATCACAATTCATTCCTGGCAACAGGAACCCAACCTTTGGTAAAAGTCTGTACTACACAGGTTGGTAGCATGTTGAGCAGCCATGCTCATCGCAAGAGGGGTCAATGCGAACTGTAGGGGAGTTAGAGATTCACAGTGGGAAGTATTCAAATAAACTCTTGCACACAAGGTTTCTTTATTAAACCATTATTAATTTAACCGTCAGTTTGAGTAAGTCTTCTTCAGAAGGGGCAATACTATGGTAACACAAATACACTCCAAAATACACACTTGGATTCTCTAAATCAGCAAATACCCATTTGGGATGGCATGCAGACACTTCGTACACCCTCGGGAGACTAAAACAACTAGGACACTGGACATTAATCTATCACTGCTGCATTTAGAGTAATACTGATGAGCATGACAAAGAAATGGTTTATGTTAAAGGTATTTGTACCGCGCACCGTTACCAACAGAGTTGGTCCCCAGGCGCTCTGCCGGATCTGCAAACGAGAAGGGGGGGGGGGTGGGGGGGGGGGGGGGGAATGGGTTAGTAGGTGAAGCGGTAGTAGGATAGAGGAGTGGTGTTCTGTTGGCAGCTTCAAATCTGTATACACCGGGTGCTGAGCTTTGGTGCGAGTATCCTATTGATGTCAGTCCTCGTGTGCTGTTGGCGCGGCATGTGTTGTGAAGTGCGTGCGTGTTATGGTTTGAGAGGTGGTGGAGTGAGATTTTTGAGCAAGATAAGTCGGCAGAAATGGTGAATTGTTAGTGAGTTGTATGAAGTTTAACATGCTAATATTCAGAACTCTGTCCGAGTGTGGCGCTCGCCAATCCTCCCAATCTCATCAGGGTGGGCGAAGGGGTTACACCTGGCGGGGTTTTAGGTTTGTGTGAGGCACTCGATGCTGTTCTAACGCGCTCTGTAACTGTTCTAATTGCTCCTCACCCTTCTATTCTAGCGAGCTCTGTAGGAGTTCTAATGCTGATGGATTGATTATTGTGGGTTGGGTGTCCATTCTCCTCCTTGGGTGCTGGAGCTGGTGTAGTGCTCTCCTTTCACAAACTTTCTATCTAAATGTGTCTGCTGGGGGTTTGGATATGGTATGGCCAGGAGGCAGTGGATGAGTCATTTAAGGGCTTTCGTCTTGGTCCGAGTATGTGATCTGTCTACGGTGACCTCCTTTTGTGGCCATTTCCCATTTGGGTTCTGTGTATGTCCATTTTGGGAGTGACCAAGGTTGGTGTTTTTTTCATCGTTGTTTAACGGGGTGGGCATTCTAGTGCTTTGTTGTAGTTACGCTATGAAGAGCCATGATTTGAGGAGTTTCATGAATGCAAGGTGGTTTGTTGTATTCTTAGGTAGGTCATTCCAGGTTTTCGGCGCCTGGTGAGAGAAAGACGATCCTCTGAGTTTTCTTCTGTTGTAGGGTTTTGGTTCCAGGCGGATGTCAGTGCTTGATCTCAGTGTTCTTGTTGGTTGACGTAGGCGTAGTTTATCGCTTAGGAATTCTGCGCCTTGTTTGTGAATTGCTGTGTGCGTGATGCACATTGACTTGAACTTTTAGAATAAAACAAGAGATCAAACTTTCTGAAGCAGGTAAGTACTTTTGGTAACCCCCCAATGCAAAGTTAGTTAACCCCTTCCTGGAAGGAAGACCACACACAATGTCAGAGGGAAGAAGAGTCACTCGGGGAGCCAGGCTAGGCCAAAGTCCATTGGGCAAAAGTCTAGGTGAGCTAAAGCACTTCTTGCAAGTAAGTAAAAGTCATGCACAATGTCTTAGAAGTCTTTGTAGTAAAGAAGAAATCAAAGTAGGGCCACAAGCCGATTAGGCTTGTGGGTTAAAAAAGCTGATAACTCTACAAAAGCAACCAAGACAAGTCTCAACTGAGATCAAGTGAGGTTACACAACAAGACGCAAGTTCTTAGACTTCACAGTACATTGTTAGAAGAAAAACGGTTCCAGCTGGCTTCCGTTCCTGTGCAGCTCTGCAGATTCTGTGTTCCTGGGCCTCAGTTGTGGGGACAAAAGGGAGGACGTCTGGACGACTCCTACACTGCAACGGGGCAGTCGGCGACAGAAAAGGACCAACCTCTATTCAGTGGCACTTCGCGTCTAAGCAAATTGCAGTCTTGCAGACTCTTGGCTGTGGAGATGGGCTTTCCTTATCTCTGGGGTCCAGCAATCTTGAGTGACTCAGGCTCGATCAGTCCTGCATCCTGGGAGTCCGGAGGATCTTCCTGGAGCTCTTCGCCAACAACTTGTAATAACACAATGGGAAAGCAAACTATATAACAATAAAATAAAGTTTAGTAAAGTTAAAATTACTCTGCAAAAGTTAAAATGTTTCCCATTCAAAACTAAAAACTTACTATACAGCTTTCCTTTCCATATCCAATTTTAGTATTTAATAAATCAGGTTATATGTGCATACATACTCTTTTCCCCTCATTACAGATCTTAAGCTCCTGGAGTCTTAGAAAGTGATATTGCAGCTTTCCAACATACAAATTACTGCCATTGTCAGACCGGGTGAATGACCAGAGATCCAAACCCAGAAAATTACTGGTATGTAGTGGGTGGTTGGGGGCAATCCCGAATTTACCAAACCAGATACACCTTGTTGGCCAGGTCCCTTCACAATCCAATATTAAGTGTTTAACAGTTTGTTCTTCTGTGTTTGTACAGATCTTACATAATTGGATTGCCTGGCCCCCTGCCCTCTTTTTACAAAGACTTCCCCGGTATGTACTACATTCAATCTTAGGAATTTTTTTCTGATCCTCCAATCCGGGAACTTTATCAGATATTTATTGAGATGTCCTAATTCTGTATCCTCTTTTTGGAGTCGATTTGGATTTTTCACAGATCGTATTTCATTAGTGTTTATCCAATCCATCTTGTCCCATTGTTTTTTTGCTTTTACAGGATTCTCAATTATTGTTTCAATATCAATGTCCATTTTGTCCAGCCATTCTTTTACTTGAGATTCAAAGTTAACATTTTTGATTTATTATCCTCAAGGTGTGCTCTAATGTCTGGGTATAATGATCCTTCTTGGGTTCATTAAGATCAGCCGAAAAAGGGAAACCAATTTCCATCCGACCAACAAAAGCAACTGGCTCTACGTTTTCCAGACGGGCTTACTTTGGAGTCGATTGGTCCCACCAACTCAAGGAGAGAAGAAGTCCTTGCAGGACTTCTCTAGACGAGGTCATTTCTGAGCTTATGTACAGCAGCAGGGATTCACCGGGCAAACCAACGGTCCAGGAGTTGCAGCAGGCGCCTCTTCCAAGTTTTTCTTCGGATTCCTTCATCCAGTGGTCGACTGCCTTCCAAGCCAAAAAGTCTCGCCTTAAATGCAGGTTCCTCCCATTCATTCCAGCCATGCTGTCAGTCACTCAGCAGTGGCTTACCTTGCCGGACAGCCAGCCGGCCAAGGCCCTAGGAGTGCATTCCTGTCTCCTAGGAGACAAAGCAGAGTTTCTGCCACCTCCCTCGCTTCCTGCCCCCACCAGACACCCTGGAGCAAGAGGCTCCAAACCTGGTTTGGAGCACAGTAAATCTCAAGAAGGACCTTTCTGCAAAGAAACAGCGAAAAAAGAAGACCGGTACCATTTTGACAAAAATTGCACCCTTGGGTGCTTTACTCCAGCTGCGAACACAGCCCGCGGTACAAGCACACCATGGTAGTTAAAAGTACACCACTGCCACCAGCCATTCATCGAGGAAAGGGTAACATACAAATGTTACATGCGAAGCTAGACAAAGGGGATACTAAGTAACCCCTCCAGCGACCTATTGTAAGATAGTGTGTGCTGGTCTAGAAAGTTACAAGTGTAAGCAAAGTCAATTTCACTCCACTGCTCTTGGAAACAGTAATTTATCCAAGAGAAGGTAGTTAAACCATGGGAAATCTAAAAGACTTCCATGTGCCACTGCACTGAAGGTGCTGTGTGACAATGTAAAAGATGCATTTGGAGTTTGTCAGACTCCACAACCAAAAGAAAGTTAAAAATCATAACAAAAATATGAGAGTGTGGGAAGGGTCTCACTCTCCAGGTTAAGAATTTAAGTCCTCAAAATCCAGCAAAGTTGCTGGGGGTCTCTAAGGTAGAGAGGAATTCGCAAATCTGAGAATTCTCCCTAACATGGAGGTAGACCCCTGTCCTGAGGACCAATTGTTCCTGGAACCATATTGGTTGGGAGGGGAGCGAGAGTAGGATCACCCACGAAAGGAGCAGCGAGAACCTCCCCCTTTGTTGAAAGGGTCTTTGAGTAATTTGGTTCAAAGTCTCGTGTTCCTTTTTTGCTTTTTCCAGAACCTCATCAACGGCCTTGCCGAACAGGTTGGAGTCCTCCACCGGCTTGTTGATCAAGGACGTAGAGTCTCTGGCTTGACCCCAGGGTTCAACCAGGCGTGACGTTTTAGCAGGGTACCCTGCGCTGAAGTCCTTCCTGCTGTCTCAGCAGCGTCTAACATTTTTTGAGAATGTTGTGGTTCACCTGCTTACCCTCAGATACAATTGTAAGCAGGCGAGTACGCACCGGTTCAGGGACCTCCTGTAGGCCCTCCTGCAGCAGGTTCCATTGAACGTCCAAGTAGCTGGCCAACAGTGTAGTGTTGGCTATACAGGTGGAGTATTCTGTCGCTGTGGTGATTCCCTTTCCCAGAGCGTACAATTTCTTACATTCTTTGTCAGGCGGTGCCTCGCCTGTGGACAAGGGGACACCTGACCGCTTCCTAATCGTCATGAAACACCAGAGAATCCAGAGTGGCATGTCCCCTAATGTAGAAGGGGTGAGTAGGGGAGCGGCGAAAAAGCTTTTTCACCTGTGGATTAACAGCCCTGGTTTGTAAGGGCATTCATAATGAAGGAGCAATGCGTCTTAATAGAATTAAGTAATGGGATACCCTGACTGGCAGGAGGCTTCTCCTTTAAAAAGTCTTCAACAAAATCCGAATCTGGCACTGCCTCCTGCGTGGCAATTTGGAAGTGTTGGGCTGCTTAAGATGGGGTTAAACAGCATCTGGTCATCAGCAGGTGATGTCTGATGTAATGGTGTGGAGAGCAGAGATGGGGCGGGTGGGAAGAGCCCATACATAAAGGTGTCAGGGTCCGGGGTAGGGGATGCCCAAGGTGGCTCATCCCCTAGTTGGTCATCCTCCCATCCCTGTGTGTGATCAGCAGGATAATAGGAACTCTTTCACCGGTGAGGTAATGAAAACTTCATGCAGTGGATTAGAGGTTTTCTGGAACTTAGCCATAAGTGTAAAAGGGTTCTCTTCACAAGGTCTCTTAGGAGCAAACCTTTCTGAAAATTCTACAAACTTTTTCAGCCTGTTCATGCAACCCTCAAACTTCTCTCTGGTCCATGGTGAGGAGCCAGAGAAGTGTAGAGGAGGAAAGGCTCTTCCTGATGATCATCCTCCCTAGAAAGTTGAGATTTCTCACCTAGAGTCTTAGATTGAGATAGAGGACTCAGTACTCTTTCCGCTCTTGCTGGCGTTTCGACGCGTCCCTAGCCTTATCTTTTTGTTTCACTTCTTAGCAATGCTTTCGCTAATGTTCGGCGTTACAGGGAGGCGTTTGGGCTGTGTAGGCGGTTGCGCTGTAGATTTAGACACAACGGGGCCTTGAGCGGTGTCAGCAATCTCTTCTGAGGCGTCTCGACATCCGCTTGGCTTTTGGTGCTGGCACACTTACTCTTAAGACTGCCTGGACGCATGCTGCGGTTGCGGGGAGGGCTGCTGATCACGCGAATCGGCAGGTGCTGCCGAAATATTTGACGTACCCATTGGCGCCTTGGAACGCTTTGACCGACATGTCGAGGCAGAACCGGGGGTTGTGCAAGTTTCGTGTGCGTCCCGGTCACCAGGATGTACATTCCCCATAGCAGGACTTCAGAGGTGCCTAGGAGGGCTGGGTATGGACAACGTGGAGTGAGAGCGCTCCGATGTGGAGCCTTGGCCGACGCTCATCACACTGAGCGGCTGCGTCGGTGGGGCAGCTACCCTCGGCCTGCGACATAGCATAGGCTGCCCACCGCTTTACTCTACACTCCTTAATATTCTTAGGATGTAGGAGCACACAGGATGCCTTGTGATTGAGGGGAAAAGACACTTATTGCACCGACGGTGCTCGTCTTTCCATGCGAATTTTCCCTTACAGGAAGGGCAAAATCTAAATGTGTCCTGTTCATAGCTCAGGAATCTAAAAGTGACGACAGAACCAAAATGGACAAAGAGGGGAGAAGGAAAGACAATCTTGAAAAGAAGGTAAACGCCCAGACCCCACTCTCCCTACTGTATATGCCGACAAGCAGGTCGGCAGCGCCATCCAGAGAACCAGCCGTCAAAGTTCTGTTCTTAGCCATTGTCAGCGGTGGTTCAGGAATCAACCGTCGAGAAGGGAATAATAAATGCCACCGGAGGTCAGGAAATATAACAATTTGACAAACTGTTAAGAGCTCCGTATTAGGTGACCAGCTAGCTGGGTGGAAAAAAAAAGATCTGAGGGACCTCGACGCGTGGGGGATTTTGGGTACACTAGACATCACGTTAGGGCTAGTGTTACAGGCACGCCCATGTCGACGTCCCCTTTCAATCCTCGAAAGAAAAGATGCAAAACTCTGCTGTTACCACCAGATGTCAGACTATGTGCACAGCATGTGATTCTAAGCAGATTAACAAGCATCAGAAAGTAACCCCTCCAGCACCCTACTGTAAGATAATGTGTGCTGGGTCTAGAAAGTTACAATGCAAGTAAAGTCAATTTCACTGCACTGTTCTTGGAAACAGTAGTTATCCAAGAGAAGGTATTTAAACCTTTTGGGAAATCTGAAAGACTTCCCCGTGCCACTGCACTGAAGGTGCTGTGTGACTATGTAAAAAGATGACGCCTATGGAGTTTTTCCAGACTCCAAAACCAAAAGAAACAGTTCAAATCACAGAATACATGAGAGAGTGGGGAAAAAGGTCAGTCTCTCCAGGATAAAAATCAAGAAATCCTAAAGTCCAGCAAAAGTGCTAGGGGTCTCTAAGGTAGAAGGGAATTAGCACATTTCTGAGAATTCTCCCTAACAGTACCAGGTCTCATGTCATCAACAAGTGCTGTTCTTTGTTTTCCTTCTCCCTCTGCAAATGACATGGCAATGGCTGTGATGTTCGCTTACAAAACTAAAACGTTTCAAAATGCAAAAGAAATGCTATTCTTTTTTCTAGCCTCCATGTTTAAGAGAAACAGACAAACGCTGTTTGGAGGGGAATAAAGTGTCTAAGTTAAACTACAATGTACACTTAAAATACCCTTTCACCATGTGTGGCCTCTGCAAGCTTGCAGCAATAAAGACAATACTGCAATAGTCTGTCCCTAGTCAGTTTAAGTAAAACACCAGGATTTAATGGACTTTCAGATATCCCATCTGCAGTGCCTGTAGATGAATGGGGATGCTAAATTAGAGAATGAACCAGTATAGAAGTTGCATAACAGTGAATTTCAAGTAAAACATTTTAATGATGGACGGAACTTGGAAGCGTCTCATGCTAGAGAAAGAGTCCTGTGTGCATTAGAACCAAGAAGTCAGTTTAACATTCTGAAAATCAATAATCCACATCAATATACCTAATGTGGTGAAAGGTATGAGATCAGACTACAATTGAAATTTACCCTCAAATTTAAACTCAGGAAACGCTTTGAGATCTCCACCACCATACAGCCTTTGAAGTTTTGCTAGATCGTCATTGAGGTCCTTCTGGTAATCTGGCCCAGCATCCACAGGACCACCAGCCTGCCTAGACAAAATAAGAAAGAAATGTTACTTTACATTTCCCAGATTGCATCACTTGGCAGAGTCACATATGTTGCTCAACTAAAAGTCACATGCAGAACCCACACAACAGGATCAGAGCAAGATCACATTGTGCTCAAACCTGCCCAGCAGGTAATGGTGCAGTGGGCCTTCTGTAAAATAATACTTCAAGATAGGAATAAAGCAATATTTCAGATTGGACATAAGAACAATCAATGGGAATCTTCAGATACAGATTGTAGCATTTGCAGGCCAACTCTACTCGCCCCCTCACAAAAGAAATCTGACCATAAGACATGCAGTGGCTGTTTTGGTTCTCCTATTGCTAGCAACACTCCAACAAAACAGACACAGCTGCATCAGAAATGTAAGGTGGAACGAGATCACAATTACAAGAAATTGGCTAAGTGTAAGGGTGCCGAAGAAAGAAGCCAGCACAAATGTGGCATGGTGGTTGGTAAATACTTATTTGTAAGAAAATAAATCCTCACTATCCCCATCTTCTAAAGGGGGTTCCCCGCCTCAAACTAATAATAAAAATGGCCTGTCAGAATGTGTCAAAAATCAAACTCCACTGTCATGTGTCATAACCTACTTCTATTCCTTACACTACAACCAACAGGACTCCCTTCCCCTGGCTTGTGGCTGCAACAAATCTTTACAACAGTCAACTTTCAGAACCAGGAGAAGGACTCCCTTCTCCTGGTATCGATTCACACACTTTAATATAGCTCACACAAACGCCAGGGGGGAATTATTCCCTTCCCCTGGTGCCTCGATCAAAAGGACAGTTTCTCCAACTTTCTGAACAAGGAGGAAGACATTCTCCTGGTAATGGTGAAATCCCAAGTTCTTCTCACAGCCTCAGTAGACTTCACTGCCACAGCGACAATGATGCTTTCCTCAGATACTTACTATACTTCTATCTGAACCTCCTCAGATGGTCAGCGGGCTTATTGCAGCCACTGAGACGAAGAATTTTGTGTCCCAGACCCTTCTCTGGTGGTCAGTGGGCTTATAGGGGCCACTGTGACTAGGAATTTCTCCTTTGATGCACCCTTCCCACTAGCTGGACTGTTACTACTGGGTTGGCGGCATGCCTCTCAAGCCTGCCTCTCTTCAACCCCCTATGTCCCTTCTGGGTCTCTCGTACCCTCGGTTATGAAGCTACTAGGGCTTCCTGGGACAGCTCTTCAGGCTGCTCTTCTCCGCTTCTGCTGCAGTCCAACTAAGGGCTTAGTAAAACCATTCAACTGAGGCAGTACAAGACTCCACTCATAAGGCTGTACCACCCGAGTTCATGGTAGCGTAGCCAGAGCAGCCAGGCTTATTTTAGGAGGTAGAGGGGGACTCAGTACAAGTGAACTTGTAATACAAATGCTCAAAAGAAACAAACACTTTGTATTGTAAAAATAAAGGATGTATTTAAATACAGGTAGGCCCAGATAAATCTAGGGGTAAGTAAGCACTAAAACATGAAATCACAACACTATATTTTAAAGTACACTGACCCCAGTATAGACCTTATTTGAAATACCCAACAGTAGTTATAGGAAAGTCAAAACCTTTTCATACACATTCAGTATAAGTCACACCTATTCTTGGGGAGTAAAAACCAACATTACTTTTTACAATTACGTTCAATAATGCAAGGGCAGTAGACCCTTCCAGTTGTACAATGATTCTCAGTACAAATCACTTAGTCAACTGGACAATATATACTTGGTGAATAGTGAAACACTTATTCTAGATGCAGTAAAAGCCTATAACTACTTTAGTGATAAAGTTATACTAGGTGAGCAAAACCTAAGAATGTAATATACAATTACAGCTGCTTTTGAAATCCGAGAACCCCAGATTGAGGTAAGCAGTAACTCGTGACTTATTTTTGGATGGCACACAGCTAACATAAGGTAAATAAAGCCCACATACTTTTAACCTCACAATGAAGGGGAAAGTAAAACCCAATGTTACACTTTACTGAATGACTCAGTTATTCTAGGTAGGCAACAACCTAATGCAGACTTATTCTGGACAGGCTAGCAGCAAGTCAGGTGAAGCAAGACCCAGTTGGGGGACACTCCTACTATTATCCTAGCAGGACTAATCTGGTGATAACACTTTACTTTTGGGAAGAGGCACAACCTAATCAGAGGAGAGTAAAATACTCACATCTACTTTCTATTAGACTGGCAAAACAGTTGCTAAGGAAGAAAAGATGTTAACCATACTTTTAAGAATAGTGCATCACACATTCAAGATCAGTAAGAACTTTTGTAACTGTTCACTCTTAGATTTACAGTTACCAACCAACCAACCCTTTACAAGTAAGTAACTTTTAAACACTTGTTTTCCAGGCAAAAGGCCCAATCCCTCCAAAGTCTTTCCCTTATTCTTCGAGCAGGAGTGTTCTCAGTGGCAGAAGGAGAGGGGGAGGAGGGGGAAGGGGGTGGAAGAGTTCACTAGGACTAGTGACCAACAGGCAGTGTCAGAATAGGTTCTTTAGTAGCAAAAGTCAGAGTACCTTAGGAAAACTGGGCAAACAGGTGAGTACTTTACTTCTAGGGTTAGAAGAGGGGTCAGGGGCTTCGCAGGAGACACCCTAGCAGGATTCTAACACTGGAACTGGGTGCACTGGATGAGAGGCCTCCCCATCACAGAAAACAAACCACAGCTACACAAATATTAACAGGCTTAATGTAAGTACACACCCAAGCCAACACAGTACCTCGGCATTGAAAAAGATTTTGCAGCAGGACGACATCAGGGTCTGCAGCCAATTACCCGGTCAGTGGATTCCTTGTCGTGGTGACTGAAAACAAGACCTCAGAAGGAACTTGCAGCAGGGATCGATGAAGGCTATAGCCAAGGTTTCACTCACGGCTGAAAGCAGTTCTGTGGATTTGGCGCCTTTTCAAGACGCACAAAAGACAACACAAAATCGCAGTTGAATTTGTAGTTACAAAGGTCCAACACTCTGTTGAGGGGACTTTTCAGACTCGATTCATGTCTCTTGAGATCCAACAGGATGCCCACGTAGTTTTAGCGAGATTCGGAAAACCGTGCACTGCACGATGGCTTGAGGTCCCAGGGTACTGGGGTATTGCAACAATGCAAGGTCGCAACAACGAATGAGATGGCTCAAAATGCAGGTCTTCTTGAGTCTAGTGGGTCTCACCAGGCTCTGGGTCGTTTTCGGAGTCCCCAGATCGATTGGAAGGAAGGGCTACAGCAGGCTCTGGTTACACAGCAGGCTCTGCACTCGCTGGAAATCGTTTCAGCCGGGTTTCCTTCATCTTACTCTTCGGATTGGTTTCCAGTGATCGACTTTTCTTCAGCTTCCAGGTTCGCAGTATTTATCAAGAACTACAGCACCACCTCTGCAGTCTCTCCCAGCATTTTTCAAGAAGGACCGGTTTGGTTGTCCAATCAGGACAGACAGCCCCCCACTGGGATTTATCCCCATTCAAGCAAGGCATAAGACAAAGGGATGGGGCGTTTTGGTAAGAATGAGTGCAGTCCAACTGGTGAGGAATACACAAGACTTATATGCTTGGTAGTAGGTAATTCACCTTTTAATATAGGCCTGTAATACACACGTCATTAGTGTGACTGAGCAGCCAGGATCATCTTAAGAGGGGTAATGTGAGCTGTAGAGCTGTACAATGGGAATCAGTAAGTGAAGTAGTCAAGTAACACTTACACACTTTATTTTTATTTATAATATACACAAGGTTTAAATAAGCACTCTTTAAAAGGCTTTATCGTCTAGTAACATTCAAAGTTTGGATTCAGTTTTTTAAAATGGACAATAAAAGTTGATCATTACTTTTCTTATGCTAACACATGTTCCAGCACACGGTGTGACTTCAGTAAAGGTCAGTATGTCACTTATTTTCAGTTACCAATTCAGTTATTGAGTTGTTTAAGGAAAGAAAGGTTATAATAAGACTGAACATACTCAACAGTTTGTAAAATAATTACAATCTCCTAAAGTGAGGCAGGTAAACTTTTATGCCAGCAATAATAGTATCCACAATTATAAGCTATGAGAGAACAAGAACAGCCAAAGCCAGTAGGTTCAGGGGATTACCGTTAGAGAGCTAGGACAGCCAAAGTCAATAGACAAAGTCAATAGTTCTGATGCACTTCTTAGTCTTGACAAAGTTAGTAAGTTCAGAAGAAACTCTTTAGACTGTCTCTTTAATGTTATCCTCCAAAAACGTTTAGGCAATAAGTGCCTGTTGCTGGGTTGCCCTAGGGGCTCCCCTTTTAAACTTCCTCTACTAACCTTGAGAGAACTACAGTTACCAAGGGTAGAAAGGATCTTTGGATTCCTTTTACATTTTATTTGGTGAAACCAGCACACCCGACCTTATGTGGAACACTGGGGAGATACAATGCATCCCCTTTCACACTAAAACTAAAAATTCTGTTACAGGTACAAGCTTACCTTCAATGGCAGGTGGCAGTGAGTGTGTTAATTTGGTGCACCTTTACCACAGACTGTGTTCACAGCTACAGTAACGACATCTAAGGGTGTCTTGTTCAATTACCCTCCCCCCTCCCCCGACATCCAGGGTGGGAAATTCCTTTGTGGTTTTTATCTTTGGCGCAAGTCCCCTGGCCTCCCCACCCAGGCTCCTGTCTGAAGGGAGGAGTTCAAAACTCCACAGCGCTTGGTCTTCCTCCTTGACTGAATGGGGACAAATCCCTGTGGGGGGCTGGCTGTCCCGATTTGACAACCAGACCGCTCCTTGTAAAATGCAGCGAGAGAATGCAGAGGTTTTGTTGTAATTCCCGTTAAATACTGCAAAGCAGAAGAAGATAAGTCAACCACTGGAACCAAAATCAAAGCGGAAGATGGAGAAGCGGCTGAGGAGATTTCCAGCGACCGGAGAGCCAGCTGTGTAACCTGAGCCTGCTGTAGCCCTTCCTTCCAATCGACCAGGGGACTCAAAACGACAACCCTGACCCAGAGCCTGGCGAGACCCACTAGACTCAAGATCACCTGCATTTTGAGCCATCCCATGTCGTGCTGCGACCTTGCAGTGCTGCAATACCCTGGGACCTTGAGCCATTGTGCGGTGCACCATCTTCCGAATCTCACTGAAACTATGTGGCCATCCTGGTGTATCTCCAGAGACACAAACTGAGGTCCCCTCACCAGAGTGCTGGACCTTTGTAACGACAAGAATGCAACCGCGATATTCTGTCTTCTTCTGTGCTCCTGTAAAAGGTGCCAAATTCATAGAGCCACATTCAGCCGCAAGCAAAACCTTGCCTAGAGCCTGCTCTGTTGAGCCCTGCTGCTAAGTCCCTTCCAAGGTCCCGTTTCCAGTCACCACAACAAGGAATCCACTGACCAGGTTTTTGGCTGCAGATCCTGAAGCCCTCCCGCTGCAAAATCTTCAATGTTGCTGTACTGTGTTGGCATGGGTGTGTACTTACCTTAAGTCTTGTGATTCCAGCAAAGCGTGGGGTGTTTTCTGCGATTGGGAGGCCTCCCGTCCAGTTCACCCAGTTCCACTGCTGGAATCCTCCTAGGGTGTCTTCTGTGAAGCCCCTGGACCATCTTCCAACTAAACTACTCACCCATTTGCCCAGTCTTCCTAAGGCACTCTGACTTTTGCTACTTAAGAACCTATCCCGACACGGTCTGTTGGATGCGAGACCCCAAGACCCTCCTTCTGCCACAGAGAACACTCATGCTCCAAGAATAAGGGAAAGACTTAAGGGATTGGGCCTTTTGACTAGACTAGAGAATAGGTGTTTAAAAGTTACTTGTAAAAGAGTTAGTTGGCAACTAACTCTAAGAGTGAACAGTTACTAAAAGTTCTTACCTTGGATGTGTGATGCACTATTCTGAAAAGTACTTTAACATCTTTCTTTCCTTAGAAACCATTTTGCCATTCTAACAAAGTAGAAGTGAAGGTATATTATTCACCTGTGATTTGGTTGGTTCCATGTAATTTCGGGATATTTTTTGCCAGGTTTTTTACCGCGATTTTTTTTTATTTTATTTTTTTTTAACAGTGCCTGTTTACATTATTTATGGGGGGATACACCAACCCAACCCCCCCCCCCCCCAATTTTCTTTCCATTTGTAATTATTCCCAAACACACATATATATATATATATATATATTACTAACCCCCCTATAAAACGCAATGGTTTTTTAAAAAAAAAGAAATTACAGCAGAAAAACCTGCGAAAAAACATCCTACGATTAAAGGACATCGTACCGATTTGGTTATGCCTCTTCCCAAAAGTAATGTGTTGGTTTCACCATATTACTTCCGTTAGGATAATTGTATGAGTGTACCCCCAACTGGGTCTTGCTTCCCCCAACTTGCCGTTAGCCTGTCCAGAATAAGTCTGCATTAGGTTTTACCTACCTAGAATAACTTTCAGTCATTCATAAAGTCTAACACTGGGTTTTGCTTTTCCCTGTGCTGTTTTAGACAGACACAAAGACTTAGGTTTATACCAGCCCTAAGTTGCTGATAGCTCCTTGAAAAAGTATATGGGTTTTACTTACCTGGAGTTAGCTATATGCCATCCAAAAATAAGTTGCAAGAGTTACTGCTTATCTCAATCTGTGTTACACTGATCTCAAAAGCACCTGTCATTGAATATTACATCCTTAAGTTTTACTCACCTAGTACAAGACATGCATTACTTACCGTAATAACATTTCTAATGATCGTTTCTGCTTAGATTCACATGCTGTGCATATAGTCCGACATCTAGTGGTAATCGGAGTATTGTATCTTTCATTCGAGGATCGAAAGAGGACGTCGACATGGGCGTGCTTGTAACACTATCCCCAACGTGACGTGTAGTGTACCCAAAATCCCTAATGCGTCGAGTTCCCTCCCATTGTGTTTTTTCTGCCGTGAGGGAGCTTTATGACGTGAGTGAGTAGAAAGAAAGTTGTAAGATGTCTATGTTCCTTCTACTCCAAGAGGGGAGGAAGGGTGGGCGAATGTGAATTTAAGATACAATCAGAAATGCAATTACAGTAAGTAATGCATATCTTCTGATGCTTGTTAATCTGCTTAGAAAATGCTGTAAATGGACTAGCGAGCAGTACCCAGAGACAGTGGCGGGATGTGTGAAGAAAGAGTAGCAAAGTGATGTGTTAGCACCGCTGTCCCACCTGAGAATCAGACCTGAAGTGTGTATCTAGGCAGTGGTGATGTGTAAAGGCGTAACTCCAGGTTGCTGCTTTACAAATGGACTCAAGAGGAACATTTGCAATAAACGCGATGGAAGCCCAGATGGAAGGGCCTAGTCAAAGTCTGAGAAGGGGGGGATTGGGGGGGGGGGGGGGGGGGGGGCGCTGGGAGCCTTCTGAATATTCCTCTTGACGAAATAACGTTTGCGAGACTCCCGCATAGCTCCAGTGGATTAGAGAGATTAACGCATCTGTATGCGTTGAGATTTTCAGGACCGCCAAAACCTTGGGCACTGACACGCTCTAAAGGCAGCACGTCGCCACTCTTTTTCACATTTATTTTAAACCGAGGCGCTCTTATGATTGGAATGCCCAGACGCATACGATGACTGATGCAGGGAGGGCGGCCGAACAAGGGGGAGAGGGGGATTAGGACAATCAGTAGGCACTGTCGAACCGTTCGGCGGACCGGTTGACGCCCGTTGCTTCGACATATCCGTCGAGGGAGTCTGGGGTTGTGCGTTTATCTTTCTGTGGTACGGGTGTGATGCTGGGATGTTGCCTCACCTTAGCACTACCGGTGGCCTGCCGGTCCGGGACGTGCAACTGGGAACCGAACGGTTCCACTGAAAGGTCTATGGCCTCCACATCGGAGCCATGGCTACCGCTAGAATCCTCGTCACTCGAGGCACCTGCGTCGACAGGGGAACTACGCCTGCTGCAAGGCATAGGCCGCCCACCACTTCGTCCACCGATCTTTAAGCGTCTTCGAACAAAAAAAGTTGTTATTGCAATATCTCTTATGAGCTCCGCATATGGCGACCAGCTAGCTGGGCGGAAGAAAACAATTTGAGGGACCTCGACACTTGAGGGATTTTGGGTACACCATGTTAGAACCCTCAAAAATGGGTTCATTCCCTCCACCTTAGAGACCTTTGCTGGATTTGAGGACTTGATTTTTTTTACCTGGCGAGAGCGAGACCCTTCCCCCCATGTATTTTAATGTGATTGTATACACGGTTTCTCTTTGTGGTTATGGAGTCTAACCAACTCCATAGGCATCTTTTACAATTGTGTCACAAAGCACCTTCAGTGCAGTGCCACAGGGAAGTCTTCCAGATTTCCCAAGGTTAAAATACCTTCTGAGATCAACTACCGTTTCCCAGAGCAGTAAAGTGAAATTGACTTTACTTAACACTGTACTTGCTAGACCCAGCACACCCTATCTTTCAATAGTAGAGTGCTGGAGGGGTTACATAGTATCCCCTGTGTCTAAATGCTCATATAATTACCTTTTCCTCAATTGAACGGCTCGTGGCAGTGGTTTTGTTTTGCACTACCATGGTTTGCATTTACTGCGACCGTTCGCGGACCCGGTAACGTTAACCACGGGAGCCATCTTTTTCAAAATGGCATCCAGCCATCTTTGCTAAAATGGTGCCCAGTCTTTTTTCACCATGTCTTTGCGGAAACGTCCTTCTAGAGAGTTTTACTGCGCGCCAAACCAGGTTTGGTCTCTTCGTTCATTCGCATTTGGCGGGCTTCAGGTGTGAAACCCACCTCTGGCTCCAGAGTGTCTGGGGTAGGCAGGATGTGAGGGAGGTGCCCGAAACCCCCTGTGCTTAGTCTCCAAGGAGACCCAAATGCACTCTGTGGTAATTGGCTGGCTGACAAGGACAGCCACCCTGCTGGGTGACTGACAGCTAGGCTGGAATGAATGGGAGAGAACTGAATAAAAAGGAGTCTTTTGGCTTGGCAGGCAGAGTCCACCACTGGACGAAGGAACCAAAGAAGATCTTGAAGAGGACGCCTACTGCAACTCCTGGACCGTTTGCCCGGTGAAGCCCTGCTGCAGTGACTACTTGCCAAGTTCGCATCGACAGAAGCCCTGCAAGGACGACTTCTACCATTGAATTGGTGGGACCAATCAACTCCCAAGTAAGCCACCTGGACACCCATCTCGGAGCTAGTTGAATTTCCTCAGAGTTGCTGCAGGAAACTAGAGCCAGGGAGAGGGACCAGATTGTGTGCGTGGCTTGTAAACTGGCCTAAAAGCTTTTGGAAGATCCTCCAGACTCCCACAAAGCAGGACTGACAAAGCCTGACCCCCTCACCCCTTCAGTCGAGTGCGGGATCTCAGATGTGAGGAAAGTCCACCTTGACAGCCAGGAACTGCTCTTATTGCCATTTGCTGTACCGCAAGGAGCTGAAACGCGAAACAGCCACTGAAAGTAAAATTTGCCGGTTGCCAGTTTTGACAGTGCAGGAGTCCCCCCCCCGGCCCCCCGATGTCCTCCCTCTTGTCCCCACGACTGAAGCCCAGGAACCGTGGGATCTGCACAGGAACAGAAGTCTTCAGCTGCATCTTTTCTTCTTTACCAAGGTACTGTAAAACAAGTCTAAGCGAACTTACCTCTTACTGTGGAAGAGCTTGTAACTTCTGCAACTCACAAGTCTAATCAGCTTGTGGCCCTACATTTGATTCTTTGTATCAAAGACTCCTACGACCTTGTGCAAATACTTTTCCATTTGCTTACCTGAAGTGCTGCATCCTATACAAAGACTTTTGACCATTGACTTTGCCTATTTGAATTGAAGGACTCTTAAGTGCCATCTGAAAATATTTGCCCTGCTTATGAATGTTTGTAATTTCTTGCATTCTAATAACCTTTGCCTTTACCAACATTTTAAGAGTGTTCTGAATGCCAACAGTAAGATATTAATGTCCCCAGCACCCTTGTTACTGTAGTCACCCGAGATGTAGGTTGTGTCTGTGGGCCATACCAAAAGGGTCTTGTCTGATTCAGAAACTCGTGTGATATGCATTTATCAAAGATAACCTTGAGTGTAAGAGTTTATTTGAACACTTGTGATTGTAGACCTCTGTAACATTACAGCTCACATTCCCCTCTGGAGATGAGCCTGGCTGCTCAGCTCTGCTACCAAAACTCTATACCAAAGGTTGGTTTTGCTTACACATGTAGTCCTAATTGTGGGTACTGCATACACACTTTGCCTAACACTTTTGTTGATGCTACTTTGTAACTCTTGCAAAAGCGCCCAGATACCCTTTGTTTATGGATTTATATAGCGAGCCTAACCAAACAATTTGACATTTACTTGCCTTTACGGTCAGATGAGCCCTGTTCAAGAGCCTGCAAAACATATCCAAGGTGATAAAGATGGTCTTCTAAAGTATGCCATGCAGACGTCCTCTAACCCATTCAGTACCTGGTTCACCATCCTTTGGAATGTAACAGGTGCATTCTTTTGTCCAAAAGGCATAACCCTAAACTGGTATAAGCCTCCTGGTGTGGAAAATGCAGTTCTCTCCTTGGCATGGTCTGTCAGTACCATTTGCCAAAGTCAAATGTACTGAGGAACTTCGCAGAGCCAAGTTTATCCACCAGTTCAGTCTTGGTGACTGCATTCAGGGCCCTATAGTCCACGCACAATCTCAATTCTTTGGTTCCTGACTTTGGCACTAGCACAACTGGACTAGCCCCTGGACTGGTAGATGGCTCAATAACCACAAGGTCAAGCATCTGGATGACCTCCACAATATGTGCGCCGACATTTTGTAGCCCCCGTTTTTGACAGGGAGACTTTCACCAGTGAGGATAGCATGCAGGCCCCAAGGCATCAAGCCCTGTGTCTGGGAAAACAGGGAGGCAAACTGACTGAAGAGATTTGCACTCCTCCTTTTGCTGCAGTGTCAAATCGGAGGAGAGTTTAACTGCCTCAATGGTTTCATCTGAAGGTTGTCCCCAGAGGAGATCAGGGAGAGACTCGCTCTCCTCCTCCGCTTGAGCAGAGGCTAAGAGTAAAGCTCCTAGTTCTGGTCTGGTGACATAAGCCTTCAAACGATTACTGCGATAGACCCTAGGGGCCTCCTTGGGGTTGCCCAAGTCCAATAAATAATTCACCTCTCCAAGTTTGCCTACAACCTTGAAGGGTACAATCCATTTGTCCTGTAAGGCCCTCTGCCTTGTAGGAACCATAACCAATACTAACTGGTCTGGAGTAAAATCCACCATGTTGGGCTTCTGGTCATGCCAATGCTTGACTAGAGCATGACCAGATTTCAAGTTTTCTGATGCTTCAGTCATTAGTGACATCCTCCCCCTTGAGGCCTAGCAGATAGTCAGTGACGGGCACTGGCTGTAGGGAAGGCACACTCTTCAACTCTTCTTTGATCAGGACCAAGGGGCCTCTGACTGTAGAGAAGCTCAAAGGGGCTGAAACCCACTCCAGCTTGAGGCACCTCTCTGTAAGCAAAAGGTTAGGCAAGATTTTATGTAGTAACCATGTGGGAGACTACACCAGCCTTGTCCTCTTGGCAATAGGGAACCCGACCTTTTGCATAGGCCTGTACTACAGATGTTGGTAGAGTGACTGAGCAGGCAGCCTCAACTCAAGAGGGGTCAATGTGAGCTCTAGAGATGCAACATAGGTATTCACAGTGACAAGTATTCAAATAACACCTATACTCAAGGTTTCTCATTAACATTAGTTATTAACTTGTCAGTTTAAGTAAGCTTTCTTTAGAAAAGGGCAAGATGCAACAATTTCAAAAATACACTCCTTCAGTTTAGTAGATACCCTTTTGGGACGACACGCAGACACTTCCTATACCCTAAGTTGACTTCAATAACTAGGACACTGGACATCGATATATCACTTTGATACTTAATGCAATACTGGAGTTGTAGAAAAAGGAAAAAAGGTTAAGTAAGGAAACAAAAGGTTAACAAGTTCTTCTGAAAAGGAAAGCACTTTTACAATCCCCCAATGAAATATAGGTTCACCTTTTTCCCCAAAAATAAAAGTAACCGATGTAGTACTTTGAGGGACAGATAACCACAAAGTGAAAGGGTCAGAAGAGCCTGCAGGGAGCAAGGACAGCCAACGTTAATTGAGCAAAGTATAGGGGAGAGGAAGCACTTCTTGAAGATTAGCACAAAAGTCTTGCACAATGTTAGTTCGTAGAAAAGAATCACGGTTGGGCAACAAGCTGCAAGACTTGTGAAAAGCAAAACTGCAAGAAACTCTGCAGTGAAAGTAGCTACTGTAGGTCTCCAGCGAGAATGAACAAGCAACACAACCAAAAAGGAAAGCACCACTTTAGTTAACAGTACATTTGGTTAGAAGAGATTTTAGCTGGCTTCTGTTGCAGTCCTGCAGATCCAGTGTTCCTGGCCCTCAATCGTGGGGACAAAAGGGAGGAAGTCTGGGGACTCCTGCACTGCGGTTCGAAGGTCGGAGGCAGCAAAGAGCTCTTTTCAATTCAGCGCACTTCGCAGTTTCAGCTACCGGTCAATAGCACCACCGTGGATCTTGGGCTCTTGATGAGCTCCCCTCACTTCTTGAGTGCAGCACTCTGGTGAGATGGCTTGGGTAGCCCTGCTTCTGGAGGGTCCTAGGGATCTTCCTGGAACTCTGGTCTGCTTAAAAATGATACTCTATTCTGGAGTTTCTGACCACAGGCACTCTGTTCCAGCAGCAGAAAGTACAGCCAGCAGGGAGAGGAGTTCCAGACAAGTTAGTTTTGAGGTTGATCGTTCCCACCAACCCAAAGGGAGAAGTCGTCCTTTCCGGGATTCTCAAGTCGATTAGAAAGTGGAGCTTCAGCACTGCAACAGGGCTTCACCAGGAAAACCAATGGTCCAGGAGGTTGCAGTAAGCTTCTTCCAGTTTCTTCTTCGGTTGCTTCGTCCAGTGGTTGACTCTGCCTTCGTCCCAAAAGCCAGCCCCCCAGTGGAAACTGGTTCCATTCGGACAGACAAGTGAATAACTCCTCCCCCGCTTCCTGACAAAGGCCACACACATCTCCCCCTCCTAGAATGGTAAAAGGGCCAACAAAGAACCACCAAGATAGAAATGGCAAAATAAGAAAGGAGCCACAATGCTAGAACATAGTTGACCCTATTGTGCACAACCGTGACTGAATGCAGTCTGCGATAAAAAAATAGCACAATGGTTGTTAGAACACGTCCACTGCCACCAGCCATAACTATATGGTTTGTCCAAGTGACTAAAAATTCACAGGATTAGAGAGAATCCATATAAGGTGGTGTGTGCTAATCTCTCATAGTATAAAGTTTCAGGATGCCAACAAAGTATCCCTCTATCCTTGAGAACCCTAGTTACTAAGTATACATAAAGAATCTAAAAAGGGAGAACCCAAAGTGCTCCCAGCAACACTGCCCATAAGGAGCTGCGTACTGCAAAAGTTAACACACAGATGCCTTTAAAGAGCTATTGAGGGGAAAAAAATAAATGCATAGTAAGTTAAACACAGTCATAGTAGCGTCCAATCACATCAACGTGAGGGCAAATGGGAATTAATGAGTGGAAAAAGTCTCCACTAATTCAGGATAGAAGGAAAAAGATCAGAAGTCCAGCAAAAAGTGCTGGGGGGGTCTCCCTTTGACCATCTGATCGAAAAGATAGGAATGACATGCATTACTCACCGTAATCATTTCTGATGATTGTATCTGCTTAGATTCAAATGATGTGCATAAAGTCAGACATGTAGTGGTAATTGCAGATTATTGCATTTTTTTCCCCAAAATCGAAAGGGATGTCGGCATGGGCATGACTTAAATTATTCATGACGTGTAGTGTACTCAGAATTCCTCACACGCTAAGTCCCACTGGTTGTTTTTTTCTGCCTTGAGGGACCCTTATGGTTTGCATGAGCGAGCACAGAACAGAGAAGGTGTAAGAAGTCTATGTTCCTTCTACTCGAAGTGGGTGGGCGCATGTCAATCTAAGCAGATACAATCACCAGAAATAAGATTACGGTGAGTAATTTAAGTCTTCTGATCCTTGTGGATCTGCTTAGAATCACAAGCTGTGCATAGACTAGAGAGCAGTACCCACAAATGGTGGTGGGATGTGTGAAGGAACAGTAGCAAAGAGATGTCTTAGCACCGCTTTTCCGACCTGCGAATCAGACCTAGAGCGTGTATTTAGGCAGTAGTGTTGTGTAAAGGTGTGTACAGAACTCCAGGTTACCGCTTTGCATATTGAATCTAGAGGCACATTTTGCAAATTGAATCTAGAGGCACATTTTGCAATCAATGCTATGATAGCCACTGTGCCCAGAGTCAAGTGAGCGCTAGGCGTGTAAGGTAGATCTCTCTTGGCAAGAGTGTTAATAGTGTGATGCAGTTTACGATCCACTTCGAAATAGCTGACTTAGAGACAGGGTCCCCTTCTCTACCAGCTGCCACTAACCTGAAGAACTGGTTTGCTTTTCTTAGTGGCTTGGTCTTTTCCAGATAGTAAATTACTACTGCTCTCCTCACATCTAGTTTGTGGCGGCTCCTTTCTGCCACTTTAGTGGGGTTCTGGAAAAGTGGGCAGTTCTATGGACTGGTTTACATGGACGTTTGAGATAAATGGGGTGAAAAGCGTGGGTGTGTGCGCAAAACCACCTTGTCCTTGTGAATCACAACAAAGGGGTCCTGAAAGGGCCTGCATTTCACCAACTCGCCTTATAGAGGTGATGGCCACTAGGAAGGCAGTCTTGTAGGAGAGTGCCTTAAGGCTAGCTTTGTCAATGGTGCAAAGGGGGCTAGGGGTTCCCCATTAGCTGGGTTGGAGATAGGGGGAATAAGTCTCTTTAGCCGCTCCATAAAGGCTTTTCACAGGAATCTTCCACCACAACACTCTGCTCTGGGACGTGGTGTACGCCAAAAGAGCAGCCAAGTGGACCTTTATAGAACTGAAAACCAGCCCTGAATCTAAAAGGCGAGTTAGGTACAGGACAATAGCTTTAGGAAAGCAAATATGATTGATGCCCTTGGTATTACACCAGGTAAAGCGCAATCTACTTTCCAACCTTGACCTGAACATTCCCTCTGTCCTCATCCTACTCGATCGCTCTTCTGCTTCATCAAGCATACCATCTTGCTCAGTCTCCGTGACCACCTGGGTATCACCGATCAGGCTCTGGCCTGGCTGACCTCTTTCCTCTCCGATTAACCCTCCCAGGTCCAACTTGGGTCCTTTCTTTCATCCATCTCCCTTTCTACCTCTGGTGTTCCCCAGGGGTCTAACCTCTAGCCCTGGCTTTTCAAGCAATACCCGGCAACTCTCACCCAATGCATTGTAATTTTCTGCTCCAATTTCCAGTGGTATGCTGATGACAACTCCTCTTCAGGCTTCCTCGGCCACCTCCTCTCCGATTGCCTAACTGCCATTCAGGGTTGGTGGGCCGCCAATGATCTGACTGAATGCCAGCAAGACAGATCCTACTCATCGGCACACCTTCACCCTCCTTTCCCCTCAGTCTATGGCCTGCCTCCCTTGGCCCTCCTTCGACCCCCACCTGCGAAGCCAAGAACCACAGGGTCATCTGACTCCACGCTTACCTTCTCTGCCCACATCTGAGGTCTCTAAAAAGTCAAACTTCCTACTGCACCGCCTCAGAGGTACTCGGCCTTTCCTCACCTTCCCCCAAAAGCTCACCATCTCCCGAGCCCTGGGTCTCTGTATATTGAACTATTGTAACAGCCTCCTAAATCTACCTGCCTCTACTATCCTCTCTTTACAAATCATCCAGAACAGGACTGCAACACTTTTCCATGGCCTCAAGCACTGGGATAGTTTCCTGCCAGCCCTGAAATCTCTCCACTGGCTCCCAGTGGACGCAAGGATTAAATTCAAAACCCTCTGCATTGTCCACAAGGCCTTCTGCGGCCAGGGTCCAAAATACCTTCAGCGAGAGCTAGCCCTCTGTAAATACCTCCCCTGCTGAGCTCTTCGCTCCTCTAACTCCCTCAGGGTCTGTCGTTTCTCAAAGAAACAAGCTTGGGGTAAATTTCTGTTTTCGGCTGGGGCCTTCCTCTGGCACAGCCTCCCTGCCACTCTGAAACTTGAGAACCATCTCCGGTACCGGAAGCACCTCAAGAACCTTCCTCTTTGCTTCTGCCTTCGACCCTCCTCTCTGCCGATCTTTTTCCTCTCTCGGCGCCGTGCACCTGGCCTACCTTCCGTCTTCCATGGCATAGGCAAATCTCCCGGACTATGTTATCCAGAGACTCTTCCCCTCCGAGCAGTTCTATGGGTATCTGGAGGTGTAGCATGGGCATTGGGTATTTTCCAGGGTGGCGAACAAGTCTATTTCTGGAAAGCCCCATTCTGCAAAGACTGAAAATGACCTCTTGTAGTCACCACTCGTGCTCCACAGGTAGGGTGAAATCTCTGCAGAGTACGTCTGTCAGAACATTGAGTGCCCCTGTAACATGCGAGAGGAGAGTGCCCACTTCCACATGTTCTGTGACAGTCTGGACAGCCTTCGAGAGTGAGTGCCCCTTTGTTTGTTCAAGCAGTAGATGCCCGTGGTACAGTCTACCCTGGAAATGTGTCTGGAAAACCTTCAGGACCTTGAACACTGCTAGTCGTTCAACATGATGTGATTGGACGCTACTGCTGGAGACCACACGCTGTGTGCTGTGTGCTGAAGGAGGCGAGACCCCACCCCCCCACCCTAACAGATGAGTCTGTGGTGAGAGTGGCCTCTGCTGCAGGGGTGGTGAAGGTTTTTCCATGCAGAAGGTTCTCCTTTGACCACCACTGCATAGACTGAACGAGGGCTGCCAAGACAACCACTAGATCATCCCACCGGCCACTGGCCTGACACTATTAGAGAGCCACACTTGCATGGGGTGCATGCACGGACAAGCATGAGGCACTAGGAAGACGCAGGAAGCCATCATCCCCAGCAGCCACATGGCTTTGCATACGGTCACCTGGTGACTGGCTACACAGTGAGGGATCTGGAACAGTATGTTTTGGACCCTCTCCGAGGGGACGACGGGCCAGCCTTCTGCTCGAATTAGAGCCCCCAGAAACTGTTTGACCTGGCTAGGGGGTGTTAGGGAGACTTCTCAAAAATGTGCCAATTCCCTCCACCTTAGAGACCCCCAGGACTTGATTTTTTTTAACCTGGAGAGTGTGACCCCTCCCCCCCCCTCATGTATTTTAATGTGTTTTTATACACTGTCTTTTTTGGTTATTGAGTCTAAACCAACGCCAAAGGCATCATCTTTTACAAGCACCTTCAGTGCAGTGCCACAGGGAAGTCCTCCAGATTTCCCAAGGTTTAAATACCTTCTCTGGGAATCAACTGTTTCCCAGAGCAGTAAAGTGAAAATGACTTTACATAGCATTGTACTTTCTAGAACCAGCACACCCTATCTTATAATAGAGTGCTGGAGGGGTTACTTTGTATCCCCTGTGTCTAAATGCTCATGTAGCATTTTTCATGTTACCCTTTCCTCAACTGACTGGCTGGTGGCAGTGGTTTCGTTTTGCACTACCTTGGTTTTCATTTACCGCGACCGGTAAGGCAGGAGCCATCTTTTTCCAAAATGGCGTCCAGCCATCTTTGCTAAAATGGTGCCAGGTCTTTGTAGAAAAGTCCTTCTAGAGCGTTTCTCTGCACGCCAAACCAGGTTTGGTCTCTGTTCATTTCGCCTTTGGAGAAACCTGCATCTGGCACCTGAGTGTCTGGGGTAGGCAGGAAGTTGCCTGAAACTCTGCTTAGTCCGCTAGGAGACCCAAATGCACTCTGGTGATTGTCTGGCTGACTTTCAGGCAAGGATAGCCACCCTGCTGGGTGAGTGACAGCTAGGCTGGAATGAATGGGAGAGAACTGAATAAAAGGCGAGTCTTTTGGCTTGGAAGGCAGAGTCGACCACTGGACAAAGGAACTGAAGAGCTTGAAAGGGACGCCTGCTGAAACTACTGGACCGTTGGTTTGCCCGGTGAAGCCCTGCTGCAGCGACTACTTGCCAAGTTTGCATCGACTTGGAAGCCCTGCAAAGACGACTTCTCCCTTTGAGTTGGTGGGACCGATCAACTCCCAAGTAACCCACCTCGACACCCATCTCGGAGCTGGTTGGTGCAGGAAACCTTAGAGCCAGGGAGATGGACACCAGATTGTGTGCGTTGCTTGTAAACTGGCCTAAAGCTTTGGAAGATCCTCCGGACTCCACGAAGCAGGACTGACCAAGGCTGACCCCCTCAGTTGAGTGTGGGACCTCAGATGTGAGGAAAATACATCTCGGCAGCCAGGAACCACGCTTATTGCTGTACCGCAAGGAACTGAAACGCAAAACACCCACTGAAAGTAAAGTTTGTCGGTTGCCAGTTTTGACCGTGCTAGTGCAGAAGTCCCGACACCCTTCTTGTCCCCACGACTGAGGCCCAGGAACATGGAGATCTGCAGAGCTGCACAGGAACAGACGTCTTTAGCTGCATCTTTTCTGCTTTACCATGGTACTGTAAAACAAGTCTAAGAGTACTTACCTCTTACTGTGGAAGTGCTTGTAACTTCTACAACTCACAAGTCTAACCAACTTGTGGCCCTACATTTGATTCTTCTTTTTATCAAAGACTCCTAAGAACTTGTGCAAAGACTCCATTTGCTTACCTGAAGTGCTGCATCCTATACGAAGACTTTTGCCTATTGACTTTGGCTTAGCCTATATGAATTGAAGGACTCTTAAGTGCCATCTGAAAATATTTGCCCTGCTTATGAATATTTGTAATTTCTTGTGTTCTAATAACCTTTGCCTTTCTTGTGTTCTAATAACCTTTGCCTTTTACCAACTTTATAAGAGTGTTCTGAATGGCAACAAGATATTAATGTCCCCAGCACCCTTGTTACTGAAGTCATCTGTGGGTGTAGGTTGCGTCTGTGGGCCATCCCAAAAGGGTCTTGTCCGATTCAGAAACTCAAAGTGTACAGTATTGAAGTATATTCGTGTTACTACAGGTTGGGCAGGGTGTGGGGGTGGTGATGGTGGAGGAGGGGGGGCGGGGGGGGAGAAACGGACAGACAGGACCCTCCGAGAACAAGCAGGTGAAATCTTTTGCATCAGAGTTCCGGCATCCCTTCGGTTCTACCAGGAATTCCAGCACTATGCCTTCTTTCTGCTACTGCACGAACTCCAGCCACAGTTCCAGCTTCTCTCTCCTCTTGCTGCACCCTAGGGGGCCTTTTATGACCCGCAGGTTTCTTCAGGTGTGGGCCGTTAGGCTTAATTGCCTAACTACTACCACGGCATACCTCTTCAGCCCTCTTCCTCGTCCCAGTACTCCTGGATTATGGGACTTGTAGTCCCAACAACAAAATTAGTTTTTAACTTCTGCTGTTGGCAAACAGCCATCAAACGTGTTGGATTATGGGAAAAGTTACAGGGATATTCCCAGTCTTCCTGACTGGTCCACCCACATGTGATCCTCCCGCAGTACACCACCCCCAGGGTCGGGATCAGGAAGAGTCTGCCTTTCCCTGGCCACATGAGGAGGGTCATAGGCAAGGTTTCTGAAAGGAATCATTACTGATTCATCACACAGATCACTTAACTGAGGAATCCCTGGGTTGAAAGACCTTCTTAGTGCTTACAGGTCGTACAAATTTAGGAACTCTAATGGAATGCAACCTCCTTCAGTTCATCCTAATTGGAAACTGCTGCGAGTCATTTTACTAGCCCCTTTTTAGAAAAGGGGTGGAGAGGGAATTGTAAAATATTCCCATATCTTATTGTGAAGGAAATGGCCACAAATCTCTGATCCTAAAGGCAAAATGAAAGTGTTCTGTTCAAAAGGAAATACGAGGAGTCTCAACTATAGTCGTTGGCATGTTCAATAAATGGTGTTCTAAAAACAAAGGAATGCTGCTGGTCAGTTGAATAGCTCAACGGTGGAGGAAGGTTGATGCATGCAGCATGTGTTCCAGCAACACTCCATTGTCTCAGGAGGGGTTTTACTTACACCACTAATGACATTTAAGGAGGCAGTGCAGGTGGCAGGCTTTGGACTAGACAATCATTTTGTTTTGCAAAACAGGACCCTCAGAAAAATAAATAGAAAGCGTGCACTTTAGTAGGCAGAGTAGCATGCATAAATGTGGCCCATCAACAAAAATGGGCTAATTCAACTGTTAGAATGCATCCGCATGTTCATGGCACACTTATTAGTGTGCCCGACACTGCATCAGTAATGTATTTTCACATTTCGTTCTGGCACCTTTTGTAATTAATAAACTTTGCTTGATGTCTCAAACCACTGGGCAAGTAGCCAAGCTTAGTACAAAGCACTTAACTAGAAACATTTGCACAACATCCTACTTGTAGCATTAATCCTTCAGGGACCGAGATCCCAAACCAACTGGATGTAAGTGCCAATAGCCCACAATGTTTGTTGACCCCTTCCCCTCCCCCCACGGCCCCCACCCTCCTGACCCGACCCTCCTCCCCCCCACCACCACTGGAGTGCGGTTGGTTTTGGGAGTGTGCAATATTCTCCACCACGGTCTTTTTCAGGAACTTCAATGGACCACAGCTTTTCTCTATTCACTTACTTGGACTTTGTATCGTACTCTCGGATTTTATCAAGGAAAAGCTTCTGAACAGGATCTAGTTCTTTTGTCTTGTTGAATACAATGGCTGAGAGGCCAAGGTTTCTTCGTAGCTGGATGGAGAGGGAAGATCTCAAGTTGGAAGACAAACGGAATAGGCCCTGGAGTAGCATGGTGATGGAAAACTTGTCTCAACTAGAAAACAAAATCATTTTGTCTTTAAGTGTGCAGTCCTTAAAATGGACAAAATCAAAAATCATGCATTCACTTTTTAGGCAATGACACTTAAATCCCAAACTAATGTTTTGCTGGAAAAGAAAATTGAGCTTCCTTTATTGAAGAATGATCAGGAAAACATGAAGAACTTAAACAAGCACACAGTAGTCGACTCCAATGAAACTTGTATATTTCAGTTGACAATGCATTAGTATTCTGGGATTGTAGCCAGAGATGTGAGCCGGTTGCAAATATAAAAACGGAATGTAGAGCATGAACAAGATTTTCTAATAGCTACGGGGCCCATTATGCACTTTTGCTGTTGCCAAAGTGTGTGAAATCCTTAGAATTCAAAACGTAGGTGTATCCGAGTGAAGGCCGTTTCTAGAAACAACCTAAAAATAAATGATCGCAAGAACAGGATTGAAGTTTCTGGAGGCAATTGAGCGGCAGCTTGTAGCTTACACAAGCATGTTAAGCTTGAAACCAAATTGCCAGAAGCTACCATGGCCAACTGGTGTCAAACAGGCCTAAATAGCATGTTTAATGCCAATTTATACAGATTCCCAAATACACTGAGTCACATAATTTACAAAAAGTTACATAGTTGGCATCGCATGTGAAAAATAGATTTGCAGTGTGCTATGGACTTGCTCCTCGTTCAATAGAGGTAGCTCTTGCTTGCATACCAAAGAGCTACATTTTGCATCTTCTCATGAAATATTTATTTCAATTCTTGAAGCACTAGGCTCAGGATTCATGTGGAGAGCAAAGATGACTGTTCCGGCAAGACTGCAAAGTTTCACTTGTTAAGTCACCAATGGTGGGTCGTTTTGAAGATTTGCGGGTGGTAGCAGTACATTAAAATATCAGTCTTAAAATTCCTCTGTGTGCAATATTTTTTACCCTCACCCTTCTTTTCATGGCCACTGGGAATATCAGCGAAAACAGCTGTGCTCTGGGCCCCTGGATACTGTACGAGGTAAGCATAGTTTTAAATGTTCTACTAGGACAAAGTACCATGTTCTCTAATAAAAACAAAATGAGCAGGTCAATGCACGTTATGGTTAGGTAGAAGGCACACTTTAAACCCAATGAGGAAGCCCTTGTACCATGTCGCTGGCTTTAGGACTTTAGTTATCCCAGCCAGACAAAGCCTGGCAGTGTTAGGCTCAGTTTTTATGTTCTCTGCCTTGAAGAGTCCTCATCCAACCTAGGGCAGGGGCCCCACAGGTGGTGCATAGTATACTAGAGAAAGAACCCCTTCTCTGTTAGTCATGTGGCTAGTCGAGTGGTGGCTTTCTTGCCTGTGTAATGTGGTTCCACTAGGCAGGGAGGCATCAATTTTACCTGGTTGGGTCCTTTACTCCATCTGTCGAAATGGAGGTGTCCGTTTGCCTCAAAGACTTGAAGGATGAAATGACTATCCCTTGTTCTTTATGCATGCGAGAGAAGGTGGCCATCTTCAGCCACCGAATGCCTGTATATCAGGACTGGGGGCTGTATTCAGCCTAAAACCAGTTCAGACTTGCATATGCAGATGCCAGTCTGGGATAGTGGTGAATAATTCCTTTGTGTGGGAGACTCTTCCAGAGTGCATGGGTGAATTTAGAAGGATGGTCTGCCAATGGCTGAACACCTCCATTTTTGGTGAGCAACTGGGTGCTGTGTTCACTCGTTGCCTGCCGAGGGAGATAAAAGTAAACCCTTTCCTTAGCCACTCACAGTCTACTGCGGTAACCCTGTACCTGGCATTCCTGAATGGCCCTACTGCTTGAAGAAGGCCTGAAGGACTGTAGCAGCATCCTTTGCGCCCAAAGGAGACAGCAAAGCTCGGCCTTGCTCGTAGACCAGCAGGAACACATTGTGACCCTATTTTCTCCTGATCCAGAGAAACAACTGTATCGCAGCTCCTGCTCAAATTCATCTGCTTGATGGTCCAGACTGGGTTCACACCAGAATCAGAAGTTGGAGCCACTCACAGCAAGGATTCTATAGGTTTTCCATGCTGAACAGACCCAAGACCCTTCATCCCAGAACATTAGGCAAGGGCCTTGGTTCCATCTCCCCAGTATGGGAATCTCCAGGGGCTTGTGCAGCTCCTGACTGAAGCACCAAATTCTCCTGGGCCTTCCATGCTGGCCCCTCTCCAGTGCAACTTTGCAAGCTTTGTGTGATGGTGCAGCTAAAACCATTGACGCGTAAGGCCACGCCCCACCCATTCCCAAGCGACAGCGAATATACAGAAGATAGAATAAAAAGGTGCCATTTTGTCGAGATGACATCTACACAGATTTGGACATACAGGCCACAAATCTCAAATTAAAAGAACTCAAACCCAACTCCAAGCGTATTCCTCAGATGTCCACAGAAAATATTGATACCATCAAGCAGTCACAACTGATATCAACACTTGGATTCTAAATCTAATAAAAATATAATCTGGAGCAGCCTAACCTTACCAAAAATGAACAAAAGGCTCTGGATACATTGGCTAGGCACATGCATATAGTCATTAAGGAAGCAGATAAAAAGGAGATAATGTGGTTATTTTTAATAGAAAAGACTATATTCATATGGGTCGGAAGCACCTAGAGACACCAGGATGCTACAAAAAACTAGTCTCTAATCCCACCAAAACAACAGTACAGGAATTATAGAAACTAATGGAATGGCATAGTTTAGGGCTACTGTTGGATGAGGAAAAGTATTTTCTGTTGAATGTAAAACCGACCATGCCAACCTTATATCTTTTGCCGAAGATCCGTAAACCTTTTGAAGGATTAACAGTGGGGCCAATTGTGAGTGAAATAGGCTGGGAAACTGAAGGGTTGTCCAAATATATTCACAATGCCATTAAAGAACGTGTACTTAAAACTACCATCCTGCATAAGGGACAGCACTCAGTACTACTATTCCTACAAGGCATTGAGTAGCAAGCCACATTTCTACTACCAACACCAGATGGTACAGCTTTTATATACGCCCATTGATCACATGTTGGCCATTAGGGCAATTGACTATACCTACCGAGATTTGTCCGAGTCCTTCTTTGCATGTAGATTTGTTGAAAGCTTTTCTCTGATTTTCACTAGACAATAACGCATTCCTTTTCAATGATGCATCCTACCTTCAGATGAGTGGGGTTGCAATGGGGGCTAAATAAGCACCATCATTGGCTAATCTGTTCATGGTCCAATATGAAGAGACTCCTGCTTTAGCCAACAGTGTTTTTGACCAGAATGTAATTGTGTGGAGACAATATATTGATGACATTCTAATAATATGTAAGGGACCAGCTGAAGAATATACTGGCTATCTTAACAATAATGATTTTGGAATCACTCTTACCGGGCATTGGGATCCTAACAGTATTGATTTTCTGGATTTGCACATTTATATTAAAATTGGTAAAATAGAGACCACTACATTCCATAAGCCTACAGAAGTCAACTCTGTACTACATGCCAGTAATGGTCACTGGAGAACCACCATTAAGAACATACGAACGGGGGAATTCTACACTAAAAACTGCAGGGAAGAAACGCAGTTTATCAAAGAATGTGACCTTATAACAAAGGGGATATTCACACATCAATGCAATGGAATCTTGTAAAGAAATCCTCACTTTAGAGAACAGACATGTTACAATACATTCTGAAACAAGACACAGATAGCAATCAGACTGGATATTGTGACTCAATATTCCAGAGTGTTGCACACATCTTATATAGAATTGTGCATAGAGATTGGCACCTTGTGTATGGATGCAGACTTAAAGATCCATCTAGCTGACAAGCCCAAATTAGTTTAGTCTAGCACCGACTGTTGGAGAATTCTCAGAAATGTGCCAATTCCCTGCACCTTAGAGACCAGCCGCAACTTTGCTGAATTGACGACTTGATTTTTTTTTTACCTGGAGAGTGTGAGAGCCTTTTTGCCCACTCGCTCATGTATTTTAATGCTATTTCTAAACTTTGTGTTTCTTTTAGTCATGGAGCCTGAAAACTCCATAGGCATCTTTTACATTGTGTCACACGGCACCTTCAGTGCTGTGGCCCAGGGAAGTCTTTCAGATTTCCCAAAGGTTTAAATACCTTCTCTTGGATAAAACTACTGTTTCCAAGAGAAGAAAAGTGATGTACTTACATTGTAACTTTCTAGACCCAGCACACACTTACAACAGGGTGCTTGAGGGGTTACCTAGTATCTATCCCCTTTGTCTAGCTTTTCATGTAACATTTTTATGTTAGCCTTTTCTCACTGAATGGCTGGTGGCAGTGGTTTCTTTTTAACTACCGTGGTGTGCATTTATGACGTGCTGCTTTCGCAGCTGCAGTAAAGCACCCAATGGTGCCATTTTTGTCAAAATGGCCCCAGACGTCTTTTTTCACCATTTCTTTGTGGAACGGTCCTTCTTGAGATTTACTCTGCACGCCAAACCAGGTTTGGTCCCATTGTTGACTTTGCCTTTGGCGGGATTCATGTGTGAAACCCGCCTCTGGCTCCAGGGAGTCTGGGGTGGGCAGGAAGTGGGGGAGGTTACCGAACTTCCGTGTGCTTAGTCTCCTAGGTGACCCAAAGGCACTCTAGTGATTGGCTGGATGACTGTCCGTCAAGGACAGCCCCCCTGCTGGGTGAGTGACAGCTAGGCTGGAATGAATGGGAGAGAACTGGATAAATGAAGGACATAGTTGACCACTGGACGAAGGTACCCAAGAAGAACTTGAAGGACACCTACTGCAACTCCTGGACCGTTGGTTTGCCTGGTGAAGCCCTGCTGCTGTGCTGAAACTCCAAATTCGTATCGACAGTAGCCCCTGCAAGGACGACTTCTCCCCTTGAGTTGGTGGGACCAATCAACTCCAAACTAAGCCACCTCGACATCCATCTCAGAGCTGGTTGAACTTCCACAGAGTGCTGCTGGAAACCGAATAACCAGGGAGAGGAACACCAGATTGTGTGTGTTGCTTTTAAGTTGGCCAAGAGCTCCAGGAAGATCCTACGGACTCCCAGGAAGCAGGACTGACGAGCCCGAGCCCCCTCAGAGTGCGGGCCCCCAGAAGCAAGGAAAGTCCATCTCGACAGCCAGGAACCGCAGTGTTGCTATTTGCAGTAGTCCCGAGGAGCTGAAACACCAAAGTGCCACTTGTTTGAAAGATTGCCGGTTGCGAGTCGTGACCATCCCATTGCAGTGCAGGAGTCCCCAGAAGTCCTCTCTCTTGCCCCCACGACTGAGGCCCAGGAACAGTGAGATCTGCACAGGAACATAAGTCATCTGCTGCACTTTTTCTTCAATACAAAAGGTAAAGTCTGAGATAACTTACCTCTCATTGTAGAGTTGCTTGCATCTTCTACTACTCACAAATCTAATCAGCTCCTGACCCTACATTTGATTATTCCTTTCTTTAAATACTTCTAAAACAAGCAAGACTTTTCTACTTACCTACCAGAAGTGCCTCATCCTATACAAGACTTTTGGCCATTGACTCTGCCTAGCCTGATATACTGAATGACTCTGCTGAGGGGATCCAAACGTATTCGCCTGCTTAAAAATATTTATGGTCTCTTGTTGTTCTAATAACCTTTACCAACTTCTAACAGTATTCTAAGTGCCAACAGTAAGATATTAATGTCCCCAGCACCCTAGTTATTGAAGTCACCGGAGGTTGTGTCTGTGGGCCATCCCAAAAGGGTCTTTACTGATTTAGAAACTAAGTATGTGTTTTTGAAGTGTATGAGTACTATTATGTTGCTCCCTTCTGAAGAAGGCTTATTCTAACTTCGTGATAAATTAATAATTGTTTATTCAGGAAACCTTGTGTGCAAGAGTTTATTTGAATACTTGTCACTGTGAATCTCTGTGCAACTCCCCTACAGCTGACATTTCCCCTCTTGAGATAAGCCTGGCTGCTCAACACGCTACCAAAACTGTGTAGTACAAGCTTATACCAAAGGTTGGGTTTCCTATACCTGTAGTCAGAGTTGTGTGTAGTGCACCCAAAGAGTACTGCATACAAACTTTGCCGAACACTGACGATT
This sequence comes from Ambystoma mexicanum, assembly GCF_040938575.1. NCBI lineage: Eukaryota > Metazoa > Chordata > Amphibia > Caudata > Ambystomatidae > Ambystoma > Ambystoma mexicanum. The sequence goes on along the minus strand of NC_090939.1, from coordinate 324,506,854 downwards.
AGAAACATGTGCATCATTTCTGGATAATATCAAAATTAACGAAACTAGTGGTAGTGATGGGTTGCGTACAATGAAAGGGTTTCACAAGTGCAGCACCTGCAGTATTTTATTTATTTATTCGCATTTGTATAGCGCACTTGCAGCCCATGGACATCGAGGCGCTGTTACAAGTAAGTGTTGGATTCTTAATTCAGCAGACATGCATGAGACCAGAGGTCTTATGGATACACAATTACAAGCATGTGCCAATATGCTTATCGAGACAGTGACATTTATATACAAATGTATTGTAATTCAGATTAATGATTTCATTAACTGCAAAACTACTAAACATGTAGTTTACGCTATGTGTATGAAAAATATTTGTGGAAGTACCATCAGACCATTAAGAATACGAATCGGAGAACATTTACATAGTCTCAGCAGTCAGGATCTCAGACTAACCCGAGCACAACATTGGCAAAAACCCCACCAGATGCAGGACAATATTAAGATGTATAGGGCCCATCAAAGCTAAATGTGGCAAACGTGGGGGGTGAAGGCCTCAATTCAGAACATGGGATGCATGTTTTTCTGTAGCAGAAGCAACGTGAGTCAATGTTTATTTGTTTTTTTCCTTTTTATCTTTTCATGTCCGTCAACCTCATACAGGTATTGTGAAACTTAATACAATGAGGTGACAGGTCTCTGTACATATACATAAATGTGATCATTTTCAATATTGACAAACTTACTGTCGTTGGTTATGATTAAAGTTTACAAATGCACTAATGAAGCACCAAAATGCTGGATAATTCATGCCAGCAATAATCCAGTTTAAAACAAAAACACATGGAACAGAAAATGGGATCTTAATATGGCTGTATTGGTTTACTGATCATTAATCACAGGAACCCATAGAATCCCATGTTTGTCAGACTTAATGTCACGAGAACACCACACACAAGTGAACCACTGATACTCCTTCAAGCCTTCTAGACATGGTGTGACGTCACACGTACAGGCGAAAAGGTATCAATAGAGCTAAATGAAACCCGCGTGCTGAGATACGCAGGTTGCCTTTGCAGATGGTCCCGAATAGGACATCCGATAAGATACTTCATGAGGTGACTTATTTTTGTCAAGGTACAACGAGCACCAATTTTGAAATACAGACCCTGAACCCAATACTAACTTAGTATTACATCTTGATAGTATACTGACCAATACAGCTATTTAGTCAATAGCACTATTCCTCCACAACATTCTGAAGGGACATTCTTGTCCATTTCAGAAATCCATTTGAAATTCAAACAAGTACAGTCCAACAAAGCCACAGTATAGCTATGTGACCCCGAATGGGCAATACTGAATAGATCTAATTGGAGGGAATACAAGGGAAACTTTAATATCTAGTTAGAGGGGGCCATTGATATAAATACTAATTTCGTGACAACTTTCAATTTTCATAGTATTTGAAGATCAGGGAAACTGCTACAGTTGCAAATATTTTTACTGGCTCGAGCTAGCCTAAATTTAGCAAACATTATTAGGTTTTAACAAAACAAATTTCTGGAACTCACATTGCAGAGTACTTACACTCCGAGAAAAGGATGAGTCCCATCTATATAATTCAATGGGTTAATAGCCAATTGAGAGGGCTATACTCATTTTAATAAACAGGTACTAACCAATACCAATGTACTTAATAGCCGATAAACAGTTACTTTGGGTGATGGGAAGGTCAATACACAACTAAATGGACTCGCTGCACAACTGAATACTTATGCAGGTACCAGCATTACGGTTCTCCACCCGTGTATAGATAAGACTATGTACCAGCATTACGGTTCTCCACACGTGTATAGATAAGACTAACAGGCATGTCATGTGTTGGCGCCTAGCAGCAGGCACGTTTCACTCAGAAGACAACGTATTGTTTTGATACTTTAAATTTATTATAAATGCCCTGCGTAGACAAGGGCAAGGATGAGCTGTTGGGCTGTTAACTTTGTATTCACTGTTTGCTGAGCCGTACTTCATCTTGTAATACTGCTGGGACCAATGTCCCTTTAACCCTTTAAGTGCCATGGGTATTTCCCCCCCCCAGTGCCAGGGCCTTTTTTGGTGATTTCGGTATGTGGCCATTCTAAGCCTTGTAACTGTTACAGGAGATATCTCCGCCAAATGTGGCTTCCCCCCACCCCCATGTAGGCGGTCGTAACGCCACCCAGGAATCCTAGGTTGCTGTAAGGGGGGTGCCGGGGGGGGTGAGAGAAAATAAGCAAAAAGGGAAAAAATGTTGGGTTTTTCAAAAATGACAATAAAATGATGTACAAAGAAGCCTGTGCTTTTTTTCCTTGTAAGACCTAGGAACAAATGGTTTGCTGTGCTGAATTCCCCAATTTCCTAGCTTTCAAGAACAGGTTGAGTGGAAAAGGAAAAAAAATTTGATGTGGTTATCAACTGTTTTGTGAGAGGTAGGCGATTTTGGCCATTTTAGCCAAATGGACATGCATGGACGGAATGGGAGAAAAGGGTATGAAAGCCGAATTGGAGGACAGAAAGGCATATATTTCTGAAAAGACAGTTTAGGGAGGGGTGATTTGCGTAGGTCAGGAAACACTAGGTAGGAGAAAATACCATAGACGGGGGGAAAAGCGGGAAAATGACCCAACAAAAAAAAAAGAAAGGTATGTGTTGGACACGGTTGGCTTGGTACGGCAATGGCTTCTATGAATTTTGAGAAAAGCAATGCTCTGCTACATTCCCCCCCCCCGACTCTTGCAGTTAGGAAAGCACACATTTTTTGTAGTGTTTTACAAAAACAAGCATTACCACAAGCCAAACACTGAGCCATGGTACACAGGAGCTTTACACTCACGGCTTGAACAGATACACTTTGCAAGTGTAAAATCGGGAAAACCAGGTGAGGAACGGCAAGTACACATTTTTTGAAAGAGCACAAGCAGACCTTTTCAAGGGTAGGTGACAAAAGTGTATGGTGCCTAAAGCAGCGACTAAATGTAGGTCACATTTGGGAAATGAAAGGGTTGTGTGACAAAGGGCACCAGCAAATGGGTCTAAACTTTATGAAAACCACACAACCACAACAAATGTTATACCTTCCCACAGGTGTGCCGATGAAAACCATACCTCACGTGTGCGCACATACCTGGGCGCCAAGGGGAAAGCCTAAACCACAGGTAACCCCCCCTTCCCGCCCCCCCCCCCCCGCAATCTCCCCCGCCCCAAGTCTGTTTCGACACCTGAATTTTACACTCTCTCCAGACAAGCGCAACATACAGATATGGGCCTCGGGTGTCCAAGCCACCAAGGAAAACAGGGAACCCCACGCATTTCCGAAAAGAGGACATCTGTGGGAATCCGCAGAGGTATGATTTGCGCGAAGAGGCCCAGAATTTATTACCCAGACACCCCCGCAAAGCCCGGAATGTGGGCAAAATAAAAACGCATTTTCCACACATTTCACTCGGCTCGCCCATTGAAACACGCCGCCAACACATGTTGGTGTTGCTTAACCTTTTTATTCCTACAACAGAACTTTCTGACTTGCTATAACAAGTGATTTTACTCAACTTTGAACTGTTCAGTTACATGTATAATTAACTTATGATTTACTCAACTGAAGTATTGCTTTCATATTGTGTTGCTCAGTTGGAAATTGTACTTACTTGGGATTTAACTTTAACCTTTTTTATATAAAATCAATAACTATTTTACTATAACAAGTTTCTTTGGGCCTATGTATTTACTGAGTTCATTGTACTTATCTACAGCTTGCATCTCCCGCCTAAGAGAAGTCTGGCGGCTCTGCCACACTACCAAATTCTTAAGTCGTACAGACTTCTACTGTAAGTTGGGGCCTGTATACCAAGGCATAATTTTATAAAGTCGTAACACGGGTAGAGTTTAAGAAAACTCACTTAACATGCCCTACCTAACTGCATACCACTATTTGCTACGTTCCCTGTCTGTATTCAGAAACCTAACCTTCCCTATAATGTGGCAAACTAGCTCCCTACAGTGCGCTTTGCCAGTGAACATGTATTGTATGGTTTAATATTGAACATTCAGCCTGACATTGCAGTGCATACAGCCAACATGTGTTTCGACAGTGTTTTTCAAGGCTGACAATGACTCAATGATGGAAAGAATGCAGTACAGAAATAACTGATAGTGTTTCACAAGAGATAATATGTTCACTTTTCCCCTGGTGGCAATTCACTCCCCCCCCCCATGCAATATAAGGAGATGCAAGTGAAGCACTCGGTTTTCAGGAATACAATCACAATACAATACGAATTTCAGTTCCCCCTCGCAAGTTTAGAGAACAGGGATGATTTTAAAACATAGGCAAAATACTTTAAATGTGGTATGCAAAGATGGAAAAATATGCTAAAAATGATTTTAATTCCCTGTAGGAGGTTCAGGGTAGGTGATAGCTATTTAAGATTAGTTCAAGTCACACTGGCAATGCTCAATGAAGGATTAGCAGTTCAAGCAAAAGCGGCTATTTTGACAGGAGCTAATTGGACCAAATCGCAGCACTTTTTCCGAGCACGATTACGGAACAACTATAATGAATAGAAAGTCGGTTTTAGGCTTGTTGGAAAGCTTAGAATCTTAGCTTTAAAACGTTCCTAGCACACGCGGTCCCAGAGATACGGACGATTTTGTGGAAATGAAAGTAAACTTCAGAATGACAAAATGACACTTTTACAGCTTTGAAATGACAGAATGAACACACGATTCCTATGATGCAGTTCTGGACAGGTTCAAATGTTTTGAATCAGATTTTAAACTAAGATTGGTTCTGGCACAGTTCTAGCTGAGTACTCGCACTATAAATTGGAAATAGGCTGTCAAGGTCTGGTCAGGTTTGGACTGGACTCCGGGCGGATTCTGGTACTGGTTCTGCTCACAGCGATCTGGTCTGGTCTGCGGATATGGATCTCTGGTTCTGGTCTGCACAGCGGTCTGGTCTGGGTCTCTTGAATTGGATCCGACGGTTCTGGATACACAAGATTCTTAGCAAGCAGCAAACCACGCAGCCCGGCGGTTGAATAGTTTGCAAAGGATTTTGAGGCCTGCTGAAGAGGACTCAGCTTGTGGGTTAGGCCTTTGCTTTAAGTTCTGGAGTCTGAGTCCTAAATTCTGGATCCGGTGTCTTCTGGCAAAGTGCTCCGCAAGAAATCAGCTTGAAGTGGGAAGTGAATTTGTCTGGCTTTCAGTTGCTCTTTTTATGTCTTTTGAAAGTGGGTGGGTCGGCTCATTCTGCATGCCCAACCCTCTCATGATTTGATAGGTCAAGGATTCTCTGTGACCCGATTTGAGAAGGGATAGTGTGTCAGAGTGAGCCAGAGTGAGTCATTTTACAATCTATTGAAGAAACGCCCTTTTGTGTCCGTGCAACATATCTTCTTTTTCATAAAACCCACATTTGCAATATACCCCACTTGTTAATATTACATGACGGATTGCTCAAGGTATATTCTTGCCTAACCCTGATCTTCCTAAGAGCTAGGGTTCAAACAAAAATGCCAACATTTTTCGTTTTTTGGTTGGTTTACCAAAAATTACACAGATGTACACCGCCTCTCTACACATTCCAGTAAATTTTTCTAGCATAAACCCTGTGTTTGCAATCTCGATAATTCATGGGGTTTTGCCTCAGAAAATGGTAGAGTCGAGTCTGGTCTCAAATTGTGGGTACATCAGATTAAGGATCTCCAAATTGTACATTTTTGTAAGCTTAATACAATATTTCAGAAACATTTAACTTAACATATTTGCTGCAATATGAATCCACAAGCCAGTCTGGCCCGCCCCCGAGAAGCTTGTTGAGTCAGAGAGATCACAGGCCTCTCCTTCCTCCAGAAGACTGTTTACAGTCCACACCCAAAATCAGCATACCCCATTCAATTGAAAGGGTCTATTGTCTTGTGTCCTGCAGGCTGCAGGGGAAACTCCTCCCTCTCAATCAACAGGGCCATGTGATATCCTGGGCTGTTGTGCGTGTCTGAGGTGTTAATGGTTCTCAGGAAAAGCAAGCCCCTTTGAGGTTTTTAATTGAAATAAGACCACCTTCTTTGCACTGCACAGTTCTGCAAGACAGCTATCCCATCAGGATTTATAGAGTGCCAGCGCCAGTCAGTGGCTTGCAATGGTACTGCACCCATTTTTGGGAGCAGTCTTGAATTAATACATTTCAGATTTTGAACAGCACCATATTTCTTTGCACTGGTTTTTGCTCTGTGTGTAGCCAAGGATAGGGCCTGGCCATGGTCTCTTGTATTAACATGAACAGAGGCAAAAATGGATGGCAACCTATTTTTCATGTTTTCCCTGTGCACTTTCTGGGGAGTTCTGGCCATCATGATGTCTTCAATGCCAGTAATGCACAGTTTTGTGGTAGGGCTTGTATGCATGGGTAAAAACATCCCACAATGCACAGATGCAGAAAAGAACATGTTTCAAAGGATTCTTCAATTATAAAGGACTTTTGTTGGTCAAAAATGTTTAGGAACCCTGGGGAAAGGCTCTGTATGGGCAAACACCCAAAAACTAGAATTAGCCCTCCAGCAATAAAGGAGCGACAGAAAGGCTCAAGGTATGTACTACCACGAGTCCCACAGTACCGGAGGAATTATGAAGATGCAGCTGGATTCTTTCATGGTGCAGCAACAGTGGACCTGTCTCCTGTTGCTTGGTCATGGTGACCAAAGGGGGGGGGGGGTGGGGGTTGGGAGGATTTGGAAGTGATGTTGCAGCAGCATGCCACGAGAAAGTACTCCCAGCATAGGATTCTTCGTGCACAAAACATCAATCTGCAGCTTTGGCACCTTTCCACAGACTGCACGGATGAACATTTTCAATCTGCCTCGATTCTTCGTTCCTGCGCTGTGGTGAGGGAACTTTGACGAAGGTGAGGTATTTGGGATCTCGCCTCAGGATGTCCAACAGGAGTCCAAAGTTCTGGCAGCATTTGTTCACAGGAAGATGATGCACTGCAATATGGTCAGAGGGCCCAGGGTATTGGCAGTTTGCAGCCCAGGAAGTTTGCAACACGTAGGGAATGGCTTGTCTTGCAGGTTCTCTTATGGTGGGGCCACCAGCCAAAGAGAAGGAGTCATCCACTTCGGAGTTCCTGTCGATTAGAACACAGGGTCAGGACAGCAGTAGTCCCCTTGCGTTTGCTGAAAGGTGGTGCAGGTGTCTCTGGTTGTCTTCGGTTCTTCTGTTCCTGTGGGCGACGTGTCTTTTGCTTCAGGATCCTCACCTTTTATCAAGAACCCACACTCAGCCTCTGCAAACTCGCCCTACATTTTACAGAAAGGAGCAGGTGGCTGTCCAATAATGACAGCCAGCTCCCCCCTCTCCCCTACTCCCAGTCGGACCTGGTTTCTCTCAGGCACACCAGAGGACAAAGGGCAACAGTATTTTGGGATCCTTGCCAGTTTCCTGTCCTTGCAGACACAGTGGAGCCTCGACGGGCTTCACAAAGGATTCCCACCAAAGACAACTCAAAACAGGACCTCCCCCACCCAGGATGGCATTAGAAGGACCAAGGAAGGACAAACACAGGAAATGGCGACCCTTCTGTGCAGAACCACAGCTGTGAAGACAGCCTGCGAGAAAGGATTGCACAAAAGTCGGTAGAAGACATCCACCGCCACCAGCCATAAATGTATGCTTGTCACAGTAACAGAAATGTGCCGAAGCAATGAGAAAGGGGATACTAGGTAACCCCCAGAGCACTGCACATAGGGTGGTGTGTGCCGATCTCACAAAAGGGAAAGCTAAGAGGGATATAATGTATTCCTCCAACCTTGAGAAAAGTAGTTAAGAAAAAATATTTTTTTTAAAAGGAGCACCCAAAGGGCTCCGAGCAACACTGCACAAAAAAGTGCTGTGTGCTACAAAAGTGAAACACAGATGCCTTTAGGTATGAAGGAAAGCAAGACTCCATAGAACAAAGTAAACACAAAGAACAGTTCCCATGGTCAGAGCAAAAAGAACGAATGAGGGGGAAAAAGGCTCTCCTCATTCAGGAGAACAGGAAAAAAGGTCCAGAAGGCCAGCAAAAAGTGCTGGGGGGCGGGGGGGTGGGGGACCATGTCTCAGAGTGGATTTGGCGTAAAAATTAAATCGCAGCATTATCATTTAAATAGCTTGATAGGGATTTTGTGTTGGTCCACGATGGTGTTCAGACTAGAAGTGCCAAGGCTGAGACAAAGGGAGGATAGCTGAAACTGCACGAGTAGGCCTTTCTCAATGGGTTCAGTTTAGACAAGCAACAATTAAGTTAGTTTTGTTGCTAGCAGACAGAAATATACAAGTTTCCATCGCCAGGTGCACGCAGTTAAGTTGCCAATACTACAATAGCAAGATGCACACACAGCGCCTCCAATGGTGAAAGCAGTTCAACGCATGTACAAAGAACACATCAATAGGTCGAATAAAGAAGGGATACACAGGCCTCACACTAAAATGAAGCTATGCACGTCATGATCCAATTACAAAAACACACCTGCAGGAAGCAACATTTATCGGAGTGAGTACGGGACGAGCTGGCCAAGTGAGGGTAAACTATCTAGGAAGTTGGGGCCCGGCATGAGAATGAGATTGTAGTGAGTTTTGATAGCTCTTTGGCCAAGGCAAAGTTTTGAGGTCTCCTTTCCCACCAGCAGCCAATTGTCCTGTTGTGGACAAAGTGTAAAACTCAAGGCCACATCATTAACAAGCACCAGTATTTTAACGGGTCAGAAAGTTGTGGTGCCAACCAATCAGCACAGTCCAATGGTGTCTGGGACATGACGTCTCACATATTGGGAGGGACTCTGGGCAGACAAAGATTGATCAACTTTAATTCTCCAACCTTATTTTAACAGCCAATGGAAACTTGCAACTTTGTCATATGTAATGTTCGTTTATAATCCCTGTGCTACCCAAAAGTAGCTGAGAAACATGTGGACTTTACCCCAGCCGAATACATCAATAAAACTGGATTCTTTGTGAACCTTGTTTTGCTCCCTTATTTTAGTTGGTGTGGATTATTGGGAGTGTTATTATACTGTCCTTCAATATTGTGCTGCAAGAAGATCCCATCCTCAGAAGGCAAATCCTGTGACGAGGACAGCGTTCGAACCCTACATTGGCAACTACTGTTGAGACGCATCCTTCCTACTCCAGATCCTCCATCTGGAAGTCACTGAATCATGGATAATCGTCCTTCCCGTGGCTCTTAGAGTCCCTCCTGCCTGGGTATTTTGGCACTGGGACCCCAAGGTGGCTGCTAAAACGCACACAGTCCCCAAGTCTGAAAGTTGCCACCCGCCTCATGAACTGCTTCCCAAGATATTGCTCTCCTGGCACTCTGCCTTTTCTTCATTTGCCCCTTCATCCTCTGCCCCCTCTCCATCATCAAGGGCCTTCTGTGGGTTTATCGCTACCAGAACGCCAGTAACGGCTTCCTGGGACCCTTTCACAGAAAATAACTTTCCCACCAGGAATTGCCTGAAATACACAAGTCATCCTCTTGTTATCGTCTTAACTTTCTGGCCCACATCCGAAAAGTGTGCTGCTTACCTACTATAGTGTTTTCTCTTCTATGAAAGACGGTGAAATAAAAAGATGCCACAGAGTAACAAGTATGTTAAACAAACTTTACTTGCATGTAAGGCTAGGGATTTTTCTCTTGCATCTTCTTACATAAAGATGTGTATACAAATATAATGTGGAAATTCTCTCAATTGATATATCAATAAAAAGGAGTGTACTGTACCAATTAACCACCACAGTCCACCTCCTGAGAGTTAGGTCTGTGCTGCTTAACTAAACTCCCACTTAGAGGCTGGTGAGCTTGAGGGAATCACTCCGAGTACCCAAGTCGAGAAGATCAACCATGTGGTATGTTTTTTGGGTGCAAGTAGAATCTCCAACACATTTACCCGAGTTTCATAAACAAAACTTTGTTTATATCACCAAAAAATAAAAAAACGCAAATACAGTGAGCCATTACAAAAAGGGAACCAGTCATCTGAGCCATTAAATAAAGTGAACCTGTCATCGCACACCATAACGGCACCTGTGAAGGGGAGGAGGCTGTAGGGGGATGTATGCTATTAAACTGGCATGTTTCAGGTTCATAAAAAAAAAAATTCAAATAAAAATTGTATGCCACCCATCTGGTGATGCCGGGGGCGGGGGGGGGAATTCCTAACTACTTAGTGGTAAACCAATTAAACATCCCACAGCATTTCTGTGCATCGAAAATGTATTGTGGAACTTTTTGTTTCCACCCATTTCTGTAGTGACACTATGTAGACCCGATACCTTAAGCCTGATATTTTAAGTCAAATTTAGGTGGCCCTTTGGGTGCCGTTAATCCCCTTCTCTCTATCTAGGTGCTACAGTAAAGTATATAGTTAACCCTAGAATCACCAATTTTACTTGGATATGACTAAAGTGAGGCTCCCATCTCCATCGATCTCTGGTGCCTTGAAACACCATTTGTTGTATAGGCGCCTTACACATTTCCAATAAATAAAATGTCGTTCACCATACCCTAAGCATTACATTACACTGAGTACACCACCAAATACAGGGCAGGCAAAGGAGTTTGAAGGGTTGGACCCAACTCCCTTTCATGTGTTTTTACCTACACTATGTGATGAGTCCTAAAGATATTAGTATGTATTTGAATTGATAGTGACTTTTACATAACTATAGATAGTGTATATTTTGTCCATATACCCAAGTAATGCAATTTCGGGCTGAGCAGGATGGTATGGTTGACCGTGTCGAAGGCAGGAGAGCGAGCGAGCATGTTAGAGTCAAGGTTGGTGAGCAGATCTTCACGGATGTATAGGAGAGCAGTTTCCGTGCATCTGGCAGCTCTGCAGCCAGACTAGTGGTCATGGAGACAGCCAACAGACTTGGAATGAAGGTTAAGCTGAGAGATGGCCAACTTTTCCAGGAGTTTGCAAAGAAAGGGAGTAATGGAAATTGGGCGATAGTTAGCTGGACAAGAAGGATCAGCTGTGGGTTTCTTGAGAAGAGGATGCACAAACGAGTGATTCAGAGGGGAGGGGAAGGATCCAGAGGCAAAGGAGTGGTTGCAAAAATCAGCAAGGGCCAGAGTAAGGGTGTAAATGTGGTCCTTGATGTTTTTAGAGGAAAAGGGATGAACCTGTTTTGAAGATGCTTTCATAGATCGGACTGGTCTAGCAACCTTGTCAGGGGTGAAACGAGGAAAGGACGAGAAGGATGGTGGGAGGGTGGCTAAAGGAGGGTCAGCAAGCACAGATGGCGAGGGAAGAGGAGTGTGGGTGGAGAGGGGTTTTTGAAATGAAGTGAGAGGCAAGGGCATTGCAAAGAGCCTGGGAGGCAACAAGAGGGGTAGAGACTGCAGCAGGGTTGGCGAGCTCCTTGCAGGTTTTAAAGAGTTCGGCCGAGTTGTTAGATGCCGCAGAGACACAAGCTTGAATATGGACTCTCTTCTTGGTGAGGACAGAGTCGGTATTGCCTTTGTAGAAGGCAACTGGCCAGTTTGTCAGAGGATGAACAGGAAGTCCTCCATTTCCTCTCAGCTGCCCTACACTTTAGGTTTAGGTGTAGCTAGGTCAGAGTCATACCAGGAATTGCACTTGGCTTTGGACTTCAAACGGATCCTCATGACAGGGGCAAGAGCATCAAGAGTATCAGAAATTGAAGAGTTGCAGAGACAAGGCTGTATCAGGATGAGAGACAGCCAAAGATGTGGGGGGGTAGGGGGGCAGGGAGAGAAAGTGGCGGCAAAAGCCTCAACTGACACACGCTTCATGGGCCGGATGTCCGAGAAGGTAGGTGGCAGTGTTGGGGTAGGCTTGGCGGAGAAGAGAGGGAGAGATGAGAGAGTGATCGCTCCAGGAGAGAGGAGTGGTCAGAGGGATGGAGAGGGGGAGGTCAGAGGAGATCAAGACATCGAGTGTGTGCCCTGCAGAGTGAGTCGGGCCAGAGGGGAGGATGGACAGGGAGAGGGAGTTGCAGAGGTCACGGAAGAGTACAGAGGAGGAGCAAGAAGAGTCTAAATGTATATTTAGGTCACTGAGGAGGAGGAGGAGGAGTCGAGTGGTAGAGGCCAGGAGGGAGGAGGAGAGGTCTGCCCACTCAGAGAAATTAGGCGATTTGACCAGGAGGCCGGTAGATGGTAACCACAGTAAGAGAATGGGTAGGCGAGAGAGAAAGCCTACAGACAAGGCATTCAAAAGACAAGTAGGTCTGAGTGGGAATGATAGAGGCAGGAAAGATCAGAGCTACCCCCCCACCGGACCGGGAGGATCTGGGTGCTGAGAGGATCTTGTAGCCATCAGGGAGGAGAGTGTCAAAGCTCGTAACAGAGCTGGCCGTGAACCAGGTCTCAGTAAGACCAAGGACATCAAGGTCTAGTTCTTCAAGGAGGTGGCAGATGTCAGAGGAGTGTTTGACAGCAGCGCGAGAGTTGAGAGTGGCAATAGGAAGAAGGTTGCCAGCCTTAAAGACCTTCCGGGGAGGGGTAAAGATCAGAGGTACGCCCTGCGGAGGAGAAAGAGCCCTAGGAGGGGCGGAGGAGGAGAGAGGGCAAGGTAGCCAAGGGGGGACAGGAGGGGAGGGGACAGCAGGAGATGAGGAAATTGATGAGGCGAGGGAAGCGCCTATCAAAGAGGAGGAGATTGGCCTGTGGGCCTTGGACCATGACAGTGCCATTTAGGTAGACATTAATGACGACTTTAGAGGAGTCGAAGGAAGCCATGAGAACTTCCCAGCGAGTGCATGCCACCATGAATTGGAGAGGAGGAGGTAGGACAGAGCACAGAGACCATATGAGGAGTCCATAGATCTGGCGAAGGAACGACAGAGGATGTCGGTAAAGGTCTGTCTGGCGGAAGCATTGGAATAGGTGTCGGCGATAGGAAGACCAGGATTAGAGGCCGAGATATCCTTTGTGAACTTCTTCCTACCAGACTTAGTGAGAAGGGAAGGTTAGTCAATGGAGAAGCAGTTGGAGAAGATGGGAGAAACAGAAAGCGCCATTGGGGTGGAAGTAAGGAGAGGATGGAGATACTGGGGGGTGGGGCTAAGGCAGTCAGCCAGCCAGCCAGCCAATCACACCAGAGTGCATTTGGGTCTCCTAGGAGACTAAGCACAGGGAGTTTTGGGCACCCCCCTCACTTCCTGCCCACCCCAGACACTTGGGCGCCAGAGGCGGTCTTCAGTCCTGAAGTACACCAAAAGGCAAATGAACAAAGGAACCAAACCTGGTTTGGCGTGCAGAGCAAAATACTAGAATGACCTTTCCACAAATAAATGGCGAAAAAAAGACGACCGGGAACTGTTTAAACAAAAGGGGGCTAAGACGGCAGCTTGAAAAACATGGCTCCCACGATTTAACGCTTCCGGTGTTCGCGGTCGGGGAAAATCATGGTAGTTCGTTGTAAAACCACTCACCAGCAATTTCGAGAGGAAGGGGTAGCATTTCACTGCTACACGAGTATCTAGACACAGGGGATACTAAGTAACCCCTCCAGCACTATAGTGAGATAGGGTGTGCTGGGTCTAGGAATAAAAAGACTAGTAAAGTCAATTTCACTTTACTTTCTCTGGGAAACAGTTTATCCCGAGAAGGTATTTAAACCTTGGTAAAGCCTGAAAAGGTTTCCCTGTGCCACTGCACTGAGGGTGCTGTGTGACAGAGAGGAAAAGATTAAGCCTATGGGGTGGTCTAAAACTCCATAACCAAAGAAATCACAAGAGTAAAACACATTCAAGTGGGAAAAAGGGTCACACACTCCTGGTTAAAAAGAAAAAAATCAAGTCCTCAAAATCCAGTCAAGTTGCTGGGGGTCTCTAAGGTGAAGGGAATTAGCACATTTTTGAGAACACTCCCTAACACGGACAAAAACTGTGCGAGACCTAGGACATCTAGGAAAATTTGTAATCGTAAAGAGTCATACATGAAGGACAAAAACGTATAGCCTGTTTCTCATGTGGAAGATTGATTTGCCAACCACTATGTGCGAGTTCCTCCATCTAAAATAATAGCTATTGCTTACTGGACGATGATTGAGAACCCAGAGCTACTAAGAAATGCTGCCAATTAAATCTCCATTTTGATCTGTGTGGTGGCCATCAACTTTTCCAAACAACCTTCCTCTTCCCTCTCGCAGCCTTTGGTTATACAGGGATGCGCCCTCTGGCTGGGACCTACTCTACTAGGCTTTGTCCCAGATTGCCTCCTAGGTACATCTGAAGCGGAGAAACTCAAATCAAAAACAAACCTGGCATACGAGGTAGTCGAAAGAGGTGAGGTTTCTTCTGTGCGCTATACTTCTGGGGTACGCTGTACCTGCTCGGATGAGCCCCTTCTTTGTTGTGCTCCAGGGAGCACTCTGCTCTGATGAGCACTGGGTGTGTATGGACAGTGTTCTTTATGTGCTGTGCTTGCATGTTGTGTAGATCTACGTAGACCTCGAGGAGCGGTGGGTGGGCTCCGATAAGCTTCCAGGGTGTTCTCCGTGGAGCCCTCCTGAAAGGCTCTTTGTGCTCTAATGGGCACCTGGTGCCTTTCAGGTGTACTCAGAGACAGTGTGCTCGAGAGTCACTCTGTTTTCTGAAAGTTGTGTGTGCCCAAGGCGCCTCAGATTATTTCTACAAATTCACTGCCTCTTTGAATCCCAAACTGCACTGCGGAACTGTCTGGCAGGGTCTACCACCATCCATAAAACCACTGCAGTGTGTGTGTAGAATATGCAGTCTGTATTACATATGTGCAGTTTAATAGGACAAAGGCAAGAATTATAGTGGCACGAGTAATGACATTGAACACCCACTCCTTCCCCTTTCCATCAACACACAACTTCATCTGCTCCATTATGGACAATTTCCCTCAGAACAAACCACTAAATTGCCTGCTTGAGGATAGGCAGGAATGCTGCTACTCACTGCTGGAAATAAGCAGCCCTTTATGTAGTTTATTGCAGTGAACACCTGGTGAAATGCATCAGTGATTCGGTTTTGCCCAGCAATCGTACAGTTGCCACTAATTGGCCTAATGTTGTGCACTTAAAAAAAAAGCAACCAATAACTATATCGACACAAATCGAATAGCTTCAGAGTGTGCTTGTGTCAAGTCGTTATTTTATAAAACAGAGTAACAATGCTCTTGATTACAAAAGAACACAGTAGATAAGAAATCAGATTTGACTGGAAGCAGTGAGCTTCTTACAATAAGGCGAGTTTGAGTGATATCCTGAACAGATTGTGGAGTGGAGTAAATGGAAGTCAACGAGGACAATACATGGGTGGATATGCACAGATTGAGGACAATCAACGTTAGGCATTTGTAAGTGCATGTAGGCGGTACGGCCATCTGCTTTAGGGACGCAACCATGATGGATTAAGTGCTAGGGTGGCGGCAGAGAAAGTGAGGGGCAGAGGCAAGTTAGAAGCGAGGAAAAATGTTAGCTCGAAAACAGATGAGGGGTAGTTGAGGTGAGGAGGCAGGCTTTTAGTATGGTTTTGAACAAAGTCGTGTGGACCGTTTCTGGGATGTCGGGGCAAAGAACTCCATGCAAGTGGATCAAGAAGAGAGCAGAAGCAAAAGGAAGCACAGGGAGGGAAGAGGTGCCACAAGGGTATTTGAGGAGGCAGAGCAGAGATTACAAGAAGGCTTGCAGATATGGATAGAGCAAGTGGGAACATTTCCAAGTTGCCAGGCATCAAAAAGTCACTTGCCATCTCAATTCTATACATACACACAGCGCACCATTTCTTACGCGCCAACAGTCAAATAACACTTGCCAATGGTTAGGGCAAGTGCACATTGTGCACCTGGGATTGAGGATAGATACAGTGATACCTTACCATGGATAGATTAGTGATCCAGGAGAAGAAAATTAAATCTTACCATTTCGCATCGTCAGCCATCCTGCCTGGTGACAGTACGAGGAAGGTGGTGTGAAGTGAGGGCATTAAAAGAGCAGGCTTTGAAATGGAGGGGAGCTGGGAGCAATTTATGCCCCTACTTCTCTCCTAGTAGAGCCTGGTTAGCTTGAAACCAACAGCTACAAGGAGTTACTTTTTGCTGCTACATCCAACTGGTGACTTCCAAACATCTAAATGTGACATTAACTGAGTATTTGAAAATGTCAATAAAGAATACATCTAAAAACACATTAACATACAAAATGGACAATAAGTTAAAGGAGCATCTCTGGTAGCTCCTGGTTCCCCAGTGGTAGCTCCTGCCTATAGGGTAATGCTCACACCCAAGAGCTGGTTTTAGCTCCTGCTCATCAAATCTCAATTTCGAACCCCGAAGAGAGTCCTGGTAGCCAAGTTAATGATCTTGTCGAGGGTAGAAAGTATAGTTGGGGAGTCCAAAGAGGATGCCGGCACAGTAGTCTAATTTGGAGAAGATAAGAGTGGTTAACAGATGCTTAGCAGTGTTGAATGGAAGATGGTGTCTGATTTTACTAATACTTAGGAGGTTGAGGCAAGGAGAGGGTCAGGTGGGAACTGGCTAGGGGAAAAAGATTAGACTATTTGGAAGGGAAGAAGAGGGCCTCCGATTTGGTAGAGTAACAGAGTGCAAAGCCATCCAATACTTAAGGGCAAAGAGAAAGTTGAACATTTTGATAGAGAGGAGAGTTCAGGAAAATAACATTTGGATGTCTTCTGCAAAGAGTTTGTTCGAAACCCAAAGGAGGAGATTAGTGCCCCAAGAGCAGAGATACAGTGTGAGGAGGAGAGAACCCAAGACAGCCATGTAGAACACCAATTATTCACGGAGTGACTTGAGGTGTTGTTGCTCTAGTAGACTGAATTGGCAAGGTACCAGGCAAGAATCAATCCAGACAAGTGCTTGATCCCAAATACCAAGTAGAGAGCAAATGTATTTAGGAAATCACAGTGATTGACAATGTCAAAGGCGGATAGAAAGGTTGGAGTGCTTGGTAGAGGCGATGAAGTTGGAGACATCCACTGGAGCAGTTTCTATTGAGTAACAGGTGCTGAAACCTGCTTGTAGGGGGATCTTGAAAGTTGAGGACATCTAAGAAATGTGTAAGACGGTTGAACATAACCCTTTCAAGCACCTAGGGTATTGAAGAAGGAAAATGGAGGGAAAGCAAGTGGAATCAAAGAACAGGTTAAGAGTTCAGCGAGGTGAAAGGCCACTAAGGGGAATAAGCTTGACACACTAAGGAGCAAGTGGGTCAGTTACCCTTCATCAGTAGAGATGGGACTTGTTAATTATTAGTTTCACTAATGTGGGAGAAAGAGGCACAGGATGATGGTAAAGTAGGCTGAGTGTAGAATGTAGAAGGAAGGAGTGTGGGGAAGGTCGAGAGAGTGTCATTTAGGAAATGTTTGCAACAAGTATTTAGCTAGGTCATTAGCAGTGAGAGTGGAGTTGACGGGCATGGTATCAAGAAAGACAGCCTCAAAAGCAACCGTTCTAAAACCTTTACACCAACCCAACAAAGTTTTTCAGTAATGTCTAACTGGCCCCAACTCTAAACGGGGTTGTTCCCTCCACTAATGTTTAAGGGCTGTTGATGTCCATAAGGCCAAAACCAAAGTCGTCTGTGTGATAACCTATGCTCGCCCTCACGCTTAGACAAAATGTGTTCTGGGGTCTGGTGGCTCAAAAAGAAACTTAAAACCACAACCAGTTTCAGGTGGCCTTATCAGGTGTAGCTCTTCCAGTTTCAGAAAAAAAGATGGTTGCCCTTGGTACCTTCCAGGTAGGGTTCTTGCAGCAAATAAAGTTCACAATATCTGTGGAACGCTTGGGGTCCCTTCCCCACGCTTTACTCCTTCCAATTCCAAAAAAATAAAAAAAACAGTTCTGGTCAGGCCCCACAGGGTTTCCTTGCCCAAGCTTAGGCCCTGCTGGTCTCAAACAAATGTTCACGTAGTTCCTTCCAAGGGCGAGTTTGGTAAATGCCAGGCTTTTGCTCCACCCCTGTGTGACCACTCTACTTCGGACACCTCTCCTCGCGCTTTGTATCTTTTCTTCTGTTTTGTTTCACTTTCCCCTTTCTTTCCACTTAGCAGTACACTCACCTTCTTTCTCTTTGTGCCAGGCACTTTGTTGTGCCCCTGGCAAACTTCACTTTCTTGTTCACCATTGCACCTTCTCTTACTTTCGGGTCACCCGCACCCTCTCTTCTGCTTTTGGGTCAATCACTGCCCTCTCTTCTGCCTTTTCAAACTTTGCGCTGCTCAAGCACGTTGCTTTCCTTTTTGTTTATCGCTTTCAAATATCTGCTCCAGCCACTCACACGTCAATGGGTTGCTCTCTCCTGCTACAAAACTCCCCCAGATAGTGCAGCGCTGGAGAGCAGCTTCTTCGGGTTCTGTGGGCCGAGGTCATGGTCTCAACACCTGCCCCTCAGACGCCCCTGGGACCGGCACACGTCCCAGGAGGAAGGAGCACTGGCCACGGCCAATAATCAGCAACTCACCTCACTACGGCTCCATGGAGACACTGCTCCCTCGTCACACTGCAACCCTCCAGCCACACATGGTCAACGTCTCGGCGTCCCACTCTCCTCCAGACTTCACAGGCTTCTTGTGCTACAGCCTCCATGTTCCAACCAGCAACCCCAGCTCGCTCATTCGCTGGCGCCACCACACCTTTTATACCCTGAGGGTCTAGTGGAGTTAGGTGCGAACGGTTAAGGTAAATAGCCTGACCTTGTCAGACTATTAGTGGGACAGCCTAGTGGTGTAATATGGTCGGCTTCTCTGCTCCTTAGTTATGTCTATGGGTAATTTTCACTGCTCCCAGTCACCACCTCTCCGTCCCAGTACATGTTAGAAATGGGAAGGGAGAGATGGAATGGGATTGGAAATATCCCATAAAGGCTGAGGGAGAGGGTTTTGATGTAGAATGGGAAAAGGGGGGAGGGGAGATACCATGTCTCACGTTTAGGCACTGTAAAAATGAAAGCACACATTGGATGGGTTGAGTGGCTTCTTTAATGTAAAAAAACTGAGCCCAGCAGGACTCTACAATTACAGCTCCATAACTTTCCAAGTGCCAACTATGGAATCCAGAACACTCAACACGCAAGTAAACAACCATGCAACGCAAGTGTGGAATCCTACAACCGTAGAATTCCACACAACTACATAACATATTACAACACTTTTCCCCACCACCACATCACCCCTCATTCACACAACACTCATCACAACGCACCCCACACAACCAAACCCTAGAACAGAAGGCAGAGAGAATGAAAGGGGAAATAGGAACAACTAACTATTGTACAATGGCTCCCAAAACATAATCATTGAATTTGGAGGGTAATTTCTCTCTCCCGGATGGGGCAACTGTTGAACCTGAAGGGAGCAGTAAGACTTGAGGTGGCAAACTCCGTACACCCACCAGCACCACCACTAACAACAGCATCCTCAACCAGAACTGAACCCGCATCAACATCATGGCAGCTTGATAGCACACCAACATCCACTCAAGGAAAATCAAGATTGGGACTTACAATTGCCTTGGAATCAGAATCCCCAGACGGAGCTCAGGAGCTACTCCAGAATGACTCTCCCTACTATTGGCTGCCACAGACTTACTTCCCCCATGGGACCCCTGGGCCCTTTCTACAACCGCCACACGCCTCATGCCTCATGCTCCATCTGGACCCATCATCAAGCTTCACATACCCTCACCAAGTTTTCATCAACACCCTGATTTGAACACGGTCCCTACCTTTAGGGGCTTCCTACGCGCCAGCTGTTCCTGCAAGAATAATTCTTGCTTATGATGCACCCGATTCAACACCTCTTGCATGTCAACCTGCGACTGAGTACCACCACCCAGCACAGGGATTCTCAGTTTCGAACCAGGTTTCCTTCCCCGCATCAGCTCAAATGGGGAATGACCCGTAAGTGCTGAAGGAGTAAACCTGTAAGCCTTCAGAGCTTCAGAAACCACATTCTTCCACGGAAGACCATTGACCAGGGCTGGCTTTATGGCCCCCTTCACAAACCGATTCATACGCTCCACAAGACCATTGGCCTCTGGATTGTACAGTGAGATCCTATGGTGGCAGATTCCCAGGTTCCTCAAAAACTCCTGCATGTGATCAGATACCCAGTTATCCGTAACAATACCGGCTGGTACTCCTTCCCTGTCAAATACCGTAGAAAGAAACGCCACAACCTTCTCGGCCGTCACAGTAGACAAAGCAGTGGCCTCCACCCACCTAGATGTATAATCTACCATGACCACTATAAATCTGAGACTACCTCCCAAGGTGTCCATAGGGCCCATTATGTCGACTGCCACCTTCGACCACACCTCCTCCGGGATTTCAACAGGGTACACGGGTTGGGGAGACGGAGCCTTACTCTTGTTACTGGCAGAACACGCCGCACAGTCCCATCTTCTATGTCACCATCCATCCTAGGCCACCAGTACACCTCTCTCAACCTCCTCTTAGTCATGGACCTCCCCAAATGTCCCTTGTGAGCCAACGCCACGAGCTTCCCTTTAAGCGACTCCGGTGGAATCAACCTCAGGCCCCTGGCAACACCCCAGGGACCCTCTGACAACTCCTGCCAAACGTGACCGTAAAGCCTGGACTAACTTTCACTCAAAATCCCACTTTTGAGAGCAGCCTTGATGTCGATTAACATGGGGTCACGAGAAGACTCCTCGCTCCACACCTGCTCACACACAGCAGGCACAACACTTGCTACCAATGTACACTCATCCTCCACCATCTTGTGAACCTTAATGACGCTTCCAGCACAGGGAAACCGTGACAAGCAATCTGCGACAGCATTCTTCTCCCCGGGAACATACTCTTGAAGTTGAATTCGCTCAGGCCAGCCATCAACCTCATGATTCTGGATGAGGCATGAGACAACCTCTTTGTAGTCAAAACATGCACCAATGGTTTATGGTCTATGTGAAGGATGTATTCCACTCCCCATAAAAAGGTTCCAAAAAATGTCTTGATGCCCCTACAGCGGCCAGGGCCTTCCTATGACCGCATATCTTTGTTCTGCATCCCCAAGTACCCTGGATGCAAAAGCAATAGGGCGGAACTCGCTACCATCCTGTCCAAAACAGCCCCGGTCCCATATTCACTAGCGTCAACCGTTACAACAGTTTTCCTGCAGGGGGGAGAATGAACCTAGGGAAGGAGCCTGATCAACCTCCTTCAAATTGTCAAACTCCCTTTGGCACTGACCGGACCACTCAAAGTGAACGCCCTTCCTAAGCAAGGCTCTCATGCTGACAGTTTTGTCAGCATAGGAAGATACAAATCGGCTATAATATTCGGCGAGGCCCATGAACGACCAGAGTTGCGCTTTGTTCACCGGAGATGGAGCATCCTTCAACACCTTCACCAAGTCCTCCTTGGGATGGATCCCCTTGGCATCCAACGTATGTCCGAGATAAGTTACACTAGATACACCTACCTTACACTTGCTTAAATTAACAATGAGGCACTACTTCTCAGCACTTCCATCACCTGCAACACTACTGTCATGTTCGGCGCAACACTTGCCCCAGACCAATAGGTCATCCTGGAAGCACTCCACCCGTTGGATGCCCACAAAGAGTTTCTGCATTATTCTCTGAAACACTGGACGCAGACGCTGAAGGGCATCCTACAGAACCAGAACACGCCAAACGGGGTCACGAACGAGGTTAATGGACGAGACTCAACATGAAGGTCTATCTGGTGGTAAGCGGATGAAAGATCAAAGGTGGAGAAACAAGAAGCCCCTCCCACCAAAGAGCATCTCGTTATTAGGTAGGGGATGTCCATCTACCCAGATGCAAGAGTTCAAGTCGGTCCACACACATCCTCATACTGCCATCAGCCTTGCGTGCCAACACTACCGGGGCCAACCATTCGGAAGTCTCCACCTCCTCTAGAACACCGGCGTCCATGAGCTTGGCCAGTTCACCCTTTAGCCCCTCGAGCCAATATGGGAACTCTCCTGACTTTATGAACACTGGGTATGGCACCTCTCTTCAGTCATATCTTGTGAGAGAATCCTTTTAAAATTTACCCAACTTGGAAGTAAAAACAGTGGGAAACTTGCTTTCAAGGTCTTCTGCAGTCCAACCCATTGCTCCCTATATCCTCACACACTCAATACCGGGATGGCCTTGCCAGGACGGATCTCGATCTCCAAGGCTGCCTGTTCATCCCACCCGACAACAGGATCCCCTTTGTGGGCCACATAAAGCTTCCCTCGGGTCTGTCTTGCGTCCCTCAAATTCGATGGTGGCCCACTCGAACCCCAGAACCTTAATGGGAACACGGCCATAAGCACATGGACTAATGTCCGAAGGAGATAACTCAGTTACTTGCTTCTGGAATCTAGCAACGTACAGTTCAGGAGAAATCATCGTGTAAGGGGACCCAGTGTTCGCCATCATGTCTATGGGTGTTTCATTGACCATAAGTGTGGCACATGCACTCTTCCTCCCACAGCAACAACCCTTCGCCCACACGTTCACTCACAGGTTCAGAGCAACCAACATACCCTACCACAGTCACATCCTCCCCAACTTCATTTGCATCCACCATCCTCACAGTTTCTCTGCTCAGTGCAACACTCCTGCACATGCGAGCATAGTGCCCCTTCCCTTTGCACCTCCTACAGTCCACAGTGGAGCCGGGACACTCCTTTGACCCCACCGAATGTCCTCGCCATCTGCACTTCTTCGACACATCCCTCGACCTGGGCGCCCCCTTGGTGTCCTTGTATCTGCTTCTGAAATCGTTGCTCCTCCGGGGCATCAGCGCATGTACATTCTCTCCCTTGTCTGCCATTTCCTTAACACTCTTCTTGGACTCCTCAATAGCTCTGAATATCTCAACCTTTTCCAAAGGAGGATCCTTCTCCATCCATAGTCTTTCACGAACCCTGGTGTCACTGGTTGGCATCATGGCTTGATCGCAGATATATTCATCAACTGAAACTGTGAATTTGCACGTGGCTATCAAGGTACGAAGAGCTGTGATATACGAGTCAATGCTCTCGCCAGTTCCCTGTGCTCTGGAGAAAGAAAAAAAAAAGTATCTTTCCAGTACCACGTTGGCTCTTTTTCCAAAACCCACCTCTTAACTTCCCAAGGGCAGTCTCATAAGCAAGTATCACATCCTGAGCAGCATCACCCCCTTCACCATCAGCGCGGGGGGGCACACACAATGGGACCAGGAAGATGCCTGAAAACTGAGCCCCTCAGAACCAAGGCAATTTAACAGGGTAGCTTCTTTATCGTCATCCGTGAGCTTAGCCCCGCCAGCAGCACTGAGATACACTTTGAATGTGTCAACCCACAAGTCCCATGCTATAGCTGGTTCACCTGGATTGGGCAGAAAGGCATGAGGCGGGCGCGCATTGCATTATTCAGGCCGGAGACCTTCGACCGGGTGGCGCACCCTGCGCGGCGCAAGAAACACCCCATTTGTGATGCGCGGCAAGGCAAGGGAAAAGTCACATCACCACTATTACAGTGACTGTCCAACTGACAGTCTGGGGTCGCAACTCGTAAAAGCTGAGAAGTTCAAAGGGTTAACTAGTCACAGTTGGTTCTTAGAATGATCAGTGCTACACGTAACAGTCTTGACTGACTGGTTTGCAGTCGGCTACTCTTTATTTTCTTTTTATAGGTTGCCATTCTGAAAGGGTCATCTGACCATACGATAGGTCCAGGAATGCCACTATTGACTGTGACAGGCTTGACTGGCTGCGTCAGTGCAGCTAGTGCTTTAAACCCCCTTTCAAACCCAGCAAAGGTTAAACTGCACAGACTGAACCGGTAGGATCCGTACAGCAGGAGAGGGACGCCCCTCCTGCTCGCTCTCTCCCGCTAAGTCAGTCGGGACCACAGCACAGGGAGAAGGAGGGGCCGTTGAGTTCAAACCACTCCCTCTGGTTTGCAAGCTCCTCCCCTTTGTCTTTCCTCTGCTACTCGCGGAGACCGGTCGTTGCGGTGGGGAGCAAAGAAACTGCTGACTGGCGGGGGCCCCCCGCCCCCTCACCTGATGCGCACCGGGGGGCGCGATGTTGGAAGTACTCCTCCGATGCAACGGAGGCGGCACTGCGCTCGACCCGGACCGGGGAGTGCAGGCCTCTAGGTGGCGTAGAAGGGAACCCACAGGACGCTTCCGATACTTCAGGGCAGTTACTCCGCCGCTCGGTCCACTGGAGGCGGCTACGTTGGCAGGTGACACTTCACTCCTCCCCAGCCAAACTGGAGGTTTGCACAACGCCGGGAACGCAGGCAGTATCACAACGACTGGGCCTTCTGGCTCAGACAAGGCACGTGGGTCGGGCAGGTTGGTTACACTCGTTTCCAGTGTAAAAATGAAAGCACACACTGGATGGGGCGAGTGGCTTCTTTAATGTAACCAACCAGAGCCCAGCAGGGCTCTGCCATTACATCTCCATAACTTCTCAACTGCTAACTATGGAATCCAGAACACTGAACACGCAAGTAAACCACCATGCAAAGCAAGTGTGGAATCCTACAACCGTAGAATTCCACACAACTACATAACATATTACAACACACTCTCCTCCCAATCCACCATGACCCTCCTCAGGTGATCCTACTTCACTTGGCCACCCCCAGGCTCGGGATCCAAATGCAGTGGACCTATCCTGGCAACCTGAATGGAGGATCCCCAGGGAGTAGGTGGGAGAATACCGCCCAGTTTCTCACAATAGTCATATGTTTAGGAGAGAGTTTAGGGTGCTCTGTAGCCAGCAAGGATGGTTTGGGTGGGTCAACAAGGGTGAGGTAGAAATAGTTTTTGCTCAATCAAGAGGACTTGGAAGAGTTCAGGGGCCAAGGTAGAGTTGCAGGTCCTCATGCGAGAGGGTACACCTCCATTTGTGCTGCAGCCGACGCATGCCTGTGCGGGGAGCGCATATGAATGCGTGGACCCATGGTTGAGGATGCTGAGATTATGGGGTGAATGTTAGCAGTGGGAAGTGAGAGGAGAAGGGGTCATAGTTGGGATTGAAAGCTAGAGAAGGCAGTGTTAGTGAAAGCGGCATCAGGTGTGAAGAAAGAGTGAGAACTGTAGGTCAGAGAGAGAAAGAGAAATGGCAGAAGGTTTACGTTTGCTTTTAGTAATAGCAGAGGCGAGGTCAGAGGGTGGAAATGCGATGGTGGAAACAATAGAGTCATCAGATAGGTATGGTATAGCAGGAGTATTACGGCAGTAATAATTGGCCGAGAGAGAGCTGAGATAGGAAATCCAAAGAGTTACCCAGGGTTGGTAGGTTATGGATAGAGTGGAGTGTGTTGTCACAAATAAAAGTCTGAAGTTGAGATTTCTGAGAAGTGGTTGGTGAGGGAAGGTTAAAGTCACCCAAGAGAATGAGGTGACATTTAGTGGAAAGAGAATGAAGGAAACGCACGGGTTCATCAAAGAAGGGTTCAGTGGGACCCGGAGAGCAATAGATGGAGGACGTGAGGTGGAGCAATAGTAGAGATGGCAAATTACCAAGAGGAAGGAGGGGAAGTGGCATTGGGAGATTTGTGAGGCGGGAATGTGCCCGACGCCTCCACCTCTGCCAGTCAGATGAAGAGAGTGAATGAAGGCTAGTTTGGAGTCGTAAAGGGTCACTAGAGTGGCCATGTCAGAAGCAGAAGTCCAGGTTTCAGTGATGGCAAGGTGGCCTTGGGGAGGAGAGCTGGCATGAAAGTATACTGTAATAAAGTTTCATTGCATACAGACAGAGCATTCCAGAGTGCAATGTTGTTAGAGTTGATACGGTAAGGAAGAGTAGAGAAGTGGAGTCTCGGAGGAAGAGAAGCGAGATATGGTTAGCTCGTCAGCTTTGTTTGTAGTAGGAGGTGCAATAGGGATGGGGTAGTGGGAGTTGAGATGTGGGTTTTATGACGGGATAGAAAATTAGGAATTTGCAACCTGATCAGAAAGCATAGGGATAGGAGTAGGAGCAAGAGAAAAATCAAGAGTGAATGCATTATAGGCGAGTACCAGTGTGGACAGACAGCACAGTAATTAGCAGTCTAGGGGTACTCAAGGTGCAGCAGAAAGGAAGGCAAAAGCAAAGACTCACAAGCGAAGAGGCAATTATTCCTGCATAATTAGAGCATGAGGCGGGTCTGCAAACATTGGCTCTCCAAGTGGTTTGGACTACAACTCCCCATCATCCCTATTAAAAATGGCGAGGGATGATGGGGAACTGCAGGTTGCAGACCCCATCCCTAGAGGCATACACTGACAGTATTGTTAAGGTGAGAATTTAAGAGAACAGTAAAGAAAGATTACCCCCTTTGAACTCTGCAGACAAATCCTTTCCTCAATACCAATTCCGCTGGTCAGAAAAACCTGGGTTTTCCCCGAGTACAATACAAAGCAGGAACGCACAGAGAAATGAGTCAATGGTGGCGTTGTTTTTCTGAGAAAGGAGATTGTCAATTCCATCAGGGCTTTTTTGGGTGCTGTGCAATGTGGTGGTGACTAACCCAGGACGTTAAGTCACCTGCAAGAAAAGAACCATATTCCATTTGTGGTTTGATAACCTAAATGCAACCTTACATGTATGGTATGGTTGGGGGGGGGGGGTGTGCAGGGTTTCGTACTGCCTCATAGAATATTATGAAGTTCTGTGGACCTGTACCAAAACCAGAAGGTCATGTCTCAATGTTTATCACAGTTGTATTCGCAAAAGAATACTCAGCAAAAGGCATTAGGTCTGTTTTGGCTGTAAACAAAAACATGCCATCAAAAGGCAGATGGAAAAAAACTGTATTAAACATTTCAAAAGAAACAAACCTGCATTCCACAACCAGGCTCATTTCTAAGCGATCCCAGTTTTGTCAAACATAGAATCACTGTGGTTATTCAAGGTTAAGACAATTTCATCAAGGGTTTTAGATAAAACCTAAATGAGGCTGAACTTCTGTAGGCCCAAGACTACAAGCAGAAGCAACATGGATGTTTTGTTGAAAGTTTATGCCCAGGAGGTAGCCATTTAGCAAACATACTTGCTGGTATTACTAGATTTTTCCGCACCCAACATGTCCCCTACAGGACCCAGGGAGTTAACATTGGTGTTGCCTCCTTGTCTGTACCATGAAGTCTGTGCCATCAGACAGTACTGCAAATGCATGTTCGTGGAAAGGCTGTCCAATTCCATCAAGCTACCAATTTAAAAAAACACCTACAGGAAAGCATAGCACCTCCAATACCAGATTTAGCCCAGGTTCCACTTGATTTTGTACCAGAAGTCATTTGCTTTAGACTTTTGGAATTTGAGCATTTCATGGAACGCGAGGAGTGCTTTGATCAGAAACGCTATACATGAGGATAATTACAGCGAGCGGAGCAACGCCTCAGCAGGATGCTTTACGAAAGTGATGATTTACCTGGTAATGATTCTGGCGGTGGAAAGCGGGAAGTCTGTGAAAATGTGTCTCAGCACTGCATGGACTTGCAACATAAGTTAGAATGAAGGGGAAGTGACAATATGCTGAATTAGGGTATGGTTAATGTCCAGGCAGAGGAGATGGCGTAGAGGAGATGGCGTAGAGGAGATGGCGTTTAAAGTGTTGAATCTGGGACACTATGTTGATCTGTTAGCAGTTGTGAATTTCATTACAGCGCTTATCAGATGCAGGGGGGCCCACTCAGGTGTCATTCCTGGAGTGGAATCTGGAAACCTCACCTTCGTGGAGCAGGGGTGGGCAGCAAATGTGCTGCAGCACCATTGTACCTCAGACCAATTGCAGTAGCATGTTCACCAGGACAGGATGATAATCTTTGCAGACCTTTGAGCAAACAAGTTTAAGAGAATCATACAAGTGCTTAAGGGACTCAATGGAGACCGATACTAGATGGGCCCCTGGAAGGCAACTATGTAGAATGCATTGTACATTGGTTTAGAACTAAAAATGGGGCGAGAGGAAACATAATCTGCCTCCAAATAGCGATCTGTTGAATCAGGAAAGAAGGGATGAAATCGCAGCTCCCGCAACGCACCAAATTATGTTATCTTGGTAAAATGACTTCACCTCATCGTGCTGCTGAAATTGTGGCCAGCTGCAAGTGGTTTTGTTAAAACACTGTTCAAACTGCCTCGCTCATACAGAGCTTAAGATATCTCCTGAAGCAGCCAGCTAAACCACATTTCTATGACCAAAAATTGGTCAGAGACACAGGGCTCACTAACAACCCAACACCCTTGCCTATATCTACACCAAAAGCCAGCCTACCAACCATAAAACCGGACCTGTAAGGAACAATGCATGTTAACCCATCACTAGACTCCCTGCAGCATGCACCGCAACCACAATGCAGTGGTGATAGATGTGCATGACCACAACAAGAGCCTTATTAGCCGCTTCGAAATTGAAAGCCTTGATCAGGGTCCTAGGAAACGAACGAAAGCAACTGTGATGCTAGAAATACATTAGAGGGACAGGGCATTCCTGTCCTTGTCCTGTACTCCCTTATCATGTGTGCTCTGTGTTATTTTCTGCACAAGAGTGCAGTTGGGACTCCTGGCAGTGCAGCGCTACCTCTTTTTGGTTGTTGTCAACAGAGACCCTTGGGATACCCTCAAGGCACCCATGGGTGGGGGTACAAACCCCTAGTGTATGGTTTGGGGCACCTGTGTTGCCCACAGAGCAGGGTATGGGCTGGTGGCAGCTTCATGCCGATATGACAGGAGCTGCGAGTATCTTCCATTTTGGGATACCCAAGCACTGCCATAGGAATCAGTGGATTCCTGATAAAAAGCTAGATGGCCCTAGGGCCCTCTTGGTTTCTATTGTCCTTTACCTTGTTTTCCCAAAGACCTGGGAAGCCCAGACTTTGTCCCTTCCACTGACTGGCTGTTGGGTGGAGGAACCATATATGGTATAGTAGGGAAGTCCAGGACAAGGAGGGAAAGATGTGTATATCTGGGGACCTTTACCAATTTGTTCAGAAGCTGAACTTGAAGCTCATCCTTGAAGCCCAGCTGGAAGAAGATTGCTGCTGCATTTCCTTCCAAGTCCTCTAAAAGCTGTTCAGATTGTCGAAGACTGATCCAAGGGAGGACCTTGCTAGGAGACCTCTTCCCAAGCTATGAGGACCATCGTGCAAAAACTGCTGTTCTTCATGGAGGCACCATGGAAGCCAGTTCCGTGAGTGATGTATGGAGAAGTGGTCTGCTGAGAACCCTGAAGAGTGTTCCTGAACATCAAGATTGAAGCAAATCGACCGGGGTTCGGAAGAGTTCTGTGACCGCTGGAAGCCAGTCTGTGTTGCCCAGAAGCAGGGACACCGACATCATGCTGATCGACGGCCGGGGAACCCTGCGCAAAATCATCCATCTTGAGGACGCGAAATCCATCTTGCACCCAAACTCCCCGGAGGCCTCGCTCTCCTCCAGTCCTCATCTCCCGCCAGAAGAACCGGACAAATCACCCCAAAGACAGCAACAACAATCCTGGTCTAAAGCACAGAGATGCCGGAAGATACGATGATCCAGTCATACCCCTCTATCGTGATCTAGCCGATCCCGAAACTAAAGCGCAACATAAGTATGCCGGGGGCCCCGAGTGGCCCACACCCCACGCCGAGGAGTAAATGTCACCAACTCGCCCTTGGAGGCGAACCAAGTCCAATGGTTCTACCCCGGCCCGGTTGGCGGGGAAAACAGTTTTGGCCCTGTTGGCCATGGAGAAGGCCGCACAGAAAACCACAGCCCCCCCACACACATCCATGTTCACCCTCCCGTTTCAGTTTGCCCTCCCGTTGGAGAGGATATAAAACAGGACCACCAGAGAACCGCATGGTCACAAAGCTCTTGGACAATGCCTGAAACTCATGATCCCCCCCCCCACAGAGCCCACCCCAGCCGCCGAGGAAAGCCCACGATGACCCTCAACCACACCTGAAAGTGAAATTCCTAACCCTCAACGTCAGAGGCTTAAACGGGCCGCAGAAGAGGAAATCTATGCTACGGCGTCTACAGAATGAAGATGCCTCAGTCGTATTCCTTCAAGAAACTCACCTGATTCCAGCAGACTTCACTAGGCTCCGCGACAGACAATTCCCGTTACAATTCCCGGCATCGAACGGCACCAAAAAAGGTGGAGCAGCTTTACTTATCGCTAAGACACTTAGACCACAAATTTTAGACACTTTGCTTTGCCCAGATGGCCGCTTTGTAGCAATTAAATTCCGGATCTATGGCCAGCTATACTCCCTCATCTCGATCTACGCCCCGAATGATAAACAGAATGAGTTTTACTCAGCTCTGGAAGATGCCCTCTGACCATTCGTGGAGGGTCACCGATGAGGTGGCCATAGGTCCCAGAATCTTATCGGATCATGCCCCGGTCATGCTAACATTGAGAGCCCATGACACTGATCCGCTCCCAAAATGCAAGTGGTCCCTATACGACCCGATCTTGAATGACATGTCATTAAGAGATGTGGTAGCGAAGGCCATCAAAGACTACTTCAAAGAAAATAAGAGCGAGGACACTTCATTGGCCAACACGTGGGACGCAATGAAAGCGGTTGTGAGAGGGGTCCTAATCTCCCAAGGAGCGGCCTATTACAAAAAAGAAGCGCCAGACTTGCCAGATCTTACAGGAGGACGTAGAGAGAGCAGAAGCTATATGTAAAGCGAAAAACTGGACGCCCAGAACCCATCGAGCCCTGCAGATAGCTCGAAAGAAGCTAGAAGCACATTACGCTGAGGACACGGCTCAGATTCTTGCCAGAACTAAGCAGAGCTACTACGCTAAAGGGAACAAGGCCAACACATTTCTGGTGGAAAAACTGGCGAAGACTAGAAAGAGAAATTCTATCCTAGGCCTCTGCGATTCCCAGGGCAGAGTCCAGTTTGCAGAGGGAGACAAGCAACACATCGCAGTCACTCACCTCACAGACACGATAACAGCCTCCCCGAGATCACCCGAAGAGCAGCTCTCGTAGCTCCGAGACGCAGCGCTTCCCCGGATCGCCCCTATGGGGCGAGACGAGCTGGAGACCCCGATCACGAGCGAAGAGGTCGACAAAGTCATCAAAAGTCTCAAACCAAGGGCCCCGGGCCCAGACGAATTCTCGACCCGCTTTTACAAAGTCTTTCGCTCGCAGCTGGTGACCCCCCTCACATCGCCCTTTAACTCTTTCGCTACCTCGGGGTCCATCACCTCATCCATGCAGGGATTGATCATGGTTCTCGCCCTGAAACCGGGAAAAGACCCCAGAGACATCACAGCGTATAGACCTATCCCTCTACTAAAACTGGACGCTAACATTTACTCAAAGGTCTTGGCCAACTGATTAGCGAGAGTGCTCCCGGACATCATCGACCCAGACCAGACAGGATTCATACTCAATAGATCCGCTGCAGACAATGACCGCAGGGACCTAAACCTGGTCGAAGTCACTCAACGAGATGCACGTAAATTGGCTGTGCTAGCTTTAGATGCGACTAAAGCCTTTGACAAAGTAGATTAGGGTGAATTATAATTCACCCTAGAGTCCTTTCACTTTGGACCCACATTTCAGAAACTCGTTTTAGCGAACTACCAATCACTGAAGCCCTTGCTCCGCGTTAACAGCTTCCTATCTAACCCGATCCCCTTATGCGGCACCAGACAAGGATGCCCCTCGTCTCCCCTGCTCTTCGCCCTGGTTATGGAGCCACTGGCCCAAAGGATCCGACTGAACCCCAGAATCAAAGGCCTCCAAGTAGGCCCCACTCAACATAAAATAGAACTATATGCGGATGATGCGTTATTAACCATATCGGACACCACCCAATCGCTGAGGTCCTCCCTGGCAGAAATTAATCGCTTTGGTAAAGTTCAGGATTCGTGCTAAACTTCGCAAAATCATCAGCCCTGGGGGTGAGACTGGAGCAGGAAGATAAGGATTCTTTCAGAGCCCTCTGCCTGATCCAGCTTAGCGAAAAGTCAATCCCCTACCTAGGAGTACAGATCACAGCCCGACCGGAGGATACCTACCAAGCGAACTTTCAACTACTATTCAAGACCTTGGAGGAGGACCTCACTCGCTGGCTCTCGCAGGAGATCTCACTACTGGGCCGCATAGCGGCATGTAAAATGAACCTCCTTCCACGCCTGCTTTACACCTGTTTGGCCATTCCAGTTTTGATCCCCCGGTCCCCACTATTGCGCCTCCAAAGGAAGGCGCTACGCTTCTTCTGGAAAGGTAAAAAGTCAAGGACCCCGCTTAAGACAATGCTGAGCAATCCGAACTTGGGAGGCCTAGGTGTCCCAGACCTCCAGAAATACCAGATCGCAGCCCAGCTGGCTCACACTGTGGGCTGGACGATAACCTCAAAACAGACCTAGATGTGTTGAGATTGAACAATCCCGCTTACCCCTCCCTCTCCGCTTCCTCCTGCACCTTTCCCCCGTCCTCCGAAGAACGTGGACGAACATCCTCTCTTCCACTAGGCAGACTGTAAAAGCTTGGGAATGGACTTGTAAACAGAGGGGAATCCCTAGAGGCCTAGGCCCAGCTTCCCCGGTATTTCATAACCCAGCGTTCTCCCCAGGAACCCACCTAGTGAACTTTAAGAACTGGATCGCCGACGGCCTCAGCTCCACAAGCCAGCTCTTTGAGAGGTATCAACCACTCACCTTTGAACAATGCAAAAACACCTTTGACCTGGCGGAAACAGACAGATTCACATACGTGCAACTGAGGCATTGGTGTTCCCATCCAACAACGCGCGAGGCAGCGACCCGAGATCTAGACCCTACAGAGCTGACAAATCACAGATCCCCCACACCGAGGGCGCATCTCAGCGATGTACAAGCTGTTGCAGACGAATCTCCTGGTCGCCAGAGCAACCTACATGAACCAATGGGAAACAGACCTAGGACACCCAATAGAAGAACAGGTTTGGTCAGACATTTGGCCTTGCACGCGGGCCTCCTCCTTCTGCATCACTAATCAGGAGTGTGCCCATAAACTACTCCTAAAATGGTACTACGCGCCACTTAAGACTATACCATATCAACCCAGCCTTGGAGCCTCAATGCTGGCGTCGATGCGGCCTACAGGGATCGTTCATCCATATGTGGTGATCCTGCCCAGTGGTTGCAAACTTCTGGGCCCAATGCATCGCCACCATAGCAGACATAACTGGGATAAAACTGCCCTTGGAGCCAGAATCATCGTACTAGGAGCCCCGCTTCCAGGCATATACCCAAGGTCGGGTAGAAGTGCCACCCTCCTCACTCACCTCCTGGCCGTTAAAATCACAGTGGCACGAACCTGGAAATCGCCGGAGGGACCCCTGCTGATCCTATGGTGGCTGAAACTTTGGGACATCTTTGTCGCAGAAAAGATCACGGCGGCAAACAGAGGCCTCCTTCACCGCTTCACGAACATCTGGTCCCCTGTAATAGACTATGACCAGAGCTATCCAGCACTAACTTTTGCCACGAGCGGTAGCAAACGCTCTAAAGGCAAGGAGCACGAAGATGATACAACGGACCGAAGAGCAAGATTTGGACGTTAACTAAGGGGGGGGCGGGAATGGGGTTGATGGGGGAGGAGATGATCAATGATCAGCACAAAGTGTCATGAAAGAATATGTTGTAATGTACTTTTCTCTGGTGTGTTGATCAAAAATAAACATGTTTAAAAAAATGTAAGTCCAATTTCCAATAAGAGTATTTCATAAGCGAGTAAAAATATGTTTTAACAGAAAAATGTCTTTGCACCTAGTTATTCATGCACATTAAAAGATATATGTTTACTTCTTCAAATCAGGCAGTTAAAATAGTAGTTTCGTCCGGTGGTACTACATGCACTACTGGTCAAAACAAAACCAAGGAGCTGTGAAAGCACTGGTGCATGATTCTACATGTCGTGTTCCTATTTTTGTTGGCAGCATTTTAACTCCCTATTTTTATGTAGTAAATTTGGCCGATATCTGTAGGGCTGGATCAACACCCTACTAGAAAGACTAGAAGCAACCAAATCTATTCCACATTGGACTCCATTGCGCCCAAGAAAACCTCGAAACAAGCTAAATTGTTTACCCCCAGACAAAAACTACTTAAAGGAAAATCAGAAACAGGAGAAAATCTGTAGGAAAAACAATTCTACCATGAAAGTACGCCTTTAAATGCTGAGGAACTCAAAGCAAAGAAAGCACACTACTCCAAGCGCATTGATTCGGCACATAAGAGCGAAAGGGAAATATATATGTTCACCAGAAAATGCTAAAACCTGGCAGCCTAGAACAACTCCTACACAAGACCTCTGACCAGATCATTACACCCTTCAACCAAAAGATCCTCTACACCCAGACGCACCTCAACAAGGGCACACCTACCAAACCAACGAGATTCCGCCAACACCTCCCACTACCTCCCTCCTCTCTGGTAATTTTTCTGCCTTCCGTCTGCCAAGGGCCTACACACTACCACTGACTCATGCAACCAATCAGGATCCAAGTCCCAATGACTCCATCAGCACCAGATTATTACAAGCTCAGTTGAAATCTGCATTCATCAGACCTCTGCTTAAAAAGCACAGAGCTGGCCCATATCACCCAGCCAGCTCTCTCAAACATCCCTTTCATCAGGAAACCTTTGAAAACAAACTACCCCATGAATGTGGCTCAACACAGATTTAGACCTAATTTCAAGAGGTTGTTAGGAGTTTGGGGTGTACAAAGGCCAATTTATGACATACTTCCGAGTCTTACACAAGCTTAAGGGGCTTTGTCAGGATTTCCCAGAGGTAGATGGCACGCTGAGATTTCTGCATGACGTGTCCGAAGGTTGACAGAGTATCGATATTTTATCAGGGGTTGCTGGCAGCACTACCAACAGAAGCCCCAGGAGTTAAAAACAGATGGGAGTGTGACTTGGGCAGAGCATTCACAGACGAGGAATGGACTAAGTGGCATTGAATCCAAAGAAGGCTTCAGGAAACGCTCGATTTAAACAGACTCAATTCTAAGTTCATCACAGATCTTATATGACAACACATAAGATTTCACAATTTCCTGTACAGAAGGATAAAGGGTGCCCCAGATGCAGAGCAGATGGGGTGGATATGCTGCATAGGTTTTGGGAATGCCCTGTAATTAGGGGTGTTTGGCAAAAGATGGCGCACAGGTTGAAAAAAGGGGGCATTGCGAAACAAAGTTGGTCATCAGTCTTGTTTGTTGGTATGTTCCCAGGATCCAAAACTGCAAAGTCAATGCATAGAATTGTGATGGGGCATATAAAACCAGAGACGCACAAGGCCACGCCCCTGCCTGTTCCCAAACGAGAGCAAGCATATAAAAGAAAACTAGAATAAAAAGGTTGTGTATGCCACTGCCATATAGAAAGTAACAAGCAGAATAAGAAGGATAGCCATAGCTTGGAAATCTCAAGAGGGCCCTTGCAGAGTTTGGTGGTGTATTCTAAAGGGGATACCTACATTTCACCTAATGTGGTTGGGTAAGTGGGTAATTTTAAAAACAGATGGGCTGGGAGCACGGGGGTCACGGTCTCCCCCGCATAATAAAAAACAAATTAGAAGAAAACATTTGAGGAGGTCTCCTTTAGGTGAAGTAAATTCGGTAAAATCATGGACATCCCTTCTAAAGCACTTGGCCATGGCGTAGGCCACATTATGGTACCGAGCTTTTCAGGCAGGAATGAGAGAGAGAACTCAGAACGTAGCTGCATGGAATAGCCTGGTGCACTCATTGTTTAGCTCACCAGATAACAAGGTAGGGAGGGCAGACTTACACAAACTAGTGATATTGGGAGCACGACCAAGGGGAAAGAAATACTAAAATAAGTATCCCCCAGAGGAGCTTCTGTAGAAAATAGGAGCCGTTATTTAGTTACTGTGTTCAACTAATTTCGTTTTTTGTTAGCAAAGTGTATGATTTGGCTAATGAGAAGACTATTTATTTTTTTTTTTTTAATTTTATTGGTTTAAAATCAAACCTTTAAAATATGACAAAACAAACAAAGCTTTTCAACATTGTCAATGCTCCTTAATCATGCCCCTGAAGTCATCCTTTCATTTACTCTACATCTGAAACGTGGGAACCTGTCCCCAAAGCAGTTTTCTCTTGGACTGTATTTAACCTCTCTTCTATTACTGCTAAAAATGAGGTCAGGGGCATAATTAATTTCAGTTCCAAACCATTCCACATTTTCTGCCACCATTCGTCCGCGTCCACTGTTTGATGATTTGCGTACCATTGTCCCAAATGCACAGATCTCTCATTTTTTAAAGAATGACAAAAAAGCACTAGGTGTTTAAGAGATTCCGGTTCCTTAAGACAGATACGACATGTGAAATTTACGTTAGGATCTTCTGGTCGATGTCTAATACGATCTTTCGTTTTAAACGAATTCAGCCTGAATAGCAAGAAAAGTCTACGTGCCTTCGAGTTTGGATAATGGCTCATATATGGTTGCAACTCATTGTATCTTCTCGCTTCAGCGGGCGCGTCTTTCATTGCACTAGCAGCCTGGCGTTCACTGCCTGTATTAATCCAATCAGTGCGCCAGATCTTTAGTTTTGCTGCTGTTGGATTTCCGTGCAAGATTTCTGAGTTAATGTTGTTCATCATTAGTAGCTCTTCTCCACGTTTCACCCATTGGGACAAGATATCAGTGCCTGAGCTGCATGCATTATGAAAGATCTTAAATTGTAGAATTCCCTCTTCTCGGTCTATCATATCGAAGGCCATTGAAAAGTCTACAAAAGCAGCGTACACCTTTGTATTTGTGCGCAGGGCTTCCATTTTTAGCAGATTTAAGATTAGCAGGTTCAGGGAACAGCCCACCATTTTCACAAAACCTGCCTGTCTTTCATCTACTTTTTTTGCTGTTTGTGCCCAAGTAATTAGCTTCTTTTGCAACAATGATGCATAAAGCTTGCCTAGGACGTCAAGGAGTGCCACTGGTCTGAAGTTCTTCGGAGACTATTGATGATAGAACGGTTTGCGGTTCTAAAAGAATGTATACCTAAAAAAAATTGTAAAATGTTTTTAAAAAACACTTATAAAACAATGGGCCTCATTAGGACCCTGGAGTTAAGGGGTTAACGACGCTGTAAAAGGTGTCGGCGCCATTAAACCCTTAACGCCTTACTACGAGGTCCCTTTGCGGGACCCGGCCCGCAAAGGGACTCGCGAGGTAAGTACGGTACCGCAATTTGCAATAGAAACGGCAATGAGGGTCCTCTTTTTCAGGTTTGGACATGAAACCACGCAACACCCTAACCCACCCGATCACCTACAAGTGAACCATCTTCCAGGAAACCGCTCAAGACTCAGCTTTTCAACCATTCACTTTGAGAGAAATGAAAGATAATAGCAAAGGACTAAAAATCGGCACCAGAAACGTGGGTTACTTTACGACAAGCAATTGCTAAACTCTTTGCACTACCATCTGTAAGAAAGCAAGTTTATTTATGGATCCTCTGCAGCACGACACTGGTCTGCTCCCGAATCCCAGTGAAATCTACAGCCAAGTGCCAAGAAAGGACAACACCCCAACTCATATCAATGAATCCTCCCCCAATTCTTCACTAATGAAAGCTTGCATCCTTACACTTCCCAAACGCCTTCAGACCAACCAGGTCTAGTGTACTTAACAGGCTCCAGGACTAGCCAGGGCAGAGCCACGGCAGGCCCTAAAAATTGTGTTAGAGAAGGGGCACTGCCAGGGCTCCCAAACATCCCTGGTAACCTCAGACCTCTGTAAGCCAAGGCATTTTTGAAAGCCTGACACTCGTATATAAGTGAGAGATTCAAGCTTTAGAATAAAAGCCTAGCCTTTTCTTCAAGTCGCAGACCCCCTCCAGGTATCCCTTTAGGTAGAGATGCGGGGGGATCATCATCCTGGCACCTGTGATGCAAAAGGGTGCCTGGCAGAGGCGTCATCACCGCAATTAAGCAGAAACACATGAATGCCACAGACCTTCTTGCAAAATGAAGCCTGGGCTTTTACAGAGCCAGTCTGTGGCCGGAAAGGGGAATAACCTAACAGGCAGCATTCAGGTCAGTGAAGTGTCTCTCAATTGCAGCGCACTGCTTGGTCATGTAAGAGTCCAGTTTGATGCTGCATAACACTTAAAGCACTGCTCAGACCCTAGCTATCTTTTATCAACAAGCGTGCTGCCAATTTTTGCACGTCACAATTAAAGGGTTGCCCATATGGCTAAAGTGCCTGTTCCACAACAACAAAAACGATAGATGTTCATATCAGAGCTCAAGTAAGGGGTACTATAGACCTGCATCCAACAACACCAAAAGTGTCTGCATCTAACTTCCCACTATCGTCTAGAATAGCCTTCCCACTATCGTCTAGAATAGCCTTCCCTCCTTTCTTAAAAAGCCATACACTGCATAACCAAAATTATTGGCAGAAAGTCACTATAAATACCACTGAACATTACATATATAGCCATATAACAAGTGCACAACACAGGCCCCTGATGCCAATGTCAATTATAGGACAAGTCTCTAACAGAAAAGTAAATTATGAATTAGTGCAGCATTTGATGGGCACTGGAGCCTTCTCGGGGAATGTACCTCCAAGAGAAAACTAAATTACCGAAATAGTGTATATTCTGACACATTTAACAAGCAAAGGAATGTCAGATAAATGTGGGGATTAGGGTTTTAATGTTGAGCTTAATTGATCCAGTAATTTATTCGTGTGTCAAAACGTCGGGAGGAGATATGGAATTTGAAACTAGGGAGAACATGGTTACAACCCCCGCATCACCAAATGCCTCAAATTGCGTGCTCCCAGAAATATCGCCTGAAGCAGTTTAAGTAGCGAGCCATGGACGCATGAACCACCCCTGTCGTATAACCCTGTGTCCAAGTGCCCTGCTGTACTCGGCGTGCACCACTGATCACCATAGGCAAGTTACCTGTATAAAAATTATGACGATAAGCGAGGCAGCAACTAGACCTCACGCAGGTTGACCTTCCCAGTCACCCCAGGCGCAACCTTTAAATATAATCGTTGTCGAAAGCACAGCTGGCCCAGATACACCCTCCGCCCCCCCATCGCCACGTGAGTATTTTCAAACTCTGGTACCTCTACTGTGCCCGTCCTCATCCTGCCAACCTGCGATTCCATTACTCACCTTCTCAAGCCCTATCCTCTTGTCAGCAGGACGAGATGGCAGCCTGAAAAGACTGAGAACGAGGTGCATGATGGACCTTGCGCATGCGCACCACGTTTAGACATTCGCCTGAGCCAACTAATTAGCAACAGTATATGGCCCTTCTTTCGCTAATGAACGGCGTGTGGATACAAAGATGTGTCTGAGGGTTAAAAAAAAAAATATAGGAATACAACGCATATCGTATACGCAAATACACAAGGGCGAGAGTCCTTTAACTCCACTATGAAAGGTCAAATACGAACTTCGCGACATAGAAGGACATAAACTAGAATGGCAACGCACCTTTCATCGTACCAACTAATTAGGCGGCCATCTTGCAAAAGGAGAAACATCTAAGGCCCTGTTTTCTAATGACCCGGTTACTTCGCGGTAATCTTTATTACTTCTAGTCCTGCTCTTCCTCGTCACTGTACTTGCATGTGCGGTTTCCAACCTACATCTCAGGAATCCATGTAATCTTTTAACACCCATACCGCCCCTACCCTTCCAGAGAGTACAACCTCCCACTCCTACATGTTAGTCTCAATACCCCCTAAGACATAATGGAAGGTTTTTCATGCCGCACCATTGCGGACGAGCGTAAGTACTGTAACAAGGAAGAGTAGGACTAGGAGTAAACAAGAGTACTGTAAGTAACCAGGTAATTACCTCCACATCCATTTTCCTCGGCCCGGCCCGGTACTTGTGATGCATACCATACACTACATTGCAGCCCTCCTGATTTAGGCGGGAGAATAATTATATATTTGTTACTGCCTCCCTCCTAAAATAATTATAACCCAATGCAATCTGATGCGAATAACACATTCTCCCGATTTATGTGCTGAAATCTCCCTCTTAGGGGCACCAGAATGTTGGCATGTCTGCAAGATGCGGCCATGCCTATTGTAGAGTGACCCTGAACAGAAGCAGCAAAGAGACTAGCCCCCCAGAATAGGCTACGGCAATGGCCTACCTAATCCAACAGCTATTCGTAGACACTGACACCTTCAGGCCAGGTTTCGGAACCCTCAGATGTCACAAACAGACTGTTAGACTGTCGGAAAGACGTTCTGTCTAGGTAGGCCAAGAACATACATGCCAACCCTCCCGATTTTAAAGTGAAAAATATTGCTATTTGTGGGGACATCACGTGATCGCGGGAGAGTGATCTCACGAGATTTCGAGGCAACGAGATCTCGCGAGCCTGCGCTCCAAGGGAGA
Source organism: Ambystoma mexicanum (assembly GCF_040938575.1). Classification (NCBI taxonomy): domain Eukaryota; kingdom Metazoa; phylum Chordata; class Amphibia; order Caudata; family Ambystomatidae; genus Ambystoma; species Ambystoma mexicanum. Next base: position 324,466,445 of record NC_090939.1, on the reverse strand, counting down.
ACGTTGCTGCCACAAATGGCAGAGCGCCAGACCAAGTGGTCGGGTGACAGCGCTGCGCCTGTTGAGGAGCCATTATAGTTGAGGCTCACAGAATGCTCTGAGCCCAGCTTCCAGGGCATAAGTCCAATGCCAGAGGAGGCCACATGGGGGCCCTGGAAGCCTACAGCGTGCCATCCATGAGCACACCCTGCCTCCAGTGAAGTAACTGGGAGGCCCAGACAAGAACTGTGAGTAGACCCCCATACCCTGCCTAAGGACAAGTTATGCCCACCAGTTTGTCTTGTCAATAAAGATAGTTAGAAGTGTCCTGTCGTCCTTAGAGGCCACTACATAATTAGCGACGAGGATACATAAAGACCCACGGGCCCACCATGCAAGACGCCACACCGCCCCCTGTGTTTCTCCCGTCACCTGGGACCCCGGCAATTCCGTGGATGCAATGGGAGCCCATTTTCTCCACGTATCTGGAGGCTGTGGGCAGCACGGGATATGCCCCCGCCAGGAAGAAGGCGATGCTGCTGAACGCAATGGGGGTTGAAGGTCAGCGCATTTTTGCCAGCTTAACAGCCATACCAGTAGTCGATGACAACGCCGTCTACAAGGAAGCGACCCGACGCATTGTGAAGAGGTTCACCAATAAGGAGAACGTGGTGCTACACAGACTGAGGTTCTACACCCGTAAACAAGAAGGGAGCGAACCCGTGGACGACTAAATCACCAGGATGAGGGAGCTGGCCTCTCTTTGCGCATTCGGCGAAAACACAGAACAAGTTATCTGCGACATGCTGGGCGTTCACACCAGCTCCAGGAAAGTGCAGGACAAGTTCATCCAAGAAAAAGAAGTGACCCTCGACAAGGCCATCCAAATTCCCAGGGCAGAGGAAGAAACCTCCAGCAGGCGCAAAGAAGTGGGAAGCCACCTGCCAGTACCCGAACTTGCGGCGCAGCAATAGAGAGGGCACAGAGAAGAGCAATCCCGCAACAGCCCCAGAGACAAAGGCCCCAGACAAAAGGATCTGCCGAAATGCTATAGATGCACCAGTACCAAGCACATGGCGAATGATCGTGACTGCCCCGTCAGGAATAAGGAGTGCTCAAAGTGCAGACACATTGGTCACGTGGCCACGGCATGTACGTGGCGGGAGAAAACCATTTCCCGCGTTGATGGAAACCGCGCCTCAAGCGATAATGACGAGCTACAGGACAGAATGGAAACACGTGTCATGGCAGATTCGGGATCAGACCTCACGATCCTCCCCATCGAAACGTGTAAGGAAATGATGGGACAAGCACAAGTGGAAATCAGAACGACCAGGCAAAAACCGACGGTCTTTGGAGGTGCAACTATCAACCTGCTGGGCTACATCAGAGCCCGGATTGATTTCAAAGGGAGGTCTACCACCACCAAAGTGTACTTCTCACCGAAAGGCCCAGCCGTGCTTGGATGGGACGATCAACACAGACTCAGTATTAAACTGGATCCGAGCACTCCGGAACAGGTACTCATGGTCTCCTCAGGAGCAGCACAGAATTTCAAGGAGATGTTCCCTAGCCTGTTTTCTGAGAACCCGGGGAAAGTGAGAGACTTTGTCCACAAGATTCGGTTGAAACCCAATGCGGTACCGGTGAAACACAAAGTTAGAGCAGTACCTGCCACGGCGAGACCGGCATTAGATGCTCACCTTCGGAAAATGGTTGAAGAAGGAACCATCGAGACCGTGGAATCTTCCGAGTGGTTAAGTCCAGCAGTTCTAGTTTAAAAGAAATCCAGCAACGACCTCAGGATATGCATCGACCTGAGAAGCCTGAATCCAGAGGTCGTCACCGATAGCTTCCCGCTCCTCAGCATCAGAGAAATTGTCCTTATGATGAAAGAGGCGGCAATCTTCTCAAAGCTGGACATGCGTGACGCCTATCACCAGATTCCTCTAAACAAGTCTTCACGCCCCCTGACGGTGTTCATCACTCCGTTCGGCACCTTTCAATATACCTCTATGCCTTTTGGGTTGTCTTCAGCAGTGTCCGCATTCCAGAGGATGATGAACTCCCTACTTAAAGGACTCACAAATGTTTCATTCTTTCAGGACGACATCCTCGTGTACGCCAAGGATAACGAGACCCATGACAGAGCACTCAAGGCAGTCCTGAGCAAGCTTCAAGAGGCAGGCGTGCATCTACGCCACGAGAAATGCGTTTTTGGAGCGAGCAAGGTAGAATACCTTGAGTACTGCATTTCTAGTGAAGGGGTGAGCCCCAAGAAGAACCTTATGGAGGCCATAACAGACGCCCCTCGCCCCAGTCCAGAGAAGAACTACGCTTGTTCCTGGGCCTAGCCGAGTACTATGCTAAATTCGTCCCAAGGTTCTCCGAAACCACGTCCCCCATGAGGGAGCTTTTGAAGAAGGGGGCAGCCTACTCCTGGGGGCCAGAACAAAAAGAAGCCTTCACTGAAATCAAACGGAGAATCATACACGCACCATGCCTGAAACCGTTCAACCCGGAATGGGACACCTGTATCACAACGGACGCCAGCGCGTACGGGCTGGGGGCCACTCTGACCCAGAAGAAGGGCGACACTGAAAACATTGTGGTGTTTGCATCAAAAGCCCTATCTTCAGCGGAGAAAAATTACTCCACTATTGAAAAAGAAATGTTGGCTTGTGCCTGGGCCGTCGACTACTTCAGATCTTGTATTTGGGGCACGAAGTTTAGACTGGTCACCGACCACAAACCCCTCATTTACATGTTGAGCCCCGGCAGCACCAAGACTGCCACCCCGAGACTGGCCAGGATCGCCGCAAAACTTCAAGAGTGCACATACGAGATAGCCCACATTGCTGGTTGGAAAAACGTGCAAGCGGACTGCATGTCCAGGCTCCTGAACCAAAACGCCCCTGGGACCACATTCTTGGAAGATGAATGTGTCATAGCCTCTATAAGTGACCTGAGGAACGGCGAGTACATGGACCTAAGTGAGCGCCACTGGCAGGAGGAGTTTGAGCAGGACGATGCTCTATGGCGCGTAGCAGCCTGGCTCCGCGAAGGGTGGCCTGGCGAAAGAGCAATCCCTTAAGGCCTACGCCCTTACTGGAAGGTGAACGACGAAATCACCACCATGAATGGTCTCATTCTGAGAGGCAGAATTCGCAAAGTGATACTGTGCAGAGCACACTCAGGCCATCTGGGATGCAACATGACCCGACGCAGGATACGCGACGCCTACTGGTGGCCAGGCATGTATCAGGACATACGACAAATGGTCGAAAGGTGCCATGAGTGCACAAACAGTGACAAGCGTCTGGCTGTGAGACAAGCCCCCATGCAGCCCACCGAAATCCCCAAAGGTGTGTGGCGCAAACTAGGGTTGGATTTCATCGGGCCTCTGGACAGCATGCCCCCAGAACACAAATATGGGATAGTCACGGTCGACTATTTCTCCAAATGGGTCGAAGTTGATTTCACTTCGGACATCACCACAAGCACAGTCATCGCAGCACTCACCACCATATTCCAGCGCGAATGCCTTCCCGAGGAAATTGTGACGGACAATGGCGTCCAGTTGGTCTCTCAAGAGTTGGAGAAATTCCTCAAACTAAACAACATTCGACAGCGTAGAGAAAGTCTCTACCACCCACAAGCCAAAGGCCTGGTCGAGCTGGCGAACTGCTTCATCAAAGGGGCACTGCAACTAGTGCATGCCTTGGGTCTAAACCCGTAAAAGACGGTCAAGGAGGCTGTCGCAGCCCACCGCATCACCCCCAACACCGTCACCAGCGTTTCACCTTTCCATCTGCTAAGGGGGAGAAGGGCAGCATCCACACTGGTGCCACCTTGGCTTCATCAAGTGAGGGCCGACGAAAACGTGAACATGGAATACGTGGTTTTTCGCATGCAGCGTAACAAAGAAGCCATGAAGGCTCAAGGGGACATGCGTCGAGCCGCTCGCCAGACAGCAGTTAACAAAGGCGACCTGGTAAAGATACGTCTCCCTCACAAAGACACTTCGACCGGCTCCAGATACAGCAGCCCCATAGAAGTCATTGAGAAAGGGTCAAACCACATTTGTACCAGCGACGGAAGGAAATGAAATCTAGAAAGGGTGGCCATGTACCGCAGAAAAGAATCCGTTTAGCAGCCACACTGGGAAACCGGAGAAGACCCAGACCAACAAGAGCCATCCGAAAACCCTCACCATTCAGGAAGAGATGCCTCTGAGTCACCCTACGGTGACGAGTCCCCAAGCGCCAACTCCCCATCCCTACTCAGGGAGTCAAAGCGAAGGGCAAGACAAGGAGAACCTGAATCACCCACACCTCCCCAAGAGTGCTCCCGCAGCCCTGTCCCGTTTCCAGATCAAGGCAGACCGCAGAGAGAGAAAAGGAAACCCAGCAAGTTTGCAGACTTTGTCATGGAATGATCATCCATCATTTTCCTAGCAAAGGAGGTGTGTGGGGACAACATGTGATCGCGGGAGCGCGATCTCGCGAGATGTCGAGGCAACGAGATCTCGCAAGCCCACGCTCCACGGGAGAACGTTGCTGCCACAATTGGCAGAGCGCCAGACCAAGTGGTCGGGTGACAGCGCTGCTCCTGTTGAGGAGCCATTATAGTTGAGGCTCATAGAAGGCTCTGAGCACAGCTTCCAGGGCATAAGTCCAATGCCACAGGAGGCCACATGGGGGCCCTGGAAGCCTACAGCATGCCATCCATGAGCACACCCTGCCTCCAGTGAAGTAACTGGAAGGCCTAGACAAGAACTGTGAGTAGACCCCCCTACCCTGCCTAAGGACAAGTTATGCTCACCAGTTTGTCTTGTCAATAAAGACAGTTAGAAGTTTGAACCCACCTAAGTGTCCTGTCGTCCTTAGAGGCCACTACACTATTGTTCACGTTCTCCCGCCTAAAATAATTCTAGCCCCAATTTATTCCTATGGGAAACTTTATGTCAGCAGAGTCTGTGTGGAGTCTACAGCTTTTCTTTTGGGAGCAAGTAACTTTGCTACCTTCTATCTTGAATCCAGTCTGCTCTTTGTTTCCACAAGTCTCAAGGAGGAGCTTCTGCATAAAAACTCAGCTGACATTGACAACGAGACAGTCGTCAGACCATAATGTCACACAAATAAAAGATCAAGCGAACAGGACGTTCCCCCAGGGTGCTAGCACTACTATGGGAAAAGAACACCAAGATGACGAGAGAGAGAAATGCAAGTGCAATTACCATAGTGAATCGCCCCGCAAAGCCATCCCGACATCCATGGTCGAACGTCAAAATATAATGATGGACGCTGCGACACATGCACTTATTCCGTTTCTGAAATTATATGAATCAATCAGTGAAACAATGAAAGATCAATCCATGCTTTTAGCGATGATTCATTCTAAGACAATATTCTTTGAAGCATTTGTAACTAAGATTCAGGCGACACCACTCGATACAGAGGCGGAGGCTTCCAACCAATGGCAACTAAGGCTGTTTGACATCGCCAGGAGTGATCGGGTTGATAAAGCCCAAATGACTACAACAATGCTGGAAATCTTAACAGACAAACAACGGAGAAGCACTGTGATAGTGCCCTTGAAAATGAGACAAGTATTAAAACCACAAGCTGTCAACCAGCGGGATAAGGATAAGAGTGGATGGAATGGATGAAGTGGATAGAATGGATGGAGTGGATGGGATGGATTGAAGTGGTGTAATGGATGGAGTGGATGAAATGGATGAATGGATGGAGTGGATGGAATGGATGAAGTGGATGGATGAGATGGATGGAATTGGTGTAATGGATAAAATGCATGGAATGGATGAAGTCGATGGAATGGATAAAATGGATGGGATGGATGGAATGGGGATGGAACGGATGGATGAGGTGGATGGAATGGATTAAATGGATGAGATGGATGGAATTGGTGTAATGCATGAAAATGGATAACATGCATGTAGTGGATGAAACAGATTGAATGGATGAAGTGGATACAATGGATGAAGTGGATAAAATGGATGGAATGAATGATATGGATAAAGTGGATAGAGTGAGTGGATGAGATGGATGAATGGATGAAGTCGATAAAATGGATAGAGTGGATGAAGTGGATGCATGAGATGGATGGAATTGGTGTAATGGATAAAATGGATGGAATGGATAAAATTGAAAAAACCATCATGATTTCATTCAAAGTACGAGTTTGTTTTTTCAATTCCATCAGAATTAGTGATTCCCCAACCTTGTCAAGTGCGGATTCGCTAATCGACTTGGCTGTAGTGCCTGTACTTGGTATCCATGAGTCAGGGTGATTTGAACACTGAGTAGAGGCGTCAAAGTGCTGCGTTATACTAAGCATGGTTATTTTACCTGGCTCAAATATGGGGGGGGTATCCATAAATGATTCGGAAGGCACAAACTCCTTCCCTTCCTCTATCTCAGCCATCACAGTTGCAAAACCTTTTATAGGTATTAACCTATCTTCACAAAATATCGATTGAGATGACACTTAAGCGTCAGAATCCTCAGTTACAGATATTATCCCAGCTGAATCTATCTGTTTATATAGACGAGCCGAATCAAACTATAAACAATGAGTACAAAAATTAGGAAGAACAGTCCCTGATCATTGTTGATGAATGCAAAGAGGGTCACACTGTACACAATGAAACAGGTGAGCTCTCAATTGAGAATATCACAGATGATGAGCTAGAGTCTGTAGCGCCAGATTATCGTACCATATCAGAAGCATCTCTGCAAGATGAGTCAAGAGTTGCGGCTTGGAAACCAAATGCCGACCAAACATCAAAACCCTCGCAAAAGTCGAAAGACTCTTGGCTTAAATTACCCATGTTTATTGACCCTAGATGTAATGTCTCATCTGCAACTTTAAAGATAGAACGGATTAACACAAAGGATGATGGATTAATATTAAATAGAACAAACATCCTCCGACTATTGCAGGTGATTCCACAGTTAAAAACTATAAAATCAGAGGATATCAAACTGATTGAATTTTGTCATGAGGATAAAACTGACCAAGTATGGATCCAATTCAATACCCCCAGTTCCTAGCAAGGGTGATGAACCATACAGTTCTACTTGCTAAAGAACTAATTTCCCTAGTAAAAGAAGACAATCGATCTCTCCCTATCACTCAATCTGGCGTGAATTTGAAGCATGGGAACCTTGTGGAACATCCCCGAAAAAGATGCATCAATAACAACCAATTAACAAACAGAATACAAACATAACTATCTGCTCTTGGAACACCCGGGGGTGCAGGGCATTTGCTGACAGGTGAAAATAAAGACCTCACAGAACATCAAATGATTTGTCTTCAGGAAACGTGGCTCCACAAACCTGTGGGCTACATTGAACCACTGAACAGAATTTCTCCATAACCAAGCTATGCTTCAGCAGAAACAGCAAAATGACTGCACTGGCTCCAGTGAACACCATTGCACCAAAACTGAGTTTTGCAGCAAAAAATGATGGCTGCACTGTTTTGCCAAGCGCCATTGGGCAAGATGGAACAGGAAGCACCCCGAGAAAGGCTACTAGGGTGTGTTCTTGTTTGTCTTAAAGAAATGGAGTGAAAAAGCAGCACTGCTTTGCAGCAAGCCCAAAATTCCCCTGTCACCCTGTCACCTCTAAATTGATGCCGCTCTGATGCTATTTTGCCCTGTTTTCACCAAACTGCTTTTATCAAAAAGACCCTGTCACGCCCAGCCATATTCACATTGTGCTCCATCAGAAAAGAGCCTTATTCCTGAATAACAGGCTGTGCCAGCCAAACCTGAGAAAATCAACAAAAGCTTTCCTTCACCTACACAGGAAATGCTTAAATTGTGCTACAAAATACTCGTATTCAAAAATTGCTGCTTGAAAAGAAAATCAGAGCTTTCTGTGTACATGTCAATTTCATGGAGACCTTTGCTTGGTACAGACTGTTGTGTAAAACAAGCTGGCTACAGCTACAGAACCATATTGGAAAGGCAGATGCAAAACCCGAATTTGAAAGGAATATGCCCGCTTTCACCACATGTGTCAAAATGGGCCTTTGCAAACTAAAGAAGAAAATGCCTGTTGGAAGGTACTATGTTGAACAAAAACTTCTCCCTGCCTAGTAATGTGAAAGGGGATTGTGCTGTGAAAATACTTGTATGAGATGGTTCTAGTCAGCAGGGTTTCTTCCAATTCAGAGCAAAAATAAATGTAATCAAACTGCAGTGGCTGCATGGGGGGATGTCAGGCCAAAGACAGGTTTCTGCTGAGAGGATACCAGAAACAAAAGGCCCCTCACAGTAGATACTGGCTCACCAGTGATAATTGCTACTTGGGCCAGACTTTGGTCTGGGCTGAGCCCTCTGACAATGGAACTTCTGGGACACGGAAGTGTGAGGTGAAAAGTCACACCTACCCGTGACTTCTAGAGGAAGCTTCAAAGAACATCTCTGTGACAACCCTGGGGTGAGGGGGTAGCCTTGGAAAGGCATGCCCATATATGGAGAACAATACTGACATTTGCCTCCAAGGACTATGTTGTTAATAAAAATGTTAAGACTTTTATCTTTGCCACAGGACTTTGCAAAAATGTGAACATTTAGCAGTTTAAATGTGATTTTCTGGACTCTAATTTAAGATGTAGAAGACCTCTCCAACTAAAGGCCGATTTCAAACATCCCCTACCCGGCAAAACTCCTGGAAACCTACGTATATAAACTAACCCAAGAACACATAGAAAAACACCACTTGCTAGACCAAGCTCAACTCGGTTTCAGACCCGCAAGAGGAACAGAAACTGTGTTACTATCCATCTGGGACGACCTAAAAACAAATGTAGACTCAAACACAACCTCAGCCCTTATTCTGCTTGACCTCTCCGCAGCCTTCGACACAGTTAGCCATGACACCCTAACCAAAAGACTGGAAGACATAGGCACAACAGACACAGCACTACTCTGGACTAAATCTTTCCTAGCTGACAGAACAGAAACCGTATGGATTAAACCCTTCAAATCCACTCCACGAGTTAACGACTGTGGAGTACCACGAGGATCCTCACTATCACCACTGTACTTCAACATCTACCAGACTCCAGTTATCAGAATCTTCAAAAAATACAACATTACATGCTACAACTACACAGATGATACTCAAATCATCTACAAAATCAAAGACACCCAAGCTGATCATTCAACCCCAATCGATTGTCTAAAAGAAGTCTTCAACTGGATGAATGCGAACGACCTGAAAATCAACCCAGGAAAGACAGAAATCATGATCATATCCAAAGACCAAGAGAACGAAACCGCCATCCTGTGGCCAACAGAAATGGGAACCGCACCATCACTATCTAAGGTAGTAAAATATCTGGGAGTCCTGATGGACAACACCCTAACCTTAGAACCACAAATAAATGCAACAGTCAAGAGATGATTTTTCCTCCTCCACACGGCAAGAAGAATCCTACCTTTCCTCTCCTTCACACACAAAGCACTCACTATCGTCGCCCTCATCATGTCAAGAATCGACTATGCTAACAGCCTCTACCTCGGAATACCAGAATACCTCCTGAAGAAACTACAACGGATTCAAAATACAGCAGCCAGACTACTCCTCAAACTATCCAGAAGAGACCACATCACTCCTGCCCTAATAACACTACATTGGCTCCCAGTAAAACATTGCATCACCTTCAAAACAATGTGCATAACGCACAGGGCAATCAGTGGACAAGGAGCAGAATTCCTACAAAAGAAAATAACAATCTACAAGCCAACAAGACTCCTCAGGTCAAGCAACGAAATCCGCCTCGAACTAAAATCATACCTTAAGAAAAAACTTGGAGGCACCTCCTTCTACCACTTAGCCGCAAAAACCTGGAACAACATCCCAAAAGAAATAAGAAGCACCAAAGATCACCTACAATTCAGGAAATGACTAAAAACCTGGCCCTTCAACACCACAGACCCAAACTGTAAACCGAAACAACAGAAAGGAAAATGGATGGCTAAACTTAAGAGGACACTGACAAATCCCAGAACGGATTAAGACATTCCCACAACACCTAGACAGGTGATGCCAAGGAAAATAGAACACAAGCGACACCCATAAAGACAAATCAACAACCCCAGCCAATCCGACCCAACTTCCTCACTCGCCCCTTAGCTGCTACCAGGTACCACAATGTTATAGAATTGTCCAATATTAGCAATCACCACACTAACTGAGTAGCGGACATTAGCAGGTACACCGGCCACATGAGTGGGAAAGGGAGACAGGTAAGGTTATGAAGGAAGTTGATGGAAGTGGAGGCCTGATGTGAAAGGGACCGTGAATACCTGAGAAGCCCAGATCAGGACAGAGGCCCAGAAATGCTCCCACACCCCATCTGGGGAGATTATGCAAACCCAGCACCTCAATCCAAGATAGAAATGCCAACTAATCAATTCCACTAACAATTTCCCCCTCTGCATACACCTCTCAAACTCCAAACCAAACACAACCACAAACCTACAGCACAACAAACTGCACAAACTTCACTACATTGCAACAACAAAACAAAAACACACATAGGGCCTCATTACGACCCAGGCGGTAAGTTACCGCCTGGGTCGTACCTTTACCACCATGGCGTAAACTACGTTTACGCCATGGTGGTTGGCGGACTTACCGCCCCATTCCGAGGTGAGTGGGGCGGTAAGTCCCCATTAACCCATTTACCCTTCCCCATTCCCATTTTTGCCCCATAGGGCATAATGGGAGTGGGGAAGGCGTTAATTACGCCACCGTAAATTATGGTGGCGTAATTAACAACAAAGTCCCTTAGCGCCATGGATTTTAACACCTGCTAAAAGCAGGTGTTAAAACCTCCATGGCGCTAAGGGACCTCGGAATCAGGCGGTAAGGGTCGGCGCTGTTTACGCCGCCGTAAACCCCTTACCGCCTGGGTCCTAATGAGGCCCATAGACTTGCACAACAGTACACAACGACTACCGGCCGAAAACACCCCAGGCCCAGCCAACGGAACCCCTGGGCTGAGGCCGCCAACAGCACATCACTGCTTTCTTGCACATTTTCCAGCTTCCCCTCACTAACTCACCCTCCCTTTCTCTTTCAGAGCCGCCAGAGCACCAGGGGACCACTCCGGTGGTGATAGTGCACGGTACAAATATCCTTTAACATTAACATTAATATTGTAGCTTCCCCTGACACCTTGGGAATAGAAATGGCAGATAATTGGGTATTAGAAGGAAAGTATCCATTATGCCATTGCAAATTTTAATACTTACATGCCTAATGATAATCCACACCCATGGATAAAGTTATAGAATTTTAAGTAATATAATTCTCACTGAAAAGCGCGTAAAATGGGTAGAAGGGTGAAACAATGTCTCACGGCTGAGTTGGACTGGAATGTCTGCATAAAATATGTAACCTGTTTATGTAATTTGCTAAGATACTTCAACTGTATAAATGTACCATTTGTGGCAAAATCGGATTTTAGCTAAAGTAACTGTGGAAGTTTTTGAACATCATAAAACTCGCATCATAAATCTGGCATCCTTCCCTTGAAATCCAACCAGCTGAGAGCAAGGTGGGGACTAGCACCCCTGACCAATCCAGTGTTTTAGAGGCGTGTTTAGCTAAGTCTGCCCAGCCATATACTTCTATCATGTCACTATGCATTATAAATAAGAGTCCATAACCGAGCTCCGCATACACTCTCTCCTGAATTTCCTGTGCTGGAATTCCTGATCTCCATTCATCTTGCTGATTGCAGATTTTCCTTACAAGGCCAAAGCATTGCTGACGCTACTCCAGAGCCCACTGCAAAACCCAAGCATAGCTGATTCCTACTCCAGCAAGGCCATTGATCCAGAAAACCCCCCACTAATATCCCATTAACAAAAAGGGGAAAGCAGTGGTAGCTTTTGCATCCTGAAATCAAACAGGCTTGCAGCCCCCTAACTGCATGCCCGCTGCAATCCTGCCAGCCAGCTTTCATAGCTTCCAGTCACCAGACCTTGCCAAGCTGTCTTTTGCCAGGAGAGTCTGCTACTTGGTGACCCAAGCCCTGGAGACCAGAAGCTATTGACTGTCCAAAAATCCCCAAAACTCAAAAGTGGATTGTGAGTATAATCCCCACCCCACAGACACACATAGCTTACCTTGCCTTTGTCCTTATCCCACTCTCTAAGCAGTCATATTTATACCCTGGTAACTTGTTGAAACTGTTAGAATTATCGTGTACCTGTACTTGACTTTCTAAAGTGCTAGCGCCATCTCTTTATTAATTTTGTCCTGTGTAAATCCTAAGCCCTTAGTCATATTTTGAGTGATCAGACTAGTTTCCGCTTAGGGTTGGGCGCTGGGTTGATAAGGTTGATGTCGCGAATCAACCTTGGATCTTACTGTGTCTCTCTTTGGTAGTCTGAATAGTCTAGTTTAAAGTAAACCTGTTCTTGTCTCAACTGATTTTCTTTCCTATTTCACGGCTTCATTTTACTCAAATCGACCCTTTTACTATCTTGCATATCTCATCCAGTTTTTTTAGCTAGAGACCTCCTTTCACTTTTGTGTTGTCCTTGTGATATATATCTTTCCCCAGCCCAAAAACCGCACTCCAAATCAGAGTATTTCACCCGTTTTTATTAAAAACTGTTTGGGTAATTTAAAGCGGGAATTGAGAAAATTACAAGTTTTCCAACGTGTCATTTGGCTGTAGCATGCTCTAAACTTTCCACTCATTTTCGAATTGAATGCCTTTTGCTGATCAATTGCCTTGTGATTGCCAGTGATATAACCTACATGCTATTGTGATAAAACATATGTACATTATAATTTAACCACACATTAGTTAATTTGAGTGTTATTTTAGGGCGTTGCTAAGGGTTTAAAGTCTGTTTTCTGCCTCTTATCCCTGACTACCTGCTGCTTCTTTCTATCCACTCAGAATTCGATTATTTGTGGATTGAGGGAACATTGCCTGGGGACACCTTATTATCATTATTATTATTATTTATTCAGATTTGTAGAGCGCACATCAGCCTTTGGGCATCGTGGGGCTTGTTACATACATATCTTAGTTACATACATAGCTTAGTTACATATACATGATGAAACATTTAGTTACAGTAGATCTGATATTTTTACATATTTACATGTGATGTTTACATATTTACAGATACGGTTACAATTTACTGTGCAAGGAGTTGGGTCTTGAGTTTCCTACGAAATGCCAGGAGTGAGTTTTCTGCTCTAATGTCTGTGGGTAGTGCATTCCAGAATGGGTAGTCCATTCCACCTTAACTTGGGTGCTATCTATCCTAATCCAAAAAGTGCTCCTATTCACGTGTGCTTTGTATATGTTCTAGGAGAAGGTTAACCAAGAGCATTGCTTCCATTTTCATTGTAAATATCACCCCATTGGTGATTGCTGCCCCATATTAAAAACTGTATGATTTCTTTTGAATTTAAAAATAAATAAATATTGTATGTTCACCAACCGGCCTGGTTCATGGTCCATTGTGACCCGGGGTATTTGAAAAAGGGGGTGTAATACGAGTTGTGTAACATCTCAAATTGAATTTGCATGAAATAAAGACAAAGGCACATCAATTGAGCGCTACATCCTAGGCTGAGACCAAGGTGTGTGTCGCCTGATTGAAATTCTTAACAAACCTCCAACTTGTGATGGTTATGTGGTTTGCAGAAATGCCGCTATCAAACAGTCCAAAGGACGTCCTGCGTCAGGCTTACTGACGCTAATTAAAATAGATGGCGTACAAGAAGTCAAACAGACGATAAATCTTAATCCTTGGAGTCAATTTACTATCGTCAAATTTAAATCTCAAGTTCAAACTTCAAAAAGCAAAGAAGAAAAAAAGATAAAAGTGAAAAATCTGGGGCTAATACATCTTTATTGGAATCCTACAGCTATCAATAGTGAATTATTCATCAATACAGTTTTATCTACTATTGATGATATTCGTGATAAGAACAAACAAATACCGAACAAAAAAGGTTGCAGTTACCCATAGATAAACTGCACATCCTCCTATTATTGATTCCTATAAGTTCATATGTAGAGAACGTTGCCTAATCCCCTCCAAAAACAACAACCCTATTTGAAGAGTATATATTTAAGGTACAAGACAGCGTGTCAGAACTCATTTGTTTAAAATTTATTTCATCATATTTTAATTGTGGAATTTTTTTTACAAAAAGAGCATATCAAAAAATATATTAATAACACATCTATAAACAAACCAATTGCTAGAGAATACGCATTTTATCACATCAACCGAAAAGAAGCTCACGTCTCACATATCATTCCTTACATACTCTTTCATCCCCATACATACAAACAACCACTCATACTTGTGCAAAAAACGCAATCCTAGTAGTTTTGTTCTGTGACTCAGAACAGAACATCCCATCCCCTGGGTTTAACATTTTAATAATTCAAAATACGCCTATTTGACATTATTTTGTTTATAAAAATATATAAAACACTGGGTGGATGTTCCAAAGTAATTATTTATGGACACATATTGATCTGTGTGAACCCAAGTTAGAGCCAGCTCTGGGAAGAGTAGGGTCTATGGTGTTGTCGACTCGAGTTTCGGGCCGCTAGAACGGTCTATACAGCTTCCGTCTGGTGCACCTCATCAGGACGTATACATTACAAACAAACACAATTTCTAAAAACAAAGTTCTCATTGATGTGAATTGACAAATTTAATTCAATTTCCAAGCTAATTTCTTTCGCTTCACAAAGTGTTGCAATTGGTAACCCAAGTATCTTTTTTCCTTCAGAAGAGTCACTTTGGCTAGCAAGCTGTTTTTTTTATCTCTCTCTCCCAAATTGTGAAGAACCTCAGGTAGGTCTCCTCGTGTTTTATGCACAGGCTCCGGCCAATGGCTGCATTGTCTTCTTAGTTATAATGTTGTGGTATTAATCCAGAAGAGAGACACGAAGACAGACCAGGTACATCGGTATCTAGCCGTTCCACCGCAACTCTTTGAACAATTATATCTGGAAGCTGTTCTGAATATGACTGGGGCTATTTTCGGTGTAGCTGCGTTTCATGCTTCCCTTTCCGTTGGAAACACGCTAGTTTTCTTTACCAGGATCCATGGGCTTAACGCAAGTCGTTTCTGCAACGTCAATGTAATTATTTCTAGAACTTTTACTCTGAAATTGAATTGAAAAAAGAACAAACAAATAGACATAATTGTATGCAGCAACTTGAATATACATCTGTTCACCCATGATGCAACGAAAATTGATCTGAGGAAACTAACTCAAAGGGCCCGATTATGGAGTAAGGAAATGGAGAAAAGACAGATGACTCTAACCAATGGCTGTTGTGTAGATGACAATCCTACAATGCCGACTTGGTAAAGAGGCACATCAACTGCGTTTCTAGATTACATCTACACCTCTGAGCGAATTACAGAGAATATCAGAAAGTTTCTTAAAAAATCATCTACTAACAGCGATCATAATAAAATATCAATTGACTGGTCGATGAACAGGCTCTCAACAATTAAAATACAAATGCAGATGTTAGAATAGAATAAAGGTATGAATCGTCTAAGAATTTCCCAAGTGCAAGCTGCCAGTCTAACATATACTTTCCAACTCTCGCTCCATCAGGATAGTGAAAAACTAGAATATGGATGGCTGTTGAGACCATTCATGATAGCAAACAAGCAGAGATAAACACAGTGCAGGAAACATATCCACACGTATAACAGCCAAATGACAGCAACAACAAAAAAAAGAACTGCAAAGGAAAATAAAGAAAGTGAAAAAGTCAGAACAAGTGAATTGTATAAAAATTGTTAAAAATCTAAAACAACAATATAAGTACTGGCATAAATGCTAAACAACAATATAAGTACTGGCATAAATGCTAGAGGTGGATATCATGCAAAATGGCGCTGAAAACATGCTAAGAGCTCTTCAAAACCGAAATACCAGAAACCTGTGGAATTTGCTAAACGAAAACTCTGAACAACAGGAGAAATTAATTTTGGATGTTCCAGAGGTAGAGTGGATAACTTATTTTTCATCATTATACAGGAAACAAAATGACCACAGGGAAGAACCAGCACCCAATAAAAACTCCAAATGGTATCTCTGCTGGAAGCCGGACGAACTACGGCATCATATTAAACATCTAAATTCATCCTGGGCGCTCGGCCTTGATGGGCTAAGCAACGAAAAGCTTTGACAGAACCCTGAAGTATGGACCGAGTTGTGCATGGTATTGTTTGCAATCATCAAACAAAAATCAAAACATACCGATTACTTGGAAAACAGCCCTCCTGATACCTAGTTTTAAACACGGAGACAGAAAAAATCCGGTGAACTATCGGCCTATTGCGCTTCTGGACCCATTGGGCAAGGTGTTTGCGTCCCTACTGCTAAGAAAATTGATAGAATGGGAAAAGATAGCAGGAAGAAGTGATCCTAGGCAAACAGGCTTCGTGAAGAATATAGGAACAAATGTTAATGTGCTCCTACTTAATATGCTAAAACTGGAAGTCATGAAAGAAAGAACCACGACTCATGCAGCCTTTATTGACCTACAATTGGCTTTTGATGCCATTAACAGAACAAAGTTCTGGGAGAAACTTGACACCTGGAGGTGCCCAAAGGAAATCTTAGAACCGATCAAAGCCCTGTATACCAACACATCGATAAAAATTAGACTATCCCAAAATGGATAGCTATAGTCCGAAATAGAAACTTGGAATGGTCTAAAACAGGGACAAAACAGTTGGCTGCAACTTTATTCAATTTATTTATATCAGACATTGCAGACAACCAAAAGAACATAGTAGCTAATCCACCAAATCTGAACAACACACAATTAACATACATTATGTATGCTGACGACTTGGTAAATCTTGACAGAACTCAAGTCGAACTCAAGATCAATGTGAAAAAAACACAAGTGATGACCCTGACAGGTCAACAGCACAAGAAAAAGAAACCTATAGTAATATTTCTAGAAGGAAAAAAAATAAAAACAGTGACTACAATTATATACTTGGGGCTTCTACTAAAGCAGTCGGAAACCGAAAATGAATGGGTAGAGCAATTGAAGGAAAAAGCTGTATCACTGGCACGACAAGGAAAGGTCCTCCACCTCAAAAATGGAGCATTTGCAATGAAGCCGTTTATCGCCTTTTATAGACAGAAAATAATGGCCATCTTGACATATGGTGCTGAAACAATGCTAAATACACCACAGGATCTTTGGACTTACCTAGAAGGGCTAGTTTGGCGGAATATATTATCCTTGCCCGCTGCTTACCCAACGCCACGTATACGTTCTGAACTGGCATTGCAATCAATAAAGTCAGTAAAGAAGTGGAAATGTTAAAGTCTTTACAGAAAGACGCTCGTAAAAGATGACATTCCCGCAATTGAAATTCTATGCCAGAAAAATATTGTCAAAACAAATAATCTTGAATATGTGGAAGGAGGCCTGCATCCAAATAATGGAAAACAAAGGCATAACTATAGATATGCTTGTTAAACGCCCACAGAAAGCTAAAATAAGACTGCAAAGAAATGATTGGATCCGCACTCTACAGCAAAAAGCACAATATCAACTTGCACTTAACTGCAAAATTGAGTTACGAGCTGTGAACCAATTGCCACAGTACTTACAAAAATTTCTAGATCGGGTCATGAGAGACTTGTTTTTACGATTTCTGCTCAATTTGCTTCTGACCAGAGAAGTATTGATCAAGTCTAAGCAGCTGCCGGCGACATTGGCTTATTGTAGATTTTTCTCTCAAAAAGAACAAGTGGAGACATTACACCATATTATTATGGAATGCACGGCTCTCGAAGGGAAAAGACATTTGTTTAGCAAAATGCTTCCCAAATAAGAGCGCAACGCGAACCAAAACAACATTGGGTCCAAATTCTATGTGGAGGCGACAGAGCATTGATATTCAGAGTCATCCAATTCTGGAACTCTATAATTGCTACAAACCACAAAGGGATAGTAAGAAAAACGCCTCATCTAGAAGAATAGTTTTTGGACTTGATTAAATGTTGTAGTATAAAGGAAAGTAATGTTTAAAATGATACAAATATGAGTGGAAAAGTTTTTAATAAACTATGTCATTCAATAAAAAACTTTTTAAAATACGAAAACCGATTTCTCGGATGAAATCTCCCTTTCAGGTGCCTTGACATGTTGGCATGTATGCAAGCCGTCCAATTTATGCCATCGCTCTGCTTCAGGTGAGGTGGGACTGGGAAAAAAGGATGGCAGTACAATATCCTGTGCCTGATAAAACTTTGAAAGGACTTTAGGAAGGAAACTCAAATTGCATCTAAGAACCAGAGAATCCAGCCCTGCACAACAGTGCTCCAATTTCACCCAGCCTCCTTGCCGAGGTAATGGCCACCAAGAACACTGTTTTCCTTGTGTGAAACTTGATATCAGTGGTCGCCACTGGGTGAAAGGGTGAGTCCTGCAAAGCACGCAAAACCAAAGGAAGGTCCCAAGGAGGAACACCAGCACACACTAAGGGATTAGACAACTCCTGCGTGTTAAAGGATACCTGCCCTGCACAAGCTCAAAGTGCCATCCCTCACCAACCATTCCATGAGACTTCGTTCCACTGCTGCGCCATATCTGTCTGGTTCACAACTTACCAGCCACCTGTCCACTCTCACCGCAAGCTAAGCTTCCGAAGAGACACACTCTCCCATGTGAGACCAGAACCTCACACCTCGAGCCTGCATCTTATGATCTTATCTTCCCTCTATTAGGGGACGATAGATATGCTAGACTTAGCTCCCACACGTGCTGACCAACTCTTCCACCTGACATTGAGATGCATCACACCCCTACCTCCAAGATCGCCCATCTTCCTGCAAAAGTGTCATGAGTACTCAACTGTGTACTAATAACATACGCTCACTAGAAGCACATGCTCTTAATGTTCATGACATCATAATAGACCACCATCTTGACATCCTAGCCACCACAGAATCCTGGCTCCACAGTGCTTCAGGCACGGTGCTCTCACAAGTTATCCCCCTAATTACTTCCTCTTTAGGCCAGACAGACTCAATGCCCCTGGAGGAGGAGTTGCCAAATCCTCTCTTCAGATCAGACCCATGGGGGCGTGGCCTGAGCTCATGCAATGAGGGTGTATCTGACAGGAGTTTCCACCAAGATCATCTACATTGATCCTCGTTGCGGCTATTATCGGTGGTATTTCTGGTACCTAATTGCATTTTATTGGCAGGGGAAGTGAGCGTCTATGTATCCTGCTTTATCCCGATCGAAATCGGTACCTGGAAAGCGTTTTTCCTGACATTGAAGCCTGGATCCAGTGCCTCCCAAGATGGCGGCCCAGGCGATGCGGCTCCCTTGCGGAATTATACCGCCGTCGGGATTGATGTTTGGTTTGATGTGTGGCAAGTATTAACCAGACCCTTCAGTGGTGACTGTGTCCCGCTGATTAGTTGTGGCTTTGGGGGTGACGGCTGCTGAGAACCTTGGCACAGCGCAGTCAGATGCGCGGCCCGGTTTGAATGTGCCCCCTTGATGAGTCAGAGAAGCGGGACAGAGAGTTCTGACGAGCGCGGGCGAATAATGCGCTCACGCTGAGAAGCTGCTCCTGAAGCCCAGGACATAATTGCTGACATGTAGTACTCTACTAATAAACATTTGCCTGTGCACCTGGAGCTTGAATACTTTAAATCATTGGTGGATAAGACACAGATGCATTGGAACAGCTGATCCACCGCCTGCATGTGAGTTTACCGTAAGACTGAGTTGCGAGAGTACCCTTAACTGCAGACATTCAAACGTATTCAAGTTTGTGGCTGCTCCTGATGGTGTCTGCGAACTGAGGGGGAAAGCCTGGTGAGAGAGCCCTGCTGCTTAACAGACCGGGGTATTGACCACGTGGCATGTGTGCTGCAAGTAGCCTCTACTTGCAATTTTACAAACAGTGTAGGACCTTTCTCTCTGTAGATGTGATCCTTTTGCCTAATGAGGTTGGATGCGCTGCAGTTGCCCTTATAGCACTACAACTTTAAGGTTTGATGTGCTGGCCTTGAGACCTTTGCAATTACTGCACGTTTCTGAACTTGCAGAGCTGGATTACACTGTATTGGCCTACCAAACCATGGGTGTTGTTGGGATGTTTGTGTTCCCACTTCAACTAACATACTTGTAGCTCCCTGTGGTTACTGAGGCGACTGAGAACTCTCGGCTAGGACCCTGGTGTCCCACATCCTTGCCAGGAGCTGCAGAATACTTTGTGGTGATACAGACAGTGGGATAATTTATGTGGTTTGGAATTGGTCTGCTCATTTGACTGAGCCTGTCCTGCGAACATTAAAAGGTTCTCTGACATTTACCCTGCCACTTGACATGTGCTCGGTTGCAGAAGATGTGAATTTCTGTGGATTGGTACAGATGAGCTGACACCATTGTCCTATCGCCACTGTCTCATATTAGAGTATCCTGCTTGGTTCTGTGTTTGTGCATTTTGCTAATTTCTACCTCAAACATTGCTGAAGCTACGGTGGCCTACATCCTACACACTTTCCACTAATATGTTACCTACTAAACATAAGGACAAAGGTAAAGGCACAATTATGGAATCTTTTGCGCAGCAGGCTAGACAGCAGGACCCCGCCTCCTCAGTAGCTGTTGCGACACAAAGGGTCCAATCCTCTCAACCAGACCCACATGAGTATAAGGTACTTGCTGCAATTGCTGCCCTTAGACCCTCTCTGGAGACCAGAATTGATGAGGTTAAAATAGACGTCCAATTACTCTGGCATGATGTACAGACGCTGGCTGAAAGGGTCACGACTGCAGAAGTGTTGTTGAAGGACACCACATCCACGACAGAGTCCCTTGTGGGGCGACTGGAGACGCTGGAAGTGCGCAATACCACCCTGGAAATGAGAGCGGAAGATGCAGAAGGTAGATCCCGCAGGAATAACGTGTGTGTGCTGGGCATACCGGAGGGCACAAAAAACCGGACCCGACTACCTATATAGAAAATCCTTTTCTCCAGGAAATCGGACTTGAAGGATTTGCAGTTGACCAGGCTCAGTGTTCACTTCAGAAGAAGCCCTCCCCCGGGGTCTTATTATAGACCAATTATTGCTTGAATCTTGAATTTTAGGGATAGAGACGTAATCCTACAATTTTCCAGGGAAGGAGGTGAAATACAAAGGGGTGCTTCAAAAATTGCTGACCCGCTGGGAGCACAAACCTAACCCCTCTTTCTTTTTTTCATAACACATTTTATTGATTTTTAACATACAGCCGCTGGGCTTACTGTGGCCAGCGTTTAAACAAAAACATTAATAAAAACAATAGAGGTAAAAATAACGTTGGATGGAAAAAACATTCATATGGAACACATCTTGTATGCTTGCATATAAGCTTCGATACACAGTGTAATGGAGGTTGGTACAATAATATATTTCCCGCAGCATTGTCCACCACCCTAGTCCATGATGTCATGATATTAACGGTTCAGTATTTCACAGCGCATCTTCCCAGCGCTGCCATACCTTGTCTGCTTTTTCAGGGCAGCCCCTGGCTCTGTAAACCCTCCTTTCTATCGCAATGCAGATCTCTACATCATTTGACCACTGCTCCACTTGCGGGGGTTCCGCTGCTCCCCAGAGGCGTGCTATGTTCCTTTTGCATATTGCTGTTGTGGTCATAAGGCAGAGCTTCTCATATTTTGACAGATCTATCTCGCTGTCCACTCCCAGTATCAGGAGTTTAGGATCTCTGGGAATCGTCTGGTTCAGCACCCTCGACAGCACATCGCAGCATTGCTGCCAGTATTGACAGATCACCGGGCATTCCCACAGTATATGGAAGAAGGTTCCATCCTCTTCCCGGCATCGTAGACAGTTGGGTTCAGCTATTTTGCCCCATCGGTACAGGGCTACTCTCGGATAATAGATTCTGTGTAGTATCTTCAGTTGTACTAGGCGTAGTCTAGCTGATATGGTGACCTCTCTGGGGTACATTAGGGTTTGTACCCAGTCTTCAGCCATAATTTCACCCACGTCAGCCTCCCATCGCAGCTTCAATCTCTCCAGTTCTGGTGTAGCAAAGGAAGTGATGACACTATACATAACAGTAGTGACCTTGGCTGGAATATGGTCCACCACTATGTTTCGCTCCAGTGGGGTGGAGTCTGCCATGTCAGAGAGGGCAGGGAGGTGCTGCTGCAGAGCATGCCGAAGCTGTGTATAGTGGTATCTCTCTGTTTCTGGTAGACCGACGGTCAAGACTAACTCATCAAAAGGTGTTATGATTCCCTCCTCCATAATATCCTGCACTTTTTGTATATCGTGTCTCTTCCACGCCGGCCATTTCAGCAGTTTAATTACCTCAGGAAGGTTCCTATTGTTCCATAGTGGCTGTAGTGGAGTGATTTTATCCCCCCAGCCTATAAAGGTATGCGACTCTGCCCAGATGCGTGGTATGTGTGTGTCAGGGACTCAGGTAGGCAGAGACAAGGACAGGCTAGGCGCAGGGGTGTTGTGGGTACTGTTGTGGGCACTGGTGGGGAGAGACAAACAAAGATGCAACCATACAAAAGGCTGCTTTGCCCCATGTGCAGGAGAAAGAGGCTAAAGACTGCGTTTCCCAGCAGCCGGCGCCAAAGGACTACAATCCCCAGCATGCCCAGGGACGTTTTGGACCAATCAGGGACCAGGAAGGGCGCGGCCGCCCCATCGCGCATGCGCAGAGCCCCGAGCACGGGGCTTGCGCTTGAGACTCCATGCCGACAAGACGTTTGGACCGGAGCTCCAGCAAAACTACACCCGAGGGGCCCAGCCCCACCGGAGCAGCAGCCCGGCCCCTCGCCCACACGAGATAAGTACTCCTCCTTGCTAAGGGCCCAAGGGGATCGAGGGGGAAGTGCAGGGGGGATCGCTTGCCACCCCAGAGCCCCTGTATCGCTACGAAAAGCTAAGTGGCTTAACTTCGGCGCTCAATGCGTCGGCGGCATTCTTTTGGGATATATTAACCTGTGCACGGGTGATTTGTTATTTGGGGTGTTTCCGCCTCTTGGAGACCATAGCAGACCCGTGAGGCGAAAACACAGCACCGGAGATACCTACCACAGTTTAAAAGCACAAATTGATCACGAGGGTCTGCAGGAAAACCGCTTGTGCATTTTATCACGTTTGCAGGGGTCTGCAAGAAGATCGCTTGCGTAGCATAGTGCAATAGCACTATACAGGTCTTGTGGGGGGGCATTAGAGAGTGTGTCAGTGTGAGTGAAGCTGCATGAGGTGAATGCAGACAATGACAGAGGGCATGTTTTAATGCTTGTTAATTTCTTTTAGCTTGGACCTTTTGAAAACAACCCTTCAGACTTGCCAAGGACGTGACTGCTGGACAAGACACAGAAGACCAGAGCTAAGTTGCATGCTAACTCCTGTACTGATCTGATGACTTAGGGTTAGGCAGTGTAAGAATGTTCTTATGTGCAAATTGGTGCTTATGTACAAGTAGTTAGTAAGGGCTGAGGACACCAGAACAAAAGTGCGCAGCAACCAATCTTTCCCTGCAAAATTCCCCATTCCCACCCATAACCTCTACCTCACCCTCAATCCGGTTTACCTAATTCCCCCTACCTATCCAACCATCAAGACCCTAACCCTCCTTCCCTGCTCTGGTCCAGGAAACCCGTGTAAGCTCTGACTTGCGGGCTCCACGACCAAAGTGGGGGTGGTTGGTACTGCGTCGCTCCTGCGCCTTGGATTCTGGACTTCGTGACAGTGTGAGGTCATGTTGCGAGGAGTTGTTCTACATGTTCCCGCGTACAGTTCCATGGGGGGGACGCTCTCACATGTGGTAGCGTTGGGCTGGCGTGCAAAGCATTGTTTATTATCGCCATCTGGCTGGCCCAGTAGCACGTCTGCAGCCTTGGTAGGTCGATACCTCCCTCCCAGATTGACCTTTGTAATGTTTGAAGGGCTATTCTTGGGTGTCCACCTCCCCACAGTAGTTGCCTAAGTATACAATCTATCTCTTGGAACGTCTTGGTTAGTATGTGCAGTGGAGCTTTCTGAAGTACGTACAAGTACCGTGGAAGTATTAGCATCTTAAACAGTGCAGCACGCCCTAAAAGTGTCAAGGGTAGGGACTTCCAATGTTGCACATCCCTTATGAACCTTTCTGTGATAGGTTGAAGGTTATTCAGTGTGTAGTCGTCGAGGTTTCTCATAATCCAGACACCCAGATATCGAAACTGTTCATGTGCGACTTTGTATGGGCAGGGTTCAGGGGTCTCGCTTCCTAGGTGATTCAATGTGAACAGTGTAGATTTGGATCGGTTTACCCTCAAGCCACTGAAGGTACCATATTCCTGCAGTAGCTGTGTCACCACTGGGCATGCTGTTCTAGGCTGTTGTAGGTAAATCAGCAAGTCATCCGCATATAGTGAGACTCTGTTTTCCATTCTGGTCCTCCAGGGATGCCTTCCCAGCTTCGCGTCTCACTCAGCCACTGGGCCAGTGGTTCCATGGCCAGTGCGAAAAGGAGGGCCGATAGTGGACAGCCTTGCCGTGTCCCTTCCCCAGTGCGAAGGATCGCGACGTCCAACCGTTCCCCCTTACTTCCTCCATCGGTGCCTCATATAGCAGCTGGACCCAGGTCAAGAATCTTTCGCTAATCCCCATTTTACGCATAATCGCCCAGAGTGCCTCCCAGTGAACTGGGTCGAAGGCCTGCTCAAAGTCCACTGCGAGTACACTCACAGGGGCATCCAGGTTCTGGGCGCGCTCAACGGCCAGGTGAAGTCTGCGTATGTTCATCCTCGTGGATCTACCGGGCATAAAACCACATTGATCTGGGTGTATTAGGGATGTTATGACCTGCTGTAGTCGTATAGCTAGTAGTTTCGCCAATATCTTCGTTTCGCTATTAATCAGGGATATTGGTCGATAGGAGCTGCAATCGTCCGAGGGTTTGTATGTTTTGGGCAATACAATTATTGTCGCCTTCCTTAAATCTGCTGGTAGATTTCCTTCGTCTCGAGCATGTAGAAACAGCTTAAGTAGATGTGGGGCCACTTCGTTCACGCCTATCTTTTTCCAAGTTTCAATGGGGAGGCCATTCGGTCCAGGTGTCTTTCCAGATTGTAGGTGCGTCATAGCTGCCACTATCTCGTCTTCTGTGATCTCCTTTTCCATCATAGCCGTTTGTTCCGCAGTGAGAGAAGGGAGGACGATCTTTTCCAACACAGAGATTTTGGTGGGGAGCTCAGGTGCGCTGTATAATTTCTTATAATATTTAGCAAATTCCTCCGCGATGTCTGCATCTGTTGACCTCGTTTCAGCGTTCTGTGTTCTGATCGCTCTTACTTGGTTGTGGCCCTCATCCCTCCGTTCAAGCCACGCTAGCATCTTACCAGCTTTATCCCCTGTTTCGTAGATTCTGGCTCTCATCGCTCAGTGCGCTTCTTTAGCATTGTCCAGTGCAATATTTTGTAGCTTTTTCTGAGCCAGGGACAGAGCTCTATTTGTTGCGGGGGTATCCTGGGTTAGGTGTGTTTCTGTTAGCTGATTTGACGTTTAATTCTGCTTCCCTTATCGATTCTAAGTGCGCTTTCTTTTGCGCCGCAGTCCAGGAGATAATTTCCCCGCGAATCACGGTTTTATAAGCTTCCCACAGAGTAATGGGGGAGTCGACAGTCCCTTCGTTTAATTCGAAGTATGTCGTGCTAGCATTCTGTAGGCGTTCTACTAGTTCCGGGGATCCCAGATGATAGTTGTTCAATCTCCACACTGGGGGTGGGTTCGGTTTGTGCGTTGCAATGGACATGAGCAGGGGGGAGTGATCCGAGATGCCTCTCGGGAGGTATTCCGCCTGTGTCGCTGTATGTATTGTTGATGCTGGTATGAAAAAGTAGTCCAGGCGTGACAAAGATGCATGCGCCCCAGAGTGGTAGGAGTATTCCTTGCCATCCGGGTGGAGATCCCGCCACACGTCTCTGAGTCCGAGGGCTTCGACAAAGCTAGCTAGGTTAGTTTGGCGCTTCGGGTCTCTACTGCGCAGGTGTGTAAGGTCTTGAACATTATCCATTACGCCGTTGAAATCTCCCCCTAGGATTAGGACGTCTGCCGTGTCCATCGTAAGCAGTGGCGTTATGTCTTCTAACAGCGTGGTTTGCAGTGCGGGTGGGGCATAGATCGCCAGCAGGGAGATCTTTTTGTTCCAGAGCGTGCCCGTGACGTACGTGTACCTGCCTCCAGTATCCTGAATCGTGTTCGTGAGTGTGAAAGGAAGTCTTTTATGTATCAGGATTATTACCCCTCTGGCTCCCATCGTGAATCCCGCCTGTATTGCTGTGCGGTAATTGGATCGTTGAAATGGTGCATTGGTTGTGCCGGCTAGGTGGGTTTCAGTTAAGAAAGCTATGTCCGGGCTGTGTCTAGGCTGTTTCCTAGGCCATTTACGTTCCAGGTGAGGAGTTTTAAAGTCAGAGTTTTAGTGACTTGTGAGCTCATTTAAGCGTTCGTGGGTAAAGTGGTAACGGTGGTCCTTGGAATCGGGCCATTGAGTGTATGTGTGCCACGGCGGCGAACCACGGCCCATCTCGCTCCACCGCCTGTGCGTCGAGTATTGTGGTGTTCCATTGAGTTTGTCCATCCATTAAACATGAAAACATATGCCCAACTCCCCCCTCCCTATACTTCACCCCCAACTGAAGCATCTGTCGCCCCATCGTAACTCAAACCCAAATTAACTTCTAAATAAGTTCCAAGAAAGGGTCCTTCTCAGGGGGGGGGTCCCTCTTTCTTGCGCCGAATATAAGCGTTGTGCATGGTGGGATGTTTCTTGTGTTACAGCCGGAAGTGCAGCGACAGTGCGCCCATTTAATATAGTAGGGAATACCATTTCTGCCCTATAGGATGTTACCTCATTCAGTGCATAACTGGTTCCGCAGCAGGCTCTGGAGCCTCTTGTTCGTTACGTTCCCGGTCTCTCCTTGGGGAGGCCCGCTGTGGCCTAGGCCTGGGTCTTCCTCTCTGTGCTCCTGGTCTTGTGGACCAGTCTCCTTCAACATGAGCATCGGCCCAACTCCAGGCTTCCTGTGGGTCTGTGAAATGAACTGTCGATCCCTTATGATAAATCTTGAGTTGGGCTGGGAAGAGAAGGCCATATTTCACTTTCATCTGTGCCAATTGCCTTTTAAGTGGCTCAAAGGATTGCCTTGCTCATTGCACCTCTCGGGTGTAATCCTGGAAGAAGGCTATTCTCGACCCATTGTGTGTAATTGACCCATGTGAGCGCGACATTTGCAGGAGAGCGTCTCTGTCGCGATAATTCAACAATCTGGCAATTATTGTCCGAGGCGGAGCACCTGGAGTCGGTTTGCCCGATGGCATTCTGTGAGCCCTCTCTACAGAGAAGAATTCTGAGAAAAAGTGGGGTTCAAAAATGTCAGTCAGCCACTGCTCGAGGAACAATTCCAGACACTGCCCCTCCTCCCCCTCTGGCAGGCCCAGAATGCGGACGTTGTTGCGGCGAGACCTTCCCTCTCCCTCATCCGCTCTAGCCTCCAGGGTTTTCAGGCGGGACAGAGCCTGGGACAGCTGTCTGTTTATCCCACTGATATTGTCCTCGCCTCTGAAATACGGTGCTCGGCTTCACCAGTTCTGGATGTTAGCTTCTGTAAATCATGCCGCAGGAAGGAGACATCCGCTGCGATGCTGTCCATCTTAATTTCCATGGCAGAGTGGGAACTGGCGATGGCCGCTATGACGTCTCGCAAGGAGAGGGGTGCTTCATCCGGCGGGGAGTTCGGTCGTGCACCCACTCCTGACTGAGACGGGGCGGCAGCGACCGCATATTGGTCCATGCTGCTTTGGGTTGAAGCTTTTCTTTGCCTGTCTTTTCCCATCTCGACGTGCGTTTAGCGTTGCAACGGAGGGGTCAGCACCGTTTGAGCAGTCCCAGTTGGGTTCAGTGTCCTCGCTCTCGCCCTCTACCAGTGGCCTCTCTTCCACTTTACGGTGCGTTGCGGCTTGTGTTACACCAGGAGCAGGTGGGCCTGCACTACAGCACACCGTTCATCTGGGACTATAGGTGTCCTCCGTAATAGGTCTTATGCCCACACTGTCACGAGACCCTGAGGGGGGCCCACATTGTTTCACCAGTTTCTAGCCGGGCCCGGCCCCCACTGCTGGATTGTAGGGCTTCCTTGTGTCCCACGCCTCCTCCCTCGTCGGGAAGAATCACCCTCTTCCCCTGTATATTTTCACCCCCAATGGTTGCTTCTTCAGGAATGTCGAAAGGGTCTAAAGGAGGAGGGGGCCCCACTCACTTGTTATGCCTCAGGGTTGTTCCCAGTACCATCTTCGGTCCCCCTCCGCAGACTGCTCTTCACGTGGTAGCGCAGGGAGGAGAAGAAGAGGGGAGGCACGGCACGGATTGCCACCGGGCCCCAGCTGCCCTGCTGGACACAAATCGCGGGCCGTTCCCGCCGTGAGTTGCAGAGGATTGCTCAGGCAGTGGCGTTGATGTTTGATGCAGGTACTCAGGGCTTATGGGATCCGTAAGTGTCAGCAGGTCAATGCGTCGCTGTGTTCTGGTGGTAATGCTGACACCCAGCCGCGATCCACCCTCCCGCGAGGACCTCTCGTGCAGGGAAGGGAGGGAGCACCAGCGGATTCGGCCGGCGTTCGGCAGGAGGATCTTTCTTTCTGCCGTTCTCCTCCTCCGGCGCTCCGGCCACCAGGGCTGCAGTCACCAGAACCCACGGCCGACGCCGCTCCCCGCAGCCACCACCGCCGGCACTCGCGGTGCGAAAGGCAGCGCCGATGCCCAGCCGGAAGGTATGGGGTCGCAACTCCCAGTCTCACCGTCTCTTCTAACGTGCACAGCACCCCCGTACACACAGGGCGCCGCTGGAGGTCCTCTCCCTCCGGTTCCAGGGAGGCTTCAGCTGGGTCTGCAGTTCACCTCCTCCCCAGCAGACAGGCACGGGGATTCGGCTCCTCTCTCCCTGTCTCGTCCGCCGTGCGCCGGTAGCAGTAGTCGCACGTCCAGTTCCACAGCGACACGGCGCAGGTGTCTTCCCCCACTGCAGGCTCCAAGAGGTTCTGTCTTCTAAAAGAGACGAGTCAAGGCAGCCATCTTGGAGGTGCCACACGCGTCTTACGTGCCAAAACTATTTCACGCCTTAATGCCACAAATCACAGGATTGGCGAGCTGAAACTTGCCACGGAGCTGCTTCTGACATTCATCTAATTGAACTTGAGAATTCGGGTCGCTACGTCCCACCAGGGAGGATAATCTTCTCAGGATGTTGTCGGCGGCAAGAGGAGCTCACGGGACTCACGTCTTCGAGCTCACATGTTGGCCACGCCCCCTAATCCCTCTTTCTTGGTTGATACCTGGCACCGCCCAGTTGATGGTGCCAGAGTCCAGTACCCAATGGCTTTACGGGGCCCTGCTGGTGCGGGCGAACGGAATATAGCTGTTGGGCGATGTTTAACCCTTTTCTTTAGGGAGGTATTGATCGGCTTTTGTTTTGTTTTTGTTAAATGGCTTTCACTATGCTTTTACTGTGTGGCGAGAGGTGTGCTGGGGGAACAACTATATGCGTTGAACAATATTACTGTGCTTGCTAGTCCGATACACAGGGAAGTGTTCTCTAAGGTGGAAACAGGGTTCTTTGTGACTATCATGTGCTTATATTGGGGTAGTCATATGGGAACCAGGTGGCTATGAAGAGAGAACCTTGAATATGTTGCAGCTGAATTTCCTGACTTGGAATGTGAGTGGCCTATATGCGTGGAACAGAGTTAAATACTACCTACAACGTAAGAACATTTCCATAGTGCTACTCCAGGAAACTCATCTGATGGCGGCAGACGAAGAAGCGGTTGTTTAACGTTGGGGAGGGACTGGTTTACAGTGCCATGTATTCTAAATTTGCTCGAGGAGTATTTACATGGATAGACAGAGGGTTACCGTTTCAATTGTTGGACAGTGACATAGATAGAGAGGGGAGATATCTGATTTTAAGAGGTTACCTTGATCACAGAGAAGTATGTATTGTGAACTCTTATTTTCCGAATCATGAGATACCTGCCCATTTTCGTATGCTATGTAGTCGTATTGCAACCAAACGAGACACCTTTTTCATATGGGGGGTGACTTTAATTGAGTATGGGATGTTAAGCTTGACAGGACTTTCCCTCCTATAAGGAACTCATGGTGGCAACAGTAAAGACAGACACAAGTGATCACAGTTCAAGGGTGTTTATTAAACTGTATGCAGGTTGGAAAAAATGCCTAATCTAAACCTAAATCTAAGATGGGAGCAAGCTTCGACCATCAAATGAAAAATAAGGCAGTCCTTGTTGCGTCTTGTCAAAGTAAAAGGCCTATACTAAAAAAATAATATTGCCAAATCCTTACAACAAAATATAGAAAGAGTGTGGGATAGGGTTTTCAATAAAGGAAGAAGTGTTCATAAATAATAAGTCAGGATACAGGTTGCCAGGGGTCTCCCTTTCCCACGTTTTGAGCACGGGACAAGGTGGGACTTCCGAGCACAGCACACTGATGGAGCTTTCCAAAGCATGAGACGAACGTTCTGGTCCTAACTTCTCAGCAAAAGTCTCTTGCCTTTGAGGGCCTGGTGTATTCAACAAACAAACTCCTCCTCCTGGCTCTGATCGTCCGCAGAGCCAGGAGGAGCAGGAGCTCCTTCCATCTACTGCTGGAGCAGTAGCCAGCCCTGCATCGACTCCCCCGAGCCCTGCCTGACTCCAGGTATGTCACAAGCCCTTAGCTGCATATTGGAAGTCTGCAGCACGAGCGTACGTTTTGGAGGCAACACGCGGCGGATTATTTAATAATATCCGCGCCGCACCAGCGTTGCCCAGTGGCCTTTTCCAGCCAGGATTTGCCCTCTTATTGCACTCGGAGTGCATCCAGCCACCATTTGAACCCACGAGGTCTGCACCATTCCAAGATGGCCGACCGTCACATCTTCAGCCCTCTACTCGGCCCCACAGCCCTGCAAACATCGTGATTGGCCCCTCTCCCCTACTTGGGAGCCAACCACAAGCCGGCAGGCTTCGAGCCGGCCCACCACGAAGGCACACACAAAGGCACTGTGCCTGTCTCTAGCCTGATCGTCCGCAGAGCCAGGAGGAGCAGGAGCTCCTTCCATCTACTGCTGGAGCAGTAGCCAGCCCTGCATCGACGCCCCCGAGCCCTGCCTGACTCCAGGTATGTCACAAGCCCTTAGCTGCATATTGGAAGTCTGCAGCACGAGCGTGCGTTTTGGAGGCAACACGCGGCGGATTATTTAATAATATCCGCGCCGCACCAGCGTTGCCCAGTGGCCTTTTCCAGCCAGGATTTGCCCCCTTATTGCACTCGGAGTGCATCCAGCCACCATTTGAACCCACGAGGTCTGCACCATTCTGTAACGCTCACCTGATTCTCGCAGAGGCGCCGGTCTTGACTGGGCGACTACCGTATCTTCAAAGGTGATGTGTAGCACCCGGTTGGCTCTTTGGGCTGGACCTCTGTGCACTGTATGCCTGACGTGTAGAGTAAGATGTCTGCAGATAGAAAATATGCGGTTAATGAACTGGGGTTATTGGGGTGTCCCTATCTCTTTCCTCTTCTCCTCTCCTGTAGACCCCCAAAGGTTAACGCTCTCACCTTCGGTAAGTGAATCCCGAGCTCTCCATCTGCCTCGGGGCAGGGTGCTGTAACCAGTTTCTTCACTGGATAGGTAGCGCAGGCCTCTTGACTTCAGAGGACTGCTGTCCGTCGTTTACTGCACGAACGGTAAGTTTCGAGTCATTCAAATGTCTTTAAAGTCTTTAGTAATGATGTCTCTTGTTTTGCAGGGTTCCGGCGATGGCGGATGACGGGCTGAAGTGAGTTGAAGATGGAGCCCGTGTGATGAATAGAAGCGCCTGGAAGCACGTAAGTAAGCGCTTGTTGCCTGCTTCACGATGCGCTCTAACTGTCCTTTTATTTTGCAGGTACGAGTTCGGAGCGGCTGCAGGGTGCCGGAATACCCACTGGATTAGATGTGGAAAGGAGTAATGGCACGTGAGTATTAAAGTTCCCCAATGTCTTTAAACGCACCTTGTTTTGTCTTTCAGATGCGGGATGCAGCGCCGAAGGCCTCCGGAGCGTGCGAAGAGATGGTAAGCTTTTGTCTTTCAGATGCCGGAATGCAGTGTGAAGACCTCCGGAGCGCACGAAGAGTAGGTAAGCCTTTGCCTTTCAGATGCCGGAATGCTAACCTGTTCTTACTTGTCTTTATAGGTGTTGCTGAAGACTGGATTCAGGATGGTAAGCCTTTTTCCTTAGGCCCAGGACCGGATGCAGAAGACACGATGAGCGTTCTGCTGCAGAGGTTGCAGAATAACGCAAAGCAAGATTCATCCACCGGGTGTGGTTTAAATAGCCTCCTGTAGTGCTTAGGTGTCTCCTTCCACAGCCACGCCTAAGTAAGAAAAGAGTTCCTGGTAAGAAAAGAGTTCCTGCCTTCCAGAAGAGTTCCAGTGTTCTGAATCTAGGGAGTGGCTCCAGCCCCACCCAACAGGAAAAGTAGTTCCAAACAGAAGAGGATCAGAGGCTCAACTGGCAGGCAAGTAAGCAGCATGGTCTGCTGCAGGTAAGTCCACCCAAGCATTATGAGCCCGGCGCTTCCAGCGCTGGGACTGGGCATATTTATGAGCCTGGTGCCACTGGCGCCAGGACTGGGTCCAAAAGGTCCCAATTGGGACTTGTTGGCACTCGGAACCTGGGTTATGGATCTGCTTCCAAGGGAGTTGGGAAAACCCTGACCTTTTGGAAGCAGAGATCATGACAGTACCCCCCCTCAAGGCCCCTCCCAAACCAGGCTTCTCCGGGGGTTTTGGCTTGTCAGGAAATGTTCGGTGAAATCTTTTGATTAGGCGAGGAGCGTGGACATATTCAGCAGGTTCCCAGGATCTCTCTTGGGGGCCGTAGCCTTTCCAGTCAATTAGGTAGAATAGTTTAGATTTGGAGATCTTGGAGTCCAGAATGCTTTTGACTTCAAACTCGAGTTCTCCATCAACTAGGATAGGTTTTGGAGATTTGGTTAGTCGGGTTTGAGGTTGCACGGGTTTTAATAGAGAGACGTGGAAGACCGGATGTTCATGTGCGGGGGCAAGTCCAACTTGACCGCTACTGGGTTTACTATGGTAGTGATGGAATAGGGACCAAGGTATCTTGGGTTGAATGTGCGTGGCCCTTTTAGAGATAGATATTTGGTGGATAACCAGACTTGATCCCCTACTTGATAGTGAGGGGCTTCCTTCCGATGTTGATCTGCTCCTTTCTTGTATTGTTCTTTAGCCGTTTGAAGGTGAGAAACAGCTTCCTTAAAGGCTTGGGTGATTGTAGAATGCAGGTAGTCTACTGCTGGTGTTTCAAGATCTTGGAGGGGATCCAACTCCGAGGTTCGAGGGTGACTGCCGTACAAAAGAAAAAACGGGGTTTTCCCAGTTCCCGAATGGACAGAGTTATTGTAGGCATACTCGGCTATCCAAAGGATATCTTTCCAAGTTTTTTCAGTTTGTTGCAGCATGCAGCGTAAATACTGTTCCAGAGTTTGATTGGTCCTCTCGGTTTGTCCGTCGGTCTGAGGGTGGTGACTGGTCGATAGTCTCACATCAATTTGAGCCGACCGACAGCAACTTCGCCAAAAATGAGAAATAAATTGACTACCTCGATCCGAAATTAGAACCGAAGGAAAACCGTGCAGTCGGACGATGTTTTCGAGAAATTCTCGGGCCAGAGTTGCTGCTGTTGGCAAGCCTTTGAGCGGAATGAAATGCGCCATCTTGGAGAATAAGTCCACGATTACTAGAATCGTATTGTATCCGGAGCATGGAGGTAGATCGGTGATGAAGTCCATAGAAAGCGTATGCCAAGGGCGAGGTGGGGTGTCAATAGGGCGTAAGAGGCCTGCTGGTCTTTCCTTTTGAGTCTTGTTTTGGGCGCATACTCCACAGGACATTATAAAGTCTCTGATATCTTTTTTCCAAGACGGCCACCAGAAGTAGCGCTTGATCTTTTCTGAGGTCTTGGCTATACCGGGATGACCTTCCATTAAAGAGTCGTGATAACAAGAGATTACTTTTTTCTGTAAATCTGTGCTGGGTAGGTATAATCGTTCTTGGAAATACAATAAGTTGTCCTTTACTGCAAAGTCCTTTCCCTGCAGGTACCAATTCTGTATGTCTGCTGGAGTTACAAGTTGCCTGGCTTTATCCTTAACTTCCTCTATGGATTCTGTGGCGATTACACCCAGAATTCTTTGTTCGGGAATGATTGGTACAGGTTTAGGGTTGATCAAGTGTTCTTCCACTCCCATCCGAGAAAGGGCATCGGCTTTACCGTTCTTTGTACCAGGTCGATAGGTAATTATGAAGTCAAACTCGGCAAAGAATAATGCCCAACGGAGTTGTCTAGAGGATTGGGCTTTTGCGGTTTTCAAATATTGCAGGTTTCGGTGATTCGTAATCACAGTAACGGTGTGTCGGGCCCCCAGCAGATAATGCCGCCAAGCCTTAAAGGCAGACTTGATAGCCAGATGTTCCTTGTCAGTAATTGTGTAATTGACTTCAGGAGGCGAGAATTTGCGGGACCAAAATGCCACGGGATGCAACTGATTGGTTACCGGGTCCTTTTGTGATAGAACTGCCCCCATGGCAAGGCTTGAAGCATCAGTTTCCACGATGTAGGGGAGTTCGGGGCGAGGGTGTTTTAAGATTGGTGCAGAGATAAATTTAGTCTTCAAATCCTGGAAAGCTTGTTCCGCCTCGGTAGACCATTCAAAACGTTTGTTTTTCTTTAACAAGGCAGTGATGGGCTGGACTATTCGAGAGAACTCGGGGATAAACCTGCAGGAAAAGTTAGCGAAGCCTAACATGCTTTGCACACCTTTTACGGAGGACGGTGATGGCCATTTGAGAACTGCATCGACCTTCTTTGAATCCATACGCACTCCGCCAGGTGATAATATGAATCCCAAGAATTCAACTTCAGTCACGTTGAAAACACATTTTTCCAACTTAGCGAAAAGTTTGTGTTGACGCAATCTTTCGAGGACCATTTTCACGTGTTTCCGATGTTCAGATTCCGATGAAGAATAAACAAGAATGTCGTTGATGTAAACAACAACACACACATCTATGAGCTCTCTGAGGTCATCGTTCATAAAATATTGAAAGGCGGCCGGGGCATTGCAAAGTCCGAAGGGCATGACCTGATATTCAAATAGCCCATACTTGGTGCGGAAGGCCGTCTTCCATTCATCGCCCTCTTTTACTCGTACCAAGTGGTAAGCTCCTCTAAGATCCAGCTTTGTATATATGCATGCTTTTCTGACTTGGTCCAGGAGTTCAGGGATCAAAGGTAACGGATATCTATTCTTAACGGTGATCTGGTTCAGGGAGCGATAATCGATACAAGTTCTAAGGTCTCCTTCCTTTTTTGGAACGAAGAACAAAGCTGAAGAGGCAGGGGACTTGGAAGGACGAATAAACCCATTTGCCAGGTATTGATCCAGGTATTGTCGAAGGTGAAGGTTCTCAGGCTCGGTGAGGGCATAAATTCTACTACAAGGAGGAGTAGATCCAGGTATCAGGTCTATCTGGCAGTCATAAGACCTATGAGGAGGTAGAGAGTTAGCCTGCTCCTTCCGGAAAACATCTTGGTATTCTAGGTATTCGGGAGGTAACTGGGGAGTCTCTGAAGAAATTGCTGCCAGTGCAACACCAGGTGGAGGGTGACAAGTAGAGACACATTCTGGAAACTGGACCGTTCTTGCTCGCCAATCGATCAGAGGATTGTGTTTCTCTAACCAAGGTATTCCTAGAATAATCTGGAACTGAGGGGCCTTGATCACATCGAACACGATCTTCTCATGGTGTCCATCTTGACTTACTAGCGTCACCTCTTGAGTGGTATGCGTTACTGGCCCGGAGGCTATCTCCGTACCATCCACCGTAGTAATGACGTCCTTTACAGCCTTGGGACAAAGAGTTAGATTCATCCTCAAAACCATTTCATGATCCACATAATTGCCGATGGCACCGCTGTCGACGTAAGCTTCAATTGCATGTAATCGATCCGGACTATCAGGGCTAATGTGGACCATAGGTATCACGAAATGCGAGGTCACGGAACTGGTTTTTACGCTCGGCAAGAGGACCTCTATTCTTGTCGGGCGAGGTCGTTTCCCTGCTCAGAGTTTGTAACTTTGGTAACTGCAGCTCCTACTGCCTTCTTGGCAGGTTTCACCGGACAGTCTCGAAGAAAGTGCCCTGAGTTTCCGCAATATAGGCATAATTGCAACTGTTTCCTCCTTTCCCGCTCCCTTTGTGTTAGAGGACCTTTCAGACCCCCTATTTGCATGGGTTCCCCGGAGTCTACTCCTTTGGAAGGAGTTGGCGGTTTGGAAAGTACTCGAGCATCAAACTTGGAACGATCGGCCTTCCTGTTCTGCAGCCTGTGATCTATTTGAACGACCAAGTCTATATAATCCGAACAGTCTTGTGGGGGATTCACTACTTGGGCTAAAACGTCTTTGAGCTCTCCACGTAGACCTCTATAAAACAGCGTAATCCTTTTGTCCTCAGGCCATTGAGTTTCCACTATTAGTCTATTGAAAGATGCAATATAAGCCAAAAGGTCTTTATTACCCTGTCGCAAC
This sequence comes from Ambystoma mexicanum, assembly GCF_040938575.1. Taxonomy (NCBI): domain Eukaryota; kingdom Metazoa; phylum Chordata; class Amphibia; order Caudata; family Ambystomatidae; genus Ambystoma; species Ambystoma mexicanum. The sequence continues at coordinate 324,429,675 of NC_090939.1, read as the reverse complement.
GAAAGAAGCTCATTGTCCAAGGCCTGCCCCTGTGAATGTCTTGCGAACAGTTTTTCCATACTAAGCTGAAAGGCTTGAAAATCATGGAGAACCGGATCATCTTGATTAACTAGATGGATCGACCAGTCTGCCGCATTGCCACTAAGGTACGAAAGTACAAAAGCTACTTTAGCTTGATCAGTTGGAAAGGCTGCTGGCCGGCATAAGAAGTGCAACCGGCACTGATTGATAAATACTGCAAACCTCTTTGGGTCACCAGAAAATCGTTCGGGCGGAGCCAGAGGTACATTCCCAGGTAGGTTGATCTGCACTGGATTCATAGAGGCTGTTGAAGGAAGATTTGCCCCTGATGCGGGTAACGGGGTCTGTCCGGCTTGTGACTGTAGCACTTGTCTAGCAAGATTGTCTGTTCTCTCCTTGGAAATAATTAGTTCCCTTCTTAGAGCATTCGTTTCCTGACGAGCTGCATGCACTTCTGCCCTTAGTTCCCCAAGTAACCGGGCTAGGGGGTCAGTATCCGAGGTTTCCATAGCGCCTGGGCGAGGGTTTTGCGGTAGGCTTTGCGTTCTGTAACGCTCACCTGATTCTCGCAGAGGCGCCGGTCTTGACTGGGCGACTACCGTATCTTCAAAGGTGATGTGTAGCACCCGGTTGGCTCTTTGGGCTGGACCTCTGTGCACTGTATGCCTGACGTGTAGAGTAAGATGTCTGCAGATAGAAAATATGGGGTTAATGAACTGGGGTTATTGGGGTGTCCCTATCTCTTTCCTCTTCTCCTCTCCTGTAGACCCCCAAAGGTTAACGCTCTCACCTTCGGTAAGTGAATCCCGAGCTCTCCATCTGCCTCGGGGCAGGGTGCTGTAACCAGTTTCTTCACTGGATAGGTAGCGCAGGCCTCTTGACTTCAGAGGACTGCTGTCCGTCGTTTACTGCACGAACGGTAAGTTTCGAGTCATTCAAATGTCTTTAAAGTCTTTAGTAATGATGTCTCTTGTTTTGCAGGGTTCCGGCGATGGCGGATGACGGGCTGAAGTGAGTTGAAGATGGAGCCCGTGTGATGAATAGAAGCGCCTGGAAGCACGTAAGTAAGCGCTTGTTGCCTGCTTCACGATGCGCTCTAACTGTCCTTTTATTTTGCAGGTACGAGTTCGGAGCGGCTGCAGGGTGCCGGAATACCCACTGGATTAGATGTGGAAAGGAGTAATGGCACGTGAGTATTAAAGTTCCCCAATGTCTTTAAACGCACCTTGTTTTGTCTTTCAGATGCGGGATGCAGCGCCGAAGGCCTCCGGAGCGTGCGAAGAGATGGTAAGCTTTTGTCTTTCAGATGCCGGAATGCAGTGTGAAGACCTCCGGAGCGCACGAAGAGTAGGTAAGCCTTTGCCTTTCAGATGCCGGAATGCTAACCTGTTCTTACTTGTCTTTATAGGTGTTGCTGAAGACTGGATTCAGGATGGTAAGCCTTTTTCCTTAGGCCCAGGACCGGATGCAGAAGACACGATGAGCGTTCTGCTGCAGAGGTTGCAGAATAACGCAAAGCAAGATTCATCCACCGGGTGTGGTTTAAATAGCCTCCTGTAGTGCTTAGGTGTCTCCTTCCACAGCCACGCCTAAGTAAGAAAAGAGTTCCTGGTAAGAAAAGAGTTCCTGCCTTCCAGAAGAGTTCCAGTGTTCTGAATCTAGGGAGTGGCTCCAGCCCCACCCAACAGGAAAAGTAGTTCCAAACAGAAGAGGATCAGAGGCTCAACTGGCAGGCAAGTAAGCAGCATGGTCTGCTGCAGGTAAGTCCACCCAAGCATTATGAGCCCGGCGCTTCCAGCGCTGGGACTGGGCATATTTATGAGCCTGGTGCCACTGGCGCCAGGACTGGGTCCAAAAGGTTCCAATTGGGACTGGTTGGCACTCGGAACCTGGGTTATGGATCTGCTTCCAAGGGAGTTGGGAAAACCCTGACCTTTTGGAAGCAGAGATCATGACACATTCCAAGATGGCCGACCGTCACATCTTCAGCCCTCTACTCGGCCCCACAGCCCTGCAAACATCATGATTGGCCCCTCTCCCCTACTTGGGAGCCAACCACAAGCCAGCAGGCCGGCCTGATCGTCCGCAGAGCCAGGAGGAGCAGGAGCTCCTTCCATCTACTGCTGGAGCAGTAGCCAGCCCTGCATCGACGCCCCCAAGCCCTGCCTGACTCCAGGTATGTCACAAGCCCTTAGCTGCATATTGGAAGTCTGCAGCACGAGCGTGCGTTTTGGAGGCAACACGCGGCGGATTATTTAATAATATCCGCGCCGCACCAGCGTTGCCCAGTGGCCTTTTTCAGCCAGGATTTGCCCCCTTATTGCACTCGGAGTGCATCCAGCCACCATTTGAACCCACGAGGTCTGCACCATTCCAAGATGGCCGACCGTCACATCTTCAGCCCTCTACTCGGCCCCACAGCCCTGCAAACATCGTGATTGGCCCCTCTCCCCTACCTGGGAGCCAACCACAAGCTGGCAGGCTTCGAGCCGGCCCACCACGAAGGCACACACAAAGGCACTGTGCCTGTCTCTAGCCTGATCATCCGCAGAGCATAGGGCTAGAACCCCTGCCCACCTTCTCTGGCGTAAGCATACTGCCCCTTTCAACAACCTTTTCCTAACGCATTAGCCAGCGACCTGAACTGTTTCAAGCCATCACTGACCCGGTATACATGAACCTCTCATCATTGCTACCTCCAAGGTCTCCACTGCACAGTGGTGCACTTGAACTGGCACAAAATGCTTCAGTGCCCTACTTGTACCCACTTAACCAATTACAGACCACTAGTCCTGTGTAGCCATTAGTAATGGTCTTAGCACTGCATTAGCATTATTATCCAACCCTCTCCTGCTTCATAGTAGCACCATGTATTACCACCTGCATTCTGCCCTGGCCATGCCCTGCTGTATGCTGCCTCTGATAACTGTATCTGCAGTACGGTCTACCATAGACCACTGTGACATTGTGTTGTGCCTTATGGTCGCTTAGAGACCACTGTGACATTGTGTTGTGCCTTATGGTCGCTTAGAGACCACTGTGACATTGTGTTGTGCCTTATGGTCGCCTAGAGACCACTGTGACATAGTGTTGTGCCTTATGGTCGCTTAGAGACCACTGTGACATTGTGTTGTGCCTTATGGTCGCCTAGAGACCACTGTGACACTGTGTTGTGCCTTATGGTCGCTTAGAGACCACTGTGACATTGTGTTGTGCCTTATGGTCGCTTAGAGTCCACTGTGACATGTGTTGTGCCTTATGGTCGCTTAGAGACCACTGTGACATTGTGTTGTGCCTTATGGTCGCCTAGAGACCACTGTGACATAGTGTTGTGCCTTATGGTCGCTTAGAGACCACTGTGACATTGTGTTGTGCCTTATGGTCGCTTAGAGACCACTGTGACATTGTGTTGTGCCTTATGAACGCCTAGAGACCACTGTGACACTGTGTTGTGCCTTATGGTCGCTTAGAGACTACTGTGATACTGTGTTGCCCAACTGATATTGCATCTAACCCACTCTCGCCTACCCTCCTCAATATGTACGCCACACATACATTGTACCTCTTCATAGGCTTAGTCCACACCTTACTGACTAGTAGTACTGACTACTCTATGCCCGCAGGGCAACCCAACAACCATATCATGGCACCTAGACACACGGCCACACACGCTACTCCCCCCGATATCATACTCAGACAGTACAGACTCAGAACACGGACACTTCCATTAGCATTCCCCTCAACACCAATGCAGGTAACACGCAGGAACCTACGCATAAGCTCTCGCACTCACACCAAGACCTGGCCACCATACACCATCACAGTGCTCCAACGCCCTAACAGTGCTCCAACACTCGATCCAACCTCACATGACCAGCGTAAAGTCGGACACCACTTGACTAGCAAGCCTACACACACTACCAAAAAGTCCATCACTAGTACAGTCCTCAAGCCACCACAACCAAAAAAGATCCAACACCTTAGATGTGCGTTATTAAATGTTCGCTCACTCAACGCCCACGCTTTAGAAGTTAATGACATTATTACCAACCAGGACCTAGATATGTTAGCCATAACAGAAACTTGGCTGCACTCTGCCGCTGGCCCGACTATCAGCTTAGCTGTACCATCAGGATACTCGATCCTAAGACAGGATAGATTAACCAAAATAGGAGGTGGAGTTGCACTGATTTTTAAAGACACCTTAGCCTTAAGACAGACTCCCACCTCCGGGGAAGACACCATTGACATCCTCTCAGCCAAACTTACCCTCTCTCACAAAAATACGGTAAACATTCACGTCATATATAGACCCCCAGGCCCTGCTAATAACTTCAAAGGCACAGTCAACCATCTTCTTGGAAAAAACATCAAACAAACTTCCAAAACACTGTTTCTAGGAGACCTAAACCTTGGATATAATGATAAACTCGACAAAGAAGCTACCACTCTCGCAAGAAATCTCACAGATCTAGGATTCACACAAATAGTCACTGCCCCGACCCATAATAAAGGCCGTATCTTAGACTGGGTGGCAGATCACAACTGTGGATCCAATTCAACTCTAACACAGCCCTTCCATGGTCTGATCACAATTGCCTCCAATTCTGCATCCCCATATCATCTTACTCCAAACCTCTAAAACATGCACCGGCCACGCTAGCCAGAAGTGCCAAAAAACTGACAGCAGACAATATACGTCCCTTTCTCAACACCCCTTGCCTAGCACCCCCGTTCTCCTCCAACCCCAACACTCTAGCAGAGATCTTCAAAAACACCCTCGCCTTGGCCATCAACACCGCAGCTCCTCTTGAAAACAAAAAAGAAAAAAAATCGTTTCACTCTAACTCATGGTTCACGGATGACATACTAAATCTTCGCCAACGTAAGCGCCAAGCCCTCAAAACATGGCAGGCCAATCCCTGTGAGGCCACCAAAGTAGACTTTCTTTGTATCTCTAAAAAATACAAAAATGTAATATTCAAGGCGAAGCCAGAAACCTACAATAAACGTATCATGGAAGCCAACTCCCACTCAAAAGAGCTTTTCACCATCTTTAAAGAGCTCACTATCCCCCCAATCTGCACAGATGAGATTGTTAAGGATGAAGCCTGGTGCAATAGCATCCAAACAGCGATGTTAAATAAAATAGACCTTCTCCAAACTAAAATAGCAGAACACTTTAAGGCTCTACACCCCCAACAGACCCTCTCCGTCAATACCGCCAAAGATAAGCACACCTCAAAATTCAATTTTTCGCCAATCACCGAGTCGGACACTCCCCACATCCTTAAATAGCTCAAACCATCTCAATGCAAAGGTGACATTTGCCCCCCCAACATAATTAAAGAGTGTGCTGCACCCCTCGCACCGATCATCACAGCATTCATTAATGCCTCATTCAAGACGGGTAGACGGGTAAAGTCCCTGACAGCCTTAAAGAGGCGTGGGTACGCCCGCTCTTAAAGAAACCAACCTTGGACCCCGCCCAACCTAACAATTACCGGCCCATTACAACGGTTCCATTTCTCCTAAAAATCCTAGATAAAGCTGCACACATGCAGATACAGGCCTACCTGGAAAACAACTCTGTCCTAGGTAAAAGGCAGTCCGGATTCCGTAAAGGTCATGGAACTGAAACCGCGTTACTAGATCTGAAGAATCAAATCACCCTAATCCTAGATAAAGGCAAGCCGGCCCTCTTGCTCCTCCTAGGCCTTTCGGCGGCATTTGATTTAGTTGATCATGCCATTCTCACGAACCACCTAACTCAGGCTGCTCATTTCTCCAAACAAGCCACAAACTGGATTACCTCCTTCCTCGAAGGTAGAGTGATGAAAGTGTTCTCCAATATAGCCAACGCAGAGCCTACCACCATCAGGTATGGAGTCCATCAGGGTTCATGTACAGCTCCCACCCTCTATAATCTTTTTACCAAACCTCTCTTTGATAAATTGGACGCACTTGGGATCACATACACCAACTACGCTGACGATACCCAAGTACTCCTCCCGCTCACAGGACGCTACCTTCAGGACGCAGCCACCCTCCAGAATATATACGCCACCATCCAAGCATGGATGGCCACGAACGGCCTATGTCTTAACGGTGATAAGACCGAAATTCTCATCCTTGGCCAAAAATCCACTCTCAAGAATCTCGACCCACTCTACACAAACTTCTGCATAGACAATTGTGTCATCCCAGTTCTACCTTCTGTTAAAACACTAGGAGTCCACATTGACGCATCACTATCCATGGACAAGCAAGTCAACTCCATTGTCTCTGCCTCCGCCCTGAGCACTAAACTCATTAATGCCATTAAACCTTTCCTAACCAAAGATAATTGCTTATCTATTGCCAGAGCCACCATAGGAGCCAAGATAGATTATTGTAATGCGCTATTGGCTGGCACTTCCATCACCAATCTCAATAAACTCCAAACAACACAAAATAATGCACTAAGAGCAGCCCTCAATATACCTAAACGGGACCACATCGCGCAAGCCAGAAAGGCAGCACATTGGCTACCGGTCAAAGAGCGCATTACATTCAAAATACTTACCACTGCACACAAATGTATTAACCTATCCGCACCCTCGTACCTGTCTGATACTCTAGTCAGATCGCACTCCACTAGACCAACCAGACAATGCCACACCAACCAACTTAGGGTCCCACGCATCAAACGAGCTAGAGCAGGTGGAATAAGCTTCCCATACATTGCCCCGAAGCTATGGAACGCACTACCTAGCACACTCAGAGCAGAAACCTCTCTCACTGCCTTCCGAAAAAAACTGAAAACCACCTTGTTCAACTAGCTCCTCCTACGACATCATCTCCTCTTCCTCTCCTATCTTCTCCTTACTACTCTCTTGCAACTAAGTAATGACTTCATTGTATGTATAACAAGTCATGTCTGTAACAAGCGCCACGATGCCCTACGGGTTGCATGTGCGCTTAACAAATGTGAATAAATAAATAAAAACAAACAGTTCTGTTCTACATATACGTTGGGTGATGGCTTCACCCCCGGGTCCCCTTCTTCTGGGCTTAAACCCCTTTCAAATCGTATTCAACAAAACACGTACAAAAGTCCTTTCCAATCAGACTTTTGGGGTGTTGACTTTCCACCCCTGGATCTCCCTTCTTTGGGTTCGGACCCCTCTCAAACGTCAGCCTCCCTCCTTTGGGTTTACTATGGCTTTTTTTGGTTCACAAATCTTAATGTCTTTTTAAACAACAATGTCTTCAGGCTTTGCAGCTTTCTGTCAGCAACCCTCTGCCGAGTTCACTCTTGCCAACGTTTGCTAAACAGTTCACTGCGGACATCCCTCTGGCGGGTTCACTCCTGTCGACACACTGTATTCCAGGACTTTAGAATTTGCCTCCTTTTATCAGCATTCCTCCTTCAGGTTCACTACTGCACATCTTGTCAATCGTATCTTTATTATTCAGCTCTTACGATATGGGACTCTTTACCCTTAGCTTCATAATTCCAACAGTTCTCCATGGACATCCCTCGGTCGGGTTCACTTATGTTTACACACACTTCATAGGGACTTCAAGCTTTGCCCCTTTTCATTAGCATCCCTCTGCAGGGAATAGGACGGATAAAGGAGATGGAACAGACAGAATGAATAAGAATGGATAACAGATGGAACAGACTATGGGATAGAACCATTGAAGTGGATGGAACGATTGGAGTGGACGGAACGGTTGGAGTGGACGGAACAGTTGGAGTGGATGGAACGGTTGGAGGGGATGGAACGGACAGAGTGGATGGAATCAGACAGAGTGGACGGAATCGGACAGAGTGGACGGAACGGACGAAGTGGACGGAACGGACGAAGCGGACGGAACGGATGAAGCGGACGGAACGGATAAAGTGTATAAAACGGACGAAGTGTATGGAATGGACAAAGTGGATTGGAACCGATGTCAAGACGGAAAGGATGGAGTGGCTAGAATGGTCCAAGTAGAAGGAATGGATGGAGTGGACGGAATTGGACGAAGCAGATGGAATTGGATGAAGCGGATGGAACGGATGAAGCAGATCGATCGGATGAAGCAGATGGAACGAACGAAGCGGATGGAACGGATGAAGTGTATGGAATAGACGAAGTGGATTGGAACTGATGTGAAGATAGAAAGGATGGAGTGGCTAGAATGGACCGAGTACAAGGAACGGATGGAGTGGATGCAACAGTTTAAGTGGATGGAACGGATGAAGTGGATGGAACGGAGTAAGTGGATGGAACAGACGAAGTGGATGGAACAGACGTAGTGGATGGAACAGACGAGGGATGGAATGGATGATGGATGGAACGGATGACGGATGGAACGGATGAGGGATGGAACGGACGAGGGATGGAACGGATGAGGGATGGAACGGATGGAGTGGATGGAACAGATGGAGTGGACGGAACGGATGGAGTGGATGGAACAGATGGAGTGGACGGAACGGGTGGAGTGGACGGAACGGAAGAAGTGGATGGATCCGATGGAACGGATGGATCGGATGGAACGCTTACTGATGTTACTCATAACCACCATATCACACCACTATGCCACTCTCTCCTATACCCCATCATTCAACTAGAACACAGCTACACTATGACACATTCGGTCTAGCTGTTCTCATACTAACACAACCCCACGAACACCTCATAATCCTAATAAAACAAAGCTAGCTGAGCAAATTCCGGCTAGCTTAGGAGTCTCCTCAGGCTTGTTGGGTATTTTGTGTAGATTTGGGACCTAGCGGTATTTTCTTACCGCCAAAAACAAAATAATTTAGTAATAACCACTCCTTGTATTTAGATTGGGTTTGGTATTATAGTGGTATAGTGGCTATGCATTATTTCAGTACACAGATACATTTGGTCGGTATACATTTCGTTGTGGTATAGTGATGAGCATGATTTTCGGTTCTACTTGTGGTCCCCAATATACAAAACCCTCTTTTTCTTGCTTGGTCTGTTTGTGTGATCACTAGAAAGACCTTGGGCCTACATTTTATGGATACCACAATTTTCACATATAGCATTCACCAACCCCTGTGGTATTATCATTAATTTATTTACATTAGTGAAATTATGTTTCCATGGAGTTTTCACAATAACATGTGGTATTGTCACTAATTTATTTACATTAGTGAGATTATAGTTCCAGAGGCCTCTCTCTCTGCTGACTCATGTACATCCAGCAGACTATTGTGTTCCACTCAGAAGCCACACACTCATATACACTTAGTGGAACCACGCACACAGCTGTTTATAATTGCTCATAACATTACTTTATCTACATAAGAAGTTTGGCACATATATTACCTAATAACCTCCCCTTTTATTATGTGACATGGGCTAAATGCACCAGAGAAAGACAGAAGCAAAAAAAACCTTTACACGGGTTGTGATTTATACCAGTTTCATTTCAAAATCATACATTACCAGCTTTGCGAGGCAGTCTTTTCTAGAATAAACAGAAGAGAAACAGTTGCAAAAATAGAAGGCATTTCATTAAATTCTTTGCAACAATAAAAAGAATAGTACATCAATTGACTTGCAGTCATGCCTGCTGGACATACCTCTGGATCAGGAACGACTTCTCCATACAAAATGAGTTACGCCCATAGAACCACTAGACCATTCGACTCAAAATGGAGATTGTTCGATGCATTGCCCGGAAAACGACGTCTGCATTTTTCACGTCGTTAAAATTCACGTGATTTAGGTCCGTCACGTGTTTCACGGCAGTACGTACATAAGCAGTGTGGAAACTCCGATCGATGCTTCTGATTAAGTCAATTTTGGCGTTTTGGTAGCTGATCTCCGGACCTGCGTGCTCGCATATCCTTCAGCAACTTCTTTGGCCTATTTTTGAGCGTGTTTCCTACACACGCTAATTCCGGAGCTGCGTGAATCCTGTTCGCGTGCCAAATCTCCATGCGGACACTGTCTGCAAGCGCGGCTGTTCTGAGCTGCGTGAATCCTGCTTGCGTGCCAAATCTCCACGCGGACGCTGTCTGCACGCGCGGCTGTTCTGAACTGCGTGAATCCTGTTCGCGTGCCAAGTCTCCACGCGGACGGTGTCTGCAAGCGCGGCTGTCCTGAGCGGCGTGAATCCTGTTCGCATGCCAAATCTTCACGCGGACGCTGTTTGCAAGCACGGCTGTCCTGAGCTGCGTGAATCCTGTTCGCGTACCAAATCTACACGCGGATACTGTCTGCAAGCGCGGCTGTCTTGAGCTGTGTGAATCCTGTTTGTGTGTCAAATCTCCACACGGACGCTGTCTGCAAGCGCGGCTGTCCTGAGCTGCGTGTATCCTGTTTGCGTACTAATATCTACACGCGAACTCTGTTTTCAAGCGCGGCTGGCCTGGCTGCGTGTAATCTATCGCGCGCTATCCTGCACGTTGTTTTCTGAACTATTTTTGAACCTTTGGTGCCTGTGACAGTTAACAGGTGAAATTCTAATTTGTGTTCATCGTGGGAAAGGAAGTATTTCATGAACTATTGGAAGGTTATTGTGCACAGTACTTTGGACGCTATCCTGTGGTGCACCAACCCGGTATCTAGCTGTCACGATGCCCGCTCGCGGGGAGCCGGCTCAGGCCCTGCGTCCCCGAAAGCGGACATCAAGTCCCCGGGGAAGGTCCCAGCAACCCCTTATAGGGGCCCTTTGGACAGCGTCCTGGCGCCTATGGCGCCAGGCTCATAGAAAACGTCAGTCCTGGCGCCATAGGCGCAAGGCTCATTATGAAAGTGTTTGGGTGCACTTACCTGATGCAGACCATGCTGCAGAACCCCGGCCTCCTTGAGGACTGAAAGGAACTACTTTACCTGTGGGACTCATTTCCCACCCGGGCGTGGTCGGGGAAGGATACATACCTGATTGGAGGAAGGACACATTCTAGGAACTTCTTCCAAGGCTATTTAAACCACACCCGATCAGCCACACGTGCTTCGCGTTGTTCTGCTTCTAGCAGCTGGACGCTCACCGTGTCTGCTCCTGCATCATGACTTCTGCCACACCTGCCAGCATCCTGAATCACCTGCAAAGGAAGGGAACAAGAGAACAGAAGAAGGAAAAGGCCTCACCTGCTAAATCTGCATCCCAGAGACATTTCGCCGACAATCCTGAAAAGGAAGACATTTATTTTTAAAAGCACATCGCATCGATCGCTGCAGCGCCGCATTCTACTCACCTTTACAGGGCGCCTCCATGTTCAGCAGCGACCATCCGGATTCGCAGTCGCGCCCCCACGCCTAGGGCGAAAAAGACAAGAACAAAGGTGAGAGAAAGAAGGGAAAAGGGAAGCTAAAACTCCATGTCAAGACTTATCTGTTGGGTCATTCCCTTTTCATTTCGGGTCCGCGCCGCATCCAGGCATTTTCGGACCCCGGCCCCTAAGGGGAAAAAGACATCAGCGTTAATGAGTGAATGAAAAGACATTACCAATACACTCATTAAAGACTTACCTGATTTCCACAAGGATTTCACAGCTCACCTCGGGTGGTGCCTGTTCCCCGGCATTCAGTACCCCGGCCCCTATGGGGAAAAAGACACTAGCATTAGAACATTAATGCATGACACAAGGGGAACCACTTATAGAAAAACGTACCTGAAAGCCAAGCAAGTTTGGTTCTCACCCATCCGAAAATCCAGTGACGTAACTGGATACCAACGCGCCCCTGCATCAGAAGCAGGATGGAGAGCTCGTCCTTCCAGACCCTAAGGTGAGACGCTACGGGGAAACACAGAAGGGTTTTGAGGAGGGTGCGAGGGGTAAGTGGGAGGCCGATTGCATTACCCCGCAGACAGTTAACCCCCTATTCTCACCTACAGAAGGATACTTCTGCGAGTCAGACAAGCCAGATCTAGGACCCGGTCCAGTCCGTCTTCCGAACCCTGTGCATCACCTTAGACGAGGTCACAGCAGCGCGAACCAGGCCAGCGCCCCCGTGGGAGTCAGGTGAGCGTTACAGAACGCAAAGCCTTCCTACAAATTCCCACCCAGGCGCTATGGAAACTTCTGAGACTGATCAGTTGGCCCAATTACTGGGGGAATTACGGGCCGAAGTACATGCCGCTCGTCAAGAGACTAATGCCCTCAAGAGGGAATTAATAATATCAAAGGAAAGAACTGATGACCTGGCCAGACAGCTTTTGCAAGGTTAAGCTGGACAAACTCCTCTACCCTGTTCCGGAGGGAACCCCGCTCCTGTGGTTCCCAGTAACCCTGTGCAGATTAATCTACCTGGAAACATGCCGCTGGCCCCACCTGAACGCTTTGCTGGGGACCCCAAACGATTCGCCGTATTCATGAATCAGTGTCGTTTGCACTTCCTATGCAGACCTGGGGCCTTCCCTAATGATCAGACCAAAGCAGCCTTTGTATTGTCATATATCAGCGGCTGCGCTGCTGATTGGTCAGTTCCACTGGTTACTCAAGATGACCCGATTCTCCGTGATTTTCAAGGATTTCAAGCAAGCATAGAAAGGTTATTTGCTCGACACTCTCAGGGGCAGGCTCTGGATGACGAACTTCTATCCCTGCGACAGGGCAATCAGGACCTCCTATCCTATATTGCAACCTTTAATAGACTAATTGTGGAAACGGGATGGCCAGAGGATAAAAGAGTCACGTTATTTTATCGAGGTCTACGCGGAGAACTTAAAGATGTCTTGGCCCAAGTTGTAAATCTGCCCCAAGAATGCACAGAATATATAGACTTAGTGGTCCAATTGGATCACAGACTTCAAAACAGAAAAACAGATCGGTCCAGGTTTGAGACCCGGGTGTTGGTCAAGACCCACGCTAACCCCAAGGGAGTTGATGTCTCTGAGCCTATGCAAATTGGAGGGGTTAAAGAACCCTTAACTCAAAAGGAACGTGAAAGGAGGCGGCAGTTAAAATTATGTCTTTATTGTGGGAACTCTGGACCCTTTCTACGAGATTGCCCGGCAAAACCGCCCCGAAAAGCGGTAGGAGCCGCTGATAAAAACCATGAAGACTCTCTTTCGGGAAACGACTCAGCCCGACAAGCATAGGGGTCCGCTTGCCGAGCTTGAAAACTAACTCTCAGACCTCGCATTTCATTGTGCCAATGGTTCTCGTAGATCCAGAAAAGCCTAAGCGGTTGCATGCAATAAAGGCATACATCGATAGTGGGGCTATTGGAAACTATGTGGATCGTGAATTGGCCTCTAGGATTAACCTCCCTCTCCGTCCTAAAACCAGCAAAGATGTCATCACCACAGTCGATGGAACTGAAATTGCCTCTGGACCGGTAACACATTCCACTACTGGGGTGACTCTTATTGGTCCTGACGGCCATCGGGAGGCAGTTGTGTTTGATGTAATCAAGGCTCCACAGTTTCAGGTTATTCTTGGAATTCCTTGGTTAGAGACACATAATCCTCGAATTGATTGGCTAGCTAAGAGAATAACCTTCCCGGATTGTGCACAAACATGCTACCCAGAAAACCTGAAGATTAATCTAGCATCTGTAACCTCTGCCTCCATGCAATTACCTCCGGAATACCAGGACTTTCAGGACGTCTTCCAAAAGGAACAGGCCAACACGTTACCTCCTCACCGATCGTACGATTGCCAAATCGATCTGGTGCCCGGTGCACAACCCCCTTGTAGCAGGATTTATGCCCTTACCGAACCTGAGAACCTGCATTTGAGACAATATTTGGATCAATACCTCGCCAATGGTTTTATTCGCCCGTCAAAGTCCCCGGCATCCTCGGCTTTGTTCTTCGTGCCTAAAAAAGAAGGCGACCTTAGAACTTGTATCGATTACCGCGCATTGAACCAGATAACGGTTAAAAACCGTTATCCTCTGCATCTGATTCCTGAACTCCTTGACCAGGTGAAGGACGCTTGCATATACACCAAGTTAGATCTCCGGGGGGCATATCATCTGGTGCGAGTAAAAGAAAGCGACGAATGGAAAACAGCATTCCGTACAAAATATGGATTATTCGAATACCAGGTAATGCCTTTCGGGTTGTGCGATGCGCCTGCTGCCTTCCAATTCTTCATGAATGATGTCCTTCGGGAACTCATCGATGTTTGTGTTGTCGTCTATATCGATGACATTCTAGTGTACTCCTCTTCGGAATCTGATCACAGAAAACACGTTAGGGCAGTTCTGTAAAAACTGCGCCAACACAAACTATTTGCTAAACTGGAGAAATGTGTTTTCCATACCACAGAAGTTGAGTTTCTCGGTTTCATCCTGACACCCAAAGGAGTCCGAATGGACTCAAGAAAAGTGGATGCCATCCTCAAATGGCCATCACCTAGCTCTGTAAAAGGGGTTCAAAGCATGCTCGGCTTTGCCAATTTCTTTCGCAGGTTTATCCCGGAATTTTCACGCATAGTACAACCCATTACTGCACTCTTGAGGAAAAATAAACATTTTGAATGGTCTGAAGAAGCCGAGCAGGCCTTCCAGGATTTAAAAGCTAATTTTAGCTCCGCACCTATATTTAAACACCCACGTCCAGATCTCCCGTATGTCGTCGAAACTGACGCATCCAGCCTAGCCATGGGAGCAGTTCTGTCTCAAAGAGATCCTGAAACCAACCAACTGCATCCCGTAGCATTTTGGTCCAGAAAATTCTCGGCACCAGAGATTAATTACGCAATCACTGACAAAGAACTGTTAGCCATAAAGTCCGCTTTTAAAGCCTGGCGGCATTACCTGCTTGGCGCTCGACATACCATCACAGTGATCACTGATCACCGGAATTTACAGTATTTGAAAACCGCCAAGGCTCAGTCATCACGGCAGCTCCGATGGGCTTTGTTTTTCGCTGAATTTGATTTCGTGATTACCTATCGACCTGGCTGCAAGAACGGCAAAGCAGACGCCTTATCCCGAATTGGAATGGGAGAATCTGATACAAACTCAGAACCAGTACCAATAATTCCCGAACAGAGAATTCTAGGCATGATTTCGTTACAGACGCTTAAAGACATTCAAGTCAGAGTGAAACAACTCCTGGACCCTACAGTCCTACAGGATTGGATACAAAAGGGATCAGACTTTACCATAGATAATGGTTTACCTTATTACCAAGGACGCTTATTCCTGCCGCACAAGGATTTACACGAACTAGTTATTTCAGGTTATCATGATACATTAATGGAGGGACACCCCGGTATTGCCAAGACAATGGAAAAGGTGAAACGACAATTCTGGTGGCCCTCTTGGCGAAAAGATGTTAAATCTTTTGTGATGTCCTGTGGTGTTTGCGCCCAAAATAAAGGTCAAAAGAAAAGACCAGCCGGTCTCCTTCAACCTCTAGACATACCGCCAGCACCCTGGCACACCCTATCAATGGATTTTGTTACGGACTTGCCTCCTTGTTCGGGATACAATACCATTCTGGTAATTGTGGATTTGTTTTCCAAAATGGCCCACTTCATTCCTTTGAAAGGTTTACCTTCAGCTTCTGTCCTAGCCAAAGAATTCCTCGAAAATATTGTTAGATGGATTCCCATCTATACTAATCTCTGACCGGGGAAGCCAATTCATTTCCCACTTCTGGCGCAAATGTTGTCAAATGGCACAAATCGACGTAAGATTATCGACCAGTCACCACCCTCAGACCGATGGTCAGACCGAGAGGACAAATCAGACCCTTGAGCAGTACTTACGGTGTATGTTACAGCAATCTGAAAGCAACTGGAAAGACATTCTTTGGATAGCCGAATACGCATATAATAATTCGGTACACTCTGGAACTGGCCATAGTCCTTTTTATACCTTGTTTGGACATCACCCTCGAACCTCAAACCTCGACTCACCTCAGAACCTCGGAGTGCCCACAGTAGAACATCTGCATTCTACCATTACCCGAGCCTTCAAAGAGGCAACCACGCATTTACAACAAGCCAAGAAAAAATACAAGGAGAATGCTGACCTACATCGGAGTGAAGCACCTCCGTATCAGATTGGGGATCAAGTGTGGTTAGCTACCAGACATTTACCGCTCAAAGGGCCTCGAACTTTTAACCCAAAATATCTGGGACCTTATTCTATTACGGCAATAATTAACCCAGTAGCGGTTAATCTTGATTTACCAGCTAATATGCAAATTCACCCTGTTTTTCATGTGTCACTTCTGAAACCAGTGGTCCCCGGAACCCGACTACTCAAACCTCCAGAACCTATTCAAATAGATGGGGAACCCGAATTCGAAGTGAAGAACATTTTAGATTAAAAAATGTTTAGGTCAAAGCTTTTCTACCTAATTGATTGGAAGGGGTACGGACCTCAGGAGAGGTCGTTGGAACCCAGTGACCATGTGCATGCACCTCGATTAGTCAGGAAATTCCACCGACTCTTCCCAAACAAACCAAAACCCCCGGAGGGAACAACCTTGGGAGGGGGTTTGGGGGGGAGTGCTGTCACGATGCCCGCTCCCGGGGAGCTGGCTCAGGCCCTGCGTCCCCGAAAGCGGTCATCAAGTCCCCAGGGAAGGTCCCAGCAACCCCTTATAGGGGCCCTTTGGACAGCGTCCTGGCGCCTATGGCGCCAGGCTCATAGAAAACGTCAGTCCTGGCGCCATAGGCGCCAGGCTCATTATGAAAGTGTTTGGGTGCACTTACCTGATGCAGACCATGCTGCAGAAGCCCGGCCTCCTTGAGGTCTGAAAGGAACTACTTTAACTGTGGGACTCATTTACCACCCGGGCGTGGTCGGGGAAGGATACATACCTGATTGGAGGAAGGACACATTCTAGGAACTTCTTCCAAGGCTATTTAAACCACACCCGATCAGCCACACGTGCTTCGCGTTGTTCTGCATCTAGCAGCTGGACGCTCACCGTGTCTGCTCCTGCATCTTGACTTCTGCCACACCTGCCAGCATCCTGAATCACCTGCAAAGGAAGGGAACAAGAGAACAGAAGAAGGAAAAGGCCTCACCTGCTAAATCTGCATCCCAGAGACATTTCGCCGACAATCCTGAAAAGGAAGACATTTATTTTTAAAAGCACATCGCATCGATCGCTGCAGCGCCGCATTCTACTCACCTTTACAGGGCGCCTCCATGTTCAGCAGCGACCATCCGGATTCGCAGTCGCGCCCCCGCGCCTAGGGAGAAAAAGACAAGAACAAAGGTGAGAGAAAGAAGGGAAAAGGGAAGCTAAAACTCCATGTCAAGACTTATCTGTTGGGTCATTCCCTTTTCATTTCGGGTCCGCGCCGCATCCAGGCATTTTCGGACCCCGGCCCCTAAGGGGAAAAAGACATCAGCATTAATGAGTGAATGAAAAGACATTACCAAAACACTCATTAAAGACTTACCTGATTTCCACAAGGATTTCACCGCTCACCTCGGGTCGGTGCCTGTTCCCCGGCATTCCGTACCCCGGCCCCTATGGGGAAAAAGACACTAGCATTAGAACATTAATGCATGGACACAAGGGGAACCACTTATAGAAAAACTTACCTGAAAGCCAAGCAAGTTTGGTTCTCACCCATCCGAAGACCCAGTGACGTAACTGGATACCAACGCGCCCCTGCATCAGAAGCAGGATGGAGAGCTCGTCCTTCCAGACCCTAAGGTGAGACGCTACGGGGAAGCACAGAAGGGTTTTGAGGAGGGTGCGAGGGGTAAGTGGGAGGCCGATTGCATTACCCCGCAGACAATTAACCCCCTATTCTCACCTACAGAAGGATACTTCTGCGAGTCAGACAAGCCAGATCTGGGGCCCGGTCCAGTCCGTCTTCCGAACCCTGCGCATCACCTTAGACGAGGTCACAGCAGCGCGAACCAGGCCAGCGCCCCCGTGGGAGTCAGGTGAGCGTTACACTAGCGAGAGCCTCGTGCCGTTCCTACACAATTCCCACACCCTTTCCAGTGATCCATCTCTCTGCCTGTTTTATCCAGTCAGAGAGTTGTATCATTTGGAAGGAATTTGATAGGAAACAAGATGCCCCCTGTGGCCTCTTGCTTTCTATCACCTGTTACCTTATTTTCCTGAAGTCCCGGGAATCCCTGACTATGGCCCTCATTACGACCCTGGCGGAAATAGGAAAACGATGGCGGAAATGCAATACCGCCATCGAATAGCGCTCGGTGCGACTATGACCCGTCACCGCAAAGTACGAAGCCATTAGCGACACCGTAGTGAACGCCAACGCTAAATGCACCAAGCACGCGCGCGCGCCATGCGAAACCGCAAACACCACCATGGCGCAAGGGTACGCCAATTCCGACCCTAGCGGACATGTACCTAACGCCATCAGGCATGGCGTAATGTACCATTCCGCCATGGTGAGAAGTACGGCATCGCGAATCAACCGTAAACGGCCCCACTGAGTGCCTGTACACCGCTCCCTGCCCACAAAGTACAACTCCCCGTAGGTGCAATGAAGTCACAATGCAACCATTGAAATGTACAAGTCACCCATGCATGGCAACGAACAAAAGAAACACAAGAGGGGCCAATGGGAGCTGCAGGGCACAGATGGCACGAATACAGAAGCCATCCCAATGGACATGACCACAGTCCCCCACCAAGAAACGCACGCAAACACAGGCACCTGTGACCAGCAATATTCCGAGAATCACATCATTCCACCAGTCCACCTGGCTGACCGGCATCTGTTACACAAAACCCAATCCCCCGCCCCTGAGCATGACAACATTCAAACTGTCATATTGGCAGCCCCCATCCCTGACCTCACGGGCTTAGTAGGCAAACGCGCCCAGTACAGTACCACGCAACTAAACTCCGAAGCTGGAACCCAATGCAGACCTCCTCACAATACATCGCCCCCCAAATAGGCATATGCCACATCACTTGCAAAGAAAAACGCTACACGGGCCAAATCAGAATAGAAATTTAATGCACATCAAAGTCACCAAGCCCATACAGCCATCAGGCCATGAACTCCAAAACACTAATCACCATTGTGGGCTGCATCCGCAAGAAATGACCAGCCACTACTTGTGTGTCGCCCTGTTCCCTCATGGTACACATAGCCACATTCACGTACGAAAAGGCAACATGGAAGCGCACAGAACCGCAGGGCCGTCCCAATGGGGAGGCACTAGTCCAGCTGAAAGGCCGAAATGTTGCTCCGAGCCACCAGTACTGCGTAAGGGCATGTGGGCCATTGGCGATCGTCCCATAAGATCGTAATGCTGCTCCACTGATTAACACGAAGCAGCAGGTGTCGGGAGTAAAACCCATCTGCAGGAGTGGCATACAGATGGCAGTGGCAAAAGGGGAGGAGATACCTGTCAACCAAAAGAGAAGAAAAAGAACAGAATGGCCATCAGAACTACATTCCAACAACTCACTTCAATGATCACACGAAATCCACAGCCATATGCATGCTAGCCCACTCCAAAGGATCATCACCACCCCAAAACCACTTGCGACTCATAACCATCTATATCGAGGTGCAAACACCATCACAAACGAGTGTACCTGTGCATGCGTCTGTCAAAACAGAATCCATCAGATGGGAATGTTAACGTGCATGGACACAAGTGTCTGAGGGCGCGTCAAGACAGGGAGGGCTCAACAAGGCCAGATAGACGATGGTCCCACTATGGCAGCCCTGCATCACATAGCGTAGGGGAGGCAGATAGATCCCAAGAAGCCCTGTACATGGCAAACTCTGTATCAAATCACCTGCCCATGCATCCATTCATCATTCCCTCATCCCGGGATCAAAACGCCTGAATAATTACTCACATGACATTTGAAACATCCATTGAGTCTGTGCGTTATGCAGCCTGCAAAATCCACAGTGCCCCAGCCCGTAATTCCAGTGTTGTGAAGTAACATGTATTTGGGAATGGCCGGCCTCATCGCCCACGTAGCTATTGCGCATCCCAAACTATTCATATCAATCATTGCTTCCTCGCCATGGGCCCTGTCTCAAGGACATTGAACAATAGAACGTTATATTTGCAGTCAGACCTGTGGGCATCTCCTCGCCGCTAGCTGGAAACCGAAAGCGCCGCCCTTCGAATTCCTCATTTGCAACATCACGTCGAAAAGGCATCTGTGGCCGTTTGAAATCACTAATTATTCCATCGAGTGCGGCTGTGTGTGAAAATGGCAACTGCCTTCACCCACAAATGGGACGCCCCGCCCGTCGTTGCAACTCGGTACAGTGATGCATGAGGGCCCACCGTTACTCGAGTACTACGTTCCACTGACCCTTCACAAGTCTGTTCGCGACTGCACAGATAGTATGTGAAACAATGGGACCACAGCAGAATGAACATATCAACCAATCTTACACGGCCATCGGGTACAAATACATGATTGCAATAGCAAGATGCCATTCCCCGAATTGCAGCGTTGTGCGCGGGACGTGCTCGGCCAAAGGGGAGAGCAGTTTGCACAGGTGGAATGAATCACCACAGGTGGAGGCCATACAGCCTGAAAACACATAAATTGCACAGCCAGTCTCCTCCCACAACCACACCGAAATGCTACCGGCAGGACTCGCGATGTTGGCCCTGGGGGACCTGATAGCACTGCAAGTACTCCAACTCCAAGAAGAAGACGAACACCAACTACAACCAGCCGCACGCAGGAGACGCAGGAGGAGGAGGAGGCCAAGGCAGGGCCAGCAAGGGCCGCCAGCACAGCCACTACCACCACGCAGGCAGCCCGCAATCCCACGCCTCCGAGCACATCCGTTCAACCTCACTGATGAGCAGATCCACACCCTCTACCGTCTGGACCGGGACACCATAGCCGCCATTGTGGACATGACACAGGCTGACCTTGTCAGCATGATAGATAGCCCAACCGCCATCCCACCCCTACTGAAGGTGGTGTCTGTACTCCACTTCCTGGCCACAGGCACCTACCAGCACACAGTCGGACAGTTGCATGGCATTTCTCAGCCACTGTTCTCACGGACACTATTGCAAGTGCTCGATGCCCTCCTGCAGCACGCAGACGACTACATCTCTCAACCACACTCGGAGCAGGAAATTACCAACACAAAAGTGGGATTCCATGCACTTGCCGGCATACCGGGTTGCATTGGTGCCATCGACTGCACCCATGTGGAATTGGTCGTCCCACATGCCATGGAGGCCCAGTACCGCAACCGAAAACAATTTCATTCCCTGAATGTTCAAATGGTGTGTGACTCCAACAGGATCATTACACATTGTTGTGCCCGATTCCCTGGATCAACCCATGATTCTATGGTCTTGAGGAACTCTACAATACCACGCTACATGGAGCGACACGCAGGGAACAGATCCTGGCTACTCGGTGAGTCTCATTACATGCATGATTATGTGGGGTATGTGATTTGGCAATGACCTGGCAGGAAGGGGGGGGGGGGTGTGCGTACGTAGCAATGGCATTCCACATCATACATTTCTCGTCCACATACAGGTGATGCTGGATATCCACTGAAGAGATGGCTCCTCACACCAGTCCGGAACCCACGGGACCAGCATGAGGAGGACTACAACCATGCCCACTCACGTACCCGTGTAGTCATTGAACAGGCATTCGGCCTACTGAAGACTCGTTTCCGCTGCCTCAGCAGGTCTGGCGGGGCACTCCTGTACCGCCATGAGAAGGTTGCAAAGATGGTCATGGCATGTGTCATGCTCCACAACATGTGCGTACGTAGAAATGTGCCCATGCCCCCTGACGCAGAACTGCAAGCACCTGATGATGGTCATGATGAGGGTGGGGATGTGGCAGCACCTCATGGAGTCTGCGAGGCACCGGAGGGCCGTGACATTCGTCAGCATCTCATTGATGTATGCTTCTAGCACTCACGCCTGGTGGCTGATACATGGACACGGGACTCGTGGCACTGTGTGTGTCTGGCTGGGACATGCACAATATGGACTGTACGCCTATGATGGCCTAGTACACAAAGATCAATGTCCACACATCTCATTGGTTGATCGTGCACTTTTTATGGCATATGTGATGTCATGTTGAACACCCTATCGACCCGCCACCCAAGTGAGCCCAACACACCCCCTCCACCCTCCTACCTCCCCCCCGAACACCAGTGTCCAAAGATGCTCATTGTCAGTGGGCTGTCGCTATTGCAAGCCCCCTCTGCGGGTATCAGGGGCACCCCTGCCTGTGGAGCGCAGGTTCCTTCCAGATCTACGTTGGGGGCTGCCCTGGACGGAACTTGCAACGGATGATGTGTCTGCCTGCTCACGTCCATGCATGTCCCTAAGGGTTTGCGAGAGCTCAGTGAGCACACGGCGCACTGCGGCAAGTTCGGCACATACGTCTTTGGACGTCGCATGCAGTTCCCCCCTCAGGCTCTCGGTGCTTCTCTCCATTTGGACTCTCAGGCTCTCGGTGCTTCTCTCCATTTGGACTCTCAGGCTCTCGGTGCTACTCTCCATTTGGACTCTCAGGCTCTCGGTGCTACTCTCCATTTGTGCCCTTAGCGTCTCTGTACCTCTCTCCATTTCTGCCCTAAGTGTCTCAGTTGATGTTTCTATGTCTGCCTTAGTGCCCCCACATTCATCGGCATGGTCCTTGAGGAGTGTGGCCAGTTGCTGCTGTTGTACGATTAACTGGTCGAGGGACTGTTGCCTCTGCTGGGCCATGGCCATTTGCGGGGGTGTCACAGAGGGGCTGTTGTCCTCATGTTGCCTTGCCACAGGGCTTGTGGGGGATGGCCAGTCGTCGTCTTGTGGGTGCCCCTGCATGGTATCCTCATGTTGTACGGGATGGGACAGACAGGGGGATTGGGACAGGTCATGGATGGATCTGACTTCGACATCCCCGTTTTCTGTGTCCGAGCATGCTGCCATCAATGGGGTGTCACCTATGGTGCTGCTGCCACCAGAGGCAGTGCCTTCTGTGGCATCCATTGGGGGGACCTGTGGTGGTGGTGTTGTGGGCATGCTGGCTGCTGGGGTGCCTGTTGATGTTCCCTCCTCTGTGCTGCCACCTGATTTGTGCTGCTGCCGTGTCTTGATGCGTGCAGCTGAGGTGGAGGGTCTCTGGCCGTTGGTCTTGGCCCTCTTTGCAGGTGTGCTGGTAGGGGTGTCCTGTAGCTCGTCGTTTGGATCGGACCCTGTGGTGGAGTAAAGGAGGGCGAGGGTTATTGATGGGTCTGTGGGAATTGGAATGGCATTGTATCACATGCATTGGGGTGGTACCTGAGGGTGATTTGGGTCGGGGCCTTGGAGGTGCTTTAATTTGTGTGTGGAGTGAGGGTGCAGTTGTTTGGCAGCCTGCAGTTAGGGTGTGCCTGCTGCACGTGTAGTGCGTGTATTAGGGGTTTTTAATTATTTATGTATTTATTGTGGGTTTTAACGTGCGCTATCAGGCCGATGTGTGTGGACGTTCTCCTGGACATGTGTTTCTGTTGCACTATGTGGACGCATGGTACTTCACATGGATGGACTGTGTGGATTTGGCATTGTTTTATCTGGCCCACCTACCTGAATCTTCGGATGTCTGCACTCCTTTCTCCATCCCTCCGACTCCCTCTATGCTCTCCATTCCGATGGTGGAGGCACAGATTTCTTCCCAGGGGGTCAACTTGATGGGTGATTCAGGACCTCCCCCGGTGGCTGTGGCAATGTTGCGGTTGGCAGAGAGTATGCTGCGGACGCGTATCCGCAGGTCGTCCCATCGCTTGCGGCATTGCTGTGGGGTGCGGGGTGCGGTCCCCACCGCACTTACCCGCTGTGCCACCAGAGCCCATATGGTCTTCTTGTTTGCAAGTGCCGTTCTGGTCATTTGCGTGGAGAAGACGACGGCAGCATTCTCCTGGAGGGTCTCTGTTAGCACGGTGAGTTCCTCACGGGAGAAGTGGACCTGCCGCTTGCGGTCGCACGCTTTCTTCGCTACTTTTCCCATTTGTCTTGGTTTCGCTAGGGTGGGTGACGGGTTGGGGTGTGTTTCAGGGTAGTGATTTTAGTGGTTGTGTGGTTTTAGTGGTTTTATAGGTGTACGGCGGGATGTTTCCCGTTCCGGGCCCATGTTTTTACTTCCGTTTCCGTATATTTCCGGTCACCGTACTTTCCGGTAGGCGCACACTGCGGTGACCGCTAAGAGGGGTGGCGGTATTGCACCTAGGGCGCCGTACGGCGGCGGTGTGGGCCGTTTTGGGGTCATTTCCGCCATCGCGGACTTTGCACTTCCGCCGTGGCGTGGTGCTCGTGCCCGATGGGTCGGAATGGGCCGCACTTTGCTCCTTCGTGCAATGGCGGAAACGCTATTTACGCTGTGGCGGTCCGGTCAGTCACTTTCCGCCAGGGTCGTAATGAGGGCCTATGTCCCTTCCCCCTGACTGGCTGTTGGGTGGAAGTTCCATATATGGTACTGTGGGAATCAAGTCGTGTGAAAATAGGATCCGGAAGAGCCCTACCAAATTGTATCCTTTATTGGTTACCGTATCCTTTTAAATTGATACATTGGTGATTTATGACAGAAGTTGATACATTGGTGATTTATGACACTTGCATTTAGATGGCAACATTAGAATGTGGCATTTAAACACGGTAATTCCCCAATAGTGACTATCGCTACACTGCCTGCCTAATAATAATAAATCATTTGTCCGTCACAGCAAACTCGCTCCATTCGTATATTTACCAGCTATTTATAGCTCTCCCACACGCAATCTCCTAGCTGGTCGCCTCCGATAAGTGGCTCAGGGTCTTCTTTTTAAAGCACCCAGCAAGAACATGCAGCTCCAATCTGCAATCTTTTGTTCTCAAGCCTGTGCTAATTGACTGGAGACCCCAGTCTCCGAAGGTCAGCAGTGCACTGGAACAACGCCTCCCAGCAGCCCAGCCAAGTCCTCACTGCAGCACCGCCAAATGTCTAATAATTCTCCTTCTCCCCGAGCTGCTTCAAGAAACCTCTGTCACAACCCTTAAAATGACGTGTACCCAATCAAAGTCCACAATAATCTATCCTCCTTCTTCAACAATGGCTTGGTTTATACAGTTTAGAAACTGTATCTACTCATTTCCTGGCATGTAGATTTTGCATCCAGCTAACACAGTGAACAGAGAAAAAAAAATGAATCCAAGTGCACGTTTAAAATGACTTTCAGAGCCTGTCTTTTCTACCTCATTTTCATATGGAGATCACATTATGATGTTATTTGATTAGTATTAGTGATTAGTATTTGTTAGTTAGGTTAAATAATTAAGTATCTAATGTGTCTCCATGAGTGAGACATTTCAATTGAGAGGAGAAAAAAAATGTGCGCTTTTAAATGTGAAAAAAATGGTTTGTTTTTAACATGTGTAGCCTGTCTTCATTTACCCGTCCATATGTTACATTGGGAACACATGGCTTGCTGTACCGCTTTATAGCAATACATTGATCCCATGCAGTGGTGCTGCACTCCAAAAACACGCTAAATAATACTACATATTCCCTCCTTTTTCTGAGAATTTGGCTATGGTCCAAGCCACAATTGGAAGAAACCCAACTTGCTTCCTTTCTTCTTTTAAAATGTATCAATCCAATAAAATGAATATTCACGTGTGGAAAATGAAAATTGAAAAATCATTGTTCAATCATCATAATATCGAAATCCATCTCTGAGTCCATCAGTTCTTATAAAATATTTTACATATTTCTTCCGAATGGAAGTGTACATAGTCCAGTGTTTGAATTTTATACTTGAAGTCAATCACAAAACAACAAAATAAAACAAATAACTAAAACAAAGAATGAACATAACAGATTGAAATAATTAATTAAAATAATAAATACGTGGAACTCCATACTCCAGGACACTTGTCTGCCTCTGCTATGTCCGGACCAGCGATGTCACATAATTTGGTTCATTCGGGTACTCTTTCATCCTGGCACTGTTGGATCCTTTTTCCATGGGAGTCATCTCTTTTGGCATTCCGTTTACTTTGTCTTCACCTCCACCCGGAGGCAGTCATCATTTGATCTTCATCCTGGGGACTCCAGGACTCCATCATCTCCTGTGTCATCCGGTCATGTAACCTCCAAGCCAAAATGTGTTAATATTCTAAATCAAATAGAAAAGAAACAAATGAAGTACTTAGTACAATACTAACTTCACCCTTTTTCCAAAAATAAATTATATATATATATCCATGCACTTCATAAATCATTTTGTCCTGTTCCTCTCTCTTTCTGAAATTAAGCACATGTTAAAGAGAAAACAAACATACATAAAATAGCATTCAACATTTAATACATTTTCATTTTGCAAACCAACTCTACTAATTTCAGCTTCCATTATTTTTTTAATATTTTTATATATATATATATATATATATATATATATATACATATATCACAGTATTTATGTTCCATTATAATAATCAACCATCTTTATTTAACTTCTCTGCCGCTGCCTTCCGACTAGACTCATTTATCTTACCTTTTTATGTTCAAGGGACTTTATCTGTTTCTACAGCTCAAGTTGTTTAATCTCATGTCTGGGGTGGCATGGTTTAATTTGATTCACATGAACAAACTGTTCTGTTGCTGTTTCACCTTCAGTCTTCAAAATTTTATAAACCACAGGAGAGATCTTATCTACAATTCGGAATGGCCCCTGCCATGCTGCTAGAAATTTGGAATTTTCTATGCATTGGCGAAGCAGGTTTAAATTGGGCGCATACTAGACATCCTCTAGTATATAATTCCACATCTTGGGACATATGTGGCCAGTAAGCATAATCTTTTAGTATTTCCAATGTTTTTTATGAACCTCTGTGGCCTGCAGTTATTGCATCATGTGCATGGTGTAGCATTAGCCCTCTGAATGAAAGGGGTACCACCCACTGTATCTGTCCTGTTATGGCCTCTCTAATCATGAGTCCATCCTGTAGTCTAATTCGTTTTTTATTCTTTAATAGCACCCTCAACTCTTCTTTTCCTATACAATCATTTTCTGTTAAAGGGTTTTGTTCAGGATCTATCAAATGATTATAATATATTCCCAAAATTAGATCTTCCTTTTGTGCCTCAATCAGATCTTGGTCTGGTGTATCATAACTCCACTGTGCTACTGGTTGATTTACCTCCTTTGGTGCTTTAGAACGTGTTACTGCATCAATTTGTATTTCACCAAGTAAATGTTCAATAGGTAGCAATTCTCCCATCACAGCCCCAATTTTAGCCAGGTGATCTGCCTTATCATTCCCCTCCTTATCTTCTCCTGGAGTTTTTAGATGCCCATGAATTTTCCTCCAGTATATTGTTGTCATTCTCTGACACCAATTTGTCTATGGCTTGTATCATTTTTCCATGTTTAAGTGGCTTTTTGTTGTATGTAATCATGCCTCTCGCTTTCCAGCCAGGTAAATATTCCACAAAGCTATTTCGTGCATAGTCAGAATCAGTCACCAGGACAATTTCACTGAATTTATTATCAACCGCAGTAGCAATTGCTTTATGAATGGCTGCCAATTCCGCTACTTGACTGCTCCTAGCACCAATTCTCATCCCTATAATAGGGACGCCTTCACATTTCAACCAGACATTTCCTATTCCTGACACTAATTGTTTATTACTGTCATTTTCAATATGAAAAGCACAACCATCAACATATACAGTTGGCAAGTCCTTGCATGTCTTTTCATCAAAAGCTTTGTGTGGTGATTGTTCAAATTCCTGTAAATTAGGTTCCACTTCCATTTCGTTTGATACTTGTTCAGCTGCACAGTCATGTAAATCTGCTAAACCTTGAGCAATTGGGCTTTTTTTATTTTGGCCATATCTCACTTCTACAGGAAAACCCTGTAATGCCAGCATCCATGAAGTGATTCTGGACTGTGCTAGATTACTTGACCTAATTCTTTTGCTCTCTAAAAACTGCAAAGGTTGATGGTTTGTCTCAATAATCACCTTTTCTCCCTGAACAATGGGGCAGAAATGTTGTAGCGCCCACACAGTGGTTAATAGGGCCTTTTCACATTCATTGAATTTAATTTCAACTTGGGAAAATGCCTTACTTGCATAGGCAATGGTTTTGTGATTCAAATCATGTTTTTGTGATAACACTGCTGACATACAATGTTCAGAGAAACCTATTTCTATAAAGAAATCCCTGTCCTTTATGGGATATGCTAAACATGGTGCCTTTACAAGACATTCCTTTAATTTAGCCACTGCCTCAGACTGCTCTTTTTCCCGTTTCCAGGGTGTATTCAGTTTAAGCAGTTTAGTCAATGGTTGAGTGATTTCAGCATCATTTTCAATGAACTTTCTGTTATAGCCTGTCATTCCTAATAAACGTTTTACCCCTTTCACATGTTTAGAGTCTTTTAGTTTTTGTATGGCCTCTATTTTTTTCTTTTGGATTTAGTCCATGTTCAGTCACTTCATGGCCTAGAAAGTTCACTTTTTTCTTGCACCATTGTGCTTTTTGTAAAGATACTTTGGCGCCTGCTTTCTGCAATTGGCCAAACACATGTCTTATTTCATCAAAATGGCTTTTCAAGCTTTCATTTTTATCAGCACATCATCCACATAAACTATGGTTCCCCTTTCTGCTGCATCAGGCATAGCTTTTCTCAAAAATATGCCAAATTCACTCCCACTATTGACGTACCCGAATGGAGTTCTAACCCATGCGTATTAAGTCTTATCAAATGAAAAGGAAAATAAATTCTGTATCTCCTCTGCCAATGGCACGCACCGATATCCAGAGGTGAGATCTAAGTTGGTAAATACTTTTGAACCATGTACCTGAGCTAATCCCTGATCAATGAATGGCAGTGGCCACCTGGATACTGGCACTCTTTTATTTAACTCCCTCAAATCTGCACACAGTCGTCATTGACCATTTGGCTTTAACGCACCTAAAATAGGTGTTTTGGATGTGCTATGAATGGGCCAAATGATTCCCCGCGACTCCAAATTCTTAATAATCTCTGCCAATGGCTCTAAACATGCCAATGGTAATCTATACTGGCGCACAAATACTGGGTTTCTGCTACACCCTTCCGGTAGCGTGGCCACATGTAAATCAGTTAGCCCGCAATCATAAGCATCTTTTGCAAATACATCTTTAAACTCCATAAATATCTTCCTCAGTTAATTTCTATCCTCATCGTTGTCACATGCATCCGCTAATAAAATCTGCTCCTCTACCATTTTGGAGAATTCTGGAAAATGCTCTGGCAGGGGAATCTCGGCGCTTTCCTCTAATTGTGTGGCTGTGTCTCTTTGTAAATCTGCCACTTTTAAATGTTTTGGCATATCAGCTTCCACTTCAATGCGCTGATTTTCTATTTCATTTTCATTCAAGTTAAATGTTATGCAATCCTCTTGATCACAGCACACTGTCTCGCGTGAATCATAAGGGTACACAGAATGAATTTTAAATATCCCTTTGGGCTGAGAGTCCAGGTATTCTGGCAATTCACCCTGAGCATCTACATACTTTTCAGGAATATTTCCAATCACCATGTTATTTAGATCTGCTGTGTAATGTGATTTTTGTATGGCCATTCCTAATGGGGAGTTTTCCTCTAAATGAATATCCTGACAACCTTTATTATTCACCATCATTTTTACAGACCCTTCACCCACATCTACCAATGGAATGTATTCATAATCCAGGCCTTGCTGTTTTATGGATTCATTCAGACACACAAATGCATCAGAATCTTTCATCTGCTGTCCATTTTTGCATTTCAGTGTTATTACAAACTGCTTTGTAAATGCATGGATAATAGTATCTTTCCTCATTTGTAATTCAATTGCATAAGGGACCAGCTGTGCGCAATGATAAGCCCTTCTTTTGTCTTCAAATTCAGGTGCCGGCCCACCTAGGCGTGACCATATCTTTTGATTAAGGAAATCTAACACCATACACATTCTGTGCATGATGTCATTGCCCATGTAAAAGTCATTTTGTGTTCCACTCACTATCCAAACATTATGGTAAATTGTTTTTTGTCCAATGCTAATTTTCAGCATGCATCTACCTGCAATTCGGTTTTCAAAGTCTGGACCGTCCAAACCAGAGACATACTGGTTTTTAATCCTAAATTTCGGGATCTCCTCCCTTTCCATTATTTTTTGCAACAATTTCTCATTAATGAAGCTCCTTTCCTGTTCAAGCGCTAAAGTGGCTTTTATTGTTTTAGAATAGTCATTTATCCCAACGTGAACCCATGGTTGCTCATCTTCCATGTGCATTTCAGCAAGAGTGGTGATGTGTTTTTCTGACTCTGCTTCAGGAGAAATATCCTGTTTGCATGTTTTCTCTTTTAAATAAAAGCGTAATGTGTGCTGAACTATGGCAGTTTGCCATCTTTTCCTTGGGTCCAAGTATATCTGTACAGATTGTTTTTCATTTTTACTCTGCATTTTGTCTTGACACATTAATATACAGTGACGCTAGGTATGCAACTATTCTGGAGATACACCTCCACTGCATCATTTGTTTTGGCAACGGTGTGACATTCATTCATATTGCTGTTTTGTGATTTTAGTTTCTTAGGTCTCAATGGTTTTTTAGTTAAGGACCACAGTACTCCATTCACCGCATCTATTAGAGGAGGCAATCTTTTTAGGCAATCTGTTCCCATCAGAAATGGTATTTCACAAATGGATGTGACCAATACCTCCTGTTTCATTCTGTGTTTACCTATCTTTATGTCAACCTCGGTGACGCCTATAATAGGCACCTCCTCCCCGTTAAAATTATGCACTGGACCTTGATTTTCCTTCAATGTGATCTGATTCTGCGGGGATCTCTCTTCATTGATACTCTTTGCTAATTCTTTAGACATAATTGTGGCCTGTGTGCCAGTGTCAATCATCGCAAATGTATTGCATTTTTCTTCTACAGTGATGGGAGCATAATACCTGTCCTAAACTTCCTCTAACACACATAAGAAGTGCAAATTCTTACTGATTTCAGGGCTCACCTTTCTCAGGCCTTTTTCACTTTTGGCTAAGCACATTGGTAAATGGAAAGACATTTTTCCCTCCTTTTTGCCCATTTCTGTGTGAGAGACTTTATTCATTTCCCCATGTTCAGAGGTTTTTTGGAGTGTGGCCACTGTTCGCCCATCCATCCAGGTATCATCAGAGGTCACACTACAACCCTCCAACTGAACATGTGTAACAACATCACTTGGCAATTTGACATTGTCTAATTCTGTGCATTTGTGATTATTCAGTATGGTACCAGCCCTTTTAACCTCATCAAAAATATGTGGCTCAAAGAATTCTTCAGGTGATTGATCTGTACCCTCCTTTTGAACATTTCTTTTTCCTGCCTGTGTTTGGTCATTGTTTTGATTGCCCTGGAAAGTAGTTATAGCATCACCACTTACTCCCGGTTCACTGGTATTCCCCATGCATGAGTCATTTTTCTTAAATCTGTCTCTTTGTTCTTTTGGATCTTGAGGTTTTCCTATTTCATTTGTACAAATCTAAAATGTTTGATTTAGTTCTAGGTTAAACCGTACCTCTCTTTTAGAAGTATTTGCATTGGTATTTTCACTTTTAAATCATTAGGCATCTCAGAGTCATTATGCAAAATTACATCAGAGCAAACTGTCTTTTTGGCACTGCAGGTATCATAAGTACTTAGTCACTTTTCAGAAGCCCCCCGGTCATTGCTATGGCCTTCTGCCCCCTCCTTTGATGACAGTTTTTGTGTTGTACAGAGCTTTCCTATTTGCTCAGCTAAAATTTTCACTTGGGCCTCGAGGCACTGGAACCTTTCCATCTCTCTAGAATCCTCTCTCTGTGGGCTAGACCGATATTGGTTGTTTTCCCCCTGATTGGATCTATTCTGATGCATCTCAGGGGAATGGTTTCTATTGGGATGGTTCCTGAACTCTTGATTCATTTGTGGAGGGAATCGGGATGCACCCATCCTTTGGTTGTAGTCCCCTGGTGGGGAATCATTGTACTGACGTGGAGTGTTGTTTATGCTTTGCCTCATGTCCTGTCTCTCATGTTGTGGATACTGGCCTCTATGTTGATTCCCATTATCAGCAAATCGATCCACATATAGGGGCCTATCATGATTACCATATATCATGGTATTGGGATCAAATCTGTTTTGTGTCCCCAATGTCTGATAAGGACCATCATCTCTTTGATCCTGATTTTGTCTCTGGTTATTGTTCATACCTGACATATCAGGTCGATAGCCTGCCCGGGGCCTATCTCCTAAGTACCTGGGGCTGATGTAGCTCTCCCTATTACTAGGATCATGTGATTGAAGCATTGGTGCAGGGTGTGATGACCTTTGTTGATTACCCCTTTGTTCAGGTGCCAAATTATTTTTACTGGGACTTTGAGCAGACTCAAGGGACATTTTGGCTGACCTGATTTCCATTACTGTTGCTGAGGGTTCTTTAGATTTAGGTCTAGTATCTTTCATTTTATCACTTTCTCTACCCTGACAATAGAGTACCTCATACAGTTTTGTGCTTTGGTGTACAATCCATTCAAGGGACTTGTCACGGTCAAATTCACGGACCAATTGGGATATGATGTATTTCTGTAGCCCATAGAAGTAGGCAATTTTAAACTTATTGGAATTGGGGTCAAAAGATACATCAAAGCGAGAAAATGCTCTTTTTAAGTCTTGTAAAAACTGGTGAGGGGATGTATTAGGCCCAGCAGTGATTGTGTAAGCGACTTTCTCTGCCTCCTGCAATGACTGGAAAGGAGAAAAATGACGCCTAATCTCTTTTTCAAACTCTGCCCCTGTCATATTCTGCTGTTCATTCAATCCCCTTATGATACTGGCCGTCGGAGCATCTAAAGTTAAATGAAAATACTGCCTGTACTGTTCCTTAGGTATCTGGAGGGCTTTAAAAATGTCATGAACCGGTTCTAAGTGATCCTCTATGCAGCATTCCCCTCCCTTTTTAAATGGTTTGATCAGGGCTTTAGTGGATTTCATTATCTTTATGGGGCTACTTGTTGCAATGCATGGAATTGCACTACTTGGTGACTCAACCCTGTTTCCAGGTGTATGGGATTGGTGGCGGCCCCCAATGGGAGTATCAAATCCCCCAAGGGCGCTGCAACCAAGTTCAGTCACCGGCCCATTCACTGGGGCACTAGCTTTTTGGGTAGAAATAGAATTCACCTCAACTCCATTGAATGTGGTGCCCTGCTGCCTCTCCTGGGACCTCGGAATGCACATTTGCTGTTCCAAGTCCTTACACTTTTTAAGGAGCCTGTCTGCTTCATTTTGCAAATAGTTGTTTTCATCAATCATTTTATTAATTACCTCCTGCATGTCGCACATTTGCATTTGGCATTCATTAAATTCTTTATTTCTCTTGTCCCTTTTTTGAAGCATTTTAACCAATTCTTGTTCTGCATTTTGGAGGTCACTTTCTTTTTCAAAATGTTCTTTTTGTAAAACTTGCATTTCTGAAACCATCTCATCTTTATCTTGTCTAATGTGGTCCACCAATGCATTTAAGTGTACCAATTCTTGCTCACTGTCTTCAAACTGTTTCTTGCTTTTGGACAATTGAATATCAAAATCTCTGCATTTTAACTGCATATCTTTTTGACATACATCCAATTCCGCTCTTAACATTTCCTCTTTCTTACTTGCCCCATCTAAGTCAGTCTTTAACCTGTTAATTAGCTAGGTATCATTTTCCTGCATTCGCAGGGACCTATTAAAAATAAACCAGATCTTGGCACATAGCCGTATCAAACAGTCTTTCTCTGCATTTTTATCGGCTGCATTTAATAACCTTAGAAGGCAGACCTGAATTATGCTGACTTCTGCAAAAATATTGTCTTGTTTTTCTTTCTGCACCTCACCATGAATGCGGGCATGCCATTCTGAGGTACTATTCGATGACCACGTCCCATGTGCAAATCATTTTGCCTCTAAATATTGCACTAGGTCTGATAATGTGGCTTCCCTTTGAGACATTCTGAAATTCGTTTTTAGTGACACACTGCTATTATGAAATGGGTTCCCTTTAATGTGCAGATGGTGGTGTGAGGCACACTTGCCACGTCCAGTAGGTGCTCTATGATCACTTTCCCAGCCTGCAATGCACCATAAATATGTTGGGTATATTGTGTAGATTTGGGACCTAGCAGTATTTTCTTACCGCCAAAAACAAAATAATTTAGTAATAACCGCTCCTTGTATTTAGATTGGGTTTGGTATTATAGTGGTTTAGTGGCTATGCATTATTTCAGTACACAGATACATTTGGTTGGTATACATTTTGTTGTGGTATAGTGATGAGCATG
Source organism: Ambystoma mexicanum (assembly GCF_040938575.1). Taxonomy (NCBI): domain Eukaryota; kingdom Metazoa; phylum Chordata; class Amphibia; order Caudata; family Ambystomatidae; genus Ambystoma; species Ambystoma mexicanum. The sequence continues at coordinate 324,395,424 of NC_090939.1, read as the reverse complement.
ATTTTCGGTTCTACTTGTGGTCCCCAATATACAAACCCCCCTTTTTCTTGCTTGGTCTGTTTGTGTGATCACTAGAGAGACCTTGGGCCTACATTTTATGGATACCACAATTTTCACATATAGCATTCACCAACCCCTGTGGTATTATCACTAATTTATTTACATTAGTGAAATTATGTTTCCATGGAGTTTTCACAATAACATGTGGTATTATCACTAATTTATTTACATTAGTGAGATTATATTTCCAGAGGCCTCTCTCTCTGCTGACTCACGTACGTCCAGCAGACTATTATGTTATGCTCCACTAAGAAGCCACACACTCATATACACTGAGTGGAACCACGCACACAGCTATTTATAATTGCTCATAACATTACCTTATCTGCATAGGAAGTCTGGCACATATATTACCTAATAACCTCCGCTTTTATTATGTGACATGGGCTAAATGCACCAGAGAAAGACAGAAGCAAAAAAAACCTTTACACGGGTTGTGATTTCTACCAGTTTCATTTCAAAATCATACATTACCAGCTTTGCGAGGCAGTCTTTTCTAGAATAAACAGAAGAGAAACAGTTGCAAAAATACAAGGCATTTCATTAAATTCTTTGCAACAATAAAAAGAACAGTACATCAATTGACTTGCATTTAGATGGCAACATTAGAATGTGGCATTTAAACACGGCGATTCCACAATAGTGACTATTGCTACACTGCCTGCCTAATAATAAATCATTTGTCCGTCACAGCAAACTCACTCCATTTGTATATTTACCAGCTATTTATAGCTCTCCCACACACGATCTCCTGGCTGGTCGCCTCTGATAAGTGGCTCAGGGTCTTCTTTTTAAAGCGCCCAGCGAGAACATGCAGTTCCAATCTGCAATTTTTTGTTCTGAAGCCGGTGCTAATTGACTGGACACCCCAGTCTCCGAAGGTCAGCAGTGCACTGGAACAACGCCTCCCAGCAGCCCAGCCAAGTCCTCACTGCAGCACCGCCAAATGTCTAATAATTCTCCTTCTCCCCGAGCTGCTTCAAGAAACCTCTGTCACAACCCTTAAAATGACGTGTACCCAATCAAAGTCCACAATAATCTATCCTCCTTCTTCAACAATGGCTTGGCTTATACAGTTTAGAAACTGTATCTACTCATTTCCTGGCATGCAGATTTTGCATCCAGCTAACACAGTGAACAGAGAAAAAAAAAATGAATCCAAGTGCACGTTTAAAATGACTTTCACAGCCTGTCTTTTCTACCTCATTTTCACATGGAGATCACATTATGATGTTATTTGATTAGTATTAGTGATTAGTATTTGTTAGTTAGGTTAAATAATTAAGTATCTAATGTATCTCCACGAGTGAGACATTTCAATTGAGATGAGAACAAAAATGTGCGCTTTTAAATGTGAAAAAAATGGTTTGTTTTTAACATGTGTAGCCTGTCTTCATTTACACATCCATATGTTACATTGGGAACACATGGCTTGCTGTACCGCATTATAGCAATACATTGATCCCATGCAGTAGCGCTGCACTCCAAAAAAACACTAAATAATACTAGAGGCCGAACGCAGCCACAACTCGGTCTGGGTGCCCACCCTCCAAACTGAACACATCCAACTGATTTCCTCAGCACCACACATACTGCTAAAAAGCAACTGCACACATATCCGGTGCACCTGCGCACCATATGACACTCTCTCTCTCTACTGACTCGAACTGCAGTTCCCGAGGGCGTTCAACCTAACAGCGCTTTGAGGTCATACCAAAGACACATAAGGCGCTATATAAATGCCAAGTTACATAACATGACATAACATTTATATAAGGGGTTGGGCTTTGATACTATTTCTGACATCCAGAATGTAGAAACATTGAATAGCTGGTATGTGCATTGCAGGAAGGAATATAATCAATGAAAGCTGTTACATGTGTTCACTCATCCCGCATGCATTAGGGGCTTCTAAGGTTTTTAGTTCCACATCCAGTCCCAAGTACCGAGGCACAATACTTGGTAGATCTTGCACTATACGCGATAAAGGGCATATTCCAGGCACATAGTGTGCAGTTGAGGAGCATTGATTTAGACCCAGCGTTATGCAATGGCAACACAAAATACTGCCAGTTTCTACAAGGACCATATTTCTCCTTGGGAGGTTACTCAAATGACAATGACAAATGGCAAGGTACCACAGTGATGTGCCTGGCAAATGGGCTGATCAAGTACAGCGGAGAAGCAATATCCCAAATAGGGATTATGGGCCTCATCACGACTTTGGCGGTAACCCTTAAATCCGGCGGGAGCGCTATTACCACTGGATATAAGGGTCTGCCAAATCAGGACTTCGGCGGATTTCGCCCCAGCTCTTAGCTGGGGGGAAATAGGCCGCAAATTCACTCTCATACCGCCGGCGGAAAATCCGCCGGCGGCATTAGCGTGAAATTTCCCCATTGAGCCCAATGGGGAATGGGGCATTCCCGAATGGGCTCAATGGGGAATGGAGATTAACATTACCACCGAACTCGTGATCCGGCGCTATTAGCGCCAGGGAGTTTGGCGGTGGGGCTAATACCGCCGGCAGTAATTCCGCTGGCGTTACCGCCCAAGTCATGATGAGGCCCTATGTGTGCGCAAATATGGTCCCAACACATCACAAGGCTGACACGGATTGCAACAATGAAGAAGCCAGTGTGAATAGATAGAGCCAAAAATGTTGAACTTTATTTTAGCAATGAAGGAACAGTTCATAGGGGCGCAAACACAAAGTGCAACCACACTCTTGTGATCCCTGGTATGACAAAAGGCACGGCAGCTGTGATGGATTACTACTGGGTTTGTGGCCAACAAGCCTACCCGCAACTCCTACCATCTTGGAGGGGCAAGTGTTCACAGGCCAACCTGCACTCAGTGCTACTAGTTATCCTGGAAGAACACCTGAAGGGAGAATACATGCCTGTCGAGGTGCCAACAGCCACTCTAGCACCTAAAGAAGCAGAAAGAAGCTTGCAGATCACAAAAGAATTTGGTATGCTGCCAGAAAAAGGACAATTTCAATGCCGGGAAGAAAGAAGAGCTCAAACTGTCTCAAAAGACTGTTTCGCACTGCTCAGAGGAATACCTGATGAGTATCGGCTTTGTAGCTCAGCAGAGACTTTCTTTTTCATCTTTTTTGGCTCCTTGGGTACAAGCAGCTGCTGCACTTTTATACCCCTGTAGGATGCTGAGAATGGGTCACTATCCCACGTCATCAAGGCTGTGCACAATCTAGGTGTTCAAATGAAGAAAGAAGGTGGAGTTCAGAACACAGATTGGCTATCGCTTGCCTTTGATTGAGTCTCGTCATGGATGGAGGCAGCAGTAAAAATACTGGTTCCTGTGATTGTGTTTTTCTTGATTCTCTTCTGCATGTGGCAATGCGGCCTCCGATGATGTGTTCCTATAGTCCCCAATAGTGCAAATGTGATGGTATCAATTGGGGATCTAAAACACCTTGCCATACAATAAGCAGCGAAAATCAAACTAATATTTCTGGGGTTGTAGATATGTCGGGAGGGGATGCGTTCGTTACTGTAGAAGTAACGAAAGGGGAGAGTGTTGGTAAGGAGCCTAGTGCTGTCCTTCATTCTCAAGTTTCCCAAGCGCTTTAGAATTAGGCAATACTTCTGTTAACTGTTTTCTAAGCACTATAAGAGTCCAAGGGAGAGGAGGGTGACTAAATAAAGATAGGTAGGATTTAAATATAAGGCACAAATAATTATTTAGCTGAATAAATTAGTAAAATTGTTAAAGGGTAGTTAGCTTTTCTCAAAGCATGTTAAACATCAGCATCCTCTATGTGCTAAAAGTAGACTACAGGCTGGCTGGCAGAGTACACAGTGGCAGAGCAGCTGTTCCTGTCCATCAAAAGCCCATGCAGACTAAGAATAGGAGAATGTACGTGCTCATCCACACAATGCAACATTATGTAAAAATAAGGGCTTTTATGAGAATTACTGGACCAGATAAAATATAATTTTATTGAGTGAAGTTGTCATGACCCATAGAACTTGCCCTTTCTGGACTTCCTGGTCCTTATCGCGACAGGGCTTCTATTCCTTGTTACTCCCAACATGGCCGTGCCAAGTGAATTGCCTCGCACCAGCCTTTACGTCGGACACGGCACGTTCTATAAATTGGCCACGCCCCCGCGGCCCCGCGCGTCTCAACGCTATCATTAGATAGTGACTAGACGTGTGTGTGCTGTTCAGCGAATCCACTATTCCTAGTTTCCTGGTCCTTTCTTCCTTCCTACCACCTTTCCCCCTCTAAATCTGCTCTCGGAATCCTCAACCCTAGCGACCGCTACTTCCTTCCTGACATCCTGGAACTGCGACCTTCCTGGAACTCTGAACGCGCGCTGGAGACGGACGAGACGCGAGCGAGCCTATACAAGACCCGATCCGTCCACAAGAGGAATCCTCCCGCGGAACAGAACAAGAAGCAATCCCAGGTGAGACGGGGGAGATTTACGACAGTTTGAGACGCCAAACGACCGACACTGATACTGCTATGGAGAAAGCAGTCCAGGACCTCATGCGTGGCATGCAAGAACTAACAACTGAAGTGCAGAACTTAAAAGCGGAGAATGCTGCGTTAAAGCAACTTGTTTTGTCTCGCGACTGCGCTAACAAGGAGAGTGTGTTACTGGGTGGAGTGGTAGACAAATATGATGGCTTGGCAAAGTCCTTACGTGGATTCCTGGATTCCTGCTTGGCACATTTTACTTTTAAGCCCTACTATTTTTCAACTTCCAGGGCGAAGGTGGGCTTCATAATCTCGCACCTCACAGGGAAAGCCTTGACCTGGGCCACTCCCCTAGTCAACTCTGGAGATGCCCTCCTGGATGATTATGATGGATTTATTCAGGCACTCAAAACTATGTTCGACCGCCCAGAACAGGTTTATAGTGCTCAGGAACGGTTACTTGATTACCGACAGGGATCCCAGGATATGCTAACGTATGTTACTAGATTCAAACAACTGGCCAAGGAAGCAGATTGGTCCTCAGAAGCAAGTTCCACTCTATTTCACATGACCTTTGTTGATTACCCCTTTGTTCAGGTGCCAAATTATTTTTACTTGGACTTTGAGCAGACTCAAGGGACATTTTGGCTGACCTGATTTCCATTACTTTTGCTGAGGGTTCTTTATCTAAATGAGGATATAAAGGATGAATTAGCCAGAGTGGCTCGTCCTAGCTCATTCCAGGCTCTTATGGATCTAGCCATGCAAATAGACTTCCGAATCCAGGAAAGAAAGGCTGAAAGAAGAAAGACCAAGATACCCTTTCAAAAGAACTCCCTTGAGACGTTTGTAAAAACTGATCCTGCCCCAACCCCTGTGTCATGGCGTGTGCGCCATGGAAGCTATGGAGACAATGGAAGAAGGGATAATTCCACCGGTGGTCTAGTCTCCCACGCACCTTGCACGTCATGACGCATTTAAATAGGCGTCACACGCGGAAGTCTTAGCGTTGCAACCTTGCTTTTCCGGCTAGGTCCTTACGCTTTGTACTCCGCTCCTGTCCCGCTTGTGTTTCTCCACTGGCTTTTCCTCCTTGTCCGCCCTCTTTGGCTGCCTCCTCTCCTTTCATTCCGCCTGCTGTGACTGCTCGTTCTGCTCCGCCTCCTCTCCTTTCTTTCCGCTCGAGCAGCCCGCTTCATCCCCGGCTTGTCTCGTTTGTTTCCTTGGTATCCCCCTGCTGTGTGTACAGCTGTCACTGTACGCTCCTTCCACTTCAGCGACCTTCAGTCCTCGTCCTCTTTTCTCACCTGTAGTATCCATCCAAGCTGCGGCTCCGGATACCCACGCTGGAATTTCTTCCATCTGCCAACCGTAGTGTCTTCTGGGAATTGGAGTCCATTCATCTTACTCCAACGGAAAGCCTTCCTGTCTTCGCATCCGTAGTGCTATCACATCTCAGCACACCAGGGTTTTTCAGCCACGCTTTTCCCTGGTTTTGAGGGCAGGCTCCCTGAGGGCCCCCTTTGCCTTGCTGTCTGCCGGCAGGCAAGGTGGCCTCCGGTGGAGCTCGTCCTAAACTCACTAAGAAAGGACTGGACCTCTGGAGAGAAAGAAGAGCCATTTCCACGGACAGTTCTTCGGAAGAACCCAGTACAGGTGAGGAGGAGGAGGAGGGAACTAAAGAGGGTATTAGTCAAGCACACAATACTCCATCGCATGACAGTTTGCAACGCCAAATGATGGCTAGCTTAGAGCAGTATCAAGAACTGGTTAACGCCATACAAGGGATAACTGCCGAGCTCCAAACCCTTAAGGTTGAAAACTCTGCTCTTAAGGCTGACAATGCCACCCTGAGACAACAAATGATTCAGCGAGAAGAAGTCCGGGGTGATCTCCCACCTATGCCATTACCCTGTGGGAAGTATGAAGGGAAACCCAAGAGGATCAAGGAATTCCTCGACGCTTGTAGAGTATACTTCACCTTTCGCCCTAAGATGTATGAATTCGACCAGGCAAAAGTTGGCTTCCTCGTCTCAAACCTTGGGGGTAACGCCCTAGCATGGGCCACCCCATTGGTCACAGAAGCTGATCCAGTGCTAAATGATTACAATGCCTTTGTACTACGATTCAGAGAACGCTTCGAAAGGACCGAAGCCTTAAATGCTTCGTATGAAAACATACTTGATCTCAAACAGGGCCTTTCGGATGTACAAACTTATGCCTCAAACTTCCAGAGGATAGCTTTGGAGACAGGATGGCCCGATTCAGCTAAACAAACACTCTTTAGGAGAGGGTTACATGAGGACTTGAAGGATGAACTCTCTCGGGTAGCCAGACCTTCTTCCTTCCAAGAACTGGTAGTCCTAGCCCTCCAGATGGAATTTCGGATATCCGAAAGACGAACAGAAAGAAGGAAGTCCAGACCCAATCCACACCCTACTCCCTCCTCCTACTCGCCTACCGCTCTGGTGAAGTCACATCTCCAGACTGAAGAACCCATGCAAATAGGTGCAGCAAGGGGTCCCCTTAGTGCTGCAGAAAGAAAGAGACAAAAAGACCTAAGAATGTGCATGTACTATGGTTTTGAGATGCACCTTCTTAGAGACTGTCCAGAAGTACCTCCCAGAAGACTGGGAAACGAAGGACCCCGACCCTGGGCAGGGACCCGGAAGGGGCTTCGCTGGCTAATACCTGTGTTGCAAGTCCACCCATAACATGTAACCCCTCTAACCAATTTATGGTCCTGAAGATCGTTCTGGAATAGACAACAACTCATGCAGTAGAGTGTCTCGCTATGCTAGACTGCGGTGCAGCTGGAAACTTTATGGACGACCTATGGGCTAATAAATACGCCATTTCCAGAAGAGAAAAACCACAACCCATACCCGTAGAAGGAGTAGACAGCACCCCTCTGTCTTCTGGTCTCATCCGACAGGAAACCACAGAAGTCATGGTTAAGATGAAAACTCATCAGGAAACCCTGGTGTTTGATTTGATAAAGGCAGCCCACTTTCCAGTAATACTCGGAATACCCTGGTTAAGAAAGCACAATCCAGGGATTGACTGGGTAACTAACATAGTAGAATTCAGGTCAGACTTTTGTATGCAGTCCTGCTTGAAAGAAGAAGGGCAACATTCACATCAGGGAGATGCAGTGCCTGCAAGAAGTATCAACTCCATTCCTGTGACTTATCAAGAATTCACCGACATCTTTACAGACACTCAACCCAGACCCCTTCCTCCACATCGAGCCGAGGATTGTAGGATCGATCTTGTACCCAATGCTGTGGTTCCTTTTGGGAGAATGTATCCCTTATCCCTTCCTGAGAAGGAAGCATTAAGGGACTACCTAGCAAGTAATTTACAGAATGGCATGATACAAGAATCTACTTCATAGGCTGGAGCCTCCCTGTTCTTTATTCCAAAGAGGGGAACCAAGGAGCTAAGACCGTGTATTGACTTTAAGGGCCTGAATAGTCAAACCATACGAGACAGATACCCTATGCCTCTGATAAAGGAGATCATGGAAGCAGTACAAGGGGCAAGATCGTTTACCAAATTAGACCTCAGAGGGGCCTATCATCTCCTACGGATCAAACAAGGGGACGAATGGAAGACCGCCTTTCGTACTCCTTTAGGTCATTTCGAGTACAAGGTGATGCCCTTTGGGTGAGTCAACGCGCCAGCCCAGTTCCAAAGATTCATGGACAAAGTCTTCAGTGATCTTCTGTTTAAATCCACGGTAGTCTACTTGGATGACATCTTGGTTTACTCGCACACGTTAGAACAACATCGTCTACATGTAAGGGAAGTGCTCAAGAGACTCTGAGACCATCACCTGTTAGCCAAAACTGAGAAATGTCTTTGCGAGGTTTCTACAGTTCCGTACTTGGGCTTTATTCTGTCAGAAAACCGCATCGAGATGGATCCCAACAAGACAGCATCCATTAACAATTGGCCTGTTCCCAACTCAATCAAGGACATCCAGAGGTTCTTGGGTCTGACTAATTTCTATAGGAAATTCATCACAGGCTTCTCCAACATAGTCTTACCTATTACGGCTTTGCTAAAGAAGGGGGTGAAATTCCATTGGACAACCGAAGCTGATTCCGCCTTTAACCAGCTCAAACAAGCGTTCACCTCAGCACCTATCCTCAGGCAGCCTGACCAGTCTCAGCCCTTTATCGTAGAAGCTGACGCCTCACAAGGGGCCATTGGGGCAGCTCTGCTACAACGGAAGGAGGACCAACTCGAACATCCCATCGCCTATTATTCCAGAACACTCACCTCTAGTGAAAGAAACTATTTGGTGATTGAAAAGGAACTGTTAGCAATTAAACAGGCTTGTGAGGAGTGGCGTCATCTGTTGCAAGGAGCAAGGTACCCATTTCAAGTTCGGACTGACCACAGGAACCTAAGTATTCTCCAACAAATGGAATGCAGAAACTCTCGTCATGCTCGTTGGGCTTATTTCTTCTCCCAATTCGATTTCGTACTTACATACTTACCTGGTAAAGAAAACCACTTAGCTGATGCACTCTCCCGCAGCTACGGAGAAGAATCTGGGAACTACACAGAACAGGAATGTCTACTCAACGGGAAGAGTTTCATTGGAACCATCAATAGTTATTTACAACAAGTATTAAATGCCCAAAAGACTGCATCTCTTCCAAAGGATCCCTCTCTAGCCTATAAAGGGGAATACCTATTCAAAGACGACTTGCTTTATCTGCCCACCCAAGTTCTCCAGAACCAAGCAATATCTTGGTGCCATGATCTGCCCATGGCTGGACATAAAGGTAGTGCTTCCACACTGGATTTGCTGAAAAGGAGTTTTTGGTGGCCGACAATGAACAAGGACGTAGTGAAGTACGTCTCCACCTGCCCCATATGTGCCCAAAGTAAACACAGTACGTCTAAACCATTGGGGCTTCTACAACAAGATGAACCATCTACCAGACCCTGGCAACGTATATCCATGGATTTTATTGTTGAATTACCCAAATCAGAAGGATATTCAGCAATCATGGTTGTTGTTGACTCCTTCAGTAAACTAGCTCATTTCGTCCCACTGAAAGGTACTCCTTCGGCAACTACCACAGCGGACGTATTCCTGAAGGAGATAGTCCGTCTCCATGGCCTACCGTCCTCTATAGTGTCCGATAGAGGAACACAGTTCACCTCCAAGTTCTGGACAACCTTGTGTAAACAGTTACATATTCAGAGGGCGTTATCTTCTGGTTTTCACCCCGAAACAAATGGACAGACTGAACGCCTCAACGCTACACTTGGACAGTTTCTAAGATGTTACTGCAACCAGAATCAGGACAACTGGTATCATCTCTTATCAGTGGCAGAATTCTCATACAACAACACCAAACATACTGCAATAGGAATGAGTCCTTTTAAATGTACCTATGGGTACGAAACCAAACATATCCCATTCTCTACAGTTCAACCCACCAATGTACCTACCATAGACCAACTGCTGAACACCCTTAAACAAACTCATAAGGCTTCTCAAGAAACCCTGTCAGTCAGTCGTCAAACTTATAAGAGATGGGCTGATAAGAACCGAAGACCATATCCCGATTGGAAAAAAGGAGACAAGGTATGGCTGTCCACTAGATACCTCCCCAGAAGAGTCCATCCAGGTAAATTCACTCCTAGATATATCGGACCATTTTCCATAGAACAAAGGATCAATCCTGGAGCCTTCTGGTTCGCCCTTCCAAACTCTCTTCGAAGGGTACATCCGGTATTCCATACCTCGCTTCTTAAAGAGTATAAACCTGATCCTTTCTCCAGAACCATCAGAAGAAAGATTCCCAGTGAGGAGGATGACACCCAAGAGTATGAGGTTTCACGCATCTTGGACTCTCGATACAAACACGGTGTCCTGCAATACCTCATCTTATGGAAGGGATACCCTTGGACGGAAAGATCGTGGGAACCAGCGAGAAATCTACATGCCTCCGGACTCCTACGCAAGTTTCACAGACTTCGTCCAGGTAAACATGGAGGAGGGCCTTGGCGAAGGGGTTATACTGTCATGGCGCGTGCGCCATGGAAGCTATGGAGACAATGGAAGAAGGGCTAATTCCACCGGCGGTCTAGTCTCCCACGCACCTTGCACGTCATGACGCATTTAAATAGGCATCACACGCGGAAGTCTTCGCGTTGCAACCTTGCTTTTCCGGCTAGGTCCTTACGCTTTGTACTCCGCTCCTGTCCCGCCTGTGTTTCTCCACTGGCTTTTCCTCCTTGTCCGCCCTCTTTGGCTGCCTCCTCTCCTTTCATTCTGCCCGCTGTGGCTGCTCGTTCTGCTCCGCCTCCTCTCCTTTCTTTCCACTCGAGCAGCCCGCTTCATCCCCGGCTTGTCTCGTGTGTTTCCTTGGTATCCCCCTGCTGTGTGTACAGCTGTCACTGTACGCTCCTTCCACTTCAGCGACCTTCAGTCCTCTTCCTCTTTTCTCACCTGTAGTATCCATCCAAGCTGCGGCTCCGGACACCCACGCTGGAATTTCTTCCATCTGCCAACCGTAGTGTCTTCTGGGAATTGGAGTCCATTCATCTTACTCCAACGGAAAGCCTTCCTGTCTTCGTATCCGTAGTGCTATCACATCTCAGCGCACCAGGGTTTTTCAGCCACGCTTTTCCCTGGTTTTGGGGGCAGGCTCTCTGAGGGCCCCCTTTGCCTTGCTGTCTGCCGGCAGGCAAGGTGGCCTCCGGTGGAGCTCGTCCTAATCTCACTAAGAAAGGACTGGACCTCTGGAGAGAAAGAAGAGCCATTTCCACGGACAGTTCTTCGGAAGAACCCCCGTACAGGTGAGGAGGAGGAGGAGGGAACTAAAGAGGGTATTAGTCAAGCACACAATACTCCATCGCATGACACCCTGACATTGATCCGGAACCCATGCAAATAGGAGCCTTCCGTGGACCCATTTCCCCACAAGAAAGGATGAGAAGGATCCACACAGGCCTGTGCATGTATTGTGCCTCGGATAAACACTTTGTTAGAGAATGTCCTCTAGCCCCTCCATGGCGTTCGGGAAACGGCAGCTCCCGATCCTAGATGAACGAGGTGTCGGGAGAGAGATGTTTGCTCCACATCAATTCCATCCTTGAACTCTCCTGGACAAAACAATTTGGTGATACTACAGGCCTTCCTGTCGCCATCCAAGAATAAGACCTATCCCATTCTGGCCTTGGTGGACTGCGGAGCTATGGGAATTTTCATTGATCAAGACTGGGTTGTTAGTCATCATATTCCGTACGAGACACGAAGCACCATGCAGCCGGTGGAAGCAATCGACGGAAGACCCCTCTCTTCAGGACCCATAAGCCTGCAGACAAAAGAGATCCAACTTTCCATAAACCATCACCAAGAGCGGATTACATTCGACATCATTAAGTCAGCCCATTACCCCATGGTATTGGGTATGCCCTGGTTACAAAAGCACAATCTGTATATCAATTGGACAGCAGGATCACTATTCCTGGGCTCAGAGTTTTGTATGTCCCACTGTCTATCCCTGGATCCCTCCTTGACACCTCCTAAAGAACCACTAACAGACCAGAAAACACCACTCATGGTTTCCAATATCATACAAGTCCCAGAGGCCTATCAGGGGTATGCTGATGTATTTTCAACTGCCATAGTCCAGGCCTTACCCCTGCACAGACCTGAAGACTGTGCCATAGATACAGATCCTTCATCAGTGATTCCCTTCGGCAGAATGTTCATTCTTTCTGAACCTGAGAAAAAGGCCCTCCGAGAATACCTGGACACCAATCTTGAAAACGGCACCATAAGACCCTCAAAATCTCCAGCGGGTGCTTCGTTGTTCTTCGTTCCCAAGAAGGACACCAAGGAACTCAGACCTTGCCTCAACTATCATGGCTTAAATCAATGCACCCTCAAAGATCGGTACCCACTGCCCCTGATCTCGGATATCCTGGAAGCTGTGAGAGGCGCCGTAATATTCACAAAGTTGGATCTCCGGGGTGCCTACCATTTAATCCGTGTCTGGGAAGGAGACGAATGGAAAACAGCCTTTAGAACACCCTTTGGTCACTTTGAATATCTAGTCATGCCCTTTGGACTAGCTAATGCTCCCACAGTTTTTCAACGTTTTATGGATAGGGTGTTTTCTGACATGTTATTCCTCTTCGTCATTGTCTATCTGGATGACATATTGATCTTTTCCAAGGATCCTCTAAAGCATGAAGAACATGTAAAGGCAGTATTACAACGACTCCGTGAACACAAACCTTTAGCCAAACCCGAAAAATGCTTCTTTCACGTTACTTCTGTTCACTACCTAGGATTCATCCTCAGCCCAGAAGGAATTGGTATGGACCCTTCAAAGGTAAAAGCCATACTGGCTTGGCCCGCTCCCACATCTGTGAAACAAGTTCAATCCTTCCTGGGGCTTGCCAACTTCTACCGGAAGTTCATTTCTACCTTTTTGAGATCGTTCAGCCGATCGTTGCTCTCTTGAAGAAAGACACCCCCTTTATCTGGTCTACACTGCAAGATAAAGCGTTCCAACGATTGAAAACAGAGTTCACGCAAGCCCCCATCCTGGCCCAACCCGACATAAATCACCCATTCCTAGTGGAAACGGATGCCTCTAACTACGCCATAGGAGCGGTTTTGAAACAGGTACTTGAGGATAAACTGGAACACCCCATTGCTTACCTCTCACGAACCCTGACTCCCAGTGAGACACACTATTCCTTCCTGGAAATGGAACTGTTAGCCATCCGCCAAGCCTTCACTGAATGGCGACATCTACTACTGGGTGCTAGATATCCAGTTCAGGTCTCTGCACGGACCATCGGAATCTTCATATTCTACAGTCATTGGAGTGCAGGAACAATCATCAGGCGCGTTGGGCCTACTTCTTTGCCCAGTACCAATTCCAAATCACTCATGTTCCTGGGTCACAAAACATGATTGCTGACGCCTTATCTCGACGTCCTGACTATGTAACCACTGAAGACAAGGCCTATCCTAAGATGATTCCCCACACGATCTTTGTAGCTCGAGCAGTCAACCTTCTGGAAGAAATCCGAGTGCAAACCCAGTCCTCTGACTTCTGGAAGGATATTTCAAGGAAGAATCCATGGAACATAAGAGTTAAGGAAGGATATTTATTCAAGGACAATGCACTGGTCATTCATACACAGAAAGTACAACAAAGAATGATACACCTCTGCCATGATACCCTTCACTTCGGACATTGTGGCATAACTAACACCCTCCCTCTTATACAAAGACAGTTTTCGTGGCCTGGAATGAAGACCGACGTACAACAGTACATCAAAGCTTGTGCTGTCTGCAGTCAAAACAAACATGATAACAAGAGACCTGCGGGTCTTCTACTGCAACCACCGCTGCCAACAAGACCATGGGAATTCATTGCTACAGACTTCATTGTGAAATTACCACCTTCCCGAGGATACACGACCATCATGGTAACCATAGACTTTTTCACTCATATGGCTCATTTTACGCCTCTGTATAAACTACCATCCTCCTCAGAACTTGCTGGAATCTTCCTGGAACATATTTTCCGTCTTCATGGACTTCCTTCCAAGATCATATCGGACCGAGAACCTCAATACGTTTCACAATTCTGGAAACATCTGTGTCGTATTCTAGGGATCCAACGCGCTCTCTCATCAGGTTATCACCCACAAACCAACGGAGCCACGGAACGCGTAAATCAGACTCTAGAGCAATATCTTTGTTGTTTTGCCACCAAGGTTCAGGATGACTGGTCTCTCCTTATGCCCTTGGTCGAGTTTGCCTACAACAATTCCGATCACTCAGCAGTCAAGGTCAGCCCTTTCTATTGCAGTCAAGGTTTTCACCCGTCCGTTTTACCTTCTGTTCTTCCACATCCCACACCAGTACCTACTCTCTACTCATGGATTGAGACTCTCATCAACATACACAAGGAAGCCAAGGAACAATTGGAAGAGGCCCAGACACGCACTAAGAGTAATGCGGACTCCAAAAGAAGACCAGCGCCTTCTTATTCCGTTGGTGATCAAGTCTGGTTGTCCTCGAAACTATTACCAAGACATCTACGGCCAAACAAATTAGCCCCCCGGTACTATGGACCATTTTCCATAAAGGAAATCACCAATCCTGTCTCATTCCGGCTCAAGCTACCAGACTCCTGGAAGAGAATACACCCAGTCTTTCACACCTCTCTATTGACACCCTACATCCGATCCACCCAGAAAACCTGCAGACCCAGTCCTGTGATTGTGGACAATCAACTGGAATATGAAGTGTCCAGAATATGCGATTCCAGGTATAAACGGGGTCGACTTGAATACCTGGTTGAATGGAAAGGATATCCTCCTAGCGAGAGAACCTGGGAACCAGTTTCTAACCTAAACACCCCTCGATTGCTTAGAAGATTCCATCTCATACACCCGGGCAAACCTGGTGGAACCGGTTTTCGGAGGAGGCATGCTGTCATGACCCATAGAACTTGCCCTTTCTGGACTTCCTGTTCCTTATCGCGACGGGGCTTGTATTCCTTGTTACTCCCAACATGGCCGTGCCAAGTGACTTGCCTCGCACCAGCCTTTACGTCGGACACGGCACGTTCTATAAATTGGCCACGCCCCCGCGGCCCCGCGCGTCTCAACGCTATCATTAGGTAGTGACTAGACGTGTGTGTGCTGTTCGGCGAATCCACTATTCCTAGTTTCCTGGTCCTTTCTCCCTTCCTACCACCTTTCCCCCTCTAAATCTGCTCCCGGAATCCTCAACCCTAGCGACCGCTACTTCCTTCCTGACATCCTGGAACTGCGACCTTCCTGGAACTCTGAACGCGCGCTGGAGATGGACGAGATTCGAGCGAGCCTATACAAGACCCGATCCGTCCACAAGAGGAATCCTCCCGCGGAACAGAACAAGAAGCGATCCCAGGTGAGACGGGGGGAGATTTACGACGGAAGTGTTGAGAGTATGGCGGGAAGATGTGTTTATGTATGAATGTTTATAACATAGCAAATGATCCTAAGCAAGAGCTACAATGTATTCCTGCAGAGGCAGCAGTATGTTAAGCAGGATTGCTCTAAATGTAAACCTGGCCATGCAACACTGGAGACTACAGCATCCCTTGTATGGCAAGAAGAACAGTTTTGGATGAGCTCTTCCGTTATCCAGTGACCAAGTTGAAGAGTATATAAAGGCGCCTGCTTATAATTTAGTCTGCAGGAGCCAGCCAAGGAAGACAGAATGCTGGTTGGGGGGTTGGAGGGGCAGAGTACTTTGTCCCCCCACCCCATCCTCATTTTCTGTAAAGATTAAAGTTTGTTATGTTTTGCAAGATAGACTCTTGGCCTTAATTCCCTAGAGGGGTGCATTCATTCTGGTGTGAGCATAATTAAGGTACAAGCTTAGAATTAGGGATACCCTTACCGGGACTCCCTTTCACCTTGCTGTAAAAATGGTGTTATCCCAAGCAACTGGCAAACGGCCTATGTAGTCCACATTTTTAAACGTGGTGATAGAAACCAAGCTAGAAACTATAGCCCAATAGCACTAATAGATGCAGACTGCAAAATGTATGCATCTATCTTTCTCTCTCACGTAAATGAATGGATGGCTAGCTCCTTTGCACTAAATGTACTTCAAACCAGATTTAGAGTAGGCCACTCCACAAATTTAAACGGGCTAGTAATAAGAGCCTTCCAGCAATAAGCCTGGGACCATTTTGGAGATGAACTCTATGTAGCCTCAATAGATTTGTGCACAGCTTTTGAATGTGTAATTCACACCCAATTATGGGCTAACCTGACAAAATGGGGTATCCCTGGAGTTTTGTTGAATCTAATAATGGCCCTTTATGATAACGCAAGAATCTGTGTCTGGCTTAACCTAGAGGGAAACGTGTCCCAACGGAGTGAAACATATGTGGGATTAAGATAAGCTTGCTCATTAGCCTCCCTGTGTCAGAACTCTATAGTATTCCTGGTTGGATTTCTGCTCCGGCAGTTGAACCCGTCGTGTAGTTGACAAGTTCTTTCTGCCAATGTACCTCTCAGTGATGTATAATAATCGCCTGAGGAGTTAATTGACCCAAAGATGGATGGATGCCACAGGATTCCACTGACCTGTAAAAGAAAGTCAAGGAAAGTACAAAATGTATGCACATGAACAAATGACAAGGCAAGATCGAGGAGTAGTACCTTTGGACTAGCAGGTAAGGTCCCAGTACTCAGATCAGTAATCCTGATGATACGTTAACAGGCGTATCCTATGAAGTGGATAACAGTATAAAAGGACTTGGGTTAGTTAACCAAGAAGAGTAGCAGTATCATGAACAGTATAACCAAACAAAACAACACTCTTACCATATGCCCAAGAGTAGGGTTCTGCAGTTTGTAGTATCCGGAAATGGATTGGTTAGGGAATGATGTGGGAAAGACCTACCAGCCAAAATACAGTTCTTGTCCAACTGGGGTGAAGAAATGCTCCTCCTAACACCCGCCGGCACGAGGACACCTAGCAGAGTTTCCAGAAGGCAGTCCCAGGTCAACCGACATGAAGAAGGCTCCTCCTAACACCCGCCGGCACGAGGACGCCTAGCAGAGTTTCCAGAAGGCAGTCCCAGGTCAATCGACGTGAAGAAGGCTCCTCCTAACACCCGCCTGCATGAGGACACCTAATGAAGTT
The DNA here is from genome assembly GCF_040938575.1 of Ambystoma mexicanum. NCBI lineage: Eukaryota > Metazoa > Chordata > Amphibia > Caudata > Ambystomatidae > Ambystoma > Ambystoma mexicanum. The sequence continues at coordinate 324,378,203 of NC_090939.1, read as the reverse complement.
CCTGAAGGCAGTCCGAGTACACGCGAGGAAAAGAGTCTCGATCAAGGTAAGAGAGCAAGGATTCCTAGGGTAGTGCGGGAATAGTGTTTTGAATGCGAATGATGAACACCAAGTTGCGAGAGCAGAAAGAGTAGTCCAGGGTTTTTAGCCAGTAATCGTGCAGACAGTATGAAATACAAAATCGGCAAGCTTAGCAGGTCAAAAACCGTTCCAATGGTCGTAACGTGGATTTCATGAACAGCCAGACAAGGAGCAAGACAAGGAGGTTCCGTAGGACGTAGCCGGGTAGATAACCAAGAAAGCGAATTCACCAAAAATGCATAGGCTGTAGAAAACTAATTCAGAAGCAGTGAATCCAAAAACGGGCGGGGCATAAATAGGAACCATAGATCACATGACAAGATGAAACAGAGCTTTAACGTGAAAAGACAGGTGATTGGACGAACGCGGAAGGACCACGTTTCTATGGTAACCTCCAGCGCCGCCTAACTGATACACAGCGGATATTCACGGCCTTACGTGGAACAGTTACCTGAGAGTGCGAACGTGAGGGAGAACTAGGGAGCGCAGAACTAGGAGGCGGAACCTTTGCTTGAATATGAGTTCTTATTTTCCCCAAGTGTCTGGGCCGAAGCAGTTTCCTGACACCCTGTCTGTTCAACCTCTATGTTTCAGACATTGGAGAGTTCCAAAAAGAGGCGGGCCTAGTGGATCTTAAATTGGTTGATTTACGCATCCCATGTTTGGCCTACGCTGATGCCTTCTTGCTTCTCGATCGCACCAGGGTGGGCCTTCAACGGCTTGAATTTGCAGCGGAAAAATTGACTAATGGTCAATCCGAGGAAGACCCAAGTTGGTTTTGAGAGGTCAAGAAGGAAAAAGTTGGGTTGGAATATGGGTGGCTCACCCATAGAGATGACTTCAAAAGTCTTATACCTGGGCTTTCCGCTAACGGCACAACCTTCGAGGTCTGGGCTCTGTGCCTTTCTGAAGCAGACAGACCTTCGATTAACAACCCACATGTTGAAATTAGATCATAAATTCCTCAGTTTCTCCTCTAAGCCTTCAGTTTCTTTCTTTTTTTTTTTTAAACTTTGTTTATTTTAAATCAAGGCAGGATGACAATTACATAACAACTTGCGCAATCATTTAAGCATGTTGACCCCCAAACATTTTCTTACTCTCTTCCCCTCCTCCCCCCAGCTCCCAGAGCCGGATTCCTTCTTCCTTCCTGCCTCGCGCCCCATCATCTATGTGTCCCTTTCAGGGTTTTCTTGGTCCCTCAGGGTCCAGCGTGCATTGATGGGTTTATAGGTCAGGGCCGGAAATCCCTGGTCATATTGTCAGGATACTGTCAGGATTAGTCCTGCGAATACTAAGGCAGCGAATATGGCAAGGGAAATGTGCACATAGGAACAATGACTCATGTATGCCAGAAGCCAGGAGTGCAAACAGAGTGTGATTTTAAACCCAATATATGAAAAGGGATGTGGGGTAAGCACCTGACCGCGAGGAAAGTCGGCAAGCGCCTTACCCCCAATTGCTGTTACAGGTACTGACAGCGCTAAACCCACGTGGAGGGCAAGCAATGACAGGATCTGTGAACTAACACTCTGATGGAATCAAATAAGGGAACTAAAGAACTGTACTCACAAGGACGAGATATACCTCTTGAATGTCAGCTAGCCCACGAATCCTGTTGATGAAACTGGGACCCCGAGAGGCTAGAACAGCAATGGGAGAAGTAGGAAGGTCCAGAGGGCAAGGGCTGTAGGTTGCCAGGGAGAGGTAGACTGTAGAACAGGGGGCCCAAGAGGGCAAGGGCTGTAGGTTGCCAGGGAGAGGTAGACTGTAGAACAGGGGGGCCCAAGAGGGCAAGGGCTGTAGGTTGCCAGGGAGAGGTAGACTGTAGAACAGGGGGCCCAAGAGGACAAGGGCTGAAGGTAACCGGAGCGAGGCAGGCTGCAGGGCAGGGAGCCCAGAGGACAAGGGCGGAGGCTGGAAGGCAGCAGAGCGTGATCCGCTGTAATGTGGGGAGCCCGACAGGGCAAGGGTGAAGGCTGGAAGGCAGCCGAGCGTGATCCGCTGCAGAAAACTAAATACCTAAGTTGAAATAGTGATAACAAATAGTGAGGAAAACATAAGCATTCACACAGGAGCTAGCTAACAACCGCACACCACACCTAAAATCAAAAGGGAAAATAAATGCAGAAGAGCTAAGGAAAACCTGAAATGGATCCCAATAGAAGTAAGGATCAGGAGCAGGGAAAAAGCTAAATAACCAATGCAAACTTTTCCCTACCCCTCCAAGGAAAAGACAGGAAACTAAACTAAGAGGAAGGCTAAGGTAAATGGGTAACAGCAGCAAAGGACAGAGTCAAAGAAATATAGAACACAGACAAACTGGGCTGCATCTAAAAGGGGAGAGCACTGAGAAATGCTGCCTGCAAACAGAGGAAGACAAAAAGGGAAATCAAGGGAGCAGAAATCAATTAGCTCATGAATCCGAAATTCAGGGCGGAGGAAACAAGAAAACAGGAACAAGAAAGTAGGTACAAAAGGCAAGGAACAAGGAACCAGGGACTAGTCAAAACAGGAACACTGCAGACGATGACCAGCGCTGGACTGAAGTGAGACTGAGGCTTTTAAAGCTGTTAACGAGCACACGCCTCAGGTGTGCTGACTGCTGCACCTGCAGCCACAGGTGTTGCCTATCCTCCACCCAACCTTGTCCTGCAAGGGTGGAGGTGGAGTAGTGGGCCAGGCATTCTGGGAAGCACAGTCATTTGGTTAAAGAAGCATGCTGGCTGCCAAAAACCTGGAATGGATCCGGAAGGGAAGTAGTTTGGAAAATAGGGATTTTGCGCTCCCAGTTCATTGCAGCACTGTGGCATTAGGTTCGGAGGAAATGTCCAGCAGGGAATAAGCCCCAAAACATGCCCCCAAGTGGCGGGAACGGGAGCGAAGGGAGCGAGTCGTGACAGTATACCCCCTCCTACGGCCCTCTTCGGGTGCCCGCCACCCGCACGAGACTTCTTCTTTCCATGATGGGAGTGCTTTTTCTTTGGAGGTGGCACTGATGGAAATGGTGGCTTGTGGGCAAAGGCAGATGGGCTTCCATGATAGGAGTGCTTTGTCTTCGGAGGTGATACTGATGGAAACGGTGGTTTCTGGTGAGGAAGAGACTCATGGTTCGAAGAAGGGCATGAAGGACTTGCAAGACCTGAAGCAACGTTGAAAGGTCCAGGAAGCTCAGTCACTGGGAGTGGACCCTTGTAAGTCTTTGAGGAGGGAGGCAGACTGGTGCAACTTGCCTTAGACAATGGTAGAAGTTCTGTTAGCCTTTCTGCCGAGAGCGGACATGCGGGAGGTGAGGAAGTTGCTGGCTTCAGGAAATGTTCATGTTCAGCCATTAGAGAAGGTGGCGGCTGAGGTAGAGGTTCAGATCTTTTTCTGTCATCCATCTGGGAAAAAGCTTGTGGTTGAAAATGATTAAGGTTTGACTGCACATGTTCTACACCTTGGATGCCTGGAAGTCCAATGGGTTGTACAAGGCTGGTACTCCTGGTGACAGTCGTGTAGCTACCTTGTTGCACGTTGGATACAACAGCAGGAACGTTTGGCATACTGATAGGAGTGATAGACACAGCACTTGGTACTTCAGGCACACTCGCAGAAGGAGCGATAACAGACACATCTTGAACTGCAGCAGACATTCCCTTCCTTTGGCTACTAGCACCCAACTGGTGCTTCTTGGCGGAATTCTGTTGCACAAGTTCTGTAGGTAATACGCCGGTCTGCACCACCCCCTGTGCATACCCAGGTGAGTGGTTCTGACTCACCACTTGGTCCAGCTTGATGACTCTGAAGCGGGAGCTGGCAATAGTCTCAAACTCTGATGCTGCATTTTTAGGAAGCTCTGATGCTAAAGTGAAGCAGTTGGAAGAATCGTCTTGTGGAAAAGGCAGGCATTCTGGTGCTCCTCCTGAAGCAAAAGAAAGGCAATCTAAACGTTCATCGACAGTAGATGTTTGGGGTTCAGGAGGACTGTCTGGAGCAGTAGAAAATACAGCAGGATCTGATGGTGTAGACAGGTATACCTCTATCTTGGAAGCGAGGCTAAGCAGGATACCGGTGTCTCATGAACTGAAGGCAAACAAGCAATAGACTCTGGAACTGAAGACATGCACATATGATGGACTATCGGAGGCTCTCTGGCTGAAGGATGATCTTCTGGATGAGTCACTGTAGCTGAAGACAGGCAGGCCAGAGGAAACTTTGAAGCTGAAGGCATGCTAGTTGGAGCCATCTCGGTAGCTGAATCCAAACATGTCAGGGTCTTTGGGACTGACCCCGTGCATGGTGGAGGCTCTTGATTAAATGGCAGACATGACAGCGGTTCATTGATAGAAGACACGTGTACCAAAGATGACTGCAGGGCTGTGGATTGGATCATAGAAGAGTCAATGGTTGTAGGAGGACACCCAGAAGTCTCAGAAGTTGATAGACACATTGGTGACTCAGGAATGGAGGGCACCTTTAGGGCATTAGACTCCTTGGCTCCAGTAACCAAGGACTGAACTGTACTCTTGTAGACCTTTTCTTTAGTGGGTGACACAGAGTCTCTTTCTTTGTGGAAGTCAAAATCAACCAGTGGAATCACCATAGTAAAGTCTCTGTTAATCAGGATTTCGTCAATTGTCCATTCCTCTGTCTTAGCTTCTGAAAGAGGCAGATTAACAATCAATAGTTCAGGAATCGCCTGCTGGTCTTTTGGTTCTGTATACTGTGGAATGAGTTCATCAGAACATGAAATCTGTACTGTCTCTGACTGTTCGTATTGATCAGGATTGGCAGAAGGAAGAGTGAACCCAGAGGTAAGATCGTTTTCCACATCAGCTTTAACATCTACTTCAGTCTCAGCAGCTGTATCAAGAGCAGGACCTAAGCCTACTGTAGTGTCTGAATCTGTGTATGTCACCTTTGTGTATTGTGTTTGGAGATCAGAAGTTTGTATGTGTGCTAGCTCAGAATTATGACAGACTGCTACACAGGAAACTTTAGGTAAAGGAGTGGCTTGTAAATCTTCAGCTAACTGCAATCCCTGACAATCAGCAGAACAATTGTTAGAAACTGTGCCCAGATTGAGCGTTGTGCTAGAAGAAAGACTTTCACTTCCAATAGATCTAACATATTGGCAATTATCATGGTTTACCAAAGTCTCTGCACTCAGGGGCTGAACTGTGTTCACTTCATCAACATCAATGGATAAAGTCTGAGGTGTATTCAGGAATGCGTGCAAGATCTTATTCTCCTCTTGTAAAGAAATGAATTCTTGTGTTAACTCCTCAAGCTTAGCTCTTAGCATGCCCTGCATTAGCTGTACATCATTATCAGTAGGCACAGGGGGAGGCATAGTGGCATCAGGGCTGGATCCTGCACTAGCAATCTGGATGTGCACCGATTGTGCATTGTCCTCAACTGCTTTCAGGTTCTGAGATGTATACTTTCTCATACTAACTTGGTCTGTGTTACCCTTAAGTAATCTATTGACCTTAGACCTCTTGACATTAGGGACTACCGTATGTACTTGTGCAAAGAAGTATTTGGGCTGAGAGTAGAAAATTGAAGTTATGCAAGGAACCCCTCCATTCGTTATGTTTGTACCATGAAACTGTTCTATCTGAGATGAAGCACAACTGGAATCATGGGGTTCAACAACAGAGGTACTCTTGTATAATAAGTCTAACAGTGTGTTGTTTTCTGCGGCTAAGGCTTGCGCTGACATAGAATCGGGATCAGAACAAAAGATCGAACTAGGATCAGGCAATGTAGGATGTGCCATCCTATGGGAAAAATACTTTGCTCGTAAATGCCCATTCGTGACAAGGAGTTCATTTAAACCAAGACTAGTGATTTGATTGACACAGGTAAATGTAGGGGAAGCTTTCTGTACTAACTTGTTAGAGGCCTTGCTGCCTTTCTTTCTTAAACTTGCCATATTCAATGGGAATTTTGGGCTGGTCATACTGTCAGGATACTGTCAGGATTAGTCCTGCGAATACTAAGGCAGCGAATATGGCAAGGGAAATGTGCACATAGGAACAATGACTCATGTATGCCAGAAGCCAGGAGTGCAAACAGAGTGTGATTTTAAACCCAATATATGAAAAGGGATGTGGGGTAAGCACCTGACCGCGAGGAAAGTCGGCAAGCGCCTTACCCCCAATTGCTGTTACAGGTACTGACAGCGCTAAACCCACGTGGAGGGCAAGCAATGACAGGATCTGTGAACTAACACTCTGATGGAATCAAATAAGGGAACTAAAGAACTGTACTCACAAGGACGAGATATACCTCTTGAATGTCAGCTAGCCCACGAATCCTGTTGATGAAACTGGGACCCCGAGAGGCTAGAACAGCAATGGGAGAAGTAGGAAGGTCCAGAGGGCAAGGGCTGTAGGTTGCCAGGGAGAGGTAGACTGTAGAACAGGGGGCCCAAGAGGGCAAGGGCTGTAGGTTGCCAGGGAGAGGTAGACTGTAGAACAGGGGGGCCCAAGAGGGCAAGGGCTGTAGGTTGCCAGGGAGAGGTAGACTGTAGAACAGGGGGCCCAAGAGGACAAGGGCTGAAGGTAACCGGAGCGAGGCAGGCTGCAGGGCAGGGAGCCCAGAGGACAAGGGCGGAGGCTGGAAGGCAGCAGAGCGTGATCCGCTGTAATGTGGGGAGCCCGACAGGGCAAGGGTGAAGGCTGGAAGGCAGCCGAGCGTGATCCGCTGCAGAAAACTAAATACCTAAGTTGAAATAGTGATAACAAATAGTGAGGAAAACATAAGCATTCACACAGGAGCTAGCTAACAACCGCACACCACACCTAAAATCAAAAGGGAAAATAAATGCAGAAGAGCTAAGGAAAACCTGAAATGGATCCCAATAGAAGTAAGGATCAGGAGCAGGGAAAAAGCTAAATAACCAATGCAAACTTTTCCCTACCCCTCCAAGGAAAAGACAGGAAACTAAACTAAGAGGAAGGCTAAGGTAAATGGGTAACAGCAGCAAAGGACAGAGTCAAAGAAATATAGAACACAGACAAACTGGGCTGCATCTAAAAGGGGAGAGCACTGAGAAATGCTGCCTGCAAACAGAGGAAGACAAAAAGGGAAATCAAGGGAGCAGAAATCAATTAGCTCATGAATCCGAAATTCAGGGCGGAGGAAACAAGAAAACAGGAACAAGAAAGTAGGTACAAAAGGCAAGGAACAAGGAACCAGGGACTAGTCAAAACAGGAACACTGCAGACGATGACCAGCGCTGGACTGAAGTGAGACTGAGGCTTTTAAAGCTGTTAACGAGCACACGCCTCAGGTGTGCTGACTGCTGCACCTGCAGCCACAGGTGTTGCCTATCCTCCACCCAACCTTGTCCTGCAAGGGTGGAGGTGGAGTAGTGGGCCAGGCATTCTGGGAAGCACAGTCATTTGGTTAAAGAAGCATGCTGGCTGCCAAAAACCTGGAATGGATCCGGAAGGGAAGTAGTTTGGAAAATAGGGATTTTGCGCTCCCAGTTCATTGCAGCACTGTGGCATTAGGTTCGGAGGAAATGTCCAGCAGGGAATAAGCCCCAAAACATGCCCCCAAGTGGCGGGAACGGGAGCGAAGGGAGCGAGTCGTGACACATATTCCAGTACTGGGGCCCAGATGGTTCTGGAATCTGTGGAGGGCACCTACCTTTGCCGCTGTTACCTTTTCCGCAATCAGTATATCCCAGAGCTTTGTCCACCACTGGGCCATGGGGGGGCCTTCTGGGGATTTCCAGGAGCGGGCCAGCACCGTTTTCCCGGCTAGTACGCATTGGGTCAACAGTTTTGCTCTGTTTCCGGAGCGTGGGTAGATCGGGGGGATCGGCACTCCCAACAGGACGGGCTCCGGTTCTAGCGGGATCTCTGTCCCGGTGATTTGTGCGATGGTCCCCAGGCATGCCTTCCAGAAGTGCTGGATCTTTGGACACGTCTACCACATGTGGAAAAAGGAGCCTGGGTGGCCGCACCCTCTCCAGCAGAAGTAGTCCATTTGGGGGTTCATGTGATGAAGTCTCAGAGGCGGGTAATACCACCGTAGCATGATTTTGTATGCACTTTCCCTGTTGGTGATGCAAGTGGATGAGGCATGCGTCCGGGTCCAGATGTCCACCCAGGACTGGTCTTCTATCGGGTGACCCAGATCCGCTTCCCATTGGGCCATGCAGCGAGGTCTCGTGCTCAGGAAGTCACCCAAAAACCGCCTGTAGAGGGTGGATACCCTCCCACGGGCCGGGAGATCCTTTAGTGTTAGTTCAAGGGCGGTGGAAAAACGCGTTGCCGCCTGCCGAGTTTGGGGGTGTGCGCACCAGTGGTGCAGTTGGATATAAGTGTATCCGTCCCGTTCCTGGAGTTGGAACTTTTCTTCACATTGCTCAAATGTGGGGGGTGCCTCTCCCACGTACAGCTGGTCTATGGTTTCAAGGCCGCCGTTTATCCAATTTTGGAAATTGTGGGGGTTTGCTCTGGGCGAAAATGCCGGGTTATGGAAGATCGGGGATTGTGGGCTCAGACCTCTCAGAACTCCCTTTCGTTTCAGTGCCCAATCCCAGGAATTTAGAGTGTGTCTGGTTGCCAGGAGAAGATCTCCCCAGTGCGTTCTGAGGGGGGGTGGGATGTGTGGCAAGAATCGTAGGGGTAGGGGTATTCGTGACTGCTCCAGCTCTACCCATCTGGGACGGCTTGTGGTTGTTTGCCACGCGTGGACCTGTGCTAATTGGGCTGCCACCCTGTAGGCCTGTAGGTCCGGGACTCCTAGCCCTCCCAGTTTGGAGCCCCCCAGTAGAGTCTTTAGGGGGATTCTCGCCTTCTTGCCTCTCCAGATAAATTTCAGCATCTTCCTCTGTAGGTCTCGGAGGGTTGGAGCAGGGATTGCCACTGGGAGGGAGGCGGAGGCATAAAGGAACCTCGGGAGGAGGTTCATCTTGCAGGCTGTTATGCGTCCCAGCAGCGAGATCTCTTGGGTCGCCCAGCGATTCAGGTCCCCTTCCAGTTCTCTGAGTAACCGGGGAAAGTTCGCTTTGTATGTGTCTTTTGGGTCTGCTGGGATATAGACCCCCAGGTAGGGTCAGGTTGGGCCCTTTTTTCCCACGTGATTGGGCACATCTTAGCCAGTGGTTCCCGTCCTCCTGGGGTGAGGCCGATGCTTAGGGCCGTTGACTTAGCAAAGTTTACTGAAAAGCAGGATACCTCTCCGTAGCTGGTTATTTCTTCTAACGCGTGCCTCAGAGATGAGCGGGCTTCTGAGAGCATGAGTAAAACGTCATCGGCATATAGGGCGATTTTGTGTTGCGAAGGGCCTACCTGCGGGCCTTTGATTTGGTTGTTTTGCCTAATTCTTTGGGCAAAGGGCTCCATGGTCAGAGCGAAGAGCAGAGGCGACAGCAGACAGCCCTGTCTAGTCCCGCAGGTCAGGGGGATTGGGGCAGAGTTATGTCCGTTGATCCTCTGGAGTGTCTTTGGGCCTGTATAGTTAGCCAGGACCATTGTTTGGAATGCTGTCCCAAAGCCGAAGGCCCCCAAGGTGTGTTTCATGAATGTCCAATCCACCCTGTCGAATGCCTTGGTCGCATCTAGGGCCATTAAGACCAGTTTCTGAGAGTTCCGTGTAGCAAGGTCCACCAGGTTTAGGGTTCTCCGGATGTTATCTCCTGTCGCCCGGTGTAGAATGAAACCTGCCTGGTCTGGTTGGATGATCTCTGGTAAGACGGGACCCAGGCGGTTCTCCAGGATTTTAGAGTATAGGTTTGCGTCAATGTTCAGGAGTGCAATCGGCCTGTATGAGGCCAGGTCCCTCGGATCTTTCCCTGGTTTGGGCAGGAGGATGGTGGTCGATTCCTGCATCGAGAGGGTTACCGATCCTGTTTCCCTGAAGGAGTTGAAAAGTGTTACCAGGGGTGGAACCAGCTGGGGTCTAAATAATTTATAGAACCTGGCCGAGAATCCGTCTGGGCCTGGGGCTCGTGTTTTGAGCAATTTAATGGCATCCCCAATCTCCTCCTCTGTGATGGGCGCCTCCAGTTCCTCTCTTGTTGTGTCGGGAAGTCGGGGCAGCGCTGCTTTACGCAGGTATTCAATTTGTTGCGGTTGGTTCCATGGAGTAGCCGTCATGACCTTGGTGAGGTGGTCCACCGCTAGTTGTTGTTTTTTGGGTTCCGAGTATTGGACAACTCCTTCGGGGTCGCGCAGGCCTGCGATCATATTAGTTCATCTTAGTTTGGCCAGTTTGGCCACCAGGATTTTATTTGCCTTATTGTTCTTCGCATAGTATGATTGTTTGGCCTCGGCCATGAGTAGGGCGGTTTGTTCCGCGTAGTGGGCTTCCAGTTTCTTCCTGGCTGTGCGCATGGCTCTCTGTGTCTGGTTGGGCTTCCTCTGCGGCCCCCAGTTCTTCCTCCAAGGCTATCTGGGTCTGTCGCCTGTTCCTGTGGTAGGCCGCTCCTTGGGCGATCAGAGTGCCTCTGAGTACTGCTTTCATAGCATCCCAGTTGTTCGCCACAGAGGTGTCGGAAGCTGGGTTTTCTTCAAAGAAGTTCTTGATGGATTTCGCGATCTTGTCCCTTGTTGCTATGTCATTGAGGATAGGGTCGTATAAAGCCCATCTGCGTGGGCTGTCGGGCTTAGAGTTCTGTGCCCGGGTCTCCAGGATTACTGGGGCGTGGTTGGATAGGGCTCTCGTGCCGATGGACACCTCCTTGACAAAAGCCATAGTTTGAGGGGAAGTTAGGAGGCGGTCGATCTTTGTGAAAGTTCGGTGGACGTATGAATAAAAGGAAAAGTCCTTTTCGGTGGGGTGAAGCACCCGCCATGCGTCCACCACCTCTAGGGATCGGAACATCTGGAGGAGGCTCAGCGCCTGGGTGAAGTCGCTCGGAGTCGGGGGGTGCGATTTGTCTCTTGTAGGGTCTGGGACGCCGTTGAAGTCTCCTCCGATTATCGTTTGGCCTTCTATGAAGGGTGAGAGGGAGGAGCCTAGTAAATCGTAAAAATGTGGTTGTCCGACATTGGGGGCATATACCGAGATGAAAGTGTATAGATCTCCCAGCAGAAGGCATTTGACCGCTATGAATCGGCCTTCCGAACATATCTTTGTTTCCAATATCTGTGGGTTTAGGTCCTTCCTAAAGAGGATCGCTGTGCCCCCTTTTTTAGTTCCTCCTGAGGCGAAGAATTGGAGGGGGTACCATCGGGAGCAGAGCCGGCCAACATCTGTCTATAGCAGGTGGGTCTCTTGGAGCATGGCCACTGCTGCCTCTTCATCCTGGAGTTTTAGCAGGATTGCCTTTCGTTTGGTAGGAGAGTTCAGCCCATTGACGTTTAGGGAGAGGAGCCTTAGGGTTTGGTAATCTGCCATCAAGTCTCTTTGTGTGAGTTGGGCTGGGGGGGAGGGGTCGAGCGGTGGTGGATCAACCACCATTACAGTTGTGAGTTAGGAGTGTGTCATCCTGCACTTGGAGTTTTAACATGCGCCCCCAACGGGGGGGGGCGTAACGTTAACCAGCGGGTGGGCCAACATTGTGTGTGCGGAAGCACCCTTGACCAACTGGGCCAATGAACAAATCGAGGTGTTGAGTACGTGGGTTTCCAAGGATTTAACGTTGGAACTTTCATTGGAGTGGGTATCAACCATGGGTATGGCCCGCCGCCACCATCGTTGAGATTTGTTTATTTAGAAGTGAGCTGGTGGTTCCATAGTAGGTGAGGGCAGGCGAGCCGAGGCCAGTGTCACCCAGATCTATGAGGCACGCTCCACCCCAGACTACCTCCTCCTGTGGTTTCACTGTATCTTCGACTATGATGACCGCCTGGGCTTCGGGGAGGGGGGTGTTTCAGGGTCCCCTGCCCCCTCCCGATTTGGCGAGGAGGTCTCCCCGGGTGAGGTTGGATGCATGATTTTGTTTGCGTCTTCCAAATGGCTGATTCGTCGGACAGTGCCTTTGTATGAGAACTGTAGCGCCGTTGGGAATAACCATCTGTATCGCACCTGTTGGTCTTGGAGAAAGAGTGCCAAGGGGCGGAGTGCCCTTCTTTTCTGTAGCGTAAGTAATGAGAGATCCTGGTAAATCTGAAGTGAGGTGCCCCGAAACGAGAGGTTGTCTCCCGTTCGGCTAATCGCTGAGATGGCCTCTTTAGTTGTAAAGAAGTGAACCCTGGTGATCACATCTGGGGGAGGGTCTGAGTCCACTCCCCGGCATGGGCGCAGTCTGTGGGTTCGGTCTAGCAGCAGTTGGGAGTTGTCCAGATCTGGGAACAGTGCCTGGAAGAAGTCCCCTATGTATTCTGCTAGCTTGTTTTCGGGGACAGAGGATGGAACACCTCGGATCCGGAGATTAGTGCGACGCGCCCTGTTTTCAAGGTCCTCTTGTTTAAACTCCAGGATCTCACATTTATCTTTTAGGGCGTTGATAGATCGCTGGATTTCCCCCAGGGTGGCTGTATGGACTTGTGAACGTTCCTCGATCTCCCCTAGCCTCTGCTCAGCCTCTGTTACCCGCAATTCGGACTTGATGTCCGCCATGAAGGCCACTAGGTCCCCTTTAGTAGCGAAAGCATCTCTTTCCTCTGGATGTTTCTGCGGGGTCAGTTTGGGAGGATCATGCTTTTTGCCTTTGTCCGCTACTGCAAACATAGTGGTTATGTCCGCGGCTTTACCGGCCTTAGTTTGCTTAGACATGATGGCTATGTGGGGGGGGGCTGCATCAAGGAGGTCGAGGTGTCCACCGGGGGGCAATAAGAATGTGAAGGAGACCTTGTAGGGGAATTCTCCAAGTGGGCACCCCAATGGATCGGGTCCTGAGGATTCCTGCGTCTTGTTAGACTGGTTGATTGAGTATGTCCAGTATTAGCTATCGTGGAGCTTTTTGTGTGGAGGGAAGCTGGAGGTCAGTTGCGATGTTCTGGGCTGGGTCAGCGCGCTGGGTGAGTATGTGGGCCGGGGCACCCCAGGAAGCTCGTGGGGGTGGGAGTCTGTGTTAGATTGGGCCTTAGCTGGAGGGATCTTCCGTGTGCCGTGTGCCGTGTTGGCCTGGGCAGGCGTGGACTTGCTCCTGGCGTGGTTTGTTTCTCGGGTGGGGGGGAGACCCCACCCGGGGACTCTTTGGTCCTTGGTGTTCGGCCCAGGGCTCGGCTCTATTAGGCGTTAGGTGGGGCCCTCGGCACCCTCCAAAGGGGGGAAGCTGAGCTCGTTGTGGGGGGGAGGCTGTGTTTATGTACTTCTGGGTGGTTCCCCCGCGCTGCTCGAGCATTGGAAGAGTCTCCCCCCGTTGGTGATGGCGTCGGTTCCAGGCCCGTGGCTGGCAGTCTTCAGTGATGGGAAGGGTCTTGTGAGGATGCTGGTGGTCTGCGGCGGTAGGGCCGCTTCCTCAGTTGTCGTTGATGGTTCCTGGGGGGGAGGGTTAGTTGGCGTCCCAGGGGGTCCACGGTGATGAGGATAGTTTTTGGGCGCTTGGTCAGGATGCCTGGTGGTGTAGCGGGGTCTTGGGCTGTTGCTGGTGGCCCCTGTTAATGAGGCAGATTGGGTCTGCTGTGGGGCCTCCCGTTATTACGCTGGGGCTGACTTTGCCTCCTGAGGTTCTTGGGGCTAAGGTTCGTTTGCGTGTGCGGGGGGACTCCCACCTGACGCCTCACACCCCCGATGCTGCTGTACCTGGAGTGTCCGCTGACCGGAGGCCAGGCGCGGCACCTGAGCCTCTCCTGGAAGCAGGATGTCACCGCTGCTCTCCCGTAACGTAGGCTCCCTCGCCAATGCTCCGGCTGGGTCCGGCTCACGGCGCCCCCGTCCCAGGGGCCCGGATCAGTGCGGGGGGAGGAGGGGAGGCAGGGAGCAATCCGTCTCATGCCGCCTGGCCTCGCCGGAGCTCTGAGTATGAGAGGGCTCCTGGTAGGTGCTCCGCCACGGTTGCAGCCGCGGCCGCCGTGCAACCCGAGTGAGAGTCGAGGCTGGATCTGCCCCCTCCTCGCCTCGGGCAGTCCTCTGCAGCTGGATCTGCGGCTGCTTATGCTGTCGGGTGTTAGTGCGCCCCTCCTCACCACTTTCTTGGCTCTCCGCTAGCACCTCACATCGAGGTCTGTTTCCTTCTCCTGGGTTCTCGGGCACCCGCCATCTTGCTTTTCATGGAGGGCGGCGGGTGCTGGGTTTGGCTGCCAAAATCAGGCATAACGCACACGCATTAGTCGGTCATCTTCGACATCGTTGTGCCCCAGTGGTTCCGATCACCTTAGGTAGTATCAATGATTGTGTATCTTCATTGGAACCGCATGATATTCACGGTGGCCGGCGGGTTACCCACGGGCGGCTTCAAAGGAGCAACCTCATCAGTGGCGCTCCAAGCCACGCCCCCCCTTCAGTTTCTTTCTATGAAAGGAAAACAGTCCCTAAAATAATATATGGGATTGATGTAATACCCTATATGTGGATTTGGGTAAACTGGTGCCATTGGTGGGAGCGGGCAATGCTTTGAGTAAATATATGGGTTCGATCTGGGATACATGCGATCATCTCCTCGCTGATCTTGACATAGATAGATTGACCCTGGTAACAAATCCTGATAGAGTAAAAAGGTTGCTATATGAAAGGGATTGGATTGCCACAACAGATGAATTCCATTCATACCCCTCTCTTAGGGACTTAAAGCTGGAACATAAAAGATGTCGGACCATTTCCTTTATATTTACCCAATTCTCCAATCGATATTATCGCTCCCTCCTTCTCAAATTACTGGGAGGTACTGTTAAGAAGGAAGATGGTAGGCATTGTGAATCCTTTCTGTCAATTTTGTATGAAATCAGGGGAAATAGAAACTGTGAAGCACTTGTTGCTCTTATGCCCGGCGTTACGGGCAAAAAGAATGATCTACCTTGAGAAGTTTGCAAAGTGAGGAGTGAGGGGGATGATAATTATATTTGGTCCCGATATATCTCTATACAAACAATTCAGAGGGTTTGGCTGTGGCATCCTTTATTAAATCCCTGAATTCATATATTGATCCCGAACTGGAAATAGAGGCCTGTATCCCTCCAGTATGAACAGGAAAGTAACTGGCCCAGGCGTAAATGGTAAAACAGTTATGGGAACGGAGGGATCAAATTCTGGGATGATAACAACATCTGAACTCTTGAAATTACTGATTGAAAAGTTGGAGTTGAGCTGTATTTTTTATTTTTATGGATAGTTGAAACTTGCTCTGTATTTTTGGTAAAATGAATTTTTTTTTTTCGATTTGATGTGCTTTTAGATAATATGGACTAAAATTTACACCAGCACAGTTAATGTATATTATGTATGAAATTGTCTGTCTCGTTCCTAAAAAATTATAATATGGTTTTATGGATTTAGACAATCCCGGATGAATACATTAAAATATTTTAATGATAATTTAGTAATTATATTTTGATAGATGTTGCGTAATACCAAGTATATGTATATGTAATTGATGTGAAGTCACTGTAAAACTGTGACATGCTGTTTGTATTTTTACCTATTTGTGTGAATTTTTGTGATACTTGAATTGTAAAGGTGTGTTGTAAACCAGATACAAATAAAATTAAAAAATATTAAAAGAAATAGCATACCTCGCCGTCCTCGCTCCACTGACGTTTCTGGAGTTCAGCATGTTTAAATATATCTGTCAACCGTGCCGTTTTATCCGAATAGTTGGGGATAAACCTACGGTAATATTCTATTAACCAGAGGAAAGCTCTAAGGTCTCTTTTGGTCTTGGGAGTTGAAGTATCCAAGACTGCTTTTACTTTTTCATGTTGGGACTGTACAGTTCCGTTCCCTACAAAGAAGCCAAGATATTTCACGGTGGATTGGGCTAATCTGCATTTAGCTGGATTTGCAGTTAAACCAGCATTTCTAAGGACTTTTAGGCTGGTATAAAGATGGAAGATATGGTCTTCCCAGGTCTTACTATAAATGACGATATCATCAATGTAAGCTCTACAAAAGTCTGAATAGAGTTGTAGGATGTTATCCATAAGACGATGGAACGTAACTGGTGCATCGTCTAGGCTGAAAGGTAGGACTTTAAACTGGAATAACCCTAGGGCATTCAAAACACTGTATCTTCCTTGTCTGGCCCATATACAGGGACTTACCAGTACCCCTTTGTTAAATCTGGGGTAGACAGATAGGTGGCTGTTCCTAGTTTTCAATTAGGTCATTGATGCGTGGCATGGAATAGGCATCGAAGTCCGATATAGCATTAACTTAACAGAAGTCGAAGCAGAATCTCCAGGACCGGTCGGTTTTAAATTAATTTGCCTTTAGGTGTTCAAATGTAATGATATGTACCTTTTTCTCTTCCCGGTTGTTCTGAGAATACATCAGGGAATGACACTATTACGTCCTTTAGATCTTCTCCTTGTTTGCTAGATACTTGGGTGGAATTAATTCAGAGTTATCTATGTCTTTGGGAACCAGGCAGGCTAGAACTTTGGCATGGGTGGCTGACGGGTTATCTATCCCCTCTTTGTCATGCATGCTGGACGTGGCCCTACCTCCTACGCTCGTAGAACAGCTAGACCGTTCTATTCCAAATGGCGGTTGTTCGACACGTTGCTGGGAAAACGACGTTTGCACTTTTCACGTCGCTAACTTCACGTGTATTCTGCTTCGTCACGTGAACTACGGCATTACGTATTTAAGCAGCGTGGAAACTACACTCGCTGCTTCTGATCGAATCATTTGGCGTTGTGTAGCTGAACCTCCGGTCTGCATCCTTGCGGGTTACTACAGCTACTTTTTTGGCCTTCTATAGCGTGTTTTCCGCCACACGCTGATTCCTGGAGCTGTTGGTTGCGTGTAAATCCACACGTTGTCTTCAAACGCGGCTGGCCTGGGCTGCGTGAATCCTGTTCGCGTGTAATTCCACACGCGCACGCTATCTTCCAACGCGGCTGGCCTGGGCTGCGTGAATCCTGTTCGTGTGTAAATCCACACGCGCACGCTATCTTCAAGCGCTGCTGGCCTGGACTGCGTGAATCCTGCTCGCGTGTAAATCCACACGCGTACGCTATCTTCAAGCGCTGCTGGCCTGGACTGCGTGAATCCTGCTCGCGTGTAAATCCACATGCGTACGCTATCTTCAAGCGCTGCTGGCCTGGACTGCGTGAATCCTGCTCGCGTGTAAATCCACACGCGTACGCTATCTTCAAGCGCTGCTGGCCTGGACTGCGTGAATCCTGCTCGCGTGTAAATCCACACGCGCACACTATCTTCAAGCGCTGCTGGCCTGGACTGCGTGAATCCTGCTCGCGTGTAAATCCACACGCATACGCTATCTTCAAGCGCTGCTGGCCTGGACTGCGTGAATCCTGCTTGCGTGTAAAATCCACACACATATGTTGTCTTCAAGCGCTGCTGGCCTGGATTCGTGAATCCTAATCGCGTGTAAATCCACACGCACACGCTCTTTTCTTCGCGGCTGTCCAGAACCGCGTGTACTTTGTTTATACCTTAAAAGGAGCGCTATTTCCAACTCCTGCACCTGTGTTATTAACAGGGGGATTGATTCATTTCTATACTTTACACTACGTGGGAAGGAAACTTTTCAAGGATAATTGGAAGGTGACAGTGAACAGTACTTTGGACGCTATCCTGTGGTGCATCAACCCGGTATCTAGCGTGAGCCTCGTTCCGTTCGGGATAAGTCTCCCTTACTAATCTTCCCTTCCTTGTCGTTTGTTCTACCTTGGATTCCTCAAGAGACTCTGCTGGATTCATCTGCCCTAGACTCAAGGTCAGTGTGTGCATTCATGACATTTCCTATTCCATCATACCCAGGTTGGGGCAGTTATTCATGATACTTTATTTTGTTCTAGGCTGACTTCTTATACCTTACCCATGCCCTTTCCAGTGATCCATCGCTCTGCCTGTTTTACCAGTCAGAGAGTTGTATCATTTGGAAGGTCTTAACTTGACTTCACAACTATCAAAACGCGTGAACAGGGATCTGGAAGACACTACCACCTGTATCCTTTTAAGTACCGTATCCTTTTCAGTTAATACTTTGGTGCTCTCTGACAGAATCAGAAGCCATGGAGGGTACGGATCCTTTAGCTGTTTTGACTCAGTTGATCAGCGATTTGAGAAATGAAATGGTTACGGCACAGGACATGTTACAGCACCGTATGGACGTTATGCAAGACGCCATGCACGGTAGTCCTCAGGGAGCACAGGTTCCAATGGCCACTGCATCTGGATCTGGGACTATGACACCACCACAGGAAACTATTAACGTGGTTATGCCCACTCAGTTTCCCTTGGCCCCTCCGGAACGGTTCACTGGTGATCCCAAAACCTATAGAACCTTCGTTAATCAGTGCCGACTCCATTTTCTTTGCCGTCCTACATCTTTTCCTGACCTAACCACAAAAGCAGCATTCGTGCTTTCCCATTTAGGGGGCACAGCTGCTGCTTGGGCTAACCCTTTGTTGGAAACAAATAGCCCTTTGTTGTACGACTGTGACGATCTCTTGGCTGCTATGAGTAAAGTCTTTGACATGCGTTATGCTACTCAAGCCATGGATCTGGAGTTACTTAATCTACAACAAGGCAATCAACCTCTTTTGCCTTACATTGTCCGGTTCAATCAACTAACAGCCGAAACTCAATGGCCTGACGGCAAGAAAACGGCTGTTTTCTACAAGGGTCTTTCAGAAGAACTGAAAGATGCCTTATCTACAGTTCCGGTGGTTCCTACGGGATTCACAGAGTTGCTCGATTTGGTTTTACAAATCGATGCCCGAAGGAATGCTCGGAAAGGAGAGAAAAAGCCCTTCATGCAAGCCTCGGGGCGTTCAGAGACACCGGCAGTCCTCTCGAACGACCCTGAACCCATGCAGATTGGCGTCGTGAGAGGCCGATTGTCCAATGCAGAATGAGAGAACCGAAGAAAGAACCATTTATGTATGTATTGCGGTTCCTCCGAGCATTTATTGGCGACATGTCCTAAAAAACCCATCAAGCGTTCGGGAAACGCCAAAACTCGACAATAGCAGGAGTCCCTATGTCGAGTGTTTCATCGGACTCCAGTACCATTCCTAAACACGCACCCGTAATTGTTGAGGTGACGTTACGTTGTGGTGAACGAGAATTGGTTTCCAAGGCCATGGTTGATTCCGGACCCACCAACAATTACATAGACATCACATATGCCAAGAACTGTTCCATACCCCTTGTAAACAAAAACAAACCTGAAACGGTTAATACCGTGGACGGATCTGTTTTGACTTCTGGTATGGTAACCCAGGAGACGGTATCTGTTCAGATGACATTATCGAATAATCATTCGGAAGAAATCATCTTCGATGTCATAGCTGCTCCGCAGTACGAGATCATACTTGGTCTTGCATGGTTAACCCTTCATAATCCCGCCGTTGACTGGGTTTCGGGATTACTCCAGTATCCTTCGATTCATTGCAATGAACATTGCTTTACCAGTCAGGAAGTGTCAAACAAGCAACACATATTGGCCTCTATGGTGGGAGCTTCGACTATCAGCGTGGTACATCAAAGCGACGCTACCATACCATGCGAATACGCTGAGTATGCTGATGTCTTTGACAAGGGCCAGGCAGAACAATTGCCTCCCCATCGACAGTACGACTGTCCTATCGAACTGATTCCTGGTGCCAAAATCCCTACAGGTTGTTTATATTCACTGACCCCAAAAGAAGACGTTGTGTTGAAAGAATACATTGACAAAGCTTTAGCGATGGGTTTCATACGGCCATCACAATCACCTGCTGCGTCTCCTCTATTCTTTGTTCGGAAGAAAGAGGGAGATCTAAGGCCTTGTATTGATTACAGGGCACTTAACGACATTACCATAAAAAACCAATATCCTTTACCACTGATAAACGTTCTATTGGATCAATTAGGTAATTCCAGTTACTTCACCAAATTGGACTTGCGAGGAGCATACAATTTAGTTCGCATTCGCGAAGGCGACGAATGGAAGACCGCTTTCAAGACACGGTATGGTCTCTACGAGTATTTGGTGATGCCTTTTGGTCTGTGCAACGCTCCCGCCACTTTTCAATTCTTCATGAATGATATATTCAGGGACATAATGGACCAGTTTGTGGTGATTTATCTGGATGACATTCTGATCTATTCATCATCTTTTTCGGAACACGTCAAACACGTTTCTACAGTCCTACAAAGACTCAGGGAGAACCTTCTTTATGTGAAAGCCGAGAAATGCGTCTTTCATTCACAGGAAGTGGAATTCCTGGGCTATGACATTACCAATCTAGGTGCTCGAATGAGCCGTTCCAAGGTGAAGGCCATATTGAATTGGCCGATTCCGCACAATGTCAAGTCATTACAGTCTTTCTTAGGCTTTGTGAATTTTTATCGCAGATTTATTCATTCCTTCTCCAAAACAGTAGCTCCTTTGACGGCCTTAACTAGTTCTAAAGTTCCTTTCTGTTGGAACCCAAATGCCCAAGCATCATTCGAAAAGTTGAAAGAAGCATTTACCACTGCACCCGTGCTTCAACATCCAGATCCAAATCGCCAGTTTATCGTTGAAGCGGATGCATCCAGTGTCGCTACTGGAGCGGTACTCTCACAAGTTTGCACAGAAACCAAGGAGGAGCACCCAGTGGCTTTCTTCTCTCGCAAACTTACCCCATATGAACGGAACTACACCGTCACTGAGCGGGAACTGCTGGCTATCAAGGATGCCTTCCGAGAATGGCGTCACCATCTTCTTGGGGCCAAACATCAGGTGTTAGTGTACTCTGACCATAGAAATCTTCAAGCATTCAAATCCATGAAATGCCTTACGGCCGGACAGGCCAGATGGCATGTCTTTTTTGCCCAATACGATTTCCAGGTCATATATCGCCCTGCCCGAGAACACGTTTAGTCGGACGCATTGTCCCGTATGAGTGAAGAGGCGAAGGAAGAAGCACAAGCACAGAATCAGTTGTTGGCAGATCATGTAATATGTAGTTGTTCTGTTCAACCATCCTTAAAAACCGAAGTACAAGAGTGGGTGAAGAATC
Source organism: Ambystoma mexicanum (assembly GCF_040938575.1). Taxonomy (NCBI): domain Eukaryota; kingdom Metazoa; phylum Chordata; class Amphibia; order Caudata; family Ambystomatidae; genus Ambystoma; species Ambystoma mexicanum. The sequence continues at coordinate 324,357,111 of NC_090939.1, read as the reverse complement.
ATCCACAAGTAATCCAGGATATGAATCTGGACGTACATAATGGTCTACCATTCACACAAGGAGTGCTCTACCTACCGACGTCTTCAACGCGGAATAAAGCCCTCAAGTGGAATCATGATTCCTTGATCGCAGCCCATCCTGGACGGAAGAAAACACTAGAACTACTCAAAAGATGGTGCTGGTGGCCGTCCATGTCAAAAGATGTCATAGATCATGTATCTACTTGTTCTGTATGCATCCAATGTAAAAACACTCCTGGTAAACCAGTGGGCTTACTCCAGTCCCTACCTGTCCCTAACAAACCATGGGACATGATATCTATGGACTTTGTGGTAGAACTCCCACCAAACCAGGAGTTCGATACCATATGGGTTGTAGTGGATTATTTCACTAAATTGGCTCTTTTTGTTCCTTGTATTGGTTTACCAACCGCTGCTGTTCTGGCTGACCTATTCATCCAACATATATTTCGTTTCTTTGGTCTACCGTCAGTAATCATTACAGACAGGGGCTCACAGTTTGCGTCACGCTTTTGGAGAGCACTAACCTCTGCATTACTGATTGATGATAGAATGTCCAGTGCTTACCACCCTCAAACAGATGGACAGACCAAAAGAGTCAACTGCACTATGGAACAATATCTGCGGTGTCTGTGTCTGCAGTACCAATTGGATTGGCTCACGGTCCTGCCGGCAGCTGAATTCGCCTATAACAACTCCTATCATAGTGCCATAGGCACTTCACCGTTCTATGCGCTTTATGGACAGCACCCTCGATCCATACCTTTGGATTCCAGCTTGTCTTTAGATACTCCTGCCGCAGGCCGTACCTTTCATGATCTGAAGAAATTGCAGAGGAAAGTGAAGCAGCAATTGGAGCGGGCTAAAAGACGCGACAAGTTCTATGCCGATGCTCATAGAATACCCGCACCCGTCTACAAGGCTGGTATGAAAGTATGGCTGTCCTCTAAGCACTTGAGAATTCCAAGCAAAAAGAAATTATTGCCTAAATACATTGGTCCGTATATAGTGCTCCAAGTAATTAATCCGGCTGCTGTTCGTCTGGCTTTGCCGCAACGATGGCGAGTGCATCCCGTATTCCACATGTCACTCATTAAGCCATGTTCTGAAGCTACTAGATTGCCTGTACGGCCTATTGCTATTTCTGTGCGGGGTTCGGATGAATACGAGGTACAGGACATACTGGATATGAGACTACGTTCTGGTAGGCCGTTTTATCTGGTGGACTGGAAGGGCTATGGTCCCGAAGATAGGTCCTGGGAACCTCTTTCTAATATTCATGCTCCTGCTTTATTGAAGCGTTTTCACACGAGAAGGGGAGAGGTTGCCCCTTTGGGGGATGGCACTGTCATGCATGCTGGACGTGGCCCTACCTCCTACGCTCGTAGAACAGCTAGACCGTTCTATTCCAAATGGCGGTTGTTCGACACGTTGCCGGGAAAACGACGTTTGCACTTTTCACGTCGCTAACTTCACGTGTATTCTGCTTCGTCACGTGAACTACGGCATTACGTATTTAAGCAGCGTGGAAACTACACTCGCTGCTTCTGATCGAATCATTTGGCGTTGTGTAGCTGAACCTCCGGTCTGCATCCTTGCGGGTTACTACAGCTACTTTTTTGGCCTTCTATAGCGTGTTTTCCGCCACACGCTGATTCCTGGAGCTGTTGGTTGCGTGTAAATCCACACGTTGTCTTCAAACGCGGCTGGCCTGGGCTGCGTGAATCCTGTTCGCGTGTAATTCCACACGCGCACGCTATCTTCCAACGCGGCTGGCCTGGGCTGCGTGAATCCTGTTCGCGTGTAAATCCACACGCGCACGCTATCTTCCAACGCGGCTGGCCTGGACTGCGTGAATCCTGTTCGCGTGTAAATCCACACGCGCACGCTATCTTCAAGCGCTGCTGGCCTGGACTGCGTGAATCCTGCTCGCATGTAAATCCACACGCGTACGCTATCTTCAAGCGCTGCTGGCCTGGACTGCGTGAATCCTGCTCGCGTGTAAATCCACACGCGTACGCTATCTTCAAGCGCTGCTGGCCTGGACTGCGTGAATCCTGCTCGCGTGTAAATCCACATGCGTATGCTATCTTCAAGCGCTGCTGGCCTGGACTGCGTGAATCCTGCTCGCGTGTAAATCCACACGCATACGCTATCTTCAAGCGCTGCTGGCCTGGACTGCGTGAATCCTGCTCGCGTGTAAAATCCACACGCATATGTTGTCTTCAAGCGCTGCTGGCCTGGACTGCGTGAATCCTAATCGCGTGTAAATCCACACGCACACGCTCTTTTCTTCGCGGCTGTCCAGAACCGCGTGTACTTTGTTTATACCTTAAAAGGAGCGCTATTTCCAACTCCTGCACCTGTGTTATTAACAGGGGGATTGATTCATTTCTATACTTTACACTACGTGGGAAGGAAACTTTTCAAGGATAATTGGAAGGTGACAGTGAACAGTACTTTGGACGCTATCCTGTGGTGCATCAACCCGGTATCTAGCGTGAGCCTCGTTCCGTTCGGGATAAGTCTCCCTTACTAATCTTCCCTTCCTTGTTGTTTGTTCTACCTTGGATTCCTCAAGAGACTCTGCTGGATTCATCTGCCCTAGACTCAAGGTCAGTGTGTGCATTCATGACATTTCCTATTCCATCATACCCAGGTTGGGGCAGTTATTCATGATACTTTATTTTGTTCTAGGCTGACTTCTTATACCTTACCCACGCCCTTTCCAGTGATCCATCGCTCTGCCTGTTTTACCAGTCAGAGAGTTGTATCATTTGGAAGGTCTTAACTTGACTTCACAACTATCAAAACGCGTGAACAGGGATCCCGAAGACCCTACCACCTGTATCCTTTTAAGTACCGTATCCTTTTCAGTTAATACTTTGGTGCTCTCTGACACTCTTCTAGGAGGTTAATGTAATATAAGTGGACTTTCTGTTTTCGGTCTGGCTGGGCTATTTAAACATGTACAAGTTTGTTTTCTGAGGTGGGTAAGAGGACTAGTACTCTTTGTCCGATAGAAAAATATCTTAAATTAACTTTTTTGGCGTAACTGGCCTTTTGCTGGTTTTGGGCCTTTCCCATGTGAGTACATACTAAGCCCCAGACTAATTTTATGGGTTCTCGCATTCTCCTGGCGGTTTGGGATATTGGAATGGGGGCCTCCTTGCGTTCTTCCCATGTTTCCCAGAGCATGTCCAAAACATCTCTCGATTCTCTTCCATCGTGAAAATCATGTGGAAGCTTTGGAAGTTTTTCTCTCTACAAATAGTGCTCATGGGATTAATCAGTCGCAGTCCTTCCCGTCCTTATCTACCAATTTTCATAGAATTCATTTCAAGGTCTTATTGAATCTTTCTACTAGACCATCGGTTTGGGGATGGTACACAGAAGTTCGCAAGGTGGTAATATGGAGTAGCTCTTTGACTTCGTCCATAAGCTTACTCATAAAATTTGAACCCTGATCTGTTAGTATTTCTTTGGTAAAGCCAAACCTAGAGAAATATGGTAGAAGATGGTTCAGGATTAGCTGAGTGGTATTATTTCGCATTGGGAATGCCTCTGGGTATCGGGTTGCATAATCCAGTGGCATACTTGTTGCCCAATTTATGTTTCCAGAGGTCCTATTATGTCCATGCCAATTAAAGAAAGGGGGACTTCTATAATTGGCAAACAGGTTGATAGGGGAAGGTAATGGAACGTGCGGGTTGGTGTTTTGACATATCTGGGATGTTTATATGAAAGTTTTGATGTCGGCGTGGATACCTGGCCAATAAAACTTTCCACTAATCTGTGCCTGGGTTTTTGCTTGTCCCAAATGCCCTCCAGTGAGATGGGAATTGCGATCTGTAGCATGACCTTTCAGTGAGTTTTAGGTATTACCAGTTGAGTTTTTATTAACCTTTGTCAATATCAGTTCTATCTTCCCCCGAGTCTCTAGACTCTCCCTCCTCACCTGAGTCAGATGCCTCTGTGTTGTATTAGTCCTTCTGTGTTCTCCTCCAATTGTTGAAGTCTCGTGTTTTTTATGTGTGTGGTGGCCTGCCTCGGGAGGAAGCCACTGTTGCAGTCTAGCCCCGACTGCACCCCCATGACCCCCTTCCGGGACAGCCAGACGGGGAAAAAGCCAATAGGCGCAACAAAACCCAATAGATGGTGAGCGGTAGTAGAAGGTCCTAGGGCAGATGGATGCAGGTGTAATCCACTAAGGCTTCGGTATCAAGGCTCCAAGGAGTAAGAGCCGGTAGGGGACCACTGAGCAAGAGAAAGGGGATTGAGAGGAGCCAAGCCCCAAAGTGGCGGAACTAGAACACGGTAAAACCCTGAGAGACAGATATAAACAGCCAGCGCACCGCTAAGGAAACCAGAGGCTGTCAATTCAGATAAGCAGAGCGCCGGAAGAGTAAGCTAAAAGGAAGTCCGCTGGAATCGTGGTAAAACAGAAAGAAAGGAAGGATAAAGAGAATGCAGGAAGGGATGCAAGCGGTGCCACAGATGAGCACGGAAAGGATAGACAAAGAGTTCACGTGCTGAACGAAATCAGAACACTTAGCATCAAATTAGCAGTCGAATATAACACTGCAGTTGCAACGCGTCAGTCTGTCCGGAAGGAAGTGAATAAGAACCTTCGGTGAAACAAGCTAGTCAGAAAGACTAGACCGCACATTGAAAACGTAAGGAACGTGGCAGGACCTTCAATGGCGATGTCCTGCCTTCCACTTCTGCCATAATTTCCATGCACCCAGGTGCATGACAACCCTTCAAGGGAGGTTTCTTTTATAAAGTAACCCTAGTTTTAAGAAGAAAAAGGGACTTCCCTTCCCTAGGCTTTCTTCTTCAGGAATAGCTTGTAAAAAAGCTTCAGCGAGGACTGGATCATTTCGCTGGGCAAAGGCCAGGTTTCAGTTGAGTCAAATCCCACAACTGACACCATATGTAAGGAACTCATGGTGGCAACAGTAAAGACAGACAAAAGTGATCACAGTTCAAGGGTGTTTATTGAACTATAAATGCAGGGTGGGATAGGGTATCAATAAAGAAAGAAGTGTTCTCAAATCATAGGCCAGGATGTGATTGTCTGGGGTCTCCCTTCCCCACGTTTTTAGCACAGGACAAGGTGGGACCTTGGAGCAAAGCACACGCTCTGGCTTTCTTAGCACGAGCCGACAGTTCCGTTCCAGCTGGCACAGCACAAGCTCAAGCTTGCTTAGCACAAGCCGACAATTCCATCTCAGATATCAGGTTCTTTGATGGTAAAGTCTCTCTTCAATAAAAAAGTCTCTTGCTTCGAGGACTGATGTATCCGACAAACAAACACAAAGTTCTGCTTCACATATACTTTGGATGACGGCTTCACCGCTGGGTCCCCGTCTTCCAGGCGCAGACCCTTCACAATATTATATTCAACAAATTCACAAGACAGTTCCCTTCTCAGTGAACTTTGTGTGATACCTTTCCACCCCTGGATCTCCCTCGGCCAGGCTAGGTGTTACGCTCACCTGATCTCTGGGGGGACGTAGGGGCACGGTTGGGGCCCTCCCTGGAGTTGGCTGCCCTGGATCCGGGTCTACCCTCAGCTGCTGTAGTGTGGACTGCTCTAGTCGCTGGCAATGCCCTTGGGAGAAGGTAAGAAGCAGTGAAAATGCTGCGGTTGAATTGTGATCCCCCTTGAACCCCTCTTACCAGAATGAGAGGAACATGCATTTTCCCATAAACTCTCACCTGTTGTTTTGTAAAGATGAGCTCTCCGTCCTGCTTCTCTTCAGTAGGGGTGCTGTAGATAGACCTAGTTGCTTCACTGGTCCGTATACGTGATGGGCCAGACCGGCTGCGATCAATCCCCTTTTGAGGTAAATGTTCGTAACAATGATTATTGTCTGTAAGATTTTGCAATGTCTTTTCCAATGATTCTTGCCTGTAATTGTTATAATGTCTTTACTTTTTCCCAATAGATGTAAAGATGGCCCCGCTGTGTTGCTGTGTTGGAAACGAGCCTGCACAGTGCCAGAAGGGAAATGGAGCGGCCCCACCGGAGGGTAAATTGTGTTTCTAGGTAATACGCAAGGCTTAGGTATTGCGCGGGCAAGCGTTAAATGTTTATGCAGTTTCTAACCTTGTGCGTTCCTTTTCTCTTGCAGGGATAGCCTGACGTTGAATGATGGAGAGCGGCGATCTGAGAACCTGTCAGCGGCTGGTAGATGGAAAATCCATGAAGATGCTGGATGAGAAGAAGACTCCCACGTAGGTGCTCTCGGACAGGTGAGGATGAGACGAACTGCAGGCAATGGATTTGCAGAAACAGGTAAGAAGCGCACTGCGCTGTGAGCGATGGTATGGCTGGATTCAGGTAAGATGCACGCTGTGCTGTGAGCGATGGTATGGGTGGATTCAGGTAAGATGCACGCTGTGCTGTGAGCGATGGCATGGCTGGATTCGGGTAAGGTGCGCGCGGCGCTGTGAGCGATGGTATGGCTAGATTCAGGTAAGATGCACGCGTTGAAGATGATGTCCAGGCCCTGATGGAATGCGTGCTGAGCTGGAAACAGGTAAGAGCTTCAGGCGGCAGTAAGCGTTACGCTGCACAGAGCAGACTAACGCAAAGCCTCTAAATGCAGGTGGGACTGGCTTAAATAGCCTGGCTCCAGCCACTCCCCCTCAGCTGCGCCTTGTGGCCCCACCTCAACACTCCCATAGACTTCTGCACGTGCCTTCCAATGCCTTCTAATGGCATGGGTGCACGTGCTTTGGACTCAAAGTGTGCAGAGCACACTTTCTTATGAGCCTGGCGCCAAGGACAGGGTCCATTTGGACCCTTTGGAGGATGGAAGTGATGGCCATGGGTTAGTGGCCATGACACTAGGATGCCAAATGACAGGTGGACACTTCCCTTCCCCTTGTCTAGCAATACTTCTTGCTTTTCACACTTAAGGTAAGGATTTGTCATCCCTGCGTTCCTCTCCTCCGGGCGCTGACCCCTTTTGAATATGTGCCTCGGTTCTCAGCCTCCCTCTTCCGGGTTCACTATGGTTTTGCACAAAGACAGTTTACCTTTTTAACTTTCAGTAGTCTCAATGTCTTTTCAAACAATTCTCGTGAACATCCATCTGCTGGGTTTACTTTTGTCAACACACTGTTTCCCGGGACTTTAGACTTCGCCCCTTCTCATCAGCATCCCTCTCTCGGGTTCACTCTTGCCAATCTTTACAGAACACAGTCCATATATTAATGCTCATCATGCAGGATTTGCTTCTCTCAGCTTTCTCAATCATCTGCCGGTCAAAAACTTTCAACGGTACAGAGGGTTTTACAAACCCACTGTATGACCACTTTGACCTATCCTCGACCTATTCCTAAGGCCTTCTAGTTATGGTTGTTTTTCTTACGTCGGGTAATCGCCCACAGTTTCCTGCTTGAGCACCCATGTGGTGCCGGCCTCCTTTGTTGCTGGCTTTACCCCTTGTTTCTCAATCATATCTTTAAAAGTTTAAATTAGTCTTTGGCTACTTTTCGTTTATCATAGTTCGGTTTCTTATCAACACTCCCCTCGACTCACCGGCTGTGACAAATCGCTTGGCTTTGGTACCACTGAGACAAGCATCTCTCCCCGGCTTGGTTATCAGTGGAGGAGGGTCTTACGTACTGTAGACATCAGCTGCAACGCACGTTGTCCTTTGGCGCGGTCTTAGGTTTCCATCTGCTGAGGTTTCACAGGCCTGGACCAGAAAGGACAAGGTCACATATCTCCTTGTCACCCTCTCCGTATTCGCTCTCTTTCGCCTAGTCTTGAACTGCCATCCTGAGTTAGCCTTCACGTTGTGCGGTCTGCCTTGCTCTTTGTGTGCTTTCGTGCTCCACCTTTTATCCCTGTGGGGAAAGGAAAGGGCCGTCAGGTGTGTGTGATTTAGTGGTATTAGTGACACATGGGTGACTTTGAAATAGCCTGATCTCATTTTGCTAAACAATCCCCAATGTCTTTGTGTCGACGTGCACAAATCCGTTTCCAGCCTTAATGTTTTGATCCCATACCGACTTATCCTTATTTTTATGTTGATTGGTCGTGTATGTAAGGCTTTCTTCAGGACACAGTATTCACAAATACAGAATGTCACACAATCAAATGTGCAATGTCTCGAGGTATCTAAAAAACAGAACAAACTATATCAATGTATAGTTAGTCTCAAACAACAAAAGAGAGCCTGTCGTTATTCTTATACATGCATTAATGGCAGAGAAGCTATGTTTCACCTCTCTATCTATTTGGGTGGGTATCCTTGCATCAGAAACAAGACTACAGAAACCATGCACTACCATTAGCTGCTTGGTACAACAAGAACACATCAATTTGCTTGTCATTTCACATCAGAGTGATTCTATTTCTTCTGGCTCACATTACTCAGCCTGCATTAATTAACATGGAGAGAGAACATTAGGTTGGACATACCTATTTTCACTCATTTAGTTGCGACTTCAAAACCCCTTCACTGTGCCGTTACAGTTTTGTCCTTCAATGATTCAACTAGACAAAGAGGGAAAAAGACACGACCGGTCTTTACACAGATATAAGACTCGAAAAGGTCTTTACAGATGCAGCTGTGAGGTCTCAACACTTCTAGTTTAATCACCTAGCAGTACAGCGAAATCCAAAGTAATCAGACATACCAGCAATGGTTCAGTTTGCCGGTCTCTACTTTGCCGCAGTATAATTTCTCCTACAATCACTTATTTAGTTGCAACTTCAAAACGCCTACAGTGTGCCGTTATAGCTTTGTCCTTCAATGATTAGACTAGAAAGAAGGGGAAAGACACGGAACAGTCTTTACACAGATAAAAAGACTCGAGACGGTCTTTACAAAACAGAAAAGGGCTATGAGGTGTCCACACTTCAAGTTTAATCACCTGGCAGCACAGCACATTCTAGAGTAATCAAACGTACCAGCAGTAGTTCGGTTTGCCGGTCTCTGCGTTGCCGCAGCATAATTTCTCTTGCGATCTGGGATGCAGGTATTGATCGCCGCCCGACCCTAATGTTCAAAAATAGGGCAAAGAAAAACACTTGCGCGGCCGTGGTTACTAATCCGCGTCCGTTTTTGCATTGGATCCTAAATACATCCTATATGTGTTATCGAGTTACCTTGTGATCGCAATTTGAATCTTGTTTCCACCCCGGCGTTGCTTTCGTTTAGCCTCAGAGTTTTCAGCCGGCATCAAAGCAGGAAGTACTACTTCGCTTTGTCGTCATCACGGCCTTTACGTGCTATAGCGAGTCATGTGACCTGATTTTCAACAGAAAATGCCTAATTGCGAAAGGGGCCTGGAAATGTCTGCTTTCCTTGCGGACATTTTGTAAAAGGCAAAGTAGAACGGGCTAGGCTGCAATTTACAGCAAGCCCGACTTTCAAAAACATGAATTGCTGCATTTGATCAGCATAACTTGTTTATGTAAAAATGGTGCTATTATCAAGAACATCTCCCGATAAATACACCCAAAACTATGTATGTGTTATTTGTGCAGAAATAGGCCCCATTCAATATATAAATTCAGACCATGTTTAACCGAGTCCAAATTATATATCCATTTCTGTTCAAGTTTACGTAATTTCTTGTCACGATCCCCACCACGTGGGTGGTTGTCCATTTTTTGCAGCACACACCAGAAGATGTCATTATGTGTATGTTTCATCTTTTTTGTAGTGTTCTACCAATGGCTTATCCACCGTGTTGTTTTTGATACAGCCACAATGTTCTCCAATTCTAGTGCGCACCGGACGTTTGGTTTTACCGATATATATAAGTCTGCATGGGCATATAATGCAATATACCACCCATTTAGTGGCACATTTGCTAAAGGAGTCAAATTTCCAGCTTATGTCTTTTAAGTCAATGGTTTTGATGTTCTTTGTGAATTGACACATGTTACACTTCCCACACTTAAAATGTCCTATTACCGGTGGAAGTTGCCACAATGTTGATTGAGCATTTTAAATAGTTTTGGACACTGGATAGGTATGAACCAGTTTGTCTCTGATGTTAGTGAGGCGTTTAAATGCAAAACGAGGAGGAGGAATACTGAAGTCTTCTGTGTTAATCATTTTCCAATTAGCTAAAATGGTTTTCCTTAAGTCATTGCTAATCAGTGTAAATGAGGACACATAGGTGATTTTGTCTAATTTGATTGTATTATGTTTCAATAGACAATCTGTCCTTGATATATTGGCGGCCTTTTTATAGGCCCTTCTGATAATCTGAGATGGATATCCTCTCTCTTTTAGATTGGTTTTCAACACCTGACTATGATTTTTTAAATCAGCTTTGTCAGAGCAATTCCACCTGATCCGGAGAAACTGGCCAAAGGGTAAATTTTCCCTCAACGATTGTGGATGGTAACTGTGCAATTCTAATAAAGTGTTCTTTTGAGTAGGTTTCTTATACAAACTCGTACCAACCTTATTATCACCCATACGACGAATAGACAGCTCTAGAAATGGGATTTCACTGTCATTGGATTCACATGTGAATTGTATAGAAGCTTCTCTTGTATTCAGCCGTGTAATGAACACCAAAAGTTCATCCTTGGTACCTCGCCAAATCATAAAGATGTCATCTATGTAGCGGTACCAGGCCTTTATCTTTTCATGATATGGGTTGTCAATCACATAAATATGTGTGATTTCAAAGTTGTTCATGTACAGGTTGGCCAAGTCAGGGGCAAAGGTTGCCCCCATACTCGTGCCATATAGCTGTTGATAGAAAGCTCCCTTACATATGACAAAATACTTAGTCAGTGCAAGATGAATGCACTCAGCAAGGAATGCTGACGGGGGACCTTTATCCTCACGTGTTTCCAACAGGTTATTCATGGCTGAATACAAGAGAAGCTTCTATACGCTTTTTCTCTGCATAGTGCCCGCTGTGTTTCCCTGGTTCCCTCTTGCTTCTGGACTCCTCCCTTGTGTCGTTGATGCATTGTGCTAGCTCCTGCTTATTACTCCTTTCCTCGCAATTGGGGCATCCTTCATTCAGGACCCTCTCTCTGGTCTCTCCCTACCACTGCTTGCTACTACAGTCTTCTGACCTAGCATCAGGATCCTACATGCCTCTCTGCATCTTAGGCATTACAGTGCTTTCCTTAGTCAAAATACCCTGCTCCGGCTACCATACTTACCGACTACCATACTTATCAATCCAGAAGAACACTGAAGCCTTGTGCTAACTAGCTACCCATTCTACTACAGAGGGTTTTTATGCCTTTAGGCTTTTCCCTCGAGAAAGCAGGACACTTCTGACCTAGTCGCCCCTGTGTCCTTACCGTGGGTTATAGAGGAGGCCACTGTGGGGGCTGGGGAGGATAGGCCCTACCTCTTCATGGACCACCTGAGGGACAAATCCAAGGCAAGATAGAGTAAGGAAAAGACGAAGACCTCTCGTAAAGATTCGAGTTCTTCGGACACAGGTGAGGAATTTGTGAATATCCTTTCAGGGCAAATCTCCTTAACCTGTCCCCACTCCACAAAATAAGCACTTTTCAAACGGAGAGGTTTCTGACCCATCTGGAGATACAGTAGATCTGAAGTTCTGATATTATTCAGGGGGCTAAAAGAAATTCCAGGGGGATATGAGTCTCTAGTTTTTGCTCTTTATGCATTCTCTCATTCCAGTTTCTTACCTCTTCTCTTGTTTGTTCGCCCTCTAAATAACAAATATGGGACTCCTGGATTTAATTCTCGATAGAAGGGTTTTGAAGACTTCCTCCTGATGTTTTGCAAGATGGTACTCGCCCAAGATCTTCTATATTGGGTTCTCTTCGGGTATTAGTCATATGTTTTCCTCTTACTTTGGTTAGAGAGCGCCTTGAACAAGGGATTCTCTGGGTCCACTTGGGAGAATACTCTCAGGTTTCTCACAACCCCCAGGACAAGGGGTCCAGGCACACGGTTGCTAGGGGCATCTAGCCGACAACCAAATAACAGGGACAACCCTGTTGGCCCTTGGTCACACGGACACATCATGGCCTGGGGGCACCCATGCCATTACACCAGCAGAGTTGCCTCGCAAGGACTCTGCAGTAGACAATCATATAGAGAGCAGAGTTGCCTCGCAGGGGCTCTGAATTATATACAGGAGCAAGGGGACAGCATTACCTCACACGGGAACTGTCTTCATGAAGGGCTCAGCAGGGCAGGCCCTCTGCCTTGCTGCCGCAGCGCTGCAGTAACCACAGGAGTCTGGTGGATCTGACTGATGAGCAAAACCGCTCATTCCTTTTATTACATTGGTCACATGGTCACAGACATGTTACATCAGCATGAGCCCTTAGCATGGACTTGTATTACTGAAAGGGGCACAACATCATACATGCCAACCTTTTAGATCCCTTGGGAGGGAGATTTTGTCCCGAAAATCGGGAGCGTGACATTTCCCCATTGAATTGTGTTGGGGTTGGGGATATTTTAGGCGGGAGACAGTAAAAAAATAGCACGTTTTTTACAGTATCTCACCTAAATCGGATATCTATGTAACATCACAGCATGTATGGATATAAACATACTGTTTCCTGATTAATATTGATAAATATTCTGCAGATGAATAATGTAACTAAAACACATACTTTGTGTTTATTTATGAAGCAGTTTCAGAATTCCAAGCAAAAACAGGACTGGACGGCAGTCTCACACATGGAGACTTAAGAAATCTGTTCTATGGCAGGATTTGGCTTTTTTGGAGGGGGAAAATTGGGTTTTCCAGTCATAAAGGGCATACATAGAAGCGGTGTGCAGCTGTGTGTTCCGTGTGTCTCGTGGGATTTCCTTTATTTTGGCAAGCTACTGAAGTGTCTTTCTTCGGTTTCGGCGGACCCTGGTGGCAGTGCCAGCACAAGGCATAAAAACTCCCTGGATGCCCGGAGTGCAGCAGTGTGCAGCTGTGTGTTCCGTGTGTCTTGTGGGATTTATTTTTGTTTGGCAAGCTACTGCAATGTCTCTCTTCTCTTTCGGCGGACCCTGTTGGCAGCGCCAGCACAAGGCATAAAACCTCCCTGGAGGTGCGGTGCGCAGCAGTGTGCAGCGGTGTGTTTTGTGTTACCTTGTGCCTCAGTGTCTGGCACCATAGAAGTAGCCAATTCAGACTTCTTACGGTTGGCTTTGGCCACTATAACTCACAACAACCCATTGAGACTATATACTGCTAATTGCCCAACCTGCATCCCGAGGAGTGAGGCGCTGAGGCGCTGTGGCCAATGTTGTTCTGAATATTGGGCCCCCATAGAGAGTACATTGACCCATTGTGGAACTCATTGGCTTAGGGTGTCTTGGAGTCTGCAGGGTTATTATCCCTTTGGTCTGAGCACCTCACCAGCGGCACTTCACTGGTGATTAACGGTACTATCAGGTATTACCAGAATTATGTTGGGACTACTCGACTTATTTGGATAACTCACATAGTATAGCATCATTAGGATCACCCTTTGGGGGAACTGATATGGTGATCACAGGTCCTTGTACTCGCTGTCAAGGCAAGAAAAAGGATGAACTGGCAACGGCCTCCCAAAGTAGCCAGTTGTTCTCCCAATCCGTCCTGTCCTTGATGGAATGTTCAAAAAAACCAAGTTTTTTTAACAAATGGAAACATGTGTGTTGAAGTAGGAGAAGGTGAAGGATTATTGCTCTTCAAAGAGGTGAAGGTGGTGCCGTGCCCCAGTGTGAGAGAGGTCCGTTTGCCTGTGCCCAGTGTTGAACTAAATAGGTCTTTGAAAGAACTGAGAAGTGGTGACACCTCGTTCCTGAAAAAGCCCTGTACAACAATGCTTCTAAGAAATGAAATTGCATCTCAGGCAATAAAAAAGAGTTCAGCTCCAGGGGGACAGATGCCCCCCCTCAGTCTACCTCCAATCAACAAATGATACCAAGAGATCAAATAGTCTGGGATGTTAACCGCTTAAGTGATTTGGCTTCTGATGATATCGATTTTGAAGGTGACTATGCCTACTTGGAAGAAGTCTTCACCCACCCGACTCCCCAGATATGCTATTTCTGTTGGGATTTAAACACCCACAATGGGCCCACAGAAGACTTTCTCTTGTCTACTAGTTGTAATTCAGGCGTCCAACACACTAGAGTTTCAACATTCTGCTCTGGCTGCGCGACTCGCCCAAGCCATAGCTGAATTGAACTCTACTATGGCTAGACAGAGAAAAGTCTGTGACTATGGTAACATAAATTGTCGACTTCTCTGATTGCTCAAGATTCCATTGGGAAATCATTCAATTCAAAATGTCCTGTGTTCAATCTGAAATCTCCTCCAATAAGAAATGTAGATGGGAAATCTGAGGAGGTTGTTGCCTCTCTTCCTTTAAAGTTGTCTTAAGTCGACACAATTCCAAGAGTGGTTGATCCTCATCTACACTGGGATACGCCACAAATATCTAAATCATCCTCGTAGCTATCATCGGCTCATTCCCGATTTGATTCTACAACCCAAGAATCGGCCCATAGAGGGATCCCAAAGGGCTGACGACTCAAGAAGTTGATTATGTGCATCTCCAGAACATGATGACAGCTGCCTTGACAGTAGCGGTAAATCTATTCATAAAACTATTGAAAGTGAAACCCAATTTACAGGCGCACCCCTTAAATATCTTGGGGTACCCCCTGATCACGCACAAACCAGAGTAAATGCACCCTTCTAGGGAATTAAAGCCATGAATCTATCTTGCAAGAGATAACAAACTTTAATCCTTACAAAGATGAGGATTGGGGGGAATGGTAGAGGACTCTGCCATTCTGACCAGCATTCTGTCTTCCTTGGCTGGCTCCCAGGTCATGACGACTGGTGCTGGGCCTGGAGCTTAAATACTCTTGACTTGGTTACTGGCAGAGCTAGTCTGAAACTGTTCTTCCTTCAAAGGGATGCTGCCGTTCTTCCTTCTGGAATGGCTGGGTTCTGTTTGGAACATGCTACATAACATTATGCTGCTTATGCAGGAATACATTGTGCTCTTATTTCATTTGCTATGTTATAAACATTCATACATAAACACATCTTCCCGCCATTCTCTCAACACTTAATTCAACATAATTATATTTGATCTGGTCCAATACTTTCTACAAAAAAAACTGTTTTTACATAGTACTCTGTATGTCGTGCTGAATCTATTTTAGTCTCCATTGGCTTGTGATGGACAGGGACAGCTGCTCAGCCACTGTGTGCTCTGCCAGCCTGTCTGTAGTCTATTTGTAGCACAGGCTGTGTTCACTGTGTGCTTTGAGCAAAGCAAAGCTAACTATCTTTTAACATTTTTACAAATATATCCATCTAAATAGTCATTTGTGCCTTATATTGAAATCCTAACTATCTTTATTTAGTGACCCTCCTCCCCCCTGGACTTGTAGTGCTTAGAAAACAGTTTACAGAAGTCTTGCCTAATTCTAAAGCGCTTGGGAAACTTGGGAAAGAAGGAAAGCACTAGGTTCCTTCCCAACATTCCCCCCTTTCGTTACTTCTACTTCTACAGTAACAAACACATCCCCATCTGACATATCTACAACCCCAGAAATATTAGTTTGAGTTTCACTGTTTATTGTATGGTAAGGTGTTTTAGATCCCCCAATTGATACCATCATCTTTGCACTATTAGGGACTATAGGTACACATCATCGGAGACCGCCATTGGCATGTGCGGAAGGGAACCAAGAAGAACACGATCACAGGAACCAGTATTTTTACTGCTACCTCCAGCCATGACGAGACCCAATCAAAGGCAAGCGATAGCCAATCTGTGTTCTGAACTCCACCTTCTTTCTTCATTTGAACACCTAGATTGTGCACCGCCTTGATGAGGTGGGATAGTGAGCCATTCTCAGCATCCTCCGGGGGTAGAAAAGTGCAGCAGCTGTTTGTACCCCAGGAGCCAAAAAAGATGAAAAAGAAAGTCTCTGCTGAGCTAAAAAGAGCAGTGTGGAAGTGTCTTTTGAGACAGTTTGACCTCTTCTTTCTTTCCTGCCGTTGAAATCGTCCTTTTTCTGGCAGCATGCCAAATTATTGTGTGATCTGCAAGCTTCTTTCTGCTTCTTTAGGTGCTAGACTGTCTGTTGGCACCCCAACAGGCATTTCTTCTCCCTTCAGGTGTTCTTCCAGGATTACTAGTAGCACTGAGTGCAGGGTGGCCAGTTAACACTTGCCCTCCAAGATGGTAGGTGTTGCAGGTAGGCTTGTCGGCCACAAACCCAGTAGTAATCCATCACTGCTGCTGTACCTTTCGTCATACCAGGGATCACAAGAGTGTGGTTGCACTGTGTGTTTGTGCCACCAAGAACTGTTCCTTCATTGCTAAAACAAAGTTCAAAGGTTTTGGCTCTATCTATTCGCACTGGCTTCTTCATTGTTGCAATCCGTGTCAGCCTTGTGATGTGTTGGGACCATATTTGCGCACACATAGGGCCTCATTACACGGATGGCGGTAAGGGTTTACCGGTACCGGTATTTTACTGGTACCGGTAAATCCTTACCGCCTTACTACGAGGTCCCTTTGCGGGTTGGGGAATTTAACGCCTGCTTTTTGCAGGCGGTAAAAACCAACCCGCAAAGGGACCAGGAAGCTAATTACGGTACTGCAATTTGCGGTACCTTAATTAGCGCCTTCCCTGTTCCCATAGAGCCCTATGGGGCAAAAATGTGAATGGGGAAGGGCAATGGTGGAAGGGGGAATTACCGCCCCGCCAACCTTGGAATAGGGCGGTAATTCCCCTTTCCACCAAGGCGGTGCCGGTATTTTACCGGCATGAACCATGGCGCTAATTGCGCCATGGTTCACCGCCATCCGTGTAATGAGGCCCATAGTGTCTATTTGGGATATTGCTTCTCTGCTGTACTCGATCAGCCCATCTGCCAGCCACATCACTGTGGTGCCCTGCCATTTGTCATTGTCATTTGAGTAACCTCCCAAGGAGAAATATGGTCCTTGTAGAAACTTTCAGTATTTTGAGTTGCCATTGCATTACGCTGGGTCTAGATCAATGCTCCTCAACTGCACACTATGTCCCTGGAACGTGCACTTTCTCACGTATAGTACAAGATGAACCAAGCATTGTGCCTCTGTAATTGGGACTGGATGTGGAACTAAAAACCTTAGTAGCCCCTAAAGTGTGCGGGATAACTGCACACAGGTAACATCTTTCATTGATTATATTCCTTCCTGTAATGCGCATATCACAGTACCTACTATTCAATGTTTCTATTCTGGACGTCAGAACTACTGCCAAATCCCAATCCCTTATATAAATCATACGTCATTCATACTTCCCGTTTCATTCGTCTAAGAAAACTTGTAGGGGTGGCCGGCAAAAAGTGACACATTTTGTGATTGTGTTTTTGTTTCATAGATATATTTATACTAGCATTATCTTCCAACTGTTCATTCCCCCCCCTTTATATGGCCACTCCATATAATAAATATACATTCATCCACCCCAACAACCACAACCAGTGTCATACAAAATAACATAGTACTTTATATAATACATAGTTTCTAGAACAAATTACTTTTGTCTTAATCTAATCCCTACATAACAGAGAGGTCGGTGAGTCATCTTTGCTTATTCCTGGAGAGGAGAAAAAAAAGAATATCAAGAAAGAGAGAGAAAGAGAAAAAGAAAGAGAAAGAAAAGGAGAGAAAGAGAGGGGGAGAGAGAAGGAAAGAGAGAAAGAGAGAAAAAGAGAGAGAGAAAGAAGGAAAGAGAGAGAGTGTCACACCCTCTCTTGTACACACACCTGTTAATACTGCCACTCCTGCCATTGCCCAGAACTCTGGAATGACTATAGCTCGCCCCGCTCCCGCTGTCCCATCTCATTCCCCTTTCACAATCCGGCACTCACGTGGGGCTCCTGATGACTCGCGTGCACATGCACGCTTCACCCGCAACAGAACGCTCTCCAGGTTGCGTCCTTTTTTGCATTGGCAGCTTCCTTGGCCCCTAGGTTATCGGCGGGACGCTACTATGCTTCTGTGTCGCGTGACCAGCGCTGTGTGCTCACGTGATCTGGGGATCTGCTCACGTGATGCGGCAGCACGTCATGTGACGGGAAGTAATGCCAGAACCGCAAGTATTTAAACACGGCTCTCCCTGTACTCGCTGCTTCACAGCTGTTCTTTGCAACCTGTTTGGCGCTACGTGTTCCTTTGGATTTCTTGACTCTTTTTGGATTTTTGACCTCGGTTTGCTTACTTGGACTTCGCTTAGATTACCTTACTGGCTTTGTTACATTGGATTTGCCTGTGCTTTGAAATCGGACTGCTCTTTGGAATGCAACACGGATTTCCCTTTTGCATCTGGTTTTCTTTGGAACTTCTTGCTTTCAAGCTCCACAGCTATCAAACCACGTTCTTGTCATACGGTGGTTCTCCACGTCATTATTGGGACTACAGTCTACCTGCCCACGTGAGTCCCGGACCCTTACCTCATAGGTACATTGCCTTTCTCCTGACCCCTCTGGTAAGACCTTTTTCACGTTATTTTGGCACTGTCATTTACTGTCATTTGCTTGGTACTTAATCAGTATTTTCTTGCAGCGGATTGGGGTCCCAGAGGTTTGCCGTTCCGGAGTTAACCATCTCCACCTCTGGCCTCAACGGTCGCACAAGGAGTGACTTTGAGTTCTCTCTGTGTGGCATTTGGGGACAGAGGACTCTTCTGCCTACACGACATTCAAGTCTCAGCAGAGAGAAAGGGAGAGAAAGAAAGAGAAAGAGAGAGAGAAAGAGAGAGAGAGAGAGACAGAGAGAGACAGAGAGAGAAAGAAAGAAAGAAAGAGGGAGAGAGAGGGCTGGAGGAGATAGAGAAAGGAAGAGGGAGACCCTTTTTTCCACCAGGGTCGACAGGGTTCTGGACCTTCAAAAAAATGGAAAAAAACAAAATTGAAAAAAGGATAAAATTAAGAAACTATCAAAAAATCAAAAAAAGAAAAAATCAGGCGTTTGCGACTGCGCACCACCCTGGCATGTATCCTCAAAAATGTCTCTTCTTTGGCTATGCCCTTACCGAACTTTGCATTGTCTTCGTTGCTCATCGGATATCCGAGAGATGGACCCAATATCTAATTCCATAATACGGACGGCAAGAGGAGCACAGAAAGCCACCTCATGTGGACCTATAAACCTGGGGCGGATCAGTTCCCCAGATAATAATGGTCCAGTTGTAATATGGGCAATGCTGTGTATGGAACCATGGTCTTGCTTTCTACAGGGGTGGTCACTATTTCTCCCTCCCCCCTTTACTGTGTCCCACTACTGCCCCTGTGTGCTTCCGTCCCGTACCCTGGTCAATTATTTATGACCCATCACCATATAATATGTCTCCTTCAGTCAATGCATGAGCCGTTCAGAGTGGGAAAATAATTAAAACTCCTGCATATATTCCGGAGTTGCTAAAACAGGGGCTGTGCAAATAGTTGAAGTCCTCAAATTGTCTACTCATTTTGTCGGTCCATTTTAATTTACTTTTAAGTCCACCGTCCTTCCCTGAAAATGTTTAACAGTGGCCTTGTGTAGACTGCGTAATCTAGGATCCATGCCCTACTACAATAATGACATAAGCCCAAAAAACTGCTACATTTCATTCACAGTACTAGGCCTAGGGGCGGTGCGTACTGCCGTCGCCCTATCTGATAATTTCTTTCCACATTACAAAAATGAGTTGTCCCAAGTATAGTCCCTCCTGTTGGCAGTATTGTAGCTTCTTTGTATCTGCCTTGTACCCTTTGTGAGCCAGAAATTGCAATAATGCAACAGAACCCCTCTTGTACTGATGTTTATTTTCACTACATCCCAACCGATCATCCACATACTGGATGATTTGTGCTAAGCACCTTACTTCAATGTAATCTTGTACTGGGGTCACATCTCTCAGTAACCCAACATCATGTGGATTAACAGTCTATAATTGTGCTGGCGCATCTTGCATGTCCTCCTCAAAAAATAAAAACATCTGAGTTACCACTGCCATCAGGGGGCACTGTACCTCCCTATACTGCACCATGATATAACAGGGGATGCAGATTTCCAAAATAATCTCCCCATTTTGCTCACTGTCCTCCAATAACTCCTTATTTGTCATTTCCTTTAATTGTATTGTCGGCTCTATAAATAATATCGTGCGCCACTCGCACCCGTCCTGGTCTGTTCCAATCAGGACTACTCTTTTTCTGACACTTCTAGTCCTTGTAAATCTAATGACAAAATTGTCCCTGCCTCCATCTCGGGTGGCACCATGGGTCGGAAAATAAAATCTGTAGGTACTTGCCAACACTTTGTTGCAATTTGAGGCACTGCTTTTACTAATTCCTTAATACCATTAAAATAAATATATCTAGGACCACAGGAACTCCGTGGACTACTGACTCCCTTGCTATTGCATTGATTATTACCTTTGCTTGAGTTACACACATCCCTGGAGTGGATTAGGACCAACAAAGCAAAGAGAACACATCACGGCCGCCAAAAAATCAGCCCACTGGCTCCCAATAAAAGAGAGAATCACATTCAAAGCCCTTACACTGACCCATAAAAGCATCCACCTCTCCGCACCTGACTACCTATCGCAAAGGATACACCCCTCCACCTCTACAAGGCCTACCAGGACACCGTACGCCAACATGCTGAGCGTACCCCTGGTAAAAAGAGCCAGAGCAGGTGGCGCCAGCTTCCCCTACCTTGCACCTTCACACTGGAATGCCCTACCTCCTACTCTGCGAAGCGAGGTATCTCTTGTGGCTTTCCGCAAAGCCATGAAAACTGCACTTTTCACCTGATGGCTCCTCACTCGTCACCCTTACCTACAGAACGCATCTCTTGATAACCTGCAAAATGTTTATATGATGCACCCTACAGTACCATTGTATAACATTCAAATGCATTAAATACCTGTATCTGTATCCCCTGTAACTAAGTTCCCTGCAAGTAACAGTGCCTCAATGCCCAAGGGCTATTTTTGCGCTATACAAATGTATAAATAAAATAACTGCACCATTGGTCTCACACTTCACAGCACTGAAACACTCAGGGGATGACTTTAGGTGGACTATTCTGGAAAAAATCCTTCCCCCGCGACGGGGGGGAAAGTTTCATGATATATTATTGAAAAAAGAGCAGCACTGGATCTTCCGTCTTGACACTGTAAATGGTGGTCTGAACGAGGAGATCCAGTGGAATAGTCTTGCACTAATAAAATAAGGATCTGCAGCTGCCGACACCTGATGGAAGTCAAGCACTGACATTAGGCGTAAGCACAAGCACCCCGATATGTGTACGAGTATATATATGGTCCACAGACATTTTTGGCCAGACAGCCCAGTCAATCCGGGCTATTAAAATACTCAGCCTTCATCTTGCAACCATGTGTAGCCTTCGGCGTACTTAGTAATGTACAAATCATTTACATTCTGCATGTGTAGGTACATAAAAGACATTATATACCATTTATCTTTATGGCCCCTAGCAAGGCCAGAGACTTACACTTTGAATATTTACTAATAGCTAGTCCCAACATGACACACACTAGATCGCCAGTAAGCACAAAAGTGATGGGTGGAAGGTTTTGAATGAATCTGAACCACTGGCATTGCTCTGGGCAACCTTCCACACCACCGTCTTTTAGCCCGTCTGCGCCATTGCAAAAGGGGTCCAGCCATATGCAAATCAGTCAGGGCCTGCTACCAATGGTAGCAGCCCAGCCCGAACTGCTAGGCCAGGTCCCCTCTGCAAGGAAACACAAGCAACCCCAGACATGTTTCGGCCTTGTTGGGCCTCCTCAGTGAGGTGCATCTTGGTTCCCTATGGTGCAGCGAGCAAGGGACACACGTCTGGGCATACCCTCTTTCGCATAGTGAGACAAGCAGTAAGCACAAAAGTGATGGGTGGAAGGTTTTGAATGAATCTGAACCACTGGATTGCTCTGGGCAACCTTCCACACCACCGTTTTTTAGCCCATCTGTGCCATTGCAAAAGGGGTCCAGCCATATGCAAATCAGTGAGGTACTGCTACCAATGGTAGCAGCCCAGCCCGAACTGCTAGGCCAGGTCCCCTCTGCACGGAAACACAAGCAACCCCAGACATGTTTCAGCCAGACAGTACAATGCCAGCCACAAGATGGCAGAGCTACCACGTGACGTGATTTCGATTGCGTGATCACGAGGTAACATACCCTACATGGCATATGGGGAAGAACACTGTATGTAGCATCTGCAGTAAGATAGTACGGTAATGACATGGCATGCCACTGTTGTGCCTATTTTGAATACACATTGCAAGCCCACTCTAAGATGGCGACTATAACACGATCACGTGACGTGACCTGCGATCATGTGATCTTGATGAATAAGGATATCAGACAGCACTCTAGGGCGGTCCCGTTTACACCGCTACGAGCAGCGCAAGATTCCACGGTGGGAGCCCCGCTGCCCGCTCATTGCGAGACGCGGAGGCAAAAGAAGTACGTTTTTCTCACACCACACTAGAACTGTGAGCATTTTCGTAATGCTGCCACGGCCTGTAGGACCAGTAGCTATATGTTACCAATTGTTTGTAGCCATTATACTAAGCACCAACATTGTCCCTGCACTGGGCTATTTATGAATACGATACCAGCAGAGAGTGTCTACCCATCCATGCTTTATATACACGGCTGGATAGAGCTTCTGGTCCCTAAGAGACAATGTGCACCCTGGGAATATGGGCATAATAGAATGTGGATGCATGCACTCACGGAACACGGGTGTACATACTCCTTGGTGCGAGTGCCTTTGGTGTAACTTACACTGCAGAGGCATTATATTTACATCATTGCAATATTCCCTTATAGTATCACTCTGTGTGAAGTCTCCGCATACATCTGAAGCGGATGATAGATAAAGATTGCGAACGAATCATGAGAGTCTACACTGAGAGCAACTACTGAACTATCATTAGATGCCCGCATCCACAGGTAAACAGGGTAAGATTGGATGATAACATACTTGACACAGGGACTCCTAAACTCAAAAGATACGACCTATATATATTTTTTCTGTGTTTCCCATAGCGCAAAGGGAATATATTGACCATGCATATGCCGGAACAAAGACCTGAGAATCACACCACTGAGGCAGCTTGACAAGCAGCTGCTTTAACATCTCCTTTAAGTGTGAATGGCAGGTAAATCGAATTGTTGTGAACTCCTTGCTGAAAACAGTTAGGAACTCTGAAAAAATCAATGCCATTGGGAACAGAACAGTACACGTCCTTGTTACATCTGGCATTTATAGGCCCACACCAATCCCCCCCTTTTTTTAATCCTCCCCCCATCCCGACATCCCCCAGGGTGGGAGGAGGCTATCTGTTCAAATGCCCACTGGGCCCCTTTTAGTTAATTGCATATGTTGCATACAAATTACTTATGCCCTATCCCACTTACCACAGAGGGGTCACCCTGGATTTTTGATCTTCCCTTACAGAAGTTGCTGTGTCATTTTTGATGGGTCAACAGATTTGTGTTCTCTGATGGAAGAAATCGGTCCTGATGAAGATGACGAACGGGAAGTCTCATAACCAAGGGAGAGCCGTAGTAAAACCACTATATATATAGACCACCATAGAGGACTAAAAACCTCTTGGTGCAGTCTCCTATTTTTACCCTCGATACCACCTTCTAACCTCCTACAAAACCAATAGGGGGATTGTTAATATACGAGATAGTATATCTTGTTTTTCAAATTAGATGCTAATCAAAAACATCTAACATAGCGAGAGTTAACCTCCGCCCCCGCATTAGACGGTTCTTTGTTTTGGAACCCTGTGCTAATCCTTATATACATAACTTGTTTTTACACTTTTTTATACACTTATCATCTTTCATTACACTCTCGAGTGATACAAGCACACTTCACAGAGGGCAAATAAATTGTCTTTTCTGACCAACAGTCCCGCGTGAACTGAGATAGGTAGTATATGGAAAAATACTGCTTCTTATCGGTTCATATTTTAATTGCATACAAGAATATATTAAATTGCCTCGAGTGGCATCCATTGTAGCAATAGGGTACGTTTCCCTCTCACCTATCCCTTTTAGATTGGCGATGCCACAGCACTTCCTAGGGTCTGTTTACACCACCCAGGGAGAGGGTGTTATTCTGTGCAAGGCAAGCGTTAGGGTACACATTAGTAGTGCAAAAAATTATGTCAGAATGATAGCCCCACATGTCCTTTTGTTTTGTGTGATACTGTTACTAGAAGCTAACATAGTGGGTACCACCCTGGTTTTCTGAGATGTATTCAAAAGAATAGTACCATCCCTGTTTGGTTTGTAATCTTTGTGCAGTGACTCTTCACTGCTGGGATTGATTGAAACTATTATAATACAACAGGAGACTTTCTCCTGTTGTAAAATATATATTAATCTCAGGTTTCTGAGTGGGTAGCTCTTTCTCTACCCCTCTTTCCCCCTTCTTCCTCCACCTTCCCCTGGCTAGGACCTGTACACATCCCATAGGGATTTTCTATCTCCCCTTCAACTATGGCAGAAAATAACTACTTGGCCTATGCAGAAGGCCTGGTAGAGGGGATTCATTCCAATCCTTCCCTCTTAGGTCTTAATATTCCATTTCAAAACACCATCAGCCTGGATGAATGGAATGAGGTAGAAATAATCCGGTAGAAACTTATAAGAGCCGAACTACACTGCGCCCTTATGACGGAATATCTTCGGGTCCATGCGGCCCCAAACTGACTTATTATCCGTATCGAGCCATAAATCTTTCTAGAGCACCTACAGTTCCGGAAAGATTGGTCCTATATCGCTAACAAATGTAACAAATGTACTCGCGATTGGCTAGTGCTGATCATCAACACTGCCAAATCTATTTCGGAGAACTTAGTCTGCGAGCTAGAACAAAAACTGACAACTATCAAGGATGAAATTGATTTAGAACTATATAAAATGAAACTGGCCGCACTAGATGTGATGTTAAAAGAATTTAAAGAATTTAATACCTCAAGGAAGATCCAAAAACTAAAAAAGGACCTAGCAGTGTTTGGACATGCAAAAATGTATCCTTATACAACAGAAGAATACTACACACCAGAAGCAAAGCAGGCAAGACGAGATGCTGCCCTTCTAGCGACCACACAAAGTGGTAACCAGACCTACAGAAATAGCTCCTTCTCTTCCAATAATTTGAGCAACAATTCCAACAACAGTGGCCAAGGAATGGGTGGTGGGGCACCA
The DNA here is from genome assembly GCF_040938575.1 of Ambystoma mexicanum. Classification (NCBI taxonomy): domain Eukaryota; kingdom Metazoa; phylum Chordata; class Amphibia; order Caudata; family Ambystomatidae; genus Ambystoma; species Ambystoma mexicanum. The sequence goes on along the minus strand of NC_090939.1, from coordinate 324,331,843 downwards.
TTCCGACCCAGACAGCAAGTACGCTTTACTACACAGGACGAGCCAGGTAATTTTGGAGGAGCAGGCAACCAATACCAGCAACAACCACAACCCCTTTTTTTAGGACAACGAGGCAACAATCGGGGCAGGCCGAGATGGCAAACATTCCCTCCAAGGGTAACACGCAGCAGGGGACAAGCATTCCCGCAGCCAACCTTTTCCTGATAATGAACTTTTCTAAACACTGCTTAACAACATCAGAGGAACATGTTTTACAAAAGGGTCTGTCATTCATACCTACAGCACGTTATGACCCCTTTCAAACGAGGATTGAAATGACGCAGATGATGTGAAAGACTGAAACAATTCTTCGTGGACAAAACTAAAGAACCAAACCCCAATGATACTGGTCTACTTCCACCCTCGAAATGTATACCACATCCAGCGAGTAGTACAACAGAATCAGCAACCTTTGACCAAGCACCACTAAAAAAAAGAAAAGAAATGGAGAACAATCTACCATTCATTAATAACAACTGTACCAAAGACGAACTGCAGGAACTGAATGACCAAGCTTGTAATGAAGACATAATTATCAAACCTGCCGGTAAAGGGGGAGCTACCGTAATTATGGACCGAGACAACTATGACCAACTGGTAACTACTTTCCTATTGGATAAAGGGAGCTACAGAAAACTACCAGCTGACTCTACACCCATCATTCGCAGGGCTTATCGCACCAATGGTTGAGGAAGCCTTGATGGAAGACATGATCAACGATCAAGAAGCAGATTTTCTAAATACCACTCCATCCAAGGACACCAGCATTCTATGCACTACCAAAAGTGCATAACGGTGTGTCTCAAATACCAGGCAGACCTATAGTCTCAGGGATCCTCTCCATTTTGGAACCACTTTCGCAATATGCGGACAAATTCCTACGTGACGATATACCAAAAATGCGATCTTTCGTGAAGGGTTCAACATCCATGCTCACCTTAGTGGACACCCTGCAATTTAATGCCAACACGCAGTGGCTGGTGACGATGGACATTGCATCCCTTTATACGAATATTCCTCAGATGAAAACCGTGGAAATGGTAAGACAACATTTGGAACTCAACCCGAATATCACGACCGGCCATGGAAACTTCATCACGGCACTCACTGACCTTGCCTTAACAAAACACGTCTTCCTGGTTAAAAATCAATTCTATCAACAGATCTCAGTCACGGCCATGGGTGCTACCTTTGCACCAAGCCTTGCAAACTTATATGTCGACCATTTTGAAAATGAAAACATCTATTGTGCTACCAACCCACACCTTAAGAAGATCATGGTGTGGCGATGATACATCGACGACATCTTCACGATCTTCGAAGACAGTAAGGATGATCTATTGACATTCCATCGGTGGCTTAAAGAATGTAGTCCCTTCCTAAAGTTCACCATTGACTATGACAAAATCGAAACTCATTTCCTAGACCTTCATATATTCGCACACGAAGGTGGACTTATCTCCAAAATCTACAGGAAATTGACTGATCGAAATGCACTATTGAAGTATACGAGTTATCACCCACGTGCCTTGCGCGACAATTTGCCTTTTGGTCAGTTCCTCCGGTTTTACCTGCACCAAAATTGGAGATTTTAACCAACAATCAGAGGAACCACAAAACCAACTCATCCAGAGAGGGTACCCTAGCAAAATCATAAGGGATACACGGAAAAGAGCTAGGACTATCCCACGTGATATCACACTGCAACAACATGTGAAAACTTCAGCAGAGGATACCATTACAGCTGTCCTTAGCTAGTCACTGATTTTTAACAACCTAAAATGGGAAATAAAAAAACTGTGGCCTATCCTAAATACAGGCAGTTGTGGACTGGCTGAGCCCCTCTTTGCCATTAAGCACAGGAGGAATATCAGGGATGGACTGGTACACACCTTTGAGGAGCCAAAAGAGAATCCTGAACAAAATACCATCTGGGACATTACAGCACTGAGTGGCCACTCACCCTGTGGCTCATGCACGATGTGCAGACAGACTGGTAGAAGCAAAACTGTAGACATAGGGTGGAAACACCATGGGAACAGAGACGATTTACTAACTGCAATAGCAAAGGGGTTATTTATTTGATCACATGCCCCGACTTATAGAACACAAGTCATGTATTAGGACCAACAAACTAACTGCACCATTGGTCTCCCACTACACAGCACTGAAACACTCAGGGGATGACTTTAGGTGGACTATTCTGGAAAAAACCGTCCCACCGCGACGAGGGGGTAATTTTCATGATATATTATTGAAATAAGAGCAGCACTGGATCTTCTGTCTTGACACTGTAAATGGTGGTCTGAACGAGGAGATCCAGTGGAATAGTCTTGCACTAATGAAATAAGGATCTGTAGCTTCCGACACCTGATGGAAGTCAAGAACTGACATTAGGCGTAAGCACAAGCACCCAGATATGTGTAAGAGTATATATAGGGTCCACCGACATTTTTGGCCTGACAGCCCAGTCAATCCGTGCTATTAAAATACTCAGCTTTCATCTTGCAACCATGTGTAGCCTTCGACGTACTTAGACATGTACAAATCATTTACACTCTGCATGTGTAGGTACATAAAACACATTATATACCATTTATCTTTATGGCCCCTAGCAAGGTCAGAGACTTACACTTTGAATATTTACTAATAGCCAGTCACAACATGCCACACACTAGATCGGCAGCAGACAGTACAATGCCAGCCACAAGATGGCAGAGCTATCACGTGACACGATTTCGATCACGTGATCACAAGGTAACATAGCCTACATGGCATATGGGGAAGAACACTGTATGTAGCATCTGCAGTATAATAGTACGGTCACTGACAGGGCATGCCACTGTTGTGCCTATTTTGAATACACATTGCAAGCCCACTCTAAGATGGCGACCTTAACACGATCACGTGACGCAACCGCGATCACGTGATCTTGATGAATAAGGATATCACACGGCACACTCGGGCTGTCCCATTTACACTGCTACGAGCAGCACAAGATTCCACGGTGGGAGCCTCGCTGCCCGCTCATTGAGAGACGCAGAGGCGAAACAAGTACGTTTTTCTCACACTAGAACTATGAGCATTTTCGTAGTGCTGCCACGGCCTGTAGGACCAACAGCTATATGTTACCAATTGTTAGTAGCCATTATTCTAAGCACCAACATTGTGCCTGCACTGGGCTATTTATGAATACGATACCAGCAGAGACTGTCTACCCATCCATGCTTTATATACATGGCTGGATAGAGCTTAGGGTCCCTCAGAAACAATGTGCACCCTGGGAATATGGGCATAATAGACTCACCATATTTGGAAACATTTACATTGTGCACTAGAATGTGGAGACATGCACTCATGGAACACGGGTGTACATACTCCTTGGTGCGAATGCCTTTGGTGTAACCTACACTGCAGAGGCATTATATTTAAATCATTACAATATTCCCTTATAGTATCACTCTGTGCGAAGTCTCCGCATACATCTGAAGTGGATGATAGATAAAGATTGCGAACGAATCATGAGAGTCTACACTGGGAGCAACTACTGAACTATCATTAGAAGCCCGCATCCACAGGTAAACAGTGTAAGATTGGATGATAACATACTTGACACAGGGACTCCTGAGCTGAAAAGATACGATCTATATATATTTTTTTTCTGTGTCGCCCATAGCGCAAAGGGAATATATTCACCATGCATATGCCGGAACAAAGACCTGAGAATCACACCACTGAGGCAGCTTGTCAAGCAGCTGCTTTAACATCTCCTTTAAGTGTGAATAACAGGTAAATCAAATTGTTGTGAATTCCTTGCTGAAAAACAGTTAGGAACTCTGAAAAAATTAATGCCATTGGGAACAGAACAGTACACGTCCTTGTTACATCTGGAATTTATAGGCCCACACCAATCCCCCCCTTTTTTTAATCCTCCCCCCTCCCGACATCCCCCAGTGTGGGAGGAGGCTATCTGTTCAAATGCCCACTGGGCCCCTTTTAGTTAATTGCATATGATGCATACAAATTACTTATGCCATATCCCACTTACCCCAGAGGAGTCACCCTGGATTTTTGATCTTCCCTTACAGAAGTTGCTGTGTCATTTTTTATGGGTCAACAGATTTGTGTTCTCTGATGGAAGAAATCGGTCCTGATGAAGATGACGAATGAAGATAAATGTAATTGAAACCGGTCGACCACAACCTAGGAAGTCTCATAACTAAGGGAGAGCCGTAGTAAAACCACTATATATATAGACCACCCTAGAGGACTAAAAACCTCTTGTTGCAGTCTCCTCTTTTTACACTCGATACCACCTCCTACAAAACCAATAGGGGGATTGTTAATATACGAGATAGTATATCTTGTTTTTCAAATTAGATGCTAATCGAGAACATAGTGAGAGTTAACCTCTGCCCCTGCATCAGACGGTTCTTTATTTTGGAACCCTGTGCTAATCCTTATATACATATCTTGTTTTTTCTCTTTTTTATACACTTATCGTCTTTCATTACATTCTCGAGTGATACAAGCACACTTCACGTAGGTAAAATAAATTGTCTTTTCTGACCAACAGTCCTGTGTCAACTGCCTGATCAACCGAGATAGGCAGTATATGGAATATGGTGAATATTTTAATTGCATACAAGAATATATTACCTCGCCTCGAGTGGCATCCATTGTAGTAATAGGGTAAGTTTCCCTCTCACCTATCCCTTTTAGATAGGCGATGCCACAGCACTTCCTAGGGTCTGTTTGCACCACCCAGGGAGAGGGTGTTCTTCTGTTCAGGGCAAGTGTTAGGGTAGTACAGGGCAAGTGTTAGGGTACACATTAGTAGTGTAATAAATTATGGCAGAATGATAGCCCCACATACTGTAGAAATAGCCCCAGAGAATCCCTGCATGTTAAGAGTTTTACCCGATAATGGAAAATTCCTCTCCATGATGCATGATTTAGTTGCACCTGAATCTTCCATAAATATAAACTGCCGGTTTCCTATTTCCACCTCCACCAAGGGCTCCTCTTCAGGGTGTGCGGTTATCAATAGGATTGGACATGCAAGTGTTTTCTGTGGGCTGTCCGAATTAGAATATGTATTTGTCCTGGGGAATGAAAAAGGGCCGCCCCCGCCATTGCAACTCCTTGGAATGGGGACCCTGCTCCCCCTATAACACACAAAACAGACTAAGGAACAGAAAAGCTTCACCAAAGCTATTTATTATATTGTGCAGTTAATGCAACCCTAACTCTTTCCCTGCAGGGAGTGCACTAAGCTACCCCTGCTTGATGTTACTAACCCTAAATAAATGCTAATATGCCGACTGTCGGCAGAATTTGCATGGGGACTATTCATACCCTATATTACAAACATGAAAAACCATATTCACAGTGAACTGCCACAATAAATTTTATACATCTAAATCTCGTTAATCCAAACACTTAAAACCAAGACAGTTACGGAAAAAAACCATTTCCCGGCTGTACCCTTGGATGAAACAGACAGGTCACGTGGGACTCAGCGTCACACTCTTCGACAATTTAATTGCCCTCCGTGAGGTGTGTCTGGTTGATCCAGGAGTTATTTATTAAAACGTTTTGTAAAAATATGTATGTATGTGTCGCACAAATTCTCAGCACAAGAATGCACTTTATATTTGATTCATTTCTTTACAAGTGCATGTACCATTCTCTTGTGCATGACTGTTTAACATCTTTATAGATAGAAAGCATAAATTCTCTGAGATAAATTCAAACAATTTGTGTTTAAAAGTGCATAAGTCCACTTGTGTCACTCTGAATAGGGTGGCATCTATATATCGACCAGATATATAGATGCCACCCTATTCAGAGTGACACAAGTGGACTTATGCACTTTTAAATCGACTTGTGTCACTCTGAATAGGGTGGCATCTATATATCGACCAGATATATAGATGCCACCCTATTCAGAGTGACACAAGTGGACTTATGCACTTTTAAACACAAATTGTTTGAATTTATCTCAGAGAATTTATGCTTTCTATCTATAAAGATGTTAAACAGTCATGCACAAGAGAATGGTACATGCACTTGTAAAGAAATGAATCAAATATAAAGTGCATTCTTGTGCTGAGAATTTGTGCGACACATACATACATATTTTTACAAAACGTTTTAATAAATAACTCCTGGATCAACCAGACACACCTCACGGAGGGCAATTAAATTGTCGAAGAGTGTGACGCTGAGTCCCACGTGACCTGTCTGTTTCATCCAAGGGTACAGCCGGGAAATGGTTTTTTTCTTTTTGGTAACAGAAAGGACATATACCCGCTTCTCGAGGTAATGTGGAGTTGAGGCAAATCCCTGTGTGTTAGTTGACCCTGCTCCCCCTGCCATTCTGTTAAACTGTGTTCCCTTATCCTGCTGTAGTTGTTGCCCATGTTGCCCTTGCCTGTCAGCCCTTTAAGGGGACTGATTTTGTCCGCCTCCCCCGAATTCCTGTTGTCTCCTTCCGTGAGGCCCTTGGAATCCCTGCCCTGGAGGTGATGGCCCATAATTAAATCTCATCCAGGCCTGTTCCTGCCTTCCCTTGCGAAATGCCCCCATTTCCTGCAATACCCGCACTGTGATGTTCCCAATCCTCCTCCCCTAGGCCCTAACCTCCCAAAGCCTCCTGCTCTTGCTCCCCAAAATCCTCCTTTTCCCCTTGGTGCTCCTTTACACTTCCACTGTGGGTTGGGGTACTGTCCCCCACCCCATTGTCCCTGTCCTCCTTCACCCCATAGTGACGCAGTTGTGGCATTCCCAATTTGTTGGGTATCTCCTGTGCTTTCCCCCTGAGCCGGTGCCTTCACTGGTGCTTAAACGACAACCTTATTTACATGATCCATCGATCACGCCCCTTTTGGTCCTCCTGGTCCCTGGTTCGTCGGGGGTTTCTCGCTGTAGTACACCCAACATGGCCGTATTCGCAGAACGCGGTCTATCGACTTTTACATCCATGCAGCACGTTCCATAAATTAACCACGCCCCTGCGGCTCCGCGCGTCTCAACGCTATCGTTAGCTGAGGCTAGACGTGCGTCGCGTTGTGCTCCTGGAACTGAGTTGCTGCTCTAATTCCCGGACCCTCTCCTTCTCCTTCCCTTTCCTTGTACCAGTTCTTTCCGTGATCCACGCACACCTCCCCCGTGTGCACTCTTCCTTCCTGGTCTTCCTGGAGTTTCCTTGATCCCGGACAAAGAAGCTGAACGAATCCTGGAATCCGACGACGGCCGAGCGGGCTTATACAAGACCCGAACAGCACGGAAGAAAACCCCGGCGAAGGATCCCGCAAGGCAACATAAACAGGTGAGAAAACACAAAACCTGTGACAGATTGAGACGCCACCTGACTGAATTCGACACAGACATGGGAGCTGACGACCGAAGTGCGGCAGAGAACGCTGCCTTAAGGCAATTGGTGTTGTCCCGTGAATCCGCTACGAAAGAGAGTGTAATACTTGGCAGCGTTGTTGATAAATATGATGGTTCTGCAAAGAGTCTTCGTGGATTCCTTGACTCATGTTTGGTCCACTTTACTTTCAAGCCTTATTATTTTTCTATACCCAGGGCTAAGGGGGGCTTTATTATTTTGCATCTTTCCGGCAATGCCTTGACCTGGGCCACCCCACTGGTTAACTCTGGGGATTCTCTCCTGGATGATTAAAATGGCTTCATACAGGCCCTTAAAACCATGTTTGACCGCCCAGAGCAGGCAGGTCTACAGTGCCCAGGAACGTCTACTCGACTTTCAACAAGGAACCCATGATATGCTTACGTATGTCACACGTTTCAAACAGCTGGCTAAAGAGGCAAATTGGTCCCCTGAAGCTTGTTTTAACCTATTTCGAAGAGGGTTAAACTAAGACATCAAGGATGAACTAGCCAGAGTGGCGCGCCCAAGTTCTTAACAGGCCCTAATGGATCTTGCTCTGCAGATTGACTTTCGCATTCAGGAGAGAAAGGCAGAGAAAAAGAAAAGCAAGTCGCCACTCCAGAAGAGCCCCATTGGGATACCCTCGAACCCCGAAGGTATTTCCACTTCAAGTAACAAGCCTGAACCTATGCAGCATTCCGTGGACCCATATCCTCCCAAGAAAGAATCCGTAGGAACCATACCGGGTTGTGTATGTATTGTGCATCAGACAAACATTTAGTAAGCGAGTGCCCAATAGCCCCCCACGGCGCTCGGGAAATGCCAGCTCCCGATCCTAAATGGAGCACAGGTTCGGGAGAGTGATGCCTGCTCCACATCAATTCCATCCTTGAACTCTCCTGGACAAAATTCCTTGGTGATTTTACAGGCCTTCTTATCGCCATCCAAGAAGGAAACGCATCCCATCCTAGCACTGGTGGACTGCTGAGCTATGGGAATTTTCATAGACCAAGAATGGGTTCTTAAACATCATATTCCTTTCGAATCCCGGACTGTCATGCAACCTGTAGAAGCTATTGATGGAAGACCCCTTTCTTCAGGACCCATAACCCTTCAGACCAAGGACGTTGAACTTGCCATAAACCACCATCGAGAAAGGATAAAATTTGACATCATCAAGTCGGCCCACTACCCAATGGTTTTGGGAATGCCCTGGCTTCAAAAACACAATCCGTACATCAATTGGGCAGCGGGTTCCTTGTTCCTGGGCTCAGAATTTTGTATGTCCCACTGTTTATTGTCAGACCTTACTCCGACACCATCAGAAGGACCTCCTACGAATCACCAAGGTACAATCTCTGTCTCAAACATTATCCGGGTTCCGGAGATATACCAGGAATACTCTGATGTCATCTCCTCTGCCATTGTCCAGGTGTTACCTCCCCATAGACCAGAAGACTGTGCTATAGAAACGTACCCTTCTGCTGTAATTCCCTTTGGGAGGATGTTCATCTTATCCGAACCTGAAAAGAAAGCCCTTCGAGAATACCTGGATACTAATCTTGCAAATGGCACCATACGACCCTCTAAATCCCCAGCAGGGGCCTCACTGTTTTTTGTTCCCAAGAAAGACACCAAGGGACTCAGACCGTGTCTGGACTATTGAGGTTTAAATCAATGCACCCTTAAGGATCGCTATCCATTACCCTTGATCTCGGACATTCTGGAGGCAGTAAGGGGCGCAGTTGTTTTCACCAAGTTGGATCTCAGGGGTGCCTACCATCTGATTCGCATTAGGGCAGGAGACGAGTGGAAAATGGCCTTTAGAACACCCTTTGGTCATTATGAATACTTGGTCATGTCTTTTGGACTTGCTAATGCCCCGGCGGTCTGCCAACGCTTCATTGATAGGGTGTTCTCAGGCATGCTATTCCTTTTTGTGATTGTCTATCTGGACGATATCCTAATATTTTCGAAGGAAATTTCCAAGCACGAAGAACATGTAAAGGCAGTGTTACAATGACTATGCGAAAACAAGCTCCTGGCAAAGCCTGAGAAATGCATCTTCCATGTTTCTACTGTACTCTACCTAGGATTTGTCCTTAGTCCAGAAGGCATTGGAATGGATCAATCTAAGGTTAAGGCTATACTATCCTGGCCAAGCCCCACCTCTGTGAAACAAATCCAGTCTTTCCTGGGCTTAGCTAATTTCTACAGGAAATTCATACCTTCCTTTTCTGAGATAGTCCAACCAATCGTTGTCCTATTAAAGAAACATGTACCCTTCCTTTGGATCACAACTCAAGAGGAAGCCTTTCAACGGTTGAAGACTGAGTTTACACAAGCTCCCATCCTGGTTCAACCTGATGTCAACCAACCATTCATAGTGGAGACAGATGCCTCCAGTTACGCTATTGGAGCCGTCCTCAAACAGCTATTCGGGGACAGGATGGAACTCCCCATCGCTTACCTTTCCCGGACGTTAACCCCCAGTGAAACCCATTACTCAGTCTTGGAAAAGGAACTGCTGACCATCCGTCAAGCCTTCACCGAGTGGCGTCATCTACTCCTCGGAGCGAAGCATCCTGTCCAGGTCCGCACGGACCATCGAAACCTACAAGTACTGCAGGCCTTGGAATGTAGGAACAGCCGTCAAGCTCGCTGGGCCTTCTTCTTTTCCCAGTACCAGTTCCAGATTCACCATGTTCCCGGGACACAAAATATAATAGCTGACACCCTCTCTCGACGTCCACACTACGAGCTTCCGGGAGATCAGGCATATCCCAAGATGTTCCCCCATACAATATTTGTAGCTCAAGCAAACAATCTCCTGGAAGACATTTGTATGCAAACTCAGACTTCGGAACTCTGGAAGGATCCTTCCAAAAGGACACAATGGGATCTGAGAACCCAGGACGGATACCTGTTTAAAAATAACAACCTGTTTATTCCCACACAGAAACTACAACAAAAGATAATAAACCTCTGCCATGATACCACACACTCATACCAGAATGAAGGCTGACGTTCAACTGTATGTGCAATCTTGTTCTGTCTGTAATCAAAACAAACATGACAACCAGAAACCAGCAGGACTCTTATTACAGCCTACTCCACCAACAAGACCTTGGGAAGTCATCGCTACAGATTTTATTGTAGAATTACCGCCATCCAGAGGGTACACCACTATCATGGTCACCATTGACTTGTTCATGCATATCGCCCATTTTACACCTTTGAATAACTTACCATCATCGTCAGAACTTGCTGGAATCTTCCTGGAACACATCTTCCGACTGCATGGACTTCCTTCCAAGATTATATCGGACAGAGGACCACAGTATATCTCTCAATTTCGGAAACACCTCTGCAGGATACTAGGAATCCAATGAGCCCTCTCCTCAGGATATCATCCCCAAACCAATGGAGTCACAGAACGAGTGAATCAAACCCTTGAACAATACCTTTGTTGTTTTTCTACTAAGGTCCAGGACAATTGGTCGCTTCTGATGCCAGTGGCAGAATTCGCCTACAACAACTCGGACCATTCGGCCGTTAAAACCAGCCCTTTTTTTTGCAGCCATGGATTCCACCCTGCGGTACTACCTTCAGTCCTTCCGCATCCTACACCAGTTCCAACAGTCGATTCCTGGATTGAAACACTCATCAACGTACAGAGAGAAGTCAAGGAACATCTAGAAAGAGCACAGATCCAAACTAAGCACTATGCAGATTCGAGGAGAAGGCCAGGGCCTTCTTACACCATTGGGGATAAAGTATGGCTATCCTCGAAGCTACTGCCCCGACATCTCCGACCGAATAAGTTGGCTCCTCAATATTATGGGCCCTTTCCTATAAAAGAAGTCATTAACCCTGTGGCCTTTCGACTTAAACTACCAGACTCTTGGAAGAAAATCCATCCAGTTTTTCACAAATCTCTATTGAAGCCTTACATCCAAACCACCCGGACTAATCTTAGACCCAGTCCTGTGATTGTCAATGACCAGCTACAATATGAAGTGTCTTGAATATGTGACTCCAGATATAGACGAGGACAACTCCAATACCTGGTGGAATGGAAGGGCTATCCACCCAGTGAACGTACCTGGGAACCAGTCTCAAACCTGAACTCCACCAGATTACTCAGAAAATTTCATCTAATACATCCAGGCAAACCCGGTGGAACGAGTTTTAGAAGGGGGCATCCTGTCATGATCCATCGATCAAACCCCTTTTGGTCCTCATGGTCCCTGGCACGTCGGGGGTTACTCGCTGTAGTACACCCAACATGGCCGTATTCGCAGAACGCGGCCTATCGACCTTTACGTCCATGCATCACGTTCCATAAATTAACCACGCCCCTGCGGCTCTGCACGTCTCAACGCTATCGTTAGCTGAGGCTAGACGTGCGTCGCGTTGTGCTCCTGGAACTGAGTTGCTGCTCTAATTCCCAGACCCTCTCCTTCCCTTTCCTTGTACTTGTTCTTTCCGTGATCCACGCACACCTCCCCCGTGTGCACTCTTCCTTCCTGGTCTTCCTGGAGTTTCCTTGATCCCGGACGAAGAAGCTGAACGAATCCTGGAATCCGACGACGGCCGAGCGGGTTTATACAAGACCCGAACACCACGGAAGAAAACCCCAGCAAAGGATCCCACAAGGTAACATAAACAGGTGAGAAAACACGAAAGCTGTGACAATTATTTAGTTTCTTTTCCACTAGTTTTACCTCATCAATTTGCCGCTACTGTGCTGTCTCCCTGTCCCACTCCTCGATTCTCTTACAATTGTGGACTATTATACTTTGTATCTCTGCCCACCCTTTGGCTTCAATTCCCACAATTTTATCTAGTGCCTTCTGGACCTCTTTTGGTAGTGCCCGCTTTACAATAAAATAGAAAAATGGTACTGTCTCAACTCTCCACATTTCCTGTAACTTATGAATAAACCTAACTGGGTCCTCATCATCACCCATTGTGCACTGCATTAAAGAATGTAAGTCGGGGGTATCTGGGTAAATCCTTCATAGGGCAGCCCATACCCTTGCCCATACCTCATCAAAGGCTGCTCCATCATGTTCATTGGGCCTCATTACACGGATGGCGGTAAGGGTTTACCGGTACCGGTATTTTACTGGTACCGGTAAATCCTTACCGCCTTACTACGAGGTCCCTTTGCGGGGTGGGGAATTTAAAGCCTGCTGTTTAGCAGGCGTTAAAAACCAACCCGCAAAAGGACCAGAGAGCTAATTACCGTACCGCAATTTGCGGTACCGTAATTAGCGCCTTCCCCATTCCCATAGAGCCCTATGGGGCAAAAATGGGAATGGGGAAGGGCAATGGTGGAAGGGGGAATTACTGCCCTGCCAACCTTGGAATAGGGCGGTAATTCCCCTTTCCACCAAGGCGGTGCCGGTATTTTACCGGCATGAACCATGGCGCTAATAACGCCATGGTTCACCACCATCCGTGTAATGAGGCCCTGCAAGACTTACCCCATCCCTTGCCCATATGCCCCCAGCCTGGTGACCAGTAGACTCTAAAAGTCTCTTAGTGCTAAGGCTACCCCTGCTGTTTGTTTTTCAAATGCATAGATCCATTTACTAGCTCCGTCTATAATCTGGGGGAGAGCTTCAATTACATTATTTTTGTCCATTTGAGGCCATGGCACTTACTGCGTTAGCCCTACTTCTTTATTTTTTAGAGGCATCTGCATATCTGTTTTGTTTTCTACCCATTTAGTATTCTTCTGATCTTGAACTACCATGATTAAATCTGGTCTATTTTTTGGTCTGTCCCTCCCCACTGCCACTTGTAGCAGGGACGGGTTTCTCACTGCCTCCTTGCCTTGATCTCCTTCTTGCCCTGCCTCTTCATTATTTCTACCACCTTGATCTTCCCCTCCATTTTCCCTTGTTTGTTCTACTTCTTGTCCCAGGACCGTCCATACCCTCTGCCCATCATCATTTTCAACACAAACATTTCCTATTGCCCCAGGGTTAAACCTAAACAAAAAATCTCCTGACTGCAATCCCCTGTTTTCTGCATTGGTACCCTTATTTCTGGTAATACTTCTTCAGGTTCTTGTAACCTGACCAACCTTTCCTGCAATGCTCTTAACTCATTGTCAATGTCTACTTGTGGACCCTCTGGGTACACCAATGCTACAGGCATATTAGTGCTTGTGGATGGGTTATATGGAGGTGCAAAAGCTCTTGAGTCCACCCTCCTAGTTGCTAATCTTGATAATCCTGTTGACACTCTCTCTACCTCTGGAGGCTTATAGACTGGGTCTTTATACCGTACTGCAGGTTTAGGCATTACGGGGTATATGCCCTTACATTGGATCTCTTTTTCACCTTCCTGATCTTCCATATACTCAACTAATTAACAGAGATCTAGAATCTCTTCTCTTTTTTTGGACTTGTTCCCTTCATATTTTGCTGCTCCAAAAATTGACATTTTTTCTAGCATATTTCTGTTATGGGAGTGTTACGCTCACCTGGTTCCCACAGGGGCGTCAATCGGACCCGGACAGCTGCGGTCTCCACCAACGTGATGCGTAGTGAAGAGATGACAGTCTGGACTGGCCCGCCTAATCTTGTCTGCTGGACTCGTAGAAGTATTCTCCTGCAAGTGGAGAAAGGGATTTAGCCACCCGTGGACTTTAGTGATGGCCCCGCCCAACTGTTCTCGTTCTCCCCACTAATCACCTCCGATATTCCCTCTTGGTAACCTCACCTTATGTTTTTAAATGATGAGCTCTCCATCCTGCATGGCATGCAGGGGCGCGTAGATACCAGTTACTTCACTGGTTTGAAGGTATTGGAGGAGTTCCAGAGGAATATTGACTCCAGTGTCTATAAAGTTCAAAGAGTTCAATATGTACGATGTTCACTCTTGTTCCATTCCCTCGTTAGGTTGCAGCTGGGTCCAAAAGAATATTGCCTGGAGGCAGCTGATGGCGTTCAGGTAAGAGTCTGTATTACCAAACACTGTCTGGTAAAAGTTGCATGAGTTTAACTTGCTGTTTTCTCTCCCTTTATAGGTACGGCATACAAAGATGCAGCAAATTAAAGGATAATACCTCCGATGGTAAAGCAGGTAAGCCTATGGTGGCAAAGAGATTGTCTTTGTCGGTTTTCTCGGCTCACCTTGTTATTCCTTTTGTTTTCCCCCTAGGTGCTGGGTTTCGACGAAGAAAATGATGGAGGCAGCACTGAGTTGAAAGATGCGGTGGACTGGTGAGTATAACGCGGCGCTGCTGCTGGCGAAGCGACGCATGCTGAAATAATGTCCTTTCCAGGCTCGGAGATGTGCTGGGTCCGGAATCAGGTAAGGAATCAAATAATATCCGTGATCTAACCTCTTCTCCTTTCTTTTCCTTTTGTCTAGGAGCTCCGGATTCGAGGCGGGCGTGGCAAAAGACTGGATGCTGACTTGCAGACACGGTGAGCATTACGCTGCTGGATGCAGAATAACACGAAGCATGAGCTGCTGTTCGGGCGTGGTTTAAATAGCCTGCAAAGTAGTCTCAGGTAAGAAATTTCCCAGAACCACACCCGAGTAAAAAATAGTCCCTGTAATAAAATAGTCCCATCCAGGCCTCACGTTGGCTTGGACTCATTTGCAGCATGGTCTGCATAAGGTAAGTAAAGTCTATGAGCCTGGCGCCTATGGCGCCAGGACTGATTTCTATGATGAGCCTGGCACCTAAGGCGCCAGGACTGAATCCAAACAGCCCCCAGCCAGGGCTGTTGGGGTTTAATGAGTATCTGGATGCCTGCTCCCGGGGCTGATGTACTCGATCCGGATGCCCGGGGGTAGGCATCATGACATTACTCCCCCCCAAGGCCCCTCCTAAAGTTGTTCTTCCCTTTGGCCCTGGCTTGTCTGGGAAGTCCCGATGGAATTTTTTCACCAATCGCGGAGCATGAACAAGGTCACTAGGTTCCCATGACCTCTCTTGTGGTCCGTAACCCTTCCAGTCGATTAAATAAAAAAGTCTTGATTTAACCATTTTAGAGTCCAGGATGTTTTTTACCTCAAATTCAGGTTCTCCTTCTATTAGGATGGGGTCAGGTGGTTTGGTTAATCTTGTCCAGGTTGAACTGGTTTTAGAAGTGAAACATGAAAGACAGGATGAATCCACATATTAGAGGGTAATTCTAATTTGACGGCCACCGGGTTGATAATGGCCTTAATGGTGTAAGGTCCCAAATATCTAGAATTAAAAATCTGAGTTCCTTTCAGACGTATATGTCTTGTAGCCAGCCAAACTTGGTCTCCTATTCGATATGGTGGGGTGTCACTTCTATGTTGATCAGCATTTTTCTTGTAATTCTCTTTTGCTTGTTTCAAATGTTTTGTTGCCTCTTTAAAAGCTTGTGTAATAGTAGAATGCAGATGAGTTACTGCCGGCATTTCTAAATGCTGGGGCGAATCGAGTTCTGAGTATGCGTATTCAGAAATCCATAAAATGTCCTTCCAATTACTTTCGGTTTGGTTGAGCATACAACGTAGGTATTGTTCAAGAGTCTGGTTGGTTCTCTCCATCTGACCATCGGTTTGGGGATGGTGACTGGTTGATAACCTTACGTCGATATGTGCCAACTGACAACACGTCTGCCAAAATTGCGAAATGAACTGACTACCTCAGTCAGAGATCAATACGGAAGGAAATCCATGTATTCGAACAATATTTTCAAGAAATTCCTTGGCCAAGATTGAAGCAGAAGGTAATCCTTTTAAAGGAATAAAGTGGGCCATCTTGGAAAAAAAGATCCACAATAACTAGAATGGTGTTGAATCCATTACATGGCGGTAGATCTGTAATAAAGTCTAAAGACAAAGTTTGCCATGGTGTGGGTGGAATATCTAAAGGTTGTAAAAGACCAGCTGGTTTCTTCTTTTGACTTTTGTTCTGGGCGCAGATGCCACAAGACAGTACAAATGACTTTACATCTTTTCGCCAGGTGGGCCACCAGAATTGTCTTTTAATTTTAGCTTTAGTTTTTGCAATACCTGGGTGCCCTTCTATCAGAACTTCATGGTAATTGGAGATGACTTGTTCTTGTAGTTCCTTGTGTGGTAGAAATAGACGCCCTTGATAGTAAGGTAGGTCATTGACAACTGAATAATCTGGGCCCCTTTTAACCCAGTCCTGCAGGGCTGCTGAATCGAAAAGTTGTTGGATCTTTAAATTAATATCTTCTAAGGTCTGTAGAGTAGTTATCCCAAGAATTCTTTGTTCAGGAATTATAGGCACCGGTTCCGGGTTCGAATATGCTTCTCCCATCCCAATTCGGGATAAAGCGTCTGCCTTACCATTCTTACAACCTGGTCGATAAGTGATCCCGAAATCGAATTCGGCAAGGAATAAGGCCCATCGAAGTTGACGCGATGATTGGGCCTTGGCTGTTTTTAAATACTGCAAGTTCCTGTGATCGGTGATTACAGTAATGGTATGCCTGGCACCGAGAAGATAATGCCGCCAAGCCTTGATGGCGGATTTGATGGCTAACAACTCTTTATCGGTAACCACAGAGTTTAATTCGGGGGCCGAGAATTTTCTGGACCAAAATGCTACTGGATGAAGTTGACCGGTTTCCGGATCCTTCTGGGACAGGACAGCCCCCATGGCTAAACTGGATGCATCGGTTTCAACTATGTATGGGAGCTTGGGGCGTGGATGCTTTAAGACAGGTGCCAACGTGAATTTCAATTTCAGTTCTTGGAAGGCTTTTTCAGCCTCTTCGGTCCACAAGAAGCGTTTGTTATTTCGCAAAAGTGCTGTGATGGGGTGTGCAACATATGAGAAGTCAGCAATAAATCTGCGGTAGAAATTAGCAAATCCAAGCATGCTTTGCACCCCTTTAACTGAACTGGGTGATGGCCACTTCAGAATTGCGTCCACCTTTCGAGAGTCCGTTCGGACTCCTTTTGGAGTCAGGATAAGTCCAAGGAATTCAACTTCTGTAGCATGAAAAACACATTTTTCTAATTTTGCATATAACTTGTGCTGGCGTAGTTTCTCAAGGACTGCACGAACGTGCTTAACATGATCTGATTCTGAGGAGGAGTACACTAGAATATCGTCTATGTATGCGACAACACAGACGTCAATGAGTTCACGAAGGACATCGTTCATAAAATAATGGAAGGCTGCTGGTGCATTGCACAACCCGAAGGGCATCACCTGATATTCGAATAATCGGTACTTGGTGCGAAAAGCGGTCTTCCATTCGTCGCCCTTCTTTACACGTACCAGATGATATGCCCCTCGGATGTTCTAATTTAGTGTAGATGCAAGCATCCTTTACTTGGTCTAGTAGTTCGGGGATCAGAGGCAATGGATATCGGTTCTTCACCGTGATCTGGTTTAATGCACGGTAATCTATGCACGTTCTGAGGTCACCTTCCTTTTTGGGCACAAAGAATAAAGCTGAAGATGCAGGGGACTTAGATGGACAAATGAAGCCATTAGCAAGGTATTGGTCCAAGTATTGTCGTAGGTGACGGTTTTCGGGTTCCGTAAGGGCGTAGATCCTACTGCATGGAGGTTGTGCACCGGGTCTGAGGTCGATTTGACAATCGTATGATCTATGAGGTGGTAAGGTGTTTGCATGTTCTTTTTGGAAAACATCCTTGAATTCTTGATATTCCTGAGGTAACTGCATGACTGGATTAGCGACTGTGGCCAGGCTTTTGTTCAAGGTTTTTTCCGGGTAACAGCTGTGTGCACACTCCGGGAAGGTTACTCTCTTCTCTCACCAATCAATACAAGGATTATGTGTTTCCAACCAAGGTATCCCCAGTATTATTTGGAACTGCGGGGCTTTGATTAAGTCAAACACAATAGTCTCATCTTGACCCAACAGTGTCATCTCTGTGGTGGAATGAGTTACAGGCCCAGAGGCAATTTCAGTTCCATCGACTGTGGTGATAACATCCAAAGTGGTCTTTTTGCAGAGAGGTAGATTCATCCTAGAAGTAAATTTGTGGTCCACATAGTTTCCTACGGCCCGCTATCAATGTATGCCCTAACTGCGTGCATACGTGATGGCTGCCTTGGATCAATAAAGACCATTGGTATGATTAGGTGCGAGGTCTGAGTTTCCTTCTTTAAGCTCAGCAAGCAGACCTCTACGCTTGTCGGGCGTGGTCGTTTCCTGAATCAGGCTCTGTTTGATTTCTATCAGCAACTCCGACTACTTTCTTGGATGGTTTTATAGGGCAATCCCATAGAAAATGTCCTGAGGCCACACAGTACAGACACAACTACATCTGTCGTCTCCTTTCTCTTTCTTTTTGAGTTAAGGGTCCCTTAACCTCCCCCCCCCCGATCTGCATTGGTTCTGATGCATCTGTTCCTTTGGGAGTAACATTGGGTTTAACCAATACCGGATTCTCAAACTTAACTCTATCAGCTTTTCTATTCTGAAGTCGGTGGTCTAGCTGGACCACTAAGTCTATATATTTTGCGCAATCCTGAGGTGGGTTCACAACTTGGGCCAAAACATCTTTGAGTTCACCCCGAAGTCCACGATGAAATAATTCGCTTTACCTCTGGCCATCCGGTTTCCACCACCAACCTATTGAAGGTTGCAATATAAGTTAGCAGGTCCTGGTTTCCTTGTCGTAGGGATAGAAGTTCGTTATCCAGGGCCTGTCCCTGTGAATGTCTGGCGAATAGTCTTTCCATGCTCAATAGAAAACCCTGAAAATCCCGAAGAAGAGGGTCATCCTGGTTGACTAATGGAATTGATCAATCCGCTGCGCTGCCACTAAGGTATGACACTACAATGGATACTTTGGCTTGGTCGTTTGGAAAAGCTCCTGGTCTGCATAAAAAGAGCAAGCGGCATTGGCTCATGAACACGGCGAACCTTTTCGGGTCCCCAGCAAAGCTTTCGGGTGGAGCTAAAGGAATTTTCCCTGGTAGAACCACTTGCACAGGGCTGCTCGATGAAACGGGGGTTGAATTCCCCCCAATCCCAGGTAGTGGTGTTTGCCCGGCTTGGTTTTGCAGCAGTTGTCTGGCAAGATCATCAGTGCGTTCCTTTGAGACAATCATTTCTCTCCAGATGGCATTAGTTTCTTGGGGCGCGGAGTGCACTTCTGCCCTAAGTTCTCCTAACAATTGGGCTAGTTGGTCCGTTTCTGAGGTCTCCATTACGCCGGGTGGGGATTTGTAGATAGGCTTCGTGTTCTGTTACGCTCACCTGGTTCCCACAGGGGCATCGATCGGACCCGGGCAGCTGCGGTCTCCACCAACGTGATGCGTAGTGAAGAGATGACAGTCTGGACTGGCCCTCCTAATCTTGTCTGCTGGACTCGTAGAAGTATTCTCCTGCAAGTGGAGAAAGGGATTTAGCCACCCGTGGACTTTAGTGATGGCCCCCCAACTGTTCTCGTTCTCCCCACTAATCACCTCTGATATCCCCTCTTGGTAACCTCACCTTATGTTTTTAAATGATGAGCTCTCCATCCTGCATGGCATGCAGGGGAGCGTAGATACCAGTTACTTCACTGGTTTGAAGGTACGGGAGGAATATTGGCTCCAGTGTCTATAAAGTTCAAAGAGTTCAATATGTCCGATGTTCACTCTTGTTCCATTCCCTCGTTAGGTTGCAGCTGGGTCCAAAGGAATATTGTCTGGAGGCAGCTGATGGCGTTCAGGTAAGAGTCTGTATTACCAAACACTGTCCGGTAAAAGTTGCCAAAGTTTAACTTGCTGTTTTCTCTCACTTTATAGGTGCGGCATAGAAAGATGCAGCGAATTAAAGGATAATACCTCCGGTGGTAAAGCAGGTAAGCCTATGATGGCAAAGAGATTGTCTTTGTCGGTTTTCTCGGCTCACCTTGTTATTCCTTTTGTTTTCCCCCCAGGTGCTGGGTTTCGACGAAGAAAATGATGGAGGCAGCGCCGAGTTGAAAGATGTGGTGGACTGGTGAGTATAACGCGGTGCTGCTGCTGGCGAAGCGACGCATGCTGAAATAATGTCCTTTCCAGGCTCGGAGATGTGCTGGGTCCGGAATCAGGTAAGGAATCAAATAATGGCCGTGATCTAACCTCTTCTCCTTTCTTTTCCTTTTGTCTAGGAGATCCGGATTCGAGGCAGGCGTGGCAGAAGACTGGATGCTGACTTGCAGGCACAGTGAGCGTTACGCTGCTGGATGCAGAATAACACGAAGCATGAGCTGCTGTTCGTGCGTGGTTTAAATAGCCTGCAAAGTAGTCCCAGGTAAGAAGTTCCCCAGAACCACACCCGAGTAAAAAATATTCCCTGTAATAAAATAGTCCCATCCAGGCCTCACGTTGGCTTGGACTCATTTGCAGCATGGTCTGCATAAGGTAAGTAAAGTCTATGACCCTGGCGCCTATGGCACCAGGACTGATTTCTATGATGAGCCTGGCGCCTAAGGCGCCAGGACTGAATCCAAACAGCCCCTAGCTGGGTTTTAATGAGTATCTGGATGCCTGCTCCCGGGGCTGATGGACTCGATCCGGATGCCCGGGGGTAGGCATCATGACAGCAGGCCCTGCTCTGGCCAGGAGCAGGACGTCCCCCCTTCCTTTGTTTCTACTATCAATTGTTTATTTATTCTGTCACAACACAGTGGTAGAACCCTATGCATGTGTTTTATTGGAGTTACTTCCTCCATAATGTTGTGCGCGTCCCTAATGCTTCACTTAAACCCTACGGCTATGCTGCACGTGCTTCAAAAATATAGATCAACCCACTTTTTTCACACCCCCTTTTACACTTTCTTCACTTTGATTTCACACATAAACACACACCGCGACTCATCCACCCTCCTTCCTTTTTTACCAAACAAGACAGCAAGAGAAAATATACACAAAATAATTGACTACCATCCAGGCCCATTCCTTATACCGAGCCACTACTGTTGTAATACCACTTATTGCTTTTACTATCATAAGAAGAATAATGTGTGGTACTACATTCTCAACCTGTTATGGCTGAGAATCCCTTACCTCCCAGTCCTTATAAGCTGGGGATCCCTTTTATCTCTGTCTTTTGTATGCTGAGGATCCCTTTCATCTCAGTATTTTATATGCTGAGGTTCCCTTTCCATTATAAAAAGTAGAAAAACAGAAATACATGACAATTTCAATGCATACCCCACCTCTTATCCAATCTACTCCTCAACACATCACCTGAAATCCAATCCAATCCAATCTATCCTATCTATTCCTTATCACCAAAAGTCTTATTTCACAGTACATCACCAACACTACATCACCAAATGTCCTACGTCATAATACATCACCAAATCCTATTCCATCTATTCCATTGACCTCGTACAACATTCTCCACTTCCTCGTAGTAGCATTCACATCACCAAATATTTTGTTCACATCACCATATCATACATACCTGTTCCCATTTTGTTATCACTTGCAAGAGTATCGTCACCTGGGCGTGCTTAACTTGAGTTTCCCTCCATTATGAAGTCCCAAGCTAGCCTGTAATTCTGGAGCCACGCCCTGCTCCAGTGAGCAGAGAGGATTTCTTTAAAAATGGCTTCTACTTAAGTCGCTCGGTATACATAGGTTTTTTGATTTAGGAGTCTGATCACTACAGATGGGCATGGCTGACCTGCCTGGGGCTTCGCAAAGTACGGGGGCAAGAAACTAAGTAACACGTCGGATCGTCACCACTGAAAGTGAACCCCAACCTACAGGAGCACCCCTTAAATATTTTGGGGTACCCCCTGATCACGCTCAAACCAGAGTAAATGCACCCCTCTAGGGAATTAAGGCTATGAGTCTATCTTGCAAGAGATAACAAACTTTAATCCTTCCAAAGATGAGGATTGGGGGGAATGGCAGAGGACTCTGACATTCTGACCAGCATTCTGTCTTCCTTGGCTGGTTCCCAGGTCCTGAAGACTGGTGCTGGGCTTGGATCTTAAATACTCTTGACTTGGTCACTGGATACCGGCAAAGCTCATCCAAAACTGTTCTTCTTCCTTAAAAGGAATGCTCCAGTGCTTCCTTCTGGCATGGCTGGGTTCCGTTTGGGACAAGCTAAATAACATTATGCTGCCTATGCAGGAATACATTGTGCTCTTACTTAGCATCATTTGCTATGTTATAAACATTCATACATAAACACATCTTCCCGCCATTCTCTCAACACTTCATTCAACATAATTATATTTGATCTGGTCCATTACTTTCTACAAAAAACCCGTTTTTACATAGTACTCTGTATGTCGTGCTGAATCCTTTTTAGTCTCCATTGGCTTGTGATGGACAGAGGCAGCTGCTCAGCCACTGTGTGCTCTGCCAGCCTGCCTGTAGTCTATTTTTAGCACAGGCTGCATTCACTGTGTGCTTTGAGCAAAGCTAACTACCTTTTAACAGTTTTACAAATATATCCATCTAAATAGTTATTTGTGCCTTATATTTACCCTTCTCCCCCACTGGACTCATGTAGTGCTTAGAAAACGGTTAACAGAAGTCTTGCCTAATTCTAAAGTGTTTGGGAAACTTGGGAAAGAAGGAAAGCGCTAGGCTCCTTCGCAACACTATATGAAAATATAAACTATTCAATAAGAGACCAGGCCACCCTATTGGCTATGATGCATACCGAGCTTATATTTCTGGAAATATTCACAGGCTCGGTCCATTCATGGTTGCATAAAGAAGCAGAACTCACCGCCCAGTGGCAATCAAGGCTATTTGACGTTGCAAGAGGAGAGGATGCCGACAAAAACACCTTGATGTCTGCTATCTTAGACTTACTGAAATGGTCGCAATACTCAAAAGAAATCTTGCATCCGGATAAGTAGGTGACTACAGTGACAATACATACATCCTCCACGGCCACAACTACTTTTTCATCTAACTTGAACAAGGGGTCCTGTGACCCAGCTCTTTCAATCAGAAACTCTACTTCGAAAAAGAAAACCGTTGTCAGAACAGAAACTAACCAGGATCCTGACCAGGCCTGCAGATAAGGTGCGTACTAGGCCTTTTTATGCATGAAAATCTTGTAAATATGACAGCTTTATTATTTTTCTGTGTACATTTATACACATGTTTAAAGCAGAGGGCAGTGCAAAGGTCATGTTACGTGACAGAAACCAGAAGGCTTCTTTTGATTTTCATCTACATGGATGTAATTGCACACCATCCCTGAAACATAATGTATTTCTCTGAAGCCTTTCAAAAAACCAAACTGCACACTGTGATAAAAGGAATGGTTTCTTTCCTTTCAACTTTTGCTGTGTTGATGCTCGTGGAACAAACAGAAGCACTGTGCATATTTATTTTCCTCGAATTTTAGGATTGTATAATTAATAAGATGGAAAACTAAGTTGCAATTGAGAATTAATATTTTGTAACTAATTATGCTTTTTTTCCAGGTGAAAGCAAACCAGTATTGCACAATTGTATTTGTCAGAGTTCTGGTGCTGTGTGCATAATCATGCAGAGGCAGATCATTTTTACACTTATAATTGAATGTACACTCTAATTATAAAAAAAAGTGTGTAAAATGATGACTATGCACATTCTACTTTACATCCATTCAACTTTGCAGTCAATGGGGTACATTACTACAAATGGTCAGTGGCAGCAGAGTCTTTGCTCAAGGATGAGTGATTATCATTACACCAATTACAGGTGTTCTAGCCTCTGAAATCTTCAAGACTACAATTAAAATATCCAAAACCCTCCAGGAAGTGCAAGCGCTGTTCAAAAACAAATGAAAGTTACATTGGTAATTGAAATAGAAACTCAGCCAAACCAAATCCAGTTAGGTATTTAACTTTATGTAGCGCTTCATTAATGGTTCATCCAACATCTAGGTACTGTGATTATTATACCTCAGTCGATACTCAGCTAACCAACCTCTGAAGGATGTTAGCCAATAAGATAGCTCAGCTGGTTGAGCACTTGTTGCTGCAATCTGTGCGTGATCTGTAGGTTGCAGGTTTGAATCCTGGCAAGGCCAACTCAGACTTTCATCCTTTCGAGGTCAATAAAGGAGTACCGACTTTGGTTTGGTGATAATTGTGATAAATATGTACTGTGTACAGCGCTTTGCCAAAAGCGTATATATAAATAACCATTTGACCATTAGATTGCATATAGAATTTAGCATGGAGTCCTGGCCTCTGTGCACTGTTATAACATAACATTGGCATACCATTAGGTAGAAATAGCTCCAGGAAATGAGGACTTTCATTAAACATCAAAAAACAATTCTGCTATCGAACCTCAAAACACACAATACAATTCATGTTTGCTTTACTATGTAGTTGGCTAGGTTTTTGTGATTTCAACATTTAAATATATACAGGAGAGATCAAATGGCCAGACCTTAGAGAAATAATGAAAGGTGTATTCTGTCACAATGCAGAAAGCTGCTTCATAGTAATGACTTCCATACAGTGTTCACACACGTCGGCTGGATGTCACATACATTTTACTCTCTTGCAAAGGAAAAAGTCATTTTTACTCTCTTAAAATCACATTTACTTTCAAAGTTTAAAAATAGGGAGTAAAATACTCCCACCTCAAAATCTTATCTGGAGCACTGATCCCGAAGATGGGCAAATCCCTCAGTGCTTGTCCTTCATGCTTGAGCTACAAAAGGTGCCTTGCCCAAAATCCGTGACCAGGACTCTAGAAAGCCCTAACACTTCCGTGATCTCGATCTCTCCACTGGTCGCTGGCCATTATGATAATTCTAAAACTATAAACGTGAAAATATTTTCTATTTTCGAAAAAACAAAAAGCCATGAACAAGAGGAAAATCAGAGGGCGACCCAGAAAAAAAAAGAACACAAAAAACCTACTGCCGTCTAAAAAGCCTAAAACAAATGGATCAAGAGCCTTTTTTTCAGAAGTTGGTCCTTCCCTGTTCACAAAACCAGCAAAATAGAGCATCTAAACCGCCTAGAGAAACGGTGGTGCCTCTCATCCTTCATCCACAGAAGCCAGTAACTGAGACTTCATTAGACGAGGACACTCGTCTCTTCATGAATGTATCTACCTACTCTATTGAGTACGAGGAAGAATATGAGGTAGGTCAGGGGATCAAACTTCAAATTGATCGATGAGGTCGACGACACTCCTCTCAAGTTGAATACCAAGACTGTGACAGGTTCACTGCCGGATTCCCTTAAACAATTGGAACAACCAGGAGGGAGAGCGACAATTCCCTTTCTAACATTAGAACAAAAAATATTATCACTGGCAGAGAAAAACAAAATTATCCACTTCCAACTTCCCACCCATATCCAGGGGAAGGACTGGCCTCATCAAGGCTACATCGTGAGACCATCCAGATGCACCGTCCCTCCAAAAATACAAGTAACAATTGAAAGACTGATTCCAAAGTCAGATGACTTAATTCTGAACAGAATTTTTTTTTTAGAATTGTTGCATTGGTCGCCTAAATTGAGATTTATTGCTCCAGGTGACATCAAGAATCGAGGACAGACTGGATTATCCTCCATCTTCACTTTACATTGGTGAAAATCTCGCTACTGGAGGCTTCAACTGACTTCTTGCCCTTGGGCTTTGAGGTATCTGAGGATGAGCCACGGCCTAGATCTAGGCATTCCTTAAAATAGAAAAAAGGTTGGGTCAACAAAACCTGATATATGGTATTGATACATCCTCCTGTACTAAATGTTGAAAGAATGAATCCAAGGGAGTAGGGGGACAACTGAAAAAGAGATGCTAACATTTAAAATTACAGTCGACTGTGTAACGGATATAGAAAATAAGGTTAAGGTTTATCAAGACAGACATGTTCACTCTGCCTCCTCTAGAGACTGGTCTTGGCTGGCTGGGTCGTTGGCACATATATCTGAAAAATAACATCTGGCTGACCTGACCTGTCCTCCTCTACGTATGGGTTCTTGGAACACTAGAGGATTTAAATATATTTATAATGAGGTTTATGGTTCGTTCAATTCGACAGAGCAGACATTTTGATTCTAATTAAGAGGCTTAATTTCTGCTGGGCCCGATGGGTTGAATAATAATACTTTAAAATAAAATCTGGAAGACTGTGCAGACTTTAATCAAATCTTACGTACGAGCAAGGGAGGTCCCACAATCATGGAAGATCGCCATAATTATACCGGTATTCAAGAAGGGCGAAAGGGAAAATCCAGAAAATTATAGACCAATCGCCCTCTTGGATACGCTGGGGAAGATATTTGCATCCATCCTTTTGCATCATCAAATGGGATGGGCAAAGGATTCAGGCCATATTGATAAAAGACAATCAGGGTTTGTAAAGGACATTGGCACGGATCTAAACGTATTCTTATTAAACATTCTAAAGTTAAATGCAATTAATGCAAAGCAGAAGATCTACCTGGCTTTCGTTGATGTGGAGAAAGCCTTCGATAGTATCAACAGGGTTATGCTCTGGGAGAAACTGACTAATTGAACCTGAGAGATAGATCTCCTGGAACCGATCAAGGCTTTATATTCCTCAACTAAAATCCAGATCAGAATGACAGCAAAAGGTGACCTAACTAAACAAATACTCACCTTTAGGGGTGTGAAACAGGGCTGTCCCATAGCACCGGCATTATTCATTCTGTACCTATCGGATATGGAACAAATTCAAAAGCCTGTTCAGATGTTTCCCTCTCAAAATATATGACTAAATATATGACCAAGTCATTCCGTTGATGTTATACGCGGACAACTTGGGCATGATTGACCAAACCCCAATAGGGCTACCGAGGAGATTAACCCAGTTGGAGTCTTACATTAAAACTAATGACTTGAGGATAAACACCAAAAAATCTAAAATAATGATATTATCAGAGGCGCAAGGAAAAAAGAAGGCTACATTTACGTGGGTTTTGGGGGATGAATCACTGGAGGTCGTTAATTCCATTGTCTACTTGTCTCAATTAACTGCAGTATCAATGAGAAAATATGGAGGGATAGAACTCGTTTTAAATGCACTTGATTGACCACCCAAGTAACTATGATTTTTTTTTTTAATTTGGAAAATTCACCCTGATTCCGGTTACTACCTTCTATAAACAGAAGGTTGTTCCTATTCTAGTTTACGGGGCAGAAACCTTACTAAACCTCAAAATAGGTTGTTGGGATGTGATGGAGGGGTTCTTTTGGAAGAGAGTTCTCTGTCTGCCAAGATGTCTGCCAAAATCCCTACTCAGATATGAACTAGGCATCCGGTCATTGCATTTGATGGTCAGGTGGATATCACTGTCCCTTTACCGTAGCTGCTCTGAGAATGAAATTCTCCTCCCCTTTGAAATTCTAAACAATAGGGGAAACCAAGCAAAAGACTAAACTAAAAAGGCAAGATTGGATAGATACGCAATCTAACAGGCTATCTAACTGCTGTTGGATCTGGAACACGAACGAAGATCAATTAATGATCTTCCAGGATATTTATCAAAATTCCCTAGCCCAAAATATAGAGATCTCTTTATGAGGCTAAGATTAACCATCCTACCTACGAAGGAGGTTCTGATTTTGAGGAGACAAAACCCAGACAGGAACCTCTTTTGTAGTTTTTGTGAGAGGAGGGATATGATTGAATCGATGGAACATCCGATAACAGAATGCAAGGGTTTGGACATAACGAGGTGGAAATACATTAGCGAGATTGCTACTTGTTATAAATCACTGTCCTTCAAATAGTGGTGGAAATTGTTTATAACTGGGGAAAATTGTTAAATGATATTGACTGTGATGAATTTCATGGAGGAAGTATTGGAACTTTAAGTGAGGTGGTATGCAGACATGCCAACATTGTGGAGCCCCCGAGAGCGAGATTTCACAACAGAAATCAGCAGAATGCAGTTTTCCCATAATACTGCATTGGGGTTATAATGATTTTAGGTGGGAAACAGTTCAAAATAGCATTATTTTTAATTGAAAAATCAGGAGTCTCCCACCTATGTCGGGAGAGTTGGCATGCATGGGTATGATGTCATAGACCTTGTTCGGGCGGTACATACCTCTCACCTCACACACTTTTGGCAGGTGTCACCCACCCTGCAAGCAGTTCTCTCACCCGGCAATGTAACGCTCACCTTGTTGGTCCACGGGGGCGCCTCTCGAATAGCTGGAATGCTCTCGGGAACCCTTCTCCTGTCCTGGGACCTGGATAATTGAGGGGCGACTCTGGAAGACAGGAGGGGGAGATAAGCTTCGGTCCTTTCCTTGCAACCCACCTCCCGGGATCCCCTCGCAGTTCCCCTGGGAATGTCTCTCACCTGGTTCTCTATTAAGGTGCGCTCTCAGTCCTGCCGCGCTTGGCAGGGGCGCGTCGAAAGGTGGCACCGTTTTGCTGAGTTTCTTCACTGGCGAGGGCCGGAGTTCAGACCGGCTGCAACTTCTTCTTTCAGGTAAGTCTTTCTGGCGAAAGCAATGTCTTTTAGATGCAAGCAAGTCTTTAGTTGACTTTTCAATATTGTCTTTCTCGCTTCTTGTTGCAGGTGGCGAGCGCTGCGGTAGGGGTCGAAGCCCGATTAAGACAGGTAAGAAGAACGCCAAGCGGCGCTGGGAGCGTCCTAGCAAGTGGCTAACCTGTGATTTAGGTTTTGTTCTGTAGGTCGCGAGGACCTGAAGGAGGATGTTTCCCAAGAGTCCGATGAGATGAAGATGTCTTGAAGATGTTAGCCTTCCGGGCGACCAGTGGAGCTGGTAAGGATGGCGATGGCTCTTGCCTGGGCTAAGTTCTGAGCCGATGGATGCTGCTGAGCAGGTAAGGATGGTGATAGTTCTTCCCTTGGATAAGTTCAGAGCCGATGGATGCTGCAAAGCAGGTAATGATGGCGATGGTTCTTGCCTTGGATAAGTTCAGAGCCGATGGATGCTGCAAAGCAGGTAAGGATGGCGATGGTTCTTGCCTTGGATAAGTTCAGAGCCGGTGGATGCTGCAAAGCAGGTAAGGATGGCGATGGTTCTTGCCTTGGATAAGTTCAGAGCCGATGGATGCTGCAGGGCAGGATCAGATGAGCGTCACGCTGCAAGGCAGAATAACGCAAAGCGCATGCTCTTGGTCGGGCGTGGTTTAAATAGCAAGGCAGTATCCCAGGTATCTTTGGGGCGGGCCCCGGGGGGGCCGCACCCCCACCCTGAAGGCTAGACCGCAGAATGCAGTTCTCCAGTATTCCGCATGGGGGTGGCCATGCTTGTCCTCTGTTCATAGAAACCCCGTCCCAGCAAGCATCTCCTATGCCAACAACGCCAGGACTGGCTCCAAGGCATCCGAGGGGATCCGAATAAGGTCCTTAGGGGCCTGTGAGCCCTTGGTGGGGATAAGGTCGTGACAGAACTCCCTCCCTAAGGCCCCCCTCAAGGTGGTTCTCCGGCCGGGTCCTGGCTTGGAGGGAAACGTCCGATGGAAACGCTGGAGCAAGCGAGGGGCATGAACATACTCACTAGGTTCCCACATCCTATCCTGAGGTCCATATCCCTTCCAATCTACTAGGTAGTAGAGTCTCGATCTCACCCACTTGGAGTCCAGAATGTCCTTTACCTCGTACTCCAGTTCCCCCTGCATGACAACTGGTTTAGGGGGAGCAGTTACACGGGTCCCCGGCCTAAATGGTTTCAGGAGAGATACATGGAACACTGGGTGTATCCTCATATGGTCTGGTAGAGTCAGTTTCATAGCTGCTGGATTAATGATGGCCTCCACCGGGTATGGTCCCAAGAACCGGGGACGAAATGTTTGTGGTCCTTTGATCGGTACATGCTTGGAAGCAAGCCACACCAAATCTCCCACCTGATAAATAGGGGCTTTGGAGCGACGCTGATCCGCGCATTTTTTCTGGCATGCCTTAGCATGCCATAGCTGCTCCTGAGCTTTCGCAAAGGCTTGAGTGATGGTGGTGTGTAGAGTCTCGTCAGGCATTTCCAGGGTTTTAGGGATGTCGAGTTCAGAAGTGCACGGATGTCGTCCATAGATCGTGAAGAATGGCGTATGCCCTGTGCTGCTATGTAGAGAATTATTATACGCGTACTCGGCGATCCATAGAAGTTCCTTCCAGTCCTCTTCACCCTGGTGCAGCATGCAGCGTAAGTATTGTTCGAGAGTTTGATTTGTTCTCTCCGTTTGGCCATCGGTCTGTGGCTGATGGCTAGTGGATAGCCGGATGTCTATCTGGGCCAAAGAGCAGCACTTCCTCCAGAAGCTAGACACGAACTGGGACCCCCGATCTGATATTAGGACTGACGGGAATCCGTGTAGGCGTACTATGTGTTCCAGGAAGACTTTGGCGAGGCCAGAAGAAGTTGGAAGACCCTTGAAGGGGAAGAAATGGGCCATCTTAGAAAATAAGTCCACAATCACCAAAATGGTATTGAAGCCCTGACATGGAGGGAGGTCGGTGATAAAATCGAGTGACAATGTGTGCCATGGGGCTGGGGGAATGTCCAATGGCTGGAGGTGCCCGCCAGGGCTCTGCTTGCTAGACTTGTTTTGGGCACAGACACACACAAAAACACAAACTCGGTTACATCCTTGCGCCAAGTTGGCCACAAGTAGTTCTGTTGTATCTTTGCTAAGGTTTTGGCGATTCCTGGATGGCCCTCCATGAGGGAGTCATGGTGCTCTGAGATGACCTGTCCTTGTAATTCCTTCACAGGAACGAATAGCCGATTTCGGTAGTACGGCAGTTGATTCTTGACACTATAGTGCTCACCCCTGGAGGCCCACTCTTGTAGCTGCTCCTGGGTGAAGACTTGTTGAATTTCATATAGTAGTTAACTCTGGGTCATGGTGGTAGTAATACCTAATACCCTATTCTCCGGTATGATGGCCACCGGGTCCGGCGGCGTGTGTGCCATGCCATCTGTACCCATGCGGGAGAGAGCATCAGCCTTGCCGTTTTTGGCCCCGGGTCGGTACGTGATCAAAAGTCATATTCAGCGAAGAAAAGGGCCCAGCGTAGCTGCCGAGATGATTGGGCCTTCGCTCCTTTCAGGTACTGGAGATGCCTGTGGTCAGTAATTACAGTGACGGTGTGCCTGGTCCCCAGCAGATAGTGTCGCCAGGTCTTAAAGGCTGCCTTAATGGCCAATAGCTCCTTATCGGTGATGGCGTAGTTGAGCTCCGCAGGTGTGAACTTCCGTGACCAAAAGGCAACCGGGTGCAATTGGCCTGTGAGAGGGTCTTTTTGGGACAAAACCGTTCCCATGGCCAGGCTGGATGCATCAGTTTCCACAATGTAGGGAAGGTCCGGACGCGGATGTCGCAAAATGGGGGCGGAGGTGAACCTGGTCTTGAGTTCTTGAAAGGCTTTTTCCACTTCTTCGGTCCAGTTAAAGGGCTTGTTGCATTTTCTGAGCAACAAAGTAATTGGGTGCACAATTTGGGAGAAACCCGGGATGAAGCGGCGGTAGAAATTCGCAAACCCCAACATGCTTTGGACTCCCTTAATCGAAGTGGGGGCTGGCCAATTGAGAACTGTGTCTACTTTGAGCGTCCATTCGTATGCCTTGGGGGGAAAGGACAAAACCCAGGAACTCCACCTCGGTAACATGAAACAAGCATTTCTCGAGTTTCGCGTACAGTTGGTGTTCGCAAAGTTTAGCCAGGACCACCCGCACATGCTTAATATGTTCGTGTTCAGATGTTGAGTACACCAGAATGTCGTCGATGTATACAAGAGCGCTGACGTCAATAAGTTCTCAGAGGACGTCGTTCATAAAGTACTGGAACGCAGCAGGGGCGTTGCATAGGCCGAACGGCATTACTTGATACTCAAACAGGCCGTATTTAGTACGGAAGGTCGTCTTCCACTCGTCCCCTTCTTTGATGCGCACCAGGTGGTACGCCCCTCTCAGGTCCAGTTTGGTGTAGATTTTGGCCTCCTTGACCTGGTCAAGTAACTCCGGAATCAAGGGTAGTGGATAGCGGTTCTTGATGGTCACATGGTTTAAAGCACGATAGTCTTAGCACATGGAATCTGGGCTCCAGGTAGCAGGTCAATTTGACAGTCGTAAGGTCTGTGGGGAGGCAACGTGTTTGCTTGCTCCGTCTGGAAAACATCTTGGAAATCCTGGTAATGAACTGGCAGGGTTGCTGCCCCTCCCAGAGCATGGGCCAACCCCTCCCGCACCGGGGAATTTGCAAGCTTTGTTTTCCGCCCTTTTGGGTAACAAGTATGCGTACAGCTGTGGGCAAAAACCAGTTCGCTTGTTCGCCAGTTGATTCGAGGATTATGGGCAACCAGCCATGGCATTCCCAGGATCAGCCGGAACTGGGGAGCTTTGACCAGGTCATATACTATGGTTTCACAATGTCCATCTTCGCACAGGAGGGTAAGTTCGGTGGTGCACTCTGACACAGGACCCGAAGCGATTTCGGTACCATCAACTGTGGTTACGGTTTCTGCGGTTGGCTTGGAGCACAGGACTAGGCCCATCTTTGCTGCAAGGTCTCGATCGATATAGTTCCCCACTGCTCTGCTGTCGAGGTAGGCTTCCAACAAATGCATATTCGATGACTGTTGGTGGGGGATTAAAATCACTGGTAGCACAAAATGGGAGGTCTGAAGCTGGATTTCTTCGCTCGACAATTGGACCCCTACAATTGCCGGGCTTGGTCGTTTCCCAATTCCTGTTCGTGGTTTTCCTTGTCTGTGGCACCGACGGTTCGTCTGGGGGGTTTGACCAGGCATTCCTTTAAGAAATGGCCTGCTTTCCCACAATACAGGCATAACTGCATCTCTCTCCTTTTGTCCCGTTCGGCTTTGGTTAACGGGGGCCTGACCCCTCCTATCTGCATGGGTTCACTGGTTCCGTCGGAGCCCCGCGGAGCCTGATCCTTGGGGCGTACGAATAGGGGGAGCAAGTCCGATTTTCCCCGATCACTCTTCCTATCTTGTAGTCGACGATCCAACTGGACTACCAAACCAATGAACTCGGCACAATCCCGGGGTGGGTCCACCACTTGGGCTAAGACGTCCTTTAACTCCCCACGAAAACCCCGGTGGAATAACGTAGTCCGTTTATCCTCAGGCCAATCTGCCTCAACCACCAATCGATTGAACATCGCTATGTAGGTCAGCAGATCCTGGTTCCCTTGACGAAGAGACAAGAGTTTGTTATCTAGGGCCTGCCCATGGAGGTGTCGGGCAAAGAGTTTATCTAGCTCCCGCTGAAATCCATCAAAGTCTTGAAGCAGAGGGTAATTTCGGCTGATAAATGGGACTGACCAGTCAGCTGCACTCCCGCTAAGGTAGAATAACACAAAAGCCACACGTGCCTGATCCGTAGGGAAGGCCCCAGGCCTGCACAGAAAGAGGAGGCGACATTGGTTTATGAAGGTGGCGTATCGCCGGGGATCTCCCGCAAACCGTTCCGGAGGAGCAAGTGGCACAGCCCCAGGGAGGTTAATCTGAACCGGATTGCTTACGATAGCCGGGGTGGCCTGGCCAACTCCAGGCAACGGGGCTTGTCCTGCTTGTGACTGAAGAAGTTGCCTCCCGAGATCCTCTGTCCTCTCCTTGGCAACAATCAACTCCCTTCGTAACGCGTTGGTTTCCTGCCGCGCAGAATGAACCTCCGCGCGCAACTGTCCCAACAACTGGCCTAACTGGTCTGTTTCCGAGGTTTCCATGGTACCATGGTGGATGATTTAGTTAGGGCTTGGCATTCTGTAACGCTCACCTTGTTGGTCCACGGGGGCGCCTTTCGAATGGCTGGAATGCCCTCGGGAACCCTTCGCCTGTCCTGGGACCTGGATAATCGAGGAACGACTCTGGAAGACAGGAGGGGGAGATAAGCTTCGGTCCTTTCCTTGCAACCCACCTCCCGGGATCCAATCGCAGTTCCCCAGGGAATGTCTCTCACCTGGTTCTCTATTAAGATGCGCTCTCCGTCCTGCCGCGCTGGGCATGGGCGCGTCGAAAGGTGGCACCGTTTTGCTGAGTTTCTTCACTGGCGAGGGCCGGAGTTCAGACTGGCTGCAACTCCTTCTTTCAGGTAAGTCTTTCTGGCGAAAGCAATGTCTTTTAGATGCAAGCAAGTCTTTAGTTGACTTTGCAATATTTTCTTTCTCGCTTCTTGTTGCAGGTGGCGAGCGCTGCGGTAGGGGTCGAAGCGCGGTTAAGACAGGTAAGAAGAACGCCAAGCGGCGCTGGGAGCGTCCTAGCAAGTGGCTAACCTGTGATTTTGGTTTTGTTCTATAGGTCGCGAGGACCTGAAGGAGGATGTTTCCCAAGAGTCCGATGAGATGAAGATGTCTTGAAGATGTTAGCCTTCCGGGCGACCTGGGGAGCTGGTAAGGATGGAAATGGCTCTTGCCTAGGATACGTTCTGAGCTGATAGATGCTGCTGAGCAGGTAAGGATGCCGATGGTTCTTGCCTTGGATAAATTCAGAGACGATGGATGCTGCAAAGCAGGTAAGGATGGCAATGGTTCTTACCTTGGATAATTCAGAGCCGATGGATGCTGCAAAGCAGGTAAGGATGGCGATGGTTCTTGCCTTGGATAAGTTCAGAGCTGATGGATGCTGCAAAGCAGATAAGGATGGCGATGGTTCTTGCCTTGGATAAGTTCAGAGCCGATGGATGCTGCAGGGCAGGATCAGATGAGCGTCACGCTGCAAGGCAGAATAACGCGAAGCGTGTGCTGTTGGTCGGGCGTGGTCTAAATAGCAAGGCAGTATCCCAGGTGTCTTTGGGGCGGGCCCCAGGCGGGCCCCACCCTGAAGGCTAGACCACAGAATGCAGTTCTCCAGTATTCCCCATGGGGGCGGCCATGCTTGTCCTCTGTTCATAGAAACCCCGTCCCAGCAAGCGTCTCCTATGCCAACAAAGCCAGGATTGACTCCAAGGCATCCGAGGGGATCCGAATAAGGTCCTTAGGGCCTCGTGAGCCCTTGGTGGGGATAAGGTTGTGACCGGTAAGCTCCTTACCCCAGACATGCCAACATTGCAACTCACCTGGGCGGGAGATATCGGGAGTTGCACATTTTCCCATAGGGATGCATTGGAGCTAGAACGTGAAAAATAGCAATATTTTTTTCATGAAAAGTCGGAAGTCTCTCGCCTAAATCAGGAGGGTTGGCATGTATGTTACCCGTCCATATAACTGAATGGGCTTTCCCCCACCAAAAGGAAAATCAGGTGTTTTTACCCACCATGAAGTGACAAAATGTTGAGAGCTATGGAGGGATAGAGACCTTGATAAATCTGAACATATTGTTTTAGGGGTATTGTGAGTCATAATTCAACAATTTTAATTTTGATTTTATATTGTAACCATTACTTTGTTAGGAGGATCTTTGTTTTTTTAATGTATTTATAAAAGGTTTGTAATAAACCAAACATAAACATTTTCTTTTTTAAAAAGAAGCTTTGACTAGTTGTCATGTGTTGTGGTGCTGCCCCTTTTAGGGTTTCAGCACACGGCGGAGTGACGTTGCACTCTGCCGCATGCCTTTAAATAAAGGGGGCATTTCATGGCTGGGCAGAGCGACCGGGGAGCCCGAACTAGGCAAACGTGTCCCGAGTGAGTCTGTGGAGGGAGGGGGCTCACGGAACTTCGCGGGGCCGCCCAGTGCCCCACAACTGTGGCAACGAGACCGGAGTCAAGCCCGGGCCCGGCAGTGATGCTGGAAATAATTTTTTTCACAAATTAGGTGTTGTAACTTCTCGTTCCATGCCGCGGAGAGGGTGTGGCCCACGCGGTTGGCAGTCATTTTGCAGACAAAGGCCTGGGATGGTCGCGGCACTCCAGAAGTGTTCCTAAATGCCATCCTGGCCAGATTTTTGGAAATATTGACAGCGGGCAGCTGTTTTTTCACGCACAGCCCTTCAGAAGTTTGAAATTTTGATTCTGAAGGGCATTTTCGTCGAGTTGAGGTGCTGGGGGTGGCCTGCTGCTTTTCTTTGTTGGTCCCCTAGGCCTCCATGGCTCCATTTTTTGACACTTCTTGTTTTCTCTTGTGAATTCTTCTGCTTAACACTGGTTGTGTGCTTGAGTCTGGAACATGGCAATATCCTGAACTGCATTTGGACTGGTGTGGTGGGTTTGAAGATCAGGAAGGCCTGCCACTACTTTTCATCTGGAAGCAGACTGTTTGGTTGAGTTACGGCCCCATCGTCATCCATCGTGGGGTGCTCGTGTGCTTAGCCCATGAATGACCAGGCTGATCAAGCTGCGGCCCAGCTGGTGGTCCAGCCATTGCCCTAGATTCCTCTTCCACCTGTGATCCAGCCTCTGCCCGCGCCTGCGTCTCCAGCAATGGCCCAGATGAGACCACCAGGGGCGCTGCAGCCAATCACTGAGTTTGACATCTCTGGTCTCCCGTCCAGCCTGGGGCCTAGGTGGAAGCAGTGGATTCATCCCCTCGACATGTACTTCAGGGCCACCATGGAGACCAATGAGGACAGAAAACTGGCATCCCTTTTGTACTCTGCAGGGCCCGTGGTCCAGGACATTTTTGAGTCGCTTCAAACAACAGATGCATCCTACGGCACAGCAAAGGCGCCTCTTCATAACTACTTCCTGCCCTTGGCGAATACGGACAATGAGCGCTTTGTTATGCTTTCCACCCGTCAGTCCCGGTGCTGGTGGACACTGGGGCCTCTGTCAACGTTATGGCAAGGGAACACTACGATGCCATGGAGTGCTCCTCGCAACTGGCTGCTCCCAAGACCCGCATCTTCAAATTTCCTGGACGGTGCTTTTGTGGCTGATGTCGGGCATGGTGATTCTAATATAAGGGCCTGCTTCTACGTGACACGTGTAAGCACCAACACTTTGTTGAGCTGTGCGGCGGCTGAAGCCCTAGGGTTTGTGAGTTTTGCGTACTCAGTGTACGTGGAAGACATTCAAACGTTGCTGGAAAAATACTCCTGTTTAGTCCAAGGGATTGGGCAGATGGCAGGAGATCCGGTGAGACTGCATATTGATGAATCAGTGCAACCCATCGCTCTCAAACACCGCCGGGTGCCTTTCCACTTACAGGAGTTAGTAGATAAAGAACTGGACAATCTCGTCAGCCTTGATATCATCAGGAAGGTTGAAGGCCCTACCCTGTGGGTGTCCCCCATTGTCGTTGCAAGAAAGCTGAAGCAACCGGACTCTGTGAGGATCTGTGTTGACATGCGGCTTCCCAACAAGGCTATCAAGAGAGAGCGGCATTTGACACCTACCATTGATGACATCATCACCGAGTTGCAGGGGGCTCAGTTCTTTTCCAAATTGGACCTCAGGGCCGGGTGCCACCAGGTCATGTTGCACCCTGAATCTCGATACATCACGACTTTCACCACTCACATAGGGCTGTATCGGTAAAAGAGACCGGGCCTCATTACACGGATGACGGTGAACCATGGCGCTATTAGCGCCATGGTTCATGCCGGTAAAATACCGGCACCGCCTTGGTGGAAAGGGGAATTACCGCCCTATTCCAAGGTTGGCGGGGCGGTAATTCCCCCTTCCACCATTGCCCTTCCCCATTCCCATTTTCGCCCCATAGGGCTCTATGGGAATGGGGAAGGCGCTAATTACGGTACCGCAAATTGCGGTACCGTAATTAGCTCCATGGTCCCTTTGCGGGTTGGATTTTTGACGCCTGCAAAAAGCAGGGACCTCGTAGTAAGGCGGTAAGGATTTACAGGTACTGCTAAAATACCGGTACTGGTAAACCCTTACCGCCATCCGTGTAATGAGGCCCACTAAGTTTTGGGGTGTCCTCTGCAGCAGAGGTGTTTCAAAACATTATTCAGGGTGCCCTGGCAGATCTCAGCGGTGTTTTAAACATAAGTGATGATATCCTGGTGTTTGCAAAATCAGAACCTGAACATTTGCACAAGCTCGCCAAGACATTTGAACGGCTTCAGTCCCTTGGCCTGACGCTACACTGTGGAAAATGCGAATTCCTGAAGCCTACCATTGAATTCTTCGGGTTCATGTTCAAGGAGGGAGGTGTGTCATTTGATCCCCGTAAGGTCAAAGACATCAAGGATGCTCGTCCACCGGAGAATGTGTCGGAGGTACAGAGTTTCTTGGGCATGGTGACGTACTGTGGCTGCTTCATAAAGAACTTCGCCTCTCCATCAGAGTCTCTGCGAGCCCTCACAAAGAAGGAGACCACATGGCAATGGGGGCCGCTAGAACAAGCGGCTTTTGAAGACATCAAAAGCACCTTCACAGCAGAGGACTCTGTCGGAGATCGTAATGGACGCCAGCCCTTTTGGTCTGGGGGCTGTGTTGACACAAGTCAGTGCTGATTCCAGTGTCAGGCCAGTGGAGTATTCCAGCAAGGCGCTGTCTGAGACCGAGCAATAATACACCCAGATCGAGCGGGAGGCCTTGGCTGTTCTATGGGCTGCAGGCATTTTCGGTGGTATATTTTGGGTCGACCGGTGACGGTAGTGACCAACCACAAGCCTCTGCTGCCCATCATGGCAGGCTCATCCTCAAAACCACCTGCGAAGCGGATGCTGGAGCTACTCGAATATGGCTTCTCGCTGGTCTATTGGCCTGGCACCAACAATGCGGCTGGCTATCTGTCTCGCCACCCCAGAGGGGGCCCGGAGGGCTGGGCGGATGACTGTGTAGAGGAAGCGGACGCTCATGTTCGGTTGGTGGTGGGGGCGGCAACTCCCAACTACTTGCCCTTGGAGAACCTTGAGGTGGCTGCGGCACAGGACAAGTGTTTTCTCATCCTAAAATCTGCAATGTAGCAGGGATCCTGGAAGGCGGTGCTGGATTCTCTGGTGATGCGATCGCAAGAGGCGAAGGTCACGCTTCAACAGTTGTGGAAGCTGAGGGACGAACTGTCATTTTCTGGGTCTGGCCTCCTACTCAGGGGTGACCGGATCGTAGTTCCTCAAGTGAAAGTCCAGGAGGTCATTGGGTTGGCCCACCAAGGTCATCAAGGGGCTGCCAAGACGAAAGCCCGTCTGCGCTTAAAGGTGTGGTTTCCTGAGCTGGAGAAACGTGTGGAGGAGTGTGTGGCATTGTGTGTGTGGTGCCAGGCAGCTACTCCAGCACAGAGAGAGCCTTCCATCAAAGCCATGCCCAGAGGCACGCAACCATGGGAAGTGGTGCATGCAGACACGGGGCACCCACTTCCTGGTGGTGGTAGATGAATGGTCCAGATACCCTAAGGTCGAGTTCATTGAGTCGGTGGCCTTTGAGAATGTGGTGGTAGCCATGGAAAAGATCTAAGCGGCTCATGGACTCCCCAAGGTTCTGTGCCCGGACAATGGGGCACCATTTCAGGGCAAGAGTTTTGCGCCACTGATGGAGGGCTATGGTGTTCATCACAGGAAGATCACCCTGCTGTGGCCCAGGGCAAATGGGGAGCCAGAGAGACTGATGCAAACTCTCAACAAATTATTCTGCATTGTGCAGGGACAAGGCCGGTGCCTGGAAAGGGCTCTGTACCAGTTTCTGTGTGTTTACCGGACCACCCCACACACATCTACGGGAGTGGCCCCGGAAGAAGCCCTATTCAAATGATGCCCAAGAGGACTGATATCCGAGGTCGGGGAAAAGGAGCCTACGGTCATTGATGATCAACAGGTGGAACGTGACCGCAGGTTAAGGACTGAACAGGAAAACCAGAGGAGAGGTCTCCGACCTCAGCAACTTATACCTTGTGATGAGGTGCTTATCAGAAACAGGCACCCACACGGAAGCTATCACTAACTTACGAGCCTGAACCATTGGACATGGTGGCCGTCAAGGGGTCCATGGTAACGGCCTTCGATGGCAAGGCATTTGTCACCGAAACGTAAGCTTCTTTAAAAGACATGGGGAACCTAGGGCAGAGGTGTCCCCGGACAAGGACATAACAGAGGTTCCAGATGAGGGCTGGGGTGTGGCTCCTCTACCCTGCGCTCCAGTCAGCATGACGCCTGCCGTGGGATCCCCTCTCCAGGAGGCGAGCAGGAGGTACCCCTGAGGACAGGGCGAGGGAAACCTGTTTGCCTCAGTGACCATGTGTTGGAACAGTGAGTCTGAGCGGCCCCAGTGGGGTGCTATAGTGTTAAGGGGACTCGGGTGGCTGTAATTAAAGGGGTCCATGTTTGATCTGATTTGCTGTGGGTGTTGTGTTTTAAGATTATCATTGTTCTGTTATTGTTTGTCCTCATGAAAAAGATGGAGTGTGGTGCTGCCCCTTTAAGGGTTCAGCACGCATCGGAGTGACGTTGCAGTCCCCCGCGTGCCTTTAAATAAAAGGGGCATTTCCCGGCCGGGCAGAGCGACGGTCGAGTCCGAACTAGGCAGACATGTCCGGAGTGAGTCTGTGGAGGGAGGGGGTTCACAGAACTTTGCGGAGCTGCCCTGTGCCCCAAGACATGTATGACATTGCGTTATGT
This sequence comes from Ambystoma mexicanum, assembly GCF_040938575.1. Classification (NCBI taxonomy): domain Eukaryota; kingdom Metazoa; phylum Chordata; class Amphibia; order Caudata; family Ambystomatidae; genus Ambystoma; species Ambystoma mexicanum. The sequence continues at coordinate 324,291,062 of NC_090939.1, read as the reverse complement.
TAACACATTTGCAAAAACATACATGGAAAGGTGTTCAGTCAAAGAAGTGAACGGTTTATGGCCACGTTTAAAAGAATTTTTGCAGGAGAAAATAAAATTCTCCCCATAATTTGAATTCACCCAATCTGTAGTATATTTCTTAGTTAATTGATTTTTATCGAAGGTTAAGCATAATTTAGTAGACATTGTGCTCGAAATCAACGGTGCCTTGCGAACAGGTCACTCGTATCGTCACCTGGAAAGGAGCAGGAGCTCCGGTATACTGCAGGAGCAGTGGACCACAACTGCCACCTAAGTGCAGGATCGCTATAGGCATGATCTCTGCACTATTAAGGTAACATAAAATCGCTTTATTGGGTTACTCTTAGCGCGATTGGCGCGGTAACCACGAGTATTATTTTCATCATCCACAATATTGCAACTGGAAATGCACAGCCTCCTTTTGATGTGCATTGCTGCCCAAGCTGGAATCACCCTTTGAGCTGTGCCACCGCCATTACAGCACATGAGTTCAAGCAGCTCCAAGATGGCCGCCCGGGACATGTGAATCTCTTTTTTACACCTACTTCCTCAACAGACGTGAGGCGGCTGATGATTGGCTCTAGCAGCCTACTTCCCATCCAATCCTGCGCCGAAAGGCGTAAGCCGGCCCCTCCTGGTAAGGCCCCGAGGGCAAGGCCGACAACTGTCCAGAGACTGTCCTGAGCTGACCAGAGCCCAGGGCCACCCCCCCTGCCCGTCTCTTATGAGGTTGTGAGTAATCCTCATTTGCCTAACCTACTCTACCTGCGCCTTCTACCTTATCCACTCTATCTGCACCCTTTATTACCTTAGCATCATCTGCTATGTGTCCAAGTCACTGTACTGGACGTTAAGGTTGCTCAAAACAATAACATTTGCAATAGTGCACCACTTCCAGTCGGACCTATGTACTCTACACTCTGGTGGCCTTCTCTACTACCTCCCCTCATAGACAAATCACATTAGTGTGCTCATTACTAATGCATTTGCATTGCGCCCCTTTTCATCTTTAATCTACTGCATTTTTGGCCCCCTCTGCCAAAATCGAACTTAGGTATGCTTGGTTTATGTACTTGAATTAGTGCCCCTCTGCATTTTTAATCTACTGCCTTTCTGACTAGAATTGAATCCAGGTATCTAGGTATCTAGATATCTGTACCTAAATATACTGCTACCATGGTTATGGCTGCTTTACTCTATGATGGTCACTGTTTTGTTTATTTAACACTGTGTGCAACTTCCTACGACAGCACCTCTACCTCAACCATGTTTGTTTCTTCTCGTGTCTATAGTTCTTGGGCTCCCACTAGCAAACAGCACCTAGACTGCTTTATTTCTGCCACATGCAGTAATTGTACCCAGCATTCTAACCTGCAAGTTTGTGCCTCATAGCTTTGCGCTCTGACACACGACTACTGTCCTCGCATATGACACCTTTGGTTTTATAGCTTTAGGTACGACTCGGAACTTAGTTGCTGCCCACTGCATTATTAGCTCAAGCATCCTACCTGAACCCAAGCGTTGCCTAACCCCTCCTCAGCTTAGGTCCTATTCTGAACTTAGTTGCTGCCCCACTGCACTACGTGTTAAACCGTAGGGTGCTAACAGACCACATTGATTGTGTTGTGCCTAATGGTCGCTAACAAACCACATTGATTGTGTTGTGCCTAATGGTCGCTAACAGACCACATTGATTGTGTTGTGCCTTATGGTCGCTAACAGACCACATTGATTGTGTTGTGCCTAATGGTCGCTAACAGACCACATTGATTGTGTTGTGCCTTATGGTCGCTAACAGACCACATTGATTGTGTTGTGCCTAATGGTCGCTAACAGACCACATTGATTGTGTTGTGCCTTATGGTCGCTAACAGACCACATTGATTGTGTTGTGCCTTATGGTCGCTAACAGACCACATTGATTGTGTTGTGCCTTATGGTCGGTAACAGACTACATTGATTGTGTTGTGCCTTATGGTCGCTAACAGACCACATTGATTGTGTTGTGCCTTATGGTCGCTAACAGTCTACACTGATTGTGTTGTGCCTTATAGTTGCTAGCCAGCTATTACCTGAATCCATATCTGAACTATTCCAGCCTGGCTAGTATTCATCATATTCCCTTTCTGCATTATGCCCGACTGCACGCCTTGTAGCAGAAATAGTTTTATCCCTCTCAGTAATGGACTTGCCAAGCTTGGCTGTCCTAGACACCACCCCATTCCCTGCCCCACACCCTTCCTACTCTCCCTACCTCCTTTCCCCCACAGTGCACCTACAGACCACAGTACTAAAATTAGCGCTACTTTAGGTAACACTCCACCTAACCTCGCCACAGATGACCACGCAGATAACTTCCAGAACTCACGCAATGTGCTAGAACATCGCCCTACAGCCTTCCCCTAACCCATGACCCGTAACGACAGACTAGGTTGTAGACTCCTCACCCTACTTAGCAAAATGACCAACATTCCCACTACTAAAATCACTAACAAAAACACCACTGCAAACTCTGTGCCACTTAAAGGAGCCTTACTCAATGTTAGAGCCCTCGTGGCCCACCCTACGGAAATTGCAGATATCATCCGCTCAGCAGACCTGGATTTCCTCGCCACCACAGAAACTTCGCTTCATGCCGCAGCAGGCCCCTCTCTATCTCTCACAGTTCCAGACAACTACTCCATCCTCAGGGCTGACAGACCTAATGCCCGTGGAGGAGGTGTAGCACTTATTTTCAAATCCTCGCTTGACATTAGATCTGTGACCTCCCCTCACCTAAATTCCTGTGAACACCTATCCATTAAAATTCAAACCTCCCCTAAGAACTCCATCACCCTGGAACTATTATACAGACCCCCTGGTCCCATAGGTTCCTTTGAGGAAGATATAACTTCCCTCATAGCCGAAAAATCTAAACCTCCATCACAGAATATTATTCTAGGTGACTTTAACTTGGGTTACAATGATCCCCACGACACGCCAGCATCTTTCCTTGCTAATGTACTTGGCGAACACAACTACATTCAACTTAACACCTTACCTACACATCAGAAAGGCAGAACCATAGACTGGCTCGTTGCCCACAACTGCAACATTATCAGTAAGGACCCCCAACCACTTACATGGACCGACCACTTCCTACTCTCATTTGACATTAGTACTAATAACCCTCTCCACATACAGCGCCCACCTGCACCAGCATGTCTGACGAGAAATAAGCGTACCATCACCGCCGAAGCCCTCATCCCACTGGTTCTACCCACCCTAAACATGATCCCCAACACATCAGACCTAATCTCACTAGTAGACACCTACAACAACGCCATGACCAAAGCTATTGACCTTGTTGTCCCACTAAAACTACGCAAAAGTAAACCCAAAGCACATCTTAACTCCTGGTATACACCAGAACTCAAAATACTAAGAAATAAAAAGTCCAAAATGGAAACCCTTTGGAAAATGAATCCAACAGAGGAACACATAAATGCATCTTCCCTTTATAAAAAATAAATTATTTGCACTAAAAAGGAAGCCTACAATACAAGAATAAGTAATGCTAGTTCCAGTACCAAAGAATTATTCACTATCCTGAAGGAGTTAGAAAACCCCAATCCACCTATGGACACGTCCGTGAAGGACCAACTCTGGTGCACTAGTATCCAAGATGCCCTTGCGAACAAAATCACTGGCCTACAAACTAAAATAGAAAATAAAAGACTTCAACGTTCCACTAGTAGCCCCACTCATAGCCCCCCTATTCCCAGCCCACCTACCTCCCCTAACACTAACCAGGGTTTCACCTTCAAAAATGTAACCATACTAGAAGTGCAAAAAATTATAACATCCCTCAAACCATCAAACTGCAAAGGGGACAGTTGCCCTGCACAGATCATAAAAGATGCAACAAGAGACCTTGCCCCCTTCATTTCTAAGCTCATAAACGTGTCATTCTCCATTAATTCGGTACCCAACAATTTGAAACAGTCATGGGTCCTCCCGCTACTAAAAAAACAGACCTTGGACCCTACCATCCCTACAAATAACAGGCCTATCCCAACTGTTCCCTTCTTGTTAAAAATCCTTGACAGAGTTGCTTACTTGCAAATTCAGCATTACCTAGAGTCTAACCAATTACTCGGATTGCGTCAGTCTGGCTTCCGGCCTCAACATGGAACAGAAACTGCCCTTGTTGACCTTAAAAGTTAGATTGACGAAATTAAAGATAAGGGCAAAGCTGCCATCCTACTCCTCTTAGATCTCTCAGCAACCTTTGACCTGGTCGACCACAAAATACTCTGTAACCACCTCTCCTCTGCCGCCCACTTTTACCCCTCTGCTGTCATGTGGATACAGTCCTTCCTGGCCAATAGAACCATGAGGGTCTTTTCTCTGGAGGCAGCAGCAGACCCTATCCCTATCACCTGTGGTGTCCCACAAGGCTCATGTGTTTCACCCACCCTTTACAATATCTTTACAAAGCCCCTCTTTGATAAACTGGATCGTCTGGGTGTCACTTATACAAACTACGCGGATGACACCCAGATACTCCTCACCATCTCGGGCAATTACAATACTGATGTAGCCAGGATCAATGAAATCTCCGTCATTCAGGCATGGATGGCCACACACGGCCTCTGCCTTAATGACGAGAAGACTGAACTGCTTATTTTTGGCTCACCGAACAACTTACAAAAGCTAAGTCCCAATTACTCTAACATCATAATTGATGGCAACACTATCCCGGTCGCCAAAAACGTGAAAACACTCGGCTTCTATCTTAATCAATAAGAAACACCAATTGGCTAAGACCAATATATATAGAATGGAAGAAATAGAATAAGACAATCGGATTTGTCTTATTCTATTTGTTCCATACTCGATTTACTGAGCGATATATTCGTCTTAGCCAATTGGCGTTTCTTATTGATTTCATCAGTCTAAATACGTCCTTCAACGGGTACTTACCTACCGATTTCCAGTTTGGTTTTCTATATTTATTGGCCATTTCTATTTCCTCATGCCTTGAAGACGACCCAAGTGTCGAAACACGTGTCGGCTATTCTTCATCTCATTTCATTAAAATACTGTATTTTGATTGTTGTTTCTTATCTTAATGGTGCTTAGCGCAATTCCATCCCCTACATCATATAATTGGTAATATAATATCAACCTGTGTGGCCAGGTTGACCGGGATTGGACTGCTGCTTACACCGTTCCTTGGATTTATTTCTCTTTATATCTAAACAGTGATAAATAGCGCACATGTACCTTGTTGAGAGTCCACAATTCTTGTACTCTGTTAGCTATCACCCCCACTGCCTTTATTTCCTGTATATAACTGTTGTTCAAATTGTTCTAGTATCACTGCTTATTACCTTGTACTGTTGCCTTGTAACCTGTACTAAGCGCCCTTATACTCCCGGGTCCAGAGTGCTATAGAAATAAAATAAACAAACAAACATTACAGCAAGTTGCATGAAAAGTAAGGTACATCGTAGTTATAATAATTGATGATACAGTGGTTAACTATCTACGATACTATATATAATAAACGTTATGATAATAAGTATACCAATCTCTTAGTATACTATTAATCGTTCTATATACCTGCAACATATTAGTTGAAACATGGCGACCGGTTTTGCTACCTAGGTGCAGTCCAATTTGAAGAGGCTCTTCCGTAGTCCCTCTTCTATTTCCAAGGGTCAGTGAAGCAGGAGATCAATATAATTAATAGCGTAAAATAATACTACGGGGCGCTAGTGACAGACAGGTAAAAACAAACATTTGGGCCACGAAATACAATATTATTATTTATTATTCAAATTTAAATATTTAACATTAAATGGAACAATTGTAGCTTATCGTCATCGTTAGATGAGCGCGGCCTCTTTTGGGTCTGTTTTGCAGGGTTCGGTTTCTCTTGACTAGCTCTGGTGCTTGTTTTCCGAGTTCGACTGTAGGCTGTGGCGCGGTCTGCAAGTGCTCACTCAAGGCTCCTCCGGAAGTGAAAGGCCCGGTGACCCGGTCCGTGCCTCCTCCTCCCGCCGACCCACTGTTTTGTTTCCGAGGGTCCTGTGAGTCTTGAGACAACAGGTGAGTGACAGCAGTTACAACCGCACCCACTGAAGCCGGACCACTGCTACTGAGACGGAGTCCCAAGACAATTGCGGGCGGGAAAGCTCAAATCGGATCATACTACTTCATGTTCTACTAAACACTCCACTTAACATTACCGCTGCACACATCATGGTGTGGGGGCGATGCTGCTTACCCCCTTACTCGTTTTTCTCATGTCGCTAATACGCATGGTGCGCCACGCCTAAGACATCCTGTCCATGTGCGTGACATACTATGCTTTCTAGAGATTGTATTGCCTAGTTGAGAACCACACGTTTTGCACATGGACTACCGTGCTTCCAGCACATAGCACCAAACAAGTGGTACGTACCATACATAGGTTAAAAATTGTATTTGTGCTTCACACAGGGTGTTTTGGGAATGCACTGCGTAATTCGATACCCTTCACGTGTTTACTACCTCATTTCAGGAGTCAGACGTGCCCCTTTAGACATCAGGATCACGACTTTTACTGACATTTGCAGTCACCTCTGTGCAAATTAGAATTATGCCTTTGACGGATATTTACATTCGCAACCGTGTAATGTTGCCCACCTCAGCGAGCAACTGCCACGCGTATGGATGTGGTGTGACACCCACTGTTTGCACATCAAAGTAGAAGTGTGGGAACGGTTGTCATTCCGCTTCCACCAGAAGCATACATGCCAACATTCTGCAACTAAAAAACGGTAGGATTCTTCAAGTTTCAAAAACAATAATAAGCATACCAACACATCACAGGAAATAACATTACCTGCCATATGGCCATGAACAGAGCCGGTGTCCGGGCCTTTCAATCTTTTCAATTGGAAGAGCCCTAGCAACGGGCCCCTTGATTTATTTATTTATAAGGTTTTATTTCAGCTAGGACGGGTGGAAGAGTTGTTAGTTATAGTTTCAGATAAGTATGGGGGTGCTGTGTGATTGATGCATTTGTGTGTGAGAGGGAGAATTTTAAAGTTGATGCTTTCCTTGACTGGGAGCCAATGGATGAGTCTTGCTGGCCTGTGAGATATGGTCAGTTTTGGGGATGTGTAGTGCAGCGCGGAGGGCATTATTTTGCACTATTTGGAGCCTGCTTAGGTTTTTAGTCGATGTGCCTGCCAGGAGGGCATTGCAATAGTCCAATCTGGCTCCTATAGTAGCTCTGGCTATGGAGAGGCAGTTGGGCGTGGTAAGGTAGGGTTTTATGACATGAATGAGTTTGGTGGTCAGAGCAGATGCGGAGGCGTTGGCGCTGGTTTGTCTGGTCATGGAGAGTGTGGCGTCTAGGTAGACTCCTAAGGTCTTGACGGCGGAGGAGATGGGAATGCTAATACTGTCAATGATCATGTGAGAGTAATCGGGGCTGAGTTTGGTTAGTGTTTCCCTGGGGGCTAGGATGATGATTTTGGTTTTGTCTCAGTTTAAACAAAGACCATTGATCGCCATCCAGGTTTGGATAGTGGAATAGATTTTGAGGAGGGCTTCTGAATCTAGATAGTACTCTCCGGTGAGGGGGAGGAGAACTTGCGTGTCATCGGCGTAGTTAGTGTAGGCTATGTTGAGGGAGTCCAGTAAGTCAAAGAGGGGTTTAGTGTTGGCAGAGTTGTATGACCCCCGCAATACTTCATGCAGTACTTTAAATGTGGATTTTGCAGTGCGCACATTACAAGCTGCACTACTACTGCCCTTCAGGGCGTCATCTCCCTCATGCCTCTGTGGTTTTTTTTTTTTTTTTTTTTTTTTTTTTTTTCTTTCTCCCTCCGGTTGCTCTAAATTAGCCCCTTGCTGACAAAGAAAGATCAATTTATTTTCGGTGGACATTTAATGTTTCAGCTCCCTGCTGGCTGTCTGTTCGTGATAGTCTGAGGCTATTAACTCCCTGGCTGTATTTCTTTGTCTCCATTATAACATATGGACCCCGCAGGTGCCTCTGACTTTTGGTCTCCACTTTAAGCAAGGGTGGGCCCCAACCATCATGTTGAAATGGGCACCCACAAGCAGTGATGCATCTTTAGCCGGCCCTCAACCACAATGTTCTAAGCATGACTAACAATGCAAAATACATTTCAGAGGTTTCGGGGGAGGGAGGAAGATCAGGATAGAAAGGACGTGAGAAGCATAAGCAGCAACAAATTGTTCAAAGCAGGAGTGACCGGGGCAAAGAGAGAGTGAGAAAGAAGAATTAGAAACTTCAAAAGGAAATGGAGAGGGCAAGGGGTAAATTGGGCACCCGGTTGAGACTGAAGCAGGAACAGGGAGTCCAAGGTGAGGTTGGCAGTTGACGGGCGTATGGAGTATGTACATGACTCGAAGAGCGTGCAGTTACGCAATGGAAGTTCTGATGGTTAATTGGTGATACGTGTTGGGTGCGGGGGGTGGGAGAACACAGAAGGGGAATATCTGTACTTTTTACAAGTGATAATGATTACAAGTGATAATGATCATTAAAGTTAATGTAAAAGGAGCATAAATTTCAAGCAAAACATTAGAATAAAAGAAATGTTATATCAAGCTGGGACTCTTTGCACCCGTCACCCCGTGCCTCATATTACTTTTATAAATAAAAATGTTTGCCTGACAGAGGGACAGAGTCTTAAAATAAACATAATAATCAATTTCTAATATTTCAAATACAACATATATATTTTGAAAATTCACAGAACTAAATAGCAGTGGCTGTCCAGTAAAAACACAGATAATTCAGTAAACCAAGACCAGCACCATGGGAAGCAGAGGTAGAGGGGGAAAGACACAGAGTAGCCCCGTAAATGGTGCTGGTCAAGATACGCGACTCTGTCCCTAGTGTGGCGGACATGCTCCTGTTATCATTTTTCTCAACCTGCCAGTGGCTCCTGCCCTCTTCCCTGTGCTCTCTCAGGCAGATTCTGGGGACTTCTGTATCACATTTTGGGAGGGAGGTAAATTGAGAGGCAGGGGTTGTATAGGCAGGGTTTGACTCTGCAATTGGCACTGACTGTACACAAATGTGAGAGGCCTTCTGCACTTGATAAGCATCGAAGGAAGTGTGTGCTGTGGTGTGCCAAGAAGCCTGTGCATGCTGTGGATTGCTTAGTGCTGATCTTTATTCAATTTTTCCAAGAAAGCTGGGCTATGGTCCTGGCTGTGTCCTATTTACAGGCTCAGTGGGCAGCTATTCAGGCTTTTTGGGAGCCTTGGATTCGGAGTACCAGCTGAAAAGTGTATTACTTGCCAGGCTTATCGTCCGGTGTATGCAGGTGTACTACCATGGGATCGTCCTTTGGTGGCGTGTGGCTCACAGGACTCGCCTTTTGAACCACCGTAGTCTGCGGACATAACATTCCTGACTTGGAAGTACATGTTTCTAGTAGATATTACTTCTGCCTGCAGGTTGTAAGAGATTGCGGCGCTGTTGTGCCTTGTTCTGTGAGTCTGGTCGGATTCGATGTATTCTCTGGTGTGATCTGGGGTTTCTTCAGGAAGTAGACAGACAATTGAGTTAAGTTTAGGTTATGAACTTTTATATAAAATAAAGAGGTTTGGTAAAAGGCCTATCTGGCCCTATGCCACAGTGGGATTTCTCTACCTAACTGAAACTAATAGTCTGTGTCAGGAAGTCCAAAGCAAAAGTCTGTCTGTGTCCCAAACCTATACTTGCCCTTGCATGTAATTGTATATAATGTGCAGGGATATCAACATCAAAATGAGTAGTGTTGAAATAAAAGTTCAGTGCTTCTTCCAGCTCTTGATTGGAAAAGGGGTTTACCTTCCCCAAGATTCAGGATAGTCCACATTACCAAAAAGAGGGGGGTCCCTTCCCAAGCGTTTACGTTTCTCAATGTTCCAAAAAAACACAATTCCTTGGGATACTTCCCAGCTTTTCTGGCTTGGTTGCCTTTCACCAATATTACAAAGTTCAGTTCCTTAATTTCAGATCACACAAGTTTTCCTTTATGTTTAACCGCAAGCTTATTGATGAGTTAGGTGGCTTTTCCTTAGGTGGGTTGTCGGACCACACGGTCCACCCATCACAGGTCACCCGACTGATATACCTTACTTGCTTCTTCACAGGCACACTGCCAATGTTTTAGGTTCAGTGTTACTTGGCTTGTTCTCATTTCATATCCTCTTGGAGTTTTCTCAGTACTTGTTTTGCCACTTCACTTGTTGTACTTTCAAATATTCTTAGTGCTTTTGCCAATGCTTATGCTTTCAAGATGCATAGTTCCTTATTATTCTTATGGCACTTGCCAATGCTTGTTCTCTCAGTTTACACAGTGGCTTTTTATCAGAGCATTGCACCAAACTGCTTTCAATCCAATTGGCATTCAACCACACTTGCTTTATTTCAGATCAGTATTAAAAAAAAAAAGGTTTAATTTTATTCCAATCAGTGATATTGAGTAAACAAACGTCAAATTTCCAGTTTACTCTCCTGCTGGGAATTGGCACCCTGTGTTCAGGCATATTCACAAGTTGAAATATTACTGTTTTTTCCTGACCCTCTCTTGGCCTTATTTTTATCTCATTTACAGTTCAGTATTCATAAAAACCTTAACCTGAGAAAACCGAATTATCATGTCTATCGAAAGTATTTAGTTCAAGCTTGACCGGCATTCAAGTTGCCGAAACGGGATGCGACCTGCACAAACCACGCAGTCCACACCACAGCATCCTGGAGTCTCTCAGGCTTCGCTGGCTCACCGGGTACACTGTCTCCAGGTGCTGTTCTCCGGCGGCAGGCTCGCTGTGTCTGCTCCTTGCTCAGCTCGCCTCTCATACTGGATCTCTGCTTCCTTGGTTGAATGGAGAGGGAGTGTCTCTGACTCCAGGAGATAGGCAATGCTCCTGCTACAATCCGCTTCAGCTGCAACGATTCTGCAGATGGTAGACGCTTTAGGCACGCTTCTCCCTGTCTTCACCTCGAGCTTCTCTTGCAAACAATCCACAGGCGATCTCCTCCTTACCTGAGTGGACCATTTATACTGCACCCTTTGCGTCGCCTGCAGTCAATGTTCCTTTACTGCATAATGGTCTTGGTACTCGGCATCACTCTTCTCAACCCAGTACCAGAGTGGTGTATACTGGGAGATGGTTTTCTAGAAAAATAAGGTACTGACTGGTAATATCCTAGAAAGGCCTGGGAGATATCTGACACCTTTTTTATAAAAAGGGATATGGGGGCGGAGGGATACTGTCTCACCAAAGGGTGCCTCATCCCCACTCCCCAAGTCTCCGCCGGCGCCACCCAATTGATCCTCCATCGCATATCCACCCCCAGGGTCGGGATCCGAGAGTGACCGCCTTTACCTGGCCACCAGAGAGGAGGATATATTGGGCAAAGAAGTGAGGACGCCCTCGGATTCCTCACAGGTCATTCTAGTCATTGCAGTAAGACAGCAAGTGATCAAGAAAATGAGTCATTTCAGGGCTCTTCCAAATTGTCCTTAATACAGCAAGGGGCCAGGACAGTGAGAATTATCACTGGGTCCATAGTACATATCCTAGTGAGAGAGCAAAGAGATTGAGCGTCCTTGCCTAGAGCATCACCTTTCGTCCCAGTGAGGAGCTGTAAAGAACTGAGGGGGGTCTCTGTACTTCTGCCCTCTATATGGCAGAGCAGAGACACAGAGCACCCCAGCCAAGTTTCTCTATTGTGGTAGCATTGGACGAGCAATCGAGGCTTAAGCTTTCAGGTGATGCAGGCTGGTTCTTAAGTACAGTGAGTCCCCAAGCCCCACAAAGGAATGTCTACACACTGTTATGTGCTAAAGTTTCAGAGGTATCACAATTAATAAATTTGTACTCTGGCAATTCTAATATGGCAAATGTATGAAATGTCTATGTGGTACCACACTCCGCTTTAGATTACTTTAAAATGAATCAACTGCTGACAGTTATAATGGAATACAAATCATGCAGCAAGGTGTAAAAGCATAGATCATAGGGAGGAAGTCAAGTTCGGTTAAACAATGGTAGAATGCTTTCTCCAGCTACCTAGTGAGGACCCCCTCATCCCCCTCACCTGGGCAACCTGTAATAAAAGTATTAACAAGCCCAGTCCATAAATGTTTAATCAGTCTTGTTTCCTGGTCAAAAAGTTCAACCACCCCAATGCTCCTGGTTTGGAAGAGTTTCTTCGACAGATCCCTCGAGGGTCGGCTCTTTAAAGCAGGAGCCACATGGCGTCGAGATCCTCGAAGAAAAGTGGAACACTGGCGTTGAGACACTAGCTTCGACATTTGCAGTGCTCTTCGACAATCGTTTGTGTAAATCCTGGGAAGATGAAGCATGCAGTCCACCTCGATGCAAAGTGTTCGGTGCCACAAAGAAGGCTCTGATGAATGTGGGCCCTGCAGCGGGCTTGGAGGGTCGGGAGTTGCTACGGCAGTCATCTGGCCTGTCGGTGCCGCAGCATGTACCGCTGGATATCTTCAGCGATCGGGACTCGACCACGGGCTGCACCTTGGATCTTCACTTTGACAGTGTCCTCGGGACGTCTTTGTCGGCTTCAGTTGGCGGAAAACCCACCAGCAAATTTTCTTCAGTAGCAGACGACCTCAACTTTCTCCGGCGGGACAGAGGGGTTGCCAGTGATGGCAAGGGAGCCCTCTGTCAAAATGTTCTTAGGCAAGGTGGAGCTTTGCGGCTCCGGTCGTCGAGCAGCATGGTGTCAAGCTGTTCCTGCTTCTGGGCGACACGACTCGGCTGGCTTCCAGCAGTTACGGAAATCCTCAGAACCCCAGTCGACGACAATGGACTTCTATGTCCCGACGCTGTACTTCAAGAGTCTCGGCATCCCCTTCGTAACTCGGGGAGAGTTCTCCTAGCCAGGTCCTCTCTCAGATCAGTCCTCGATGGACTCTTCAGCGTTGACATTTCGTCGAAGGAAATGCAGCAGCAATTCTTTTTCTTCTAGCTGGGCTTCAAGTTTCAACTTCAGCTTCTGAACAAATTAGTGAGAGGTCCTCAGATATACACATCTGTCCCTCATTCACTCTGGCTGAGCCAGGCTCAGTCATCCATTTGCACAGGACATTCATGCAGGCAGGCAGCCAATCGGGCTCACATGCATTCAGGCTATTCACGTCCACCCAGGCACCCATAACAAGGAATGTGGATTGGGGCAAGCACTCAGCCTTTCAGCACACCACTCAGCATTCATGTCAGTTTCGGGCAGGGCTGTCTCATTCATTGTGTCTCACACACACAGAAACCAGACCTCCGTAACATAGAATGCATATTGGTCACACACTCTGTTCACCTAGGTCCCACCCCAAGGGTGTACTTACAATGTACAGTCACTGGTAAGGCTCCAGCCCAACAATACCATATCTGGTTCTTCCACCCAACAGCCAGTCAGGGCTTCCCAGGGCTTTAGGAAACAAGGTTATGTTATTTTGCATTTATATAGCGCCTTATATACCATTGTTATGGTCTGAAGGCGCTGGTAGGTTGAACGCCCTTGGGAACCGAAGTTCAGATCAGTAGAGAGAGTCAAAAGGTGCGTGTGAGCACCGGGTATGTGTGCAGCTCGTGCGGTATTCGTGTAACAGCTGCTTCTTAGCGGTAGGTGTGGTGGTTGAGAGATCAGGGGTATGTGTTTGTTCTGCAGGATATATCCTGACCGGATGTGGCTGCGTTAGGCCTGAGGAGAACGCCTGGCTGGGGGGTGTAACCAGCAGTGTTTACTTGGAGTGATGTGGAGTAAGCGGCAGATGTTGGTATGGGAACAGTTATACCGAATGGTGTCATAGTATCTCTTGTGTTCTAGCTGAATGGTGATGTAAAGGAGAGAGTAAGCGTGGTGGTGTGATATGATGGATTATATGCTTTTTCAAACGTTCTCTGCATTCCAGACCATACTATATACGTCACACGATTTTATGCGCTCGAGTCAATTTCATGCACTCCTATCCACTCCGTGCATCCTAGTCTGCTCCATACACTCTGCTAACGGGCAACAAGAGTCAAGATGGCCCCTGTGGCCTCTTGGTTTCTATCAGGAATCCACCGATTCTTATGGCAGGGCCTGGGTATCCCAAAATGGAGGATACTCTGCGCACCTGTCGCATTCATTCAGCATGGAGCTGCCACCAGCCCATACCCTGCTCCATGGGTAACACATAGTTGCCCAAAAACATACTTTAGGGGTACAGGGTTGTACCCCCATCCATGGGTGCCATAAGGGTATCGGAAGGGTCTCTGTTTACCATGACCAAGAAGAGGAAGAGCTGCACTGCCAGGGGTCCTAACTGGACTCCTGTGCAGAAAATAATGCACAACACACATAAGGGGGTACAGGACGAAGACATGGAGGCTCTGTCTCTCCAATGCATTTCCAGCATCACTGGGGCCAAATAATCGGAGGAATACTGAGAACGGGAACAATAAGGAGGTTGATTCTATTTCTCAGAAGATATAGTTGATCCTAGAGAAAGAGATATTTTTCAAAGACTTTGGAGAAAGGTAAAGTGACAGAAACTCGGAGTCATGCAACACAGGAAAATACATCCTTGCATAGGCGGGGGGCCAGGGAGTTCGAAAAGTCACCTAAAAGAACTGAATGACTTCATGCAACGGATAGCCAAGAACGGTCTGAAGAGGGAGCCACTCCAGGAGAATTGACTTATTCTCCTGGACTTTAGGTTAGTGGTACGATCACTGTAGTTTAATTTTGACTGGACAGACTTTTTTTGACGAGCACCCTAATTTAGTTGTGTTAGACTGGGAACCCCCTAGATTAGGGAAAGTGAGGCATTTTCTTTTTATTTACAATAAATACTTCCTGAAATGGCAAATCCTAGTCTTTTTTTTTCCTTCTCACCCTCCACTAGTCCCACGCTAACCTACTTTCTAGTTCCAACAGTGCTCCTATATTAACATATTCACAACCTTCCACGATGCTGTCCTGTCCTTTCTATGGCTTCCATCTTACTTCTGCACTTGGCATACTTTTTCCCAAAAATTATTTACCCCACCTCGCTCTCTGTCCCCCGTTTCTCAAATAACATTTTGTCTCCACCCATTTTAAATTTGACAACTGAGTTAAAAGTCAGTGCATAAAATGTGGTTTACCAACCTTGCACCCAAACGTATTAAACGGCTTGTTCACTTGAATTCGGGAAATACTTGCATGTGTACACAGTGAGTGTAAAGTAGACCAAGCAAGTCTGACGCCAGGCTTATAGTTTTTTTTTTTATTTCTTCCTAATGATACTTAAAATGTTTGCATAATTAGCACAACTTCATTTAACTGCTTGAAATACTGCTCTGCTTCACTGACTGTTACGAAGTTAAATGGTCTAAAGAAAAATGTAACATCTTAAACAAAAACCTTTTGTGTAAAGTATGCTCTTGGTTGGTTGATAGGTGCATCTAATTTCTTTTAATGAAACAAAACATACGAAATTCTACAGAGAATGTTTTTGTGATTACCAGTAATTATAATGCAAAATGCACTTCAGTTGATGATAGTCGTTTAGGCAACCAATTATTAAAAGCAATCAAAGCAGGAACTGAGGCAGTTATTTGGTGTTGTACATTGTTCTGTGCTGCTTCCTATGTGAGGTTTTTCATCGGAAGCATCAGGCAGGATGTGCCGACTCAGGAAGTGCTGTTTCCTGTGACCCAGGACTGCAAACAGTTCACCTCAAACACTACTCTGATTTGAGTACAGTGATGAAAACGTTTGACAGCAGTTATGCGTCATGCTTATTAGTAAAAATAGAATGTAAAGAAACCCTTAAATACCTATATAGTTGTTGTGTTAAGAGATTTTTCAGAACCTTCACTGATGTGGTGTTCTGAGAAACCAACTTTAGGTGTAAACAGTTTACACTTTTGAGCAAACTCTCAAAGGTAGAGTGACTGAGCTGTCGTGCTTAGATTGGGGCTGAGGGGCAACACCAAGATGGGTTTCCTACAACTTTATAATTTAACACAGACCAAGCTATATACAATTGGGTAGAAAATGTTAAAAGTAAATTCTGAAGCCTTGCAAATGGCTAGTGTCCTGCAATAGAAGATAACGATGTTTAAGAAGCCTATTCCTACCGTTTTTAGAGTTCTGTTTCACTGTTACGGGTAGAAATGTGTAGAAAGGCACTGTAGAAATTTCCCAGGCAGTTGTACAGCTACAGAGTGTGTAGGCTACCAGTCCCCAGGTACGTGATGACCGTTGAGAGAATTAATGACCCATTCTCCACACCCTATGGCTTGATAAGGTAGTTACTTTATAAATGAGGCCTTTACACCCAGTGGGAAAGTGACGCTTGAAGAAGTAAGGTACCTTGACCCCCACACTTCCAAAACCAATCATCTCCCGGGATAGGAAATCTGTGGGTGAAAGTGGGCTTGCAATGGATAAAGTTGATGAAGGCACACAGGCTGTGGGCTTTGAGGTTTCCACCAATAGTTAAGTCTGTCCTTGCATAGTCGCCTGGACAGGGTGAATATGACTCAATTTCAGTTCCAACAGCACAAGAGGACCCCTCGGAACAGCAGACGTTGGTGTGATCCAGGATAGGGTTGACTGGCTCTCCTTCATGGTGAAAGATGGCAGCAGCAGGTTGGGGAAGTCCAAGCAGAGTTCCCAGGTTGTCGGCAAAGTTCTGTTAATGGGATGTAACAATGCCCATGCATTGGTGCAGTCCATTTCCAGGCAAGTGCAGGCCAAATACAGATCTGTTTTTGACTCCACCTTGGAAAAGCGATAAATACAGACCAGCACCTCCAGGCTATTGGTCCCACTACTCTAGAGGAATGCACCTAGTTCAGGCCTTTCTAGAAAAGTTTAAGGCAGCGGTTCAGTGTGCAGTGGTTGGCTTGGACAATGCAGCAAATGCCCTCTAGTGGATTTCTGGCTGTTCTTTGGCATCAGATACTTGGATCTTATGGTTGACGATCTCGAAAGGCTACAGGCCCTCTCCCTTTATCCAGATTTCGGAATGGTGGATGCCCCAATCCACCTTTGAAAGGGACCTGCAAAATTCATACAGGTGGAGGTCATTCAATCGGGGACAAGTGACCTCACATTCTGCTCAGCAACAGGTCATACCCCCTCAGCTCCGAGTCCTACCAAGAAGAGTCTTCGGAAATGCCCTTGGACCGCCCAGTGGCTGACCAGTTCTGAGTTCAGGCCTGGAACTTGGGGGATCCTCCGCTTGTGCAACAAGTTACTTCTGCAAAACTTTGTGGTCCTAGCCTCAAGGGGAAAGGCTGACCACGGCAAGTGAATCCCTTTGCATCTCCGTGCACAGTTGGCCATCGACCGAAACCTGCGTCCAGTCTCGTCCTGAGAGGGGCCCTGCATTGATTTGTGCTGCATTTTCCTTGCACCGGCAATAGTCACCAAACGGAGAACTGCTCGAACCTGCAACCGCTGGGAATTGAGGGCTGAGGCTTATGGCGGGAAAAGCGACCCTGGACCATCTTCAACTGACTTGCCAAGTCCTGTGAAGAATTGGAGTACAGGGGGTGAGTTTTAGCGATGCTTATCTGTACACTTGACTCCAATTTAAAAGTGTTAACTTTTAGAAACTTTGATATTACTTTGGCTTTGCCACTGCTTGTTCACACGAGCAATCCGAACGTTGGGTACATGTCTGTTAGTCAGATAAACGTCCCCTAACCATTGGAACTGTTCACTTGACCCGAGAGACCCTACCTTCGTTTTTTCAAGCGTAAGCAAACTATGGAACTGTGCTGAACATTTGGGCACAAGGCCCCATATATTTTAGGGATGGACTTCTGAAGTTAGGATTGAATCTCTGTGGACTTGTAGTGCTCATGCTAATCTGTACCTGCCTTTGTAGGGGTATGCTAAGTATTTTGCACTACCCTAGTGATTATGTATATGTATCATATCTTTAGTGTTGTGTGATATTACCTGTTAGTAGTAATGTTTCACTGTGTAATTTGGCCATAAGTAAATAGTATTTGTATACCTGTTTCTCCAAGTGTGTTCCTTGACTGCTTCACTGTGTGCGCTCATTGTGGACCCCTTACAAGCTCACCACCTCTTGAGACTTAGCCTAGACCACTCGCCTTGCTACCTTGAACTGGTTTGGCTACAGCTTCCAGTGTTGTCCCTGGCACAATACCAGGATGCCCTTCTATACATCTGTCCACCAGGCCAGAGAATAGAAAATCAGTCCTATCGGCTCTCGTGCAAGCATATTGTAAAAGTGCAGTCTGGGTACCTTCCAGTTTAGTGCAATGAATTCCCGTTGCAAACCCTATCTTCCATCACGAGGACACAATCCACGTCCTATTTGAGCTGTGCAGCCCTATTCTGCTGAATCAGACTATTAGAAAAAATCCATGGTGCACTTCTACAATACAGGGCCTCGTATCCTAGACAACAGAACTGCCTGCCCCAGTCCTACAAATAAGGTGTGAATATGCCACTTTTACTCCCTAAAAATAGGCAAATACTCCCCAAAAATAAAAATAGAGTAATAATGCTCCCAACAAAAATAGAAAATAGACACATAAGGGCCCATCCCCTGGCTCCTGGATATGCTAGGACCGGTAGTGCACACAGTGCCAGTGGAAGAACTGTCTGTTATTGCTGATCCAAAGTGGTAAAATTGATCTTTTTAATGTGCATAAATAACTAGTTGCAAAGGATGTTTTCTTACAAAAACATTGTGGCTTTACAGTTAAAACCTATTTTACTCAATCCTTAATACTCCCATTGGGAATGTCAATTACTTTTTTACTCCATAAAAGAAAAAAACATTTTATTCCCATCTTTAAAAATTGGGTAGTAAAATACTCCCACTCTAAAATCGTATCTGGAGCACTGGCCTGGCCCATGCTCCGATTGTTATCCGCTCTGGATCAAATAAGCAGTTGCCAATATATTGTGTTCCAAATATAACTAAGCGCAGATTTAGTGGTTTCGCTCCATGTGCTTTAATGTCTGTGGCGGTAAGGGAGGGAGTATGCCACATCCTTTTGCCTCGTTCCACACCTGTAATAGCAGTGGCGCCAAGGTATGTTTATATAATTTTATAAAACTCTGCAACTAGTCCCTCCGACCCCAGGGTCTTGCCAGATTGAAGGCCGAAATAGCCGGAATCTCTTCTAGAGTGAAGGGCCCATTCAGGGCTTCTGTGGATCGGGAGCATGATATTAGATATGTTTTCATATCCACATGAGTTTTCGCATGGTTTGAATATAGCATACCATAAAATTTAGCAAAGGTCTCGCATATAGAGTTGTCTGTATGGATCACACCGTCCAGCATTTGTACATGTATTGTTGTCCCAGTGTAATTTGATTGTACCACCCGGGCCAGAGCCCTGCCCGGTCCGTCAGCCTCCCCTTATCTACGTGCTATCACTGGTTTATTAATATAATAGGTTTACTGTTCAGCTGTTTCATGAAATGTCACTATGGGCTCGAAATTAAGATTTGATGAGCAGGAGCTAAACGTAGCTCCTGGGTATCCATCATTAACCAGTGAGCAGGAGCTACCATTGGGGAACCACGAGCTAGTACATAGCATTCCTCAAATCTAACTTCAACATAAGATGTAAAGTAACATTTTGTGACACCTTTTACTTTTCTTGCCCTATAGATGTGTCGTAATGCTTATTTATAGAATTCATCAGTTGGCCTGCAGAGCCAAAAGTAGCTCCTAGTAGCTGTTGGTGCCAAGCTAACCAGGCTCTTATAGGCTACAAGCAGGAGCTAAAAAACTCCCAGCTCTCCTCAATTTTGAACCCTGTACTAGTTTCGCTTTAATCGAACCTCTCACACTCATTGTGGTCACTACTATGCTGGTTCTCGAGGGTGTGTATATTAATTACTTGTGCTTGCAGCTCCCTCCTTGCTTTGCAATACTCTACCGATGTGGATAGAGCTGCACCCCCCCTTGCCCCCGATGAACACCTTATGTTTTCCACCGACCAGCATGTAAGGAGACCATGAAGGTATTAATATTCTCATCCAATGTCCATCGAAATGCTATGTCGAGTAGTGCTAGTGTGGTTAATCTCAAGAGAGGATGGTCTGCGCCCAATTTAAGCGTGGGTACTATCGGGGAATGGGAGTATGTGCAAGCTAGCAAATGATAGCCCTCCAAAGGATGCAGTGACAAGAAGATTAGCCAGTAATCAATTTGGGACATCATGTCATGTACCGTGGAATAATATGAGTAGTCCCTGAGATGCGGGTGTATGCCTCTCCAAGCATCCGCTAGTTGGAAATGATCCATGATCTGCTTGATGGCATTCACAGCACTCAACAAAGGTCTCTGAGAAGCCGTGGAGCGATAAAGTTCTGTAACTAGTATGGTATTAAAGTTTCCACCCCATATTATCAGGAGATCCTCTGTAGCATCAAGGATACAGGACAGCTGCCTATAAAATACAGTATTGCCCAGGCTAATACCGTAGCGGTTTACAAGAAGCACCAAGGATTTGGTATGCTTGAAAAGCAGGGTATTGTGAACTGGCACCTCCCCGTGCTTGTGAAGTATATTATCTGCATCTGCCCCATTGGGAAGCAAAGCCTTCTTTGACACAAACTAATGCATGGGTATCTTGTGGCATAGGTATCTGTGGGGCATGACACTAGATAAACGCACCTATCTTCCTAGTCTTGGCCAGCTTATTAAAGCCCCAAACGTTCCAGGAGAGAAGCCTCACTGGGACTGATGCTAATGGGCGTGCCATGGAAATGAGTAAGATGGGGCTACCTCCTGCATCATCTTCCTTGTATCTAAAGGCATCATATGCTGATGTCAGTTTGATAGCACTGATCACATAAGGATAGGTCATGTACATGCTAAGGGATTATATACTATCCTATCAGTTCTGCAAACTCCCCATCTGCAGGGGAAGCCAAACACCTTAAACGATGCGCCAAAACCAACGACCAGTCCGTCGGCACTCCACTCAACTCAGAACTACGGTCCGTTCCGCTCAGCCCTTGTCGCAAGCCGTAGATCCATCTGCTCTGTCCACTATATTCAGGACATTCTTTGGTTTCTTTGATGAATTGGATCCACGACTTACAGGGGAATACTACAGCATTTGACAATCCCTAAGGAGGAGCTTAACCGGTTCATCTGCGTGCCGATTGCACTGCAAGGGAAAAGTCAGAATAGATTAACACCCGGCTGGATTTGTACCGCTGCTCGTCCTATTCCACGGACAGCTGCAAGATGAGATCTCTGTCCCTGTAGTTAATGAGTCACGCAATGATGGTTCTAGGCGGGGCCCCTGGTCTGGGTGGCGGCTGCAGGGCTCTCTTTCTACTAGAAATTGGAAGGAGACTGTGGGGTTCACTAGAACAGTGGTTAAGGTGCCTTCCAAACCGTTTCCATAGAGCTCTTTGGGGACGTCTCGGGTACATTGCTACATCAGGAGCGGGGTTGAAGATCTTCATGTTTCATCTGGGAAATTGAGAAAGGAGCTGGTTTCAAAGGTCCGTTTCAATCTTGGAAACTCTGTCCTCAGTTTCTCTAAACCAGGTCTCAGCAATTGTGATATGGGTGGTCTCTTTCTCCAATGTTGTGCAAATAGAGTAGATATTTGCAGACAGGTCATCAAGTTTGGAGTTCACAGATTTGAATCCCAGCCCCATGGGCTCCATGGTAGGATCCTGGCGAGATTTCACAGAGGCACCCTCAGTATCACCCTCTCCTGTTGTTGCCACAGCAGCTGCTGGGGTCAGGGTATTGGTAAGTGTCCATAGGGTCATATTTTTTTATTATCCCTCACGGTCATGACTTCAGGAGCTGGGGAGTGTCAACCAGCAGGCTGGTAACCCCCCACGAAAGGCCTCTGGCTGGTGTTGGATGTCGCTGCTGTGGCTCACCCAAGGCTTTTCAAGCCACAGAATCCTTGTCAAATCCAGCCCGATCTGCCCAAGCCTCTCGTCAAGGCTACCTTGGGTAACATGCAAGTCTGGCTTGTTCGCCAGTGGCCGGGTAATGGGAGCCCTCACTGCAGTGGAGGCAGCCACTGGGCCAGACTGAAAGGTGGACCGCGCAAGGCCTTGTCCAGGGCACTGGAACAGTCACTGCCTTGCCCCGGTCACAGGCACCGACCACACTGGTCTGCCAGCGAGCAACAGCTAGGTGAGCTCGCTTGAGTCGGGTACCAGTGATCCACTCCACTCCACCCCAGCCCGCGGCTATCAACCGCCTCGGCCTCCATAATTTTTTCACTAGGGAAGCTGGCCTCAGCGGGTCATTCTGCGGCCCAGGCTCCGCACGTGGGATCTAATCCGGTGTGACTGCCAGGGTCTCGGATCATCCAGAGGAGCGCAATGGCCGATTTGGCCACTACCAATAAATTGAAGCCCTTTATACCGAACAGGGGTTCCAGGGGTGTCCCCTGCTCCCCATGTTCAGTATAATGGGCTTTCGAGGTTGCAGGGGTGGCCCCCCACTTCCAGGCCATTGGAAGCGGGGGACTTGAATAAGGAAAAGGGGACCCTGCGGCATCAGCTCCAACTCGCAGCGGAGGGACGGAACTGACACCACAGCGGTATAGTTGGAGCGCTGGAGGCCAGTGAAAAAAAGGTAAGTGCGGGTCAGGGGATTGCTACAGGTCTGCTGACCGGACAGAGATTTGGGTTGCTTGCTCGAAGGTCAGTAAAGATTTGCGGCAAAATAGACTATTACTTCGGTAAAACACAGATCCGTTTTGAACCAGCGCAATTGACTGATCTCTAAAAAGGTTTTGTTTATTGACTGATTCATCAACAGGTATGTTTTTAGAGAACGAGTAGCAGTTTGTCACACGAGTATACATACACAAGAGTGACAGCTGTGTACATTTTGGGATACTTCGAGCCTTAGGCGTGCATCGATTCCCAGACACATTTCAGTACTTCTTGAAAGTACTAGAAACCAAGCACTTTCAGAAACATTGTGAGTGAGCCCTTTTGCTGATTAACTGTAAACCCTAATCTTTCTGCATGGTACTGCGTTCATTCAAGCCATCTCGAACGTGTATTTTGGAAATGTCAACTTTCTCTAAAATTAGCCTTCCTCTGCCTTCTTCCTATTCCCTTTTCTACTCTATAAGATTACGTATTGAGTCCCCGTTGGGGCACAATACACCACACTTGGGACACAACTTACCTCTGTAAGACCACTTTGACGCTATATTAAAGCTGGCCAACATAACCTATATAGTGTGGCAGGTCAGAAGAAGAACCGAGACTTGGTCTTCTATTTTAAAAACTTTTCAAATGAACAGATGCATACTCCTAAATTACCCTAAACTATGGAGTTTCCCTACCTAAAACAAATTTACTAAGGTGGTTGTCAGTGAGTCCAAAAGGAAGATATGTCCTCTGTCCAAAAATAACCTATTCTGTCCTTAACCACTACCAAAAATAAAATGAAGCACAAGAGAATGTGGTCTGCTTTTCAGCATAGTCACTTTAGTAACTCATTCGTAGGTAGTGCTTGGCAACTACTTTAATTAGTTCATACAGTTTGGAATTGGGGCTTTTTAATTCCTCTCTCGTGTCCTTGACACCTTGGTTCCTCCTTCAGAGGGTATTTTTCTCTTTCTCCTTGTTTATCACACTTGCCACGTTTTCACTATTTAATCTGCTGTCTTTTCCCTGGTTTGGCCAGATAGGAACATTCCCAAAACGACTTTCCTCTAACACTTGATAGTTACTGGGACGAGAATGAGTGTTCAGTAATTATTCTCTTGGTTCTCTATTTTCGTTTCCGTATTAGTACAGGTATCTGGGTTCAAATAATTCCCAACTTTCTGTTATTTCATCTTCAATCAGACGAGTATGAGTGCTTTTAAATAACCTTCCACTTGTTGGGGAGAATTCTGAGCAATTTACTAATTCCTCTCTACCTTAGAGAACGCCAGCACTTTTGCTGGATTCTAGGACTTTACATTTTTAACCTGTAGAGAGTGAGACCCTTTTTCCAACTCATGTATTTTTCTGTGATTTGGACTCTGTGTTTCTTGTGATTATGAAGTCTGACAAACTCCATAGGCATCATCTTTACAATGCGTCACACAGCACCTACAGTGCAGTGGCACAGGGAACTCTCTTAGATTTCCCAAAGGTTTAAATACCTTTTCTTGGATAAACTACTGTTTCCAAGAGCAGTAAAGTGAAATGTTTCCAAGAGCAGTAAAGTGAAATAGACTATCTACTTTTGTAACTATCTAGAATCAACACATACTATTTTACAATAGGGTGCTGGAGGGGTTACTTAGTATCCCCTTTGTCTAGTCTCTCATGTAACAATTTTATGTTACCCTTTCTACAATTAATGGCTGGTGGCAGTGGTTTACTTTTTACTACCATTGTGTGTTTTTACCGCAGGCTGCGTTCGCATGCCTTGGTAAAGCACCTACGGGTGCCCATTTCGTCAAGATGGCCCTGGACTTCTTTTTTCGCCATTTCCTGCTGTAAAGGTCCTTATTGAGATGTACTCTGCGCGCCAAAACAGGTTTGGTCCCTTTGTTAGTTTTATATTTGGTGGGATTCGCGAGTGGAGCCCGGCTCTGGCTCCAGCGTGTCTGGCAGGGGCAGGAAGTGAGGGAGATCCCCAAAACTCCCTGTGCTTAATCCCCTTGGTTACAGGAATGCACCCAAAGGTGATTGGCTGGCTGGCTGGCAGTCTGGCAAGGCCAGCCACCCTGCTGTGTGATTGACAGCTAGGCTGGAATGAACGGGAGAAACCTGCTTGGAAGGTAGAGTCGACCACTGGACGAAGTAATCTGAAGAAAGAACTTGGAAGAGACGCCTGCTGCTGTGCTGAAGCCCCAAATTCGTTTTGACTAGAGAAGCCCTGCAAGGATGACTCCTCACCTTGAGTTGGTGGGACCAATCGACTCCAAAGTGAACTCGTTTGGTCATCCTCTCGGAGGTGGACATCCTCTCGGAGCTGGCTGTACATCTACTGCTGCTGGAACCGAAGTGCCAGGGAGAGGAACACCAAACGGAGTGCATCACTTTTAAGACGGACTCGACCTGCTGGAAGATCCCCCGGACTCCATGTAAGCAGTACTGACAAAGCCTGAGCCACCTCAACAGAGTGCTGGACTCCAGATGTGAGGAAAGTCCAGAGTGGTATCCGTGAGACTGTGGTGGTGCTATTTGCTGAGACGCGAGTAGCTGAAACCGCAAAGTGCTGCTAAATGCAAGTTTGTCCTTTTCTGTCGCTGACTATCCGGTTGTGTTGCAGAAGTCCTCCCTCTTGTCCCCGTGACTGAGGCACAGGAACAAAAGGATCTGCAGAGCCACACAGGAACTGAAGCCAGCTGAAACCATTTCTTCTAACCAAAGGTACTGTACAGTCTAAGAGAACTTGCCTCTTGTCGTTGTAGCCTTCCTTGATCTCAGTTGGGACTTGTCTTGGTTGCTTCCCAGCGTGTGGCCCTACATTGATTCTACTTTTTCTACAAAGACTTCTGAAACATTGTGCAATACTCCTATTCACCTACAAGAAGTGCTTCAGCTCACCTAGACTTTTGTTCAATTGACTGTGGCTGGCCTGGCTCCCTGAAGAACTCTCCTTTCATGTGACCTTGTGATTTACCTTTCCTTCCAGGAAGAGGTTAACTTACTTTGCATTGGGGAGGGATTCAAAAGTACTTACCTGCTTCAGAATAATTGTGATCTCTTGTTTTATTCTAGAACACTTTTCTTTGACATACTAAGTGTGTATTTTGGATTGTATTTGTGCGTTTCTGATATATTGCCCCTTTGAAGAAGGCTTATTCTAACCGACTGTTAAATAAATTAATAATTGTTCAATCAAGAAACCTTGAGTATGTTTTTTTTTTGTATACTTGTCACTGTGAATCTGTTACTCCCCTACTGCTCACATTGACCCTTCTTGAGATGAGCCTGGCTGCTAGTCACACTACCAACCTGTGTAGTACAGATTTATACAAAAGGTTGGGTTCCTATTGCCAGGAGGTCATGGTTGTTGTAGTGCACCCAAGTGTACTGCTCCAAATCTTGCTTACCACACTTCTTTGCTAACTTCAGGTCCTCAATGGGACGAGTATGCTTCTTCCATTCGTTATATTTTGTATCCGTCCCGGTTCTCCCGCCTTCCCCGTTACCTTTTATTTCTTGAAGTTGGCGTCGCTGGGCCTTCCTTCAGGATGGGGATTCTTTCCTCCTTTCGTCAGGCCGTTTTCTTGGTTCTCAGTTTCTCTTACGTTGTACCCGCTCCTTGCTGTGATTGGGTCTGTGGTCTGTGTTGTTGATGGACTCAACAGTCCACCGCCTCGCAGCCACGCCACCACCTAGACTTAGGTTGCAAGCCTCAGGGTTCCCTCCTTCCTTCAGCTTCTCTTGTTTCAGGTTTGTTTCGTGTTGGCTTAGCACACCAGCTTCCTTCCAAGCTCAGAAGCTGCATGTCCCAGTCTTTCAACTCTCCTCGCACAGCTGATTTGAAACTCCCAGCCTTCCCTCTCTTCAAGCAGGACTACTCTTGGATTTATGGTGCATTGCTGGGTCTTCCCCGGCAGAATGCCATAGTCCGCTGTTTCCTGAGTACTCTATTACTTGCACAATCTTCTCAGTATTACATAAATATTATTTTCTTATGTTTTAATGTTTCTACACCACAATAGCCAACATTAGCTTGTTCCTCATGTCTTCTTCTGGTAGAAACTGTTATTGATGGGTTGTAGGTGAGTGATTCAAGAAGTTACGCATCAGACGGGAGTGCCTGTCCCCAAAGGGGATGGAGGGGTCTCTCCCAGTGATGTCCCGATTGCCTCTACCACTAGGCAGGGTATCGCGTAGCGGGCTCATCTCCCTAGCCTCACAGGGAAAGGTTCCCCCTGGGGAGAAGTGACTGAATCCTGCGATTCGTCTCAATAGTCAGGAACTCCCAAAGACCTTGGGTTGAGAGCTTGGAGAAGCCGTGATGAAATCTGTATGCTTGTGTTAGGCAAGAATCGATGTAGTAACCCTGTGGGAGAGTACACAACCCTTGTCCTCTTGGTACTAGGTAGCCCACCTATTGGTAAAGGCCTGTACTACACAAGTTGGAGTGACTGAGCAGCCAGGCTTATCTCAAGAGGGGTACATGTGAGCTGTAGAGCGGTAGCAATGAAATCCACAAATACAAGTATCCAAATAACACTAATAAGTTTTAAATAAGCATTCTTTTAAAAAGGGCAATATGTGTAGCAATCAAATACACTTTAAAAATACTTTCTCAGAATCAACACAAAGCAAGTAGCTACTCTAGAGATGCTTCATATGCACTTCCTACACCCTGAGGGGACTTCACTAACTAGGACAGTAATGGCATTTATATATCACTTGTGTACTTTGTAAATTGTGAGGTTGGTAGAAAGGCAGGAAAAACGTTAAAAGGGTTCTCGGAGCATGTGAGCACTTTAAATCTTCCAATGAAGTCTGCATGAAAACCTTTCCCAGCAAATATTAGTTTAAAACCAATGCATCACCTATGAGGGACAGTAAGAATCAAAGTCAAATGGAATAGAAGAATCTGCAGGGAGCCAGGACAGCCAAAGTCCATTGGAGCAAAGTCTATGGTGCTTAGGCACTTCTTAAATAACTAGCTTTGTGCAAGACTTTTGAGAGTTTGTTGAAGTAATATCGCTGTAGGGTCACAAGCTGTTACAATTATGAAAGTTAGAGCTGAGATCATCTCTAGAAATGCAGCCACTGCAATAAAACTGAGAAGACCAAGCTACAGACACTGAGGTAAGTACCCCAAGTCAGAACAGTACCTTTTGGTTAGAAGAGGGTCCAGCTGGCTTCTGCCTGGTTGCAGCGATGCAGATCCTGTGTTCCTGGGCCTTAGTTGTGCGGACAAGAGGGCGGACGTCTGGGGACACCTGCGGCAGCAATTCGATGGTCGGCGGTAGATACGGCTCTTTTTTGGATCAGCGGCACTTCACGGTTTCAGCGCTCGTTGAACAGCTCCACTGCTTAACTCGTACCCCGGTTGGGCTTCCTAGAGTCCTGCACTCTGGTGAGGTGACTCGAGCTTGGGTCGTCCTGCTTCGGGAGAGTCCTAGGGAGACTCCTGGAGCTTTTGGCCGGCTTAGAAGTTGCACTCGACTATGGATTTCTTGACTCCGAGCACTGGGTTCCTTCAGCAGCAAAGAAGTACAGCCAGGTGGGGACGGTCTTCCAGCAAAGTTTGTCTTGCGGTTAGTTGGTCCCACTAACCCAAGGGAAGAAGTCATCCCTTCCGGAGCATCTCTTGTCGATCAGGAAAAGGAGTATCATCACGCAGCAGGGCTTCACCGGGCAGTTCAATGGTTGTCATGGCCACTTGCCCAGGGTCACAGGAGCTGCACCATCAGGTTGTGGGAGCAAGGGACGTGCATGGTTCACGCACGTCCCTTTGGGATGATTATATGCAGGGGGGCCGGTTGGACTCAGTCCTGGCGCCTTTGGGGCCAGGCTCATGGAGAAACATAAGCAAGACTCTTTATTATGGGCAGGAGTGCTCTTCAGGAACTTTCCACAAGTGTTCAGTCAGTCTGGGTGTGGCTTTCTATCTTGAGCTGCACGTGCAACTTCAAGGAGTGGCAAGGTATGTCAAGCAGAAGAGAACTAGCGCGCGTGGCCTTAAGAGCTCGGCTATAAAAGCCAACCCAACCCCAAGGCGCATGCTTCACGTTAATCTGAATTTGCATGAAGCGTAAAGCTCACCGCCGCCTGGGATAAATTAGGATTTACCTTTTGGGAATCCAGTCTCCTGCCCATATGCTTACCTCCTGGAGTGAGCATTCACCTGCATTCTTCTCCCCTGAGCCTGGCGTCCATTCTTCATCCTCCGGCACGCAGGACTTCAGTTCTGGGCACCGCAGCACGACATCTTCAAGGCAGAGCCTGTAAAAGGACAAAAGGCAAGGTTAGATATTACGAACTTTCAGTTTGAGGTTGCGCTTGCAAAATTCTTTGCGCTTATTCTTAAAAGCTCACTTGCCTGCTGCTGGACCGCCGGGGGATCCTCTGCTCCTCATCTGGAGCCACCTCGTGCTTTGTAGCTCTGCTGGGCCGCAATCGCACCTATTTGGCAGAAAGATAGACATTACAGAGCTGACAACCGGCTGTGAGAAAGACATTACAAATACTTCAAGACAAAGAGAAAACTGTAAGACACTTACCAGAAAGGCGTGGAATAGTCGCAGATGGGCTGAACACCACGTATGAAGGACCAGTGAAGGAACTCTGTCCTCATCCTAAAAGTGCCCCTGCCAGAAGTAGCAGGACGGAGAGCTCACCATTAATAATCTACAGGTGAGCCTTAATGGGTCGATGAATGCTCACGGAAACGTTGCTATGGGAAGAAGGGTTTGAGAGGGAATTCACTCACAGGCCAGAAAACTTGCGTCCACTATTTACGCAGGAGCAGTGTTCCAATTCATTGCAGCAGCCCACAGCCTATTTGCAGCGTGAGAAAGCAGACCGAGGGGTTCTACTTCCTGGGAGGGCTGCAACCATGCCCCAACGTCCCGGCAGAGACCAGGTGAGCGTAACAGTCCAGGAGGATTCAGCAAACATCGTTCATGGTTTCTTCATCAGGATGTCCTTCCCAGTGTTCGAATGTGTCTTCAGACCCTCACCTTTTAAGCAGGTTTCTCCCATTCATGCACAGCCTAGCTGTCACTCACACAGCAGGGTGGCTGCCCTGCAAGGACAGCCAGTCAGCAATCAGGACTGGTTGTGTTCAGAATTACTTGGAGACCAAGGAGAGGGGAGTTTCTGGCACCTCCCTCCCTCACTTGCTGCGCCTTACAGACACACTGGAGCCAGAGGAGGGTTTCAGTATTGAATCCCGCCAAAGGCAAAACTAACAAAGGGGTCAAACCTGGTTTGGCACGCAGAGTAAAACCCAAGAAAAACCTTGCACACAGAAAATGGCGTGGGGAAAAAAAAGACCGGGCCATTTTGACACAATGGTCACCCATAGGTGTGCTATACTGCATCTGAGTATTCAGCCTTGCAGTAAAAACGCACAATGGTAGGAACATTAAACCACTGCCACCAGCTATTTAAAGTAGTCATGGTAACATAAAAAATGTTACATGAGTAAGTAGGATAAGGGGTTATTAAGTAACCCACTGAGCACTCCACATAAGATGGTGTGTGCTGAATCTACAAAGAGAATAGGTAAGTAAAGTCAATTTCACTTTACTATTCTTAGGAACTGTAGTTCACACAAGAAAAGGTATTTAAACCTTATGAGAAATCTGAAGGATTACTCTGACACTGCACTGAAGGTGCTGTGCGTCATCATACAAAAAGTAGATGCCTATAGAGTTTGTCAGACCGTGTGGAATTTGGGTGAGGAGATAACATTCAAGGGAGAAGCTATGGTCCCATAGTTCTCTATGAAGTCCCTGTAGTACCCAGTGAAACCTAGAAAGGTTCACTTGGGAGTAGTAGGGGTGGCCCAGTATTGTACCACTTGTACTATGCTAGGCATTGGCCTTATTTCACCTCATCCTAGCTCATGTCCAAGGTAGACCACTTTACTCTGACCAATTCGACATTTACTAGCTTTTATGGTGAGCTGGACCTGTTTCAGAGCCTTCAAAACATATCCAGGTGGTGAAGATGCTCTTCCCAAGTGGGGCTGACGCTGCAATATCATCCAGTCATGCCATGCAGAAGTCCTCTAACCCATTCGGAACTTGATTCATCATCCTCTGAAATGTAGCAGGTGCATCTTATAGTACAAAAGGCATCACCTTAAACTGGTAGATGCCTCCTGGGGTGGAAAATGCAGTTTTTTCCCTCGAAACCACCCAATAGCTTAAGGTTAGGGCAAATGTACTGAGGAACTTGGCTGAACCAAGTTTGTTCACCAGCTCATTTGTCCTGGCTAAAGGGTGGGCATCAGTCGTGGTTACTGTATTAAGAGCTCTATAGCCAACACAGAATCTCAATCTTTGGTTACGGCTTTTTGCACTATTACAACTGGACTAGCCCATGGACTTGTAGATGGTTCAATAAACCCAAGATCGAGCATCTTCTTGACCTCTTCCTTCATGTGGGATCTTACATGATCTGACTTTCTGTAACCCATGCTTTTGACAGGCAGACTGTCATCAGTGAGAATATCATGTTGGCCCCAAAGGGTCAAGTCTGGTGTCAGTGAGAACAGGGAGGCAAACTGATTCAACAGAGCCTTGCACGTCTCCTGTTGTTGCAGAGTCAAACCCAATGAGAGTTTTACGCCTTCAATTTTCTCATCTGAGGGTTGTGCCTTGAGAAGATCAGGGAGAGGCTCACTCGCCACCTCCTCTTGATCAGAGGCTATAAGCTAGGCTCCTAGTTCTGGTCTGGAAACCTACTCCTTGAGACGGTTAGTGTGATAGACCCTGGGGGCCTCCTTGGGATTGCCCAAGTCCACTAAGTAGTTGACATCTCCAGGTTTAGCCACAACCTTGAAGTGCCCAATCCATATGTCTTATAAGGCCCTCTGCCTTGTAGGTACCATAACCAAAACAAGCTGGTCTGGAGTAAACTCCACCATGTTGGCCTTCTGGTCATGCCAATGTTTGACCAGAGCCTGACCTGCTTTCAGGTTATCTGAAGCTTCTGTCATCAGGAGTGCCATCATCTTCCTGAGGCCCAGCACATAGTCAGTGACTCTCAGTGGCTGTAGGGAAGGAGCACGATCCAACCCTTCCTTGATCAGGGCCAAAAGGCCTCTGACTAGATGACCATAGAGAAGTTCGAAGGGGCTGTAAAAGGTCCCACTTCTAAGGGGTTCCTCTAAAGCACATTGGTGCTCTTCATAGTTCTGTTAAACCTCTCCACCAACCCATTAGTCTGGGGATGGTAGGCTGTTGAGCACTTGTAGGTTACTCCACAGTTTGTCCACATGGTCTGCATGTAGTGGGACATACAATTTGATCCCATGTCACATATGACCTCTTTAGGAAAACCTACCCTGGTAAAGATACCAAGGAGGGCCTTAGCCATTGTCTGAGCAGTAACAGTTCTCATAGGTATAGCTTCAGGATACCTGGTAGCATGGTCTACCACAACCAATATAAATCGGTTGCCTGAAGACATTGGAGGGTCTAGGGCACCAACAATGTCCATCCCCCACACTCTCAAAAGGGACATCCACCACAGGGAGGGGCACTAAAGGTGCCACATGCTTGGCTCCACTCTTGCTAGAAGTCTGACGAGTGTGGCAGCTCTTAGAGAATTTTTCTACATCATCCCCCATCTTGGGCCAGTAGAAATACAGAGATAGCCTCTCACTCTTACAACTCCCATTCCTAAGTGGCCAGCCAGAGGAATCTCATGTGCTAACTGTAAGAACCTCTGTCTCACCTCCTGGGGCACTACCAGTCTCCTGTAGTCCCCTGGGGTAGACTCAGTTGGTTCACTGTAGAGGATGCCATCCTCCCAGTAAAGCCTATACTTCCCTGGTTCCTGCCCTTCCAGCTGGGAAGCTTGCTGACTCAGACCTTCTAGAGAGGGGGACACCACTTGACCTCTGCTGAAGTCTTCCCGAGAGGGTCCACCTTCTGCAAGTAAAGTTTGCGTCTCAGGATGGTCCTTAGGATCCAGATCTCCAATGCAGGGAAGGTTTTCTTCCTGCTGTGTCACTAGTAGCTGTCTCTTCTAGTTTGGTTGGTCCTCCCAATCAGCCTCAGCTGGGGAAGGGGTCACTGGGGTAACCTTGGACTGTCCTCCCGGGATGTCCTTGTCCTACGAACAGGTTTAGGTTTAAGACCTTTCCTTCTCCCAGAGACCTTGGGTTTCCCCTTTTTGTCTCTTTCTTTGGCTTGGAAATAGAAGGGTGGCCTTCCTGTGGATTGGGGGTATTGGAAATCATAACCTCCCACTGAGTCTCCTAAGGTTGCTTCTTTTTCCAATCTTTTTTTCTCCTGCTTCTTTTTGCTGGGAGGCTTCGGGTGATCGATACAACCCTGAGTTTTCAAATCATTTCCCAACAGGACTCTCCCTAGCACTTTGCTCTGTACACTGACCGGTATACTAACAGTCATATGATTGCACTGGATGAGAGCTGGCAGTATAGGAACTATTTGGATAGGGCCCCCTGCAAGTTTAGTGGGGCCTTTGGGTGCCTAAGCTACATCCTCGGGCTTGAAAAAACTCATCAACCACTGTAATGCTTACTCCTGTGTCTCTTATGGCAGTGGTCTCCTGACCATTTACAAGTACACTGTCCTTATAATATTATTTTGTGTTATCTGGTATGGAGTTGTACACGTCCACATTCTGTTGTTCCTACCGACCCAGGGACACTAAAACACTGGCTTGAACTCCAATGGGGTCTTCAGGCAGTAGTTGAAAGTTGCCAGGGATGAAGGCTAAGGAGGCACTGTGGACCTCCCTGAAGGTTTACCCTTGCATTTGTGATCCCCTTTCACATGATCTACAGACCCACATATACAACATTTCCCTAATGTTCTTTGGAGTGGGGGTTTCTGTTGACCTCCCTCTGGTCTGGCACCATAGGTTTCACTAGATTTACCATGTTTCCCATGGAATTTACCCTTGCTATGTTTGTGACCCTCTTTTTGGCTAGGTGGATTTAGAATTCTCTTTCCCATCTAGATTATGCTGCTTCCCTTCTTCCTTTTTGTGAGTTGCCCCATGGTTCTTGTGAGTGGTCCTGTTGGCTACCCACAAGTCAGAATGGGATCAATCTCTTTTGAATCAGCCAAATTCTGTCTCCGCTCAGGAGAGCAGGCATGAAAAATAGATTCTAACAAAAAAAGATTCCTCGTTCATTCAAAAGTGCTTACTCTGTAACCCAACGATCTAACACTCACATGGCCAGGTAGCCCACGGGGTACCTTAAGTCTTTTTGAGGGTCCTAAACCTCTTAGGGTACTGGAAAGGAGTTCTCCCAAATCTGGCTATTAATGCCAGCTCCACTGATTCATAATCCTTTCTCTCAATGGCACCCAACTCCAGTACAGCATCATAGCCATTCAGGGGGAGCCTAGACATGAGCCAAGGGATTACATCCTTCCCACTGATTCCTTGAAGACCATGGGTGTATTCAAATGTACCCAGCCAATCCAACGCATCAACTTTAGGTTCATACATACGCACTGCTTCTTTGGGTAGTCAAGGCCTCTTGGGACTAGCAGACCTAGAGGACACTTAAAGGGAAGCAGAAGGCCTCTTGGGACTAGCAGACCTAGAGAACCCTGAAAGGGAAGCAGAATCAAGAGACAGTCTTTTCATATCCATTTCATGTTGCATCTCTCTTTCGCTTAGTTTCACCTCTTGATGTTTGGCTTCAGCTTGGGCATTTCACTTTTTGAACTCCAACTCTAATCTCATTCTTTCAAGAGAAACCTATTCTGGGCTTAACTGTGTCCCTTGTGGGGGTCCCAATGCAAATGGGATGAGGCATAAGGCCAGGCTCTGGCAGAGAGGTCCCCTCTTCCTAGGACTCTTGTTTGTTTGTTCTGTTGTAAGGCGCTCCTCACCCGAAGAATATGCAATTTATATATACAGTACAAGGTGATTACATGTAAGATATTTACAATACATTACAGGTTTGATACAAATACAACAGTAGTGCAAGGAAGGGGTTTACAGAATGACAGGTTACATTCAGATGTCGTTGGAGATGAGCCATGTTTCTGTATTTTTCCTGAAGCTTGGGAAGGTCTGGTTGGTTCGGAGGTACAGGGGAGGCCATTCCAATATTGGGCGGCTTGTACCGGGAAGCTATTCCCACCTGCTCTTTTCAGGTTGAATTTGGGAACTGTAATACAACCGGATTGGGCAGCCCTGGCGGGGCAAGAGGATGATTTTCTGATGATTTTATCTTGGAGGTATTGTGGGGCAGCGTTATTTAAACATTTGTGAGTGATGGAAACTATTTTGAATAGAATCCTATCCTTGATGGAAAGCCACTTGTTATCTCTTCTGGCTTCAGAGATGTGTTCTCTCTTTGGAATGCTTAAGGAAGTTCTCAAAGCTTTATTTTGTAACATGTGAAGTTTATTAGTGGTCTGTTTGCTGGCTCCTGCCTAGATGGCGTTGCAATAGTAGAGTTTCGGCAATATTAAGGCTTTCGTAGTGTAGTGCAGCTCTTAGTAGATAGATGAGGCTTACAAGCGTGACTCAACTTGCATGTGTACACTGTTGCAGAGGAGGTGGCGTTGACTTGCTTACCCATGTTAAGAGTAGCGTGTAGGTAAAAACCTAATGTTTTAGTTTCTGTAGCCATTTTGATAGCCATACCATCAATGGTGAAAGATGTATATTGCGCATAGAGTTTATTGAGATGGGCTGGAGCACCTAGAATTGTCTTGTCATTCAGGCATAAGCTATGGGCCGCCATCCATGCCTGAATGACTCTGTACATTTTATTGAGGAGGGCTAGATCTAGGTCATCGTCTCCCGATAGAGGTAGGAGTAACTGGGTATCATCTGCATAGTAAGTATAGATGATATCCAGATGGTCTAATTTGTCAAATAATGTTTTGGTAAATATATTGTACATGGTGGGGGACATTCAGGAGCCCAGAGGGACTCCACATGTAATTGGGGAGGGGTCAGCAGCTGCCGACTGGGGGGGGGGGAAACCCTCATTGGCCGTTTGGTAAAGGATTGAATCCAGTCAGATGCTTCTTGAGAGAATTTGGCTGCAGAGGATGAAGTGTTTGCAAAGGATTTTGTGGTCCACCAGATCGAAGGCAGCCGAAAGGTCTAGTAGAAGGAGCAGAGCACATTGTCTTTTGTTCTAGTGAGTCAATTTGCATTTTTACGTCGATTAGTGCCGTCTCAGTGCCATGGAGAGGTCTAAAGACCGATTGTATTAGACCTAGGAGGTTATTAGTCTCAAGGTATTGCTGGCTCTGGAAGTATGCCACCTTGTCTAAGATTTTGAGGAGGAATGGGACCGTTGTAATAGGACTGTAATTAGTTGGGTCAAGTGATGCATTTTTTAGCAGGGGTAGGACCCAGGCGTCCTTAAGATTTGTTGGGACTCTACGAGTGCGAAATTAAGCATTTATTAGTTTGGTAATAAATGGGACCAGGTCTCTGGCGTCTTCTTTATTTGGGCAGGGCAAGTATCGCGTTGGCATCTTGAGGGTTTGAGTGATGTGATTTATTTTTTTTTATACCTCTATAGTAGAGACATGTGAAAATTTGAACTTAGGTGGGGGGGTTTATGTGGGGTTCTTCAGGTTCCAGGCGTGAATCTAATTTAGAGATGGTGAGTCTTTTGGCTGCAATTTTATTGGATAAAGCATTTTGTATGTCTGTACACCATGCTTTGTCCTTGATGCAAGGATCATCAGGGACTATGGAAGATTCCAATTCCCTTAGGATCACAAAGAGTTCCTTGGTACTGGAACTGGCTTTATTAATCCTGTCGTTGTGTATGTTTTTCTTTTGGTCCGTATGATTTCAGCTTTGTATTTGCTAGATATTTCACTCAAGTTAAGTTTATTTTCTTTGGAAGGGAGGTTTCTCCATTAGACTTCTATTTTTCTTTTTTCTGCACGCAAACCGTTTTAACTGAGGGGTGAACCAGGTGTTAAGGTGGGCTTTTGGTTTGCTTTAATGCAATTAAAGTGGCACAATAGTGTCTAGAGCTAGGGTCATGGTGGAGTTGTACAATTCAACCAGCTCTGTTGGGTCAAATGAAGGCAATGCCACCCCCTTTCGATGTGACCCTATCAGCTCTTACAATAGTGTAGCTGCTAGGTATGGCCAGTAGTAGGGAAGGTCCTGCAGTTTCGGTTACAGCTAAGAAGTCTGTCTCCTGTGTTAATTAAATCTGCTATATCAGTGTCATGGGCCACCAGCGATCTAGCGTTAATTAGGGCACTTTTTAGCGGGGAGCTAGTTGCGTTCAGGAGGTTGGTTTGAGTCTTTCCTAGGTTCCCTTTTTTTTGGAAGTTTTTAAAGTACAATTGTTTGTTGCTATCGAGGTGATGGGTGTATCACGTGGTTTAGGCAGTAGGGTGGGGTTTATGTTAAGCTTGGAACCAAGCCTGGCATTTCTATTGCTAGTAGAGCATGGCTGGTTAGGTGTAGGTTTCCTAGCCTATAGGTTTATCCATTGTGATTTGGTTAGGGTTTCAGTGGCATCCGTGTTGGCGGCTAGGCTGGTACTAACTAAGATCCTTGATAGTTTGGCTTAATTCAGGTAGGAATGTAGTTGGTCTGATATTGAGGTAGCATGAATTCAAGTTGAGGGGGGCAGACATTTTGAAGGTTTAATCCCTGGTGATGAAAACAAGGTCATGTTGATTTTAAGATTCCAGAAAAAGAGTGAATGGCTACTATAGTGTGAAGGAAGGGCTGAACTAGAATAAGCAGGAGGGTATTTAAGCAGCGGCTAGTAGCGCACATGTTGTAGTCAGGAGGTGACTATTAGTCTAGGTGCCTCTAACAAGTGGCCTGGCAGGTTGTGAATCTGGTAGTACGTATACTGTACTAGAATTGTATCTGGGGCAAATGTATAGCAATCTGGTCTATGATACAAGGAGCACTAGTGTGCGTAATAGTTAGCAGCTGTGCCATATATAAAGCAACACAACGGCTAGCAGTGGCTATAAGGACAATGTGCTTAGTAACAGAAGTTAATACCAGTTCAAGGCAATGGGCAACTACTAACGGTATGTTCAATACAAAGCCATGGGTCAATAACATTATTTTGTGCAGGTTCAAAGCAGTGGGCACATGCCAGCATTATGTGTCAAATCAACGCAATGGGCCGATAACCGTCTTTTGTGCAAAATCAGGAAGTGGGCAAATACCAACTGTATGTACCAGTTCAGTGCAGAAGGTCTATAATAGTATTTTGTGCAAGTTCAAGCAATAGGCAAATAATAACAGTATGAGGTAGTGCAGAACAATGGGCCAACAGTATTTGTGCAAAGAATATAGGCAATAGGTGGTTTGTCCGCAGGAATCAGTAATTTCAGAGGCTAGGAGCAGATCACCAGTAGGCGTCAATTCTCAAGGCAGATTTAAATGACACAATTTATACGTGGGCAGATAGAATCAGTACGGTATGTTGGTAGGTAGATGGCCGCACATTGGTGCGATTAGGACACTCCTGTAAAGGACTGTAGGTATTCTGCTATAGTTCCAGGCGACTCGGTTGTATCCGGTTTTGCATTAATAGTCGAAGGGTTACCTTCCAGGTGCAGTTCAGGGTAAAGATGGTAAGCGGCGCGAGGCAGTATGTGAGAAAAGGTCTGGGGAGTAGCGTTGTGTATAGGTGGGTAGGGTGATGAGGGGAGCGTGGAAAGGATGGGCAGTCTGCGTGTATTGCAGTGGGGCACAGTCGGGCGCTTGTAAGATAGAGCGGGGTGCTATTCCAGGCAGTAAGGTGTATGAAGTACCTAAGGGCGCAGTTCAAATCAATAGGTAAACAAGGAATACAGCAGGCGCTGTTCAGATCCATGGGGCACATATGGTATACATTAGGCGTAGTTCACATCAGTAGGTATATATGATGTGCAGTGGGGTGCAGTTGAAGTCAATAGGGCACAAATAGAGTCCAGCAGGGCATTATTCAGATCAATAGGGTACACATAGAATGCATTGAAACACAAATCGAGACGGTAAGTCACACATAGCTGACATTCTGATCAGACGGCCAAACATGGAATACGGTAGGGCGCCATCTGTTCACTTTGAAGGCATATAAGGTGAGCTAGGCTGACATCACAGTGCAGTGGGCACTAAGGTGCAGGATAGGCTAATAGAACAATTTAAACAATATAAAGGGAGCTAGGTGCGCGACTAGCTGTATGGGCTAACACAGTGCTGCAGGAGGTAAGAGCAGTACATGCTAGATGGGCTACTGTACTAAAGGCGCGAGGTGTGGGACATGCTGATGCGGTTAGCGACACAGTGCAGTAAAAAAGTGAATGCTATAATCGGTACAAGGGCAGAGTGCTGATGTGTTGGGACACTTTAAGGTGTTGTTGGTAAGGGATACAGGTTTAGACACAGTGGGGCGTACAGGAGCGTGTTATCCAGGTAATGGGTTACGGTAGTTTACACTAAAAAAAAAACAAAGCATACAGAGCAGAGGCAGCTTGACGTGCTGAACATTGGGACTATGATGATGCAATGTTCAAAATACGTGAGTGACAAAATAGAGTGCACCATTAGGCGAATGCATGCAAATTAGCCGTACTTCTTCTACCTCCTCTTGCAGATTGGAGCTTGACTCTAAACTGTCACTCATTATCTGGTTGAGTAGGTGTTACAGGCCTACTACCCAAACTTTGGTGATTCAACAGCCTTGTAATCAATGCACATTGCTTTCCTTTCAGAGTCAGACCCCTGATTTTGCACTTATCTTTCAGTTGATCTACTGCCAGAACAATCCAGGCTGGCTCATTGAAGTTATCCATATTTGGAATGTTAAAATCGCTTCATTTTTTTTGATGGAGTTTTGCCTTGTAGCTGGTTTAGTTGGGCACAAGTACAATGTAATCACTCTACGTCTATTCCACCGCTTGCCACCAGTGTTGGGCAAGAATTGATGTAGTAACCCTGTGGGAGACTGCACCAGCCTTGTCCTCTTGGCAATAGTTAACCCAACCTTTGGTATAAGCATGTACTACACAAGTTGGTAGAGTGACTAAGCAGCCAGGCCTATCTCAAGAGGGGTAAATGTAAGCTGTAGCAAGGAAAACCCAAAATCCAAGTATCCAAATAACACTTGCACTCAAGGTTTCTAGTAAAATAATGATTTATTTAACAATCCGTTTTAAATGAGCATTCTTTAATAATGTCAATATGTGTAGCAATCGAATACACTTTAAAATACTTTCTCAGAATCAACACAAAACGGGTAGCTACTCTAGAGATGCTTCATATGCACTTCTTACACCCTGAGGTGACTTCACTAACTAGGACAGTAATGACATTTATATATCTCTTGTGTACTTTGTAAATTCTGAGGTTGGTAGAAAGGGAAGGTTAAAGGAAGGAAAAAGGTTAAACAGGTTCTCGGAGCATGTGAGCACTTTAAATCTTCCAATGAAGTCTAGATAAAAACCTTTTCCAGTTATTAGTTTAAAACCAATGCAACACCTATGAGGGACCGTAAGAATCAAAGTCAAATGGAATAGAAGTCTGCAGGGAGCCATGACAGCCAAAGCCAATTGGAGCAAAGTCTATGGAGCTGAGGCACTTCTTAGATAACAAGTCTTGCACAAAGTTGGAGAGTTTGTTGAAGTAAAATCACTGTAGGGTCACAAGCTGTTACACTTGTGAAAGTTAGAGCTGAGATCAACTCTAGAAACACAGCCAATGCAAATCTCAACTGAGAATAGCAAGCTACAGACACTGAGGTAAGTACCCCAAGTCAGAACAGTACCTTTGGTTAGAAGAAGAGGACGCAGCTGGCTTCTGTCTGGATGCAGCAATGCATATCCTGTGTTCCTGGGCCTCATTTGTGGGGACAAGAGTGGGGGCGTCTGGGGACTCCTGTGGCAGCAATTCGCTGGTCAGCGGCAGCTATGGGAACTTTTCGGATCAGCAGCACTTTGCGGTTTCAGTGCTCTGTAAACCGCGGATCTCTGACACTGGTTGGGCTTCCCTCACTCCTTGAGTCCTGCACTCTGGCGAGGTGACGCAAGCTTGGGTCATCCTGCTTCGGGAGGGACCTGGAGAGACTCCTGGAGCTTTTGGCTGGCTCACAGACTTTGCACTAGACTACAGATTTCTCGACCCCTGGCACTCTGTTCCTGCAGCCACAAAGACGTACAGCCAGATGGGGAAGGTCTTCCAGCAAAGTTAGTCTCAGGGTTAGTTGGTCCCACTAACCCAAGGGAAGAAGTCGTCCCTTCCGGAGCTTCTCTTGTCATCAGAAAAAGAACAGCAGCAGGGCTTCACCTGGCAGTTCAACGGTCCAGGAGGATTCAGCAAGCTTTGTTTGCGATTTCTTCTTCGTGATGTACTTCCCAGAGGTCGACTCGGTCTTCAGTCCCAAAACCCTTGCATTTTAAGCAGGCTTCTCCCATTCATACACAGCCTAGCTGTCACTCACACAGCTCAGCTAGCCAGCCAATCCGGACTGGGTGCATTCAGGTTTCCCTGGAGACCAATTACAGGAGAGTTTCGGACACCTCCTTCACTTCCTGCCCTTGCAGACATTGGAGCCAGAGGCGGGTTTCAGTACTGAGCCCGCCAAAGGCAAAATGAACGAAGGGGTCAAACCTGGTTTGGCGCGCAGAGTGAAACCCAAGAAAGGCCTCACAAACAGAAAATGGCAAAAAAAGAAGACCTGAGCCATTTTGACAAAATGGGTGCTATACTGCAGCTGAGGATTCAGCTTGCGGTAAGAACGCACAATGGTAGGAACATAAAACCACTGCCACCAGCCATTTAAGTTAAGGGGGGGTAACATAAAAATGGTTACATGAGTAAGTAGGGTAAGGGGTTACTAAGTAAACACCCCCGCCCCCTGCCTAGCACTCCACATAAGATGGTGTGTGCTGGACCTACAAAGAGAATAGGTAAGTAAAGTCAATTTCATTTTACTATTCTTGGGAACAGTAGTTCACACAAGAAAAGGTATTTGAACCTTATGAGAAATATAAAGGATTTCTCTGAGACTCTGCAGTGAAGGTGCTGCGCGTCATCATACAAAAAGTAGATGCCTATAGAGTTTGTCAGACTCCAAAAACAAAGGTTACATTAAATCCAAATCGGATCAAAACACTTCAGAGAGTGACAAACAGGGCTCACTCACTCCTGGGTTAAAATTAAAAAGTCCTAAAGTCCAGCAAAAGAGCCAGGGATTTCTAATAAGGTTGAAGGGAATTGGCACAGAAATGAGAATTCTTCCTAATTGCATGAACTGGTGTTTTAGTCACTGCTGAATCCCAATTTGAGCGTTTGCCCGGTGTGACAATTCTGGAGGTTTCCCCCTTATTCTTTGGGGGGAGCCACTCCCTTTAAGGCTAGGGAGTTGAGCCCGCTAAGCAAAACCCTGTCTACAGGTTTGGGAAAGAAGGACCTCACTGGGAGTGACTCTCCACCAGAGGGCAGGGACTCCCATTCCGTTTCTGCGTAAATGGGAATACCAGAAGCTGATCTTCAGGGATATTTCTACTCTGTGAAAGGGGCAGTGAGCTAAATACTTTGTTGAGACTCTCCCGGGGGCCATCCACCCAAGAACAGGTCAATGGGCCGTGTTCGTGCCGGTAGAGGGACTCCAGAACCTACTTTCTAACGCAGAGTTCCTCCAACATCTGGAATCCAAGAAAACTAGTCCCACCAATTCCCAGTGTGGTATTGCGTTGCTTGTTTCATTAAGTCGTTCACATTTTTTATATGATTTGCAATAGACTGGGAATGGTCACTCAAGCCCATGCCTTAATCTGCGCAACAAACCAGGTTATGTTTTAGCAGTAGATAATCAATAGCAGCTTGATTCTGTAAGGCTGCTGTTCTCGTAGTTTGCCTATCTACATGTTAACTTGATAAAAGATGTAAAGCCCCCAGCAGCTAATCCCCCAAACTCCCACCAATGAAAATGCAAGAGCCACAACTTACGATTCTGACAACAGGTGCACATTTGAATCCTAGTCTGGCGATAGCCCTACAGAATCAAATGTTTATTTTCTCATTCGATGTAACACTCGTTGCAAGAAAAGCCATCATTAATCAAAGCTGTGTTAGAGCACATGGTCCTCCGGAAATATTAGCTGGAATATAAGTATATGTAGTGTTGACACACGAAAAAGCCATCCTGTCGGACGTTTCACATGGTTCAAATGATTAGGAGCTATTGAGACGTCTAAGCACTATAATTCAAACAAAATGAGCGTCTGAGACGAGTTTCAAAATTGCAAGACAAGATTTAATTTGCGCATATCGTACACTCGAGCGGACTTCAGGGTCATTCACAACCAGTATTTTGTGGAGAAGGGGACGTTCCTGAATGGTTCACTGTGTCCCTTCTTATACATAAATGGAGCCTGCATCAACATAGGTAATTTGTTATTCATTTATTGCCGTCAAGAGTCTCCACTTTGCTTATGGATTAATAACATGCTCTATCCACCAGTTCTCGGACGGTAACTTGTGTTTGCGGCCCTTAAACACAGAACCCGCCTGCCCTCCTGCCCTTTTTCAACAATGGTCACCCTATTTGCATAACCTTTTAAAAGATACCTTTTTGTGCTTTAAACAAAAATGGAAGGGCTGAACCACTATGACTCAGTATGTAACTAACCTCTGCTTAGTGCAGTCAGTCTTTACATAGCATTTTGCTGAGAGAATGAAACCATATTGAAACAGCTTTTCTTACTTCGCTGAATGGGAGGACCTGGTTTTATTGTTACTTAAACTAGGTTTATTAGTGACAGCCAGGTTGCTAAAACATGCACTCTACACAGAGCCGGTCTTTTATTGTAATTACTGACAAAATGAGACACTAGCATGTTTTCATTTTATTTTACTCGATGAGTGACAAATGCGACCCCTTTTTGATAATTGCTAAGAGAACAGGGTTTTTGATTGCAAAAAGGTATTAGTTTAGGGCAAATAAAATGCATATTTTTTATTATTATTATTATTATATTCTCACAAACCCTGCTTTTACCCTAAGCTAATTCCTTTTCGCCTAAATCAGTTCGACTTTCAATGTCTGTCTATTAAAACCTGAATTTGCATGTCTTCCATCATCATGGTATTCATTTTATAACTATTTGGGGAGGGGCTTCATTCTTTTTACTACCCTAACACAGCTCTGAGATCTAAGGGAACAGTAACCTAACATTAAGCCAAATACCACTAATAATCTAGGCAGGGTTCCAGATAAGGTGCGTACTAGGCGTTTTTACGCATGAAAATCTTGTAAATATGACAGCTTTATTATTTTCCTGTGTACATTTACACACAAGTTGAGAGCAGAAGGCAGTGCAAAGGTCAGGTTACTGGACAGAAGCCATAACGCTTTCAACATTTAAATATATACAGGAGAGATCAAATGGCCAAACATTAGAGAAATAAGGAAAGGTGTATTCTGTCACAATGCAAAAGGCTGCCGCATAGCAATGATTTCCATATGTCGGCTGGATGTCACATACATTTTACTCTCTTGCAAAGGAGAAAAGTCATTTTTACTCTCTTGAAATCACATTTACGCTCAAAGTTTAAAAATGGGGAGTAAGATACTCCCACCTCAAAATCTTATCTGGAGCACTGAATCTAGGCATGTCCATCCCCAATCCTTCAACACGTTCCAAAAACATTTGGACCTTCGGCTCGCCTGTCCAACCTCATAATGTACTGCTTCTCCTAGTACGTGTAATATCAATAGCATCAACGATATCTCTAGAGCTATCAGGTTTGTAGGTACAGCAAGAGGAGCCCACTATTTTACAGACCCCTCCTTTCGCAGCCGTGATAATGTCCCACTAATCCAATAGCGTTCTGTTCAGTTGTTAAATTCACAAATATTTCCGAATGAGTTAAGTGCAACCCCTCACAATGGTATTATTCCTTTAGCAAAATCTGCTGCTACCTGGGCATCAGTATCGGTGTACTGCATTTCTCTTTTCTCTTTGCAATTTTGCACACTGATATATATTATCTGTGGAGGCCACATAAACTCCAGGAAATACATTAGCAAGGTAACATATGCCTGTTCAACCCTTCTTCATCCACTTATATGCTTTCCCGTCCTCACACACATATCAATTCCCATAAGGGAGAATGGAATTAGTTTAATTGGTATAGTCAATGGTTTTATCAAGGATTGCATTTTATACTTCTCTTCCTATGGCAAATGGGGGCTCTCCTATCCTATGTGTTACCTGGAATAAAGGATAGGTAACATTCATATAAGTATACGATCTCCATGGAAGGTTAGACACC
Source organism: Ambystoma mexicanum (assembly GCF_040938575.1). Lineage (NCBI taxonomy): Eukaryota > Metazoa > Chordata > Amphibia > Caudata > Ambystomatidae > Ambystoma > Ambystoma mexicanum. The sequence continues at coordinate 324,246,116 of NC_090939.1, read as the reverse complement.
ATACTAAGACTTGTATGGTTGCTATTAAGGGTATTATTACATATTTCAGGAATTTACATAGTAGTGTTAATTATTATCCTTCCAGCAGGGGCACATGCTCTATCCCAATCATTAATCTACTATGGGCACAGTACCTAATATTGATTGATTAACTGCGACTGCATAATCCGGTATTCCTACGCCATCTCCACTCTGCGAACATGTGAACAAAGCCAACAATTAGTTCTATTAATTTCTTTTTGAACGTTGTCCAAAACCTGTACATATGAATTATTTCGGTAACCATACCTCTGAAATACATCCAAGGGATGATGAGTATGGGTTAAAACATGGGGAGCTTAGTAGTAGCTTCAGTCTCATTGGGAAGAAGTGTCTTTAAAAGATGTACAGAATCATGTTCAAGGAACCACAAGAAGGCAGAAAGTCCCATCACTAAAACTGTACAGAATGTAAATATTACTGTTTGGTCTTCCATTGTCCATAGTGTTTGTGAGCAAGAAGGTAGAGTCACTTCATTGTTTTTCATTTGAATTTGAGCATCAAGTGGATGCAACTCCATAATGCAGGTTTTCTTCAGTCCTTGGGTACCCCGTTACCTCCTGGTGTGCACAGGGATCAGGACATGCTGATTTCTCGTGGGTGCAAGGCTGACCACAATAACAAACCCTCACTTGTAGGTTTCCGGTGGGCACAGATTGGCATCAGTACCTGATCTGCACTTTGTAGGTTTCCGATGGGCAATCGTAGTCCTTCCTGGGTCTTCGATTGTATGTAGTCGCTCCTGGGATAGCATGATCTTTGAACAAGGCGAGTGTCTGTATTGAAGGCTTTCTATCGGATTTTGACAGATTTGCAGGGGTGCTGGAATCCCTCATTTCAGACGAAGACTGACGGCCATCAGAGGGGGAGGGTCAAAGAACCAATTTGATATGACCAGCGTGGATCCAATGACTTCAACTCTACTCGAACTGCAGTTTGGGTGGCCAACAACACCTAGTATTATCATATCCAACGTGGTTCCATTGCAGTGCTTCTTTTAATGTTTTTGACCATCACCAGGTCGCCAGGTTTCTCACCCATTGTCCCTCTTGCAAATTTTTGTCTGGCAAGCTATACTTCAACATTTAGTGGATAGAATGCAATTGTTAGTCATTTGTTTACAATAATCAACAAGTAGTGGGTGCACAGTGATCGTGGTCTAGTAGCGCCCCCAAACATTAGCTGGTCTGCCCATAACTATTTCATAAGGGGATAACCCTGATTTGGACGCAACTGTAGTCCTCCGAGTAATGCCAAAGGCAGATTGTCTGGCCATTTAAGTCCTGTGTGCGCACAAACTTTAGCTATTTTGTTTTTTTAAATTGCATTATGGCGCTCCATTAACCCTGCACTTTGAGGATGGTTAGCTGTGTGAAATTTCATTTTGATCTGCAATCCATTACACACATTTTGTATTACTACTTCAATAAAGTGGGGGCCATTGTCAGACCAGATTACCCTGGGCAATGCAAACCTCAGGGAAATATTCTTTCAGCATGACTTTCGCAGTGGAGATGGCTGTATTATCTTTCAAGGGAAAAGCCTCTACCCATTTGCTAAAGGCACACATCACTACTGGCACATATTTCAAATTAGTACATCTTTCTAATTCAATAAAATCAAAATCTAAAACTTCAAATGGGAAGGTAGTAGGGTTAATATTTCCTGCAGAGACTGTAGTCCCTCGGGCTATATTTATGTTCTGAGCATATCATGCAATTTCTAACCACATTTTCAGCTGTTGTAGTAATACATGAATTACACCAAACATTCTCCAAATTGTTTGAAAATAGCTTTAGGGTGTATGTTGGTGGGTCCGTGGGTCATACACACAACCAAAGGTTCATAGGCATTAGGTAACATCCATTGTCTTTTTAATCCTGTGACCCAACCCCTCTTCATCCTGTATAGCAAAGCTGTCTTCCCATCCCCTTATGTCTTCAGTGGCCACTGCTTGTATCTCTTTAATACTAAGAGGTTTCCTCCATGCAACGTAATTCCTGAGCCCTTCTAATGTTCTCAGCATTCTATATCCCAGAGGTACCAATGCAGTTTAGCCATGGAGTCGCCAAAATCATTTCCTTTATGCATTTCAGTCACTATTTTCTGATGGGCAGCACATTTAACTATAGCTAGTTTCTTTGGTAGCTTTAGAGATAACAGTTGCAATATTAATGAACCATGCTGTATCTTAGTTCCATGTGAATTGAAACATCCCCTTTCCACCCATAGCTTTCTGAAATTATGTGCTACTCCAAAAGCATACTGACTGTCAGTAAACATATTTACAGAAAGGGTTTCTGATTAATTCACAAGCACGAGTCAAAGCTATGATTTCTGCTGCTTATGCTGAATTAAAGGGTATTCGTTTGGTTTCAACTATAGTTTTTAAAGTAGTAACCACATAATCTGCGGTTGTAGTTCCATCAGGCATTTTAAAACATTATCCGTCACAATATAATTCTACTTCGGAAGGGGGGTATCTTGCAAATCAATTCGGCCCTTGGTGTCTTCTTCAGTTGCAAAGATACAATTATGGTTGGCTGCCTCATTGTCCCTGATATATGGGTAATAGTTCAGCGGGGGTTGAGTGTGTTGTAGTGCTAAATTTATTTATTTTTAATTCAGGTTTATTGAAATTTTCAGAAGGAAAAACAATGTTAGGAACACATCAACACATTCCGTCTTTAAATAAACCACTTCCCCTTCCCCAACAGTGTGTGCTTGGAACATTTCAAACAGTTTTTTTCACTCCCTCCCCCCGACCCTCCTTGTGACGGGATGTCTTTGTTATTTCAGTGGGAGTAGTTCTGAAGGTCGAGATAAGTTCTTAGTGTTCGCTTTCTGTGAGATACATTGAGCATGACCACCTTGTTGCATTGTCCTTGAAGTAGTTATGTAGATGCCCCTCAGTGGTAGGCATTACACATAATGTGGAAGGGCAGATCGGAATATCGATTTGTCTTTGCTGTGGACTTCATGTAGTCTTGGTCATGTATTTCTTTACAAAGTCTTCCCACATTAGATTACATTGCAAGGATTTGGCAAGTAAGACAGCAGTGATTTTTATTTTTTAATTTTCTTTTTTTCTTATTTTACGCACATATTGGTGGCTACATTAACCCAATCGCCCTTGCTTGGGACCCGCTCAGATTTCCACATTACCAGAGTGGAATCCGGAGGGGATCAGCCACCCGTTGGGTCCCGTCGAGATCTTTGATCCACCCCAGGACCTCATCCCAGTACACTTTAATACATGGACAACCCCACCACATGTGCCAGTAATTTGCTATTCGTCCACATTTGCGCAAACATAATGGACTAACGATTGGAACATTTTAGAATGTCTATGCGGGGGTCATACTGCCACCTATTCAATAGTTTGATAGCATGCAGCTTATATTGGCTCAATATCGACACCTTGGAGGCAGCTCTGCATATCCAACCCCACATATCCAGATCAATCTCATCTCCGAGGTCGATCACCCACCTGTTTTTCAAATCATGGTTGATCCTTTGCCAGCCTCTATTAGCTCTTTGTACATGGCAGAAATCGGGCCTTTCATTTCGGTTCTAGAATTTAACAATTTTTCAATTGAGGTGAGATTCCTACTGACGTTGTCCTTCCACTTGTCCCTAGACAGGATACCTTTAAGCTGTAGGAAGTGAAATACGAATGGGGGGCCAGTCTGAGGGCCTCCTCAAGTTCGCTAATTGTAACGAAAGACCCATCTTTCCATAATTGGCCTACTCTCTCCAACCCTAATTCATACCATGACTGGAATCTCTCTGTTAGGGATGTCTTCCCTTATTCCCTGGGACCATAGTTGGCTCAGGAGGGACGGCCATGAGGTGATCTTTTGCATCCCAGTCCTTTCTCTCCATATGTCCCATATGGTCCCCAGTATCAGGTGGTCCCTTAGTCTTCGCAGGAGTTTGTTGCGCGGTACCCATAGACATTCGGAGATCATTGCAGGGGCTAGGTGCTGGTTGTCTAGGGCAATCCACTGGGGTTCCTTGCAATTCCTTAAGTACAGAATCGGGATTCTCAGTTGGGCAGCCTCGTAATATTTCCTAAGGTCTGGGAGGCCCACACCACCCTTATCTTTGGGTAATGTTAGTGATTCATAGGATACCCTTGCTTTCTTCCCCTGCCAGAGGAACCTTGGCATCAAAAAAGTGTTTTGGCATTCGTATAGGAGCATCTGGAACGGGTAAAGGAATCAGGGCAGACGTACCATTTTAATTGTGTTGACCCTACCTAGCCATGATATTGTCAGTTTCTCCCATCTGGCCAAGTCTGCATGAAATCTTGATAGAAGCGGGCCGGGGGCTGGGGGATGGGCCTTGTATAATTTAATAATATCCTTTGTAACATATATACCTTAATATTTATTTAAAATAACCTCTTCAATCTTAAGACCTAAAGGGGCAAACCTGTTTGTCTCCTTGCGTGAGATCCTGCAAGGGGAACAAGATGGATTTGGCTCTGTTTATTTTGAAGCCAGAGAACGCGCCATATTCTTCTATTAGCTGGACTGCCCTGGGTATGGACGTTGTAGGGTTAGATATGTGCATGAGTAAATCATCGGCGTATAAGGCCACCTTGTACTCCTTTCCACCCATATGGAGTCCTTGCACCTGACAGTCCGCAGCCTCTGGGATAGGGGTTCTATGGAGAGTGCAAAGAGAATCACCGAAAGAGGGCACCCCTGTCTGGTACCTCTGCCCAGTCCGAACCAGTGGGAGTATTCCCCGTTTACAAATACCAATGCTTTGGGAGACGTGTATATGGCTTGGATCCCATTTATACATTTTGTACCTAAAACTGCCTTCAGGAAGCTCATCTCAACCATGTCAAAGGCCTTTTCTGCATCCACTGACAGGAGGGCAGGCTCGTTGTCCATTTTAAGAGACTCATTGATCAGATGTAATGTCTTTCCCATCGTATCGGCGCCTTGCCTGCCCAGTATAAATCCCACTTGATCAGAATTTATCAGACTGGGCATGAGCGTCTCGAGCCTCGCGGCTAGGACGCTGGTGTAAATCTTTGCGTCTAAATTCAACAAAGCTATGGGGCGGCATGACCCACATAGTTTGGAATATCGCCCTTCTTTGGGGATCACTGAGACGAGGGATCGGACAAAAGAATCGGGGGGCCTTTCCAGTGTCAAGGATCTCATTAAAGAGTTGGACCCTGAACGGGAGGAGATAGGAAAGGAAGGATTTGTAGAACCCCGCAGTATATCCATCTTAGCTTGGGGCTTTCCCAAGGGGTACACTCCCAATCGCAAATTTGATGACTTCTTCGGTGATTGGGGCTTCCAGTGCAAGAGATTCCTGCCCAGAAAGTTTCGGCATCTCTACTGTAGTCTCCAAATGTCCGGGGTCTACCTCTGATCTATACAAGGTCTTGTAAAAAGTTGCAAAAGCCTCAGGAATGTCACCCCGTTACATTTTGGGGACCCTCCCTCTGTTGGATTTCGGCAGCCCTCTTTCCGCTCGTTGTTCCCTAAGCCTAGCCGCTAAACAAAGCGTTTGCTTTGTCCCTTGCTCATAAAACGTTTGTCAAAGGAGTTGTAGCTTACAAACTATTTGCCCTTCCTCTAGGAGTCGGAGCTCTTCCCGTTTAGCTGCTAATATCCTATCAGCTCTGCCCTCCTCGGTTCCCCTTACTACCTCATCCAAGTGAGAAATCTCATTGCGTTCGATCAAGGCCCTTTCCATTTATTTTGTTTGCACCTTCTCTGATTAAAATACCCCGCCACGTTGCTTTGCCCGCTTCCCATACTGTCAATTTGTAAATTTCCCCTGTGTGTTTGGTCCTAAAGTATTCGTTAATCTCCTGTTCCATCTCCATTTTAAAGACAGGATCTTTCCAAAGGGATTAATTGCACCTCCATCGTCCCTTCTTTTTCGATAGGTCATCCAGTGTATATCGACCGTGACCATGTCATGATCTGACCAGCTAACCGGGACGATCTCAGAGTTTTCGAGAACATAATTTATTTCTTCAGACAGAAACATATAATCAATCCTGGTGAATGTGTTGTGTGGGGCGGAGTGGAAGGTATACCCTGTTTCGGCAGGGTGAAGGACCCTCCATGCATCTGTTAACTGGTACGTCTCCATCATGTTCATCACTTCTGTGCGGCCACTCTCGGCTGGTTCTTTTGCCTTGGGGTTACACGTCCTGTCTAAAGCTGGATCAGCCCACAAATTAAAGTCCCCCACCCTCCCCAAGAAGTACTTGTCCCGTTGCTTCCAACATTTTGGGAATTGTTTTTTTGAGGAATCGCAACTGTCCTGAGTTTGGGGAATATAATGTGGCCAAGGTGACGGCAGTTTTACTTATCGAGCCAACTACCAACAGTGCTCGCCCTTCTACATTAGCCCATAACTTTGTGAGTGTGAAGTCTAAACCTCTGAGAAGTATCCCAACTCCACCCTTCCTGAGGGGCCCGGACCCCCAGTACTCTGTTCCCATTTTCGCACTAAGGACCCTTTGTTGTTCTCTGCGGGCAAATTTGGTTTCTTGTAGGAACAGGACATCCAGTCCCGCTCTACAGAATTCCCTGCATACCAGGGATCATTTGGTCGGGGAATTCAACCCTTTGATGTTAAGGTCCCCACCCTGAGGAGATTTGTTCTCTGGGAGTAAGTTAACTGCCATTTCTCACAATGTGCATCAAGAGACTCCACGGCAGCAGTCTGCAATCTAATGCACAATGTATTGTCGGTACCTTCACTATTCCGTCACATAACAGAGTTACTGTTCATGTCCTTTCCCCTTCCCGCCCTATTTCCCTTTTCCCCCCCTCCTACCTCCCTCCTGATCCCACTCTCCCCCTCCCCCCTGTTGCTGTCCGATACACCCCACTTGATCTCACTGGGCTAGTCCCAGACCACTGTCGGAGACGGTTACCTCAGGGCCCCTTGTGTATTAATATCACAATGACGTATGAGCCCCCAGTAACCCCCTCCTCTCATAACAAACCATAACACCTGCGGATAACGTTTGTCTTCCAAATAAAGTCCGCCACCTTGACCTGTTCTCATCTTCAATCAATCGATGCCTAAGCATTTAAAGACGTACCTGCGTCCGGGCCAGTTGCCCACTTGTGTCTGAGGTACGTAAAACCTTCATGTTCTTGAGGCCATGAGTCCAATATCCTCGAGGGGGCATGGGCCAAGTAGCAGGGGAAAACCCCTGCGGCGGTGGCATCGGCTTGCGCCCTCACCTCGAAGATGACGTGTTCTAGTAAACGTCAAGGCCCCTTCATGGTTGAATGGTGTATGACCCTTGGAGACATTATATCCTCAAATATGTTTAACCCTCCTCTGGCGAGGCGTTTCCCCTCCAGAATTTTCTCGAACCTTTGACGAGCCTTCTCCTGGGTCCTTGCACGCGCCATTGTCTTTCACCTCGTCCGTCCTCACGTTGCTCACTTTCTTCATCCCGTTTGTCCATGAGGTCTGATATGGAGTTCTTGATATCTCTCTCGGACTTCAACTGTTTTTTCTTGCCCTCATTTTCAAATGATAGGGAAAAGGGATATCCCCATCTGTAACGGATTCCGCGTTCCTTTAATCCTTTTGTAAAAGAAAGGCACATCCTCGTTGGGGCGAGGGTCAATGATAAGTCTTGAAAAAATCGTGATACGCGCTTCGCCCAGGGCGACCGGCCCAGTCTGGATTCTAGCCCTGTCCTGGTAGTTGTGGAAGCGGGCTAGGACCGATCTGGGACCCGCCCAGTGTATTCTCTCCGTTTTTGGCTCCTCAATCGCTTCGTCCTCAAATAGCAACTTCATGATGTTGTGGAGCATCTTCTTGATGCCCCTCTCTGACTCCATCTTGTTCCAGGGTGCCACAATAATCGCAGATTGTTCCGCCTTTCACGATTCTCAAGGTCGTCCATTTTAAGACGGAATTCTTCCTCTCTATGTTCAATTTCCGCAATTCTAAGGTCCATCTGGGTTTCGAGAGTATGAGTTTCTCCTCCCATCTTATCCATCCGTTGCGTGGTCTTGTCGTTTTTTTTTTTCTCATATTGGTTCCCACATTCTTGATCTCATTTAGTAGGGCCGCAATATCGCCTTTGGTTGCTGCCGCTTCTGCTCCAGGAGTAGCCATACTCATGTTTTGGGGAGCCTTGAGTGGAGAAGGGACTGGTGAGTAGGCAAACCCGGTTAGCTTCAGTTTTATGTCCATGAGCTACGGGTGGGGGGGGAGGAGTACTCGGCCAAAGTGTGTGCTCACTAGATCATGCTAGAGAACAGGAGATCTCCTTGTCGTGTTAACGATGGGGTTCGTTAAGGTTGTCTGAGGAATTCGTAGTTCGTTAGGGGTTACATCGCTGGGCATTCTGTATTAAATTAATAGCAACCATATAGTCCTCGGGTGATAACAGCTGGGGTGCGTTGGGTGAGGGAAGGTCTCTGAATGGGTGTCTCCAGATCTCTCCTCCTAAGGTCTTCCCGCCGAGTGGAGATGCGTGTTTGCGACTGGTGAGCCAATGGAGAGTTTTCCACTTGTTTGGGGCCAATAGGCTGGGGCGGCGGGAGGATTTCCAAGAGGAGGGCGCACACCCCAGTTGTGGGTGCCTGACCCTCTAGGAATAACTTTGGTTGCCCCTTGCGCTGTATCCGCGGCGGGGTATTGAAGCCCTAATTCCCTTCAGTGTATCTGATCACATACGTATATGTGACTACCCTAGACCAGGCAAGGTCTGGGTTGAGTTCAGAAGGTGCCAAGTACCCGCTGTCTGAGGGTGGGACGGGACTGCCTTTTCACCAATGTGGTGTTTTCTGCTACTGTATGTTATACAACACCATGGGGTTGTTCAGTCCTAGTTTCAAAAACGCACTTTGGTGATAATAGCTTGGACTGTAGCGCACAATTGTCCTCATCGGTGTCCCATATGGGTGGTCTCAGAGTGATTTCAGGAATTCTTTGCGGTTCCTTTCATGCTCCGAAGTTTTCAATCGCCTCCCGATGTTGTGGCCTCTATTTATTGGGCGACCTCCCTCCGTCAGCAGGACTGCAGCTTCGTTCTATTCTCCCACTGCCATATGTGTAGTTCAGTCTGTCGCACCTTTATGCCCCCTGTCTTTGCGTGACAGGGGGGGGGGGGGGTTCATTCCTAACTGGCGTGGGGAGGGGTCTCAAGTGTCCGAGGTCGCTGCCAGCACGGTTACTATTGCATCCCAGGGTGGCCCGTGAGCGCATTCAGACTATCTCCCCTTAATCTAGGCTGTGGCCAAGTCTCTCCCCCACAGTTGTCCTCGGGAAGGTCCGATTTCCAACGACCTCAGAGTGGTTCCAGGAACACAATCTGAGTCAGTGGAGGCGCCGATGTGCTTAGGTGCTCCGTTTGGCATTCGTGTCCCCTTTGCATTGTACGTTCCTGCTCATTACTTCAGCCATGGGGGCAGGTTTGCTTTACTTGCCGGTGCATCCGTCCCACTTCTGGCATCTGGAATGTTCTTCGGGTGTGTGTTTGCGTTCTCTCCTCTCTGCATAAGAGTGCTGGTAGTTCAGTGCCGCATCTATGCAGTGCCAAGAGGTGCAAAGTCACTATGAGGAGCAGCCTTTAGTGTGTGGGGTTCCCAAATGGGGCAAGGCGTCAGAGGTGCATTGCTCAGAAGGTGGTTCTAGGGAACTCTAGGGTCCAGTGCGTCACGGAATTTGAATGTTGTCACCTCTAAAGAGTAACCGTCCTGCTCCCGGTCTCGTACAGTCCTGGGAACTGGACAGGCACCCTTCATGTGATATAGGGTGTTTATATTCAGTCAGAGAGCGGGCCGAGGAACGTTGCTGTTCTGGTCTTCCAGTTTATGTCGGTCGCACTTGTTTATCACATTACCGCTCCGATGAGCATATGCTGACATAGGGGGGTGTCCAAGGTTCAACGTTGAGTACTGCAGGCAGGAATCGCCCTATGCAGCGGTGTATATTTCAGGGCTGAAGTATAGCACACTCTCCGGAGGGTATGTGGGGGAGGGAGCTCAGCCACCACGTGGGTTGAGAGGAAGGGAGCCGATGGCGGGCTCACCTGTAATGTTCCACGGCCATTCGCAAGTGAGAGGGCTCGCAATGCGCTGTTCTCGGGTCCCTACGACGTGTTATGGTTTTCGGACGCGTTGAAACAGCTGTGCGGGCCAGTGGGTTTATCGGGGCCCTGTTTGCCGAGTATGTGACAGATTGGCAGGGGGGGTGGTAAACGTTTCTTTGTCAGGTCCCAACGCCCGCGGGCACTTTCACCGCCAATATTGCTGGTGCTTTATTCCCGGACAAGGCCCAGTGCGTCGAGGACTCTCGCGCCGGTGAGAGATGGCAGTGTCCACAGGGGCGCGGCAACGCATAAACACACTGGGTTCGGTCCCGCTACCTCCCTAACTTGGACACTGTTGTTCCTTTGTGTCATTGTGGGCTGGCAGGCTGTACCTCCTCGGCATCTGCGCCCCCGTCTCCCTGATAGTGTTTGACAGGGCACCGTGCGACACAAATGCTGGGTCCTCCTCGCTGCCAGTCACCGCCTCATTACACAGTGAGGCACAATTGGGGTCCGCTGCGGGTCCGGGCCGCCTGCGCCTCTGCAACGGAGTCTCGTGTCTCTGTGGCGGGATCGCTGCCCTGTTACCAACGGCTCCGTAGTCTACTTTTCTCTGCTTTTAACACCTTCGGAGCCGCCCTCCCCACAATGTCATGGGTTCTGTGGTGGATCTGTCGGGTCCTGAGGTTGTTTCTATGACGTTCATTCCTCCCTCCACCTCTCTGAAGTCTCCGAGGGAGGCAGGCAGCAACTACGCAGTCACTGCATGGGCAGCTAGTTGTTCATATCTCAACGAAAACACCTCCAATTTTAATCTGGTTTTCGATCTGCATCTGCAGGCCACCCTTGTATGTCGAGTTCCGCCAAGTGTTCTCTCCGGCGGTGTGGGGGGGGAAGGAGGATGGGTCGTAGTGGGGGCTCAGCCAACTTTCAGGGACCCTGGGTCGGCGCTCACAGAGGTTCCTAATCTGTGCGCCCCCTGGTTGCCAGTCGCAAGGGTTTAACTTTGATATGTGGTGCAAACAATATGAATTCATATCTGGTAAATTGGGCCATAGTTAGAGAGATATATAGATATAGATATCTATCTATCGAACTGGGTCCTATTTAAAAGGACATCGACCAAGTGAGGTACCATCAAGGTTAAAACGTGACCTAAACCATACCTTCACATTGTTTTACTGACGAAGCTTCAGCTGCTACTGCACGCAAACATTTAGGCAACGCACATGCAACGGGTTTAACATGGAGGAAAATGGCCGCAGTCTATTCCTTCCTCCATGTTCCTGCCAAAGCACATCCATCAACTTTGTGCACAAACAAAACAAATTTCTTATTGTAATCCAAAGTTCCTAAAACGGGAACAGAACAAAGCGCTGTGCGCAACAAAACAAATGCCTCCTTGATGTTCATCAGTCCATGGCACTGGATCCTGTACATGTTTAGTCGTAAATTGTATCAAGTGTTTGACAATGAGCGAGAAATTGGGTATCCATTGTCTGAAATAGGAGGCAGTGCCTACAAGCGCTCCAATTTGTTTCTTTGGCTGTGGCATTATAGAAATCGCTTGTATTCTATAGGGTGCTAGTTTCCTACCCTCCTTACACTGGAGGTACCCAAGATAAGCTACTTCCTGTCTACAATACTGACATTTCTTCAAAGATGCTTTGATCATGGCGAGCTAGATGTGACAACAATATAGTTGCATGTTTACAGTGTTCCTCTGTGGGAGCTGTAAATCGTCAATGTATCGAATCAAGGTCACAGCTGCAGGCAACTCATGGAATCCAGCTGTTCCTTAAGTGCCCTTCTGTATATACTTGGGCTCCCTGTATTGCCTTGTGGTATTCTAGTGAAAGTATACGCTCTCCCACCGAGGGAGAAAGCAAATCAAAATCTACTTTCCAAATTTAACAGAATAATACAATTTCAAGTCGGTCACTGAAAAATATTCTGAAAATGGTGGTATCATGATAAGAATGGTGGTAATGTCTGGAACTATTGGACACTGAGGTTCGACAATCTTATTGATATATCTTGAATCAATTACAAGACAATAATTTGTGTCCCCTTTTTAAAAACTGGTAAAATGGGGCTATTTCATACATTCCCCGTTATTTCTTCTATGATCCCTTGTCTTACTAAGTCTTACTTCAGGGGATACTTTGTACTGAGGAATCGTCGGATAGATTGCTCCTTGTCGTATTTGTATTTTTACTGGGGCAATATCTAGAAGACCGACGTCATTATCTGATACTGCCCATAAGGCATCAGGGATGTTATCAAACTCTGGTGGCAGAGGTTTTGCTAAAAACTGTTTCATTTTCGAAGGGAATACTGTAATGTGGAGTACACATTACAGTACACTCTTCGAAAATGAATCAGTTTGCTATACAAAAAATAGTAGCACACAACTTTTTCAACAAATGTAATCCGAACAAATTTTCTCCACACTGTGTAGTTAATGAGAAAGTTATCTCACTAGCGGCTGGTCCTAAAAGAACAGGCACTGCGACCAATACTTTACTAACTACAGGTTTCCAGCAAACCCTACTGAAATATTAGTATGCCCACTCAAAGGAATATCTGGAACCTTAGCATGATTTATAGAGCTTTTTTGCGTCCCTGTGTCTACTAGAAATCGCTGCCTTTGTCTTCCAACTCTCATGTGAACGTAGGATGCTGTCGGATCCACAGGGATAGCAATTGGTTCCATTTTCATTTGAGGGCTGTCCTATTCGGAGAAATCCCAAGATAAATCCTCAATATTGAATTGATTAGTAACAAAAGATTTGCTTGGATTATCGCGTTAATAGGGACTGTAGTTCCCGCAGGGCCAGTTGAAGGTGCAGGTGGTACCCATCCGCCCCTACCTTCTATCTGTCCTCCATGACGTCCTCTTCCCCCTTTGATATATTCCACTTATTCAACAAGGCTGGGCAGTGGCCCTTCTGTCTGCAATATGCACACTGATTAGGCCCTGGCGGGGCAAATCGTACGAATGGACCAACACTTCCTCTGGAGCCAATAAATGGCCCTCCCCTAGTTCCCTGTTGTACTTGCTGTAGTGACACGCTTGTCTTAAGACCTACTCTTCTTTCTGCTTTCTTTCTCCACATCACTCTATTCTCATAATATTTAGCCATATGCAGTGTTTTAGTCTGCCAGGCACTCTGATGGCGGCATAAGAATGCTAATTTCTGGTAACAATTGCTGGATGAATTTATCTACAAATTCCCTGCAAGCGTAGTCATTTCTTGGCCTGAGAAAACAATAAATATTTGCTCAAACTTATTAAAATACTCTATTACCTCTTCAGTTTTATTCTGGGCACATGCGGCAAGCTTATCCCAATTAATACTTTTTGTTTACTTGATGCGCACCAAACCCTTCGGTAACTGGGCGCAGCAGAACAAGTATAGGCTTAGTTACAACAAATACAGTGAGTTCAGCATGCAAAGACAAGTTAAGTTACCACTTGTGGGTTACAATGAGGCAGTGGTACAGTAGGTCTCATATTACAGTCAAATAGTGCAGTGGGTCACATAGATACAGGGATTGAGATGGAACCCAAGCCAGTGTTCCCATGCGACAACAGGATTTAAAGTAAAGCAGAAAAGAGGGTATCAAGTATCAGGGGGTGAGTTGGGCTAGAACCAGATTCATTGTTAATGGTCGTTTGTGTGCAGCCAGTTTAGCATATTGCGTCTAAATTGTGGGTAAGGTTGTTCGGATCTTAAGGCTGTGGGGAGTGCATTCCAAGCTAGGAATGCTGTAACCGGGAAGCTGGAGCCACCTGCTTCAGTTCGTTTGAATCGAGGAACCTCTAGGAGGTGGGCATTGGCAGATCTAGTTGTCATGATCTCTGCTTCCAAAAGATCAGGACTTGCCCGACTCCCTTGGAAGCAGACCCATAACCCCGGTTCCGAGTGCCAGCCAGTCCCAATTGGGACCTTTTGGACCCTGTCCTGGCGCCAGTGGCACCAGGCTCATAAAGATGCCCAGTCCCAGCACTGGAAGCGCCGGGCTCATAATGCTTGGGTGGACTTACCTGCAGCAGACCATGCTGCTTACTTACCTGCCAGTTGAACTCCGGATCCTCTTCTGTTTGGGACTACTTTTCCTGTTGGGTGGGGCAGGAGCCACTCCCTAGGTTCAGAACACTGGAACTCTTCTGGAAAGCAGGAACTCTTTTCTTACCTAGGCGTGGCTGTGGAAGGAGATACCTAAGCACTACATGAGGCTATTTAAACCACACCCGATGGATGAATCTTGCTTTGTGTTATTCTGCATTCTCTGCAGCAGAACGCTCATCGTGTCTTCTGCTTCTGATCCTGGGCCTAAGGAAACAAAGGCTTACCATCCTGGAATCCAGTCTTCAGCAGCACCTGTAAAGACAAAGAAAGAACAGGTTAGCACTACAGTCTTCAGTGGCAGCGCATCTCTTACCTGGTCCATCGGCTGTCACCAACGCCTCGCGCTGCATTCCGGCATCAGAAAGACAAAGGCTTACCTACTCTTCGCATGTTCCGGAGGCCTTCGGCGCTGCATCCCACATCTGAAAGACAAAAGAAGGTGCGTTTAAAGACATTGGGCAACTTTATTACTCACGTGCCATTACTCCTTCCCACGCCGAATCCAGTGGGTATTCCAGCACCCTTCAGCTTCTCTAAAGCTCCGAACTTGTACCTGCAAGATAAAAGGGACAGTTAGTGCGCATCGTGAAGCAGGCTACAAGCGCTTACCTACGTGCTTCCAGGCGCTTCTATTCCTCACGCGGGTTCGATCCTCAACTCTCATCAGCCCGCCATCCGCCATCGCCGGAACTCTGCAAAACACGAGATATCATTATAAAAGACTTTTAAGACATTTGAAGCGCCCAGAACTTACCGTTCGTGCAGTTAACGACGGACAGCAGTCGTCTGAGGTCAAGAGGCCTGCACCCTTATCCAGTGAAGGAACTGGTTACGGCACCCTGCCCCGAGGCAGATGGAGAGTTTGGTGTTCACTTACCTAAGGTGAGGGCGTTAACCTTTGGGGTTCTACAGGAGAAGAGAAAGGGAAGAGGAGAGAGGCACCCAATAACCCCAGTTCATTAATCCCATATTTTCTATCTGCAGACATCTTACTCTTCGAGTCAGACATACAGTGCACAGAGGTCCAGCCCAAAGAGCCAACTGTGTGTTACACATCACCTTTGAAGATACGGCTTTCACCCAGTCAAGACCGGCGCCTCTGTGGGAATCAGGTGAGTGTTACACTAGTGGGGCGTGTTGAAGTTTTCCTATTTATTCTTTCTGAGATATGGTGTGCTATATTATTCGGGCATTTGGAAGTGAGTGAAGCTGTTTTGAGGAGAATCCTGTTTATTTTTAACCAGTGGACATCTCTTCTGAACTTGGAGATGTGCTCTCTGTTAGGGATATATTCAGGGCTGCTCTTAGAGTGTTATTTTGTAACCTTTGATTTTTGTCTAGGATGTATTTGTTGGCGCCTAGGTACAGGGCGTTAAAATAGTCCAATATGGACATAATTAGTGCGTTAACCAGCATGATACTACTAGTTTCAGAGAGAAATGGTCTGCACGCTTGGATAAGTTTACAGGTGTAGGCAGTTGAAGATGCTAGAGAGTTATCTTGTTTTTTTAGGCTTAAAGTGGAATCCAGGTAGAAGCCTAATGTTTTGACTACGAGCATCGCCTTGATTGTGTTACTGTCAATGTTGGAAGAGGCGTAGCTCGGGATACGTTTTTTTGTTTGCTTCTGAACCCAGGATCAGCATCTCATGTTTGGCATCGTTCAGGCAGAGGACATGAGATGCCATCCATGCCTGAATGAGGAGGTAAATCTTGTTTACCAAGGCAGTGTCTTCGAGAAAGTTGCCCGAAAGGGGAATGAGGATCTGGGTGTCGTCTGCATAGTTAGTGTAGATGACACCCAGCCTGTCCAACTTGTCAAGGAGGGGCTTGGTAAAGATGTTATATATTGTAGGTGAGACACAGGATCTTTATGGCACACCGCAGGTTGTTTGTATAGGGTCAGCAGAGGCTGAGGGGGAAAAGACTATCATTGTGCGGTTTGCTAGAAAGGACTGGACCCAAGTTATGGCATCACTTAAGAAATGGGCAGCTGACCTGAGATGGTTGCATAAGACTGCGTGATCCACCAAGTCAAAGGCTGCCGATAAGTCAAGGAGGAGTAGCATAGCTGTTTTCCCATCATCCTTTAATTCGTCAATTTGTGTCTTAAGGTCTATTAATGCCGTTTCTGTGCCATGTAAAGGACAAAAGCCGGACTGACTGGATCCTAGTAAGTGGTTTGCTTCAAGGTAGTCCTGGAATTGATAAGCTACTATCAATTAGTTTGAGGAGGAAGGGAACTGTGGTGATGGGTCTGTAGTTGGTCGGGATAGAAGGGTCTAGTGTTTGCTTTTAGCAGTGGCAGAACCCAGGATTCTTTGAGATTATTGGGCACTGTGTTTGTCTTAAGTGAGGCATTAATAAGCTTTGAGATGAATGGGGCTAGATCGCTAGCTGCATCCTTTTATAATTGGAGCCGTGGAGCTGTCACCCTGGCAATTTGATGGTTTTAGGGAGAGTATGATTTTCTCAGTCTCAAGGATGGAGATTTTAGTGAATCTGAAGGGTGTGGTAATGCTATCATGTGCGGCTTGAGGAATGAGTTGCTGCTCAGATGGGAGTAGTAAAGCATTTTTGTTGGCTATTTTGAGTTGGAGGGATGCAATTTTATTCGACAGAGCATTTTGTATGTCGGTGCACCATTGCTCATCTTTGGGGACATTGTCAGAGGGAGGGATGGGTGCTTCCATTTCCCAGAGGATAGTAAATCTTTTTTATTTTTTTGTACGGATATTTTCTTTTTTGTACATATTGGCATAGTCAGTTTGGCTTCATTCTCATCAGTGGGAGAGACCATGATTGAGGTGCAATGTTGGTGATTGAGATATTGGCGTTCAGATTGGCCACCTAGTCGAGGGTCCTTCCTTTTGATGTGTGGGAGTAAGGACTTTTTGTGTGAAGCCATGATCCGTCTGTATGGCGGCCACTGATTGGGCATGTTTTTTATCGGGGTCGTTGAAGCCCAGATTAAAGTCCCCCATCAGTGTGATCTGTGAGGTGTCTTTCGTATTGTTCGCCAAGAGGTTAGTTAAATGCTCCTCGAAGGTTCCCAATGGACCAGGAGGTCTGTGTACCAGATGGATGGTTAAAGTACGGTTGCTGGATAAAGGAACTTTGGCTGTAAGTACCTCACATGATTGGCATGCGGGTGGGGTAGCAAGTCTAGTGGTAAGGTTTGTTTTAGAAATGACAGGTTTTATGACATCCGTTGGTGGATGTTTTAGGGACCCCTACCGCACGATGTTGAAGGAATTTTAAAGAATTAGAATTATTTCCCCTGAAGAAAGTCAGTCACTTAAGGGCTTAGAGAACTGAAACATGACACATGTCGCGAATATGTGGTTTTGTGACACACTTGTTTTGTGATGTTGTAATGTTTTGCCATTTTGTGTCTATGTATTGATTTAATGTTGGAAGATTTATGAAAAAATAGTGATTTATATGTATTAGATATAATCAACTATTGTGTGAGTTTAGGGTCTGTATACATTTATTTACAAAAATGTATTAGTATTAATAAATATATTTTTTGATTAACTTTATGTATTGTACTATATCTATTTTTTCAAGATATAAGTACCGGACCATCACCTAGAGAGGTATAACTGTTCCTAGAGGATACCAGGATTTGTTCAATTATTTATTTACTTACCTCTTTTAGATTTGACATGTATATAAACAGGCGGCACCTCCTGCATAGAAAGCTGGAAACGAGGTGATTTGTGTAATTTTTAAAAGTTCTGTTAAGTGGATGAGTTGCTCTGGAATACTCATTATGAATGCATTATCATTAGTTTCAAGTGTTGCAACTCTGCAGAATTCTCCAATTCGCCTTCCTCATTTTTGCTGAAAAATTGCATCCAACATTACTTTCATGGCATGCATCTGCATCTGGGTGGCATACTGACAAAAAGTACTGTAACTGACCAAAAGAGGGGTCAAAGCAGTGGCCCATCTAAGAGCGGTACATGTAATTAACTAATTCCTCATCTGACACACAAGATTCTTTACATGCTGTTGGACATACTCGTAGGTATTCATTTCTAAATCCAATCTAGATTTCTCTAGTCCTTTCATTTCATCAAATATCTCCCAAAGTCCTTCAACATGTGAAAAAGCACCCTTTTCCGTATGACAAGAGCAGACAGCTAAATTTAAATCTTGCCATTCCGTAGGAACTGCCGAAGGCAATTATTGTTCCCACTGGATTCAAATCTAGTTACCCAAACTTTCTAATAAAATTAGTCGCTCACGACCTTGGGTTTCAAGTACTTCCTCAGCCACATTCTGTCTGACCCCGCTCAATACTAACTGTATACCCTGCTCCCTCCAATTTCCTTTGTCGGGTAGGCATTAAAGGTGTGTGTGTGTGTGTGTGTGTGTTTTCATGTTCGAAATTACTTGCTTTTTCCTTAGTCAATGGGCCATGTATCTATTCACTGGGAGGATCTATGCTGGCATCTCATATGTCATCTTCTAGTAGGGGAGGATTTTGGGATCTGGAAGAGTGGGAGTGACTTAAGGGCCCGGGAGCCGGAATACTAATGAGCTCTCTGGTTGACCATACGGAGGAGGAGGTGCAGAGCGAAGGAGATGTTGGCGAGGGTTATTAAGAATCTCTTCTATTACGGGATCCTGGGTAGTAGTATGTATAATGGGGTAAATTCCTGTTCTTTGTAACTGACAATATCTGTCTTATCGCTCTATTATTTTGCTGATAATTAACTAAAGCTTTATCAGCCTGTGACATGTCTTCGAGCACATTTCTGTTTGCGTTTGGTCTTCTGTGTGGCTTCTTTGCGCCAATCGCGGATAACATCAAAGGCGGATGGGTCTAGCGTTTTTCTTTAATAATATAGATTCTAAATGCTGAATTATGAATATGTCAAAAGAGCCATTTTCTGGCCATCTCAAGCTATGCGCTTCCTTAGTCTGTCTGTGCCATGAACTGTTTAATACTATCGCCCCTAACCCATATTTGACATACATTTCGTATGCCGGGCAACTGTGAGAAACCCAAAGGGGTCTCCCTGGTTAGTCCCCGGGGTCTGTCATCCTGGTGGCCAGGACACGGCCATCGCTATTGGATCCAGTTCCTGGTGGTGGACTAGTGAGGGAGGATCACCTGGATGGGGCGTTCTTGGGGAGTGTGTCGCCGACGGGTGAGGCGCGGTATCCCACTTCTTTCAACACATTTTCCCCATCCTCCCATGTAGGATGTTTCAAAACATTGCCCCCCACTCTTTTCTGACACGCACACTTTCGTACAACATGAAAGAGAATGGACTAACACCAGAGACATTTACCTGACATGGCCCAATACAACTGTCGGGCAATTGACCAGAATTACACACTCACCCGACAGCCCTTTCCCTTCCACACAGGAATAAAAGGTAGAGCACGAGAGCACAGGATGAGCAAGGCCGACTGCACAACGTGAGAGCTAACTCAGCAAGGCAGTTCAAAAGGAGGCGAAAGATGTCGTATACAGAGGGGGTGACAAGGAGAGTAGTGACCTTGCCCTTTCCGACCAAGGCCCGTGAATCCTCTGCAGATGGAAACCTAAGGCTGTGAACAATAGCCAGCGTGTATTGCAACAGATGTCTATGGTACACGTCTACGGTACACAAGACCTTCCGCTGATAACCAAACCTGGTAGAGACGCTAGACTCTGTGGTACAAACCTTGACTCGAAGGAGAAGAAAGCCAGGCAGTTCATCACAGCTGTTGAGTTGAGGGGAGACTCGAGATGAAACCGAACTGTGTTGAACGAAAAGTAGCAAGCAGCTAACTTTGAACTTGTTGAAAGTAACTATTGGCAAAAGGGGGGGGAGGCCTGAAACAGAGGTGTCCGGCACCATGCGGGTACTCACGCAGGAAGCTTTGGGCGATTACCTGATAAGAGACTAGTGTAACCGAAAGGCCTTGGGATGAGGTCAAAGTGGTCATACAGGGGTCTTGTAAAATTCTCTGTACCGTCGAAAGTCTTTGACCGACAGATGAATGTGAAAGAAAGGGAAATGAATCCCTTTGGTGATTTGAGCGCTTGAAAAGTGCGTTGTAAACGTTAGCGAGAGTGAACCTGGCAGACTGAAGCCGACAATCGGGAACAAAGCCTGAAGAACTGTTTAAAAAGACATAAAGACTTGTGAAAGTAAGAAGCATTGAAAGACCAGGGGAAGTGAATGGTCCCCCTTGTCAAGTTGATACGAGCCTGGTTGAGGCAGATCCAGGGGTGAAAAGTCCTCACCTAAAGTCCATTGAGAAAGGCACTTTTTGTTTGTTGTTGAATACATCAGGCCTTCAAAGGCAAGAGAATTTTTATTGAAAAGAAACGTTACCATCGAAGAACCTGATGGCTGGAACGGAACTGTCGGCTTGTGCTAAGAAAGTTCAATCGTGTGTTGTGCTACAAGGTCCCACCTTGTCCCGTGCTGGAAACGTGGGGAAAGGAGACCCATGGCAATTACATCCTGACTTATTATTTGTGAACACTTCTTTCTATATTATACCCTTATCCCACACTCTTTTTGTAATTAGTTATAAGGAATTGGCAATAGGTTTTTCTTTGTATAGGCCCTTTTATTTTGACACAACACCACAAGGACTGCCTTATTTTTCATTTGATGGTCGAAGCTT
Source organism: Ambystoma mexicanum (assembly GCF_040938575.1). Lineage (NCBI taxonomy): Eukaryota > Metazoa > Chordata > Amphibia > Caudata > Ambystomatidae > Ambystoma > Ambystoma mexicanum. Next base: position 324,225,246 of record NC_090939.1, on the reverse strand, counting down.
GCTACCATCATAGATTTAGGTTTAAGTTAGGCATTCTTTTCACCTTGCATTTACAGTTTTTAATAAACACACTTGAACTGTGATCGCTTGTCTGTCTTTACTGTTGCCTCCCTGAGTTCCTTGCAGTACCTTCTGGGGTACAGGCTGACCAAATATTAAATTGTTCGCCGGGCAGGGGGTGTTGGGGGGGTGGGGGCAAGGGGGGGGCGCAGGGGGTGCAGAGGGGGCAGGGGGGTGTTGGGGTTGGCGGGGGCAGGGGGTGGGGGAGGGTATTCAGGAGGGGGCAGGGGGGTTGGGCAGGGCGGGGGGGGTGCCATTTTGAGACTTCTAAGCGCTATAATTCGAACAAAATAGAGCTTCTGAGACAGAGTTTCAAAATTGCAAGGTAAGATTTAATTTGCGCATATCATACACTTGAGAGGACTTAAGGTTCATCCACGACCAGTATTTCATGGAGAGTGGAGAAGTGCAGTGCCTGAATGGTTCACTGTGTCACTTCTTGTACATAAACTGGGCCTGCATCAACGTAGGTAATTTGTTATTCATTTTCAAAAGATGTTAAAGGTATTTGTACCGCGCACCGTCACCAATGGAATCGGTCCCCAGGCTCTCTGGTGGATCTGTAAGTGATAAGGGGGGGGGGGATCGGTTGGTAGGGTGAAGAGGGAGTAGGATAGTGAGAGGAGTGGTGTTCTGTTGGCAGCTTCAACTCGGTGTAAACCGGGTGCTGAGCTTTGGTGCGGCTATTGGATCGGTGTCAGTCCGCGTGTGCTGTTGCTCCGGCTTGTGGTGTTGCAGTGTTGTGAAGTGCGTGCGGCTTGTTGTGCGAAAGATGGTTGTGTCCGTTTTTTGAGTGAGATAAGTATGCAGAGTTTGAACTTGTATTGGTTAGTGGGTAACATGACCTTTAGCATGCTAACATTCGCAGTTTTGTCTAAGTGTGGCACTTGTTGGCCTTCACATGTGGGCATGCCAACATTCAAACTTTTCTAGGTGCGGCGCAGGCTAGTGTTTAGAAATCTGTCTAGGTGTGGGCATGCTAACATTCATAACTTAATCTGGATGCTACTCAGTCTGGTGTTCACAATTCTAAGTGTGCCACCTGCTAGCATTCAAGTTTCATATAGGTGCGGGTGTGTTGTCCTTCAATCAATCCTATCTAGATGCGACGCAGGCTAATATTACAAATCTATGTGTGGGCATGTTGACATTCAGGTTTCACCTAACCTTGAAGGTTCCACATTCAAGGTCCTATCTAGATGCGACGCAGGCTAATATTACAAATCTATGTGTGGGCATGTTGACGTTCAGGTTTCACCTAACCTTGAAGGTTCCACATTCAAGGTCCTATCTAGATGCGACGCAGGCCAGTATTCACAATTCTATCCAAGTGCGGGCATGCCAACATTCAAAGTCCCATCCAGATGCGACGTAGGCCAATATCCACAACTCCTAAGTATGGCCGTGCTAATATTCACACTTCTATCTAAATGCGTTTACCGGTCTGGGTATGGTCCGTCTGGTACGTATGAGTGGGTGAGTCACTTGAGGGCTTTCATCTGGGTCCAAGTATGTGATCAGTCTCTGGAGTCTTCCTTTAATGGCTATTTTCCATGATATCTTAAGCTCTGTCGAGTGGTTGGTTCTTTGGTTTGAGTGTCCAATTTGAGAGTGGCCGGGGTCGGAGTTATTTTCACTGTTTTAATGTCTACGCATTCTAGTGCGTCTCGGTTGTGGTTACGCTGTGAAGAGCCATGATTTGAGGAGTTTCCTGAATGCTAGGTGGTTTGTTGTGTTCCGTATATTCTTAGGTAGGTCGTTCCAGGTTTTGGGTGCCTGGTGAGAAAAAGAGGATCCTCAAGTTTTTTTCTGTTGTAGGGTTTTGGTTCCAGGCATATGTCGGTGCTTTATCTTAGTGTTCTTGTCGGTTGATGTAGGCGTAGTTTGTCGCTTAGGAATTGTGCGCCTTGTTTGTGTATTGCTCTGTGCGTGATGCACATGACTTGGAACTTTATTTGCTGTTTTAGTGGTAGCCAGTGTAGTATTTTTTCACAGGTGTGATGTGTTCTCTTCTGGGTAGCTTGAGGAGGAGTCTGGCTGCTGCATTTTGTATGCATTGCAGTTTTTTTTTTTAGAAGTCGTTCGGGCATGCCCAGGTATAGGCTATTGGCATAGTCTACTCTGGACATGATCAGAACGATGAAAGTGTTTTGTTGGTGAACAACAGGAACGGTAGGATCCTTTTTGCTGCTCGCAGGAGGAGGAAACATTTCTTGATTACCAAGTTTACTTGTGGCTCTAGAGTGAGGTTATCCATCAGGACCCCTAGGTTTTTTACACTTGATGGTTTTGGTGTGGTGCTGAGCTCTCTTGGCCAGGGGATGTAGTTGATGTCCCCTCCTTTTTTTGAAACAATCATTATCTCTGTTTTGCCTGGGTTGATTTTGAGATGGTTGAGGTTCATCCAGTTGAATATGTCGCGAAGGCAATTCTCTAGTGTGGTGTTTTCTTCTCGGTTATCTTGTATGTTGAAGATTGTTTGAGTATCTTCTGCGTAGTCGTAGCATGTGAGGCCATGTTTTTTGATAGTTTGATTAATGGGTACATGTAGATGTTGAATAGAAGCGGTGAGAAGGATGATCCTTGTGGTACTCCGCACGTGGAGTCTCTGGGTTTGGATTTAAAAGGTTTCATCCATCCTGTTTCTGTTCTGTTTGTTAGGAAGGATTTGATCCATAGTAGGGCAGTGTCTGTTATCCCTAGTCCTTCTAATCTCTTTGAGGATGGCGTGGTTGACGGTGTCGAAGGCTGCAGACAGATCAAGGAGAATCAGGGCGGTGCTGTTGTACGAGTCTGTGTTTGTTTTTAGGTCATCCCATATTGAGAGGAGAACTGATTCTGTTCCTCTCATGGGTCTGAAACCAACTTGTGCCTGGTCTAGTAGGCAGTGCTCTTCTATGAATTCTTGGGTTATTTGGTAGACGTACGTTTCTAGCAGTTTGGCTCTGTTGGAGATGGGTCTGTAGTTGGATAAGTCCTCTGTTTCCTGTTGTGTCTTTGAGAAGCGGCTTGATGTAGGCTGATTTGAAGGCCTGTGGTACTTTACCTGTTGAGATTGAGAGGTTGAGAAGGTTCCTGTGTATTCCATGGGGGTTCCTTGTTTGAGAATTGTTTTGTATATGTCCGGGGGGGCAAAGGTCTTCAGGAGAGCCTGATTTGTTGCTTTGGTTTACCAGTTTGACGAAAGCCTCAACTGATATTTCTGGGAAGTTTTGTAGCTTGTTTGCGTGTTCCTCGTCGGTGGGGTTTGAGCTGTGATCACTTGGTCTGTTTTGTATGGTGTGTTGGATGGAGGCTATTTTGTTTTTGAAGTGGTCTCCGAGGTCCTCACAGAGTTTCATCGATGGAATTGGCGTGTTATTGCAGCCCAGTGGGTTTTTTATTTCGTTTGACCTTGAATAGTTCTTTTTGAGCGTTTGGTGCTCTGATGATTTGGTTGTCGTAATATTTCCTCTTTGCTTTTTGTATTTCCCTTTTTATATGAGCGGATCTGTTGTAGGAATTTCAATTTGTTTGCAGTGGTGTTGTTGGTCCTCCATTCAGATTCTTGTGTTCGTTTTTTTTCTTTTCATGGTGTTGAGTAGTGGGGTGAACCATTTTGCTGTCGTTTTCTTACGTGATGGGTGAAGCGCTTTTCTTTGGTGATGTTGTCTAGGGTTGTTGCGATCCAGGTATGAAGTAGTGCAACTTTTTTATCTAGGTCTGCTTCTTCCATTGTTGAGGCTTGTGGTTTGCTGAATTCTAGGAGCTTGATTAGGTTGGAGTTTTTTTATGGTTCTCCAATTTCTTTTCATCATGATGGGTCGTTTTTCTTGTCGCTTTTTTGTTGCAGCGGCTGTTGTGATTATGAATGGAATGATGAGGTGGTCGCTCCAAAGTATTTGAATTGGGGGTTCCGTGGTGATGATTTCCTTGTTGGCAAAGATTGCGTAAAGTGTGTGCCCTGCTGAGTCAGTTGCTCCTTTGACTAGTTGTTGTAGGTTCATGGCTGCTAGTTGGGCGGTTAAGGATTTTTGTTTAGTTGTGGTTTCTTCGTCGAACCAAATGTTGAAATCTCCGAGGATGATCAGATGGTTGTATTTGATGGCTAGGATGGTGATCGCTTCCGTGAAATCATCTATGAAAGTTGCATCGTAGGTTGGTGGTCTGTATATCAGGTTGAATTTCAGGTTAATTTTGGGATTTACTGAAAGTCGTAGTATTAAGGATTCGCATTTCTTGATGTTTAATGGATCTTCCATTTTGATGGCCAATTGTTCCTTGTGGATGATCACTAGCCCCTCCCCACCCCCTCTTTTGGATTTTCTGTTTGTTGGATGCATTTGAAGTTTGCAGGCAGTTCTTCAGGGTCATCTTGTAGTTGTCTAGCAATGTTTCGGTTACAAATATAGGATGTCTATGCCTCCTTCTGACAGGAAGTCGTATATTTCAGTTGAATGTTTGCACATTGACCTTGTGTTTTATTAGGTTACAGTGGATTTTCTGTGTGAGATTTTGTTTTGGGGTTATTTGTTGTTCAAGTTTGTAATTGTCTGTTCGTGGTGTTTCCACGTTGATGTCGGTAGGATGAAGAACGGTGACGGCAGCTTCTTCATTGAAGCAGTCCAATAAATTGAGAACCGGGCTGGTTAGTCTTGGTGTTTCTGCTGTGATGGTGCTCGGATGAGGATCAGCGGTGGTTTCTTCATCGAGTCCGATTGCTGGGTGGGTGGTAGAATTGTTGTTGGTGCTTCGCCGTATTGTGCGGGATGTAGTGGAAATCGATGTTGCCCCTTTGTTCATGTGATGTAAAGGGTAATGGGGTCGGAGCCCTCCCACTCTCTTGTTGAGTGCTCCCATCTTTTTTCCGCGTGTTTCAGGTAGTTTTTTGCATGTTTCGAGGTTTCCCTGTTGGGGTGTCGGTGTACCGTGGTTGTTGCGAGGTAGGGTGTGAGGTATAAGGATTTTTCTCTTGTAGATTTTGTTCCGGTTATGGCTGTGTTAGGCGCGTTTCCTTCCAATGGGGCTGCTTCTTGTGGGTTCTGTCTGTGTTTTTTGTTCGCGTCTCTTGTTGCACGATCTTGTTCTCTTTCTCGGCGTCCTTTTCTGGGTCGGGCCATGTTCCAGTTTAATTCCAGGCTTAGTAAGGTAGCTGGTCCTCGATGCTGTGTTGTGCTGTCGCAGTGACCTCAGTTTTTCCTTCTCTGGAGATGCTGGGGTGTACTCTGGCTCAGTGTTGCTTTTCTGTCAGTGGATAGGGTGTGTTTCCTAAGGGTGCACTTCAGGGGGCTGGGGGGGTCAGTGGTTAGGGTGTTAATGGTTTGCTGGAATGGGACTTAATTGAGTTAGATTGTGGTGGGTTTCCGGGTTTTATAGAGTACTGAACTAAGCGCAGGTGGGTTATTTGAGAGACCTGTATAGTGGGAGAGAGTCCTATCAGTGCAATCTAAACCTCACACAATGCAGTTTGGAGACAGAACCCTTGCTAGATTTGAGAGACCTGTATAGTGGGAGAGAGGCCTATCAAAATCCAAATGTCACCCAATGCAAGTGGTTAGATTTCAGCGGTAGAGCTGATGCTCTTCCCCCCCGACTCAAGCCACTCCTACCTTACTGGTCCTTGTAGTTGCTGGTTGACTGCAGGCCACTGGCTCCCCTTGCTGACACCTCCTGGAGCTGGCTCTGTTGGAGCTGCCCTTGTGGTCCTTACCAGTGATGAAGGCCGAGAGGACCAATGAGAGTGGGGATGGGCGGATCGGGAGGCGGGAGAGAGACTTGGAAGAGGGTGCGGGGTGACAGAGGGACGGTTCTGTGGCCTGGGGGTCTAGTTTGGTCACGGAATAAATGTGAGTGGCACTTGCTGCGGGACTATTATGGAGGCGCAAAGTTAAGATTCTGGCCAGGGAGGTCACAGGCCACGTCTCACCTGCAGGCGCTCTGGAAGTAGTGAGAGCGTGCAGGTGGCCGCTGGTGGGAGGACCAGGAAGCTCAGGGGCACTGCCCAATCAGGCTTCCGGGGGCGGGGAGGGAGTCTGGCGGGGGGAGGAGGGAGAGGGAGGGAAGGTGCCGGGGGAATGCAAGGGCCGCGGGAGTATGGAGGCCCAAAGTTAGGATGCTGGCCGGGGGGGGGGGTCACGGGCCACGGCTCTCACCTGCAGGCGCTCTGGATGTAGTCAGATAGTGGGCAAGACAAATTGTATATTCATCAGACGTTATTGCTTTGTTGAGTATACACTTTGCTTATGGCTCAATTGCATGCTCTATCCACCAGTTCACGGACGGTGACTTGTGCTTGCGGTCCTTAACACAGAACCTGACTGCCCTTTGTTCCAACAATGGTCATCCTATTTGCATAACCTTTAAAAGATACCTTTCGTGCTTTAAACAAAAATGGAAGGGCTGAACACTGACTCAGTATGTAACTAACCTCTGCTTAGTGCAGTCAATCTTTACATAGCATTTAGTTAAGAGAATGAAACCATATTGAATCAACTTTTCTTACTTCGCTGAATCGTCAATATGCCTTTAATGTTATTTAAACTAGGTTTATCAGTGAAGGCCAGGTGGCTAAAACATGCACTCTACACAGACCGTCTTTTCTTGTAATGACTGACAGAAAAAAGCCAAAAACACCTTTCCATTTTGTTTTACTCGATGACTGACAAATGCGACCCCTTTTTGAACATTACTAATAGAATAGCGTTTTTGATTGCAAAAAAGCGATTAGCTTAGGACTAAGAAAATGCATATTCTTAATTTCTGATGTTTGTTAATCTGCTTAGAATCACATGCTGTGCATAGGTCCGACATCCAGTGGTCACTGCGGAGTATTGCATTTTGTTTTTCGTAGTCGAAAAGGGGACGTCGACAAGGCGTGTCTGAAACACTATCCCTATAGTGACGTGCGTTGTACCCACAATCCCTCACGCGTCGAGGTCCCTCAGATTGTTTTTTTCCGCCCAGCTTCTGGTCGCCTTCACGCGGAGCTCCTCGAGAGACATTGCAACTCCTCGACCTTTGGTCGTTTTTTCTCTAATATTAATAATCCCTCCCTCGACGCAGTTGTAAGCTGTTCTCCGCCGAAAAGAATCTTCGACGGAGGGTCGAGCGGAAGAAATCCTTCGGCGCTGCCGAACACGTGGCCTGGCCTCGCAGGCCATATACAGTAGGGAGAGTGGGGTCGTGGGACATCTCTGGGTCTTTTCTGAGAATGCCTTTCCCTTTCCCCTTCCTTTCCCTTGGGGTGTTTATCGCGATTTATTGCCTCGGCTATGGAGAGGACACCGTTTAGGTTTTGCCCACTTTGTAAAGGCAAATTCACTTGGAAGGACAAGCACTCACGGTGTAACCGCTGCTTGCCCCTCGATCACAGGGAGGAAGGGTGCGCGGCTTGTCGGCTTCTTAAGCCTAAAACTCTAAAAGACCGAAGGGTTAAAAGGTGGGCGGCCTACGCGATGTCGAAGGCCGAAGGTTCACCCGCCGCTGCTACCACCGACAGTGACGAGGAACCCGATAACACGACCTCCGCTACGGAAGTCGAAACCCCCTCTAAGGAGCGCTTACGCGCTTCGTCGTCTGTCCCCGGCCCCGACGGGCTCGGCTCACGCCCTGCTTATGGGGATGAACACCCCGGCGACACAGACGCACACAAAGATCCACATAAACACACAACCCACGGCTCTTCTTCGACGAAGTCGAAAAGACCTTCGGCGCCCAAGGAGACGCAGGTTCCACCGGCGACCTCCTCGGACCGTTCGGGTTCGAAGCCCCTCTCGCAACCGCAGCCGCGACCTGCGACTGGGCTTTCGGCAAACAAGGGCGCTGCCACCAAACCATCGGCCGGTGCGCATCAACAGAAAGCGCAGACCGCCGTAGAGCGTTCGATACCCATAGCGTCGAAAACTCAAGCTTCCGCCGACAAACGAGTCGCCGATAGCTTAGCAAGGATCGCTGTAGCCGACGCCCAAAAGCGTACGCCGAAGATTACGTCGAGCGTTACGCATAAGTTAAAGGATACGCCGAAAAAGCCCGAAGGGAAGCAGGGACTACCCCCTTCAGTCAGGGAGTCTCCCGACACACCTGAAGGTTTTTCGGAGGGCGACGGGACACTTTCCTCAACGCTTTGGGAGAGGTCGAGCCATTTCGAGTTAGATAACCCTATGTTTCCCCCGCCAGACCGCTCTGGGGTACCCCATGAAACAATGGAAAGACTCCACCTCTGTATGGAGAGGATGGAAAGGTTCATGAGCACCCAGGCCTCTCAAACTCACAAGAGGACCAGAGAAGGGCCTCAGGAGGACCCCAGGGCCAAAAATCCGAGGCTAGTCGATCCCCAGCAGGACACAGCCTCAGACTTCCAAGATGTATATGACCTCACTGGGGAGGAATAATACTTCGAGGAAGAAGATGATTTCATGGACAATGAAGAACAGAACCAGGAGGAATGTCTGGAAGACAGAACAGACATTATAATAGAAGAAGAAGGCTTCGGGGTTAACCCAGAAGAGGGACCTTCACACCCCTGGCAATCACCATCAGTGTATTCCGACACTGATGTCCTAAACCTAACTCCTCCGGACAATTCTCCAGTTAGGAACACGTCTCCAATTGACGATCAGCCCACGTTCAAAGCACTGTTGCGCAGAGCAGCAGCGCATTTCGAACTCGACACCGGGGAACTCTCTCCAGAATTGGACTTTGTAGAAAGAGTGATTAAAGAAAAACCCCCGGTCAGCCAGACCATTCCACTCCTCGCTTCAGTGAAGAGAAGGATCATACCTTCGCTGTCCACTCCCGCAATGATCAGAGGGGTCAATCCACGGATTGAAAAACTTTTCACTCCTTCACCCTCAGACCCCCTCTACATTAGGGGACATTCCATTCCGGATTCCCTAGTGGTATCTAATACTAGAAAGAGGGCAGGGGTACCACTTTCCACCAGTGAGGCACCCCCTGACAAGGAGGGCAAGAGGCTATATGCCCTTGCAAAAAGAGTTACTTCCTCGGCTGCCTTCTCAGCAAGAATTGCCAACAACAATTCCTTGCTTGCAAGCTACGCAGACGCGCAGTGGGCCAAACTGCGAAAAGACGCAGAGGAAGCACCGGAGCCTTTACGTACGCGCCTACTGTCAACTATTGGCGAAGGAACCCAAGTGAACCAGAGCATTGTTAAAAACTCTCTGGACGCGGCAGAAACAGCAGGACGTTCCTTGGTACAAGGAATACTCCTAAAGCGCCATGTATGGCTACGCAACTCAGGCTTTAAACCAGAGACACAGGCGTCTTTGATAAATAAACCTGTCGAGGACGCTAACCTCTTCGGAAAAGCGGTAGATGAAGCCCTAGAGATGGCTAAAAAAGAGTTCGACACTATCAAGACTCTTGACCAAATCTCTAAGCCCACTACCAGGCGCGGCTATGGCAACAAACGCTTTTTTCGTGGCCAACGCCAACACCAACAACAAAATCAACATCAGCAATACCCTGCCACCAATTACCAAACCAATAGTGGGCAGTACAGCCAAAGAGGCCAACGCCGGGGCAAAGGGAGGGGTCGGGGATCCACCCCCAGAGGCTCCCAAGCCCCCAACAACTCCAAGTGACGCGAAGATTCGCGTCCCCTCCCATGCAACACCGGTCGGGGGCCGGATAACATCCTTTCTTCCTGCATGGGAGGAGATAACTTCAGACCGTTGGGTACTTTCCACCGTAGCCCACGGATACTGTATCGAATTCAACAGTTCCCCATCCTACAGACCCCCGAGGGGACGTCGCATGACACCGGAACATCTTGCCATCCTTCTCCAAGAAGTACTACAACTGCTGGAAAAAGGAGCCATAGAGGTCGTGCCTCTATCTCAGGTAACGGAAGGTATTTATTCAGTGTACTTCCTTGTACCCAAAAAGGATCTAACCATGCGCCCTGTATTAGATCTGCGCCCAGCGAACAAGTTTATCAAACCCCAAAAGTTTCGTATGGTAACCTTACAGGAAGTAATCCCACTGCTTTCTCAGGGAGATTACATGACAACATTGGACATGAAAGATGCATACTTTCATATTTCAATGTTGCCAGCGCACAGAAAATACCTCAGGTTCATGATAGAGGGCAAACACTACCAGTTCAAAGTGCTACCCTTCGGCATAGCATCAGCACCAAGGGTATTCACGAAGGTGCTGGCAGTGGCAGCGGCCCACCTGCGCAGGTTGTCCATCCCAGTTTACCCTTACCTCGACGACTGGCTCATAACAGGGGATTCTTACGAAACATGCTTCTCCAATACCCAAAAGACAGTAGACCTTTTGTTTCAGTTGGGCTTCTCCATCAACGAAAAGAAGTCCAGTTTAGACCCCAGTCAAATCAAGCAATTCCTAGGGGCTCTAATTCAAACAAAGGACGGCCTCGTCTTCCCCTCCAGAGAGAGGGTCCAAAACATGCTGTTTCAGATCCCTCAATATGTAACCGGTCGAGAGGTGACGGTACGCAAAGCAATGCGCTTGCTAGGAATGATGGCGTCGTGTATTTATTTGGTACCTCACGCGCGCCTGCGCATGCGCCCAATGCAAGAGTGGCTCAACAGCCAGTGGTGTCAGGCCAGCGGACTATGGGAGGATCTAGTTGTGGTCTCGCAGGCCTTAGTTCTCTCGCTACGGTGGTGGACAAAGGAAAACATGGAAAAAGGGAAACCCTTTGCCACACCCACGGCGGAAGCCACTCTAACCACAGACGCATCCCTCACAGGATGGGGGGCGCACCTATCCCATCAGACTGCTCACAGAGTGTGGACTCCGAACGTAGCATCCAAACACATAAATCTACTGGAGCTACTAGCTGTGTTCAAGGCGCTAAGAGCCTTCCAGGAACACCTACAAGGCAAAACAGTAATGGTCCTTACAGACAGCACCACAGCCATGTACTACATCAACAAGCAAGGGGGCACCCACTCTCCAGGCCTGTCCAAGCTGGCCCAGAATATATGGAAGTGGGCTCTCAAACAGGACATGTTCCTACTATCACTACATGTACCCGGGGAACTCAATCTGCTAGCAGACAGTCTCAGCAGAGATTTCCCCCTGCCCAAAGAGTACGAATGGCGCCTGCACGAAGACATCGTCTTCGACGTCTTCACACAATGGGGATTCCCAGAAATAGACCTGTTCGCAACCCTGGAAAACTCACAATGCCTAAGTTACGCCTCCAGGTACCCCCAGAACCAATCCAAGGGGAACGGTCTGTCGATGCAATGGTCAGGGAAATTTGTTTACGCTTTTCCCCCGACTCCCCTTCTCAACAAAGTGGTGCACAAGATGCACCAGGAACAAGTGACCATGATACTAGTGGCCCCAATGTGGGCACGACAACCATGGTTCGCTCACTTGATGGAGATGTCTCTATCCCCCCCAGTAAAACTCCCCTGCCCGTACAACATGCTGTCTCAGGACAAAGGCAGGACTCTGCATCCATGCCCCCAGAACATGAACTTAGCAGCTTGGCTCCTGAGATCATAGAGTTCGGACATCTACAACTCCCGCAAAGATGCATGGACATCCTCAGGGAAGCCCGGAAACCGAACACTCGCCACTGCTATTCTAGCAAGTGGAAAAGATTTGTCATCTGGTGCAGGAGTAAAAGCATCAACCCTATTGACTGCTCTCCCACACATGTGGTCCTATACCTGACCCACCTATTGGATTCAGGTCTAGTGTTTAACTCCATTAAAGTCCACCTAGCTGCACTTTCTGCATACACCACTTCCCAACTCAAAGTGTCGTGGTGGAGGATCCCTGTTATAAAGGCCTTCATGGAGGGAGTAAAGAGAATACACCCCCCGATAGCTGACCCAGCTCCCGGATGGGACCTTAATGTGGTACTTACCAGACTCATGGGCTCTCCATTCGAACCCATGCACAAAGCATCTCTTAAACACCTCACGCTTAAGACTGCTTTTTTAATAGCTATCACCTCCATCAGGAGAGTAAGTGAACTTCAGGCTCTTACTATTCTAGACCCCTTCGTTACAGTTCACAAAGATAAAGTGGTTCTACGCACTCACCCTAGGTTTGCTCCGAAATTTATTTCTAAATTCCACGTAAACCAATCTATAGAACTACCAACGTTCTTTCAAAATCCTTCCAATTTGGGAGAAAGGACTCTGCACACACTAGATGTACGCAGAGCGGTCATGTTCTACATGGAAAGAACCAGACTACTGAGGAAGACTAATCAGTTCTTCGTCTCGGTGGCAGCAGGAAGAGAAGGAGATGCAGTTTCAAAATCCACTATTTCTAGATGGATTGTTCAATGCATCACTCTCTGCTATACTCTTGCTAAGAGAGAACTGCCCTTTAGGCCAAGAGCACACTCTACTCGAGGCACGGGGGCATCCATAGCATTCATTGCAAATGTTCCCCTTGAGTCCATCTGCAAAGCAGCTACCTGGAGTTCTGTGCACACCTTTACAAAACACTACTGTCTAGATACACACTCTAGATCTGACTCCCAGGTGGGACAGGCAGTATTACGACACCTTTTCTCTACTGTTCCTTCTCATAACCCACCGCCAACTCCGGGTACTGCTCGCTAGTCTATACACAGCATGTGATTCTAAGCAGATTAACAAACATCAGAAGAGAATGCATTACTTACCGTAAAAGCATTTCTGATGATTGTATCTGCTTAGATTCACATGCGCCCGCCCTTCCTCCCCGCTCGGATGGAAGGAACATAGACTTCCTTTATATATCTCTCTCTTTTCTGTACTCACTCACGTCTAGAAGGCTCCCTCAGGGCAGAAAAATACAAACAGAGGGACCTCGACGCGTGAGGGATTGTGGGTACAACGCACGTCACTATAGGGATAGTGTTTCAGACACGCCTTGTCGACGTCCCCTTTTCGACTACGAAAAACAAAATGCAATACTCCGCAGTGACCACTGGATGTCGGACCTATGCACAGCATGTGAATCTAAGCAGATACAATCATCAGAAATGCTTTTACGGTAAGTAATGCATTCTCATATTCCAACACTAAAATTGTATGATTACATGCCATTTTGTTATTTACATTGGTGCGCATGCTTGGAGCGCGTGAACACATCTACTTCTCAAAACACAGTTCAGTATTCCTATATCCCACTTTACGCCCAGTTGTTGACATTTTCCAACCTCATTTGGTTTACAAGCCATATGGTACCAAACGTCACCTTGGGTGACTTTTTAAGTCACTATTTGAGTAAGGTTTTTCAATTTTTGGTCAATTTCCTGGCAAAACCTGCAGTACTCGTAGATTGAGAATGATTGCTGCACATTGGAACCCTCCACTAAAGATTCTTTGTGCAAGACTCTGTCTCAAAACTGAAGCAGGCGTTGCCACAGCTACCAAACATGTAGTCAGCAAGTCTACTGCATTGTGCACGTACGTCAAACAGAAATGTGAAATGTTCAGAATCTTTTGTGCGAGATACGCCCACATGTATTCAGTTTGGGCAATCATCAGCAAATATCTCTGCCGTGCTAACGACATATCTCGTACAGCCTGCGTGACGTTTTACGAATCCTGTTATTCTGCCTGGTGTATCGGTGTCAGTACCCTTTCTGATCATGGACAATTTAACAGGTATAACAATTGTGCCATACCGTCTTCGTCTCTGGAATAAGCAGTGCTTGGTCTCTGCTTTTTATCAGAATAACTTTAATTTCTCCTTGGTAATCACCATCTATCACTCCTTCTAGTACTTGGAGGCCCTTTAGTGCAAATCAAGATCTGGAGGAAATCAATCCCATGTGTTCTGGTGGAATCTGTACTCCGATCCCAGTTTCAATCACCATCATACCTCTGGTTTCTACTCTGATTTCTTTGTGAGAATGCAATTATACCCCTGCAGATTCTGGGGTTGCACGGTATCGAGATATAATCACCTGGCGTTCTCTCCTAGTACAATAGTCTCTTCAACTGAATTAGGTTGCATCTGCAATGCAGGTGCCAACATTCGCATTAAGGATGTTTCATTCTCAGTCAATGGTCTATTATTTAAAATCTGCACGGCATCAAACAACGGATCTCGCCAGCCATTCAGGCTGCTAAGGCCTGATTTGCTCAATTGTTATTTAAATAAACCGTTCATGCATTCAATCAAACCAGCCACTTGGGGGGTGATACGGTAAATGGTAGAGCCACTCTATGTTCTTCTCTTGACAGTATTCCTAAATTAACTTTGAAGTGCAAGCTGTTATCACTCTGGATTTGCAACGGCACACAGTAATACATCGTAATCTGACCAACAATTTAGTAGTGTACATTTGTGTGGCTCGCTTGCATGGCAGCACCATCAGATATCCCGAATGTGTCCACAATCGTACATGCATAGCGACAACCTTTACTGATTTGAAGAGGGCCGATAAAATCAATCTGCCAGATTTGACCCTGCATTTTAATGTGAGGGATGGTCCTATGCTGCTGATGTTGACACAATGGACATTGTAAAATTATCTTTTTCACTACTTCTAAAGGTATACTAAACCCCTGATTGTGCCCACCTGCAAGTAGCCTTCGCTCCAATGTGTCCACATTTCTGGTGTGCCCACTTTGCCAAACCCGCCCTCCTGAGCCTCTATGTCCACAGAGGTGATCTTAGTTTGTTCGTCTGCAACAGAATTGAACCAACATTCTAATGAGTCAGTTGTACAATGCACACCCACATGATATATTGTTACCTCACCTTGTGATAGCATCTCCCAAATGTCTTGCGTACAGTTCAGTTCCCCACAATTCTTTGGAATTAGGTTTCCACCTAGTGGGCAGGCACGTAGCTAGTCAATTAACCACTGACCATGAATCTGTGTACAGATGACATTGACCAGGTATTTCTTGTTTCAAAGCTTGATACACTGCATAAAGTTTGTACCGGACGTTGTTGGGATCTTTTTTGTCTTGGGATTATTCGACACAACTTTCCAATAACACTTTGTTACAATATAGCGAGCAGAACCGTTGGTGAACCAGGCATGTTCTGTCTATCCCACCGTCAAATCCCCATAAAATACTCCCAATTCTATTGGAGACTCCTGCATTTCTGTCGCTTCCTGCGTATGTAATCTACAGGTGGTACACTAGCCACTTGCTCATGTAGTTTTGCAACCCCAACCTTCCCTGATTTTGCTCTATCCTGGATGTTCCATTTCCACTCGATTATACTGGCTTCTTGGGCATGTCCTAAACCGTGTGTTTTAGGGGAACTTAAAACCCATTGCATAAAAAGGATTGCGGGCCTGATCAGTACATCATGGCCCACTGTCATTTGTTCAGTATCACCAAGAGCCCAATAACACGCTAGCAGTTGCTTCTGAAACAGGGTGTACCTATCGCCAGTCTCTGGTAATTTGCGACTCCAAAATCCCAAGCAAACCAGTTTTCTGTGTTGCTTTTGCCACAAGCTCCAGTTGCAATATTCTTGTACAGACCCATTCAATTCCACTTCTCCTGACTTCAAAAGCCACAAATCAAGTGCACGCTGCTCAGTGTCTTTTGCCAAATCAAAAGCTCTGTTGTTCCTCTCCCCACTCAAACTCATACTTTTGCGTCACTTTGTACAGGGCTTGCAAAATCTACTGGCCCACTAGAATTGGCAAGTCGTCTTTATGAAGGGCGAGTACCGTTTGCATGATACTCCACCTTGCTGGCGAGTATGGGGATGTTCAACTCCTTTGTCATTTTCTGCAGACACACTTTTCGAAGGGATTGTGTCCTCCGACGTATTCCTTATCTTTGATAATACGTTTCCAGCTTGCTGGCCTCGGAAATGTTTTCTGTAGAGGGCGCTGCGCGTCGACGTCCGCCGAGTCAATGTCCCTCGACGGCCACCGTATCTGCGCCGATGTCATCATGCCCATAAATAGCCACGCGCTGCGTCCGTTGCGCAGTTTAATTTTTCCGCGATTCGTGGGGCCTCAGAATGTCGTTGCTCAGTTCAGTCAGGATAACTTCTATATCTACTCGAATAATACCTTCTCGTTCTCGATGGCATCTTCATCGGAACCGACGACGCCGCGATCCGGCTTCAAGAAATGTCGAGACTGCAGTAAAAAAATGTCGATAACGGATCCACACAGGATCTGCTTGGGTGCCGAGCACCATTGTTTGGAGTGTGAGGACTGCATGTCCATGACGGCGAAAGCCTTGAAGGAGCGCAAGGGGAAGCTCGAGAGAGGTAAGTTAGTCAAAACCTCCTCGAAGGTTTCTTCGGCTGAGTCGAGGCATTCGTCTCCTCGCCGTCGAAAACCTTCCCATTCTAGATCTCGAAGTAGCTCCCACCATTAGTCGAGATGAAGACACTCAAAAAAGAGACGTCGAAGATCCCCTTCCTTGTCTTCTGTGTCCCCAGAAAGGGTCTCCTGTCCCACTAAACATGGCTCTCAAGCTGAGTGGGAGGTATTCAGAAAGAAAATGTTAAGCGTCTTCGAGAACGCGGCCTCGACCCCCTCGAAGACAGCTGAGGGTGATACGCCGGGTGAAAAACCCAAAAATCAAAACGCTGCGAGTCGCAGCAAACATTCCACCTGACAGCGCCACGAGCCATCGGGTAAGAAGGCACCATCTTCGCCGTCGTCGAAGATTCCTTCGACACAAGGATCGACGCCGTTGTCGAAGGGTTCCTCGACGCATCGAGACATCGACGCCATCGTCGACGCCGACATCGACGCCGATGAAAGAGAAGACCAAGGCCACTCCACAGCCAACAGTGATTCCAAGGGCCTCCGGCATGACGCCGAGACCGTAGTCTATGTCCTCGAGTAGGATCCCGATCCTCTCGAGTTCTTCGAGACCCCTTCCAGTTTTTTTCGACGCCGTTCTCGGCGCCTTCGCAGCCTGTCACATCGGCGTCGATGACATCGACGTTTTCCCGCCCAATAATGACGAGTCTGGCTCCTTCTGCCTTAGAGATGGGTTTTACACCATTTCAGAGGTCCGAGTACCCTGGACTATCTTCAATTTATGAAGAGGGGGAAGATTCTGACCAGGAAACATTTGGGTTACAGAGGACCAAACTGCCTATTTCAGAGGATTTCACCTCTGAGGAAAGAAGGCTGAAGGACCTACAGGAGTCACTACATGAGGCAAGTGGGCTGGACACTTCCCGAGAAGTGGAATTTGTTAAACCAGACCCAGGGGAACATGCCGAACACCCTATCGAACCCTTATGGCAAGAATGATTGAATTTATGGGTTGGTCTGCGCCTCTACCTGTTTTTCAACAGGATGACCTAACAGACATATTAGACAAAGGCCCACAGGAGGACCCTGTGGTCCCCTTCCATGCAGCCTTACAGAGGAAAATTACATCTAATTGGGGAAACTCATGAAGTTATCCCTGCGGTCAATAAAATATTGTCAGCCAAGTATAGGGTAGCGGCTGCTGACCCGGAATACTTATCAAAACACCCGACTCCAGAGAGCCTGGTGGTTAAAGCGGCCACTTCATCTAGCAGTAGGACCGCTTACCCTACTGTCCCACAGGATGGAGATGACAAGAGGTACGATTCTATGGCGAAGCAAGTCTTCTGCTTGTAGTATGGTGTTGAAGTCCTTCAACGCCACCTGTACGCTCGCCAGGTTCAGTCACACACTATGTGCTTCATCAGCGGCTGACTGCATACCCCAAGGAGAGGAAAAGGAAGCCTTCCTTAACATTATTAAAGATGGCAAAGATGCCATGTGTGAATCACTTCAAACTGGCATCGATTCCGCTGACAGTATCGGCGGCAAGTACAACAATCCACAGGCATGCGTGGTTGCGAAAGTCTGGCTTTGCTCCAGATGTACAGGCCAGACTTTTGAATATGCCCTTTGACGGCTCTTCACTATTCGGGAAAAAGGCTGATGACCGTCTGGAAAAGTTGCAGACTTCTAAAGCAGCAGCAAAATCTTTAGGAGCTGCTATCCGCCAAACTCCTTTTCGCCCCTCAGGAACCTCTGGGAGAGGAAAGTCCTTTTACTATTATTCCGCATTCGGGAAAGGCAGAGGACAGCCGGCTCAAGGAGGCCAAAGGAGATCCACCCGAGGTGGACGGGTGAAAAAGTACTAAGGCAGCAGCAGCAGGTGACTCTTTGCCCTCGGCATCTGCATCATCCGCCCCTAAACCACTCTGAGGCCTTCCCACACAATACACCTGTAGGGGGCAGGTTAACTCACCATCTGACGGAATGGCAGGCTATAACGTCAGATGCTTGGGCATTGGAGACAGTTGCCCAGGGTTACTGCCTACCCTTTCTACACATTCCTCAGTCATCCACCGGGTAACAGCTCTCTAAAAGTTCCAGATCCGCTCCTCTTGCAGGAAATTATAGACCTGCTAGAGAAAGCTGCCATAGATCCGGTACCTGTAGCGGACAGGAACAAGGGCTGGTACTGCCCCCCCCCCCCCCCTACTTTCTCATACCAAAGAAGGACGGAGGACTGAGACCCATCCTGGATTTAGGAGAATTGAACAAGTTCCTCAGGAAGGACAAGTTCAAGATGGTAACTTTCTCTCAGATCCTTCAGGCCCTCCAGCTCCAGGACTGGCTGGTATCTCTGAACCTTCAGGATGCTTATTTCCATGTGCCAATCCTTCTCAAACACAGGAAATACCTGAGGTTCGCAATTGGTGACTCTCATTATCAATTTCGAGTTCTGCCATTTGGGCTGACCTCCGCCCTGAGGGTCTTCACCAAGCTGATGTCTGTAGTGGCGGCGAGTCTAAGGAGGGAAGGGATCCTACGTCTACCCCTACCTGGATGATTGGCTGATCAGGGCTGTATCTTCGGAACAGGCCCAGGCCCAGCTTGATTATGTCTGCCACTTCCTTCACAAACTGGGCTTCTCCCTCAATTTAAAGAAGTCACAGATGATACCATCACAGAGACTCCAGTTCATTGGAGCGGTCCTGGACACTTCCCTGGGAAAAGCCTTGCCACCAGAGGTGAGGGCTCAAGATATTCTACAGATGGTCACCAAGTTTCAAAATGCCAAACGTCTCCCAGCCTTTGACTTTTTGAGGTTGCTAGGCCTCATGGCATCCTGCATCTTCCTTGTGCCAGAGGCTCGCCTGAGAATGAGATCTCTTCAGTGGGCACTGAGAAGTCAGTGGTCGCAATTCTCAGGGAGAATGACAGATCTCCTCCGGATTCCGGACAAGGTAGTCTGCGACCTTCAATGGTGGGCCTATACAGAGAACATCTAGAAAGGAGAACTGTTTTGGCAACCATGGCCGGAGATCACAGTAGTCACAGACTCCTCTCTCATGGGGTGGGGAGCCCATTCCAATGACTTGACTATCAGCGGTCGTTGGTCTCCATCGGAGTCCAGACTACACATCAACCTATTGAAGCTGAGAGCGATCAGACTAGCGCTGAAAGCTTTCCTGCCATCAGTACAGGGGAGAAATGTCCTGATAATGGACAACACGGTGGCCATGCACTACATCAACACAAGAGGATCACTACCACTGTGCAGAGAGGCAATGCAGCTCTGGTTTTGGGCAATCCAAGAAGGAATCCCTCTATCGGCAGTCCACCTAGCCAGAGAGACTAACTTGACAGCGGACGCTCTGAGCAGGCAGAGCACAGTCTCCCACGAGTGGGAGCTAGCTCAGGAAGTCCTTCAAGAGATCTTCGCCCTTTGGGGAACCCCTCAGGTGGATCTGTTCACCACAAGCACCAACAGGAAGTGCGATCTGTTCTGTTCAAGGGGAATTTCCCCCAAGAGGAGCTCTAGGAGACGCGTTCGTAGTGGACTGGGAGTTTCCACTCCTTTACGCGTTCCCACCATTCTCTGTTATTCCTCAAATGATCAGGAGGTTGAGAAGATTCTGGAAAACCATGATCCTAATTGCCCCGGATTGGGCCAGGAGAACGTGGTACCCGGACCTTCTAGATATGTCCATCTGTCCTCCAATCGTCTTCCACTCAAAGAGAATCTTCTCTCGCAGAAGGGAGGTCAGGTTCTCCATCCAGACACCAGAACCCTCAACCTTCACGCTTGGCTTCTGAAAGGGTGAGGTACAAGGATTGGGATCTCCCAGATGACGTCATGGAGGTGTTGCTTTCGGCCAGAAGGCCAGCAACAAAGTCTATGCCGCTGCCGTTGGAACACATTTTTCAGCTCGTGTAGGGAAGAGAATATCGACCCTTTTTCATGTGGTACACCAACAGTGTTTCATTTCTACTCTTCTTGGCAAACTCAGGCCTTCAAGTTGGCACTGTAAAAGGCTATCTCGCAGCGCTTTCTATCTTCAAGCGCACTGCGGAGGAACCATCGTATTTCAAACCTCCTCTAGTGGTACAATTTCTCAAGGGATTAACTAATGTTTATCCTCCAAAACCATTCCAGGTTCCCTTATGGCACTTAAATATAGTCTTAAGCTTCCTAATGGGCACTCCATTCGAACCACTTCACTCTTGTGCGCTGAGATTTCTCACGCTTAAAACTGTCCTATTGGTAGCACTAACATCTGCTAGGAGGGTGAGCGAGCTACAAGCTCTCTCCTGTAAACCCCCACATACAATCTTCCACAAGGACAAAGTTGTCCTACAGGTGAAGCCTAATTTCCTCCCAAAGGTGGTTTCTGAATTTCATATTACTCAGAAAATTACCTTACCTTCGTTCTACCCTCCTCCCCATCTGGGGAAAGAGGAGAAAAGGTTACATAGGCTGGACCCAAGGCGAGCTCTCAGCTTTTACATCAGCAGAATGGCTAGGCTCAGGCAAGCAGACCAACTGTTTGTAGGATACTCAGGTCACAAGTTGGGACTACCCATAACAAAACAAACCATCTCCAGGTGGATTATTTTGGCCATTCTGGAATGTTACAAACTGGCAGGGAAAGAGCCACCCCAAAATCTCAGGGCTCATTCAACCAGGGGTATCACAGCCTCTTCGGCTCTCCAAAGAGGGGTACCGGTCTGAGACATATGTGCGGCTGCCGCATGGTCGTCCGCACATACATTCACAAAATTTTACAATCTGGATTCCTCCACTACTCAAGAGACAAGATTTGGCAAGGCCGTATTACATTCTGTCCATCCCTAAAGGGATGCATAACATTCTCACTCCCACCTCCAATTACATGCCATTGCTATGGGAGTCTATCAAAGATAAGGAATACGTCGGAGAACACAATCCCTTCGAAGAACAAGTTACTTCTTACCTGGTAACGTTCTTTCGACGGGATGTTTCTCAGACGTATTCCTTATTGCCCCTCCCAACCATCCCCGCAGTGATACTTCCCTTGTGGTTGCAGCTTACGCTCCTTCAAGGTCAATAACCAATTCAGGCATGACTTTTCTTATGCTACAAAACGGAACTGAGCAACGGACGCAGCGCGTGGCTATTTATGGGCATGATGACGTCGGCGCCGATACGGTGGCGGTCGAGGGACATCGACTCGGCGGACGTGGACGCGCAGCACCCTCTACAGAAAAATTTTCTGAGGCCAGCAAGCTGGAAACGTATTATCAAAGATAAAGAATATGTCGGAGGAACATCCCGTCGAAAGAACGTTACCAGGTAAGAAGTAACTTTGTTTTTTTTTTTTTTGCAGTAAATAGCAAATGCAGGTTTCCCTGTGCATACTTGACAGCAATGCAGCGAATATGAAGTGTGCTTATGGCGACAAAAAGCACTAGTACATATTTTGCCACCAGTCGCCTTGTGGCAAGTGCCTTCCTCTTAGGTCGAGTATGTAAACTAAGGAACTCGCCCTGCAGGTCTAGTACGATTTTTAAGAATTTGCAAGGCCGGTTGTAGAGTGGAGTCAATATCTGCCCTAAATGTGGTATATGCGGTCTTCAAAACCCAGGCAGCCCTATAAACTGCTAAGCTTGCTTCTTGTTCACAGCAGCGGTAAACTATCTTTGCTGAGCTTTCAGCACCATCTCTCGTTCCCATTATGCCACTGAATTCCCATAATTTACAGTCTCAGCTGGCCCTTGAATTATGTTAGGGTTAATCTTCCACCCTTCCTACTTCAGCCCGTCAATGATTACTTCCAACTGATTTTGCACACTTGGCTCATCTTTATCCTGAATCAAAATGTCATCAATGTAATGCAAGATTTGTACCACACGTTTACATGGTATCTTGTCCAAATGTTCTGCCACCAGCTGGTGACAAGTTGTTGGGTAGTGCAAGTATCCCTTATGTAACCTTGTGAAGGTATACTGCCACCCACTCCAGGAAAATGAACTGTACCTGGCACCCTTCAGAGAAAAAAAGCGTTTGTGAAGTCTAACACAGTATACCAGGTTCCCTCAAACCTTTGAATGTTCTCAAAGTAACTGTATCTGGGACTGTATGGGGAATTAAGGGGGGGTGTGTTTGTCAATTCTCTCCAGTCATTCTCCAGCTCCCATCCCCCTTTTTCACTGGCCACACCAGGTTATTCCAAGCAGTAGTAATTTGACGTACCACTCCTGCTTCTACATATTCCTTAATGGTGTCTGCAATTTCCTTGTGTCCTCCGGGAATACAGTATTGCTTCTTGGATACACGCTTTGTGGCCAAAGGCACGTGCACCGGGGGGACTTTCAAGTTGCATATAATAACCCAAACTGATAGGTTTTACCTGCTGAAGGCACGCCCCTGTACGCTCACACCAGAAAAAATACAACCTGCTAGGGAGAAAGGCCCAAGATGAGCTTTCAAAGGTAACCAGTGTTTATTTGCACAAACAGAAAAAGGACTGCTGCACGAAAGCGCTCTGGGAGCACGTGAAGTACCTTACTACAAACATCGTTACAGAGGATGTCATACTATATAGTACAATTTTACCAACCCAGTTGGATGGGCACAACACATATAGGGTCTGCTCCATATGGGATGCCAGCCCATTGGTCGCCTTCATCTGTCCATCTTCTTTCACGTGGGTGCTGCTGGGCTCACCATCCGTGGTGAGGTTAGCCTAACAATTAATTGGTTACTTTGTTATGCAATGTTGTTTTATCCTTGTTGCAAACACCTGGCAGACATACTGGGCTGTAGAAGAGCTGAGGTCACACCAACTCGCACGGTTCACTCATTCCCAGGCAGCTCAGCAACTCCAAGGTCCTGCACCTTTGTTTTGGGCTATAATTTAGTTGCTACTATGCAGCTCGCTGCACAAATCACGTGACCCATTTGTGAAGGCGCGATAGCCTTGCCTTGATCTTAGTGATATATCGATTGAGGGATGTGAATGTTTTATGGTTGGTGGTCTGGGTTTGAGTAGTGCAGAAATCATGGGATGAAAGCATTGCAAAGCTGCATTTCTTGTGCCTGGATCATTGGGGCATGGAGCCTTACTATCTGTCTCACGGGATGATACTGCCAAGAGGCGAGCTGCTCCCTTCTCATGACCTTGCAGGACGCATTCTTCTCTGTGTGTGAGGGCCTGTAATTCTTTGGAACAATGGAGGAGTGCATGGTCTGTGTGGGACTTGGCTGGGGTGGGGGTTTTGCCCGCGCTCATGCGAGGGACATGCTATTCAAGCACCGAATACTGTTCACGGCACTCTAGTCTACATACTAGGATGGCTGCCGTTTGTTGTTCGCATTCGCGTTTCTTCTATGGCTCCTAATACATGCATTACAGTGATTGTTCACTGTGTGTACCCCCCACCCCCTGCTCCCTGAATGTGTCTTCTAATGTTTGTGCCTTATTCAGTATTGCTTAGGGGGTGGCAAGACCCTGTCTCCTCCCCAACATTTCTAGTCCTAAAGTCAACCCCTCCAGAATGTCAAAACCAATTATATATTCGGGTATCTGGACAATCAACACTTTATATTTCTGCTTTGGCAAATTGCCCATCCTCTTTTCACTTAGTCTGTACTGCTAGAGTTCCCCCCACCCCACCAGTCCAGTAATATGAAAGTGTCGACATTAAAACCTGGCAGAATTTCCATGAATCAATTAGGCCTCCGCCCCAGTATCTACCAAAGCTTGGACCTCTTGTGTGTTTCCAGATTTCCAAAATATCTTAACAATAACATGAGTTTGTCTGTCAACATTTATACAAGCAGAAGCTGCTGGGGCTTGGCCAGAAGCCTATCACATTTGGAGTGAGTGGATCCGGACTCGGACTCCAAAATTGCACTGACCGTTTTTCTCAAATTGGCATACATTGGCTGGTACTTGGAAGGGACTCCCATAGACCACCTTCCGGCTCCTCCTGACGAGGAGCCGCCGAAGGGGAAGTGTCACTTCTCTGCTTGGAAACCACCTGCCTCTTAACCTATTTATAACGCTACTTCCCAGCGAGTCCCCTCTTCTTGTATAACTCGTACATGTCCCTGGTTTCAGTAACATCAATCTCCTCCTGTGATACACCATCTTTCAACACGTCCAAAAACATGTCCTTTCTTGACACCTGGGCATCTTTTCTATCTTGTCTCCTGTCCTCCGTTCTTCTCTCACTGTGCCCCTCTCACTCTTTCCATCCTCCCCTTTGTCCCATTCCCCCAAATTTGACAGTTGCCGAATTGCATCGATCACCTAATCAGTTGCTTTACCAGTCATCCCTACTAACAATAATAATTTAACATTTATATAGCGCTATGAGCCCTCCGGCATCCGAGCGCTGCTTATTATTAGCCACGGGGTGTGGTATAGACTTCATGATGACACTATATGCGGGTGGTGCCGTTTTTATGATCATATTCCCGGTTGACACAGACAGTGACACCACCCCCATATGTGCCGGATCATCTACATGAATTGTGCCTTTCATGGCATGCTCTCTGATTGATTATTTTTTTGATTATTTTTTTTGGCACTGCCTCTTTCAATGCATACACTTCTTTTCCTAGCTGGGTCATTCAGTAGTAATAGGATATTTACGGTTACAGCCTAGGGCCGCTAGGTTCAACAGTGACCCCTGGTTCTCCTCGCCTGGAGAAGGCCTGGACTGCAATAATTCCCGTATATTGGTGTCCTTGGATAGAGGCAGAAAGCGCAGCAGATCTGTGGGGTCTAACAGGCCTGTGGCACCTCCATCAAACATTTGCACAATTGGGGAGCAAAGGCTCCCCTGTTCTCTGCCTTAACTGAGTAATAATCTCACCCATCTCTTGTGTGTAATCCACAACTCATTCCCCTCCTCTTCTCCCCCCATCCCCCCACCCGAAACCCTCCCTGGGTTATGTGGACCAGCCCTAAACCTTGTTACCGGTTTAGCATTTACTGTCTTTTTGTCATATTTGAAATGGGATTCTATGGCCATCTCTGAGCTACACTCCGAGTCAGTGAAGTTCCAAATATCACTGTCCCACCGATCCGGGTCCCAGTCTACCCCTGCTGTGGCGATTACAGATGCCACTGTACTCTTATTTGTTACCCCACTGTTTTCTGTACTTATATCGGGCATTCACCGCTTGATATTGGTCTGCTTTATGCCAAAGTTTGTTCTGGAATTGCTGCATTAGCGCAATGTGCTTTTCAGCAGCCAACTTTTTCCAATCGTAAAATATGTTCATTCAGCTCAACATTCCTCTGGTGCATTTTTCTGTATGCATGCAGTAGACTCCACCCCCGCCTTCCCTGCGCAGCAAATTCTTTTTCCTTCTCCACTTAAACTTGCTGTAAACAAAACACAGCCTCTGCAGGTCCTGCATCACCTAGGCTCTCATTCCACGGTTCACTCAGTCCTGCAGCACACACCCATGCTTGGGCTAGTTTATCATATGGACTCTTTGCCCACCCTGCAATCCTAGTACTAACGCAGTCCCCGTCGTCCAATGACCCCTTCACCTTTTTCTTAAACAGTGTGTTCATATTTACAATAACTTACAATGATGATTTTACAGTAACTTATTCACTGCAACCTAAATGCAGTCGCTCAGACGGCACACCCAAAACACTTATTAAAGCACCCTGACTCCCACTGCAAAAAAAAAAAAAAAAAACTCACTTCATCATAAGTTATTTGGTACCTGGAACTTTTTTATCACAAGGTACCCTTGGTTTACAGCACCTACATGTTTTGCTTTCACAAAGTGCCTGCATATGTTACATAGAACTCTTGGCTGTTTTCTCCCCAGTGCACTGAATGAAAACCTTGAACGCTGGAGAGACACTCAAATAATTGGCCCCCCGCCCACATCATCTGACCACAGTGGGGGGTTTTGCAGAGAATGCTGGAGCCTCTTTATTCATACCATCGACAAAAACCAAACATGCCTGAAATAGCAAAAATAATGAATGGATAAATATATGTGGAAAGAATAGAATAGAAGATTTCTATATAAAATACATCACCATTGACACTGCTTCAAGAAACATTCTCATTGCGCCATAAGTCACTGAAAAGCCCCGAAGGCAAGTGAAGCTTTCTACCTGACCGCCTCAGTGCCCCTCATTTTAAGCCCTCTGCAATCGCGGTACAGCACCTTCTAGAACCTTCTGGCTCGAAGCTTCTAGCCATTGGCAGCTCTCATGGGTCCCCGGCTGGAGTGACCCATCGTACCTTCATGGAGCAGAAATATTCCCTCTCTCATAAATGTATGAAAACTCCATAATTTACACTCAATTTTGACAATGTCCATGGTAAGGTTGAGTATCGGCTGGCACCAGCTTATTCTAGCCTATTTGCGCACCTTTTTCTTGAAGTGTCCTTGGATGAGTAGTTCAAACTAACCTAAGCAATGAATAATGTTGATTTATCAGTGGAATAATATGAGCAGCATTGAAAGCGTGTTTATCAGCAAAATAGTTCACATCAAGTGTATTGCGCACAAGTGCCATGTTTTATCCAATTTAAAAGCATTACATGGCTCCAAGCTGTGCACAAAACCCAAGAGACAGCTATATTGTGGGTGGGGGGGATACCTATACCCCTACGAATCAAGTGAGAAACTAGGAACAAGAAAAGCAATGGAGTCAGGAAGGCCCTATAAAGCAAGTAAGGAATCATCCCTTGGAGAAACCAGAATCGAGCAAGACTGGAATCTCATAGGGAGAGACACACGTAGTTGGTGGAGTAGGAATAATTAAATATCCTTTAATCTACGACCACTGAGAGAAGTACTTTTCAAAAAAAATGTATTTATACTTGAGTTAATGCTATATACCTGGTTAGAACCTTTTCTTTATTTTGAACTCTGACAAGATGGGCACAAACTGATAGTCCGGAGACCTGCCTACTATTAAACAACTGTGGAAACTGTGACAAATCGATTTGGTACTCCTTCCCAGGGAGGAGCCACCCCCTTTGAGGCTAGGAAGGTAACCCTAGTGGTCTGGGCAAGTGGAACCTCACTGGAAGGGACTACCTCTTAGGGGACAAGGACTCATTCCCACAAGGATCTCCTTATGCCAGCCACGTTCTGTGCATATATGGGACTACCTCATGTAAACAATAACCTGCTTTTTGTTTGGCTCCAGGCAATGCTGGATCAACCAAGACGCCTGAAGGAAAAGGGAATATCAGTTAAAGCGAACTTGAATGTAAGAATGGCGAGTGGATCAAAGGAGAGAGAGCCATGCACAGGGAAAGTCCTCTGACGTTGCTATGGCTTGTAGGGGTAGAGAAGAGTGGACCTGCAGAGCCCGCAGAAATCCGAAAAGCAGAGCATGTCGGAGCGGGATGCCAGAGACCCAGGCAACCTGAACAGCGGAAAAACTGTTGTCAGGACTGAGTTTGGAGGACCGTCCGACATGGTGGTGTGCACATGGAAGCACTGCAGTGGGCCTGGGTCCGTCTAAAGACGCTGACACCTCCCGTCAGCAAGCATT
This sequence comes from Ambystoma mexicanum, assembly GCF_040938575.1. Classification (NCBI taxonomy): domain Eukaryota; kingdom Metazoa; phylum Chordata; class Amphibia; order Caudata; family Ambystomatidae; genus Ambystoma; species Ambystoma mexicanum. Next base: position 324,197,466 of record NC_090939.1, on the reverse strand, counting down.
CGCCGAGTATGGCAACCTACAGAGACGCCGAGAGCGGGTGGTTGTAAAGCCGGAAAGGGTGAGCCGAGAAACCAAAGAAGCAGACCCATGCGCCCAACGCTGAAATGCCACCCACAACCAGCAATGGTGCCGGGGTAGAATGGAGACTGGGGAGGCTCCCGGGGGAACCTACCTTTTAGTGAAGGAAGTGGTGAAAACTACGATATTGATGTTGGGACATTGAAAAAGCATATGTGTATATTTCGCGAGAAACCAAGGAAAGGGAGTGTAGATATTAAGTATGATGCTTTGAGAAATCCATTAACTTCTTCCATCCTTCAAAGGATACAAGTGGGGAAATAATACCTTAAAGAGAGACTTTGAAAAGCACTGTGAGTCAAGATTACATATTGCGCCAGAGAGACCCCACTAGTGGTGGTGCCTCACCCATGATAAAGACATAACCCCCATAATTGTTGAGTGGAAATGGTCCAACTGAGAGCAAGGACTATAAGAGACTATCTTAAGAAAACCACTGAGAATACTGGTGGTGAGCATTACACCAGCTGGAAGACCAGACCTATGAATAGTTGTCAGGAACTCCTGGAGCCCATAAATAAGAGACTGAATACCAGAAGAGACCATTGTAATGAATGTGTTTCTAGACCATGGCATTTTCATATAAATGAAGTAAGAGCCCTGAAGTAAAGCCTCGAGACAGCTGGCCGAAGGGAAGCAGCTAGGAGAGGGACATTCTTTTGGCAAACCTTTGTTATTAGTGGTAGGGTCGGGTAGATTAGATTTTGGAATGAGGACATTTTGGAGTTGGACTGACAAAAACATTTTTAGTTAGTTTGGTTTGGTAGGGAACATCCCTGTAGCAATAGGGTAAGAGACGCATTTTCTTTATTATTTTTAATAAATACCAAAGAAATGTCCAATATGTGTCCAACTCCTCCTTCCTACCCACCACAGAACATAGAGATTCCTAGAAACATTGGGATGTGGCAGATTAAAGAACACAGAAATCAATCTATCGCCTGCTTTCCCTTTGATGTTGTTTTTCTAAGTGGTAGGGCCAGTTTAGAAGTTAAGATTTGGGTAGAGGGCAAGGTTTATTTTGACTAATTGTGACGAGCACCCTTAGTTTAGTTTGTTAGATAGGGAGTTTCCCTTTTCGTAATAGGGTCAGTAAGGTGTTTTCTTTAATTTAATTTAAACTCTGGTAGTAAAAGTATGACTTCAGGTCCCAATCTTTCTTCTGGTATGCAATACAGACTAGAGCTCTGTAAAGGAAAGTTTGAATGTGGCAACCATCCCTGATTTGGTGACTGACAAATATTAGGATAGTGTGCCTGATTGGAGTATGGAAGTGTATCTGCTCCCCATGTTCTTTGAAAGAATTGGGGTATTTTTACCATACCTCTGTCAATCGCTGGAAGTCCACCGAAAGCCGTTGAACAAAATATGGACCCCAGGAAGATGATGGAAGCTCTGCTGGATTATCTCTCTGGAACCTGTGACGGACGGCACAGTACTTCTGTGTTCTACAGAACATAGATTTCGAAGGGATTGGTTCCTCCGACGTATTCCACATCTGACAGGTAATCACCACAAATGTGCTGCTTGGGAAAATCTTCAGCGTCTTTTGCGTCAGTGACTTCGATACGCTGTTCTCGAGGGCCTCCGTCGAGCCGACGTCACGGGATGTTAAAAGTATGACGCACGACGGCCGTAGCCTCAGTTCCGTTTTTTCCACGAATGTGTTCGCTTCGGAGATCTTGGCGCACCTCGGTTCTTCTGAGTTATATTCTATCGGTTCTCCGACCATGTTCGTTTGTGAAGATATCATGTTTTCGTCGTCTTCTACCCCACGGCCGGGTTTCAAGAAGTGTCGGGACTGCGGTTCCAAGATGTTGCTTACGGACTTGCACAACGCCTGCCTCTAGTGCATCGGTGAGGACCATGCCACGGATGATTGTGACGATTGGAAGTCGTTAACATCGAAGGTCTTGCGGGAGCGGAAGAAGAAGCTTTCTGTCGGTAGGGTTTCCAAGCCCCGAAAGTCGAAATCCGCAGGGCTTTCGACCAATGATTCGAGAGGCGACTCTCCGCGTCGTCGGCGTAAATCCAGGGGGTCTCGGTCCTGGAGTGGTTCCTGCCATTCCTCTGCCTCTTCGAGTCACTCGCGGAAGTGCCGTCACCGGTCGCCTTCCCTGTCCTCGTCCGAGGACTCCGCCCATCGGCGGGTTGCTTGTCCCAACAAGCACTCTTCTCCTGCGGAATGGGATGCATTTCACACTGAGTTGATGGTTATTTTTCAGTCGCAGGGCTACGTTCCATCCGTGGTTTCGAAAGAAGCCGGCAGGGAACGTGCTAGGGCCACCGCTCGCACGCCTTTGGGCTCGGGGGGTCGGCGCGATCGGGCGCCTTCCAGGTCCCGATCGGACAAAGGGGATCGCTCTAGTCATGCCCGCTGCAGGTCCCGGTCCTCGACACCCTCGAGACCGTCGTAGCCTGTGAGGTCACCACTTGGAGGAAGACGTCAACGCCATTGGCGCCATGTCTGTCAAAGGACACACTCGAGGCTCCGCCCTCGAGGCCTGTGTCGAAGCCATCGGTGCCACACTCGACGTCCACACCGATTCTGTCGACGCCTTTTGAGGATGCTATCTCTGAGGTACCCCGTGCATTGGTGGAAACCCCGAGGAAGGCCCTGAAGAAGTCGGTGAGACCAGTCTTTGAGCCTCTTTCTGTGCTCTCCTCCAGGGATTTATTCCAGCCTCTGGATTATATTTCTGAGGTGGAGGAAGGGTCCGAGGAAGGTTTGGTTCCAGATGAGGTTCCTGACGAAATATTGTCTGGTCATAGCCAGATTGAAGACCTGCGTCAGTCTTTGCACGATGCCAGTGGTCTTGATACCTCCCCAGAGGTTGAGTTTGGCAGGCCTGAGCCTGGTACGCATGCTGACTCCTCGTACAGGCGGCTGATGTCGAGGGTGACTGAGTACTTGGGGTGGTCTGCGCCACCAGTAGATTTTCTGCAGGATGACCTGACCGATATCTTGGACCAAGGTCTACCAACTGACCCGGTACTGCCATCCCATATGGCCTTGAAACGAAGGGTGGCGGCGGCTTGCACTGCTCAGGAGAGTCTCCTGGCAGTGGGTAAGTCGTTGCCGAAAAAGTACCGCCCAGCCAGTGGCGACTCCTGCTACTTGTCCATGCACCCTACTCCAGAGAGTTTGGTGGTGCAGGCGGCTACAGCCCCAGCAAAACAGGCATCATACCCTACCATCCCTCCTGATGGGGACGACAAACGTTTCGACGAAGACTTCAGGGGGTATGTCTTTGAAAGCAGCCAACTCTGTGTGTACTTTAGCACGTTTCACTCACACTCATTTGACGGCTGAACATATTCCGAAGGGGAGGAACGGGATGGCTTTCTTGCCCTTGTACAGGATGGCAAAGATGCCATGTGTGAATCTGTTCAGTCGGGTCTGGACGTGGCAGTCTTTGTCAGCCGGTCCATGGCGGCGAGCACCGTGATGTGCAGATTTGCGGAAGTCGGGGTTTGCTCCAGATGTAAAAGCCCGGCTTCTCAACATGCCCTTTGATGGTGACCATCTTTTTGGCAGCAAGGCTCTGCCTTTTCGTCCTAGGGGACAGCAATGGAGGGGAGGTTCCTTTCGATACTACTCTACCTTTGGTAGATCGAGGGGAGCTGCAAGTCAAAGGGGCCAATGTAGGAGTACCAGAGGTGGAAAACGAGGCACTCTAGGTGCCAAGGCCGCTCGAGCAGTTGCCTCTTTGCCCTCAGGCACTGCCGCAGCCGCTTCAGCTCAGTCATGAGGCCATGTCCCATGGTTCGCCGGTTGGGGGAAGGCTGGCGCAGCATCTTGTAGAATGGCGTGCCATTACTTGAGATGTGTGGGTTCTGGAGATCATAGCCGACGGCTACTGTCTTCCTTTCCGGCAGAGGCCTCACGACAATCCACCAGGGAATCTCTCTTTGAAGAGTCTGCATCCGCTCCTTGCACAGGAAATCAAATCCCTGTTGGAGAAAGGCGCCATAGATGCTTGTAGCGGAGAGGAACAAGGGATGGTATTCCCCTTATTTTTTTATTTTGAAAAAAGACAGGGAATTGAGACCCATCATGGAATTATGTGGTTTGAACAAGCTCCTCGGGAAGGACAAGTTCAAGATGGTTATTCTCAAGTCCTCCAGGCCCTTCAAGTTCAGGACTGGTTGGTGTCTCTCGACCTCAAGGATGCTTACTTTCATGTGCCGATTCATCCCAAGCACAAGAAGTACCAGAGGTTCGCGGTTGACGATTTGCACTTTCAGTTTCGGGTCCTGCCGTTCGGATTGACCTCCGCCCCAAGGGTTTTCACCAAGCTTATGGTGGTGGTGGCAGTGTATCTCAGGAAAGGGGGGATTCACGTCTACCCCTACCTGGATGATTGGTTGACCAGGGCGCGCTCTCCGGAGCAAGTCCTGGATCATCTGTCAGTCACCTGCCACTCCCTTCACAGGCTGGGCTTCTCCCTCAACTTGAAGTCCCACTTGACGCCAACCCAGCGGCTCCAGTACATCGGAGCAGTGCTCGACACATCCCTGGGGCAGTCTTTCCCTCCCCATGTGAGGGCTCTTCACATTCTGCAGGCAGATGGTGTACAAGTTTCAACATGCCCAGAATCTCCCTGTGTTCGAGTTCTTGAGGTTGCTAGGCCTCATGGCATCCTGCATTCTCCTGGTGCCAGAGGCCAGGCTGCGGATGAGATCTCTACAGTGGGCTCTCAAGATGCAGTGGTTGCAGTCCTCCGGCAGGATGTCGGATATCGTTCAGGTGCCGCTCTCGGTCGCCCAGGATCTTCTGTGGTGGGCATGAGTAAAGACCCTCACTGGTGTGTCAGGCGTCAAATGGATAACGCATCATAGCCCCCAAGGGCAGAAAATGTTTCACAGACAGTTCACTGTGCTTCTCCAAGTAGCAACGTCCCTTTCACTGGTACACGTCCACGAAAGTTCGGTCAGCAGAGGATCAATCCTGCATGACCTCCACCGATGACGAGGTCTCCAACGGTTGATTCCGTGTAAGACTCTAGTCGAGTGATGCCTCCTGCGTAGCTCCACTCGTAAGTCGAGTTAATCCGCCCTCCGATTCTGACCGACAACACAGTGGCCATGCACTACCTCAACAAAAAGGGGGGGGGGAAGGGGCAGGGTCGCTTCCTCTGTGCAGAGAGGCGATGCAGCTCTGGTTCTGGGCCATGCAGCAGGAAATTTCGATCTCAGCAGTTCATCTGGCCGCAGACGAAAACGAGGCGGCGGACGAGTGGGAGCTGGCTCAGGAGATTCTCCTGGAGATCTTTGCCCTTTGGGGGACCCCACAAGTGGATCACTTCGCCACCAGTGTCAACCGGAAGTGCGAAAGATTCCGCTCGCGGGAATTTCCTCCAAGAGGAGCCTTAGGGAACCCGTTCGTAGTAGAGTGCTCCTTCCCACTGCTGTACGCGTTTCCTCCAGTCCCCGTCATTCCGCGAGTGCTGCGGAGGTTACGGATGTTCGTTTCCCGAATGATTCTCATTGCTCCGGCATGGGCCTGGAGAACGTGGTACCCGGACCTTCTCGACATGTCCATCTGCCCTCCACGCCGTCTTCCCTACCAAGACTATCTGCTCTCACGGGACGGGGGTCAGGTTCTCCATCCAGAGGTCAAGTCGCTCAACCTTCATGCTTGACTTCTGAAAGGTTGAGGTATAAGGATTGGGACTTCCCTGAAGATGTTATGGAGGTGTTGCTTTCAGCCAGAAGGCCTGCAACAAAGTCCCTGTACCGTTGCCGTTGGAGAAAGTTCTGGGGCTGGTCCAGGGTTAAGAATGTGGATCCTTTTTCATGTGCCATTCCTCTGGTTCTGTCTTTTTTGCTTTTGTTAGCCCACAAGGGCCTGCAAGTGAGTACCATTTAAAGGTTACCTGGCGGCGCTGTCCATATTTAAGCACTCGTCTGAGGAGTGTTCTTATTTTTTTATTAACTATCTTTTTATTAATTTTAACATGTAACCAAACACAACCTTAAACCCTTCTTCCCCCACCCTCCCCCCACCCACATTCCCCAGGAGTTCAGAACGGCAGTACTTAAGCATATGAACACAAGACACAGCATTAGGAGTTAGGTCAAAACAGGTTCAAGATACGAATATTAAGAGGACACCATTGCAGCATGTAGTCACTTTGCAAATATTGGAGGAAAGGACCCCAGTCTGCATGAAAAGTTTCTGGGGTACCCTGCAATTTATGGGTCATCCATTCCATGCTGACGAAGTGCCAGGCTTTTCTGAGCCATTGAAGTTGAGTTGGGGGGAAGTTTGTTGTTTCCAGTATTGAGCTATTACTAGCCATGCCGCTATCACCAAAACCATTATCACTTTCCGCTGGCGCTTTGTATAAACGGACTGTTGCGGATCCCAAAGGCCTGCCAACCACACTCCGTTCCCCCAGAGTCAAGTCCGTGGACCATTTTCACCACCTCAGTCTAGAGTTCCCTCCAAAGTCCTCCAGGACCGGACACGTCTTCCATATGTGCTTCCAGTCCCCATGTTGTTGGCACCCCCGCTAGCACAGCCCGTCCTTATCAGGAAAAATGATACGTAGTTTTTCTGGCATCAGGTGCCACTGTATTAGCACTTTATACCACATTTCTCTCAGAATGGTCGACATAGCCAATTTGGGTATATTTCGCCAAACTTCTCCCAGAAGTGCCGTGGTATCCTCTCCCCCCAGCGTCCCCTCCCATTTCTTCATGTAATTCCACCAGACCTCCTCCCCCTGCAGGTTCAAATGCCCGTACAAGTTATATATAAGTTTCTGCGTTCATGCGTCTGTCATCAAAAAGCTTTCAAATCTCGTGAAGGGCCTTGTACCAGCTTCCCTAGTGGTAGGGGAGGGGAGCCAATGGGCTAGTTGAGTATACTGGTACCTATCCGAGGTAGTCAGACCAAATTCTCAGACACGGTCCTCCATAGGTCCTAAGCGAATGAGCGGGGAACATGTCGCAAGTTTTGGTGCAACCTGCCTGCTTCCAAGAGGAGAATGCTTTCGGGTCCATCCCCAGGGGGAATCGGGATTGCCAAATAACGGCGTGAAGAGGGAGTGATGGGTTGTCAGACCCACTCTTTTCACTGCAGTGTCCCATGCGGTGACCCATGCGGTGAGAGTCACGCCTAGGATTTTACTTATTTTGGAGTTTGCATGCCTATGTTTCTCGTGGGACCAAAGGAGATTAGAGAGGGGAGTCCTTTCCACAGCCGTATCCTGCTTTGTCCACTTGTGCTGGGGGGTATTTGCCACCCATTCTCTATCACTCGAAGTTGTGCTGCCTCATAATATTTCTGGAAATGCGGAAACGCCAAGTCCCCGTACCCCACCTGCGCCGTCATCAAAGCCGATGCCACTCTTGGTCTCTTGCCTTGCCATACATATGATGAAATCCTCTTGTTCAGTGATCTGAAGAATGATTTGGGTAATCTTATTGGAAGGGCCTGAAAGTAGTAAAGGGCCTTTGGGAGGACTGTCATCTTTACTGCAGCAATCCTTCCCAGCCACGAGACGGAAAGGGGGGGACCACCTTGCCAAGAGGTTCTGCAGTTGCAGTACTAGGGCTGGGTAGTTGGCCTGGTAAGGCTGTGACACAGAGGGGGTGAGCTTGATTCCAAGATATGTTTTGTTGTTTTGTGCTACTTTCATCCCCTGTATCTGCGCTAATCTCATTATTGCCGAAGGGTCATCCAAGATATTCAAGATTTCCGACTTGATCTTGTTTACTTGGAGACCTGAGACAGCTCCCAAATGATTCCAATTCTTATAAGAGGGCTGACTGAGATTCCGTGGGCTCAGCTATGGCCACCAACATGTCATCCGCAAAGGCCGTGGTTTTATGTTCTAGCGCCCCCATCTGAATGCCCCTTATTTGAAGCTGAAGGCGTATTTTTGCCAAGAGGGGTTCAAGAAAAAGGGCATATAAGAGGGGGGACATCGGGCAGCTTTGCTTCGTTCCTCTCGTCTGGACGATTGGCTGGGACAAGAAGCCATTAACTTATATTCTCAGGGAAGGAGAGTTGTAATTCGCCCTCAACATTTTCAAGTAGGGTTCTCCAAATCCCATTTGTTCCATTGTGAGAAAAAGTTATGACCATTCAACGCGGTCAAACGCTTTCTCAGCGTCCAATGCCACTAGCATAGCTTTAGTGCCGGTACGTTCTGCCTTCTCAATGAGGTGGCACACCCTCCTGGTGTTGTCCGCTGTTTGTCTCAAGGGGACAAAACCTGATTGATCCAGATCTATCAAAGATGCCAGATGCTCTGTTAGCCTATTGGCCAGAATTTTTGTATAAAGCTTTGCATCAAGATTTATCGGGGCGATCGGCCTATATGATCCTGGCAGGGTAGGGTCCTTACCTGGCTTCGGAAAACAAAACTACTTTTGCTTCGTTCATAGAAGGTGCGATGTTTTTTCCTGCTTTGTTGGCAAGCAAGTAGTACTTTTGCCTTGTTCGAAGGGGTGAGTGCTCCACCTATTTCGTGCGAAGGAGGTCTAATTGCCCCAGGATATGCTGCATCGCTCTTGTCTTGGCTCTGCTAGGGTTGGCCACCACCTCCTTCTAAGCCATCTGGAGTCGTGCTCCAAGTCGTGTTCCCATTGTGCCAAAAGTTTCTCACCTTGGTTTGAGGGCTATGAGCTCACCTCTTAAGACCACTTTGAAGGCATCCCACACTATCTCCTGTGGGGTCTCCCCTGTGTCATTTTCAGTGAAGTAAGCATCTATCTTCTCCTGTATTTATTCTACAATCGTGGTGTCTTGCAGTAGATCAGACGGGAACCTCCAGGACCAGGGCATCCTCTCCCTATTTCTGAGTGCTGAGGAGAGTATAACCGGAGCATGATCTGAGAGCTGGGACCCACCTCCATGTCCCCCATCGTGCCCATCATGGGTGTAGATGCCCAAATATAGCCTATCCTTGATAGGGAATTATGGACGTGTGAGAAGTGCGTATATCCCGGTGTTCACGGATTTTGTGTTCGCCATACATCATGAAGGGAAAGGGACTCGCATGCTTTAAGAGTCGCAGAGGGAGCCTTCAAGTGGGGGCCTGTTCTGGAGCTCCTGTCCAGCGAGGGAGTCCAAGCTAGGTTCAAATCTCCGCCCAGGATGAAGTTTCATGAAGAGAATTTCTCCAACTCACACCCAACATATGAAGCCAAAAACGACTCCTGTCCTACATTCGGCGCATAGATCTACGCCAAAGTTACTGGTCTTCCTTCAAGTTGTAAGGTTTAGGAAGATGTATCTGCCCTCTTTGTCTGCAATGTGGTCGTGGATCTGCGCCCTGAGAGAGTCTTTCACGGCTATCAGAACTCCTGCTTTCTTACCTTCGGCATTGGATTGATAGATGTACTTTGTCCCTTTTTGATTCTAATCTGGTGTTTCTTGCCCCTCTTTATATGGGTCTCTTGGTATAGCAATATGTCTGCCTTATGTTGCCAAGCTTGGCGCTCTAGTTTGGCCCGTTTCATAGGGGAGTTCATACCCCTGACATTCTGAGAGAGGATTGTCCACAGGTGTGGCCATTGGTGTCTTATCAGCTGTTTAATCTTCACTTGAGTATGACGTGCCGCTCCCATTCTAGCCTTTTCTGTGTCGCTCCTTTTGCAGAGTGCCGTCCTGACATTCCCTTTCCCCAAATATACCCACTTTCCCTCCCCCAAGTCCTTTGAGGGCTGTACCGGGTTGCTACCTGCCCCGAGGCGTAGTGCCTGGTGCTCCCGGTCCATGTGTTCCCTCAATAACTCCATGTGGGGGGGTCCTAAACCCCACTATTGATTCCAAACAAGCTGTGCTGTCCCCCCTTCCTGGCCTGGCACTGATCGGTCGGGCGGGAGTATTGTATGTATCTGGCAGCAGTGGCATGTATCTCATGAACCTTCTCCATTCTAGGGGTGGGGGGGGGGGAAAGCCCAGTCACCTTGCACATCAGTTATGCTTCTTCTCCCTGCTTTTCCTGTGGACCGTTGACCAACCATCTTGTGCAGTCGAACCACGGGTCCGCCTCTGCGGCCTTGGGTGCGCCTCCTCGACTCCGCACTCTATTCTCAGGATTTTTTTCCCCTTCCTCACAGGTTGTGATCCTGTACTGCGTCCCCTCCCAGGAAAAGAGGAGGCCAAAGGGAAAAGTCCATCTGCATTTCACTTGAAGTGATTGTAGGTGACGGACCACCGGGCCCATCTTCCGGCGTTTGAGAAGTGTTAACTGGGCGAGATCCTGGTACAATTGTACCTCCTGACCATTCACTCGCACCTGAGGAACCAGCCTTGTTTTCCTGAGAATCTGCTCCTTTTGGGTGTAGGAGGATAGCGCTGCTATGACGTCCCTGGGTCTGGCCCCTGGTTCGGACGTTCCCCCACCTCTGGGTCTGCATCTCCTGATAAAATCCCTATAAAGAGCTGTCACTGGGGAATGCAGGTCTGAGTCCTCTATGGTCTCGGGCAGGTTTTTAATTCTTATATTCGATCTTCTCAACCTGTTTCCCAGGTCCCCACATTGTTGCTCTAGGAACATGGTAGTCTGGGCAACCCTGTCTAGGGTTTCATCTGATTTCATGGAGTCCTCTTCGACCTGCTGAAGCTTCTTCTCTACTATGTCCGCCCTTTCCTCTAGCTTAGCCACATCATGTTTGACTTCATGAATGGCCTGCTTCATTTGGCCACCTGAAAATTGCAAACTGTTCCTGCATGGAGCTAATGATTTGAGATTGAAGGTCTTTGAAGTAGGATTGCATATCTTTGTGCAGTATGCCTTGAGGGGAGATATGAAGGAGCGGGGGGAATTCGTCACAGGGAGGCGTCCTTCTGTGTCCCTCACAGTTGCCTTAGGTTCCTGCCCTGTTTCCCCTGTGGAGGGGATTGGGCCTGGGTCTTTGTCCTCGATCTCGACATCAATGCAGTACACTACAGTTGGGGCCAATCCGCAGGGGGAGTGCCCAGGTGCTGTGGGAAATAGGGCGCGGGCGGGTGGATTGAGACTCCCCCCCCCCCCCCCCCCCCCCCCCACCTGTCAGCAGAGTCACCTCCCAATAAAGCAGGCCAGACGATGTACACTGTAGAGAAAGGACTGATCTTCAACCAGGGGGAGACCACTTCGGGGGGGGGGGGGGCAGCCCAAAGTCAGACTGTTGTGGTCCAGGTATGTTGCAGAGAGGAGGGGGTTCTCTGAAGGGCTGATGCGGTGTCGAGGCGGAGAGGTAGAGTGGAGTCTCCCACTTCACATGAGAGTTCTGCAGGTGATGTCCAGGGACCAGTTCTCGCCCAGGAACCAAAGACCTACCGCTTCCAGAAGGTGGGGCAGGTGCTCCCAGACCGCTAAAGAGAGGCCGGGGGGTTGGGGGGAGGAGTGGGGTGTGGGGCCGAAGTCGCCTTGATGAGCTTGATCTTCCTCGTCTCCCGTAGTAGCGCCCAATACCCCCGGCCTCACTGCTCAATCAAGGTCCAAGGGCGTCCCGGTGCCCGTCACACGCACACCCAGCACAGGTTTTCAGGGGTGCTTGTAGCCGGCAGTGGACCAACGTGGCGCAGTCCCGATGTAGGGCCCGGTGCCTGCAGTCCCGAGATGGCGGCAAAGAAAGAGGAGGGTCTAGATGAATAGTCCGAGACGAAGGAGGCCTCCAGTGAAGCAATCCGGTGCCCGTTTGATCCTGCCCCCAGTGCGGTCCTCCGCGCGGACCGGGTGAGCCGCCGGTGGAGGAGGCGAGCCCACCCCCGAGCGGCAGCATCCAGCTGCGGCTGACGGTCTTCTCGGCTCGTGGTACAGCCCTTGTGGACCGCGGCTCCTCACAGGAGCGGGGTTTCTCGTCTGCCCCAGAGTGTTCCTCTCCCCGAGCCAATCAACCGGGCCGGGGGGCGTCCAGCCCCTGGAAGCTAAGCATGGGGCCCAGCTGCCCACCACCTCAAGCCCACGTCGCTCCGTCTAGGGCTCGGGAGACCCCCGCCGGCGTAGAGCAGGACAGGACTGTGCGGCTGTGACTCCGGTTATATACACCACGGCAGACACCACCTGTTATTGCCCTACTTGTTATGTGCCCAGTGAGACTGTGACTATACTAGGGGCATCTCACGACGACTACCTCTGCCACCACTGCTCATCACTCAATATTAGTAAGATCTATGTACATCTGCTTACTGTTGTTTTTCTAATATGCTGACCACTGTGATTAATAATTGCATTGTGCTGTACCTATCCTAGTCGTGGCATACCTGTATGTGTGAGATACATGGTCGGCGACTCTGCTCCTATAAGGCCTGTTGTGTGTACATTTGCATACCCAGAATGGGGGGGTGAGTGGGCACTGCTGTTTCTCTTTTTCTCCCTTCAAACAGTTGATTAAAATGAGTAATTAGATAAGCAGTTATTTGGTCCTGTTGCCAGGTGCCTCCCCGTTGAGCATGTGCATACCCGCCACTGCCTTCTATTATACTATGTTGTTATAACTACATTTGTGCTGTTCCTGCCCTGTACTCCTGCCATTTGCCTATTGTGACAATCTAGAGCAGCATTGCTGCTATAACGTGGCATGCATCTTCTAATGGCTATGGTCAATCCATCACACTGACCAAATGTGACTTAACTTCTGCTTGCCTCCTTTACGTCTGAACAAGCCAAGGTCACCTTTTGCACCTGACTTGTTACTGTTCCTACGTGCTGCGCCACATCATCATTGGGGGCAGTGTGAAAATCCATCCAAATCTGACCTAGTAGACACATTGTAGTACCACTGTTGGCCCATTTCTGCCATCTGTGCAGTGAGACTGCAATGGTACTGTTCACACTGTCTACCTTTGTCTTGAACTATCATTTGTTGGGTGCTGTGGGCACCGTATCCTGTAGGCTATTCTTCTTAAAATCCGTGTCTGTCAACCAGTGCAGCACTCCACTAGCACGTTACCGCCCACCTACTGTTAAAACTACTGTGCGCCTCATTGATTGCTGGCTTACAGGCTGATACAGTAGCATCCAATTACCTTAACCATCAGTATCTTACTATGGCCAACAAAACCTTTCCTCTATTAGAAATCAAACCAACCACATTCCTCCTTCTGCTTAACAATCCGCTCTTGACAATCAAACCCACCAGGTTCTTACCCACGTTGATTTTGGACATCAACTCCCCCAAATCAGAACATAACAGTAGCGTGGTACCTATACCTGCCACCCACCTGCCATGAAGTAACCTAAAAATTAATTGCACCCTAAACAAAACAAATATATCCTACTCTATTTCAGTCGGAAATAATACTTTGCGCTAGGCTAACTAGACTCCATGAACCTTTAACACTGTAGCTAAAATAGGTCTCCCCAACATGAGGGATAACCATAATACTAAAATTAATGACAAAGGAAGTATGCCAGAGCCAGTAAGCAAAGCTTCAACTAACACAAACATCATTTTAGCCAAATCAAGAACTCCTAATTTGGGAACAACTACAATACCAAATCTAATGACATAAAGCAAAATAATGCTACAGCCCCCCTCTCAAATCTCCAACAATAAAGTAAGTCAGGGCAAATCCATTGCCCCTGTGACCAATACTAATGCCCTAAATATCAAGGGCATCTTAATCAATGTTAGATCATTGGTGGCGCATGCCACTGAGATAGCAGACTTTATCACAACCAATAACCTTGACTTCTAGCAGTAACTGAGTCATGGTTACATGCAGCCGCAGGCCTTTCCCTCTTAGTTGTAGTACCTGACAACTATAACATCATAAAAGCAGAGAGTTGACTCCAGAGGCGGAGGCATTTCCCTCATAGCCAAGTCAAAATTAGATATGAGAATAGCCTCCTCACCATTTGTCAACTCTTGTGAACTACTGACAGTCAAATTACCTACCTCTAACTCTGGTACTCTAACACCCCATTTAATCTAAGGACCACCAGGACCGATCGGTTCATTCGAAGAAGACATCTACATAATACTTTGTGAGAACACTAAAGCTTCCTCTAAAATACTTCTGCTTGGGGATCTCAACTTGGGTTTCAATGAACCCAACGACCAACATGCTTTGGCCATAGCCAATACGCTTACCGAACTTGGATTCACCCAAAGAGTGTCCCTGGCTACCCATGACAAAGGTAGAACTTTAGACTGGGTTGCTGACCTCAATTGTGAAGCATCAATGACCTCTATTACTCCCCAAACTTTTACAGATCACTTCCTACTCTCCTTTACCTTATTAGCCAACATCGCTACCACTAAGGCCTACTTAATAGCTCCCCACTCAGAATATCACGATGGATAAGATCGTACCACTTATAACCCCTGCCCTTAACTCACTACCAGACTCAACTAATCCAGACGCCTTAGTAGATGTCCACAATGCTACTATGAATAAAGCACTAGACGCCATTGCCCCACTTAAATTGCAGAAAAGAAAACCGAGAGTCCACGTGAACTCATGGTTTACTCTGCAACTAAAATCCTTGAGAGTCGAAAAAAGGAAACTAGAAGTCCTGTGGAGACATTCACCCACTGAAGAAAAAAAGAAACTGGTCAATATAGCTGCCTTCTACAAAAAAGAAATATGTAACAAACAGTAAAACCTACAATAAGATTAATAAAGCTAGCTCAAGTACTAAGGAACTGTTCACCATCTTGCCTGAAGGACAAAACCTGGTGTACTAATAGCCAGAATGCCCTTACAAACGAAATCTCCCTCCTTCAGAATAAGATTGCAGATAAATGAGCTAATTTACCTAGTGAAAAATGCTACAACCTTGGCTCCTTCCACCAAACCCCTCTATCACTTCAGATTCTCACAAGTATCCATCTATGAGGTTGAAAAAATAATGGCCTCCCTCAAGCCTTCAAGATGTCAAGGATATAGCTGCCCAGATAATTAAAGATGCTGCTAGAGACCTGGTGCAGTTTATCACTAAATTAACGCATCGTTCTCATCTGCTATTGTCCCTAGCAATTTAAAGGAGCCTTGGGTCTTAACCCTCCTAACAATCTCTGGACCCTATCATTCCAACTAATTACAGGCTGATTATCACAGTACCCTTCCTACTTAAGATACTAGATAAAGTGGCCTACATCCAGATCCAGGAGTACATGGAGACCAATCGCCTCCTAGGAGTCCGCCAATCAGGATTTAGGCCACAACACGGTACTGAAACGGCATTGTTAGACCTAAAGACCCAGATCGAGGAGCTCAAAGATAAAGGAAAAATGGACCTACTACTTCTCCTTGATGTTTCTGCTGCTTTTGTTTTGGTGGATCACAAGGTACTTTGCAAAACCTTGCCTTAGCTGCTCACTTTTCACAGGAGGCTATTACTTGGATCAAATCCTTCTTTGAACAATAGGACTATGAGAGTCTTCTCTCCTTCAGCTGCCGCTGACCCTTTTACAATAACTTGTGGTGTGCCACAAGATTCCTGTGATTCACCAGAAATGTATATTTTCACAAAGCCATTGTTCAACTTGCACCATCTGGGCGTCACCTACACCAATTATGCACATGACACCCAGATCCTCATACCCCTTATGGAAGACTACAACAAGGACATGGCACTAGTGAATAAAATGTACCTAATCATCCAGGCATGGATGGCCGCACATGGCCTATGCTGAATGACGATAAGATGGAGCTTCTCGCACTCGATACTGCAGCCAAACTCAACAGACTTAGTACAAAATACACTTCTTTCAATATCGATGGGAATATCATTAAAGTGGTAAAAGGGGTAAAAACTCAGCCCTCACATTAAGTAAGCAAGTTAACGCCTTGGACTCTTCCACAGCATATGCATGCAAGTTGATTAGAGCCTGTAAACCCTTGCTTTCCAAAGAAAGTTGCACAATCCTAGCTAGAGCCTTTTCCCTTTCTAAGTTGGATAATTGTAATGGACTATACTTGGGTGCTAACAAGTACATTATCAATAAAATCCAAATTCTTCACAACAATGGGCTCAGAACAGCACTTGGCATACCAAAAAGTGAGCATATCTCAGTTGAGGAGACAGACCAAATGGCTATCCACTAAGGAAAAAACTATGCTTAAAACTGTTTCCCTAACCCATAAATGTCTTAATCAAGCGTCCCCAATCTACCTCTCTGAGAGAATCATCAGAAAATCCTCCTTACGACCTACAAGGACCGTCGACTCATTCTGTCTGGTCGTTCCCAGATTCAAATAAAAAATGGCAGGGGGGATTAGTTTCCCTGTTATGGCTGCACAATCCTGGAATGCCCTCCCTCCTTGAGAGCAGACCAACCATTTCATAACCTCAGGCAAAATACTATAAAGTGGCTTGTGGCTTGTAACTAATGACAATTGACATAAGCGGAAGAGTCCTAGCCTTTGCTCATGATTCTGTGGCACTGCAACTACTGCCACTGACTGCTATTGTATTGTCTTCTATACCTGTATTGTAATATAATGTGTATTATGTATATATTATCTGTACTATGCCCTTATGATGTACAGTTCTACAGTAACTATTGTAATTACTGTAACTGATGCCGAAAGTATACTTGTAACTCTATGCAAATGTGCCCAGATGCCTCTGGGTTTGGTGCGCCATATAAATTAATAAACAAACAAGCGACCGTGTATTCAGTAATACACATTTGTATAGAAGACTGGTCATGTTGTATAACAGACGAAATACCTGGCACATAGGATTGTTTGGCACTAGTTTGGGCATTTTGCACAGGCTCTAAATTAGTGTCCTTATATCCGTCTTGGGCTCCAGCTCTCTGGCTCTAGATAGCCCTGCTCCCCAGCAATGTAAATTGGGCACCTGCATACACCAGCTTCCTTTCAGCTCGGGAGCAGTGTTTCCCAGTGTTAGTCAGCTCTGCTCCAACAGCTGTTTTGGAAGTCCTGTTTTCTTTGTTGCTCTCGCTCACTCCCCCATTTATGAAATTGCGCTGGGATTTCCCCAGTGCAACTTGAGTCCTTCTATGTTTTGCTCTTATTCAGTATTACTCTAGTGCTTTTCTGCGGCCCCACATAAGTAATTCTCTGCAGGTTTTCTGTAAGGTTCAACATGACAGTAACAAATATCCACTGGTCCTTGTGATGAATCTAGCAACATTGTCACTGATCTGATTCTCTGGAGGGAAGCTTCTCCACGTGGCCAGGGAAAGGCAGAAGCTACCTGACACTGGGGGTGGTGATCTGTGGGACGACCCCGTAGAGGAAGACTCCAGGTAAGCAAAAGAAAATTGGATTCAAACAACCCTTCTATGGTAAATCCTATTGACGCCCAAGGGCATAGAACACGTTCCTGTATGTCTAATTGTAATGTGGATGCTGAATTTCCAGGCTTTCCTAGCCAACAGTATTATGTAACTCTTTCCACCCGCCCTCCTCCCCCACCCCCTTTTCTAGTAGTGAGATGAGGAAGAGGGACAGAGTAATGTTAGGACAGTGTTCGCAGCACAAGAGACGGGGGTGGAGTGCGGAGCGCAGCCGCGTCCCTCTCACAGGTAGTTAGAGCTGCCAGACAAGAAGCGAAGCGGGAATGATTCAGCTTATGGAAGGCATTGCCGGTCAGTTGGCGAGACGCAGAGAAGCGTGATGAATGCCAAAGATGCTGAGAAACACTGGTAAACCCATGGAAGGCACATGGGTTACTGTGCGGCTTCAGGGTGGTTGTCGCATGCAGGCCCCAGCACGGGAAAGCAACCTAATTGATACAGACACAAACATATTAAGGTCAGAATGCAAGTGAATGTAATGGAATTGCGACAAATATTGCTATGAGCCTAAGAGAAAGCCATATAAATGATACACTAATATTAAAGAGGGACACTACTAGAGTATAGTATATGTACCTGACTTCAAAAATACTATTACAAGGAGAGTCTGGTATAGAGGGGATTATTGCAGTGTCATTGGTAGTCTAGCATTCACGAAACACAAATTGCGTAACAATTTTATTTAACAATAGCATATACATCTTTCTTAAATACATTAAATCGTGACTGAAGATATTGCACTGATATTCAATGGACATATATGCAGGACAAATTAATCAGTATATTACTCCTGTTACAATCACACAGAATAAACATCTTAAAGTCCACTTTTGGACCTATCGGATGATTAACACACAACTGTACGTCCTTTTTAGCCCTTCCTATCTTGGAAGGTGATCCCAGTCGATGTTAGATCTGTGGTCTTTAGAATATTCTATGACCATTTGCTCTACATGTTTCTGTTCTTATGCATCATTTGCTGAACATTCCTCGGGAGCTAATTTCTTAGTACGAACAAACATGTTAAAAAAATATATAATAAAGTGCTTTTGTTGGTTAGAAACAAATCGGTGTTATCGTTTCCTTTTTTCCTTTTGAAACGGATGCCTAAACTTCCCAACTCTGCAATAAAACCACAAATAAAATGGCCATTCATGCTATCTATTAGTTGGAACAGAATCCAACCTTCCTCCCACACAGTATGTAAATAAAATGCTGATCATTTGAATAGCTACTCTTTTCCTACAAAGATGCACAAAAAAGGTGTATATTGAAAACCTGAATCCCACATTGGTCCCTAGTCCAGACTGTCGGATATACGGACAGCACATTCTGCTTTACTCAAGTATAACTGCACGCTATCTTATCAACTGGTATGCTAGTACAAACGTGTGCACACCCATTTTTTCCAACAGGAATGCTTTCTTTCCTGTAGGTGGGCCCTTTTCTCGTGTAGAGTGCACTTCTTAGTTATTATCTTTAGTGTATGTCCTCAATTGCCTACATTAAGACAAAGGTGTAATCCCCTCAGTTGATAGTAGAGCGTGGTTCTGAGTCTATAAACCGCACTTAAAATAAGGTAATGGTGTATATATACTTTCTCCAGTGGCTTACCTGCAGTCTAGTAGCTAAATTCCCAAAGGCTTCTGTCAAAACGAGTGCAGTGATTTTCCTGTTGGTCACATCCTTATTAAGAAGAAAACAAGCGTAGTATTATTTAACTGCTTGGTTGTCTGCAAGAAAGGGGGGGAAATCCTTGGTCAGTTCTACGTGCTGCAAAATATTTCCTGGAATTCCATGTTCTGTTTAATGGGAGTGCACTCGGGACGATATCTTACCTTACCTTTTTAATATCTACGAGCACGGAATCAATCCGTCTGCCCAACGCGCTTTCAGGCATTCTCCATTCCTTTTCGCCGGCACTCCAAACGTGAAATGTGGTTACAAAAGATACACAGCACTCATCACATTTCACATATTTCAACAATGATATGACACAGCTCATTTGAACATTAAAGATTACGAAGTCTCGCCATGTCGCATAAATACATTCTGAAAGGGCCCCATATATCTTTGGGCCTACTTGCAGCTGGCTGGGTCAGGACAAATTGTTCTTCCGATTCATTAACATATGTTAGTTCCCGAAGGAAATGTTTCATGTTCGGCGGACCAGGGCCTTTCCAAGTTTGTAAGATGCATTTTTTGGCCACCGCACATGCAATATTAAACAGTCTCCTGATTTTTTTCTCTGCACTTGCCTATGTCACCAAACAGGTATTTCTGTGGGGTCAGTCGAGGGGGAACATGTGTAATGTCTTCTTGCATCTCCGCCACCTCCCTCCAGAATCCCGCCACTACCGGACAGCCAGTACATGTGGCATGCACCAGCCTGAGGAGCCCTACATTTGGGACATTCACCCGAACCATCCAACGTGAACTTGGCTATCTTAGCCGGCGTGTAGTGTAGTCTATTTAAAATCTTAAACTGGATTAAGCGTAGGCCAGCATTTAACAATACCCTTTGGTAAGCGAGCAATACCTGTCCCAGGTTTTATCATCAATGGGGGCCTGTAGGTCTCTCTCCCACTTGTCTTTGACCTGGTTTGTTGTGGGGGTATGTGCTTGGACCACCACATATAGTTTAGAGATCCCCAGGCTATCCCCAGCAGTTGCCAGCTGCGTACATGGATGTGTAAGCGGCTCATCTGGGAAGAGCAGCCAGTGCTTCTGGAAAGCTGTTCTCATGGTATTGGAGTGTCTTAAGCGGTCCCCCGCCCAATGCCCCCAACACGTCATTTAAGGTTGCGAATTTCCCATTAATGAACATGTCGCCCAGTTTAATTTCTTTATTTGGATCCCAGGATTCCTGTAGGCTGCTATCGTGTGTTGGAGGTATGCCCGGGTAGTTCCAGAGGGACACCTGGGTTATAAGGGGTTTCCAAGCCCAGTCTTTTGCATATAGCCTTCCATGCCCCAACCGTGCAGCTCACTGGGTTTTAATCGCATGTGTCTATATTGTGTATCGAAAATTAGACTATATTCGTGGGGTGTGTGGTGTATTCCTCTATCCACGCGGGAAGCGGGCCATCGGCTTCACCGTGCCAGTATTTCGCAAATTGAGCTTGGGCAACGTAATAATACAGTTCAAAATCTGGTGCCGCTATGCTGCCTGAGGAGTATGGTTCAGTCATTTTTTCCCACCCTATCCTTACTGTTTTCCCATTCCACAGAAAAGTTACCACCGTGGATCGAAGCCTGGCAAAGAAGGGCCGTTCACAAAAAAATACAGTAATTTGGGTAAATTATCATTTTAAGAACTGCGACTCTGCAGTGAGATTGTCAGGCGCCCCCACATCAGTAATTTGATGTTTAGTGTGTGTAATGTGCTTTCATGGTTATCTGTGTATAGTGTATATCTATCCCTAGAGACCAGTATCCCCAGGTATCTAATAGTTTGTTCGGACCATTTAAGCCTGCACCGAGTGTCTGGACACTTGGTTGTCGGTGTAAGTGGGACTATTTCGGATTTTGCATTATTTATAGTATACCCAGAGTAAACTGCGAATTCCTGAATCTCCGCCATGATGGGTGCAATATTATTTTCTGGTTCACTAACATATAGGAGCGTATCATCCGCGTATAGGGAGATTAGTTGGGTAGAGCCTTTCAGTTTTATCCCCCTGTCTGGTATATGCAAGAATGGGCACCCCTACCTGGTGCCTCTTCCCCGTAGGAATAATTCAGAGATGGATAGATTAGTCAATACTCTTGCACCGGGTTCTGTGTATAACAGTTTCACATATCTAATAAAATTAGGGCCCATCCCAAATGCCTCCAGTACTGCTAACAAATAAGCCCATGACACTGAGTCAAAGGCTTTTTCGGGGTCAAGGGATATGACCACTGCCCTTGGTCTATCTGTGCCATAATGCCAACAAGTCTACGGAGATTAAGGGCTGTGGATCTAGTGGGGATAAACCCGTTTTGGTCGGCATGAACTAGTGTCGGGACTGCCGGCAAAAGTCGATTGGCCAGTACTTTTGCAAATATCTTGGCGTCAGTGTTTATAAGTGAAAGGGGCCTGTAGGAGGATATATCTTGGGGTGGCCGACGAGGTTTAGGGAGTACGGTTATCACAGCCTCTCTCATTGTCGGGGGTAGTATATTGGTCTGAAGGGCTTCTTCCCATAGCTGCAATAGTACTGGTACTAGCTCCTCGCGGAACTCTTTATAGAATTCGGCGCCTAATCCGTCGCCAATGCCTTAACCGCCTCTGCGATTTCCTCAGCGGTTACAGGCCGCTCCATTGCCAGTCGGACCTCCTCGGGGAGAGTTGGCATGGAAAGTGCCTCTAGGTAAGACTTAATTTCAGTGTCTGTTTTGGTATCTTTGTTTCTATATAGTTCTTGGTAGAATTTAGCAAATTCACTATTGATCCCCTCTTCACTTAGAAGAACCTCCCCTTGTGGCGTTTGTATGCTTGTAATCTGGTTTGGTTGCCTATCATGTTTGAGCAGATTGGACAGTGTCATCCCAGCTTTATTCCCATGCCCATATCTACAGGCGCGTACCGGTGCGCACTTCTCTAGTGGCCAACTTGCCAAATTCTTGTAGATTTGCCTTAATTTCAGCCAATATTGCCTTGTCTTGTGTGCGAGTGTAAGTCTCCAAGTTCCCCCAGTTTGCGTTCAGTTTCAGTTGGCTCAGCTCAGACCCCCTTCAGGAGACCCACTGACTTAGATATCATGGTTCCCCTAGACCAAACATTAAAGGATTCCCAGACAGTGGAGTACCGATCAACTGATTCCACGTTGTTAGCAAAAATCTCTGCAATTTCTATGTGTAATTCCTCCACAACCCCAGGGTCGCCCAACATTCCTCCTGGCGTTCTCTATCCTTTTACGGGCCTAGGGGCATTGTGAAGCTCCACCTCCATCAACACAGGGGAATTATCAGACCGTGTGCGGGGTAGTATCTCGCATGTCTTCAGTGCAGTGGCCACAGCAGGGGAGACAAACCAATAGTCGATCCTAGACTCAGAATCCTGCACAGAGGAGTAATACGTGTATCCCCTACTGTCCGGGTGCAGCACACGCCTGGCGTCCACAAGTGAAAGCTGTGGTAGAATGTGCTTCAGGGTGAGAACTGTTTTATTAGGTGCTCTGACAGTAGTCCTGGATCTATCTATTTTGGGGTCCAGGGCCACATTGAAATCCCCTCCCCATATTATAGTGGTCACATTAATTGAAGCGATTAACTGATAAATATTTTTGTAAAAGGCAGGGTCATCAATATTAGGCCCATATGTGTTAATCAGCAATAGTTGCTGGCCAGTGATCTCACCCCACACCAGAACATATCTGCCAAGCTGGTCATCCTTTTGGCCCACCAGTTTGAACCCCACACTTGGATGGATAAGAGTAATGACCCCTCTGGACTGGGATGAATAATTAGTGTGGAACCTTAATTTGCTCCATTTGGGCAATATGTGTAAATTGCTCGCATCCATTGTGTGCGTTTCTTGCAACATTAGGATATGGGGACCATGCCTAGTGATATAATTGCCCACTTTCTTAGTCTTTACCCGGTTATTCAGACCCCTTATATTCCACAACAGCAATTTTACCTTCAGCCCGTCACCAATGCTTCATAGGGAAATGTCCCGACGATACCTTGTCTCTTAGTGATATAATGTTTGTATAGTGTGGGTTGTGCCAGCATCCGTGTAACCACTGATTTAATCATTAACAAACATTCTGCCTCCTTTATCCTCCCCTCGGGACGAGGCTCTGTATCATGGGGCCCAGTCGCCGTTTTGCACCATGAGTCTATATAACAACAACATGCTTCATACCCTCTTCCCACCCTCATCATCACCCCCAACTTGACGATGTTCCCACTTCAACTTGTGGAATATTCCAGGGGTAGCCATGTTGCTTCACATGACCGCCAACTCCGGTTCTCCCCACTCCACCTAGCCATGGATCATGGGGCCGCTTTCGATGCTAGTTCAGCCTAATTCTGGACAAAAAAGGATTTGATAGCCCAAACATAACTTCACTTGGCATGTGTCATTAATCCACAGAATGGGGTCTGTTATGCACCGGTCTGCCCCCTCTGGGAGGAAGGGGTATAGAAGTTTCTATATAGGCCATGGCTTCAGCCGGATTCTCAAAAAAGTGTGCTCTTCATGCATGTTGAATCCTCATTTTGGCCTGGAACATCAAGGCGTATGTAATCTGGCGTGCTTTCAAGAGTTTAACTGGTTCGTAAGATCGTCTGCTTGCCTGCACCCCGGCGAAGTCTGGGTATATGTGTATTCGGTTTTCCTCATACTGCAATGTTCCAGCCTCCCTTGCCAGGCGTAGGATTGTGTCTGTCTCTGTAGTTAAGGAGACGTGCAATTATCGTGCGTGGTGGTGCACCTGGTTTGAGTACCGGAGCCAGCGTGTACAGTGTGCTCTCTCGACCAGAAAGTGTTCAGAGAATGACTCGGGGCCCAAACAAGGATCTGAACAGTGTTTCCAGTTGCTTCTCCATTTGGCCTTTCCCGAAGGATTACGCTATGCCAGCCACTCGAACGTTGTTTCTCCTTAATCTTGATTAGACGTCTTCACATTTATTTTGTAGCTTGCTCATTGTTTCTTTAATTTGGGTAATGTCTCGACTGTGATGAGCAATGGTATCTTCATTTGCACTTATTCTATTTTCAGTTTCCGTGACACGTGCACTTTCTTTATCTATTCTGGCCCTCATGGAGCCAATAGTGGCCACTATCTCGTCCAGCTTCACGTTAACTGGCAGGAACCCATTTTGCACTAGTGCTGCAAGCTTGTCTTCTCGTTCCCCTCCTTCAGGCTCGCCAGTCACAATGGGCTCCGAATGCATCGCCACTGCAACCGTTCGGTTTTGGCTGCTGGTGTAAGTGTCCATTGGCCCTTTCTTTTTGCTACCAGGGGTCTTAGATGTTTTGCCTGCTTTATGTGGTTCCCCCATGGTGGCGCAGAGCAGCGTGCTGCTTTCAATTTCATTGTTATCAATGTTCAGGGCAATGATTTTCTGTAAATGTTCACACCGTCACCATATGGTTAGTTTGGCTGGCGAGGAATGGGGTTCAAAGTATGTCTGCACACTTCTTCGTGTTTTAGGTCTTCAGGGCGTGTTGGCCACGAATGGACTGTCCTTCCACGTATGTAGTATTCAGTTCGTAATATCTCGTGGCACTGAGTTTCGTCTTAACTCGCGAAGCTTATGTGTGCATCAGGTGTTTTTTCTTTTTATTAATAAAGGGTCGTGGGGGCAGCCTCTGTGTGCCTCCAGGTGATCAAGAGGCAGTAATATATTAGGCGCTGAGCAGCAGTGTGGTATAGCATGGGCAGTGCCAGCATCTGTGTAACTGGAGGGAATCCAGTGAACAATCGGAGGCATCAGCGCCCCTTAGAACTGTGATGAGCCATCCTGAGCGTCCCGTATCGCCTCCACAAGGTCCTTGAGGGCCGGCCGCACCGCGTGAGCCTGCCACAGTGGTCCGAGTTTCACTGCTCAGTAAGCTCTGGGCTGCGTAGTCCGCCTCAGGTCAGGATATTGTATTGCTCTTGGAGCACCAACTTATGGCAGGCTCAGAGTATTGGAAGCTTAGTGTCAGTCTAAATTGTGGATCTGTGTTCCCAGGAGCTCCGCCCTGTTAGAATCCCTCAGCACAGGCGACAGCTGTCTTCTCCAGTCAATAACATACGCAGCCGTTCCAGCCTTGAGGCCGAGCTGCGGTCTGAGCGGGAGCTATGCCAAGCAGCGAGCTCCGCATACAGCCGGGGTTAAGCCCGCCACACACTGCTCCACACCTTCCCCACCACCTCCCAGCCTCTTACTTGGGGTCGCGTGCGTGTGTCGTGCTGCTTCCAGGGAGCTGCAGCCCCCATTGTGTTACTTGGGGATTTGCTGTAGGACCTCATCCGATCACGACGTCCGGAAGGGCAGAAAGCGTTTTACGTTGTCTGTCAGCCGGAGCACCCCACAGGTCTCGTTCATGCATGGGGTCCATTGGTTGGTGTCCGTCGCAGCCTTCTTTCCCGCTTGGCGCAACCAACACCCGTATATTGGGCTAAAGCGTGAGCCGCAGTTGCAGGCTCCTCCCACCTGCGGCCTGCAGTCCCTCTGCATCCCCGGCCAATGGGTGGATCTGCCCGGTTCTATTCGCCAGATCGCCTCAGCGCTGGGTGTCGGCCAATCTCACCATGACCATATATTGGCGAATATGGGTCGCAGCTGACCAGGATTTTCTCTGAATGTGCTCAGATATCTGGGCCGTTGTTAACTCAGCTTTCCAGCTTCTCAGGCAGCCTCTGAAAGGATAACTTGGAACAGGATCTCTCGGTGGAGCAGGAGCTCTGAAATCAGGCAGCCATTTTCCACGTGCGCAACAGCACCCCTCTGCCGGTATGTTTGAGGTGTCTTGTCTGTAGCACGTGACATTCTGTTGGTAATTGGACGGAGAGGGGGTTTTAAAATTTGGTTACTTTCCCAGTATCTGTTGGTACCCCATAATACCTGGTTATTTTATAACTCGGTATTTTATAGCTGGAGGCCACAACTTCGGGGCTGTATATACCCAGGATTCTGTAGGTAAAAAGAATCTTAGATTATGTTAAGTCTGTGCCATTCCACCTCCTTGTTCAAGTCCAGTGTCACTTTTTGTTTAAAAGAAAATAAGCTCCTGCTCTCTCTTAAAGAGCTTTACATATTTTTCTCCTTTTATTAGTACCACGATTTATTGTAATACTATCCATAAGAATTCTTCCCAGCCATGTTTATTTTTCATAAAATATTTATCCAGAGGGGCTTGTTCAACTTTATTTTTATATTTTTTTTTTTATGCAGCTCCGGTATTCAAATATTTGTGTTTTTTTTATTTTGCGATTTGTCTTTCCTAAATATCTCAAACCACATGGACAGACAATCGTATATTCAATGGTTAATCGTGGTGAATGTATGTTGTATCCAGGGTTTTGCCAAACCAATGTCTATTTCCTTGCACTTCTTAGTAAGTTTGCAGATGCCACATTTTCCACATCCCTTTATCGGGTTCATACCCCACAATTCATATATTGAGCATACTTTTCCTTTATCATTTTTTATAATGCTTTTTATAAAACCCCTAAGTGAAGGCAATAGAATTGAGATGAATATTGCTAAGAGCCTAAGAAAAGGGCACACAAGTAATACAGATGCAAATATTTTATGAAATGCCTAAATGAAAGCAACAGAATTGAAGCAAACGTAACAAACAGCTTAAGAAGAGGAAATATTATTGATTCGGATATGAACAGTGCGCTAAGCCTAAGTGAAGGCCAAGGAATTGATACAAACTTTGGGAAAAGCATAAGTGAAGGCTGTGGAACTAATGGAGAAATGAACAGTGTTGAAAGCCCAAGTAAAGATCATACAATTGACACAAAGCTTGTAACAATGGGGTCAGTGACGCAGTTCTTGAGAAGTGCATTTCTTGGATCCAAGGATTGAGAAGAAAGCGAAGAAGCCCTGGCTGGATAGTGAACCAGGCACCCAGCGAGTCGAACTCCTGATTTGCTTACCGCACTGCCTTGTTTTCTGCCTGCTCTTCCATCTGAGCTCTTGCCTACTTAGTCAATTGTCCACTCTTGTCTAGTCCCTTTCTGTTTCGTCTGCATGCACCCCTCCTTGTCTCCCCCCTGCCACATTTCCCCTCCACCCCCTCTTCCTCGCTCCTCTTCCCCCACCTATTGTATTATGCTCTCTTTCTCCTATCTTGTCAAACTGCTTCTCTATCAACTATCCTGCTCGCCTCACTAAATCTGGTAGGAAGAAGTTCAAAAAGGATATCCTGTTCTCCAACCCAGGCCTCCCTATCGCCTACACCTATACCAGTGCTTCCTCCAGACAGAGCCCCAGCGACATCCTCTGTCGTTCCCTCGCCAGACCTATGGACTCTTCATATGGTCTCTGAGCTCTCTCCTTTCTCTTCTTTTACCATTAATGATGGCACCCGGTGGAAGGCCCTCCTGGCCCCCTTCCCCCTCCTCTAAGGTCCTCATTAATGTTTACCTGAATGTCAGCGTCTTGGTCCAAGGCCACCTGGCCAACCGTCTCCTCTTTGATAGACTCTTCCCATGCCTCATCAATTTCCTTTCTTCTCCTGCTGTCACTTCTCTCCCTTTTTCGGCTTCCTTGCCTCCCCCCTCTGCCTCCTCCTTGGCTACCTTGCCCTTTCCTCCTTTCTCTCCCCCCCTTCCTCCCCCCCCCCTCCGGGCTCCTTCTACACCTCTGCTGGGCGTACCTTTGATTTATACCCCTCCTCGGAAGTCTTTCAAAGTTGGCAACCTTCTCCATATTACCACTCTCAACTCTCGCTCAGCTGTCAAACACTCCTCTGACATCTGCTGCCTCCTGGAAGAACTTGATCTCGATGTCCTCGATCTCACCGAGACATGGTTCACGGCTAGCTCTGTCACGAGCTTTGACACTCTCCTCCCTGCGCCCAGGTCCAACCATTCGGGAGGGGGTGTAGCCTTGATCTTCCCGCAGTGGATTCCTGCCTCTGTCATTCCTATGCAGGCTTACTCCTCTTTAGAATGCCTTGTCTGCAGGCTCTCTCTCGCTCTCCTGGCCACTCTTACCGTGTCTACCATCTATCGGCCACCTAGTCAGATCACCTCCTTCCTCTCTGAACTGGCGGACCGCTCCTCCTCCCTCCTGGCCTCGACCCCTCAACTCTTCCTTCTTGGAGACTTTAACATCCACCTGGATTCTTCCTGGCCCTCCTCTGGACTCTTTTGCGACCTCTGCGACTCTTTCTATTCACCCCTCTGGCCCACCCCACTCTGCAGGGCACCCTCTGGATTTTCTAATCTCCTCGCACCTCCCCCTTTCAATCTCCCTCATCACTCCTCTCCTCTTTACCCCTCAGTCCAAGCCAACTCCAGCACTGCCACCTACCTTCTCGGTCATCCGACCCATGAAGCGTGTGACAGTTGAGGCTTTCGCTGACACTTTCTCCCCCCCCCCCCCCCCCCCATCTCCTCCTTTGGCTGACTCACATCCTGACACAGCCCTTGCTATGCTCCACTCTTCTATCTCTGATACTCTTAATGTTCTTGCCCCTGTCATGAGGATGCGCTTGAAGCCCCAAAGCCAAGTGTAACTCCTGGTATGACTCTGACCTAGTCACCCTTAAACGCAAGTGCAGGGTGGTGAGAGGAAATGGCTAGCTTCTTGCACATCAAACTGGCCTGCCGTCTGATCAAAAGGCAATACCGGCTCTGTCCGTACTAGGAGGAGAACCCACATCCAAGCCCGCGTCTCTGCGGCATCTAACAACTCGGCCAAACTCTTTAAAATCTGCAAGGGGCTGTCCAATCCTGCTGGAGTCTCTACCTCTCCTGTCCCCTCCCAGTCTCTCTGCACAGCCCTGGCTTATTTCAGCTCTAAAACCCAGGACATCCTGGCCACCCTCTTTTCCTCTCCTCCACCTCCCTCTACTCTATCCTCTACCTACCTCTACTCTCTCCTCTAACTCGGGCCACTTTTCCTCTCATCTTTTCCTCTGTTATCCCCTAACAAGGTTTCTAGACGTCCGTTCTATAAGTCTTGTCAAAACAGGTTCTTCCCTGTTCTTCCAAAACCATCAAGGACCACATTGACACCCTTGCTCCTGCCCTGGCTGACTTCAGCAACCACACCTTCACCCCTGGAGCCTTCCCTCCCCCCTGAAGCACTCTTGTGCACCCTCTTCTCAAACCCTCAGCTGAACCCCCGCCCCCTCTGCCCCCCACCCTTCCTGTGCGGCAATCGCCTGATCGCCATCAGTCCTTTCCTGGGCAAACTCCTGGAAAAGCTTGCCATCTTCCAGCTTAATCTTCACACTGAATCTGTTGGTTGTCTCCATGACCATCAGTCTGGCTTCAGAGTAGCTAGAGGCACGGAAACTGCTCTCCTGAACATCCGTGAAGACCTGCTCTCTAACCTTTATTCTAATCTCCCCTCTGTCCTCATCTTTCTCGATCTCTCTCTTCTGCCTTTGACACAGTCAACCATGCCATCCTCCTCAATTGTCTGTGATAACCTGGGTATCACCGATCGGGCCCTGGCCTGGCTGACCTCGCTCCTCTCTGATCGACCCTCCCAGGTCCAACTTGGGTCCTTCCTTTCCTCGATATCAGTCGCTACCTGTGGCGCTCCCCACGGGTCTAACCTCTCTCCCTGGCTGTTCAACCAATACCTCGCACCTCTCGCCCACCTTATAGCCACTCTCTGCTCCAACTTTCAGTGCTATGCTGATGACACTCGGCTTGTTTTCAGTCTCCCCTCTGCCACCTTTCCTTCTCCCATATCTGAATTTCTGCTATCCAGGAGTGGTGTGCTGCCAACGATCTCTTCCTTAATGCCAGTAAAACGGAGATTCTCCTCATGGGCACACCTGTGCACCCTCCTTTCCCGTCACTCTCTGGCTGACCTCCCTTGGCCCTCTTCCTGCTCCCACCTGTGAGGCTAAGAACCTCTGGGTCGTCTTCGACTCCGCACTCTTCTTTTCTCCTCACATCTCTGACCTCTCTAAGAAGTCACACTACCAGCTGCACCTCCTCAGAGGTATTCTTCCTTTCCTCTCCTTCCCCCAGAAACTCGCTGTCTCTAGAGCTCTGGGTCTCTCTAGGCTGGACTACTGCAACAGCATCTTTCTAAATCTGCCTGCTTCTACTCTCCGTCCTCCGCAACTCATCCAGAACAGGGCTGCAAGACTTGTCCTTGGCCTCAAGCACGGGGATCGTATCTTTCCAGGACTGAAATCACTGCACTGGCTCCCAGTGGCTGCGAGGATTAAGTTCAAAAACCTTTGCATTGTCCACAAGGCCTTCTGGGGCCTCAATACCTTAAACTCTCTATTCCTAAATATCTTCCTTCTCGAACTCTTCGCTCATCAGCCTCCAACTCCCTCAGGGTCAGTCGCTTCTCCAAGGAACAGGTTGGTGGTAGAGCTTTCTTTGGCTGGGGCCTGCCTCTCTGAAACTTGAGGAGAACCGTCTTCGGTTCCGGAAGCACCTCAAGACCTTCCTCTGTGCTTCTTTCTCTCTTCCTCTCCCCTGCAGATTTCCTGTCTGATACTACACTGGTCACCTGGCTACCCTCCGATTTCGGGCCCAGGCCCCTGCCCTACCAGTTGCACACCGCACTGCCTCCCGGCAACCCTTGCACTTGGGTCTGTATCTGTAACCCTACAGTCCCCCTACTTGCGCTTTTGGACATCTGCTGTCTGCACTTACCCTTGTACCTGCCACTTGCTAGCCGCACTTCTTGTTATTGTTTTGATCCCATGTACAGCATTGCCCCCTCCCCTTTGCCCTGGCACCTTTCCCATCTCCCCTGCACTTGAACGATATCAATGTCACTTGGCCTAGTAAGATCAATGTCTCTGTCCTCCCTCTGTTCCCCCTTGTTGGGAAGGAACTAGGGTCTTCCTGCACCCCCAAGCGCTTTCGAATTAGGCAAGACTTTTTTGACTTGTTTTTTCTTTTCTTTTTTTATTTGATTTGGCTGAAAATTTCAACTTTCAAATTTACATTTTTAGTGGAAAAAATTGATATAATGGCAACATATACAACATATAAAAAAAATACAATTTATAACATTCAAGAGAGTAGAAAAATATAGAATTTCTAAAAAAAAATATAGAATTAATATAGTATATCAACCATAACACAGGAATATTAAAACATTTAACCTAAATCAATTTTCCATTTACATTACATATGATTTTAGTAAATCAATCTTGGAAAATTAATATATTAAATCAGATCTGTTAAAAAAAGCATTTGTATAGTTAAAAGTTCTCAAGTCTCGACTGCATAAGGAACATAAGGTAAAATTGTTTGTATAAATTGAGTTAGTGCAATGTGTAAAATGGTTCTGTTGCTCGTAATCAAAGCAGTCCAAATTTCATCAGGCGAACGCAAGCATGAAAATTGCATTACATTTTGAAAATATTGTTCTCTTAGACCAGTTAAGGCTGTACATTGAACTATTAAATGACTTAACGTCATTAACTGTCTTTCATTCTTACAAAATCGACAGAAGGCCTCAGTTTCAAGAATGGCTCCTCTGGCAAGAATCTGATTTGTCGGACACATATTTAAACGTATTCTCAACATTGCAGATCGAACGAAAGCAGAAGGACATTTTAACAGTTAATAGCTCATTTGTCTAAATTTCTTATGGGGAAACAAATTTGAGTCAAAATCTAAATAACCTGTACAGATCTGTTGTGTTACTACTTTTGACTTCTTCTAGGCACTACAAGGGAACTAGGGGGGAGGAGGGGCCCTGGGAAAGCTCTCTCATGCAAATGTATACACAGACATGGGCAGGCACTAAAAGAAGGCAGTTATTGTTTAAATATAAAGCACAATTAACTATTAGCTGAATACATTTGTAATAACAGATCCTAGGCAAATATAACATCTTAAATGACTCAAGCTGTGTCCCAGAAGGAATGTGGCCTACGTTACAAATGGATTGCAGTGCTAATGCAGTGTTGGGTGACTGAGGCTAGCTCTGGCAGAGTACACGAAGTGGCTCACCACTTTTCTAAACCTCCCAGGGTTAAATACATTTCCCATTTCACCTTAGATAGTTTTAGTGTGAGGGTCAGAATAGAACTTTGGACACAGGACAGTATTGTTTTTGACATCCTGACGCAGACAGATCCTTAGTTTTGGTCTAGGTAGGGGCATTTTTAGAGCAGGGTCAGAGAGGCATTTTCCCCAACCCTTTCATTTTCAATAAGTCGGTAACCAAAAACATGGCTTACTTTTGTCAGTTTGTATTCCTGACTCCTCACACCTGCTTGGTATTTATGTTTCCGTGGTGGAGATCGGAAGCATGGTTTCCGTTTCTGAAGGTGTTAGTGGTATACTATCCACTGACATCACCGACCTCAACATTTGCTGACTAGCACAATGGGGGAGGTGCATCCACTAGGAACTTTGGGAATAACTGGAGCGTCTAGCCTGCAGGGTTTCAGGATATTACCTGGAATTTCTGGTTCCATGTCATTTCATCGCCTGCCTTTTCATCCCCAGGCTTTTTAACGTGCACATTCCATAGAATGTGCTCTTTTTATTATTTTTTTGCCATTGCCCACCCGCCCAAACCCTTACCGTCCCTTTGCCACCCTCCCACCTTAAAAGATTTGATGAGCACATTCGATGGAATGTGCACTTCGAAAAGCCTGTGGATGAAAAGGCAGGCGATGAAAGGACGTCGTACTGAATTTATCAGGTGATTCAGCTCATTGCAGAATCCTGGGCACCCAGTACTTCGAGAACCATAGAATAGATGTGTACGGAACAAGGTTGTTGTCCCGTATTTGCCCCCATGGTTGAGGTATTGCATTATTTAATTGTTTTGCAGATCTTTCTCAAAGTTAAGGCGTTCAGAACATTAGCCATCTAGAGATCAGTGATTTCCTTGGGCCACAAACTCTGCAAAGGGAGTCTGTAGGGGAGCCCCAGGCAGTGTGCACACTAGAGTGATACAGACCCCCAGAGCTGAGGTATTCATCCTTGGTACTTAATGACAGTTGACTGTATGGTTACAACTGGAAACCCAGGGCTCCCCTATGGAATCTTATTGTACTCGTGTATGTCCAGAGAGCTTCCATAGTTTCATCCTGTTAGTAGATTGAGGCGGAAGAAACCCACCAGTAGCTTTTTCTGAAAAATACGACATCACTTAAGCGTCAGAACAAGGTATCTTGATGTGATTTGAATGCTGAGGCTTAACATAACTATGCTAGACAGAGGCTGTACTGTGCACCTGGAAAAAAGATTTATATGAACGATTAATGGGTTCTCTTGCTTTCCACAGGACTCTTAACTATTTATAGCCATGACGAAGAGAGAGGCAGAGGAGCTCATAGAAATAGAGATTGATGGGACTGAGCGAGCAGAATGCACAGAGGAAAGGTATATTTTCTGTTGTAATGTTAACATATGTCTGTATATCCGGTGCAATGTCTAGCTGACTGCTACCATAAAACAGTAAGTTCAATATTTGAGAGAATAATTTGGTGGGGGTTGGAGGGATTAAAGCAGTAGCCTTTACATTTACGTTCTGCTTTTAGGTTCATAATTACATGTTTTGTATTAAACTAAAACGGACCATTAAATATTCTCTACCTCAAACTCTGGTGGTCGCTCATAAAGAGATTACTCTTTCTCACTAATCTACTGGGCTTTGGTACTGTTGGTTTCTTTGTATGTCTTGTTAAATCTCCCAGAATTAAAATGTTTACTTGACCTATTAGAGGGACACATTCTAGGTACATCTGATGTGCAGAGAGTAGGAAGACCCATACAATGCTTTGTGATGTGCAGATAGACCTGTGCATCACCACATGCATAGCTCGCAAGTTTTCACACTTTGTTGTGAAATCCTCTGTTTTCTTCTTGGCTTTCTGTTGCATGTTGGTAAAGATTTCTCTTAGCAGCACCTTTCCCTCCATTTTTATCGACCCCCCCCCCCCGTTACAACAGTTAGTCCTTCCCAGACTTCATAAAAACCATTTCAATTGGATTGTGTCCGCCCAGGTATTCCTTATCTTTGATATTTCCTAATATCCAGCTTACTGCCTCAATTGTTCTTTTTTTTCTCAGTAAAGTGCGCTGCGCATCAATGCCTTTCTAGTCGATGTCCCTCGGAGGCCTCCGTCTTGACGTCTACGTCATCACAGGTATAAGTAGCGCACGCAGCGCCCCTTGCTCAGTTTCGATTTTCCGCGCTTCACAGCTTCGGTAACTTAATGCTTGGTTCTGTGTGAGACTTCGATTTTCTTTGAGTTTCTGAGAAAATATCTTTGAGATGGCTTCTTCATTGACTCCGCCTACTCCCCGGTCCGGATTGAAAAAGTGCTGGGACTGCGTTGCTAAAATGTCTGTGACGGACCCACACAGGATCTGCCTGTGGTGTCTAGGGTCAGAACATCCGTTTTCGGAGTGTGACGAATACAGGTCGATGACGGCAAAGGCCTTGAGAGAGCGCAGAGGGATGTTCGAGAGAGGCAAGCCTAAAAAATCTATTGCTCCCTCCAAACGTAAATCCTCTGACGAGTCAAGGCCCTTGTCTCCTTGTCATAAAAAAACCTAAATGAAACTTTCATGTTCACCAAGTGGTTCGCATCATTCCTTGTCTTCGAGGCATGGCAAAAAGAGGCGCCATAGGTCGCCGTCCACTTCCTCATCCAGTTCACTTGAACGGGTCCCAAAACAAAGTACCCCAGCTCAATGGGAGGAATTTAGAGTAAGTATGATGGTGTTTGCGAACGCGGCTCTGGCCCCCTCCACCTGAAGATGATACCCCAGTCAAAACACCTGGGAAGCACAGGAGCCGTGAGCTTTCAAACTCGGCCGTCAAAACTACTCGAGAGCGATCTCGTCCTTCACTCGAGTCGAGAGAGAGCCTCTGTGACACAAAATAATAGTCATCCACGCCGTAAGAAACCCATACGGCAAGTCCGAAGAGTGCGTCGTCGAGGCCCTCAGCGCCAGAATCGAAGGAGAAGTCATTGACGCCTTGAGTACCGACCACCTCGATGCTGTATATGACAATTCCTTCGACGCGATCGTCGAAGACAGCGACGTTTGTGTCGAAGCCATTGACGACTTAGTGGAAACCTTCAAAGCCGTCGACATAAACGATTTCAACACTGTCGGCTCCCATTAGGACGTCTATATGGTCTTCTTCTTTTGAGAAGACTTTTACACCACAACCTCGCCCAGAGTATTTGGAAACTTTCTTCAATTTATGAAGATGCTGAGGAATCATCTGAGGAGGAAAGACCGTTTGGTCTCGAATATGGGACACCTTCTGTACTAGATGAACACATCGTAAGAGTCTAGTATAAAAAAAGGTGCAGGACTGTCTGCATGAGGCGAGTGGTATCGACACTTCCCCGGAAATTGATTTTGGTAAGGCAGATCAGGAGATCATGCCGATGGCACATATAGACAACTCATGACAAGAGTCATGGAGCATATGGGATGGTCCAGACCCACACTTGTGTTTGAACAGGACGATTTAACAGCCATATTGCATAAAGGACCACAGGAAGAGCCAATTGTCCCATTTCATTGGGTACTACAGAGGAGGGTAACTTCCAATTGGGAAACACCCAAGGTGGTCCTGGCAGTGAATAAGAGGCTAACGGCCAAACATAGAGATTCTACTTCTGATCCTCTATACCTTTCAAAACATCCAGAACCAGAAAGGCTGGTAGTACAGGCAGCTACCTCTTCAGGTAGACAAAATGCCTATCCCACAATTCCACAAGATAGGGATGACCAAAGATATGATGCCATTGCCAAGAAGGTTTTCTCGGCCGGTAGTATGGTGTTAAAATCTGCTAATGCGACATGCACGCTGGCGAGATTTACCCACACCCTTTGGGAGTGTATTTCTATGGTGGCTGACATCACCGAAGGGGAGGAACGAGAAGGTTTCTTGAACATTGTCAAATATGGAAAGGACGCTATGTGCGAATACCTTCAGACTGGTCTCGATTCTGTTGACCGCATTAGTAGAGGCATGGCGGATAGCACAGTGATCCGCAGATTTTCGTGGTTGAGGAAGTCTGCATTTGCCCTGGATGTTCAATCCAGACTTCTCAACATGCCCTTTGATGGCACACATCTATTTGGAAATAAAGCTGATGAGAGTTTGGAGAAGCTGCAATAAGACAAACTCCAAACCGCCCAATAGGTGTGCCCTGAAGGGGTAGGTCCTTTTGCTACTCTTCCCCCATTTGGAAGAGGCAGAGGACATCCAGCTCAAGTTGTCAAAGACGATTCCCCCGTGGTGGATGGGGGTAGAGGTACTACGACCGCAACAGCAATGGCTGCCTCTACATCAGCCTCTCCAAAACCTCTGAGGTCATCCATCACAAGACTGCAGTAGGAGGCAGGTTGTCGCCACATCTGATAGAATGGCAGGTTATTACTACAGATGCTTGGGCATTGGAAACAGTTGCCCAAGGTTACGGCCTACCTTTCCTGCAAAAACCTCAGTCATCCACCAGGGAACAACTCTTAGAAGGTTCCAGATCTGTTCCTTCTGCAGGAGATTTTACCCCTGCTGGAGAAAGGTGCTATAGAACCAGTGCCTGTAGTGGAAAGGAACAAGGGTTGGTACGCCTCTTATTTTCTAATTCGAAAGAAGGACGGAGGAGTGAGATCTATTGTGGATTTAAGAGACTTGGAACAAGTTCCTCAGGAAGGACAAGTTCAAGATGGTTACCCTGTCTCTGATCCTTCAGGCTCTCCAGCTTCAGGATTGGTTGGTATCATTGGACCTACAGGATGCTTGCTTTCATATGCCGATCCATCTCAAGCACAGACAGTGCGAGTTGCCAATGGCGAACCTCAGGTAGTATCGGTTTCGGGTTCTGCCATTTGGGCTAACCTCCGCCCCAAGGGTTTTCACGAAGTTAATGTCGGTAGTGGCAGCGAGTCTCAGGAGAGCGGGGATTCACGTCTACCCTTACCTGGACGACTGGCTGCTCATGGCCAGTTCCCCAGAATAAGCCCTGGATCATCTCAGCTATACTTGCCACTCCTTCCACAGACTGGGCTTCGCCCTCAATTTCAAGAAGTCTCTATTGATATCTTCACAAAGCTGCATCCCTAGGAAAAGCCTCAACACCAGAGCTGAGGGCTGAAGACATTCTGCAGATGGTGACAAAATTCCACAATGCCCAACATCTTCCTGCCTTCGATTTTCTGATGTTGCTCGGTGTCATGGCTTCATGCATTTTTCTGCTGCCAGAGGCTCGCCTGAGAATGAGATCTCTCCAATGGGCTCTCAGGACCCAGTGGTCACAATTCTCAGGAAGGATGTCAGAACTCCTACATATCACAGACAAGCGTCTCAATGGATCTTCAGTGGTGGGCCTGTCCGGAAAACATCTTGAAAGGAGAACCATTTTGGCAACCATGGCCGGAGATAACAGTAATGATGGACGCCTCACTCACGGGGTGGGGAGCCCATACCAATGAATTGACTGTCGGTGGTTGTTAGTCTCCATCAGAGTCCAAACTACAGATCAACCTTTTAGAGCTTAGGGCAGTCGGACTAGCCCTGTAGACCTTCCTGGCATCTGTACGGGGAAAGAATGTCCTGATGACAGACAACACAGTGGCCATGTACTACCTCAACAAGAGAGGTGGTGTAGGGCCACTACCACTGTGCAGAGAGGCAATGCAGCTTTGGTAATGGGCACTACAAGAAGGAATATCTGTATTGGCAGTTCACTTAGCCGGAGAGAAGAACACAACGGCGGACGCTCTGCAGGCAGAGCGCAGTCTCCCACGAGTGGGAACTAGCTCAGGAAGTCCTTCAAGAGATCTTCACCCTTTGGGGGAACACCTTAAGTGAATCGGTTTGTGACCAGTGCTAACCGGAAGTGCAAATTGTACTGCTCAAGGGATTTTCCCCCAAGAGGAGCTCTAGAAAATGCATTTGTGGTGGACTGGCAATTTCCACTTCTGTACAGGTTTCCTCCAGTCCCCGTCATTCCTCACATAATCAGGAGGTGAGAAGGTTCAGGAAATACTCATGGATTGGGCCGGGAGGACGTGATACCCGGACCTTCTGTACATGTCCATTTGCCCTCAGATTTGTCTTCCACAAAGAGAGGACCTTCTCTCGCGAGATGAGGGTCGGGTTCTCCATCCAGATATCGGGACCCTCAGCCTTCACGCGTGGTTTCTGAGATACAAGGATTGGGACCTCCCGGATGACTTAATGGAGTTTATGCTTTTGTCCAGAAGGCCAGCAACCAAATCTTTATACCGCTCCGGTTGGAATAAATTCTGCAGCTGGTGTAGAGAGAAGAATGTTGATCTGTTACGACAGGTTGATAGACTGTCATACTTAAAAGGATAAACTGTCAAGTTGTCAAGTAGTCTTCAGTTGCTTTATTCAGATTCTTGAGTTACATCGGTACTAGTCTGGTTCATCAGGAGATTAGAAAGTACTCATAAGAGGAACCCACTAGCTCCCACCACCCAGGCTCACATAACTCAACTGCCTAGGGTGGAACTCTATTCAGACTCAAACATTTCAGGGTGACCGCAAACATTCCACAAGTGGCATCACTCCATACATACCTCATCCAGGCATGATGAATACACCAGAAGAAACGCCAATCACAACACCTCCTTCCTTTACTATCACAAGCACACCACAGCATACAAAGTGCATCACACCTCACCATCAAACGCCTCAACACCTCCTTCCGTTCTACCACAAAACATACACCCATCACAATAAACACCAAACCACACGCAAACTATGGCTGAAAAACGGGCTAAACTATCCAGTAATGGCACCCCACCAAACATGAACAAACGTCTACCCTCAAACCTTCCACCCGCTACCGCACCTTTAAAATGTTGCCCCTCCTTTGATAGGAAGTTACCCTGGAAAGACTTGCACCTGGTGTGCAATCTTTGTCTCCCCACGGATCACACAGAGGGACAGTGCAAGTTTTGCAAACTGTTCAGGCCTAAAACCCTAAAGGACTGCAGGTCCAACTGCTGGGCCCACTACACCATGTAGGCTGAGGCCACCAGCGACGTTGAGGGAGCCTCGAGCGATGGCTGCATCGACATCTTAAGTGACGCCCCCAACAGGCAGGCCAGCAGTTCTTGTACGGGGCTAACACCCGGCGGCTGAAGCACTACCAAGGCTCATCACACCAAGCACACCTCCCACGGCCGGATATCGACCACGCCGCTGACCGATGGGCTACATGTGGCGTCGAGGGGGAGGTCCAAACTTTCCCTGTCCTCTGGGCCATTGCAGTCGCGATCACCACACAACAGGCCCCCAAAGCCGATGGTAAAGTGTGTTTCCAACACTGTGTTGTAACCTACAAAGTCCTCAGGCGCCAACTGGGCATTGAGATGCGTCAACGGTCTCCAAAAAAAGCACAAACAGCTCGAAGATGAGCAAGTTAATCAAAAGGCATGTTTCCGACACCCTGTAAAAGGCCTGAATGTTGAAAAACCATAAGTCTTCGATGTTCCAGGTGGAAAAAGTCCAAGCTACTAAAAGCAGGGATTTCACTACCCAAGATTCTTTCAGGGGCTATGCACCATAAGAAAACCCTTGTCCCAGAGCCCCCACCTACACTTGCTACTTCTACTCCCTCTTTACTGCCAGTGGACCTCAGAACAATTTGATAAAAGTTATGAGGAGGATGTCCTGTTTTATTAATTTCTTTGACGACCACCCCGCGGTCCTCCCAAATCTTCAGGGAACCTCACAGGGCGGGGCAGCAGTCACTCAGCCAGCTTCCAAAAAAGCCTGCCTAGACTCCACAGGCTTCCACCTCGCATCAGGACCTAGGGCAAGACACTTATTACCATTCCAGGCAAGGCTCCCAGGACCCTGGCACATGCAGACCCAGAGGATGAAGTGTACACGGTGGAGCTGGATCAATAGTATGACGTATAAGTCATCCAGTCCCCATATCACACCGACCCACCGGTGCCTGAATCCCTGGTAGACCACCAGTTACAATACAATTACCTGCTCCTAAAGGCTGCAGAGCACTTCAAAATAGACACACAAAAAGCCAGTAGTGGACATCCTTGGGGATAAAAAAAAAAAATCAGCGACCCAATTTATCCCCCTAATAGAATCGGTACAGAGATGCAGCCAACCCTATGCTTACACCCAACTAAACACGCGGTCAACCTGCGCATCGAGAAGATGTTCAGACCAGTCCAATCATATCCCTTATACATTACGGGGCAGTTAAAGCCTGACTCTTTGGTAGTTACTACTACAAGGAGGGTGGGAACCCCTCTGGCCTCTGCCGAATCCCCTCCTGACAAGGAGAATAAAACAATCTACACCCTGGCAGGAAGGTAGCTTCCTCGGCAGCCTACCAAACGAGGATTTCGAATAATACAACGCTATTAGCCAGTTATAATTGTTACAAGTGGGATGAAATCACTCAACAGATAGACTCAGTCCCGGAGCCCCTCAAAACACAGCTCTCACTCACCTTCGCAGGGGGAAACGAGTAGCCAAACTGCATCTTTGTTACAGAGAATTCTCAGAAATGTGCTAATTCCCTTCTACCTTGGAGACCCCCAGCACTTTTTGCTGGACTGGAGGACTTTTAATTTCTAACCTGGCGATGGTGAGACCTTTTTCCTACTTTCTCATGTATTTTTCTGTGATTTGCACTCTGTTTCTTTTGACTTTGGAGTCTGACAAACTCCTTAGGCATCATCTGTACATTGTGACCTACAGCACCTTCAGTGCAGTGACGCAGGGAAGTCTCTTAGATTTCTCGAAGGTTAAAATCCTTCTCTTGGTGAAACTACTGTTTCCAAGAACGGTGAAGTGAAATTGACTTTATTTACCATTGTACCTTTCTTGATCCAGCACACACTATCTTACCATAGGGTGCTGGAGGGGTTACTTTGTATCCCCTTTGTCTAGTTACTCATGTAACATTTTTTTGTTACTCTTTCCACAATTCATGGCTGGTGGCAGTGGTTTACTTTGTCATACTATTGTGTGTTTTTACTGCATGCTGCAATTGCAGCTGCAGTAAAACTCCCATGGGTGCCCATTTTGTCAAATTGGCCCTGCTATTCTTTTTTCGCCATTTCTAGTTGGAAAGGTCTTTCTTGAGATTTACACTGAGCGCCAAACCAGGTTTGGTCCCTTTGTTCGTTTGGTCTTTGGCGGGATTCACTGGTGAAGCTCCCCTCTGGCTCCAGCGTGTCTGGCAGGGGCAGGAAGTGAAGGATTTGCCCAAATCTACCTGTGCTTAATCCCCTTGGTTACAGGAATGCACCTAAAGGATTTCTCTGTGACACTGGACTGAAGGTGCTGTGTGTCGTCAAACAAAAAGTAGATGTCTATGGAGTTTCAGACTCCAAAAACAGAGGGAATTTATAGACCAAAATGCATGAGGGTGAGAAAAAGGTCTGTCTCACTCCAGGGTTAAAATCAAAGGGTAGTCCAACAAAAGAGCTGGGGGTCTCCAAGGTTGAGGACATTTTTTTCGAGTCGGAAGCGGCTGTGTTAACTGAGACAGACTGTGCGGTTTGACTTGAGTGCCTGAAGTTCCTTTTTTCGAAAAAGAAATTCTCATTGAGAGAACGGGAAACGCTGAAGGTGATGCGACGAGACGCGAGAAGGTACAGAGCCACTCTGAGCCTTCCAGCAGAGCTGAGCTGAAGCCGAAGTGGAGGCAGAAGCTGACTCGCAGGCCGCAAAGCCGAAGATCCGCGCCGAAGATCTGCACGGTAGGGTGGCTATAGGGTGCAAGGTTGCTGCGTGGCTGCACGGCCAGGAGGTGCTGCGGTCCTGCGTCAGTGCTTCAGTGGTAAACCGTAATAAGCTTTTAAAGCTTTAAGCTTTAAAAAATGGGCGCCAAGTGGAAAACCTTGCAGATTTCAGAGCTCTGTATTTAGAGCTCCGTGCTCTGAGAAAATAGAGATAAAAGTGCTTAGGTGCTTCAGCATATCCGCTGTGGTGTTGCTCCCGGGAGTGTCTTCCCTGACGCACTACTAGTGTGCCTATCTCTGGCGTGTGGTGGTTTCTGTCAGCTTTTTTTTGCTGTTTCTTTTTTTTTTTTTTTTGGTGCTTGCTAATAATTGTCAGTGGGCAGTGAGCGCAGAGTGCGTTTTAAGCTACCAGCCTGGGTTTGTAATGTTGTGGTCTGGTACTGATTAATAATCAGTGTTGAGCTTCTCCAGTTGGGGTAATACGGAAGCGCCTCAAAAATTGAGGTGAATAGTGAATTATTGCTTCTGACACGGAGAAGGGAAAGATTTCTTTTTGTGTCTTTTTATTTGCCTTAATTTTGTTTTGTGTATATGCACTCTGAGCAGAAATTACTGGGCAGTCTAAGAGCAGATAAAAAAACATGGACATGCAGGACTGCGCCTTTGACCCAGGTGCTAGTCTTTCTCATATTTTGTCGTATATGTATGATCTTCGGAGCTCTGCTCAAGGAGCTGCAATTACCGGCTGCAAGCAGACTAAGAGTACTGAAATGAGCAAGAAGTCTAAATGTATCGAAAAGGAGGTGGCAACCTCAAGCTTTTTTAAGCCCTATAAGGACAGGTGGGGGTATCTTTGTCCCTCCCCCAAGCATCTATCCAGTGGACAATCGGTCACCGATGGGGTCTGGCTTAATGAAAGAATCAGAAGTGCCGAGACATAAAGGAAGTGCGTCTACCCTAAAAAGCCACCCGATTCTGGCATTATTTCAGGGAAACCTGGAGTATACTCAAAGGGCGACCACCATGAAAAATAGGATTTCAAACCATCTACTGACAACATCTGAACGACAGAAGAATGGGAATGTGGTTGTTCTACCGACTCAAGGAGAGTCCCCAAGTGAATCTGGAGACTCCCAATGCCAGGTCCCTGTTAGTCTTAGTGATCCGAGAGATGAAGACCTCTTGGAACTGGAAATTGAGGTTCCCTTTATTGGACCAGGTCAAGATCAAAACATTGAGGGTAGAGATCGGACGGAGGATAATACCTTTGACTTAACAAAACTCTGGTACTTGTGCCAATGAGATATAACCAATCTCTAGTACCCTTCCAGGAATTTTAACACAGGAACTGAAGGGGAGGAAAGAAGAAACAAAAGAAAT
This sequence comes from Ambystoma mexicanum, assembly GCF_040938575.1. Taxonomy (NCBI): domain Eukaryota; kingdom Metazoa; phylum Chordata; class Amphibia; order Caudata; family Ambystomatidae; genus Ambystoma; species Ambystoma mexicanum. The sequence continues at coordinate 324,154,447 of NC_090939.1, read as the reverse complement.
GTAAATCCGCAGACTCCAACCAATTCCTGAAAAAGTTAAAGGAGGGTATGAAAAAAATTGACAAACCCAGAAAGAGACCCCCCTTAAAAAGGATCAAGGGGAAAAAGACCAAGAAGACAAAGTAAATAATGAATGTGTTAATGACTTAATGGAAAAAGGAAAAACGATTGAGAAATTAACAGTTGGAAGCCAGATGGAGATACCAGAACTGCCAAAGAAAATTGCTCCTAATTTCTTTTGGCGAAAAGTCAAAACAAATCGGCAATTTCCTCAGTAAAAATTGCACCGATTTTTCTGAAAGAAACCCAAAAATGTTGTCAACTCCAGTCTGGGGAAAGCCCCTGGATCAGATCATTAAAGTTGCAGCACCTATGGTGGGAGAGGTGAACAATTTGGATAATAAGGGGCTGGAGTCTATATTCAGGGGCAGGTACCCACAAAGGCCTCAGGTGGAGGACTTGCCAGCAAGGTGCAATGGAAGCACTATTTTGGCTTCTCCACTAGTAAATCCCAACGTGGTGACTGCCTTGTGGAATTTAACTGACAAACAAAATAAAAAAAAGAATTGTAAAGTGTTTCTATCAAGTTAAACTCCCTTAATGCAAAATAATTTGCTGCTAAATCGATCTACAATTCTACAGGAAATGAGTATGATCCCTGCCCTAAAATATTTCACAACAGAGGATATTGATGTAGTTAACTTTCCTCTAGGTCCTGATACAAACACAGCGGCAGTAACTCTGAAGTCGAGACTTGTTGCGGACTTAATTCTGGGGGGGGGAAATAGACGGTTGGGTTCAAAGAGGTCTGTCGATCTCCAACGTATGTCCAGTACCCCTAATTGTCAACACAGGATATCCGCAGTGGGAGAGTCAACAGACTTTACCCAAGAACAAAGAAGGATGCTCTCCAACCACAGTAAATATGTGGGAAATGGTTCCATAGATAATCTCCCAGGTTATTCTTAAAATTGGCATCTCGCAACAGACTCTAGGGAAGAATCAACTAAAAGTACTATCTTGGAACTCCAGAGGGTATAATTCCTTCTCTCAAGAACCAAGGAAAACGCAAATCTTTAAATCGGCATATTTAATTCTTTTCCAAGAGACTTGGTTAACTTGCCCAGTGGGGTTCGAAGGTTTTTCTATTTTTCAGCAGTTGCTCGGGGTTCAGAGGGGTGGGGGGGGGGGGAGGCCAAAGGGGAGTTTGATGGTGGCATGTAGTATTGAGATTTTTGACTCGGAGACTATGGGATATTAGTGAAGGTATTCTAATGGTGCGAGCAACAAAAAGAGGGGCCGGTAGGGGTAAAGGCTGGATTATTATAAATGTTTACTGGAACCCTAAAATCATTTCTTTATACAATTTTCTGCTTAGTCTGTCTAATGGTGTAGAGGAATGTTCTCGGCTGTTCCCGCGAGATGACTTTATCCTTGCAGGTGATCTGAACTCTCAATGTATCGCGTCGGTTAACAAGAGTTTTGGACGATATCGTCAAAAGACAAGTAATGGTGAAACTTGGGTAGATTTTCTGACAGAATGGGGCTTGCAAATGTTTAATGGTAACATGAGGTGAGATATCCCTAATGCTCCCTCTTAGAGAGGAGGCTTTCTCAACAATTGATTATCTTTTCACCTCGAAAGGCATTTTTGAGATGTCTTGACTTTTTCATTTGGGGGAGGGCAACATTGATGATCATGTAATGTTAATTGCAAGTCTACGGTTAGAGGGGGATCCCGATGCAGTGTTCTATGAACAAGAGCTGTCTATGAATGGAGCTGGTAATGCTGTAAGAAGATTTCAAAGGGGGGGTGAAGTATTAAATTGTGAACTGAGGATTTTGGCTGACCAACTTTCTGACCAACAACTATCAAACTTTTGTAACCCATGTAACTTATCTCTTTTCTTATCTAATGTGGCCCCAAAAGAATCAAACCTCCAGAAATGACATGGGATTTTCAAACATTCTTTTAATGTTGATATAATGGTCAAAAAGAAGCAACTCGGAACTCAGAGGTTGGTTAAAGAGACACTGTCAAGATATTGAACACCTTAAGGAGGGTCTGAGATTGCTTAACAACTCTTAGAGAAACTGGGTTAGAGCTCCTAGGGGTCTTATGTTCCAGCAAGACGGGGAGAAAATGTTAGCTGCCCTGTCCCGGGGAAACTTGAGAACTTTCTGGGCTTTGGTTGGAAAGAATGGAATAAGTCGCTCGCAAAAACAGGATGGGCATATCCAAGAACAGGTGTGGTGTGCTCATTTTGCAGGGGTCTATGATTGCCAGAATACTAGTCTTGGGGAGAGATTAAAACTAGGTAACTGGTTCCTGGACTTTTTGGCCGCAGACCTAGAAATGCAGATACGGAAATCTTCAGCATCTAGAGCTGTGGGGCCGAATGGCTTGAGCAACTCAATTTTAAAAATGGATCCACCTTTGTGGGCAAGGGTCCTAAAAAAACTGTTCAATAACATAATTCTGTGGAAGACTTTTCCTGATTCTTGGAAAAACTCTATAGTTATTCCCATTTATAAAAAGGAGGACTGATTGTTAGCAGCCAATTTCTCTTTTGGATGCTTACAGCAACATTTTTGCTGGTCTCAACAACAAACAAAACAGCTATTATACCAAGGCAGCAATTAGGTTTTAGAAAGGGTCTCTCAACCTCACTTAATGGGCTGGTATTGAGTTGCTTGACAACGCCATCCTTCCGAAAAGGGGGACTTCCACTATATGGGGCATGGCTGGACCTCTCACAAGCATTTGACACTATTGATAGAAATCTGCTATGGAAAAAACTAGATGCCTCGGGTATTCCTCCCAATTTACTAGTGATCCTGATAGAACTCCATTCTAATAACTTTATGCGGGAAATGCTGACTAGAGCAGGCCTACTCACAAATCCGATCAGGATACAGAGAGGGGTCCGCCAGGGATGCCTATGTGCTCCTTTTCTGTTTATCCTGTTTATAGCAGACCTAGCGGGGTGGTTGAAAGATATAGGACTAATATCCCCCGTAATTGGAAACTCACAAATTGGTTGGCGTATGAGGATGATGATGTAGTCCTGGATCGCTCTCAGGTAGGGCTGCAACGTCTTCTATCTGCTATAGAAAACTACTCGCGAAATAAAAGCCTCATCATTAATCCTTTAAAATCTAAGATTTAAACAACCAAGAAGGTTAGTGAAGCACTATGTTTGGAGTTTGGACCAATTACCGATTGAGATGGTTCCGGAATTGACATACTTGGGAGCAACAATAAGCTCTTTTCCAACAAAATGAGATCTGTTGCGATAAATTGAACTAAAAATACTAAAGCTGGGCTCGAAAATGAAAAAAAATCGAGGCGCAATTTTGTAAATTCTCGGTTCTTCCCTTAGTGAGATTCTATATAGGCAAGGTTGTCCCGATAGTTTTTTGGTCTAGACTATAATTGTTTAGCTCTGGATATTGAATGGGACACAATTGAAGCTAAACTGGAAACGCACATTGGGGTTACTGGAATCTGTCCCTAAAGTTGGCCTTAGGTATGAATTAGGTCTTGCCTCACTCAGATCATGACTCTAATGGAAATGGCTGAACCTATATAGAGTGGTTGGAGATCCTCCCAAAAACTCTTTACTTGTGGAAGTAGCGCAAGAGTTGATATTGGGTAAAAATGGTTTCCTGAATAAATTCCAGCAAAGATGCTCAGAAATATTAGTAAAAGCAGGTTGCGACTTGAGCTTCTTCTGGGTAATACGGACAGGGTGAAGGATAAGATTAAACAGCAGGACTGGATTGATAGCATAAATAGTATCAGAAGGGCAAAGAGATCTGCCTCGTTTAGTGATTGAACGATTATCAATGTTCCCTGCCTATCTAAAAAAAATCTCCAGATCTGCGGCTGGGTTTAGCTATTCTTAGATTTCGCCTAAACCTACTCCCGACCCTTGAGATTCAGTCTACAAGGGATAGTGAAGGGAAAATATTGCCTAAGTGTGATAATAACGTGATTCAGATATCCAAACACTTATTAGTAGATTGTCCAGGTACTTGGAGTATGATGGTAAGCAGATTTGGTGGGTTTGTCCATCAGCCGTCCTGGTTAAATACCATTGAATTTTGAGGGAAATTATCCTCATGCCATGAGTCTGCTCTCTCAATGGAACTTGTTAGAGCTCTGATGGAACTTAATTTGATTAATGATTAAGTTGAAAGTAGGAGAGAAGGAGGTGAAGGTGATTGGGTGTCACGGGTGGGGGACAGACTAGTTTCTCCCAGTTTTAAGTTTCTCTTTTGAAGTTGTGTTTAAATGAGTTGTTGAAATTTAGTCTCTGAGACCAAAGAGTTTTATTGTGGAGGAACTATGTGTTTTCCAGTTCGCTTTTTCTCCTTCCTCTGTTTTTCTCTTTTTTTTTTTTTTCTTCTTTAATATTTTGGAGTCTGTGAGATTGTTTTCCTTTTTAAAAATGCTAATAATTTAGGAATTTGAATGTTTTAATCCTTTTAAGGTTGTAGTTTTATCTCATTGTATGTTTGTTCGTGAAATGTGTTTAAAGTCAAATGTTGGCTATGGCACGATAAATTAAAAAAAATAATTAAAAAAAAATAAGGTTAAAGGGAAATTAGCACAGAAATTGAAATTCTCCCTAACATGACCCTACAGTGCAAGCAGTTGTAACACCAGACACATCACTCAACGGGTGGGGAGCCCATTACCTTCACCACACAGCGCATGGCTCGTGGATACAGAACACAGCCCAAAATCACATAAACCTTATGGAACTTCTAGCAGTGCTCAAAGCACTGCAAGCTTTCCAAGTGCAACTGTCAGGTCAGACAGTACAAATCCTCAGACCGCACAACGGCCAAGTTTTACATAAACAAGCGGGGGGCACACTCTCAAGGTCTGTCCAGGCTAGCGCAAAACATTTGGAAGTGGGCACTCAAGCAGAGTATGTTCCAGGGGAACTCGATTCTCTGGCAGACTCATTGAGCAGAGATCCTCTACCCGAAGAGCACAAGTGGCAGCTCGACAAAAATATCCTAAACTATATCTTCTCCCTAATGGGTTACCCTCCTTTAGACTTGTTTGCCACATGCCAAAACACGCAATGCCCAGACTTCGCATCCAGGTTTCCCAAACATGGGTCGAAGGGGAACGCCCTGCGGATGAACTGGTCAGGGAAATTTGCCTACGCCGCCCTGAACCCTCCCCCTCCCCCTCCCCCACCCCCGCCCACTACTGAGCAGGGCGGAGAACAAAATGCACCAGGAACAAGTGACACTAATTCTAGTTGCTCCTATGTGGGCGAGACAACCTTGGTTTCCACATCTGCACAAACTGCCGATGTGTGATCCACTCAAACTCCCATGCCCCTGCAAAATGCTTACACAGCACGGGGGGGGACAACATTCCACCCACAACCTCAGTCTATGAACTTGGCAGCTTTGCTCCTGCAGTCATAGAATTTGGCCATTTAAAACTAGCTCAAGGGTGTATGGACATCCTCAAGGAGGCATGCAAACAAAAAAAATATAGTTTTTATTAAGATCAATGAATAAACAATCCGTACATAACATTTCTCTCTCACTGGGTGAGGCAAACACAAGATTAAAAAAAAGTTTTACATTTTTCTTGTCTTCAAAATAAAGAACCCCCCACTCCCCCAGTCCCTCCCTGCCTCGACGAGGTTCCGTCAGAGGCTACTGTTCTCTTTGGCATATGGTCACGGGCGTGTCTCTTGCATGATCTTCAGTTTTGTTGCTGGCTCAGTCTATCAAAGCATTTGCAGGGGTGTCAAGGTGTGGTGTGGGGTCGCTCAACTCGGGTGGGGGGGTGTTCATTCTTTGCTTTGTGATGGTGTATTTGGTGGGGGGTTCATGCAACTGTGTTTGACTCTAGGAAGCGGAGCCACTGCATGTCAATAAGTGTGTGGGTTTCTATGAGTGCTGCAGTGAGGCTCTCCATCTCGTATATTTCTTTGGCTTTTCGTAGCCACTCTTTTAGTGGGCAGGGTGGTTCCCTTCCATTTTATGGTCACACAGACCTGTGCTGCAGGTTTCTGGGCATATGGGGCAGAACCAAGTATTGCTCCTCGATCATCTCCACACCAAATGGAACCAGCAGTTGGTCAAGTTCTATATTGATACCTTCTATTTCGCGGATCCAGCCTAGGACTTCTTTCCAGTAGGTCTGTGTGTTGGGGCAGTCCCACCACTGTTGCCACTATGTGCTGAACTGTGTGCATCTCCTCCAGCAATAGGGGCTGACTCCTGTATACATTATCGCTAGGCGATGGGGTGTGAGGTGCCATTGTGTGACTATTCTACAATTGTGCATTTTATATTGGACCGCTATCGACTATCTCCAGACGGCCCAGTATATTGCATCCCACCCTTCCTGATTGTTTTCCCATCCCAGTGTTTTTTCGCATAGCTCTTGGGTATGGGGGGGGGGGGTAGGCAAGTGACCTCTTTCTATAAGGGCTCTGTACATTCTCGCGATCAGTACTTAAGTTCCTGGGTGCATGTTTAGTATGTGTTTGAAGGTTGTGAGGGGGCGTTGCAGCTGTGCTTTCAATCGTGGGCCTGTGAGGACCCCCTACAGTTGCAGATAGGGGAGAGGTTTGTTTTTGAGGCACTGCTGTGCCTCTTCTAGTTCCTCTCTGGATACAAAAAAAACTCCCTCTTTCCACATCTGGCCTGCTCTTATTAACCCCTGTTCGTATTGTGGCTGAAATCAAATTGGGTCTATAAGGGGGTCTCTGATCGGGGGGGAGGGGGGACGGCCTGGGTGTGATTCCACACATGCTCGGGGTTCCTTTTTTCCATATTGACCGTAATACTGTCAGGACTGGGTGTTCTAATGCTTTGCGTGGTATACATTTCAGGGAAGCCCAGAGCCACTCTCCCAGGGTGATTGGGGCGAAGTACCCATTTTCTAAATAAACCCATTGTTTATTTTTGGCTTCCCGGATGTGGTCCACGAGCACTCTGTGCCGTTTTATAGTACTCTTGGAGGTCTGGATATGCTATGCCTCCCTTTTCCTTGTGGAGGATCAGTGTGATGTATGCGATCCGCAGTCTTTTCCGATCCCACAGGAACTTGAGAAAGTGATGGGAAGAAACAAACAGGAAGAGGGGCCGCGCAGAAAATTCATCTTTACAGCTGTGAACCTGCCTCCCCAACAAAGTTTTAATTTCGCCCAGTTCTCTGTCGCTCTTAATGTGCGACCAGAGCGGTTTATAGTTGGCTTGATATAGGTGGTTCAGTTGTTTTGTTATGGTTATACCTGGGGTATTTTATGTTGCTGCTTGCTACTTTTAGGCCCCAATTCGCCAGGGATTCCGGTTTTGCATCCCTATTTTTCAATGGTAAATCCACTGTTTTATTGCGATTATTGCGGAACCCTGAGAGTACAGTGTATTCTTCCATTCTGGCCAGGAATGCCAGGATGGACTGTGCGGGTTGAGTTACATAAACTAGAATGTCGTCTGCAAGCAAGGTAAATTTGTATACTTTGACAAACTTCTTAAAGACTATTATCGTCGCTTCATTTCGTATGATTTGAGCCAAGAGTTCCATTACTAAGATAAAGACCAGCGTCGAAAAGGAGCAGACTTGCCTGGTTCCTCTGGTTAGCATGAACGGGGGGGACACCACGCCATTGACCACCATTCTTGCACTTGTGTTATTGTACAGTGCCCGTGCTCCATGAATCAATCTGAGGCCTGCTTTTTCGAGGAATTGGATCATAAAGCACGGCTCCACCTGGCCAACCGCTTTTTCTGCGTCAACTGAGATTAGGGTGGGGTCAACATCGCTTGGCTCGACTGACGCCATTAGTAGTTTTGCAGACATTATCTGTGCCCTGTCTCCCCTTCACATATCCCACCTGATCACTATGGACCAAAAGTGAGAGGATTCTGCGGAGTCTGTTGGACAGAAAACTAGCGTATATTTTAGCATCCACGTTACAGTGAGATGGGCCTGTGCGAGCCACATTCCAGTTTCTCTTCCTTCTTTGGGGATTACAATTATACTGGCTTCTATGAAGGAGGGTGGAGCTTGTCCCGGTGTCGTCATGTCATTGAACAGGAGGGATAGAAAAGGCGTGAGGGCGCCTTTTAGCCTTTTATAATAAGTTGGGGTAAAGCTGCCCTGACCTGGTGCTGAGCCTGCTTTTAGGTTTGAGATAGCATGATCGATTTCTTCTATCGTTAGGGGGGGAATTTAGCTTGTCGCGGTTTGTATTGGGGGGGAATGTGACTCTGGTCATGAATTCTGACGTGCTCTGAGGGGAGGGGGTGCAATCCGAGGTATACAGCTGTTCATAAAATTGAGCAAAGCAGGCTGTTAAGTCGGTTGGATAGTTTAAGGAGGCTCCTCAGGGGGATTTTATCCTGTTTACTGCTCTATCCGCTCTTTGCTTTCTTAGTCTGGCGGCTAGTAATGTGTGGGCTTCATCTCCTTTCTCATAATACCTTTGTTTAACAAACCGAAGATGGGCCTAGTGGTTTTTTCCTGCCAGATTTCAAGTTCTTGCCTAAATCCCCTGGTTTCTGCTAAGATTTCGGTTGGTATTCTCTAGGGCTGATTCTTTTTCACATATCCCTTTCTAGCTGGGCTTCTCTGAGCTGCCTGATTCTTTTGACTTGACTGATGCCCCTTGGGCTATTATGAGGCCCCTTATTGTGGCCTTTGGTGCTTCCCATATTGTGGTACGAGGAAGGTCTCCTGTATCGTTTCTTACGAAGAACTCTCTGATCTCTGTATTTAGTGATTCTCTAAAGGGCCGTCTCTGAAAAGTGTCATTGCACATCCACAGTTTGTCAATTTGCTTGCTGGGGCCCAGTTCCAATCCTACTGTTACCATATCATGATCTGACCACCCCACTGGTTCTATTGTTGTTCTCCTTAGGTGCTGCTCAAGGTCTCTCTAAAAAGATGTGCTCTTTTCTGGAAAAAAGTGTTTTGTGGGCGAAAGAAAAATGTATATGATTTTTGCTGTGGATGTTGGGCTCTCCAGGAATCTATTAGCAAGTGTTAAATTTATTAGGTTTCGGAAGGACCCTGTTCCGAGAAGGGACTGCCCCCTCTCTGTAGGATTTCCAATCAAGTGCTGGATTCAAAACTAGATTAAAATCTCCCCCACAGATCAATGATCCTGCCCTCCCACTGTCCAGCAGTGCAAGGAGGTCTTTGCAGAAAGTTAGTTGCTGGATTTTAGGGGCATACATGGAGCACTGTGTAATTTCATTTTTTTTTCTAATGGACCCATGTATGATTAAAAATATTCTGCTCAGGTCTTTGTGAGTTTGAGAAATGGGTAGCTCAAGAGAGCTGCGGTAAATGATTCTGACCCATATCACCCCCCCCCCCCCCCCCCCCCACACACACACACACACACACACACGCGCACGCGCACGCGCACGCGCACGCGCACGCGCACGCGCACGCACGCGCGCACGCGCGCACACGCGCACACGCGCACACGCGCACACGCGCACACGCGCACACGCGCACACGCGCACACGCGCACACCTCGAAGCGGGAATTCCCAATCCTTTTTTAATTTGGTTTCCTGAATGCACAGCATGTCTACTTTGGCTTGTTGGAAGATCTTGACCAGCATGGACTTTTTCTGTGGCGAGTTGAGACCCTTAACATTTAGTGACCCTATGTGTATTGTGTCAGCAACCATTGGGGTGTTGAGCGTAGCGTGCGTTGTGGTTAGTTGGATGTGTTGTCCCGCTCCCGATATTTGTGAGCGCTTCCATACATTTAACGGGACCCTGTTGCTAGGCATTGTGTACTTAAGTGCCCGCGACCTAAGCTCAGGGCATGTTTACCTATAAATATTTGTTGGTAGGTTTCTCCATCAGTCGACCTCTTGTTTTCTTCCTCTTTACTATTGCTAGAGTCTTGTCAACCCCCCCCGTCAACCCCTCTTCCCACTTGAGAAACAAAAAAAAAGGAATAGTTGAAAAAATGGAAGAACTAAGAGTTTCTTTAACTTCCGAGACGTCCTAGTAGATAACATAGTACCATACAACAGGTGTCTCCCCTTCAACCCATTCAACACAACTCTATAACTTTATAGCTAATAAAAGGTCAGTATACACCATGACATTAGTTGCTGCCCAGATTGTGCGTGCTTGGTCCCAGAGAGGGGCATTGCTGAGTTGAGGTGGCACTCGGTTGCCTTTTCACATGTGGAATTTAGATTAGTGTTATCACGTCTTGCACTGAGAGTTTCGTCTGCTTCTCTGGGACTCGTTATAACTAAGTTCCTCTTGTGGCATATCTGTTCTAGTTCAGGAGGAGTCTAATCTCTTGAATTTTCTCAAGCCCTCCTCGGCCAAGGACCCAGTGGTCTTCGCACTGGCTCCGATGAGGTTGGCATTTCCTCTGCTTCTGCGGAGCCTTCCTTTTCTCTAAGTCCTCGTAGCACATTAGCAGTTTCCTCCACTGAGACCACTCTATACTCTACATTGGCAGTCAGACGTGAGCGCAAAGGGGTAGCCCCATCTGTGTTTTGTGTCATGTTTGCGCACCCAGGAGGTTAGGAAACGACAGGCTTGTCTCTGAGTGTGGCGGCGGACAGATCCTGGTATATTTTGACTCGAGTCGTCAAACTCAGACTTCCCGTTCTCTTGCCAGCCTCATGATTTCCGCCTTGTGTCTATAGAAGTGACGCTTCACCAATACTGCGCGGTCTGCTCGATGGACACTGTCGAATTTGAGTTCAGAGTCTGGGGGTGAAGAGAAGAGGGGGGAGTTTAACAGAGCTTTCACTCATCTTTCTAGGTTTGCCGGTGTCTCATTCAGGGTCTCTTTAAGGCCTTGTATACAAATGTTTGTCCTTCTTTCTCGGTTCTCTAGGTTGTCTATCTTCGCCGCCAGGTCGAAATCACTTTGCTTCAGGTCTTGATAGCAGCCTTCTATTTTCATTTCCATATCATCTGCGGACTGCTGGTAGTTCTCCACGGCTTCTACTTTGTCCTATTTTGCATACCCTCTCTTGCAGAGCGTTGACAGTGGTCATGTTGCAGAGAGAGCAGATTTCATCAAGCAGGAGGCGTACGTCTGCTTTTTTGGAGGCTTTGTGGTCTCCCCCCGCCCCCCTGGAATGAGAAGGGCGTCTTGAGGCTAGGAGGCTGCCATGATGATGTTGCCCCTGCGGAACTCTTGTAATTTCAGGGCTGTGGAAGGATCAATTTCCCCCTGCATGTGCACCTGGCTGCATTTGTGCTTGTTTTGCGACCCAAATTTCAGACCACCCCCGCCCCCACTGCTGCAGAAAATTTAGTAGCTGGCAGGGTATTGCACTATTGGGGGGCGTGGGAATCCCTCAGCTATCTGCTCTCTGGTCTCTGTGTGACTTCGAGTTCTGAGCTGGTTCAGGTAATGAGAGTTGGAGGCTCAGTGCTCTGCTTCACTTAGTTGGGGGTGGGCGAGTGGGTTTGGTGCCTATTAGCCTCGATCGGTGTCCTCTTCAATGTGGCGGTGGAGTCTAAGTCCTCTCTAGATGGATCCGCTTAAGGGGGATTTCCAGGACTCAATTTGGATCCTGCCCTAGGCGGTGGAAGTTATGATGCCCTTTCCTTTTGATGTGATCCCCTCACCTGGCGCAGTTGTCACGCACCGTTTAATTGTAAAGTCAATGTTGGCTTATGTCCTCTGGCGCTGTTTGCTTCTTGTGTGGGAGGTACAGGGGTTCCAGCCAGCGTTGACCACTTCGGGATCTTGCTGTCCTGTGCTTTTCTCTTATTTTTAGGGGTTGTGAGCCTTATGGAAAGCTCTCTACTTGTAGCTGCCACAAATGGGAGGAAGTGTCGGCCTTACTGTCGTCTGCCCCGGAACCACTGAAATCCCAGCTAGCACAGGTGGCCGCAGAAGGGAGGGCAGTGTCAAGCTGCTTACTGAAGAACAACCTTGACGCTGCAGACAACGCTGCAAGGATTATTGCACAGGGTACTGTTATTAAACGTCACGCGGGGCTGCGGCCACCGGGTTTTAAACCAGAAATGCAGGGCACCTTAATTAACATGCGTATCGAACCCAATGTGCTCTTTGGAAAGGCCGTCGAGGATGCCCTTAAAACCACTAAAGAGGAGTATTTCACACTTAAATCTTTGGGTCAACTCACCAACAAGCCACTTGGCCATTGGGGTAATGGCATTTTCGCCCTTTTCGCAGCCAAGGTTCACAACGGGGGTCCAATTACAATCGGAGCCGAGGGACTCCCTGGGGAAATAATCAAGGTCAGTCCTCCCAGAACTATCCTAGAGGACAGCGTAGAGCCAGAGCTCGTGGCATGGGCAACTCCTCTCGAGGGGGGTACCCCTCCACAAAAACAGTGTCTATTCGATTCAGGTACTGGCGGTGGTGGCAGCACACCTGCGCAGGCAGGCAATCCCAGTGTACCCTTACCTGGACGACTGGCTCATTACAGGGGAGCCCCCCAAACCCCTAATTTGCACGCAAAACTTTCAAAGGACTATCAACCTTCTCTATCAAATGGGCTTCTCAATAAACGTGAAAAAGTCAAGCATAGTGCCAAGAACAACCAAACAGTTCTTGGGGGCTGTCCTAAACACACAGGATGGGTTGGTCTTTCAGTCAGAGGAAAGAGTCCAAAATATGTTGTTACAAATACCACATTATCAGGCCGGCCGCCAGATAAGGGTGCGCAAAGCAATGCTATTGCTAGGCATGATGGCATCTTGCAGTTACCTGGTTTCACATGCGCGCATGCCACCCATGCACGAGTGGTTTGGCGAAACAATGGTCTCAGGCAAGCTGTCAATGGGACGATCTAGTGGTCGTTTCACCAACACTGCTACAAAATCTTCGCTGGTGAATGAGAGAAAATCTACTGAAGGTGAAACCCTTCTACGATCCAGAGATGCAGGCGATTATCACAATGGACGCCTCTTGCTGGGTGGGGGGCCCACTACCTTCACCACACAGCTCAGGGTCTGTGGTCTCACGTGGCAGCTCAGAACCACATCAATCTGCTAGAACCTCTGGCAGTATTCAAGGCCCTTCAGGCGTTCGAATCCCCCTTAATGAACCAATCTGTGCAGGTCCTAACAGACAGCACTACAGCAATGTTTTACATAAACAGAGCGGCACACGTTCTCCAATATCTGTCCAAAGTTGCAAAGCAAATTTGGAAATGGGCTCTCAAACAGAAGATAGTCCTAGCATCGCAGCACGTTCCAGGGGAACTCCACTCTCTCGCAGACTCATTGAGTAGAGATCCCCTACCAGAAGAACACGAGTGGCAACTTCACGCAGAGGTCGTAGAACACCTCTTCTCTCTATGAAGTTTCCCCAAAATAGACTTCTTCGCTACAAGTGAAAACGAGCAATGCCCAGACTTCGCGTCCAGGTTTCCCCAGCCAGGTTCCAAGGGGAACGCCCTATGGATGAACTGTTCAGGGAAATTTGCTTATGCTTCACCCCCCCCCCCAAACACCTCATGAGGAAGGTGGTGAAAAAGATCCACAAGGAACATATGACGCTCATCCTAGTTGCTCCTATGTGGGCAAGACAACCCTGGTATCCAAATCTACGCAAACTGGTGATGTGCGATGCCATCAAACTCCTGTGCCCGTACAACCTGCTCTCCCAGCACAGGGGCCCAACAGTGAACCCTCTACCTCACTTAATGGACTGGGCAGCATGGCTCCTGAGGTCATAGTTTGTTCATCTTAACCTGCCTCAAAGATGTATGGACATCTTAAAAGAATTTAGAAAACCTAACACTAGGCACTGTTATTTTGACAAGTTGAGAAGATTTGTAATTTGGTGCCAGTCTAAACGAATTAACCCCTTGAATGTACTCCTTCCCACTTTCTTACATATAGTCTCCACTTGCTGTGTGCGGAGTTAGTATTCAACTCCTTAAAGGTCCACCTGGCGGCTTTGTCAGCTTACACCACTTCCCCCAATAAGTTCTCATGGTGGAAGTTACCGGTTATCAAAGCATTCATGGAGGGAGTAAAAAGAGTCCACCCTCCAATCTCTAACCTGCCGCCAGGATGGGATCTCAATGTTCTACTTGCTAAGCTCATGAGTCCCCCTTTCGAGCCGATGCACAAGTGTAGTCTCAAACACCTGACTTGCAAGACTGCCTTCTTAGTGGCTCTCACTTCCATAAGAAGAGTTAGTGAAATACAAGCATTGTCAGTGCAGGATCCTTTCTTTGTTGTACACAAAGACACGCTGGTTTTACGTACTCACCCTAGGTTTTCCCATAAATTCATCTCCAAATTTCATGTTAAGCAGTCAATTGAGCTACCGGCTTTCTTCCAGGAACCCAACAGCTCAGCTGAGGTAAAACTCCACACACTGGATGTGAGGGGGGCAGTCCTCTACTATGTAGACAAGACCAGACCGCTTAGAAAGACAGATCAACTTTTCTTCTCCATAGCGCCAGGCAGGGAAGGTGACCGCATTTCAAAAAAAGCATCTCGAGGTGAATAGTCAGATGTATAAAACTGTTATTCCCTATCAAATAAGGCACTGCCTTTTACGCCCAGGGCTCATTCCACAAGAGGCACAGGAGCCACCCTGGCTTTCATTGCAAATGTCCCTTTAGACGGTATTTGCAAAGCAGCTACGTGGAGCTCAATACATACTTTCACTCAGCACTACTGCATTGACACTCGTTCCAAGACAGATACACAAGTGGGACAAGCGGTTCTTGGACATTTATTCGCTCATGAACCTTCTCGTATCCAACCTCCTTATTCTAACGCTGCTCGCTAATCTAGCACAGCATGTGATCAAAGCAGATTCCACAAGCCTCAGAAGGGATACATTACTCACCGTAATCGTATTTCTGATGCTTGTATCTGCTTAGATTCACATGCGCCCGCCCTTCCTCCCCTCTGAGAAAAGGCGCATGGATGCTTGTAGTCTTTCTATCTGCTTGGATACTCTTTACTTGCTCTACTCCTCATGCCAGAAAAAATACAATCTGAGGGTCCTACACGCGTGAGGGATAATGGGTACAGGGGACGTCACACTAGGCATAATATTACTGGCACACCATGTCGACGTCCTTTTTCGGGTTTCGAAAACAACTGTAATACTCTGCACCTTCCACTAGATGTTGGCCTATGCACAGCATGTGAATCTAAGCAGATACAAGCATCAGAAATACGATTACGGTGAGTAATGTATCTCGTATGTCTCTGAGGCTTGTGGGATCTGCTTAGATCACATGCTATGCATAGGCCAACATCTAGTGGAAGCTGCAGAGTATTACAGTTGTATTTCGAAACTCGAAAAAGGACGTCGACAGGGTGTGCCAGTAATATTATGCCTAGTGCGATATCCACTGTACCCATGGTCCTTCACACGTCGAGGTACCTCAGATTGTTTTTTTTACGTCATCGTGACGGGCCCTTATCGCGGAGTTCATTTCGGCTGACGCCATTTGCTTATGAAAAATTAAGACTATTACTCTTTCTGTCCTTTTTCAAAACCGACTTCAACTACTTTGCGGTGAAAAGGACGACCGTCTATCGACACTCCAGACTCGATGGACCCTTTCAGCCCTGGAAGGCCGCACCGGGCCTGGGCCCTAACAGTAAGTAGAGTGGTGGGGGGGCGGTCATTGTAGAATGCATTTTCCCCTCAATTCCTTTCTCGCCTGGCTGCCATTCCTCTTAAATGTGGAGAAAGGAGGAGGAGGTTTCGCCTGTTGACAATCAGCCGCTCCATAATATAATAAGGCAGCTGAACACTTTGGCATCCAGACCCAGCTCGATAAAGACTTTGTAGAAGACATATTGGGAACAAAAAGGCAGTCGCCCAACATAGATGTTTATATGATCTTCTCTGATATTTATCTGCTTGGATACACCTGTACTCGACCTACACTTCATGCTACCTCCTGTCAGTTACAAAACAATCTGAGGGACCTCGATGCGTGAAGGACCATCGGTACAGTGGACGTCACACTAGGGATAGTATTACTGGCACTCCTTGTTGACGTTCCTTCTTGAGCTTCGATAGCAACAACTGTAATACTCTGCAGCTTCCACTAGATTTCGGCCTATACATAGCAGTTGAATCCAAGCAGAATATTCTCAGGGACTGCGGTAGCGTCCCTGTAGTTGTGGTTCAATTGCTCAAACCATAGGAAGAGCACTTTTTGGGTGCCTTATAATTTAGGGGGCCACCCATGATGAATCCTCCCCAAACTTTGCAAAAAAAGTATATGGCCCTGTCAGATTGATTCTGGGAAGTCTGGTGAGGCTTCGTATAGGGGGTTGAGGGGGTCCCAAAACATGATTTTTGCCATAAACACAATTGAAAAATGTTTGCTCACGCCTACAACCACAAACCGCTGGATGGATTTTGACCAAATTTGCGGCAGGAACGGCGGCTTGGTCCTGAAAGTGTGCTTTTGTAAATTTGGTGTAAATCCATCCAGTCTTTTTATTTTTTTTTTTAAATGCCAAAAAGTAGGTAAATATAAATAAGTGATATCTGGGTTTGGTCCGTGTACTCACTTCTCTGTTCATCTGCGTACGGGCATCCGATTGGCTAAGAGGGTGACGTGATGTCCGCGGACATCAGAAGTGCCCCCTGTTTAGTTAATAAAAAATATGAGATGTCAAATTTTTGGAAACACTTGCCATTTTGGATTCACGAACATATACAAAAAACATTGCCCTTGTCAATCTAATGAAACAATCTCTGGGGAGGTGAGGGGTGGTTGGGATGGGATGGGATGGGATGGGATGGGATGGGATGGGATGGGATGGGATGGGATGGGATGGGATGGGATGGGATGGGATGGGATGGGATGGGATGGGATGGGATGGGATAGGATATGGCCTTAAAAAACAGGCACATTTTCAACTCCAACGTCCGCGAACACTCCTGATGTCTGGGAAAACCTGGGATGCTCGGGGGCATCTATGCCTATTTCTGCCTTACAGGGTTGGTGAAAAGCAGTTTTTGGATGGCTAGTAACTTTGGCGCCACTCAATGAAACTGCATGAAATTTGGGAATTTCATTTTAGACCTGTCTCTGAATGGTTCTGTTTTGCCAAGAGGGAGCAAACTTAGAGGGGCGGGGGGCAAGATATTTTAAAGCCTTAAAGAATGTGGTGCCATTTGACGAATCTGGACAAAAGTTTGCAAAAAGATTTTAGACCTACATATGAATGTTTTAGCAAAGTTTGGTGGGAATTTGTCAAGAGGGTGCAAGATCAGAGGGGTGGTTTCAACGTTTTTAGATGGCTTATAAGTTTGTTGCCATTTGACGAATATACACAAACGTTTTCAGAAGGATTATAGACCCAACCTTGAAAGTTTGTGCAAAGTCTGAATGGATTTGACTATTTTATGTACTTATATTTTGACACTTAAACATGGGCGGATTTGTGCAAACTCGTGCAAGGAGCATTGGCAAGGACCTGAAAGCATGGTTTTGCAAATGTGTCCCTGTTTTATATTTTGAAGTGTCATAATGTTGGAACAAACAAATGCGTTTGTATGGGGAAAAGAAATGGTGGAAATGCTGGTTGGGATGGCAGCAAATGTGCATGAGGAGGATCAGCAAGAACTTCAAAGCATGGTTTTGCACGTGTGAAAATGTTAGTACACAAAACAGTGATATAACATTGGTGTCTGGGCAATGGGCCTGGCGGTCAGCAAGGAGAAAAGTGTACTGTAATTTGCTTACTAGGGCTTGCGGCATGGCGAAGCGTGTCAGATCATTGCCCTGTCTTGCGCAGAGGCAGCACAAACTCCTGCCTCCCCGTTGGGTCTTGGCACCAGGGAGTGTGTATTACCACAGGCCACTGCAACCCATTGGGGAAAAAAGGGTTAGGGTCTGCTGGTTTGGATAGGTAGGGGAATGAGGGTATCCGGAAAGAGGGTTAGGTAGAGGTTATGGATGGGTAAGGGGGTTTAGGGAAAACCATGCTCCTCGGCTCCGATGTCCCTTCCTGGGGTTGGTGATCTTCGCCCATTAGCTCTGTTCTCACACTTTAGAACTCAAACCTTGTCTTGCAATGAATGCTTAGCCTTTAGGTTCTCCTAATGCCACTTTCTAACACTTAAGGTGGGCACCTTTCACTTTCACTTTGTCATCAGATAAACATTTCCTCATGTTATCTCCCTGCCTCCCAGCAGGGATCTAGTGCATGTAACATATCTGCTTAGCAACACATGATATTAGTAATCCATTGCCTTGTTAACATTTCAAAGTGAAATAACAGTAAACACCACTTAGCTGCGGTTGTCTTCACGCTGCTTGCCACTGCGTGGGACGCTCTGCTATAAAGTAAGCCAAAAAACTATGAGAATGCGCAGCGGAAGCGATTTTTACATATAACGGGAGGCATTCCTAGGTTGATGTGACCGTTGGCTTTCACAGCCCTTCTCTCGCTCATGCAGTCACAGGTTCCCTGGTTCCCAAAGCGAGCTGTTGGCTCCTTAGTTTAGCATGCGACCGACAGTCTTCGGTCCATGCCGAAATTAAGCCTTCCCCAACCGCCGTGTTGCAGAACGCAGAGTTTGTGTTCTGTGACTAGTAAACACTGGGCGCACAATCAGAGTAAGGCTTTCGCATATCTGAAGTGGTGAGCGGGGCCTGCAGTTGTCACAGGCAGGGGAGGGCACGCAAAGAGTAGCCTGCAGGAGCCCCTTGCAAGCACCTCCGTTCAGCTGGAGAGTTTGTAGCTTGAGAAAAGGCTCGTGGGCGTGACGCGCGCATTCCTGAGTGTGGTTCTGGCTGCGCTGGAAGGCTCATGTTCATACAGGCCTTCTGGAAAATGCAGTCCAGAAGCATTTCTCGTGTTGCCTGACGACCTTCTGCAATACAAACCGGAGTCTCCTGGTGTAACTGAATCTGGGCCCCTTCTTGCTATTACACAGGCCTCTTCCTCTGCCACTTGCCAGAGTCCTCCCTTTGCCTATGCCCCCTGCCACATGTACATTCTAACGCATATGGTGATTATTACAAACTCCAAGTGTGAGCACAACATTACATATGCATGCATACCTTCACAAAGCACTAGGTTTGAATGCTAACAAATATTTTGCTTGCGGGTACAGCCTGCAGTGGTGGACTAGATTACAACAAACGTGCACGACGAGCATTAGCAAGGACCTAAAAGCATGTTTTATTGCCCCCCTGCAGAGAGGTGTGTTGCAGTATATACAAAGTACTGTTGTCTTTGAAAGATATGGATAAACGGCCTCTTTTATCGCTTTCAAGGTAGCTGGTGGGATTTTGTGTCTGTGAGATTGGGTGCCAGAGCGGGCCTGAGGCTGGCCGCTCAAATGGCAGAGCCGGCTGTGCCTCTGTCGGTACATTCCCGGCTCACGGGGAAAACGCTGCTGCTGGCCGCGCTGGCGGGGGACGCCAGAGAGGAGCCCCCGACAACGGGGGCTCCTTGCCGATGTCCCGCGGCAGGGCCGCCTTCGCTGCCGCGGCGCCAGGTCCTCCCTCAGAGGACAGGTTCACTGGCGCTGCGACGGTGGAGCACGGGGACACAGCCTAATGCTGCAGCCTCGGACGTCGAGAGGCGGCGGGGCTTGGGAGGCCAGGAGCCGGGCTTGTGCCAGCTGCTCGGCGCCGGAGGACAGCAATACAGAGGGGAGAGCATGAGCAATTGGGGGTGAGAAGGAACCCCCTCCTTACCCGCCAGGGCTGCCAACGCGGGGCCTCAGGCAGGACAGACCTCCAGGGGAGCACCATGTTGGAGGGGCGGGCCTGTGGGGAGAACGTGCATCAGGCACGATCCATCTGTCTTAGCAATCAGGGAGGGGCTGGGAGAGTGGTAAGGGAGCCGGGGCCAGTCATCCAAGAGAAAGGAGGAGGAAGGGAGGGGGCAGCTCTATTTCTAGAGGGGGGGTGCCTAGAGAATACACCAATCAGAAGGGGGGGAGGGAAAGTATCCCTGATTGGCCCTTTTTCCTTCATGTAGTAGGTATAAAAGGGACTGGCCTAATAGCAGTGTTGTTGCTTTTTGCAGGGAGAAGGAGAGGAGAGTGAGAGCAACTGTTGGGCCTATCCGGGTCCAAGTGTATAGGAGACACTTCAAAAGGAGAGCAAGTCCTGGTGCTTGTCCCACAGTGACGCAACTGTGGGACAACCAGGAATCCAAGTATCGTGGTTAATACAGAACAATTAATCCTTGCTTAATAAAGGTCTATCAACAGCAACCTCGGCTACTGTCCTGATTACCACAGTGTCCCACAGAAGTAGGCTGTGTGGTTACAGTATCGGTTGAGGAAGATGAGGTGGAGGAAGACTAGGTGGAAGGACGGCCTACTACTTCCTAAGAAAGGAACAACCAGCATTGCAGTGCTTGGATTTGGTGTGGCACTGCATGGAGGTGGTCCCATAGGAGTACTGTCGAGGTAGTCTGCGACTGCGTAAAATGTTGAACTCTGTGCATTTCACTTTGGTAGCTTTAGCCTTTGGTATATTCCCAACAGTGGTAAAGGACTGCCACACCCATGATGATCTCTGGATGCTAGAGGTAGGCACTTCCTCTACCTCATCTTCTTGGTCCTTGTCACACCTTCACTTGTGGGGATAAGACACTAGGACACAAGTGTATTTTAACACCAAGAACTTAATTAACTCCTATGTTTGATTTGAAAAGGATACACTTCACTGGAGCTGCTTCAGGATCAAGCAGGAATTTCTTCTTCACTCTGGTAAATACTGTAAGTCTCTTGAAGTACTGTATTTTCTTTCTCCTTTCTCTTATTCAGTCTTTATGAAAATATGCATATTAATGTTTAAATCAGATTGTCTCTTAAGATTTAGGCTTCCATTGGCCTTCCTTTACTTCATGTCTTTCTTTTCTCTGATGCAGGATGTCACGTTTTCTTAGAGGATAGTATTGTCACCTCTTTCTAAAATACAATTGAATGTACTGTAGTCTTCGTGTTAATTTCTAGAACGTTGGCAGTGTTTCCTTTGCCTCTTTACCAATTGTATTCAGTCTGTTATTCATTAAATTCTGATGCTCTTTGACAGAATTATTATCAAGGCTCATTATAGAAAACGTTCATGTTTAATATTGCGGCCGTAGCTGATTGCGATACTGACTGTTTTTATAAACCGCTGGTTTATTAACTCTGTCGTACCTTCAAGGGTACTGGGACTCTGTAGATGACGACTCCTCCTCAGGGTGTCGATTACGCCGCAATTCACTTTGGGATTGCTCGTTCCGTCCCGGCTGATTCAACTTTCGCAGCTGATCGAGATTCCCATCCATTCACACAGTGAAGCCGCGCCTCCTTTGGCTTCACACTGAAATGACACTCCGTCTGTGTCAGTTACACCGCTACTCACTGTGTATAGGAATGAAGGACTTCTTATTAACTAAATATATAAACAGGCATTTGTGCGCAACAGCGCAACTTTCTTCTCTGCCAACAGGTCATTAACTCTTCATCCGGATCCAAATAACCATTTCATTATTAGAAATGCGAGGAAGCTTCTCTAATATGCCCATTCATAACAGACATTTTCTTCTTCTCCCTTCTGTCTCCTGGCAACCAAGAACAAAAGCACATTAAAGAAAAGAACGCGGTTTCTTCTCAGACCTATGTTTTATTGATATCTAAAGCTGTCCATCACTTCACTAAGCACCGCCCAGTTATTGTTATCCTTTCAGCTTCTCCCTGCCGTGCAGCCTGTTATTGTCAGAGCCCTCTTTAAGAAAGAATCCTTCACAGTCCTCTTCATTGTTTTTTTAAGTATTGCATTTCTTTTGTTGTGTAGGTCCTCCAGCTGCTGGTGGTGCTGGCTTTGGCTCTGACTCTTGGGGAGGAGTGGTGGTAATAGTTAATGCAATTTTAAAGATTAAGAGCAGTATAGATAATCTTCCAAGTATGTGCTGTTTGCTAGATTGTTAATGGATAATGAGTAAGAATAGGTGTAGAAGCTGTGCAAGGGTAAATTTTGAGCTTCAATGATCCTAGATGAGCTGAAAATGCAGTTCTGAACTATTAGCGAAGCATAGACCTATTCGCAGACACGTCCTCATGCTGCGCATGGTCATGTGACACTGCCTGGAAAATCCGTACTGACGTCAATGTTGACTCACGGAAAAACAGTGGGAAAAGTTGCTAGAAGGTGGGAAATGGCAGAGTTTTAAGGTGAAATTTTGTAAATTGGACACAAATGTTGCTATGTTAGGGTAAGTATGATATTAGTAAGTTGTAGGAAATTAGCGTGCACTGGTAAAAAGCCATGAAATTCACTGAAAGAAATGTGTTAAAGGGACATTATGGTTACAAGTAAAATCGGAAAATAAACTGAAATTCCCCAGTTATGGTAAGCTAAGCAACCATAACTCATGCCACAACAAATATCATTAATGATATTACTGATATCGCATGTTAAATTCATTTTAATAAAGTCCCTCCAAGGGGCTGAGTTTATAATGTTGGGAACAAGATGTTAGGGGTGATTGAAGACCAATCATCAACTACTTAATGTATTAAAGAATGTACTTATGTAAACAAATAATTGTATTCTAGGGTTGTTGTTAGTAGAGGAACCTAATCATACATGCATATAGGCAATGGTTGCAGCATGCACCATAGAAGTACAATATTTTTAATCTGGTAATTTCCGATAGTAAAATAATAAATGCTAACTTTGAGAGTTTTGAGTAACGTTAAACATGGAATAAATGGGTAATAATTGAAAACTTACCACACACGTGTTAGTAGAATAAAATACATATAAAAAC
The DNA here is from genome assembly GCF_040938575.1 of Ambystoma mexicanum. Taxonomy (NCBI): domain Eukaryota; kingdom Metazoa; phylum Chordata; class Amphibia; order Caudata; family Ambystomatidae; genus Ambystoma; species Ambystoma mexicanum. The sequence continues at coordinate 324,131,702 of NC_090939.1, read as the reverse complement.
GCACAATGCATACAAGTTAGAGATGCATACAGGGAAACTAAAGGAAGAAAGAAACACTGCACCAAAAAATTACAATAACATTAGTTCATCATCATGTACACAAATGAATTGTGTGTTTGAGGCCTGCTTATTGCCCCATGTATGTACACCATGAGCTCAGATTAAACAATTAAGGAAAGTACTTTAAGAACTTATAAAAAGGTTAATGTTTAGATATGTAGCACCTTTTTACATTTTGGAAGTTCACACTGTCAATAAAAACAAAAAACTAGCCTAATCATGCCAGCAAACAAAAACAAAAAAGCCCAGATCTGTGATGTCATTAATGACATTTGTGATATTGTCTTTCATGTCCTAGCTGTACGTCTTAGCAGTGAACGGTGGTGGTGTGAGTTATGGTTGCTTAGCTTACCCTAACTGGCGAATTTATGGGGTTTTTCGGTTTTACTTGTAACCATAATGTCCCTTTTTAACAAAGTTTTTTTCAGTGTGTGCATATATATTTCTGAGGCTCGTGGAATCTGCTTAGATCACATGCTGTGTATAGGCCGACATCTAGTGGAAGCTGCGGAGTATTAGTTTGTTTTTCAAAAATGGGCGTCGACACAGGCGTGCCAGTAATACTATCACTAGTGTGACGTCCACTGTACCCAAGATCCCTCACGCGTCTAGGATCCTCAGATTGTTTTCCGCCATACTGGTCGGAAGCATCTTGCGGAGTCCCCTGGCCTTAGCCATACTTTTGCTAATAATTGAAATTTATAATTCTTTATTGACATCCTTCCCCACCCCAACGTCGACCCTCGACGACGGCTGGAGAAGACATCGACCGTTGGCTGCTGCACGACGGATCTGGGCCTCGGAAGGCTGCTAGCCTCGGCCCGGGCCTGGTAGGCCGCTGGCCTCGGCCCTGCAAGTAGGGAGAGTGGGGGGTGGTACATACTCTTCACTCTTGGTATATAGGTACACATATATATTTCCTACACTTAACAGCCCGCTGCCTCAAGGTGAGTATGGAGGGTACCCCTTTCCAATTCTGCCCCAAGTGCAACTGCAAATACCCTTGGGTCGACAGGCACGCCACGTGCAATCTCTGCTTGCCGAGGGACCACCCGAAGCGAACTGCAGAGCGTGTAGTAGGTTTAAACTTAAGACACTTAAGGACCGTTCGACAAAGCGTTGGGCCCACCACACCAGGCAGGCGGCCATGGCAGCGGAGGGCGCCTTCAGCGATGCCGTACTTTCGGACGGCGAGGGCATTACGGCGTCGAAAGACAGCCGAGCGCAGGTCCCCGACCTCAGAAGGTCGTCCGGCAGGGCGGCTATGGGGAAGACCCCCGGCGACGCAAGCGCTACACACCCTACACACACTAAGCACACTAAGTCCAACCGAACCTCGGCGACGTCGACTTCTCGGAAAAGAGGCACAGATAGAATGGTCCGACTCGGTGTCCTCTGGGTGCTCTCGATCGAGATCGCCTCATGACACAAGGCAATCATCCACTCTTGCCAAGAGTGCCTCGCTCCCTAGACTAACGGAAGTTCGATCGTCGGAGGACGAAGACGACTTCCACCCCCAGGCCGCGCTCCAAGAGACGGAGCCCGCAGTTAACACCAGCGAGGCCCCACGCTCGAAAAACACAGATACCTCTCCCGATCCTCGACGCCAGGTGTCGAAAGTCTCCGGGTCCTCCAAGGGACAGGGAAAACATTTTTCCACGCACGGGGAGGGGGGAAAACAGCGGAAAGCACGTTCTTCCACTCCTGTAAGACCATCCTTCCCCCCTAAGCAGACAGACAAATACAAGTCTACTGAGCGATCAACATCCAGCAAAGGTACCCTTGATAAGTCCCCTAAATTGCCTACTAAAGTCACCCCCTGTTCCAAAGAATGGTCCAGTGAAGACATAGACAGGGTCATGTCAAGGATGTCTTCCTTGGCTGATTTTTACGACAAGAATCCAGAGCATTTCCTCTCGTATGACCCTCAGAGGGCCAAACCCTCAGGTTCTACTGATCCTATCCCCCTAAGTAAAAAGGCCCGGTTTGAAAGACCTGAACCCTTCGAGGTGCAGCCTTACTCTACTCCACACCCCAGGAACATAGGAGAGCCTTTCCCTGAGGGGGACCAGGAGTTAGAAATTATGGAGGAACAAACCGGGACGGAATACTATGCGGATGATGAGGACCAGGAGGAGGGAGAAGATGAGCAGGAAATTTACAGAGTAGATTCCCCGGTAGAGAACGAAGCCCCAGTTACCGACTCGCCAGTCGATAACCAGCCCCTCCTTAATGAGGATCTCGCTCGCGCGGCAGAACATTTTCACATCGACACCCACGGTGTACAGGAGGAAAGGGACTTCGCAGAAGAGTTGGTGGGAGAGAGGAGGCCGGTCGCTCAGACCATCCCTATCCTTAGGTCCATCCAACGAAGAATAGATCCGTCCCTGGTGAACCCAAACCTCACCAGAGCAGTCAACCCCAGGGTCGAAAAACTTTTCCGGGCCGCCCAGTCTGACCCTCTCTATATAAGAGGACATCTTAAACCAGACTCCCTAGTTGTTACCAACACTCGGAAGAGGGCTGGAACACCCTTATCTTCGTCAGAAGCTCCTCCCGACAAGGAGAGCAAGAAACTTTACGGGTTTGGCAGGAAGGTAGCCTCAACGTCCGCCTACCAAGCAAGGATTGCTAACTCCACCACCCTGTTGGCCAGCTACAACTGCCATTAATGGGAAGAGGTCGCGGCACTCGTAGCCTCTGCTCCTAAACCGTTAAAGGGCCAATTGGCTCGGATCTCGGCAGAAGGGAGAGCCGTGTCTGGTTGCATATTGAAAGCAACTTTCGACGCCGCGGACAACGCAGGGAGATTGATAGCAGAAGGTACTGTTATCAAGAGACATGCGTGGTTACGGCAGTCGGGGTTCAAAACAGAAACTCAGGCTTCATTAATAGACAAGCCGGTGGAACCCGATCTATTGTTTGGGAAAGCGGTCGAAGACGCACTGAAAAATGCCAAGGACGAATACGAAACACTAAAATCCCTTGGCCAACTAACCAACAAACCCCCTAACCAGAGGGGAAACAGTAATTTTCGTCGCCCACGCGGCCAAAATTCTCAAAGAGGCAACTATGCCCAGGGACAAGGTACACAGTGGAACAACAGCCAGCAGTCTACCCAAAGTTAAGGCAGGGGTAACAAAAGAGGTCGTGGGAGAGGCAGCCCCAACAAGAGAGGTGGCACGCCCCCACCTAAGCACTGACGCTCAGTTCAGGGTCCCTTCTCACGCAACCCCAGTAGGGGGACGCATTTCCAACTTCACCGAGGCTTGGGAAGGGATCACCTCAGACAGATGGGTGCTGTCCAGTGTCCACAGGATATTGTATAGAATTACTGCAGCGTCCCCGGAACCATCCTCAACGACAAAAAGTACACTCCTTAGAACATCAGAAGATCCTTCTCGAGGAGATAGCCATTCTGCTAGAAAAGGACGCGATAGAACTCGTCCCAGGACACCAGGTAAACAAGGGTATCTATTCAACTTCCTTCCTTGTGCCAAAGAAAGATTTGACAATGCGCCCAGTATTGGACTTACGGCCTGCCAACAAGTATGTCAAGCCCCAAAAATTCCGTATGACCACGCTACAAGAGGTAATCCCCCTCCTAAAAAAGGGGGATTACATGGCAACCTTGGATATGAAAGATGCCTATTTTCATATTTCCATGCTCCTGGCGCACAGAAAGTACTTGCGCTTCAAGGTGGACAGTCGCCACTACCAATTCAAGGTACTGCCCTTTGGGATAGCTTCAGCACCAAGGGTATTCACCAAGGTACTGGCGGTGGCAGCTGCACACCTACGCAGGGAGGCAATCCCAGTGTACCCTTATCTGGACGACTGGCTCATAACGGGGGAAACCCCAGGAATTTGCAGGACAAACATTCAAAGGACTATCGACCTCCTCCACGAATTAGGCTTCTCAATCAACGAGAAGAAGTCAAGCCTGGTGCCAAGCACCTCAAAACAGTTCCTAGGAGCAATTCTAGATACTCAAAAAGGGTTGACCTTCCCTTCGGAAGAGAGAATTCGGAATATACTACTGCAAATTCCACATTATCAGTCCGGTCAACAAATAACGGTATGCAAAGCAATGCGGTTACTGGGCATGATGGCGTCATGCATTTACCTGTTCCCCCACGCGCGACTGCGCATGCGTCCCATGCAGGAATGGTTGGCGAAACAGTGGTCTCAGGCAAGTGGTCAGTGGGACGATCTAGTGGTTGTTTCGCCAACACTTGTACAGAGCCTACACTGGTGGACAAGAGAGAATCTCGCACGGGGAAAACCCTTTTACGATCCCGAAGTACAGGCAGTGGTGACTACAGATGCATGCCTGACTGGGTGGGGAGCTCACCATCTCCACCACACAGCTCAGGGTCTCTGGTCTCACTCAGTAGCCAAGAACCACATCAACCTGCTAGAGCTTCTGGCAGTATTCCGAGCGCTTCGGGCGTTCGAGCCCCATCTACTAAACTTGTCGGTGCAGATCCGGACCGACAGCACGACAGCCATGTTCTATCTGAACAAGCAAGGAGGGACTCGTTCGCCAAATCTGTCCAAGCTTGCCCAGAAAATCTGGATATGGGCACTCAGGCGGAACATCTTCCTGTCATCGCAACATGTTCCAGGGGAGCTCAATTCCCTAGCGGATGCTCTAAGCAGAGACTCCCTCCCAGAAGAACACGAATGGGTCCTTCACGGAGAGATCGTAGAAGATCTCTTCTCTCAGTGGGGTTTCCCCACTATAGACTTATTCGCCACAAGCGAAAACAAACAATGCCCAGGATTTGCATCCAGGTTCCCCCTGCCAGACTCCCAAGGGAACACCCTGTGGATGAACTGGTCAGGGATGTTTGCGTACGCTTTTCCACCAACTCCTCTCATCAGGAAGGTGGTGTACAAGATGAACAAAGAATCGATGACGCTCATCCTAGTTGCTCCCATGTGGGCGAGACAACCATGGTTTCCACACCTACGCAGGATGGCGGTGTGCGAGCCCATCAAACTTCCAGCCTGGTACAACCTACTGTCCCAGCAACAAGGTCAAACGGTGCACCAGCAACCCAACTCTATGAACCTGGCAGCATGGCTCCTGAGGTCATAGAGTTTGGACATCTCAATTTACCTCAGAGGTGTATAAACATCCTAAAAGAATCCAGGAAACCAAACACAAGGCACTGTTACTTTGACAAGTGGAAGAGATTCGTTATTTGGTGCCAGAATAAACAAATCAACCCCGTTGATTGCATTCCTTCCAACGTTGTGACATACATGCTCCACCTGCTGGATGCAGGATTGGTTTTTAACTCTCTGAAAGTACACCTGGCAGCCCTCTCGTCTTACACCACATCCCATAACAAGGTGTCGTGGTGGAAAGTACCAGTAGATAAAACCTTCATGGAAGGAGTAAAGAGACTTCACCCTCCTATTTCGAACCCACCGCCAGGATGGGACCTTAATGTGGTGCTATCTAAGCTCATGGGCCCCCCTTTCGAACCCATGCGTAAAAGTAGTCTCAAACACCTGACTTACAAAACGGCCTTCTTAGTAGCCATTACCTCTATAAGAAGGGTCAGTGAAATTCAGGCTCTGTCAGTGCAGGATCCTTTCTTTACTATCCACAAAGACAAACTGGTTTTACGCACACACCGTAGGTTCTCACCTAAATTTATATCAAAGTTCCATGTAAACCAGTCCATCGAGCTTCCGGCTTTCTTCCAGAACCCGCAAAGCTCGGCTGAGGTGAAACTACACACCCTAGATGTGCGTAGGGCGGTCCTCTACTATGTAAATAAAACCAGACCGCTAAGGAAAACAGATCAACTGTTTGTCTCCGTAGCTACAGGCAGAGAGGGAGATCGCGTCTCTAAAGGCGCTATCTCGAAGTGGATTATCAACTGTATACAGCTGTTACTCTCTTTCTGAAAAAACTCTGCCTTTTACGCCAAGGGCCCACTCTACTAGAGGCATTGGGGCCACTCTGGCTTTCATTGCAAATGTTCCCCTCGACACCATTTGCAAAGCAGCTACTTGGAGCTCTATTCACACTTTTACTCAGCATTACTGCATTGACACTCATTCCAAGACAGATACACAAGTGGGACAAGCGGTTCTAAGACACCTGTTTGCTCATGACCCTTCTCACATCCCACCTCCTTCTTCTGGTACTGCTCGCTAATCTATGCACAGCATGTGATCTAAGCAGATTCCACAATCCTCAGAAGGGATACATTACTCACCGTAATCGTATTTCTGATGCTTGTATCTGCTTGGATTCACATGCGACCCACCCTTCCTCCCCTCCGAGAGAAGGCGCATGATTGCTTGTAGTCTTACCTTTCTGTCTATCTGCTTGGATTATCTGTACTCACGCTACTCCTCATGCTTCCTCATGTCAGAAAAAATACAATCTGAGGATCCTAGACGCGTGAGCGATCTTGGGTACAGTGGACGTCACACTAGGGATAGTATTACTGGCACGCCCTGTGTCGACGCCCATTTTCGAGTTTCGAAAAACAAACTGTATTACTCCGCAGCTTCCACTAGATGTCGGCCTATGCACAGCATGTGAATCTAAGCAGATACAGGCATCAGAAATACGATTACGGTGAGTAATGTATCATATATATATATATATATATATATATATATATATATATATAGTGTGTGCTATACAGTGTGGACTCATTGAGGGCCCTTGGCCCTACTCACTTTCCTATGAATAATCCCAGACTGCTCATCCATTTACTTTGTGTTTTGGCTATACGTTCAGAGCTCCATGTTCATAACTAGGGTGGCCTCCTAACGTCTGTCCACCAGGCCAGATTCTAGAATTCCATTTTAACACATTAACATTCCACTGGCCTGTTACGAGTTTGTCTTCACTTTGGAACATAGGTCTGGAACTAGATATAGGCCTGCTGCCGAAGATTGCTTTCTGTTTGACTTGGCCAATGAAAGAGTAAAGGGTACCTTATTAGGCATAATGACTACCTGTTCTAATGTGGGAAGGGCATGCTAACCGTCTGAACGGTTCATCCCGACACCGCTGCTTAAGGATCAGTTTTGTCTTTACAATGATAGAAAATATCTTTTCAATTTAAGACGCCGAAGAAATGTCGCTCCTAAAATAAGAGTTATCTTTTGTAAATTTTTTTTCAACGAACTAATGTCACCCTATAAGCATCGCAGATTTATTATCTCAGTTTTGTTTCCTTTTGTTCTTGAATTGAAGGTAACATATTTGTTCTAGTTGGTCGTGGAGTGCCATCTAGTGGATTTTCTACAGTGTAATCGGAGCGAAAAAACAATACGTGTTCTGCCTGCCAAATCAATCCTTACTCGGAGGAATTGTATGTATGTTTATTCGCCAACCCCCCTTGCTGCTGCCGCCCAACCCCTCGCCTTTTATAGTTATTTCATTAATCAACTTTACATGACGTAAGTAAAATTGATATATTTTTACTGTGTTTCAATTACTCTTACCTGCATTTCTTTCACTTTCCTAATTGGTTTACCTGACCTTTCTCCCGATGACGATTCATCAGAAATGTAAATAACTTTTGTTCTCCCAAAGGACCCAAAACCCCTCCGTCAAGTACGCTAATGACCCTTCTTCTTAGTCTCCCTGTACAGCGAGCTGCCTGTGTAGGCTCCACTGGTTGGAAGTAGGCTTTTTTGAGATTCTAGTCTAGTGTTACCCTGCTATACTCGGCGCCTGCCAGGTACCTTATGCAGGGCCTTGTGAGTGGAATACATATATGGCTATATGTTCTTATGGCCACGTCTTGCTGTGTGAGAGTTGGCCATCGTTGGCAAGACCAACTGTTACAAGTTTGTGAATGTTGTAGAGAATTAAAGCCTGAATCCAATGGTGGATTGACAAAACTGGTGATTCAAGCAGTAAAGACCAATGCTTTTGTTTAAAAATAGAAAGTGATCCGATGCATGTTTGTTTTATTTGCTAATATAGCGCACTGAGCCCGAAGGCATCTGGACGCTTTGCTTAAGGTACATGGTTACATAATTGTATACAGTGCATTACAGAATACAGTAAATTATACAATTTTGGAAAGAAATATCATTTACAAATATACACATGATCTTGACGTTTACAAATGTACAAAAACAGGTTCATAGGAGAGCTTTTGGATAGGAATACAGCTGGCCGGGGGATGTATCCTACCTGGGCTCTAGGCATGGCCAGGAACGTTGCTGAAGTCTAGAGGGCACGATAGAGCATAATGATTATTTAGTTAGATTGCGAGAATAACCAACATTTACTTTTATTTCTAAATGAAAGGAAGATGGGGTCAGTTTTTAGTGGAAGCTTGGTCCAAGTCTTGGCCACTAACGCAGGGAAACTGGAACCTCCTGCTTTGTTCAGTTTGAAAGACGGAATGTTTAGACAATTGGTGTATGTTGAACTAGTAGGCCTGGTGGATTGTTTCGTAGAGAATTTGTTCATCAGGTACTTTGGGAGCTATAGAGTTTAGGGTTTCATCCACAAAATAATGCAGATTCTTCTTTGGTATTGGGTTAAAATCAACAGTCTGATGCGTGAAATAAAGTTGGGTTGGTCTCATGGGGGGGGGATACTCTTGTACTCCCAAGTTCTCCAAACAGAACAGTATAAATTATCCAGGTTTGGATAAATGCCTATTGGAACTAGGGGTTTATCTATACAAGAATAGAGATTCCCTCCCTTGAGTGGAAGGGTGGGCAAAATCCTAAAGTGTTGGAGTTTCTTCTCTCTGCTGTACTCCTTTGATTTGCCTATAACTAATAGATGGCAGTATGCAATACCCAGTAAAATCCAGTAAATACTTTTCTAGCTACAGACTCGTTTTGACATCACTTTTGAACTTGAATAAGAACATCACTACTGCCTTTTAATCAATAGTTATGCTCCACTTGTGATTTCACAATGCCTGCTGATTGAGCAAGAACAGAGCAGAATTCGAACTGTCACTGCAGCACTTAAATTCGATAATTAAAGCCGTAACAAACTTTTAAAATTCCTTTTTATTTAAGCCAAATAACCAGAGGAGGGTCTGGGGCATTACCTCACCAGTAATGCCTCAGCTTGAGGGATATATTGCTATTGGTACCCAGCCACGTTGTACCAGGGTACTAAAAGTGATTTTTCTCGAGTTGAGAAACGGCATGTCAACATTTTCTCAACTCGAGAAAAAATTGAACAATAAGATGGCTGCCATGGATCGGGCAGTAGAGAACTACAGAGTACCTTCTCCCATTCCATGGCAGCCATTCGGAGCCGGAGACGTGCCGAGGAGAATACTGTTCCCTGGCGAGGAAGATGGAAACGAAAAGTAAGTCGGGAGGGGGCCCTAAAAATGTGGAAAAGCGGGGTGACTGGGATGGGGACGCCGGGGCACACAGGAGCGCACTTATCTGATTTGCAGTGAGGGAAGATGGCGGTCGCCTGCTTTGAGGAGACCCAGAACGGGGCTCTATAGCGTGTGGTAAAGACCTTGTTCTGAGCTTCCTCGTTGGCTGGGAGAACGGCACACCCCCTCGGGACACCCCCTCGCCGGGTACTAATGTAAAATAGATTTCTGACACTATACAGCCCTTATTTGACAATGAACTGTTTATGGTAGTATGTTTATTTTGTGCACTGCTGGAGTTTTATACACTAGAAGATGAATCACAAAACTGATTGTGTTTAGATGCAGAAAATAAGGTAAGCGGTTTAATAAAATGCAATACATTAGAAGCTGTATATTAGAACTAATGCTTTAAAACAAACCAATTCCCAATGATCCTATTTATCAACGGCTGGAAGAACCCATGCTTTTTCAAGAAGTAAGAGGCCAGACAGTGTGTGACAAGTATTAAAAAGGCATACAATAGGATATTGCAAGTCCTCTGAGTTCTGTGACCTTATAACGCTGGATTTGGCCTCGTTCCTCTATTTGGTCGGGAACTCCTTGAGAACTTGCAGTATCCTTTTAACATACCGTAGGGGGTACATTATGCCATGTATAAGCATTGAGGCTGTTGTATGAGCCATACAGCCAAGGCATAATATTCTCTTTAGATTCCGAGATCTTGTCACTTAAGTTAGGACCTGTTAAACAAAATTGGACCAGGGCTATTTTCCCCGCTCCAGGTAGCTGTTTGCACTGGCAAGAGGCCCTGATAGGCTGGCTTTTTGCATAAGTGGAGAATCCGCTCCCAAACCTTGTAGCACCTGAAGGGGAGTCCTGAAGCAGCACAAAGGAGGATGCCAATCTGACTGCATAAAAGGAGACCCTCCCACAACACTCAACCTGCTGAGAAGGGTCCTACCAGTCTTCATCTGGTAGTGGTTGTGTCAGCTACCAGAGATAAAATCCAAACATGGTGCACTCTTCCCTTGACCTGTTGTGACCATCGGACTTGTGGATCATTGAATATCTGCTTTCAGGAACTCTTAATGCCATCTTTCCATGGACCTAACACAAGACGGTCCGAAATATGTAGTGCACCAACAACCTAGTGTTCATGAACTGCAGCTACTAATGATCCAAGCATGAACCCCAAGTGAATATGGGTATACCAAAGAGTGCTGGGCCTACCTGAACTGGTGCTCCATGCCAGCTGCACCCTCCAGAACTCGAGCTATATCTTCACTGAGCAGTGAGCTGCATTGCATGTCTGCTTCAGCAATTCTTCTTTGGCCACTATGCACATCTAGTGGCTCCAAAGCTCACGGCTGTTCTTGATTGAAGTATCTGACGGTTACTCCACCAGCACAGAAGAACTGCAACTAGGGGAAGCACCGGCATATAACCTCTTTTGGACCAATGTGTCCCCTGGCTGCAGTTAAAACTTCAGAAGATACCTGACCACCGGGTCCCCAAGACCAATGTGTCAGTTTGACCCTGGGTCTGCTCGCTAAAAGTAGCCCTATGCTTAAAATGGGGCAGATTGCTCAGCATCAGGCTCATTATCCTCCGCATCCAACCAGAAGCAGTCGGTCTTCAGTATTTCCTATGAAGACTAACACATGGGTTTGTAAATACTGCTCTAACTGTACTATGGTCCCTTTTATTATTATTCGTATTAGGGTATTTATTGAGCGCAAACCGAGCTTTAGTAAGCAACGTAGGGCTTTACAATCACAGGAGTAAGGACACAGTGAAGGAAGCAGTGAAACAGGAAGCCCAGAGGCACCAGGGGAGGGCAGCAAATGAGCAGCAAGGGGTCTACAAGCAACCAGTGGAGGAAATCGTGGGGAGCAGATCACCCATTCTCAGACAGGGTGGGGGAATTGATGGTGTGGATATTGGTGTTAGCGAGGAGCCATTCCTTCAAGAGGAGGGTCTTGAGATCCTTCCTGAACTGTAGAAGCTATGGTCTGTTAGGCAAGATTGTATGCAGTACCCCTTGGGTGCACTACAACAACCCTGACCACCTGGTTAGATTGGTAGCATGTTGAGCAGCCAGGCTTATCTCAAGAGGGGTCAAAGTGAGCAGTAGGGGAGTTACACAGATTCACAGTGACATGTATTAAAATAAACTGTTACACACAAGGTTTCTTCATTAAACAATTATTAATTTATTTAACGGTCAGTTTGAGGAAGCCTTATTCCGAAGGGGCAACATAATAGTAACAGACAAATACACTCCAAAATACCCACTCTTTTTAAGGTTTCTAAATCAGTAAGTACCTTTTTGGGATGGCACACAGATAGTTCCTACACCGTGGGGTGACTTAAATTGCTAGGACACTGTGTGTCAAGATCTGAGGTTCGCGTGGATTGTAATACATCCATCCCCAAGTACCAGTCAGAGAGAGTATTAACGTACTCCCTAACCTATCATTGAGGCCACAGGTGGCAGGAACAGCAAACTCCGGATCCCCGATGACTGCAAAGGAAACAAGCCGGTCAAGGATAAACTGGAACAGAACTCTAGGTTTCAAATTACAGACCGAATATAAAGAGGCACCTACCAGTAGGGAGACGGGGGGGAGATAGAAGGTAAGTTGGTTCCCCACGTTTGGTTTTAATGATGTGTCGTGGTGATGAAATGAGACAACAGGGTTGTTGTCAAACCACGACAGCAATGGGGTGTCACCGTAGGACAGGAGAAGAAAGGGCAATTCCTGGATGGGAATGGGACCGATCAAGGCAATCCAGAGGCAAGGCAGGTTGAGGGTGCAAAGCCAGGGCAACAAATCCAAGAGTCAAGAGAAGGCAGTCCAAGGTCCATGGAGCAAAAGTCAAGGCAGTTCATAATATCAATCCAAGAACAATAAGGCGCCAAATCCAAGGGAAAACCAGTAGACCAATCCAGGAAAACAAAGCCAGGTCAAAATCCACAAAGAGCAACCAGGAAACAGGAACAGACGCCACATGCTGTGTATAACAGCTGAGAAGCGTATTCCGGCGTTTGAGTCCTTTTAAGCTTCCTGCTTAGTGTCACGTGATCGCCTGCTTGGGATCACGGGATCGCGCAACCGGTGTATGGAAGGAGTCATGTGATGAGCTGCATGAGGAATAGTGTTTTGGTGTGGTTGCCGGGGATGGCTCGATACGGATCGTGACTGCACTCTTCGTGCGGCAGTCCCAATGGGAGCAGGCCCGTAACGTGCCCTCAGGTGCCAAGGGAAATGCCACGGTCTGCGCTGCCACCAACGCCAGCACGCCCTCGTGGGACCCTGATGCGCCGACCGCCGAGGTGCGGTAAGTGTCCCAGGTGATTGCGTGACACTGTGGACATTAATATATCACTGTTGCATTTAGAACCATACTTCAGAGCATGTCAAAGAAAAAGATTAGAACAAAACAAGAGATCTCACAAATATTCTGAAGCAGGTAAATAGTTTTGAAACCCCCCAATGTAAAATAAGTTAACTTCTTCCTGGAAGGAAGACAAACACAACGTCGGAGGGAAGAAAAATCCTTCAGGGAGCCAGGCCAGGCCAAAGTCAATTGGACAAAAGTCTAGGTGAGATGAAGCACTTCTTGGAGGTAGGTAAAAGTCTTGCACAATGGTTTTGAAGTCTTTGTAGAAAAGAAGAAGAAATCAAAGTAGGGCCTCAAGATGATTAGGCTTGTAAGGTAAAGAAGCTGTTAGCAACTTCACATAAGCAACCAAAACAAGTCTCAACTGAGAAAAAGTGAGGCTAAACAAGAGGTAAGTTCTCTTAGACTTTACAGTACCTTTGGTTAGAAGAATAACAGTTCCAGCTGGCTTCTGTTCCTGTGCAGCTCTGCAGATCCTGTGATTCGTCCCACCAACTCAAGGGGAGAAGTCGTCCTTGTAGGGCTTCTCTAGTCGAAGCAAATTCAGAGCTTCAGCACAGCGGCAGGGCTTCACCGGGCAAACCAACCGTTAGGGAGAATTCTCAGAAATGTGCTAATTCCTCTCTAACTTAGAGACCCCCAGCAACTTTGCTAGATTTCGAGGACTTGCATTTTTAACCTGGAGAGAGTGAGACCCTTTTTCCCACTTTCTCATGTATTTTAATGTGATTTTTGAGCTTTTTCTTGTGGTTGTGGAGTCTGACAAACTCCATAGTCACCATCTTTTACGTTGTCACACAGCTCCCTCGGTGCAGAGGCACAGGGAAGTCTTTTCGATTTCCCAAGGTTTAAATACTTTCTCTTGGATAAACTGTTTCCAAGAGCAGTAGAGTGAAATTGACTTTACTTACGTTTGCAGCTTTCTAGACCCAGCACACACTATCTTACAACAGGGTAGCACACACTATCTTACAATAGGGTGCTGGAGGGGTTACTTAGTGTATCCCCTTTGTCTAGCTTCTCATGTAACAATTATTTTTACCCTTTCCTCGATGAATGGCTGGTGGCAGTGGTTTACTTTTAATTACCGTGGTGCGCTTTTACTGCTTGATGCATTTGCAGCTGCATTAAAGCACAGAAGGGTTGACTTTATGGCACTGGCACTGGTCTTTTCTTGCAATTTCTTTGTGGAAAGGTCCTCCTTGAGATTTACTCTGCGTGCCAAAGGTTTGGTCTCTTTTGTTAGTTTTGTCTTTCGTAGGATTCACAAGTGAAGCCAGCCTCTGGCTTCTGGGTGTCTGGCGGGGAAGCGAGGGAGGGGCCCGAAACTCACTGTGCTTTGTCTCCTAGGAGACATGATTGCACTCTTAGGTGATTTGCCGGCTGGCTGTCCGGCAAGAACAGCCACCCCGCTGGGTGACTGACAGCTAGGCTGGAATGAATGGGAGAAACCTGCATAAAAGGCAAGGCTTTTTGGCTTTGAAGGCAGAGTCGACCACTGGACGAAGGAATAGATAACATACCAGGTGTTAAGTTTCCATAACAAAGTTATAGGTTTGTTGTTGATGAAAGAAGCTTTGCAAAATGCACCATGTTCTTGTTTTCACAGCGAAAATCACCTAGTATGTTTATTTTTCTTGAGCAATCTTATTTTAAGAGTTCTGTAGTCGATTTAATCATTACTGGAACTCACACACAGAAATGTACTATTTTCTTTTAGGGACTCTCGCAACATTTTGATTGGGTAAACTGATATTTGAAATCTATATTAGATCAGTTTCTTGACACACTATTTGGGTGCTGGTGACTGCAGTTAATTCTGTTTTTTATGCTCCTCCAAAGGCAATGGCGCATAAACGGTGTAATTTAGGCACAGTTGAAACTTCGCAAATTTCTTCGTGTAGCATTTTCAAGATGCACAGGTGTGCTTGGGCAAGGATAGGCACCTACCCACCCCTTTTTCTCCGCTGCATACTAGCCGCTGATCTCCACTAGCTTAATCACTTTGACTGAAGAATCTATGTATTTTAGATATGTTTCATAATATCTGCAATATGAACAATCAATTTGCTCCCTTACATCCTTCTTGTATGTGACAATGAACAATAGGTATTTAACCCGTGCGATTGCTGTTTATACGTTTACTTTTGTGATAACCTCTTCTTTCGAACATATTTTGTTTGATTTATCTACTTTGTTACTTCTGCCCATCATCTGTGGATAGTACATGATGATTTGGGACTTGTGTTCTTTGATAATGATACAATGTTTGTTAAATAATCTTACCAATGTTTTCAAACTGTTTAATATATCTACATATTTGAATGGAATTGGATTTACTCTTAATTTCACAGTATACATTTGTGTTCTCTTAAACTATGAACTAAACGGTTTTATAATGGTTTCATTTTGTTTCTATATCCAGTGTTGTGGAACAAACTTACACAACTGCAGAATTTGTCAGTCAGGCAATTGACATAAATGAACCGATTGGAAACCTAAAAAAACTGCTGGAGCCAAGGCTTCAGTGCTCCTTGGAAGCACATGAAATTTGTCTGCAGGATATCCAGGTAAAGAAGAGTTTGGTGCCTTATATTTATGGAGGACTTCCCCTTTTTCTCAATTTGTTTGTTTAGATCAGATTTCTGCCGTAACACAAGTGTTTTCGTTTTTAGATAAAAAAATTCACCCCAAAAGCGAACTTTCAATATTCTTCACAAAACACATGCTTCTATTATGCATACTTTAGTAAGATGAACTAGGTGTAAGAGACAGACACAAAGGTGGCATATTGATTGATAAACACCTTTATTAACAATAAAATAGGGGTGTTTGGAGAAGTGTTAACTAGCCCTGTCTCTGAGGGGTTTCCCTGCCTCAACAAAACTAACTAGTGATACTGTTGGTGTCAGGATGTCCAAATTATAATCCACCCTCCTGTGTCCAAAACCTATCCTATAACTCACAAACTAAACTTAGGAAAAGGGTGAAAAGGACAATGACTTTTGGCTGTGACCCTGCAGCTTAGCTGTACAGTTCCCAAATGAAAGTTCAAAAACGGTGTAGAAAAGCAAATCGAAGTTCCACAAGGCTTAGCCTTTGGCTTCCTTAACCCAGAGCCTTTTCGGTATTGGACAAAGTAGATTTCTGTGTAGGTTCAGAATAGGTTTAAGGAAGCAAACAAAAGATCCATAAGGCTTAGGGTTTGATTCTCCTTCTCCCAACACCATGCCAGTTTAATCAAGTTTGTTCTTTGTAAACAGGCCCGCCTCCCAGGGCTGTGACAAAACAAAATAGCCTGTTTTTTTCCCTCTTAGCCGTGTTGTAACTCTTCTTCTCACCTGTTGTGGGTCCTAGACCGTATTTACGTAACCCCTTTTCTTGGCCCACTCCTTTGCCAAGCGGGATATAGAAGGTTGTTCAATTCCCAGTTTTGTTTCTCTGCACTTGGGTTCACCCACAGCCTTGCTTTACTCTCTTACACATACAAAGTTCGTATTCTTCTTAATGTAGTTTGGGCAACATTTCCCCAACCTGGGTCTCAGACCCCCTTCACTTTTCACTCTGTGTTCTTGTTCTCTACTCTTTCTCTATCCCACAGCCTTGGTCTGTGAATGTCACTTGTTTCTGTAATGTTTGTAATTCCCCGTCTTGGTTTGAGGTAAGTCTTCCTGATATGGGTCCCAGATGCCTTTACTTTGTTGTTCTTAATAGTAGTTTGCTTTAACCTTCCTTCATTCCATAGCATTGGTTTGCTATTTTGCCAACGTCTGTGAACTTCCCTTGTTATGGATTGGGGTACACCTTTCTGATATGGGTACCAGACACCCTTCACTTGTTCACTCACAATGGTATCTCACTTTATATTTCCTTCGTTCAACAGCCCAAGGTTACTCCCCTGAAAGGCCTGTGAACGTCATTTATGTCTGCACATTTCGTATCTCCCTACGAAATGTGCAGACATCTCCCTATGGCTGGGGTTTATATGTTTCTGCTTTGGGTATCAGACTCTCTTAGGACTCCCAGTCCCTGTAACTTTTCTTCCTCCACTCCACTTCATGCCCTGTGTGCTATATGGATCTCCCCAACCTTCAGGCTAGCCACCCTTGTATCTGTAGGGTCTTGGCCTCGTCTCTCCGGTTGTTTGCAGGTCTCTCACGAGTTCCCCACGTGTCTGTCTCCCGTTGCCTGGATATCAGCGCAGCACCACCGCAGGTAAGTTTCCTCTTTCGTCTGCTTTCTTGGTTCTCGCGGGTCTGCCTTTCTGCATGTCGTCTGCTTCTACCTGCTGAGTGTCAATGTGGCCCCTGGGAAGTGCACGGTCCCCACCGAACTGTGATCGAAGACGCCATCATGCTCGCCCCGCTCTGCCTTTGAATGACAGCTGACCAATCACGTTAATCCAAAGGCTAGAATGTGTGCCTTTGTTCCTGTTAGTAATCTTCATAACTCACGTCCTGTTCCTTGTCCCAGTACTGCCCTTGGAGATTGTGTCTTTTTTCCTCAATGGGTTCTATTAGGAAGGCAGTACAGTATATTTTATTTATATTGCGCTCATACACAGGTGTTTCAGAGCACGACAAGGGAGGGGAGCAGGGGAGAACAAAACAAGGATCTTACTAGGCCCAGTGACATTGAGAACGTGCAAGTGCATGGGATAGGCAGAGGGGAAAAGTGCATGGATGGGTGGGAGAAAGTGGAAAGTGCAGAGCAAAGGTGAAACAGGATAAATAATAATAAATAATAAAATCAACGCAAAGTGGTAGGGCAGCCAAGTGGCAAGTGCTAGGTTTGAGGCAGCAGATCAAGTGGGCCTGATAAGTGCAGGAGGGAAAGAAAGGGGGGGCTGTATGGGTACAGATACAAACCCCAGTGCAAGGGGTGGCAGGATGAGCAGGAACCTGGGACCAGAGACAGAGGGTGTCCCAATGCAAGGTGCCAAGAGAGCAGATCAGCAGGGGAATGGGGGGAGCGGCGAAGGCTGAAGCAAAGAGGAAGGTCTTGAGGTGCTTCCGGAACCTGAGATGGTTTTCCTCAGTCCAGAGGGAGGCCCCAGCCGAAGACGGAGATCTACCCCCGGCTCTTTTCTTTAAAAACCGACTGACCCTGAGGGAGTTGGAGGAGGAGGAGGGAAGAGCTCGAGAGGGGAGGTATTTACGTAGGGATAGCTGAAGATATTTTGGACCCAAAATTAATTGTGGTACTTGGTGGAGGGTACACAGAAGGGGTAGGAGTAAATGTGGGATTGAAAGGGTACTGCGTTCTTCATATGTGCTCACAGCCCTCAAGTGGGGCCTCCCTATCCATGAGGATCTCCCACTAAATTCCACCCCGATGAGGACTACAGGGTAGCAGCATCACCACCTTGGCCTCATGGGAGGGGGTGGGGGTATTGGAGCTTCCCCATCCATCCAAAGCCGTGACGACACCTCCAGGTTCGTCCCACTATCCATTCAATCTGTTCCCACTAATGTTCCTGCTTCTTGCATTAGATGATTGACACTAGTTTGCTAGTTTAAATTTACATTACATTAAAGATGGTGGGGACACATATTTCAAAGTCCTCCTTTTACAAATCGTCCTAAAATTTGTTGAGCTGTGGCCTTTGTAAGTGGGCAGAAGTAAAACTGTGACACAAAGGTGACATGTTTTGGGTCATAAACATTTATTTAACATAAAGCAATGGTTGATAAAATGCCTTTCTGTCCCTAAAGCTAACATGTTTCCCTGCCTCAAAGAAAACTGAGTGTCAGGATGTCAAACAAATAGTCACTGTCATGCCCAAAAACCCTACTACTGACCCAAACACTCATAACCTGAATCCAATGTGCAAGAATATTACCTCAATTGAGGAAATAGTGTAGAAAGTGATTTGCCAACAAAATGTTCCTAATGTCTCTGGTGGTTTTAAGAAATAAGCATATGTTCTTTTAACAACAACAAAGCAAATGTAACATCCAGGCAATGGCTCCTTTCCCCTGGATTCTGCTGTTTTTCAACTAACTAGGAGATGGTATCCTTATTATGTGGCTTTCTTGAAAGTTCACAGCAGTCTCTCTGATAAAGTTCACCTTAGCCTTTGGCTCTCATAAGTGTGCGAGTCACCGAATCGCCATGCAGTAGTGTGCCAGCTTGGTGTACTCTCCTGCCAAGAATATAAATCTTATCTTTATTTCATTAGCTCTCATGGTCTGACCCCCTTATCCTCTGGTTCTCATAAGGGTGCGGGTCCCAGACTTGCAGTCCTGAATCGTGACAGCTTGTTTTACTCTCCTACCAAGCATAGGTTTGTCTCATTTACTCCTGGGGTCCAAGACCCTCTTATTTGGTTCTTTATCATATGGCTGTGGGGTCCCAGACTTGCAGTATCTTCTCAGGGTAAGAGACCCTCTTATTTGGCTCTCTGTGCTTGCTTCCCAGACCTCTAGTCCCGATCGGGCTGGCTCGTGTACCTTCGCGCTTGGTTAGTGTCTTCTGAGCAGCGGGACATGTTTGTGAGGCCTTGAAGGTGTTTGGGTGCTTCGTTTCATCAGTCTCCGCTTCGTGGTGAGCTTCGCGTCTCCCAGAGCGCCTTTTCCTCAGCGAGATCCTCAAATGCCCGGAGAGTTGTTTGGGCTATGACACGCATAGTCCTTACATCCTGGACTACGCCCGGCCCTTCTCCCTTCTGCATGGCATTCGGCTCCCCCGTGTTGCAGCCAATGCTACAGCGTCACTCGCAGGCAATGGGATCACCCTCACCTGGTTTCCCTGGTTTATTGTCAATGTGTTTTTCCTAATCCGGTTCACTCAGCACAGCCCCCCCCATCCCCACTCAGCACAGTTCTTGGGATCAATCTTCACACTCCTAGCCATCTTCGTCATTCCAGTACTTGTTTTCCCAAGAAATGGAAGGCCAGTTGGATTCTCTTGTCTGTTATTAGCACTGTTTGTATCAAGGGAAGCAGAGTTTGGTTTTGGCAAAGAGGAAGGGGGGTGACAGCATGGACATATACTGCTTTCTCTGCGACTGGTAGTCCCTAATCTCAAAAGGGGTTTCCTCGCCCATGTGATCCTCCCCCTTTGCACCACCCGCAAGTGGACTATTGTACTGTGGACGCACTGCCCTGACCCAATGGGGAAAGGCCCCCCCCACCCCCACGGGAGAAGGGACAATATCCACAGATTCGTCACATGCCCTTCCCCTTTCACTGTGGTTTATCCTAGGGTTCTGAGGAAGATGGATATGGCCTTGGGGTTTTCTCTCCCCTTCGTCTTCCCAATCCCAGATGGGAAGATTATCCACTAACTCTTCTTAATCCCAGGTGTTAAAATGGAAATACTCCATAGATGAGTAATCGATTTTCTGGGTTCCAAACACTTCCCTAGTGTGGGGACTTTAAGCCATCTAAACCCACTTGGTTTAAGTTGCATACTCTACTCCAGATGATCAATTGAACGGGTCACTTGGGGATTACAGCTGCTATTACTCCAGTATTTTTTCCCAAGAAGCTGATAGGGAGACTATAGGGTAATTGAGTGTGACCATGGACACATCCAACTTATTCTTTTACTGTTTCCTTCCAACCTACAGGTAGTAGTAATTCCGGGTGTATTGAACACCTCTTACTCCCTGTATCTAGCTGAGCCAGACCTGTTGGTTCTGAATGGTAGCGGGGACTCGGTATATGGGGTGTTGGTTATCTCCAAAAAGGTATGCAGTTTTGCCTTTATTGCTTTAGTTTTTCTTTCCCTTTTGGAGGTTTACCTCTATTCCCTTGTTTACCTACCTCTACAGCTAAGGAAGATGCCTGGGCACCCAACATGGGGGGGGGGGGGGGGTGTTCGCGCAACTGGATGTTTAATTTTCTGGGTTTCCGATACTTGGATTCCCTTGGTGTCTTCTTCCTATGGTGTTATTTTAAGGAGTAAGAAATTCAAGGGACAATTCTTAGCCCTGTGGTCATTTCCCCATACATGAATAGCATACCCTTTCTGGAACAGCAGATGGCAGTAAAGGCGTTTCCACTTGTTCATTCGGGTTATCTCTCTGGCAAGTAGGGTTTCTTTGTCTTGTGAGAATTCTGATAACTCTATTCCTCCTAGAGTGTTTGTTTCAGGTTTCTCAGGATTAGGGTATTCTTTTTCATGTGATCCTATAGATTCTTGAAGGTTATGGCATTCCCTAGGTTGGAAAGATGGGAATTTGTTTGATATATACTTGTGCATGGATTTTTCTCCCACTTGAGGGGTGGGGTGGGGATCGGGGGAGGCAAATACATTTTCGTGGCCCCTTTCTTGTTGTATCAGACTTTCTAGATGGTCCCTATCCAGTGCTTCCCATAGGGAAACTTCATAGAAAAGGCAAGGCAACAAATCCCCCCCCCTTTTAATTTTGATCAGTGTATTAGAGAGATTTAAGAGAATGAGTTTGAGTTCATGCCTAGGGCGTAAAAGGGGTAAAGCAACTATTCTGGTTTTCCTCCCTGGTCTGTCGGGTGGGGTTATGTAAATAAAAAGACAGGGGAAAAAGGGTTGCCTGTAATACTAAATCCAGAATCGCCTTATCCCTCCCTGGAATCCATTGTTCCCTGGGACTGAAGATCTCATAATCCATTCACTCCACCTTTCTCGTAACGGTGAAGGCTAGTTTTGGGGTTTAAAGGGACAAACGTGATTCCCGCGCAGTTGTCGGTTTTACCTGAAATACCATATTTCGAGGGGATTGGGTCCTCCGACGTACTCCATATCTATGATGGGTAATCACCACAGCTGTGCTGCTTCGGAACATTTTCGGCTCCTGCGTCGATACGCTGTCCTCGAGGGCCTCCGTCGAGCCGACGTCGCTGGATGTTCTATGTAGGACGCACGTAGGCTCAGTTCCGTTTTTTCCACGAACGTGTTTGCTTCGGAGATCTCGGCGCGCCTCGGTTCTTCTGAGTACTACTTTTTCGGTTCTTCGAACCTGTTAGTTTGTGAAGATTTCCATGATGTCTTCTTCTACCCCGCGGCCGGGTTTCAAGAAGTGTCGGCTCTGCGGTTCCAAGATGTCGCTGATGGACCCACACGACGCCTGCCTCTGGTGCTTCGGTGAGGACCACGCCACGGACGATTGTGACGAGTAATTCTGCAGAATGGGATTAATTTCGTAAGGAAATGAAGCCAATTTTTCAGTTGCAGGGCTCCGTTCCGTCCGCGCCGCTGAAAGACACTGGCAGGGAACCTGCTAGAGACGCTGTTCGCACGCCTTCGGGCTCGAGCGGTCGCCGCGATCACCGTGCACCTTTGAGGTCCAGGTCGGACAAGGTGGATCGCTCTAGCCATGCCCGCTCCAGGTCCTGGTCCTAGACGCCCTAGAGACCGTCGGAGCCTGTGAGGTCTTCGAATAAGACATCGAAGCCTTCGGCGCCAAGGCAGTCAAAGGACTCTGTCGAGGCTCCGCCTCCGAAGAAGCCACCTGCGCCCAGGCTGTCGAAGGACATGCTCTGGGCTCTGCCCTCGAGGCCTTATCGGAGGTGCCCCGGAGACCAGTGGAAACTCTGAGAAAGCCCCTGCAGAAGTCAGTAAGGCCTGTATTTGACCCTTTTTCTGTGCCCTCATCAAGGGATTTGTTCCAGCCTCTGGAGTACATCTCTGAGGTGGATGAAGGGTCTGATGAAGGCATGGTTCCTGATGAGGTTCCTGATGAACTCATGTCTTGTCATAGCCAGCTGCAAGACCTGCGTCAGTCTTTGCACGACGCCAGTGGTCTGGACACCTCTCCGGAGGTTGAGTTTGGTAGGCCTGAGGCTGGCACGCACGCCGAGTCCTTGTACCGGCGCCTTATGTCGAGGGTGACGGAATACTTGGGGTGGTCTGCACCCTCAGTGGATTTTCTGCAGGATGACCTGACGGATATCCTTGACCAAGGTCCAACTGACCCGCCACTGCCATTCCATATGGCCTTGCAAAGAAGGGTGGCAGCGGCTTGGACTTCTCCGGAGAGTCTCACGGCAGTGAGCAAGTCTTTGCCGAAGAA
Organism: Ambystoma mexicanum; assembly: GCF_040938575.1. Classification (NCBI taxonomy): domain Eukaryota; kingdom Metazoa; phylum Chordata; class Amphibia; order Caudata; family Ambystomatidae; genus Ambystoma; species Ambystoma mexicanum. The sequence goes on along the minus strand of NC_090939.1, from coordinate 324,108,887 downwards.
ATATCCACCAGCCAGTAGCTACCCCAGCTACTTGACTATGCACCCCACTCCGGAGAGTTTGGTGGTGCAGGCGGCTACGGCCCCGGCAAACCAGGCGTCGTACCCTACGATCCCTCCTGATGGGGACGACAAACGTTTTGATGGCTGGGGGAAGAAAGTGCTTTCTTCAGGGGGTATGGCTTTATAGGCAGCCAACTCCGTGTGTGCCTTAGCACATTTCACTCATACTCTGTGTAATTGTCTCTCATTGGCGGCTGAACATATTCCCGAAGGGGAGGAACGGGATGGTTTTCTTGCTCTTGTTCAGGATGGCAAGGATGCCATGTGTGAATCCGTTCGGTCGGGTCTGGACATGGCAGATGGCGTCAGCCGGTCCATGTCGGCGAGCACCGTAATGTGCAGATTTGCGTGGTTGCGGAAGTCGGGGTTTGCTCCTGGTGTTCAAGCCCGGCTTCTCAACATGTCCTTTGATGGTGAACATCTTTTTGGCAGCAAGGCTGACGAGAGCCTTGAGAGGTTGCAGACCTCCAAAGCTGCAGTGAAGTCGTTGAGCGCTGCAGTTCGCCAACCTATGCCTTTTCGTCCTAGGGGACAGCAGTGGTGGAGAGGTTCTTTTCGATATTACTCTACCTTTGGTAGATCAACGGGGGCTGCAAGTCAAAGAGGCCAACATAGGAGCACCAGAGGTGGAAAACAAGGTACTTGAGGTGCCAAGGCCGCTCGGGCAGTTGCCTGCTTGCCTTCAGGCACTGCCTCAGCCGCTTCAGGTCAGTCATGAGGCCATGTCCCATGGTTCGCCGGTTAGGGGTTGGTTGGCGCAGCATCTTGTAGCATGGCGTCCCATTACTTCAGATGTGTGGATTCTGGAGATCATAGCCCACGGCTACCGTCTTCCTTTCCTGCAGAGGCCTCACGACAATCCACCAGGGAATCTCTCTTTGAAGAGTCTGGATCCGTTCCTTGCGCAGGAAATCAAAGCCTTGCTGGAGAAAGGCGCCATAGTACTGTTGCCTGTAGCGGAGAGGAACAAGGGATGGTATTCCCCTTATTTTTTTTATTTCAAAGAAAGACGGGGGATTGAGACCCCTTATGGACTTGCGTGGTTTGAACAAACTCCTCAGGAAGGAAGAGTTCAAGATTGTTACTCTCTCTCTCAAGTCCTCCAGGCCCTTCAACTTCAGGACTGTTTGGTGTCTCTCAACCTCGAGGACGCTTACTTTCATGTGCCGATCCATCCCAAGCACAAGAAGTACCTGAAGTTCACGGTTGGCGGCGACTCGAACTTTGTTTCGGGTCCTACCGTTCGAATTGACCTCCGCCCGAGGGTTTTCACCAAGCTCATGTTGGTGGTGGCAGAAAAAGGGGGGGGGGGATTCACGTCTACCCCTACCTGGACGATTGGTTGATTAGGGCGCTCTCAGAAGCCAAGTCGTGGATCATCTGTTCGTCACCTGCCACTCCCGTCACAGGCTGGGCTTCTCCCTCAACTTGAAAAAGTCCCACTTGACGCCAACCCAGCGGCTCCAGTACATCGAAGCAGTGCTCTACACATCCCTGAGGCAACGTTTCCCTCCCCAGGTGAGGGCTCATCACATTCTGCAGATGGTGCACAAGTTTCAACATGCCCAGAGTCTCCCGGCGTTTGAGTTCTTGAGTTTGCTCAGCCTCATGGCATCCTGCATTCTTCTGGTGCCAGATGCCAGGTTGCGGATGAGATCTTTGCAATGGGCACTCAAGCTCCAGTGGTCTCAGTCCTCCGGCAGGAATTCAGACCCTGTTCAGGTTCTGTCCTCGGTCGCCCAGGACCTTCTGTGGTGGGACGTCGAAGACAATCTGATGAAGGGGCTCCGTTTTGGCTACCTTGGCTGGAGGTGACGATCGTGACGGACACATCCCTCACGGGATGGGGAGCTCATGCCAATAAGTTGACAGTCAGCGGTCGTTGGTATCCGTCGGAGTCCAGACTCCATATCAATCTGTTGGAGCTGAGGGCCGTCAGGCTTGCCCTGAAGGCTTTTCTGCCGACTGTGCGAGGGAAGAATGTCCTGATTCTGACGGACAACACAGTGGCCATGCACTACCTCAACAGGGGGGGCAGGGTCACTTCCTCTGTGCAGGGAGGCGATGCAGCTCTGGTTCCGGGCCATCCAGCAGGAAATTTCGATCTCGGCAGTTCATCTGGCTGGAGATGAAAATGAGACAGCGGATGCTCTGAGCAGGCAGAGCGCGATCTCTCACAAGTGGGAGCTGGCTCAGGAGATTCTCCTGGAGATCTTCGCCCTTTGGGCGACCCCACAAGATGATCTCTTTGCCTCCAGTGTCAACCGGAAGCGTGAAAGGTTCTGCTCGTGGGAATTTCCTCCAAGGGGAGCCTTGGGGGACGCGTTCGTGGTGGAGTGGTCCTTCCCACTGCTGTACGCGTTTCCTCCAGTCCCCGTCATCCCGCAAGTGCTGCGGAGGTTACGGAGGTTCGGTTCCTAGATGATCCTCATTGCTCTGGCATGGGCCCGGAGAACGTGGTACCCGGACCTTCTCTAGTTGTCCTTCTGCCCTCCATGGTGTCTTCCCTACCGAGACGATCTGCTCTCACGGGAGGCGGGGGGGGGGGGGGGTGTCAGGTTCTCCATCCAGAGGTCAGATCCCTCAACCTTCACGCTTGGCTTCTGAAAGGTTGAGGTATAAGGATTGTGACCTCCCTGAAGACGTGATGGAGGTGTTGCTTTCGGCCAGACGGCCTGCAACAAAGTCCCTGTACCGTTGCTGTTGGATAAAGTTCTGTGACTGATGCAGGGTTCAGAATGTTGATCCCTTTTCATGTGACATTCCTGTGGTTCTGTCTTTTTTGCTTTCTTTAGCCCACAAGGGCCTGCAAGTGGGTATCATTAAAGGATTACCCGGCGGCGCTGTTCATATTTAAGCGCTCGTCTGAGGAGTGTTGTTATTTCAAAATTCCTTTAAATTCTAAGTTTCTGAAGGGGCTCACTAATGTGTTTCCACCGTCACCTTACCAGGTGCCCGGTTGGGATTTGAACCTTGTTCTAAAATTCCTAATGGGTGCTCCATTTGAGCCTTCATATTCTTGTCCTTTGAGACTGTTAACTCTTAAAACTGTATTTTTAGTTGCGGTTACTTCTGCTCCCAGAGTGAGTGAGTGAGTTGCAGGCACTTTCTGTTAAGCCACCCTTCACAGTGTTTCATAAGGACAGGGTTGTCCTTAGTCATTCTTCCTTTCTTCTGAAAGTTGTATCGGAATTTCATTTAAGCCAGAAGGTCATTCTTCCGGCATTCTATTCTCCTCTGCATCCTGGTAAGGACGAGGAGAGGCTCCATAGGTTGGATCCTAGGAGAGCCTTAAGTTTCTACATTTCTACATTTCACGCATGTCCCGGGTCAGAGTGGACGATCAGCTCTTTGTAGGTTACGCTGGAAGCCGTTTGGGACAAGCTGTTACTAAGCAGACTTTGTCTAGATGGATTATCTTGGCAATTTCTGTATGTTACCGCTTGGCGGGTAAGCACCCTCCGGTAGGCTTACGGGCCCATTCTACTAGGGGTATGGCTGCCTCTACTGCCCTGCAGAGGGGTGTTCCTATTCGTAACCTCTGTGAAGCAGCCACGTTCTTTTTATGGGATGGTCCGACAACGTATTCCATATCGCTCCCTCCCTACCTGCCCCGCTACAGAATTTGTTATGCGATTGCAGCTTAAGTTTCCGCAAGGCTTTCTGTGGTCATACTGGCAGAAGATTGGTGCCACACGTTCTGGGGAGAAAACTACAACTGAGGCTACGGGCGTTGTGCGTCCTACTTATAACATCCAGTGACGCCGGTTCGACGGAGGCCCTCGAGGACAGCATATCGACGTTATTGATGCAGGCCTCGGATGCCAAAAATGTTCCGAAGCAGCACAGCTGTGGTGATTACCTGTCGTAGATATGGAATACGTTGTCGGACCAACCCATCGAAAGAACGTTACCAGGTAATAGAGTAACTTGTTCTTCTGATGCTGCTCCTGTGGTCGGGGTCCTGTTTCCACCAGAAATTGGATCGAGCCTCCACTAGTTTTCATGGGATTGGTTGGATTCATGGGAGATATGATGTGGACCAGGTGTCTCCAACCTTTACGTTAGCTAAAGCTACTTGTACTGGAGGCCAACAGTGGAGCGGGCGATATCAGGGTGGGGATGTTCATAAACTTTGGAATTTTACTAATTTACCTGGCCCGATTATATTATTTACCTTCTATGAATAGATGGAATAACATATGCCTTCACGATTATATTAAGAACTTCAAAAACCTCTTTGCTGAATATTCATATTTTATATTAGTAGCTGTCTCATAAAAAGACTCACCATGTATCAAAACGATTGGGACGCTCAATGTGAAGGCTGACGCTGCATTCCATCTACCAGCGCAATGTAGTCTGTTGTGTAATTTGATACAGTAACTTAGATGGAGTCACTGAGGTGCTAATCGGTCAAACTGGTTCGAATATTTTTTTTACATTTTTTTTATTGGGTTTACAAAATAAACATCAAAATTAATATGAACATTCCCATCCTAGAACTTTCCACTCCCTCTGTATCCATCCTAACGCATTTCCCTTGCCCCCCCCCCACCCTTGTACACAAGGTGACCAATCACTTATACATTTTAGAGAATGTCCAAAATGTGTAGATTCTGCGGGCAATATTGTTCCATATCTCTGTGCAAAAAGCTCAACATCGAGGCCCACTCCCAAAACTGTTTCTGAGAATCCTCAGAAATGTGCTAATTCCCTTCTACTTTAGAGACCCCCCAGCACTTTTGCTGGACTTGAGGACTTTTTAATGTTTACCCTGGAGAGAATGAGACCTTTTTCCCCACTCTTATGTGTTTTGCTGTGATTTGAACAGTGTTTCTTTTTGTTTTGGAGTCTGACAAACTCCGTAGGCATAATCATTTTACATTGTCACACAGTGCAGTGGCACAGGGAAGTTTTCCAGATTTCCCAAAGGTTTAAATACCTTCTCTAGGATTAACTACTGTTTCCAAGAGCAGTGAAGTGAAATTGACTTTCTCCAGCATGAGGTCTGGCATGGATTCACATGCTCATGAATATTCCCTGTCGTCAGGCTGGGAATCCTCCGTAACAGAAAAAAAATCAGTTTCGTTTCGGAACTGTCTTTCCTAAAAACCAATCACTGTGCTCTGGGTCATACTGCCCCCAGCCAGTGACTGCCCTCTACCTTAGCCCCTCCTCTGGAAGCCATCTTTAAATTTCTACAGCACGTTCAAGTGTTGGGAGTCCTCGTGCTTAGCTCTTGAGCTTTTACTGAATTATTTTTCTTTTTGAAAGAATTTACTCACTTTTTCAGTTAATCGAGCCTCGTGCTCCATCAGTCAACCTTCTGATTAACAGTGACCGTTTTTCACATGCTTCAGCACCCCTCAAGGGCAGATTTTGTCTACTTTCTTCGTGGAGGCTTCACTGTGAAAGGCTAGAGTATCCCTTCTTCCCAGGAGGGAGGCTACGTTCCAGCCCATCCAGAAGACCCCGAAGAAGATGCCGGTCATCTCCCCAAGACCATCCCCTATGGATGCGAAAAAAGGGGGGTGGGGGAAGACCCAGAGGTTCTCCAAGGCACGGACATCTCCTCAGAGGAGGAGCTCACCTACCTTCAGACCATCCTGGAGATCAATGACGACTAGGGAAATGCCAGTTGCGCCCTACGACGAGGGCGTTGACGAGGGGGGGAGACGAAGGTGATGTCGACGAGTATACCGTTGAGGAAGGCGACTGAGAGCCCAAGGATGACTGAGGCCTTGGCCCTCTTACTTCACCTAAGGCCTCCAACATGCCCTCTGCCTAAACTACCCCCTAGAGACCTCTTGGCGGACATTCTCTTTACTCTGCGCACTCTGGTATCCGAGATTCAGAGGAGGATGCCGGTTATCCCCCTTGCCCCTACGGCCCCACCCGCGGCCCTGGGCCCGGCCGCACTGCTGGAGACGGGGGAACCACCGGCTAAGAAGAGGAAGAGGCACCCTTTGCCTCCTTGTCATCTTTCACCACCCTCTCCAAGAGGTGAGACGGAGCCTGACACGGCGACAACTTCCGCAAGGTCGATGACGTTGGGATGGAGGACCTCCCGTCGCCTCCGCCCAGGTCGTCCCCTCAAGACGTGATTGTATCTTTTCATGCTATGATCTCCAGGGTGTCGGAGTTGTTCCAAATAACGCCTGAGGAGGAGGAGGGATTCTTATACCAGCGAAAAGAGGAATACCATCCTTTCAGTCCCCCTCTTGGATGACATTTGGGACAAAGTTTTGGCGCTCATGAAGAACCCTTCTATGGCCCCAGCGAAGAGGGACCGCCTGGAGAAACAGTACAGGGTGCCGACCTCTGCGTGCTTGCGGGCCCAACCGTCACCAGATTCAGTGGTCTCGGCAGCGGCCAGGAAGATGTCTTCTGGTCTTTGGCTCCGTCCACCCCTCCTGACAATGAGGGGAAGAAATTGGATGCGATGGGTAGGCGAGGGCCTACAACCCCCCTGCTATCATGGCGCGTTACGACTGGGAGCTGTGGTTCAAGCTCGCCCCTCTGCTGGATTTTCTCCCCTGTGGATGAGTCCCTACAGGCCATCAAAGCGGACACGGAGACGGCACATGCCCTAGGCATGCTACAGCAACGACGGCCGTCCTTTCGGTCCTCAGGAGGCAAGTCTACCTGCTCCTCAGAGCTTCGGTGGAGGATCCTCTGCTTACCGTCAACCTTCCACCTTCCTTTTCCTCGGCCCAGGAGAACAGGGGCCGCTCCAAGAAATTCAGAGGACGACGCTGTCCAAGCAGGAATCAACTGGACGTGACATTGTGCCCCCACCTCTGCACCCCGGTGGGAGGCCGGCTGGCTAACTTTGTCAGCGCGTGGAAGTCCATCTCCACTGACCGATGGGTGCTGGGCACTCACCCACGGACACTCTAGAATTCCATCGGAAGTGTCCGCGGATACCACCAGTGGCCGGCAGGAAATCACATACCTCAACTGCTGCTGCTAGCGGTCTGGGCCATGAGTTGGTTCCACTGCGGTTCCGGGGCTCCAGAGTATACTCTAGGTACTTCCTCGTACGAAAAAAGACTGGGGGCTGGAAGCCCATTCTCGACCTGCGACGAGTGAACAAGTTCATAAAGTCCCAGAAGTTCTGCTTGGTCACTCTTCAACACGTACTCTGGCAACTGGAAGTGGTAGACTTTGTTGTTGCTGGACCTGGAGGATGTGTACATCCAAATCTCCATTCACAAGGGTCACTGCAAGTTCCTGCGCTTCGTCGTTCAAGGGGGGTACATTAGCAGTTCAAGGCTCTTCTCTTCGGGCTGAAGTGTGCACCCAGAGTCTTCATGAAGTGCCTGGCGCCGGTGGCGGCCCACCTACGAAGGGATTTGCGTCTACCATTATGTGGACTACTGGCTTATCCGGGCCAGATCGAAGGATGTCGCAGTCGAACGCACAGCAAGGACCGTTCGCCAGCTGACGGATCTGGGGTTCTCCGTGAACTATGCAAAGTCCTGCTTGACTCCATCGCAGGACGCGCTGTTCCTAGTATCTCGACTCAACACGGTGTTGTGCCTGGCGTCACTGTCGGAGGAGAGGATAGCGGCCATCTTGGGCAAGGTACAACGGCTGTTGGCACTGAAGATTGCCACATTGAGTACCATCAAGTCTCTTCTGGGCATGATATAGTCATGCATCTATCTCATCCAGCTCTGCAGGCTACGGATGCGCCAACTACAGGAGTTCCTCAACAACCGTTTGATACAAGTGTCAGGAAGCTTCCAGGACAAGATTACGCTCGACGACTGCATCCGTCGAGCGATAAGGTGGTGGGGAGTGCGCTCTAATCTGTCCGGAGGTGTGGATTTCCAGACCCCACCGTACCAGGAGACGGACACCTCCTTGGAAGGATGGGGCGTTCACATCGGAAGTGTTCACGCCAGAAGGCTGTGGCTCTCGGAGAAGACGTTGCACATCAACGTGCTGGCACTTCGGGCAGTGTTTTGGGCCCTCAAGTCCTTCCTTCCATCCCTCAAGGGCAAGGTGGTGCGGGTCTTCACAGACAATACCACCACAATGTTTTACGCAGGTGGCACCAGATCCCCGGCACTCTCCAAAGAGGTGCAGGACCTATGGCACTGGGCCGTCATCCAGGTGACGTTCCTCATTCGTTTCATCTGGCAGGAGTAAAGAACAGTCGCTGAATCTCTCAGCAGGGAGCTACACTCTTGCCACGAGTGGGCACTTCGGCAGGACCAAGTGAACCACCTGTTCTGCAGATGGGGTAATCCCCATATCGATCTGTTTGCGACGGTGACGAACAGCAAGTGCCGGAGGATCGTCAGCAGGTTACCCCAGCCGGGGAGCATGGGGGAAGCATTCTCATTTCCCTGGGACGGCCTGTTTCTGTATTTGTTCCCTCCGTTGCTTCTTCGACTCATCAACTCAGACAGTCCCGGTGCAGGATGATCCTTGTCGCACCAGTGTGGCCGAGGCAGATCTGGTACAGGGACCTTCTCAGCATGTCGGCATCCCCTCCAGTCAAGCTTCCAGTGGTCGTAGATCTTCTCGCCAGGGAAGGAGGCGCAATTCTGCACCACAACCCTGGATTGCTGAACATGAAGGCCTGGCCCCTGCAGCATTAGAGTTTGGGGATTACGATCTCCCAGCGGACTGCAAGGAGGTGCTTGCCAAGGCCAGAGCATCGTCTACTCTAAAATGCTATGGACATAAATGGAAGAGGTTCGCTGTTTGTGGCCGTGCACAGATCAGCCCTCTACGAGTCACGGCTCCGCAGGTGGTACCATATTTGCTGTCGTTTGCCAAAGCCGGACTGGCCCATACCTCCAAGGTTTATCTGACGGCTATCTCCCGCTACACCAGATCTCCGGGACGGTCGTCGTTATGGTCACACCGTCTGGTTAAGAAGTTCATCAAAGGACTGTTCCGTTCCTTCCCGCCGGTATAGGCTCCAGCCCTGGCGGGGGAACTCATTGTGATGTTGGCTAGGCTAATGCGCCTTCCATTCGAACCTATGCAGACGGTTCCACTGAAGTACTTGTCGTGGAAGACATTCAGGCCCTGTTCTGTAAGCCACCTATCTTAACTTTTCACGACACGGGGGTGGTGCTGCGGGCGCACCTCTCCTTCATGCACAAGGTACCGTCTGACTTTCATCTAAACGAGCCCTTGGTGTTACCTGGTTTTTTCGATGCCTTCATTGCGTCCTGAGAGGACTTTGCACTCGCAGGATGTGGCTAGAGCTCTGAAGTTCTCTGTGGACTGCACTTTCTGGAAGATGTCGCAACTTTTTGTGAACGTTGACCCTGTGAACCATGGGAAGGCCCTGTCCAAGGCTTCCATTTCCAGGTGGCTCTCCGGCTGCATCACTCATTGTCACCGGTTGGCAAACCGACCGTTGCCTGGCAGTCCGAGAGCCCATTTGACCAGAGCGATTGCTGTTACTACGGCTTTCCTGTCTGCTGCGCACCTGCTTGACATCTGCAGGGCTGCTACGTGGAGGTCAGTGCACACCTTCACAAACTTCAACGTTGACCGGGATTCCAGGGAGGAATCCAGAGTCGGCCAAGCAGTGCTGCGCAACCTGTTCGCTTGAAGGTGAGCGTGGTGAGTAAGTAAGAGATGCTTATGTTGAGCCTTGCCACATCCCGTGGTTGTGCATGTGTGTACTGCTATGAATTCTTTATTCATGAGCATGTGAATCCATGCTAGACAACAGTTAAATGTCTTGTTCCTTGCTTACATTTGTACCTTTCTATACCCACCACACACGATCTTACAATAGGCTGCTGCAGGGGTTACTTTTACTTAGTATCCTCTTTGTCTAGTGTCTCATGTAAGATTTGTATGTTACCCTTTCTACAATTACTGCCTGGTGGCAGTGGTTTACTTTTTACTTCCATTGAGTGTTTGTACCAGGGGCTGCAATTGCAGCTACAGTAAATCACCCATGGGTGCCCATTTTGTCAAAATGGCCCAGGTCGTCTTTTTTCGCCATTTCTTGTTGTAAAGTTCCTTCTTGAGATTTACTCTGCGCCAAACCAGATTTGGTCCCTTTATTCATTTTGATTTTGGTGGGGTTCACTGTTGAAGCCTGCCTCTGGCTCCAGTGTGTCTGGCAGGGCAGGAAGCGATGGAGGTTCCCGAAACTGGCTTTGCTTGATTTTGAAGATTTCCAACACGCACCAAACAGACTCCACTGTATTTGGGCACAGATAACTATAGACCAAAATAGAATGTGTAGCTGCTGTATACGATCTGTGGCTAACTAAGTCATTTAAACAAGGTTTAGAACATCCTTCTGAAAAGTCCCAGGGTCTGGCATGTTCTGACTTCCAGTGCGAGCTGGTTCCACAGTTCGGAACCAAACACAGCAAATCTTCTGCCCACTCTAGATACCAGTTTGGAGCGAGGTACGTACATCAGCAATTTGTCTCCAGAATGGAGATGTCTTCTTGGATAATATCAGCGGACCCTAGCAGTGAGATAATCTGGTGCAAGTCCATCAGGCCCCTTGGTTACAGGAATGCTCCCAAAGGTGATTGGCTGGCTGTCAGACCCTGCTGCCTTGAGTGACAGCTAGGCTGCAAATGAATGGGAAAACCTGCATAAAAGGCTGGATGACAGTTGACCACTGGACGAAGGAATCCGAAGAATAACTTGAAAGAGACGGCTGCTCCAACTCCTGGGCTGTTGGTTTGCCCGGTGAAGCCCTGCTGCAGTGCAGAAGCTCAGAATTTGCCTTGACTAGAGAAGCCCTGCAAAGGACGACTTCTCCCTTTGGGTTGGTGGGACTAATCGACCCTAAGACAAACTCATCTGGTCATCCTCGCGGAGCTGGCTGTACTTCCATTGTTGCTGCAGGAACCGATTGCCAGTTAGAGGAACACCAGAATCGAGTGGATCGTTTTTACGCCGGATCCGAGCTCCAGGAAGATCTTCCGGACACCCTAGAATCAGGGTTGACCAAACCTGAGTCACCTCAACCGAGTGCTGGACCCCCGATGTGAGGAAAGTTCGACCGATGTCCAAGAACCGCGGTGGTGCTATTCGCGAGAAGCTGAAACCGTGAAGTGCCGCTGAACTGAAGTTTGCCTTTAGCTGCTGCCGACCTTTCAATCGTAGTGCAGGAGCCTCTAGACGTCCTCCCTCTTGTCCCCGCGACTGCGGCCTCGGAACAACAGGATATGCCATAGTACAACAAGAACAGAAGCCAGCTGGAACCTTTTCTTCAGACCTAAGGTACTGTGAACCAAGGGGTACTTGCCTCTTATTGTGTAGCTTGCTTGCTCTCAGTGGAGACTTGCATCTGCTGCCTTTTGCAGAGTTGCTTGCATCTTTGCCCTTCACAAGCCTCCGAGCTTGTGGCCCAACAGGGTTTTCTTTTTCAACAAAACTCTCTAACATTGTGCAAGACAGTTTACTTCCCTTCAAGAAGTGCCTCAGCTCCCCTAGACGTTGCTCAATTGACATTGGCTGTCCTGGCTCCCGGAAGACTCTTCTAACCTCTGACTTTGTGTTTTAACTATCCCTCCAAAAATTAATAGATACCTTACTTGTATAGCTGGGAAAGGGTTAGTCTACATTGCATTGCGGGGCGGGGGGGTACAAAAGTGCGTACCGGTTTACGTGTTAACCATGGTTTCCTTCCCTAACCACCTCCTTTTTGCCACAACTTCAGTATTATCATTTAAGTGTGAAAAGTGATATATCACGGTCCACAGTGTCCTAACTATTGAAGTCACCCAAGGGTGTAGGAATATCTGTGCGCCATCCCAAAGGGTTATCTACTTACTTTACTGAACTGAAGGAGTGTATTTTGAAGTTTATTTTTAGGCAAGATTTGGTGTAGTACCCTTTGGGTGCACTACAACAACCTTCACCTCCTGGCAGTAGGAACCCAACCTTTGGTATAAGTCTGTACTGCACAGGTTGGTAGCGTGATTGAGCAGCCAGGCGTATCTCAAGAGTTGTCAATGTGAGCAGTAGTGGAGTTAAACAGAAATCCACAGTGACGAGTATCCGAATAGGATTCGGCCAAAATGACTGAATCCAATTACCTACCCACCAAAAGACAGTATGTGTGTTAGGTCTTTTGGTGGGGTAAGTTAAAAAAAAAAAAAATAATACAAAAAGGCTGCAGGGTATCCCCTGTAACACCCTGCTCACTATACTATTAAGTATAGTGAGCGGGGGCTGCGGGGGACACCCCTGCAGCTGACCCGTCCAAAAGTTTAAAAAGGAAAAGGACCCTGTGGCACCGGTTCCCGATCATGGAAGTGAAAGGGAACGAGCGTCGCAGGGACAGTGTGTCGGAATGAAAGTTAAGTAGGGGGTTGGGGTGTGTTGTGGGTGGAGGTGTGTTGGTGTGTGTGTGTGTGTGTGTGCAGGGGTGGGTTTGTGCGTTTGTATGGATTTGGGGTTGTTTTACAATGGATGTCCGCATGGGAAATGTATGAACCTTTTTGTATTGCATACATTTCTAATGCAGTCATTTCCATCGCGACCGTTTCAGTCGCGATAAAAAAACCCTGATTTTCCAAATACTCTTAAACACAAGGTTTCTTGATTAATCAATTATTAATGTATTTACCAGTCAGTTTGAATAAGTCTTCTTAAGAAGGGGCAATATAATGGTAAAACACAAATCTACTTCAACTAACTACACACTCTGTTTCTCTAAATCAGCAAATATGCTTTTGGGATGGCGCGCACTTCCTACTCCCTCAGGTGACTTAAATAACTAGGACACTGTGGACATTAATGTCACTGTTGCATTTAGAGCAGTACTTAGAAGTGTGGCAAAGGAAAGGGGTTATTTAGAATAAAACAGGAGGTCACACAAATATCTGAAGTAAATAAGTACTTTTGAACCCCCCAATGCAGAGCAAGTTAACCCTTTCCCGGGACGAAGGTCGAAACAAACACTCAGAGGGGAGAAGTCAATCAGGGAGCCAGTCCAGGCCAAAGTTTTTTTTTTTTTAACTTTTTTATTGTTTTACAACATAAGAAGAAAGTGAAAGAACAAACAAAAAAAAAAGAACTCATTCCCCATTCCCCATTTCCCCCTTCCCTCCTCCTCCCCCCTCCCTCTCCCAAAGGCTGCCGCGGTATGTTCGTAGTCCGTCGCCTCCTCGGGCTTGGCTCTAACAGTTGTCGCGTTTATAGCGGAGGGACCGGTCTCTCAGCAGCCTCCCTCCTTTCACTAGGAGTGTCCCCTGCTCTCGTTTATGCGTGTATATGTTGGCCTTTCCAAGTAGGATTTGCACTGTTCAGTGTCTGCGCAGGCCACTGCCAGGCCTCCTTCCCCCCAGTTCTTTCCTTTCTCTGAATTATGTAGTGCCTTCTGGCGTGGGCGGGCCAATTTCCTCATTTCCTGAGTTGCCCGGGTCGCTCGTGTCATCCCCGCTTCTGTTACCAAGCAGGTCTTGTACTAGAGTTCCATGCCAATAGTCTGGCCCCACTGTTACTCTCCCCCTTTGAGTGGCTCTCGCCCAGACTGCCGTCTCTGCTATTGTCCATTTTTGTAGGTCGGCCCACCAGCCCTCCTTCGAGGGGCCTTCGCTCTTGTTCCATGCCATCTATGCGGCGCTTCGCCAATATTGTCATTAAGTCTTTCATTTTTGCCACATGTGACATCTGCCGGTGCCCCCTTGGGAACAGGCCCAATAAGTATGATGCTGGCGATCCCGCTGGCATGTGTATGTCTGCTGTCAGCGCCTTCTCTTTCACCATGTTCCAGAAGTCTGTTATCTGCGGGCATGACCAGAACATGTGCACCATGTCGGCCTGTTCGACTCCGCAACGCGGGCAGCACCGGGCCTGTCCATCTCCCATCCTCGACATTCTCTTGGGAGTTAGATATGCTCTATGCACTATGTAGAGTTGCAGCTGCCTGAACCTGGCGTTCCTGGAGACCCTTTTCGTGTACCAGAGGACTTTGTTCCATTCCTCTTCTTCAAAGGGTTGTTGAAGTTCCTCTTCCCATTTCGTTCGTGCTCTTAGTGTCTTTTTGTTGGTGAATCCCAGCAATTGCTCATAGAGTCTGGATATGGTGTGTCCCCCATCGGAAACATCATACCATGCGTCTAGTGCTCCTTCGGCGTCCTTGGGCTCTGGCATGGTGTTCCACCTTTTCTTTATTGCGCACACTAGGCTATTATGCAGGATGAATTGGCCCTTGTGCATATCCTGTTCGTCTACCAGGGTTTGGAATTCGACCCATTGTCCTTCTCGCCACAGGTCCCCTATTTGGGCTACTCCTTTGTCTTCCCATTGTGTTCTGTACGTGGCCAAACTGGCCACTCGGGTGTCTACTAGCCCCGCTAGTGGAATATGTCTTGAGCAGGGGTCTCGTATGCCTTGTGATTTCCAGGCTCTTTTCCATAGTGTTCGGCCTAGCTGGACTATGTTGGGAAGGTCTTTGGCTTGGGCGGCCTTTATCCATAAGAGTTCTCTCAGGTAGTATCTTTGGAGTGTTGGCCCAAAAAGTATTGCGTCTATTGAGATCTCTTCCCCTAGCCATCGCACTACAAATTGGAGTTGTGCTGCCAAGTAGTAATACTCAAAATCTGGGAGTTTGATGCCCCCCCACTCGTAGCTCCTTTGTAGTGTATTTAGTGCCACCCTGTTTCTCCCCTCTCCGCTCTCCCCACAGGAAGGTTCTCGCCATGGTGTGTAGGTGTTTAAAGAAGGACCTTGGTATGTTATATGGGATGTTTGTAAAGTAATATAAAAGTCGGGGTACGACCGTCATTTTTAGCAGTGCCGCCCGGCCGATCATGCCCAACAGTAAGGTCTGCCAGAATTTCATGGCGTTTTCGATTTTGTTTAGGGCTGCTTGTGTGTTACCTGCATGTGTTTCCGTGGTGTCGTGGTAAATGTCCACTCCCAGGTATTTGAAGGTGTTTGGGGTCCATGTGATACCTAGGTGCGGCAATTGATCTGTCGGTATTGCGCGTAGGCCAGCTAGGGGAAATAGTGAGGATTTTTCTCTGTTGACCACTATTCCGGATAACCTACCGAACGCGCTCAGCGCCTCCAGCAAGTCCTGCAGGTGGGTGCGTGGGTTCTGTATGTAGAGGAGTATATCGTCCGCGTATATGGATATCTGGTGTGTTTCCCCATCTATCTCTATGCCCGTGTCCTTGTAATCCGTTCTTAGGAATACTGTGAACGGCTCCAGGGCCAGAATATATAACATTGGAGACAGGGGGCATCCCTGTTTTGTGCCTCGCTCTATGCCCCATTCCTTAGAAACTTGCCTACCCGTCTTGACCCTCGCTCTCAGATCTTTGTATACTAGTTCTATCCATCGTACGAACCCTTGTCCAATCCCGTAGTGAGCGAGCGTTCCCAGGAGCCAGTCCCATCCTACCGAATCGAATGCTTTGATTGCATCGAGTGAGGCTACAGCACCCTCCCCTCCCTCTTGGTTTGTCCTTTCTATGACATAATGGAGTCTGCGTAGATTCCAGGACGTGTTTCGTCCCGGTACGTACCCTGTCTGATCTGTATGGATCAGGGTGGGTAGCACTCTTTTAAGGCGGTTAGCCAATGTCGCCGTCAGGATCTTGGAGTCCTGGTTTATCAGGGAGATCGGTCTGTAGGAGCTGCATTCGAGAGGTGGCTTTCCTGGTTTAAGGATCGGGACTATTATAGATTCTGACATGCTACTCGGCAGTCTTCCTTTCTCATATGCTTCCTCTAAGGTTTCCAGCAGTCTCGGGGCTATATCGTTTTTGTATTGTTTATAAAATTCGCCCGGCAACCCGTCTGGCCCCGGAGATTTCCCTGTCGGCAGCTGGGTGATCACTTCCGTTAGTTCCTCTACAGTGAGAGGGGCGTCTAACATTTGGGCCTGTTCCTCCGTCAATTGTGGGAGGCTGATTTCCGCGAGGGCTTCCTCCAGGTCCCCCTCTTCCGCTTCCTGGACCCTGGAGTATAAGTCCTCGTAAAATTGCGAGAACACCTCATTTATACCTTCCTGGGATCTTATCACCTCTCCCTGTCTATTTTGGATTACATTGATCGGTTCCCGCTTAGTTTCCTGTTTGGTTAGCCAGGCCAGGACTCAGCTAGGCTTGTCCCCTTCGGCGTGTAATTTCTGTATATATTTCCCATAGTCAAGACGCCCTAGTCTTTCCCAGGTCTCCACACACTGTTGTCGCAGGGTGGTGAGGTTCCCCTGTTCCGCTCCCCTCCCCCCCCGCCTGCCCTTCGGCCTGCTCGATTTCCCCTTCCAGCTCATCTAGTTGCGCTAGGGTTTCTCGCCTAAGACCTCCCGTCTTCCCCATCGCCTCACGTCTGACCACCACCTTAAAGGCCTCCCATACCGTACCTGTGCTTCCCACACTACCCGCATTATGCTTGAAATAATCGTCTATTACGTTTTGGATGTATTCTTGGAAACCTCCGTCTAATAATGCCTCTGCCCTTAATCTCCACGTGGGTATAGGGGCTCTCCTGTGTGTGTGCGCGTGCTCCCATGTGTTTCGCAGGGGGGCGTGGTCAGATAGGGTTCGCGCGTGTATATGTGCCTCAGTAACTTCCCCCAGTGTCTCCTTGCCCGTGAAAAGGTAGTCTATCCGTGTAAATGTCCCATGTGGGGCACTATAGTGCGTGTATCCCCCCTCTTCCCCATGTACCTTCCTCCAGATGTCTTCGAGCTCGAGTTGGTCTAGCATCTGTCGTAGTGCTCTCGCTGGTGGCGCCGCTCTCTTGTGCTTATTGTCCGACCTGTCTAGCCGGGGGTCCAATGTGCAATTGTGATCGCCCGCCCAGATCATCGTAGCATTCCTGTACGGGGCCAGCCGGGGCGGGAGTGTCCTGAAGGCCGTCGCGTCATGGTTGGGGGCATAGGTGTTCACCAGGCATATCTCCCGATTCTCCAGCATCCCATGGACCATCAGAACCCTGCCATCCGCGTCTTTTTCTTGGTTGATGAGCTGGAATGGGATTCCAGGAGCGACCCAGGTCATTACTCCCCTTGCGTAATTGGAGTATGTTGCGCTATACATCTGACCTCCCCATTTTTTCTCTATCTTGGCTTGTTTTGCAGCCGTCAGGTGTGTCTCCTGCAACATTGCAATGTGGGTCCTTGTTTTGTTCAACCAGGTATATATCCTCAGCCTCTTGACATATGTGTTCATCCCTCTGACGTTCCACGTGACAATCCTCAGGTCATCTCGGTCCTTGTGGAGACTCGCGCTAGCGGCCTGTTTTTTCCCATGGGCCTGCTCAGTGTCTTATTCTCTCGGTTTGCTCCTGCCAGGGATTTGTTCCCCTTCTGCCTGTTGAATTTTAAATAGTCTATTTGTCTGCCTTCTCGGGTCGGTTCTCCTGCTGTTCGCTGTATTCCGTTGTTGACAGTCTCGCTTCATGCTTTCCACCAGCTCTCTGCTCGTGGGTACTGCTCCCTGTGTCTGTCTTACATACTGATTCTTTGTGTATGACAACTGTTATTTCTCCTTCTGCTTTTCTCTTTTCCTTGCGGGCTTAGCCTTAACTCTCCAACTGCTATAACTATTAACCAAAAAAACATCAACAAACGCCCAGCCTCCCTCCCCCTGCTCGGGCCCCACCGCTCTCCAGGTGCCGCCGTCCTCTCCTCGGGCCTGCCTGGTGCGGCGTAGCGTCCCGAAACTGACACTATAAACATTATCTTAACTGGTGTTCCGCTATGGGTCTTGGCGGTTCCACTTCCCTGAGTTTTGTGCTCCCCTTGCAATTCTCTTTACTGTAGGCTTTTCAACTTGGAGGCTGTCAGTCACCCTATTTCGATATTTCACGGCAGGGTGTCTCTACTGTCTTGTTGCTGTGGCGTTGGATACGCATATCGTGGCCGGCTTCACTCTGTTTCGCCTGGGGGGGTTTCTGTTTCGCTCGCCTCCCTCTGCCAACTGCGGAATCCCTTGTTGGTCCATCCACTCCTGGGCGTCGGCCGTTGTCTCGAAGATCTGTGTCTTCCCGTTATGTAGTACTTTAAAATTAGCTGGGTACGGCAGCATGAATTTCACCCCTGCCGCTCGAAGGTGCTCTTTGGTCTGCCAGAACTGGGCTCTCTGTCTTTGCACAAGAACCGTGTAGTCTGGATACATCGTTATCTTGGCCCCATTTCTTGTTATGTTCCCTCCTTCTCTTGAGAAAGTCAGGATTTTTTCCCTGTCCTTAAAGTTCATGATCTTTGCAATCATTGTTCTTGGTGGTGCTCCTGGGCGCGGTTTCCTGGTTAGCGCCCGATGTGCCCTCTCTACTGCAAAGCCCTGGGACAGGGTCTCAGCTCCTACTTCTTGGATCAGGAGGTTCTCTATGTAATTCATGGGGTCTCTGCCCTCTTCTCCCTACTATGCGTACGTTGTTGCGCCGGGCCCTGCTTTCTGCGTCTTCAGCTCTGCGTTCTAGTATATTGATTCTATCTATTGCTTCTGTCATTTTTGTTCGAGAGGTGGTTCCTTCCGCTGAGTTGCTGTGCACTTGTTGTTCTACTGTCGTCATCCTCTCCGCCAGGTTCCTCCTGTCTTGTCTGAGGAGTCCCACATCCACCATCACTGCATCCAGCTTGCCTTCTATTGACGTCTTTAGCGCCCCTATGGCTTCCAATATGCTGCTTTCCACTTGCCTGATCTCTCCTTGCGTGACATATGGCTCTGGCGTGTCTTTCTCTTCCGCCTCGGGCTGCTGGTCATCACACTTGCGGGCAAATGTCTCCATGACTGTCTGTCTCCCCCTGCCGCTCTTTGGCTTGTCTGGCATGTTGATACCTGCTCGTCTCGGCCTGCAGTTGGGTCCTGCTTGGTCGGGGTCTGCGTTGCGCTTCAGTGGGTTTCTGCTCAGTCCTCGCACGCACTTCCTGCGTGTGTTGACCTTTAAAGAGCATCTTCCCTCCGTCTCTCTTTATTTGCTCATCCACCGTGTCTCTCTGCGGTATTGTCCTCCCGCACACCCGTGGGTGCTTGCAGTCTATTTTACCGTGGGGCGGCTCTTCCCCTAGTCACTGCCCCTGTCCTGGTGTTATGGCGGGTGGCCAGTCGTGCCAGCTGAATTTGTGGCTCGTAGCTTCTATTGAGTTGCCGCCTCGTGGGTTATATTTCTCTCTCACTGATTGTCTTGAGGCGGCCGGCTGGGCCGGGGTCTGCATCTGTGTGTATCTCCTTTGGTTCACTTCTTTGTCATTATGCTGATGGCCGCCTCTCGTCCCTGCGCCGTCCCAGTTAGGCCGCAGCTCCCCTCGCGGGCTCCGCAGTCTGTCGCTTAGTCCTCGGTCTGGGTGTTGACGTCCCAGTCGCTGCCACACCTCTCTCCCCTACCGGGTCTCTGTTGCTGTTGCTCACCTCCGCGTTGGCAGGGGAGGGCTCTTCTTCGGTCCGGTCTGTGGGCCGCCTCTCATTTCTCGCAGCGTCTCTACCCGCTCCAGTTCAATGCAGCGCGACTGCTTGCAGTGCCGTCGCGGGCTCCTTCCCTCGCCTGCTGCAGTTGGTACTTGGCGCCTACGCCGCTCGGGAAGTACTCCGGTTCTGCCTGAGCTGGGTGTTGGTCGGCTGTCTCTCCCGGCACCGCCCTTCACCTCCGGTCCATCTTCGTGTCGCAGGACGCGGGTCGTGGTCTCAGTGTTGCACGACCGCCATTTTGTTGGTGGTGCCGCGCATCTCTCCCTCTCCGTTTACGCTCTTCCAACTTCCGATTTTTCTCGGGTCTTCTCCCGTATGTGCCCTGAGCCTTCCGATGCCTTTTCCTGGCGTTTGTTCGGTCTTCCGGTGTTTATTTCCGCCTTTTTTCAGGATCATTGGCCGGATCGAGTGGGAGCCTCTCAGAGTTAGCTCACGCTTGCATGGCCGCCAAGGTACGCCCCCCAGTCCAGGCCAAAGTTAATTTCAAAAGTCTAGGTGAGCTGAAGCACTTCTTACAGGTAGGTAAGTCTTGAGAAAAGAAGAATCAATATAGGGCCACAAGCTGATTAGGCTTGTGAGATAAGACACTGTTGGCAACTCTACAAGAAGTAACCAAGACAAGACTCAACTGAGATCAACTGATTCTACTCAAGAGGCAAGTTCTCTGACTGTACTGTACCTTTGGTTAGAAGAAATGGTTCCAGCTGGCTGCTGTTCCTGTGTGGGTCTGCAGATCTGTGGTTCCTGTGCCTCAGTCATGGGGACAAGAGGGAGGACTTCTGGGGACTCCTGCAACAGAACGGGATGGTCGGCGACAGCAAAGGACACACTTCTATTCAGTGGCACTTTGCTGTTAGCTCCTTGCGTCTCAGCAAATAGCACCACTGCAGACTCTCGGATACCACTCTGGACTTTCCTTGCATCTGGGGTCCAGCACTCTGTTGTGACTCAGGCTTGGTCAGTCCTGCTTACTAGGAGTCCGGAGGATGTTCCAGCAGCTCGGGGTCTGACATAAAAGTGATGCACTGTAATCTGGAATTCCTCTCCCTGGCACTTCGGTTCCGGCAGCAGCAAGGAAGTACAGCCAGCAGACGAGTTCACTCTGGAGTTGATTGGTCTCACCAACTCAAGGGGAGATGTCGTCCGGTCAGGGCTCTATCAAAACTGATTTGGAGGTTCAGCACAGCAACAGGGCTTCACCGGGCAAACAAACGGTCCAGGAGTTGCAGCAGGCATCTTCTTCAAGTTCTTCTTCGGATTCATTCGTCCAGTGGTAGACTCTGCCTTCCAAGCCAAATAGCCTCGCCTTTTATGCAAGTTTCCACCATTCATTCCAGCCTAACTGTCAGTCACCCAGCAGGGTGGCTGTCCTTGCCGGACAGTCTGCCGGCCAATCCCCTAGGAGTGCATTCCTGTCTCCTAGGAGACTAAGCACAGAGCGTTTCGGGCACCTCCCTCACTTCCTGCCCCTGCCAGACACCCTGGAGCCAGAGGCAGACTTCACTTGTGAATCCTGCCAAAGACAAAACGAACAAAGGTACCAACCTGGTTTGGCACGCAGAGTAAATCTCAAGAAGGACTTTTCCACAAAGAAATGGCGAAAAAAGAAGACTGGTCCTTTTTGACAAAAATGGCACCTTTTGGGTGCTTTACTGCAGCTGCGAACGTAGCCCACGGTAAAAGCACACCACGGTAGTTAAAAGTAAACCACTGCCACCAGCCATTAATCGAGGAAAGGGTAACATTAAAATGTTAAATGAGAAACTAGACAAAAGGGATACTAAGTAAGCCCTCCAGTAAGATGGTGTGTGCTGGGTCTAGAAAGTTTTATAAATGTAAGTAAAAGTCAATTTCACTTCACTGCTCTTGGAAACGGTAGTAAATCCCGTAGTTTATCCAAGAGAAGATAGTTAAACTTTGGGGAAATCTGAAAGGCTTCCCTGTGTTGCCACTGTAATGAAGGTTTGTGTGACGCAATGTGAAGATGATGCCTAGGGACTTTGCATACTCATAAAGAAACAAAGTTCAAATCACATAAAAATACATGAAGGGGGGGAGGGAGGTTCTCGCTCTCTCCAGGTTAAAAATGAAAAGTCCTAAAATCCAGCAAAGTTGCTGGGGGGGTCTCTAAGGTACAGAGGAATTAGTACATTTCTGAGAATTCTCCCTTCTAAAAAAGGGTTATTTTAGAACTGACTGTTAAATTAATAAATAATTATTCTACCAAGAAACCTTGAGTGTAAGTGTTTGGCCTGTGAAACTCTGTTACAGTCCTACAGCTCACATTGACGCCTCTTAAGATCTGTCCGGCTGCTCAGTCACACTACAAACTTGTGTAATACGGGCCTATACCAAAGGTTGGGTTACCTATTGCCAACAGGACAAGGCTGGTGTAGTCTCCCACAGGGTTACTACATACAGACTTGCCTAACAGTTGCCTACCTAACAGTGTCAGCTTTATTAGCTTTTATATATACACCCTCTGCTTTAAGTACAAGCTTTTTTTTCTGCTCATTTGGTGCGTATTAAGTTAAGTCTTCCCCATAGTGCTCCGGTATTGCCTTTTGGAGTTTCATTGGTGTATCTACCTTCATTTGTTTTAAAATATCCTTTACCTCCCCCCTCCAAGTCCATTTTAGTTTTACGCTTTAGCTTCCTCCTGTGCGCTTGTATTGTAATAATCTCCCCTCTAAGGGTCGCCTTAAGCGCATCCCAAACCATTGGATCTAAAGTAGTCGGTTATTTTGCCGTCTATTTCATCGCATAGGACTCGATCCAAGAGAGTCTCTTGTGGGAATTTCAAGCTCCATAGTGTGGGGGAGAATTTAGGAAAAATGGAGATCCATGGTCAGGGGCTCATATTCTGAAATGGAAACGGTATGGGTATCAATTTGTTTCACTCTACTGAGACCCAAAAATAGTCAATTCTTGAGAAGGATTTGTGGACGTGAGCGTAGTAAGTATATGCTGTTAGGCAAAGTTTGTATGCAGTACCCTTTGGGACCACTACACACAACTAGGACTACAGGTGTAAGCAAAACCAACCTTTAGTGAGTAAAAGCAGTGGCTGCGAACTCTCAAGTGGTTAATAACCTGTTCAGTGGTTATCAGGCCTTGTTCTGTCGAGAGAGGGGCGCCTGCTACCTTTGAAAACTAAATTTCAAGGAACCTGGGATTGGTAACCCTAGGTCTCCTGGGGGCAACCAGACGTGGTCTCCCTCTCACTGTGGTTAGAGAGGCGTCAGCTTCACCTCACTGATGATCCCCAACAAGGGTGAAACACGTGTATGGGGTTGCTGGTGGTACTCTCGTTCAGGTTGGAATTGCCATTGCATTTCGGTGCTGGACTGCCCCTGGGCAGGACAAAGACTGATATGCAAATGGATATTTCCCATCTGTGAAAGGCACAGTGAGTAAAAGCAGTGGCTGCGAACTCTCAAGTGGTTAATAACCACTGAACAGGTTATCAGGCCTTGTTCTGTCGAGAGAGGGGCGCCTGCTACCTTTGAAAACAACCTTTGGTATAAGTCTGTACCACACAGTGTTTGGTAGCGAGCGGAGCAGCCAGGCTTATCAAGTGGGAATGTGACCTTGTAATGAGGTTACAGAGAGGTCTACAATTACAAGTATTCAACTAGACACTTACACTCAAGGTTTCTTGGTAAAACACTTATTAATTTATTACACAGTCATTTAGAAAACATTCACTAAAAGGAGGCGATCAATATCACACAAAAATATCCTACAATACTTCACACTAACAGTTTCTGAAACATTTAAACTACTTTGAAGTAGGAGCAGAATGGGATTCAGAGCAATTGAAGTGTGAGCAAAAAGGCATAAGTTAATAAAACGAATAGTATAGTTACTTTATAACAGTGCAAATAGTTTTGAGTTCACCAGAGGAGTTGGCAGGTAGGCCAAAGTCAATGGGCTAGTGTCTTGTATAGGTTAAAACGGTTCTGGTAGCGAAACGGAAAAGTCTGCCACAGTTCTCTGAAGTAGTTCAAAAGAGTTGTCGGTCACAAGCTGACTAGGCCTGCAAGTTGCCAAAATTTCACAAACTTTCGTAGTGAGAGGTAAGTTCTCTCGGTCGGGTTTTCACAGTACCTTATATTGAAGAAAAAGATGCAGCTGAAGACTTCTGTTTCTGGCAGTTCCTGCAGATCTCGCTGTTCCTGAGCCTCCATCGTGGGGACAAGAGGGAGGACGTTGGGGGACTCCTGCACTGCACGGGGACTGGTCACAAAGCTGGCAAACTGGCAATTCTTCGTTTCCGGCAGCTGTCTTAAAGCACACAAACTGGTGTCCTTCTCCCTGGCTATTCGGTTTCCTGCAGCACTCTGAGGAAAATACAACCAGCTCCGGTTTCCAGGTGGCTTACGAGTTGATTGGTGTTACCAACTCAAAGGAAGAAGTCTTTCTTGAAGGGCTTCTGTGGAAATGAACGTGGCGATTCAGACCTGCAGCAGGGCTCCACCGGGCAAACCAACGGTCCAGTAGTTGCAGCAGCCGTCCTCTTCCAGCTCGTCTTCGGTTCTTTCGTTCCAGTGGTCGACTCTGCCTTCCAAGCCAAGAGACTCGCCTTTTAAAGAGTTTTCTCCCATTCATTCCAGCCTAGCTGCCACTCACCCAGCAGGGTGGCTGTCCTTGCCGGACAGCCAGCCAGCCAGCCAATCATGCCAGAGTGCATTTGGGTCTCCTCGGAGACTAAGCACAGGGAGTTTCAGGGACCCCCCTCACTTCCTGCCCAACCCAGGCACTCCGGCGTCCGAGACGGTCTTCAGTCCTGAAGCCCACCAAAGGCATAGAAACAAAGGGACCAAACCTAGTTTGGCGCAGAGACACTCTAGAAGGAACTTTCCAAAAAGAAACGTCGAAAAAAGACCGGGCCCTGTTTTTACAGAGGGGCTCAGACGCCATCTTGAAAAACATGGCTCCCGCGATTTAACGCTACCAGTGTTTTCAGTCGGGGAAAAATCACAGTAGTTAAAACCACTGCCACCAGCCATTTCGATAGGAAAGGGTAGCATTTGACTGCTACATGAGTTTCTAGACACGGGATACTATGCAACCCCTCCAGTACTATATTGTGAGATAGTATGTGCTGGGTCCAGGAATTTAAAAGACTAGTAAAGTCAATTTAACTTTACATTCTCTGGGAAACGGTAGTTTATCCCAGAGAAGGTATTTAAACCTTGGGATAGCCTAGAAAGGCTTTCAAGATGATGGCTATGGAGTTGTCTAAAACTCCTTAAGAACACAAGAGTAAAACGCAGAGAGTGGGGAAAAAAGGCTCACACTTTCTCCAGGTAAAAAAAAAATCAAGTCCTCAAAATCCAGCAAAGTTGTGGGAGGAGGGTCTCTAAGGTGAAGGGAATTGGCACATTTATGAGAATTTTCCCTAACATATGCCCTTTCCTTTCAGGGTAGGCCATATCTCTAAGCGTCAGGTGGTCAAATTTCAGTCTCAAGGCTAAAGACGGTGCGGGGCGTGCACTTTTGGTAATGGAGCTTCTATCTTGTACCGGGTCCCATGCGAAGTTCAGATCTCCCATCAGAATCACTTCACCCTTCAAGAAGCCCTCCTGCCCAGTGTTTGGGGGATATAAAGAA
Organism: Ambystoma mexicanum; assembly: GCF_040938575.1. Classification (NCBI taxonomy): domain Eukaryota; kingdom Metazoa; phylum Chordata; class Amphibia; order Caudata; family Ambystomatidae; genus Ambystoma; species Ambystoma mexicanum. The sequence goes on along the minus strand of NC_090939.1, from coordinate 324,083,832 downwards.
ACTAAGTTAGTCAGTGGTCCCATCTGTGCTAGAAGAAAGAGGAACCGTCCCACCTCATCAGCTTGTACTTTCTTGATAGCGACCGCGTGTCTGCCCTAAAGGCTATCAACACTCTCACTGACTTGCTGTTTGCGTTAGCCTGCCCAAGTATTGGGAAATGTTATAACTTCAACTTATATCGATCTTGATACTTAATTTACATTGCCTGTAGGGCATTAAGATCAGGCTGATATGTACTTAATACCCGTTCCAACTTCCTTCTCAATGGGGGAATTAAGCCCCCTAATGTTAAGTGTTAAACATCGAAATATGACGGTGTACCACTAGAACGCTAATAGATGCGTGTTAAAGTCAGACATAAGCCTCAAATTGTCATCCTGTGTACCGTTCAATCCCCCCCCTCCCAACTTTAAACGTATCCCCCCCTTCTTACCCCCTCCTCCCTCTCCCCAATAACATTCACCTCCCCCTGGTGTACACCATCCTTGCTACTCTCTCCTTGGACTTCGTCCTGAGCGATGGCCCACCATCTAAGCCAGGGAGAAGTGCTGGGTATTCTAAAACCCTCTGAGTAAGTCTATTATGACTTCGAAGATGAGCATCTACTGTGCCTAGGCATTACAAAAAGATTTCATGTTCTAAAATAGTGTACCTTATTTCACCTCATTGTTTTCTTCTGAGCGAATTAACCTCTAATTATTCAAGCGTGGTGGGGGTTGTTTCTGTGGCGGAGGGGGGGGCCCTTTTGAGGGTTTTGTTCAATACAGTTGTCCACTCCCAGTGTTTCGGTCCGCGAGTGGCGTTATACTCTGGTCACAGTAACTTGATCTGCCTGATCTTCCTGGTCAAGATGTAGAATACAGGCCCCCTTCTCCTTGTTGGTGATAGTGATGTTTCCCCTCCCAAGTAAAAAGAAGGCCAAATGGGAAGGTCCATCTGTAAGGTATTTTCTGTAGTTGAAAGTGTTGAAGGATATCTCTCGTATCCCTTCTTTTGTTGTAGTGTAAGTGGGGAAATATCCTGATACGATTGAATTTCGTTCCCATTAAGTATGATTTGTGTCGCTTTTCTGGCTTCCCGTAAGATTTGTTCCTTCAGTGGGGTAACCCGCCAAGCAATCTCTGGGTTAGGCTGCCGGAACATGGCGCTTCGGACCTACCATGTGTATTTTATCTATAGGAATTGTTAACTCTGCTTTCGCGTTCAATAGGTCGTTGAAGACTCCCGTAACTTCCTCTTGTAAGAGCGTATCACTCACGGACTCTAGAATATTTCATATGCGGATCTTTTCAATCTGTTCTCCAGGTCCTCACATTGCAACTCTACGTTATGTGTTGCTCATGCCAAGTGTTCAGGGAGCTCTTCTGATTGCGTAGAGTCCTGGGCCAAGTCTTGTAGTGCCTTCTCATTACTGTCTGTTTTTTCTTCAAAAGATGCAAGGTCCTTTCGAAGGTCAACTAAGCCGGATTTAAGTTTTGTTGTAAAATTATTTCGAGGGGATTGGGTCCTCTGACGTATTCTATATCTATGACGGGTAATGTCCACAGCTGTGCTGCTCCGGAAAATCTTTGGCGTCTGGGTCCTGCGTCGTCGATGTGGATACGCCGTCCCCGAGGATCCCTCCGACGATCAACGTCACCCGATGTGATAAGTAGGACGCACAACGCCCATAGCCTCAGTTCTGTTTTTTCCTCTAACGTGTTTGCTTCGTGAATCTCGGTATGCCTCGACTCGTTGGAATTTGCTGTTTTCGAATTCTCGGTTTGTTGAACCTGTTCGGTTTTTTGTGAAGAAACCTGTTCGTGGCGATGTCTACTTCGTCTTCAACCCCGCGTCTGGGCTTCAAGAAATGCGGGGACTGTGGGTCCAAGATGTCGGTCACGGACTCGCATGACGCCTGCCTCTGGTGCCTCGGGGAGGCCCATGATACGGACGACTGTGTCGACTGCCAGTCGCTCACGGCAAAGGCCTTGCGGGAACGCAAGAAGAAGCTGTCGGTAGGCTGGGTGTCTAAGCCCCGGAAGTCGAGGTCTGCGGGGCTTTCGACGGATGACTCGAGGGGCGACTCTACGTGTCATCGTCGGAAGTCCAGTGGGTCTCCTTCCAGGAGTCTCTCGCCCCTCCTCCGCCTCTTCGAGGCATTCCCGGAAGCGCCGGCATAGGTCGCCTTCCCCGTCCTCTTCCGAGGACTCCGCCCGTTGGCGGGTCGCTTATCCCTCCCTGCAAGCGACACCGGAGGAATGGGCTTCCTTCGGGAAGCAGATGCTAGCGATTCTTGAATCGCAGGGCACCGGTCCGTCAGTGCCTCCGAGTGGGGTCGGTCGGCACCGATCGAGATACACCGCTCGTACGCCTTCGGGCTCGGGTGGTCGGCACGGCTCGCGGGAGAGGTCCCGCTCGGACAAGGGTAGCCGTTCTCGCCATGCCCGTTCCAGGTCCCGGTCTTCGACGCGCTCGAGACCGCGTGATCCTGTGGCGTCTTCGAAGAAGACGTCGACGCCTGTGGCGCCAAGATCGTTGACGGTTTCTCTCGAGGCTCCGCCTCTGAGGGGGTCGTCGGCACCTAGGTCGTCGAGAGACATGCTCGGAGCTCCGGCTTTGAGGCCTGTGTCGACGCCGCCGATGCTGGCGGCGCGGCTCTGCAGCTGACGTCGACGCCGATTCGCTCGACGTCGACACCTTTTCTGTCGGCGCCGACTCGTTCGGCGCCCTCGATGCTTTTCGAGGCGGTGGTGTCGGAGGTGCCCTGTGGCACAGGGTTTGCCCCTAGAAAGGCTCTGGCTAAGGTCAGGCACTGCTTTGGTCCCCAGAGGTCTTCCTCTCCACGCTTGGAGTACATTTCAGAGGGTGATGAAGGCTCTGATGTCGGCTTGGTTCCGGTTGCAGTTCCAGATGAGCTTATCTCGGGCCATAGCCAGTTTGATGACCTGAGGCAGTCACTGCATGATGCCAGTGGATTAGACACCTCTCTGGAGTTGAGTTTTGTAGGCCGGAGTCTGGCACTCATGCCGATTCTTCATATCGGCGCCTTATATCTCGGGTCACCGAGTATTTGGGTTGGGCATCTCCCCCAGGGGAGTTCGTTCAGGATGATCTCATGGATATCCTTGATCTCGGTCCCCCCACTGACCCGGTTATGCCATTTCATATGGCTCTGCAGAGAAGGGTGGCAGCGGTTTGGACTGCTCCGGAGAGTCTCCCGCAGTAGGGCAAGTCTTTGTCGCGAAAATACCGTCCAGCCAGTAGCGACCCCTGCTACTTGTCCAGGCACCCCACTCCGGAGAGTTTGGTGGTGCAGGCGGCTACGGCCCCGGCAAAGCAGGTGTCGTATCCTACCATCCCTCCGGATAGGGACGACAAACATTTTGACGGCTGGGCGAAGAAAGTGTTTTCTTCGGTGGGTATGGCTCTTCAGGCGGCCAACTGCATATGTGCTTTGTCTCGTTTCACACACACTCTTATGGAACTGTGTTGCATTAGCGGCTGAAAATATTCCCGAAGGGGACGGTTTCCTTGCTATGTATCAGGATGGCAAGGATGCCATGTGTGAGGCCGTTCAGTCGGGTTTGGACTTGGCAGATTGTGTCAGCCGGTACATGGCGGCGAGCACCGTAAATCGCAGGTTTGCGTGGTTGCGGAAGTCTGAGTTCGCTCCTGATGTGCAGTCCCCGCTCCTCAACATGCCCTTTGATGGTGAACACCTTTTTGGCAGCAAGGCTGACGAGAGCCTTGAGAGGTTGCAGACCTCCAAAGCTGCAGCGAAGTCGTTGGGCGCTGCAGTTCGCCAACCTCTGCCTTTTCGTCCTAGGGGACAGCAATGGAGAGGACGTTCCTTTCGCTATTACTCGTCCTTCAGTAAAGCGAGGGGAGCTAGCATTCAAAGAGGCCATCGTAAGAGTGCCAGAGGTGGAAACAAAGGTACTCGAGGTGCCAAGGCCGCTCGGGCAGTTGCCCCTTTGCCCTCAGGCAACGCCACAGCCCCTACCACTAGGTCATGAGGCCAGGTCCCATGGTTCGCCGGTTGGGGGAAGGCTGGCACAGCATCTTGTAGAGTGGCAAGCCATTACTTCGGATGTGTGGGTTCTGGAGATCATAACCCACGGCTACTGTCTTCCTTTCCGGCAGAGGCCTCACGACAATCTACCAGGGAACCTCTCTTTGAAGTGTCCGGATTCGCTCCTTGCGCAGGAAATTCAAGCCCTGCTGGAGAAAGGCGCCATAGAACTGGTGCCTGTAGCAGAGAGGAACAAGGGATGGTATTCCCCTTATTTTTTGATTCCGAAGAAAGACAGGGGATTGAGACCCATCATGGACTTGCGCGGTTTGAACAAACTCCTCAGGAAGGACAAGTTCAAGATGGTGACTTTCTCAAGTCCTCCAGGCCCTTCTACTTCAGGACTGGTTGGTGTCTCTCGACCTCAAGGATGCTTCCATGTGCCGATCCATCCCAAGCACAAGTACCTGCGGTTCGCGGTTGGCGACTCGCACTTTCAGTTTCGGGTCCTGCCGTTTGGATTGACCTCCGCCCCGAGGGTTTTCACCAAGCTCATGGTGGTGGTGGCAGCGCATCTCAGGAAAGCGGGGATTCACGTCTACCCCTACCTGGACGATTGGTTGATCAGGGGGAGCTCTCCCGAGCAAGTCCTGGATCATCTGTCCGTCACCTGCCACTCCCTTCACAGGCTGGGTTTCTCCCTCAATTTAAAGAAGTCCCATTTGACACCAACGCAGCGGCTCCAGTACATCGGAGCAGTGCTCGACACGTCCCTGGGGCAGTGTTTTCCTCCTCTGGTGAGGGCTCTTCACATTCAGCAGATGATGAACAAGTTTCAATTTGCCCAGGATCTCCCAGCATCCGAGTTCTTGAGACTGCTCGGCCTTATGGCATCCTGCATTCTTCTGGTGCCAGAGGCTCGTCTGCGGATGAGTTCTTTGCAGTGGGCACTCAAGCTCCAGTGGTCTCAGTCCTCCGGCAGGCTGTCGGACCCTGTTCAGGTGCCGCCCTCGGTGGCCCGGGACCTTCGGTGGTGGGCCGTCAAGGGCAATCTGATGAAGGGGGCCCCATTTTGGCTGCCCTGGCCGGAGGTGACGATCGTGACGGACGCATCCCTCAGGGGATGGGGAGCTCATGCCAACGAGTTGATAGTCAGCAGTCGTTGGTCTCGGTCGGAGTCCAGACTCCATATCAGTCTGTTGGAGCTGTGGGCTGTCGGGCTAGCCCTGAAGGCTTTTCTGCCGACTGTGCATGGAAAGAGTGTCCTGATTCCAACAGACAAAACGGTGGCCATGCACTACCTCAACAAAAAGGGGGGGGGGGGGAGGGTCACTTCCGCTGTGCAGGGAGGCGATGCAGCTCGAGTTCTGGGCCATCCAGCAGGAAGTTTCGATCTCGGCTGTTTATCTGGCTGGAGACGACAACGAGACGGCGGATGCTCTGAGCAGGCAGAGCACGATCTCTCACGAGTGGGAGCTTGCTCAGGAGATTCTCCTGGAGATCTATGGGGGACCCCTCAAGTGGATCCCCTCGCCTCCAGTGTCAACCAGAAGTGTGAAAAGTTTTGCTCGAGGGAAATTCCTCCAAAAGGAGCCTTAGGGGACGCGTTCCTGGTGGAGTGGTCATTCCCACTGCTGTAAGCGTTTCCTCCAGTCCCCGCCATCCCGCAAGTGCTGCGGAGGTTACGGAGGTTCGGTTCCCGGATGATCCTCATTGCTCCGGCGTGGGCCCGGAGGACATGGTACCCGGACCTTCTCGACTTGTCCATCTGCCCTCCACGTCGTCTTCCCTACCGAGACGATCTGCTCTCACGGGAGCGGGGGGGAGGGTCAGGTTCTCCATCCAGAGGTCAGATCCCTCAACCTTCACGCTTGGCTTCTGAAAGGTTGAGGTATAAGGATTGGGACCTTCCTGAAGACGTGATGGAGGTGTTGCTCTCGGCCAGGCGGCCAGCAACAAAGTCTCTGTACCGTTGCCGTTGGAGAAAGTTCTGCGAGTGGTGCAGAGTTAAGAATGTGGATCCTTTTGAATGAGACATTCCCATGGTTCTGTCTTTTTTGCTTTCCTTGGGCTACAGGGGCTTGCAAGTGGGGACCATTAAAGGTTACTGGGCGGCGCTGTCCATATTTAAGCGCTTGTCTAAAGAGTGTTACTATTTTAAGATTCCTTTAATTTTGCAGTTTTTGAAAGGGCTCACTAATGTTACTTCGTCACCTTTTCTGGTGCCCGGTTGGGATTTGATCCGTGTTCTTAAGTTTCTTATGGGTGCTCCGTTTGAGTCTTTACATTCTTGCCCTTTGAGGCTGTTAACTCTGGAAACTGTGTTTTTGGTTGCGGTTACTTCCGCTCGCAGAGTGAGTGAGTTACAGGCACTTTCAGTTAAGCCACCCTTCACTGTGTTTCATAAGGACAGGGCAGTCCTTAGAGTTCGTCCTTTTCTTCCGAAGGTGGTTTCGGAATTTCATTTGAGCCAGAAGATGGTTCTTCCGGCCTTCTATCCTCCTCCACATCCTGGTAAGGAAGAGGAGCGGCTCCATAGGCTTGATCCTAGGAGAGCGTTGAGCTTTTATATTTCGCGCATGTCCAGGGTCAGAGTGGACGATCAACTTTTCATTCGTTACGCTGGAAAGCGTTTGGGACAAGCTGTGACGAAACAGACTTTGTCTCGTTGGATTATTTTAGCTATCTCCGAGTGTTACCGCTTGGCGGGTAAGGATTCTCCGGCTGGCTTTCGGGCCCATTCTACCAGGGGAGTGGCTGCGTCTACTGCCCTGCAGAGGGGAGTTCCTATTCGTCACATCTGTGATGCAGCCACCTGGGCTTCAGTACATACTTTTGTACGTCACTACTCCCTCTATTCCATCAGAGGGCAAGATCTGACCTTTGGCAAGGCAGTTCTCTATTCCGTAATTTGATTGGGCATGCTAAATTTTGTATTCTAAATTCTTTCCCACCTCCTTGTTTGGTACTGCTTTGGGAGTCTGTCATAGATATGGAATACGTCGGAGGACCCAATCCCCTCGAAGAACAAGTTACTTTCTTACCTGGTAACGATCTTTCGATGGGATGGTCCGACGACGTATTCCATATCGCTCACTCCCTGCCTTCCCCGCTACAGAATTTCTTTTGCGATTGCAGCTTGCGTTCCGCAAGGCCATGTGTGTCTGACTGGCAGAAAACTGGTGGCACACGTTCTGGGAAAAAACTATAACTGAGGCTATGGGCGTCGTGCGTCCTACTTATCACATCGGGTGACGTCGGCCGTCGGAGGAGGTCCTCGGGGACGGCGCATCGACGTCATCGACACAGGATGCAGACGCCAAAGATTTTCCGGAGCAGCACAGCTGTGGACATTACCTGTCATAGATATGGAATACGTCGTCGGACCATCCCATCGAAAGAACGTTACCAGGTAAGAAAGTAACTTGTTCGTTGTAGGTAGTGTAAAGACTGGAGGGGGGGGGTTATCTGTACTCCTTGTTAGGGAGAATTCTCATTTCTGTTCCCTTCAACCTTAGAGACCCCCAGCTCTTTTGCTGGACTTTAGGACTGTTAGGGAGAATTCAGAAATGTGCTAATTCCTCTCTACCTTAGAGACTCACAGCAACGGTACTGGATTTTGAGGACTTGCATTTTTTTAACCTGGAGAGAGTGAGACCCTTTTTCCCACTCTCTCATGTATTTTTAATGTGATTTGTGTTTCTTTTGGTTGTGGAGTCTGACAAACTCCATAGGCATACTCTTTTACATTGTGTCACACAGCACCTTCAGTGCAGTGACACAGGGAAGTCTTCCAGATTTCCCGAAGGTTTAAATACCTTCTCTGGGATAAACTACTGTTTCCCAGAGCAGTAAAGTGAAATTGACTTTACTTACCACTGTAACTTTCTAGACCCAGCACACACTATTTTACAATAGGGTGCTGGAGGGGTTACCTAGTATCCCCTTTGTCTCGTTTCTCATGTAACATTTTTTATGTTACCCTTTTTTCATTGAGTGGCTGGTGGCAGTGGTTTCCTTTGAACTACCATGGTATGCCTTTACTGCGGGCTGTGTTCGCAGCTACAGTAAAGCATACACGGGAGCCATCTTTGTTAAAATGGCACCCAGTTTTCTTTTTTCACCATTTCTTTGTGGAAAGGTCCTTCTTGAGATTTGCTGTGCGCGGCAAACCAGGTTTGGTCTCTTTGTTCATTTCGCCTTTGGCGGGGTTCACGAGTGAAACCCGCCTCTGGCTCCAGAGTGTCTGGGGTAGGCAGGAAGTGAGGGAGGTGCCCGAAACTAGCTGTGCTTGGACTCCTAGGAGACCCAAAGGCACTCTGTGACGATTGGCTGGCGTTGGGCAAGGACAGCCACCCTGCTGGGTGATTGACAGCTAGGCTGGAATGAATGGTAGAGGACTGAATAAAAGGTGAGGCCTTTGGCTTGTAAGGCAGTGGACCACTGGCTGGAGGAACCGAAGAATAACTTGAAGAGGGCGCCTGCTGAAACTACTGGACCGTTGGTTTGCCCGGTGAAGCCCTGCTGCGCCGAAACGCCAAGTTCGCATAGACAGAGAAGCCCCTGCAAGGACGACTTCTCTCCTTGAGTTGGTGGGACAAATCAACTCCAAAGTAAGCCACCTGGATATCCATCTTGGAGCTGGTTGAATTTTCGCAGTTGCTGCTGGAAACAGTATAGCCAGGGAGAGGAACACCAGATTGTGTGGGATGCTTTTAAGCTGACCTAGAGCTTTTGCAAGATCCTCTGGACTCTCAAGAAGCAGGACTGGCCAAGCCTGAGCCCCCCAGAGTGTGGGACCTCCGAAGCAAGGAAAGTCCATCTCGATAGACGGGAACCGCAGTGTTGCTATTTGCGGTAGACGCAAGGAGCTGAAACACTTAACAGCCACTGAAAGTGAAGTTTGCCAGTGCATTGTAGGAGTCGCCCGACGTCCTCCCTCTTGTCCCCACGACTGAGGCCCAGGAACAGTGAAATCTGCAGAGCTGCACAGGAACAGAAGTAATCAGCTGCATCTTTTCTTCATTTCTAAGGTACTGTAAAACACGTCTAAGAACTTACCTCTTGCTGTAGAGTTGCTTGAAACCTCTACAACTCACAAGTCGAAACAGCTTGTGGCCCTACATTTGATTCTTCTTTTCATCCAAGACTCCTAAGAACTTGTGCAAAGACTTTTCCATTTCTCCAGCATGGGGTCTGGCATGGATTCACATGCTCATGAATATTCCCCGTCAGGCTGGGAATCCTGACGACGGGGAATATTCATGAGCATGTGAATCCATGCCAGACCCATGCTGGAGAACAACAGTTACAGGTAAGTAACTTGTTCCTTACTTACCAGAAGTGCTTCATCCTCTACAAGACTTTCGCCCATTGACTTTGGTTTAGCCTATTGAATTGTATGACTCTTCTTGGAGTATCCAAAAGTATTTGCCTGCTTAAGAATATTTGTGGACTCTTTTTTTGTTCTTATAACCTTTGCCTTTTACCAACTTTTAAGTGTTCTGAATGCCAAAAGTAATATATTAATGTCCCCAGCGCCCTAGTTATTGAAGTCACCTGTGGGTGTAGGTTGTCTGTGGGCCATCCCAAAAGGGTCTTTTCTGTTTCAGAAACTCAGTGTACAGTATTGAAGTGTATTTGTGTGTTACTATTCTATTGCTCCTTCTGAAGAAGGCTTTATAACTGCCTGATAAATAATTGTTTATGCAAGAAACCTTGAGTGTACGTTTATTTGAATACCTGTAACTGTGAATCTTTATGTACCGCCACTACAGCTCACATTTCCACTCTTGAGATGAGCCTGGCTGCTCACCATGCTACCAAAACTGTGTAGTACAAGCTTATACCAAAGGTTGGGTTGCTTATATGTGTAGTCAGAGTTGTGTGTAGTGGACCCAGAGGGTACTGCATACAAACTTTGCCTAACAAGGACTTTTTAATTTTAACGCTGGATAGAGTGAGCCCTTTTTTTCACTCTCTCATGTTTTTTGACCTGATTTGGATTATATGTTTCCTTTGTTTTTGGAGTCTGACAAATTCCATAGGCATCTACTTTTTGTATGGTGACAGATCACACCTTCAGTGCAGTCACAGAGGTTTAAATACCTTTTCTTGTGTGAACTACTGTTCCCAAGAATAGTAAAGTGAAATTGACTTTACTTACATTTCCCTTTTTTGTAGGTCCAGCACACGCCATCTTATGTGGAGTGCTGGGGGGTTACTTAGTAGCCCCTTTCCCTACCTACTCATGTAACATTTCTTATGTTACCTTCGCTACTTTCAGTGGCTGGTGGCAGTGGTTTAATTTTCCTACCATTGTGCTTTTTTACCGTGGGCTGAATCATCAGCTGCAGTATAACACCCATGGGGGTAACATTTCGTCAAAATGGCCAGTCTTCTTTTTTTCACCATTTCCTGTTTGTGAGGTCTTTCATGGGTTTTACTCTGCGTGCCAAGCCAGGTTTGAGCACTTTGTTTGCTTTGCCTTTGGCGGGCTTCAGTATTGAAGCCGCCTCTGGCTCCAGTGTATCTAGAAGGGCAGGAAGTGAGGGAAGTTCCTGAAACTCCCCCATCCTTTAGGAATGCCTGAATGCACACAGTCCTGATTGGTTTACAGGATAGCTAGTCTGTGCATGAATGGGAGAAACCTGCTTAAAAAGGCGAGTGTTTTGGGACTGAAGGCAGAGTCGACCACTGGGAAGAACAACCTGACGAAGAAACAACGCTTGCAGCATCCTCCTGTACTGTTGAACAGCTCGGTGAAGCCCTGCTGCTGTGCTGAAACTTGTTTTCTGTTTGACAACAGAAGCTCCAGAAGGGACAACTAACTAACTTTGTGCAAGAAATGTACTATCTAAGAAGTGCCTCAGCTCCAAAGACTTTGCTCAAATCGACTGGCTGTCCTGGCTCCCTGCAGACTCTTCTATTCCATTTGACTTCGATTCTTACTGTCCCTCATAGGTGATACCTTGGTTTTAAACTAATATTGCTGGGAAAGCTTTTTATCTAGACTTCATTGGAAGATTTAAAGTGCTCACATGCTCCAAGAAACTGTTTAACCTTTTTCCTTCCTTTTAACCTTTCCTTTCTGCCAACTTCAGAATCTACAAAGTGTACTAGTGATATATTAATGTAATTACTGTCCTAGTTAGTGAAGTCGCCTCCGTGTGTAGGAAGTGTGTAAGAAGCAGCTCTAAAGAGTATCTACTAGCTTTGTGTTGTTTCTGGAAAAGTATTTTAAAGTATGTTTGATTTCAACACATATTGCCCATTTTAGAAACTTATATAAATTAATAATTTATTACAAAACCTTGTGTGCAAGTGTAACTTGGCTACTTGTATCTGCAAATTTCATTGCTACAGCTTTACTGCTCACATTTACCCCTCTTGAGATAAGCCTGGTTCTCAGTCACACCAACATGTGTAGTACAGACCTATACTAATAGGTGGATTACCGAATACCAAGAGGACAAGGGTTGGGTAGTCTCCCACAGGGTTACTACATCAATTCTTGCCTAACACTCCTGCCCTCTATATGACAGAGTGGAAGCACAGAGCATCCCAGCCAAGATTCTCTATATGGTAGAATGGACCAGCAACCAAGGCTTAAGATCTCAGGAGGTGATGTAGGCTGGTTCTTATGTACAGTGTAGTCCCCAAGACCCCCACAAAGGAATGTCCACACACTTATGTGCTAAAACAGTTGTGGTTCAAGATATATACGTCAATTAATAACACACTTTGTACTCTAGCATTTCAAATATATGCAATGTCTATGTGGTACCACACTTAGCTATTGGCTTCTTTAAAATGTACCAACTGCTTACAGTTCGAATGGCATACAAATGAAACGGTAATGTTTACTTTAGCTACTAAGACCGTCTATGTGAGGATCCCCCTCCCCCCACCTGGGCAACCTGTAATAAATAGGGTTAACAAGCCCAGTCCATTAATGTTTAGTCTGGTTTCCTGGTGAAAAGGTTCAACTACCCCAATGTACATGAGTTAGAAGAGTTTCTTCAATGGTTCATCGACGGATCCCTCGCGAGTGGACTCCTTTAGAGCTGGAGCCAGAGGTCATCGAGATTCCTCAAAGAAATTATGAACTCTGGCGTTGAGACAGCAGCTTCGACCTTCGCGGTGCTTATCAACAGTCGATGATTGATCGTGTATGTGCTACAAAGATGAGGCGTGCGGTGCACCTCAATGCAGGTGTCGGCATCGACTATCGGGACTTGTCCAGGGCTGGATTTCGGATCTTTACTTGTCATCATCTTTGTGGACTTCGGGTGACAGGAAACCCACTGGTGGATTCTCCTCTGTCGTCAACAACCTTGACTTTCTTTGGCGGGATAAAGTGGTTGACAGTGATGGCAATGCAGCCCTTCATTCAAATGTTCTTAGGCAAAGGTCGAGCGTTGCGGCTCCGGTCATTGAGCAGCACAGCGTCAAGCTGTCCCTGCTTCTGGGGAACACAGCTTGATGGGTTTCCAGTGGTCACGTAAATCCTCTGAACCGCGATCGACGGCGATGAACTTTGACGGCCTCGATGTCCTGGTGCTTTACTTCAAGGTTTCTCGGCAGAACCCGTCTCCAGTTGACAGCCTTTCTGGACTGGCTTCCAGGGTGTCTCGAAAATTTGCTTCTGCACCTTAAAATGAAATGCTAGGTTATTTATAATGCGCTTAATACCCAGAGGTTTCTAAGCGCAGACCCGGGGACAGAACCTGTCTTGCTCTGTGTCGTCTTGCTTCCAAGGCGAGCACGTAGCCCCGGGAGCCATCCTCCCGATATTCCCTCGTAGCTCGGGGAGAGGTCTCCTAGCCAGGGCCTCTCTTGGATTAGTCCTCAACAGACTTGACAGCTTTCAGATTTCGACGACAGTAAGCAGCAGCAAACCTTCGTCTTCCAGCTGGGCTTCAAGGATAAACAGCTTCAAGTTTCAACTTCAGCTTTTGAACAAATTGGTAAGTGAAAGCTTCCCAGATATACACATCTGTCCCCCATTCACACTGCTCAACCAAGCTTAGGCAGCCAATCGGACAGAAGGGCATTCATGTAGGCAGGCAGCCAATCGGCCTCACAGTGCATTCAGGCCATTCACTTCCACCCACACCCATAACAAGGAATGTGGATTGGGGCAAGCATCCAGCCTTTCAGCACACCACACTGCATTCATGTCAGTTTTGGGAGGGCTGTCTCATTTATTGTGTCACACACACAGAAACCAGACACCCATGACATGGAATGCATATTGGTCACACGCTCCATTCACCCTGGTCCCATCCCAAGGGTGTACCCACAACATAGTCCCTGGGAAGACTCCAGCCTGTCTGGCTTGGACTTGCCCACAATACCATTTCTGATGCTTGTTAATCTGCTTAGAATCACATGCTGTGCATTTAGTTCGACATCCAGTGGTAGCCGCAGAGTATTGCATCTTGTCTTTCGGTGACCGAATGGGACGTTGGCATAGGCGTGTCTGTAACATTATCCATATTGTGACGTGTAGTGTACCCAAAATCCCCCATGCGCCGAGGTCGCTCAGATTGATTTTTTCCGCCTAGATTACTGGTCGCCCTATTGCGGAGCTCTTAAGAGACTTTATCACTTTGTCGATTATCCTATTAAGTCATTTTGACGGTGGTTCCTGCACTTCGCCAAAGACTGCGGTGGACCTTCGACGCCTAAGATCCAGTGGCGGAGCAGTCCACGTGGCCGGGCCCTCTGGCTGGCCTACATGGTAGGGAGAGTGGGGTTGCGGTGGCCATATCTTTTCAGCTATGTGTCTCCTCTTCTTTGCCCTCTAGGTCTGGTCATCGCATTCATTGCCTTTCGCTATGGAAAGGACACCATTTAGGTTTTGCCCCTCTTGAAGGGCAAGATATCCTTGGAAGGACGAGCACTAGTGTAATAATTGTCTACACCTTGACCATGACAAAGCGCAGTGCGCGACCTGTAAACTCCTGCGCCCTGAAACGCTTAAGGAGCGCTGCGTTAAGTGGTGGGCGGCCTACGGCATGTCGCGGCTGGATGATCTTCCCCCATCGCCGCACCCGCCGAAAATGACGGGGGTACTAGTGATGACCAGGTATCTGTGTCGGATGCCATAGACCTCACGACGGACACTCCTAGGTCCACTACTCACCTCCCCGATCCGGCTAGCCCTGATGCGAGTCACGATATGGCGATCACACCCGGCGACAGAGCTGTATAAGATCGAAGTCGCACCAAACACACACACCCAGTTTCGACAGTACCGTCGAAACGGGTGAAAGCGTCAGCAGCACCGCCGAAAATTTGGACGGAATCCTCTGATCTTCAAGATCAACGGCCTTCCCCGCTTCTTCAGCAGCGTCTTGCGGCTGGGCCTTCTAAACCAAAGGGCGCTACTTCCAAAACACATCTGGTCGTCGAAGCGCGCGTAGTTGACGCTCCGAAGTCCCCGGTAGGAGAAAAATCTACCGCTAGGCCTCTTAGTCAACCGACACATCGCCCCAATTCGCCGAACATCTCCGAAAGCATCGCTAGGATTGCTTCGGCAGTGGGGCTGAAGGCGAGGTCTAAAGAGATGAGGTCTAAAGAGATGATGAAGCGCAAGGAGCGGTCCGTGGACAAGACACGCCTCAGCGCCCCGATGCTTGCGAGGACTACGTAGATAGTTCTGAGATTTTGTCTAGAGCTATTGGAGACAAATTTTGGCGCCATAGGGAGGAAAATTAAAATGTTCCACCCTTAGACCCTTCTCCATCATCTAGATGGACCAGAGAAAAATGTGAAGGGTGTATGGACAGGTTGGAGAAGTTTGTCTCGTTTTCAGAGCAACCTACCCCCAAGAGACCTCGGGAGGACTCTCCCTCTGTGCCTGCTTCAAATTTTCTAGGGTAAATAGGACCTTTCTCAGGAGGATTACACTTCCATCCATCCCGAAGACGAGATCCAGATGGACACTTATCAGGACATTTATGATGAGGAGGATATTAAGTTCCTACAGAACTACACTGTGGATGACCAGGCAGATCCCACAGGAGACTGGGAGGACAGTCACCAGGTGTCATGATCACTGCTTCCAAGGAGTCAGGACCAGCCCAACGTCCTTGGAAGCAGGCCCCTAACCCTGATCCTAGTCACCAGCCGGTCCCCACAGGGACCTTTTGGACCTTGTCCTGGCGCCGGTGGCATCAGGCTCATCAGAAGCATCGGTCCCGGCACTGGAAGCGCCGGGCTCATCATTGGTGTGAAGGTGCTTGGGTGGACTTACCTGCGGCAGACCATGCTGCTTACTTACCAGACTCTTAGAAGTCCTCGGTGAACTGGGACTACTTTCTTACCTGGGTGGGGCAGCTCCACTCCCTGGATACAGCACTGGAACTCTTCTGGAAGCAGGAACTCTTTTCTTACCTAGGCGGGGCCGTGGAAGGAGACGCCTCATCACTCCAAGGCTATTTAAACCACACCCGATTGAAACGTGCTTTGCGTTATTCCGCATCTGCAGCAGAACGCTCACCGAGTCTGTTCCAGCCTTTCTTCTTTGGATCCTGAACCTGCAAGAATTATACTTACCATTCCTGTACCCGATCAACATCAGCACCTGCAAAAGACCAGAAACAACAGGTTAGCAGAACGAACTTTAACACGCAGTGCTTTCTTACCTGATCCATCAGCAGCGGCCGTGTCTCACGCTGCACCTTCGCCGGCAAAGATAAACAGCATTTCCATACTTACCGGCACGCTGTGCATTCCGGATTCTTCACGCTGCATCTTCATAGACAACAGCAGTGTTACACTTACCGGCACGCGGCGAATTCCGGATTTCTTCATTCTGCATCGTCGCCTGCAAAGACAAAGAAAGAGACAGTAAGAGCGCTTGCCATACTTACACAATTCCAGGCGCTTCACCGCCACGCATAAAAAGACTATAAAGACTAAACGTGTCCAGAAATTTACCGGTCGTGCAGACGACGGTACCCATCCTGAAGACTGGGCGTTTTGCCTGGAGATGCCACCTTGTACGCTGAAGTATCGGCATAGCTCTGTGTGGGTCCCAGCAGCACGCCTCTCCCTGTCCCAAGAAAGCTGTGTGGGTTTAAGACCTTTTTGAGGATGCCCCTCTCGCGAGCTTCCAACAGAAGGCTAAGCATCACGAGGCCACTGCCACCGGGAGCACCATTGCGACTGGCTCCTCAGCAGCCAGGGTGCGCCCGACATCTCCAGCGACTTCTTCAGTCACCAGTCAACGTTCAGGATCTTCGGCCAGGAGGAAGCCGGACCATCCAGGCAAACTCAAGGAGAAGCCCAAGACTGACCTGCTGGAGAAGGCCAAGGGGGATCGTGGCTCTGACCCTCCCCCCTAAGGAGAAGGCCTCTAGGACAAGGGACCGATCCAGACCGTGAAGGCCCAGGTACATCCAACAAAGTCCCAGCCCTTCCATCAAGGGGGTGGCGGCGTCCCGTGCGAAGGCCACCATGCAGACCTGCAGGGCGCATCCCCGAAGGCAAGAGTGTCCCTCCCAGCCAATAGGGAATCCTCTTTCCAGCCCATACAGAAGACCCCGGAGGAGAAGATGCCGGTCATCTCACTGAAACCATCCCCTCTTGTCGCGAAGAAGGGGTGGGAGATGCGGAGGCCCTCCAGGGTATGGATATCTCCCGAGAGGAGGTGCTGATCTACCTTCGATCCATCCAGGAGGAGGAGAACGTCGGGAGCAGGCCCTACGACGAGGGCGCCAATGAAGCAGATGACTAGGATACAGTCGACGAATGCAACGGGGGCCTGGACACCCAGCATACACCCCAGGTCCGGATTCAACATACACCTCAGTTGCCACCTCCGTTCAGCTGCCGCCTAGAGACCTCTCAGTGGGCATTCTCTCGGAACTGCATACTCTGGTCTCTGAGATTCAGCCGAGGATGCCTATTGTGCTGGCGGACCCAGCGACGGCCGACCGCCTGGCAATGGGGGAGCCTCCGGCCAAGAAGAGGAAAGTACACCCTCCTCCTCCTTGCCACCCTTCGCCTATCCCCTCCCAGCCACCCCCCCACCCCTGAGAGATGAGATGGACCCTCACACGGCGATGACTGACGAGGACGACGGTGGGATGAGGGAAAACTCCTGTCACCACCTCTCAGGTCTTAACCGCCGGACGAGATAGGCTTGTTTCATGCAATGATCTCCAGAGCTTTGGAGCTCTTCCAGCTCGCTCCAGAGGAGGAGGTCTTCTTATATCAGCGCTGCGAGGCAAAGGGAAAGACATCCTCTCAGTCCCACTCCTGGATGACATATGGGGACAAACGCTTGGCTCTCATGAACCATTCGATGGCTCCGGCGAGGACTGACTGCTTTGAGAAGAAGTACAAGGTGCCGGACTTTGTGCCCAAGTGCTTGCAGGCCGAACCGTCGCCGAACTCTGACCAAAAAGAAGTCTTCGGGCGCTTCTTCCTCGGCAGCCTCCACCCCTCCGGACAGCGAGGTGAAGAAGTTGGATGCCATGGGGTGACGAGTTATCTACTTTGCGCCTACTAGAATCAATGCCGCCAACGCCTTCACCATCGTAGCACGCTACGACCGAGAGCTGTGGTTCAAGATAGCTCCCATCCCGGACTTCCTCCCCGACGACAAGAGGTCAGAAGCGTTGGAAATTCTGCAGGAGATTGAAGTGGTGTCGGACCACGCCATCACTGTGGCCACGGACCTCGCCGACGCGGGTTTCCGCCAAATGGGCAACAGCACTTGCCTTCGTCATCGTGGCTTGCTCACGGCCACCAACATTCGGCAGGATGTTCAGTCGAGGGTTTTGGACATGCCCTTTGACGGGGACAATCTGTTCAGGAAGGCTCTAGATGAGTCTCTACAAGCCACGTAGATGGACACGGAGACAGCGCGTGCCCTGGGCACTCTTAAACAGCGGCAGTCCTTTCGGTCCTCAGGTAGCAAATCCCAAGGATCCTCCAAAGGTTTCGGTGGGGGCTCCTCTTCATTCCGTCAACCCTCCCACACTTCCGCCCAGGGAACTAATAGGGGCTGCTCCAAGGCTTTCGGAAGTGGACATCGTCGCCAGGGTCCCCAAGGCGGCTCTTCGATGTCGAAGCAGGATTGAACCGACCGTGTTGTCGGGCCCCCAACCGTGCACCCCGGTGGGAGGCCGGCTGGCGGACTTGACAGTGTGTGGAAAACCATCTCCACCGACCGTTGGGTGCTGGATGCTCTCCCCATGGACACACCCTGGAATTTCAACGGACGTGACCTCGAATACCACCGGTGGCCCGGCAGGAAAACCACGTCCCTCGGCTGCTGCTGGAGGTGCGGGCCATGATAAGGAAAGGTGTGTGATATAGCTCGTCCCGAAGCATCTCTGGGGCTAGAGTGTAGTCAAGGTACTTCCTTGTCAAAAAGACTAGAGGCTGGAGGCCCATTCTCTAGCTCGAAGAGGGAGACTTTGTCGTCGCTGGACTTGGAGTATGCGTACTTCCACATCCCCATTCACAAGGGACACAGCAAGTTTCCGCACTTCGTGGTTCAAGGGAAGCACTACCAATTCAAGGCCCTTACCTTCAGATTGAAGTCGGCACCAAGGGTTTGTTCCAGGTGCTTGGCGCCGGTCATGGCGCAGCTGCGACTGCAGCGGATCCACGTCTACCCTTACTTGGACGACTGGCTCATCCGGGCCAGTTCAAAGGACATCACCGTCGACCACACGGAGGACCGTCTGCCTACTGACGGATCTGGGGTTCTCAGTGAATTATGCAAAGTTCTGCTTGACTCCATCGCAAGACACGCTGTTTCTGGGATCCCGACTCAACTCTGTGTAGTGCCTGGCGTCTCCGCCGGAGGAAATGATAGCGGCCATCTTGGACAAGGTACAATGGCTGTTGGCACTGAAGGTCGCCACGGTGAGGACCATCCAGTCTCTGCTCGACATGCATCTACCTCATTCAACTACGCAGGCTGCGGATGCGTCCACTACAGGAGTTCCTCAATGACCATTGGATACAAGTGTCGGGGAAGCTTCCTGGCCAAGATCATGCTCGACAAGAGCTTCTGTTGAGCGATAAGGCGGTGGGGAGTTCACGCTCCTCTGTCCGAAGGCGTGGATTTCCAAACCCCACTGCACCAGGAGATGATCACGACAGACTCCTCCCTGGAAGGATGGGGAGCCTCCAGGGAGGAAGCTTCACGCAAGGAAGTCTTCACCCAAGAGGCTTGAGGCTGCCTGAGGTCAAAAAGATGCTGTCAGTTTTTTGGGCCCTGAAGTCCTTCGTCCCATCCCTCAAGGGCAAGGTGGTGTGGTTCTTCACGGACAATACCACCAAAATGTTTTACATCAGGAAGCAGGGGGGGGGCACCAGATCCCCGACACACTCCAAAGAAGCGCAGGACGTAAGGCACTGGCCCGTCGCCCTGGGGATGTTCCCATTCCATAATCTGGCAGGAGTAAAGAACACAATTGCCGACTCTCTCAGCAGAGAGCTATGCTCTTGCCACGAGTGGGAACTTCCACAAATGGGGCAATCACCAGATCGATCTGTTTGCGATGGCAACGAACACCAAGTGTCAGAGGTTTGCCAGCAGGTTTCCCCAGCCAGGGAGCATGGGGGACGCATTCTTGTTCCACTGGGACGGCCTGTTTCTGTATGCGTTCCCTCCGTTGCCGTTGCTTCTTTGACTCTTCAATCAACAGTGCCGGATGATCCTCGTTGCACCAGCGTGGCTGAGGCAGATCTGGTACTCGGACCTCCAGTCAAGCTTCAGGTCGTCTCTGATCTTCTCGTCATGGAAAGAGGCGCAATTCTGCACCACTACCCAGTATCGCTGAACCTGAAGGCCTGGCTCCTGCAGCGTTAGAATTCGGGGGTTACGATCGCCCAACGGACTGCAAGGAAGTGCTTGCCAAGGCCAGAGCATCATCTACTCTAAAATGCTACGGACATAAATGGAAGAGGTTCGCCGTTTGGTGCTGTGCACAGAAGATAGACCCTCTACGAATCACGGCTCCGCAGGTACTACCATATTTGCTGTCGTAGGCCAAGGCAGGACTGGGCCATGCCTCCATCAAAGTTCATCTGGCGGATCTCCGGGACAGTCGTCGTTCTGGTCACAGTGTATGGTTAAGGAGTTTGTCAAAGGACTGTTCAGTTTGTTCCCTCCGGTGAAGGCTCCAGCCCCGGTGTGGGAACTCAATGTGTTGCTGACTACGCTCATGGGCCCTCAATTCGAACCTATACAGAAAGTTCCAATGAAGTTCTTGTCGTGGAAGACCATATTCCTCGTGGCCATCAGCTCTTCACAACGAGTGGGTGAGATTCGGGCCCTGTCCTCTAAGCCACCTTATTTGACTTTGCACAACACAAGGGTTGTGTTGTGGACGCACCCCTCCTTCATACCCAAGGTGCCTTCAGACTTGCATCTAAATGAGCCCTTGGTGTTGCCTGTGTTTTTTCCTACGCCTTCGTCGCCGGCTGAAAGGACTTTGCACTCGCTGGATGTGGCTAGACTGCTGAAGTTCTACGTGGGACCGCACATAGTTTCTGGAAGACGTCGCAACATTTTTTGGCCCTGTGAACCATGGGAAGGCCCTCTCCAAGGCTTCCATTTCCAGGTGGCTTTCATCGGTTGGCAAACAGACCATTGCCTGGCCATCCGAGAGCCCATTCGACCACAGTGATCGCTGCAACGACGGTGTTCTTATCAGGTGTGCCCCTGCTGGACATCTGCAGGGCTGCCCCTTCCTTGCGTTTGATCAGTTTGTAACTAACTAACAAGTCTTCTTGTAACCAGATATGCATATGTAACAGCGCCATGATGCCCCCGGGCTGCCGTGCGCTTTAAAAATACGAATAAATAAATAAATACAGTTTACATTTATAAAGATGTTTTCTGATGTTTGTTAATCTGCTTAGAATCACATGCTGTGCATATGTTCCGACATCCAGTGGTTACCGCAGAGTATTGCATCTTGTCTTTCGAGAATCGGAAGGGGTCATCGACATGGGTGTGCCTGTAACACTATCCCTATGTGACTTGTAGTGTACCCAAAATCACTCGCGCATTGAGGTCCCTCAGATTGTTTTTTCCCCGCCCAGCATACTGGTCGCCTTGATGCGGAGCTTGTTAAAGACTTTGCTTATTGTCCATCGACATTGGTTGAATAATTATAGAAAGAATACTTATCAGCATACCCGTTCCTTGTTTCGACGGCTGTTGCAAGACCTTCGCCGGAGACCTTCAGGAACTCTGTGGACGGTGATCCAGTTGGCGTTGCCGACCACGTGGCCGGGCCTTCCGCCGGCTGTTAGGCAGAATCCTGTGCAGTGCCCTTAGGGACCACTACACACAATTAAGACTACAGGTGGCAATACAAGTTTTACCTTTGGCACAAGCCTGCACTACTATGTTAAAGTGGTAGCAGGAGTGGAGCAGCCAGGCTTATCTCAAGAGTATATGAGCAGTAGCAGAGATTACACAAAGGGACCACAATTACTGTGACTCAAGCAAACACTGACTCAAGGTTTCAGGTAAAAAATAGAAGTACATTTATTTTTAAACCGTTTGTTATTAACACAACACTTCTATTAATTCAAAACCACACGTAAAATACACTACAACTAACCAATTCACTTTGTACGGTATAACTCAAGGTAAGTAGCCTATGTTTTAACGGACCGGTGTTGTGAAACAAAAGAATTTACCGGGAATACATATGCGATCACTTTTTGACAGTAATGACAGTTCGGTCTTACTAAATAAACGTGTATCCTCGGCAAGAAATGTTACCGGGGAAAAACACACTTAGCACCTGATATACCCAGAGAGAGTTGGGGGCCAAAATCATAGGCAATACTTTTGTCAAGGCAGACGGAATCAGAGAACACTCATGGACAGAAATTCAAGAGTCAATAGGCCGGGGCCAGTGTCAAGTGGAACCGGGTTCCTGTTGTCGAGGATGACAGTCGGACAGTTCACGATTCAACGTAGCCAGGAGAACTTGGGTATTGTCAATGGAGGAAGCAAAAGTTATAGGATGGAGGGAAGATGAGGGCAAGCCTTGTAGGAGGAGGAAAAGGGATTCCCCCGAATTCCTCAAGCAGAACACAGTACCTTATTCAAAGGAAGAAGCTGGTGCCACGGCAGTTGTTCCTGGTAGTTTCCTGCAGACCCATGGTTCCTGGAGCTTCGGCAAGGAGGACGACGTCTGGTGGGGCCTGCACCACACAGGGCTGAAGCCGGCAGCAGCGACGGTGAATAAAAGGTGCGCTCCTTAAAAACAGGAGAGGCTCTTCAGATGGCTATCTGGACCTCTACAGCAGTGTGCAACGATTTCGACCACGAAGAGGATCCTCTGGCTGTAGAAGATGAGCTGGTTATCCCCACTAGGCTCAAGGGAAGAAGACTCCGGACTCTATCTTCTCTGATCGTTGAAGGGTAGATAGCTCAGGATTGCAGCAGGGCTTCACTGGGACGGGATAGTTGCAGCAGCCGACTTCTTCTCCGCTTCTCTTCGGTTCCTTGTAGTTCCAGTGGCGACTCTGACTTCTAGCCCAAGGGTCCTGCCTTTTATGCGAAAATCCCCCATTCACACAGCCTGGCTGTTAATCACGCAGCAGGGGGGGTTGTCCAGCCCGGACAACCACCTCACATGGCAAAGTGCGGCTTGGGTTTCCTAGGATACCCTGTGCAGAGGGTGACTACACCCCTCCCTCACATTCAGCCCACCTAGACACCCAGGCGCCTAGATAAGGGCTTCTTGGCAGAAGTCTGCCAAAAGACAGTGAACAAAGAAGGCAAACGTGGTTTGCCGCGCAAAGTAAAACACAAGAAGGACTTTAACAAAAAGAAATGGCGAATAAACCCGACCGGAGCCAAAAGAAAAGTATTTGGTCAAGCGGGTTTAAGTTTGGCATTTATATAGCGCTACGAACCCTCGGGTATCTGAGCGCTGCTTATTATTACCCACAGTGTGTGGTGCTCATTTATCAACCTCGGAAGGATGAAGGGCTGAGTTTGGCCCTGCCGGGATTTGAACCTGCGTTAGCAGGCTCTGCACGGATGTCAAAGCGAGCGCTCTACTCGCTGTGCCACTTGTTGTAGGCTAATATAATAGCCTACAACAATACCACGTTTATATAGTATATTTGCGGTAGAAAAGTTAGGGTAGATACCACTACCACCAGCCAAGTCTAAATGTTAAAAGAGCGAATCAATGCTCTAGGAGGTAGACAAGGGCTAAGGATTAACCCTTTCCAGTACTCCATGTAAGATGGGGTGTACTGGACCTGTGGTTAAATGACTAAGTAAAGTTAATGGCAACTTTACCCTTTTCTGGGGGACAGTAGACCGCCCCAGAAATGGAGTCGGTGGGAAGTCTAAAAGACAACCCTGTGTCACTGCACTGAAGGTGCTGTGTAACACACAGAAGAAGGGGGCTACTGAAGTGGTGTACTCCAGAGCCCACAATCACAGAAACAGATAAAATGCACATGGCAGAACATGGGTAAGAGTGGGGGAAAAGCTCACACTCTTACCAAGTGGAAAAAATTAACTCCAAAAATCCAGCAAAGCTGCTGAGGGACTCACTAGGTAAGGGAAATTAGCCATTGAATGAGAATTCTCCCTAACACCGGCCTATACAGTATGGAGTGGTGGGTCGGGGTTGACATTTCTATACAAATTGAGAATGCCTTTCGGTTTCCTTTCTCTTTCCCTTTCGGTCTTCGTCACTCTAACCATCCTCAGCTATGGAGAGGACTTCATTTAGGTTTTGGCCTAATTGTAGGAGCAAATTCCCTTGGAAAGACGGGCACAGACGGTGTAACCGGTGCTTACCCCTCGATCACAGAGGAAGGCTGCGCGGATTGCAAGCTCCTTCATTAAAGGAGCGTAGAGTCAAATGGTGGGCAGCCTACGGTATGTCGAAGGCTGAATTTTCTCCCGCTCCCACCGAATGTGACGGCGAGAGTGACGTACATACCTCCGAACCGGAGGTTGTTGACCTTTCGACGGAACGCTTGCGTTCCTCATAGTCTGTCCCTGGACACGATCGGCATGGCTTAGGCAATGCTATGGCGAAGTCACACCCCAGCGACAAAGATGAACATGTACACAGCACAAAGCACACAAACCCAAGTCAATCTTTGGCCAGGTCGAAGAAGACTTCAGCGCCAGCGAGTACACCGGAAACACTCCCCGCAGGCGCAATCACCCCTAGCAACCGGGCAATCGAAAACAAATGGCGCTACCCCCAATATATTGGGTTCCGTAGAGACGCATCGCAAGAGGGCGTCCGGGGACAACAGGGTTCCGATTCTGCCGAAAAAGGCAGTCACAGACAAGGCCTCGGCAGCGCCGAATAGGGCGGCCGTTGAGGACATGGCCCCAACACCGGTGCAAAAGACCCCCTCGCAGGCTGAAGCTACACGCCTCCCCACCGCAGAGGACTTCACTGGCAGCTTAGCCAGGATTGTCGCCGCTGATTCGCGTCGAGGCCCACGAAGGGCCCAGGCATCCATCGAGGTCCAAGGAAGGCCTAAGGGGGGTGGGGGGATACCAGAACCCACCCAGAAGTCCAAGGAGAAGCACAGACACGTCTCACCTCTGTCGGGGCCCCAAGAGGAGTTCTCCGAAAGCGAAGGACTATTCTCGACAATGAGACGAAAATCTCGACGCTTTTTGACGGATGAACAAAATCAAGACATTTTTCCACCTCTAGACAATTCTAGACCCTCTGTTTGGATTAGAGAAAACTGCATGGAAAGGCTGGAAGGGTTGTTTCCCCTTCAGAACAACCCACACCAAGGAGGCCAAGGGATGAGAGCCCTATGGACCCCAAGGCCAAGTTTCCAAGACTTTTTGACCCCTCTTTAGAAGAAGATATTTACAACTATGATTTAACAGAAGATGAAATTCATGCTGATACCCAGGATAAAGAATTCATCAACCCTGAGGACTTGCATGAACCCATAGAGGGCTGGGAAGAAAGCCGAGATGGGAGTGACCCCCAACCATGGCAATCCCTGGGTCATCAAGACCCTGATGTCCTGTCCCTGGACTCTCCCCAGTCCACTCCCACCTGGCAACCACTGTTAAGACGGATTTCTGAACTCTGTCCTGGTGGTGCAGAAGTTCAGAAGGCCAACCTAATTACTTGGAACAGGGTAACCTCTGGACGAGCCAGACCAATCAAGGTAGCGATCGCGGCGGTCAAGACTAGGTCTCAAGAGGGGTGAGGGTGACTGAAAGCCCGCAATGAGCACACAAAGCAAGAGCGCTTACAAACTACTCCAAACAGTTGTTATATCAAAAATATATACACATTTATTTTAAGGCCTTTAAAACAACGACCGTAGCGAGAATATCACAATATTAAGCCAACACATACCATATCAACACAATATATATACAAATACGACAGTTGCAAGCATTATATGCACGAAAAGTGTAGTCCACCTGAAAGGGAAGGAAAACGGGCAGTGCGATAATGCTTTAGACTCAGTTCGCCTTCAGAGGCACCTAACTAGATGGAAGTCCGAGCCCTGCGACGAGTGGAGCCTTGTGCTCAAAGTACCTGCACACGCTGGTGCCAACGGGCAAAAGGAGAAGCTCTTCGGAGGAAGTCAGGCAGTTCGGGTTAGTGCACAACAGAAGAAGAATAGGTTCCGCGACTCAAGCGCAGCCTCCACAGTAAGCAGAAGCAGAGCGCGAGTACGGACAAAAGGGTGCTGTTTTTACACAGCGGGGAAAAGCAATGGGCTACTGCAGGAGGGCGACCAGATCCTAGCTAAACTACTCACCGGTCCCCGATGCAAGCAGACCCAGGCTTCTCCACTTTAGTTTCAGCAGCTGGCAGGTTAAGAAGAGCCAGGAATGCCTCGTCGTCGTGTAGAGAAAAAAAAGACGTCCCAATCGAAGAAACCTGCACAGTTTTGTCACCACAGCAGGGCAACGGAGCGGCCGTGTGTATCCGAGCCAAATGTACACTACTCACTTCAGACTTGGGAACGCCAAGTGTACTAAGCGTGTGAGAGTGACCAGGACTCGAAATACAACACAACCCGGCGGCGGTTACAGAGCAGGACTCCCTTGTAAGCTGGTCAGTCAACTGGATGGCCCAGAGACGCTTCCGAAGGCTTACTGGCAGGAGATGATGAAGTCGCCGAGAATAGCTGTTCCTGCTATTCCAAAGGTCGAAGCACCAGTACAGGCCTTCTGGTTCGATCAAAGGAGGAAAGGGTTTCACAGGACGACAGCCGTGCAAAGGAGGAATCCTTCAGCGGGTCACCAGCGATTCCTCGGTCCAGCCTCTTGGTTGCAGGATACTTGGCTCCTGTATTCCTTCGTTCGTGAGAACTCAGGAGATCGACATGGTAGTGGTGTTTCCAGCCCCCTCTTATCCACGGTTCCCTTTGCGCCAAAACGGAGGGGAGCCAATGGGAGATCCGCTCATCAACACACATACCATACGTGGACCAATCACGGACCACGGTGGTCCCAGGCATTCACACCACCCTAGACTCTCTGGCAGCCAGGATGTGTATTGGGACCAGACATCCCAGCCCACACCCTGGAGGCACACAAACGACATGTAGAAGCCCGCGAAAGCATCCGTGTTTCGCGGGAAAGTACATGCCCAAATAAGGAAGGCCCCGGGTCAGCTCGACCCGGGGAAGGTGAAGGGAGCAAGACGGTCAGTGGACAAGACAAAGGAGCCTTCGTGGTCTGGCCATTTTGGGAGCCAGGCCACCATTTTGGGTTCAGTGCGAAAAACGCGCTCAGAACGCCAAAAGGAGCTCAAAATACACAAATCGATCGCTGCCACCATTCCAGTCCCTGAATGACTTGCACCGATCAAATACCATCCTAAACGAGTATCTAGGGCCTGTAGAAGACTAGAGACCCAAGAGAGCTGTAACTTAGCTTACAGTGCCCTCTTGTGTCATGTTGCACTAAAGCCGCAACATGATAAAAGAAACTATGGGAAACAGCGTTCCCCGGTACTGACTGTCTTAAGGGCATGTCAGTTTCCCCGTAAGAAAAGGAGCGAAAGCCCAGAGGAGTGCAGCAGAAGGCTGCACTTCTCTGGCAAAGTCAAGAACAAGGTGAAAAACAACAGCAAAAAGTTTAGGGGTTGCCGCATGGAAGGAAAATTACCTACAATTACAAAATCTTTCCTAACAACCACCATTGCCAGTGGATGACCAATTGACCTTTAACGTAATGTTCCGTAAAGCAGCTGATCATTTTAAGATTGCTATGGATGAGGCGGTCCCCGAAGCTGACTTTGTGGAAGATATCCTCAAGGAAAAGCCATCGGCCAGCCAGGCTATTCCCCTCCTTAATTCAATTAAAAAACGTCTGGTGCCATCCTTAACACCTGCTCTCACAAGAGATGTCAACCCGTGAATAGAAACTCTTTCGCCTTTCTCCATCAGACCCTCTTTATATCAGAGGTCATTCCACCCCAGATTCCCTAGTAGTGACTACTACACGGAAACGGACAAGGGTCCCTTTGTCAACCGGCGAGGCACCCCCTGACAAGGAAGGTAAATGACTTTACGGCCTGGGAAAAAGAATCACAGTTGCTGCTGCGTTCTCAACGCGCATTGCCAACAATACCTCGTTGGCCAGCTACGCCGATGCCCAGTGGGCTTCACTACAGGAAGGTATACAAGAGGTTCCCGAACTCCTACGTACTCGTCTCCTCTACACTATCTCTGAAGGCAGACAGGTGAACCAGAGCATTCTTAAGAATACTTTGGATTCCACAGAAACAGCTGGTCGATCCCTGGCTCAGGGCACACTCCTAAATAAAAATTTAAAAAATAAATAAATAAAAAAATGCTTGATGCGGAACTCTGGATTTAAGCCAGAAACGCAAGCAACACTAATAAACCTGTTGAAGAATTTAACTTGTTTGGGAAAGCGGTAGATGATCCCTCGAATCCGCAAAAAAGGAGCATAACACCTTAAAAACATTAGACCAGATCACACAGAGACCCTCTACGAGAAGAGGATCTGTTTCCAAACAGCTTTTTCGGGGCCAACGCTTCCCTCAGCAACAATACTCATCGGGAAACATTTGGAATTCTACACAGGGAAATAGTGGATACACCACCCTGTATCCCCAAAGGGGTCAACGCCGTGGCAAAGGAAGAGGCCGGATCTCTAACCCTAGAGGCTCCCCTCCCATGCCTCCCTAGTCGGGGGCCGGCTAACATTTCTTCAGGCATGGGAGGAGGTAACTACAGACAAGTGGGTGCTAAAGACTCTGGCCCACAGGTACTGTATAGAGTTCAACAGGTCCCCAACATTCAGACCTCCATGAGCAAGACAACTGACACCAGACCATCTTCACATTCTTCTGCAAGAAGAAAAAACTCTACAGGAGAAGGAGCCATAGAAAGCATACCTCTGGCACAGGTAAAAGAAGGTATTTATACAGTGTACTTCCTTGTACCCAAAAAGGATCTAACCAAGCGCCCTGTTCTGGATCTGCGCCCACCGTATAAGTTTGTAATGCCACAAAAGTGTGCATGGTAACACTGCAGGAAGTAATCCCACTGCTAACACAGGGGGATTACATGGCAACACTGGACATGAAAGATGCATACTTTCATATTTCAATGTTGCCAGCGCACAGAAAATACAGCCAGATTTATAATACAAGACAAGCATTATCAGTTCAAAGTACTACCCTTCGGCATAGCATCTGTACCAAGGGTATTTACAAAAGTACTCGTAACAGCAGCACATCTGCGCAGGCAATCCATCCCGGTATATCCTTACCTCGACGACTGGCTCATAACAGGGGACTCTAACGAAACATATCTGTGAAATACCCAAAAGACGATAGATCTTTTATTCAGTCTGGGATTCTCGATCAATGGGAAAAATCCAGCCTAGACCCCAGTCGGGTCAAACAGTTCCTAGGGGCTCTAATTCGAACAAAGAACGGCCTAGTCGTCCCCTCCGAGAGGGTCCAAAACATGTTTCAGATCCCTCAATATGTAGCCAGTCGAGAGATGACTGTATGCAAAGCTATGCGACTGCTAGGAATGATGGCGTCATGTATCTACTTGGTTCATCACGCGCAATTACGCATGTGCCCAATGCAAGAGTGGCTCAACAGCCAGTGATGTCAGGCCAGCGGACAATGGGAAGATCTAGAAGTCTCGCCGGCCCTCCTTCTCTCGCTGCAGTGGTGGTCTAGGGAGAACCTCTTGAAAGGGAAATCCTTTACTACCCCCGCAGTAGTGGCCATTCTAACCACAGATGCGTCTCTTACAGGGTGGGAAGCTCACCTGCTTCAACAAACAGCGCACAGAGCTTGGTCGCCAGACATAGCATCCAACCACATAAACCTGTTGGAACTGTTGGCAGTGTTCAAAGCACTAAAAGCTTTCCAGACACAACTGCAGGGGAAGACGATCCGGTTGGCTACCCAAATCCCCAAACTCAAGTGCAAACTGTGAGTATTTCCCCATCCCATAGCCACGCATAGTCTACCCCATCTTCATACTTTCTTACTCTCGAAGTAATCCTATCCTTGCCTTGGTAACTTGTTTAAGACTGTTAGAATTCTCTGTGCACCCTGTGCTTGATTTTCTAGTGTTGGCGCAATTCTTCCCTTTCTTTCTGTCTCGCATAGATCATAAGTCCTTAGCAATATTTTGATTAAATTAATTTTCTATGACGAAAAGGGATACACTGCGTAAAAGGTTACAACTGCAGCGTAACTTTTATATTCACGGTTGGCGTTCCTCTTTTCTAGCCACTAAATCTTAGGTAAAACTTTTCCTTTCTTTCCAAACCGATTTTCTCTTTTTAACTGTTCCATTTTCCTAAAATCGACCCTAATTCCACCTTGAAAATCTCATTCAATTCTTCAGCTATAGTTACCCTTTCACTTATATATTGTCCCTGTGATCTGCATCTATCCCCCAGCCTAAAAACCACAGGCAGATGGGGAGCAGGTGCAAGTGGATCTAGGTCACCTGGCCTAAGCCCCGCCCACCTGGTGCCTTCCTGCTTCACGCTCTTTTTCACCACTTAGCAAGCCCCGCCCACCTGGTGCCTTCCTGCTTGCCGCTCTGTTTCCCTACTTAAGGAGCCCTCCAGCTTCTTTTCCTTTGCAGATGGGGAGCAGGTACAAATGAATCTAGGTCACCTGGCCTAAGCCCCTCCCACCTGGTACCTTCCTGCCTGCTGCTCTTTTTCACAACTTAGCAAGCCCCGCCCACCTGGTGCCTTCCTTCACCATCACTGTCTTGTGGCCAATGCTGGATTTGACTTTTATGGACTTCATTCATTCACGGTGCGTCACTCTTAACTCTCATGCTGGACTTCCTCTGCATCTTGTACTCATGGTGGCCCTGAATCATGCTGTTCCCATCTTCATCTTGTATCCTGGCTTGCAACATTATGTGTTACTACTGACTTCTGCAATTGTATTCGCTCTCCACTCTTGCTTCTCCACTCTTTTTGACTGCTTACTCTCTTTTCTCTCCTCCTTTCCCTTCTCCCTTTTCCTATCTCCTCCCCTTACTTTCTTCTATGCACTAACTCTATCAGAATTGTCCCTGGGCCTAATATGATAGCAACCTTGTCTGTTTCCTCCACCCTCCCCTTACTGTTTTTTTCCTCCCCACCACCCTTCCAGCACTATCTGAAATTTGTCAGGCCTAGTATGATAGTCGCTTGTTTTGTTCCTCCCCTCCCTTTCTGCACCCCTCTCCCACACCTTTTGTTTATTTCCGGCTCTACCAGAAATGTCGTCGGGCCTAGTACGGTAGTCGCCGGTCTGTTTCCATTTCCTTCCCACTCTCCCCCTCCCTTCCTTATCTATGTCTTAGCTCTTGCACTATCTGAAATGTCGTCAGGCCGAGTATGATAGTTAATTTCACATCCTTACTGTTCATGGCCTGTGATAATGTGTTTGTATTTTCCCTTGTTCCCTCCCTTGCCTCAAAGCGCTTTGAAACACATTGTGTATAGGCGCTATATAAATAAACTATCATATCATTCTGGTTGTGTTTTTCACCCATTTAAAAAAAAAACAATTACAGCTGAAGGAGAAAAATGCAACTTTTCCATGTGTTATTTGACTGCACTGTTCTCAATGTAAACCTTTGTGAACTGTATGCCTTTTGTGATACCTTGCATTATAGTTGCTAGTGATATAACATCCCTGATACTACCTGCTGCTTCTTTCTATCCACTCAGAATTCGATTGTGGGTTGAGGGAACATTGCAGGGGGAAACCTAACTTGGGTGCTATCTATCCTAATTGAAAAGTGCTCCCATTCATTTTTGCTTTGGATATGTTCTTGTAACCCAATTGTATTTCAGTGATTTTCATTGTAATTATCACCCCATTGGTGGTGGCTGCCCATATAAAAATTGTGTGATTTCCTTTGAAAAATAAATATTGTATTCCCACCAACCGGCCTTGTTCATAGTCCATTGTGACCCGGGGTATTTGTAAAAGGGCGTGTGAGACGGGTTGGTTATCGGCTCAATTCGAATTAGTTGAAAATAAAGAAAAAGTATTCTAATTGAGCGCTACATCCTAGGCTAAGGGCAAGCGTCCTGATCCAGTGTGTGACACCTGGAAGAATCCTTCACATTTCAACTTGGGTCCTTCCTCTCCTCCATCACACTCAACATGTGGTGTTCCCCAGGGATCTATCCTTTCGCCCTGGTTTTGTATCTGGCCCACCTGATCTCTACCTATTTGTCTAACTTTCAGTGTTCTGCAAATGATACGCAGCTCTCTTTCAGGCTATCCTCTGCCTCCTCTTCCCCGCTCATCCCCGACTGTCTTTCTGCTATTCAGACATGGTGCACCTCTAATTATCTCTACCTTAATACCAGTAAAATGGAGATCCTTCTCATTGGGAGCCCTGCTCCTGCTTTTCCCCCTTTCACTCTGGCTGACCTCCCTTGGCTCTGTGCCCTCACCCTCTTGTGCGGCAAAAAAACTCTGGTAATCTTCGACTCCACTCTCTCCTCTCCACATATCGCGGACATCTTCAAAAAGTCCCATTTCCAACTGCACCTCCTCAGAGGTATTCTACCTTTTCTCACCTTCCCCCAGAAGCTCACTGTCTCCAGGGCCATGGTTCTCTCTAGTCTTGACTATTGCAACAGCCTCTTTCTCAATCTACCAAACTCTACCCTCTGCCCTCTACAACTCATCCAAAATAGGACCGCAAGACTTATCCTTGGCATAAAGCCCAGGGACCGTATCTCTCCGGCTCTGAAATCCCTCCACTGGCTTCCGGTGGCTGCAAGGATCAAGACCCTCTACATTGTCCACAAGGCTTTATGGGGCAGGGGCCCGTACTATCGCCAAAGCTCTCTTCCTAAGTACCTTTTCTTCAGTGCCCTTCCGTCATCTACTTCCAATGTTATGTGGGTGAGTCGCTTCTCCAAGCAGAGACTGGGTGGTAGCTCTTTCCTCTGCAGGTTCCTCCCTCTAGAATGTCCTCCCTGCTGCTCTCTGCCTTGAGCCAGACCTCTTTAAAGGACTAGAGCGCTCAAAAATATTATTGTCCCAAAAGATGGGCAATAATCAAAAACATGCATTAAACATCATTTTAAAGAAAGTTCCTTTGTAAACTTTTGAGCAAACCAGGCTCAACACGTTTAAATACCACAATGTTGTATTTCTGACTGCATCGGCTTTCGCTTTGAGTCTCCTGGGCTCCCCTGACCCGGGGGAGGGGAAGCCCAGGAGACTCAAAGCGAAAGCCGCTGCAGTCCGAAATACAACATTGTTGTAAATGCTGTGTTTCGAGGGGATTGGGTCCTCCGACGTATTCCATATCTAAGACAGTAATCACCACAGCTGTGCTGCTTCGGAAAATCTTTCTGCGCCCTGCGTCGATGACGTCGATACGCTGTCCTCGGTGGCGTCACGGATGTTCTAAGTAGGACGCACGATGCCCGTAGCCTCAGTTCCATTTTTCCGCGAACGTGTTCGCTTCGGAGATCTCGGCGCGCCTCGACTCTTCTGAGTTCTGTTCTTTTCGGTTCCTCGAACCTGTTCGTTTTGTGAAGTTCGTCATGTCTTCATCTTCTTCTACCCCACGGCTGGGTTTTAAGAAGTGTTGGGACTGCGGGTCCAAGATGTTGCTAACAGACACGCACAACGCTTGCCTTTGGTGCCTCGGGGAGGCCCACAACACGGATGACTGTGTGGAATGCCAGTCGCTTACTTTGAAGGCCTTGCAGGAACGTAAAAAGAAGCTTTCTGTAGGTAAGGTGGCCAAGCCTCGAAAGCCGAGGTCCTCTGGACTTTCGACGGATGATTCGAGGGTCGACTCTCCTCGTCGTCGGTCTGGGAGGTCTCGGTCCCAGAGTAGGTCCCGCCATTCCTCTGCCTCTTCGAGGCACTCACGGAAGCACCGCCATCAGTCGCCTTCCCGGTCCTCTTCTGAGGACGCCGCCCATCGGCAGGTTGCTTGTCCCACCAAGCATTCGACTCCTGAGGAATGGTTTCCTTCCGTAAGGAGATGTTGGCGATTTTTGAATCGCAAGTCTCCAGTCCGTCCGCGCCTCCGAGGAGCCGGCTGTGACCGTAATAGAGACACTGCTTGTACACCTTCGTGCTCGGGTGGCCGGCACGATTCACGGGAGAGGTCCCGCTCGGACAAGAGGAATCGTTCTAGTTATGCTGGTTACAGGTCCCGGTCCTCGACGCCTTTGGCGCCCAGTTTGTCTAGCGACTCTCCGCCTCCGAGGAAGTCGTCGATGCCATCGGCACCCAGGCTGTCGAAGGACACGCTCGGGGCTCTGCCCTCGAGGACTGTCGAAGATGTCGGCACCGTGCTCGACGCCGATTCCATCAATGCCTTTCGAGGCTGTTTGTCGGAGGTACCCCGTGGCACAGTGGAACCCCCCTAGAAAGGCTCTGGCCAAGGCAGAAAATGTCTTTATCCCTTATTCTGTGCCCACGTTCCAGTCTCTGGATTAATTATATTTCTGAGGTGGATCAGGGTTCTGAGGATGGGTTGGTTCCTGATACAGTACCAGACGAGATTATTTCTGGTCATTGCCAGATTTCAGTCCTGTGTTGGTCGCTGCACGACGCCAGTGGTCTGGACACCTCTCCGGAGGTGGAGTTCTGTAGGCCTGAGCCTGGCACCCATGCAGAGTCCTCGTACCGGCACCTTATGTCGAGGGTCACGGATTACTTGGGGTGGTTTGCGCCACCAGTGGATTTTCTGCAGGATGACCTGACGGATATCCTCGACCAAGGTCCACCAACTGACCCGGTACTGCCATTCCATATGGCTCTGCAAAGAAGGGTGGCAGCGGCTTGGACTGCTCCGGAGAGTCTCCCGGCAGTGGGCACGTCTTTGCCATGAAAATATCGTCCAGCCAGTAGCGACCCCTGCTACTTGACCACGCACCCCACTCCGGAGAGTTTGGTGGTGCACGCGGCTATGGCCACAGCAAAGCAGGCGTCGTATCCTACCATCCCTCTCGATGGGGACGACAAGCGTTTTGATGGCTGGGCGAAGAAAGTGTTTCAGGGGGTATGGCTCTTCAGGCAGCCAACTCTGTGTGTGCCTCGTCACGTTTCACGCACACTCTGGAACTGTATTTCCTTAGCGGCTGAACATATTCCCGAAGGGGAGGAACAGGATGGTTTTCTTGCTATTATACAGGATGGCAAGGATGCCATGTGCGAGTCCGTTCAGTCGGGTCTGGACATGGCAGATTGTGTCAGCCGGTCCATGGCGGCGAGCACCGTAATATGCAGATTTGCAGGTTTGCTCCTGATGTGCAAGCCCGGCTCCTCAACATACCCTTTGATGGTGAACATCTTCTTGGCAGCAAGGCTGACGAGAACCTTGAGAGGTTGCAGACCTCAAAAGCTGCAGCGAAGTCGTTGAGCGCTGCAGTTCGCCAACCTCTGCTTTTGATTGAGTCGGCAGTTACGTGTTAACCGAACGCCGACCGTAGTTGTGATTCTCCCGCTTGGGGTTGCAGATCGATTGGACCTAGTGGTTGATGGGTCCAGTGAGGATTTACTGCTTGTAAAACATCAGTGCACGTCCGGCCTACATATCCGTGCAGTTTCTGCATGAGTTGCTCCTTGTGCCATCAGATATTTGCTCGATATAAATACCGAGGCCAGTGGAGGATTAATCCCTTTGGTCCTCTCTCATGATCCTAGGATTTGCTTCTTGGGGATTTTGGCCCATACAAGCATACAATAGGGCGGAGAAGTGTCCTCTTGCCCAACGTCCTGAAGAAGGTCTTTGACCGAAACACGTGTCGACGCTTTTCTCTAGAAATACGATATCTGGTCAAACATCATACCAGCTATACAATGACACTTGATACTATGGACTGGGTCATTGCTGAAAAATACTAACAAACAGCAATAACAGATGCTCTGCTAAAAATTAAGCATTGGGCATTACTTGATGTGCTTTTCGGATAGATGTGTTAGAATGGGGATTGTTTGAAGGTATGAATGAGATGATGAATTGTTGAATATTCAAGAGTTTTTATGTAATTAATCATATATTTTTGTAATTGAACAACGTAAATAAAAGGTGATATGTTCTAAATTTTGCCAGAGTTAACCCGTTTCACTGATCCAACCTATGGTTTTTTTGCTTTTAGTCCTAGGGGACAGCAATGGAGGGGAGGTTCCTTTCGTTATTACTCATCCTTTAGTAAATCGAGAGGAGCTGCAAGTCAAAGGGGCCACCATAGGAGTGCCCGAGGTGAAAAACAGAGTACACGAGGTGCCAAGGCTGCTCGGGCAGTTGCCTCCGTGCCCTCAGGCACTGCCGCAGCCTCTTCGGCTCAGTCATGAGGCCGTGCCCCATGGTTCGCCTGTTGGGGGAAGGCTGGTGCAGCATCTTGTAGAATGGCGTGCCATTACTTCAGATGTGTGGGTTCTGGAGATCCTAGCCCACGGCTACTGTCTTCACTTTCGGCAGAGGCCTCATGACAATCCACCAGGGAATCTCTCTTTGAAGAGTCCGGATCCGCTCCTTGCGCAGGAAATACAAGCCCTGCTGGAGAAAGGCGCCATAGAACTGATGCCTGTAGCAGAGCCGAACAAGGGATTGTATTCCCCTTATTTTTTTATTTCAAAGAAAGACGGGGGATTGAGACCCATCATGGACTTGCGTGGTTTGAACAAGCTCCTCAGGAAGGACAAGTTCAAGCTGGTTACTCTCGTCCTCCAGGCCCTTCAACTTCAGGACTGGTTGGTGTTTCTCGACCTCAAGGATGCTTACTTTCATGTGCCGATTCATCCCAAGTACAAGAAGTACCTGAGGTTTGTGGTTGGTGACTCGCACTTTCAGTTTCGGGTCCTGCCGTTCGGATTGACCTCCGCCCTGAGGGTTTTCACTAAGCTCATGGTGGTGGTGGCAGCGTATCTCAGGAAAGGGGGATTCACGTCTACCCCTGCCTGGACGATTGGTTGATCAGGGCGCGCTGTCCCGAGCAAGTCCTGGATCATCTGTCACCTGCTACTCCCTTCACAGGCTGGGTTTCTCCCTCAACTTGAAGTCCCACTTGACGCCAACCCAGCGGCTCCAGTTCATCGGAGCAGTGCTCGACACATCCCTTGGGCAGTGTTTCCCTCCCCAGGTGAGGGCTCATCACATTCTGCAGATGGTGCACAAGTTTCAACATGCCCAGAGTCTCCCGGCGTTCGAGTTCTTGAGGTTGCTCGGTCTCATGGCATCCTGCAGTCTCTTGGTGCTAGAGGCCAGGCTGCGGATGAGATCTCTGCAGTGGGCTCTCAAGATGCAGTGGTTGCAATCCTCCGGCAGGATGTCGTATCCCGTTCAGGTGCCGCCCTTGGTCGCCCAGGATCTTCTGTGGTGGGCCGTCGATGGAAATCTGATTAAGGGGGCTCCATTTTGGCTACCCTGGCCGGAGGTGACGATGGTGACGGACGCATCCCTCACGGGATGGGGAGCTCATGCTAACGAGTTGACAGTCAGCAGTTGTTGGTCTCCGTCGGAGTCCAGACTCCATATCAATCTGTTGGAGCTGAGGGCCATCAAGCTTGCCCTGAAGGCTTTTCTGCCGACTGTGCGAGGGAAGAATGTCTTGATTCTGACAGACAACACAGTGGCCATGCACTACCTCAACAAAAAGGGGGGGCAGGGTCACTTCCTCTGTGCAGAGAGGTGATGCAGCTCTGGTTCTCCAGCATGGGGTCTGGCATGGATTCACATGCTCATGAATATTCCCCGTCGTCAGGCTGGGAATCCTCGGTAAAGAAAAAATCAGTATCAGTTTCGTTTCTGATCTGTCTTTCATAGTAGTAACCAATCACTGATCTCTGCGTCATACTGACCACAGCCAATGACTGCCCTCTACCTAAGCCCCGCCTCTGGCAGCCGTCTTCAGATTTTTACCGCACGTTCAAGTGTTGGGAGTCCTCGTGCTTAGCTCTCGAGCTTTTACTGCGTGTTTCGCGCTTTTTCAGGTGAATTTTCACATTTTTTCGGTTAATCGAGCCTCAAGCTCCACCGTTTCTACTCCCGTTAACAGCTACCCGTTGCAGGATTTCCTACGCCCCTCAAGGGTGAAGATTCCGTCGAATCAACTTCTTGGAGGATTCCAGAAGATTTGTGGCCTACTTCGAGATGGCCCAGGATGCGAGTTCGTCGCCCGGACCCAAGCTGTTTCGCAACTGCCCTGGATGCGGGCTGCAGAATGTGTTTAAGGAAGACGAACATTCACGATGCCTCTACTGTCTTCATGGGGACAAGACTCATGTAGAGAAGGACTGCCAGTTCTGCAAGAACTTGTCGGAGCGGACCATGATGGACCGTCGATCCCGTCTCGCAAGCTGGTTGGAGAAGGGCTCGACGGGTGAGAAGAAGAAAGGGTCTGAGCGGGCTTCTAAGTCCTGTGCGGGTGCCCCGGCGACGGGGGCCCAACGCCAGGCCAAGCGCCGCAAGTCTGCTGGCTCCGGGAGCGCCGAAAGGTCAGGCTCTTCGGTCGCCAGGCAGGGCACACCTTCCCCGGCACCGTCAACCACGAGCCGACGCTCCGGTTCGGGGAAGAGAAAGTCCGAGACCTCCCGGGTAAGCTTCGGGAGAAGCCCCGTCCGATCTCGGAGGAGGTGGAGCGAGGCATCGCCCCTCCCCCGAAGGAGAAGGCCCGGGACGCACCTGAGGTGGTGAAGGCCCCCTACCCAGCAGGCGAGGGCCTCTATCGAGGCTATCGCGGGGACTCTGGCCAAGCCGGCATAGACACCGCCAGCTGAGACCGCCTGCGGGACTAGAGTTTCCCTGCCGCCAAGGAGGGAATCCTCTTTTCAGCCCATCGTCGTGGCCGCCATGATGGAAGAAGCGAGGGGGGGCACGGTGCCCTCCTCGAGCTCGGAGTCTGCCTCGGAGGAGGAACTGACCGAGGCCGTGAGGAACCTCGAAGTCCAATTCGAGAAGGCTCGATCCCATCAGGAAGATCCTCGGGAGATAACCGAGGAAGACGACGATGGTGAGGAAGAGCAGCCTTCCCTTCCGGCGCAGCCGGATCCTAGGCCTCAGGATGGCTCGGCAGCCATTTTGTCTGCCATCCAGTCCTTATGCTCTGAGATAAGGACGAGATTCCCACGGCCCAGGCCGGAGGACCCGCAACCTGGTCAGGAAGTCCTCAGAATAAACGCCGGAGGACCCAACCCTCTCCTCCGCTCGCCCCCTTAAGGCCTACAGTTCCCTCCTCATCCTCCCACGAGTCAGGAGATGACGGTGCGTTGGGCTCGACGACGGGTTCTGAGGGCGATGGCGACGACGACGGAACAGGTCTCCCGTCGCACGGGCCTCGCCGCCCGACGAGATTGGCTCATTCCACGCCATGATCGCCAGGGCGTCCGAATTGTTCCAGCTCTGCCCTGAGGAGCAGAAAAAGGAAGGTTTCCTCTATCAGTGCCGGGAGGCCAAGAGGAAGACGGTCATCGCGGTGCCCCTAATCGATGACATCTGGGAGGGAGGGCCTGTCGGTCCTGAAGAACCCCTCCACGGCACCGGCCAAACGGGACCGGTACGAGAAGAAGTACCGGGTCCCCGAAACCGCTCCCCTGTGCCTCAGGGCCCAGCCAACGCCAGGCTCTGTCGTTGCGGCGGCGGCGAAGAAGAAAGCGGCGAGGTCAGGAGCCTCGTCGTCTAATTCCCCGCCGGACGGCGAGGGAAAGAAGTTGGAAGCCATGGGGCGGCGGGTCATTTCGTCTGCGGCTACGACTTTCAAAGTGGCCAACGCCCTGGCGATCGTGGCCCGTTACGACAGAGAGCTCTGGTTTAAGCTGGCCCCCATATGGACTTCCTGCCGGACGGCACGAGGTCCGAGGCCCTGGAAATACTGCAAGAGGGCGAGGTGGCGTCGGACCACGCCATAACGGTGGCAACCGATATTGCCGATACCGGGTTCCGCCAGCTGGGCAACAGTGTTAGCCTACGGCGACTGGGTTGGCTCCGGGCGACCGACTTCCGTCAGGACGTCCAGACCAGGGTGTTGGACATGCCGTTCGACAGCAGCAACTTGTTCGGGAAGGCGGTGGACGAATCCCTCCAAGCCATAAAAACAGACACGGAGACGGCCTGCGCCCTAGGAGTCCTTCAGCAACGATGGGCCTTTCGGAGCTCCGGAGGCAGACAGGGTGCCTCCAAGGGATCCAGCGGTGGCTCGTCGTCCTACCGCCAGGCGGCACGCTCCTAGCCTCAGGAGGCCTACAGGGGTCGCAGCAAGCAGGGAGCGCCTCGCCGCCGTCGGCAAGGTGGCCAGGGCGGCAAGGCCACCACCTCCAAGCAGGACTGACCCGGCTGTGGTCTCGGGCCCCCACCGAAGCACCCCAGTGGGAGGCCGGCTGACTAACTTCGTCGGCGTATGGAAGTCCATCTCCACCGACCGTTGGGTGCTGGATACCCTGGCAAGAGGACACTCTATCAAATTCCTGAAGAAGTGCCCTCACGTTCCGCCTGTGGCCAGGAAGGAAAACCACGTCCCGCAACTGCTGTTGGAAGTACGGGCCATGCTCAGGAAAGGCATTGAGCTTGTCCCGAAGAGGCTCCGGGGCTCCGGGGTATACTCAAGGTACTTCCTCGTCAGGAAGAAGACTGGCTGGCGCCCCATCCTGGACCTTCGTTGTTTGAACAAATACATCAGATCACAAAAGTTCAGGATGGTCACCCTCCAGCACGACTTCCTGTAAGGCGAAAACAGACCCCTCTTTAAAACGTTCTCACACGGTCAGGGGATGACCTAGATATATTAATATTTAAAGGAGACTATTACAACATATAACATTTTACTGATCTGGTGTGTACCCCACAATGCTGGTACCTTCAGTCCTGAAAAAATAGACCCGGTACTCGTTGTTTCTGTTGTAAAAAAGTTTTTTGATTTTTAATAATTTTTTAATCATTAGTTCACAAATATAAAAACACATGGAACCCACTGTGTGACACAATGTAAAAGATGATGCCTATGGAGTTTGTCAGGCTCCACAACCAAAAGAAACAGTGTTCAAAATCATATTAACATACATGAGAGAGTGGGGGAAAAAGGGTCTTGCTCTCTCCAGGTAAACAAATCAAGTCCTCAAAATCCAGCAAAGGTGCTGAGGGTTTCTAAGGTGGAGGGAATTGGCACATTTCTGAGAATTCTCCCTAACGGTAGTTTTATGAAGTATTACTTCAAGTGGTCTTCAGGAAAACTCCTCTAACAATAACCTGACGGTACAGACTACAGATTCAGTGTGAAGATTGAGCTGGGACATGGCCAGCTTTTCCAGGAGTTTACCCAGGAAGGGAGTGATGGAGATTGGCCAGTTGTTAGCTGGGCAGGATGAGTCGGTAGAGGGTTTCTTAAGAAGGTGCACAAGGGAGTACTTAAGGGGGGAAGGGAAGACTTCAGTGGCGAAGGAGTGGTTGCAGAAGTCTGCTAGAGCAGGAGCCAGGGAGTCAATGTGGTCCTTGATGGTTTTGGAGGAACAGGGATGGACCTGTTTTGATGAGACTTTCATAGAACACAATCTTGGTGGGGCTTCTCACCGGATACAGCTTTCTGGTTTTCTTGGCTTCTGTAACCCTTGTGGCTTTCCCAGCCTCTAATATCAATGTCTCTTGATTTATTTTCCTGGGCTCTCCAAAGCCCTTTTGCTTTCGTGTAGGCTTGCTTTAGGAACACTTTGTGATTTCTTGGCTCCAGTAACCTTGTGGCTGTCACTTCCGTACTCTGCCCAGTTTAGCAGTTGTTTCACTTCTCATGCTCAGATCAGGATCTGATCTCTCTGCTGCGGTCTGGTCTCGGATCAGTTAATGGGGCCCCAGGCCGACCATGGCTTCTGTGTGGTCTTGCCACCAGGCGAGCTGGTCTCTTTACTGTGTCTGTCTCTCACTACTTCGGCTTCGTTGCCGCTCAGGGTACCAGCCATCTGGCGTCTT
The DNA here is from genome assembly GCF_040938575.1 of Ambystoma mexicanum. NCBI lineage: Eukaryota > Metazoa > Chordata > Amphibia > Caudata > Ambystomatidae > Ambystoma > Ambystoma mexicanum. Next base: position 324,042,410 of record NC_090939.1, on the reverse strand, counting down.
GCTGGTGATCAGCTTGCTCTCCACGCTACCGCCGGCCTCTTTGCGGTTTAACGTGGGTCTGCTCCTCCAGGATGTCTTCCTGTCAAAGGCTTGTGTCTGCGTAGGATTCTCTCCTCCATTCAAGGTTCCACGTCTTTTTATGTACGTTGTCAAAAACCAAAGCAGTGTGTGGTTCCTCTTTGACTGTGGCGTTCAGGTGGCATCCAGCATTAGCTCAGACAGAGAGATTGAAGAAATATCACTATTTGGTTAATTCTAAACCGGGTTAACAGTCATTCTGATTCCCATGTATTCTGAACAGGGAGTTCCTTACAGGAATTGGTGTCCTTGTCCCCAAGGGGGGATGCACTCTCAGTGAGGTTTCCTCCTTCCCAAACCCCTAGGGAAGGGTCTTGCTTGGCGGGCTCACTTCCCTAGCCTCAAAGGGGTTGACTACCCTCTGTTTAGAAGGGTTAGAATAGTCCAGATTCGTCACACCAGTCATAGCTGCGCCTAAACGCAATGCTCTTCCAAATTTTAAGGAGAGAAAGAAGTTGGTACTCCTGGTGCGATCCCCAGAACAAATGGTTGTCAATGGTGTAAATAATTCAATTTATTCCATGTATTTGTTATATACATTCATCATCCTTCTGACATTGGTTAATCTCCCAACAACTGTTTCCCCATAGCTTTGGCTATGGTTCTTCAGGAGAGATTTCTAAATAAACAAAAAAAACGCAATGTTTTTTCCTATATAAATATTCAGAAGTTTTCTTTGTTTTTAGTTAGCAGTTGCATAAAACGGAAATGCCACATATGTCATATCTATATGGAAGAGGACAACTCGCTCTTATTGTTTTTTCTTTTTCACAATCTTGTTTAGTATTGTTGGTGGTTTGTATTTATCCTTCACTTATACTTGAAAATTCAGATTTTCATTCTGATATCTGAAAAAATGTGTGCAGAGTTTTTTTTAGTATATTATGTTAAGATTCTGGATTTTTTCTTTCTCTCTCAACGAGGAAGTCAAGTCTTGTTCCCAGCCAAGTCAAACATTTCTGGGGGCACTAATTCGGACAGAAGACAGGCTTGTCTTCCCCTCCAACGAGAGCCATCAAAACCTGTTGTTCCAGATCCCTCCAGTATGTAGCCGGTCCTCGGGTAACCGTACGGAAAGCCATGCGGCTGTTGTGGATGATGGCATCCTGCTTCTTGCTCATTCCACATGCCCGTCTGCGCATGCGTCCTATACATGAGCGACTCTAGCCAATCGTGTCAGGCAAGCGGTTAGTGGGACGATCTAGTTGTTGTCTCAACAGCCCTTGTTCAGTCTCTTCAGTGGTGATCGAAGGAGAACCTTCTGATTGCGAAATCCTTCACTGCCGCAGTAGAAGCCACTCTCGCCACAGACTCATCCCTGTCATCTTGACCTCCTGTTCCTCACAGAAACCTGGCTCAATGAAACTTCAGGCCCGGCACTATCTCTGGCTATTCCATCTGGGTACTCCATATTCGGGAAGGACCGCACCTCTCAGAGAGGTGGTGGCGTGGCCCTCATCGCCAGGGAATCCTTTGCTATTAGGGAAATGGCAGGGCAACTCGACCACAATAGTGACTACCTCCCACTCAAAATAAATGTTTCTCCTAACTGCACCATAACTGTGCACATTGTCTACAGACCTCCGGGTCCTTGCACTGACTTCCATGACACCATCATCTTCGCACTGTCCAACAACATCAAAAAGACTTCCCAGGTCATACTCTTGGGCGACTTCAACCTGGGGCTCAATGACCCCAAGGACCCCCATGCCAAAACCCTCAAGAACGCCCTATCCACCCTGGGCTTTGCGCAATCTGTCTCTGACTCCACCCACATCAAAGGGCGCACCCTCGACTGGATCAGTCAACATAGCTGCTCACTACTCGTCACGAAAAACACGCCCATCCCATGGTCTGACCACCATTACATCCAATTCAACCTTCGCACCAAAAGAGACCAACTCACCTCCCGCCCCTTGCCCAGCTACTCTCGCCAGGAGCTCCCGCCAGCTCACAGTCGAGAATTTAGCACCCTACTTCCGCAGCCCGGCCTTGCAGGCCCCATTCTCCAACAACCCAGAAACCCTAGCCAACACTTTCAAAGAAGTCATCACCCAAGCAGTTGACGCCGTTGCACCACTGACCCTCAAAAAAGCCAAGAAAACCAAACACGCTAATTCATGGTTCTCCAAAGAACTCCTTGAACAACGTGCGCAAAAGAGGACTGCCCTCTCCACCTGGAAAGCTAACCCTTCAGAAACCAACAAAAATGCGTTCAAAGCCATCTCTAAATCCTACAAAACTAACATCACCCTAGCTAAAGCTGCCTCCTTCAACGCTAGGATCTATGACGCCAAATCGGGGTCAAAGGAAATCTTCACCATATTCAGGGAACTGGAAAAACCATCCTCTCCTCCTCCCGCTCTCATCAAAGATGACAACTGGTGCAATAGCATTCAATCCGCAATGCTAGACAAGCTTAACACTCTTCAAACTAAAATTCGTGGCCACCAAAAAGCCCTTTCCCGTCTCATAGCTAACCTGCATAGTCAACCCACCACACCCTCCATCACTAATCCCTCTCCATCTTTTGACTTCAAAGATATTACTGAGCACCAGGTCATCGCCATGCTCAAGTCCATCAAACCTTCTAGCTGTAAGGGAGATGCTTGTCCAGCTAGTCTCATTAAAGACTCAGCACAGATCCTAGCTCCATTCCTCACAGCATTCATTAATTCATCCTTCCAGTCTGGCCACGTTCCAACGGAACTTAAGGAGGCCTGGGTACGCCCACTCCTCAAAAAACCATCGCTGGACCCAACGATCCCGGGGAACTATCGACCTATCACCACTGTACCCTTCCTGCTGAAAATCCTGGACAAAGCAGCTTACCTGCAAGTCCAAAAGTTCCTTGAAGAAAACCGTCTCCTCGGCCTGCGGCAATCTGGCTTCCGCCCACGACACGGTACCGAAACGGCTCTCTTGGACCTAAAGAACCAAATGGACGATCTAAGAGACGCAGGGAAACCTGCTCTCCTTCTGCTCCTGGATCTATCCGCCGCCTTTGACCTGGTGGACCACAACACCTTGTGTCACCATCTAGCTACCCAAGCTAACTTTTCCCCCAAAGCTTGCGAATGGATTACCTCCTTCCTCCAAGAAAGGGCCATGAAAGTCTTCTCCGACTCAGCCTGTGCCACCCCTAGCCACATCACCTGCGGTGTGCCTCAGGGCTCATGTATCGCGCCCACGCTCTACAACCTCTTCACGAGGCCACTGTTCAGCATCCTCGACTCCCTGGGCATCTCGTATACAAACTATGCGGATGACACCCAGGTCCTCATCCCACTCACAGGCGATTACCTGGCGGATACTAAAACTCTTACCACTATCTACTCCACTATCCAATCATGGATGGCAGATAACTGGCTATGCCTTAATAGTGAAAAAACCGAACTCCTCCTCATAGGAGCACCTTCCACGCTGGGGAACCTCGGTGAACAGTACACTTCCTTCACTATTGACAACATTCCCATCAAGGTCTCCAATCATGTGAAGACACTCTGAGTCTACCAAGACTCCGACTTGTCAATGGATAGACCGGTCAATGCCATTGCCTCCTCCTCAGCCTATTTCTCGAAAGTCCTCAACGCTGCCAGACCTTTCCTGTCACGCCAGAACTGCCTCACCATTGCTAGGGCAATAATTGGATCCAGGCTGGACTACTGTAATGCCCTACTCGCTGGAACCTCCAATAAGAACCTGGCCAAACTTCAGCTAGTTCAAAATAATGCACTTAGGGCGGCCACAGGCACTGCGAGAAAAGACCACATCTCAGAAGTCAGAAGACAGGCACACTGGCTCCCGGTGAAAGAGAGGATTGTTTTCAAAACACTCGCCCTCACCCACAAATGCCTCCACGAACTTGCTCCACCCTACTTGACCCAAAGAATCACCAAGCACTCTGCCACTAGACCATTAAGAATGTGCTATTCCAACACGATTGTCACGCCCAATTCACGCAAGGTGCGCGCTGGTGGTGCCAGCTTTCCCACTCGGGCCGCCACCCACTGGAACGCACTGCCACCTCACATCAGAATGATTGAATCCCACCAAGCCTTCCGCAAAGCTGTTAAAACCAAGCTCTTTGTATGAAACGTACCTGAATGCATTCTGTTACTGTATTATGAATATCATGCCTCACCTGCAACTATGCCTGTAATCTTGTATCCATAAGACCTCTGGTCTCATGCATATCTGCTGAATTAAGAATCCAACACTTACTTGTAACAGCGCCTCGATGCCCATGGGCTGCAAGTGCGATATACAAATGCGAATAAATAAATACATAAATCCCTGTCAGGGTGGGGAACACACCTTCTACAACAGACAGTGCACAGCACCTGGACCCAGTCGGTAGCAAACATATCAACCTGTTGGAGCTACTTATTGTATTCAAAATTCTAAATGCCTTTCAGACACAACTACAGGGGAAGACCGTTCTGGTCCTTACAAACAGTACCACAGCCATGTATTACTTGAACAAACGGGGGCACTCACTCTCCAGGGCTGTCCAAACTGTCAGAGCATTTGGAAATGGGCACTCGAACACATGTTTCTCCTGTTTCAAAATGTTTTAGGAGAGCACAATCCTCTGGCAGACATGCTCAGCAGAGACATGCAGCTATACCTGGAACACGAGTGGCGCTTGCACAAACACATTTTATACAACAGCTTTGCAGAATGTGGTCATCTAGACATCAACCTTTTTGCAACACTTGAGAACAACCAACGCCAGACTGTGCCTCCAGGTATCCCCAGAGACCGCCCAAAGGGAACGGTCTTGGGATAACATGGTCAGGAAAAAGTTCCTATGCATTTCCCCCAGTTACACTCCTCAACAAGATGGTCCACAAGATGCACCAGGAACAAGTTACACTAATCCTGATGGCACCAATGTGGGCTCGCCAGCCGTGGTTCTCGCATCTCATGAGAATGTCACTTCCCCCCTCAGGTGAAGCTACCTTGCCCATACAACATGCTATCCCAAGGCAAGAGGACAACATTACACACATGCCCTCAAACCTCAATTTAGCAGCATGGCTCCTGAGGTGTTAGAGCTCGGGTATCTCTAGCTCCCTCAAAGGTGTATGGGCATTCCTAAAGCGGCACGGAAACCTAACACTAGGCACTGTTATTCCTGTAAATGTAAATGCTTTGTCATTTGGTGCAGTAGTTGTAACATCAACCCAATTGACTGTTTGCCTAAACACATAGTCTTTTATCCAACTCACCTCTTGGACTCTGGGCTTGTTTTTAATTCACTAAAGGTTCACCTTGCTGCCCTTGTCCTTGTAATTGAGGCTTTCATGGAAGGGGTGAAAATACTTTACCCTCCTATTTCTAATCCAATTCCCGGACGAGACTTGAATGTTGTCCTTACTAAACTTATGGTCCCTCCTTTTGAGCCAATGCACAAAGCTAGTCTTAAGGTTCTCACATACAAGACATCTTTTCTGGTGGCTATTATCTCTATTAGGAGAGCTAGTGAACTGCGGACTTTCAGTCCAAGACCCATTTGCTACTATTCAAGGACAAATTGGTTTAGCGCACACACCCACGCTTTGCGCCTAAATTTGTTTCTAAGTTCTAACTTTCTTTCAGAATCCCATTAACTCGGCTGGAAGAAGCCTCCATACACTAGATGTTCAGAGTAGTGGTGTATTACCTCGACAAAACCACTTTGAAAGACCAATACATTCTTTGTCTGTGTTGCCGCTGGTAGAGAAGGGGACCCTATCTCTAAGTCAGCAATCTCTAGATGGATTGTTCAATACATCCAAACATGTCCCTCTATAGCTAAGAAAGATCTACCCTTTATTCCTAGCGCACATTCTATTTGAGGCACAGGAGCTACTATAGCTTTCATTGCAAATATTCCTCCTAATTTTGTTAGGCAAGATTGTATGCAGTACCCTGTGGGAGACTGCACCAGCCTTGTCCTCTTGGCAATAGTTAGCCCAACCGTTGGTATGAGCATGTATTACACAAGTTGGTAGAGTGACTAAGCAGCCAGGCTTATCTCAAGAGGTGTCAATGTGAGCTGTAAGGTTCTAACACTTAGTTTCACAGTGACAGTTATTTAAATATACATTTATACACCAGGTTTTTGATTAAACAATTATTTAAGTCAGTTGAATAAGCCTTCTTCAGAAGGCAGGAATCCTATAACACAAAATATACTTCAATAAATACACACTCTGTTTCATTAAATCAGTTGGTACCAATTGGGGATGGCACACAGACACTTCATACACCCTCAGATGACTAAAATATCTGAGACACTGTGGACATTGATTCTTCACTTGCACATTTAGAGCAATACTGAGATTAGTATCAAAAGGAAAAAGATGAGGGAATAAAACAATGGTTAGCAAATATTCTTAAGGGGGTAAGTACTTTTGGAACCATCCAATGCAAAGTAAATTAACCCTTTCCTAGGGGAAAGGCAAAAGCGCAAAGTCAGAGGTAAGAAGAGTCTGTCAGTGAGCCAGGATAGCCAAAGTTAGTTGAGAAAAGTCTAGAGGAGCTGAAGATCTTCTTGCACAATGTTTTAGAAATGTTTGTAGAAAGGAAATCACTGACTGGCCACAAGCTGGGAGGCTTGTGAGGGGGCAAAGCTCCAAGCAGCTCTGCAAGGGTAACCAAACCAAGACTCAACTGAGAGCTAGCAAGGCAACACGCAAGTCCCCTTAGTTTTCCAGTACCTTTGGTTTGAAGAAAACTGGATCCAGCTGGCGTCTGTTCCTGTGTAGGCCTGCAGATCCTGTGTTCCTGGGTATCAGTCATGGGGACTCCTGCACTACGAATGGAAAGTCGTCTGCCGCAAAGGGCAAACTTCAGATCAGCGGCACTCTGCAGTTTCAACTCCTCTCGTCTCTCGCAAATGGCACCACTGCTGTTCTCGGATACCTTAATGGACTTTTCTCGCATCTGGTGTCCAGCCCTCTGTTGAGGTGGCTCAGGCTTGGTCAGTCCTGCTTCATGGGAGTCCGAAGGATCTTCCTGGAGCTCGGGGTCTGACTTAAAAATGATGCATTCGATGTGATGTTCCTCTCCCCGGCAATCGATTCCTGCAGCAGCAATGGAAGTGCAGCCAGCTCCAAGAGGATGTCCAGACTAGTTCGATTTGGGGTTGATTGGAACCACCAACCCAAGGTCGAGGCGATTTCGGAGCTTCAGCAGCAGGGCTTCACCGGGCAAACCAACGGTCCAGGAGTTGCAGCCGGGGTCTCTTCCAAGTTGTTCTTCGGATTCCTTCGTCCAGTGGTCGACTCTGCCTTCCACAACTTTTATGCATGTTTCTCCCATTCATTCGCATCCTAGCTGTCGCTCACACAGCAGGGTGGATGTCCTCAGAGGACTGCCAGCCGGCCAATCAGTTTTGGGTGCATTCCTGTAAACCAAGAGGATTAAGCAAACAGAGTTTCAGACACCTCCCTCATTTCCTGCCCCTGCAAGCCCGCTGGAGTCAGATGCGGGCTTCACCAGTAAATCTCAAGAAGGACCTTTCCAACAAAAAAATGGCATAAAAATGTTACATGAGAAACTCAACAAAAGGGATACTAAGTAAACCCTCAGCACCCTATGGTAAGATAGTGTGTGCTGGGTCTAGAAAGTTACAAAATGTAAGTAGTCGTCAATTTACCTTCACTGCTCTTGGAAACAGTAGTTTCACCCAGAGAAGGTATTTAAACCTTTGGGAAATCTAAGACTTCCCTGTGTCACTGCACTGAATATTCTGTGCGTCACAATGTAAAGATGATGCCTATGGAGTTTGTCAGACTCCAAAGTCAAAAGAAACAGAGTCCAAATCACAGAAAAATACATGAGTTGGGGGAAAAAGTCTCTCTCTCTCCAGGTTAGAAATTAAGTCCTAAAGTACAGCAAAATGTTCTGGGGGTCTCTAAGGTAGAAGGGATTTCGCACATTTTTGAGAATTCTCCCTACAACTATTTTCAGAGCAGCTACTTGGAGTTCTGTTCACACCTTCACTCACATTAGTGCTTAGGTACACATTCTAAGACTGATTCTCAGGTGGCTCAGGCAGTGTTAAGACATCTTTGCTGCTGTTAGTTCACACACCCCACCACCATCTCGTGGTACTTTTTGCTAGTCTTTGCACAGCATGTGATTCTAGATTCGCATGCATCAAAAGACATACATTACTCACCGTAATCGTATTTCTTGTGCTTGTATCTGCTTAGATTCACATGAGCCCATCAGTCTGCCCCTCTTGGAGTTGAAGGAGCATAGCTCGCGCATTCTCTTGGCAGAACAAAAACCGGGGGAACCTCAAAGCGTGAGGATCTTGGGTGCGCTACATGTCACGCTTGGGATAGTGTATCACACACCCATGTCGACGTCCCTTTTTGATCTAAAAAAAAAAGATAAAAGCTGCAATACTCCGCGATTATCACTAGATGTGAATCTCAGCAGATACAAGCACCAGAAATACGATTACGGTCAGTATTGCATGTCCTATGAAGAAGTCTTCTCTGCTTGAATAGTCAACTAATTCTGCTTTTTATTTGCATGCAATGTGTAATGAACATTCTTTTATTTTTCATGTTTGCACAGACTACGGTCTTCCAAGGGCCTTCCACCCACAGTGCTTTGAAGCCATGACAATGGCAGTAGGTGCTATACAAATATTAAATGACATAACTAGACTCCACTAGTAAAATATATGGAAACATTTTATTTACTCTAGTGGAGGATAGTTCAATCCGAATCCTTGCCAAATGGACTGAGTACAATGGATCAAGCACTTACACTAGTTGTCCTATTACAAAAATCCATGGCTTTACTGAATGCAGCGATTTATATTCTGTACATTTCAAGTCTGCATTCGACTAAGTCCATTTATTGGTTATGGCACACTTTCTGATTATAATATTCCCACCCCGATGCTAATCCAATGTATATAGTAACACCATAGCCGCTGAATATCCAGCTTTTTTTTTGTTCTTTTTTTTTTTGTGTCTGGTCCCAAAATCGATTTAACCCCCCCCCCCCACTTCGTTAATATGCATGTATATGTATATTTGTATTAAAGGCAGCATTTGTAATCTGTGTGATGAGCTTAGTTCCTCTCAAGTGGTTATTTAAAAGGTTGCTCAGATCTTTGTGCTGCATCCAGCTTTAAAATGAATATACAGAGAAACACCTCCCCTCCCCCGTGCCTAAATGGACCTTCCCATTCCAATCCTGTACATCATGATATATTTTAGCTTTGAGTAGATCATACCGTGGGGCTCACTGAAAAATGAGTTTGGGCTCTCTTCTTGGTATTTGAGTCTTTGCATTTTTGTATGTGCTGGTTGATTTTTCAATTTTAAATGCAGGACTACAAGCCCAAGAATGCAAAAAAGATATTAGGGTTGTGTCGGCATAATATTTTCTTTTTAGCATCAACAGAATTGTGCCCTAAAGATGCAGCAATAAAAGCTTTTCAACATTTTTGTCTACACTGAAAATATATTTGTCCATTTTTTTTAGTTTGGGAGAATAAATTGATAAGCACTGATGAATTTGGAAAAGGTTTGCAAACCTTGGTGAAACTACCAGAATTGGAAAAACAGTGGCCAAAACAGGATATTAGAGAGTACCCTTTTGTAGTGTTTCCACTCACCTAAATTATTTTGTATTTAATGTTAAGATGTCACCCACTGAAAGGGGTGCCTTCTGCCCATGTTGGTACCAATATCTGCAAGCCTCTTATGGAAATGATTGGCAAGTTGTTTGTATAGTTTTCTGTAACTCTAATGGCTCTTTAATTTGCTATTTGTTGGTGATCTGCACACTGTGCCTAAGGTACTAATTTAAAAACCGCTTCATGAGCAGCTTTGGCACCTCCAAGAGACTCTTACAATTAATTATTTGTGTCAACTACTTTTTAAAGCTGGACCCAGAGCGTAGCCTTTTTGATCAAGGTGTTAAGACAGATGGAACCGTTCAGCTCAGTGTTCAAGTCATATCCCGGCAGGGTAAGTCGAACTTGAATGGTTAATTTGAATTAATATATTAAAAGCTACTAATAATTTGTTTGGCTATACAATTAAAAAAAATGCTTTCTCATGTGTAAGTATATATTTGCTATCGATGTTTAGTGTACCCAAAGTTAAGTAAATGGGAATGTTTTTTCAAAGCAATAAAATGGATAACCTATCCAACAGAGCGTTCAGTTTAGCACAAAAGAGTTCTGCCAGTGCAGAGAATCCAGCCACTATTTTGCATCCTTCATATTCATGCTCCTCCATATCTTTCTTTACTATCTCTCTTCTCTCCTTCTCGCTCGCTTCGCTCCGAATCTTTTTTCTCCTCTCGTCCTCCCAGTCACTCTTCTCACTCTTTTTCTTTACTTGCACCTCTTCCTTGGAATGTACTTTCAATTTATTTTCATTCTCTTCTACTCCTTGTTTTGCTCTTGCCTCAAGGACTATCTTCTTTCTTCCCAATTCTTAATTTTGTACCATTATTACAACCGCTTTGGCGCAAAGTGCTGTATAAATACTAATAAAATACATAATGTGATAGTGTTTGTAGTTGATTCATGGTTTTTATCTGGTTATACACTGACGATGAACTAGAATCTGTGCTAGCACTTCACTATTTGTTTTCCCAAAATCAGGTGTCTGCAAGCTTTGGCTCTCCAGATGTTTTCGGCTATAACCTCCATTTTCCCTAGCCAGCCTAATCAAAGATGAGGGATAATGGGAGTCGTAGTTCAAAATATCTGGAGAACCACAGGTTGCAGACCCCTGCCCTCATGGAATGGACTGAACATTCCTATACATCTTTGAAGTATAGCTTCTTATATCTTTAAAGTATTGATTTGTATATCTTTGTTAAATATATAGATACCACCATCTCTGCAAAATTGTCTGTCAGGCAAACCATTTTCCACATCACACAGCTAGCTATGAAATAAGTAATACTTTTGCAAATTAGAGGGAGGGGGTCACTCGGAGAAAGCATATAGGTATTTTATGGCCTTTTAAGGGTGTTCCATCTTCTGCGTTTTATGCAAATTCTTTCACCAGAGTATTGCCCATTAAGATGCAAATCACCTACCCTCCAAGAGCAATGAAGATGTCAGATGGGGGTAGTCATCCCATAGTATTAGTAATAAGGGCTAACTATCCAGATTTGCAATACATCCCATCAGACAAGCAATCAGTAATATCAGGCTGTGTGTTTAGCAGTGATGACCGTGGCCACGTTTAGGTATTCTGATGAGCAGGTATGGGATGTTTTATAGTGGTCCAACCCCCAGGATTAGCAATGAAAACATCCAGAGGATTAGCGATATTGACCATATGCAATATTTGAAGACCATTGGTCTAGATTAGCGTGATCACATTCTGGATTAGCAATAATTGCAAACCAACCAGCTCAGACATTAAACTTCCTGGATATACAGTCAAGCCACACCCATATAAAGCCCAAACCCCTCCTTAATCCTGATACGACTAAGCACATACCCTGCCTATATTAACAGCACCACATGCACATCCAAGCACACTAGCCAACCAAATACTCACTGACCGTTTTCAATGCTACACCCACTCCCCGGTGGCAGTTCCCCACACCCCACACATGAAAACTTGCACAGAACCACCCTCTAGCCAAACCTCCAAATGTGTCCCCAATAGAATCACATGTATGCAATTCCTCACCTGCCCCTTAAAAACTGTCATTCATTAATTACTCAAATTCACAAAAACAGCATCACCTTCCATAGATACACTTACAGCCATATGTCCAGTATCCATCTGTACTCCCAATTGAACACAGGGATAAAGGGAACCAGAGGAGAAAGGGGGGAGGGGGCTAAAGAGGAGGCACATCAATACCAGGGTGGGCGGGGTGGAGGAAGAGGCGAAACATGTGGATAGAAAAAGAACACACGATTTGGCTTCCCCACTTCACCAAAATGGTTTGATCTTGAGCAAATAATTCCCCCCCCACCCCCCTCTGTTCTTTATGTGTATGCCTGCCAAACGTATATAATGAACACTTCTCTAAAGCACTTCATTAAGGTACAAAATACTATCCAAGAAAAGACTTGAGGTATGGTGGCTAAACTGTAGATTTTAGAAGAAAATGTAGATCTATTGTAATCCAAGCTTTACTGTCTAGGTAACGTTTTGTGATTTGGGCATATCTATTTAACAAGTTGTTCTCCAATTTCTTTATCTGCCAAAAAGGTGAATCTGTAGAAATAAACTCAGCACATACAAATCTAGAAGACAGATGCTGTGTAGCAGTACACTTGGTCACCTTGAAAAGAGAAGATCCAAGTTCTAATCTGGGCTTCTCCATTTTACCAAAATGCTTTTATTCTTGGCAAATCATGTAGCCCCCTTGTTTTTTGTATCTCTGAAGTTTAAGATTGCTCATCTTTCTAAACAATGGAATACGTGTATACTACACAATACCACACTGAAAGTACCGGCTCGGAGAGTTGTGGTTTAGTAACAAACATAGATTGTCATCAAAATCTGGGTTAGAACTGTGGGCATAATTTTGTATAGCAATCACTGTAGACCACTTTGCAAACCATGTGATTTAAACCAATGTGGTTTCTAATTGGTAAATTCAGTAAGCCCTCTACTTTAGTAGTTATGTTAGTTGGGTGTTTGTGCTAATTCTAAAACCATGTTTAGTAAAATGCAAGACTTCAATTCTAAATAAATATTGTTAAAAAGCATACGCTGGCCCATCATTGGAATTCGGGATCATGCCCTCTTCTGTGATATCGTTGAGGGGATCAAGGGTTATGCAATTCTGTCTTTTGTGGCCCATAGAAGTTTGGGGAAACAATGCAACAATTGCTAATCCCGGTTTCAGCACTTGGCAGAAATTTTACGATGTTGGGCAAATATGCCCCACTCTGATTCAGTTTCCTTATCGGATAATTGTTAGTTTTTAAATTAAATGGACACTAGTCCGAAGTGCTAAACTAAGTTCAAAAGATGTACAAGGGCTGGAAAAGAGGACATTTGGTCAAATGCCATATTGGTGACTTTGCAATCAGAATTTGTGGATTCTAATTTGTTATCGTGTGCAAATAACTATATCATGTGCTTTAAACCCATTTACATTTTTCCTGGGTAAAATCAAATGTCTGCATTGCATATTAATGAGGACTGTAACCTCTCCAGCCTGAACACACGCAGAAAGGGCGAGTGCAGTCTGATCAGACTTCATAAAATCCTCACGTGCACTAACCTAGAGTACTTTTTCGGACGGCAGAGTACTATTTTCATGCTGCACAACCCTGCGGTCAAGTGTCCCTTCTGAAATGTTTGTTTGCTTTGTGAAGGCATCATGAAGTAGAGACAGAAAACTGATTCAAGATTGGTTCTGAAAAGTTTTAATAACTTAAAATACAGGATGGAGTAAGGCCTAACTTGCCCTATGCTAAGGTGGGATTTCCCTACCTAAAGAAAACTAATGATGGTCTGTTTCAGGAAGTCCAAATCAAATGTCTGTGTCCAAAACCTTTATTTGCCTTCACAACTAACTGTATACAATGTGTAGGAATGTCAGCATCAATATGAATAGTGTTAAAGTTCAGAGCTTGTTCCAGCTCTTGGCTTGTAATCATCTTCTCCTTCCCCAAGTTCAAAACAGTTCACAAGGTATCAGGGTTCCCTTACCCAAGAGTTCAAACACAATTCCTTGGGACTCTTCCGAGCTCTTTTGACTTCAGTACTTTTCACTAGTTCACATTTTTTTAACTTCAAAATCACATAAGAGGTGATTGCAAACCACAAGCTTATTTACAGATACTTTGATTGGCTTTTTCATACAGGGGGGCACTCTGTCTAGGCTCAGTTGTCTGGCAACACAGTCCACCCATTTCAGGCTTCGCAACCGATACCCCTTCTTGACTGCTTTCTGTCAACAATTGGCCACTGCTTTCCTTTGACCGTGAGGCTTGATTTATTCACCACGGTCACACTCTTCTAACCCTGTACCGTGGCTTGGTTGGCCACCACACACTTTGTTACACTTTTCTGTATTATTCTGGCTCTTGCCAATACAGGTTTCCTCTTAACCTACAGTTCCTTGGACTCTTTTAGCTTTGGCCAATGCTTGGTTTCTCATTTCATGCCCTTCTTGGTATTCTCTAGAGTTTGCCATTACTTTTGTCACAGATAATACATTACATGGTATCTGTTACATGCATCACCACTTTCACTGCACTCACGAGTGCTCAAAACTTTCTTTTGCTCTGTGTGGCATTCGAAAAATGCTTATTATGACTCAAGTTCGTTCAGTGTTCAAAAGTACTTGTTTCACACAGTTTCCAATGGGTTTTGTTAATGCTCGTTTCATACAGTTTCCAATGTTAGCATTATTTTCAACATCATGTTTTTTCATTCAGATCGTTATTCACAGGTACTTGCTGTTACTATACAGCTTTACAGATTCCCCTTGACTATGGGCAATGCATTTCTATATCTTATACTCCTATGTCCCGTCCCCTTTCCTCCATACTTATGGGACATTCCTCTGTCCTGTGGGACGGGACCGGAGCACTTTGTAAAAAGCATAACATTTTTAAAAAATGTGTCCTTCCTCTTTTTACACGGGGTAACGCGTGCGGCCGTAACACTTTACTCCATATTTCCGCCCAGCGCATCGCCCATCAGTCATTTTATCCGCACATTCGGGACTGGTTGTGTAGTAGTATGTTTATGCCGGTTCAGTTAATTGTCCTTGTCCTTCTTGCGAGCGACGCTTCGCTAGGGCGGATCCCCCATCCTCTTTGCTTAGTGTTTGGGTCTGGATCACTTGTGGGACTCGTGCTTCTACTGCGATTCCCTTTCGGTCCGGCACTTCAATGTTGTCTGGAGCAGTGGGAGGTGGTGTTTCAGCGCGTACCTCGCCCGCATTTTCAGAGTTTCATCAACGAGAAGAAGAGACGGCCGTTCAGTTTAGTTTTTAGGGCACCCCGACCGGTGGACTCCTTCCCGGGGTCTTCCCGGTCCGTGAGGGGCTTCAAAAGCTCTGTTACCAGAGATTCCCCTGAGGTACCTTTCAGGCCTCAAAAAGGGACCAGTTTTCTCTGAGGGCCTCCGTAAGTGGCGTGCCTACACTGGATTACAATCAGAGGCCCCTCCTGTGGAGGCTATTTATACTGAGGCTACCGGAGCTTGCTTCGAGGTCTCCTTGTCTGGAGCTTCCCATACAGACACCGGGGCGCGCCCTGAGGCCTCGGTAGAGGCTTTGTGTACCGAACCAAGGTTCGAGGCCCCCTCGTGAGGGAGCCATTACTGGACTCTGGTCCGAGGTTCCTCTGTCTGAGGCTAAGGTGACTGACAGAACTGAGAGGCTTGTTAAGGTCTTGTCGGTGAGGTGGATTCCTCATCGTTCCCGCCCTGGTGGTGATACCGGTTCTGTCGAGGGGGCACAGAGTGAGGTCGCTGACCGTAATTCCTCTGTTACCAGCGTGGCTGAGATTCCTCTTTTAGAGGCTAATTTGGCTGATAGTATGTCTCAGAAACATCCTAGGCCATACAGTACTGGCTCTGCCGAGGTTCCTTGTGTCAAGGCTAAAGTCAAGACCCCTGCCCCGCTCCCACATGCGACTCAGTTCTCAGGTGCTGAAAAATGGCGCCCGCTCCCGCGTGAACTACGGTGGCCATTTGGGACTCATCCCTTACACTTACGCCATCAGCGTTGGTTGCTGGGAGCATTATTTCAGGTGAACATAGTTTTCCTTGTGCGCCGTTACGTCCAGTTTGACTGGAACGCTTGGATGCCATTACCGCACACTGTCTCGCTTCCTGCAGCATCTGCGCCATTAATCTATGTTAATACAGCTGGCGGGGGCCCTTCGTGGCAGGCCTCTCCCTTGCGACCCAGGAGCTACTGCTCTCATGAGAGGCCTCCGTCTGCCCCAGTGTCTAAGCCTTTTGCGGAGAATGCCTTTTTCGGAAACTTTCTGAAGCTCTTGCACTCTGACCCCATGAAGGAGTATTTCGGAGGTCTTTTTAAGGAAATCTGCCTTCCTGTGCCGACGGTTCCTGTCGTAGCACCGGTTGTTGCGGCAGCTGTTCCACCTCTACGGGTTGGCCTACCTCAGCCCTTCAGCCCCTGTCTCCCTTGTCTCCAATAGACAAGTCTTTGGCTGAGCCAGATGTGACACAGGTCGATCTGAACGTGTTGGATGACACACTAGGGGATAAGGATGGCAATGACCAGCCCCGCTCCGTTAGGGCGTTCCATGACCGGGTACTGGACATGATGGCTCTTCTGGATTTTCCAGTACCTGAGGCACCCCCTCCGCAAGAAGGGGTTCTTTCTGGGGCTTTCACCTTGTCTCCTCAGGAGGGCACCGGCTTGTTATTCCAGACAGACGTTTTGGCTGAGGTCGGCAAGGTCTGGGATAAGCCACACTCTGGACTGCACGTTAACAAAAAGATTGACGCTAGTTATAGGCTTCATACTTCGGAGGAGGTAACTTTAGAGTCTTTCCCGCTCCCTTCCTCCACAGTGGTGGCGGCCGCCACGCTACAATCCAGACTGGCTTCAGCGTCGTCTACAGTGGCCCAGGTTCTGGCCAAGGAAGCTGCTTCACTCTTTGGCCAGGCGAACGCAGAGCTCATATTAGCGTCGACGAATATGAAAATGTGGAAAGGTCTGTCAGAATTTGAGAAGTTTATTCCTGCGGACAAGCTGGACGATTTTGAGGCTAGCTTGTCAGATGCCAGAGTCCTGGCGCAGTATATGCTTGAGGCTGTGGCGCATCTTGTCGAGACCTCGGCTCGGGCCTCATGCTTGGTGTGGACACCTCTCGTCAGGCTTGACTTCATGCCACAAAGTTTTCCAAGGAGGTTCTGGATAAAGTTCTGGACCTGCCCTTTGACGGCAAAGAACTGTTCCATTCGTCAACGGATGTAGAGCGGACTAAGACGAAGGACAACACCCAGACAGCAAAGTCCCTGTCCGTTCTGGTGAAACCTCCTTTCAGGGCTCAGAATGCCCTTGCAGCCTCGGTCCTCCTCCTGGTTTTCGGGGGTTTCTGGATCGAAAGACACGTAGAGTCGATCCTCCAGCTGGAAACTCCCGTCAGCAGCGAGGCCGATCTTTTTTTTTTTTTCTCTCTGTCCTCTGCCGCCTCCTCAGGATCTGGGAGTCTCGCCACTGAGAAACCTGCTAAATGAGGTTTTTCGGCGTTCGCACCAGACCCCGGTGGGAGGGCGCATTGCGTCTCACTGGGAGGCGTGTCAGACCATCACTGAGGATCGGTGGTCTTGTCCGTTGCTCGGGCGGGCCTCCGCTTGCCCCTTCCCCCTACTTTACCCTTCAAACCTCCCTTCCAGCAGTCGGGGACACGCTCCATCAGAGCCGAAGTCCAGAAGCTTCTGGATCTCAAGGCGGTGGAACCCGTTCCCCTAGGAGAGCGAGGGGAGGGCTTCTACTCCTGTCTGTTTACGGTGCCCAAACCCAACCAGGCTGGCCTGCGCACCATCCTAGACCTTTCCCAGTTCAACCTTTCTCTGCCCCAAGAGAAATTCAAGATGATCACCCCCCTGTCAGATAAAGTCCTCTCTACAGAAGGGCGACTGGCTCAGCGTGGTGGACCTTCAGGATGCTTATGTATATCCTCATTTGGAGCCCCCACCGGAAATGCCTACGGTTTTCCATGGCCGAGGAGCATTTCCAGTTTTGTGCTCCCGTTTGGTCTCAGCTCGGCACTGCGTGTCTTTATGAAGATGTCGGTCATCGCAGCTTATCTTCGGCTACAGGGTCTCCATGTGTATCCGTATTTGGACGATTGGCTGCTGCGCAGTCCTTGTCCACTGAAAGCCTCAGGCAACCTTCAGTATCTCCTCCAGCTCCCGTTCCACCTTGGGCTGTCGGTGAACTGGTGGAAATCTTCCTGGGTTTTCGTTGGAACACGATCGATTGCAGAGTGTACCTGACTGGGGACAGGATGGTGGATCTGTGTGCAGATATTTATGCAGTCGGAGAGCATGTCGGCCTGGTGGTTCCAGAGGCTTCTGTGCCTCATGGCTTTGGGCGTGCTGGCTCTTCCTCTTCTCAAGATGAGGTGGACACAGATGGCTCTTTGGAGCTTATGGCTTCAAGCAGTGGACCCAGATTCCAAAATGATACTGGTTCCACCTTTCATGAGGGCGGACCTCTTGTGGTGGTCGTCTCTCGCAATCTGTCGGTGAGCTAATCTAATCCCTTCCAGGACCCTTGCCCACTTTTGACTCTCATGACTAATACCTCCCTTCTGGGTTGGGGTGTGACGCTGGATCATCTTCAGGTTTTCGATCTGTGGTTGCCACAGGACAGACAGCTTCATATAAATTATCTGGAGCTGTTGCCGATATTCCTGGCACTGAAAGCGTTCAAACCGGGCATTGTCAACAAGGTGATCCGTGTCCGTATGGATAATGCAGTGTCCTTGTTCTATATCAACAAGCAGAGGGCGTACCAGGTCTCCCCCTCTTGTGGGTCTTGCCATTCAGATTTGGGAATGGACCATTCAGCATGGTATCTGGGTGGTAGCTGTACACATCCAGGGCCAGTGCAGATGCCCTCAGCTGACGAGCAATTGTAGCTACAAGTGGGAACTGAACACAGAGATCCTCTGATATTTTTCGCTGCTGGGGCACTCCAGAAGTGGACCTCTTCAACATCTACAAACAGGAAGCTTCCCCTGTATGCCTCGAGGAACAGGCTCAGTCTCCTCACTGGGGATTGCTCTCGAGATTCCATGGCACAACATGAAGGCCTACGCTTTTCCGCCCCTTCCTCTGATCCGTCGGGCACTTTGCAAGCTAAGGAACACAGTGAATGGTTCCCTGCTGTAAATAGCCCCTTGGTGGCCGGCTAGGTTTTGGTTTTCCGGAACTTCAGCATCTATTGGTGTGCCCACCGCTCAAACTTCCGCTGGTTCCAGATCTGCTTCATCAGAGCGATCCGCAGCTGTGTCACCCCTCCCCACAATCGTTCATCTTGGCGGCCTGGTGCCTGAGTTGAGATCTTTAGAGCGTTTCAATTTGTCCGCGGATAACATGTGCATCATTTAGGCGGCCAGGAAACCCTCTACAGGATCTCAGTATAGGAGTAAATGGCTACTATCGACATGGTCCTGTCTTTTGTTTCACATCTGGCAGAGTCTGCCATCCATGTCTTGTCCTGCAGGACTTATTTATCGGCTGTTGCCGCTTATTTGTCCACTGACCAGTGCTTGTTTTCACTGTCTAATCCAGTCATTAAAAGACACTTTGCGGGCCTGATGTGTCTTTATCCTTCTGTTCGCAACCTGCATTCAAGGTGGGATTCGAATGTGGTCCTTACGGCCTTGTCATAAGCCTTTTGAGCCCATTGCTACTGTAGATTTAAAGTACCTTTTTGTGGAAAGTGTCCTTTTTGATTGCTGTGACTTCGGCAAGGTGTGTAAGTGAGCTTTCAGGCCTTGTTGGTGGAGCATCCTTTCCTTACTTTTCATAAGGATAAGGTTGTCCTGTGGACTAATCCCGCCTTTCTTCCGAAAGTGGTCTCTGATTTTCATTTGAATCAGTCAATTTCATTGCCTGTCTTCTTCCCAGACCCGGCTCAGAGGCCGAAAGGGTTCTGCACTGCCTCGACGTTAGAAGAGCCCTTAAGTACTATCTGGACAGAACATCTGAGCTTAGGAACTCTTCGCAGCTTTTTGTGACCTTCGGAAATCTGCAACGAAAGCCGTCCTCGAAAGCGACCATCTGCCGATGGATTGCTGCCTGTATTTCTGAGGCCTATACCATTCAGGGTCTTCGGGCCCCAAAGGGAATTTCTTGCTCATCTTGTGCGGGGCAAGGCGGCTGCCGTTGCCTTCCAAAAATATGTTCCCTGGGAGACCATCGCGAAAGCAGCTACGTTGGCCTCCCCATCAGCTTTTTGTAAGCTTTACTGTCTGGACCGGAGCTCCAGGGCTGATGCTCAGTTCGGTCAAGCTGTGCTTAGGAACCTGTTTCAGTAAGCAGTTTCCATCCACTCGTAATTGCTGTGAGGAGTGCTTGGGAATCTCCCATAAGTATGGAGGAAAGGGGACGGGACGTAAGAGTATAATAGTTACTCACCGTAGTGACTACCTTACTCCTATTCCATAGTCCCCTTTCCTCCATATGCCCGCCTGCTGTCCCCTCTAAAAGGTTTCCTGTTATTGCTTAAAGGTCATAGAGCTGGCGATAGAAAAGGACTGATGGGCGATGCGCTGGGCGGAGCGAAGGAGGGCAGGGTTACGGCTGTGTGCGGTACCCCACGTAAAAAGAGGAAGGACACATGCTTTTTTCAAAGTGCTCCGGTCCCGTACCACAGGACGGAGGAATGTCACATAAGAATGGAGGAAAGGGGACTAGGAGTAAGGTAGTCCCTACGGTGAGTAACTGTATTATTAGTTTGCTTAAGTCTTTCGTTCTTGATTAAAAGTTCGGTATTCAAAAGGTAACCAGAGCGCCCTGGTATGAGTGTTTCCCTCACCGTTGCATACGGCAGCTCCCGTCTGTTTGTTGTCCTTCATGACGGGACTCATAAGGCTTCTGGTTCTGCTTTCCGGCTTCTACGAGCTTTGCTTTTCCTTCGGAGCAGCCACAGAGGGCACTGCTTGCTCTCCTGGTTTCCCACAGTGGTTGAGGTTTTTGAGCATACCACAGCTCCTGCTGCGTGTATCTGATAAGGAGGGTAGCAACACTTTCAGACCCTCTAGCAAGCTGCCTCAGCGTGCGTCACTCCTGCATGATATGGCTCCCTGCTCCTGTACCTCCAGCTCCCTTCTCTCCAGCCCGATCCTCCTTGCTCTGTGCCGTGACGTCTTTTATATCCGTTAGGAGTGTTAAGTGACCTTAGATGTGGGTCATTCAGTCCAATTGGGGAGGAAGGATAGCTCGGGGGCAAAGCGTTTGTCTTGGAAGCAAGACAACGCAGCGCAACACAAGTTTGAATCCCAATCCTGCGCTTAGAAACCACTCGCTGGTATCAAGCACATTATAAAAGAACTATTATAATTGTGTCTGACAAAACCCATTAGTTGGACGTGCCTGGTTGTTCCACCTGTATACCTCCATACCCCCGTCTTCGTCTCAGTACTAGAGTGGTGTTTAGGGAGGTCTGAGTTAACAAACTAAGTATGTAATAACTCTGTTGTCTTTGCCTCGTCTTACAACCTGACTGATGTGTGTCTGTATTAACAATAGGATGCTGATATGTGTTTGTCTAAACCAAATGGGGATTGTTAAGGATTCTGATTGGGCGTGTCACACTGGACCAGGACACTTGGTTTTAGCCTGGAATGTGGTGCTCAATAGGAATGCTTTATCTTTAATTTCAACAAATTTAAATTGAGCCAGTACCCGACCTGTCTCACACCCCCTTTTACAAATATTCGGGTCACAATGGACCATGAACCGGGCCGGTTGGTGAAAATACAATATTTACTTATTTTTATAAAGTTCACAGAAATCACACAAATTGTAATATTGGGCAGCAATCACCAATGGGGTGATAATAACAATGGAAATGAAAGCAATGCACCTGGTTAACCTTCTAGTAAAACTTATCCAAAGCACAAATGAATAGGAACACTTTTTGAATTAGGATACATGGCACCCAAGTAAGGTTTCCCCTGCAATTTTCCTTCAACCCACAAATAATTCTGAGTGGAAAGAAATATAGCTGGTGAATCAAGAGATTTGCAAGGTAGAATGAGGTTTGTTTTTAGGAAAATAAAGCAGTTAAAAAATGCGAAAATCGGTTTTGAAAGAAAAGCAAATTTTAGTTAAACTAAATTATTTAGATTATATTGTTAGAGAGGGACACAGTAAGATCCAAGGTTGATTCGCAACATCACCCTTGTCACCCCAGCGTGCAGCTTTATATGGAAATACGTTTGATTACTCAAAATAGGACTAGAGAAGATGAATGAAAGAATTGCGGTAACACTAGAAAACAAGAACAGGGTGCACAGAGAATTGGCACAGTCATACAAATTATTAGGGTATGGATAGGGTTGCTTAGAGAGTGGAACAAAGACAAAAGTCAAGATGGGGTAGACTATGTGGTAGACTGTGTCATGGGATGTGGGATACTCAGTCCACTTTTGAATTTGGGATTTTGGACAGTCAACCGGTTCTAGTCACAAAAGATTCTGGTCACCGGGTAGCGGACTCTCCTGGCAAAAGACAGCTCTGCAAAGGTCTGATCATCGGATAATCAGGACAGCTGGATGGCAGGGTTGCAGCGGGCATGCAGTTAGTGGGCAAGAAGCCGGTGTGGTTTCAGGATGCTTCCCAAAAAAATACCACAGCTTCTCCCTTTGGGTATTGGGCTTGTTAGTGGGGTTTCAGGATTGAGGCCTTGCTAGGATGGTCAGCCATGCTTTGGCCTTGCAGTGGGATCTGGAATCAGCTATGATTTGGCTTTGCAGTGGGATCTGGTGTCTGGCAAGATGAAGGTAGAAGATCGGGAACGCAGGCGAGGAAATTCAGTAAAGAGTCTGTCCAGAGTTCTGTCGGGCACCCTTTTTATAGAGCATGGTAACATCATTGAATTATATGGCAGGGCAGGTTTAACTAAACACCTCGAAGACTCGGATAGGTCAGCCTAAATTAATCGCCTCCTCGAGGAGGAGTCTCCGTTAATGAGGTTGCATTTTATGAGGTCAAAAGCCTTCCCACAGTTAATTTGGCCACAATCCAGTTTTTACATAAATGGCACATTTTTATAGTAATGGCATCTTAACAAATCACATGGGCAGATTACATATTTTATGTAGTGCATAGCAGTCCAATCCTCACGGTTGCAGGACCTTGTTTCGCCCCTCTACCAGTTTTTTGCACTTTTCAGTGAGAATTATATTACTTAAAATTCTATAACTTTACACATGTGTATAGATAATTCTGAAGTTTGTTAATCTGCTTAAAATCACATGCTGTGCATAGTCCGACATCCAGTGGTCACTGCGGATTATTCCATTTTGCTTTCCTAGTCGAAAAGGGGACGTCGAAAAGGGGACGTCGACAAGGCGTTTCTGTAACGCTATCCCTATAGTGACGTGCATTGTACCCACAAGCCCTCACGCGGCGAGGTCCCTCAGATTGTTTTTTTCCTCCCAGATATTGGTCGCCTTAAAGCAGAGCTCCTCGAGAGAAATTGTAAAAACATTTACTCGACCCTTTGGTCGTTGGGTATTATTAAATACATTACATTAGATCCCTCCTTTGGCGTCGGA
The DNA here is from genome assembly GCF_040938575.1 of Ambystoma mexicanum. Lineage (NCBI taxonomy): Eukaryota > Metazoa > Chordata > Amphibia > Caudata > Ambystomatidae > Ambystoma > Ambystoma mexicanum. The sequence goes on along the minus strand of NC_090939.1, from coordinate 324,019,090 downwards.
GCTGTGACGCTGTTTCACCACTGAGTAAGAATTTTGACGGCGGTGACTTAGACGGAGGAGATCCTTCGGCGCTGCCGAACACGTGGCCTGGCCTCGCCGGCCTTATACAGTAGGGAGAGTGGGGTCGTGGGACATTTCTTCTATTTCTAAGAATGCCTTTCTCCTCCCCCCCCCCTCCTTCGGGTCGTTATCACTAGTAGCTATATCCTCAGGTATGGAGAGGACTCAGTTTAGATTTTGCCCACGCTGTAAGGGCAAATTTACATGGTAAGACAAGCACAAGCGGTGTAACCGTTGCTTACCCCTCGACCACGAGGAAGGCTGTGCAGCCTGTAAACTACTTCGCCCGAAAACTTTAAAGGACCGCAAGGTCAAGAGGTGGGCAGCCTACGCTATGTCTAGAGCCGATTCCTCACCCGCCGCTGCCGAGTGTGACGAGGATAGTGATAACCCGACCTCCGTTTCGGAAGTCGTAGACCTCTCTAGGGAGCGTACCCGCACCTCGACGTCTGTCCCCAGCCCGTTCGGCTCACGTCCTACTTATGGGGATGAACCACCCCGCGACACTGACGAACACAGAAGGCATAAACATACAACCCAAGGCACTTCTTCGTCAAAGACGAAGAAAGCCATAGCGCCAACGGAGACGCCGAACCCACCGGCGTCCTCCACTGACCGTAAGGGTCCCAAGCCCTCCCCGCCACCGCAGCCGCGACTAGCGACTGGGCTACCTGCAGACAAGGGCGCGACCACCAGAACATCAGGCGACGCGCCTCGTAAGAGTGCTATCGTTGCCAAAAGACACGGCACTGCCAGCACGACGCCAGACGAACCCTCGACGGAGAAACTAATCGCCGAGAGTTTGGCGCGTATAGTTTCCTACAACGGCCAGAAACGGATGGCGAGTGATACGCCGAAAACCACTCACAAGGCCAGGGAAATGCCGAGAATGCCGGAAGGGAGGCAGGGACAGCTCCCACCGTCGAATGAAGGCCCTAGCCTACGTGAAGGGTTCTCAGAAGGCGAAGGGACTTTATCCTCGACGTTATGGGACAGACCAAGACGGCTACAGGAAGAACAGCCTCCTTTTTCGCCTCCAGACCATTTTGGGTTGCCACATTGGACTCTTGAGAGATTCCAATCGTGTATGGAGAAACTGGATAGATTTATGTCCACTCCTGAACAGAAAGCTCCCAAGAGGCCAAGGGAGGTACTTCATGCGGACCCCAGGGCTAAATATCCTAGACTATTTAAACCCCTTCAGGAGGAATCTCATACTTATGGACCTCATTGAAGAAGACCCTCGCTTCCAAGAGGATGAGCAATTCTTGGATGGTGAAGACCAACCGAAACTTGAGGAAGAATGTTTTTAGGGAATCCTTGACATAGGTGGGGAGGGGGCTTCGAGGAAGACCCAGATGAAGGTGACTCACAGCCTTGGCAGTCACCAACAGAGTCTACAGACCCTGAGATCATAAACCTTCCCTCTCCTCAGACCACAACGGTCAGGAATCCTTCACCAAAAGATGATCAGCCCACCTTCAAAGCGCTACTACGGAAGGGAGCAGCGCATTTTGAGATTGAAACTGGTGAGATTACTCCCGATACTGATTTTGTAGAAAGAATCATTCAATTAAAACCTCCCACTAGCCAAACCATTCCCCTCCTCGCCTCAGTTAAGAGACGAATCACTCCATCGTTGTCTACACCGGCACTGGTCAGAGGGGTCAATCCCAGAATTGAAAAACTGTTTACTCCCTCTCATTCAGACCCATAATATATTAGGGGTCACTCAATTCCAGACTCCTTGGTGGTAACTACCACAAGGAAAAGAGCAGGGGTTCCGCTGTCAACCAGCGAAGCACCCCCAGACAAAGAAGGAAAGAAACTCTATGCCCTGGGTAAAAGAATTACAGCCTCGGCAGCTTTTTCAACCAGAATTGCCAATAATAATACCCTACTGGCAAGTTATGCTGATGCCCAATGGGGCAAATTACGGCAGGACCTCGAGGAAGTCCCTGAACCCTTAAGAACTTGCTTATTGACCACAGTAACAGAAGGAACTCTGGTTAACCAGAGCATCATTAAAAACACTCTTGATGCTCCAGAAACGGCTGGCCGTTCTTTAGTCCAGGGAATACTTCTGAAGCGTCATGTGTGGCTCCGCAATTCTGGATTTAAGCCAGAAACCCAGGCGTCACTCATTAATAGACCAATAGAGGATTCTAACCTCTTTGGGAAAGCAGTGGACGACGCACTGGAGACTGCGAAGGAGGATTTCGACACCCTCAAGACTTTAGACCAAATCTCAAGGCCTCCCAATAAGCGAGGATTCGGCAACAAATGCTTTTTTCGAGGCCAACGCCAACAACAGCAGTTCACTGCAGGCAACTGGTCCTCTAATCGGGGAACCAGTGGCCAGTACACACAAAGAGGACAGCGCTATGGCAAGGATAGAGGTGGAGGGGCCCCACTCCCAGAGGATCCCTGGCTACCAAAACCGAATGATCCGAAGGTTCGGGTCCCCTCCCATGCAACGCTGGTCGGGGGCCGGTTAACATCATTCCTACAAGCATGGGAGGGAATAACATTAGACCGCTGGGTATCGTCAACCATAGCCCGCGGTTACTGCATAGAATTCAGTCAGTCCCCCAAGTACAGACCCCCAAGGGGACGACGCTTATCACTGGAGCACCTCGCCATTCTTCTTCAAGAAGTGGAACTGCTGCTACTAAAGGGAGCAATAGAGGTCGTGCCTCTATCACAGGTAACGGAAGGTATTTATTCAGTGTACTTCCTTGTACCCAAAAAGGACTTAACCATGCACCCTGTGCTGGATTCCTCTACTTTCTCAGGGAGATTACATGACAACACTGGACATGAAAGATGCATACTTTCATATTTTAATGTTGCCAGCTCACAGAAAATACCTCAGGTTCATGATAGAGGGCAAACACTACCAGTTCAGAGTGCTACCCTTCAGCATAGCGTCAGCGTCAAGGGTATTCACAAAGGTACTGGCATTGGCAGCGGCCCACCTGCGCAGGTTGTCCATCCCGGTATACCCTTAACTCGACGATTGGCTCATAACAAGGGATTCTTACGAGACATGCTTCTCAAATACCCAAAAGACTGCAGACCTTTTGTTCCAACTGGGCTTCTCCCATCAACGAGAAGAAGTCCAGCCTAGACCCCAGCGAGATCAAACAATTCCTAGGGGCTCTTATTCGAACAAAGTCTTCCCCTCCAACGAGAGGGTCTAAAATCTGCTGTTTCAGATCCCTCTATATGTGGCTGGTCGAGAGGTGACGGTACGCAAAGCAATGCGCTTGCTAGGAATGGTCGCGTCATGTATGTATTTGGTACCTCACGCGCGTCTGTGCATGCGCCCAATGCAAAAGTGGCTCAACAGCCAGTGGTGTCAGGCTAGCGGACAATGAGGCGATCTAGTGGTGGTCTTGCAGGCCTTGGTTCTCTCGCTATGGTGGTGGTCGAAGGAAAACCTTGTAATAGGGAAACCATTCTTCACCCCCGCAGTGGAGGCCACTCTAACCACAGACTCATCCCTCACAGGATGGGTGGCTCACCTATCCCATCAGACTGCACATAGAGTTTGTACTCCGAGTGTAGCGTCCCAACACATAAACTTGCTGGAACTGCTAGCAGTCTTCAAAGCACTGAAAGCTTTCCAGACACACCTGCAAGGGAGGACAGTGATGGTCCTCACAGACAGCACCACAGCAATGTACTACCTGAACAAGCAAGGGGGCACTCACTCCCCAGGACTGTCGAAGCCGTCCCAGAACATCTGGAAGTGGGCTCTCAAACACATGTTCCTGTTGTCACAACATGTACCAAGGGAACTCAATCTGCTAGCAGACGAACTCAGCAGAGACTCAGCAGAGACTTCCCTCTGCTCGCAGAGTACGAATGGCGGTTACAAGAAGACATCGTCTTTGACGTTTTTTACACAATGGGGATTCCCAGAAATAGATTTGTTTGCAACCCTGGAGAACTCCCAATGCCAAGATTACGCCTCCAGGTACCCCCAGAACCAGTCCAATGGGAACGGTCTCTGGATAACATGGTCAGGGAAATTTGTTTACGCTTCCCGCCCAAACCCGACTCCCCTTCTCAACAAGATAGTGCACAAGATGCACCAAGAACCAGTCACCATACTAGTGGTCCCTATGTGGGCCCGGCAGCCATGGTTCGCTCACTTGATGGAGATGTCTCCATCTCCTCCAGTGAAACTTCCCTGCCCGTACAACATGCTGTCACAGGTCAAGGGCAAAACGCTACACCCATGCCCACAGACCCTGAATTTAGTAGCCTGGCTCCTGAGGTCATAGAATTTGGACATTTACAACTCCCTCAAAGATGCATGGACATTCTTAGGGAGGCTAGGAAACCTAACACTCGTTACTGTTATTCTATCAAATGGAAGGGATTCGTCATCTGGTGTAGAAATAAGAGCATCGACCCCGTTGACTGCTCTCCCACACCTATTGTTCTTTACCTGACTCACTTATTAGACTCAGGATTGGTCTTTAATTCTATTAAAGTTCATCTAGCTGCACTTTCCGCATACACCACTTCTCAACTCAGTGTCATGGTGGAAGGTCCCAGTTATTAAAGCCTTCTTGGAGGGAATAAAGAGGATACACCCTCCTATAGCCAACCCATTTCCCGGATGGGACCTAAACGTGGTACTTACCAGGCTTATGGGCTCACCCTTTGAACCCATGCATAAGGCATCCCTTCAGGACCTCACTCTTAAGACTGCTTTCTTAATAGCTATTACCTCCATTAGGAGAGTGAGTGAACTACAGACGCTCTCTATACTGGACCCCTTTGTAACAGATCACAAAGATAAGGTGGTTCTTCGCACACATCCTGGGTTTGCACCAAAATGTATTTCAAAATTCCATGTCACCCAGTCTATAGAACTACCAACGTTCTTTCAAAACCCTTCAAATTTAGGAGAAAGGCGCCTGCATACACTAGATGTGCGCAGAGCCGTCATGTTTTAAATGGAAAGAACTAGACCTCTGAGAAAGACTAATCAGTTCTGTCTCAGTGGCAGCAGGAAGAGAAGGAGATGCAGTTTCAAAATCCACTATATCTAGATGTATTGTCCAATGCATCACTCTTTTTCTCTCTTGCTAAGAGAGAACTACCCTTCAAGCCGAGAGCACATTCTACTCGTGGCACTGGGGCTTCCATAGCATTCATTGCAAATGTCCCTCTTGAGTCCAATTGCAAAGCGGCAACCTGGAGTTCTGTACACACCTTTACAAAACACTACTGTCTAGATGCCCACTCTAGATCTGATTCCCAGGTGGGACAAGAAGTATTAAGACATCTTTTCTCTACTGTTCCTTCTCACAACCCACCTCCAACTCCGGGTACTGCTCGCTGGTCTATGAACAGCATGTGATTCTAAGCAGATTAACAAGCATCAGAAGACAATGCATTACTTGCCGTAAAAGCATTTCTGATGGTTGTATCTGCTTAGATTCACATGCGCCCACCCTTCCTCCCCGCTCAGATGGAAGGAACTAGACATCCTTTATCTCTCTTTTCTGTACTCACTTACGTCTAATAGGCTCCCTCAGGGCAGAAAAAATAAAAACAGAGGGACCTCGACGCGTGAGGGATTGTGGGTACAATGCATGTCACTATAGGGATATCGACAACAAAATGCAATACTCCGCAGTGACCACTGGATGTCGGACTATGCACAGCATGTGAATCTAAGCAGATACAACCATCAGAAATGCTTTTATGGCAAGTAATGTATTGTCTTATTGGGCATATCAGTATTACATTTTACGGTGGCATCCTGTACACTTTCCTCAGAATATCCACTTCTTTGCCAGTTCTGTTCCCAACATGGCAGTAAAGTTTACGATGTCTTAAATTAAAGTCCATAAAATCACATTTAAACTGATAACTTTTTTAATTTTTGCAAAGTCCTGTTGCACAGATAAGTCTAACAAGTTTTATTAATAAGTCTTTGGAAGCAAATGTTCAGCATTGTTCCCCATAGGCTGCTCTTGAGTTGGCTCTGAAACTCCCAGCAGAAGTCGCGGGGAGGTGCAATTTACTTTTTCACATCTTCGTGTCCCAGATTTCCTTCAATTGTAAGAAGCCCCAGCTCAGCTTGAAGTCCAGCCCACCTTGAAGTCTGCTAAGGTAGCACTTGGCACTTGTTTGTCCGACAATCTACCTACTACGAGGGGCCTTCTGTTGCTAGCATCCTCCAAGCAGAATCCTGTTTTGGGATGATTTCCCCCCATGTAGCCACTGCTTTATAATTCCTTATCTTACTTATTTTTGTCCTAAATCAGAAGAAAGCCTGTTGAATAAAACCTCCCATATATATATTTCACAGCACAATCCCCTTTCACATTGGTAGGCAAGGATAAGATTCCAACATTTGTACTTTTAAAACTGGCATTTTCTTCTTTGGTTTGCAAAAACCCATTTTGACGCATGTGGCGAAAGCCAGCATTTTCCCTTCCAATTCGGTTTTTCCACCTGACTTCCCAATATTGTTTTGCAGCCATAGTTAGTTTTTTGTAGGCAGCAATTTGTTTGAACACAGATGCACTGAAATTGACATAGGCCCAGAGGGCTGGAGTTACTTTGAATTATTGAACTTTGACACTTTGTAACTCAAAAAGTAAAGCGTTTCCCGTGAGGCTGAAAATGAAGTTTAATTTATTTTCCCAGGTTTGGCTTGAAAGAGCCTGTCATTCAGGGATCATGCTTTCTTCTGCTGAAGCACAATGGGGTATGGATGGGCATGGCAAAGCTTTATTAATAACAGTAATTTGATGAAAAACAGATTAAATGGCATCAGAGCAGCATTTTTTTTTAATTTGAAATATTCCCTTTTTGCAATGAGAATATTTTGTTTTGCGAAAAGTAGAGCAGCGCTTCTTTGATTCACTTCTTTTGGGTGCACCCCAGAACACACTGGCACCTTTATTTGTGTGCTCCCTGATCCAACTCGCCCATTTTGTGTTTGGCAAGATGGTGCAGGCATCCTTTTGTTGCTGCAAGGCGCAGTTTTGACACAATGGTGCCCCAAGGAGCCAGCGCAGCCAGTTTGCTGTTGACTGCAGAGGCGCAGCTTGGTTATGGAGAAGAATTCTGTGAGTGGGTCAATGTAGCCCACAGGATGTGCCTTCCTAGTTCGTCTCCTCGTCCCAGTATTGAGTTGGTGTTTCTAGGGGACAGTTGTGTGGGAAGAAAAGGGAAAGGGCTGACAGCCTACAAAGGCTTGAGAGACAGGGGGTTTATCATGAAAAGGAATGGGGAATACCATGTCTCACTGTTAAGGAGAATTCTCAGAAATGTGCGAATTCCCTCCACCTTAGAGACCCCCGCAACTTTGCTGGATTTTGAGGACTTGATTTTTTTTTTAACCTGGAGAGAGTGAGACCCTTTTTTTTCACCCTCATGTATTTCAATGTGATTTCTGAGCTTTGTGTTTCTTTTGATTTATGGAGCATGACTAACCCCATAGGCATCATCTTTTACATTGCGTCACACAGCACCTTCAGTGCAGTGGTACCGGGAAGTCTTTCGGATTTCCCCAAAGGTTTAAATACCTTCTCAGGGATAAACTGTTTCCCAGAGCAGTAAAGTGAAATTGACTTTACTTACAAATGTAACTTTCTAGACCCAGCACACACTATCTTACAATAGGGTGCTGGAGGGGGTTACCTAGTATCCCCTTTGTCTAGCTTCTCATGTAATATTTTTTTGTTACCCTTTCCTCACTGAATGGCTGGTGGCAGTGGTTTCGTTTTAACTACCGTGGTGTGCATTTACCGCAGGCTGCGTTCGCAGCTGCAGTAAAGCACACAAGGGTGCCATTTTTGTCAAAATGGCCGGCCTTCTTTTTTTCGCAATTTCTTTGTGGAAGGGTCCTTCTTGAGTACTCTGCGCACCAAACCAGGTTTGGTCCTATTGTTCGCTTTGCCTTTGGCGGGATTCACGAGTGAAGCGTGTCTCTGGCTCCAGGGTGGCTGGGGTAGGCAGGAAGGAAGGGAGTTTCCCGAAACTTCCTGTGCTTAGTCTAAGAGACCCAAATGCACTCTGTAGTGATTGGCAGCTACGCTGGAATGAATGGCAGAGAATTGAATAAAAGGGCGAGGCTTTTGGCTTGGAAGGCAGTGTCGACCACTGGACGAAGGAACGGAAGAAGAACTTGAAGAGGACGCCTGCTGCAACTCCTGGACCGTTGGTTTGCCCGGAGAAGCCCTGCTGCTGAAACTCCAAAGTCGTATCAACAGAGAAGCCCCTGCACGTACGACTTCTCCCCTTGAGTTGGTGGGACCAATCAAGTCCAAAGTAAGCCACCTGGACATCCTTCTGGGAGCTGGTTGAATTTCCAGAGTTGCTGCTGGAAACCGTATAGCCAGGGAGCGGAACACCAGATTGTGTGCGTTGCTTTTTAGCTGGCTTAGAGCTCCAGTTAGCAGGACTGACCGAGCCCCCTCAGCAGAGTGCGGGACCCCAGAAGCAAGGAAAGTCCATCTTGACAGCCAGGAACCTCAGTGTTGCTATTTGCAGTAGACGCGAGGAGCTGAAACACTGAACAGCCACTGATTTGAAGATTGCCGGTTGTGAGCGGTGACCGTCCGATTGCAGTACAGGTGTCCCCAGAAGTCCTCCCCCTTGTCCCCATGACTGAGGCCCAGGAACAGTGAGATCTGCAGAGCTGCACAGGAACAGAAGTCATCTGCTGCACGTTTTCTTCAATTCAAAGGTACTGTACAAAGTCTGAGAGAACTTGCCTTTTGCTGTAGAGTTGCTTGCATCTTCTACCCCTCACAAGTCTAGCGGCTTGTGGCCCTACATATGATTCTTCTTTTCTTCAAAGATTTCTAAAACATTGTGCAAAGACGTTTCTACTTAACTACCAGAAGTGCTTCATCCTATATAACACTTTTGCCCATTGACTTTGGCCTAGCCTGTTATACTGAATGACTCTGCTGTCGGGATCCAAATGTTTTTGCCTGCTTAAGAATATTTGTGGTCCCTTGTTCTAATATCCTTTTCCTTTTAACAACTTGTAAGAGTATTCTATATTATATTGTCCCCCTCTGAAGAAGGCTTATTCTAACTAACAAATTAATAATTGTTTAATCAAGAAACCTTGTGTGTAAGGGTTTATTTGAATACTTGTCACTGTGAATCTCTGTGTAACTCCCCTACAGCTCACATTGACCCCTTTTGAGATAAGCCTGGATGCTCAACACGCTACCAACCTGTGTAGTAAAAGCTTATACCAAAGGTCAGACCCCCGTTGACCTAAATGTCCACACTGCAACTTGCTGGGTGAAGATTTTAGCTTGGTGATCCAGTCCTGTAGCGAATGTGTCGGAAATATATTCTCTATCAATATACATTTCGAATGTATAAGCTTGAACCTAAGAGTGTGGCTGGCTTGCTAGAGTGTAATATCTTGATGCGCAGGTGAACACCCTGCTGAGCTATCTACATTGTGCACAAGTGCATAGCTTGCAAAGCCAGGATAGGGTTTAAAGCTAATGGAGGCATGCATTGTGTGCTTGCAGACCTGCAGTGTAAAAGCATTATAGCGCCTTGATGGCCAGTCTTGTAATACTATGACTAGCAGACTGCAGGGGCTGTAAAGCTTACTCACTAGGGGTTAATCACAATGCAGGTATTTTGCTTTTTCTGAAACCTATTTGCTTTTGCAAGTGCTCTGCCATCCATTGTGAACAGGTATGCATTTCCCATGAGAAAGAACAGCCTGACCGAGCCATACTGATAAGGTGCATTCCAGAGCGGCGCTACCCAAATTGTCCCTGAGCTCCAAGATGGGAGGGGGAAGGAGTGACTTGGATAGATGCAGAGTGGGATTTTCCACCAGCAAACATAATTTGAACGGAAGGAAGGTTCTGGACGCTTGTCATTCTGACAGGCCTACCTGATAAAAGTTTGCACACATGTTGATTGGGGGGGGGGGGGACTTGCTCATGTTCTTGCACCAAGCACGTGCCAGGGCTTTGATTGCCCCTAAGCAGCAATTCCTTACTTGCCACGTTCTTACTTAAGGGCTGACTGGAGTAGGAGGGTGCAGGGATTGTGGTCCAGACCAGAAAAGCCTGGGCAGTGCCTGATCAGAGGGGTGACAACCAGAGAGATGGAGGCCAGTCTTTAAGCTCAGCTGGGTCCTGGGCGTTGGCTAAAAGGAACGCAAGACTGTTCGCCAAGTATCTGTAACCTATAACTTTCATTTTTTTTTCTGTGTTCATGCTAAGTTGATGTGTAATTTAACTGTTGAATAGTTTGTATGTTTGAATTCTTGTCTCTCTGGCATGAGTCCATGGCTGTAGCACAGAAGACTAGCTTGAGCGGGGTAGGGTGGGTGCACACTTGTTTTGGGTTGGTTCCAAAAGATCCAAAAGTGCACTTGATACAATGCATAGCCCAAGATCCAGTTTTGAGGGAGAGAAGCATTGCAAAGTTTTTAAAAAAAATGAACATATTGTTCATGTGGTTATGGTTCTGATGGTGTGGCATGGAGCTGGGAATGGGGCCTGAGTGGTAAGGCCAGATAGGTCCAAGGAGTGAGAAAGCTTGCCAGACACGTTGGGCAAGAATTGATGTAGTAACCCTTGGGGGAAACTACACAACCCTTGTCCTCTTGGTATTAGGTAACCCACCTATTGGTTTAGGCATGCACTCCACAAGTTGGTAGTGTGACTGAGCAGCCAGGCTTATCTCGAGTGGTAAATGTGGGCTGTAGAGCTGTGGCAATGAAAATCGCAAATACAAGTAGCCAAATAACACACTCGTGTTTGTTATAAATAATTAACTTATTTGTTTAACAGTAGATTTAAAATAAGCATTCTTTAAAAAGGGCAATACGTGTAACCATCAAATATACTTTTATATACTTTTCCAGAATCAACACAAACTTAGTAGATACTCGTTTCAGATGCTTCTTACAGGCTTCCTACACCCGGAGGTGACTTCACTAACTAGGACAGTAATGGCATTTATTTATCACTAGTACACTTTATAGATTTGGAGGTTTCGCAGAAAGGAAAGGTTAAGGGAAGGAAAAAGGTTAAACAGGTTCTCAAAACATGTGAGCACTTGAAGCTTCCAATGAAGTCTAGATGCAAAACTCTCCCAGCAATAATAGTTAAAAAAACAAATTATCACCTATGAGGGAGAGTTAGTATCTTGAAGAGTCTGCAGGGAGCCCGAACAGCCAAAGTCAATTGGAGCACAGTCTATGGAGCTCAGGCACTTTGTAGATAGAAAAGTCTTGCAGAAAGTTAGTGTTGAACAAAAATCGCTGTAGGGGTCACATCCTGTTACACTTGTGAAAGGTAGAGCTGAAATCAACTCTCGCAAAGTAGCTACTGCAAGTGTCAACTGAGAAGAGCAAGGTTATACACTGAAGTAAGTAGCCCAAATCAGAACAGTACCTTTGGTTAGAAGAAGAGTGGTCCAGCTGGCTTCCGTCTGGTTGCAGCGATGCAGATCCTGGGTTCCTGGCCTCAGTCGTGGGGACAAGAGGGAGGATGTCTGGGGGACTCCTGCGGCAGCAATTGGGAGGTCGGCGGCAGCTACAGGCTCTTTACAGGTCAGCAGCACTTCACGGTTTCAGCGTGCGGTCAACAGCATGATCGCAGATCTTGAATACCGGTTGTGCTTCCTTCACTTCTTGAGTCCTGCACTCTGGTGAGGGGACTCGCGCGCTGGTATTCCTGCTTCAGGAGGGTCCTTTTAGGAGACTCCTGGAACTTCTGGACAGATCACAGATGTTGCGCTTGACTATGGATTTCTCGACCCCTGGCACTTGGTTCCTGCAGCAGCAAAGAAGTACAGCCAGTCAGGGAAGGTGGTCCAGTGGAGTTTCTCGGGGTTAGTTGGTCCCACTAACCCAAGGGAAGAAGTCGTCCCTTCCGGAGCGTCTCATGTCGATCAAAAAAAGGAGTTTCAGCTCAGCAGTAGGACTTCACCGGGCAATTCAAAGGTCCAGGAGGATGCAGCAAGCTTCGTTCACGGTTTCTTCGTCGGGTTGTTCTTCCCAGTGATCGAATGGGTCTTCAGTCCCAAAACCTTCACCTTAAGCAGATTTCTCACATTTATGCACAGCCTAGCTGTCATTCAAACAAGGTGCCTGTCCTGCAAGGACAGCCAGCCAGATAATCAGGACTGGGTGCATTAAGGCATTTCTAAAAGGCACAGAACAGGGGAGTTTTGTGAACGAACCTCCCTCGCTTCCTGCCATTCAAGACACACTAGAGCCAGAGACGAGTTTCAATACTGAAGCCTGCCAAATGCAAAACGAACAAAGGGATCATGCCTGATATGGCGAGCGGAGTAAACCCAAGAAAGACCTCACAAACAGAAAATGGCCAAAGAATAAGACTGGGGCCATTTTGACAAAATGGTCCACCCTGGGTGCTATACTGCAGCTGAGGATTCAGCCTGCGGTAGAAAAGCACAATGGTAGGAAAATTAAACCACTGCCACCAGCCATTTAAAGTAGTGAGGGTAAGATTAAAAATGTTACACGAGTAGGTCGGATAAGACACACCATCTTATGTGGAGTGCTGGGGTGGGTTACTTTGTAGCCACTAAGTAACCCCCGCCAGCACTCCACATAAGATGGTGTGTGCTGGACCTGCAGAGAAAATGTAAAGTCAATTTCACTTTACTATTCCTGGGAACAGTAGTTCACACAATAAAATGTATTTAAACCGCCTTAGAAATCTAAAGGATTTCTCTGTGACACTGCACTGAAGGTGCTGTGTGTCACCATACAAAAAGTAGATGCCTATGGAGTTTATCAGACTCCGAAAATAAAGGAAACCAATAATCCAAATCAAGTCAAAACACATTACGAGTGGAAAAAAGGTCTCACTCACTCAAGGGTTAAAATTAAAATGTCCTTAAGTCCAGCAAAAGAGCTTGGGGTCTCTAAGATTGAAGGGAATTGTGGAGAATTCTCATTTCTGTGCTAACACTCCCCTGCTCGAAGTATATGTGCCACCTGCCAGACCCAGAGTTGGGCAGAGAGTGGCAGTGTCGGCTAACTAGATGCCAAACCCAATGACCATCCGCTACAAGTTCAGTATTGGTGCAAGGTGCAGTGAGGCTAAGTGAAGGCAGCAGTTTGGCAAGGAATCTAGTGCTTCTGTGCTTGTACCACAAGAGCGGATTGAGCACTCTACCATTTATGATTATATTTTTTTCTGCCTGGGAGCTCGGCATACGACATCTGCACCTGACTTCAAAAAGTGTTTTACCAGCGCGGATGCGTGCGCAAGGTGCAGTGAGAAGTGAGGCTAAGTGAAGGTTGCAGTTTGGCAGTAGGTACATTCCTTCTTGGAAATGACAACTGCACTATGCTTTCCGCTCCTGTGCTGCTAGTGGCATCTCACTTCTTAAGTACCGTTAGTTGCTTTGAGGGGCTGTTTACGCTTGGCTTCGGATAGGCCATTTTTGTTTTGTATTGCTGACCGCTGCTTTTTTCGTAAAAAAAACAGTATTTCTCATTGTATGGCAGGATTTGCACAGCAAGTTTCGGCCGGCAAGTTGTCTTACTGTGGACACTTCCGACATGCCCCGTGTGGAGTCGGCTGCATCGATTCATCATTCCCAGATGCCGCCTCCGTCATCTCATTTGTTGTTTTATGATGCTACGCTTGACTTTTGCCAGACCTCCATGGAATAGGTTCAACCTCTAGATCCATCCAAGATCCTTTCTGCTCCTCCTGGAACTGTGTGCACCTTCGGAAACTATTACCACCTACGCCCAAGTCCATTGATCAGAGGGGATCTTTTGGTATTAACATTTTAAATACTTCCACTCGACCCTCAACCAGAGGCATTTGCGGAACAGGCCAAAGCTATTGTTCCCATGGTCCCCCTGTCGTCACCATGTTTAGAGCAATCAGTCATTTTGGACCAGTCTTTTCTCAGACTATGTAAAGACATGGAGGTCTCACACTTGGCTAGGGTCAGGATAACTTCTTTTGCATGAGATTCTAATATTGGCCCTTTGATGACTAACCAACTTCTGGAGCACCTGAATATTCATGATATGTTGACAGACACATACTTTCAAAATCATTTCTTTTAAAAACCAGATTCCTTCTCTGTTTGAAGCAGATTTACATGGATTGGCCTCCATTTCTGGTTTGCATTTAACCTTAGAATCTCTGAGGCTCTATGACAATGTCAAAGACATTGTGACTGGCAATGCAACCAAACTTGCTTTATTGGATAAAAGTGTTCAGTCTCTTGTTCAAGGGGTCGGCACAGGTGTGGATTTCCAAACTGCTTCTGTTACTCATGCTTCATTTGTAACTAATGGTAAATTTACAGATGAGGCACAGGTTGTTGGTCATTGTGAGAAATTGTTGCGACCAGATAGATGTCGCCCAGACCTCTAATAATTCCCCTATTCCTAATACTCCCACACCCCTTGTACACTGCAATACATGGCTTAGTGTGTCCCTGTGCTTTTTCTAATCCCCACAGGCCCCTATAAGAGTGGAGATTAGCACAGTTCTTGAGGAGCCTCCTATTAACAACTAATTGCGTAAAAAGCAAAGGAAGAAAACCTACAATATCAGAAAGCAATCACAAAATCAGCCACTCCTAAACGCAAATCAAGTAACTCCTCTACAAAACATCTTAGACAAATGCCCTTAGTGGTTACTATTGACTTAAATCCACAACAAACATCTTCAAGGGAAGTTGGTTCATTTAACCCTCACCTGACGTTTGGAAGGGCGGAAGGGCACCCGAGCCGTACCTTTGTTTACCTGATTACCTCTGCTGTTACTGCCATTAAGGCGGACATTCAGTCTACCAGTTTGATGCAGTGGCACAGAGATATGGCCACAGATCATCCATCTACTGAGGTTTGGCTTTGGGATTCGAATCCCAAGAGGATCAAGAGTCCTCTCTTACACAAGTTCACCTGTGACCGTAAAACCTATTCAGGTACTTCTAAGGGGTCAGCAGTTCAAAATTACTTTTTTTGCAGCTAGATGTGGGAAGGGCATTCTTGTCATGCTGTTGATATCTTCTGCCTCAGACGTACCCACTCAAGGTCCGGGATCCCCCAATTTGGCTCTAATTAGTCCTCTGGTCAATTCTTCTGCAGTTTCCTCTATTTTACCACCAGTTTTGGCCACTTCTTTGGTTCCCCAGCCAACTATAGACTCAAGTCTCTTACTATAGATCTAATTTATCCATGCCCTTCTAAGGTTATAGGTTAGGAGGTTAATCCGAAACTGCATGATTCTATAAGACTAAATAGATCTAAGTTTCTAAAAATATTTCAGTTGATACCACCATTAAGACCCCTACACTCGGAGGATATAGATTTCATCTCCCTCCCCTTGGAGAGTAACAATTGCATGGTTTTATATTTTGACACAGATTGTGGCGAAAACCTCACAGAATATTGCCAACTTTTTTAGTTGTTTTCCTCGAACACCAACTCCGGCGGAATTGTTTGTTTGATAATGTGATGTCCCTCGATTATCATCCTCCCTTCCATCCAATGTTCCGCTCATTTCCTCGTTTAAAGATGTAAAAGATTGGTCCTAGTTAGCGTCTGCATTAAAAACCTTTGCAACCTTTAGCCAGGGCCTGAATCAACCCTAACCCGAACGGTATTAAGATTCTATCTTGGAATGCTTGCGACTACACACATTTAAATAAACTGTGGGATGTTCCATGTATTTATGCAATTTTTACATTTTATTTGTCCAGGAAACTGTCTCGACTGCTAATTTTCATCTGAAGCGTTATTCTACCTACACCTTACCGGCCACCCGATCCGGACTGGGTTGTCCAAGCGGGGGTCTGGTAATTGCTATTTCATAACTTAATTGGGTATAACATGGTTTCATTGCCAGTAATTTCTACAACTGCATTTTACATGTACAAAATTACGAAAAAGGTAAACAAAAATTTTTGGGGGTGTGTGAAAGGGGCAGATAAGGGGCTGGGTGTAGGGAACGGGTAAAAATAATTGGGGCATAGGGACCTTTTTTCGTACTTTTCTACTCGTTTAAAAGGCATTCCTAATAATGCCTGACGAAAGAACATCCAACTCTTAAATGTTACTTCTGATGTATGTTTCGCCTCTCAGGGTGTTTTGGTGGTCGGTTCTAGCTTTCCTAATACCAATTCAGAACTTTTATTGGTCAATGTTTACTGGAAAGCTGCCAAACGTTCTGTCAGTTCTTATCACTCAATCCTGAAAGTTATTTAAGCCGTGGGTAATGGAGGGTCACCCTCATGCTATATGATAGTGGGAGGGGACTTCAATGCCAACTGTGCTGAGAGTTTTAGATACAACAGTGCCTCCTGTTCACCTTCTATCCCCCAAAACAATCTTACATGTGCTATCATTTTGGATTTTTTCATGTCCCACTGGGATTTTCAACACCTTGTAGTGTCTTTGTCCTACAAAGGCCGCATTTTTACCTGGCGCAGGAGCACGATCGCATCTACTGTGAAATGTAACTGTGACAAAATGATCTTCTACGGCCCTTGCATTGGGGATCATTCGATCGTAAATTTGACACTGCAATGGACAGTTGCGAATCATGTAATCCGTCCAGCGTTTTTTTTTCCAGTATTATGCAACAGGAGAGGCTTAATGTGACGTTGGGATAACGGTTTATTTAACATGTTAGTGAATTTTCTGTCTCCTTTTGACACCTGTGATCCACAAGACTCTTTGGGTTCTTATGGACTCTCAGACAATAGGATGTGAACGTTTTGATCTATGTATAACTAATTGCACAATTTGAAGTATGCAGGCAAATCCTCTCTGGGAGTTTATTTGATGGCAATACTCTCAAAACAATCCAATCCCTATCTAAACATGTTTTAAAGGCGATGTGAAAAGATGGAGTTGGTGGGTCTGAATGGTGTAAAGCCCGACTGTATGCTGAAAAAATACAAATAGGGACTGGGCTACGGATCTGCAAGATCTGGGTAGATTGAAACTTTACTCGGGGCAAGAAGTTTCTTTATCTACCTCCAATGGATTTGAGATTATATCAAGCTAAATTCCCATCTTTGACATTTCGGCACTGGTATATCGGGTTCAGACTACAATGCCTCCCACTTTGAGTTAATTTCTCTATTCAAATGCGATCCTGCAGTGTGTGTAATATGGGCTTTGCTGAGACTTTATTCTACCTTGTGATGTGCTGCCCACATTTCTTGGACCCTAGAACCGGAAGCTTTTGGCGATTTGTCCATTCAACGTCCCAGATCGTTTCTCATGATTTATGGTGTAGGCTTATGACGAGTTCTCAAATATCACTTACTATTGTCCTGGTCAGAATGTTAGAGCTGACAACATAAGGGACCTTGTCGGCATAGATGATGCTTAATGTGAGAGATCTCTATAGTATACAATCAGTAAACCAGTAATGCTACAGATTTGGATAGGATAGGGTGCGATCGACACCATCCGCCTCAATCGCCAGCCGGCAATTGAGCTCCTCCTCGAAAAGAAAGTAATCTACCCTGGCTAAATGTGAGAAATCTTAGGAGTTGCGGACAGAGGAGAAGGCTGAACAGCCCAAGCAGGCTCAAGCGTTGCCAACTAAGACCTTGTTGGCGACGGAGTTGGAGACTGCTGCAGCTAAGGGCGAGGACCCTACGAATGTAGCCCCTGCAGCTCAGACGGTGTCCCTAACCCCAAGGCGCAAAACCACCTCAGTGACTTTGGCAAAGTCTGCTGGCATGCCAGAATGGGGTAAACCGGCTCAGGCCCCGGTTCAAGACCCTCTGGGGATGGAGGGGGGCAAGGGGGAAAGAGGGGGATGAGGAGGCCCTTGAAACACTCCCAGGCTGTGGCCCAAGCCATGGAGGTCTCTTCCACGGACAACGAAGACCATGAGTCCTTGCACATAGTCCACGAAGCTGTGGAAGAGGGCAACCGTAACCATGACGGCACAGGGCCTATTTTTCCTGTTTTGCCATCTCTGCCAAGGGACATTTCCTTGGATATTCTGTCCACTCTATACACCTTGGTGTTGGAGATCCATTTGAGGATGCCTCCGGCACCTGTGGTTCCCCAGGTCCACGATCAGCCTCCAATGAAGAGGAGGAAGCGTCATCCGATGCCCCACTTCAGCCTCCACGTCAGGCGCCTTCTCCCCCAGCAGACCCAGACACAGGGACGGATACGTCCACGACGATGAGGATATCATCGCATCGGACGGCGAATCCCCTCATTTGGATGCCCCACATAGTGTGTCTCCGCCGGATGAAGTGGGATTGCTCACTCCATGATCTTTAGAGCTTCCGAGCTATTCCAGCTACTGCCCAAGGAAACTGAGGAGGGCTCCTTGTACCAGAGGCGCAAGGCCAAGAGAAAGACCGTCATGGCGGTACCCCTTCTGGACGACGTTTGGAAAGAGGGCCTGGACCTTGAGAACAACCCTTGCACGGCTCCAGCCAAACTGGATAGGCTGGAAAAGAAGTATCTGGTATTGGACTCCGCACCCAAATGCCTGAGGTTGCAACCATCGCCAGATTCGGCCGCGAGGAACCAGTCAGCCAACTCCTCGTGATCTTCTGTCCCTCCAGACAGCGAGGGGAAGAGGGTGGACGCCATGGGAAGGAAGGTGATTTACACTGCGGCGTCCAATATCAAGGCGGCCAATGCACTGCTGATCGTTGCCAGGTACGACAGGGAGTTGTGGTACAAACTGGGGCCTATTTTGGAGTTCCTCCCCGATGATGAGAAAATGGAGGCAATTGCTCTCTTCCAGGAAGGGGAGGTAGCGTCTGATCACACCATCACAGTGGCATTGGACGTCTCCGACACAGGGTTCTGGCAAATGGAAAATGTTGTCTGCCTTTGTTGCCAAGGCTGGATGAAGGTCATGAATTTCCAATAGGGGGTACAAGCAAAGCTGCTGGACATGCCCTTCGACAGAGAGAACCTTATTTGGGAAGGTTGTTGACGTGTCCCTCCAGGCCATCAAGTTGGATATGGATATGGCCTGTTCCATGGGCACCCTCCAGCAGCACCGCTCTTCTTTCCGCTCCTCCAGGGGAAAGTCGAGCAGGGCTTCAAAAGTTTTCTCATCGTACCACCAGCCTTCCAGAGCCAAGACTCAGGAAGCTTACAGAGGCCGTTCCCAGGCCTATGGTAGCAGAGGACAGCATTGTCCGCAGGGCAGGACCCCTGGCGCCAAAGCAAGCCTGAACCGACTGGGAAGTTGGGCCCCCACCCGTTCGCCCTGGTGAGAAGCCGGCTGACTAGGTTTGTGAGCGAGTGGAGAAAGATCACCACCGACGGATGGATACTGGACGCTCTCGCCCAGGGACATACCCTGGAATTTCAACAGAACTGTCCGCGGATCCCTCTGGTTGCCTGCAGCACATCCCTCAGCTCCTGCAGGAGGTACGGGCCATGCAGTGAAAAGGGGCAATGGAGCTAGTTCCCCAGCGACTCTGGGGCTTTGGAGTCGATTCCAGATCATTTCTGGTCAGAAAGAAGACCAGGGGGTTGGGGAGGGGCCAGTGGGGGGGGGGGGGATCGGCGCTGGAGGCCCATTCTAGACCTACGACGTCTGAACAAATATCTCGAGTCCCAACAATTTAGGATGGTCCCGTTGCAACACGTGCTCGACCAAACTGTAAAGGGACTTATTGACATCGCTGGACCTGGAGGACGTCTTCTTCCACATGCACAATCATTGAAAATGTCTACGCTTCGTGGTGCAGGGACAGCACTACCAATTGAAGGCCCTACCTTACGGCTTGAAGTCTGCTCCTAGAGTGTACACGAAATGCTTGGCGCAAGTGGCAGCCCATCTACATCTACAGGGCATACATGTATACCCATACTGGCTAATTTGCGCCCTTTCTCGGGGGCTGGCCAAAGGGCACATGGATGCGACCGTCCGACTCCTAACGGATCTGGTATTCTCCATCAACTATCCAAAGTCCTGCTTAATGCCATCACAGAACGTGCTGTTCCTAGGTGCCAGAATCAATGCAGTGTCTTGCTTGGCGTTGCCCTTTGAGGAGAGGATAGCAGCCATTCTGGGGACGGTGCAGTGGCTGTCGACGAAGACGGCCATAGTGCGGGCCATCAAGTCGTTGTTGGGCATGATGTTGTCCTGCATCTACCTCGTCCGGTCTGCAGGTTGCAGATGCAACCTCTCCAGGAATTCCTAGACTCCCGGTGGATACAGGTGTCCGGAAGCTTCACAGACAAGATAACGCTCAACTAGTTTCGGCGGGTGATGATGTGGTGGGGCGTTTGCTCCAACATTGCCCAATGCACGGGAATTCCAGAACCCTCCATACCAGAAGACGGTCACCACAGATGCCTCCCTGTAGGAATGGGGAGTGCACACCGGACGTCTGCACGCCAGAGGCCTGTGATTGCCAGAGGAGAAGGATCTTCATACCAACATCCTGGAGCTACGGGTAGAGTTCTGGGCCCTCACGTTGTTTCCAGTCTCTGAAAGGCAAGGTGGTGAGTATCTTCACGGACAACACCACCACCATTTTGTTACATCCAGAAGCCAGGGGGCACTCAACCCCAGCGATCTCAAAGGAAGCACAGAACTTCTGGCGATGGGCTGTTGGACATGGCATGTTCCTCGTCCCTCTTCACCTGTCAGGAGTCAAGAACACCATTGCAGCTCCCTCAGCAGGGTACTGCCACGAGTGGGAGCTTTGTCCGGATCAGGTGGACTGCCTGTTCACCTAGTGGGGCAGTTTACCCAGATAGATCTGTTTGCAACGGCGGTGAACTCCAAGTGGCAGAGGTTTCCGGGGGGTGTTTGGGGGGGATGCGTCTCCTTCCCGTGGGAAGGACTGTTCCTGTGCACATTCCTCCTCATTCCCTCTCTTGCTACAAGTCAACACACTGAGATGCTGTCTGTGTAACATGATACTCATCGCCCCGGCGTGGCCGAGGCAGATTTGGTATCTGGACCTTCTCAGTCTGTTGGCGTCGCCTCCGGTCAAGCTGCCAGTGCTTCCGGATCTTCTCACCAGAGAAAGCGCAATCCTGCATAATGACCCAGGATTGCTGAACCAGAGGGCTTGCCTTCTGCAGCCCTAGAGTTTGGAGGACATGTGTTGCCTGCGGACTGCAGGGAGGTCCTCGCCAAGGTGTCGTCGACTTTGAAGTGCTATGGTCACAAGTAAAGCGTTTTGCTATGTGGTGCCGGTCGTACATTCTTCCATACTTGCTATCCTTGGCCAATGCCGGATTGGCAAACGCCTCGATCAAGGTGCATCTGGGGGCTATCTCCCGCTACACCAGGTCTCCAGGAAGATCTTCAGTGTGGTCTGATCGACTCGTCAAGGAGTTCCTCAAAGGACTTTTTCGGTCTTTCCCGCTGGTGAAGGCTCCTGCCCCAGCGTGGGAACTCAATGTGGTTCTGACGAGGCTCATGGGGGTAAGGGGTGCTACTGGCCTATGCATCAGGCCCCTCCAGTTTTTCTTGTGGAAGACTGCTTTCCTGGTGGCTATCTCCTCCTCCAGGAGGGTAGGTGAGATCCAGGCTCTTTCCTGCAAGCAACCATACCTGGCTTTCCGCAATTCGAGGGTGGTGCTGCGGACGCACCCCTCTTTTTTGCCAAAGGTTCAGTCGGAATTCCACCTCACCGAGCCTTTGGTGTTACCTGTCCCTCCCACCCCCCAAAGCCTCTGTCCGCAGCTGAAAGGGCTTTGCACTCGCTTGACGCTGCTTGCGCCCTCAAGTTCTACATGTCCTGCACAAACAGTTTTCGAAAGTCTTCACAACTCAAAACGGTTCGTGATCTTTGCTCCTGTGAACCATGGACAGGGCTTGTCCAAGGCTTCCAGCTCAAGGTGGCTCTCCGGCTGCATCATGCACTGTCATCGGTTGACAAACCGACCGCTGCCCGGCAGTCCGAGAGCCCACTCCACCAGAGTGATCGCTGCAACAACGCTCCTGTCTCGTGTCTGCTAAGTGGTGGTCCATGCACAGTTTCATGAAGTTCTACTGCGTCGGCCGGGATTTCAGGAAGGAGTCCAGAGTCGCCCAAGCAGTGCTAAGCAACCTGTTTGCTTGAGGTGAGTCTTCCAGAGGTAAGAGTTATTTGCTTCTGTAGAGCCTTCCTGTGGTTTTGTAATGTTGTACTGCTATGTATTTGTTATTCATGAGCATGTGAATCCATGTCAGACCCCATGCTGGAGAAGGAACAAGTTACTTACCTATAACTATTCTCCAGCATGGGTCTGGCATGGATTCACAATGCAAACCCTCCCACCGTCCACTCTGAGTTTCTTCTTGGACCTACTGCCACTTTACGTACTTATCAAATCTGAAGATGGCTGCCAGAGGAGGGGCTAAGGGAGGGGACTGTCATTGGATGGGGGCAGTATGACCCAGAGGACAGTGATTGGTTTAAATGAGAAAGACTGGTTGTAAGTGAAAGTTAAACTGTTTTTTTCTTTTACCGAGGATTCCCAGCCTGACAGGGAATATTCGTGCACATGTGAATCCATGCCAGACTCATGCTGGAGAACAACAGTTACAGTTAAGTAACTTGTTTGTTTTATGTACTTTTAATATTTTTTTAATGTTTGTTTCATTCATTTGTAAACAAATTTGTGTAAATGTAAAACACAATGAAAGAAAAAAAATGGTATTAGGAAGTATCCGTTGAAGCTGAAGTTTCTACTAGAAAAATCTTACCATATTTATTTGATGCGAGAATTATGGAGTCCAGGCGTGAAAAACGCAAAAGTCTTAGGGTCTTGAAGGGTGGAGGTTTTCCTCCTCATGTATATCTATTTGAGGAAAAAAAATGTGTCAATATTACAAAAACTTAGTTAAATCTTTAAAATATGATTTTGTACTTGAAAGATAATGGGAACATTCTGAGACTGCTGATAGAATCAAGACCAGGGTTACTATTCAAGAATCGTCCTGGATTAGCTTCTACCAACAAATGTAGTATGCCCATATCTTTTACAATCTTCCCGATCCTACTAGAGGCCTCGTTAGTTATGGTCGTCGACCATGGGACATTGAAGGCGTTGCATGGGTCATAAACAAGTTGAAACCATCTCGGCCCCCCGGGTCGGATTCACTCCCTCCCTATTTGTTGAAAAAGGATCCCGGAGCATGGGCACGATTCTTGAAACCTCACTTTGATAAGATTTACAAAACGCAAATGGCTCCTTCCTCTTGGTCTCAATCGATAATCCAATTTATAAAAAGGGGGACCCATCGGCTCCAGGCAACTATAGGCCTATAGCCTTGATTGACTCTGTGAGCAAGGTTTTTGCAATCCTGCTAAGAGATCTGAACGGCATTCTGAATCAATCTCCATTCTTTCACTTTTCCATTTGGGTTTCAGGTAAAATATGGG
Organism: Ambystoma mexicanum; assembly: GCF_040938575.1. Taxonomy (NCBI): domain Eukaryota; kingdom Metazoa; phylum Chordata; class Amphibia; order Caudata; family Ambystomatidae; genus Ambystoma; species Ambystoma mexicanum. The sequence continues at coordinate 323,995,663 of NC_090939.1, read as the reverse complement.
CACTGCCTTAAATGCTACCCTTATGAAACCACGTTCTACAGTATGTTAAACACAACCATGCTGGTAATGTGTACATGCCATCTCTAGATATATCCTCGGCGTTTGATTGTGTTGTTCGTGAGCATTTGTGGGCCAAATTATTAAAATACAATATACCATCCAAATTGGTTCATTTGATTGCCTTCTGCATTGGAAGTCGACTTTAAGGATCCGTTTAAATCGGGAAGGGGTTGTTTCTTCACCCTTCCCGGTAAATCTCGGCTTAAGACAAGGGTGTATTTTGGCCCCCACACTCTTCAACATCTTTCTTAGTGATGGCTGGGAATTGTGGCGGTCCAATGAGGTGGTCCTGATAAAATTAGGTCCCTTAAGGATCTATTGGGTAGCTTTCGCAGACATCATAATATTATTTGATAGAACTCTACGGTGTCTTCAACAAAAGCTGAATATTTTTTACTCTTATGCTCTAAGGAACAATCTTGTGGCCAATGGCTCAAAATCAAAGGCGGTAACTTCTTCTAACAGTAAGAAAGTTTAAACTATGTGTTGATTTCTAGGAGAGGAACAACTAGAGTTGGTAGCATCTTTACAATACCTGGGTTACAGTCTGCCGAATACTGCATCCCTGGAAATGTGGAAGTGATTGCTGAAAGTCAAGCTTTCAACTTTGCTGTCCCACATGAAGGGCCTCTTAGTGAAATTGTGCACATTCTCCCTGTTGTGAAATTGAGCCAACTCTATTGTTTGGCCTTGATATCTCCTTTGTAGAATTGGGCTCCTTTCTCGACTCTTTGCAGGGGCAGATATGGAAGACTGTTTTGGGTCTGTCATCGTCTATACCCAACCCCATCATATGCCATGAGTTGAATTGAATATTGCTCCACGCCTGTAATGAATGGAGGCTGCAGTTAAATTATAATGTTTTTATCTCCTCCTGGGAATTCCATCTGCATAGACCTACAACAGATGTTGATTGGGCCCTCTATTAATGCATACAAAAATCAGATGCACATCTTGTTGGAGCGGATTGATTAGTCAGAATAGGAGCTACAGTTTCGTCCCGACACAGTGAAATCCAAGCTATTCAGGGAGGATTGAAGATTTGCTTAAGAGGCGCTCGCGTCGTAATCTGTTCTCCGAATATGCTAGTATTCCCCGTAAAAAGGATAATTTGGCAATGTACTTGAAACTCCTTCCTTGTAATAGGCTCTGTCACATGTATTTACACTTTAAATTCAACCAGATCCACAAAAGAGAAAGGACCAAAAATGTGACGGCTGTGCTTTCTGAGGAGTCTTCTTTACGATGAGGTTTTTGTAGAAAAACTGATGGGATAGAAACTTTGAGACATTTGGTTTTGGACTGTCAGGCTCTTGCCTTGATTCGAACTACTGTGTTATTTAAAGAACAAGACCGTTTTAAGTCCGACTACTCAAAGGAACTGTTTTGGTCAAGATTAATGTGGGGGGAAAATGCATCTCTGTTATCGCCTTGGTTAACTTTTTAAACGCTGTCAAATTATGAATGAGTGTATTTGTACTTTGTTTCTTTTTTCTTATTCATTTTAGTTTTAATTTGATTATTTGTTTATGATTTGTGTACGGTTTCATGTAAACCATGTCACAATTAAAAAAGAAAAGTTGTGTTGGGAGCTAGGACCCAGAGCAGAGGCTAACTGAGCTTCCATTGGAAGTACATAGTGATACAGATAGTATAAGATGTCTGGGCAAGTGATCAGGACAATTCAGCATCGATACAGGCCCCAGAGATGCAAGCTTTTTTTTTTGTACATGCCGAACAAGACAGATCGAACCTGAGGTGCTAGGGAGAAGGGGCACCAGCAGTGGAGTACAGCGCTTGAATGATCTCGGACTGTTGCAGCCACAACGCACCCAGCCACTGCCTTCCCCTGTTGCACTTAAGTACAATTCGCTTGACAGTTGACTATCATCTTTTATATTCGTGAATGCCCTGCTCATGCATTTTCATGAGTGTATTGAGCCAACAGTAGGCAGCAGCCTGAAGCGCCTTCTGCATGCCTCTTCCTTTGCTGTTGTCCAGTAAGACACAGATCATTAGTGAGAAGCTGCACTGGGGTACAAAGGAATGGACTCTTTCAATAAACACATATGACATGCATTGTTACTCCGATTAATAACATTATGCATCAGTTTGCAGCCTATTTTCTAGTAGAATCCTGCACTTTTTAGTTCACCTTTTTGCCTACAAAGTCCAAACACTAACTTTGATTATAAAATTATCCTGGGCTTGGTCTGATGCTCCATTTTGTATTGTGGGATCAGTTTTCTAACCTGAACTCAAATTCTAACTTTTAGACTTAATCTAACCGGGCTCAAACCAAGAAACTATTGCAAACTCAAACCCTCAAATTGGTCCTGCCAATGGTAGTTCACATGTGGGTGATCTTGTACTTTCTACAGTCGGCAATACAATGTGTGCCAATGTTTCCAGCAGGTGGAGAATATTGCACATTAACTTTGCTGCTAATCTTCATGTGCCGCAGCTTTTCAATACAAATAATAATCATGTCATCAAATGTATGGGTCGAGTAGATAAACTAAGTTACTAAGCCTCCAGGTAAAGATTTTTCGAGGATTGGCGGTAGCAAGTAGGGTTCTGTCATTTCTTTGTTTTGTATTAAAGATATGTGATATGCAATTTGGCATGCGTCTGGTCTGTGTGAACCCTTGCTGCAGGGTTGTGCCAACACCAGGCCTCGTGGGCCGGAAACCTACAAGTTCAAGATTCTCCTATGCACAACTTTCTTGGATGATTTACTATTCACCTCGGATCTGCCTCTGTCGGGCTCAGATCCACTACAAATAAGTTACTCACCGTGGGGACTAAAGTACTCTTAGTCCATAGTCCCCTTTCCCCCATACTGCTTGGGCGTCCCTTCCAAGGAACGGGAGACAGAACCTTTTTCACCAGAAAAAAACCTTCTTCCCCTTCAATTTTAGAGCCGCACAGGGTGGCCCAGGGAGCATGCGCTGCCCTGACTCCGCCCTCCGGTGCCATATCTCAGTCCTCATTGACGCGTCGACAATAGATTTTACCATTGCCTAATGACACCAGTATTGGGGGGGGGAGGTTGGAGGGACGTATGGAGGAAAGGGGACTATGAACTAAGAGTCCGTTAGTCACTATGGTGAGTAACTTGTAAGTACTCTTATGTCCCGTCCCCTTGCCTCCATACTGCTTGGGTGATTACAACTGATTGTAGCCCCAGGGTGTAGAGGTGCCCCTCCTTAATCAAATAGGTTCCTGAGAACCGCCTGTCCGAAAGCCGCATCAGATCTAGAGCCGGCATCCAAACAGTAATGCTTACAGAAAGCTGAGGGATAGGCCCATGTGGCCGCCCTGCTTATGACTTGCCATGGGTCATGGTGCTGGAATGCGATGGCCGTTGCCTTGGCCCTGAGTGCATGGGCATGTATGTTGACTGGGAGTGGCTTGTGCTGGCTCTCGTACGCATCTTTGATGGCCGAGACCATCCACCAGGATTGGAAGCCTTAGAGGCCTGATAGCCTGGTCTTGAGCCTCCGAAAGTGACACAGGCCGGCCGATTTACGGAAACTCTTGGTCCTGTCCAAGTAGAATTTCAGGGCACGCCTGACATCCAGACAGTGCCAGAACTCTCTGTGCATCGTCCTTAGGATCGGGAAAAAACATAGGAAGAACTATTTCCTCGTTAAAATGGAAAGCGGACGGCGCCTTGGGCAGAAATGCTCGGTGTGTCCGCAGGACTACTTTGTCCTTGTGAAAGGTAGTATCTGGTTCCGAGGCGACCAGTGCCTGGATTTCGCTGATTCTATGCGCTGAGGTGAGGTCAATTTTAGTAAAGGCAGCCTTATGTCCACGGACGCCATTGGCTCAAACGGTTTGTGTGCCAGGGTGCCCAAGACTAAGTTAAGGTCCCACACAGGGTGCGGTCTCTTGACGGGCGGGCAGAGCCTTGCGAGTCCCGTCGGATGTTTCTTGACTATAGGATTGGAGGAAAAGATGCCCTCCTCAGAGTTCCTGTAAGCTCCGATGGCTGCGAGGTAAGTACGGCAGGTGTCAACCTGCACACCAGAGTGGGCGAGGTGCGCCGAGAAGGAGAGCACGTCGTCCAAAGTGCATGCCAGGGGATTGATTTCTTTGGAGTCTGCCCAGTGGCATAATCTGATCCATTTGCTCCCAGCGCCCTGTATGATCTCCAGATTAGCCTGCGACTGGCTGAGGTGCTGCAACGTTACCTGGTCGGGTACCACGCTGTGAGGGCTAGTTTCTGTGGCGCGGGGCGGATCACTGCCCCCCCTGTTGTGCCAGAAGATGTGCTGGTCCTGTCGGGAGGTGTATCTGGGGCATATCCGAGAGGCTGAGCAGCTCCGGAAACCATGGCCTGGCCGGCCACCAGGCAGCCATTGGAATGATTTGGAGTTGGCGAGACTCCTTGATCTTGCAAATTACTCTGCGAATCAGTGGCGTGGGCGTAAAGGCGTAGGCCTTCATGCCGTTCCACTGGAGGTGAAATGCGTCCCCAGGGAGCCGGGGCCCTGTCCCTGCTAGGAGGCGAACTGAGGGCACTTCTTGTTGTGAGGGATGACCCCGCCTGTTGAAGATCTTGACAATAGCGAGGTTGTTTAGCTGCTACTCGCAATTGTCTGCTCCCAGCCTGTTGAGCCTGTCCGCTTCCAGGTTGGACTCCCCCGGGACGTAGACTGCTGTGAGGTAGATGTCTTTTCCAGGGCCCACTCCCACATGCTGATTGCCATTCTGCACAGAGGAGGGGATTTGGTGCCTCCCTGATGGTTGACATAGTACATGCTGGTCGAGTTGTCCGTCTGGATGAGGACAACCCTGCCCCTGAGAAGTGTTAGGAATGCCCTGAGCGCTAGCCAGATGGCGTTCATCTCTAGCCAATTGATGTGGTGTACCTGCTCCTGTCGAGTCCAGGTGCCGTGGACTGAGAGATCGTCCAAGGTGGCTCCCCAGCCCTCGAGCGAGGAATCCGGCGTGATGGTGGCCTGCGGAGTGGGCGGCTGGAAGGGCTTGCCCGTCCATTGGTTGCAATCTCTGGACCACCAAGCTAGGTCTGGGTGGAGAGATGGAGGGACGTTCATAATCTCGGATTGAGATCCCCCGCTCCTGGTTCCATGAGGCCGCGAAGTGCAGCTGAATCCTCCTCATTCTTAGTTTCGTGTGCGGTGCGATTAATGGGATCGCTGCCAGTAGACCCAGGATATTTTGGTACCACCATGCCAAGGTCACTTCTCTGCCGAGGAAGTGGGCAGTGGCCCTCTTGATGGCAGGCGGAAATACCTTCTCGGAGCACGTGTCCCAGATGAGGCCCAAGAATGTCAGATTCTGCGTAGGCTGCAGCTGTGAATTCTTAAGATTGAGTGAGCAGCCCAGATCGTGCAGTGTGTTCATAAGGGCATGGGAAGAGTGGTGAACTGCTTCCGGAGATGTAGCCCTGACGAGCCAGGCGTCGAGGTATGGGGTAGATGTTGAGGCCGTGCGCTCTGAGGAGGGCCACCACCGCATTCATGAGCCTGGTAAAGACCCTGGGGGCCGAGTTGAGGCCAAAAGGAAGGACCTTAGATTGAAAATGGCAGCCCATGATCCTGAACCGTACGAAGGAACAATGGGGCTGCCAAATCGGGACGTGTAGGTACGCGTCCTTCAGATCCAGGGAGCACATCCAGTCTTCCTTGTCCAATGTCTCCGCTATAAAAGCTGACGTAACCATCTTGAATTTTTGCAGAGTTAAGAAGAGGTTGAGGGTTGAAAGGTCCAGCACAACTCTTGGGTCCGCTGGTTCTTCTGAATGGCGAAAATCCTGGCGTGAAAGCCACTCCTGGCCTCCACTGCCTGGCTCTCTTCGAGCGACCGGATCCCTGCCAAAGGAGTTGCTGTCCCAACCTGTGGAGTGGAGTAGAGTGGAACCCCGGGGACCCTACAGAGAGGATCCAGGGATACGCGAAATTCTGGCACCAGAAATGTGTATGGAGAGTAAGTCTGCCCCCACCGGAGACACGTGGACCTGAAGGGCATGTCATGCCTTCTTTCCCTCGGAGGCTGTCACTGAGGAGGGGGACTGGAAAAAGCCCTTATTCCCCACCCCCATCGCTCCCCTTTTTGTTGCTTGCGCTGATTCTGAGACAGCGAGCGGTCCGGCTGTCTGGATCTACGTTCCTGGAAGCTGCAGAACCCTCCGTATGTACGACCCCTATCTGAGTGCTGCTGAGATTGGGTGTGCGAGTTGGGCGTGGTCTTTGTAAGGATGGATAAAGACTTGGCCATTTGTGAGCTGTTTTTCTTTTTGTCCAGCTCTTCATCCGTGAAGGAGTGGAAGAGGTCCCCCCACTCTTCGAACAGTAGATCTAGTATGCGTTCCTGGACGTCCGGGTTGAATTTTGTTGCCCGGAGTCAGGCTGTCCTCCTCATGTCTGTGGCGATACAGATGGCATGGCCAGAGGTGTCAACATGGGCCACAGTGGATTCCATGAGGTCATGTGCTACCAGCTTGGACTCGGCTAGTCCTGCCTTAAGGTGTGATTGGCTCTGGGTGGGGAGTTCCGGGAGGAAGCCTGCGATTTCCAGGCATAATCTTTGGTTGGCGGCAGCCAGCATGGCATCGGCCTTGGCCTGACGCAGATGTAAGGAAGCGTTGGAATAGAGTTTCTTGCCATACGCCTCCAAGATCTTCTCTTCCTTGCCTAGCAGTCCCGCAGAGGAGGCGGCTGAGGACGACTGAGGCTTGAAGTATAGTGATGTTGCAGCGATCACTGATGAGTGTGTTTGAGGATGGGCAGAAAGCAAGAGTGTATCCCCCTCCATCTGCCTCGATTTACCGGCTGCACTGAGTAGTGTTTGAGCCAGCCCTTTTTGGCCAGGGAGACTACATCGGTCTGCATAGGAATCCCCAATTTGGCAGAGGGGCGCTGTGTGAGGACTTCCGCCAGATCCCCTTCGCCGGCTGCTCGACCTCGGGTTGGGGTAGGCCCAGATACTCCGCCAGGCCAGCAAGACATTCGTGGAAAGGACCTGGCTGAGGATGGTGTCGGGATCCTTCTCTGTATCCTGTGTACCCTGGGGATCTGGAGGAGGAGGATCTGGAGGAGGAGGAAGAGGAGTTGATGATTTTGTTGAGCTGCCTGCAACGTCTTGCTCAGCCCGCTGGGCCAGGTCTCCTCCAAGAATCTTGCATGTGGGTCACAAGGCCTACCCTGCTCCTCAGGCCTAGGCCCAGTAGGTGTGACACCCTCGACCCGGGGGTCGGTAGAGCTGCATTTAGGATCCCCCTCTGAGGTATTGCCGGTATTGGGGTGTAGCCCCTCGGGTGAAGACCCGGTAAAGGAACATTCGAAGGGATTGTGTCCTCCGAAGTATTCCTTATCTTAGATATCTCTTTCCAGCTTTGCTGGCCTCGGAAAAAAAATTCTCTAGAGGGCGCTGCGCGTCGACGTCCGCCGAGTCGATGTCCCTTGACAGCCGCCGTATCGACGCCATCCTGCCTATAAAGGCTGCGCGCAGCGTCCATTGCTCAGTTCCGTTTTTCCGCGCTTTCTCAGTGCCTCGGAATATCGTTGCTCAGTTTTCGTAGAGAATTAATCCAATTTCCTCGAGATATTCGATCCATACTCGATGGCTTCCTCGTCGGAAACATACGACCCCTCGGTCCGGCTTTAAAAAATGCTGAGACTGTGGGAAAAAGATGTCGCTGACTGACCCTCACAGGGTCTGTCTGTGGTGTTTGGGAGCTGAACACCATTGTTCGGAGTGCGAGGACTGTATGTCCATGACAGCTAAGGCCCTGAAGGAGTGTGGGGGGAAGCTGGAAAAAGGTAAGACTTCTTCTAAAGCTTCTTCTTCCTCGACGAAGTCGAGACATTCGTCTCCTCGTCACCATTCGCGCTCCAGGTCTCGAAGCGGGTCCCATCACTCCTCGAGATCGAAGCACTCGAAGAGGAGACGTCGAAGTTCCCTTCTTCGTCCTCCTCTTCCTCTGTTTCACCTAAGAGAATACCTTGCCCCACGAAACATAGTTCCCGGGCTGAATGGGAGGAATTCCGCAAAAATATGATGAGCGTCTTCGAGAAAGCGGCCTCGACCCCCTCGAAGACTGCCGAGAGCGATGCTCTGGTCGAAAGACCCGAAGGTCTAAAACGCCGCGAGTCGCAGTACCCGGCGAAGGAAGCTTCTCGAGCGCGTCACGAACCCTCGAGTAAAGCTATGACCTTGAATCCTCCTTCGAAGGTTCCGTCGACGAAGGTTCCGTCGATGCCGAGGTCGGTGTCTTCGACGCCGTTGTCGAAGGGACCTTCGACACACGGGTCTGTCGACTCGACGCCATCTTCGACACTGGCGTCGACGCCAAGGAAAGTCACGGTTGCGGCGCACCCAGTGGCTATCCCCCAGGTCTTCGATGGCGTCGAGATTGTCGACATCCTCAAGCAGAATCCCCAATTCTATCGAGGACCTCGAGGCCTCCGCCTTTGTGTTCGACGCCAAGTTCGAAGCCTTAGACGACATCGACGTTTTCGAGGCCGATTACAAGAAGTTTGGCACCCTCTGCCTTGGAGATGGGTTTCACACCCTTTGTGAGTTCAGAACCATTGAGAACTATGTCGTCAATTATGGAAGAGGGAGAACTATCTGACCAAGAAGAGACATTTGAGTTGCAGGGATCTGCAACCCCAGTTCAAGAGGAGTTATCCTCAGAGGAACGCAGATTAAAGGAACTCCATGATTCCTTACATGAGGCAAGTGGGTTAGACACTTCCCCTGAGGTGGAGTTTGCTAGGCCAGACCCGGGGGAGCATGCTGAAACCCCCTATAGAGCCTTAATGGCCACGATCACAGAATTTATGGGGTGGTCAACACCTTCACAGGCTTTCCAACAAGATGACCTCACGGATATTCTTGATAAAGGTCCACAGGAGGATCCTGTAGGGCCTTTTCATAAAGCTCTCATGACGAACTGGGAAACCCCAGATATCGTCCCTGCAGTAAATAAAAAACTGTCTACTTAAATACAGGGTATCTTCTGCAGACCCAGAGTTTTTGTCCAAACACCCATCCCCAGAAAGTCTGGTGGTACAGGCAGCATCTTCTACTGACGTCAAGACTGCTTACCCTACCGTCCCACAGGACAGGGACGATAAAAAATATGATGCTATGGCAAAGAAAGTTTTTTTCGGCATGTAGCATGGCGTTAAAATCTATTGCTACTTGCACCCTTGCTAGATTCAGCCATACACTTTGGGAGTGTGCTTCTACAGCGGCTGACTGCATCCCGGAGGGAGAAGAAAGGGAGGCGTTCCTAAATATCATACAGGACGGTAAAGACGCTATGTGCGAATCCCTCCAGACGGGCATTGATTCGGCTGACACTATCAGCAGAGCAATGGCGGCAAGTACAACAACCAGGAGATTCGCTTGGTTGAGAAAGTCTGGTTTTGCCCCAGATGTGCAAGCCAGGCTCTTGAACATGCCATTCGATGACTCTTCTTTGTTTGGGAAAAAGGCGGATGACAGTTTAGAAAAACTGCAAACATCAAAGGCAGCAGCAAAATCCCTAGGCGCTGAAATCCGTCAGACACCTTTTCATTCCACAGGATCCTCTGCGAGAGGCTAGTCCTTTCGCTTCTACTCCGCATTCGGAAGAGGTAGAGGACGACCGGCTCAAAGGAGACAAAGAAGAACTACCCGAGGTGGACGGGGTAGATATTCAAAAGCCGCAGCAACAGCAGGTGCTTCTTTACCATCGGCATCTGCATCAGCCGCCCCAAAACCACTCTGAGGACTTCCCTCACAAGACACCTATAGGAGGCAGGTTAACTCAACATCTGGCGGAATGGCAGGCTATCACGTCAGATGCTTGGGCATTGGAGACAGTTGCACAAGGTTACTGCCTGCCTCTCCTACGCATACCTCAGAGTCATCCACCGGGGATCAGCTCTTAAAAAGCTCCAGATCCGCTCCTCTTGCAGGAAATTTTAGACCTGCTGGATAAAGGTGCCATAGAACCGGTACCTGTAGCGGAGAGGAACAAGGGCTGGTACTCCCCTTGCTTTCTCATTCCAAAGAAAGACGGAGGACTGAGACCCATCTTGGATTTGCGAGAATTGAACAAATTCCGCAGGAAAGACAAATTCAAGATGGTAACTCTTTCTCAGATCCTTCAGGCCCTTCAGTTCCAGGACTGGTTGGTATCTCTGGACCTTCAGGACGCTTATTTCCATGTGCCTATCCATCTCAAACACAGGAAATACCTGAGGTTCGCAATTGGCAACTCTCATTATCAATTTCGAGTGCTGCCATTTGGGCTGACCTCCGCCCCGAGAGTGTTCACTAAGTTAATGTTGGTAGTGGCTGCAAGTCTAAGGAGGGAAGGGATTCACGTCTACCCCTACCTGGACGATTGGTTGATCAGGGCTGTATCTTCGGAACAAGCTCAGATCCAGCTAAATCACGTTTGCCACTCCCTTCACAGACTGGGCTTCTCCCTCAATTTAAAGAAGTCACAAATTATACCATCGCAGAGACTCCAGTTCATCGGAGCGATCCTGGACACTTCCCTGGGAAAAGCCTCGCCACCAGAGGTGAGGGCTCAAGATATTCTACAAATGGTTACCAAGTTCCAAAATGCCCAACGTCTCCCAGCCTTCGACTTTTTGAGGTTGCTAGGCCTCATGGCATCCTGCATTTTCCTAGTGCCAGAGGCTCGCCTGAGAATGAGATCCCTCCAGTGGGCACTGAGAACTCAGTGGTCACAATTCTCAGGGAGAATGACAGATCTTCTTCAGGTTCCCGACAGGGTGGCTCGAGACCTTCAGTAGTGGGCCTGTCAGGAGAACATTCTGAAAGGAGAACAATTTTGGCAACCCTGGCCGGAGATAACAGTAGTCACGGATGCCTCACTCAGGGGGTGGGGAGCCCATGCCAACGACTTGGTCATCAGCGGTCGTTGGTCTCCATTGGAGTCCAGACTACATATCAACCTGTTAGAGCTGAGGGCCATCAGACTTGCGCTGAAGGCGTTCCTGCCATCTGTACAAGGAAAGAATGTCCTGATAATGACGGACAACACAGTGGCCATGCATTACCTCAACAAAAGGAGGCGTAGGATCTACCTCTGTGCAGAGAGGCGATGCAGCTCTGGTTTTGGGCAATCCAAGAAGGACTCTATCTATCGGCAGCTCACCTAGCCGGAGAGAAGAACTTGACAGCAGACGCTCTGAGCAGGCAGAGCACAGTCTCCCACGAGTGGGAACTAGCTCAGGAAGTCCTTCAAGAGATCTTCGCCCTTTGGGGAACCCCTCAGGTGGATCTGTTCGCCACCATTGTCAACATGAAGTGCGATCTGTTCTGTTCAAGGGAATTTCCCCCGAAAGGATCTCTGGGAGACGCGTTCATAGTGGACTGGGAGTTTCTGCTTCTGTACGCGTTCCCACCGGTCCCTGTCATTCCTCAAATGATCAGGAGGTTGAGAAGATTCCGGAAAACCATGATCCTAATTGCCCCGGATTGGGCCAGGAGAACGTGGTACCCGGACCTTCTAGACTTGTCCATCTGCCCTCCAATTCGACTTCCACTCAGAGAGAATCTGCTCTCACAGAAGGGAGGTCATGTTCTCCATTCAGACATCAAAACCCTCAACCTTCACTTGGCTTCTGAAAGGCTAAGGTACAAGGATTGGGACCTCCCTGATGATGTTATGGAGGTGTTGCTTTCGGCAAGGAGGCCAGCAACAAAATCTTTATACCGCTGCCGTTGGAACAGATTTTGCAGCTGGTGTAGAGAAAAGAATATCGACCCCTTTTCATGTCGTACACCAATGGTTTTGTCCTTCCTACTCTAGCAAATTCAGGCCTTCAAGTTGGCACCATCAAGGGCTATCTCGCAGCGTTATCCATCTTTAAGCGCATGGCGGAAGAACCATCCTATTTCAAGTTACCCTTGGTAATACAGTTTCTAAAGGGGTTAACTAACGTTTATCCCCCAAGACCATTCCAGGTTCCCCTATGGGATTTAAACTTAGTCCTAACTTTCCTGATGGGCACACCTTTCGAACCACTCCACTCTTGTTCGTTAAGATTTCTTACCCTTAAGACTGTTTTATTAATAGCACTTACATCTGCTAGAAGGGTGAGCGAGTTACAAGCTCTTTCTTGTAAACCCCCTCATATAATCTTTCACAAAGACAAAGTTGTTCTGCAAGTGAAGCCTAATTTCCTCCCAAAGGTGGTTTCTGAATTGCATATCACTCAGAAGATTACCCTTCAATCTTTCTATCCTCCTCCTCATCCGGGGAAAGAGGAAGAGAGGTTACACAGGCTGGACCCAAGAAGGGCTTTAAGTTTTTACATCAGTAGAATGGCTAGGATAAGACAAGCAGATCAGCTGTTTGTAGGCTACGCAGGTCACAAGCTGGGGTTACCGATAACTAAGCAGACCATTTCCAGATGGATCATTCTAGTGTGGGATGTTTTTATCCACGCATCCAAGCCCTACCTCAAAACTGTGCAGTACTGACATGGAAAACATCATGATGGCCAGAGCTTCCCAGAAAATGCCCGGGAAATGCATGAAGAATAGGCTGCCACTCATTTTTGCCGATGTTGTGGGAACAGAAGGACACTGCCTAAAACCACCATTGGACTACCCACACAGTAGTCTGAAACCATTGGGAATGGCAATGCTGATTGCCAAAAGCAAACCCATAACTGTTGGGAATTCATTTTCTTAAATCCCAAAAAGGGGTGCAGTACCAGTACTCACCACTATCCAAAAGCCGGCGTTTTAAAACAACACCAGATTTTACTTTTTGTGTAAAACTGAATAAATGAACCCAAGGCAAGCCAAAGAAAGACTTACTGAGAGGTGGATCCAATGTAAAGTTATATTCTGAAGTGACTTGAAGGTTTATAACAAGACTGGCTGAGCTGTGGATTTCAGCAGTTTAAGTAAATTTGGACTGAAAGACACTAAACATCTAAATGTTTAAATTGACTGAGTGACCTACTTTTGAGTGTCACATAGGTTTCAATTGTTTAAATGTCATAGTTTTAAACTTGGAATCAGCATTCTAGCTGCATATGTAAAAAAATGTCTTGACTTAAACTGGGTAACAAAAAGTGACATTTTATCTGAAACCTGTCTTAAGGAACTGAATTCTGCCCACCAGCTACCCCCGACAGGAGATGAAACTTGAGTCACAGCTGTGTTCCCAGGCCTATCTGCCTTTTGCTGGCCACACTAAGGATATGCCATCTCTCTGATAATTGAATTAAGGGGAGCCCTCACAGAATACAGGAGCTCTGAACAAAGCCCTGTCCTGACCCAGGCAGATGGTTTATTGCAGATGTCGTAAATGTAGCTTCCTCCTGGAAGTAAAGGGGAGGAGCACTGCCTGTGAGAGCAAGCTGGCTTGGCAGAACTGGAAAAACCAGAAATTCAACCTTATGCTGGGGGGAAACCACACCCCTTTGGGGCCAGAACCTAACTCTACAACTCTACGGACTTGTGAAAATTATTTAAATGATACCATAATTCTTGTGATTTTTCTGCCCACATTTTAAGACGTGTTAGGACCCGGTGGTATGTTCAGGGGGGTTTTAGCGGAAAAGAGGATATTACTCAAAATGTGTGCATGTGAAAAATCTGACACTTCATCAACTAATGTCCATACTCCTTGCGCACATGTGTGTAAATTTGGGTTAATGTCCGATATTGCAAAATCAGTTAAAAAGTGAAATATGTGCCATTTCTGAATGCAAGCCCCCAGGAAGAGCAGAGTTTGAACAGGGGATACCTCCTGAGATATGTAAGGGGTGCGTGTAATTTTAAAACAATATGTACCTCTGCAAATATGTATTTGGTTCAAATCTAGATTTGTGTGCAAGTTGACAGGAGTGGACTTTCTGCAGGCTGTAAAATGACATCACTCTGACACAACTTAGCTCCCCCAATCAGGGGAGAAATGAAAGCTTGGCCAATGATAAGTGGAGAGGGGTAGGGTCTAGTGATGCTGCACACACACCCATTTTTAAAACAGATAAAAGCAGACAGACAGGACAGATAGGGACCTTCAAATCCATTTGCAGCTGGAAGCTCTGCCGGGAAAATCCATACTTTACCTCCCTCAACCTTCAGAGAGCAGATATAGAGACTTCAAATCTATCAAATTTCCAGAACCAGAGAGAGAGCAGAGCTGACCCAGATCACTGTGAAGTGCAGAGACCAGAGTCCAGTCTAAAACCTGACCAGATCCGTGGCGAGGCATATTTCAAAAATATAGTGTGAGTACCTAGCAGAACTGTGCAGAACCAATCTCTTAGTTAAAATAATATAATTCAATCCTATTTTAATCTAAGTAGAACTGTCTCCTAACTGTCACCTGTCATTTGCAAAGCTGTCACCTGTCATTTTCTAGTTGCAAGCTGCACTTGTCTTTTTGAACTTTAAAATTTCAAATCTGAAAAACGACCTTTATTTAATCGCTCATATCTCCGTGACCGTTTGTGCTAGAGACTTGCAGTAACTTTCCCCTGAAAGCTGAGAATCGTAGCTTTTAAACGAACCCAGAACCGCATTCCTATTCTCTATAGTTTTGCCGCAATCGCGGAAAACGCACCCGCGAATTTTGCCGTGATTTGCAAATTTCTCAAAGTGTGAAAACAGCAGTTTTCTTGCTTTCATTTGCCAAAAATTCGTTTAACCTACCAATTACTCCTAGATCCTTGCTAAAGTGAGCCTGGACTAATATTAACTTGATACCACTCACCCTGAATCTCCTAGAGGGAATTAAAAGCATTTTAGTATATTTTTTTTCTTCATTGCCAGCACATATAAAAAGCATTTTGGGCTTGTGTTTAAAACTCCGATCTGTAGTCTAAGCTTGCTGGGGTGAACTGAATTACATTTGATTGCATTTCTGAGAACTGTGAGCCTTCCTTCCATTTCCTTGCATTGCATAAAGGGGGGGGGGGTGAATTGTCCAAGAAAGTGATTACATTGTCTTTTGCTGAAATCCTATCAAGTTATTTTCTGTACTGCATTTCATTCCACATTGCATCCATTTGAAACCATAAAAGTATTGTTGCTATCTTATCCACCCTATAACCACTCATCATAGATTATAAAGAAGTGTGCTAGTGCCAGATTCTCCATTGTTAATCTTTATCATATCAGATTAAGTGTGATATCCAATTATTAATTTATTATAAAGTGTGATATATATCTATATTGTTTAAATTATCAAATAAACCTTTTTAACTTGCAAAACAGAACTACTTCTTGGCTCAGTGGGGTCAGGGGGATTCCAAAAGAGGGGTGTTATATAGGGGTAGTCATCCAGAACGCATGAACTGGACATAAAGATATATCAATAAGGGTTTCCATTCAGTATCCAAGACTAGGCATTGACTTAGCTGTAGTGTTGAATTGAATCCTCTTACACTAGCCATTTTGGAATGTTATAAACTGGCAGGGAAAGAGCCCCCTCAAAATCTTAGGGCTCATTCGACCAGAGGTATCGCAGCTTCATCGGCCCTCAAGAGGAGTGCCAGTTAGACACATATGTGCTGCTGCCACATGGTTGTCCGTCCATACCTTTACACGGTTTTACAACTTGGATTCCTCCTCCAGTCAAGAGACTAGGTTTGGAAGGGCAGTATTGCACTCTATTCATCAATAAAAGGAAGCATGAAGTCAGTATTCCCAACTCCAATAACAGAATACTGCTATGGGAGCCTATCTAAGATAAGGAATACGTCGGAGGACACAATCCCTTCGAAGAACAAGTTACTTCTTACCTTGTAACGTTCTTTCGATGGGATGTCCCTCCGACGTATTCCTTATGGACCCTCCCATCCATTCCCACAGTACTACTTCCCTTGTTGTTGCAGCTTACGCTCCTTCAGGGTGATTAGTGTAGTCCAGAAAGAATTATTGTGGGCTACAAAACGGAACTGAGCAACGGACGCTGTGCGCGGCCTTTTAGGCAGGATGACGTCGATACGGCGGCTGTCGAGGGACATCGACTCGGCGGATGTCGATGTGCAGCGCCCTCTAGAGAGAGTTTTTTCCGAGGCCAGCAAAGCTGGAAAGAGATATCTAAGATAAAGAATACGTCGGAGGAACATCCCATCGAAAGAAAGTTACAAGGTAAGAAGTAACTTGTTCTTTTGGTCCCTCAACACTGTCACCGGAGGATCCCTCGATCCGGAGGCCGGTAGCTGCAGCAGCCTCTGTGTTCGTGCTGGTATAAGGATCTGACCGGTCTCTCCCGTGCAGGAGAGTCCCTGGGATGGAGTCTCCCTTGCGGGTGCGATATAGAATATCGGCCCTACCTTAGGCCTGATTCGATGCTTCACAAAGTTCTTGAGGTCCTCTGGAGGAGACGTCTGGAAGAGCTCCGTCCACCTGGCTAGTCTGTTCTTCAGCGCTTTCAAGGACAGCAAGTCACGCTGAACAAGATTGCCAACCGTGGTCTGGGCCAAGGCAACGTAGGCAGAGGGCGTGGGGGTCTGAAGTAGGGAAGAGCCCGTTGCAGTATGGACACCTGCTGAACCCTGTAGAAGTTGAAATGCACTGCGAGGAGTGCGACACCTGAGGACCGAGTATCTGAATGATAAAAAGACAAAAGAAAGACAAATAGAAGAAGTATCTGCGTATGGAATTGCATGGATGAAGCCAAACCCAGGAGCGCTGGTGAATTCGGCCCTTTCCTGTCGATGCAGAAAAAGGGACTGAGGTGTGGTGCCGGAGGGCGGAGTCAGGGCAGCGCATGCTCCCTGGGTCGCACCCCTGCGCGCCTCTAAATTTAAAGAGGAAGAAGGTTTTTGCTGGTGAAAAAGGTTCCATCTCCCGTCCCTTGGAAGGGACGGGACGTAAGCAGTATGGAGGAAAGGGGACGGGACGTAAGAACATAAAGTTCTCAGGATTTTCATGTAATTTCTTGAGTGATTCACGGTTCACCCCGGATCCCCCCCCTGCCGGGCTCAGATCTGATCTAACACAAAATCTTCAGTCTGTCTCCCTCTGCCGGGCTCAGACCAATGTATCTATTGTAACAAAAGCTTGCTTTAACACCAAACTTTCAATTGATCGCCCTCTGCCGGGTTCGGACCAACTTTATCTACTTTGCCATCAACTTTCTTTATTGTATGAACATCGAAGACTTTCAATTGTGCACTGGATTTTGCTTGACTCGTTGCAGGACCACTTTGATTCACAATCCTTTGCCACTCTGTCACTTTTGACAACTCTCAGTTGTACACCATATAGAGATCTTCGATTGAGCATGCATGCGGTGCCGGACTGTGTATCTTGGTTTCAAAGTTCAATCACTCATCTGCAATTCAACTTTACTTGGGTTGGTTATCACATGCGTTTCATATAATGTTCATTCCAGTGCTCGCCATACAATGTTTCCGCTTTGCAACCTTGCCTTCTCTGACGCTGCTTCGTTGTTGGAGCCAATGACCGTACCACGGTAGCTGGCGATTCTCTCTGCCTTCATTATCGACGCAGTAGGGCCCCGGGTACCTCTGACACACAATGCAGGATTCCTCAGCCTGGTTTCCTGCTCTTAACCTTTCTATTCGCAAGGCTTCATGAAAGTTACATTTCCTTGTCGAAAAGGTCAAGGGAATTCCCCTCCTTGTGATCCCCTTCGGTTTCACCATTTTTCTCGTGTTAAACTGTCATCTTGAAACTGCTGTTTCCGCGTGTGCTTGGCCTCGCTCGGTGTGCTCTCGTGCTCCTCCTTTTATCTGTGTGGGGAAGTGTAATGGAGGTAAACTGTGCGTGATGGCCAGTAATTGCCTGACCATTGTATTGGGACACGTCAGGTATTCGGCTCAGATGTTAGTCCGTTTTCTCTCATATCGGGCTGTCTGTGTGAAACTGTTCGCATTGTGGTAAGGGGGCGGGGGGCTGAGTTCCTAAGTATCCTACTTGGTAGGTTGAGGGTAAAGGTGTTAAAGGGAAGAGAATACTGCGTCTCACCATCCAGTGTCCCACTCCCCGAAGACCCCTCACCCAGGTGATCCTCCCACACTGGTCCACCACCAGGAACTGGATCCAAAAGCGATGGCCGTCTCATGGCCATGTGGATGACAGATTCCCGGGGACTAGTGGGTGAGACACCTTCTGGTTTCTCACAACACAGTCAGGCAGGCTGGCGCTGACGCGCAGGCACTCCGTTTCCCAGGCAGTGCATGACCTTATAAGGGATATCCTCACTTGACAAGGCCGGAAGGAAGGTCAAACAATAATATGGCCAAAGAACCAAGTGAAAAACGTGCGGCACTCCATATTTTGGGCACTAGTCACGTTTAGTAGCCATATGCACTAAACACGAATGTTTACAGTAAAAGTAAAGCAAAAATGGTACAACTATATCTGCTGCAGCACATTAAAAATATTTAATCCCCAATGTAAAAAGTTAGGGTGAGACAAAAGTATCCATTTGCACTGCACTGTAAAGTGAGTGTGGAATGTTAAAGTACAAGAATTCGAAAAAGTGTAAAATCTGTAAATAAAGGTAACAAAAAAAGTTAAGCGAATTCAAAAGGGAACCCTACTTTCCTAGGTTTAAGACTTTGAAGAACTGATCAGTTTCCACATAACAATGAGCAAAAGGACGGGAAGTAGCAAAGGTTAAAAAAAGAGCCAAAAGAAAGGGGTCCATAGAAACTATGGAGGGGAAGTTGCAAAAAGATGCATCTTTCCTAACATTGTTTTGAAAGGTTTTTTCAATGGAAGAAAAACGTGATCACCAATGCAGAATACCAGTGAGAAACCTGTTAAATTCTGGTAATCACGTATCTTGTTATATATACCAAAGCAGTCATATACACCAAAAGCACTTGTTGAAGAAATATTTGACTGTAAAGTTTTCATAGTGACCATTTTTCGAGGGGATTGGGTCCTCCGACGTATTCCATATCTATGACATGTAATCACCACAGCTGTGCTGATTACATGTCATAGATATGGAATACGTCGTCGGACCATCCCATCGAAAGAACGTTACCAGGTAAGAAAGTAACTTGTTCTTCAAATGTATCATTGCATATAAGTGAAAGTGGGCAAATTGAATCCCTTCAAATAATTCAGTATCCCATCCATTGAGCTACTGATTCTCTGAAAGTGTGAAACATGAATGCGGTTGTCCTTATTTTAAACCACAGTTAGGCTGCAGTGCGAGTTTACATTCCCTAGTGGACTGATTAGTGGTTGTGGTTGCCACAATTTGAACTGTCGACCCCACGGTCTGGCTTCAAAAAGTGTCGTGATTGTGGAAAGAACATGTCGTTGACGGATCCTCACAGGATCTGTTTGCGGTGCCTGGGCGCGGAGCACCATTGTTCAGAATGCGAGGACTGAATCGATAAGACTCTTAAAACTTCGACTCCTTCGAAAGGTTCATTGGCAGAATCGAGACATTCGTCTCCTCGCCGTCACAGTAAACATTCCTGTTCGAGGTCTCGAAGCGGTTCCCATCAGTCTTCGCGATCCAAACACCCGAAAAAGAGGCTTCGTAGATCACCCTCTTCTTAGTCTTTGGTTTCCCCGGAAAGGGTCACCTGCCCCACGAAACACAGCTCTCCAGCTAAGTGGAAGGAATTCCGTAAAAAGATGCTTAGCGTCTTCGAGAAAGCGGCCTCGACCCCCTCGGAGACGGCTAAAGGTGATACCCTGGTTAAGAGGCCCGAAAAATCGAAACGCCGCGAGTCGGTGCACCCGGCGAAAAACTGCCGAGAGGGTCATGGACCCTCGAGCAAAGGCAGTAAGACCACGTCATCGTCGAAAATCCCTTCGACTCATAAATATGCATCATCGACGCCATTATCGAGGGGCCCATCGAGACACAGATCGGTCGAATCGACACCGTCTTCAATGCCGATGTCGACGCCGTCTTAAACGCTGATGTTGACGCCGATAAAGGACAAACCTACTGCTGTCACTACTTCTCAGTCAGTAGACTTACCAAGGGCTTCGACCATGACCTCGATAACCTTGACGACTCCGAGTAGGATTCCAATCCTCTCGAGTTCTTCGAGGTCTCTTCATACATTTTCAACGCCTTTTTCAGTTTCTTCGAAGCATTTGACTTCCGCATCGACAACTTTGACGTTTTCTCAACCGGTTACGACAAGCTTGGGCCCTTCTGCTCTAGAAATGGGTTTTAAACCATTCCCAAGGTCAGATTATTTCAGAGCCTTGTCCTCTATGAGGAAGGCGAGGATTCTGATCATGAAAGGCCTTTTGGGTTGCAGAGGACTACAACACCTGTACCAGAGGAATTTACCTCTGAAGAGAATAGGTTGAAGGACCTTCAAGAATCCTTGCATGATGCAAGTGGTTTAGATACTTCCCCAGAAGTGGAATTTGCTAAACCAGACCAGGGGAACATGCTGAGACCCCTTACAGAATTTTAATGGTCAGAATAATAGAATTCATGGGTTGGTCTACACCTTCACCTTCTTTTCAACAGGATTATTTTAGACATTTTAATTAAAGGCCCACAGGAAGATCCTGTGGTTCCCTTTCATACTGCATTGCAGAGGAAAATATCGGCCAACTGGGAAACTCCTGAGGTTATCCCGGCAGTTGACCAGCAACTATCTCCCAAATATAGGCTATCTGCTTCTGACCCTGAATATTTGTCCAAACATCCAACTCCAGAGAGTCTGGTTGTGCAAGCAGCAACTTCATCGAACAGTAGATCTGCATACCCTATTGTTCCACAAGACAGGGATGATAAGAGATTTGACGCTATGTCAAAAAAGGTCTTTTCTGCGTGTAGCATGGCGCTTAAATCCATTAATGCCACTCGTACGCTCGCAAGATTCATCCATACACTTTGGGAGTGTGCTTCATCTGTGGCTGACTGTCTCCCGGAAGGAGAAGAAAGGGAAGCTTTTCTGAATATCATTAAAGATGGTAAAGACGCAATGTGCGAATTCCTTCAAACTGGCATTGATTCTGTTGACCGTATCAGCAGGGCCATGGCGGCAAGTACTACAATCCGCAGATTTGCGTGGTTGCAAAAGTCTGGTTTTGCTCCAGATGTACAGGCCAGACTTTTGAAAATGCCCTTTGACGGCTCATCTTTATTTGGTAAGAAGGCTGATGACAGCCTAGAGGGCTTACAAACATCCAAGGCAGCAGCGAAATCCCTTGGAGCTGCAATCCGTCAACCTCCCTATCGCCCCTCAGGAACCTCTTGGAGAGGTAGGTCCTTTCGGTTTTATTCCGCATTCGGAAAAGGCAGAGGACAGCCGGCTCAAAGAGGCAAAAAACGATTCACCCGAGGTGGATGGGTTAAAAGTACAAAAGCCGCAGCAGGTGCCTCTTTACCCTCTGCATCTGCCTCAGCTGCCTCTAAACCACTCTGAGGACTCTCCTCACAAGACACCAGTAGGGGGCAGGTTAACTCAACATCTGACGCAATGGCAGGCTATTACGTCAGATGCTTGGGCATTGGAGACAGTTGCCCAAGGTTACTGCCTGCCTTTTCTACGCATCTCTGTCATCCACCGTGGAACAACTCTTTGAAGTTTCCAGATCCGCTCCTTTTGCAGGAGATTCTAGACCTGCTAGAGAAAGGTGCCATAGAACCGGTACCTGTAGCGGAGAGGAACAAGGGTTGGTACTCCCCCCAACTTTCTAATACCGAAGAAGGACGGAGGAATGAGACCTATCTTGGACTTAGAGAATTGAACAAGTTCCTCAGGTTCAAGATGGTAATTCTCTCTCAGATCCTTCAGGCCCTCCAGCTTCAGGACTGGCTGGTATCTCTGGACCTTCAGAATGCTTATTTCCATGTGCCAATCCATCTCAAACACAGGAAATACCCGAGGTTCGCAATTGGCAACTCTCATTATCAATTTCGAGTTCTGCCATTTGGGCTGACCTCTTCACCAAGCTAATGCCGGTAGTGGCTGCAAGTCTAAGGAGGGAAGGGATTTACGTCTACCCCTTCCTAGACTATTGGTTGATCAGAGCTGTATCTTCGGAACAAGCTCAGATCCAACTAGATTGTCTGCCACTTCCTTCACAAACTGGGCTTCTCCCTCAATTTAAAGAAGTCACCGATGATACCATCACAGAGACTCCAGTTCATCGGAGCGGTCCTGGACACTTGCCTGGGGAAAGCCTCCCCACCAGAGGTGAGGGCTCAAGATATTCTGCAGATGATCACCAAGTTTCAAAATGCCCAACGTCTCCCAGACTTCGACTTTTTGAGGTTGCTAGGCCTCATGGCATCCTGTATCTTCCTTGTGCCAGAGGCTCGCCTGAGAATGAGATCTCTCCAGTGGGCACTAAGAACTCGGTGGTCGCAATTCTCAGGAAGAATGACAGATCTCCTTCAGGTTCCGGACAAAGTGGCTCAAGCCCTTCAGTGGTGGGCCTGTCGGGAGAACATTTTGAAAGGAGAACTGTTTTGGCAACCATGGCTGGAGATAACCGTAGTCACGGATGCCTCACTCACAGGGTGGGGGCCCATGCCAACGACTTGACCATCAGCGGTCGTTGGTCTCCATCGGAGTCCAGACTACATATCAACCTGCTGGAGCTGAGAGCCATCAGGCTAGCGCTGAAGGCTTTTTTGCCATCTGTACAAGGGAAAAATGTCCTAATAATGACGGACAACACAGTGGCCATGCACTACCTCAACAAAAGAGGAGGCGTAGGATCCCTGCCACTGTGCAGAGAGGCGATGCAGCTCTGGTTTTGGGCAATTCAAGAAGGAATCTCTCTATCGGCAGTTCACTTAGCCGAGAGAAGTACTTGACAGCGGATGCTCTGAGCAGGCAGAGCACAATCTCTCACAAGTGGGAGATAGCTCAGGAAGTCCTTCAAGAGATCTTCGCCCTTTGGGGAACCCCTCAAGTGGATCTGTTCGCCACCAGTATCAACAGGAAGTGCGATCAGTTTTGTTCAAGGGAATTTCCCCCGAGAGGAGCTCTAGGGGTGTAGTGGACTGGGAGTTTCCACTTCTGTACGCGTTTCCTCCAGTCTCTATCATTCCTCGGGTGATCAGGAGGTTGAGAAGATTCTGGAAGACTATGATCTTAATTGCCCAGACTGGGCTAGGAGAACTTGGTACCCAGAACTTCTGGACATGTCCATCTGCCCTCCGATTCATCTTCCACACAGGGAGGATCTTCTCTCGCAGAAGGGAGTTCAGGTTCTCCATCCAGACATCGGAACACTCAACCTTCACGCTTGGTTTCTGAAAGGTTGAGATACAAGGATTGGGAACTCCCAGGTGACGTCATGGAGGTGTTGCTTTCGGCTAGAAGGCCAGCAACAAAGACTTTATACCGCTGTGTTGGAACAAGTTTTGCAGCTGGTGTAGAGAAAAGAATATTGAACCCTTTTCATGCGGTACACCAATGTTATCTTTTCTACTCTATTTGGCGAATTCAGGTCTTCAAGTTGGTACGATCAAGGGCTACCTCGCAGCGCTATCGATCTTCAAGCGCACTGCGGAGAAGCCATCATATTTCAAATTACCTCTAGTAATGCAATTTCTGAAGGGGTTAACTAATGTCTATCCCCCGAGACCGTTCCAAGTTCCCTTGTGGGACTTTAAATTTGTCTTATATTTCCTGATGGGCACTCGTTTTCAACCACTCCACTCTTGTTCGTTAAGATTTCTCACCCTTAAAACTGTCTTATTAGTGGCTTTGACATCTGCCAGGATGGTGAGCGAATTACAAGCTCTATCTTGTAAACCCCCTCATACAATTTTTCACAAAGACAAAGTTGTCCTACAAGTGAAGCCTAATTTCCTCCCAAAGGTAGTCTCTGAATTTCACATCACTCAGAAGATAACTTTACCTTCATTCTATCTTCCTCCCCATCCTGGGAAAGAGGAAGAGAGGCTGCATAGGCTGGATCCAAGGCGAGCCTTGAGTTTTTATATCAGCAGACTTGCTAGGATTAGGCAAGCAGACCAACTGTTCATAGGTTACACAGGGCACAAATTAGGATTGCCAATCACAAAACAGACCATTTCCAGATGGATTATTTTAGCCATTCTAGAATGCTACAAATTGGCAGGGAAAGAGCCCCCTCAAAATCTTAGGGCTCATTCAACCAGGGGTATCGCAGCCTCTTCGGCCCTCCAAAGAGGTGTGCCGATTCGAGACATATGTGCGACTGCCACATGGTCGTCCGCACATACCTTTACAACATTCTACAATCTGGAATCCTCCTCTAGCCAAGAGACTAGATTTGGCAAAGCTGTGTTACTCTGTTCATTCTTAAAGGGGAATATGGCAATTTTACTCACACCTCCGTTTACACACCACTGCTATGGGAGTCTATCAAGATAAGGAATACGTCGGAGGACACAATCCCTTCGAAGAACAAGATATTTCTTAGCTTGTAACGGTCTTTCGCAGGGATGTTCCTCCGACATATTCCTTATCGCCCCTCCCATCCATCCCCTCAGTAAAACTTCCCTTGTGGTTGCAGCTTACGCTCCTTCAAGGTCAATAACCAATTCATACACAGCTACTCTTAAGCTTCAAAACGGAACTGAGCAACGGACACTGCGCAAGTCTATTTATACGCACGATGACGTCCGCGCCGATACGGAGGCTGTCGATGGACACCAACTCGAGGGACGTCGACGCGCAGCGCCCTCTACTGAAAAAATGTTCCAAGATAAGGAATACGTCAGAGGAACATTCCATTGAAAGAACGTTACAAGGTAAGAAGTAACTTGTTCTTTTACCTCAGTGTGGCGATCAGTCAAGGACAATTAAAGTAAAATGGCCCTCCCAAACTATTGTTACTATTTTAAATTTCCTTGCAGAGTTTTTGTCACATGGAGTGTAGAATCACTTTATGGATCAACACCAAATTCCTTCATTGAAATTTCATCGAATGTGTCAGTTATTATTGGGATATGTGATGAAACAGATGGTGTCATAACTGCTTCCCAGGGAGCGTCTTCTGTGTTAGGCAAGATTATATGCAGTACCAAGTCTGTACTACACAGGTTGGTACCGTGATTGAGCAGCCAGGCTTATCTCAAGATGGGTCAATGTGAGCTGTAGGGGAGTTACACAGATTCACAGTGACAAGTATGCAAATAAACTCTTACACACAAGGTTTCTTGATTAAACAATTATTAATTTAACAGTCAGAGTAACAGTCAGAGTAAGCCTTCTTCAGAAGGGGGCAATATAACAGTAACACACAAATGCACTCCATAATCCACACTCTTAATATTTCTAAGTCAGTAAGTACCCTTTCGAGGGGATTGGGTCCTACGACGTATTCCATATCTATGACAGTAATCACCACAGCTGTGCTGCTTCGGAAAATCTTCGACGGCTGACATCACTGGATGTTATAAGTAGGACGCACGACGCCCGTAGCCTCAGTTCAGTTTTTTCTGCGAACGTGTTTGCTTCGGAGATCTCGGCGCGCCTCGACTAGTTCCTGTTCTTTCTCAGTTCTTCGAACCTGTTTCGTATTGTGAAGTCTTTCTTCGTGAAGATGTCTACCTCGTCTTCAACACCGCGTCCGGGCTTTGAGAAGTGCGGGGACTGTAGGTCCAAGATGTCGGTTACAGACTTGCACGATGCCTGCCTCTGGTGCCTCGGGGAGGCCCATGACAAGCCTTGCCAGAGTGCAAGAAGAAGATATCGGTAGGGTAAGGTGTCTAAGCCACGGAAGTCGAGGTCTGCAGGGCTTTCGACGGACGATTCGAGAGGTGACTCTCCGCCTCGTCGTCGTCGGAAGTCCAGTGGGTCTCGGTCCCGGAGTCGGTCCTGCCACTCCTCTGCCTCTTCAAGGCACTCCCGGAAGCGCAGTCATCGGTCGCCTTCCCCGTCCTCTTCCGAGGACTCCGCCCGTTGGCGGGTCGCTTACCCCACCAAGCATGCGACGCCGGAGGAATGGGCTTCCTTCTGGAAGAAAATGTTGGCGATTCTCGAATCGCAGGGCACTGGTCTGTCCGCGCCTCCGAGTGGGATCGGTCTAGAGACACCGCTCGCACGCCTTCGGGTGGTCATCACGATTCGCGGGAGAGGTCCCGCTCGGACAAGGGGAATCGTTCTCGGCATGCCCGTTCCAGGTCCTGGTCCTCGACGCGTTCAAGACCGTGTGAACCTGTGGTGTCTTCAAGGAAGACGTCGACACTATTGCCGCTGAGGTCGTTGACGGACTCTTTCTAGGCCCCCCCTTCGAAGAAGTCGTTGACTCCATCGGCACCCCGGCTGTCGAGGGACACGCTCGCTGCCCCGGCCTCAAGGACTGTCGCGCCATCGATGCTGTCGGCGCCGCGTTCGGCGTTGACGCCGATTCATTCGATGCCTTTCGAGGCTGTTTCAACAGGGGTTCTCTGGGGCTCGGTGGAAGCGCCTAGGAAGGCTCTGGCAAAGGCCAAGCATGGCTTTGTTCCGCATTCTGTGCCTTCTTTCCGCCAGCTTGAGTTTATTTCGGAGGTGGATGAGGTTTCTGATGATGGCATGTTCCGGATATGGTACCGCACGAGATTTTCTCGGGCCATAGCCAAATTCTACACCTGCGGCAATCCCTGCACGATGCCAGTGGGCTGGACACCCCTCCGGAGGTGAAGTTTTGTAGGCCTGAACCTGGCACTCATGCTGATTTCTCGTACCGGCCCCTTATGTCCAGGGTCACAGAGTACTTGGGGATGGTCTGCTCCCCCAGGGGATTTTCTTCAGGATGACCTTACGGATATCCTCGACCAAGGTCAACCAACTGACCTGGTACTGCCGTTCCATATGTCTCTACAGAGGGTGGCGGTGGCGGCAGCGGCTTGGACTGCTCCGGAGAGTCTTCCGGCAGTGGGCAAGTCTTTGCCGCGAAAATACCGCCCAGCCAGTAGCGACCCCTGCTACTTGACCACGCACCCCACTCCGGAGAGTTTGGTGGTGCAGGCAGCTACGGCCCCGGCAAAGCAGGCGTCATATCCTACCATCCCTCCTGATGGGGACGACAATCGTTTTGACGGCTGGGCGAAGAAAGTGTTTCTTCAGGGGGTATGGCGCTTCAGGCAGCCAACTCCGTATGTGCCTTGTCACGTTTCACGCACACTCTGTGGAACTGTTTCCTTGGAGGATGAACATATTCCCGAAGGGGATGAACGGGATGGTTTCCTTGCCATGGTTCAGGATGGTAACGCCATGTGTGAGGCCATTCAGTCGGGTTTGGACATGGCAGATTGCGTCAGCCGGTCCATGGCGGGGAGCACCGTGATGCGCAGGTTTGCGTGGTTGCGGAAGTCGGGGTTTGCTCCTGATGTGCAGGCCCGGCTCCTCAACATGCCCTTTGATGGGGAACATCTTTTTGGCAGCAAGGTTGACGAGAGCCTTGAGAGGTTGCAGACCTCCAAAGCTGCAGCGAAGTCGTTGGGTGCTGCAGTTCGCCATCCTCCATCTTTTCGTCCTAGGGGACAGCAATGGAGGGGAGGTTCCTTTCGTTATTACTCGTCCTTTGGTAAAGCGAGAGGAGCTGCCAGTCAAAGGGGCCACCATAGGAGTGCCAGAGGTGGAAAACAAGGTACTCAAGGTGCCAAGGCCGCTCGGGCTGTTGCCTCTTTGCCCTCAGGCAACGCTGCAGCCGCTTCAGCTCAGTCATTAGGCCATGTCCCATGGTTCGCTGGTTGGGGGAAGGCTGGCGCAGCATCTTGCAGAGTGGTGTGCCATTACTTCAGATGTGTGGGTTCTGGAGATCATAACCCACGGCTACGGTCTTCCTTTCCGGCAGAGGCCTCAAGACAATCCACCGGGGAATCTCTCTTTGAAGAGTCCGGATCCGCTCCTTGCGCAGGAATTTCAATCCCTGCTGGAGAAAGGCGCCATAGAACTGGTGCCTGTAGAGGAGAGGACCAAGGGATGGTATTCCCCTTATTTTTTGATTTCTAAGAAAGAAGGGGGATTGAGACCCATCATGGACTTGCGTGGTTTGAACAAACTGCTCAGGAAGGACAAGTTCAAGATGTTTACTCTCAAGTCCTCCAGGCCCTTCAACTTCAGGACTGGTTGGTGTCTCTCGACCTCAAGGACTCTTATATTCATGTGCTGATATATCCAAAGCACAAGAAGTACCTGAGGTTCACGGTTGGCGACTCACACTTTCAGTTTCGGGTCCTGCCGTTCGGATTGACCTTCGCCCTGAGGGTCTTCACCAAGCTCATGGTAGTGGTGGCAGCGCACCTCAGGGAAGGGGGGGGGATTCATGTCTACCCCTACCCGGACGATTGGTTGATCAGGGCGCGCTCTCCCGACCAAGTCCTGGATCATCTGTCAGTCACCTGCCACGTCCTCCACAAGCTGGGCTTCACCTCAACTTAAGAAGTCCCATCTGATACGAACTCAGAGGCTCCAGTACATCGGAGCAGTGCTCGACACGTCCCTGGTGCAGTGTTTTTCTCCCCAGGTAAGGGTTCATCACATTCAGCAGATGGTGCGCAAGTTTCAGCTTGCCCAGAGTCTCCCAGCGTTCGAGTTCTTGAGATTGCTCAGTCTCATGGCATCCTGCATTCTTCTGGTGCCAGAGGCCAGGTTGCGGATGAGATCTTTGCAATGGGCACTCAAGCTCCAGTGGTCTCAGTCCTCCGGCAGGATGTCGGACCCTGTTCAGGTTCTGTCCTCGGTCGCCCAGGACCTTCTGTGGTGGGCCGTCGAAGACAATCTGATGAAGGGGCTCCATTTTGGCTACCCTGGCCGGAGGTGACGATTGTGACGGACGCATCCCTCACGGGATGGGGAGCTCATGCCAACGAGTTGAGTCAACGGTTGTTGGTCTCTGTCGGAATCCAGACCCCTGAAGGCTTTTCTGCCGACTGTGCGAATGAAGAATGTCCTGATCCTGACGGACAACACGGTGGCCACGCACTACCTCAACAAAAAGGGGGGGGGGGCAGGGTCACTTCCTCTGTGCAGGGAGGCGTGCAGCTCTAGTTCTGGCAATCCAGCAGGAAGTTTCGATCTCTGCAGTTCATCTGGCAGGAGACGAAAACGAGACGGCGGATGTTCTGAGCAGGCATAGCGCGATCTCTCACGAGTGGGAGTTGGCTCAGGAGATTCTTTTGCCATGTGGGGGACCCCTCAAGTGGATCTCTTCGCCTCCAGTGTCAACCGGAAGTGCGAGAGGTTCTGCTTGCGGGAATTTCCTCCAAAAGGAGCCTTAGGAGACGCGTTTGTGGTGGAGTGGTCATTCCAACTGCTGTACGCGTTTCCTCCAGTCCCCGTCATCCCGCAAGTACTGCGGAGGTTACGGAGGTTCGGTTCCCGGATGATCCTCATTGCTCCGGCGTGGGCCCGGAGGACGTGGTACCCGGACCTTCTCGACTTGTCCATCTGCCCTCCACGCCGTCTTCCCTACCGAGACGATCTGTTCTCACGGGAGGGGGGGTCAGGTTCTCCATCCAGAGATCAGATCCCTCAACCTTCACGCTTGGCTTCTGAAAGGTTGAGGTATATGGATTGGGACCTCCCTGAAGACGTGATGGAGGTGTTGCTCTCGGCCAGACGGCCAGCAACAAAGTCCCTGTACCGTTGCCGTAACTTCTGCGATTAGTGCAGGGTTAAGAATGTGGATCCTTTTGCATGTGACATTCCCATGGTTCTGTCTTTTTTGCTTCTTTGGCCCACAGGGGCCTGCAAGTGGGTACCATTAAAGGTTACCTGACGGCGCTGTCCATATTTAAGCGCTCGTCTGAAGAGTGTTCCTATTTTAAAATTCCTTTAATTTCTCAGTTTCTGAAAGGGCTCACTAATGTGTTCCTGGTGCCCGGTTGGGATTTGAACCTTGTTCTCAAGTTTTTGATGGGTACTCCGTTTGAGCCTTTGCATTCATGCCCTTTGAGACTGGTAACTCTTAAAACTGTATTTTTGGTTGCGGTCACTTCCACTCGCAGAGTGAGTGAGTTACAGGCACTTTCAGTTAAGCCACCCTTACTCCCCAGGTGAGGGCTCATCACATTCAGCAGATGGTGCACAAGTTTCAGCTTGCCCAGCGTCTCTCAGCGTTCGACTTTTCATAAGGACAGTCGAGTTTAGAGTTCATCCTGCCTTTCTTCCGAAGGCAGTCTCGGAATTTCATTTAAGCCAGATGGTGGTTCTTCCGGCATTTTATCCTCCTGCACATCATGGTAAGGAAGAGGAGAGGCTCCATAGGCTTGATCCTAGTAGAGTGTTAAGCTTTTACATTTCACGCATGTCCCGGGTCAGAGTGGACGATCAACTCTTCATTGGTTACGCTGGAAAGCGTTTGGGACAAGCTGTGACGAAACAGACTTTGTCTCGCTGGATTATTTTGGCTATCTGAGTGTTACTGCTTGGCGGGTAAGGACCCACCGGTCGGCTTACGGGCCCATTCTAACAAGGGTATGGCTGCCTCTACTGCCCTACAGAAGGGGGGGGGTTCCTATTCGTAACATCTGTGATGCAGCCACCTGGGCTTCGGTACATACTTTTGTACGTCACTACTCCCTCGATTCCATCCGTGGGCAGGATTTGGCCTTTGGCAAGGCTGTCCTTTACTCCACTCTGTTTTCTAAATTCTTTTCCCACCTCCTTGCCTTGGTACTGCTTTGGGAGTCTGTCATCGATATGGAATACGTCGGCGGACCCCATCCCCTCGAAGAACAAGTTACTCTTACCTGGTAACGTTCTTTCGATGGGATGGTCCAACGACGTATTCCATATTGCTCCCTCCCTACCTTCCCCGCTACAGAATTTCTTAAGCGATTGCAGATTACGTTTGTGTGTCAGACTGGCAGAAGACTGGTGCCACACGTTCTGGGGGGAAAAAACTACAACTGAGGCTACGGGTCAACATGCCCTTTGATGGGGAACATCTTTTTGGCAGCAAGGCTGACGAGAGCCTTGAGAGGTTGCAGACCTCCAAAGCTGCAACAAAGTCGTTGAGCACTGCAGTTCGCCAACCTCCGCCCTTTTCGTCCTAGGGGACAGCAATGGAGGGGAGGTTCCTTACGATACTACTCTTCGATACTACTCTTCCTTTGGTAAATCGAGGGGCGCTGCAAGTCAAAAGGGCCAACGTAGGAGTACCAGAGGTGGAAAACAAGGGACTCAATGTGCCAAGGCCGCTCGGGCAGTTGCCTCTTTGCCCTCAGGCACTGCCGCAGCCGCTTCAGCTCAGTCATGAGGCCATGTCCCATGGGTCGCCGGTTGGGGGAAGGCTGGTGCAGTATCTTGTAGAATGGCACGCCATTACTTCAGATGTTTGGGTTCTGGAGATCATAGCCCACGGCTACTGTCTTCCTTTGCGGCAGAGTCCTCACGACAATCCGAAAAAAGAAAAGGATTCAACCTAGGAATCCTCCCGTCCCCTGCACACTTTTGGGTGTTTGGATCAAGTCCAATAATGTTATACATCAACAGAATGTTTAAGGAGTAATACTTCATGAAAAGAAATGTCAATAGACAAAATTATACAAAAACATTTTTTATACATCACAAATAATGTGGTTCAATTCTTTCGACATGAAATTTACAACATAAAAAAGCACAAATGGTATCAAAAGATCACATCAAGTTTGGAGAGAAACATTTTTTTTTGAAAAAGCGAAAAAAGATTTTTTCTGAAGAAAGAGATGTATACATATGGAGTCCAATTCACTTGGCGACGCGTTTCGAGGTTACTTTCCGCTTCTTCATATGGCCCAAATTGGATTCTTAACACAAAAAGAAAACATTCATTCAGTTGCTTGTAAAAAACAAAAAACTGTTATTCAATTACATATGTAATATTCCATGACTTTTGATAATACTGAATCTCCTCGTTAACCGAAATTCAAAATTACATAACTTATTCTTATATAGTTATTAGGTTAGTATAATGTTCATGAAAACATGAACGTTGGCTCGGTACTCATTCTGTGGGACTGGCAACAGAGTCATTCAATTGCTGTTTTCAGAGTCACCCGTTATAAGTAACCGTGGGTTGTGATAGAAGCATGAATATTGAATAGAGTAAGGAATGGTAAAAAATAAAAATAAAGAGGAAATATATAATTAACTGTGTATATTACTGGTTCCAATCTCAAGCAAATAGTGTTAAGAGGGGATGACTATTGTCGATATTCAGAAAGCGCTATGTCTGAAAATGAAAAACTAATGAGCAAATATATTAACCTGAAACTAAACGTATAGACGTACCAAAAAATGAAACGTGATGAAATAAAGATGAGCGGTGAAAGGGTCACGGTATAACTCAATATGATGCCAGCGGATGGTGGCAGCATTCAGAAGTCCAACCTCTATATGGGTTTAGGAAATGGATCAAGAGGTCAGTGAAGGAAACTGGCACAGACAGTTCTGGTAAATAAATAAATAAATAGTTGCTATAACAAGTACCTCAGGAAATTTCGATCTCAGCAGTTCATCTGGCCGGAAAACGAGACGGCGGACGCTCTGAGCAGGCAGAGCAGCATCTCTCATGAGTGGGAGCTGGCTCAGGAGATTCGCCTGGAGATTTTCGCCCTTTGGGGGACCCCACAAGTGGATCTCTTCGCCCCCAGTGTCAACCGGAAGTGCGAAAGGTTCTGCTCGCATGAATTTCCTCCAAGAGGAGCCTTAGGGGACATACTTTTTTATATGGTGTATTGTATTTGACTTTTTAGGTGGTGTAACTCACCTTACTTGGTAGAAGTGGGAATGACCCAATTCCCATATGTGGTCCGGAAGAGGTTTGCTTTAATGAGAGGACAAATCTATGGCACTCCAAATAGACAACCGAAACATATGTAGACTTTGTGAAACTGAATAAACACAGATAGTACCATCGGCTATTGAGGTGGAGGACATTTGCATTGTAAATTAAACTGTATTGTTGACCAAAGTAGTCAACACATCAAAAATGATAGATACATGTTTTAAGATATTGAATGGATGGTAGGAATGAATATTGTGTGGGAGTCGAATTATGATAATGTGTTGAGATTATTTTAGAATTGATATTGTTTCTACGATAATAAACTAATTTTAAGGAGTGACATTTATTGCTTATGAAAAGATAAATGTATTGATATATACCGTTCCCTATCCCACTGGTCCATTTCTCTGATTTACTATTATTAGCCTGAAGGACCAAGGGTTTCTAAACAGGCACCCCTTTTGTTTATAAAACAAAAGGAGAGTATTCCAGGCAGTACAAAAGTGTTAGTGGATATGAGAACAAGTGGTTTGCAAACAAAGCAGCCCCTGGCAGGAGAGTATACCAGGTATTTGCAAGCATTATATAAAAGAGAATCCCTCACAAGAGGACATTCCAGGAAAAGGTCAAGTTGGACAATGTTATGTGAGAGAATTCTGACAAAGATGTAACGAGAGATACAAGGAGTGTGAATAAAACCTATCCCGGAGTAAGAGAAAGCTTGGCAGGACACCAGGCAGTACTTTGTATGCTCATTCTATTGATGGAAATTAACTTGAAGAAATACTAATAAGTGCAGGGAAATCCAGGGCAAGGGAATTACTCTCTGGAGTTGTGAGCTATATTTACCTGGAACGTTTGTGCTGGAGTTAAACATGGCTTCTTTTGAACATGTGTACACTTTTCAAGGCCAAAGACATGTCCTTTCTAAGGGTCGGAATAGTACTTTGGACACAGGACTTGTTGTTTTGGACATTCTGACAAAGGAACAACCCATTCCTTTTGTTTTGATGTGGAAAATACCCCTTAGAGCAGGGACAGAGAGGCATTTTTCCAAACAATTTTGTTTAATAAGTCTTTGGCCAAAAACATGAATCCACTGTGTCTGAGATTTATTCCTGACCCTTCACAGATATTTTCTCAGTGTGGTGCTTTGAGAAACCAAAGGGTGTCTCACCTTCTAGTCCCCCGGAGATCTGTCAGGTGGCCAGGTCACGGCCATCGTCTTTTGATCCAGACACTAGGGGTGGACCAGTGTGGGAGGATCAAATAGGTGAGTGGTGTTCGGGGAGTGGGGGTGAGACGCATCCTATTTCATAGGGTTCTGTGATGTCCCAGCCTCCCCCAGCCCCCCGCCTTTCTACACACACACTGGGCCGAGGAAGAGGGCAACTGAGAGTAGGAAGGCTAACCCTTGTATATCGCATTGGACATGTCCCGCTAACCGGGTCAGGCAAAGTCAGGCACTTGACTTTAAGTGCATACTTCTGATAGCAATTAGCTCTCCTCACACGGATAAAAGGCAGAACATAGTGACACACTCTGAGCAAGGTGGAACACGAGTAAGAGCAGAACTTCCGGGGCGAAGGTGAACCTACTGGAGCAGAACAATGGACCGAGGGACGAGAGAAACTGGTGAAGAACTCCAGGATTTCCCTGCAAGAGGTTGTTGCCTACAAAAGGCTGTAACATACACGTGGAGGAGCACAAATCCCAAACAAGAAGGCTGCATTGTGTTTCAAGGACGCCAGCGACTCCCCCGGGTGAACGGCAGAGTTGGGGAGGCCAAGCCTCTTGTATAAATATTTACTTGTGAAATGAAAAACTGCACAGACGAGAATGAAACGCACACATCTGATGAATTGGCAAGCGACATGAAAGAGCGGTGTGTTACGGAAAGATAGAAGTTGGAATATTAATTCGCACAATTGAATACTGCACGTGTGTGGATGAGATGCGAAGAAAGGCAGACCTGGGAAAGAACTTTGAAGTAACGATAGCTGTGAAACCAGCAATACTGAATAACTGAGTGGTCCGGCGAAAGGAAGTAGCTCACTCGAAGGTCTCTGTGAAAGGTCAAATGTTTGTAGCGATAAAGTGAATGAACTGTAAAAGCGAATTGATTTGAAGGGGAATGTCGAAGTGGTCCTGCTGAGGTCTGAAGTAAATGCCACACACATTCGGAAGTCTTCGACATCAGGAAATGGTCCGTGCCCGACTGAGAGAGACTGGAAGTGTGATAAGTTAGGGGAAGGGAAACCCCTAAAGGATGTAAATTAAGCTTGGGGAAGGGAACACCTACAAGTGCTTTTAAAGGTCTGAGCTCGACTGAGGGCAACAGACGTGAACTTTTTGTTCAACTGTGTTTTGAAAGCTGGAAAGAGTTTAACGTGGATGGCCAGACGGGCCTCAATCCACGTTTTGAACTGACTGTTAACCTGAGCCAGTGTGTCATCCTGCCTACGGGTACCACCTTACTCTGTGCTGTCCAACGTGGGTAGGAGAGCCGACTCAGCCACATTTATTCTTTATATTTGAACACTGATTTTCCTTTGCATACATATTCTCCTTTACACACCTTTTGTACAAGAGATTGGGCAGGCATTAGGTTTTGTTAGTATAGGACATTTTGATTTGACAAACTCAACTAGCACTGTTTTATTTATTATTTGATGGCCAAGACTACTCCGATCCTAGCTATAGGGCAAAGTAGGAGTTTTTCCAAACCCAGAAACTTTAATAAAAGTTTTACACATTGTACCTTTTGTCAGAGTCATACTTGATACCATGCCTCCCTTACATTGCCCAAACCTCAAACATTGACTTGAAATACAAATACGTGGAATTAATCTATTAAGGGGCTTTTGTGCTTGGTATCAGTTTCCTGTGTTTTGATGACCGCAAAGGTGCTAAACTTTCCCAAGACTCCACGTAATGGGTGGACAAATGTGCAGAAGTCTATGAAGTGCTCTAAAATGTCATAGTTCAGAAGCTGATCCTTCCTCCAAGAGATGAGGTGGGAAATCCTGCTTACCCAATACATGCTACTATTCCATCAAAACCAGTATGTCCCACATTACCAACTTAATCGGGCACTGTCCATTTCAAAGCGGTTCTCAGAATGTTGAAGCGGTAGTTTAGAGGTAGCTCTAATCAATTTAGGTTCACATTGTTTCACTGGTGTTGAAGTAGGTTGTATGTGCCACAGCAGAAGCCACATCATCTGGGCAGTTGACCTTCTCCTCTGTAGGTACGGTCATGTTCTTTTTGAGTATGTTGTTGGGTCTAATAGATCATACTCGTACCTATCACCAGCGATCACACAGCTGACACACTCTACCAAGTCATCCAAGCATGGATGGCCAATCATGAACTCTGTCTGAATGACGAAAAGGCAGAGATTCTCATTTTAGGCACCCATCAAAGACTTGGCAAACTTGTCTCTGCGTTTAACTCCTTTGTCATTGATGGCAACATCATCAAAGTTACCAAAAACCCTAGGCATTTACATCGACTCCACCCTTTCTGTCTCTAGGCAAACCAATGCAGTATCGTCCTCTGCAGCTTACACATGCAAGCTCATTACAGCCTTCAGCCCCTTCCTATCCCAAGCCAACTGTACTACATTAGCTATGACCCTGGTCATCTTAATGTTAATGTTAAAGGATATTTGTACCGTGCACTATCACCACCGGAGTGGTCCCCTGGCGCTCTGGCAGTTCTGAAAGAGGGGAGGTTGAGTTAGTGGAAGGAAGCAGAAAAAGTGCAAGAGAGCAGTGATGTGCTGTTGGCGGCCTCAGCCCGGTGGGTCCGTTGGCTGGGCCTGGGGTGTTTGCGGGCGTTAGTCGTCGTGTACTGTTGTGCGAGTCTGTGTGAATTGTTTTGTTGTTGCAATTTAGTGAAGTTTGTGCGGTTTGTTGTGCTGTAGGTTTTTGGTTGCGTTTGGTTTGAGAGGTGTATGCAGAGGGTGAAATTGTCAATGGGGTTGGTTAGTTGGCATTTCTATCCTGAATTGAGGCGCTGGACTTGCATAGTCTCACCTGATGCGCCTCTGTCCTGATCTGGGCCCGTCTGGCATTCAAGGTCCCTTTCTCATCTGGCCCCCACCTCTATCAGGCTCTCTCATAGCACCACCTGTCCTCCCATCATACTCCTGTGGCCAGTATACCTGCCAATGTCAACAACTCAGATAGTGTGTTGGTTGTCAATTCCCTACAATTCCACACCATTGTGGTACCTGGTGGGTGAGGTTGGCTGGGGTAGTTGATTTGATCTCCATGCGTGTCGCCTGCGTTAGTCTGCCCGGAGTCACCCCTCCGGGTGCCGTGGGATATTCCCTGTCAGTTCTGGGGTTGTCCGTGTCCTTTCCCGTTTAGTCATCTTTTTTCTTTGTTTCGATTTCAGTTTGAGTCTGTGGTGTTGAAGAGCCAGGTTTTTAGTGATTTTCTGAATTTTAGGTGATCTTCTGTTTATTTCTTTTGGGATGTTGTTCCAGGTTTTTGCGGCTAAGTGGTAGAAGGAGGTGCCTCCAAGTTTTTTCTTAAGATATTGTTTAAGTTCCAGGCGGATTTTGTTGCCTGATCTGAGGGGTCTTGTTGGCTTGTAGATTGTTATTTTCTTTTGTAGGAATTCTGCTCCTTGTCCACTGATTGCCCTGTGCGTTATGCACATTGTTTTGAAGGTGATGCAATGTTTTACTGGGAGCCAGTGTAGTGTTTTTAGGGCAGGAACGATGTGGTCTCTTCTGGATAGTTTGAGTAGTAGTCTTGCTGCTGCATTTTGGATCCGTTGTAGTTTCTTCAAGAGGTGTTCTGGTATTCCGAGGTAGAGGCTGTTTGCATAGTCGATTCTTGACATGATGAGGGCGAAGATAGTGAGTGTTTTGTGCGTGAAGGAGAGGAAAGGTAGAAGTCTTCTTGCCGTGTGGAGGAGGAAAAAACATTTCTTCAGTTACATTTATTTGTGGTTCTAGGGTGAGGGTGTTGTCCATTGGGACTCCCAGATTTTTTACTACCTTAGATGGTGTCTGTTCATTTCCCATTTCCGTAGGCCACGGGATGGTGGTTTCATTCTCTTGGTCTTTGGTTATGATCATGATTTCTGTCTTTCCTGGGTTGATTTTCAGGTTGTTGGCATTCATCCAGTTGAAATTAGACAGTCAATTAGGTTTGAATGATCGGCATCAGTATCTTTGATTTTGTAGATGATTTGAGTATCATCTGCGTAGTTCTAGCATGCAATGTTGTATTTTTTGAAGATTCTGATGACCGGAGTCTGGTAGTTGTTGAAATATAGCGGAGATAGTGAGGATCCTTGTGGCACTCCAGTCATCAACTCGTGGAGTGGATTTGAATGGTTTAATCCATACGGTTCCCGTTCTGTCTGCTAGGAATGATTTGGTCCAGAGTAGTGCTGTTTCTGTTATGCCTATGTCTTCTAGTCTTTAGGTCGGAGTATCGTGGCTAACTGTGTCAAAGGCTGTGGAGAGGTCGAGCAGAATAAGGGCGGAGGTAGTGTTTGAGTCTGCGTTAGTTTTGAGGTCGTCCCAGATGGATAGTAGTGCTGTTTCCGTTCCTCTTGCTGGTCTGAAACCTACTTGGGCTTGGTCTAGAAGGTGGTGTTTTTCTATGTGTTCTTGGGTTAGTTTATATACGTAGGTTTCTAGGAGTTTTGCCGTATAGGGGATGTTGGAGATCGGCCTGTAGTTGGAGAGGTCTTCTACGTCGCCATTTGTGTTTTTCAGGAGTGGCTTGATATATGCTGATTTGAAGAGCTTCGGTACAGTCCCTGTTGTCAGTGATAGGTTTAGAAGGTTTCTGTAGTGTTCTGCCGGCGTTCCTCGTGCAGGGATTGACCACTAGCCATCCAGCGTTCGACTCCTTTAGTCCAATATCTGCCAACCAATTTCTCAAACTTCTCTCTGCCTGCAAACCATCCGGCTCTCAGCTTGACCCTTGCCCGGCCACAACCCCCAAAGAAATCTTTGCTTCGACCTGTGCAGGAGAACACGCGAGAACCATCATAAATGACTCCCTTTCCTCAGGAATTTTTCCTGACGCATTCAAAACAGTTCATGTCAAACCTCTAATAAAAAAAAGAAACCTTCCCTTGACCCCAAAAACTCTCGCCCCATCTCTAACACCAGGTTCCTGGCCAAACTCATCAACCAAACCGCCTACTCCCAACTAAATGCATTTGTTGAAGCTAATAATCTCCTAGACCCCACTCAATCAGGTTTCAGAGCCCGACACGGAACTGAAACCACCCTAACCTCAATCTGGGATGACCTCACAAACGCAGCAGACTGTGCAGGCTGCGCCACATTAATCCTCCTTGACCTATCCACCGATTTTGACACAATCATTCAATCCTTCTTGACCGCCTCCACTCCCTAGGAATTCGTGGAACCGCCCTCAAATGGATAGCATCCTTCCTCAAAAACAGAAATCAAATGACTCTACTCTCAACCTATTCCTCCCAACCCCGACCAGTCAACACCGTAGTGCCACAAGGAGCATGCCTATCGGCCCTCCTGTTCAATCTCTACATGGCCACCCTCCCACAAATAATTTGCATGCACAACATCCTGTGCTACAACTATGCCAATGACACTCAACTAATTCTGAAACTCCTGAACTCAAATCCCAACTGCCGACCTGACCTCGCGGCCTGCCTCCTCGACATAGAGCTCTGGATGACCACAAACCACCTACTGCTAAACCCCTCCAAAACCGAAATAATGGTATGTGGCAACACTGAACTTCGTCCACACCCACTACCCTGGCCTACCACGGGCAACTCACTGACCTCCTCTAAATCAGTTGAAAACCTTGGATGCGTCGTAGATTAGTTTAGTTTAGTTTATTTATTTGTACCGCGCACCGAACCCTGGGGTAGCTGGGCGCCGGAGACTTAAACAGTTACAGCATGGTAAAAATATACAGTGCAGATTGTGATAAAACAACAACGGTGTAGTAGACCGGGTTACAGGTGGTTCTGACTTAACACTCACGCCAAGTCAACAACGTCTCAAAGTCCTGCCACTACCACTTCAAAACTCTTAAGCGCATTTTTCCGTACCTGTCCTTTCCATACACTCTCCGAAGTTAGGCTCACCTGGTATCCACAGGGACGCCACCCAGCCGGGTTACTCGCTGGTATGCTTCTCAGCTTTACCCAGATGTGGTCTGCGGGGAAGGTTCTGCCTTGTGGTAGAGTTAGGCGTGCTCTCAGTCCTGCCTTTTTTGCAGGGGCACGTTGTCTTTCATGGGCGTGTGCGGTCCAGTTACTTCACTGACGCCGGCCCGTTTGATATTGTTCAGGTAGGTCTTATTTCTGTTCATTAGTTTTGTTGCTATCCTGCATGCCTTTCTTTGTTTAAAAATGTCTCTCTTTTGCCCTTAGGTATGCAGAGCTTCAGCGCGGCGAACTGGCTTGGTTGAGCCCCGCTGGTAAATGATGGCGTATTAAGAGCGCTATGATGCGGTAAGTAAGCGCTATGCGCAGCGCTGCGAAGTCTTGCCTTTGCTAACCTGTGTTTTCCTTCCTTGTAGGTCAGTGATCTTCAGCGCGAGTGGAATGTCTGGAGTGGTGCCAGCCGAGAGGCGACCAGCCAGGTAAGCCTTTTGTGCAGTTCGTAACTTGCAAATGTCTCTACTACTTTCTTTAATGTTGCCTCTATCTTCCTCTTTCAGGTTGTTCTGTCCGGGAGGCGTGCAGATTCGAGGAAGCTGTTCTCAGTAGCTGGGAGTGTTTAAAGATGAAGACTGCAGGTAAGATGCTACTGCTAATGATGTTCCTTTTGTCTCCTTGCAGGTTCTGCTTCTCCAAGGGAATAGCTGGACACGGTGAGCGTCACGTTGCAAGCTGCAAAGTAACGCGAAGCGTGTTGTCTTGCTCGGGTCTGGTTTAAATAGCCCAAACAAAATAGTCCAGGTAAAGTAGTCCCTAGGCTGCCACACCCAAAACACTAGACCACATAGCTTGGTTCTTACGAACCAAGCTATGTGGAAACCTCCATGTTGGCTGATAACACATTATGTAGTTCCCAAGCACATGTTTTTCATGGTGTATGAGCCTGGCGCCATAGGTGCCAGGAGTGGCCCCAAGAGGGTTTTGGAAAAGGATGCCAGGTTCTAGAGGCCCGAGTCCTGACTCCACATGGCCAATGGGTTTGCCAGAGGGGGTTTTGGGCGAGGGTTGTGACAGCTGTCCAATCAGTTATATCTAGACTGGACTACGCAAACCCCCCCCTCTACCTTGGAGTCAACGCATACTGCTGTGGAACACATTCCCGCCCCACATCCGACTCACTGAAGACCTTGTGTTTCCGCAAATTGCTTAAAACTTGGCTCTTCTCCTAAAACTGACCCCAAACTCAACCTAACTCAAACTGGATAACAGCATCTCAAAGACGTTGCCAAAATACTTGATCATAAATATCAATGCAATATCACGATTCCGAGCATGAAATCGTAAACTAATAACTTCCACCGATTGGCTAAAAAGGACAAACTAAATAGATTGAGTGAAATCGATCATACCTGTAAAGTAAATATAAAGAATAAGTTGTATTAAGACAGTAATACCGCTGAAATTAATGAATTAAACAAATAAATGTAATGGACAAAAGATCAGTGATGACTTAAGGAATAATCTGGATAACAACCTGTCAATTAACCTAGACTAGATTTAATTAACATTAAAACAAATAGCAATACAACATCATGAACCAAGTGAGGAAGCAAAAAAAATAACCTCTAATGTAATCTAGAAAGGACATACAGAATGGAATGAATAAACCAGATTAAAAAAAAACAAGAAAAAAAACTGGGTTTAGGCGAGAGATCGGTCCACAGACAGATGGCATTGATTCTGTGAGTGCATGGCATGAATGGACGATTCGTATAGATGAGACGGGTGTAGGGCATGGGACTGAACGAGAACTTGAAACTGAATGCGTACGAAATGTGACTTGGACTAAACTGATAATTAGGATTAATGAACGAAATGAATGGAGCGGATGAAATAGGTGGAGCAGATGAGTGCATTAAACACTGCACTGTACAGATTAATGTATAGAGCGGACGAGTGTGCAGAGCGGATGTTGGAATTCTCAATTTTAGCTTGCATCAAATCTAGACAGGATTATGCATGTTAGCATGTACCACACTTAAATGGAATTATTGACTTAATCCTGCTTCGCATCTAGACATGTTTATGAATTTTAACATGTACCACACTTAGATGGAAATTCTTGAATTTAGTCTGCGCCGCATCTAGACAGGACTATGAATGCTAGCATGCGCCACACTTGAAACTGTGAATGATGACAATCATGATCACTAGCCTTCCTCGCATCTAGACAGAATTTTGAAATTAGCAAGCGCCGCACACTCAGAAGGAATAGTGAATGATAACAAACATCACACCTAGACACAATTGCAAGGACTGAAAGGCCAACTAACCAATCCACTAACAATCTCTTCTCTCTGCATACACCGCTCAAACTCTAACCAAACACAACCGCAACTCTAATATGCAGCAATCCGCACAAACTTCACTACACTGCACCAACAAAACAAACCGCACATAAACTTGCACAACAGCATACGACGACTACGGACCTCAAACACCCCAAGGCCAACCAACGGACCCACCGGGCTGAGGTTGCCAACAGCAAATCACTGCTCTCTTGCACTTTGCCAGCTTATTCCCACTAACTCACCCCCCCCCCCCCCTCCCTCCTTCAGAGCCGCCAGAGCGCCAGGGGACCACTCCGGTGGTGATATTGCGCAGTATAAATATCCTTTAACATTAACATGATTGTTCATGAGCGGCCGAGTGCCTAAAGAGGGGCCGAGGGCCTAATGAGGGGGAGTGCCGAATGCGGATGAGCGCGTAGAGCGGCTGTGTGCGTAGAGTGGACGAGTGCGTTATCCAGATGGCCGATACAAATGTCCTTGAGCACCTGAAACGGTCGGAAAGGCGGAGAACAGTTGGAGTACATGGTATGGCTGCCGTACATGTAACCTTTTGGAGTGAGCGCGCCCATAAGCACCTAAGATAAACCACCTTATCACTTCTCCATGCTTACTCTATTCCTTACACCACCACTCATCTAGAACACAGCGATACTATGACACCATTCGTTATAGCTGTTGTCATACCATCACTCTGACTCATACCGCCCAACACCCTATCTAAACACTGCTGGTTATACACTTCCCAGCCTAGGCGTTCTCCCCAGACCTAACCCAGCCAGTATCGGTTTGGATAACAACCTGCCAGAACAAACACATACTATTGATCTCTCAACCACCACACCTACCGCTAAGAAGCAGCAGTCACACGAATACCACCCAAGCTGCACACAACTGGTGCACACACGTGCCCTTTGACTTTCTCTACCTCTCTGGGTTTTCTGCAGCGATCTTGTCTTTTGTATCTGTAATCCATTTGTGTAGTATCTCCGCTTTCCCATCTAGGTCAGCTAGCTCTAGTTCTGTAGTTGAG
The DNA here is from genome assembly GCF_040938575.1 of Ambystoma mexicanum. Classification (NCBI taxonomy): domain Eukaryota; kingdom Metazoa; phylum Chordata; class Amphibia; order Caudata; family Ambystomatidae; genus Ambystoma; species Ambystoma mexicanum. The sequence continues at coordinate 323,952,448 of NC_090939.1, read as the reverse complement.
GGTTTGGTTAATTCCAGTTGTTTGAATAGGTTGCTTTCTTTGACGTGTTTCCAGTTTCTTTTTGTGGTGGTTGGAAGTTTCGGGGGTCGGATGCAGACTTGAGTAGGCAGAGTGATCACGAATGGGATGATGAGGTGGTCGCTTCATAGTATTTGTATTGGTGGTGCTGTGGTGATGAGTTTTTTTTGGTGAAAATTGCGTTGAGGGTGTGTCCTGCCGAGTGTGTTGCCCCTTTGACTAGTTGCCGTAGTTCCATGGTGGTGAGTTGTTCAATCAGTGAGTTTTGGGAATTGGCGTGACTGTCTTCAAACCAGATGTTGAAGTCCCCCCAGGATGATTAGGTGTTCTTGGTCAATGGCTAAGTTGGTGATGGCTTCTATGAAGTTGTCGACGAAGGTTGCATCATATGTCGGCGGTCTGTACACCAGGATGAATGTGATTTTGGTTTTTGGGCTCGCTGTTAGGTGTATTGCCATGGTTTCACAGTTGAGGATGTTGAGTGGTTCGTCTGTTTTTATTTTCAGGTGTTCTTTGAATGCTATTGCGATTCCTCCTTTTTTGTTTTTCATGTTTGTTTGCAGGCATTTGAAGTTGGTTGGAAGGCAGCTTTGGAGTGTGATTTTGTAGTTGTCGTCCAGCCATGTTTCTGTGATGAATAGGATGTCCATGCCGTTGTCGTTGAGTAGCTCGAAGATCTCTGTTGAGTGTTTTGACATGGATCTTGCGTTTATTAGATTGCAGTGAAGTTTGGAGGTGGTGTTTGGTTTGGACTTTCTTGTTGAGGTCGTCTTCTGAACGATGTTGAGTTTTCCTTCCTGGTCGATCTCTTGTTGGGCTGTGGGTTTCGGGGTGTTGGTGTCTTCAAAAAGTTCTTCTAGGTTCTGTCTTGGGATTTTTTGTTTTCATCGGGTTCGTCTTCCAGGAGTTGTGGCTGTCGGTTTGAAGTTCCTCTTGTTTTGGTGATGTAGGGTTTTCCGCATTGGTCGTGTGTTAAGTGTTTCGAGTTGTTTATCCTTCTTCTACTTGCTTGTGTTAGGTTTTTTGATGTTGCTGCTTCTAGCGTTGGGTTGGATTGCTGTGGTGGCCAGTTGTCGGCGAGGTATGGAGTTGGGTAGAGGGATTTGTCTCTTCTCTCAGTGTTGGTTCGATTTGTGTTCCTGTCTGTGGGAGTGCCTTCTATAGTTGTCGTTCTTAGTTGCTGTTCCGGAGTGTTTGTTCTTTCTTCTCATTGTCTTTTCCTTGGAATGGGGCATTTGAGCAGCATTATAAGATTGAGAGTTGTTTTAGTCTTTGTTTGGTGATGTCCAGTTTGTCCGGCTTTGGTCTTGTTGTCTTGTGGTGTAGTAGTGGGTGTGGAGGCAGTCCGCTACTAGTTTGGGCTCTGTCTATAGGTAGTGTTCCGACTGAAGTTGCCTACTCGTTCAATCAATGTCTTGAGGGTTAGGGCGGTGGTTAGGGGTTATATAGTTGGGTGTTATCGGTGGCTCTCTTTAGTGTCCGTCTCCCTGAGTGCGATTCACTGCGGTGAGCAAGTTATGTGGGTTTGAGAAGGGTATCTATTAGTTGAAGAGTGGCTTGGATGGCGCAGCTCGGACTTGCTCCTTGTGCTGTGATCCCCTAACCAGAGTGTCACTCCACAGTAATTCACTGGTGGGTTCTGTCTCACTTAAGAGTGAGTTGGTCAGCGAAATTTGTGAGGCCTGTATAGTGGGAGAGAGGCCTATCAAAGCAATCTAATACCACATGGTGCAATTTGGGCACAGAGGCCCTGCTAAACCTGAGACCTGCACCGTGGGAGAGAGACCCGTCAAAGCAATCCGGATGTCACCCAATGGAATTTGGGCACAGAGGCCCTGCTAATTTTGAGAGACCTGTATAGTGGGAGAGGGGCCTATCAATGCAGTCTAAATATCATACATTGCAATTTGAGCACAGAGGCCCCGCTAAATTTGAGAGAACAGCACCATGGGAGAGAGGCCTTCTCAATGCCATCTGAATATCATCCAATGCAGTTTGGGCACATGGGCCCTGCTAAATTTGAGAGACCTGTATAGTGGGAGAGGGGCCTATCAATGCAGTCTAAATATCACACCATGCAATTTGGGCACAGAGATCCCTCATGTCTAAAATTGATTATTGTAACGCCCTCTATCTCCGCACTAACCAAGGGAATCTCAACAAACTTCAGATTGTCCAGAACCAATGCTATCAGAGCTGCTCTAAATATCCCCAGGAACCATCACATCTCCGATACTAGAAAAAGTCTCCTCTGGCTATCAGTCCCACGACGCGTATCCTTAAAAACCCTTGCTCTTACGCACAAATGCATTGCGAACTATGCACTTAGTTACCTAGTCAAGAGATTCACTATCCACACCGCTAACAGACCCCTCAGAAGTGCCCACTTCAACTTGCTTCGATCAGGGGGAACCAGCTTCCCTGTTATGGCAGCTAAAGTTTGGAATTAAATAACAAACCCCCTCAGAGCTGAACCTTCCTTCCCTGTGTTCAAAAGGCAAGCAAAAGCATGGCTGTATGCCCCAACCACACTTTGATTTAGACGGTTTACTCCGCACACTTGCCTTGACCTACCATCTTGGCCTGCTGCACACATGTAAATTCTGTTGTGTATTATTCGTAACTGTCTATCCTGTTTTATTTGACCTCTGTCGGTTTATAATTTGCAAATCCCTTTGTGTACATTAACTGTAATTTACTTACTATGTATGCATACAACTCTGTAAATGTGTAAATACTTCCTTGTATAGTAACTGCCTCGTATGACTATGCATGTATCTCAAATTATGCGCCTGGATGCCCCTGGGCCAGGTGCGCTTTATAAATAAATAAAATACAAATACAACGCAGCATAGACCCAAACGATTAATCTGATTTCAATTTGGGCTGATATCTTCTGCTTTTTAGCATGTGCCATTAATGAGCAGTTTGGGTCGGTTTGGAAGAAGCTATGCTGCCTTTTTCAAAGATGGCCCACATGGTCTATACTTGGCCACCTTCTCTGTCGTGGAGCTAGCTGGGAGAAACCGTATAGTTTATAGTTTCAACACAATTAAAATGTTAATCCTCTGCCCATCTCCCAATAGTGGGTGTCCTGTGGTTCTAGAGCTTGTAGGTGACCAGTGGTTTGAGGCATAAACCTCTCTTAGAGGGAGGCTGGCTTGTCTATTATTCATTTTCTTTTCCAGTACAACAACTGGGTGTAAGGGTGGTTTTAGAACTTGATGTTGTGGTGCCTAGTTTGTTATGGCAATGAGCGACCAAGACAAGGTACCCTGGTTTTCTTCTACATGCTAAACATTTTCACATGTTTCCTTACAGCCTTGCTATCACATGCTATGTGGCACTACTGCCAGTATCCTGGTCTTAATTCCAAGCACCAGATAACTGCATCTGTGCAGATGCATGACCAACCTCTGTTTATGATCGTTGAAATCATGTGTTTGGACTAACATTGCTAAAGCTAGGGAACAGCTTTTTTTTAAATCTTGAAATGTTTTGTGGCTTGATTTGGCAGTGTTGTCTGTGGCACATGGAAAAGAGAGCAGAGGTAAAGCGTCAGAATGACTCCAAGGACTTGGGATGTTACTGATTTCACTCTGTGAAATCTCTCACACGCCGTTAGCTGTCTGGTGAACCTTTTCGGATCTCATTTGTAGTGATTTCAGATGCAGCTATGCAAATTAAATTGCCATTCTTTGACAAATAGAAGTGGAAATTCTGTCACTTGGTGTAAAAGTGGGAGATTTGGGGGGGGAAAGTATGGGGGTTTGTCTCGCCATCAGCAAAAAGGTGGTCGGAGTATAGGTTCATTTAATGAGGGGAATGTCTGGAGTAGTGCAAATGGAAGAGTGTTGGGCATTGGAAATTGGTCAATTTGCAGCTGGATATAAGCAGTGGGATTTGATTGGGTAAAAAAGAGGAATGGTAATTCTCTAAAAGTCGTTGGGTGATCTATCCTGCTGCTTTGAAGCTTAAAAGTGGAGTAGCAGGTGGGTAGGCCTTTAACAGCGAAAATAAGAGGCGTGCCAAATCTATATACGTGCCTTTTTGAACCGTCAGCCAGAAGTGGAGGACAGTGTTTACTGTAAATAGGGAAATGGTTTCTTATTTGTATGTGCTCGAGTGAGGATGTTTTTTGTTTTGTTGGCATGGGCTGGAGTAGGCGAAGGGGCTCTGTATGAATGAAAACGGTCTCAGCTGGAGATGTAGTTTCATTAAATGTTCCATGACCAGTGTGCAGAGCAATTAAGTGTAGCAGGAAAAATGTGGGCCACCTATAGTTTAGAAGATTTGTGGAACAGTAGATGGGCAGTGTGTGGTGGTAGAGTAGTCTAGGGTTGGCCTGATTTGCAGTAAGATTGTAGGTGGATTGGTTTGTCTTTCTCAGGAGTGTAGGGTGACTAAGAAGATGATTGATTCGGAACGACGTGGTGGGATCCCCGAATTGGCATCCCCGAATTGGCTTGGACCATTACCCCAAAAGTGTTGAAATAAGTACACATCACACTGTTTTCTCAGTGGTGCCATGTAGCTTAACGTTTTTTTCTTCCCTATGCAGATGTGGTGCCTGGTCTCCTGCAGATTGAACAGGTATCTTGGGTGCTACTCCTTTCAGCGCCTTGCTAGAGTAGTTGTCTCTAGCTTCCTGGCCCAACAGCGTAGCACCAGAGATGGCAGTTTTTGGTGATATTATACATTGGCTTTTCTTTGAGGCGTTGCGTGATAAGGCCTTGTTTGTTTGAAGTAGTTGTTTGTAGAGAAACAGTTGCTCTGTTCTGAATACAGATTTTCTGCTTTCATTTTCCAGCGTCCCCTTTAAATTGGATATTAGTGGACTATCTTGAATTTTTTACACTGCAAGCTCATGTGCTCTCGAAGTGTCTTTGTTAAAGCCATCACTGAAGACCTGACCCTTTAGGGACCTTACAAGAAAACACATACAGGGAAGGTGATGGAAGTATAGCCCGTCGGAGTAGTTGTAAGACAGTGACTACGCATGTGGCATTATGTATGTCTGTGAACAAAACAAAGTAATCTGTTATTTATGTCTGCTCGTGTCTTTTGCGCACAACAATCATTCATGCAAAGATCGAAAACACTGGGAACCTTTGTTTCTATTGTGTATAGAAAACTACATGCCTTCTGTGACATTAGCTGTTTGGATACTGTACTTTTTTCTTTTTTTCCTTTTCCCCCTTTACATCATTAACAATAAGGAAAATTCATAGAGGTGTTGGAGGAACGAGGGGGAGTACATCATCTTGTTTGGGAAATGAATTCTGGGCAAGAAGGTTGGTACTTTTATTCAGTAACTGTTAACTGTTATAGTTAATAGGTACCCCAGCACTTTTAACTCAATCTCTGTGTTTAGACCTTACACAATATAATAAATTTGGTTGTCTTTGACAATTAACTCAATTTCATGTTTACGTTTCATAGTATAAAAAGATTTAACATTTCATGTTTATAGTATTATGTAAGAAACGAACATAATTGCAAATCTTTGAATGTTACTTTGAATATACTGTTAGCCCTTGCTAAGCTTAGTAGTAGATGTTCCTGTATGGCTGCCAAAAGCCAAACATTTTTAAAAAAATGTTTTTTTAGAGCAACCGGGTGGCACAAATATTTTTGTAATCACTCATTTTATTTCATAAACTATTTCCTAGTACCATTTCACCAACTAGGGACGTCAACCAAGCCACACTTTCAATATTGACTGTCATTTGCTAAAACATACTGTTTATGGTTTTCATAAGTGATCCAAAACCTAATTATTGTAAAACTATGCGTTGCCCTCACAATAGGTGGTGTTCAAATGCAGCGACTAGTTAGAATGATATTTGGTCTTTTTGTATTTCATTACTTTTCAAACCTAGTAGCTAAAAAGTGATACTTGTGGTAAATATATTTGTGATAAATGTCAAATACACATGCAAATAAATAAGCTCTGGCTGTAACTATGATCCTAGTATTGTACGTCAAAATGTTGTGGCCTCCATATTGCAACACCATCACTGATGTAGTGAAACAAAATAATTTGAAATTATTAGCAATGGTTTTCAAGAAATCTGCGACTGAGCACTACCAGCACAATGCAGCATGCAGTTGTGCGAGCACTGTTATTTTTTTTGTCATGGCAAAATAGTGCTAGCCCACCTACCTGATCTCTTGTATCTTTTCCAACTCCTTGTGAGGCCGCGCACTCCTGCTCGGTTTCCCCAACCACTCTTCAGCAGAGACTGCTGTCATATTCATCTTCACTGTTATGCAGTCCTTGTGTTTGCCGAGTGACTCCACCCCACGTCATGGAGGAGAGTTACTCTATCCACCTTCTGCAGCAGCAGAGTCCTTTCTCTTTTTTCATTTAAAGTTTAGGTGCATTCATAAATAATCAATGGCATCTGAGCCAACTGGATAGATTCATCTTTGATCACATGCTTTATTTGGAATGTCTTTTTTGTTGCACCTTCTGCTTTCTTACGAACTGATTGGGAATGGCTAGTACTTCAGAAAAGCCTGAACAGCATCTTTAAAGATCACGTTTAAATGGGGCATGCTGTGCCATTTTCCATTGCATACAGCCCTCCCCTAAAAATAGTTTACCACCTGCCACTGCACTACCCTGTTGCATTTTTTTTCCAGGACAGGAACACGTTCTTTCTCTATTACTGATTTTTGTCCTTTAAGTTTTGGGTCACTCCTTTTGGATACTCCCAGGCGAGTGTTTTTTCTTTTTTTTTTGTTATGCTTTGTTCAGTCAGAAATGTGCTTTGACTCTGTGCCTACCATTCACACATACTGCATTTGACCGCCCTCAGGAGATGCATCAGTTAGTAAGACTGTCCCTGGATGATATGCACAAAGACTGTATTGTGGCCTTATAACCTCCATCCTAATGAGCACCAAGGTCGTCTGGGTGCTTGGGGGCTGCAGCTTGAGGTAATGCCTAGGAAGGCACCATTACTGCAGGCTGTGGTCAGTTTTGTGACCGATCGCAAGCTCTCCATCCTACGAAAAAGGTTCCCATTTGGTACCAAAACTAGTAGTGTGTTAGGTAACAATTGATGGAGTCACACTGTGTGAAACTACATAACACTTATCTGCTTGGTATTAGGTAATCCACCTTTTGGTATAGGTCTGTACTACACAAGTTGGTAGTGTTACTGAGCAGCCAGCCCTACCTCAAAAGGGGTAAATGTGACCTGTCGTATTTACGGATTTCATTTGTACAGCTCAAGTAATACGTACACTCAAGGTTTCTGTTATAAATCGTTATTTCGAAGGGATTGTGTCCTCCAACGTATTCCACATCTAGGACCGGTAATCATCACAGCTGTGCTGCTTTGGAAAATTTTCTTCGTTGATACGCTCCCTCGAGGGCCTAAGTCGAGCCGACGTCACCGGATGTGCAAGTAGGACGCATGACGCCCATAGCCTCAGTTCTGTTTTTTCTGTGAACGTGTTCGCTTCGGAATCTCGGCGCGCCTCGGTTCTTCTGATTCTATCGGTTCTTCGAACTTGGTTGTTTGTGAAGTTATCATGTCTTTGTCTTCTCCTACCCCGCGTTCGGGCTTCAAGAAGTGCAGCAGCTGCGGTTCCAAGATGTCGCTTACGGACCCGCACAACGTCTGCCTGTGGTGCCTCGGCGAGGACCACGCCACTGATGACTGTGACGATTGCCAGTCTTTGACGTCGAAGGCCTTGCCAGAGCGGAAGAAGTTGACGGTCGGTAGGGTTTTCAAACCCTGTAAATCGAGATCCACTGGGCTTTCGAATGACGATTCGAGGGGCGTCTCTTCGCGTCGGTGTAAGTCCGGGGGGGGGGGGGGTCTCGGTCCCGGAGTGATTCCCTCCATTCCTCTGCCTCTTCGAGGCACTCGCGGAAGAGCCGTCACCGGTCGCCTTCCTCGTCCGAGGACTCCGCCAGACGGCAGGTAGCTTGTCCCAACAAGCATTCCTCTCCTGCGGAATGGGATGCAGGGCTCTGTTCCATCTGCGCCTTCGAGAGAAGCCGGCAAGGAATGCGCTAGGGCCACTACTCGCACGCCTTTGGGCCCGGGCGGTCGGCGTGATCATCGGGAGCCGTCGACGTCCCAATCGGACAAGGTAGATCGGTCTAGCCATTCCTGCTCCAGGTCCCGGTCTTCGACGCCCCTGAGACCGTCAGAGCCTGTGAGGTCTACTAAGAAGACATCCACGCCATCGGCGCCATGTCCGTGGAGGGACTCTCTCGAGGCTCCGCCTCCGAGGAAGTCATTGACGCTATCAGCGCCATGGCTGTCGAAGCACACGATCGGGGCTCCGGCCTCGAGGCCTGTGTCGAAGCCGTTGGCGCCACGCTAGATGTCGATGCCGATTCCGTCAACGCCTTTTGAGGAGGCTTTACCGGAGGTACCCCGTGCATCGGTGGAAATTCTGAGGAAGGCCCTGAGGAAGTCAGGAAGGCCTGTATTTGAACCTTTTCTGTGCCCTTATCCAGGGAGTTATTCCAGCCTCTGGATTACATCTCTGAGGTGGATGAAGGGTCTGATGAAGGTTTGGTTCCTGATGAGGTTCCTGACAAACTATTGTCTGGTCATAGCCAGATGGGAAGACCTGTGTCAGTCTTTGCACGATGCCAGTGGTCTGGATACCTCTCCGGAGGTTGAGTTCGGTAGGCCTGAGCCTGATACGCACGGCGAGTCTTCATGAGGCGTCTCATGTCAAGGGTGGCGGAGTACTTTGGGTGGTCTGCGCCACCAGTGGATTTTCTGCAGGATGACCTGACGGATATCTTGGACCAAGGTCCACCAACTGACCCGGTACTGCCATTTCATATGGCCTTGCAAAGAAGGGCGGCGGCGGCTTGGACTGCTCCGGAGTCTCCCGGCAGTGGGTAAGTCGTTGCCGAAAAAGTACCTTCCAGCCAGTGGCGACCCCTGCTACTTGTCAGCGCACCCTACTCGGGAGAGTTTGGTGGTGCAGGCGGCTACGGCCCCAGCAAAGCAGGCGTCGTACCCTACCATCCCTCCTGGTAGGGACAACAAACGTTTTGACGGTTGGGCGAAGAAAGTATTTTCTTCAGGGGGGTATGGCTTTGAAGGCAGCCAACTCTGTGTGTGCCTTAGCACGTTTCACTCACACTCTGTGGAATTGTGTATCTTTGGCGGCTGAACATATCCCCGAAGGGGAGGAACGGGATGGCTTTCTTGCCCTTGTACAAGATGGCAAGGATGCCATGTGTGAATCCGTTCAATTGGGTCCGGACGTGGCAGACTGTGTCAGCCGATCCATGGCGGCGGGCACCGTGATGCGCAGGTTTGCGTGGTTGGGGAAGTCGGGATTTGCTCCTGATGTACAAGCCCGGCTTCTTAACATGCCCTTTGATGGTGAACATCTTTTTGGCAGCAAGGCTGTAAGAGCCTTGAGAGGTTGCAGACCTCCAAAGCCGCAGCAAAGCCGTTGAGCGCTGCAGTACGTCAACCTCTGCCTTTTTCATAGTAGGGGACAGCAATGGAGGGGAGGTTCCTTTCGATACTACTCTACCTTTGGTAGATCGAGGGGAGCTGCCAGTCAAAGGGGCCAACATAGGAGTACCAGAGGTGCCAAAGCCGCTCAGGCAGTTGCCTCTTTGCCCTCATGCACTGCAGCAGCCGCTTCAGCTCAGTCATGAGGCCATGTCCCATGGTTCGCCGGTTGGGGGAAGCCTGGCGCAGAATCTGGTAGAATGGCATGCCATTACCTCAGCTGTTTGGGTTCTGGCGATCATAGCCCACACCTACTGTCGTCCTTTCCGGCAGAGGCCTCACGACAATCCACAGGGGTAGCTCTCTTTGAAGAGTCCGGATCCAATCCTTGCGCAGGAGATCAAATCCTTGCTGGAGAAAGGCGCCATAGAACTGGTGCCTGTAGCGAACAAAGGATGGTATTCCCCATATTTTCTGACCCCGAAAAAGGACGGGGGATTGAGACCCATCATGGACTTGCGTGGTTTGAACAAGCTCCTCAGGAAGGACAAGTTTAAGATGGTTACTCTCTCTCAAGTCTTCCAGGCCCTTCCACTTCAGGACTGGTTGGTGTCTCTCGACCTCAACGACGCTTACTTTCATGTGCCGATTCATCCCAAGTACAAGAAGTACCTGCATTTCACGGTTGGCGACTCACACTTTCAGTTTCGGGTCCTGCCGTTCGGATTGACCTCCACCCCGAGGGTCTTCACCAAGCTCGTGGTGGTGGCAGCGTATCTCAGGAAAGGGGGATTCACGTCACCCCTATTTGGACGATTGGTTGATCAGGGCGCGCTCTCCCGAGCTAGTTCTGGATCTGTCAATCACCTGCCACTCCCTTCACAAGCTGGGCTTCTCCCTCAATTTAAGTCCCACTTGACACCTACCCAGCGGCTCCAGTACATCGCAGCAGTGTTCGACACATTCCGGGGGCTGTGTTTGCCTTCCCAAGTGAGGTAACATTACATACTGCAGATGGTGAACAGGTTTTAACATGCCCAGAGTCTCCCGGCGTTAGAGTTCTTGAGATTGCTTGGCCTCATGGCATCCTGCATCCTCCTGGTGCCAGAGGCCAGGCTGCGGATGAGATCTTTGCAGTGGGCTCTCAAGATGCAGTGGTCGCAGTCGTCTGCAGGATGTCAGATCCCGTTCAGGTGCCGCGCTCGGTCGCCCATGATCTTCTGTGGTGGGCCGTCGAAGGCAATCTGTTGAAGGGGGCTCCATTTTGGCTACCCTGGCCGGAGGTGACCATCGTGACGGACGCATGCCTCACGGGATGGGGAGCTCATGCCAACGAGTTGACAGTCAGCGGTCGTTGGTCTCTGTCGGAGTCAAGACTCTATATCAATCTGTGGAGCTGAGGGCCATCAGGCTAGCCCTGAAGGCTTTTCTGCCGTCTGTGCGGGGAAGAATGTCCTGATTCTGACACAGTACAGTGGCCATGCACTACCTCAACAAAAAGGGGGGGCAGGGTCTCTCCCTCTGTGCAGAGAGGCGATGGAGCTCTGGTTCTGGGCCATCCAGCAGGACATTTCGATCTCGGCAGTTCATCTGGCCGGAGATGAAAACGAGGCGGCGGATGCTCTGAGCAGGCAGAGCACGGTCTCTCACGAGTGGGAGCTGGCTCAGGAAGTTTTCTTGGAGATCTTTGCCCTTTGGGGGACCCCGCAAGTGGATCTTTTCCCCACCAGTGTCAACCATAAGTGCGAAAGATTCTGCTCACGTCAATTTCCTCTAAGAGGAGCCTTAGGGGACACGTTCATAGTGGAGTGGTCCTTCCCACTGCTGTATGCGTTTCCTCCAGTTCCTGTCATCCCGCAAGTGTTGCGGAGGTTACGAAGGTTCGGTTCCCGAATTATCCTCATTGCTCCGGCATGGGCCAGGAGAGCGTGGTACCCGGACCTTCTCGACATGTCCATCTGCCCTACACGCCATCTTCCCTATCTCGATGATCTGCTCTCACGGGAGGGTGGTCAGGTTCTCCATCCAGAGGTCAAGTCTCTCAACCTTCCTGCTTGGTTTCAGAAAGGTTGAGGTATAAGGAATCTGACCTCCCTGAAGACGTGATAGAGGTGTTGCTTTCGGCCAGAAGGCCAGCAGCAAAGTCCCTGTACCGTTGCCATTGGAGAAAGTTCTGCGACTGGTGCAGGGTTAAGTATGTGGATCCTTTTTCATGTGACATTCCTGTGGTTCTGTCCTTTTTGCTTTTGTTAGCCTACAAGAGCCTGCAAGTGGGTACCATTTAAGGGTTACCTGGCGGCGCTGTCCATATTTAAGGGCTTGTTTGAGGAGTGTTCTTATTTTAAGATTCCTTTTGATTTCTCAGTTTCTTAAAGGGCTCACTAATGTGTTTCCACCTTCACCTTTCCAGGTGCCTGGTTGGGATTTGAACTTAGTGTTACAGTTCCTGATTGGAGCTCCGTTTGAGCCCTTACATTCTTGTCGTTTGAGACTGTTGACCTTTAAAACTGTATTTTTAGTTGCGGTTACTTCAGCTCGCAGAGTGAGTGAGTTGCAGGCACTATCCGCTAAACCACCTTTCACGGTGTTCCATAAGGACAGGGTTGTCCTTGGGATTCGTCCTTTTCTTCCAAAGGTTGTCGGAATTTCATTTAAGCCAGAAGGTCATTCTTCCGGCGTTCTATCCTCCTCTGCATCCTTGTAAGGAAGACGAGAGGCTCCATAGGTTGGATCCTAGGAGAGCTTTAAGTTTCTACATCTCACGCATGTCCCGGGTCAGAGTGGACGATCATCTCTTTGTAGGATACGCTGGAGGGCGTTTGGGACAAGCTGTTACTAAGCAGACTTTGTCTAGATGGATTATTTTGACAATCTCTGAATATTAACATTTGGCGGGTAAGGACCCTCCGGTAGGCTTACGGAGCCCATTCTGCTAGGGGTGTGGCTACCTCTACTGCTCTGCAGAGGGGTGTTCCCATTCGTAACATTTGTGAAGCAGGGAGTCTGTCATAGATGTGGAATACGTCGGAGGACGCAATCCCTTCGAAGAACAAGTTACTTTCTTACCTGGTAACGTTCTTCCGATGGGATTTTCCTCCGTATTCCACATCGCACCCTCCCAACGTGCCGCTCTTCAGAATTTCTTATGCAATTGCAGCTTACGTTTCCGCAAGGCTTTCTGTAGTCATACTGGCAGAAGATTGGTGCCACACGTTCTTGGAAAGAAACTACAACTGGGGCTACGGGCGTCGTGCGTCCTACTTATAAAATCCGGTGACGTCGGCTCGACGAAGGCCCTCGAGGGAGCATATCGGTGTCATCGACGCCGGACGCAGATGCTGAAAATATTCTGAAGCAGCACAGCTGCGGTGATTACCTGTCATAGATGTGGAATACATCGGCGGAACATCCCATCGAAAGAACCTTACCAGGTAAGAAAGTAACTTGTTCTTATTTAATTAACATACATTTTTAAATAGGCGTTATTTAAAAAGGCAATTCATGTTACATTGTAAATAGACTTTAAAATTACTTTTCAGAATCGGAACAAGCCAGTGGATAATCTTTGGATACGCTTCATACACAATTCCTACACCCCGAGGCCGGTAATGGCATTTATATATCGCACTGGTTATAATATGTAGATTCTGCGTTTGTAGAAAGGAAAGGTTTAAGGAAGTAAAAGGTTAAACAGGTTCTCAGCATATGTGAGGAAAACTAGATCTTCCAACGAAGTCTAGACAAGCCTTTCTCAGCAGTAACAGTTCACATCAAGCTACCACCTAAGAGGGTCCAACAATATCGAAGTCAATGGACTAGAGTCTTCAGTGAGCCAGGACTGCCAAAGTCAATTGGAACACAGTCTATGGAGCTGAGGCCCTTTTTAGATCAGAAACAGTCTTGCACAACGTTAGAGAGTTTGTAGAAAACCACTTGTATGTTCAAAAGCTGTTAAGCCTGTGAAAAGAGAGTTGGAATCAACCCTAAAGGTAAGCCACTGCAATTCCCAACTGTGAAACGCACAGCCAAAAGACAATGAGGGAAGTACCCCAAGTCTAAACAGTACCTCTGGTTTGAAGAAGAGCGGTGCAGCTGGATTCCGTCATGCTACAGCAGTGCAGGCCCCATGTACCTGAGCCTCAGTCATGGGGACAAGAGGGAGGACGTCTGGAGGGCTCCTGCGGCAGTACTTGGGAGGTCGTCGGCAGCTATGGGCTCTTTTCGGTTCAGTAGCACTTTGCAGTTTCAGAGCTTAGCACACAGCACCGTTGCGGTTCCCAGATACCAGTTGGGATTCCTTCACTCCTTGGGTTCTGCACTCTGATGAGGGGACTAGAGCTCTGGCTGTCCTGCTTCTGGAGGGTCCTTAGGAGACTCCTGGAACTTCTTACCGGATTTCCGACATTTCACTCGACTACCGATTACTCGACCCATGGCACTCGGTTCTTGCAGCAATAAAGTACAGCCAGTCGGAGAAGAAGGTCCAGTGCATTTTGTCTCTGGGCTAGTTGGTCCCACTAACCCAAGGGGAGAAGTCGTCCCTTCCGGAGCTTCTCTGTAGAATTGAAAAAGTCGTTTCAGCACAGCCGCAGGGCTTCACCGGGCAAGTCAAGGGTCCAGGAAGATGCAGCAAGCTTCATTCATCGTTTCTTCAACGGGTGTTTCTCCCAGTGGTCGACTCTGCCTCTATTCCCAAAACCCTCGACTTTTAAGCCGGTTTCTCCCATTCATGCACAGCCTATGCTGTCAATCACACAGACGGGTGACTGTCATGAAAGGACAGCTAGCCAGCCAATCAGGACTGGTTGCACTCAGGCATTCCTAGAGACAAAGGACAGCGGAGCTTCGGAACCCTCCCTAACATCCTGTCAATCCAGACACACTGGAGCCAGGGGCGGGCTTCAGGGCTGAAGCCTGCCAAAGGTAAGACAAAGGGCTTGCACAGAGTAAAACCCAAGAAAGACCTCACAAGCAGAAAATGGCGAAAAAAGACTGGGCCATTTTGGCGAAATGGTCACCCATGGGTGCTGTGCTACAGCTGAGGGTTCAGCCTGCGGTAGAAAAGCACAGTGATAGGAAAAATTAAACCACTGTCACCAGCCATTTAAAGTAGTGAGGGTAACATTAAAATGTTACCAGAGAATGTAGGAAAAGGGGTTTAAGTAATCCCCCAGCACTCCACATAAAATGGGGTGTGCTGGACCTATAAAGAGAAAAGGTAAGTAAAGTCATTTTCACTTTACTATTCTTGGGAACTGTAGTTAACACAAGAAAAGGTATTTAAATCTTATGAGGAATCTAAATGATTTCTCTGAAACTGTACTGAAGGTGCTGTGTGTCACCATACAAAAAGTAAACGTCTATGGAGTTTGTCAGACTCCAAAAACAGTGGAAACACAAAATCCAAATCGGGTAAAACCACATGAGAGAGTGAGAAAAAGGTCTCACCCTGTAGTAAGTCCAGCAAAAGAGCTGTGGGTCTCTAAGGTTGAAGGGAATTAGCACAGAAATGACAATTTTCCCCAACATGGTGTCCTTCACTACTGTTGCAAAAGAGGTCAACCCTGGTAAAGACCCTCAACCATGTGGCAGTAGGAGTTTGAACCACATGTAGAGGGCTTCTGGTTCTGGGGCCCGAAAACCAACTGATACTAGACAGCCTCTTGAAACCTGATGGCACTACAAAGATACCTCTAAGAACACCTATTTCATGCCACCTTCTTTCGATACTTGTGGAATTTCATCCCTGGAAAAGGGACACGGTCAGAAGATGACTTGCAGCATAAATTCAGAAAAGAGGGCTACTTGTGTAATCTCTGCCCCCCCCCCCCCCCCCCCCCGAATACCCTGTGCTTGGAACCTCCCTCACAAATGCTTGCCGCTCCTTCTTCTAGACCTTTCCCCCATGCATGGTTGATACTGGAGCTCTGAGGTGGGTGCGCTCTTATGTGCCTGCATTTTTTGTGTGCTTTTTTTCTTGTACCTCCCATTCTTATGCTCATTAACTTGTGGGCTGCTGAAAGTGTGCGAACAATACACCATCCCTAGAGATTCACATTCACCATTACTTCGATGACTGGCTCATTCATGTGTTCCAGTAAAGTGAAAGTGCTTTTATCTCTTACCTCATTGGAGTGGTTTGTGTATTGGTTATTTCAGTCACCGTGAAAAATTCTTCTGACTCAATCTCAGAGAATTCATTGTATTGGTATGGACTGCTCAGTTGCACATGCTATTGCTCCATCTGAGCAGTTTCAGGATTTACATGCTATCTGTTTATGGATGTGCACATCCACCAAGGTCCTACCTCTGCTTGTCCTGCGTACTGGATCTTGGACATAATGGTGGTGCTTCATACAGCGCTTCATATGAGGAAGACACAGATGCACACACTCAGTGAGATAGTGGCACCCAGGCTTGTTTGGGCTTGGTTTCAGTGTTGGACGTGGCCACGTCGGACCTTCTCTGGTGGAAGGAGGATAAATTGACGGTTTGTGTTCCTTTTGATCACCTTGGAACCAACAGTAACAATTTACACTCTGTATTAGTCACTTCATTCCCATAAATATCCTGGTACTGAAAGTTGTAACCCTGGTCTTAAAGCCTTGTAAGTACGCTATTTTTGTTTATTTCTATCGTGCCATAGTCGGCAGGTATCAGGGCGCTCAGACGGACAACACAAAGTATAACGGGACATATAAGGGTCAGCCTCAAGTTATTCGTAAATAATGGTTTTTAAGTTTTTTTGAGAAGTACTATATTTTTCTTCAGATCGCATAGATGTAGGAAGATTATTCCATGCACCAGCGGCTCTGAGAGGAAAGAGTGGTGTGCCCTTTTCTCTGACTCGTTTGACATGTTGTACGATAAGGAGATGTGCGACACTTGATCGCAGAGTTCTGTTCAGTGTGTATTGTGTCAGGGTATGCTTCAAGGAATCCGGCGCCTTTCCATATACAAACTTGTGAGTTAAGTTTAATGTCTTGAATTGGATTCTCTTCTCCATAGGCAGCCAATGAAGCTCCTTCCTGTAATTTGAGATAGTCTTTCTTAGAGACGTTATGAATTATCCTGACCGCATCATTCTGAATGATTTGTAGCTTCTGGATGTTCTTTTTTCTAGCTTTGCAGAGTAGGGCATTCAATAGTCCAGTCGGAACATTATTATAGCTGTGACTAGGGTTTCAGTTTTTTCGTGATACTAATGGATTTATTTGCCTCAAGATTTTAAGCTGATAGTGGGCATTTATAGCAACATTGTTAACCTGGGCATCCGAGTTGAGGGATGCCTCAAGTACTGTGCCAAGCGTTTTTACTTTGTCAACCACCTTGATGGGGCAGTTGTCTAGTACAAATTTGCAAAAGCTTGATTAAGCTTGCTCCTGGCTTGGTTTGTCCCAAATATCATAAGCTCAGTATTTGAGCTATTTAGGCACATCCAGTTACTAATAGTCAATTCCTGGATGAACGAGTACATATAATTCAGATTGGTTCTGTCAGTGAGATACCTCTATCCCTCCTGATGGGGATCATAAGAGTGGATGGCTGGTTGAGAAAAATATTTACTGCAGGTAGTATGGCATTAGTCACCTAACGCAACGTGTACCGTGTCAAGATTTAAGTTTACCCAGTGGGACTGCGTAGCTATGGCGGCTGACCACATCCCAGAAGGTAGAGAGACAGCTTCCTGGCTGTCAATGATGGTAAGGAGGCAATGGGTGAATGCCTTCGGTCAGGTCTGGATACTGCAGACAGCAACAGCAGATCCATGGCAATTAGCACAGTGTTGCGCAGATTTGCGTGGTTGAGGAAGTCTGGATTTGCACCCGATGTGCAGTCTAGACTCCTCTATTCCCTTTGATGGCTTGAGGCTGTTTGGCAGCAAGGCTGGAATAGCTGCAGACATCGAAAGTAGCGGCTAAATCCCTTAGCGCTGCCATTAGGCAGCTTCAACACCCCTACCTCCAGTTCATCGTCTTGGAGGGGTAAGTCCTTTCCATTCTACCCCCTCAATTGAAAGAGGAAGAGGACAAGCCAGTCTAAGGGGTCAGAGAAGATTCCTTCGTGGGAGAGGTGCTAAGCCAGCCCAGGCAGTGTCAGTTTTACCCTCAGCCGCCAATTCAGCTGCCTCAAAACCACTCTGAGGCCTTGATTCAGAAGACCCCGGTGGGAAGCAGACTTACTCTGCCAGAATGGCGGGGCATTAATCCAGATGCTTGGGCACTGTTAACTGTAGCCCAAGGTTACTGCCTTCCTTTTCAAAAAAGGCCTTCGGATCATCCACCGGGAAACAACTATTTCAAAGTTCTTTATCCGCTCCTTGTGCAGGAAATGTTTACGTGCTAGAGAAAGGTGCTATAGAACCAGTACATGTTGCGGAAAGGAACAAGGGTTGGTACTCTGCATACTTTTTAATTTCCGAAAAGGACGGAGGATTGAGACCCATCTTGGACTTGGGAAACTTGAACAAGTTCCTTAGAAAGGACAAGTTCAAGATGGTTAGTTACCCTTTCCCAAATCTTCAGGTTCTCCAACTCCAAGACTGGATGGTGTCATTGGACCTTCAGGATGCTTACTTTCATGTGCCTATCCATTACACGCACAAAGTACCTGAGGTTTGCGGTTGGCGGTTCTCATTAGTTTCGAGTTCTGCCATTCGGCTGACCTGTGCCCCAGGGGTTTTCACCAAGTTACTAGCAGTGGTCAGTGAGTCTCAAGAGGGGAGGAATCAAGTCTATGCGTACCTGGACGATTGGCTGATCAGGGCACATTCACCTCGAACAAGCCTGGGAACATCTCAGTGTAACCTGCCATTCTCTCCACAAACTGGACTTCTCCCTCCATTACAAGAAGCCGCACATGATACCATCTCAAAGACTCAAATTTATTGGAGCACTCGTGGATGCTTCCTCTGGGAAAGCGTGCACCCCCTGACCCCCTGAGGTGAGAGCTCAACATATTCTGCAGATGGTGATCAAATTCCGTTATCGGGTAATAATGTCCCCATACATAATGTTGCTTGTTGCTGGGAAAAGCCATTGGCAACATTATATAGGGTGACATTATGTATGGGTACCGGTTACGGGGCTGTCCCCTGCTCCACTTGTGAAAGATAAATAAATTTGGGAGTTGCGGGGGTGCCTCCTGCATGTTCAATGTAATAATGTGTCTGCAAAAACAGTGACTTTTTGGTCAGGAGACATTTTTGCGGGGACATTATTACATGGAACCCAAATTCCAGAGTACCCAGCATGTTCCGGCCTTAGATTAATTTTTTTGAGATTGCTCGGTCTAATGGCATCCTGCATTTTTCTGGTGCCAGAGACTTGCCTCAGAATGAGATCCCTCCAATAGGCTTTCAAAACCCAATGGTCCCAATTCTCAGGCAGAATGTCAGACCACCTGAAAGTTCCGAGCAGTCTCTCGACCTTCTGTGGTGGGCTTGCAAGGACAACATTCTCAAGGTAGAATCTTTTTGGCAGCCATGGCCGGAGATAACTGTAGTGACGGACGCCTCACTCTGGGAGTGGGGAGCCCACACCAATTAGCTGACAATCCGCGTTGGATGGTCTCCATCAGAGTCCAAACTACACAACATTTTGGAGCAGAGTGCAATCAGACTAGCGCTGAAGGCCGTTCTGCCCTCTGTACAGGGAACGAGTGTCCTGATAATGATGGACAACACAGTGGCCATGTACTACCTCAACGGGAAAGTAGGCGTAGGGTCACTTCCACTGTGCAGAGAACCAATGCAGCTCTGGTTCTGGGAAATTCAAGAAGAAATCTCTCTATCAGCAGTTCACCTAGCCAGAGAGGAGAACACAGCAGCGGACGCTCTGAGCAGGAAGAGCACAGCTCAGGAAGTCCTTCTAGAGATCTTCACCCTTCAGGGAATCCCGCAAGTGGATTTGTTCGCAACCAGTGTCAACCGGAAATGCGAACGCTTTTGCTCCAGGGAATTTCCTCCAAGAGGAGCTCTAGGAGATGTGTTTGTAGTGGACTGGGAGTTTCCACTCCTGTACCAGTTTTCTCCAGTCCTGGTCATTTCTCGTGATGAGGAGGTTGAGAAAAGTTCGGGAATTCCATGATCCTAATTGCTCCGGATTGGGCCAGGAGGACATGCTACCTGGACCTTCTGGACAGGTCCATCTGCCTTCCAATGCGTCTTCCACAAAGAGAGAACCTGGAGGGTCAGGCTCTCCATCCCGAGGTCAAGACTCTCAACCTTCACGCATGGTTTCTGAGAGGTTGAGATGCAAGGATTGGGACCTCCTGGATGAGGTCATGGAGATCCTGCTTTCGGCCAGTATGCCTGCAACAAAATCTTTGTGCCCTTCGAAGAAGTTCAGCAGTTGGTGCAGGGATAAGAATGTGGATCCTTTTGTATGTGACACACCTATGGTGCTTTCTTTTTTGTTACATTTGGCGAATATGGGGCTCCAGATTGGAACAATTAAAGGTTATCTGACAGCGATTTTTATTTTCAAGTGCTCTTCAGAGGGAGATTCATATAAAATCTGATTATTCAATTCCTAAATGGTCTTACTAACTTATTGCCACCAGTTCCATTCAAAGTCCCTGTATGGGATCTTAACCTAGTGTTTTCTAACATGCATTCCTGTTGACCCTATACACCTATGCCCGTTAAGACTGTTAACCCTAAAAACTGTTTAGTGATTAGCAATAACGTCAGACCGCAGGCTAAGCGAGGTGCAGGAACTTTCCTGTAAACCCCCACATATGTGTTTCTATGTGACAAAAGATCATTTTGCCAACTTCCTATCCACCGTCTCCTCCTGGAAAGGAGGAGGAAAGATTACATAGGCTGGACCCAAACAGGGCTCTGTTTTTATATATCAAGAATGGCAACAATTCATCAATGACCAATTATTAATTGCCTATGTACAGGCCCTAAATTGGGGTTAGCTGTTAAAAAACAGACCATATCCAGATGAATTATTCTGGCTATTGGGGAATGTTACAGGTTGGCGGGCAAAGACCCACCAGAAGGCTTGAGAGCACATTCCACAAGGGGCATGCCAACCTCTGCTGCTCTTCATAGAGGTGTTCCAGTCAAAGACATTTGTCCAGCGACCACTTGGTCTATTCACACATTTGTGAAACATTACTGCCTGGATTCATCTTCCAGTCAGGAAGGACTTTTTGGAAAAGCAGTCCTTCATTCAGTCCATGACAAAAGTTAAAACAAAATGGGAGGACTCATTAGAAGAACACGTTAATTACCCCCTGGTAACGTTCCTTTGATTGGATGTTCCTCCCACGTTCCTCATCGCCCCTCCCAGAATATCCTGTCGTAGATTTGAAGTGTTCTTACACTTTACGCTTTCTTGGAGCCTACGATCTATGGTACGCCTGGTAATTCCTCTACAGGAGGAAGGAAAACAGAACTGACGCCACTGGCAATGCGTGCACTATTTATACTGACAACGTCGACAGTCGAATGGAGGCCCTCGAGCGACATCGACTCAACGAGACGGGACGCAGCACCACCTGTCAAACTTTTTCAGAAGCAGCTAAAG
This sequence comes from Ambystoma mexicanum, assembly GCF_040938575.1. Classification (NCBI taxonomy): domain Eukaryota; kingdom Metazoa; phylum Chordata; class Amphibia; order Caudata; family Ambystomatidae; genus Ambystoma; species Ambystoma mexicanum. The sequence continues at coordinate 323,931,438 of NC_090939.1, read as the reverse complement.
CTGGAAGGATCATTATAAGGGATGCTTTTGAAGCACCCCTTCTGTGCCATAATAAGATTCTACATTGAATTTGGAGAGTAAGCTTGTGACCACTCTAATTTGGCTTTCACCAGAAGTGGAAGCTGACCTACTGCTTGGGTAGCATAATGTACCTTTATGGTAGCCAATCGGGTACAAATGCATTTTTTTTCAAAAGTACTTAGCGCAACCATTTTGTTTCTTGTGCATTTGTTTGCTTGATGAAATCATGAGACAGGCCTAGAATGGCCACAGTACACATATGGACCCACTTTGCACTTAGCCCCTACCCTTCGAAAGTTGTTTTTGCCAGCTTAGGCCAGTCCATGGAGACTGACATGGACATTACGCATCATGCGGGGGGTGTTCCTGGGTGTTTGGCAGTTTTTGGGGCTAACCTGATTGCTGGCTACCCAACTTTTAGTTTGGATCCCCCTTTGTATGATTCGTAGGCCAGCCCCTCTGAGTATAGGGTGTCTAGTGGAGACCCTGTTCCTACTGTGAGGAACCAGGAATGAGACACAGACATATATGTGGCTGTAGACATTGATTGAAACAAAAAAGGGGTTGGAAAATGCTCTTTCGGTTCTTCGATCTTGGTGTTTTGTGAAGATATCATGTCTTTGTCTTCTTCTACCCCTCAGTCGGGATTCAAGAAGTGTCGGGACTGCGGTTCCAAGATGTCACTTATGGACCCGCACGACGTCTGCCTCTGGTGCCTCGGCGAGGACCGCGCCGCTGATGACTGTGACGATTGCCAGTCGTTAACATTGAAGGCCTTGCGGGCGCGGAAGAAGCTTTCTGTAGGTAGGATTTCCAAACCCCGAAAGTCAGAATCCGTGGGGCTTTTGACCGACGATTCGAGGGGCGACTCTCCGGAACGTCGGCTTAAGTCCAGGGGGTCTCGGTCCCGGAGTGGTTCCCGCCATTCCTCTGCCTCTCCGAGGCACTCGTGGAAGCACTGTCACCGGTCGCCTTCCTCGTCCGAGGACTCCGCCCGTCGGCAGGTTGCTTGTCCCAACAAGCATTCCTCTCCTGCGGAATGTGATGCATTTCGTACGGAGGTGATGGTGGTTTCCAATAGCAGGGCTCCGTTCCATCCGCGCCTTTGAAGGAAGCCGGCAAGGAACATGCTAGGGCCGTCGCTCGCACACCTTCGGGCTCGGGCGGTCGGCATGATCATCGGGAGCCATCGAGGTCCCGATCGGACAAGGTGGATCGCTTTAGCCATGCCCGCTCCACGTCCTGGCCCTCGAGACCGGCGGAACCTGTGAGGTCTTCTAAGACGACGTCAGCGCCATGTCTTTTGAGGGACTCTCTCGAGGCTCCGCCTCCGAGGAAGTCATCGATGGCATCGACGCCAAGCCCGTCGAAGGACACGCTCGAGGCTCTGCCCTCAAGGCCTGTGTCGAAGCCATCGGCGCCACGCTCGACGCTGATTCCGTCAAAGCCCTCAGTGCCTTTTGTGGAGGCTTTAGTGGAGGAGGTACCCCGTGCATCAGTGGAAACTCCAAGGAAGGCCCTGAAGAAGTCAGTGAGGCCTGCATTTGAGCCTTTTCTGTGCCCTCTTCCACGGATTTGTTCCAGCCTCTGGATTAGATTTTTGAGGTGGAGGAAGGGTCTAAGGAAGGTTTGGTTCCTGACGACCTATTGTCTGGTCATAGCCAGATGGAAGACCTGCATCAGTCTTTGCACAACGCCAGTTGTCTGGACACCTCCGGAGGTTATGTTCGGCAGGCCTGAGCCTGGCACGCACGTCGAGTCTTCATACCGGCAGCTCATGTCGAGGGTGACTGAGTACTTGGGGTGGTCTGCGCCACCAGTGGATTTTTCTGCAGGATGACCTGACGGATATCTTGGACCAGGGTCCACCAACTGACCCAGTACTGCCATTCCATATGGCCTTGCAAAGAAGGGTGGCGGCGGCTTGGACTGCTCCGGAGACTCTCCCGGCAGTGGGTAAGTCGTTGCCGAAAAAGTATCGCCCAGCCAGTGGCGACCCCGGCTACTTGTCCATGCACCCTACTCCGGAGAGTTTGGTGGTGCAGGCTGCTGTGGACCCAGCAAAGGAGGGGTCGTACCCTACCATCCCTCCTGATAGGGACGACAAACTGTTTAACGGTTGGACGAAGAAAGTCTTTTCTTCAGGGGGTATGGCTTTGAAAGCAGCCAACTGTGTGTGTGCTTCAGCACGTTTCACTCGCACTCTGGAATTATTTCGTTGGCGGCTGAACAGAACGGGATGGCTTTCTTGCCCTTGTACAGGATAGCAAGGATGCCATGTGTGAATCTGTTCAATCGGAACTGGACGTGGCAGACTGTGTCAGCTGGTCCATGGCGGCGAGCACCGTGATGCGCAGATTTGTGTGGTTGCAGAAGTCTGGGTTTGCTCCTGATGTACAAGCCCGGCTTCTCAGCATGCCCTTTGATGGTGAACATCTTTATGGCAGCAAGGCTGACGAGAGCCTTGAGAGGTTGCAGACCTCAAAGGCTGCAGCAAAGTCGTTGAGCTCTGCAGTCCGCCAACCTCCACCTTTTCGTCCTAGGGGACAGCAATGGAGGGGAGGTTCCTTTCGATACTACTCTACCTTTGGTAGATCGAAGGGAGCTGCAAGTCAAAGAGGCCAACGTAGGAGTACCGGAGGTGGAAAATGGGGTACTTGAGGTGCCAAGGCCGCTCGAGCAGTTGCCTCTTTGCCCTCAGGCACTGCAGCAGCCGCTTCAACTCAGTCATGAGGCCATGTCCCATGGTTCGCCGGTTGGGCGAAGGCTGGCACAGCATCTTGTAGAATGGCGTGCCATTACTTCAGATGTGTGGGTTCTGGAGATCATAGCCCATGGCTACTGTCTTCCTTTCCGGCAGAGGCCTCACGACAATCCACCAGGGAATCTCTTTGAAGAGTCTGGATCCGCTCCTTGCGCAGGAAATGAAATCCCTGCTGGAGAAAGGCGCCATAGAACTGGTGCCTGTAGCGGAGAGGAACAAGGGATGGTATTCCCCATATTTTTATATCCCGAAAAAACACAGGGGATTGAGACCCATCATGGACTTGCGTGGTTTGAAAAAACTCCTCAGGAAGGACAAGTTCAAGATGGTTACTCTCAAGTCCTCCAGGTCCTTCAACTTCAGGAATGGTTGGTGTCTCTCGACCTCAAGGTCGCTTACTTTCATGTGCCGATTCATCCCAAGCACAAGATGTACCTGAGGGTCGCGGTTGGCGACTCGCACTTTCAGTTTCGGGTCCTGCCGTTTCGATTGACCTCCGCCCTGTGGGTCTTCACCAAGCTCGTGGTGGTGGTGGCAGCGTATCTCAGGAAAGGGGGATTCACGTCTACCCCTACCTGGATGATTGATTGATCAGGGCGCGCTCTCCCGAGCAAGTCCTGGATCATCTGTCACCTGCTACTCCCTTCACAGGCTGGGCTTCTCCCTCAACTTCAAGAAGTCCCACTTGACACCTACCCAGCAGCTCCAGTACATCAGAGCAGTGTTCGACACATCCCCGGGGCTGTGTTTTTCTCCCCAGGTGAGGGCTTCTCACATTCTGCATATGGTGAACAAGTTTCAACATGCCCAGAGTCTCCCAGCGTTCGAGTTCTTGAGGTTGCTCGGCCTCATGGCATCCTGAATTCTCCTGGTGCCAGAGGCCAGGCTGCGGATGAGATCTCTGCAGTGGGCTCTCAAGATGCAGTGGTCGCAGTCCTCCGGCAGGATGTCGGATCCCGTTCAGGTGCCGCCCTCGGTCGCCCAGGATGTTCTGTGGTGGGCCATCGGAGGCAATCTGATGAAGGGGGCTCCATTTTGGTTACCCTGGCCAGAGGTGAGGATCGTGACTGACGCATCCCTCACGGGATGGGGAGCTCATGCTAACGAGTTGATAGTCAGCGGTCGTTGGTCTCTGTCGGAGTCCAGACTCAATATCAATCTGTTGGAGATGAGGGCCGTCAGGTTAGCCCTGAAGGCTTTTCTGCCGTCTGTGCAGGGGAAGAATGTCCCGATTCTGACAGACAATACAGTGGCCATGCACTACCTCAACAAAAGGGGGGGGGCAGGGTCTCTCCCTCTGTGCAGGGAAGCGATGCAGCTCTGGTTCTGGACCATCCAGCAGGGAATTTCGATCTCGGCAGTTCATCTGGCTGGAGTCTAAAACGAGGCAGCGGATGCTCTGAGCAGGCAGAGCACGGTCTCTCACGAGTGGGAGCTGGCTCAGGAGATTCTCCTGGAGATCTTCGCCCTTTGGGGGACCCCACAAGTGGATCTCTTCACCACCAGTGTCAACCGGAAGTGCGAAAGGTTCTGCTTGTGGGAATTTCCGCCAAGAGGAGCCTTAGGGGACGCGTTCGTAGTGGAGTGGTCCTTCCCACTGCTGTACGCGTTTCCTCCAGTCCCTGTCATTCTGCAAGTACTGCAGAGGTTACGGAGGTTCAGTTCCCAAATGATCCTCATTGCTACGGCATGGGCCAGGAGAACGTGGTATCCGGACCTTCTCGACATGTCCATCTGCCCTCCACGCCATCTCCCCGACTGAGACGTTCTGCTCTCACGGAAGGGGGAGAGGGGGTAATGTTCTCCATCCAGAGGTCAAGACTCTCAACCTTCATGCTTGGCTTCTCAAAGGTTGAGGTATAAGGATTGGGACCTCCCTGAAGATGTGATGGAGGTGTTGCTTTCAGCCAGAAGGCCTGCAACAAAGTTCCTGTACCGTTGCCATTGGAGAAAGTTCTGCGACTGGTGCAGGGTTAAGAATGTGGATCCTTTTTCATGTGCCATTCCTGTGGTTCTGTCTTTTTTGCTTTCGTTTGCCCACAAGGGCCTGCAAGTGAGTACCATTTAAAGGTTACCTGACGGCGCTGTCCATATTTAAGCACTCGTCTGAGGAGTGGTCTTATTTTAAGATTCCTTTGATTTCTCAGTTTCTGAAAGGGCTCACTAATGTGTTCCCACTGTCCCATTTCCAGGTGCCCGGCTGGGGTTTGAACCTGGTTCTAAAATTCCTAATGGGAGCTCCGTTTGAGCCTTTACATTCTTGTCCTTTGAGACTGTTGACCTTTCAAAAGTGTATTTTTAGTTGCGGTTACTTCCGCCCGCAGAGTGAGTGAGTTGCAGGCACTATCTGCGAAACCACCTTTCATGGTGTTCCATAAGGACAGGGTTGTCCTTCGGGTTTGTCCCTCTTTTCTTCCCAAAGTGGTGTCGGAATTTCATGTAAGCCAGAAGGTCATTCTTCCGGGGTTCTATCCTCCTCCGAATCCTGGTAAGAAAGAGGAGAGGCTCCATAGGTTGGATCCTAGGAGAGCTTTAAGTTTCTACATCTCACGCATGTCCTGGGTCAGAGTGGACGATCAGCTCTTTGTAGGATACGCTGGAAGGTGTTTGGGTCAAGCTGTTACTACGCAGACTTTGTCTAGATGGATTATCTTGACAATTTCTGAATGTTACCGCCTGGCGGGTAAGGACCCTCCGGCAGGCTTAAGGGACCATTCTACCAGGGGTGTGGCCGTCTCTACTGCTCTGCAGAGGGGTCTTCCCATTCGTAACATTTGTGAAGCAGCCACATGGGCCTCTGTCCATACTTTAGTATAAACAATACTCCCTGGATTCTATCCAGGGGCAAGATTTGGCCTTTGGAAAGGCGGTCCTCTATTCTGCAATTTAATTGGGCATTCTAAAATTCTAAATTCTTTTCCCACCTCGTTGGTACTGCTTTGGGAGTCTGTCAGAGATGTAGAATACGTCAGAGGAACCAATCGCCTCGAAGAACAAGTTACTTTCTTTCGATGGGATGTTCTGACGATGTATTCCTCATCGATCCTTCCCAGCCTGCCCCTCTACAGAATTTCTTATGCGATTGCAGCTTACGTTTCCGGAAGGCTTTCTTTAGTCCTACTGGCAGAAGATTGGTGGCACACGTTCTGGGAAAAAAACAACTCAGGCTACGGGTGTCATGCGTTCTACTTATAACATCCGGTGACGTCTGCTCGATGGAGGCCCTCGAGGACAGCGTATCAACGTCATCGACGCAGGGCGCAGACGCCGAAAATTTTCCGAAGCAGCACAGCTGTGGTGATTACCTGTTATAGATGTGGAATACGTCGTCGGAACATCCCAATCGAAAGAACGTTACCAGGTAAGAAAGTATCTTGTTCTAAAATTAACTGTAAGGTGAAAAAGGGGAAGTGTGTCTTTGGCCTCAGTGTACAAATGTTCAAAAAGGAAAGGCGAAACTCCAACATAAAAATTCCAAATGGTTAAAGTTCACAGTTCAGAGGATGGCCCCCTTCGCCTGGATTTGTCTTCATTGCACTTTAAACTTTTAAGGATAGGAGTTTTCCCTGGTCAGCAAAACAACCTGTATGCAAAACAACTTGGCTGTTAGTCTTAATTTTGATGGGGTACCTGGTGTGCTCTCCTGCCAGGTTTCTTCTCCTTTTTAATATAATTTCAACAGTCTTTGGCTATAGTTTATGTATCCTTCTGAGCACTCCTTCTTGTGATTTACTTTACACATTTGCAACTTGAATCTGTCCGGTATACACTCCTGCCAGGACTTTCTCATACGTTTCAGTTGGCACACTTTGCAAATTTGACTATATTGTATTCATTCCGTTGTCTCTCTTTAGGAAATATTGAGTCTCCCATTCTTTCTCATTTGTTTCATTTATTCTTATTTGCCTTCGGTAGGGTTGGCGAAGTGCCCTGGTGGCCCAGCTTCCCTTGGGTGGACTCACCAGCTCTCTGTGGCGTGCGTCGTTTCTCCTGCGGTAAGCATGCAGTGGCTCTTCAGTGTTACGTTCCTACTTCCTGGGTTCGCCCCTCGCCTTTGCGGCTCCACTTTCCTGCTCTGGGTTTCACCATGCTCCATCAGCATGGAGGCTGTTTTTCGGTACCTGCGTAAAGCCGGAAGTATTCCCTTCTCTTCTTCTCATGGCATTTTTGCAGCGAGCCGGCTCATGTAGTCTGCTTCCCTCGGCCTTCTCCGTGAACCGGTTGGCTCCATGGTCTTCTCAACAGCACTGGGGGGGTAGGGGGTCCTACGGTCGGTACCAATAGGACACGTTTCTCTCTGCCAGCGCCTCTCTCCAGTCACCTGGCTCAGTGGTCTAAATTTCCCAGCTTCAAGTATGCATTCACAACCACTAGAGTGCAAGTTCTGCTTCTGACCTATATCGATCTTCATTACTCTGCTCAGCTTCTTCGTCACAGTACTTTTACATTCAAGGAAATGTAAGTCCGTTATTTATATTCAGAGTATGGAAGGGTATTCTTAGTAGCTTTTATTGGTGGGTGAAGGGAGTTGTGACAATATGCCATTAAGACATGGGGAATGGAGGGGGTATCACTAAAAGGTAAAGGGGGATACAATGTCTCGTCCGATGATGTTGTAGCACTCCTCTGACGGTTGCCTCCTCTCCATGTGATCCTCCCTCATATAGCTGCCCCCCAGGGTCTGGATCCAGGTAGCAGCGGCTGTACCATGGGTAGAGGTCCCCACTGGAAAAGGAGTGATGACACCATTTTGATTCAACACACTACACTATTTTTGTTGAATTTTCAGGAGGGCAGGTTTACAACTGCTGGAGGATTTTTGATATTTTGATCCTTTGCTGCATTTTAAACACCATATTGGGCGATGTTGACTACATCCTCTGTCCATGCATAGGTCTGGTCTGGTTTGGATTTTCCCCTGCTTGACGTCCTTCGTGTGCCGCCTTTGTCCTCCCTGTGCTTCCTCTGTTCCTCCTCATTTGTTGCACCAAGCTTCCTGGATCCTGCAGTACGCCCTGTAAAAGATGAGTTGTACTCGCCGGGTTACTCTGCCTTATTGAAACTGTCGTTTTGGGAACTGTGACCGAGAGTACCTACCACTGGGCCCTGGATTGGTGGGTTATTCTTGAAACATATCTTCAGGGGTCGCCCATGGTCTGTAGGGTTGCATAGAGGTCTACTTACTAAGCACGGTCTCATCGTTGATGGTACCTGTTGACTGTCTTGGTGACGTGAGCAGGACTTTGACGGTCCAGAATATAAGGGGGATGTAGATTGTGGAGACGGTGCCTGTCTTAGAGCACCCTCTGTGGGTGCACATTGATTAAGCACTCTGAGACCAGCTCCCTTCACCACGAGACGTCTCTCCAGATTAACAAGATGCATTGACAGCGACAAGCGCTGAACCGGTCATTCGGCGAATGCTGCTGCTGATGGGTGTAAAACCAGAGTAGAAATGCAACAAAGGCGACAGTTGGATGGGGTCGGTCGTACACTCATGAGGACCAGTGAAGAGGTGCAAGGCAGGCTAGGGTGGGAAAAACTAAAGCAGCAGTATCCAGCAAGAGCAGGCAGGAACAGGTGGAACTGAGGAAAGAGGCTGGCAGAAATGGGACAAAGTGAAGAAAAGCAGAAGGGAACTACAGGCAATGGGGACCAGACTGTGCTACACAAGGCACGGGCAACGGGAGCGAATGCAGCGTGTTAAGTCTGACTGCGCAGGGTTAAATCCCTTGGTGCCGTGAGAGGCTTGTGACCTATGGTGGGGTTGCCGAGGCAACAGAGGACACCAGTTCTAATGCCCATGTGCAGAAGCGTGGTGCAAGTGCCCTATGCATGTGCAGACCCCACAGGATGGCTCCCACGGCTTGTCTGACTCCGATGTTCGTGTCGGCGTCCTGCCAGGCCACCACGAAAGAAGGTGCCAGTAAGAGTACAACTGCCAGGAAGTGAAGCATGGGGGTGTAACTGTGACCGGGAAATGCAGCTGAAGCAATGCCATGCTACACTATCGACTTGTGTTGGGGTTAGGATATGATCTGATATGATCGTTTATTTATATAGCGCCTATACACAATGTGTTTCAAAGCGCTTCAAGGCAAGGGAGGGAACAAGGGAAAATACAACCACATTCTTACAGGCCATGAACAGTAAGGATGTGAAATTAACTATCGTACTCGGCCTAACGACATTTCAGATAGTGCAAGAGCTAAGACCTAGATAAGGAAGGGAGGGGGGGGAGAGTGGGAAGGAAATGGAAAAAGACAGGCGACTACCGTACTAGGCCTGACGACATTTCTGGTAGAGCCGGAGAAAAACAAAAGGTGAGGGAGAGGGGTGCAGAAAGGGAGGGGAGGAACAAAACGGGCGACTATCATACTAGCCCTGACGACATTTCAGATAGTGCTGGAGGGGTGGTGGGGAGGAAAGAAAAAAATAATGGGAGGGTGGAGGAAACAGATGAGGTTGCTATCATATTAGGTCCAGGGACAATTCTGATAGAGTAAGTGCATAGAAGAAAGTAAGGGGAGGAGATAGGGAAAGGGAGAAGGGAAAGGAGGAGAGAGAAGAGATTAAGCAGTCAAAAAGAGTGGAGAAGCAAGCGTGGAGAGCAAATACAATTGCACAAGTCAGTAGTAACACATAATGTTGCAAGCCAGGATACAAGGTGAAGTTGGGAACAGCATGATTCAGGCTCACCATGAGTACAAGATGCAAAGGAAGTACAGCATGAGAGTTGAGAAAGAATGACGTACCGTGAATGAATGAAGTCCATAAAAGTCAAATCCAGCATTGGCCACAAGATTGAATCCAGCTTGTCTGTATCTCTTTTCCTAAGGCTACTGGGTGTCCAACCTGATCCTGGATCTCTTCAAGGAAGACCTCTGATGTCCCCTGCAGTGCGCTGTCGCCATCTCTGGAACTGGGGTTGAACTGGGGCTTGCCTTGTTTTTCACTACAGAACCACCTACTGACTTAGTCCTGTATTTCCTATAGAACCTGTAAAACATACATAAAACTCTTCCAAAAGTGACTTTTACAAGTCCTCGCCTGGATAGTGACATTTTTCCTGGGTTCCCTTGAATTTGAGTTTCAAATGGCTGGAATTGTTGCATTTTCCCTTGTTTTTAAATGTACATTTAAAGGTTTGCATTCCACGGTCAGTGTGAAATCATTTATTACATTGTAAGATTAGACTATTGCTTTTTCCTAGCTTTGTAATGCTGGCGCAATCTTCCAAATGTGTATCTACCTTTTGGAGCCCTCTGGATATGTTTGGTGAAGTTCTACTTTCATCCCTTGTGCTGAATCCCAGGATGTCGTCGCTGCTTCAGAAGGCGCAGTCCCTTTCCATGTAGCCAGTGTGATGAGGCCACTACCCAATAGTCCCCCTGTGGGTGGCACTTAGTGGGTTGATGTCATGTGCGGGCAAGCCCCTTCCCCTTTGGGACCCGTGACAACCATATCGGGAGAATGCGATATTCCCACCAATCGCATGACCCTAGTCCCCTTTCCACATTCACCCCACCTTTCCTTCATCTTGCTCCTCTTCAATCCTACCCTATGTACTTTGCGAAAGTAGTCCAAATACCAACTCTTCCTCATCTCAGTACTCGTGAGTTACCACATCAGTACTAAGTGAGTGCTGAGACGAGGAGGAAGTGCGCAGCAATACCGAATAACCATTCTAACCAGTTTTACCAATCGAGTGGTTTGCGACAATTGATTTGGAAGAAGCAAGATAAAAACCAAAGGAGGACTTCACAGGTGGTCAAGCCCCCTCCCTAGAGGAACCGCGAGAGCCAGGATGAGCCCGACGTGCGGGTGGGTGCTGACCGGGACTTTGAGAATAGGGAGCGAGAGTCTCAGACGAGTCCAGCATGCAAGGTCCGCAGAGCCCACAAGCGGACTAGGACTCCAGGTGCCCCAGATAACCAGGAAGCATGAGAGTGCAAGACCACTCTGTCCCGGAATGAAAGACCACTGAGGCCGCCGCAGAGCAAGGGAAGTTACCGGAGTGCTGCGAACAAGCCCAGCTACCTCAAGGGAGCCAACACTCTCGCAATCCACACCACATGGTATGCGGGTTGCCGAAAAGGCTCAAGGAGATGATAGCATGAATGGGAAAGGCTGGGAAAGGAGAGCCTGGGACCCTAATGCAGTGGGAGAAAGCAAAGAGATGCATGGTTTTGTACTAAAGCTTGGAATGAGAGTAAACCACGCCCACACAAAGGAAAACTAAATCCGGAATTGCGAGTCTGGGACTAGCACCCAAATAAAGAGAATTGGAAGTTAACAAAGTCCATACAGTACTTGGCAAGTTAGTGAACCAAGTCTGTATGACCGACTACAGCTTGGGAAGTGCATCCAGACTACTCTTCTTCTTCATACCTGGTGAGAGGGAACCAGGTCTGCACACCAGGCTCAGGGACCCACTACAGCTTGGGGGGGGGGGTTATTTTCCTTTTTACACTTAGGTTTATAGCAAACACTGCAACCCCTCTGTGTCAATCTTACCGTTGCACCCTTAGACCCTCTAGGTCTATGTCATTGTATAGTGTGAATTTGGATACATCCTGGTACTATGTGCTAGAAGGTCCGTAATACTGTGATCACTGTTTGTGTGGCATCATGTTTGCTGATAATGACTGTGTACATGTCCTCTTTGAATGTATTAAGCTTTCCTCCTCCCACCCCCCTCATACCATTTGTGTAGAGCCTTTAGTAAGTGGATATTGAGCCTTTAGTAAGTGGATATTTTTCAGTATGCCAATGTTTATTTCATTAGCTTTGTGCACTAACTGAATTGATACTTTAGGGAGGTTTATCTTCCCCTTTGATTGACTTTGTCTCACGATTGTTAAACGTTTGCACATCCCTCCCCACAGTGCCGTATAAAAATGCCCCAAACACTGAGAAAGGCTTGGGGTGGGTTCTTGATCCACATGTTGAGGCTCTTTGACTGGTCTTCAAGCCTCTAAGCCATCTACAGCAAGATGGGTAGCTTTTCTTTTTTTTTTCTTTACAAAGAAAACGTGTTAGTTTTGAAATGTCATCTAAAGCCCATGGCTTGAATTTTCTGGGAGCTATTTAGTTCCTGATTGGGCCATAGAAGGAGTCTGGTTATCTTGACTCAAGCAGCAACCAGGAGCTATTTTTGACTCCTGGTCCCCTGCAAACATACCTGCATTTCGTTACGGTGTGTACAAATGAGCATTAAGACACATCGAGAAGATGTATGATGGTTTAGAGATAATGAACAACAAGTTATCATTTTCATTTAATGTGCACTTTAACAGTTGTGGCATGCTATGCACTGGGTCCTAGTTCACACAGGCGAACTCCCGATTACTGAAGGATGTTGATGGCCAGGAGCTCCTGCTTGTTGAATATTTATTTTGATTCCTGTAAAGTGCTTTGCATCCTCAAGATGTGCACAGTAGACTTTGAGACATGCTTTTCTGGAAGACATTGTAAAGCGGCTAATTGGCATACTTCTAGCAAGAATAATTTTTGGGATTGCGACACAATGGTAGTGCTCGATTTGTGCAGGCAGCCCTGAGGAATCTTTTTGGATGAACTGTATTTCTGATCTCCTCTTCTGCAATTGAAAGACCATCCTCTCAATGTTTTGTAGGGTCCATCCAATCTCCCAAATGTATGGGTGAAATGAACAGGACCTAGGGGTAAGAACAAGTAACTGGTTATGGGCAGGTTTTTTTAAAAACCATTTAATATAAATCAAATAAAATAAATTACAATTACACACCTATAAGGTGCGTTATCCAAAGCGCTGTACTTGCAATATTAAAACGGTGCAAGTAATTGCAGTATCAGAACCCATTTGCGTAGACCCCCTTTGTGTTTAACATTTAACAGGAACTCCTGCCATTTCCTGTAGGTACATTTCTTGAGGCAGATTGGTCTTGAAAATGCTCAAACTATACAGTTTTTTAATTATTGCAAGTGTTTTGTACAATCACTTCTTTGGGGGAACGTTCAGTGTAGCACTAGTCCCCGCTTTGCTGTGTTTCTTTGGAGTAGCAGCTAAGATACGTGTCATCTGTCACGTTGGTTCTACAAACACTAACGGCATTGCACAAAGTGTTAGGCTACTTATGCCTAGTAAACAATTGTATTGAGCGGCTATGTGGATCATAATGTATTATGATTTGGTCTGTATAGATGATATATTGCCCTTTCCGCTGCAGGCTTGCCTTTTGCTCCAGTGGCAAATAGTGTAGTGGTGGGAGTGCGGTTCCTGCAGGTTTAGTGCCCTACTGGCGATGCCCTATTTGCCAAGAACTCCCAAGATTGAGGGGAATCGCTGATCAGTTACGGTTAAAACATTTTAGATCCTGTCATCTGGCCTTTTAGTCTTCTCAAATAACTTAAAAAGTGGAGCCAAAAATAAAATCAAAATAATTTTAATGCTAACACTATAGCTGCCCAGGATTATTTGAACCGAGGCAGTAATGAGGATCACAGTCTTGTATATAATGGTTGTAATTGTGAGATTGACACATTTATATATATATATATATATATATATATCAAAAACATACATTCATAAAGGCACAGAGTGCTTCTGCAATTTGCGTCATCAGAGTTGGAGGACATTAAGATGTCCACCATGCTCTTTTGCACTCTTAAAATGGCAGCCTATTGTCAGCCGGCTGTCCTGCTTCTAACCACTCTGTTCCCAGCTGAATTAACTGGCACAAAGAAAACAGATCTGTGCTACACACAGCCCAAAAGCCTTCCTGACTGTGGGTTTAGCTTTTACAATTCATAGGCATTTGAGATTAGCTGCTGGATAGCTTGACACTCCCAGACACTGTCTCCTTGGCATGGTGTGCAGTTTTGAAGTGAAGTGCGGATTGCAAGCTAACGGATATGTTCAGAAACCTATGACGCCACTAAATTTGCTTATGTGCATGCATTTTCTATTAACAGTGACCTTCATGTTCTTTAGTCTGCGTCTGCTGTAGATCCAAGATGAGGCAGCCATTCCCTAGAGTATCTATTGGTTACCAATTCTACAGAGATGTTGTTCCCGGGTTCTGAAGGCAAAAAAGACACTTGCCGCAATAACTGATTGATAAGACATGACTGATACCACCTTGAAAGTTGTGAACTCAGAAGCTGAAAGAAAGGATGCCTGAGTTGGAGCAGGCTTTTTACACCTCAATAAAGTACTTGATTCCCTGTTGGATGGTGAGAACTTGGAGCAACAACCATGAATAAGAGACTAATAAAATCCAGTTATAGTGGCTGTAAAGTTTCTTTTTAAAGATATGCATAACCTTTAGTGTGGTGGTTTTCTCTGGCTCTCCCTTTCATGACCTCTGTTGGGAGTTCTGGGAATAAAGGTGAAATAGGCTCTATGCTATGTGAATGCCTTCCCACTTCAGAGCAGAAAATAATCTATTCAAACTGCATTAAAATGTGCATGCCTTTGTTTGCTTGTTTAAGAGATACCTAATGCCCTGGCCTCATGCATGTGTTCTTCCTCAGGTGAGATTGAATATGAGGCTATTACATTGGCAGCTGAGTATCTGAGATCCATCCTCCTGATTCCAATTCAATAGTTATACCTCCCTCATTGGTTCAGACCATCCAAGGCTAATATTGAGTATGCAATCTACAGAAAAGTGCTTCATACCACCCTCTCCTCCATCCGATTTCGCTCAACAGATTGTGTAATTCGCGTAGGGAGCCCAAAGCGCATACCTTTTTGGCAACCACAAAGCAAGCTCAGTCATATACACTTTATAGTGCTAAACAATGTTTTTCCAGCACTAACTTCTTTGCGGTTGTATTATTCATGCACATTTCGCTGAATGTTTGCAGTTGAGGAAGCAATGTTTAGTTGAATAAGAGAATGTTGCCTTTCTAACATCCGACTCCTTTTAATCCTTTCAAGAAGCTTGCACATTATCTTCTGTAATACGCTGCTGCTCACTGATAGTAACCTGAAAGGCATTTCTCTACATCTGAACAAAACAATAGGTGTGATGGGTGATCAGGATCCAATCCAATTCCCTAGTTGGCCTACTTATCCTCCAAGTTCACATTTCCTCCCTTCCTTGTCATGCACAATGCCAGAAGCCTTCCGATCTTTGAACTTGGTCTTCATAGAACTCACCCAAGATATCAATAATCTCCCAATGGGCATTAGAGTAGGCATCAGTTTCGTCCAGCATACAGTACTTTAACTTTTTGCTTCCAATTTGAGCATTAAAGAGAGTATAGTCCACCTCGCTGTCAGTTATAACATTTGTTTCTGTACCATTGGTGCCCTCATTGACCACCCATCCTTCTTGCAATTCCCTGTGGGACCACCAGGTTTGGAGACCTCTTAAACAGATTTACTATTCTCATTGTATTGCTTGCCATACTTTTCAAAGTGTCCTTTCCTCCAACGCACGCTACAAGTTATGTATAACAAAGGATTCTTTGTTTGCAAAATGTTGTAGACTCCCACATTGGAAACCTCATAAGGAACAAAGCTGCAATCGTCTTCCCTTAATCTGCATGATTTGTCTTGGTCTGGTCTCCTACGGCCTACTTTCACTGTGTCTTTATTATTGCAGTGTATTTTGGTTGCTGCATTAGCCTCTTCAAAAACCTTGGGAGTCTCCAGCTCCAATTCTTTGATATAAGTCAAACTATGTTCAATCATCTGGACTATGTCAATTTCCCGCTCCAGAGATGGGTACTTTTCTCTCCAAAGTGCTTTTGTGGTAGGCACATATAATCAACTAATCCATCTGATGCTCTTCCTACCAGTGTGCAAATTCCCATTTAGTAATAATTCCCTGAAGAGCTGAAATATTCTGCTAGGTTTTCCCTTTCTTTTTCTCCTGTATTGCAAAATGTTCTTGTTCACAAAAAAATTATCCTCTTATTTTAAAAGGCTTAGTCCAAAGATGTTAGGTCCACTTGTTTCTTGAGCTGGGGCATGGGGTCAGGGAACTATTAATACATTGCTTGACCATCATGCCATGTCAATGAAATAGTGGGGCATAATTTCGATTTTTAGAAATGTTACATAGATATACACCCAGAATATATTTCAGGACCCCCCCGATGCTCAGGACACATGTAATAACTGAGTTATTACCACTACCACTAGCCTAATGCACTTCACAGACTCGCTTGATAGAACACCCTCTTTCCAGTCTTTACATTTGATTGGCGGTTCCCCACGTGACTGTAGAAAAGAGTGGGACTAGGATTATTACCCATTTGTTGACCTTAGTAGTCATCAACCTTTATCGTCAATTTGCCAAGTATTTGTCTATCCCTTCCAAGGGATAAATTTGTCCTCCATCCTGGCTGGCAGGCTTCTTTCATATAGTACAATTGCAAAAGAACTGCTGCATGAACAGTATGCAAAGGGATCACAAGGGCAATGTGTGTACTTCTTTGCAGTGAGGGTTCTGCTTTCTGACATTAGTGTCGCTTGTGGAGTGGGCAGGCCAGGATGCTGGTTGCTAGGCAACTGGAGGAAACAGTGAGCTTTGGGTGGGCTGCTCTGGTGGCATCATTCAGCTGTAGATTACATGTGGGAAGGCCTACCTTGTCCTAGTGCTGACTTCATCAAAACAGCACAAGGAGGAGAGTAATGAGGAGCTCTGTCCAATCCCTTGGCATGCAGCGGCTCAGGTGCGCATATTTTTTCTTCAAGTGGTCAATGCAATGTATTATCTTGAGGATGTTTAAGACCAACAATTTGGATGTTGTCTATGCGGCTCTATGCTGACGCAGGTAACTTGACTGTCAGGTTTCAGGCTTGTGACTAGTATTAAGAAATCGGTGAGGCTGGATGATTTTGTAGTGGTATTCTTTATTTCAGAAAGTTAAGTTAACCATGCAATATGACAGAGTATTGTCACCTCTTACTTCTGCCTTCTCAGTCCTCTCCCATCCGTTCACTTCATCCCCATGACAACACCACAATGCAAGATTGGAGACCTCAGACAATTGAGATAAAAGCATGATAGGGAGAGATCAAAGAAAGAATGTGGCATAATGCGGTTTAACGGTTTTATAACGTGGCACACTCCATCCAGGGACGACTTCCACTGACCATGGATGTGGCGCACAATAAAAACGCTTTTTATCCTTAATTACTCTCGGGTCCTTTCTTTGAGAAGGCCCCCAACCTGTCTCACACCCATGTTAACAAACACCCTGTGTCGCAATGGACTATGAACCAGGCCAGTGTGTAACAATGAAATATTTATTAATTTTAGGGTTCAATGAAAAATCAGAGCAAAAATCAAATAGGGCAGCAGCCACCACTGTGTGGCAGTGCAAATGCAAACATCCCACATGGGAAGAATGCAAATTGGAATTTATAGAAAAGCACAATACACGGGCAAATTTGTTTTTTGTTGCACAATGACTAGTTCTACTGAGGCTATATTTTAATGGCTATATTATTAAAGAAAAAGACTGCATACAGGGGGGGTCTCCTTATAGAGGAATTCATTCATTTATTTCAAAATGGTAAGAAGGACTTCCACGGATAACTGAAAGAATTATAAAATGAATATGCTAACAGACATTGACTAACACAGATTCTTCTATGGAAAAGGTGAACAGATGATAGTGGCAATTTG
This sequence comes from Ambystoma mexicanum, assembly GCF_040938575.1. NCBI lineage: Eukaryota > Metazoa > Chordata > Amphibia > Caudata > Ambystomatidae > Ambystoma > Ambystoma mexicanum. Next base: position 323,914,023 of record NC_090939.1, on the reverse strand, counting down.
GGATTTTGAATGGGATTTCCAGGGAATTGGAATGGGATGCAAGGGTCAAAAGAGCGGGAGATGCAATATAGGGACTGGGTAATGCGATACTTACAATGTAAGCTTGAGTTTGGATATCTGGACAGCCAGCGAGGTCTCTGGACAGCGGGCCCGAGGGATCTGGTCACTGGGACAGCTAGGCGCTCCTGAATGGGATTAGCTGCCACCCCTCCTTTTTCCCTGGATGCCTGGATCTGGATGGGTGGTTCTGCCTGGATTTGAGATTGGATTGTCTGGATGGGTCCTGCAGATGGAATGGTTTTCTCTGGATCTGGTTTTGAGTTTGAATCCCTTGTTTCCCTGTCTCCCCCTTATATAGCCAAAAGGACATCATTGGTTTACAATCTAGGGGGTGGGAGTTTTTTGGGGGGGGTAACTCTGGAATTCTTCCTATCCTGGGATTGGCTAGCCTACGGATCCTCCCTTTTTCCCCGGGGGGGAGGGGCGGATTGGTTCACGGGAAATGACGTGTGTTTGCATGTATGACCTTCCTCACAAAGCTACTTTTGATCAAAAATTAGTTATGGAGCACACCTTCCAATTTATACTAGGCACCATCATAAGAAGCAGATATGCAGATTCCATATGTCACAAGGAATTGGACAGTCCGCTGCCGATTGTGCATCGCCCTTTGGCACAATTTCACTATTTTTATGAAAAGCGTAATATTTAGAATTCTGCAAATGGCTACACATATGCCCACTATTATTTCACATCTTTTCACCAAGTTTCATGTTTGTTCCATTTATAATTCACCCTGAAATGCATTTTTCCGGCCATTCCAGTTCACCAAGTGCTAGAAACAGTTGCTTGGTCTGTGTTTGTCCATAAATCCCATGAAATACTGGCATAATATAAAATGACTGCTTATTCAGGGTACTGGGAGAAATGTCTTAATGTAAAAAGTTCTTTAAAGTCAATGGGCTGGATTAGTCGCATGTGTGAGCGGTCCCACAAACCCCCATAGCCACTGTCTCTGCCAGGTCTGGCATGCAACAAAGGGCTTTTATGATGCCCCTTTGAAGTTCTGACAGTTCTTCCTTCAGAGGGTTGCTGCAGGAAAACACCCCTCTCGGTCATGCACCAGCCCTACTGGGTTTCTTTGTTCCTTACTGCAGGGATGCCGGCCAGTCTAGCTGGGCAGTTTATTTTCACACTCTTAGCCTTTTCATGTGCCCTTATGGGCTGGTTCCCTTATGGATGCACTTTTTCTCTGGGAGGCAGGGCATCTTTGAAGTCAGTGCCTGGGCCAAACCCGTTCTGCTGGTTTCTCTGCTGGTTTTTGAGAGTTCTTTTTTTAAAAGGAAAAAGTCTGGGGGATAAATATAATGTACATTTATATAGCAAAATCCCCACTCAAAAATTCAATCATATTTCTGTGCGAGCACACGCTGTTATTTGACATTTCACTTTCAAACTGCATTCTCCTGATTTGCAAAAGCACTGTTTTACACGTGTTTATTTTCTGTCATTTCACGTTTTAAAAAATGCAGTTTCTGCAGCCTGCAGTTTCATTTCAAGTAATCTTCTGGGGCTTTGGCATATACGGTTGATTTATAGACACAAAAGAATGCTGCACACGAGTTCCTTGATCTTTGACATGGAAAAAAAGAAATGCCATGTCATTTCTTTCATTTGCTGCAATTTGAGCGCGATGGGTCACAAACAGAAGCCGTGTTGAAAGGAAAACAGAATTCTTTGTTCTTCAAGTAGTTTATCAGCCCAGCAATCACGTTCTTGAAATGTTTTGCCTCGCTTCTTGTCAATTAGAAGAAATAAGGCACGGAGGGGGTGTGTTTTCATGAAGCGCACAACCTTGTGATGTTTAAAAGGAAGCCAGAATAATTGCAAAGCCATTTTAGATGTCATGTGTGCAGCTTTAGTAATCCGAAAACAGAACAGCAAATATAATGCAGTTCTGCATGTAGGTCATTTTCTGCTGATTTAATTTGAAGTGAAACAGTGCAGAGCCACTCTTTGTGTCATTCTCGTGTTCAGTGCTCGGCACACATGCGCCATAGAAAGAAAAATACAGCCATTTTTTTTTGTTGCATTATTTCAATGTGGTTTAGTTTGAAGGGGATTTCTGCAAGGGCCTCAAGTGTACCCCACAGCGGTAATGTGAATCGAAGTTTGAAAAAGCAATTCATAATACATCTGGAAAGGAAAACGGAAGAAGATAAATCGAGAACAGTAAAAGAAAGATCAAGATAAGGAGAACATGTTTCAAGGATGAAGGAAGAGACTCCTGGAGACTTGCGCCAAGTTATAGTAATTTAGAGTCTTTAATAATCCATTAACAAACTGCCCTCACAGATGACGCGTGTTTCGGCTTGTTTTTCGCCTTTCTCAAATCTGGGCATAATAACAATCTAATACCAACGATTGGTACATATGCGTATTTGTCAGATATAATACAACATATACACATTGGAAAGGACATCTTGTCATCAAAATCGAATATCAAAACAAAGCATAATCATATTTAGACAGAAAATAAGGATGGGGTTTTGGGGAGGATTGGTCGGGGTGAGGAAAGAGTGGAGAGAGAAACATGAAGAATCATCAGTTCAGTTGTGCCCATGACTCTAATGTTCTCATAGCAAAGATATTGTTTAAACAATATCAAGAACCAAATTGTTCTATACTTACCATCCATAATTGGCTGCAAGTGTACGTTCATATGTTCCTATGAAGGGTTAATTCCCTTGTGTGTTTGCGAGTCCAAAAATGTGTTTAACCTGTGTATTCTGACATCTCAATTATATCCAATAGTGTGCAATAACATCTGCCTGCCATTTAGTCCTATTAGTGGATCGTTTGTATACGTATCGCTTAATCTCTAATGCGTTATGCCTGAAAAAATTCAGTAAAGAAACACAAGAATGATGCTTATGATCCTGTGTCCTCACATTAGCTGTGCGCATCAGCCTAAATCTGCATGCATCCGAAGACCGCTTCGGTAATACTACCAGTCTTCATAACGATTAAACATAGGAAATGCACTCTCGGTGCGTTCAGTTCAACGTGTGTTCATTGTGAACATAATTCAAGAAAAAAACGTTTACTTTTATTCCCTCATGTATAATGCTCAGCCCAAGCACGTTATAAATGCTGCTCTTAAATTAAGCATTATTTGTATGGCAACAAAGGCGATTGGCGAACGCAAGTAATATGAGAGTCCATAGATTGATTCTTACCGTATTAACAGCAGTAGTTTCAAGGATGGTCTGAGGAGAGAGGTAATAAGGAACTGTGGCAAAGAGGGGTGATGAGGGAAACTGAGTTGTACTTAGTGAGGTATAGAGTGGAAATGGTATGGCACCATCTGCAGATGTGTGGAAATGGATGAACAAAGATCACTACTAAGATTGTCCTCATTGCAGTTCAGGCGACTTACAAATACCTGTAGGCCGTCTGCTGGAACCAGTAGAAAACCAAGTGGAATATCCACCAGGACACACTACCGGTCCAAAACCAAATCCTGGCTATACGACCAGCACTAAAACATGCTCTGCACCCATGTCTTACATACGCTAGCCCGCTGACCTCCGTTACCATTTTCTGTACACCATATGGGTATATCCACTACTAAGCCTAGTGGTACTGTAATCTTTGTAACGTGTAGATAGAAACACTGCCTAGTATTCTGTTAATATAATTTTTATGTCTGTAAACATGCATTATTGTAACTCTGTACAAATTGCGCCGTGATGCCTCTGGGCCTGATGGTTTGCGCGTTATAAATAAAACAAATACAAATACCGTCAAGTGAAAAGATATTGCTGGTTGCAGCATTATGGGATATCCTTAGTGTTACTATGCCAGATAAGAGTAGATCATGCTAGAGAAAAATCCAATTGACATTTAAGACATGGCTTCCAGCGTACCCAGGTGTAACCTAGGTTTTAATATTGGAATTCACCTGAAGACATAAAATCACCCCTAGACCTTTCTTTGTAGAAATTCAGAAGATGTACATACCCCCAACTGTGAACAACTTGGCCCAGTAGAAACTATTTGCGAGTGGTTTTAGAGATGTTTTCCTAAAGTCCTCTTGAGGTAAGACTTCATAAAACTGTCCTTTGGCATACAGGTCCCTAAACTTAAAAAGTTATATTAAAATATATAATGTATTTTCTGATGCTTGTTAATCTGCTTAGAATCACATGCTGTGCATATAGTCAGACATCTAGTGCTAATCGCGGAGTATTGCATCTTTCCTTCGAGGATCGAAAAGGGGACGTTGACATGGGCGTGACTGTAACACTATCCGTGACGTGTAGTGTACCCAAAATCCCTCACACGTTGAGAACCCTCGGATTGTTTTTTTCCACCCAACTAGTTGGTCGCTCATTGCTTAAGTTATTTGTTGTCCCACGACTGACAGTCGTCTAGTCTTCAACTTTTCTCTTCGACGACTGCTTTATGGACCCCGCCGAAGACCTCCATTGCTGTTTGGCGACTGGTGCATCGATCGACTTCAGTCGACCATGTGGCCTGGGCCCTCCGGCCAGGCCCGTACAGTAGGGAGAGTGGAGCCCTGGGTTGATTCTTTCTAGAATGCATTTCCTTTTCCCCCTCTTTCCTTTTCTGGTCTGGCTACCTTTCAACTCTGCTATGGAGAGGACTCATTTTAAATTTTGTCTGTCTTGCAACGGAAAATATCCTTGAAAGGACACCCATCGCAAATGCAATAGGTGCTTACCTCGTGACCATAATGAGCGATCCTGTAAGTCCTGTTCATCCTAAGACGTTAAAGGATGTGCAGACAAAGCGGTGGGCGGCCTATGCAATGCAGGCCAAAAGCCGTTGTCCGCCCCCCAGTTGGCGCTGTCGCTTGGAGGACGGGGACTTTTGGTCAGGACACAACTGACCAGGACACAGACTGGGGGCAAGGTCAACCGGCAGATGAAGTGCATTGGCTCTCACCCACTCCTACCCTAGACCCAGATGTTATTTTTCTGGACCCGTCTTCCTCTTCTCAACCGCGGCAACCGTCACCAATAGATGACCAGATAGTTTTGTATGCCATTCTGAAGAGGGCAGCAGACAATTTCCAAATCGCCACACAGGAGGCAGTTCAGGATTCTGATTTTTGTTGAGGAAATTCTTAAGGAAAAGCCTCCTACAAGTCAAGCTATTCCCCTGCGGAATTCTATCAAACGCCTTGCTCCGTCCGTGCTGTCTCCTTCCCTTACTGTCAACCCTCGATTTGAGAAACTGTTTCGCCCCTTTCCGTCTGACCTTATGTACATTGGAGGCCATGCCACACCAGACTCTCTGGTTGTAACAACTTCCAGGAAAAGAGCTGGGGTACCACGGTCTACTGCAGAAGCCTCCCCCCCCCCCCCCGCACTCCCCTGACGAGGACTGCATGAACTCCATGCCCTTGGCCAGCTCATTACCATGTCCGCAGCCTATTCCACCAGAATTGCGAACAATACCACCCTTCTCACTAGTTATAGCGACGTACAATGGGGCCTGCTCGAAGAAGGCCTCGAAGAGGTCCTGGAACACGCACGATCACGCCTGCTGGCCGTCGTAACGGAGGCTAGGCAGGTGACCCATGACATCCTCAAAAACACCTTAGATGCTGCTGAGACAGCGGGACACACCTTGGCACATGGAACTCTCCTCAAGAGACACGCCTGGCTAAACAATTCAGGTTTTAAACCAGAGACCCAGGCCTCCTCGATAAATAAGCCAGTAGAATAATCTACCTTGTATGGTAAAGCTGTGGACGACGCCTTGGAAACGGCTAAGAAGGAACATGAGACATTAAAATCCCTCAATCGGATCCCAGCACCCTCTCGCCGTTCCTTTCGTGGTCCATGTTAGGCAAAGTTTGAATGCAGTACCTTCCGGGAACACTACAAAAAACTATGACTACAGGTATAGGCAACCCAACCTTTGGTATAAGCTTGTACTACACAGTTTTGTAGCGTGTTGAGCAGCCAGGCTTATCTCAAGATGGGACATGTGAGCTCTAGTGGAGTTACACAAAGATTCACCGTTACACGTATTCAAATAAACTTACACTCAAGGTTTCTTGCATAAACAATTAATAATGTATCAGACCGTTTTAAAGCCTTCTTCCGAAGGGAGCAATAGAATAGTAACACACAAATATACTTCAATACTGTACACTTCGAGTTTCTGAATCAGACAAGGCCTTTTGGTATGGCCCACAGACACAACCTACACCCACAGGTGACTTCAGTAACAAGTGTCTTGGGGACATTAATACCTTTCTGTTGACATTCAGAATACTCTTAAAAAGTAAGTGAAGGGCAAAGGTTATTAGAACGCAAGAAATTACAAATAGTCATAAGCATGGCAAATACTTTCAGATAGCACTTAGAAGAGTCATTCAATTCAATAGGCTAAGCCAACGTCAATAGGCCAAAGTATATAGGATGCAGCACTTCAGGTAAGTAAATGGAAAAGTCTGTGCACAGGTTCTTAGGAGTCATTGGGAACAAGAAGAATCAAATGTAGGGCCACAAGCTGATTAGGCTTGTGAGTTGCAGAAGTTACAAGCACTTTCACATTAAGAGGTAAGTTCTCTTAGGCTAGTTTTACAGTACCTTAGTAAAGAAGAAAAAGATGCAGCTGAAGACTCTGCTGCTGTGCAGCTCTGCAGATCTCACTGTTCCTGGGCCTCAGTCGTGGGGACAAGAGGGAGGACGTATGGGTACTCCTGCACTGTACTGGCACAGTCAAAGCTGGCAGCCGGCAAACTTTACTTTCAGTGACGGTTACGCATTTCTGCTCCTTGCGGTACAGCAAATAGCAATAAGCGCGGTTCCAGGCTATCAAAGTGGACTTTCCTCACATCTGAGGTCCCACACTCGACTGAGGGGGCGTGGGGAGTTCAGGCTTGGTCAGTCCTGCTTCGTGGGAGTCCGGAGGATCTTCCAAAAGCTTTAGGCCAGCTTACAAGCAAGGCACAGTCTGGTGTCCCTCTCCCTGGCTCTACGGTTTCCTGCAGCAACTCTGAGGAATTTCAACCAGCTCTGAGATGTGTGTCCAGGTGGCTTACTTGGGAATTGATTGGTCCCACCAACTCAAAGGGAGAAGTCCATGGAGGGCTTCTCTGTCGATGCAAACTTGGCGATTTGGACCTGCAGCATGGCTTAACGGGGCAAACCAACAGTCCAGTAGTTGTAGCAGCCGTCCTCTTCAAGCGGTTCTTTGGTCCAGTGGTGGACTCTGCCTTCCCAGCCAAGAGACTCGCCTTTTATTCAGTTCTCTCCCATTCATTCCAGCCTAGCTGCCACTCACCCAGCAGGGTGGCTGTCCTTGCTGAACAGTCAGCCAGCCAATCACCACAGAGTGGATTTGGTTCTCCTAGGAGACTAAGCACACAGAGTTTCGGGCACCTCCATTGCTTCCTGCCTACCCACGACACTCTGGAGCCAGAGACGGTTTCACTCCTGAAACCCGCCAAAGGCGAATGAACAAAGAGACCAAACCTGGTTTGGCGTGCAGAGAAATAGTCTAGAAGGACCTTTCCACAAAGACCTGGTGAAAAAAGAAGACCGGGCACCATTTTAACCAGGATGGCTGGATGCCATTTTGAAAAAGATGGCTCCCACGGTTAACGTTGCCGGGTCTGCGAACGGTTGTGGTAAATGCCAACCTTGGTAGTTTAAAACGAAACCACTGCCACCAGCCAGTCAATTGAGAAAAGGGTAACATAAAAAATGTTACATGAGCATTTACATACAGGGGATACTAAGTAACCTTTCCAGCACTCTATTGTAAGAAGGGGTGTGCTGGGTCTAGCAAGTACAATGCTAAGTAGAGTCAAATTCACTCTTACCACTCTGGGAAACAGTAGTTTATCCCAGAGAAGGTATTTAAACCTGGGGAAATCTAAAAGACTTCCCCGTGCCACTGCACTGAAGGTGCTGGGTGACAGTTGTAAAAGATGCCTATGGAGTTTTTTATACTCCATAACCAAACAGAAACAAAGGTAAAATTCTCACAATACATGAGAGAGTGGGGGGGGAAGGGTCTCACTCTCTCCAGGTAAAAAAAAAAACTCAAGTCCTCAAAATCCAGCAAAGTTGCTGGGGGTCTCTAAGGTGGAGGGAATTGGCACATTTTTGAGAATTCTCGCTAGCTGTCAGTCCTTCTCCCGTACTCCACACATTCTAAATGGTGCAGGAGGTTGCAAAAGTCATTTTGAAGAGGGCTCAAAGTCGTACGAAGCAGCAGAACAGCAAAGGTCCCTGAGGAGGATACATTCAGTATCTAGGACAAGATATTCGAAGAGTTAACACAATGTTGGAGACCCTCTTAATGGACTCACTAAAGGGACACAAGCTGGCAGATTGGTTCAGAGGTAAGAGTGAACACCCTGGACACCTCTTCGCACACTCCAACACTCAGGAGCAACTTCTCCGATTAAGGTAAGTACTACCTTTCACCCCATAGTACCTTAGGTTAGAAGAAATGCTAGTAGCTGTATTCTCCTCTGTGCAGCAGCGACTGACCCAGTCTCCTGATTCCTGATGTAAGAAGGACTCTGAAGGGGATGTCTCAGCAGCAGTCTCGAGAGAGAGGACCCTTGGCACGTATTTCTTTGTCTTCTCTGGTCAGTCTGTGGTTTTTGGTGCCTTTTTTATCAGCACCAACAAAGGCCAGCATTTGCCTGGTCAATCCTCTACAATTCCTGAAGTTATGCACTCTGGTGAGGGGACTTGAATGAGTTGGATCATGCCTCTGGAGGTTTACCTGGAGCCCAGCAAAGACTTGGACAGAGTTGGCCTCTCAAAGACAATGCGCTGCAAATGGGTCGTAGGGCTCCTTGTATTCGTGTTCTGCATCTCTGGAAAGAGACAGCTCCTGGCTCAAAATGCAGTTTCTCTCAGGGGTGGTTGCTCCCACAGTACTCTTGGGAGCTCCTCTGTCGCATAGAAAACAGGGTAATGACAGTAGTGGTTGCTTCTCCAGCATGGGGTCTGCATGGATTCACATGCTCATGAATATTCCCTGTCGGGCTGGGAATCCTCGGTAAAAAATTTCACTTTCACTTACAAACTGTATTTTTTCTAAACCAATCACTGTCCTCTGGGTCACACTGCCCCCAGCCAATTACTCTCTTTGCCCCAAGTCCCTCCTCTGGCATTCTTCAGATTTTTACTGCACGTTTCAGTGTTGGGAGTCCTCGAGTTTTGCTCTGTGAGCTACTTCTAAATGTTTTTACTTTTCAAAGGAACATTTCTATTTTTGTCAAAAAAGAACCTGTGCGCTTTTCTCTCCATCTGCTGACAGCGGCGATCCGTTTGCCGGTGAATTTCAGCACCCCTCAAGGGCGAGGATCGTCCAAGTTTCTTTGAAGTTTCCAGAAGGCCATCAGGCCTTCTCCGCACCTTCGGGAGGGAGGGAGGAACTTACTTCTAAGACCTTTGAGGGCACACCATCCGTGGGGGCCCAAGACAAGGCCAAGCACCACAAGTCCGGTTCCATCGGGGTCACCCCGCCAGCTGGTCCGCGATCAACATCACCATCTGCCTCGAGCACCAGCCAGCGATCGAGCTCCTCCTCAAAAAGGAAATCGAGAAGCCAAGGGTGGAGGAAATGGTGGCCGACCTGCCCAAGAAGGGCCAGGTGGCGCATGAGAAGTCTTCGTCAATGATTGAGCCGGTGGCGGCGGCTCTCACGAAGTCAGCTGACCCCGTGAAGTTAACCCATTCTGCGCCCAAAGTGTCCCTGCCTAAGAGGCAGGAAGCCTCCATTGTGACTGTGACAAAGCCAAATGGCACACCTGAGAAGAGGATGTAGTCTGAGCCCGGCACCAACCCTTCAGGGTGCAAAAATGGGGGAAGGGGAGAAGTGCCAGGACAGCTACAGGCTGTGCCACAGACCATGGAGGTTTTGTCCAGACGTCGTGGACCTGCAGTACCTACACACGATCCACGAGGACGTGGAGGACAACTGCGGCAATGCCGACGATGATGCCGGCCTAGTGTTTGGATCATGCCAGATCCACCGAGGGTGGCCCCATCGGATGAGGTGGGGTCGTTTGATTCCATGGTCGCTAAAGCTTCTGAGCTTTTCCAGTTTACGACCGAGGAGACCAAAAAGGAGGGTTTTTCTGTACCAGAGGCGCAAACCCAAAAGGAAGTACCCCTTCTGGTGGACGTTTGGGAGGAGGGCCTGGCCCTCTTGAGCAACCCTTGCACGGCCCGGCCAAGCGGGATAGGCTAGAGAAAAAGTACTGGGTGCCGGAATCCACACCCATGTGCCTACGGTCGCAACCACCGCTGGACTCTGTGGTTTCGGCGACTGAGAAGAAAAGGTAGTCAAACCCTCCCTCGTCATCCGCAGTCCCTGCAGACAGCGAGGGGAAGAAGTTTGACGCCATGGGATGGCAGCGTAAACCATCAAGGCAGCCAACGCGCTGGTGATCCTGGCCAGATACAACAGGGAGCTGTGGTACAAGTTGGGCCCAATTTTGGAGGTCCTCCGTGATGACAAGAGGATGGAGGCGATTGCCCTCTTCCAGGAGGGTGAGGTGGCTTCGGACCATGCAATAACCGTGTCGCTGGACATCGCCAACACAAGGTACCGGCAGATGGGAACGGTGTCTGCCTCTGTCGTCAAGGCTGGCTGAAGGCCACGAATTTCCACCAGGAGGTCCAGGCAAGGGTACTGGACATGCCGTAAGGAGACAACCTTTTTGGAAGGTTGTCGAGGAATCCCTGCAGGCCATCAACGCAGATACAGAGACGGGCCCTGCCCTGGGCACGCTCCAGCAACACTGCTCTTCATTTCACTCCTCCAGAGGAAAGTCTGGCAGATTGAAAGGTTTCTCCTAGTTGTACCGCCAGCCCTTCAGGTATAAGACCCAGAAGGCCTACAGAGAACGTTCCAAGGCCTACGGTGGAGGTGGTCAGCCCCGCTGTCACCCTCAAGGCAGGGCGCCGGAGCAGGACTGAAGCGGCCAAGTCGTCGGGCCACCACCCATGCACTCCGGCGCGAGGCCAGCTGACTGGATTCTTCAGCGAGTGGGAGAAGATCTCCACCATTAGATGGGTGCTGGATGCTCTCGCCCACGGACATACCCTGGAGTTTCAGCACAGGTGTCCGTGGATCCCTCTGGTGGCCTGGCAGGTGCAGTACTTCACTCTCCTCCTGCAAAGGGGGGCGGTAGAGCTGGTTCCATGACGAATCCGGACTATACTCCAGATACTTTTTAGTAAAAAAGAAAACGGGGGGCTGTGGCCCATTCTAGACCTGCAGCGTCTTAACAAGTACCTCAAGTCCCAAAGATTCAGGATGGTCACGTTGCAGCACGTTCTCGGTCAACTGGGAGACTCGACGTTGCTGTACCTGGAGGACGCCTACTTCCACATCCCCATTCATAAGAAGCACCAAGTTCTTACGCTTCGTAGTTCAGGGACAGCAGTACCAGTTCAAGTACATAGTCTCCTGCCTAGCGTCGCCCTCGGAAGAGAGGTTAGTGACCATTCTGGGGAAAGTGCAACCGCTGTTGTCACTGAAGACCACCATGGTGTGGACCACCAAGTCGTTTCGCGGCATGATGTTGTCTTGCATCTACCTTATCCAGCTCTGCGGGTTAAGGATGCAACCTCTTCAGGAGTTCCTGGATGCTTGCTGGATTCAGGTGTCCGGAAGTTTCGCAGACAAGAACCTGCTCGGCAAGGCATTCCGTCGGGCAATAGGCTGGTGGGGCATTCACGACAACGTCGCCCGGGGCACAGGGTTTCAAAGCCCCTCATACCAGGAGACGGTGACCATGGACACTTCCCTGGAAGGCTGGGGGAGTCCACACCGGACGTCTGCATGCCAGAGGCCTGTGGCAGGTGGAGGAGAAGGCTCTTCACATCAATATCCTGGAGCTGCGGGCAGTGTTCTGGGCCCTCAAGTCATTCCTTCCATCTCTGAAGGGCAAGGTGGTGAGGATTATCAAGGACAGCACCAAAACGATGTTCTAGATCAGGATGCAGGGGGCAGTCGATCCCCAGCGCTCTCCAAAGAGGTGTTGGATTTTTGGCACTGGGCCGTCAGACAAGAGATGCTCCTTGTCCTCTTTCACCTGGCGAGAGTCGAGAACACCATCGCCGACGACCTCAGCAGGGAGTTGCACACCTGCCACGAGTGTGAACTTCGGCAGGACCAGGTGGACCGCTTCTTCAAGTGTGGCAGGCCGTAGATCGATCTGTTTGCGACAGGGGCAAACTCCAAATGCCAGAAGGTTGCCAGCAGATTCCATCAACCGAGGAGCATTGGCCATGTGTTCGCCTTCCTGTGGGAAGGCCTGTTTCTGTACATGTTCCCGCCGTTTCCTCTCCTACCGCGAGTCAATACACTCAGTGCCGATGCAGGATGATACTCATTGCCCTGGTGTGGCTGAGGCAGATTTGGTACCCAGACCTTCTCAGCCTGTCAGCGTCGCACCCTGTCAAATTGCCAGTGGTCCCAGATCTTCTCACCAGAGAAGAAGGCGCAATCCTGCATCATGACCGAGGATCGCTTAACCTGAGGGCTTGGCCCCTGCAGCCCTAGAGTTTGGAGGATATGAGTTGCCAGCGGACTGCAGCATAGCCGACTTTGCTATGGTCACAAGTGGAAGCGTTTCGCTACATAGTACCGGTCGTAGAAGATCACCCATCTGAGGGTCACGGCTTGGCAGATTCTTCCATACTTGTTATCCCTGGCCAAGGCCGGATTAGTGCATGCCTCAATCAAGGTTCATCTCCCGCTACACCAGGTCTCCAGGACGATCTCTTTTGATCTCACTGTCTTGTCAAGGAGTGCCTCAAAGGACTGTTTTGATCTTTCCCGCCGGTGAAGGCTCCTGCCCCAGCTTGGGAACACAACGTGGTGCTGACTAGGATCATTGGGGCCCCCCTCGAGCCTATTCATCATGCCCCTCTCAAGTTCCTCTCATGGGAAACAGCTTTACTCATGGCCATCACCTCTGCCTGGAGGGTGGGTGAGATCTAGGCCCTATCCTGCAAACGTGCATATCTGCTGCCGATGCACCCCTCTTTAATGCCAAAGGTATTGTCAGAATTCCACCTCAACAAGCCTTTGGTGTTATCTGTGTTTTTCCTGAAGCCTTCGTCACCGGCTGAAAGCACTGTGCACTTGCTGGACGTTGCTCGTGTCCTGAAGTTCTACGTGGCCGCACAAAGAGTTTTCGGACGACTCCTCAACTGTTCCTTAACTTTGGTCCTGTGAACCATGGGAAGGCTTTGTCCAAAGCTTTCATCAGTTGGCGAACCGACTGCTGTCCAAGAGCCCATTCCACAAGAGCGACCGCTGCAACGTCTGCGTTCCTGTCCAGAGTCGGCTAAGCAATGCTACGCGACCTGTTCGCTTGAGGGGTTTAGTCTGTTCCAGAGGTAAGAGTAATTGCTTCTGTTGAGCGTTGCCACCTCCCGTGGTTCTGTAATGTTCTACTGCGAAGTATTCTTTACTCATGAGTATGTGAATCCATGCCAGACCCCCATGCTGGAGAAGGAACAAGTTACTTACCTGTAACTTGTTCTCCAACATGGGTCTGGCATGGATTCACATGCAAACCCTCCCTTACCCCTCTGCGGCTCTTCTTGGTCATACTGCCACTTAACGTGCAAACCAAATCTGAAGATGGCTGCCAGAGGAGGGGTTTAGGGAAAAGACCGTCATTGGCTGGGGGCAGTATGACCCAGAGGACAGTGATTGGTTTAGAGGAGAAATAGTTTGAAAGTGAAACCCTGACTCTGTCCCTTCCCCTGACTGGCTGTTGGGTGGAAGTTCCATATATGGTATTGAAGGGAAGTCCAGGCCAGACTGGCTGGAGCCTTCCCAGTCACTGTATGTTGTGGGTACACCCTTGGGGTAGGACCCGGGTGAATTGGGTGTGGGACCAATATACATTTCCTGTTATGGGTGTCTGGTTTCTGGTATGTGGCACGAAGACTGGGACAGCCCTGCCTGGAAATGGTATAAAAACAGTGTGGAGTGCTGAATGGCTGGGTACTTGTCCCAATCCACATTCATTGTTAGTGTCTGGAAGGAGAAGAATGGCCTGAATGCACTGTGAGCCTGATTAGCTGTCTGCCTGCATAAATGTCCTTCTGAATGATTATTTTCCTGAGTGTGACCCAGCAGAGTGAATGAGAGACCAAACAGTATATTTGGGGACCTCTCACTGATGGAAATAGTTCAGAAGCTGAAGTTGAAACTTGCTGCTCATCCTTGAAGCCCAGCTGGAAGAAGTATTGCTGCTGCATTTGCTTCGACCTGATCTGAAAGCTGTCTAGTTTGTTGAGGACTGATCCGAGAGGGGACCTGGCTAGGAGACCTCTTTGCGAGCTACGTGGGAACATTGTGCAGACCGCTAACCTTCACCGAAGCACCCTGGAAGCCAGCCTTCGAAAGACTGTCAACCGGAGACCGCGACCGCCGAGGCATCTCGAAGTAAAGCACCCGGACATCGAGGCCATCAAAGTCCATTGCTGTCAACCAGGGTTCGGAGGACTGCCGATGGAAGCCTGTTGAAGCCGTGTTGCCCAGAAGCGGGGACCGTTTGACGCCGTGCTGCCCACGATCGGAGCAGTAACACTCACCCTTTGCCTAAGAACACTTTGAATCATGGACTCCCTTGCTCATCACCGTCGACCGCTTTATCCCGCCGGAGAAATTCAAGGTCGCCGACGAACCGAGGAGAATCTGCCGGTTGGTTTCCCGCAACCCAAAGACCACAAAGATGCCGACGACACAACGCCCTTGCTGGGCCAAAGTTCTTCATTGACTCTTTTCGGCAACAAACTACCGTCTAGGTGCACCACACGCCTTATCTTCGCTGGACGTCCATGACCGATCATCGACGAGCACCGCCAGGACTGAAGCTGCTGCCTCGATGCCATCAAACCTTTTCATTGAGGACTCTCGAAGCCAAGTTCACCTTCCTCAAGAACTATTGACGATCCGTGGCTCCTGCCTTAAAGGGAGTCACTCAAGAAGGATCTGTCGACGCCCCATCAAAGAAATCTGCTATACCAGGTACATTGGGGTGGTAGAACAATTTATAGAAGGAGATAACTCTACTATAGCAATATATGGACTGTGCTTGTTTATGATCTCATTTACTGGTTGCCCAGGTTGGGGGGGGGTGGGGGGATCCTCGCACAGAACTGTCTAGGTAAACGGGAGCAGTATTCTGACAATTGTTTAAACAACTTGTTTTCCTCCTCAAGTCTATTGTTGGTTCCAATTATTAATTGATTTGTATGTTATTGGAAACAGAAGCAGAAGTTGGACATCCTCAAACACCTTAAACCATCTCAATGTAAGGGCGATGAATGCCCTCCCAAGATCATAAAGGAGTGTGCCAAGCCACTTGCTCCATTCCTGACTGTTAATCAACGCGTCATTCAGAACAGGCATTTTTCCCCGACAGCCTCAAAGAGGCTTGGGTGCGTGCCCTGCTAAAAGAAATAACACTAGACCCCTCTCAGCCTAATAACTACCAGCCCATAACGACCGTGCCATTTCTTCTCAAAATATTAGACAAGGCCGCTCAGTCAGATCCAACTCTACATAGAAACCAACTCCATCCTAGGAAAAAGAAAATCTGGCACAGAACTGAAACCACCCTGCTAGACTTAAAAAATAAAATCACTCGAATCTTGGACAAAGGCAAGCCCCTCCTCCTCCTCCTCCTCCTAGACCTCTCTGCGGCGTTCGATCTCGTAGATCATAAAACCCTCACCACACACCTCGCACATGCAGCACACTTTTCTGACCAAGCAGCTTCCTGGATCACCTCCTCCCTAGAAGGCAGAGCAATGAAGGTCTTCTCAAACATAGCTAGTGCAGCTCACACCATCATTCACTGTGGTGTCCCACAGGGATCCTGTACTGCCCCTACACTATACAATCTCTTCACAAAGCCCCTTTTTGATAAACTGGATGCACTTGGGATTGCATACACCAACTATGCTGATGATACCCAGATGCTCCTTCCTCTAACAGGCTCCTATCAACAAGGTACTACAGCCTTAAGACAAATCTACTCCACCATCCAAGCTTGGATGGCCACAAACGGCCTATGCCTCAACGGGGAGAAGACTGAGATTCTTATTCTTGGCCAAAAGTCCACCATAGCAAAGCTTGACTGCCTCTACTCCAGCTTCAACATTGAAAACTGCATCATCCCAGTCCTTTCCTCTGTCACGACTTTCGGGGTCCATATTAATGCTACACTGTCCATGAATAAGCAAGTCAGTGCCATTGCCTCCACACTAAGCACTAAACTCTTCAACGCCATAAACTCCTTAACTGAGGACAACTGTCTCTCAATAGCAAGAGCCACCATAGGGGCCAAGTTGGACTACTGCAATGCGCTTCTAGCCAGCGCCTCCACAAAAAACATAAATAGACTCCAAATCACCCAAAATAATTCACCTAGAGTAGCCCTTAGCATTACAAAAAGAAACCACATCTCACAAGCAAGAAAGCATGTTCATTGGCTCCCTGTCAAAGACTGCATAACTTTGAAAATGTTTGCAACCACAAACAAATGCATTAACCTTACAGCTCCATCCTACCTTTCAGACACACTAGCCAGAGCCACCTCAACTAGGCCCACTAGAACATGCTACACTAACCAACTCATCATACCACGCATTAACGGGGCCAAAGCAGGAGGGATTGACTTCCCATATCTAGCACCCAAGCTATGGAATGCGCTCCCCACTGCCCTCGGAGTAGAAACCTCCGTCACTGCCTTTTGCAAAAACCTCAAAACTGCCCTCTTTAACCTTCTTTTTTCCCACCCCTCCTAGGCTCAAACTGTGATACGCAAATTGTAAAATATGACTATTATATGTAGCTAAGCTTTTTCTCACTCACTGTAACAAGCGCCATGATGCCTTCGGGCTGTTGCATGCTCTACAAATATGAATCAATAAATAAATAAAACTGTCTACAGTTGATGCATTTTAATGGAACCAAAGAAGTATTTGTGGTACCACATAGAGAGTGTAAAGATGTTTCTCCAGCATGGGGTCTGGCATGGATTCACATGCTCATGAATATTCCCCGTCGTCAGGCTGGGAATCCTCGGTAAAGAAAAAACCAGTATCAGTTTCGTTTCTGATCTGTCTTTCGTAGTAATAACCAATCACTGGTCTCTGCGTCATACTGACCACAGCCAATGACTGCCCTCTACCTAAGCACCGCCTCTGGCAGCCATCTTCAGATTTTTACCGCACGTTCATGTGTTGGGATCCTCGTGCTATTGCTCTCGAGCGTTAGTGCTATTTTTCGCGCTTTTTCACAAAAAACTTCGATTCTTTCGGTCAAAAGAGCCTCAAGCTCCACCGATCCTACATCCGATCAACGGGGACCCGTGTCGGATTCATCTGTGCCCCTCAAGGGTGAAGATTTCGTCGACCTACCCTTCGGAGGACTCCAGAAGCTTCTCAGGCCCGGTCTCGGAGATGGCCCAGGAGAAGGGAAGCTCGACGCCCGGAAAGCTGTTCAGGGTCTGCCCTGGATGCCAGCTGCAGAACGTCTTCAAGGAGGACGAACACTCTTTCTGCCTTTACTGCCTTCATGAGGACAAGACGCACGTGGAGAAGGACTGTGCGTTTTGCGGCAACATGTCGGAACGGACCATGAAGGACCGCCATCAACGTCTCGCCAACTGGCTGGAGGCTAAGAGCCCGTCTGGCGAGAAGAAGAAGAAATCCGAGCGCTCTTCTAAGACCTTTGAGGGCGCCCCGGCGACGGGGGCCCAACATAAGGCCAAGCACCGCGAGTCCGCTGGCACCGGGAGCACTGAACGGTCGGGCTCTACGGGCGCCAGGCAGGGCGCACCCTCCCCGGCACCATCAACCACGAGCCAACGCTCTGGGTCGGGTAAGAGGAAGGCCGAGCACCCGGCGAAGCTCCTGGAGAGGCCCCGGTCGAGCTCTAAGGCAGAGGAGGAGCGTGGCAGTGCCCCCTCCCTCAAGGATAAGGCAGTGAGCGCACCTAAGGTGGTGAAGGCCTTGATCCATCCGACCAAGCCCTCTATCGAAACGGTCGCGGCGGCCCTGGCTCAGCCTGTGGTGGCTACACCAGTGGTGGCGACCTCAGGGCCCAGAATCTCCCTGCCTCCTCGGAGGGAGTCTTCCTTTGTGCCCATCGATAGGACCCCCGTGAAACCCTCCGTGGGGAAGAAGGGGGGGGCAGGGCGTCATCGTAGATTCGGCCTCAACCTCAGAAGAGGAGCTGATCGAGGTCTTAAGCCACGGCCTAGGCGTGGAAGAAGGCCAGCCCGTCGGAATGGACCCCGACGCAGGTGACGACGACGACATCGTCGAGGATACCGACGGGGCCCCTGCTCGCCCGTCGGATTCCCCTCTGCCAGCGCCGCAAGACAACTCGGCGGCCATTTTGTTGGCCATACAGTCCTTATGCTCCGAGATAAGGACGAGGCTACCGTTACCGACGGAGGAACCTCTCCCGTCGGGGGATCCAGAACCGGGACCTTCTGGTGTTCCCCCTACCAAGAAAAGAAGGATCCATCCACCACCTCCTTTTCAACCGTCGCGCCCCGTCCAGCCCTCCTCCCCGTCCACCCGAGGGGATGATACGGGGACTGACACGGCAGCGACGGGTACGGACGACGAGGCATACGACGAGGATTTTCCGTCGTCGCCTCCCACCAGGGCTTCTCCGCCCGACGAGATCGGATCTTTCCACTCCATGATCTCCAGGGCTTCCGAGCTTTTCCAACTCTGCCCTGAGGAGAAGAAAAAGGAAGGCTTCCTTTATCAGCGGCGCGAGGCCAAGAGGAAGACGGTCCTCGCAGTGCCTCTGTTGGACGACATTTGGGATGAGGGCCTTTCCCTCCTCAAGAACCCTTCCACGACGCCAGCTAGAAGAGACTGGTACGAGAAAAAGTACCGGGTCCCGGACACGGCCCCCCTATGCCTCCGGGCGCAGCCTACCCCGGACTCCGTTGTCTCCGCAGCAGCCAGGAAGAAAGCGGGGGGGGGGGTGCGGCCTCCACATCGACTCCCCCGCCGGACGGCGAGGGAAAGAAATTGGATGCTATGGGACGTAGAGTCATCTCGTCGGCAGCGACGACGATTAAAGCGGCCAACGCCTTGGCTATCGTGGCCCGCTACGACAGGGAGCTCTGGTACAAGATAGCTCCCCTGCTGGATTTTCTGCCGGACGACAAGAGGGCGGAGGCCCTTGAGATCCTGCAGGACGGTGAGGTGGCGTCGGACCACGCCATCACCGTGGCGACGGACATCGGCAACACTGGGTTCCGCCAGCTGGGCAACGGCGTTTGCCTTCGACGTCGTGGATGGCTCAAAGCTACGGACTTTCGGCAGGACGTCCAGACCAGAGTCCTGGACATGCCCTTCGACGGGAACAACCTGTTTGGGAAGACAGTGGACGATTCCCTTCAGGCCATCAAGGCGGATACTGAGACGGCCAGGGCCCTTGGAGTCCTGCAGCAACGACGAACGCCCTTTCGGAGCGGCGGAGGCAAGGGCGCCTCCAAAGGTTCCGGCGGCGGTTTCGCTTCCTACTGTCAAGCGGCCCGCTCGTCGTCGCAAGAGGCCTACAGAGGACGAGGCAAGTCTAGCGGACCCCGCCGTCGTCGCCAAGGAGGTCAAGGCGGCAAGGCCGCGTCCAAGCAGGATTGAACCGGCCGTGGGGTCGGGCCCCCACCGAAGCACCCCGGTGGGAGGCCGGCTGGCGGGCTTCGTCAGCGTGTGGGAGTCCATCTCCACCGACCGTTGGGTGCTGGACGCCCTGGCCCGGGGCCACGCGCTCGAGTTTCAAAGAAGGTGCCCGCGCGTCCCCCCCGTGGCCAGGAAAGAACTTCACGTCCCTCAACTTCTCCTGGAGGTAAAGGCGATGCTCAGAAAGGGCGCCATCGAACTCGTCCCAAAGAGGCTTCGGGGCTCCGGAGTCTACTCGCGATACTTCCTCGTGAAGAAGAAGACGGGAGGATGGCGCCCCATCCTAGACCTGCGACGTCTGAACAAGTTCATCAAGGCGCAGAAGTTCCGGATGGTCACCCTCCAGCACGTCCTGGGTCAGCTGGAGGAAGGAGACTTCCTATCGTCGTTGGATTTGGAGGATGCCTACTTCCACATTCCCATCCTAAAGGGGCACCGAAAATTCCTCAGATTCGTGGTCCAGGGGCGTCATTACCAGTTCAAAGCCCTTCCCTTCGGACTACGGTCGGCACCCAGGGTATTCACCAAGTGCCTCGCACCGGTGGCGGCGCAGCTGCGCCGCGAGGGGATTCACGTCTACCCCTACCTGGACGACTGGCTCATCCGCGCCAAGACGAGGGAGCTCGCCGTGGTCCACACGGCAAGGACCGTCCAACTCCTCACGGACCTGGGATTCTCCGTGAACTACGCCAAATCCCACCTGGTGCCCGCGCAAGTCGCACTGTTTCTGGGAGCGAGGCTCGACAGTGTCCCTTCTGGCCTCCCCGTCGGAGGAGAGGACCAGGACCATCTTGGGCAAGGTGCAACGGATGTTGGTGGCCGACGCGGCCAAGGTGAGGTCCATCAAGTCCCTCCTCGGGATGATGTCTTCCTGCATCTACCTCATTCCCATGTGCAGGCTCCGGATGCGCCCGTTGCAAGAATTCCTGGATGCGCGCTGGATCCAGACGACGGGCAGCTTCGAGGAAAGGATCAAGCTCGACGAGAGTTTCCGACGAGCGATACGGTGGTGGGGCACCCGCGCGCATCTGACGGCGGGCATGGACTTCCAGACCCCAGCCCACCAGGAGACTGTGACCACGGATGCCTCCCTGGAAGGGTGGGGAGCGCACACCGAAAATCTGCACGCAAGAGGACTCTGGCTCCCGACGGAGAAGTCCCTGCATATCAACGTCCTGGAGCTCCGTGCAGTGTTTTGGGCCCTCAGGTCCTTCCTTCCGTCCCTCAAGGGCAAGGTGGTGAGGATCTTCACCGACAACACCACCACCATGTTTTACATCAGGAAACAGGGCGGAACCAGGTCCCCAGCGCTGTCCAAGGAGGCGCAGGACCTGTGGCATTGGGCCGTCGCCCAAGGGATTTTTCTGGTGCCGTTTCATCTGGCAGGGATAAAAAACACCATCGCCGACTCACTCAGCAGGGAGCTGCGCTCGTGCCACGAGTGAGAACAACGGCAGGATCTGGTGGATCGCCTCTTCCGACGGTGGGGCACACCCCAGATCGACCTGTTCGCGACGGCGACGAACACCAAGTGCCGGAGGTTCGCCAGCAGGTTTCCCCAGACGAGGAGCATGGGCGATGCTTTCTCGTTCCCCTGGGAGGGCCTGTTCCTCTACGCGTTCCCTCCCTTGCCTCTGCTAATCCGGCTCGTCAACCAGCTCAAGAGGTCACGGTGCAGGATGATCCTCGTCGCACCTGCGTGGCCGAGGCAGATATGGTTCCCGGACCTTCTGGACTTGTCAGCGTCCCCGCCGATCAAGCTGCCGGCGGACGCGGATCTACTCTCCAGGGAAGGAGGCGCCATCCTCCACCACGACCCGAAGTCGCTGAACTTGCAGGCCTGGCGCCTGCAGCGCTAGAGTTTGGAGGATACGACATACCGGCCGATTGCAGAGAGGTTCTTGCAAAGGCCAGGGCGTCCTCGACTCTTAAATGCTACGGACACAAATGGAAGAGGTTCTCTGTCTGGTGCCACGCACAGAAGATTAACCCTCTACGGATTACGGCTCCCCAAGTACTGCCGTACCTGCTGACGCTGGCCAAAGCTGGTCTGGCACACGCGTCCATCAAGATTCATCTTGCTGCGATCTCCCGATACACCAGAACCACGGGGCGGACGTCCTTGTGGTCTCATCGTCTGGTGAAGGAGTTCATGAAGGGACTGTTCAGATCGTTCCCGCTGGTGAAGGCTCCGGCCCCGGCGTGGGAGCTCAACGTGGTGCTGACCAAGCTCATGGGACCTCCGTTCGAGCCTCTGCACTCGGCCCCGTTGAAGTTTCTATCGTGGAAAACAGCTTTTCTTGTGGCCATCACCTCCGCACGACGAGTGGGAGAGATCCAGGCCCTTTCCTGCAAGGCCCCGTACTTGACTTTCCACGACACGAGGGTAGTGCTCAGGACGCACCCCTCCTTCATGCCCAAGGTGCCGTCGGACTTCCATCTCAACGAACCCTTGGTGTTGCCTGTGTTCTTCCCGTCGCCTTCGTCGCCGGCTGAGAGGACTTTGCACTCGCTGGATGTGGCTAGAGCGCTGAAGTTCTACGTAGACCGCACGAAGTGTTTTCGGAAGACGTCACAACTCTTTGTGAACTTTGGACCTGTCAATCAGGGGAAGGCTCTCTCGAAGGCTTCCATTTCCAGATGGCTCTCCGGCTGTATCATGTACTGTCACCGGTTGGCAAACCGACCGCTGCCTGGCCGTCCGAGAGCCCATTCCACCAGAGCGATCGCAGCTACCACGGCGTTCCTATCTGGTGTGCCCCTGCTGGACATATGCAGGGCTGCTACGTGGAGGTCGACGCACACCTTCACGAAATTCTACTGCGTCGACCGGGATTCCAGGGAGGAGTCCAGGGTCGGCCAAGCAGTGCTGCGCAACCTGTTCGCCTGAGGTGAGCCTGGTGAGGAGGTAAGATGCTTAATGTTGAGTTGATGTGATGCTTAATGTTGAGCCTTTGCCACCTCCCGTGGTTGTGCATGTGTGTACTGCTATGTATTCTTTATTCATGAGCATGTGAATCCATGCCAGACCCCATGCTGGAGAAGGAACAAGTTACTTACCTGTAACTGTTGTTCTCCAGCATGGGTCTGGCATGGATTCACATGCGAACCCTCCCGCCTACCCCTCTGCGGCTCTTCACTTGGTCATACTGCCACTTCACGTGCTTCCAAATCTGAAGATGGCTGCCAGAGGCGGTGCTTAGGTAGAGGGCAGTCATTGGCTGTGGTCAGTATGACGCAGAGACCAGTCATTGGTTATTACTACGAAAGACAGATCAGAAACGAAACTGATACTGGTTTTTTCTTTACCGAGGATTCCCAGCCTGACGACGGGGAATATTCATGAGCATGTGAATCCATGCCAGACCCATGCTGGAGAACAACAGTTACAGGTAAGTAACTTGTTCCATCTTTATAGAATTGCCTAAGCACAATGTGTCTTATTGTATGTGTACATAATCAAAGCCTTATTTATATAAAGAACTGTATTATCACTAACTTAGTGTGTGGACATTCCTTTGTGGGTGCTTGGGGGGGGGGGGGGTACACTGTACTTAAGAACCAGCCTGCATCGCCTCTTGAGAACTTAAGCCTTGATTGCATGTCCATTGCTACCAACAATACAGAATATTGGCTGGGGTGCTCTGTGCTTCTACTCTGCCATATAGAGGGCAGGAGTACAGCTAACCTGTCCCCCACTCCAGTCTTTACAGCGAGCATGTGAATCCTTGCCAGACCCATGCTGGAGAATGATAGTTACAGGTAAGTAACTGGTTCCTTCACGTTGATGCAAAGGGTCTGCAGGCGTCTCCGGCTGTCTTCTTTGTTTACTTCAGTTTCTAGTGGTTGACTTGACTTTCACTTCAGGAACCTCACCCTTTATTCAGTTTCAGCACACAAACCCCTGCAATCTCTCTCAGCAGTTTACAGAAAGGGGACGGGTGGCTGTCCTATAAGGACAGCCGGACTCCCAGTGGGAGCTGGTTCCATTCAGGCAGACAAAGGGGAGGGGAGTGTAAAATCTCTGCCCCCACTTCCTGCCTGCATAGACCCACAGGAGCCCAGGCGGGGGCACCCAAGGGTTGCCACCAAAGGCAAAACTCGCACAGGGACCTCCCCCTCCTAGAATGGTAGAAGGGTTAACAAAGAACAGCCACGATGGAAATGGTGAAAAAAGAAAGGAGCCACCATGTTAGCACATAGATGAACCTATTGTTCACAGCATGGACTGTGAATACAGTCTGCGGTAAAAAATAGCACAATATTTGGTTATGAGATATTGGTTAGTTGGTTAGATATATGGAGGAAAATAGACACCATAGTAAAGGTAAACCACAGGGAACACAGTTCTGAAAGCGAGAGCAAATGAGAATGAGCGGAAAAAGGCTGCAATCATTCAGGATAGAAAGAAAAAGGTTTAGAAGTCCAGCAAAAAATGCTGGGGGTCTCGCTAGGAGAGGGGATGAAGCATAACATTTAGAAGTCTCCCTAACACTCGTGCCCCCTGACTAAGGGACAGGAGGATCTAATCCACCCCCGGATGAATCTCTTGTTTCAGTCGGTCATACTTTCTGGAGAGACCATCAGTTTTTGTAACCGAATTCAAGGCCTTCTAGTCCACAGAGAAGTTACTCTTTGGTACTTGCTTTAGGCATTAACACAACTGGGCTAGCCCATGGACCTGTGGAATGTTCAATCACTCCAAGGTCAAGCATCTTGTTGACCTCCTCTTTAATGCGATTCCTCACATTATCTGACATCCTTTAGCCCCTGCCTTCCACAGGTATACCAGTGTCAATGTCATGTTGGCCCCAAGGGGCCAACCCTTGTGTAAGTGAAAACAGAGGGGCAAACTGATTTAAAAATGTTTTGCACTACTCCTCCTACTGCTGCAGTGTCCAATTAGAAGTTTAACTCCTTCTATAGACCCATCTGAAGGGTGTCCCCTGAAATTATCTGGTAAGCTTACTCTCGTCTTCTTGATCAGAAGCTAAGAGCAAAGCTCTTATTTCTGTGCTAGCGACATAAGTCTTCCAGTGGTTGGTATAAACAAGACCCTAGGGGCTTCCTTGGGGTTGCCCAAGTCTATCAAAATAGTTGCCCTCTCCAATCTTGCCTACAACCTTGAAGGGTCTTGTCCATTTGTCCTGTAAACTCCATTTTAGCCTTCTGGTCATGCTATTGTTCTCAGAAGCCGCAGTCATCACCTGTGCCATCCTCTGTCTGAGTCCTAGCACATAGTCCGTAATCCTTATTGGCTTGAGAGTTGGAGCACCCTCCAGAACTTCCTTAATCGGGGCCAAAGGACCTCTGACAGGATGACCATAAAGTAACGCAAAAGGGCTAAAGCTCACTCAAGCTTGAGGTACCTCTACATAGGCAAAAAGAAGGCATGGCAGTAGAAGGTACCACTTTACTTTATTCTAGGAGTTCTTCTAAGGGTCCAATCATGCTTGTCATAGTCCTGTTAAACCTCTCTACCAACCCATTTGTTTGAGAGTGGTAGGATGTTGAGAACTTGTAGTTGACCCCACAGGTTTTCCACATGGCCTGCATGTAGTGGTACATAGAATTTGACCCCCCTTTCGAATACAACCTCCTTAGGAAATGCTACCCTGGTAATAATAGCAAGTAGGCCCTTAGCCACTGTCTGAGCTTTCCAATTTCTTATTGGAATAGCTCCTGGGAATCTAGTGGTATGGTCCACTAAAATCATATAAATCAGTTGCCTGAAGAGGTTTGGAGGGTGTAAGGGGGCCAACAATGTCAATCCCCACCCCAGGAACTCCCACAGAGGCAATAACAGTGCCACATACTTGGCTCCACTTTTACTAAATAGCTGCACGTGTGGCAATTCCTACAATGTTTCTCAACCGCTCACCCATCTTTGGCCAGTAAAGGTACAATAATATGCTTTCCTTTTTTTCTTTATTTTTTAACCTCAAACAGCAAGGGGAACTTCATGTGCTAATTGCAGAAATGTGGATAACAACTCTTGGGGTACCACCAGTCTCCTGGGGTATCTTGGAATAGATTCCATAGGTACTTTAGTGGACACATCCTCCCAGTAAAGCCTCTGCTTCCCAGATTCTTACCCTTCACTATCGGAAGCTGGCTGCTGAGGCAGTCCTTCTAGAGAGGGATCCTCTCTCTGTCCCCTACTGAAATCTGTCTTTGAGGGTCCACCTTCTGCAAGCAGAGTCTGCAACTCAGGATGGCCTCTAGGATCTGGATCCTCTAGACAGGGTTAAATGTACTTCACCTCTGACTCATCAGAGGAGGGTTCTTCTGGCACCAAATCAGTCTCAGCTGGTGGTGGGGTCACAGTTGTGACCTTGACTTTTTCCTCTACAGGAACTCTCTTCTTGGAGGAAGTTTTGGGCTTGAGGCCCTTCTTTACTTTTGAGACTTTTGGGTTTCCCCTTCGTCTCCTTTGGGAGGTCTCTCAAGGTTGCCTCCCTGAATTATTTTCTTCTCCGCTCCCTTTGGATGGATTGTGTCCTCCCACATATTCCTCATCTTATAATTATCCTTCCAGCTTCAGCAGTGGGTGCTGTGTGCCATCCCCCCGAGTAGATGTGTCTCGAGGGCCACTGTTCGACTGTCGACATCATCAGTATAAGTAGCACACGGAGTGCCCATTGGCTTCAGTTCCGTTTTTCCAAGCCAACGCTTCAAAGAATTACTGCATGCTCTCGGTTCTTCACTGAACTTAATCGGCTATTTTTGATCAACGAAAATGTCTTCCCAGTCGGCTCCATGAACACACAAGACTGGCTTCAAGAAGTGCGAAGTCTATGGATCCAAGATGTTGATCACCGACACCCACCGCATATGTCTGTCGTTTCTTGGTACTGGTCACCGTACCTCCGACTAGAACTCCTGTCAGGCTATTACAGAGAAGGCTCTGAGGGAGCGTAAAGGTAAATTGGCCTTCGGGAGGTTGCCTTTGAAGTCTCCTTCGAAGAGCTCAAAAAGGAAGTCTGAGTCGAGAAATTCTCCTCAAGGAAAAGATCTGAAAGAACTCGATCGCGCCATTCTTTGACTTCGAAGAAGGCCAAGAAACTACATCATAAGAAACCCTCAACCTCTAGTGATTCCTCGGCCGAGGTAATCAAATGTCCAACTATGTCGGACTCCCCAGCAAAGTGGCATGTATTTCATAAAGACAAGCGGAAAGCCCATGCCCCTTTCGATCTGCATCAAGACAAATGAAGTCGAAGACTAATTCTTCGAAACCGAGCCATAAACTGGTTCTGCATCGAGAAAAGTCTCGATCAGACGAGAAATCATCAAGGGCTTCGACAAGTCTGGAATCCAGTCCATCAGGGGTTCCTTTGAAAAATCATAGAAAGTCGATGACGCCTTTCTAACAGCTGCAGTAAATACAAATTTTGCTAAAAAATATAGGCCATCCAGCAGCGACCAAGAGTACTTGACAAAACATCAAACATCAGAAAGCTTGGTGGTTCAGGCTGCCACATGTACTAGGCAATCTGCATACCCCTCTATCCCTCCTGATGGGGGATAAGAGAGTGGATGCCTGGGCGAGACGAATATTTACTGCTGGCAATATGGCATTAAAGTCAACTAACATAACTTGTACATTATCAAGGGTTACGTTTAACCTGTGGGACTGCGTAGCTATGGCGGCTGACCACATCCCGGAAGGTGAAGAAAGAGACGGCTTCCTAAGGATGGTAAGGAGGCAAAGGGTGAATGCCTTCGGTCAGGTCTGGTTACTGCAGACAGCATCAGCAGATCCATGGCAACTATCACAGTGTTAGGCAGATTTGCGCGGTTGAGGAAGTCCGGATTTGCACCATTTGTGCAGTCTAGACTCCTCAATATGCCCTTTGACGGCTCAAGGCTGTTTGGCAGCAAGGCTGATGAGTTTGGAAAAGCTGCAGGCTTTGAAAGCAGCGGCTAAATCCCTTAGCGCTGCCATTAGACAGCCTCAACACCCCTACTCCGGTTCATCTTCTTGAAGGGGTAAGTCTTTTTGATTCTCCTCAATTGGAAGAAGAGGACAAGTAGGTCAGAGAAGATTCCCACGTGGTGGACGAGGAAGCGGTGCTAAGCCAACCTAAGCAGTGTCAATTTTACCCTCGGCCGCCGCTTCAGCCGCCTCAAAACCACTCTGAGGCCTTGACTCACAAGACCCCGGTGGGAGGTAGACTTAGCATTTCACAGAATGGTGGAGCATTACTGCAGATGCTTGGCACTGGAATCTGTAGCCCAAGGTTACTGCCTTACATTTAAAAAAGGCCTCCGGATCATCCTCCGGGGAACACCTCTTTGAGTTCCTGATCCGCTCCTTGTGCAGGAAATTTTGACCCTGCTAGAGAAAGGTGCTATAGAACCAGTACCTGTGGCGGGAAGGAACTTCCCATATTTTCTAATTCCCAAAAAGGACGGAGGATTGAGACCCATCTTGGGCTTAAACTTGAACAAGTTCCTCAGGAAGGACAAGTTCAAGATGTTTACCCTTTCCCAAATCCTTCAGGCTCTACAACTCAAGACTGGATGATGTCGTTGGACCTTCAGGATGCCTACTTTCATGTGCCTATCCATCACAAGCACAGAATGTACCTGATGTTCACTGTTGGCAGTTCACATCATCAGTATCGAGTTCTGCCATTCGGGCTGACCTCCGCCCCAAGGGTTTTCACCAAGCTGATGGCACCGAGTCTCAGGAGAGGAGGGATCCACATCTACCCTTACCTGGACGATTGGCTGATCAGGGCACGTTAACCCGAACAAGATCGGGAACATCTCAGTGTAACCTGCTACTCTCCACAGACTGGGCTTCACCCTCAATTACGATAAGTCCCACATTACAGCATCTCAAAGACTCCAATTTATTGAAGTAGTCCTGGATGCTTCCTTGTCGCCCGAGGTGATAGCCCAACATCTTCTGCAGATGGTCACCAAATTTCAGAGTGCCCAGCATCTTCCAGCCTTCAATTTTTTGAGGTTTCTCGGTCCCATGGCATCCTGCATTTTTCTAGTGCCAATGGGCTCAGGTACTAATTCTCAGGCAGAATGTCAGACTGCCTGAATGTTCCAGGCATGGTCTCTCATGACCTTCTGTGGTGGGCCTGCAAGGACAACATTCTCAAGGAGGAATCTTTTTGGTAGCCATGGCGAGAGATACGTGTAGTGACGGATGCCTCGCTCACGGGGTGGGGAGCCCATGCCAACGACCTGACAATCAGCATTTGTTAGTCCCCATCGGAGTCTAAACTACACATCAACCTTTTGGAGCCGAGGGCAATCAGACTAGCGCTGAAGGCCTTCCTGCCAGAGGGCACAGCGAGAGAATGTCCTGATAATGACGGACAACACAGTGGCCATGCACTACCTCAACAAAAGAGGTGGTGTATGGTCACTACCACTGTGCAGAGAGGCAATGCAGCACCGGTTCTGGGCAATTCAAGAGGGAATCTCCCTATCAGCAGTTCACCTAGCCGGAGAGGAGAACACGGCAGCTGAGTCTGCAGAGCCCAGTCTCCCCCGAGTGGGAACTAGCGCAGGAAGTCCATAAAGAGATCTTCACCCTTTGGGTCACCCCTCAAGTGGATCTGTTTGCGACCAGTGTCAACCGCAAGTGTAACTGTTCTGCTCCATGGAATTTCCCCCAAGAGGAGAACTAGGGGACGCGGTCATAGTGAACTGGGAATTTCCACTCCTACACGCGTTTCCTCCAGTCCCCGTCATTTCCATGTGATCTGGAGTTTGAGAAAGTTCGGGAAATATATGATCCTAATTGCCTCGGATTGGGCAGGACGACGTGGTACCTGGACCGTGTGGACATGTCCATCTGCCCTCCAATGCGTCTTCCACAAAGAGTACCTTCTCATGAGAGGAGGGTAGGTTCTCCATCCAGAGGTCAACACTCTCAACCTTCATGCATGATTTCTGAGAGGTTGAGATACAAGCATTGGGACCTCCCGGATGACGTAATGGCGATCTTGCTTTCGGCCAGAAGTCCAGCAACAAAATAGTTTGTACCGCTTCCATTGGAACAAATTCAGCAGCTGGTGCCAGGGATAAGAATGTGGATCCCTTTCTGTGTGACAAACCTATGGTGCTTTCTTTTTTGTTATGTTTGGCGAATCTGGGGCTCCAGGTTGGAACAATTAAAGGTTACCTGGAAGCGCCATCTATTTTCAAACACTCTTCAGAGTAAGATTCATATTTTAAAATCCCTCTGTGCAATTCCTAAAGGGTCTTACTAATATATTTCCACCAGTCACATTCAAAGTTTGTGTATGGGATCTTAACCTGGTGTTAATTTCTAACATGCATTTCTTTTCAGCCTATACTCTCATGCCCATTAAGACTGTTCACCTTGAAAACTTGTTTTGCTAATCGCAAGAATGTCTGCCTGCACTGTTGCGATTTGCAGGCACTCCTGTAAACCCCCACCTACAGTTTTCTATAAAGACAAGGTTGTTCTCAGAGTGGAACCTGCTTTTCTACCAAATGTAGTCTCCGACTACCACTTGTTGCAAAAGATTATTTTGCCAGCGTTCTATCACCTCCTCATTTTGGAAAGGAGGAGGAAAGATTATACAGGATAGCCCCAAAAACGTGCTCCGATTTTATATATCAAGAATGACTAAATTCCATGAAAATGACCAATTATTCATTGGCTATACAGGCCCTAAATTGGGTTTAGCTGTTACAAAACAGACCCTATCCAGGTGGATCATCCTGGCTATTTGGGAATGTTACAGGTTAGCGGGCAAAGACCCGCCGGAAGGCTTGAGGGCACATTACACAAGGGGCTTGGCAACCTCTGCTGCTCTTGATTGGTGTTCTAGTCAGACATTTGTTTAGCTGCCACTTGGTCGTCTATTCACACATTTGTGAAACATTACTGCCTGGGTTCATCTTCCAGTCAGGAAAGACAATTTGCAAAAGCGGACCTTCATGCAGTCCATGACGACAGTTAAAACAAAATATAATATATACTTTTTTTACTTCTTCTTACCAGGCTTAGTGAGAAGGGTAGGATTGTCAATGGGGGAACAGAAACAATAGGAGAGTGCCATAGGTGTCGTGGAGGAGGGGGAAGAAAAGCGAGAATAGTGGCGGGGGGTGTCAGGATGTGGGGAAAAGCAGGATGGGGGTAGCACAGGGTGGTCACTGGGCACAGCTAAATTAAAAAAAAGCAGCAAATGGTACAAACCGCTAAATTCAAAATAGTAGAAAAGGTACAAACAGCTAAATGCAACATAGTAGCAAATGGTAGTATCGAAAATGGTACTATCGGCTAAATTCAAAATAGCAGCAAATGGTACAAACGGCATGGTCAGTATGAGCGAGTCAGGAAATCGAAATGACAATCTATGTAATCAATCAGCAATTTCCGTAACGGGTGAAGTACTGTCTGTTTGGACAAATCGAAGAGAAAGACTCATTGGGAATCGTGGAAGGGTAACGTGGAGGGTTGGAAGAGAGTGGGAGGCTTGAGCATAATAACTCAGTCAGTAGGTAATACTCCCTTTTCACGCACAGGGGAATATTCCTGCGAGCCAGAGAAGCCAGAGTAGAGGGTCCTTCCTGTCCATCTTCAGAGTCCTGCGCTTCACCATTGAAGAAGCATCAGCACTCGAAGCCAGACCTGCGCCTCCGTGGGAATCAGGTGAGCGTTACAGAACGCGAAGCCTACCCACAATTTCCCACCCGGGCGCTATGGAGACTTCCGAGACTGACCAGCTGGCCCAGCTTTTGGGGGAATTACGGGCAGAGGTGCACTCAGCCCGCCAGGAGACTAACGCTCTCAAAAGAGAACTGATCTTATCTAAGGAAAGAACTGATGACCTAGCCAAAAGGTTATTAAAGGCCCAGGCAGGGCACACTCCTTTACCTAATTCCGGAGACATTTCCACATCAATGGGTTTGAGTAACCCGGTACAAATTAATCTACCTGGACACATGCCTTTGGCCCCGCCTGAACGTTTTGCGGGGGATCCCAAGAAATATGCCGTCTTTATGAACCAATGTCGTTTACACTTTCTATGCAGACCCGGAGCCTTCCCTAACGACCAGACCAAGGTAGCCTTTATACTATCTTACCTCAGTGGCAGTGCTGCCGATTGGTCTTTTCCATTGGTAAATCAGGATGATCCCATTCTCCAGAATTTTCAGGTCTTCCAGGCCAGCATGGAAAGATTGTTCGCTCGACACTCTCAAGGACAGGCCCTTGATAACGAACTGCTATCCTTACGACAAGGTAATCAGGATCTTCTGTCCTACATAGCCATCTTTAACAGACTGGTTGTGGAAACTGGATGGCCAGAAAGCAAAAGGATCACATTGTTTCATCGAGGCCTGCGCGGAGAGCTTAAGGATGTTCTAGCTCAGATAGTAAACCCACCCCAGGTCTGCGCAAACTACATTGACTTGGTGGTTCAACTTGATCACAGACTTCAAAATAGAAAAGCAGATCGGTTCAAGTATGAAAACCGAGCACCGATCAAAACCTACGCTACCTCCAAGAGTACCGACGTATCTGAACCTATGCAAATCGGTGGTGTTAAACGACCCTTAACGCAGAAAGAACGAGAGAGAAGGTGGCAAATGCAACTTTGTCTGTATTGCGGGACTTCCGATCACTTTCTTCGAAATTGTCCAGTTAAACCACTTAAGAAGGTGGTTGGAGCTACTGATAACTAATTAGTGACACCTGATTCGGGAAACGACCTAGCCCGGCAAGCGTAGGGGTCCACTTGCCGAGCTTGAAAACGAACTCTTTGACCTCGCATTTCGTCATGCCAATGGTGCTCGTGGACCCAAAACAGCCTCAGCAGTTGCATGCTATAAAAGCATACATCGACAGTGGAGCTATTGGAAATTACGTAGACCGTGAATTGGCTTCCAGGATTAAGCTTCCTCTCCGCCCGAAAGTAACCCAAGATGTCATTACTACAGTAGATGGAACCGAAATAGCCTCAGGGCCTGTAACGCATTCCACTGTTGAAGTGACACTGGTGGGTCAGGATGGACATCGGGAAGCAATCGTGTTTGATGTGATCAAGGTCCCACAATTTCAAGTAATTATTGGAATTCCTTGGTTAGAAACACATAATCCCAGAATTGACTGGCGAGCAAAGAAGATAAGTTTTCCTGATTGTGAACCAACTTGTTATCCAAGAAATCCAGCTATGGGTCTAGCCACAGCAACTTCCACCCCTGTACAGCTACCGTCAAAATACCAAGAATTCCAAGACGTTTTTCAGAAAGAACAGGCTAACACGTTACCTCACCATCGGTCTTATGATTGCCAGATCGATCTGGTACCCAATGCTCAACTACCTTGTAGTAGGATTTATGCTCTTACGAAACCTGAGAACCTGCATTTGCGTCAGTATTTAGATCAGTACCTAGCCAATGGTTTTATTCGCCCGTCCAAGTCTCCTGTCTCTTCAGCTCTGTTCTTCGTGCCAAAAAAAGAAGGCGACCTTAGAACGTGTATAGACTATCGCGCCCTAAATCAAATAACGATTAAGAATCGTTATCCTCTGCCCTTGATCCCTGAGCTTATCGACCAGGTGAAAGACGCTTGCGTGTACACCAAGTTAGATCTCCGAGGAGCTTATCACCTGGTGCGCATAAAAGAAGGCGACAAATGGAAGACTGCATTCTGCACCAAATTTGGGCTCTTCGAATATCAGGTGATGCCCTTCGGTTTGTGCAATGCACCTGTCGCCTTTCAGTACTTTATGAATGATGTTCTTCGGGAACTTATTGATGTCTGCGTCATTGTTTACATTGACGACATCCTGGTGTACTCTTCTTCAGAATCTGATCACAGAAAACATGTTAGGGCAGTTCTTGAGAAACTGCGCCAGCACAGACTATTTGCAAAACTCGAAAAATGTGTTTTTCATACCACAGAAGTTGAGTTTCTCGGATTCATCCTGACACCTCAAGGAGTCCGAATGGACTCGCGAAAGGTGGACGCCATCCTCAAATGGCCATCTCCAAGCTCGGTGAAGGGAGTTCAGAGCATGCTCGGCTTTGCCAATTTCTATCGAAGATTCATCCCGGAATTTTCCCGAACAGTCCAACCCATCACCGCTCTCCTAAAGAAAAACAAATGCTTCGAATGGACTCTTGAGGCCGAACAAGCCTTCCAGGACCTGAAAACCAAATTCACTTCTGCACCTGTATTGAAGTACCCGCACCCAGATCTCCCGTACGTAGTGGAAACCGATGCTTCCAGTTCGGCCATGGGAGCTGTCCTGTCGCAAAGAGACCCAAAAACTAACCAACTACACCCAGTGGCATTTTGGTCCAGCAAATTTTCTCCTCCTGAAATCAACTACGCAATTACCGATAAAGAGTTACTGGCCATCAAATCTGCTTTCAAGGCTTGGCGTCACTACCTTCTCGGGGCAAGACACACCATCACCGTAATTACTGACCACAGAAACTTACAGTATTTAAAGACGGCCAAAGCTCAATCTTCACGACAACTCTGATGGGCTCTATTCTTTGCGGAATTTGATTTTGTAATTACCTATCGCCCTGGCTGCAAGAATGGAAAAGCAGACGCCTTATCCCGGATTGGCATGGAAGAACCTAATTCGAGCTTAGAACCTGTGCCCATCATAACTGAGCAAAGAATCTTAGGCTTAACTTCATTGCAATCTATTGAGGATATCCAAACGCAAGTAAAACAACTTCTAGACTCTTCAACCTTACTGGAATGGAGTCAAAAGGGTCCTCATTACACCGTTAAGGATGACTTACCTTACTTCCAGGAGCGGTTGTTTCTGCCAAGTAAAGAATTGCAAGAACTTGTAATTGCCCATCATGAATCTTTAATGGAAGGACACCCTGGCATCGCTAAAACGGAGGAAAAAATCAAACGGCACTTCTGGTGGCCTTTTTGGAGAAAAGACGTAAAGTCTTTTGTACTGTCTTGTGGAATTTGCCCCCAAAACAAGGCTCAAAAGAAAAGGCCAGCCGGCCTACTTCAACCCTTGGATATTCCACCGGCACCATGGCACACCCTGTCAATGGACTTTATAACAGATCTGCCTCCTTGTTACAACACAATCCTTGTAATTGTGGACCTATTCTCCAAAATGGCCCACTTTATCCCTTTAAAGGGTTTGCCTTCAGCTTCCACCTTGGCCAAGGAATTCCTGGAGAATATAGTTTGCATACATGGTTTCCCTTCCATTTTAGTCTCGGATCGTGGAAGTCAATTTATCTCACATTTTTGGAAGAAGTGTTGCCAACTAGCACAAATAGATGTGCGGTTATCCACCAGCCACCACCCCCAGACCGACGGACAAACCGAGAGAACCAATCAGACTCGAGCAATATCTTCGGTGCATGTTACACCAATCCGAGTTAAATTGGAAAGACATCCTTTGGATCGCAGAATATGCATACAACAATTCAGTGCATTCTGGAACCGGACAAACCCCTTTTATACTTTGTATGGTCACCATCCTCGGACCTCTGATCTAGATCCACCTCTGACCCTGGAAATGCCCGCAGTAAATCATCTGCATTCCACAATAACCCGAGCCTTCAAAGAAGCTGCAACTCATTTACAGCAAGCCAAGAAAAAGTATAAAGAAAACGCTGATTTGCACAGAAGTAAAACTCCTCCTTACCAAGTAGGAGTCCAGGTATGGCTAGCAACTAAACATTTACCCCTCAAGGTCCCGCGAACCTTCAATCCCAGAATCATAGGACCTTATCCCATCAAAGCTATAATCAACCCAGTGGCCTTTAAACTGGATCTACCGTCCAACATGCGTATTCATCCAGTTTTTCATGCATCACTTTTGAAGCCAGTACAACCAGGAACCCGATTGTCCAAGCCTCCAGATCAAATTGAAGGGGAATTAGAATTCGAAGTTAAAGACATTTTAGACTCCAAGGTGGTAAAGTCGAAACTCTTCTATCTTGTTGACTGGAAGGGATATGGACCTCGGGAGAGATCGTGGGAGCCTAGTAACCATGTCCACGCACCTCGATTAGTACAAAGGTTTCACCGGAGATTTCCGAACAAGCCCAAACCCCCAGAGGGAAGAACCTTGGGAGGGGCCTTGAGGGGGGGGTACTGTCATGATGCCTACCTCCAAGGAGCCAGGTCCGCCCCAGCAACCCCAGAGGCAGGCATCATTTCCCCCAGGGGAGTGCCAGCGGGCCCAAGCTGATCCTGAAAGGGAAGACATCATTTTTAAAAGCATTTCGTTCCTGAAAGGGAAGACATCATTTTTAAAAGCTTTTCGTTATGATCGCTGCAGCGCTGCATTTCACTCACCTTTCCTGGGTTCCTCACTCAGGACCATCCACCGGGAACCAACTCTGTCAAAATTCCAGATCTGCTCTATTGCAGGAAGTTTTAACCATGCTAGAGAAAGGTGCAATATAACAGGTACCTGTAGCGTGCAGGAACAAGGGTTGGTACACCCCCCCCCACCACTTTCTCATTCCAAAGAAGGACGGAGGATTGCGACCCATCTTGGACTTAAGAACCTTGAACAAGTTCATCAGGAAGGACCAGTTCAAGATTGTAACCCTTTCTCAGATCATTCAGGCTCTCCAACTCCAAGACTAGTTGGTATCATTGGACCTTCAGGATGCTTACTTTCATGTGCCAATCCATCCCAAGCACAAAGTACCCGAGGTTCGCGGTTGGCGGTTCTCACTTTGTTTCGCGTTTTGCCATTCGTGCTGACCTCCGCCCCGAGGGTTTTCACCAAACTGATGGTGATTGTGGCAGTGAGTCTCAGGAGAGGGGGGATTCACGTCTACCCCTACCTGGACGATTGGTTGATCAGATCGCGTTCTCCCAAACAAGCTCAGGAACATCTGTTGATCACCTGTCACTTCCTTCACAAACTGGGCTTCTCCCTCAATTTCAAGAAGTCTCGCGTTCTACCATCCCAAAAGCTCTAGTTTATTGGAGCAGTTTTGGATACTTCCTCGGGCAAAGCCTCGCCTCCCGAGGTGAGAGCTCTCCATATTCGGCAGATGGTAACAAAGTTCCAGAATGCAAAGCATCTGCCGGCCTTCGATTTTCTGAGGTTGCTCGGCCTCATGGCATCCTGCATTTTTCTGGTGCCAGAGGCCAGATTGAGAATGAGATCCTTTCAATGGGCCCTCAGAACTCAGTGGTCCCAGTTCTCTGGGAGTACGTCGGATCTTCTGCAAGTACTGAGCGCAGTTGTTCAGGATCTACTATGGTGGGCTTGCAACAACAACATCCTCAAGGGAGAATCTTTATGGCAACCATGGCTGGGGATAGCAGTAGTAACGGACGCCTCACTCACGGGGTGGGGAGCCCATACCAACGATCTGACAATCAGCAGTCGTTGGCCTCATCAGAGTCCAAACTACACAACCTATTGGAGCTGAGGGCAATCGGACTAGTGCTGAAGGCCTTCCTGCCCTCTGTACAGGGAAAGAATGTCCTGATAATGACTGACAACACGGTGCCCATGTACTATCTCAACAAGAGAGAAGGCGTAGGGTCACTAACACTGTGCAGAGAGGCAATGCAGCTCTGGTTCTGGGAAATACGAGAAGGAATCTCTCTATCAGCAATTCACCTAGCCGGAGAGCAGAACATGGCGGCAGACGATATGAGCAGGCAGAGCACAGGCTCCCACGAGTGGGAGCTAGCTCAGGAAGTCCTTCTGGAGATCTTTGCCCTTTGGGGAACCCTTCAAGTGGCTCTGTTCGCGACCACTGTAAACCGGCAGTGCGAGCAGTACTGCTCAAGGGAATTTCCTCCGAAAGGAGCTTTAGGAGACGCGTTCGTGGTGGACTGGACAAGTTTCCACTTCTGTACGAGTTTCCTCCAGTCCCAGTGATTCCTCAAGTAATCAGGAGGTTGAGAAAGTTCAGGAAACCATGGTCCTAATTGCCCCAGATTGGGGGCAGGAGGACACGGTACCCAGACCTTCTGGACATGTCAATCTGCCCTCCAATACGCCTTCGCAAAGAGAGGATCTTCTCTCGCAAGAGGAAGGTCTGGTTCTCCATCCAGAGGTCAAGACACTCAACCTTAACGCATGTTTTCTGAGGGGTTGAGATACAAGGATTGGGACGTAATGGAGATTTTGCTTTCGGCCAGAAGACCAGCAACAAAATACTTGGACCGGTGTCATTGGAGCAAATTCAGGAACTGGTGCAAAGATAAGGATGGGGACCCTTTTGAATGTGGTGCTCTCTTATTGCATCTAGCCAATCTGGGGCTCCAGATCGGAACAATTAAAGGATATCTAGCTGCGCTGTCCATTTTCAAGCGCTCCTCGGAAGAGGTTTATTTCAAAATTCCATTGATAATTCAATTCCTGAAAGGGCTTACTAATGTATACCCTCCAGTCCCCTTTCATGTCCCAACTTGTGATTTAAATCTAGTACTTAAGTTTCTAACTTGTATACCTTTTGAGCCTCTGCACTCCTGTCCCTTGAGTCTTCTAACATTGAAGACTGTCCTTGTGGCCTTAACATCAGCCCGCAGGGTTAGTGAACTACAGGCTCTCTCATGTAAACCTCCATATAATACTTTTTACAAGGACAAAGTGGTTCTTAAGGTTAAACCATCTTTCTTACCAAAAGTACTTTCCGAATTCCACTTGTAACAAAAAATCATATTACCAACATTCTATCCTCTGACTCTTTTGGGCAACGAAGGAGAGAGACTGCATAGCCTGGACCCTAAAAGGGCTCTGTTTTTACATTTCAAGAATGTCAAAATTGCATCAAGATGACCAACATTTTGTGGGTTGACATTCCGACCTGACGTGTGCAAGCAGGCTTCTCACCTTTCCGATGGGATGCTCTCCTCCATCTCCTCTCTGGTGGTTGATACTCATTTGCATGTAGATTTTATCCCAACTTCTGGGACCATTTTGTCGAGTGTTGCAGAGAGTTGTCTTATCTTACCAGTTAAAGTATATACCAATGGGGAACGTCCAGCTATAGCTATTGTTTAATTGTTCAAGGGCTGTTATTGTGGCACTCGCCCTACAGAGGAGGAAGGCATTCTGACTAATGTCTTAAAAGATGAGCAATTTGTTATCCCGTTGTATGTTTGGCATATGTGTAGCTGTGCAAATTCCTTTTTTTCCTTGGTGCGAAGATTGAAGTTTCATAAATAAGTTGTGGGTTTGTGCTCCAAATCCCCCAAGGACAGAGCCCTTTGTGTATTATATCCATTGTGTGTTTCTGCCATTGGTTTACATTCTTTGCTGATTGCTGGGAAAATGGTATTAAACCATGCAAGCACCCAGCTCTGCAGATATGATTCCCCCCCCCCCCCCCCCTCTCCCCTGCTTACTACACCGGGCCACCGAATCAGGTTCTCTATGCGTTGTCTATTTCCTAGGTCCAGGAGTGTTTCATATTCTTCTTCGCATATGTCAGCGTACCTTGCAAATGGGTGATAAGTTTGTTTTCGACCAATTGACCGGACACCTACTTGCAGTGAGTGTACTGAGTTTTCACTGTGTCCTTACTGAGAATTCACTTGCTTCACATCCTGGTTCAAAAGGATTACTTGCTGCTTTTATTTCCTGCTTTATTTAATCTTGTCAGACATTAAAGATGATATTTGTTCAGTGGGGAGGTCTGTGATCTGTTGCTGTCTTTGGATCTTCCAGAGGAAGGCACCTGAGCCTTTCTTCTCTCTGGATTTGGTAAGATCAAAGTCCTGGTGCCAAAAGTAGTTTTGGGTCCTACCTTTCCTAACTGAACGAAAACAACACAAAGGTACCCCTCGAGAGCATGTTTCAGGAATCGGCTAAGCAAATTCACCCTGTACTACTTGATGTTGATGTTGAAGTCTGAGTTATTGAAAGGGGAAACTGGATTCAAGACATGTGACGTCTTATAGGCTGTGTATCACCGCTCGCAGCTGCAGTTACTTTTTCGAGTCTGCCGCATAGGTGGCTAAAAGTGGGAGGAGATACTAGTCACAGTAATTAAACTACCGTTGGGGCAGTTCTGGGGCCGCACTCATTTACTGGAATACTGGGCTACCTTTCATGCCTTGCATTATTCCCTGGTGTCCACCCCTCCGGAGTGACTGTTCCCCAGACAAGACAGTGAGACCCTCACGGCATCCTGGAATGCACCACTCCATAAGTCTGTTTTATGAATCAAAAGAGGTAAGGGAAAGGCAAAGAAGCTGGGTACTCCATCGAGGTACACTCCAATTTGGGCCCCTAGTAGTAGCATAGCTAATGGTGCTGTACAGTTATCTTGGCAAAGACCAGCGTTTTGCTGAGTAGTCTAAATTATGCATGGGTCGGGGGGGTTACCAGGGCTCTTACAATATCTCTCCTACCGCCCCCCTCATCAATTGAATGAATTCATGAAGAACCCACCTTCCAGCCCACATCACCCGGGCTCACCTAATCAGCTGTGGCACATCTTCCGGAGGCCACGCCCATCCTGAGGTGGACCAAAGCAGCTTTGAGTCATGCTTTTAATTCTCTGTAGTGCCTCTGATGCGCACCAGCTGCTCCTCTCTATCATCGGAGAAGTAAGATGACCTTTTGCTGCATCACCTGAATCTCAGACAGCACTGTCGCTCATGGTCCACCAAAGTTTGTTCTGAAGGCAGCCATCTTGGGTGCCGCTGGCCACACACTCTCCCATTTGCATGTTTTAAAGGTATTGTGTCCATATATTTCGAAAGTCCATTCTGTTTGCCCCTCAGACTAAATGTGAGCAACAGTGCTGAGGTAGCTGTGCAGTGACCACTTCTTTAGGAAACCTTTCCCCACTCGACGGTAGCAATGATAAAGTGGTCCAAGTGCTTTTTTAGTTTGTGGCATTAGGTGGCGATTGTGCCACCTATAAACCAAACCTATTGTATTAGAATACAGATGGGGAGAATTGGCATATAGGGATGCATAAGCAGAACGGTGAGGTGAGGGAAACACTGCTTCTATGTATTTGGTTATTTTCCCACCCATTGAGTGCCCATGGCAGCGCTAATCCCTATGGCCACTACCAACCAGTTCCTGAAACCTTCACGCCCAAAACACCACCTCATGGTAACCATTTGAGCCAGCTTTAACCAAGCCTTACCATCAAACTTTGTACTTGATGCGCCTGCCAATGTTTTTTCAAAACCGTCTTCTGAGAGTTAATGACTTGTAAGCCAGCTACTGGTGTAAGTAAAATATCTTAACAAGGTCTGCCTTCAGCCACTCGTTTTATAAGCACTATGCGTGTCCTGCTATTATATGCCCAGGTATTCGCACCTGCTACCATGAATGGCCAGTTAATACCACTACGGCAGTGCCTGTCCAGTGCCTTTGCCATGCCTACACAAAAGGTTTATGGTCTTTTTCCATCGAATTATCATACATGAAGTGTAAAGTGTTTATGTATCGAAACCCTTTCATAGAAAAGGGTTTTTTTATATAAACACTTTGCATTTCTTGCATGGAAAGTTGACGGAACATGTAAAACGCATTATATGGAGCTGTCCAGTACTTAAATCTGAACAGCTCCGTATCAGATGTGTAGTGTGCACTTTTATTTTATTGGAAGGGATTAGGGGGGGGAGTTGGGGTCCAATAAAATAAATGCCCCCAGTCCATGAAAGTGCACACTACACATTTTATACGGAGCTGTTCAGATTTAAGCACTGGAAAGCTCCATATGAAGTTGACTACACACGTCAGAGGGAGCTGTCCAGTGCCGAAATCTATAATATATGCTTTTCGATGGAAAAGCATTTCAATTAATGAATTTCGTTGGATTTTAATTCAATGAAACTATTTTCTATGGATAGACTGGACACCTACACAAAAGCCCAAACTGTTGGCATTGCCAATGCTTGTTTATTGCAGAAGAAGTGATCTGCATATTCAAATTGCCTGGAAGCAAACTCCTGGGACGTAACTTCCATCTCTTTAAAGGCCAGAAGCGATGACGACCATCGTCCCTGTCCCTATGATTTCCTTTCTAAATGTGCGTCCTATGCATAGAAGATAAATACCTGCAGCCAAGTGAACAGACCCTGCTTAACATTGTTCTGCATTTTGGTCTATACTGTGTATATCTTGGGTTGTTGGTCTTGCTCATCACATTGCTTGTTGATAGTTTGAGTGCTCAGATAATGCTTTATAATTTAATGTAATCTATTCTGTTATTAATATGCACATAGTTCATAAAATATAATTGGAATTAAAAACAGGAGCACAAGCTGTTCTATGATTTGCATAAGAATTAAATATCAACACTGACAAGATACTGTCTAAGGTTTTGGCTTTAAGATTGGAAACATTTCTTCCAAATTAATTGGTGAGGAACAATCCGGCTTTATGAAAGATAGATGTACTTCTAGCAATATGCGGAAACTTCTACATACTATGGAGAGGGCGAATGAGGGTGAGTGTGAAGCGGCTGTCTTTTCCCTTGATGCTGAAAAAGCGTTTGACAGAGTAAACTGGAGATACCTGTATGCGGTTATGAAAGATATGAATCTTGGTAATGAATGTATCTCTTGGGTACAGCTGTTATATGCCAATCCAACTGCAGATGTCAAAATGAATGGATTAAAGTCTGAGCCTTTTTGTCTTGAACAGGGTACTAGACAAGGGTGCCCTTTTTCACCGCTTTTGTTTATTTTAGCGATTGAGCTTTTGGCTATAGCACTGAAAATGGATCCTAGGCTGCATGGTGTCAGCTGTTGGGGAGTGATGCATAAAATCTGGTTGAACGCAGATGATTTGTTAGTTTTACAAAAGCTAGATGTTTCTCTTCCGTGCCTGATGGAGATTTTATCTAGAGTTCACATAACATCTGGATATAAAGTTAATTGGCCAAAATCAGAGGTCCTGCCACTCTCTCATAGATGTGATAAATCCCTACGTTATTTGGGCATTTGGTTGACATCGATATCTGGTATAGTTGAGGAAAATATGCGTGACATATGTAATGATTGCAAAGTAAATTTAGAAAGATGGTCGCTTCTTAATTTGTCACTCTGCGGAAAGGTCAACGCCATTAAAATTAATTTGGCTCCCAAAGTCAATTATATAACTGGTATGATACCTTTGAGAATGCAAAATCAGTACTGGAAAGAGTTGGACCGTTTGTTACAGGAATTCCTATGGGACAAGAAACCTCCACGACTTAAAATTTGGAAATTGCAACTCCCGGTTAATGAGGGTGGATTGGGTATTCCAGATTTTAAAGCGTATCATTTGGCCTTTACTTCATGATCATTTGTTCCATTTCTAAATACAGTACATGATTCATGGGCGATTGCGGAATCTAATGCTTTTGGACCGGTTGGCCCAGAGGCTTTGCTTTCTACTAGTTCAAAGGAACGCAGATTTAGATCAGTGGTGACTGGATCTTTACGCACTGCGTGGTGCGAATTAATGGAACATTTGGGTAAAGATGCATATAAGGATCTAGGTTCTTCAATTTGGTTAAATCCTAAGATTAAAGACAATGCCAAAACGCTTTTTTGGCCTGAATGGTTTTTGAATGGCATTAAAATGATTGGTGATCGTGGTATGAATGGTAGATGGTTGACAGCAAATGAGATGAGATAAAAATGGGATTTTAGGAGTTTGTCGGATTTGGCCTACAGGCGTTTGAAGAAGGCTGTTGGTGAGGTGGATTGGTCTGATAGTCTGGATTTGGGCTTCTTTCATGCAAAACCAAAAGAGGGTGAGGGTGGTCTTGCTAGACGGATTTATAAAAGAATTGTGCCAAATTTTCAAAAAAATCACAAATTACATGAGGAATGGGGCAGACGGATTGATTTTGATATTTCTCCAGATATTTGGAGTAATATGTGCAGGAATGTTGCACTTTGTTCAATGAATTTTGGATAAAGATCTCGACAAATTAAAATTTGGAACCGTGTGTATTGGTGCCCTGAGAGTTGCGTGCGTGTTTCGAGTTTTTGGTCAGAGATATGTGAGACATGTGTGAAAATTATTGGTCTGAATTTGAACCTAGATTTTAAAACGGTGATCTTGGGGGATGATTCCGAACTGGATGAACTTAGCTCTGCACATACAAAAATGGCTTTTCAGGAGCATGATCACCGGCAAACGCTTAGTTCTTCGTGGATGGAAATCTAGGATTGCTCCTTTATTTGATGACTGGGTTGAGGAGATGCACAAACTTTCTAAAATTGAAAAGATGATTTACAAATGAACAAATAGTCAGTGTATGATAAAATGTGGGGAAAAATTAATGATTTAATGTAATTTTTATTTTATTCTTTTTTTGTATTATTTATTTATTTATTGGGGGATTCTGCTTTGATGATCTACCATATGTTATAGTTTTTTCTTATGTTATGTTACCCAGTCTTCTGTATACTACATTAGTTTTGAGATACCTTTTCATGTTGTTGAAGTAAATTTGTAAAAAAAAAAAAATAATGAAATGTAAGGGTAATTTATCACATAACGTGTCATTGTT
This sequence comes from Ambystoma mexicanum, assembly GCF_040938575.1. NCBI lineage: Eukaryota > Metazoa > Chordata > Amphibia > Caudata > Ambystomatidae > Ambystoma > Ambystoma mexicanum. The sequence goes on along the minus strand of NC_090939.1, from coordinate 323,869,813 downwards.
TAGGAATGGAGCCCAAGCTGAACATCCTCGAGATTGTAAAACCAGTTGAGACAGTGGAAGTAGTGATTGACCCGGATGCCCATCATGGAGGAGCTGAAGCCCAGCTTGTGGAAGAAACCCAGGTCATAACTCTGGATGGCACAAAACACATTACCACAATGTCCGATGAAACGTCTGAGCAAGTGACGCGATGGGCTGCAGCATTGGAGGGTTACCGGAAGGAACAAGAACGACTTGGAATACCATACGGTAAACATTTTTTCTAGGTCTCTTAATTTGTTCTCATGGTGGGTTTTTCAACACTACAGACCGTCAGGCGACTGCAGCTCTTCCTTTTGCTAAGAAGGGAGGTATGCGTCTGGCAGGCGTTAAACTGTGTAGTCAATGTGTAAGCTGTGAAGCAGAGATTAATGTCTAAAGTTCACAAATTGTGCTTTCATTTAAAGGACCCAAAGAAAGTTAAACCCATGTGTGCCTGAAAATGTTGGAAAGCTGCACAGAAGTCTTAGTTCACCACAGTATACCAATACAAACACTGGAATGGTATTCATTTGATGGTGTGTTAGTCGTACTGGTGGTATCCTTTCCGTCAGCAGACAGTGTTACTTATTTTTAAATCTCAGTATAACTGCCGAGCAATGTGATTTAGTACCCCATATGTCGAGGTAAAAGGAAACTTCAAGAGAACATGGTGGATATAGGGGTCTAAGACTACCATCTACAAAAGTGCGGCCCAACCTTTTGAACAGAATTATTCAAGCCCCTAGAATATGGAAAATGTAACATCAAAATGTTGGATCACTGTACTGCACCACTCAAATATTGGCACTAATTATGCATATTTACTACACAATTGTATACATATACACCGTCAGATAGGTATCCTCATTGAGCTCTCACGGCAAAAAATGTGTTTGCAGTCATGTGCTCAGTTTAGGAGTGCATTGATGGTAAAGTGAAAGGTTATCAGATAGATCCACACTAAAGAAAACTCATGACTAAAATAATCACTTGCACCACGCACAATATATGACCAGATACATCACTATGCAAAGAAGGTTGACAGTAATATAGTGCCGTTTTAAAACATGCTTTCTTTATTTTTTGTAGACCCAATACAGTGGTCAACAGACCAGGTACTCCACTGGGTGGTGTGGGTGATCAAAGAATTTGGCATGGATGAAATAGACATCAGCAGCCTCAGCATGCCAGGCCAGGACCTTTGTGAACTCAGCCAAGAAGACTTCTTCCAGAGGGTACCGCGAGGCGAAATCTTATGGAGTCACTTGGAGCTTCTTCGAAAATGTATGTGAGCTCTGGACTTATTTACGTATGGCAGAGATAATCCAAACGCACAGTAAAAATGTAGATGTATTACTTGCATGTTTTGATCGTACCCACTATTTAACTCAAGTTGATTAAAATCATTCGTTGCTTTCACCTTATGGAAGTGTCAATCATCAGTTTGATGTTCCGCTGCTTTTTGACATATTTTATTTTGCTGGTTTTTAGATTTAGCTGTTGGCAAAGCTATGCCCAAAATATTAATGCAACAAGATTCTATGAAGGGCAAATACCATTTGCATGGTTCTCTACCTTCCTGGCGAGTATGAGATGTTTGAAAAAAGTATTTTATTTGGCATGTATGGCAAACTTTGTTTGCCTTATATTGCAAATAAGTTTCACTGTGCATGGCAGGATTTTGGATGGCAGAATTGCACGAAATATGAAGTGTGCTTATGGGACATGCACCATTTTAGGGAAAGCACTGGTAAATATGTTGTCACCTGTCAACATTGGGTTGGTGTGTTTCGTTTAGGTAAAGTATGTACAATAAGGAAGTCGGCCTGCAGGTCCAGTGGGATTTTTAAGAATTTGCTAGGTCTGTGTGACCTTTCAGATTTGTTTCAGACTACCGCAATGAAATGGTTTGTTTTCTTCCATTAGAGCAATTATCCAATTAGTCACCTGGCCCACATTCAATGCTCATGTTCCTTCTTTCATAAAATTACCATCCCTCTTCCCAGCCTCATGTTGTAACAAGTGCACATTTATGCTAAGATAATTGCGCTCTGAAAACGATTTAACATGGGCAGAGCAAGGCTGTACAGTTTAGCTGGTAAATTAGGACATGGACGGCATGTCCATCTCCTGCTAAAATCTGTGAAAGAGTGCCATGGCTTCTCTGCTCCCTCCGTACATGTCGCACACTGATCATATTCAACCCAGCAGCACAACTTGCTCTCCTCTTTCTTTCCTTGCACAGTATCACAAGATAGTTTCTATAATAGCCCGAACACTTTTAAACAAAATGGACTTTGTCCCTGGGATACCGGATTTCCCTTCTTAGTCCTTCCATGTAAAAGAAAATGGCTTCACTCAATTTCAAGATTCCTTGTTCAGAGGCCTGCACCCTCCTTTTGTGGGTGGTGCCTGTTTTTGTCTTTTTTTTTTTTAAAGTTTGGACTATTGGGTTGCAGAGCAACCTATAAGCCAAAACTATTGCATTAGAGTACAGATAGGGAAAAATGTCATATATGTTACACAAAGCTTGAAGGTGTGGGAACTTTTTGAGCTCATTTTATTTAGGCCTTGCCATCAAACTTTGCTTGAAGTGCCTGCCAATGTTTCTTCAAAGCTGTCTTCTGAGAGTTAGACTTAATTGGAGTTGTAAAGGCGCTACTGGTGTAATACAAATATCTTAACCAGGTCTGGCTTCAGCCACTAGATTTATAAGCAATATGCGTGTCTATCACTGAAGTCCTGTTAAAAACAAGCATTGACGAAGCCAACAGTTTTGGCTTGTTTGCAAGTGTTAGGCATTTGCCAGGCACTTCTGTTCGATGCAGAGGTACTAACACTATTTTGCACCTGCTACAATCAATGACCAGTGAATACCACTACGACAGTGACTGACAAGTGCCTTTCACATGCCTATACAAAAACCCAAACTGTTGGCATTGCCAATGCTTGTTTATGCAGTGGTTCTGGTCTGCTTTGTTACGTGGCGAACCCTACAGCACACTGTTAAAGCAGAACCATTGCAGGTTCTAGTGCAGAGTTCTTTGCCCAGTCTTGTGGAGCTTATGGGGGAGTTGGAAATATCAGTGGTAATAATTTCCGAAACACTCATACGCAACGCTTTTCTTTTGTAATTCTTATTTGTGGTGTCGTTTTGCCTCCCTGCTGGTGCAAATGGAAAAAGTGGCATAGCACTTTGAAAAGATTGAAGTCAAGGATGTGTATAGCTCTTACCCGATCTATGCTCTCCTGCACATAGCTCAACTCATTTCCTTCTATTCCACCTGCTGGTGAAGAAAGCACTCTGTTTCCAGAGTGTTGAGACCCACTGTCCCCTCTCTCCATGCAATACATCTTCATTGGGTTACCTGTGTACCGTTCTCTGCTTTCAAGCACTTTGGACTGTTTTAGTGGGTACCATTCATGAGACCTGGGACCAGTGTCCATTGCTCTGCCGTTTACCAGTTTTGTTTCAAGTTGACTGCTCCCACTTTTATATAATTACAGACTTCAGTACCAGAGACCGACTACGGGTGAAATGAGTCTCATGTTGACTAGGCAGGCCCCATCCTTTTTTTTTTTTAATCCTTGAGGAATATCGGCCGCGCTCCTGCAATTCATTAGCGGTCCAGCCAGATTTCCAGGACTGGAAAGCAAAGTGAGTTTCATAGAAGGGACTTTGGATATCGCAGATTTTTTTTGTGATCACATTTTTAATAGAGGTAGGGCATGGTCGAGACTGTAAACGATTGCTTTCCTTTGTCAACGATGTTCAAGAGCCAATCGGAGGACATGTAAGAGAGTATGAGAAATATTTGACTTTTCAAAGGAGTACTTTTAGGAACAGGACTTTCAGGGGCGTTTGAGAACGTTGGTCTTTATTACCACAGCTTGGTGGATTTGTTTGTCTGCAAAATACCGGGAGGGAATTTTCCTTACTACCAGTGGTATTTCGAAAAAGCAACCCAATTACAGCATGACCACTGTACCTGTGGCAACTGCTGTTTTTTCTTCGAATATCATTGCTGGTATTCCAGAAAATATGTATTTATATACTTTTCCACGCTTGTTTAGAGAGTGGAAATGAATGATGCCACAGTAGTTTTTCAGATGACTACAGTACAATTGTTGAAATGCACAAAATGGTCAGTTTTATCATGTACATGCATTACATAGGAATGGAGATGACTGGGCATCAGAGATGCTCTGCTTTCCCTTCCCCATGAACAATGTTTTGTTCCGTATTGAGGCCCAGCGCTTATTATTTTAAGAACTTCTGAGGGTATTTTAAATGGTTACCTCGATCTCTGGCGTGGAGATAAAACTAAGTAGATTTACTATCCTATTATATGGTGGTATCTACCATCAATGCTATGCCATAGGAATACGATCGAAGGTAAATGCCATGTCTGTAATGAGGTGGGTGCTATAACAGTGTTTTACAAAATTCAGACTTTTTGGTTTACTTCCATGGCTCTACTGAGAACTAAATATCACAGCTTGCCATAATGCCCTATGTGCTGAATTCCTGAGCTTTTGATTTAGAATGTATAGTCTGGGGATTCGGGGTTCTCTGACTCCTGCCTTTCCCTTTCTAGTTAAAGCATCCCAAGTTAATCCACTTTGCACAGGTTGGGTTGGTCCTTAACTACATTAGACCACCGGCTTGATGCTGGTTCAGATCCCATGTCTGGTTGTCTCGATACTGTACCTTTCTTCATCTGCAGGCCCTTCAGATGCAAGATCCAAGACTGGTTTTTCGTTTTCTGGATTTCATTTAATACAGTTTCTCTGTCTGCCTCCATCAGGAATAAAGAAATCCGAAACCTCCCACACTTGTGTGGTCCTGCTAAACCTTGTGATAGTTTTGGTCTTTGCATGCTTCATCGCCTCATTGAATGAGTAGTTGGGAGAGAGGTTTGAGCTCAAATACTTGGAGGACATGTCCTCTGAGAGCCAGGTATCATATAATGGCCACTGCTGGCTCCGCTTCTAATTGGACAGACTTTACCTCTTATCCCTTGGCTGATCCAAACTCCACTCCTTTTATTCTCTGCATTGGATTACACATCCCTTTGCAATTAAGTAATGAAAAAGCTAATAGGTTTTAGCTTTGATATGTCAAGTGGAACTTCAACTGTCCCAGTAAAAAACATGCCATGACTAAAGGAGTGATGTTCATGCTATTAACATTGCTAACACTTATTAAAGCATATAACACCAACATGTAGGCACACGCAGCAAAGGAAAATGCACTGTTCTGACAAGCCTGGACATCTGAGTCTGCGCCCATTAAATTTACAGCAAATCAGTGTCAAGCGTACAAGAGGGGGAAAGAATTACACATCACTAAGGTGGATGTGTATACGACTAGAAATATCCAACCTCAAGCTTGGGTAATCTCTGTCCCTCCCCCTTCTTTGCAGAAGATTTTGTTTAAGATCTAAGGGAAAATACACGCAACATACATTGCGCATTAAATGCATTGGGGAGGCAGTCTAGGTTAGGGGAATACTGTCAATGCTAAATCTGCAATGTTTGGCCACTACCAAACGTCCAATAATATATTAAATATCTTGTTTAAAATAAATAACACTTGCAGTGTTTAACACTTTTAAATTGCTTGGACTAAAATACGAAGCAATATAGCACAGTAAATGTCGTTGATTGTGAGGGACTACAATATGTGGCAACGGATGTTCCGCCCTGGTGGTGGGATGTGATGTTGTAATACAAGGAGTGGCAACTAGGTATTGAATGAAGAGCAAGGTCTTAAGTTTCTTTTTTGAACGACAAGAACGTTGGGATGGTCCTGCATTTAAAATCATTTCCTGTTACTTATTTAATATCTTTAGGGAACTGCACAGAACGTTTTATAAGTAATTCTTGTTTAAAATAAGGGCATTGTAACCGTTAAACCTCCTGAACCTTTTGCAATACTTCACCATTGCCGAATTTATATTTAGTAAATGTTTCTGTTTCATTTGACAGATGTACTGGCCAGCCAAGAAAATTCTGGTGAAATAGCCACGGTTACAATTGATCAACGTAAGTACAGATAATTTGTCAGAAGATTTAATAATTATTTCAGTTACACCCGATTTGAGTCGAGCTTGGCCTGTAATACTGGTTGACACAGCACTAGCTTTCATCGATCTACCAAGGCCATTTGTTGGGTCCGCTCTGATTTTGCCTAACTTGTCGCATCAGTTTACTTGTTACCCGTTTGTTCAATCATCTATAGAATTCATGAGCAGCACTTAATCATTAGCCGTTACATATCCGTCAGGCTGCCCAGGCACCGTCTTCACGCCTCAATTGATTTTGTCTTCTCGAGACACTATCCCCTGTTCTCTGTAAAGCCTGTCAACCTCACCCACGGGCTCCGATGCTCTAGATAAATGCGTTTTCACAGAGATCCTCTGTCGCAGTTGGCATTTTCTGTTTTAGGTTCATATATGGGGTAAAGTACTCCCTCTCCTACATTACAAGGATATTTCTACTTAACGGGTATTCCGTGAGCCAAAGCCCGAGTTTCTTTATCTGTTTGCAGAAGTCCCAGGTGACTTGCAATATTCTTTTTACATACAGTACGGGGGATTTCATTCCACTAATACATGGCCACACTGTCATCTTCTTTAATACATGTCCTCTTGTTAAATCTGATACAAGTCATCTTCTGCTTGCTGATCCATATTATCAATGTAGCCTGTTTGCACGTAAACACGCGAATTGGTAGCTCGTAATGTGCTGCAGAAAAAAATAGTGTAAGGAGTTTAAATGCATCGAAAACGTTTTCATTTTGTACTTTAAAATAAGGAGTAGCATGCATATTCTTGCTCACATTTGTCAAACGGTCAATCAGACCGTTCCTTGTCAATTAATGGCTTTAAACTGTCATGGAAAAACTAATTTACAAGCAAAAAATTTGAAATAGTCAAGGTTTTAATTAAGTGTTACAGTGAAAGTTGAAATTATACTCTCTGCTGGCTCAAGCAGGAAGCCTTGTGACGTAACAACTGAGTGTAATAACGGATTACAAAACAATTGTGATGTCATTTTCTTGGTACAGGTTAGTTGTGATGTCGTTAACTCTCCTGTAACAAGATTATTTGCGGGGCTTTATGGCAATATTACAGGCTGCCATGTATTATAAAGTAAATTAAGTTTTGTTTATGTATCATCACTTGGAGATGTCGGTGTACTTTCCCTTTCGGTGCTCTTCAACGTCCCACGTGTTAATACTGCCATCTTGTGGCCGGTTAAAGTAATTTGCAAAGTAGTTTGTAGTTGTATACATTACCACCCCTGCACTTCAATTGCGGCTTAAGCCCCTTACGCTCACGCCCTATGGATCTTTCTCTCTCGGTGCACGGTTTTACATCTTTTCGTACTCTATTGTTCAGGCTTAAGAGTTATAGCAGAGAACGGTTTGCTTCCACTTCTTGGAGCCAAATAATTAAAAAAATCACTAGTGAATCCTTTTTATGTTGACCTAGTTGAAAAATATGCGGTTGTATAGTGACGTCAGACAAAGGGCAGTATGCAGCAGACTACTCTCCAATGCAGCCCTTCGAATGCAGACCTATATAGACTTTGACATGTTGGCAACGGCAGTCAGCTCTGAATCAGTCAGGCTATCCCCCGGAATAGTTACTTGTCTTCCTGAGGAAGGTTTATTAGCGTTTTGCCGACAGGCATTCTCCTTCGATCTTGTTAAACCCTGGGGTATGTTGTCATGAGTGAAGGTGGCCCTTTGTGCTTGCTTGCACAAGGGTACAACGTATTTGCAGCCAGAAACACATTGTGATAAAGCGCCTGTCCTGCACTCATTTAATGAAAGAGGTGCTGAAGAATTTGGGGTGGCGGAAGGAGTGTATTCCGACCTTTGTGTATGTTCCGTTTGTACATCTAGAGCACGGGAGCACCAGAACCATGGCGTTAGGAATGTTTTATTTTTTGTTTGCATCTTTCATCCACTGACTTTAGTGGAGTCCTCGAGCATACCTCCTTTCTGTCTGGACAATGAAAGATTTTTAGGATGAGTGATCACATGCTGTTTTCGTTTTTTGGGGCATGCTTTGGCTAGCCCCTGTGGCTGCCAGTGCAGGGAATGTCACCCTTTGTTTTTCACCTTTTATTTTTAGAGTAACGCGCAAGCCACCTTCAGTGGAGTGTTGTCCCTTTTTTGTTTTTCTAGAAGTAACATCGACATTACTATTGTGATGTGTACTGAACAGGTTGGTGTCAGTAAATGTTTTTTCCCCGGTGCACAGTTGTTCGTTTTATTTTATACCTTTTGTTAGGGAAGATTGCATGCAGTACCCTTTGGGTGCACTACAACAACCCTGGCCTCCTGGCAATCGGAACCCAACCTTTGGTACAAGTCTGTACTACACAGGTTGGTAGCATGTTGAGCAGCCTAGCTTATCTCAAGAGGGGTTGATGTGAGCTGTAGGGGAGTTAGAGATTCATAGTGACACATATTCAAATAAACTCTTAGACACAAGGTTTCTTGATTAAACCATTATTTAAGTCAGTTTTAGTAAGCCTTCTTCAGAAGGGGCAATATAATAGTAAAACACAAATACACTCCAAAATACACTTTAAATCAGAAAGTACCTATTTGGGATGGCACACAGACCATTCCTACGCACTCAGGTGACTTAAATAATTAGGACACTGGACATACTAGAGCAATACTTAGGCGTATGTCAAAGAAAAAGGTTATTAGAACAAAACAAGAGATCTCACAAATGGTAATCCCCAATGCAAAGTAAATTAACCCCTTCCTGGAAGGAAGACCCAACACACAGTAAGAGGGAAGACAAGTCATTCAGGTAGCCAAGCCAAAGTCAATTGGACAAAAGTCTAGGTGAGCTGAAGTACTTCTTGTAGGTAGGGAAAAGTTTTGCACAATGTTTTAGAAGTCTTTGTAGAAACAAAGAAATCAAAGCAGGGCCACAAGCTGATTAGGCTTGTGAGGTTAAGAAGCTGTTATCAACTCTACAGAAGCAACCAAGACCAGTCTCAACTGAGAACAAGTGAGGTTACACAACAAGAGGTAAGTGCTCTTAGACTTTACAGAACCTTTTGGTTAGAAGAAAACCGGTTCCAGCTGTCTTCTGTTCCTGTGCACCTCTGTAGATCTTATGTTCCTGGGCCTCAGTCGTGGGGGCAAGAGGGAGGATGTCTGGAGGACTCCTGCAACGGGACGGTCAGCGACCAAAAAGTAGCAACTTCTATTCAGTGGCACTTCCACGGTTTCAGCTCCTTGCGTCTCAGCAAATAGCATCACTGCGGACTCTTTGCTGTCGATATGGGATTTCCTTGCATCTGGGGTCCAGCACTCTGTTGAGGTGGCTCAGGCTCGGGCAGTCCTTCTTCCTGGGAGTCCGGAGGATCTTCCTGGAGCTCTTGGCCAACTTAAAAGAAACGTGCACAAACTGTTGTTCCTCTCCCTGGCTCTTTGGTTCCAGCAGCAACTGCAGTGGAAATGCAACCAGCTTCGAGGGGATGGCCAGGTGGCTTACTTTGGCGTTGATTGGTCCCACCAACTCAAGGGGAGAAGTCGTCCTTGCAGTGCTTCTCTAGTCAAGACGAATTCTGAGCTTCAGCACAGCAGAAGGGCTTCACCGGGCAAACCAACAGTCCAGGAGTTGCAGCAGGCATCTCTTCCAAGTTCTTCGGATTCCTTCGTCCATTGGTCGACTCTGCCTTCCAAGCCAAAAAGCCTTGCCTTTTTATGCTGGTTTCTTCCATTCATTCCAGCCTAGCTGTCAGTCACCCAGCAGGGTAGCTGTCCTTGCTGGCCAGCCAGCCGGCCAATCGTGTAAGAGTTTATTCCTGTCTCCTAGGAGACTAAGCACCGGGAGTTTCGGACACCTCCCTCTCTTCCTGCACCCGCCAGACACCCTGCCAGAGGCAAGCTTCACTCGTGAATCCCGCCAAAGACCAAACGAACAAAGGGACCAAACCTGGTTCGGCGCGCAGACTAAATCTCGAAGTACCTTTGCACAAAGAAACAGTGAAAAATGAAGACCGAGGCCATTTTGACAAAAAGGCACCCTTGGGTGCTTTACTGCAGCTGCGAATGCAGCCCGCGGTAAACGCACACCACAGTAGTCAAAAGTAAACCACTGCCACCAGGCATTCATCGGGGGAAGGGTAACATATAAATGTTACATGAGAAACTAGACAAAGGGAATACTGAGTAACCTCTCCAGCACCCTAATGTAAGATAGTGTGTGCTGGCTCTAGAAAGTTACTAATGTAAGTAAACTCAATTTCACTTCACTGCTCTTGGACACAGTAGTTGATCCAAGAGAAGGTATTCAAACCTTTGGGAAATCTGAAAGACTCCCCTGTGCCACTGCACTGAAGGTGCTGTGTGACACAATGTAAAGATGATGCCTACAACCAAAGAAACCGTGTTCAAATCATAACAAAAATACATGAGTGAGTGGGGGGAAAAAGGGTCTCACTCTCTCCAGGTTAAAAATTCAAGTCCTCAAAATCCATCAAAGTTGCTGGGGAGGTCTCTAAGGTAGAGAAACATTTGCAGATTTCTGAGAATTCTCCCTAACACCTGTTTTATAATGCCTTTTCGAGTACCATATACTCGCAATGGCTGATCTTCGTTGCACATGACCAGTTCTTTGTTCCATCTTCTTTGTTAGTCACTTTCCTTGCTTCTCAGATAGGAAATGGCCATGCAATGTGATGCACTTTTGCAGTACTCCAGCTCGGGACTCCTGTCTCGGGAGGATAGCTCCATGGCAACACGCTCGCCTTGGAAGCAAGACGACACAAAGCAACCCAGGTTCGATCCCCAGGTCCGCGCTTAGAAACCTCTGGGTATTAAGTGCGTTCTAAATATCATATCATATCTGGTCACTGCTTTGTCTATTGGTCCTCTACCTTCAAATCCACTGGGAAGACCTATACTGTGTGTCTTCCTTCTCTGCACTGGTGGGACACACCAGTCTGAAGTCCTGCTCTGCATCCATCTGTTCTGAGGGCTGAGTCATCGTCCGGTCTGCAATTGGCCTGTACCTGACTGGAACCGTACTGCAGTTTTCCACGGGAACCTGCATGCCTCATCGCTGGAAACTTTGCTAGCATCTTCGTAGTTCTTACCAGTCCGACGCTTCTCTCCATTGTCATGATGGAGGACCTGCTGGAACCCAAAGCCGGACTGTGCTGCTCCTTCGGGCCTGCTGACCCATCTATCGAGCTATAGAAAATTTGAATAGCGCAACTATCGCCAGAGTCATCATGATGCTAAAGGGGGATACAGAATAAACAGAAATGGAAGAAGAAAATCAACAGAAGAAATGGGTTTTAAATTCAGATTTAAAAATATTATATTCTAAGATAGCCCTTGTTAGGGAGAATTCTCAGAGATGTGCCAATTCCTCTCTACCTTGGAGACTCCCAGCACTTGCTGGACTCTAGGAATTTTTAATTTTCAACCTGGAGAGAGTCAGGGCTTTTTCCCCACTCATGCATTTTTCTGTGATTTAAACACTGCGTTTCTTTTGGTTTTGGAGTATGACAAACTCCATAGGCATCACCTTTGCAAAGTGACACACAGCACCTTCAGTGCATTGGCACAGGGATGTCTCTTAGCTTTCCCAAAGGTTTAAATACCTTCTCTTGGTGAAACTGTTTCCAAGAGCAGTGTGTCACAGTTCGGTCTCCAGGCGCAGAAGTGGCACGAACCAACCACCCCCTCCGCGGTCTGGGCGCCTGCAAGCCGAGGCTTACACAGGTCTCCGAGTCCCCACCGGGGAAAAAAGGGTTCGGGAATCGTTGGTTGGACAGGAACTGGTACTTAGGGTAACCGGAAAGAGGTTCAGGAGCAAGGGAACATAGGGTAAAGAAGACATTTAACAATTAAACACACTCCGTCGGAAAACCACACACTGCATGCACATAGTACAACCAGGCTCAAAAGCGAGCCAAAGAGAGACTTATCTTTGCGGTGAGTGCTGGCCTCCTGCCTGCGCGCACTCAGGTCCGTTGTAAGGAGCAGTTCAGTGCTGCAAAGAGGGTGCGAGTTATTATTCTGTGGGTGTTTCCTCACACACACACATAGCAATGCTCATGCAGCAGATTAGTGACACCTCCCCATGCAAGCCCACTTGTTTCTGGCTTTTTCCGTATTAGTTTACATGCAGCCGTGATGGGTTAAATACTGTTTATGCGGAAATATAGCCGCTCGTGGCTCTGTTGTGAAAGGTGACCCTTGTGTTAAAAATCGCACAAGGTTGTACAGGTCGTTGAGGTGCTGCTAGCCGCACGTGGCGAGTTGCGACTTCTTTACGAATTGGCTAATGCCGGTCAGTTTCTCTAGACAACACGCCTGGCTAATTATATATGCAAATAACATTCACTGATCTAGGACTTGTTGCGCACTGGAATGCTCCCTCGCGCGGTATTGGTTTGTTGCTAGGAATGCTACTGCGTGGGTAACTTAGCTTCTCTGGAGTAGGGGGGACTCAAGACTGTGGGCGACGCCCCCTGCATATGCCCCTGGCCGCGTGGTAAGCTTCCTGAGCGTTCGCTCCTCAATGCGGCTTTGCTGCTGTGCACGTGTTTTTCCTAACGCTTGTTTGGGCTCCCCAGCGCTGGCGCTACTTAGCTGAGGTGTGCGAGGGGCCTGAAAGGAGGTTGTCTGGGGCATGGCCCCTCGTGCTTCTCCCCTTGCTCAGAGCTCTGGAAAACACGTCTGCTTCAGTCGGACGTCTGAGCACAAACCCTGTGCTTCTGCTCTTTCGATGCGTCCCACTGCCCCACCCAAAGTGGGTGGAGTTTTGTAGTTCTTGGCCCGGTGACTGCTGGAAGCCGTAGCCTGTAGGCTCCTTTTCCCGCAGAAAGGACACAAAAGCCTTTTATAAGTCTGGATTCCTTTCTTTGTGGGTTTCTTTTTCCTGGTGTTTGTTGCTGGTTTATGCCTTGGGCCCACAGCTGGCCTCCTTACACACAATCCCAGGGCCTGCACCCTGACACAGTGAAGTGAAATTGACTTTACTTACAATTTGTAACTTTCTAGACCCAGCATGCACTTACCATAGGGTGCTGGAGGGGTTACTTAGTATCCCCTTTGTCTATTTTCTCGTGTAACATTTTTGTGTTACCCTTTCTACAATTAATGGTTGGTGGCAATGGTTTACTTTTTATTACCATTGTGTTCTTACCGCGGGCTGTGTTTGCAGCTGCAGTAAAGCACCCATGGGTGCCATTTTGTCAAAATGGCCTGGGCTTCTTTTTTTGCCATTTCTTGCTGGTAAGGTCCTTCTTGAGATTTACTCTGCATGCCAAACTAGGTCTTGTCCCTTTGTTCGCTTTGTCTTTGGCGGGATTCACGCGTGAAGCCTGCCTCTGGCTCCGATATGTGTGGCAGGGGTAGGAAGTTGGGGAGCTGCCCGAAACTTCCTGTGCTTAAACCGCTTGGTTACTGGAATGTACCCAGAGGTGATTGGCCAGCTAGCTGTTCGGCAAGGACAGCCACCCTGCTGTGTGATTGACAGCCAGTCTGAAATTAATGGCAGAGTCGACCACTGGATGAAGGAATCCGAAGAATAAGTTGGAAGAGACGCCTGCTGCAACTCTTGGACCGTTGGTTTGCTCGGTGAAGCCCTGCTGCTGTGCTGAAGCTCCGAATTTGCTTCGACTAGAGAAGCCCTGCACAATGTGCTCTCTGCTACAGCCACAGTGGTTCCAGATTTAGCAAGACCTGACACTCTTGGTCCATGTCCTGTCGAAGGTGCAGTCCAACTTTCTGTGCTGCATCTCCCAGGACAATTTTTGTGGAGGGTGTACTTTTGGATACCTTGGCCTGAGTTGGCACTGTTCTTGCATGCCCCATTTTTATGGCACTCGTCTGTGCAATCGTTCACTGAGAATCTACTGTTGGCAGAGAAAGGGGCCTTTACACAAATAGGTTTGAGGTGCAAGTTATCCAGCACGCCCTTGGGCTTTTCCTTCCGGTGATTCGATGGAAAGAGGTGATTTCTGCTGTGCAACACAGCTGTGTTCATGGTTCTGGCCTAAGATCAGGTCTCCTCCGTGGCAGCTCTTGTGAGGATGGACAACATGTTGCAGATGACCCGAACAAGCAGGAATTAGCATCCCATGAGTCAGCACTGCATTAGAATGTAGCAGACATGTTTGTGGCTTGGGGCACACCCCCGACTAATCTGTTTGTCCCCAGTGGAATTAGGGGTGGTTGTGGTGAAATTCCTGAGCTAAGACTGGCACAAGCACCCTGATATTTTTGCTTGTCTTGGCAGGTTCAGAGATCCTCTTTCTCCTATGAATCCGCATACAATGAACTTAGTAAGTGTGCACCTCTGTAAATGTACTGTTCGCTGAGAGACCTTAAGCCTCTCTGAGTAAGGTGCCCAAAATGCACCATGTGTTTTTCCTATGACAGTAAACTATCTTAATTATGTGTGCATACTGGACAATGGTGGCACTGAGGCACCAGAGCAAGTTGCCCAAACACTTGCCAGTTATTTTTAATTAAGGAGCAGAACTTCTCCTTGACACCGAATTCCCTTGTCTGAGTACCCACAGGAACCTTCATTCCCTGCAAACAAAATTGTAGCTGCAGTGTGCAACCTTAAACAGTAACTGAAAAGGCTACTGCCATACAGTGAGGTAAGGGGCTAAGTAAACAGATAATGGGATATTTTTGGTGCACACCTGCCTGGCAGTCGTAAGGAATCCCGGGGACACAATTCACATTAACAGTGAAGCCCTGGTAGGGGCCTCGCTAGGTGAAAAAAGGTTTGTGAACCAGCAGACAAAAGCAAACGTTTCAGGTGACTTTCTGTTGGCCGCACATATGACCTTTACCCTCACACCCTCCTACTCTTCCAATTCAGAAAAGGGATGTAGAGAAGAACAAGCCTTCCTCCAAAGTGACAAAATTAATGGACTGTCTTGACTGTGCATGTTGGTATGCTAGCGCAGCTTGGATTGGGCAAAGTGTGTTACGACAGTTTTTCTAAAGTCCAACTAAGGGCTTCATAAAACCATACCTCAGGCAATACAGAACTCCACTCTTAGTATAAGGATGCACCACCTGAAATCATTTGGTAGCAGTGGCAGAGCAGCCAGGCTCCTCTTAGTAGGGAGAGAGGGCTTTAGGTTGGTTCAAAGAAATGGTAGCATACATATGGTCCAAAGAAACACTGATGCACTTATGCATTGTAAAAATATTGGTTTCTTTTAAATACAAGTAGGCCAAGATAAATCTTGGGAAAGGTAAATACTATTGCATATCATATAAACACAACTCTAAAAACCAACTCAATACTCTGGGTATTCAAAACAAAGTATAACCTTGTTTAGAAGAGCAGCCAGCAAGTCATGGTGAGTCAAACCTAAAGATGCACAATCAGAAATGGCAATATGCTATTCTTGGCGAGTAAAACTAAATACAGTAAGTAATTCAAGGGCAGCAGACCCCTATTGGTCCTAACTTGGTGTTATTGAGTTTTCTTAGGTAAGATTTTCATAGAAATGGTAAATCTTCCTGACCTGTGTCAACCCCAGAACCTTTAGCTTTACTAGTGCGATATCTTTCCTAATACCTCAGGGAGAGGGAACCTTTTTCCACACTCACAGAATATTTTACTCTTTTTATGGGTGTCATTTCTTTGCTTTCCTTTTAGTTATCCTCTTTAACAACTTATTGGCAATACATACCTGCTGTTGCTGGGTTGCCCTAGGAGCTCCTCTGTTAAGTTTCTTTTGCTAACCTTCAGAGAACTACAGTTCCCAAGGGTAGAAAAGATCTTTGGATCCCTTTTACATTTTATTTGGTGAAACCAGCACACCCCACCTTATGTGTAGTGCTGGGGAGATGCAATGCACCCCCTTTCATACTAAAATTGTATCAATTCTGTTACAGGGACAAGCTTACCTTCAATGGCTGGTGGCAGTGATACCTTGCATTAATTTGGTGCAGATTTACCGCGGGATGTGTTCACAGCTGCAGTAAAGACACCTAAAGGTGCTCATTTTACCACACTAGCCCCGGTGTTCTTTTTTTTTTTTGTGCCATTGTAGTGTTTCTTGTCCCTTCCCCTGACATCCAGTTCGGAAATTCCTTTGCGTGATTTTTATCTCTGGCGGGAGTCCCCTGGACTCCCCGCAGAGGCTCCAGTCTGTCTGTGAGGGCAGGAAGCAAGATGGGAGTCCAAAACTACACAGCTCTTTGTCTTCCTCCGTTCCTGATGTTAGGCAGGTTTGTATGCAGTACCCTTTGGGTGCACTTCAATAACCTTGACCTCTTGGCAATAGGGACCCAACCTTTGGTATAAGTATGAACTACACAGGTTGGTAGAGTGGCTGAGCAGTCAGGCTTATCTCAAAGGGGGTCAATGTGAGCAGAATTGTTGACGAGTTTCACAGTACAGTTATTCAAATAAACACAATTATTAATTTATTTCACAATCAGTTGTATAAGCCTTCTTTAGAAGGGCACAATATATGTAACAATTAAAATTCACTTCAAAACACTTAGTTGCTCTAAATCAGATTGTACCCATTGGGGGTGGCACACAGACTCTCCCTACGCTCTCAGGTGACTTAAATAGATAGGACACTGTGGACATTGATTTATCACTGGTACATTTAGAGCAATACTGAGTTTGGTGTAAAAGATAGAATAGAGGAATAAAACAAAGGTTAACAAAAGATTCATAACCAGGTAAGTACTTTTAAAACCTTCTAATGCAGAGTAAATTAACCCTTTCCTGGGGGAAAGGCCAAAGCTCAAAGTCAGGGATAGTCTCTCGGGGAGCCAGGGCAGCCAATGTTAATTGCACAATGTCAAGGGGAGCTGAAGATCTTCTTTGCAGGTAGGTAAACAGTCTTGTACAATGTTTTTAGAAATGTTTGTAGAAAATAGAACACTTGAAGGCCCACAAGCTGGGAGGTTTGTGAGGGACAAAGCTTTAACAACTCAACCAAGACAAGTCTCAAATTAGAGCAAGCAAGGCTACACCACAAGAGGTAAGTTCTCTTAATATACAGTACCTCTGGTAAGAAGAAATACTGGCTTCTGTTCCGGTACAGCTCTGCAGATGCTGTTGTTCCTGAGCCTCAGTCGTGGGGACAAGAGGGAGGACGTCTGGGGACTCCTGCTCTGCAATGGGAATGTCAGCGGCAGCAATGGGCAAACTTCAATTATGCGGTTCTTCAGTGTTTCAGCTCCTCGCGTCTGACAGCACATAGCAACACTCTGGTTTTCGGATACCACTTCATAGTTTCCTCGCGTCTGGGGTCCAGCACTCTGTTGAGGTGCTGAGGCTTGGTCAGTCCTGCATTAGGGATGGCCAGAGGATTTTCCTAGCGCTTGGGTCTGACTTAAAAGCAACGCACACAATATGGTGTTCCACTCCCTGGCACTTTGGTTCCAGCAGTGGAAGTACAGCCAGCTCAGAGAGGATGTCCAGACGGGCTTACTTTGGAGTTGATTGGTCCCACCAACTCAAAGGGAGAAGTCGTCCTTGCAGAGGCTTCTCTGTCGATACGAATTTGGAGTTTCAGCACCGCAGCAGGGCTTCACTGGGCAAACCAACGGTCCAGGAGTTGAAGCAGGCGGCGTCTTAAAGTTCTTCGGTTCCTTAGTCCAGTGGTCGACTCTGCCTTCCAAGCCAATAGCTTTGCCTTTTTTTCAGTTCTTTCCCATTCATTCCAGCCTAGCTGTCAGTCATCCAGCAGGGTGGCTGTCCTTGCCGGACAGTCAGCCTGCCAATCTCCAAGGAGTGCATTTGGGTCTCCTAGGAGACTAAGCAAGATTCGGGCACCTCCCGGACATCCTGCCTACCCCGGACACCCTGGAGCCAGAGGCGACTTCACTCGTGAATCCAACCAAAGGCAAAGCGAACAATGGGACCAAACCTGGTTTGGCGCGCAGAGTAAATCTCAAGAAGGACCTTTTCACAAAGAAATGGCAAAAAAAGACCAGGGCCATTTTGACAGAAATTGCACCCTTGGGTGCTTTACTGCAGCTGCTAACGCTGCCCGCGGTAAAGGCACACCACGGTAGTTAAAACAAAACCACTGACACCAGCCATTCAGCGAGAAAAGGGTAACATAAAACATGTTACATGAGAAGCTAAACAGGATACTAGGTAACCCCTCCAGCACCCTATTGTAAAATGAGGTGTGCTGGGTCTAGAAAGTCACACATGTAGGTAAAGTCAATTTCACTTTACTGCTCTTGTAAACAGTAGTTTATCCAAGAGAAGGCATTTAAACCTTTTGAGACATCTGAAAGACTTCCCTGGGCCACTGCACTGAAGGTGGTGCGTGACAATGTAAAAGGGGATGCCTATGGAGTTTGTCAGACTCCACAACCAAAAGAGTTCAAATCACATGAAAATGAGAGAGTGGAAAAAAGGGTATTGCGCTCTCTAGGCTAAAAAAATCAAGTCCTCAAAATCCAACAAAGTTGCCGGGGGTCTCAAAGGTGGAGGGAAATAGCACATTTCTGAGAATTCTCCCCAACACTACTCACCCCCAGACTAAGGCAAAGGAGGATTTAATCCACCCCTGGATGAATCTCCTTACTCCAGTCTGTCATACTTTCTGGAGAGACCATTAGCATTTTGGTGATTACACCCTGACCTGCGTTCAATGGTAAAATCAAAACCCTGTAGGCTGATTGACCATTTTAACAATCTAGGATTTTCCCCCTTCATCTGCATTAACCATCTCAAGGGTTGGTGGTCTGTTTGAATCCCAAAAGTAGATCCATAAAAGTATGGTCTAAACTTCTTCAAAGCCCACACAATAGCAAAACATTCACGTTCTATGGTTGCCCACCTTGTCTCGGGTTCCTTCAGTTTTCTACTGATGAAGCCACAAGTAACCCTTTTGCCACAACTTCAGTATTACCAATAAGTGTGAAAAGTGAAATATTAATGTCCACAGTGTCCTAGCTATTGAAGTCACCTGAGGGTGTAGGAATGTGTGCCATCCCAAAAGGGTATCTACTTACTTTATTGAACTGAAGGGGTGCATTTTGAAGTGTATTTCTACTGTCGCCAATTGCTCTCTTCTAAAGAAGGCTTATTTTAAAACTGTCTGTTAAATTAATAATTATTGAATCAAGAAACCTTGAGTAGGTGTTATTTGAATACTTGTTGCCATGAAACTCCTATGTTGCAACCCTACAGCTCACATTGACCCTCCTTGAGATAAGTTTGGCTGCTTAGTCACACTACCAACTTGTGTAGTACAGGCCTATACCAAAGGTTGGGTTACCTATTGCCAAGAGGAGAAGGCTGGTGTAGTCTCCCAGTGTTACTGCATACAATCTTGCCTAACAGGTGCAATGGGAAGTAGGTATGTCTGGGGAAGCAGCTTGCATTGGGGTAGCAGCCTGGAAGGGGCAGAGGAGCTCAAAGCAAGTTGAGCGGCAGGGTGAGGGGTGACGTGGTTAGTTAGGAAGAGGGTGGGAAGGCCCCCCTTCCTGAGAACAGCCTGAGAGTGCGTTCCTGCCAGTTTCAAATAACCTTGCTGTGTGAAATAGGGAAGAGCGATGGAAGGGTGAAGCGTGTCTGAGGTCGGTCGGTCGGTAAAGAGCTGTGCAGTACCTGGCTAAAATGATTTTTTTCCCATCCATTAGAGCTGTATCTGGTTTAAAGCAACATGAGAGGTCCGGAAAGTAGGGCTAAGTTGATCAACTAATGAAACATATATTTTGGACAAATATTGATAGTTATGTTTGTGCTAACCTGAAATATTGAATTAAAAAACATTCTTCCCAACTTTAGGAGAACACCTTTTTAAAAAGTGCTAAATCTCAGTACAATGTTTGTGTGGTAATGAAATATCGTATATCGTGCACATCCTAAATATTTTCTTTTCTTAAAGCTGTCCAAATTATTCCAGCATCGCTTCAGTCTTCTACTCCAACTACGATTAAGGTAATAAACAATACTCAGAAGACAGCTAAAGTTCAGAGAGCACCAAGAATTTCAGGCGAAGATCGGAGCTCGCCGGGCAACAGAACAGGTACAAGTAGTCTATTGTCCAAACCCAGTCTATCAAAGGGATTTTCTCTGACTGATATGATTTAATAGTAGAGTAATGTAAAACATTACATGCCTGTACCACCAAATGAAATTTTCATTGACTTAATTGGTAAATATGTAAACGTATTATCCCTTCATTTGACGGTCAGTTTTACTACAACATCTGTACTTCCTTTTTTAAACTGCAAAAAGATTATCATTGTATGATGGGTTTTTTGTCCACGTTTGTGTTTCTGAAATGATATTCATCAACCTTATCTTCCGTGAAGAACCAACTATCCCTTCTCCAATCTCTTCCCCTCTGTTCCCTTCACCTGTGGCTCAGAAACCTGGGCTTCTCTTTGACAATGCTCTGAAACTTTTAGTTCATCTCAGCCTCTTAAACATTACAATAATTTGTCCACATCTCAGAAATCACTCCACTAAAATACTCTATTCTCTAGTGCTCAGCAAACTGGATGTTAGGCAAGATTGTATGCAGTACCCTTTGGGTGCACTACAACAAGCCTGAACTCTTGGCAATAGGAACCCAACCTTTGGTACAAGTCTGTACTACACAGGATGGTAGCCTGTTCAGCATCCAGGCTTATCTCAAGAGGGGTCAATGTGAGCTGTAGGGGAGTTACAGAGATTCACAGTGACACGTATTCAAATAAACTCTTACACACAAGGTTTCTTGATTAAACAATTATTAATTTATCAGTCAGTTAGAATAAGCCTTCTTCAGAAGGGGGCAATATAATAGTAACACACAAATACACTTCAAAATACACACTCTTAATATCTCTAAATCAGTAAGTGCCCTTTTGGGATGGCACACAGACACTTCCTACACCCTCAGGTGACTTGAGTAACTAGGACACTGTGGCCATTAATATTCCACTGTTTGCATTTAGAATCAGACTTAAGAGTTTGTCAAAGGAAAAAGGTTATTGGAACAGAACAAGAGGTCACACAAATATTCTGAAGCCGTTAAGTACTTTTGGTAACTCCCAATGCAAAGTTAGTTAACCCATTCCTGGAAGGAACACAAAACACAATGTCGGAGGGAAGAAGAGTCATTCAGGGAGCCAGGCTAGGCCAAAGTCAATTGGGCAAAAGTCTAGGTGAGCTGAAGGACTTCTTGCAGGTGAGAAAAAGTCTTACACAATGTTTTAGAAGTCTTTGTAGAAAAGAAATTCAAAGTAGGGCCACAAGCTGTTTAGGCTTGTGACGTAAAGAATCTGTCAGCAACTCTACAGAGCAACTACAACAAGTCTTGCCAACCGAG
The DNA here is from genome assembly GCF_040938575.1 of Ambystoma mexicanum. Taxonomy (NCBI): domain Eukaryota; kingdom Metazoa; phylum Chordata; class Amphibia; order Caudata; family Ambystomatidae; genus Ambystoma; species Ambystoma mexicanum. The sequence goes on along the minus strand of NC_090939.1, from coordinate 323,848,459 downwards.
AACAAGTGAAGTTACATGACAAGAGGCAAGTTGAAGAAAAGTGCAGCTGATGGTTTCTGTTCCTGTGCAGCTCTGCAGATCCTGGTGTTCCTGGTCCTCAGTCGTGGGGACAAGAGGGAGGACGTCTGAGGACCTCTGCACTGGTCACTGACCGCAACCAGCAATCTTCAAATAAGTGGCACTTCGGTGTTTCAGCTCTTTGCGTCTACCGCAAATAGCAACACTACGGTTCCTGGCTGGCGTGATGGGCTTTCCTTGCATCTGGGGTCCAGCACTCTTGAGGTGGCTCAGGCTCGGTCAGTACTACTTCCTGGGAGTCCGGAGGATCTTCTTGGAGCTCTTGGCCAGCTTAAAGGCAATGCACACAATCTGGTGTTCCTCTCCCTGGCTATTCGGTTCCAGCAGCAAATGCATTGGAATTTCAACCAGCTCTGACAGGGTGTCCAGGTGGCTTACTTTGGGGTTCATTGGTCCCACCAACTCAAGAGGAGATTTTGTCCTTGCAGGGCTTCTCTAGTCAAAACAAAGTTGGGGTTTCAGCACAGCAGCAGGGCTTCAGAGGGCAAACCAACGGTCCAGGAGTTGCAGCATGTGTTCTCTTTAAGTTCTTCTGATTCCTTAGTTCAGTGGTCGACTCTTGCCTTCCAAGCCAAAAAGCCTTGCCTATTATGCAGGTTTCTCCCATTCATTCTAGCCTAGCTGTCAGTCACCCAGCAAGGTGGCTATCCTTGCCAGACAGCCAGCCCGCCAATCACCGAAGAGTGCATTCCTGTCTCCTAGGAGACTAAGCACTGGGAGTTTCGGGCACCTTCCTCGCTTTCTGCCCCTGCCAGACACCCTGGAGCCAGAGGCGGGCTTCACTTGTGAATCCTGCCAAAGGGGCAAAACTAACAAAGGGGCCAAATCTGGTTTGGCACGCAGAGTAAATCTCAAAAAGGACCTTTCCACAAAGAAATGGCAAAAAAGTCGACCATGATTTTTTTTTTCTTGGGTGCTTTACTGCAGCTGCGAAAGCAGCCCGCGGTAAATGCACACCACAGTGGTTGAAAGTAAACCACTGCCACCAGCCATTCGAGGAAAAGGTAACATAAAATTGTTACATGAGACGCTAGACAAAAGGGGGTACTAAGTAACGCCTCCAGCACCCTATTGTAAGATAGTGGGCCTCATTACGAGTAGCGCGGTAAAAACGGGGTCATTACCGGCATGGCGGAACGAGCGGGTCCGTGCTCGTATGACGCCGCTAATAGTGGGTGATTACGAGTGCGCAAACCCCCATGCCGGTAATGGCCATACCGGCATGCCGCAAAAGGCCCTCCAACCCCCCGATAGCGCCATCACAGGACCCGCCGATACCGCCACCGCTTAGGAGGAACCCCTAAATACTGACCTGGTAGTACAAACGCACTAATACGGGGCTTGTAAAACCAGACCCGGAAATAACGTCATCGCGTCGGAACGGGAAATGGGCCGGCGGCCATCTTTAAAAACACAATCCATTGCAATCCTCCCAAGCCACCAGTTGATTCCTGGAGAGCTCTGTGCCAATACTTCGAGAATGTCTAAGTCTACCCGGAAGACCACCCCCCCCCCCCCCCCGGCTGCGGAACCAGCGTTTTTCCGACGCTGAATTAAATATGTTAGCGGACACCCTTGCTGCACATGCAGATCTCATGAAATCCCATGACATGAAGCGTGAGGTGCAGCAGAAGGATGACATCTGGCAGGAGGTAGCCCGCAAGGTGTCGGCTGTAGGAACAAGGACTACAGGAAGAGGTGGGATGACCTCCGCTTGAGGGTCCGCAACAGGAGGGAGGCCATGACCACAGGCGGGGTTCCCACTCTCCTGCCAAAATGATGCCCTGGGAGGAGACCGCAAGCAGCTTCATAAATCCAGAGTCCATTGAGGGATTTGGGGAGATGGAGACGGGTGCGGCATCATCCCCAGGAGGAGGTGAGTGACCCTGCAGATCCCTGTAGGGGCAACCATGACATGGCACAAGTGATGTGGAAGAGAGTCTAGGCAAGGCAATGCATGTCCCAACACCCACATGAACATATCAAAGTCCAGATGGCGGGCCAAACCCTGCCAAACAGAAATGCATGCTGAGTGCCAATCCCATAACCAACACACCTGGACCGTGCCCTTGTAATACATCACACAAACCGCAAATAAACGGCATGCCACCTGCCATGCAGTGAATGCCAAAATGCCCCCGCAGAATACCCTGTGTGACAAACCTGTAAGACATGAATGCATGATTAAATGAATAATGAACAGCACCATTGTATGCTTCTGGCATGTAACACCATCACTGATGCCCTGCATCTCTTCTACCCCCAGGCACCGATGAGGAAGATGCCAGCCAAGACAACACTGCAAGGGCATCCACGTCCCACCCAAAGAAAAGGGCCACCACCACCTCCGTGGCAACCAAGCAGGCCACAGCCAGTGTGCCTGACCGAGCCCAGACACAGCCAACAACACCTGCTGCCAGTGTGCCTGACACACTTGAGACCCAGCAGCCCACACCCACACCAGTTGAAGGGGAGTGCTTACAAGCACCGGCCAACACTGAGGATGACTTGGATGGCAATGTTGACCAGGCGGGAGTTATGGAAGTGACATGTCTACCCAGCCCAAGCCCCATGTTCACCCCCCCGCCCCATATCCAGCCCTCACCCACCTACAGCAGTGCTGATCCCTGCCTCCATGATTCGGACCTGAGCCCCTTCGAGGAGGACAGCACCGAAAATGCAGGCCCTGTGAGTGCACCACCCACCACTCCAGCTCCCACCAACACCCTCGAGTCCCGTCTGTCGAGGGTGGAGGCCCGTCAGGAGGCCACGTCGGAGCTCCTGCGGCAGTACATTGCGGATGGAGATAACACCAGGCGGGTAATCGCGACTGCCATTGCGGGGACCACAGCGGCCATTACAGCAAACACAGCCGCTGTGAATGTGTCGGTTGTGCTGATGAGGGACTGTCTAGGGGCAATAACACAAGTACTTGCAGCAATCCTGCTCCACATGCAGCGGCCACGCCTTGCAGCAGGAGTGGAACTTGCCACCGACGACTCATCAGCCACAACACCTGCTTCCTCAGTCCCCACCAGCCCTGTGCGCCAGACCAGAAGGAGTGCAATGCACACTGAAATGCCGCCCCCGGACAGCAAAAAGTCCCGCAAGTAGTGTGGGCGGAAAATGGGAGTGGGACACATGGTTGGGGGTGAAGGGGAGCACATTGTGGAGTTTATTGGGGGGGTTTGGGAGTTTGTTGGGTGGGTTTGGGGGTTTTGGAGTTTGTTGTGGGGGTTTGTAGTTAACTGGGGGGGTTGTGAGTTCACTGGTGGTTTTGAGGGGGGGGTTTGTCACATTTTTACTATTTGAACTAATACACCCGTTGTGAGAAAAATCATTAAATGGCTGGACATTGTTCATTTCGTGTGTATCCATTTAATGTGTGACGGTGTTCAGTGCCCAACTCCCAACAATCCCTGTGTGCATGTCCACATGGACCCAGTGTGTCACTGACACATGTCTATCATAGTCCCTGTGGTTCAGAAGTATTCGTGAATCAGTGCTTGGCGTACTGCATGCCCATACCGTGCATCACGTACTGGCAGGGTTGCTACTTCACCTCCGTCTTCATCCTCATCACCCTCACCCGGCGCATGCATGTCAATGTCAGGTGGCAGTGGTACATTTCTCCGGACGCACATGTTGTGCAGCATGACACAGGCCATGGTGATCTTTGCCACCTTCTCAGGCCTATAAAGGAGTGCCCCACCAGACCTGCTTAGGCAGCGGAAACGCACCTTCAACAGGCCAAAGGTCTGCTCAATCACAACACGGGTACGGGTGTGAACACAATTGTACTCCTCTTCATTGCTGTTCTGCGGGTTCCGCACAGGGGTAAGTAGCCACGGCCTCAAGGGATATCCTCCATCACCTGCAAGCAAATACAAATGGGTGTGTCTGACTCTGAGCTGCCACCTTCAGGAAGCAGTCATGGCCGCAGCTATTTGGTGTGGACATGCACATGTCCCTGTACTTATGCAAGAATGGTACCTAGATGCATACTATAATGCCATGTGGTGTGGTAGTCTGGATGGCGTTCAATAGATGATGCAGGGTGAAATAATGCATTCTGAGGTGGATGTCCTGTGGTTGTACGACAATGTTTAGCCTCCCATATATGCTGTTTAATATACACTGTTCATGGTCACACTAGCCACATTAGCACAGTTGCAATCCTGTGCAGTCATGCATTGCTTGACATACCCATGGTGGCCTGGTTTTGCCTCTTACTTGTTGTCAACGATATGCATAATTGGTAAAATGTTTGCCAGTGATGCGTCATGTTGGGTTTGGGAGGTTCAGGTCAGGAGTGTCTAGCTCTGCATGCATTCTCCAATCACCGTCAATTGCCACCCAGGTGGAGTACGCATCCCCCTTTCCCACCCAGGTGGAGTATGCATCCCTACACATCAGTACCCCGATGCACTGCCATGGGCCAGTCAGGCAACTCGCCAAGCAGCCAGGCACGTGGTCCAGCATGTCGCTCCATGTGACAGGGTAGCGTGGAGTTGCGCAGCACCATGGCATCATGTGTTGATCCGGGAAATCGGGAGCAGCAATGGGTGATGATCTTGCTGGAGTCGCATACCATTTGCACATTGATGGAGTGGTATTGCTTGTGATTGTGGTACACCGCTTCTATGGCATGGGGGAACTACCAATTCCACATGGGTGCAGTCCAGGGCACCAACACAATTGGGCATGCCTGCCAGTGCATGGAAGCCTACTTTGGTGTTGGCTATCTCCTGGGCAGTCCGTGGTAGGGATCTGTGGGTGCTTGTGTGCTTCAGGTTGGCATCCAGCACTTGGTTCAGCATTCGTGAGAATAGTGGTTGTGAAATGCCATGCAGCTGCCCCACTGTGTTGATAGGTGCCTGTAGCCAGGAAGTGGAGCACAGACACCACCTTTTAGTAGCGGGGGGATGGCAGTGCGGTATTTCTATGAGGCTGGCAATGTCGTTGATCATGTCCACTATTGTGGTGCTGGTGTCCCGGTCCAACCGGTACAGGGTGTGGATCTGCTCAGGGGTTAGGTTGAATGGCTTGTGTCTGATGCGAGGGATTGGTGGCTGCCTACGAGGCACTGCTTGCTGCGCTGATGGTAATTGCTGCCACTGTCTCACACTCCTCCTCCTTCTCCTCCTGCGTCTCCTCTGTGCTGCCTGTTGTTGCTGCTGTAGTTGTTGTTGGAGTTGCTGTTGTTGGAGTTGCTGTTGTTGCAGCAGTGTAGGCATGTCCTCCAGCGCTATGATTGCAACAGCTAGTGGTAGCATTTTGGTGTAGGAAGGGGTGTGGTGTGTGGGCGTACTCATTTTATACTGGCCCAGCCTCCATTGACTCCACCTGTGGTGATTGTGTGCACCTGTGGCAGTTGGCTTGATTGCCGATTACGCGTGGTCCGCGATGCCTGTATGGCCGGCATCGTGCAGCCCCTAATTACCGCCTTCGGGAAGCCGGTATTTGCATGTCCACGTGGGTTGTGATGTCCTCATATTACCGGCATGCCAGTATTTGCTCACGGAATGGGCGCGTGTACGTGCCCATGCCGGTATGAGGGAGCACAGTATGGGTGGTGCCGGTATTGGCAGGTTGTCGGGACGGAATGCCCCGGACCCGTTGATGATGCCGCTATTACCATTCCGCCTTCCTTTTATCATTACCGCCATTCTCGTAATGATGCCCAGTGTGTGCTGGGGTCTAGAAAGTTGCAATGTAAGTCAAGCCCATTTCACTTCACTGCTCTTGGAAACAGTGGTTTATCCAAGAGAAGGTATTTAAACCTTGAGGAATCTAAAAAGTCTTCCCTGTGTCACTGCACTGAAGGTGCTGTGCTTTGTGACACAATGTAAAAAGATGATGCCTATGGAGTTTGTCAAACTCCACAAACAAAAGAAAGATTTCAAAATCACATTATAAATGCATGAGAGAGTGGGGAAAAAAGGATGTCGCTCTCTCCAGGTAAAAAATTAGTCGTAGAGTCCAGCAAAAGAGCTCGGGGTCTCTAAGGTAGAGAGGAATGAGCACATCTGAGAATTCTCCCCAACACTGGAGTACTGCATGAACCTACTTCCTGCTCTTTCCCTCTACGCCTTATCTGTCAACACAATGCTCACCTTTGCGACACATACCTGTTTAAACATACCCAAATCTTGCCCCACCGCTGCCCACTGTTGCCAGGCTGGTTGGCTCTCGTTGGGGAAGATTTTCAGTTTCTGTGCTAATTCTTAACCCGAGAGAACCCCCCCCCCCCTCCCCCCCTCACACCCCCAGGCCGCACCAATCCCGCCCCCCCACCCCTCAGCACTTTTGCTGGACTTTTTTGATTTCAATCTCCAGAGTGAGTGTAACATTTTACCACTCACTCATTCTTTTTCTCTGATTGGGATTTTTGATTCTTACTGTTTAACAGAGTTTGGTAAACTCCATAGGCATCTTCTTTATGCTTAGTGACACACTGCACTGTTAGGACAGTTTTTCTGAAGTCCAACTAAGGGCTTAGTAAAACCATTCAACTGAGGCAGTACAAGACTCCACTCTTAGTATAAGGCTGTACCACCTGAGTTCATGGTAGCATAGATCGAGCAGCCAGACTTATCATAGGAGTGAGAGAGGGCTGTAGAATCAGTACAAGTGAAATTGTAATACAAATGATACAAAGAAACACTGAAACACTATGTATTGTAAAAATAAAGGATGTATTTAAATGCAGGTAGGCCCAGATAAATCCAGGGTTAAGTACTAACACATTAATGAAATCACAGTATAAAAACACACTATACAAACACACTATAAAAACACACTATACAAACACACTATACTTGAAAGTACACAGACCCAAATATAGACCTTATTTGAAGTACCTAACATTAGTTCTAGGGAAGTCAAAACATTTTTATACACATTCATTATAGGTCAAGCCTATTCTTGGGGAGTAAAAACCAGTGGTTACTTTATACAATTACATTCAGTAATGCAAGGGCAGTAGACCCTTCATGTAGTATAATAGTATTATAGATAAGGGATGCGGTTTCAGATGCAAATTAAAGCTGTGGATGTTGGCTACAAGCAGAAGTTGAAATTTTGTTTCTAGCACAAAAACAGAGCGAGTTATGGACGTTTTAGTGGAGGTTGTTTTTCTCAAATAGGTGCAAGAATGGGAAAACAGGAATGCGCTTTTTTTAAATGATGAATGAAGTTTTTACACTAGGGGATGACTTATGAAGAAACAAATGCCACACAGAAGCACAGCCACTTGATCAGGGCGACTGCCTGCTGAGGAGCTCGCCTTCTTCAGATAAAATCTATCAGTGTAAAGATAGCTTTAACAATACAGGGAGAAGATAGGAGGGATAAGATGGAGAGTTTAGACAATTAAAAATACTCCTAACAATGCAGGTTCTGATGACAAGATAGGATGGATTTAAGATAGGGATGGACTATGGCCAGTACATATGCTAGTGACACAGTTCTATCTATATATACTCACTAGATATGTTCTTAAACGGAACCGTCTGGATTCTGGTCCGTCAAGATTTCTGGTCAGGGATTCTGGTTCTGGGACAGACTGCTGGGTACCTCGGACTGACTGGTTCTGTTCACTGCGCGGCACAAGACTGGATCAGGTCTTTTGATTCTGGTTGCAGCACGGCACGGAACTGGATTGGCTCTTTTGGTTCTGATAATTATTCTCAGAAGGCAAGCAGTACAGCACAGCCCGGCTGTCTTTTTTGGTTCCCCTTAGATTTCTGGGGTTGGTTCTGATTCTGGAAATTTAATGCCTAGCTGAAAATGGTTCAGCTATGCAATGAGCCTTTCTGCTTTGCCAAGTTCTGGAGTCTGGAGCAAGTAATATGGATGGTTCTGCAATAGGGTGCTCTGCCAGAAATCGGATGATGGGTGAATCTGTCCTTTCTGAGTGCTGAGCTAACTGTATTTATGCTTATGATAAAGGGGTGTGTGTGCTGGTTTATCTTAAGCTCGCCCCTCTGACCTGGATTGGACAAGGTCTCCCCTCTTCCTTGATTGGAGGAGAAAACAGTGCGTCATCTTTTATGGTGTGGGTTTGAGGCCTAGAGTCCACCCCTAGCCTCTTGAACACTTATCTATTTTTGATACAATACATATTTACAAATGTGCAACCTCTATAACAGGCATATATACAGATTACATATTTTGTTTAGCAGATAATCCTCCAAGTCCCGTCGCTGTGGGATCTTGTGTCTCCTTTTCGCAGAATTTTGCCCTTTTCATCCTGAACACAATGTCCAATTTCGGAGCAATTAAAGTATGAAACTTGATACACGTATGCCTATGTTCAATGCGTACATTTGTAATCTCACTTTTTCCGCAGTTTCTTCCCAGAACATGTCAGAGTTCTGGCGCCTTTTCACCTGTGCATCCAAAAATTACATTAACAATGCTGCTGTTTATATATTTTACATAGGGAGTTATCAGTCTTTTTAAAATGTGTCTTTTGTCCTTGTCAAGCAACAAATGGTAGTTTAGCTCCACCCCTTTGGTCTTTTCCTGGGACCCAGGAACATCTCCCTCTTTCTCCTGTGCAGAGGCCATTTATGACTCTTAACACTTCGCGTTTCCTGTAGCTGGAGGATGTCCACTGTCCCCCCCCCCCCACCCTTGTAATCATCACATAGGTGTGATTTCCTGCTGGAGAGGACTCTGGAGAGAGCTGTTATTCCAGTTTGGGTAGCTTTTAGCCAGGCTTAACTTTAACGTTCATTCTGTTGCATTTTTTTCTTGGTTTAAAATAAACTTGTGATTTCAAACTAACAGCTAAAACACTTATTCCAGATTCTACACCGTGGGCTCAAACAATTACAACATGGATTACTCTCAAGAACAGACCGCTTAGATTTCCAACGTTAGATTTCAGTTTGTACAAGTTTACAGTTTCAATGCAGGCTTCTGACAGCTGTCATTCAGGCGGCCGAGAGTACTGCGCCCAGATTTTTGACAGATTTCACAGGCAGGCGACTTTTGCTGTGGATGTTTCTTTTATACTTTCAGCTTTTCCAGACATTGTGAGTTCACAATGATTTCTTGAACTAAGTGAATTCTAGCACCAGTAAGAATTTTGGATGTTAAGAGTGTTTTGTACCGGCATTCTGCAGTTTCAGCAACAAAGAAAAAGATTTAAAGCAAGATTTTGGGGTTTCCTTTGGCAGAGCACTGCTTTTCCCTCTGTACTCTATTTTCACTTGTTGTGGAGCCTAGTGACATGTTCCAGGAGCAAGATCTCTGTTCCACCACTGACAACATGCATGGCAGATTGGGCAGCCATCCTTTTGTGCTTTGCAGAGGGCAAATTTCAGAGGTTTTGGCGCGCACAAGGGTTTTGCGGCCATTTTGATCTTTCTGGCACCATCAGAACACAGTGATGCCGCAAGACAGAGCAACAAGTGGGTTGAATCATCCCACAGGTGATACCAACACTTTACTTTTGGGAAGAGGCACATCCTAATCTCAGGAGAGTAAAACACCTTCACATCTACGTTCTAATGCTGGCAAAACAGTGGCTAAGGAAGAAAAGATGATAACCATACTTATGAGAATAGTGCATCACACATTCAAGATCAGTAAGAACGTTTGTAAATGTTCACTCTTAGAATTACAGTTAACAACCAACTCTTTACAAGTAAGTAACTTTTAAACACTTATTTTCTTTTCCCAATCCCTTGACAGTCTGAGTGCTACCAGTGGCAGAAGGGGGGTCACTAGGACTAGTGACCAACAGGCAGTGTCAGAATAGGTTCTTTAGTAGCAAAAAGTTCCTTAGCAAAACTGGGCAAACAGGTAAGTAATTTAATTTAAAGTTAGAAGAGGGTCCAGGGGCTTCGCATGAAGACACCCTAGCTGGATTCTAGCAGTGGGACTGGGTGTACTGGACGAGGGACCTCCCAATCACAGAAAAAAACCACATAGTAGCACAGAAATACTAACGGGTTTAAGTTAAGTACATACCCAAGCCAACACCGTACCTCAGCATTGAAGATTTTGCAGCAGGAGAACTTCAGGGTCTGCAGCCAAATAGCCGGTCAGTGGATTCCTTCTCATGGTGACTGAAAACAAGATCTCAGAAGGGACTTTGCAGCAGGGATCGATGAAGGCTCTAGGCAAGGTTTCCCTCACGGCTGAATGCGGTTCTGCTGATTTGGTGCCTTTTTCAAGGAGCACAGAAGAAGACAGAAAATCGCAGTTGAATTTTTGTTGTTACAAAGGTCCAGCACTCTGGTGAGGGGACTTTTCGGACTCGATTCGTGTCTCTGGCGTTTCAGCGAGATTCGGAATTTGGAAGACCGTGCACCGCACAATTGCTCGCGGTCCCAGGGCATTGGTGTATTGCAACAACGCAAGGTCGCAGCAACATGTGCGATAGCTCAAAATGCAGCTCTCCTTGAGTCTAGTGGGTCACATCAGGCTCTGGGTCGGGATCGTCGTTTCGGACATCCCAGGTCGGTTGGAAGGAAGGGCTACAGCAGGCTCCGGTTACACAACAGGCTCTCTGGTCGCTGGAAATCGTCTCACCCGCTTTTCCTTCATTTTCCTCTTCGGTTTAAATTCCAGTGGTCGACTATTCTTCGGCTTCCAGGTTTGCAGTATTTATCAGGAATTACAGCACAACCGCTGCATTCTCGCCCTGCATTTTACAAGGGGCGGTCTGGTTGTCCAATCAGGACAGCCAGCTCCCGACTGGGATTTGTCTCAATTCAAGCAAGGCGTAAAACAAAGGGCTGGGGAGTTTTGGACTCCTCCCTCACTTCCTGTTCTTAGACTGGAGCCTGGGTGTGGAGTCCAGGGGACTCCCGCCGAAGATACAAAACACACAAAGTAATTTCCCGCCCTGGATGTCGGGGGAAGGAAGAAGAAACAACAAGAAACCGTAAAATGGCGAACAAAGAAGTCTGGGGTCCATTTTAGCAAAGATGACTCGATGCCATTTTGAAAAAGATGGCTCCCGTGGTTAGCGTTACCGGAGCTGTGAACAGCCGCGGTAAATGCAAACCATTTTAGTTCATAATGAAACCACTGCCACCAGCCATTGAAGCTTGTCACTGTAACAGAATTGTTAGTTTTAATGTGAAAGGGATACAGCGTATCTCCCCAGCACTCCATACAAGGTCGGGGTGTGCTGGTTTCACAGAATAACATGTAAAAGGGATCCAAAGATCCTTTCTACCCTTGGGAACTGTAGTTCATTCAAGGTTAGCACAAAGTGAAAAGGGAAACCCCAAGGGCAACCCAGCAACAACAGGCACGTATTGCCAATAAGTTGTTAAAGATGATACTAATAAGACACTATGGAGAGTCTTAAAAATGACGCCCATAAAAAGAGTTAAAGATTATGGCGTGTGGAAAAAGGTTCCCACTCACTGAGGTATTAATGAAAAATATCCCACTAATAAAGCAAAAAGTTCTGGGGTTTAACCAGGAAAGGGAGATTTACCAGTTCTGTGCAAATCTTACCTATCCAGCACCCTCCACAGTGTCACAGAGGAATCCTTTGGACTTCTCTTAATGTTTAAATACATTTTCGTGTCAACTACAGTTCCCAAGAATAGTAAGATAACTTTTATCTTACTTACATTTTCTTTTGTGGGTCCAGTACACAACCCCTTATGATATGATATGGCATTTGTAACGCGCCTATACACAAGTGTTTCAAGGCGCGAGTGCTGGGGGTTACATTGTAACTCCTTATCACACTTCTCATGTAACATTTTGTTACTTGGCTGGTGGCAGTGGTTACTTTTTACTACCTTTTATGGAGGCTGATCTCTCAACTGCAGTACAGCACCCATGGGTGGCCATTTTCTCAAAATGGCCTGTGTTCTTTTTTCACCGTGGCTGTCAGTTCCTTCTGGGCTTTTACTCTATCCTTTAGAATAGATCTGAGTCCTTTGTGGGTTTTGCCTTTGGCGGGCTTCGGCCCTGAAGCCCACCCAGGCTCCAGTTTGTCTGGGAAGGCAGGAGCCCGAAACTTCACTGTCCTTTGTAGGCGTGCCTGGCTGAAACCAATTCTAACTGGGCGGCTTTCTGGAGGACAACCAAGCCCCAGGTAATTGACAGCTCCATGACTGTGAATGAATGGGATCACGCATAAAAGGTGAGGATTTTGGGACTACAGTCGACCACTGGAACAAGGAATCCGAAGCAGACGATAAGCAGAGATGAAAGCAGCACCTTACAGGACCAAAGTAGCACCGGTGAAGCCTTGCAACTGTGCTGACCCTGTTTTCACATCGACAAGATCAACCGCCAAGGACGACTTCCTTCCTTAGGCTGGCGGGACCAACTGGCCTCAAGAGCATGTTCATTTTGGGCCATCCCCAGACTTACTGCGATTTTCCTGCAGTATCCCAATACCCAAGGTAGCTGGATCATCAAGTGCATCCTCTTTTGAAGATCAAATCTGGCTGAAACTTTTCAGGCATCCATGTGGGCCACTAGAGGCAGACATTCTTCACCAAAAGTCCCCTCACTGGAGTTCAGGACCAAGTAATTGAAGAGAAATTGACCACCGATATTAGTTTGTTCTTGGCGCTAATAAAAACCACAAAGAGCCACTGACGTGAGCTGAATCCATTGCTGCCGACACTTTCTTCTGAGTGCTGTCGCAGAAGCCAGCCAGAGGGCCCCCCATTCCCCTTTCGTCACCATGACCAACGAGCAGGAATCGGGGTCTGCAGTGTTGGACCTCGAAGGAAGCCAACCACAATTTCCCAACTGTCAAGCTACTGTGGGGCTTGAGTAGTACTTACCTTATGCCCTTTTCGAAGGGATTGTGTCCTCCGAGGTATTCCTTATCTTTGATAATACGTTTCCAGCTTGATGGCCTCGGAAATTTTTTCTGTAGAGGGCGCTGCGCATCGACGTCCGCCGAGTCGCTCTCCCTCGACGGCCACCGTATCAGCGCCGACGTCACCATGCCCATAAATGGTCACGCGCTGCGTCTGTTGCTCAGTTCCGTTTTTCCACGCTTCGTGGAGCCTCGGAACGTCGTTGCTCAGTTCAGTCAGGTTAACTATCGATTTCTACTCGAATATACCTTATCGTTCTCGATGGCTTCTTCATCAGAACCGACGACGCCGCGATCCGGCTTCAAGAAATGTCGAGACTGCGGTAAAAAAATGTCAATAACGGATCCACACAGGATCTGCTTATGGTGCTTGGGATCCGAGCACCATTGCTCGGAATGTGAGGACTGCATGTCCATGACGGCGAAAGCCTTGAAGGATCGCAAGGGGAAGCTCGAGAGAGGTAAGTCAACCAAAACCTCTTCGAAAGTTTTGTTGGCTGAGTCGAGGCATTAGTCTCCTCGCCGTCAAACATTCCCATTCTAGATCTTGAAGCAGCTACCACCATTCGTCGAGATCAAGACACTCAAAAAAGAGACGTCGAAGGTCCCATTCCTTGTCGTCTTCTGTGTCCCCAGAAAGGGTCTCCTGTCCCACTAAACACAGTTCTCAAGCTGAGTGGGAGGAATTCAGAAAGAAAATGTTAAGCGTCTTCGAGAACGCGGCCTCGACCCCCTCGAAGACAGCTGAGGGTGATACCCCGGGTGAAAAACCCAAAAAATCAAAACGCCTTGAGTCGCAGCACCCGGCGAAACATTCCACCCGAGAGCGCCATGAGCCATCGGGTAAGAAGGCACCGTCTTCGACGCCGTCGTTGAAGATTCCTTCGACGCACTGATCAGCGCCATCGACGCCGTTGTCGAACGGTTCCTCGACGCATCGGTCGATCGACTCGACGCCGACGAGTCGAAGGGTTCCTCGACGCATTTGTCGACTCGACGCCATCGTCGCCGCCGATGAAAGAGAGGACCAAGGCCACTCCACAGCCAACAGTGATTTCAAGGGCCTCCGGCACGACGCCGAGACCGTCGTCGCCCTCGAGTAGGATCCCGATCCTCTCGAGTTCTTCGAGACCCCTTCCAGTTTTTTCGACGCAGTTTTCGACGCCTTCGAAGCCCGTTACATCAGCGTCGACGACATCAACGTTTTTTCGTCCAATAATGACGAGTTTGGCTCCTTCTGCCTTAGAGATGGGTTTTACTCCATTTCAGAGGTCAGAGTACCCTGGACTTTCTTCAATTTATGAAGAAGGGGAAGATTCTGACCAGGAAACATTTGGGTTACAGAGGACCACACTGCCTACTGCAGAGGATTTCACCTCTGAGGAAAGAAGGCTGAAGGAACTACAGGAGTCACTACATGAGGCAAGTGGGCTGGACACTTCCCCAGAAGTGGAATTTGTTAAGCCAGACCCAGGGGAACATGCCGAAACACCCTATAGAACCCTGATGGCAAGAATAATTGAGTTTATGGGTTGGTCTGCGCCTTCACCTGTTTTCCAACAGGATGACCTAACAGATATATTGGACAAAGGCCCACAGGAGGACCCGGTGGTCCCCTTCCATGCAGCCTTACAAAGGAAAATTGCATCGAATTGGGAAACTCCCGAAGTTATCCCTGCAGTCAATAAAAGATTGTCAACCAAGTATAGGGTAGCGGCTGCTGACCCTAAATACCTGTCAAAACACCCGACCCCAGAGAGCCTGGTGGTTCAAGCGGCAACTTCATCTAGCAATAGGACCGCTTACCCTACTGTCCCACAGGATAGAGATGACAAGAGGTACAACTCTATGGCAAATAAAGTTTTCTCTGCCTGTAGTATGGGGTTGAAGTCCATCAACGCCACCTGTACGCTCGCCAGGTTGTCACACACTATGGGAGTGTGCTTCATCAACGGCTGACTGCATACCCGAAGGAGAGGAAAAGGAAGCCTTCCTTAACATTATTAAAGATGGCAAAGATGCCATCTGCGAATCATTTCAAACTGGCATTGATTCCGCTGACAGTATCAGCAGGGCCATGGCGGCAAGTACAACAATCCGCAGGCATGCGTGGTTGCGAAAGTCTGGCTTTGCCCCTGATGTACAGGCCAGACTTTTGAATATGCCCTTTGACGGCTCTTCATTATTCGGGAAAAAGGCTGATGACAGTCTGGAAAAGTTGGACTTCTAAAGCAGCAGCAAAATCTTTAGGAGCTGCTATCCGCCAAACTACTTTTCGCCCCTCAGGAACCTCTGGGAGAGGAAAGTCCTTTCGCTATTATTCCGCATTCGGGAAAGGCAGAGGACAGCCGGCTCAAAGAGGCCAAAGGAGGTCCACCCGAGGTGGACGGGTCAAAAGTACGAAGACCGCAGCAGCAGCAGGTGCCACTTTACACTCGGCATCTGCATCAGCCGCCACCAAACCACTCTGAGGCCTTCCCACACAATACACCTGTAGGGGGCAGGTTAACTCACCATCTGACGGAATGGCAGGCTATAACGTCAGATGCTTGGGCATTGGAGACAGTTGCCCAGGGTTACTGCCTACCCTTTCTACACGTTCCCCAGAGTCATCCACCGGGGAACAGCTCTCTAAAAGTTCCAGATCAGCTCCTCTTGCAGGAAATTATTGACCTGCTAGAGAAAGGTGCTATAGAACCGGTACCTGTAGCGGACAGGAACAAGGGCTGGTACTCCCCCCTACTTTCTCATACCAAAGAAGGAGGAGGACTGAGACCCATCCTGGACTTACGAGAATTGAACAAGTTCCTCAGGAAGGACAAGTTCAAGATGGTAACTCTCAGATCCTTCAGGCCCTCCAGCTCCAGGATTGGCTGGTATCTCTGGACCTTCAGGATGCTTATTTCCATGTGCCAATCCATCTCAAACACAGGAAATACCAGAGGTTCGCAATTGGCGACTCTCAT
Source organism: Ambystoma mexicanum (assembly GCF_040938575.1). Lineage (NCBI taxonomy): Eukaryota > Metazoa > Chordata > Amphibia > Caudata > Ambystomatidae > Ambystoma > Ambystoma mexicanum. The sequence goes on along the minus strand of NC_090939.1, from coordinate 323,832,595 downwards.
TATCAATTTCGAGTTCTGCCATTTGGGCTGACCTCTGCCCCGAGGGTCTTCACCAAGCTGATGTCGGTAGTGGCGGCAAGTCTAAGGAGGGAAAGGATCCACGTCTACCCCTACCTGGACGATTGGCTGATCAGGGCTGTATCTTCGGAACAGGCCCAGGCCCAGCTTGATTATGTCTGCCACTTCCTTCACAGACTGGGCTTCTTTAAATTGAGGGAGAAGTCACAGATGATACCATCACAGAGACTCCAGTTCATTGGAGCGGTCCTGGACACTTCCCTGGGAAAAGCCTTGCCACCAGAGGTGAGGGCTCAAGATATTCTACAGATGGTCACCAAGTTTCAAAATGCCCAACGTCTCCCAGACTTCGACTTTTTGAGGTTGCTAGGCCTCATGGTATCCTGCATCTTCCTTGTGCCAGAGGCTTGCCTGAGAATGAGATCTCTTCAATGGGCACTGAGAAGTCAGTGGTCGCAATTCTCAGGGAGAATGACAGACCTCCGGATTCCGGACAAGGTAGCCCGCGACCTTCAATGGGGGGCCTATCCGGAGAACATCTTGAAAGGAGAACTGTTTTGGCAACCATGGCCGGAGATAACAGTAGTCACAGACGCCTAACTCACGGGGTGGAGAGCCCATGCCAACGACTTGACTATCAGCGGTCGTTGGTCTCCATCGTAGTCCAGACTACACATCCACCTATTAGAGCTGAGAGCAATCAGACTAGCGCTGAAAGCTTTCCTGCCATCAGTACAGGGGAGAAATGTCCTGAAAATGACAGACAACACGGTGGCCATGCACTACCTCAACAAAAGAGGCTTAGGATCACTGCCACTGTGCAGAGAGGCGATGCAGCTCTGGTTTTGGGCAATCCAAGAAGGAATCGCTCTAACGGCTGTCCACCTAGCCGGAGAGAAGAACTTGACAGCGGACGCTCTGAGCAGGCAGAGCACAGTCTCCCACGAGTGGGAGCTAGCTCAGGAAGTCCTTCAAGAGATTTTCACCCTTTGGGGAACCCCTCAGGTGGATCTGTTCGCCACAAGCAACAACAAGAAGTGCGATCTTTTTTGTTCAAGGGAATTTCCCCCAAGAGGAGCTCTAGGAGATGCGTTCGTAGTGGACTGGGAGTTTCAACTCTTTTACGCGTTCCCACCCGTCCCTGTTATTCCTCAAATGATCAGGAGGTTGAGAAGATTCCGGAAAACCATGATCCTAATTGCCCCGGATTGGGCCAGGAGAACGTGGTACCCGGACCTTCTAGATATGTCCATCTGTCATCCAATCCATCTTCCACTCAGAGAATCTTCTCTCGCAGAAGGGAGGTCAGGTTCTCCATCCAGACACCAGAACCCTCAACCTTCACGCTTGGTTTATGAAAGGTTAAGGTACAAGGATTGGGATCTCCCTGATGACGTCATGGAGGTGTTGCTTTCTGCCAGAAGACCAGCAACAAAGTCTTTATACCTCTGCCGTTGGAACAAATTTTGCAGCTGGTGTAGGGAAGAGAATATCGACCCTTTTTCATGTGGTACACCAACGGTGTTATCGTTTCTACTCTACTTGGCAAACCCAGGCCTTCAAGTGGGCACTGTAAAAGGCTATCTTGCAGCGCTTTCTATCTTTAAGCGCACTGCGGAGGAACCATCGTATTTCAAAATTCCTCTAGTGGTACAATTTCTCAAGGGACTAACTAATGTTTACCCTCCAAAACCATTCCAGGTTTCCTTATGGGACTTAAATTTAGTCTTAAACTTCTTAATGGGCACTCCATTCGAACCACTTCACTCTTGTGCGCTGAGATTTCTCACGCTTAAAACTGTCCTATTGGTAGCACTAACATCTGCTAGGAGGGTGAGCGAGCTACAAGCCCTCTCCTGTAAACCCCCACATACAATCTTCCACAAGGACAAGGTTGTCCTACAGGTGAAACCTAATTTCCTCCCAAAGGTGGTTTCTGAATTTCATATTACTCAGAAAATGACCTTGCCTTCGTTCTACCCTCCTCCCCATCCGGGGAAAGAGGAGGAAAGGCTACATACGCTGGACCCTAGGCGAGCTCTCTGCTTTTACATCAGCAGAATGGCTAGGATCAGGCAAGCAGACCAACTGTTTGTAGGATACTCGGGTCACAAGTTGGGACTACCCATAACAAAACAAACCATCTCCAGGTGGATTATTTTGGCCATCCTGGAATGTTAGACTAGCAGGGAAAGAGCCACCCCAAAATCTCAGGGCTCATTCAACCAGGGGTATCGCAGCCTCTTCGGCTCTCCAAAGAGGGGTACCGGTCCGGGACATATGTGCGGCTGCCACATGGTCATCCGCACATACATTCACAAAATTTTACAATCTGGATTCCTCCACTTTTCAAGAGACCAGATTTGGCAAGGCCGTATTGCATTCGTTCCATCCCTAAAGGGATACATAACACTAGCACTCCCACCTCCAATTACATGCCACAGCTATGGGAGTCTATCAAAGATAAGGAATACGTCGGAGGACACAATCCCTTCGAAGAACAAGTTACTTCTTACCTGTTAATGTTCTTTCGACGGGATGTTCCTCCAACGTATTCCTTATCGCCCCTCCCAACCATCCCCGCAGTGATAACTTCCCTTGTGGTTGCAGCTTACGCTCCTTCAAGGTCACTAACCAATTCAGGCATGACTTTTCTTATGCTACAAAACGGAACTGAGCAACAGACGCAGCGCGTGGCTATTTATGGGCATGGTGACGTCGGCGCCGATACGGTGGCCGTCGAGGGACATTGACTCGGCAGACGTCGACGCGCAGCGCCCTCTACAGAAATAATTTGAGTACAGCAAGCTGGAAACGTATTATCAAAGATAAGGAATACGTCGGAGGAACAGCCCGTCAAAAGAACGTTACTAGGTAAGAAGTAACTTGTTCTTCTGTGCTTGGCTTGGGAAGTGCTATTTTCTTCAATTGAGTTGACCTCCACTCCTTTGTGCAGGCCTTGCAGCTTGTGCACCATCGGGTAGGGTCCCCTTGAGCTCCTGTTTCTTCAAGAACCACTGACTGGTTAACTAACTTTTTTCCTCTGAAGACATTCATCAGAACTGGAACTGGCCATTTGACTTTGGCTGCGCTAGCTTCCCAAAGGTCCATGTTCTTGATCCTACTGATTTTGGCAGTGCTGGTTCCTCTATAGATTTTAATTGTGAACATAGGAAACCGACTGCCAATATCCCTCTTTGGGAGAGTGTACTTATTAAAACTAAAGTTTGTTCTGCCTAACTCTGAAACTTTCCCTCCCATCTCAGTTTTGCAAAGGTGATATATATATAAGTGCTGATACTGACCTTAATTGATGTCACTCTGTGTGCTGGATATGTAAAGCATAGATAGTCACCTGTATTATTGTTTCTGATGCTTGTTAATCTGCTTAGAATCACATGCTGTGCATATGGTCCGACATCCATTGGTAACCGCAGAGTATTGCATCTTGTCTTTCGGGGACCAAAAGGGGACGTCGGCATAGGCGTGTCTGTAACACTAATCCCTATCGTGACGTGTGTAGTACCCAAAATCCCTCACGCGCCAAAGTCCCTCAGATTGTTTTTTTCCGCCCAGATAACTGGTCGCCCTATAGCGCAGCTCTTACTAAAGACATTGTTTATCTTTACCGAATTGTTGGTTTATTCCTCGTTAAGTCACTTCGCCAATAACAACAACTTCAACAAAGCCTATGGGGGAATAGTCTACGGCTGTGGATTTCGGTGCCCAAGATCCGGCGGCCGGATTGTCCACGTGGTCGGGCCCTTTGGCTGACCTCTACAGTAGGGAGAGTGGGGTTGGGGTGGCCATATTGTTTAGTATGTCTTTCCTCATTTCCCCTCTTTTCCCTTTCGGTCTGGTCATCCTTCCCTTTTGCTATGGAGAGGACTCCTTTTAGATTCTACCCTAAGTGTAGGGTCAGATATCCTTGGAAGGACGAACACAGGACGTGTAACGCCTGTCTCCCCCCTAGAGCACAATGAGAAGCGGTGCGTGGCGTGCAAACTCCTACGGCCCAAGACCCTTAAGGAGCGCCGTGTAAAGCGGTGGGCCGCGTATGGCATGTCACGCGTGGAGCGCCTCTCCCCCATTGCCACACCAGCCGAAAGTGACGGGAGTACTTCGGATTACCAAACATCCAACGCGGATGTTATAGACCTTGAGGTGGACACTTCTAGATCGCCACGCCCGACCCTTCCAGGCTCGACTATGGTCTTGCTACAGGGACCACACCCGGCAACAGGGGCGTACAAGTGCATCGCACTAAGCACATAACCCCTATGCCAATTTTGACACCTTTGTCGAAAAAGACAAAAGCGCCAGCGGGGCCGCCGAAGTCTTTGCCGGTTCCCTCGGATCGCTCTGATCCAAGGCCTTCCCTGCATTCGCAGCAGCGTATGGCGACTGGGCAACCAAGACAAACCAAGGGCGCTACTCCTAATCCTAGACACGTCGAAAGTCGGGAGCCCGACGCTTCGAGTTCCAGGGCCTCAGTAGGCCCAACAACTACGACTAGGCCTCTACCCGGAAACCCGTCCGCTAAATCTCCTGGTGGCACGGACGGTTTTTCTACTGCCGACAAATCACCAGAGCCTTTGTCTCACGACGATTCGGCGACTATATATAAAGTAGCATCGGAAGAATCGCAGCGGTGGTGGGCCTTATTCCGGTCACGCCGAAGGTTATGGGTCAATCCGCGGAAAGGTTTTTGGTGGATTGGATTCCCGATTCCGATGGAACTTACGTAGATAGTTAAGAGACTCTCTCTGACACCCTTAGAGGTTCCCGTTGACGCCAAGGTGCGGAGAATGTCATTTCTCCTCGCGCCGGCCCGTTTGGGTACTCTAAGTGGACTACAGAGAAGTTCGAGGGTTATATGGATCGGCTAGAGCGGATTATCAGTTCTTCTGATCACCCGCCCCCGAAAAGGGCACGGTTAGACCCTAACCCCCAAATTCAAGTAGATCAGTCTCCGGTTTTCCAACAAGACGTGATCTAGGTGGATACTTAGAGACATCTATAATGAAGAAGACAAAGCTTCCTTTCTCAAACTATGAGGAGGATCAACAGGGTACGACAGACAACTGGAAGGAAATCCAGCAGGAAGGTGAAAACCCTTGGACACAACCGGATCAAGACTGATATTTTGTGTTTGGATTCTCCTCCGTCCACCCCGGCTCGCCAGGCCTCCCCTGTGGATGACCAAATGGCTTTCAACTCCATGTTGAAAAAGGCTGCAGAATTCTTCAAAATTGCCACTCGGGAGGCGGTACCGGAGCAGGATTTCGTGGAGGATATTATTAAAGAAAAACCTCCAGCGAGTCAATCCATCCTCCTCCTTAACTCTGTTAAGGGGCGGGTAGCTCCCTCTTTGGTCACACCTGCTCAGACACGGGCAGTGAACCAGAGAGTCGAAAAACTATTTCGGCCTTCTCCTACCGACCCTCTGCATATCAAAGGGCATGCCATCCCAGATTCGCTGGTAGTGACTACCACTCGGAAGAGGGCAGGGGTACCCCTTGCCACGGGAGAATCACCACCGGACAAGGAGTCTAAAAGGTTATATGCCCTGGGCAAACGTGCAACATCAGCAGCTGCATAAACCATTCGGGTTGCTAATACTACGTTATTAGCAAGCTATGCTGATGCCCAATGGAACTTACTCCAAGAAGGCCTCCAGGAGGTTCTTGAACCAGCCAGAACAAAACCTCTCTGCATTGTTTCAGAGGTAAAACTGGTTAACCAGAATGTGGTGAAGAACACCCTGGACACTGCAGAAACAGCAGACAGGTCTCTTGCACAAGGTACTCTTCTGAAAAGACACACATGGCTGCGTACATCAGGCTTCAGACCTGAGACTCGGGCCTCCCTCATTAATAAACCCATTGAGGAGACTAACCTCTTCGGGAAAGCAGTTGAAGCGTTGGAGACGGCCAAGAAGGAGCACAAGACTATTAGGTCTTTGCACCAGATTACACAAAAACCCTCCTCCCAGAGGGGTAATAATTCTTGGCGGTCCTTTAGAGGACAAGCCCGTGCCGGTCAGAACTATGGCACGGGTAACTTCAACACGAATCAAACATCTGGAAGCCCTACTTACTACCCCGCAAGGGGTCAGAAACGTGGCAGAGGTAGAGGCAGAGGCCCCAATCCCAGAGGAGCCACAGCCTCTGGTCAGAAATGACCACCAAGTCCATGTCCCCTCCCATGTCTCGCCGGTCTGGGGGCGATTAACATCTTTCCTCAAGGCATGGGAGGGGATAACTTCCGCCCAGTGGGTCTTCAAGATGGTCGCCCGACCTCCACAGATCAGACCGCCGCGCTCACGGCGCCTTTCACCGGACCATCTGGAGATCCTGATCCAAGAGGTGGAAGCACTGCTGGGAAAGGACGCCATAGAAGCCGTCCCTATTCTTCTGGTAAACGAGGGTACTTATTCAGTGAACTTCCTTGTACCCAAAAAGGATCTCACCATGCGTCCTGTTCTGGATCTGCGCCCAGCGAACAAGTTTATAAAACCCTAGAAGTTTTGCATGGTAACACTGCAGGAGATGATCCCATTGCTGCAACAGGGGGACTTCATGGCAACATTGGATATGAAAGATACATACTTTGATATTTCAATGTTGCCAGCGCACATAAAATACCTAAGGTTCAAAGAACTCCCCTTCGGCATCGCCTCGTCGCCAAGGGTGTTTACCAAAGTCCTGGCAGTGGCAGCAGCACACCTGCGCAGACTATCAGTCCCAGTTTACCCTTACCTCGACGACTGGCTGCTTACGGGGGACTCATTCAACGCTTGTTTTTCGAACACCCAAAAAACAGTAGATCTCTTCAGCCTGGGTTTTTCAATCAACGAAAAGAAATCCAGCTTAGCCCCCAGCCAAGAAACAATTTCTGGGAGTGCTAATTCGGACAGAAGACGGTCTTGTCTTCCCCTCCAGCGAGAGGGTTTAGAACATGCTCTCTCAGATTCCTCAATATGTAGCCAGTCAGGAGGTGACGTTACGCAAAGCGATGCTTTTGCTAGGGATGATGGCGTCATGTATATACTTGGTTCCCCATGCGCGGCTGCGCATGCGTCCCATGCAAGAGTGGCTCAACAGCCATTGGTGTTAGGCCAGCGGACAATGGGAAGATCTGTTAGTTGTCTCTCCAGCTCTCCTCCTCTCTGCAGTGGTGGTCAAGAGAAAACCTCTTGAAGGGGAAGACTTTCACCACCCCTGCAGTGGAAGCCACTCTCACGACAGACACATCTCTCACGGGTTGGGGGGTGGGGGGATCACCTGCTTCAGCAGACACACACACGGAGTGTGATCCCCTCAAGTAGCGTCCAACCATATAAACTTACTGGAGCTACTAGCGGTGGTCAAAGCATTGAAAGCCTTTCAGGTGCAACTGCAAGGGAAGACAGTGCTGATCCTAACCGACAGCACTACAGCAATGTATTATCTGAACAAACGGGGGCACTAACTCTCCAGGGCTATCCAAGCTGTCCCAAAACATTTGGATATGGGCTCTCAAACACAAGATGTTTTTGTTGCCCCAACATGTTCCAGGGGAACTCAATCTTCTGGCAGACGTACTCAGCAGAGATTTTCCTCTGCCAGATGAATACGAATGGTGGCTGCACGAAGACATTGTGTCCAACGTCTTCGCAGAATGGGTTTTCCCAGAGATCGACCTGTTCGCTACTCAGGAGAATGCCCAATGCCAAGGCTACGCCTCCAGGTACCCTCAGAACCGATCCAAGGGGAACGGTCTCTGGATAACTTGGTTGAGGAAATTTGTCTACGCACATACCCCCCCCCCCCCCCTGACTTTCATTCTCAACAAGATAGTGCACAAGATGCACCAGGAACCAGTTACCATGATACTGGTGGCTCCCATGTGGGCCCGCCAAACATACTCAGGGAAGCGAGAAAGCCTAATACATGTTATTGCTGTGCCAGCAAATGGAAACGTTTTGTCATCTGGTGCTATTCCAGGGGCGTCAATCCCATAGATTGCTCACCCTCACAGATTGGGTTGTAGCTAACCCACCTGTTGGACTCTGGGTTAGTCTTCAATTCCCTAAAGGTTCATCTGGCTGCTCTGTCAGCCTACACCACATCACAGCAAAAAGTATTGTGGTGAAAGATACCAGTAATTAAAGCCTTTATGGGAAGGGGTTAAGAGGATTTATCCTCCCATCTCTCATCCAGCCCCTGGATGGGATCTGAATGTGGTTTTGACCAGGCTCATGGGAGCTCCCTTTGAGCCTATGCATAAAGCAAGCCTGAAAGATCTGACTTACAAGACAGCCTTCCTAGTGGCTTTCACTTCTATCAGAAGGGTTAGTGAACTACAGGCTCTTTCCGTTTTAGACCTCTTTGTTACAGTCCACAAAGACAAGGTAGTTCTGCGCACACATCACAGGTTTGCGCAGAAATTTATTTGGAAGTTCCATGTGAACCAGTCAATCGAACTACCCACGTTCTTCCAGAACCCTACTAACATGGCTGAAAGAAGCCTTCACACACTAGACGTGCGCAGGGCAGTCATGTTTTACCTGGAAAGAACTAAACCACTGAGGAAAACTAAACGATTATTCGTTTCAGTAGCAGCTGGGAGAGAAGGGGATCCTGTCTCTAAATCCGCGATCTCAAGGTGGATTGTCAAATGCATCACACTGTTACACTCTTGCGAAGAGAGACCTGCCCTTCAAGCCTAGAGCACACTCTACTCTAGGCACTGGGACATCCATAGCATTCATTGCAAATGTTCCCCTTGAGTCCATTTGCAAAGCGGCAACCTGGAGTTCTGTACACACCTTTACAAAACACTATTGCCTAGACACTCATTCTAGGTCTGATTCTCAGGTGGGACAAGCAGTACTAAGACATATTTTCTCTACAGTTCCTTCTCAGAACCCACCTCCAACTCTGGGTACTGCTCGCTAGCCTATTCACAGCATGTGATTCTAAGCAGATTAACAAGCATCAGAAGACATGCATTACTCACCGTAATAGCATTTCTGATGATTGTATCTGCTTAGATGCACATGCTCCCTCCCTTCCTCCCCGCTTGGGGTGGAAGGAACATAGACATCTGACTACTTTCTCTCTTTATGTACTCACTCACTATAGCCTTGGGCTCCCTCATGGCAGAAAAAATACAATCGGAGGGACCTCGGCGCGTGAGGGATTTTGGGTACTACACACGGTACTATAGGGATAGTGTTACAGACACCTATGCCGACGTCCCCTTTCGGTCCCCGAAAGATAAGCTGCAATACTCCGCGGTTACCACTGGATGTCGGACCATATGCACAGCATGTGAATCTAAGCAGATAAAATCAGAAATGCTATTACGGTGAGTAATGCATGTCTTCTTATATTTTCACTTTAAATGTTAGTGGTTACATTTTAGATTTGTGTGCCTTGTGTATATACAAATTAATATATTTTAATATAACTTTAAGTGGGTAAGTGTTTACTTGGATCCCTGTGTTTACTGATCTACAGCTCACATGACTGCCTCCGTAAATAACCCTGGCTGCTCAGCAACTCTACCGACTTCTGAAGTACAGGCCTATATTAAGAGTCGGTTCTCTAATACCAAAAGTCTTAGGAAGTCTCAACAGTTGGACTTTAGAAAATCTTACTAACGGCTCTCCATGCAAAATCACACTTAGTTCCTGCTTCTCCTCAAATGCCTAAGAAAATGCTTGTCTGGGGAGACTTTGGTTTTGCTACTTTATTCCAATTACATCAATGAAACTCCCAGCTGTTGTCTATGGCATAAATGCAGTACTCACTGTTGGAGGTAATTAAAGTGTTTTTGCTTTACTTCCCTTGCCCGACTGTGTCCTCTTTGCAAGATTCTTGTAATGTTTTACTGTACTTAGAGCGAAGTGCTGCACAGGTAAAATGTATTCCTTTTTCTTTTTCTGTGGTAACATTCTTGTTACATTTTTGGATGTATCCAGGACAGTTGGAGTTCTACGTTTTTTGGTTTTGGTTCATTTTGTGGTGTAACCATCAAAATATTGCCAAATCATTGCTACTGTAAAGGGGAGTTTTGGAGAAGTCTATGGATTTGGCATGAAAAACCCTAAAGCAAATTTGGGGCCTTGATTCTCTTGTTCACGTCTGCCAGCCTGCTGCATTTACTGTGGAGCTGTGCACGCTCCGAAGTAGTAGCACAATGACTTCACTTAACTATGTGCTTATTAATATTTTCTTTTTTTATGCATTAATGCTTTTGTCAGACTATATTTACTGTCCAATGCAGCGTGATCTTTGCAGCCTGGCGCCGGCATCCACGGCTCGCGCATGACGTGAAATAAAGAAAGCTCAGCAGGCGAACCAGGGGGTCGTGGCCATTTAACGCCTGCTGCAGCTCACTGCTTCCGAGGTTGAACACACCCCACAATTCCTCTTATGGATAAGCAGCTGTTACAGTTCAGCTATGTTGAGGGTGGGGGCTCCAGTGAAGATCAGAGACTTAGACATTGAGCTGGTTCCACGTCACAATGGCCTCCTGCAGCCTGAACTCCCGAACTGCTGTGCAGGGATCCCGGGGAGGACGAGTACTAGCGGGCCGAGAAGCAAGTATGTTTCTAGTAGGTCTGAATTGTTGCTATCGGAGGGCAGACAGGCCTGCGGAGCAGGGCCTATTTGCACATCCTACACCCCTCCCCTGCCCCCCACCCACCAAAGCAGGACTCCCATCTGCCCCCACATTCCCATTGAAGGGTCTATGCTGGAGCCATCCCCTCTTGTGCAAGACGTAGTCCAGGTTCAGGACCTAAGTCGGAACCCCCACCAACTCATTTGCACGGGGTCAAAGGTGTACCCTGCCCCCCTCCTTTGCCTCTGGGCAGCGCCTAGTTTAAAGCTGCGCTAGCAGTCACCCTTATGTAGGACCTATGCTGAAATATGCTCTCTTTCGCCCCCCACCCACCCCCCTCCGAAACAGCTCTATTGGGCAGGGCCATGGTTGCCCCCTTTAACTCTTTAGCAGAACCTACGTTAGAACGCACCACCACGAAGTTCCTATTGTGCATCTGGCGAAGAGTAATGCCCCCACCTGCCCTGCGCCTAGAGCGTGTTTTCTAATTTAAGCACAGTTTTTCAGGTAATGCAGCAATGTTGTGCTGGGGCACCTTTTGCGTATTGAGGTACATTATTTACAGTGTGGCGTCATAAAGAAAACCGCCCTTAAACAAAATAACTTTGTTGTATGGTGCTCGACTTTGCCCACTGTGTCTTGTCGGGGTTTATCACTAGACATGGATTTTTTTTCCGGTGTGGCATATTTTACCCAGCTGATAGTGGGGAACAGTATATGCCTCTTAATTTCAAGGGACAGTGTTTGCCCCTGGCATTGAAATGCGCATCCCAGCACTTCTTCTACACAGTCAGTAATCCCCTTTTGAATGGATTGTGTCCTCCAACGTATTCCACATCTTTGACATGTAATGTCCACAATTGTTCTGCTCGGAATTTTATTCGGCAAAGGGCGTCCTGCATCGGTGGCGTTGGGCGATGTCCCTCAAAGGTCTCCGTCGAGGGTGACGTCACCAGATGTTATAAATAGGACGCACAGCGCCCGTAGCCTCAGTTCTGCTTTTTCCCCAACGTGTTTGCTTCGAGAACTTGGCGCACCTCGTGTGATCTTCTTCAAAGAAAATGTCTTCATCGTCTATCCCTCTGACTCCGCGGTCTGGTTTTAAGACATGCCGGGACTGTAAGTCCAAAATGTCGATTATGGACCTGCACCGCATCTTCTTGTGGTGTCTGAGCGAAAGTCATGATACCGAAGACTGCTCGAAGTGCTGGTCGTTGACTGACAAGGCCTTGCAGGAGTGTAAGGGGAAGTTACAGGTAGTTTGGGTTTCTAGACTCCGTAAATCCTCAAAAACGATGTGTATTTCCGATGATTCGAGGGGTGACTCTCCTCATCCGAAGGAGTCCTGGGGATCTCGATCCCAGAGTGAGTCCCGCCACCCACCCTCCTCGTCTCGGCACTCCCGGAAGCAGTGTCACTGGTCATCTTCCCCGTCCTTGTCGGATGATGACTCTGCGAGGTGGCTTCTTCCACTAAATCCTCGACTCCTGAGGAATGGGAGGCATTCAGGGAGCAAATGCTGGCGATTTTTCAATCCCAGGGCACAGTTCCGTCAGTCCCATCGGAAGAAGCCGGCGGGGAACGGTCTTGGTCCGAAGCTCACGTGACTTCGGAACCCGGGCACTCCAACATCGGGAACCGTGGAGGTCCCGTTCGGGCAAGGATCCGGTGGATTGCCTGAGATGTGCAAGATCTAGGTCTCGGTCTTTGTCCCCAGCTAAAGTGCAGAAATCTGGAAAGGGCTTGAGGTTGGCGTCTATGCTGTGTCCGCCGAGTGCGGCTGCCAGAGCTTTTCCTTCGATCCAGCCCTCTGAGCCTTCGGCACCATTTTCGACGCCAAAGCCAACGGCGCCCTTTATGCCTTTGGGGCAATTTGTCCAGACATCGCCAGTGGAGCCCCCTGGTACTGTAGATCCTCAGAGAAAGGCTTTATCCAAGACTGTGAGGCCTGTTGTGGACTCCTGGGCCGCTCCTGTCCCGAGGAAGAAGTTCTTCATTCTATGAATGATATTTGAGGATGAGGAGAGATCAGATATGGAGTTTGAGTCTGTTGAAACTCATGAGGCTCCTGACATGGTCATTTCTGAAGACAGTCAGTTGGAGGAGTTGCATCAGTCATTACATGATGCCAGTGACCTTGACACATTTCCTGAGGTGGAGTTTGGTAGGCCAGAGCCTGGGGATCATGTTGAATGCTCTTATAGGAGGTTGATGTCTCGAGTTAGAGTATCTCGGGTGGTCCGGTCCTCCGGTTGCATTTGATCAGGATGACCTGACTGATATTTTGGATCAGGGTCCGTCCACTGACACAGTGTTGCCTTTTCATTTGGCATTGCAAAAAAGGGTGGCGGCTACTTGGCAGCCCACGGAGGCTCTTCCGGCGGTCAACAAGTCGTTAACTGAGAAATACTGCCCATCCAGTAGCGATCCCACTCCCGATAGTTTGGTGGTTCAGGTGGCTACGGCCAACTCGACGCAGGCGGCGTACCCTACCATCCCTCCTGATGGGGACGACAAGTGCTTCGATGGTTGGGCACGCAAGGTATTTTCTGCAGGCAGTATGGCACTGAAGTCGGCCAACGCCACTTGTGCCTAGGCAATGTTTTCTCACACACTGTGGAATTGTCTCTCTAGCGGCTGAGCATATCCCTGAGGGGGAAGAAATGGATGGGTTCCTTGCACTTGTGCAGGATGGCAACGATGCCATGTGGGAATCTCTTCAGTCTGGGTTGGACACGGCTGATGGTGTTAGCCGGTCCATGGCTGCGAGCACCGTGATTCGCAGATTTGCATAGCTGTGGAGGTTCTGCTCCGGATGTGCAAGCCCGTCTTCTGAACATGCCCTTTGATGGCTCTCATTTGTTTGGCAGCAAGGCTGACGAGAGCCTTGAGAGGTTGCAGACCTCTAAAGCTGCTGGTAAATCTTTGGGTGCATCTGTGCGTCAACCTCCGCCTTTTCGTCCTAGGGGACGACAATGGAGGGGGGTTCCTTTTTGTTACTACTCCTCTTTTAGGTAGCACGAGAGGAGCCCCTAATCAAAGGGGCCACTGAAAAGGTACCCGTGGTGCACGGGAAAATAGAGGTGCCAGAGCCGCTCAGGCAGCTGCCCCATTGCCTTCAGGTGCTGCCAAAGCCGCTCCAAAGCAGCTATGAGGCCATGCTCCATTAATCGCCAGTTGGGGGTAGAATGTCTCAGCATCTCGAAGAATGGCAAGCTATTACTTCGGATGCGTGGGTTCTAGATACAATAGCCCACGGCTACTGCCTCCCTCCTCAAGCGGCCTCACGACAATCCACCGGGGAATCCCTCTTTGAAGCTTCCATAGCCGCTCCTTGATCAGGAAATCATGACCCTGCCGGAAAAAGGTGCTATAGAACTAGTAGAAGAAAGACTGGGGACTGAGACCCATCTTGGACTTGCGTTGGTTGAACAAGTTCAAGATGGTCACTCTTTCTCAGGTCCTTCAGGCCCTTCGACTTCAGGATTGGTTGGTGTCTCTGGACCTACAGGGTGCTTATTTTCATGTGCTGATTCATCCAAAGCTAAGAAAATACCTGAGGTTTGCAGCTGGCAACTCGCACTTCCAGTTTTGGGTCCTGCCATTCGGATTGACCTCCGCCCTGAGGGTCTTCACCAAGCTAATGGTGGTGGTGGCAGCGTATCTCAGGAGGGGGGGGGGGTGTTCATGTATACCCTTACCTGGACGACTGGCTGATCCGTGCGCGTTCTCTCAAACAAGCTTTGGATCATCTCAGCCTCATCTGCCACTCCCTTTGCAAGCTGGGCTTCTCCCTAAATTTCAAGAAGTGGCATATGACACCTTCCCAACAGCTCCAGTACATTGGGGCTGTGTTGGACACGTCCTTGGAAGTGCTCGCCTCCCAAGGTGAGGGCTCATCACATTGTACAGATGGTCAACAGATTTCAACGTGCCCAGAGTCTTCCGGGTTTCGAATTCTTAAGGTTGCTCGGCCTCATGGCATCCTGCATTTTTCTGGAGCCAGGGGCCAGACTGAGAATGAGATCTCTTCAGTGGGTTCTCAAGATGCAGTGGTCGCATTTCTCAGGCAAGATGTCAGATCCCATTCAGATTCCACTCTGTCTCGCAGGATCTTCTTTGGTGGGCCAGCGAAGAGCATCTGATGAGGTGGGAAGCCGTTTTGGCAACCGTGGACGGAGTTAACAGTGGTGATGGACGCTTCCCTCACAGGATGGGGAGCTCATGCCAATGATCTGACCGCCAGCGGTCGTTGGTCTCCATCGCAGTCCAAACTCCACATACACCCTTTGGATCTGAGGGCCATAAGGCTAGCCCTGAAGGCTTTTCTGCTGTCTGTGCGGGGGAAGGGTGTCCTGATCATGACGGGCGACACAGTGGCCATGCATTACCTCAACAAAAAAGGGGGGCAGGGTTGGGGTCCCTCCCGCTGTGCAGAGAGGTGATGCAGCTCTGGTTCTGGGCGATACAGTAGGGAATATCACTCGGCATGTTCATCTAGCCGGAGAAGAGAATGCAGTGGCGGATGCTCTGAGCAGGCAGAGCACTGTCTCCCACTAGTGGGAGTTGGCTCAGGAAGTCCTTCTGGAGATCTTCGCCCTTTGGGGAACCCCTCAAGTGGATCTGTTTGCGACCAGTGCCAACCGGAAGTGCGAGAGATTTTGCTCAAGGGGATTTCCTCCAAGTGGAGCCTTAGGGGACGCATTATTCGTGGATTGGTCATTCCCACTTCTGTACGCGTTTCCTCCGGTCCCTGTCATTCCTCAGGTGCTAAGGAGGTTCGGATCCCACATGACCCTCATCGCTCCAGGAGAGAGTCATACCCGGACCTTATAGAAATGTCCATCTGCCCTCCACGCCGTCTTCCCCCACAGAGAGGATCTTCTCTCTCTCTCTCTCTCTCTCTCTCTCTCTCTTTGTCTCTGTCTCTCTCTCTGTCTCTGTCTCTCTCTTTGTCTTTGTCTCTCTCTTTGTCTCTCTCTTTCTGTCTCTTTCTGTCTCTCTTTCTGTCTCTCTTTCTGTCTCTTTCTGTCTCTTTCTGTCTCTCTCTCTCTCTGTCTCTCTCTCTCTGTCTCTCTCTCTCTCTCTCCCTCTTCTGTCTCTCTCCCTCTTCTGTCTCTCTCCCTCTTCTGTCTCTCTCCCTCTTCTGTCTCTCTTCTGTCTCTCTGTCTGTGTCTCTCTCTCTCGGGTTGGAGAGAGGGGATGGGTGGCCGCTAATGGTTCTGTAGAGGGTGCATGCTGAGTGCCTGTTTAATATTACTTTTAGAATGTGTGCGGTTACCAGTTGATTTATATTTTGGTTGTGTATTGACTGTTTAGTTCCCATTTTAATGTTTTGGATGCCTCGCGCATCAGTTTAATCTCGTTTTTAAGTACAGCAGATTCTGAACACACAAGTTCTTATATGAGTGAGATTCCAGCCACAAGCTAACATTTATCAAATTACTGCATTCTGGGAATTGTATTCTTGGTGTACTGCTGCAAAGTGTTCTTCATGCATGTAGACCCTAATGGATTGCACAAGTGGTTGGTCTAGCCGCACTAGACACAGAGGAATCAGGGAAACCCCAGATTCATGTGGGTAAATCACCTGATTTACTGTGTCTTTAACCTCACACTTGAAGTAAATATGGTGAGATGTCGCAGAGAATGCACATAATGGTGATCAGCATTAGCGGCCACCTAATAATCCCTTCCACCATATAATCCCATTGGTTGTGCATTGCCTTACTATGCTACCGTCCTACACCAGACACAGTTAGGTTGGTGGGGTTTGGGAACAGCAGGGTTTTGTTATAGAGGTGAGATATCTCAGTGGGTTGTACGCTTGCTGACGCAATGTGTGCCGAATCTCAAGTTCAGATCCTGGCGAGGACAACTGAGCCTTTGTTTTTCAACGTTGATAAATAAGTACCGGCTACAGTTGGGATTTATATAATTTATTTTATTGTTCATTTATAACACGCTTAATACCAGCGAGTGGGTTCTAAGCGCAGGATGGGAATTCAAACCTGTGTTGCGCCGCGTTGCCTTGCTTCCATGTTACTCCTGAGCTATACGGATCATTTTATGTCAATATGTGCCATGTACAGCATTTGAGAAGTTCCCTAACAATATTTCATATTAGGCTTTTTCTCTATTCTTCTTCCTTCTCATTCTCTTGCACACCAGCGTCCCTTATCACATCTTCCTTTAAAACTTTGCACAGTCCTCCTTGCACCCAGGTGCCTATGAATGCATAATGCCAATGCTTCTTTTCCCAATGTACTCTGATGCACGTGTATTTTATACTGCATTATGCCATTTCAGGCACTAAGTACTCCAAAATGGCTGTTCCATCTGGTTTTCACCCTGTTCTTTGGCCATCTTTTACTTTGTCCTTCTTCCTGCCTTGTTGGGTCAAGTAATGTTGTATAAGGCATTCACACGCACATGCTCCAGCGTGGAGTTCCCAAGGAAAGTGCAGCTGTGTACAGCCTGGCCCGATATGGGGAAATGTGACTGTTGTGTCCCAATCCACAATACAATTGGGGGACAGCTGTTTCTGGGCAGATGTGGGGCAAGAGGCTGCCCACGACTGGGCAGCTCTAACCAGTTTGGTGCAGATACTTAGCAAGGTAGCCCCAGTCCGTGCTTGGGATAAAAGAATGAGTCCTGCAGCAGTTCGCCAGATCGACTGGAACCAAGGCTTGTTAGACCAGATTGTTTGCAGTACCCTTTGGGTGCACTAAAATAACCGTGACCTCCTGGCAATAGGTACTCAACCTTTGCTAGAAGTCTGAACTACACAGGTTGGTAGTGTGGTCGAGCAGCCAGGCTTATCTGAAGAGGGGGTCAATGTGAGCAGTAATGTTGTGACAGAGTTTCACAGTAGCAGTTATTCAAATAAACACTTGGGTTTCTTGCTAAAACAATTATTAATTTATTTCACAGTCTGTTGTAGAGCCTCCTTCAGAAGGCAGCAATATATGTAACAATTAAAACGAACTTCAAAACACAGTCTTAGTTTCTCTAAATTAGGTGATACCCGTTGGGCATGGCACACAGACACCTCCTACACCCTCAGGTGACTTAAATAGCTTGGACACTGGACATTGATTTATCACTAGTACATTTAAAGCAATGCTGAGTTTGGTGTAAACGATAAAATAGAGGAATAAAACAAAGGTTAACAAATAATTCACAAACAGGAAGTACTTCTGAAAACCTTCCAATGGCAAATACGTTTTTCCTGGGGGAACGGTCACAGCACAAAGTCAAAGGTAACAAGGAGTCTCTCAGGGAGCCAGGACAGCCCATGTTAATTGCACAATGTCAAGGGGAGCTGCAGATCGTCTTTGCAGGTAGGTAAAAAGTATTGCACAATGTTTTTAGAAATGTTTATAGAAAATAGAACACTTGAAGGGCCATAAGCTGGGAGACTTGTGAAGGACAAAGCCTTAGCAACTCTGCAAGGTAACCAAAACAGGTCTCAACTGACAACAAGTAAGGGTACACAAGAAGAGATGTTCTCTTAGACTTTACAGTACCTCTGGTTAGAAGAAATGGTTCCAGCTTGCTTCTATTCCTTTACAGCTCTGCAGATCCCGTTGTTCCTGAGCTTCAGTTGTGGGGACAAGAGGGAGGATGACTGGGAACTCCTGCTCTGCAATGGGCAAACTACAATTCAGCGGTTCTTCAGTGTTTCAGCTCCTCGCGTCTGACAGCAAATAGCAACACCGCGGTTCTCGGATACCACTTCAGACTTTCCTTGCTTCTGGAGTCCAGCACTCTGTTGAGGTGGTTCAGGCTTGGTCGGTCCTGCAACACGGAAGTCGGGAGGATCTTCCTAGCGCTCAGGTCCGACTTAAAAACAAAGCACACAATCTAGTGTTCCTCTCCCTGGCTCTTCGGTTCCAGCAGCACACTGGATTGTTATTGCTGCAACATAACACATGTACCTCTGTACCTTACCTATAGTATACCAGTACTATTCTAGGTCCGATCTAGCCACGGCATCTGTCTGCTAGGCGCACTTATGAACTGCGCCTGGCCGTTCACGCCTCACATGCTTGTAATATCACTAGTTTAGCTGCGACCTAACTGTACTGTATAGTGTCCCTGACCCATTGATACAGCACAGTGTCCACCACTAGCCTATTTAAACCTAGGTACCTACTGCATGGTATTCATTTTTCTCAGGCACCTACGTGCACAGATCTTGACTTGCTGGCACATGTTGTATCCATCATTGTACTATAGCATAGCTGCTACTCTACTCTCTATCACCATGACCCAGGAATACCATACTGCGCCTTCCTCCTCGGCGTCAGACCCTATCTCACATACGCTGCCCAACGTAGTGATTAATAATTCTACCACCTCTCAACCTAAAAACACTAGCACCATAGGTGAAATCATCACCTCCCTCCCACGCACCTTACTAGACAAAAATCTTAAACTTCGCGTAAGACTCACAAAACTATATGAACCACTGAGAAGAACCATACCGCCAACCAACCTGAAAACAAATTACCTACAAAAGTCAAATCACATTGAAATAACAAATGCCACCAAAATTAAGAGACAAAAGCATAAGTCTACAGACACAACTTACTATTCCCAGCCAAGTTGACACGTCAAAAGAGGCATCACCACTTAAAGGAGCACTTCTCAACGTAAGATCCCTTGTCCCCAATGCCCGTGACATAGCCGATCTAGTTACAGAAATTAATCTGGATGTCCTGGCGGTAACCGAGACTTGGTTACACAATGTAGCTGGCCCATCGTTAATGTTAGCCATCCCTGGAGGTTACACTATAACAAGACAAACACGGTTCACAAGGTTTTGGAATCGCTATTATCTCAAAATTGACCCTCTCTCTCAGAACAGCCCCTTTTCAAACCCTACAATCCTGTGAAAACATCTATTAAATTCCAGATAAACAATACACAAACTCTCACTATCCACCTAATATATAGACCCCCAGGTCCTCTCGGTGCCTTTGAGGAGGACCTGTATAGTCTAATTATCAACAACCTTAAACCAACCTCTCAGCTTCTCTTATTAGGAGATTTCAGTCTAGGCTTTAATGATCCTAGGGACAGACAAGCCTCAGATATAGCCAATATCATCAACACCTCAGGCCTGTCTCAGAGTCAATAAACCCACTCATTCAAAAGGGAGAATACTGGACTGGATAGCGTACTACAACTGTACATTCTCTATCTCCTCCATATCTCCTCAATCATGGACAGATCACTCACTTGTGGCCTTTAAGCTATCAACAGCCAGACCCTCTCCTACGGTCTCACTGCTAGCGCCACCTTGTCTAACTAGAAATAAAAAAAGTATTACAGTGGACAAAGTTATCCCTGCTATCCTACCTACTCTAAACGCTTTGCCTGACAACCTAGACCCCAGTACTCTAGTCCAGGAATACAACAATATCATGCTGAACACACTGGACAAAATTGCCCCGCTCAAACTTAGAAAAAGTAAACCCAAAGCGCACCTTAACAAATGGTTCACGTCCCAATTGAGACCTACGACTTCTAAAAAGAAAAAGTGAAAACTCCTGGAGGCTATGCCCTTCAAACGAAAACAAAGCCAAACTAACCTCCATTTCCTCTCACTTCAAAAATGAAGTGTACCTTGCCAAAAAACTCCTATGATGAACGCATCACCAACTCAAACAGCATGAGGGAACCTTTCTCCAAACTGAAAGAATTAGTCACCAATCGCTATACCAGACTTAGTTACCAAGGATAAGACTTGGTGCGCAGATATCCAAAATGCGCTAGCAAGAAAAATCAATACACTCCAAACCAAAATACAGCAAAAAAAAGATATGCTCAATTTACAGCATATCCCCAATACCTCACCACCCAGTGACTCACTCGAGGCACACAACAACAAATTTCATTTTTCCAAAACCTCTCCACTAGAAAAAAATTATTCTCTCGCTCAAACCGTCCAACTGTAAAGGCGATATCTGCCCAGCACAGTTAATTAAAAAAATGCCGCCAGAGACCTCTCACCATTAATTTCAAAATTAATGAATGCTTCCTTCACATCAGGTACTATCCCAGCTAATTTAAAACACTTCAAAAAACAGGCCTTAGATCCGCTCATTCCGACCAACTATCTCCCCATTACCACAGTGCCATTCCTCCTCAAAATACTGGACAAAGCCGTCTATATCCAGATACAAAAACACCTTGATCTGCACAAGCTCCTAGGAGCTAGACAATCTGGCTTCCGCCCATTACACGGAACGGCAACTGCCCTAATCTGTTTAAAGACTCAAATTGATGAGCTGAGAGATGGAGGGAGAACAGCACTCCGGCTCTTACTCGATCTTTCAGCTGCATTCGAATTGGTAGACCATAAGGTCCTTTGCAGACACCTGGACTCTGCTGCCCACTTCTCTCCTGAGGCCATCAAATGGTTTGAATCATTCCTCAGTGAGGGAACAATGAGAGTATTTTCCCCCATCGGCTGCAGCTGACCCACCCCCTATCTTATGTGGCGTTCCTCAAGGCTCTTGTGTCTCGCCAACCTTATACAACATCTTCACCAAACCCCTGTTCGACGATTTGGATCTTCTGGATATCACCTACACTAACTAGGCAGATGATGCACAGATTCTCCTTCCACTCTCTGGGGATCATAGTAAGGACTCGGGAGTTGGTGAACAGAGCATATCGCATCGTTCAAGCAAGGATGGCCACTCATGGCTTGTGCTTGAACGACAAGACAGAGCTGATAATCTTGGGTTCACACATAAACATCAAAAAACTAGGCCAGGAATTTTCCTCCTTCAACATAGACGGAAATATTATTAGGGTCTCCAAGGAAGTAAAAACCCTTGGCTTCTACCTGGATTCCACGCTATCATTTGATAAACAGTTAAAATCCCTGGCCTCCACCACCACCTATACTTGCAAACTGATAAGAGCCGGCAAGCCTTTTCTAACAGTTGCATGATCCTGGCCAGAGCCCTAATTCTTTCCAGGATAGATTACTGCAATGCCCTCTACAGCGGGGCTAATAAATCGACCATCCAGAAACTACAAACAGTACAAAATAACCCTTTGCGAGCAGCGCTTGGCATAAATAAAAGAGCACACATATCCGCCATCAGACGTCAACATAAATGGCTATCCACAGACAACAAAATACAATTAAAAATGATCTCTTTGACACACAAAGCTCTTAACAATGCCGCCCCTATGCTACCTCGTGAACAAAATACAGAAAGAAAACCTCTATTAGACCAACCAGAGTTACCAACACAAACTGCCTAGTAGTACCTAGATTTAAACTGCACGATTGGTAGTAATAGTTTCCCTGTGAAGGCTGCTGAAACCTACTACCAAACAACCTGAGAGCAGATCAAGCCTCCCTACTATTTAGAAGGAACGCCATCCAACATTTCATCTCTAATGACCACTAGTCACCCATCTGTACCTGCCCACCCTACTTCTAGGTCTGACACCTGATACTGGTCCCATTTTCCTTGTTGAATTATGTTCCATTTTTTTTAATGCAATTCACTGTACTTTTTTATGACTGCTGTATGTTAGGGAGAATTCTCTCTTTAGGCTGAAATCCCTAACCTAGTGGGTCCCCCAGCAGCTTTGCTGGAATTCTGGAGTTTGTTTTTTTTCTCCTGCCAAGAGTGAAACTCTTTTTCTCCCACTCTTGGACATGATT
Source organism: Ambystoma mexicanum (assembly GCF_040938575.1). Taxonomy (NCBI): domain Eukaryota; kingdom Metazoa; phylum Chordata; class Amphibia; order Caudata; family Ambystomatidae; genus Ambystoma; species Ambystoma mexicanum. The sequence goes on along the minus strand of NC_090939.1, from coordinate 323,810,265 downwards.
TGTGGTGTTCCTTTGAATGTTAATGTGTTTTATGGGCTATGGGGTCCTTTACTCCATAGGGTCTCATGTGTTTTTACTATGTGTGTTACACAGCACCCTCCGTGCAGTAACACAGGGGTGTCACAGTGACACCCCACCCTAGACTCCATACCCTGGGACTGACTACTGTCTCCCAGGGCATGTAAAGTCACCATTGGCTTTACTAGTCCCAAATTATGAACAGAAACCAGTACAAACCATCATATTGTGGACGTACTGGTCGGGGCAATTCGATTGCCCCGGGGTCTGTTAGTCGAGGGGGCACGTCTTCGTCCCCCCTGATCGAGTTTTGGCTGGTGGCAGTGGATACTACTTTTTATATTCGACCGCAAATATATCCCTATGGGATTTTTCCATTGTTCGAGGCTACCAACTTTAATTATTTAATTCTCGTAGCCTCGAACATACCGCCGGTTTAATTATTTAATATTAATTCGCCGGTTGGTATTTTTTGCCAGGACTCGATTCTAAAATGGCGTTTGTGTTCTCTTCTGTGACTCCAACCCAAGTCGAGCCCTTTGTTCCACTTTTTGGCGGGCTTCTCCACAGAAACCTCCAAAAGTGGTGCCACACTGTCTGGGTACCACAGGGGGTATGGGAGGGGGTTTAGGCACCCTGGACTGAGTTACCTTGGTAACTCAAGTCGCACTCTTGTGTGATTGGTCCAAGTGGTGAGCCGGCCGGCCGGCTCACCACTTAGCATGTTTGATTGACAGCTAGGCTGAGTGAATGGGGGTGTGCTGCATGGGGGTGTGTGAATGGGGGTGTGCCCCAGGGCTTTGGGGACTGGAACTTCAGAAGTCGCCACAGGACCTGAGAATCCGACAAGGGAGAAGCTGAGCCGACCTACCACAACGACACCACCGGTGGAGCCCTGCAGAACTGACTCACCACTTCCCGACGACAGAGAAGATCTCCCGGCTGGAGAGGCTTCTTCCCCTGACTGGTGGGCATAACCAGTTTACCTTCTTCTCTTTACATCCTAGGCCGTCTTGTGGTCGAATTGCCCGTGCCAAGCACCCCGGCAACCGGATAGCCATTTACCACTGGACCGCGAATAAAAGGACCGCTCCTTTTACCCGAGAACTCCGCGGCTGGTTTCTTCACTGGCAGTGCAACGGACTCCTGTCTTCCTCCCCGACGAGATCCTCTCTTGCCCCGGACGAAGCACCGACTTGCATCCGCTGCCAGGAACAACTGCCCCCGCTGGAGTATTCTCATCACTTTAAGGTACCGTGTCCGCCAGGCCTCCCTTTCTAAAGATTGCTACAAAGTAATAATAACCTCTTAACCTTCTGGACTGGGCTGGCCGCCTTGACCTAACTGGTCCCTTTCTTTGGTCCAACTCTTTTTGAACCTTTTCAAGACTTTTGTGCACTGCAACCGTGTGACCTTGGACACATTTCGTTTGCATCCCCTTAAAGTGGATCCGGCCTACTGAACTCTAAACTCACGGTTTTACTTTGCCTTCCTCTCTTGGTGTGTTCTTGTAAAAGTTTTGGGATCTGTTTCAATTTATACTCTGCTTCTCTCTCCCTTTTAAAATGAATTATTAGAGTGCCATCTGCGTTAAGCGCTCACCGCTGTCTGAAAGTAAGTGGGGCTTTACTTAAGACTTCTCTAATATTCTTCTAAGGGAGTGTATTTCTTTTAGTGACCGTGTTTTTGAATTGCTTACTTATTAGTGCCTGTGTTTTTTTCTAGATGTGGTTTTAAATAAATAATTATATCTTTTACACCAAGCCCTGGTCAGTGTTTACTTGTTCTACTGTGTTCTTTTGACCTATTGTGAATACTCTGTATACTGCCTAACTCTTCTTGAGGGAAGTCTGACTGCTCAGCCACAGCTACCAAGTGAATCTGTGTGGTACAGAGTGCTACCGAGTGGGTTTACTGCCAAACACCTGTAGTCTTAAATCTTTTGCAGTGGTCCCAGAGGGAACTGCACAGGTTTCTGCATAACACTGTATATTACTGTATCTTGTATAATTTGTAACTTTGTAAACTTTGCATTATCCTACTTGCTGCGCCTTTCTACCCACGGGTCTGGAGCGCATTAGAAATTAATAAAACAAACAAGCAGCAGTGGAAATGCAGACTGCTTTGAGAGGCTGTCTAGACGGGCTTACTTTGGAGTTGATTGGTCCCACCAACTCACAAGAAGAAGTCGTCCAGGCAGGGCTTCTCTAGTCTAGGCGAATTTGGAGCTTCAGCACAGCAGCAGGGCTTCACCGGGCAAACCAACAGTTCAGGTGTTTCAGCAGCCTTGCCTATTATGCAGGTTTCTCCCATTCATTCCAGTCTAGCTGTCAGTCAGCCAGCTGGCCAATACCCTTTTGGGTGCATTCCTGTAAGCAAGGGGCTAAAGCACAAGGAGTTTCGGGGAACCTCCCTCACTTCCTGCCCCTGCCAGACATACTGGAACCAGAGGCGAGTTTCACTCGTGAAGCCTGCCAAAGACAAAACAAACAAAGGGGCCAAGCCTGGTTTAGCGCGCAGAGTAAATCTCAAGAAGGACCTTCCTGACAAGAAATGCTGAAAAAAGACTAGCATGGCCATTTTTCACAAAATGGGCACCCATGGGTGCCTTACCGTGGCTGCGAACGCAGCTCGCGATAGAAACCCTCAATGGTAGTAAAAAGTAAACCACTGCCATCAGCCATTATTTGTAGGAAGGGTAACGTAACAATGTTACATGAGAAACTAGAGAAAGGGGATGCTAAGTAACCCCTCAAGCACCCTATGGGAAGATAGTGTGTGCTGGGTCTAGAAAGTTACAAATGTAAAGTCAATTTCACTTCACTGCTTTTGGAAACAGTAGTTTCACCAAGAGAAGGTATTTAAACCTTTGGGAAATCGAAGCGACTTCCATGTGCCATTGCACTGAAGGTGCTGTGTGACACAATGTAAAGATGATGCCTATGGAGTTTGTTAAACTCAGCAGTCAAAAGAAACACAGAGGATAAATCACATTAAAAATTACATGACATTAAAAGTCCTCAAGTCCACCAAAAAGAGCTGGGGGTCTCTAAGGTAGAAGGGAATTACCACATTTCTGAGAATTCTCCCTAACAAGACCCCAAAGAAGAGGAGCACTGCTGACGACCCAAAAGATATCCACTGAGCCTTGCCAAAGCTAATTCCTGCTCTGGCCTTGCGCCTCTCTTGCAAGAAGACCCTTGTCGCTGCTTCGACCCTTGGACTGGTGTAACCATAAGTAGTCACAAGGGTACTGTGGGATAGCCAGCGTTGCACAATGCCTTTCCGGTGCATTGCTTGTCGTCCAGAGTTGGGGCTTGGGACATTACAGTTTGCCAATTTGTGGCCTAATATCCCTCCGGTTAGCTGCTCCTTGTTAGGCAAGATTGGATATAGTAACCCTGTGGGAGACTACACCAGCCGTGTCCTCTTGGTAATGGGTAACCCACCAATTGGTATAGGTCTGTCCTACACAAGTTGGTAGAGTGACTGAGCAGCAAGACGTAGCTCAAGTAACATGAGATTCACAATTACAAGCATCCAAATAACACGTACACTCAAGGTTTTCTAGTAAAATAACTATTCATTTAACAGTCAGTTTTAAATAAGTCTTATTTGAAAAGGGCAATATGCAACAATAAAAATGCACTTCACAACACTCCCTCAGATTTAAGATAAGCAAGTGGATACCCTTTTGTGATGCCACACACACACACTCCCTACATCCTGAGGTGACTTCAATTACTAGGGCAATGTTTGGCATTAATATATTACTCTACATTTAATGCAATTCTGAGGTTGTGGAAAAGGTTAGTGAAGGAAAAGGTTAACGGTCTCGTAACATATGAATACTTTACAATCTCCCAATGAAGCCTAGATTAGATCTTTCACAGCAATGCAAGTTAAACTTATTTTTCCAGCATGGGATCTGGCATGGATTCACATGCTCATGAATATTCTCTGTCGTCAGGCTGGGAATCCTTGGTTAAAGAAAAAATCTGTTTGTTTCTGAACTGTCTTTCTCCTAATAACCAATCACTGGAATGACTGCCCTCCCCCTAAGCCCCTCCTCTGGCAGCCATCTTTAGATTTTACGGCATGTTCAAGTGTTGGGTGTCCTCGAGCTTCTACTGCGTATTGTGTTTTTTCAGAGAATTTTCTCAATTTATTTCGGTCAATTGAGCCTCAAGCTCCACCGCTTAATCATCCGATTAACAGGGACCCGTTTTCGGAAGCTTATATGCCCCTCAAGGGCAAATGTACGTCGAACTTCACTTCTTGGAGGATTTCCAGAAGATACTTGCGGCCTACCCCCGCGTGCACGTGGCCGAAGACAAAGGAGACTCGACGCCTCTGTTCAGGATCTGCCCAGGATGTGGACTACAGAACGTCTTCAAGGAGGTTGGGCACTCCCGGTGCCTTTACTGCTTACACTGACAAATCGCACGTGGAGGAGGCCTGTGCGTTCTGCAAGGACATGTCCTCCCGCACCATGAAGGACCGTCACAAGTGGCTCGCTGAGTGGCCGGAGACAAAGAACCCGGTGGCAGGTGAGCCCTGGCAACGTTCGCCAAAGAGAAAATCTGAGTGGTCTTCTAAGACCTTTGTGGGCGCTCCGGCGACCCAACAAAAGGCAAAGCACCGCAAGTCCGTGGGCACCTGGAGCGCAGTGGGTATGGGCTCCTCTGCAGCCAGGCCAGGCGCAGCTTCGCCAACTCCGTCGACCACGAGCCAACGCTCCGGCTCAGCGTAGAAAGGGAAGTCGGAGCAACCGGGTAAGCTTCGGGAGAAGGCCCGATCGTCTTCGACAGAGAAAGCCAAGGGGGAGCGAGGTGCTGACCCCCCCCCCACGGTGAAGGCCTAAGACGTGCCTAAGGTCGTGAAGGCCCAGGTTCACCAGGCCAAACGGTCTATTGAGCAAGTGGTGGAATCCCTGGTGAAGGCCGCAGATACGGGTTGCCAGGAGGCATCGTTTCCCTGCCCACCCAGAGGGAATCTTCATTTGTGCCCATTGAAATGACTACCGTGAAGATGCTGCTCATCTCCCCGAGACGGTCGCCCCTGGCCGAGAAGAAAGGGGAGGAAAGGCACAGTGGTCCAGCTGGGCTTGGATCTCTTCTGTGCTGGAGAAGAGGGGCATCGAGGCCGGGCCCTACGGGAAGGACCCTGACGAGGCATATGAGAAGAGCGATGAGGGAACTGACGTGGAACGGCAGGGCGGGGAGGAACCGGACCCCAGGCCACTCCCATCGCAACCGCTTCCACGACCGACCGACAGGTCGGAAGACCTCCTACAAGCACAGCACATCCTGTGCATGGAGATAAGGACAAGGCTGCCGACGGGCACCCAGTGCCTGGACCGTCAGAGGATCCACTAGCTAAGAGGAGACGAGGCCATCCTCCTCCACCGTACCACCCCTCCCCTCCGCCGAGGGATGAGACTGAGCCGGAACAGATCTCCCGTCGCCGGTACCCAGTGCTTCTCCCCCCGATGAGATGAGATCCTTCCACGCCATGATCTCCAGGGCTTCGGATCTGTTCCAGCTCAAACTCTAGGAAAAGGAGGGTTTCCTTTATCTGCGACGAAAGGCCAAGAGGAAGAACGTACTCTGCGTCCTGCTGTTGGACATCTGGGACGAAGGGCGGCCCCTCCTGAAGAGACCGGTACGAGAAGAAATACCGGGTTCCAGACTCTGCACCGATGTGCCTCATAGCGCAGCCGTCCATGGACTCGGTGGTCTCCGTGCTGGCCAGGAAGAAATCTGCAGGGTCAGTGGCATCGACTTCCATTTCCCACCAGGTGGCGGGTGGAAGAAGCTGGATGCCATGGGATGACGGGTCATCTCGTCGGCGGCGACGACCCTTAAGGTGGCCAATGCTCTTGCTATCGTGGCCCGCTACGATAGGGAGCTGTGATTTAAAATCGCCCCTCTCCTGGACTTCCTCCCAGATGACAAGAGGGCGGAGGCTCTTCAGATACTACAAGAAGGCGAGGTGGCTTCGGACCATGCCATCACGATGGCCACGGACATCGCCGACACCGGGTTCTGCCAGATGGGCAACAGCGCTGGCCTTCGCCAGCGTGGTTGGCTCAAGGCCACCAACTTCTGTCAGGACGTCCAGGCGAGGGTACTGGACATGCCCTTCGACTGAGACATCTTGTTCGGCAAGGCGGTGGACGAGTCACTGCAGGCCATCAAGGCAGACACCAAGGCAGCCCGTGCCTTAGGCACACTCCAGCAACGACGGCCGTCCTTTCGGTCCCCGGAGGCAAATCGTAGGGTGCCTCCAAAGGATTCGGCAGCAGCTCTTCGTACCGTCAAGCGGCCCGTTCTTCATCCCAGGAAGCCTACAGAGGCCTCAGCAAGGCCGGAGGAAACAGTTGTTGTCACCAAGGGACCCAAAGTGGCACTGCCTCAGCGAAGCAGGACTGAATGAACGTGATGTCTGGCCCCTACTCGAGCACCCCGGTGGGAGGCCGGCTGGCGAACTTCGTCGGCGTGTGGACGTCCATCTCCACCGTCCGTTGGGTGCTGGATGCCCTGGCCCACGGACACACCCTGGAGTTCCAAAGGTGTCCCCGCTTTCCACCTGTGGCCAGGAAAGAAACACTTCCAAAACTACTTCTGGAGGTACGAGCAATGCTGAAAAAGGGCGCAATCGAGCTCATCCCGAAGAGGCTCTGCGGCTACGGAGTATACTTGCGGTACTTCCTCGTCCGAAAGAAGACCGGCAGTTGGCGGCCCATTCTAGATCTCTGCCATATTAACTAATATATAAAATCCCAGAAGTTCCGAATGGTCACCCTTCAGCATGTGCTGGGACAGCTGGAGGAAGGAATACTTCCTGTCGTTGCTGGACTTGGAGGATGCTTACTTCCACATCCCCAAACACAAGTGGCATCGAAAGTTTCTGCGCTTCGTGGTCCAAGGACAGCACTATCAGTTCAAGGCCCTTCCCTTCGGCTTGAAGTCAGCGCCAAGGGTCTTCACCAAGTGCCTGGCGCCGGTGGCGGCGCAGCTGCGCCTGCAGGGGATCCACGTCTACCCCTATCTGGACGATTGGCTGATCTGTGCGAAGTCAAGGGAACTCTGCATCGAACACACAGCGAGGACCGTCTGCCTGCTCACGGAACTAGGGTTCTCGATAAACTATGCAAAGTCCTGCTTGGTTCCATCGCAGGACGCTCAATTCCTGGGAGCCAGGCTGAATACGGTTGCACGACTCGCCTCACCGTCTGAGGAGAGGATTAAAGCCATCCTGGGCAAGGTGCAAAGGCTGTTGACCATGGAGGTTGCCAAGGTGAGGTCCATCAAGTCCCTGCTCGGCATGATGTCATGCATCTACCTCGTTCGGCTGTGCAGGTTGCGGATACGGCCGCTGGAGGAGTTCCTCGACACCCGTTGGATACAAGTGTCAAAAAGCTTAGAGGACAAGATTGCCATCAACTAGACATTCCGTCTAGCGATCCAGTGGTGGGGCACCCGTGCGCTTCTCGCAGCAGGCATGGACTTTCTGACCCCAGCGCATAAGGAGACAGTGATGACGGACGCCTCACTGGAGGGATGGGGCACGCACACTGGAAATCTCCACGCAAGAGGCCTTTGGCTCCCGGAGGCACATCAACGCCCTGGAGCTCAGACCAGAGCTTCTTCATAGCTTAAGTGCTATGGACATAAATGGAAGAGGTTCACCGTCTGGTGCCGTGGACAGAAGATAAACCCTCTACGAATTATGGCCCCTCAAGTGCTGCCGTACTTGCCGTCGGTGGCCAAGGCGGGGCTGGTGCACGCCTCCATCAAAATTCATCTGGCGGCTATCTCCCGCTATACCAGAACTCTGGGGCGGTCATTGCTGTGGTCTCATCGCCTGGTTAAGGAGTTCATGAAAGGACTTTTCCGCTTGTTCCCGCTGGTGAAGACTCTGGCCCCGGCGTGTGAGCTCAATGTGGTGCTGACTAGGCTCATGGGTCCTCCGTTCGAGCCGCTGCATTCGGCACCTCTGAAGTTCCTATCGTGGAAGATAGCGTTTCTTGTGGCCATCACCTCTGCACGACCAGTGAGAGAGATCAAGGCTCTATCATGTAAGCCTCCGTACTTGAAATTCCACGAAACGAGGGTCGTGCTGAGGAGGCATCCCTCCTTCATGCCCAAGGTGCCGTCAGACTTCCATCTCAACAAGCCCTTGGTGTTGCCTGTTTTCTTCTAGTCGCCTTCCTCGCCGGCTGAGAGGACTTTGCACTCGCTGGATGTGGCTAGAGTGCTGAAGTTCTACATGGACCGCAGGAAGAGTTTTTGGAAGACGTCACAGCAGTTTGTGAACTTTGGCCCTGTGAACCAGGGGAAGACCCTCTCCAAGGCCTCCATTTCCAGGTGGCTCAAGGGCTGCATCACGCACTGTCACCGGTTGCCAAACCGACCGTTGTCTGGCCGTCCCAGAGCCCATTCGACCAGAGGGATTGCTGCTACTACGGCGTTCCTGTCCGGTGTGCCCCTGCTGGACATCTCTAGGGCTGTTATATGGAGGTCGACGCACACCTTCACGAGATTCTACTGCGTCGACCGGGATTCCAGGGAGGAGTCCCGAGTCGGCCAAGCAGGGCGGCGCAACCTGTTTGCTTGAAGGTGAGTCTGATGAGGAACTAAGAGATGCTGAAGGTTGAGTTGTTGAAATGCTTAATGTTGAGCCTTGCCACCTCTCGTCGTTTGCATGTGTGTACTGCTGTGTATTCTTTTCTTCATGAGCATGTAAATCCATGCCAGGCCCCATGCTGGAGATGGAACAAGTTACTTACCTGTAACTGTTGTTCTCCACCCCTCTGCGGCTCTTCTCTAGGTCCTACTGCCACTTTACGTGCTACCAAATTTGAAGATGGCTGCCAGAGGAGGGGCTTTGGTAGAGGGCAGTCATTGGATGAGGGCAGTATGACACAGAGACCAGTGATTGGTTATTAGGAGAAAGACAGTTCAGAAACGAAACTGAAACTTTTTTTCTTTTACCGAGGATTCCCAGCCTGACAACGGGGAATATTCATTAGCATGTGAATCCATGCCAGACCCATGCTGGAGAACAACAGTTACAGGTAATTAATTTGTTCTTTACTGCTTAGCTCAATCTGTGTTTCACTGATCTCAAAAGCACCTGTAATTGAATATTACACCCTTAGGTTTTACTCGCCTAGTATAACTGTGTATCACAGAAGTAGTTATAGGTTTTTACTGTACCGAGAATAAGTGTTACACTATTCGCCAAAAGTATATTATCCAGTTGACTGATTGCGATTTGTTACCGAGAGTCACTGTACAACTGGTAGAGTCTACTGCCCTTGCATTACTGAATGTAATTGTGAAAGTAACTATTGGTTTTTACTCCCCAAGAATAGGTGTGACCTATACTAAATGTGTATGAAAAGGTTTTAACTTCCCTGGAACTACTGTTAGCTGTTGGAAATAAGGTTTATACTTTTGTCTGTGTACCTTCAAGTATAGTGTTGTGTTTTTATAATTGTGATTATTTCATATAATGTATTAGTAATTATTGACCCCTAGATTTATCTGGGCCTACTTGTATTTAAATAAATCCTTTATTTTTACATACATAGTGTTTCAGTGTTTCTTTGGACCATTTGTATTACAATTTCACTTGTACTGATTCTACAACCCTCTCTCCCTCCTAAGATAAGCCTGGCTGCTCTGTCTACGCTACCATGAACTCAGGTGGTACAGCCTTCTACTAAAAGTGAATTCTTGTACTGCCTCAGTTGAATGGTTTTATGAAGCCCTTAGTTGGACTTGAGAAAAATTGTCCTAACGCAGCGTAAGCTCTTCGAGCCGATGGCCTCTGTCGACATCAGGCTGGTGACACTTAAGGCAGAACTGTTGGTGGCGCTCACTTTGGCGCGCAGGGTCAGCGAGCTGCTGGCTCTTTTATCATGTGAGCCCTTCACCACTTTTCATAAGTCATCTTGCGTACGTGTGAGGCAGCACGGGTGTTGCATCCCTTAGACATTAAGAATGCTCTAGTTCTATCTCTCCCTGGCGAAGCCTTTCAGGAAATCTGATGCCTTGTTCTTTGCCTTTGGGGGCTCATCTCCCGGCATCCAGCATCCAGGCTTCCAAAGCTTCTTTCGCCCATTGGGTGGTCCAGGCCATTTCTGTGGCATATACATCCATGGATAAGGTGGTCCCTGCGGGATCCATGCTCATGCGGTCAGAGCAAAGGCGACGGCTGTCTCCTTTCAGAGGCATGCTTCTGGGGAAGTCATCAGCATTGCGGCTACTTGGGCCACGTTCTGTAAGCACCATTTCCCTGGATACTAGCTCCAGGCGAGATGCAAAGTTCAGTCGGGTGGTTCTGTCGAACCTTTTTGCTTCTTTAGTATGAGGCAGGTTGTCACAGCTCCACGCAATGGTCTTGTTCGGTGGAGTCATCCACAAGGATGGAGGAAAGGGGTCGGGGACATATGAGTGATTTAAGTTACTCACTGTAGTCAGCCTAGAGTACTCGTAGTCCTTAGTCCCCTTTTCTCCATACATCCCACCCACAAGGTAGCCAGGTATTAAAGCCTCTGATGTGTATAAAGGGGACTGAGGTAAGGAGTGGGCGGGCGAGGCCTCAGGGGCATTCCCAAACCCGGGGAAGCGCCCCTCACGCGCTATTCTAAATTTCAAGGGGAAGCAAAAACTGTCCCCATGTTGGGCCGCCCACAAGAATGGAGGAAATGGGACTGAGGACTGAGTACTCTAGTCACTACACTGAGTAACTTCAATTTATAAATTATTCTAAAATGATAAAATGACATATGTAGACACAGTGGTCCAAATATGTGCAAGTGCCTAGGGTGATTATATGTCTGATGCCACCAGTTAAATAATTGTCATATGATGTTTTTAGTGATGCACCAGTGAAGTCATGCATGATGGAATAAGTGATGCAATCGCAATATGACCACAATGGCAACATCACTGCACTATGTCCATGGGAAGTTGCAGCAACGTTTGCCCGCGCCCACTGTATATTTTAACACAATAAGGGGCCACTGTAAACTGTGATGTCATCATTGTGGTCATAGGCTATGCAAGAGGGGGTCGCAAAGTTAAGGTGACTTTAGCTGAATTTTAGGCGTTTTGTTGCATTAAATTCTCAACTTAACGTTCTTGCAAATAATTTCCAAGGTTTTGTTATACCATAGTTTTTTCTGCGTCACTGCCAGTGTATATTTTAGAACACTACCAAACCACTAGCCATGGACTCCGATTGGGCCTGGCCTTCGGCTGTGCCCTCTGTCCGTTTTACAAAACTACCAGACCACGGCCATGACCAGCGAGTATGGACTCCAGCCATACCCACTTTATTTTTTAAATCGCTACCAGAGCACTAGCCATGGCCTTTGGCCGTGCCCATTGTCCATTTGAGAACACTACAAGACCACTAGTTATGGCCTTTTGGCCATGGCCAGTGTGCACGGTCAGCGCCATGGACTGATAAGACTAACACCTAGGTTATCGAAGAAGACATCACAAATGGTTGAATTTCCTAGGGCATGAGGCTCGACCAATGACCCCAGCCCCACCAAACCACCCCTGTTATCCACTGTACCTAGCCTGCATCCTGGACCAGTGTTCACTATACCCCCATAATGTGACCAATGGCTTGCAGCCATGGCCAGTCTCCACAATCCATGGGGCATGGGCTTCAGCCATGCTGCAGACCCCAATAACCAAATCTGAGTAGACACCCCATTGCCATTCCCAGACTTTTTCCCCCCTTCAAGCCTATCGGGAATTTTGCCAATTTGACTACACAGCAGGTCCCAGATTGCCCATTGCCGTTCCCAGGTGGCCACGGTCAATGGTCAGATTGTCCCGGACATGGATATGGCCACATGCTATGCCTCAATCTCCACTGTTATATAAAAGTTTGTGTACCTACATTATGACACTTTAAAAAAAATAAAGATGGACATATTAGCAAAAGCATGCTTTCAGATCTGAGTTTTATTTATTAGGAAATTTAGCTACAAAAAATAGGGATAATTTACCCCCACACATCCATTCAAACTTTGCACAAACATTACAAGTTGTCTAAAATCCTTTTGCAAACCTTTGTGCTGATTTGTCAAATGGCACCAACTTTATAAGCCCTTCAATTTAACTTTGCTCCCTCTTGACGAAACGGCACCCAACTTTGCCAAAACATTCAAAGGTGGGTCTGAAATTATATCACAAAACTTGCAACAAAAATGCAGCTTCATTTAATGGTGCTAAAGTTATAAACCATCCAAAAACTGCTGTTCACAGACACTGTAATGCAGAAATATGCATGGATGTCCACCAACCTTTACGTTCAGAAACATCTTGCCAATGTCCCCGAACATCTGAGATGTTTGCGGACTTCAGAGAGCAAAAACCACCAGATTTGTGGTGTTTTTTTTTTTTTTTATGGCCATATCCCATCCCATTCTCATCACCCCTTTGTTAGGACAGTCCAACTAAGAGCTTTATAAAACCATTTCCGGGGCAGCACAAAACTCCACTCTTAGGGCCCGATTCTCAAGTGGGTGTTAATTACCGAAAATGTCCTAAAAAGTGTTAGTCATTTTCGGTAATTAACACCTATTCTGAATGTGCCGCATTCTTCCAAAGTCGGACTGAATGCGCCACTTTCGGAATATCGGTGCTGGTTGCCAGGAAGGCCTGAAAACCGACCTAGCAACCGGCACTTTCGTTACCTCACCTTTTGCATGGGTATGCTTGTGGCACTCCTCCAATTTCGGAACTGCCTGAAATTGGAGCCGAAGTACGGTACCAAATTGGTGTCATACAGGAGGAGTGCCACAAGGAGCACGCATCTGTCTGGGTGTGCAGATGGTGATAGGTGGGTCCTGCACTGCATTTGTTTATCTTTGTTTGCAGAAGAGTGCATAGTAGAACTATCGATGGCAGTATGCACTCTTCTCCAGCATGGGGTCTGGCATGGATTCACATGCTCATGAATATTCCCCGTCGTCAGGCTGGGAATCCTCGGTAAAGAAAAAACCAGTATCAGTTTCGTTTCTGATCTGTCTTTCGTAGCAATAACCAATCACTGGTCTCTGCGTCATACTGACCACAGCCAATGACTGCCCTCTACCTAAGCACCGCCTCTGGCAGCCATCTTCAGATTTTTACCGCACGTTCATGTGTTGGGATCCTCGTGCTATTGCTCTCGAGCGTTAGTGCTATTTTTTCGCGCTTTTTTCACAAAAACTTCGATTCTTCGGTCAAAGAGCCTCAAGCTCCACCGATACTACATCCGATCTACGGGGACCCGTGTCGGATTCATCTGTGCCCCTCAAGGGTGAAGATTTCGTCGAGCTACGCTTCGGAGGACTCCAGAAGCTTCTCAGGCCCGGTCTCGGAGATGGCCCAGGAGAAGGGAAGCTCGACGCCCGGAAAGCTGTTCAGGGTCTGCCCTGGATGCCAGCTGCAGAACGTCTTTAAGGAGGACGAACACTCTTTCTGCCTTTACTGCCTTCATGAGGACAAAACGCACGTGGAGAAGGACTGTGCGTTTTGCGGCGACATGTCGGAACGGACCATGAAGGACCGTCATCAACGTCTCGCCAACTGGCTGCAGGGTAAGAGCCCGTCTGGCGAGAAGAAGAAGAAATCCGAGCGGTCTTCTAAGACCTTTGAGGGCGCCCCGGCGACGGGGGCCCAACATAAGGCCAAGCACCGCGAGTCCGCTGGCACCGGGAGCGCCGAACGGTCGGGCTCTACGGGCGCCAGGCAGGGCGCACCCTCCCCGGCACCATCAACCACGAGCCAACGCTCTGGGTCGGGTAAGAGGAAGGCCGAGCACCCGGCGAAGCTCCTGGAGAGGCCCCGGTCGAGCTCGAAGGCAGAGGAGGAGCGTGGCAGTGCCCCCTCCCTCAAGGACAAGGCGGTGAGCGCACCTAGGGTGGTGAAGGCCTTGATCCATCCGACCAAGCCCTCTATCGAAACGGTCGCGGCGGCCCTGGCCCAGCCTGTGGAGGCTACTCCAGTGGTGGCGACCTCAGGGCCCAGAATCTCCCTGCCTCCTCGGAGGGAGTCTTCTTTTATGCCCATCGATAGGACCCCCGTGAAAACCTCCGTGGAGAAGAAGGGGGGGCAGGGCGTCGTCGTAGATTCGGCCTCAACCTCAGAAGAAGAGCTGGTCGAGGTCTTAAGCCACGGCCTAGGCGTGGAACAAGACCAGCCCGTCGGAATGGGTGCCGACGCAGGCGACGACGACGACATCGTCGAGGAGGCCGACGGGGCCCCTGCTCGCCCGTCGGATTCCCCTCTGCCAGCGCCGCGAGACAACTCGGCGGCCATTTTGTTGGCCATACAGTCCTTATGCACTGAGATAAGGACGAGGCTACCGTTACCGACGGAGGAACCTCTCCCGTCGGGGGATCCAGAACCGGGACCTTCTGGTGTTCCCCCTGCCAAGAAAAGAAGGATCCATCCTCCACCTCCTTTTCAACCGTCGCGCCCCGTCCAGCCCTCCTCCCCGTCCACCCGAGGGGATGATACGGGGACTGACACGGCAGCGACGGGTACGGACGACGAGGCATACGACGAGGATTTTCCGTCGTCGCCCCCCACCAGGGCTTCTCCGCCCGACGAGATCGGATCCTTCCATTCCATGATCTCCAGGGCTTCCGAGCTTTTTCAACTCTGCCCCGAGGAGAAGAAAAAGGAAGGCTTCCTTTATCAGCGGCGCGAGGCCAAGAGGAAGACGGTCCTCGCAGTGCCTCTGTTGGACGACATTTGGGATGAGGGTCTTTCCCTCCTCAAGAACCCTTCCACGACGCCAGCTAGAAGAGACCGGTACGAGAAGAAGTACCGGGTCCCGGACACGGCCCCCCTATGCCTCCGGGCGCAGCCTACCCCGGACTCCGTCGTCTCCGCGGCGGCCAGGAAGAAAGCGGGGGGGGGGTGCGGCCTCCACATCGACTTCCCCGCCGGACGGCGAGGGAAAGAAATTGGATGCTATGGGACGTAGAGTCATCTCGTCGGCAGCGACGACGATTAAAGCGGCCAACGCCTTGGCTATCGTGGCCCGCTACGACAGGGAGCTCTGGTACAAGATGGCTCCCCTGCTGGATTTTCTGCCGGACGACAAGAGGGCTGAGGCCCTTGAGATCCTCCAGGAAGGTGAAGTGGCTTCGGACCACGCCATCACCGTGGCGACGGACATCGCCGACGCGGGGTTCCGCCAGCTAGGCAACGGCGTTTGCCTTCGACGTCGTGGATGGCTCAAAGCTACGGATTTTCGGCAGGACGTCCAGACCAGAGTCCTGGACATGCCCTTCGACGGGAACAACCTGTTTGGGAAGACGGTGGACGATTCCCTCCAGGCCATCAAGGCGGATACTGAGACGGCCCGGGCCCTGGGAGTCCTGCAGCAACGACGGACGCCCTTTCGGAGCGGCGGAGGCAAGGGCGCCTCCAAAGGTTCCGGTGGCGGTTTCGCTTCCTACCGTCAAGCGGCCCGCTCGTCGTCGCAAGAGGCCTACAGAGGACGAGGCAAGTCTAGCGGACCCCGCCGTCGTCGCCAAGGAGGTCAAGGCGGCAAGGCCGCGTCCAAGCAGGATTGAACCGGCCGTGGGGTCGGGCCCCCACCGAAGCACCCCGGTGGGAGGCCGGCTGGCGGGCTTCGTCAGCGTGTGGGAGTCCATCTCCACCGACCGTTGGGTGCTGGATGCCCTGGCCCGGGGCCACGCGCTCGAGTTTCAAAGAAGGTGCCCGCGCGTCCCCCCCGTGGCCAGGAGAGAACTTCACGTCCCTCAACTTCTCCTGGAGGTAAAGGCGATGCTCAGAAAGGGCGCCATCGAACTCGTCCCAAAGAGGCTTCGGGGCTCCGGAGTCTACTCGCGATACTTCCTCGTGAAGAAGAAGACGGGAGGATGGCGCCCCATCCTAGACCTGCGACGGCTGAACAAGTTCATCAAGGCGCAGAAGTTCAGGATGGTCACCTTTCAGCACGTCCTGGGTCAACTGGAGGAAGGAGACTTCCTGTCGTCGTTGGATTTGGAGGATGCCTACTTCCACATTCCAATCCTAAAGGGGCACCGAAAATTCCTCAGGTTCGTGGTCCAAGGGCGGCATTACCAGTTCAAAGCCCTTCCCTTCGGACTGCGGTCGGCACCCAGGGTATTCACCAAGTGCCTCGCACCGGTGGCGGCGCAGCTGCGCCGCGAGGGGATTCACGTCTACCCCTACCTGGACGACTGGCTCATCCGCGCCAAGACGAAGGAGCTCGCCGTGGTCCACACGGCAAGGACCGTCCAACTCCTCACGGACCTGGGATTCTCCGTGAACTACACCAAATCCCACCTGGTGCCCGCGCAAGTCGCACTGTTTCTGGGAGCGAGGCTCGACACAGTGTCCCTTCTGGCCTCCCCGTCGGAGGAGAGGACCAGGACCATCTTGGGCAAGGTGCAACGGATGCTGGTGGCCGACGCGGCCAAAGTGAGATCCATCAAGTCCCTCCTCGGGATGATGTCTTCCTGCATCTACCTCATTCCCATGTGCAGGCTCCGGATGCGCCCGTTGCAAGAATTCCTGGATGCGCGCTGGATCCAGACGACGGGCAGCTTCGAGGAAAGGATCAAGCTCGACGAGAGTTTCCGGCGAGCGATACGGTGGTGGGGCACCCGCGCGCATCTGACGGCGGGCATGGACTTCCAGACCCCAGCCCACCAGGAGACTGTGACCACGGATGCCTCCCTGGAAGGGTGGGGAGCGCACACCGAAAATCTGCACGCGAGGGGACTCTGGCTCCCGACGGAGAAGTCCCTGCATATCAACGTCCTGGAGCTCCGTGCAGTGTTTTGGGCCCTCAGGTCCTTCCTTCCGTCCCTGAAGGGCAAGGTGGTGAGGATCTTCACCGACAACACCACCACCATGTTTTACATCAGGAAACAGGGCGGAACCAGGTCCCCAGCGCTGTCCAAGGAGGCGCAGGACCTGTGGCATTGGGCCGTCGCCCAAGGGATTTTTCTGGTGCCGTTTCATCTGGCAGGGATAAAAAACACCATCGCCGACTCACTCAGCAGGGAGCTGCGCTCGTGCCACGAGTGGGAACTACGGCAGGATCTAGTGGATCGCCTCTTCCGACGGTGGGGCACACCCCAGATCGACCTGTTCGCGACGGCGACGAACACCAAGTGCCGGAGGTTCGCCAGCAGGTTTCCCCAGACGAGGAGCATGGGCGATGCTTTCTCGTTCCCCTGGGAGGGCCTGTTCCTCTACGCGTTCCCTCCCTTGCCTCTGCTAATCCGGCTCGTCAACCAGCTCAAGAGGTCACGGTGCAGGATGATCCTCGTCGCACCTGCGTGGCCGAGGCAGATATGGTTCCCGGACCTTCTGGACTTGTCAGCGTCCCCGCCGATCAAGCTGCCGGCGGACGCAGACCTACTCTCCAGGGAAGGAGGCGCCATCCTCCACCACGACCCGAAGTCGCTGAACTTGCAGGCCTGGCTCCTGCAGCGCTAGAGTTTGGAGGATACGACATACCGGCCGATTGCAGAGAGGTTCTTGCAAAGGCCAGGGCGTCCTCGACTCTTAAATGCTACGGACACAAATGGAAGAGGTTCTCTGTCTGGTGCCACGCACAGAAGATTAACCCTCTACGGATTACGGCTCCCCAAGTACTGCCGTACCTGCTGACGCTGGCCAAAGCTGGACTGGCACACGCGTCCATCAAGATTCATCTTGCTGCGATCTCCCGATACACCAGAACCACGGGGCGGACGTCCTTGTGGTCTCATTGTCTGGTGAAAGAGTTCATGAAGGGACTATTCAGATCGTTCCCGCCGGTGAAGGCTCCGGCCCCGGCGTGGGAGCTCAACGTGGTGCTGACCAAGCTCATGGGACCTCCGTTCGAGCCTCTGCACTCGGCCCCGTTGAAGTTTCTATCGTGGAAGACAGCTTTTCTCGTGGCCATCACCTCCGCACGACGAGTGGGTGAGATCCAGGCCCTTTCCTGCAAGGCCCCGTACTTGACTTTCCACGACACGAGGGTAGTGCTCAGGACGCACCCCTCCTTCATGCCCAAGGTACCGTCGGACTTCCATCTCAACGAACCCTTGGTGTTACCTGTGTTCTTCCCGTCGCCTTCGTCGCCGGCTGAGAGGACTTTGCACTCGCTGGATGTAGCTAGAGCGCTGAAGTTCTACGTGGATCGCACGAAGGGTTTTCGGAAGACGTCACAACTCTTTGTGAACTTTGGACCTGTCAATCAGGGGAAGGCTCTCTCGAAGGCTTCCATCTCCAGATGGCTCTCCGGCTGTATCATGTACTGTCACCGGTTGGCAAACCGACCGCTGCCTGGCCGTCCGAGAGCCCATTCCACCAGAGCGATCGCAGCTACCACGGCGTTCCTATCTGGTGTGCCCCTGCTGGACATATGCAGGGCTGCTACGTGGAGGTCGACGCACACCTTCACGAAATTCTACTGCGTCGACCGGGATTCCAGGGAGGAGTCCAGGGTCGGCCAAGCAGTGCTGCGCAACCTGTTCGCCTGAGGTGAGCCTGGTGAGGAGGTAAGATGCTTAATGTTGAGTTGATGTGATGCTTAATGTTGAGCCTTTGCCACCTCCCGTGGTTGTGCATGTGTGTACTGCTATGTATTCTTTATTCATGAGCATGTGAATCCATGCCAGACCCCATGCTGGAGAAGGAACAAGTTACTTACCTGTAACTGTTGTTCTCCAGCATGGGTCTGGCATGGATTCACATGCGAACCCTCCCGCCTACCCCTCTGCGGCTCTTCACTTGGTCATACTGCCACTTCACGTGCTTCCAAATCTGAAGATGGCTGCCAGAGGCGGTGCTTAGGTAGAGGGCAGTCATTGGCTGTGGTCAGTATGACGCAGAGACCAGTGATTGGTTATTGCTACGAAAGACAGATCAGAAACGAAACTGATACTGGTTTTTTCTTTACCGAGGATTCCCAGCCTGACGACGGGGAATATTCATGAGCATGTGAATCCATGCCAGACCCATGCTGGAGAACAACAGTTACAGGTAAGTAACTTGTTCCTTCTGCAAACAAAGATAAACAAATGCAGTGCAGGACCTGTCACCATCTGCACACCCAAACAGCACATGCATTTTTGTTTTCATCTCCGCAACATTTTCGTTAAATAACCATTCCCTCGTTATTTAACGGAAATGCTGCTGAGATTCTGCAATCTGTCCGTTTCCATTAGAAACGGGCAGATTACAGTGAAAGCACTGTCGTGCTTTGCGAAGACGCCCAGGCCCACATAAGAATAGCAGTGGTGCCAGGGTGTCAAGAAATGGGGCAGTGAGTGTGCTATTAAGCACGCTCACTGCGCCATGATGAGAATTGGGCCGTTAGTGTAGAAGGTTCTACCACCTGAGAACATTTGGTTGCGTAGACAGAGCAGCCAGGCTCATCTTGGGAGGGACAGAGGGCTGTAGCTTGGTACAAAGAAATTGTAGCATACTTATGGTCCAAGTCCAAACACTATGTATTGTAAAAATAAATGGTTAATCTATCTACAAGTAGACCAAGATAAATCTTGGGTAAGCACTATAACATCTCATATAAACATAATTATAAAAAAAATAACTCAATACTTAAGATATACAAACCAAAGTATAACCTTATTAAGAATAGCAATCAGCAGTTCAAGGTGAGTCAAACCCATAACAAATTCAGAATGGCATTCAACTTTTCTTGGGGAGTAAAACCACAGTTAGTTACTTTTAGATTATATTCAGTAAATCAAGGCTAGTAGACCATATGGCTTATAACATAGTGTTATTCACTTGCAGAGTCACTTAGTTATACCAACACTAGTTACAAGTGTTAGGCAAGTCCTCTTTGGGTTAAGACTTAATAAAATTATCCCAATGGTATATAGATCCCCAACTCTTAGTATCAGTCTGTATTACTCATGGAACCTTGGTATAGTGCAGAGCAGTCAGGCTTATATAAGGGGAGGATGTGATCTCTAAGTACACAGAACCCAGTTAGTAATGCAATTCAAAGAAACTCCCACATTTATATAAAATATATATATTTACACGAGATGTTTTAAAATACTTGGCACATTAAACCAAAACACACAATATTACTTGTAAATACTTTTCAAAGGCCACTGCTTAGTTGGTAGTTGCTTGCGGTAATTGTTACAGCTTTTGACAATGACAGTTGTACCGTATTATTGGTAATAACGCGCACCCACAAAGATATACAGCAGTTGTATTTAGTTGGCAAAACAACTTAAGATGATACTTTTTGGAAGTAAAACATTTGGTTAGTCAAACAGTGTCAGAGCTTAAGGTTCTAGAGGCAGTTTATTCACACACTAAGGCCTTTTAAAGTCCAATTCTCAAACCCTAGCTAAAAGGCATTTCGGAGAGGGCTCAAAGTCCTGTGAAGCAGCAGAGCAGCACAGTTCCTGTGGATACTTTTAGGGCCTGATTCATGGAATGTTTTCCTATGGGATTGTGCCATTATAAAACACTTCCATGATTTGGGCCCTTTGTCTCTAGATAAGGATACTTGGAAGAATAACATAACTGGGGAGACCCTGTTAAAGGACTTGAAAAGGGAACACAAGCATCAGCTTGGGTCAGAGGTAAGAGTGGCGACCTCTACGTTCACTCCAGCGCTCTGGTGCGCCGTCTTGGGTCAAAGTAAGCAATACCTTTTCTCCCTACAAACCTTTGGTTTGAAAAAAATCTTTGTTAGGGGAGTTTTCCTACAGTCCCACTTGGCGGTAAGACTTTAGTAAGCCATCCCAGTGGTTTGGAGATCCCCAACTCTTCGCATCAGTCTGCACTACTCAGGAACCTTGCTAAGCAGAGCAGTCAGGTTTAAGAGGAAGATATGAGCTGTAGGTAAGTACACTGAACCTAGTTATTAATGCACATCAAAGAAACATGAACATGCCTTTATATTAAAATATATATTAATTATATTAACACAAGTCATTGTTAAATACTTGGCACAATAAACTAACATACACCGGTATACTTTTCAATACTTTCAAAAGGCCACTTAGTTGGTAGTTGCTGAACAATTGTTACACGATGTTCGGGATAATTCCTCTCTACCTTAGAGACTCCCAGCTCTTTTTGCTTGACTTTAGGACTTTTTATATTTCATGTATTTGTTTTGTGATTTATACTCTGTTTCTTTTGACTTTGGAGTCTGACAAACTCCATAGACATCATCTTTGCATTGTGACACACAGCACCTTCAGTGCAGTGGCGCAGGGAAGTCTTAGATTTACCAAAGGTTTAAATACCTTCTCTTGGATAAACTACTGTTTCCAAGAGCAGTAAAGTGAAATTGACTTTACTTACAATTTGTAGCTTTGTAGACCCAGCTAACACTATCTTGCCATAGGCTGCTGGAGGGGGTTACTCAGTATCCCCTTTGTCTAGTTTCTCATGTAACATTTTTATGTTACCCTTTCTACAATTAATGGCTGGTGGCAGTGGTTTACTTTTTACTACCATTGTGTATTTTTACCACAGGCTGCGTTCACAGCTGCACTAAGGCACCCATGGGTGCCCATTTTGTCCAAATGGCCACGGTCCTTCTTTTTTGCCATTTCTGGAAAGTTCCTTCTTGAGATTTACTCTTTGTGCCAAACCAGGTTTGTTCCCTTTGTTTGTTTTGTCTTTGGCGGGATTCACGAGTGAAGCCAGCCTACCTCTGTCTCCAGTATGTCTGGCAGGGGCAGGAAGTGAGGGAGGCGCCCGAAATTCCCTGTGCTTAATCCCCTTGGTTACAGGAATGCACCCACAATTGATTGGCCTGTTGGCAGTGTAATTGACAGGTAGGCTGGAATGGGAGAAACCTGCATAAAAGGCGTAGCTTTTGGCCTGGAAGGCAGAGTGGACCACTGGACGTAGGAATCCGAAGAAGAACTTGGATGAGACCCCTGCTGCAACGCCTGGACCGTTGGTTTGTCCGATGAAGCGCTGCTTCTGTGCTGAAGCTCCGAATTAGTTTTGATTAGAGAAGCCCTTCAAGGACAACTTCTCCCCTTGAGTTGGTGGGACCAATCAACTTCAAAGTGAACTCCTTGGACATCCTCTTGAAGCTGGCTGTACTTCCACTGCTGGAACCAAAGTGCCAGGGAGAGGAACACCAAACTGAGTGGATCAGTTTTCAGTTGGACCAGAGCACCAGGAAGATCCTCCGGATTCCCATGAAGCAGGACCGACCAAGCCTGAGCCACCTCAACAGAGTGCTGGCACCCAGATGCGAGTAAAGTCTGAAGTGGTATCTAAGAACCGCAGTGCTGCAATTTGCTGTCAGACGCGAGGAGCTGGAACGCTGAAGTGCCACTGAATTGAAGTTTGCCCATTGCTGCTGCTGACCTTCCCATTACAGTGCAGGAGTCCCCAGACATCCTTTCAGGACTCGCCCGTGGAAGTTGTGGAACACATGGCGGCGCGGACTACCAGTACACCTTCAGGTCTAGTCCTCACTCAACATGGTGGCCCTTTACTATAAGACAGAACCACGCCCCCTTTTTTGGCGCGTTGTATCTGTTTTCTGTCCCTTTCAACGCTGCTGCGCTGTATAGCGGAGTTCTCCTCTACGGATCCTTTCTTGATTCCTGCCTTGCCTCCCCGATCCACTGCTTCTGCTTCAGTTGTTCTCTCCCTGTTTGTGATTCCAGTCTTCTGTCCTATTTTCGTCTCACTAGCTTTCCCTTTCGTTTCTGCCTGTATTCTGTGTGCTTCCTTACCTTAGCTCTTGTTATATTCTGTATTCCTCTCTTTATACTACTATTGCACTTACCTTGGTGTTGTTTCACAGCAGGCTTGCTGTTCCGATTATTCTTCTCGTTCGCGGTTGCAACTCACCCTTCCTTTTCACCGCGCCGCGACTCTTCTTTTCTGCTCGCAGCCGCGGAGCTATTTTTCTCATTTACCGCGGCTCGGTTACCTTACACTTCCCGGGTTTGCCAGTATTCTAGGTAAGTGGGATTCTGCTGATTCTTTGGTGTCTTAACCCCTGCTTCTTTCGTGAATACTTCCTTTGTATCCCTTACCTGTTGTTCTGTTGCTACTCCCCCCCCCCCCCCCCCGGACTCAATTGAAGACCAAACTTTCATGGTTTGCCCACCTACAGTCTTCATCGCTTTCAAGTGGACAGACCTCTCCATCAGACATCTTGTCTTCAGCCGCTTTCTACAGGAACATCACGAGGACTACCATTGCCTGCAATACCAGGGTTTTTTCTGCCTATCAGGCTTTTTCCCTGCAACTCGAGGTCTGGCACCTCGGGGTTCCCCTTGGACAGGTGCCCCCTCCTGCCAAGGTGGCCTCTGAGGGAGCCAGGCCTTATTTACACGAAAAGAAGAAGCCTTCCCAAAGGCAGTTGATTACCGGTTCTTAGAAACCCAGGAGAATACCCATCACAGAAACCAAGGACAGCTCATCAGAAGGCTCGGGTGAGGAGGTTGGGAAGGAAAGGTGCTTACCTGGCAATTGTGACACATCTTCCCTCTTCTCCCCACGACTGAGGCACAGAAACACCAGGCTCTCCAGAGCTGTACAGGAACAGAAGCCAGCTGGAACCATTTCTTCTAACCAAAGGTACTGTAAAGTCTAAGCGAATGTACCTCTTGTGCTGTAGCCTTACTTGCTCTCAGTTGACTTGTCTTGGTTAACCTTGCAGAATTGCCTATAGCTTTGCCCCTCACAAGCCTCAGTTTTTGTCCCTTCAAGAGAATCTTACTTCTACAAACTTTTCTAAAAACATTGCGCAAGACTTTTACTTACCTGCAGCGAAGATCATCAGCTCCACTAGACATTGTTCAACTAACATTGGCTGTCCTGACTCCCTGAGAGACTCTTCTTACCTTTGACACTCTGCCTTGAACTGCTGTCCTGAACATCTGTGAAGACCTGCTCTCCAACCTTGATTCCAACACCCCCTGTGTCCTCATTTTACTTGATCTCTCCTCTGCCTTTGACATGGTCAACCATGCCATCCTGCTCAACCGTCTCGTGATAACCTGGTGATCACCGGCTAGGCCCTGGTATGGCTGACTTCTTTCCTTTCTGACCGACCCTCCCAGGTTCAGCTTGGGTCCTTCCTCTCTTCTATCCCTACCTGTGGTGTTCCCCAGGGGTCTAACCTCTCTCCCTGGCTGTTCAACCAATACCTGGCACTTCTTGCCCACTGCATTGCCGCGCTCTGCCCCAACTTCCAGTGCCATGCGGATGACAGTCATCTCATTTTCAGGCTACCCTCGGCCACCTCTTATTCCTCTCTAATCTCAGACTGTCTGTCTGCTATCCAGGAGTGGTGTGCCGCCAACGATCTCTGCCTAAATGCCAGTAAGACCGAGATTCTCCTCATCGGCACACCCGCTCCCTCCTTTCCTGTCACTCTCTGGCCAGCCTCTCTCGTCCCACCTCCTGCTCCCACCTGTGAGGCTTAAATACCTCAGTCATCTTCGACTCCACACTCTCCTCATGTCTCTGACGTCTCTAAGAAGTCACACTACCAGTTGCACCTCCTCAGAGGTATTCTTCCTTTCTTCTCTTTCCCCCAGAAGCTCACTGTCTCCATAGCTCTGGTTCTCTCTAGGCTGGACTATTGCAACAGCCTCTTTCTAAATCTGCCTGCTTCTACTCTCCGCCCTCTGCAATTCATCCAGAACAGGGCTGAAAGACTTGTCCTTGGCCTCAAGCACAGGGATCGTATCTCTCCAGGACTGAAATCCCTGCACTGGCTCCCAGTGGCTGCAAGGATTAAGTACAAACCCCTCTGCATTGTACACAAGGTCTTCTGGGGCCTGAATACCTTCAACTCTCTCTTCCTAAATATCTTCGTTCTCAAGCTCTTTGCTCTTCCGCCTCCAACTCCCTCAGGGTCAGTCGCTTCTCTAAGCAGCAAGTTGGTGGAAGAGCTCTTCGGCGGGGGCCTTCTCTGGAACAGCCGCCCTGAACCTTGAGGCGAAACATCTCCGGTTCCGGAAGCACCTTTCTCTTAGCTTCTACTTTTTCCTCCCCCTCTCCCCTGCTAACCTCCTGGCTGAAACTGATAATGCACTGGTTACCTGGCCACACTCTGATCTCGGGCCCAGGTCCCTCCCCTGCCAGTCACACACACACCTGCACTGCCTTCCTGGCAACCCCCGCACTAGGAGACTGTTTTCTGTATCCCTACAGTCGCACTACCAGCACTTCACACCTGATGTCTGCACTTAACCTTGCACTTGCCACCTGCTAGCCATACTTTTACCTATTGCTATTTATTCTACTATCCCATGTACTGCACTTTCCCCTTCCCATGCACTTGCGCGATCTGAATGAGACCTGGCCTAGTAGGATCGTTTTCTGTTTTCCCCTGTTCCCCCTCCCTTGCCAGTCGCACCTCGAAACACTTGTGTATAAGCGCGTTATAGATGCCATATCATATCATTACCTTTCCCCCAGGAAAGGGTTAAAAATTACTTGACATTGGAAGGTTTAAAAAGTACTTGCCTGTTTATGAATTATTTGTTAACCTTTGATTTTTCAATGGTACATTTAGAGCAATACTGAGTTTGGTGCAAAAGTTAGATATGGGAATAAAACAATGTCCACAGTGTCCTAGCTATTTGTCACCTGAGGGTGTAGGAAGTGTCTGTGTGTCATCTCCAATGGGTATCATCTGATCTAGAGAACTTGTTTTGAAGTGTATTTTAATTGTTACATATATTGTTCCCTTCTGAAGAAGGCTTATATAACTGTGAAATAAATTAATAATTGTGTAATGAAGAAACCTTGAGTGGAAGTGTTTATTTGAATAACTGTCACTGTGAAACTGTGTTACAACCCTACTGCTCACATTGGCCCATCTTGAGATGAGCCTGGCTGCTCAGCCACACTACCAACCTGTGTAGTACAGACTTATACCAAAGGTTGGGTTCCTATTGATATGATATGGCATTTATAACGCGCCTATACATAGATGTTTCAAGGCTCGACGAGGCAAAGGTGGGCAGGGGGAACAGAGGGAAGACAGACAACGATCTTAATAGGCCAGGTGTCATTCAGATCGCATAAGTGCAGGTGAGGGGGAAGAAAAGTCGAGGGGGGGTGGTAAAGTGCAGTACATGGGATAATATAAACAAGATAAATAAAAGAACGGAAATTGCAGCACATGGGATAATAATAAATAAACCAGATAATCAGAGCGGCCTGCAGGTGGCAAGTGCAGGGAGAGTGCTGAAGTAAGTGCTGGTATTGCCAGGAGGTCACGGTTGCTGTAGTGCACCCAAAGGGTACTGCACACGATCTTGCCTAAAACAGGAGTTTGACAGGTCTGCTGTATTACTGGTAATAACGCCCACCCACAAACTAATACAGTAATTGCATTGCGTCAGCATACACAGTTAAGAGCACAGTTAAGAGTGAATTTTAGGAAAGAAAACTGTTGGTTAAGCTTATCCGAATAGAACTTCCGGTCCTAGAGGCAGTTTCTATGCACAGCAAGTCTTTTAAAGTCTAAAACACAATCCTAGCTAAAAGGCAGCTCAGGGAGGTTTTTAAAGTCTTGAAACGCAGCAGAAGTCAAAACGTTCCTGTGGATACTTTCTAGTCTCTAAGAAAAAATATGCAAAAAGGCTTAACTGCCGTTGGAGACCCTGTTAAAGGACTTGCTAAAGGGATACAAGCATCAGACACCCTGGACACCTGTACGTGCGCTCAAACGCTATGGAGGGACTTTCTCGAATACGGTAAACAATACCTTTTTCCCCACAGTACCTTTAGGTTTTGACAAAATGTTTGTGCTGGATGCTCTGCAATGTTGCAGCTCTGGACCCAACCTCTGGATTCCTTGGTCTGATGAGGAAAAGCAGGACAATGGACAGGATCTCTTGGCATCACTCGAGGGAGGACCTCTGGCACAGCTTTCCTCAAATTCTCTGGTCACTCTGCGGTTTTTGACAACTTGTCTGCAGCACCAACAAAGGATGCCCGATCAATCTTTGTTTCCTGCAGTCCCACCCTCTGATGAGGGGGTCTGGATGAGTTGGATTGTGTCTCTAGTGTGTCCTTGAGGGCTCAGCAAAGACTTGGACGAATTTGGCCTTTCCACAACTATGTGTGCAAAATGGGCAGCAGGGCGCCTCGTGTGTTCATCGTTGAGATGTATTATTCTTCAACCCCTCTGACTCCGCAGTATGGCTTCAAGACCTGCCAGGACTGTAAGTCGAAAATTTCGATCACCGCATCGCATTTGTTTGTGGTGCTTGGGTGAGAGTCACGACACCGACGACTGTTCAAAATGTCAGTCGCTAACTGCCAAACCTTGCAGGAGCGGAAGTGGAAACTCCAGGTAGGTAGGGGTTCTAAGCCCAGTAAGTCCAAGTCGACGACTCGAGGGGCGACTCTGTCGTGTGGTGGCCCGGGGCTCTCGGTCCCAGAGTGGTTGCCGCCATTCTTCATCCTCGCAGCATTCTCGGAAGCGCTGTCACCGGCGCCTTCCCCTTCCTCCTCAGAGGATGGAGCCGCGAGGAAAGTGGCATGCCTGACGAAGACCTCCACTCCGGAGGAAAGGGCTGCCTTTAAGGAGCAAATGTTAGCGATGTTTCAATCGCAGGGCACGGGTCCGGTTGCACCTTCTAACGAAGCCGGCCAGGATCGGCCTTGTACCGTGGCTCGAACGCCTTCGGGCTCGGGTCCGCGACTCGCATCGGGAACCTTCGAAGTCCCGTTCGACAAGGTTTCGGATTGTCGCAAGAGAAGTGCTTCTAGGTCTCGGTCCTCGTCCCCAGCGAGACTGCTGCAACTTACTAAGGGCTCGAAGCCGGCGCCGTGTCCGTCCGACTCAGACGTCGACGCTTTGCCGTCTTATCGGCCCATTGCGCCGTCGCACCCGTGTTGACACCGAAGCCTTCGGCGCTCACGACGCCGAGGTTGTTGACGCGCTCGGCGTCGAAGCCCTCTGCGCCTTTGGGGATTTTTGGCCAAACTTTGCCATTGGAGTACCCTGGTGTGGTGGATCCTCCTAGGAAGACTACTGCGAAGTCTAGGAGGCCTGTATTGGACTCCAGGCCCTCTTCTGTCCCCAGGCCAGGGTTTCGACTCCCTCTGGACTACATATATGGAGAGGAAGAAAGGTTGGATTTTGAAGACCCTGTTGAACTTGATGTGGCTCCAATTTTTTCTGGAGACAGTCGGTTGGAGCAATTGAGGCCAACCCTTCATGATGCCAGTGGGTTGGACACTTCTCCAGAAGTGGAATTTGATAGGCCTGAGCCTGGGGCACATGCTGAGTCTTCATACAGGAGGCTCATGGCTAGGGTCTCGTAGTATCTGGGCAGGTCCAGTCCTCCTGAAGACTTTGTGCAGGATGATCTAACTGACCTATTATATCAAGGTCCGTCCTCTGACCCAGTGTTACCGTTTCATCTCACCTTACAGAAATGGGTGGCAGCTGCTTGGCAGTCACCGGAATCTCTTCCGGCTGTTAATAAATCTTTGACCAAAAAGTACCGCCCTTCCGTTGGCGACCCCAGCTATTTATCCACTCACCCCACTCCCGAGAGTTTGGTGGTTCAGGCGGCTACAGCCACATCGAGGCAGGCGGCGTACCCTACCATCCCTCCTGATGGGGACGACAAGCGCTTCGACGATTGGGCTCGGAAGATATTTTCTGCAGGGAGCATGGCATTGAAATAGGCCAACACCACTTGTGCCTTAGCAAGGTTCCTCGCACACTTTGGAACTGTTTCTTTAGCAGCTGAGCATATTCCCGAGGGGGAAGAAAGGGATGGGTTCCTTGCTCTCGTGCAAGACTGCAAGGATGCCATGTGCGAATCCCTTCAATCTGGTTTGGATACGGCCGACAGTGTTAGCTGGTCTATGGCTGCGAGCAACGTTATACTCAGATTTGGTGGCTGCGGAAGTCGGGTTTTGCTCTGGATGTGCAAGCCTGTCTTCTGAACAGGCCCTTTGATGGCGCACATTTGTTTTGGTGTGGGATGTTTTAACCCACTAGGCTCTGCCCTGTGCTGATGGGGAAAGAATCATCAAAATGGCTGCAAAAGCCCTATGCGCGCCAAAAACCTATGAAAATTGCGCTACTTTGCCGGTTGTCAGTAGTGGAAAGGAGACTTCACTGCTGAAACGTGTTACTGGGCTGCCTACCAAGGAAAAATGGAAACTGCATGAAAGGCAGTGCTTTATTGAAGGAAACCCAGGAATTGCTCTTAAATACCCTTTTCTTGGTTGCTGAAAATACAAAATACTGGACCAAAACACCACAAAACATCCAATATCTTCGCTGGATGTTACCCGCCACTTCATTTAAGGAATCAATATGAACACACAATGTCAGGAAAAGTGGAATCTATCATCAAAATATCCACAGTTAAAAGTGTGCTTGCCTGTGAAAATCTGTCAAAATATGGACGCAGTACCAGGGGCCGCCTGTATGATAGCTGTCAGCAATTGCATCAGAAGCTTAAACTTGTGCAATTGAAATCAAATGTTTGGAATTAAGTGACCTGTTATCAAAAGTAATATAGGTTGTAACTATTTAATTTTCATGGTTTAGAGACTGGAATTAGAGTTCTAGTTGCCTGATTTATTTTAAACCAAGAAAAATGTAAGAAATTGACAGTGAATTTAAGCTGAAATCAGAGTTGCCAAACCAGTTCCCCCCCCCCCCCCCCAGCTTCCCCCAACAAAAGGCATCTCTCCTGCTTCCCACAAGGCCAGGAACGTACACCTTTGTGTTGATTAAATCAGGGGAGGAGAGCTTGTGCTTGTCCTGTAAGAGACAATGGACCCTCCTTGGCTGAAAGGATATGCCGATTGTGAAGTGTCAAAGTGGCCTCTACCAGAAGGAAGGGGGCGGATTGCTTCAGACCTGCCAGATGGAGATGGAGGCGGGGATAGACACTTTTGTTGATTCACAAAGCACAGAAAGCATATTTTCGAAAAAGACTGATAAAGGACTGTGCATATTTGTAAAAATGATTGAATCAACAGCATTGTGAATGTTTTTTTTTTCTTTGCACATTTTAAAAGGAGCCAGAACTTTGTGCGATGTTCTGGGAAGGCGCAGTGAAAATTCTGGTTTTGTAACAGTTGTATTTATGTCAGAAGCATGAAACTTCATACGATTATGCCCAGATATCATGCGCACATATGCAAACAATTTTTGACAATTTAGACATTGTTTCCCGGATAGTAAGTGCAAAAATCTGTCAGATTCACACCCAAGATCTCACAGCAACGAGGCTTGGAAGAGGGTGTGCTCCACAAAATATGTGATCTATGTATGTTATTGGTATAAAGATTGTACACATGTAAAGATGTATTATATCAAAAATAGATTTTATGTGCAAAAGGAAAAGGGGAGGATGTTTTGCCTCATAAACCACATCATCATGATGACACTCTGTTTTCTCCTCCAATCAAGGGAGAGAGCAGACTTTAGCCAATAGACTACCTAGGGGGTGCGCCTAGGATAATTCAGTATACCCACCCCTTTATCAAACACATAAATAGAGACAGCTGAGGACCTAGAAACACACTGATCCACCCACCATCCCGAATTTGGCGAAGCGCTTTGAAGGAGATTCATCCATACTCCATGTTCCAGACTCCAAAAACTTTGCAAGCAGAAAGGCTCCTTGCATAGCTGATCCACTTTCAGCTGGGCCTAACTTCCAGAACCCATCCCTCAACTTAAAGGGGAAACCAAAGAAGCAGCCAGGCTGTG
This sequence comes from Ambystoma mexicanum, assembly GCF_040938575.1. Classification (NCBI taxonomy): domain Eukaryota; kingdom Metazoa; phylum Chordata; class Amphibia; order Caudata; family Ambystomatidae; genus Ambystoma; species Ambystoma mexicanum. The sequence goes on along the minus strand of NC_090939.1, from coordinate 323,779,503 downwards.
TAGTAACTGCTTTCCTGCCAAAGAATTATCTTCATAACCAGAAGGGCTGATTAAATCCCAATCTCGTGCTGTGCTGTGCAAACCAGAGAGCCATTGCAGATCCAGTCCAGTCGTGCTGTGGAGTGTAGACCAGAGCGCTTTGCTGTCCAGTCCTGCCGTGCAGTGTCCAGAGCGCCTTGCTGATCGCTGAACCAGACCAGTCCGGTGTGCCCAGCAGTCTGTCCCAGAAAGTATCCCTGACCAGAACCAGAAACCCTGATGGTTCCATTCAAAACATTGTTAGTGAGTATCAATATTATAGGATTGTCACTAGCCTATGCACTGTCCATATTCATCCCTATCCAAATCAAATCTATCTTATATCCAGAACTGTATTGTTAGAAATCCTTTTGTCTTGCCTGAATCTGCTCTTATCCTATAGTCCTTCTGTAATAATGTTAAAATAATCTTTGCGCTGATATATTTCATCTGAAGAAGGCGAGCGTCTCGGTGGGCAAAAACCTGATCGGAGACGTCCTGGTCTGGTGGCTGTGATGTTGTGTAGTTTGTTTCTTCATAGTCCAGCCCTAGTGTAAAGAAATCTTGTTTGTATTTTAAAAGCGCATTCTTGTTTTCACATTTTGCCTCTATCTGTAAAACGACCTCCACGAAAACGTCCATAACTTCACATTTTATGCTAGAAACTAAATTGAAGTGTCCTTATATTTTTTCCGCAATCACGTTTACCGCGCGCAGAAACGTTTGCCGCAAATTTTTCGTTTGGCTAAAATCTATAACGTGTAAAATAGCTTTTCCTTGCACGTGACCTCAAAATTAAGTTTCCAGATTGCTTCTTACTCTCATATCATTGCTAGTGTTTATCTACAACCATACAAAGTGGCTCCCATTAGAATTTCAACAATTACAGTGAATTAAACCATTTTCAGTGTTTTACCTATTCCATTCAAAGCCAAATTTTAAAACCATTTTTTGACAAGTTTGCCAATCCTGTTTTTCTCTGGTGGTTGCTGGGGGGAAAGTGGGATTGATATATTTGCTTGAATTATGCATTCCTGAAACCTGTTTTCTCTCCTCCTATATCTATACATTGCATATTAGGGGGATTGAAGAGTGTGCAGGAGAAAATAGTGGAGCTCATAGATCAGCACTTCCCAGGAATGGATGGGCGGGTGTCTGGATATGGGTTCCCAAGTACTAGGACCATCTTCTCTGATCAGAGAGACGCCAATGAGGGGAGGGTCAGAGCAATGGATCCTAAAAAATATAATTTAACCAGAGACCAGATGGTAAAATTTGGTGGGGAACTCCATGAGGGTAGGCCCACTAAGGGAATCCTGAAAACCTCTTCCCACCTAGGACAGTGGGAGGTGGGGGGTACTCAGCCAATCCTGGAAGCAAGGAAGAATCTGACTCTTCTGAGCGCCACAGGGCTCAAGAAACTAGGCCCCCACAGTCTGCCAGCCATTCCCTAGCTCGCAGAATCCGGGAGAGCTTAGAAGACCAGACGGGCACCTTTGGTAGCAGTGCCTCTGAGTCAGAGGATGAGTGGACCAGGGTCACCCGAACTAGCCAACAAGGTCAATAGGGCCTTGCTCAAGGATCCCCTAAAACAAATCAAAGCCATTAGGAGCGTCATCACGCACTATCATAAGAATGCAAAGTATTCGGTTTGGGAGCATCTTGAGCTATTTGAACAAATGATGCCCACTTTCCATTTGAAGGACAGCCAAATCTGTATTCAATATGTAAAATGGACCTTTTCTCCCAAGTACTCCAGCTTCTTTGCGGGGCTGGAGGATCAGAATCATTCCAGATGGTCCACCTATAGGGGATTCACAGAAATCCTCAGGAGGCTAGCAAGGCAGCCTACAATTTGCAATGTGGGGAAGATCGGGCACCACAAGAATTTGTTCAAGAGCTAAAACGTGCCTTTGCGCAGACCACTAGAAGGGTGCGCACTGACAGCAAAGAGTTTGTAAATCCTTTCTTCAATGCTCTTCCTAAGTATATCATGAGCCAGCTAGTGAGGGACTCTCACGAGAAAAGATCACTAGACTGGATCATTGAACAGTCCACACGCATTTGAGGTCCAAAAGCCAGTGGAAAACAAAAATAATCCAAAAAGCCCTAAAACAACCAACACTCCTGTTGCTGCTAAAGTGGCGGAGGGGAAGATTGCCCCCATTTTAGATTTAGAGATGGGGATGGCCTAAAAACCTGCCAGCGCAGAATTAAAACAACCCCAAACCCTGAAGGCCCTCTGGCCAGTCACAAACAGGGAGCCAGGGAGGTAATCCCACAAATGGGAACCCTAACTCCCCTGACTACATCAGCCCACGCTACAAAGGCAATAGACCCATCCTGGGTTATGTATGGACTCCTCCATCCCAGGGGGGGCGGGGATCCAACCAGACAGCAGCTAACCCAGGGAACTTCCCTCCTCACTTTCCCCAGGAGGGCAGTAATCCCCCAAATTCTAGACAGAATTTCTTCCCAAGGTACCCGCAAAATTTCAATCCCCAGAACAATCCATCCTTCTTTTCCCCACTTTCCTGAGCCCAGACAGCCAAATCCAGGAGAGGGGAGGCCAAGGGTGGAGGGGTACCCAAACTTTCCTAACCCGGGGTATTTTGGGAGAAGGGACAGCTACCCTTCCCGGGGTCAACCCAGGCGAGACATGAGGACCCCGTACCAGCCAGAGCGGGTGTCCCAACTAGAGCCCCAGGTCCAAAACATGGCACAGGATCTGGGTCGCATGCTGAGGGCTCAACAGAACCCTCAGATGAGCATGGCGGCGCAGAATGCCTCAAATCCAGGACCTGGTGCCCCAGAGCAATGACTGGGGAAGAACCCCCGACAACCCACCGGTTCCCAGGGAGGAGGCACAAGGGGAAGGGGGGAGTAAAGCCTTGGAGGAAGCTTCCTTCCCCACTTGTAAAAAGCCCCTGGAAACCCAGGAACCGGAACCAAAGTCTCCTGCCCCTGAAAGTCTGCAACCCAAGGAGCAGAGGGGGGGGGGGTAGGAGAAATAAAGAGCCCAAAAAGACCCATTTTGTGGAGGAGGTACAAGTCTTCCAGTTTGAAGGAGAGGGGTCCTCGGAGGATTCTGGGAAAAGGATCTTCTCCTTCAGAGATGGGGGAACTCCTCCCAAAGAAAAATGGGTCCCGAAGGATCCAAATCCAGACTGGGTAGATGTGGGGACTGAGTTAACACCGCCCATCATCAAATCCCAAAATCACCAGCATGAAAATCCCCTGGTTCAAACCAATCCTGGTGACTGCTTCCAAGAAGGGGGGGGGGCAGCCCAGAATCAGAACCAGGGGAACCCAAAGCTTTCCCCATATCTAGCTGTCACCTTTCTTTCAGATTCCCAAGTCTCCAAACAGAATCCTGCCCAAATCACCTTCCTGTCCGTGTCCAAAACCAAGAAACTAACCTACCAGTTGTCCAAAAATGTACATCATCTTTGCCCCCTTGAGGAGAAGGAGGGAAGATTCTATGCCCCGGTCCAAATACAGGGGCAGAGTACAATTTTGGCACTGGTGGACACTGGATCCCAAGCTACCCTTCTGTCAAAAAGGGCCTTTGAGCAACTGAATTCGGGAAGGGGGAGAAATACCAAATTCCTCTCACCCCTCTTCCTGGACAACTTCAAAACTTCAACGGGTCATAGTTATGACTCCAGAGGGCACACCTTGTTTACTCGGGAATGACATCCTGCGTAGATTGTCACCCCTCCATAGATTGTGTAAACAAGGTCCTCTGGACCCAGACTAACCAGCCTTTAAAATTGAAACATAGTGTCAACCATGTTAGTTTAAACGGCACATGGTTGAACAAAAACCTGACCAAATAGAATTTCACTTCCAGAACAACCAAATCCCAGACGTGACAGTAATTGCAGTAGGACAACAAACTGGTGATGGGGCGGGGGGGGTCCTCTCTATTTCTGAAAATCAACCTTCCTTCCAGTCTAAGGTGGCATTCCACACTGGAAGGAAACTCTCTGAAATTCTTTACAAATGCACAATCAGAAAATCCCACCCCTATAGTCCAGAAAGATGAGAAATCAGCTCAAAGTCAGGTTGATATTCAGAAAATTGAAGAGCAGTTCATCCCTATTCAGTTAAATGAAGGGAAGGCCTCTGTTCTTGCCCGATTGGGTGTGAACAACGTAAGAGCTTCATCAGCGAAGCCATGTTCCGCAAACTCCCAAAAGATCCAGCCATTCCCACATTTAAACTGATAGACAAATGGGAAATGGATCTGGAAACACCCAACTCCAAACATCTCCTGTCTAGCAGGTGTATGCTCAAAATTTCCATAGGCAACAAGAGCATAGTCCATAATTGTTGGGTCATGCGAGATGGCCCTGCTGCATTTTACTTAGGCAGTGACATTCTCAATCGCTTTGCCATTAGTGTGGACCTGATAAACTTCAAAGCTTGGCACCGATTAGCGGGTAATCCCATGGGCTTTGATGACCCAGAGAAAGCATTTATGTCAGCTCAGCTGCTGCCTTATGCAGTTGAAATTCAGATTGGAGAGGAAGTCACTATCCCAGAACAGACCCGACAATTCTCACGAAGTGAAAGTTAGGAGGACAGAAACTGAAAAACCCTGACGCCTATATTCATCTTAATGCTTATTTCCAACAGCAAGGGTTGGGGGTAAACACAACACCACTAGTCAATATAGAACACAACACAATTCCAATAGAGGTGGATAACAGCGACTTAGAGTATCACTCTAGCCGCAGGCAGCATTATTGGAATGGCGGTTGATGACCGACATTTTTCCATAGATTTAGGTAATGAACTGTAAGGACCCATCCCCAAGGACTGTTTTGATAGTGACGATGACGCAACACCAGGCAGGATCTACACATGGCATGGGGAGAATTTCCTGGTGTACACTTCCTGCCCTTATGGTAAGGAAGATGTGACTTCAGGAGGGGATGAGGTGATATTCCAAGTCCGCGAGGACTGCCTTCCCCATCTGAAGCCACAGTCCAAATTAGCACTTTGAGCAGGGACTTCTCCACCCAGCTGGAGGAGGCTGTTGAGATAGCAAAACCGAAGTCTTTCCAGGCTTCAGGCAAATGGTTGAGGAGAAAGTCAACCTAGCTGATGCCTGTGAGACTCTGGCGCAAAAGCAAAAATTGAAACAAGTTTTCTTAGCTTTTCAAGATTTCTTTGCGGTGGACTCATATGACTGTGTTCGCACCGACATCCACACAACAATTCCCATGGACCCTGGCATGACTCCAGTGTTTGTGAAGCAATATCGCTTGCCTCTCGCATCAATGGTGTCCCTTACTGAAATAATTAAGAACCTTGAGTCCCGTGGGATAATTTGTCCAGTCCACAGCACCTTCAATAATCCGGTGCTGGGGATTTTGAAGCCAAACGGCCAGTGGAGACTCTGTGCTGACCTAAGGGAGCTCAACAAACGGGTCCATACTTCCCGATGGGCTCTTACCTACATTGACCAAGGGCTTGCCCAGATCCAGGGGTCGCAGGTATTCACTGCAATAGACCTGACCAATGGGTACTGGACTGTACCGGTCAGTAGGGAGGACCAATACAAGCTGGCTTTCACCTTCGAGGGGCAGCAGTACACTCAGACTCCCTTTGGATACATCAACTCCGGCAATGAATTTAACAATTTTCTACAGAAGGCCGTGCCCGACCTGGGTGAAAGGGGTAACCTGGCCTATGTAGACGTTTTAGTCAAAAGCTCAACTGTGGAGGAACACATAGCGGAGATCCGTTATGTTCCGACACAGTTGAGGGCTGCCAGATCAAAACTCTCCTTTCAAAAGGCACAGTGGTGCAGAACCAGTGTCAATTTCTTGGGGCATGAGATTACTCGTCAGGGTCTCTGTTCCCAGGAAAAGAAAGTGGAAGCACTTCAGAAATTAAAAGACCCCACAACTCTGCGGGAACTAAGGAGCCTCCTTGGACTAACTAATTACAGCCGAAAGTTCATTGAGATTTACGCAGAGATCACAAGACCCCTGATCTATCTTTTGAAGGGGGGGGGGTTGGAGGGAGAAGTGGGAGTGGGGTCCATAACAAGCCGAGGCAGTAAGACCACTCAAAAAAAGCCTCTCACAAGCGCCTTGCCTAGCTAACCCTGTCAAAAACAAGGAGTTCTTCTTGGAGACAGGGTTCTCAAATACATGGTTGACTGCAGTATTATATCAAAAGCATGACAAGGTCAATAAAGTAATCTCCTTTGCAAGTAAAACTTTCTCCAGCATGGGGTCTGGCATGGATTCACATGCTCATGAATATTCCCCGTCGTCAGGCTGGGAATCCTCGGTAAAGAAAAAACCAGTATCAGTTTCGTTTCTGATCTGTCTTTCGTAGTAATAACCAATCACTGGTCTCTGCGTCATACTGACCACAGCCAATGACTGCCCTCTACCTAAGCACCGCCTCTGGCAGCCATCTTCAGATTTTTACCGCACGTTCATGTGTTGGGATCCTCGTGCTATTGCTCTCGAGCGTTAGTGCTATTTTTCGCGCTTTTTCACAAAAAACTTCGATTCTTTCGGTCAAAAGAGCCTCAAGCTCCACCGATCCTACATCCGATCAATGGGGACCCGTGTCGGATTCATCTGTGCCCCTCAAGGGTGAAGATTTCGTCGACCTACCCTTCGGAGGACTCCAGAAGCTTCTCAGGCCCGGTCTCGGAGATGGCCCAGGAGAAGGGAAGCTCGACGCCCGGAAAGCTGTTCAGGGTCTGCCCTGGATGCCAGCTGCAGAACGTCTTCAAGGAGGACGAACACTCTTTCTGCCTTTACTGCCTTCATGAGGACAAGACGCACGTGGAGAAGGACTGTGCGTTTTGCGGCAACATGTCGGAACGGACCATGAAGGACCGCCATCAACGTCTCGCCAACTGGCTGGAGGGTAAGAGCCCGTCTGGCGAGAAGAAGAAGAAATCCGAGCGGTCTTCTAAGACCTTTGAGGGCGCCCCGGCGACGGGGGCCCAACATAAGGCCAAGCACCGCGAGTCCGCTGGCACCGGGAGCGCCGAACGGTCGGGCTCTACGGGCGCCAGGCAGGGCGCACCCTCCCCGGCACCATCAACCACGAGCCAACGCTCTGGGTCGGGTAAGAGGAAGGCCGAGCACCCGGCGAAGCTCCTGGAGAGGCCCCGGTCGAGCTCTAAGGCAGAGGAGGAGCGTGGCAGTGCCCCCTCCCTCAAGGATAAGGCGGTGAGCGCACCTAAGGTGGTGAAGGCCTTGATCCATCCGACCAAGCCCTCTATCGAAACGGTCGCGGCGGCCCTGGCTCAGCCTGTGGTGGCTACACCAGTGGTGGCGACCTCAGGGCCCAGAATCTCCCTGCCTCCTCGGAGGGAGTCTTCCTTTGTGCCCATCGATAGGACCCCCGTGAAACCCTCCGTGGGGAAGAAGGGGGGGCAGGGCGTCGTCGTAGATTCGGCCTCAACCTCAGAAGAGGAGCTGATCGAGGTCTTAAGCCACGGCCTAGGCGTGGAAGAAGGCCAGCCCGTCGGAATGGACCCCGACGCAGGTGACGACGACATCGTCGAGGATACCGACGGGGCCCCTGCTCGCCCGTCGGATTCCCCTCTGCCAGCACCGCAAGACAACTCGGCGGCCATTTTGTTGGCCATACAGTCCTTATGCTCCGAGATAAGGACGAGGCTACCGTTACCGACGGAGGAACCTCTCCCGTCGGGGGATCCAGAACCGGGACCTTCTGGTGTTCCCCCTACCAAGAAAAGAAGGATCCATCCACCACCTCCTTTTCAACCGTCGCGCCCCGTCCAGCCCTCCTCCCCGTCCACCCGAGGGGATGATACGGGGACTGACACGGCAGCGACGGGTACGGACGACGAGGCATACGACGAGGATTTTCCGTCGTCGCCTCCCACCAGGGCTTCTCCGCCCGACGAGATCGGATCTTTCCACTCCATGATCTCCAGGGCTTCCGAGCTTTTCCAACTCTGCCCTGAGGAGAAGAAAAAGGAAGGCTTCCTTTATCAGCGGCGCGAGGCCAAGAGGAAGACGGTCCTCGCAGTGCCTCTGTTGGACGACATTTGGGATGAGGGCCTTTCCCTCCTCAAGAACCCTTCCACGACGCCAGCTAGAAGAGACCGGTACGAGAAAAAGTACCGGATCCCGGACACGGCCCCCCTATGCCTCCGGGCGCAGCCTACCCCGGACTCCGTTGTCTCCGCGGCAGCCAGGAAGAAAGCGGGGGGGGGGTGCGGCCTCCACATCGACTTCCCCGCCGGACGGCGAGGGAAAGAAATTGGATGCTATGGGACGTAGAGTCATCTCGTCGGCAGCGACGACGATTAAAGCGGCCAACGCCTTGGCTATCGTGGCCCGCTACGACAGGGAGCTCTGGTACAAGATAGCTCCCCTGCTGGATTTTCTGCCGGACGACAAGAGGGCGGAGGCCCTTGAGATCCTGCAGGAAGGTGAGGTGGCGTCGGACCACGCCATCACCGTGGCGACGGACATCGCCGACACTGGGTTCCGCCAGCTGGGCAACGGCGTTTGCCTTCGACGTCGTGGATGGCTCAAAGCTACGGACTTTCGGCAGGACGTCCAGACCAGAGTCCTGGACATGCCCTTCGACGGGAACAACCTGTTTGGGAAGACAGTGGACGATTCCCTTCAGGCCATCAAGGCGGATACTGAGACGGCCAGGGCCCTTGGAGTCCTGCAGCAACGACGAACGCCCTTTCGGAGCGGCGGAGGCAAGGGCGCCTCCAAAGGTTCCGGCGGCGGTTTCGTTTCCTACCGTCAAGCGGCCCGCTCGTCGTCGCAAGAGGCCTACAGAGGACGAGGCAAGTCTAGCGGACCCCGCCGTCGTCGCCAAGGAGGTCAAGGCGGCAAGGCCGCGTCCAAGCAGGATTGAACCGGCCGTGGGGTCGGGCCCCCACCGAAGCACCCCGGTGGGAGGCCGGCTGGCGGGCTTCGTCAGCGTGTGGGAGTCCATCTCCACCGACCGTTGGGTGCTGGACGCCCTGGCCCGGGGCCACGCGCTCGAGTTTCAAAGAAGGTGCCCGCGCGTCCCCCCCGTGGCCAGGAAAGAACTTCACGTCCCTCAACTTCTCCTGGAGGTAAAGGCGATGCTCAGAAAGGGCGCCATCGAACTCGTCCCAAAGAGGCTTCGGGGCTCCGGAGTCTACTCGCGATACTTCCTCGTGAAGAAGAAGACGGGAGGATGGCGCCCCATCCTAGACCTGCGACGTCTGAACAAGTTCATCAAGGCGCAGAAGTTCCGGATGGTCACCCTCCAGCACGTCCTGGGTCAGCTGGAGGAAGGAGACTTCCTATCGTCGTTGGATTTGGAGGATGCCTACTTCCACATTCCCATCCTAAAGGGGCACCGAAAATTCCTCAGATTCGTGGTCCAGGGGCGTCATTACCAGTTCAAAGCCCTTCCCTTCGGACTACGGTCGGCACCCAGGGTATTCACCAAGTGCCTCGCACCGGTGGCGGCGCAGCTGCGCCGCGAGGGGATTCACGTCTACCCCTACCTGGACGACTGGCTCATCCGCGCCAAGACGAGGGAGCTCGCCGTGGTCCACACGGCAAGGACCGTCCAACTCCTCACAGACCTGGGATTCTCCGTGAACTACGCCAAATCCCACCTGGTGCCCGCGCAAGTCGCACTGTTTCTGGGAGCGAGGCTCGACACAGTGTCCCTTCTGGCCTCCCCGTCGGAGGAGAGGACCAGGACCATCTTGGGCAAGGTGCAACGGATGTTGGTGGCCGACGCGGCCAAGGTGAGGTCCATCAAGTCCCTCCTCGGGATGATGTCTTCCTGCATCTACCTCATTCCCATGTGCAGGCTCCGGATGCGCCCGTTGCAAGAATTCCTGGATGCGCGCTGGATCCAGACGACGGGCAGCTTCGAGGAAAGGATCAAGCTCGACGAGAGTTTCCGACGAGCGATACGGTGGTGGGGCACCCGCGCGCATCTGACGGCGGGCATGGACTTCCAGACCCCAGCCCACCAGGAGACTGTGACCACGGATGCCTCCCTGGAAGGGTGGGGAGCGCACACCGAAAATCTGCACGCAAGAGGACTCTGGCTCCCGACGGAGAAGTCCCTGCATATCAACGTCCTGGAGCTCCGTGCAGTGTTTTGGGCCCTCAGGTCCTTCCTTCCGTCCCTCAAGGGCAAGGTGGTGAGGATCTTCACCGACAACACCACCACCATGTTTTACATCAGGAAACAGGGCGGAACCAGGTCCCCAGCGCTGTCCAAGGAGGCGCAGGACCTGTGGCATTGGGCCGTCGCCCAAGGGATTTTTCTGGTGCCGTTTCATCTGGCAGGGATAAAAAACACCATCGCCGACTCACTCAGCAGGGAGCTGCGCTCGTGCCACGAGTGGGAACTACGGCAGGATCTGGTGGATCGCCTCTTCCGACGGTGGGGCACACCCCAGATCGACCTGTTCGCGACGGCGACGAACACCAAGTGCCGGAGGTTCGCCAGCAGGTTTCCCCAGACGAGGAGCATGGGCGATGCTTTCTCGTTCCCCTGGGAGGGCCTGTTCCTCTACGCGTTCCCTCCCTTGCCTCTCCTAATCCGGCTCGTCAACCAGCTCAAGAGGTCACGGTGCAGGATGATCCTCGTCGCACCTGCGTGGCCGAGGCAGATATGGTTCCCGGACCTTCTGGACTTGTCAGCGTCCCCGCCGATCAAGCTGCCGGCGGACGCGGATCTACTCTCCAGGGAAGGAGGCGCCATCCTCCACCACGACCCGAAGTCGCTGAACTTGCAGGCCTGGCTCCTGCAGCGCTAGAGTTTGGAGGATACGACATACCGGCCGATTGCAGAGAGGTTCTTGCAAAGGCCAGGGCGTCCTCGACTCTTAAATGCTACGGACACAAATGGAAGAGGTTCTCTGTCTGGTGCCACGCACAGAAGATTAACCCTCTACGGATTACGGCTCCCCAAGTACTGCCGTACCTGCTGACGCTGGCCAAAGCTGGTCTGGCACACGCGTCCATCAAGATTCATCTTGCTGCGATCTCCCGATACACCAGAACCACGGGGCGGACGTCCTTGTGGTCTCATCGTCTGGTGAAGGAGTTCATGAAGGGACTGTTCAGAACGTTCCCGCCGGTGAAGGCTCCGGCCCCGGCGTGGGAGCTCAACGTGGTGCTGACCAAGCTCATGGGACCTCCGTTCGAGCCTCTGCACTCGGCCCCGTTGAAGTTTCTATCGTGGAAAACAGCTTTTCTTGTGGCCATCACCTCCGCACGACGAGTGGGAGAGATCCAGGCCCTTTCCTGCAAGGCCCCGTACTTGACTTTCCACGACACGAGGGTAGTGCTCAGGACGCACCCCTCCTTCATGCCCAAGGTGCCGTCGGACTTCCATCTCAACGAACCCTTGGTGTTGCCTGTGTTCTTCCCGTCGCCTTCGTCGCCGGCTGAGAGGACTTTGCACTCGCTGGATGTGGCTAGAGCGCTGAAGTTCTACGTAGACCGCACGAAGTGTTTTCGGAAGACGTCACAACTCTTTGTGAACTTTGGACCTGTCAATCAGGGGAAGGCTCTCTCGAAGGCTTCCATTTCCAGATGGCTCTCCGGCTGTATCATGTACTGTCACCGGTTGGCAAACCGACCGCTGCCTGGCCGTCCGAGAGCCCATTCCACCAGAGCGATCGCAGCTACCACGGCGTTCCTATCTGGTGTGCCCCTGCTGGACATATGCAGGGCTGCTACGTGGAGGTCGACGCACACCTTCACGAAATTCTACTGCGTCGACCGGGATTCCAGGGCGGAGTCCAGGGTCGGCCAAGCAGTGCTGCGCAACCTGTTCGCCTGAGGTGAGCCTGGTGAGGAGGTAAGATGCTTAATGTTGAGTTGATGTGATGCTTAATGTTGAGCCTTTGCCACCTCCCGTGGTTGTGCATGTGTGTACTGCTATGTATTCTTTATTCATGAGCATGTGAATCCATGCCAGACCCCATGCTGGAGAAGGAACAAGTTACTTACCTGTAACTGTTGTTCTCCAGCATGGGTCTGGCATGGATTCACATGCGAACCCTCCCGCCTACCCCTCTGCGGCTCTTCACTTGGTCATACTGCCACTTCACGTGCTTCCAAATCTGAAGATGGCTGCCAGAGGCGGTGCTTAGGTAGAGGGCAGTCATTGGCTGTGGTCAGTATGACGCAGAGACCAGTGATTGGTTATTACTACGAAAGACAGATCAGAAACGAAACTGATACTGGTTTTTTCTTTACCGAGGATTCCCAGCCTGACGACGGGGAATATTCATGAGCATGTGAATCCATGCCAGACCCATGCTGGAGAACAACAGTTACAGGTAAGTAACTTGTTCCTTATCCTCTGTGGACGAAAAAAATTCAACGATTGTGAGAAGGCACTCCTGGCAACGGTGTGGGCATTGAAGAATTGCTGCCCGTTTATCCAGGGGGAACACGTCCTAGTGGAGACTCCACACCAGCCTCTGCAATATCTCCAAAGTGACAGAATCCGGGCCGGAAATGTGAGTAAAATCCGAATTACTTCCTGGATTCTGTCAATGCAAGGCTTTCCTGTGGAGGTCAGATATGGCCAAAACAAGAAGAGTCCCCTTACACAAGGCCTGGCTGACTTGCATGATTGTGCCAGAGAAAACTGTCTCGAGGACGAAAGTCTTAAAATCAAGGACAACATGGAGGCATACCTTAATTCCCCACAGTCTTTGAAGAAGACCAGTGTGAGGGAATGCCCACTGTCTATATGGATGGATGCTCCTACCATGTTGACAACAACAGGGAGAAATAAACTGTGGCTGTTGTAGGGAATGCATGGGTGAATGATTCTCCAGAACTCTCCACTGGGTACAAAATTGGTCCCCGAAGTAGTCAAGTGGCAGAGTTGATGGCTGTGCATCAAGCCATCCTCACTGCTGTCCAACATCAACTCCACAAACTGGTCATAATCACAGATTCGGATTATGTACGGAACGGGTTCATGGAGCAAGGTATAGTGGAGAAGTGAGTGCACACCCAAATGGAGGAGTGGTGTCGATACTTTTATGAGGTGCAGAGGAGGAAAAGAGGGTTTTGGCACAAAAACCCTATAGCAAATAAGAGCAAGGGAAGAGGACCCAAAGTTCGAGTCCTCCCGTCCCCTGCACACTCTTGGACTACGCAACAAGGGCGTAGATTCTTAAGAATATAGTTAGCAATATTCGTTTTTAAGCACTCTTTAGAGAATAGATTCTACAAAATGTATAACATCGAACAGAAGAACAATGGTTTCTGCATTTTAGGTGTACAGGGATGAAGTGAACACCTATTTATTTATACATAAAAAAATGTAGTGAAGACAGGAGAAATTGCATAACAACATTATAATGTCAACATAATCAAAGGTTGATGGAAATTCCACTCTCAATGGCTTGACGCGTTTCGAGGTGATACCTCTTCTTCAGAAGCCTCTGTGGATCTGTCTAATCAAAATACATTCAGGGAAAGAAATCAACAGAAGGTATACTTGTAAGTTCCTCAACCAAATAAACAACAAGTAACATTACTTCATTTAAATTAAGTATCTACATGTTATGTGTTAAACAGTGCAAACATTCAATTTAGTTTGACCATAGAACTGTCTGGCCATGTTTTTTTTAAAAATTCAAAACACTGGGGGGCGCTGTTGCGCCGAAGTAAGATGGCCGCCTAACTGCGGAGCTCCGTGCGGGGAGAGCGTACTAACCCGAAAAAAGGACTCTTCTGCTGCTGCTATCCTTCTGCACGCAGGCGGTGCTGCCTCCTGAACGCGTCCGCTGCACTATTGCGGATTCCTGGCCCCCGCCGCCCCCCCTGGGGACCGTACTGCTGCCTTCGACTCCGCCGGGATCGAGTGCGCCTGGCCGCCCGCCCGTGGCTCCAGCGGCCGCGGCTCTCCCCTCCACTTCAGAGCGCGGCGCTGTGGGCCGCGGTGGGGGAGGGGCCCCGGAGTCGTCCTCGTCGACCCGGGCTGGCCGGCTCCCGAGTGGGCCTGTGCTCCATCGACGGCCTCATCACCCCTCTTGGGGACCCCACGCACCCTGCCTGGACCTGTGACCACCTGCATCGGCTGGCTCCCGCGGCGCTTGTGACGCCGATCTACCTGGCTTCCCTGTCTCGTGCCACGGAGTCGTCACTGCGGACCCCTGCTTCTCCGCGCCACCTACCATCGGCGCCCCCCCTCCAGCGAGGCGTTGCCCCCCTGACCCACGACAAGGTAGGGGGGCTCGGGGGGAGGGGGCCGCTTGGATTTCTCTCGCCTCCCACGATCCTGGCCGCGGCTGAGCCTACGTGCCGTGCCAACCACGGTGCTGTCCCCTGCCCACTTCAGTGGACTCTGCCTGCAGCGACCTCGGACCCTGAACCCCAGCTGACACCTGCTCTGGGGCACCGCAGCTCTCTCCGGCCTCCATCTCTGCCCCCCCCCTAACTCTGGATCTGGACCCCTCGCTGGGCAACCCTTGTGCAATACCCCTCTCAGATCCACTTCTAGCCCACGGTCGATTGGCTTCCCCCACTTGCCACCAGCCGACTCGGCTGTGTGGGCTTCCGGCGCTCCCGGGCTTGTGCCAGTGGCCCGCCAACTGCCCTGGGGGAGGGGTCCTTGCCCCCTACGACTGCGGAGCTGCCCCTACACACCACTAGCAACCTCACGCCTGGCCTACCCCTCTGGTCTTTGTGCCCGACTATCTCGCTCTGCCTGCTCTGTCGTGGACCCCTGGTGCCTCCCCCGGCCTTGTCAGCTGTTCTCCACACCTTCCCTTCTCCCCACCTGGTCGCCCTGAGGTCCGTCGATCGGGAGGCATCCCGCCACACCTGCACCTGATCCTGGACGCCGCACACGCTCTGTCACCATGACCAAAGGAGCCGGGTCTAACAAGAGGCAGGCCTCGCTAAATATGTTTGCTAAAACTCCCTCCAGGCCGCTGACTGACCCCCCGGAGGAGTCCCCAGTCATTGCAACTCCCTCTACCTCCGACGACTCGCAAAAAATGATGGAATACATGCGCGAGGGTTTTACCGCGCTCCACACTAAGCTGGACGATATGAATGGGACCATCTCATCCATAAAGGCCCATATCGAAAAAACGGACAGCAGGGTCGCTGAGATCGAGACAAGGGTTAGCACCGCAGAGGACGACCTGGTCTCCCTTCGCACAGCTGTGACCACCCTGACCAGCCGGGTCTCTATGGTTGAAAAGAAAAATGACGACCTTGAATCCCGCTCTAGCTGGAATAACCTCCGCATCGTCGGCATTCCAGAGGACGATATCGGTGAGCCCATGGAGGACTATGTGGAGCGCACCCTTTTGACCCTCCTGGATAACCCCAAGCTTTCGGCACAATTTGCAGTGGAGCGTGCCCACCGCTCTCTGGCCGCGAGACCCAGGCCGGGTGCCCCACCCGGCCCTATCATTGCCAGAATCCTTAATTTCCGTGATCGCGACGCCCTGCTCTGTGCGGCCAGGACCAAGGGTGAGCTTCATCTTGGGGCGGCGAGGATACACTTGTACCCGGACTACTCTGTGGCTGTGCAGCAGGAGCGTAAAACCTTCCTCGCGGTGAAAAGGAGACTCCGGGACCTGGGGGTCAAGTATTCCATGCTCTTCCCCGCCAACCTGAGGATTGTACACTCTAATCAAACACACTTTTTCACTATCCCAGAAGAAGCCTCGAAATTTATAGATGAACACTTTCCTGGTTGATCTAGACAAGGTGGACATTGGTTGTATGGTTTCTCGATGACTGCTGTTGTAACTGGGCCGCGGTCGGGGCCGCCACGGTGCTCCCCCCCCCCCCCGCGATTACCCCTATTCATCGCACTTAATTGTAGTTCATGTTGCGGTGGTTGCCTCATCTCCTATCTGTGTGGGTGTATCTCGCACCCTGCTGTTGCACCACTAACTGTAACAACCATCTCTTAAGGGTCCCTTTCCGGAGTCATCCGACATTTCATCCCAGTCACTGTTTGATTTGATCGCGGAACCCAGGTTCCCTCTAGCTAAATATGCACCCATCCATGTTGCTACCGCGTCTTATCACACGGCGGCACCCCAATCTCCGTTGAGCCCACCCTCCCGCGGATTTGGTCCTGAGGCAACTCGCATACACTCTAAACCGCCCTGCCTAATCCTACTAGGTAGCATAACTCTCCTTACGCTCTCCCGGTCCGGCGCGCCATAGCCCGGCCGCAAGCAGACCCCCAGGCGTTGATGCCTAAAAGTTTGTTTGTTGTGGTTGTGCTTGGGTTTCGTCCCTCTGATTGGGGGAGGGATGTGGGTGGGGGTAAATTGGGAATGTTATGGTTTGTAAAAGTCTTGACAGCCTCTAGAGGCGCCACAGGTACCACGTGCAATCAATACACACATATGACCGGAGGGCCGCGTACCACACGGGTACACCCCGTTCACCTTACTGGAATCCACACTTATCTATTCCACCATCACCCCTTCGAATATGGCTGATACGGCTCTCACCTTTATGAGCTGGAACGTCAGGGGACTGGGCAACCATAGGAAGATGAGACAGATTCAGCTTCACGCCGAACGCCACGGAGTTAAGATCCTATGCCTGCAGGAAACCCACGCTCGCTCGGAGCATTGTGAGAGCTTTGCCAAGCAATGGGGCTCCCAGAGGTATTATACTAACTATTCCACTCAGAGCCGTGGCACCCTCACCCTAATACATAAAAGCCTGAAGTTCACCTGTCAGCACTCCCACATAGACCCACTCGGTAGGTTTGTACTCATCACCGGTATATTACAGCTACAGGAGATAGCCATTCTGAACATATATGGTCCCAACATTGACGACCCTGACTTCTACCTCCACCTGGCCACTCTACTTGAGACCTACCCTAATTCCCATTCTATGGGGCGGTGACTTCAACACGATACTAGATGTCAGCCTGGATAGATCGGGTTCTCGTCCCTGCCAACTCTCTAAGGCAGCATACTCTATCCTTACCTCACTCCCCCGCCTGGCATTGGTTGACGCCTGGCGCCTGATGTATCCTGATGACCATACATACTCCTTCTACTCCTCAGTGCATGACTCCCATTCCAGGATAGATAGGTGGCTTGTCACAGATATACTCGTTAGATGCATTACCCACTTAGCCATTCTTCCCAGGACACTATCGGACCACTCACCTGTACTAATCTCTTTGAACTGGGGACTAGATGGCAATAAAACTAGACAGTGGAGACTGAGCCCCCACTCACTCCTTGACCAAGTCTTTGTGTCTGAGCTCGAGACCTCTATCGAGGAATATTTCAAATTTAACTTACATTCTGTCCCAACATATGCGGTGCTCTGGGAGGCCTTTAAAGCACACACTAGAGGGGTTGCCATCTCCAAGTGCAGTTGCATACTTAGGGACATCCGTGCCGATATCGCTGCCTGCGAATCGGCCCTGTCCGCCTATGAATCCCAATACGCGGTGGACCACTCCCCGTCCACACTAGCGCTTCTAGGCTCCGAGTTGGACAGGTTTCGTGGCCTTGCGGAGCGCGAGGTCAGGTTCCTAGACTCTCCTCAATCAGCGAGGGTGAACGGCCCGGCAGAGTGCTGGCTAGACTGCTGCGCCGCGAGTTTGGGGCCCCCCATATCCCGGCCATTTCTAGACCAAATGGCACACTTGCCACCTCCCCTCAGGACATCAATTCTGAGTTTCTCGCATTCTACACGTCCCTGTACTCGGAGGTGGACAGTTCCCAGATCTCCGACATCAACTCCTTTTTGGAGAGTCTTCCTCTATCGATCTTGTCAGACGACGCTAGCGCCTCCCTGGAGAGGCCTTTCGCCCTAGAGGAAATCGTGGAGGCCATTGAGTCCCTGGCATCCGGTAAGGCCCCCGGCCCCGATGGGATCCCGATGGACTTCTATAAGCTATTCAAGTCCCAATTGGCACTGCATCTACTGATGCTTTGGGAAGAATCATGCGACAGTGGCATACTTCCACCGTCCCTCCGGGAGGCGTTGATTACAGTGCTCCTTAAATCAGGGAAAAACCCTACGCAGTGCAGCTCATACAGTCCCCTTTTTCTGATCAATAGTGACATTAAAATATTTGCCAAACTACTTGCTAACTGCTTAGCCCCGTACATGGCCCACATTATCCATCCGGATCAGGCTGGCTTCGTCCCCGGCAGGTCCACTTCCCTGAATTTGAGGAGACTTTTCAATGTAATCACCAGGATCGACCCTACCAATCGGGCAGTGGCGGCTGCATTGGACATGCAGAAAGCTTTTGACTCAGTCTCATGGAGATACCTATGGTGTGTTCTTGAGAAATGTAACTTCGGTCCTAATTTCCGCGCCTGGATAAAGCTCCTTTACACCGCCCCGTCCGCCAAAGTCCGCACAGAAGATAGGTGCTCTTCCCCCCTCCAGATTTTTAGAGGAACTCGCCAGGGATGCCCCCTCTCCCCGCTTATCTTTGCTATTGCCATGGAACCCTTTGCTGACATGATTAGACAGTCACACTCGCACAGAGGGTTGCGCACATCGGGCCAGACTGACATAATCTCCCTCTACGCTGATGACACCCTGCTCTATGTTCGATCCCCGGTGGTCAACCTTCTGACCATACTGAAGGACGTGGCCCGATTCGGTGACATATCCGGTCTGAGGATTAACTGTTCTAAATCTGTACTGTTTCCGCTCACAGACTCCACACAGGCTCCCCCCAAGCTTCATGGGTTCAACTGGTGTCCTGACAGCTTCACCTACTTGGGAGTGGTGGTCTCCCGGCACACACCTCAGCTGCGCGATGATAACTTCCACACCTATCTAACTACCCTGCAGGCCAAGGCCGCCAGCTGGACTAAACTTCCCCTCTCGCTTGCAGGCAGGATTGGTATACTCGAAATGACTGTGTTGCCCCAATTACTGTACCGATTTACCAATCTGCCTCTTTGGCCGGGGGACAATTTTTTTCGAATGCTTCGCAGCATATGTAACACTTTCCTGTGGCACTCCGGGGCTGTTCGCCTCAAATTTTCTACACTATCCGCCCCTAAGGCACTGGGAGGCTTTAGCGCACCCGATTTTGTCAGATACTGGGTGGTGGCCCAATCACAGTTTGCGGCATTTTGGTTCAATACTGTTGACCCCCCCCACATGTTCGCCTCGAGAGGCTGTCTGTATGTGATAGTGTGATTGGCTCCCTGATCCTCCAGCCGATTCCCCCTGACCCGAATTCTGCGAATCCAGTGACCAGCACATCCCTGGCCTTGTCCAAATTCTGGTCCATGGTTGACACTCCCTATCCGTTCCACGGGGATCTCCCATTGTGGAACTTCCTGCCCGGTGTCCCGCACGTTCCACTCTCAGTGGTCACCCGCTGGGCCACCGCGGGATTCCTGACTCTGCGCGACGCCTTCGAGCAGGGAAACTTCATAGAATGGTCTGACCTTCCCCCCCTGCTCAGGCGCCGACCCTCGGTGTGGCTACAGTACTCGTCACTCCGCGGACACCTCAAAGCCAGATACTCAGACTTCCCTGCCCTGCCCCCGGATAAACCGATAGTGGAGGAGCTCTGCTCCTATCTCTCCTTCAGAGGCAAAGTGTCGAGGCTCTACTCCTTACTACAGTCCAGAGCGGCTCCCCACTTCACCGAGCTTCGACGCAAATGGGAGAGGGATCTTGGCTCAGAGATCACTGATGAGAGGTGGGCTCGGATGTGCGCCCGCACCCACGAGGTTTCCTACAACACTAAATTCAAACTCATCCAGTTCAAAATCCTGCACAGATATCATTATACACCTATGAGACTTCATCGCATGTCCGATGCTAACCCCCCCCTCTTGTCCAAGGTGTGGCGCAGACCAAGCTTCCTATATGCACATGTTGTGGCTCTGCCCCCGGTTATCCCAGTTTTGGTTAGATATCTGCTCTACATTGTCTGACATTCTGGAACACCCGATAACCCCTACCCCACTGCATTGTTTTTTCCATGATTTCCCTCAGTTGCCTCGAGATTCTAAGAAACTAGCGGGTCTCTGTATGCTGCTGGCAGTTCGCTGCATATTGTTATGTTGGCTCCGCCCTAGAGCCCCTACCTACACACACTGGCTTTGTTCGGTCACGTGGGCTCACGACACCGAGCAGTCCTGGAGTGCGATGCAGTGTTCCCGCTCCAGGCCGAGGGATGTCTGGCCGAGATTTCGAGACTATATCTCTGCCCTGACCTCGCCGTTAACTTCTGCCACTGCCTCCCCAGGCGGTCCTCCATAGTGGTTGTCATGTTAAAATGTATGCGTTAATAACTTGTACACTCCATTCTTCCAAAATGTCATCTTTTGATACAAATTGTATTGCCTGTAATTCTCATTGTGTGCTTTCTGCACTGGTCCCATGTGGCTCCCTCCCGTTTTTATTTGTTGTGCTGTCAAGCTAATAAAAAAAAAGTTTTAAAAATTCAAAACACTGTCTAGTATAATTCCATGCACCTCTCATGGGAATCCAACCAAATAGAGTATCATTAGTAATCTAAAAATGGAAGCTATAATGAAGGCTTCTAAAATTCAATTCAACAAATTAAACCTATTCGATTTTAAGGGCATATTCAACCAGTGTAGATTTACTGTTAAGCATGGTAAATACAAACTACACACCAAAGAAGGGTTTTTTTTCACAAAGAGGATATTATACATAACAAAAAGTACTGACCTATTAAGGTTTAATGTTGTAGCAGAAAAGCCATCTATGTCGAAAAATAAGTCGAAGTGGACATGCTTGCAGTGCCAAGACTTCGATTTAGGTGTTTTCTTGGTACAGAAAAGTACTTCAATACTTCCGGTAATCTCTGTGGACTTATTTTTCGCCATAGATGGCTTTTCAGCTACAACATTAAACCTTAATAGGTCAGTACTTTTTTTTATGTATAATATCCTCTTTGTGAAAAAAAAACCCTTCTTTGGTGTGTAGTTTGTATTTACCATGCTTAACAGTAAATCTACTCTGGTTGAATATGCCCTTAAAATCGAATGTTTCATTTGTTGAATTGAATTTTAGAAGCCTTCATTATAGCTTCCATTTTTAGATTACTAATGATCTATTTGGTTGGATTCCCATGAGAGGTGCACAGAATTTATACTAGACAGTGTTTTGAATTTTTAAAAAAAACATGGCCAGATAGTTCTATGGTCAAACTAAATTGAATGTTTGCACTGTTTAACGCATAACATGTAGATACTTAATTTAAATGAAGTAATGCTACTTGTTGTTTATTTGGTTGAGGAACTTACAAGTATACCTTCTGTTGATTTCTTTCCCTGAATGTATTTTGATTAGACAGTAGATCCACAGAGGCTTCTGAAGAAGAGGTATCACCTCGAAACGCGTCAAGCCATTGAGAGTGGAATTTCCATCAACCTTTGATTATGTTGACATTATAATGTTGTTATGCAATTTCTCCTGTCTTAACTACATTTTTTTATGTATAAATAAATAGGTGTTCACTTCATCCCTGTACACCTAAAATGCAGAAACCATTGTTCTTCTGTTCGATGTTATACATTTTGTAGAATCTATTCTCTAAAGAGTGCTTAAAAACGAATATTGCTAACTATATTCTTAAGAATCTACGCCCTTGTTGCGTAGTCCAAGAGTGTGCAGGGGACGGGAGGACTCGAACTTTGGGTCCTCTTCCCTTGCTCTTATTTGTTAACGGCTTCATGGAGCACCTGGTTAACTGGAAAACTAGAGGCATGCTATGTGCTAATAAACCATTGAAACATGGGAAATTAATTCAAAATATTGATGATCTGGTCACCTCGTATGGGATGACCATCTATTGGAAAAAGATCAAGGGTCATTCTAAAGTAGAGGGACCAGACAAAACTGGAAATGACCTAGCCTATCAGCTGGCCAAAACCAGAGCCGTCCAAGGGGATCTACTTGAGATCGAGTCCCTGTTGGTGAAATCCAGGTCACTGCTATCACTAGGTCCCAGACAAATGCTCACAATGAACTCTCAACTGCACAATGGAGTAAGGAGACCCCAGATGCTGATTTGATTACGGCTCAAAAAGGGGATCCAATAATTGGTACGTTTTATCAACACATTGAGGACCCCGAGAACTTTCCCCTGACGGATCACAATTACATAGGGAAAGAGGACCTCAGTGTTGATGAAATGTCCAAAAATGTTCTGAATCCAAGACAGTTTGTTGGTGAGGAGATCCCTAGCTGGCCATGATCAGTGGGTGGTCCCCACCTCATTCCGAAGCCTGATGCTAAGTCAAGGTCCATGATGCGGCCACAGCCGGTCATAGGGGGTTACATACAACACTGGAAATCTTGAGAGGTTGCATACTGGCCACATATGGGGCAGGACCTCGACCAATACTTGAACGGGTATCCCTCACACACCGTGCGTCTCTCCAAAAGAGGGGGATGACACTTCCTTGGTCAGATTTACAAGTCGATTTTATCATGCCCGTGATTCGCTCCTCTAGTGGGAACAAGTACATGTTGACCGTGAGATGCTTGTTCACTAAATGGGTGAAATGTCTCCTGGCCCCAAATTGCAAGGCAGAAACAGCAGCTGCCCTGATGATGAACCACATCTTCTCGCGTTTTGGACTACCCCAAAGGATCGAGTCAGACCGAGGAAGCCACGTCACTAGCAAAGTGATGACAAAGATGTGGGAGATACTTGGGGTCAAAAGGAAACTACACATTGCATACCGGCCACCCTCTAGTGGTGGAGTTGAGAGCTACAACAAGACAATTGTGAGCATATTAAAAATGTTTTTGGCAGATTATGGGCCAAGTTGGGACATCCGAATACCTTTTGTCCTGATGGCCATCAGATCTACCCCTTCTTCTGCAACAAAAATGTCACCGTTTGAGCTGGTGACTGGACAAAGGATGGTGCTTCCACAGCATCTGCTCTACAGAACCCAAGAGCAGACTTTGATAAATGCCTCCACAACTCATGAGAATGTTGAAAATCTGAGAAAACACCTTCAACATGCTTTTGCCTATGCTCCGCAGAATCTAGAAAGATCTGCAGACAGTATGAAGACCCACTATGACCTTAAGACTACTAGAAAAGAATACCAAGTAGGAGACCGGGTCTACTTATACAATTTCCAAAGGAACCAGTGCAAACAGCGCAAATTTCTTCCTAGCTGACAGGGACCTTTTGAAATTGTAGACAAAATCTCACCAGTCGCCTACAAAATCCGTATCCCCAAAGGCAGTTTGGCAGAGGGGGAAAATAAGTGGGTCCACATCAACCAGCTGAAGTTTTGCCATCCTAGGCACACTCTGCAGCAAATAGAGGATTCATCTGGAAACCCAGAGGGCGGACCATCCAGACCCCTAGAATTCCAACTATAAAACTATTCCATCTGCTGAAAATGCATAATAAATTGCAAATAGAAAAGATTGTCATCAAATGTATGCTTCTGCCCCACTACATGAATAGTGGTGGGGAAATGTCTACAAATACGCTCTGTTTTGTCATCCTAGAATTGAAACCATGGATCCTAAGCATCAAGGAGGACCACTCGGGGACCGGACGAAAAGATCCAAATGGCCCAGGGTATCACTCCATACTCATCTGGAACCGGCAAAGAGAACCTGTCGATCCAGCACTGATGGGAGAAGCAGACTAATTTTCCCATTTGGACCAGAAAGAAGAAAACTGGACATCCCAATCTCCTGACTTCCCCTTGACGGACGGTCAAGAGTCAACTCACGAGGGGGAGCTCGTGGGATGTTTTAACCCACTAGGCTCTGCCCTGCGACATCCCTGTGTGCTGATGGGTAAAGCATCATCAAAATGGCCACAAAAGCCCTATGCGTGCCAAAAACCTATGAAAATTGCGCTTTGAAACTGAAAAAGATGGCTGCTAAATCTACTTTGCCTGTTGTCAGTAGTGGAAAGGAGACCTCACTGCTGAAACATGTTACTGGGCTGCATACCAAGGAAAAATGGAAACTGCATGAAAGGCAGTGCTTTATTGAAGGAAACCCAGGAATTGCTCTTAAATCCCTTTTTCTTGGTTGCTGAAAATACAAAATTCCGGACCAAAACACCACAAAACTTCCAATATCTTTGCTGGGTGTTACCCGCCACTTCATTTGAGGAGTCAATATGAACACACAATGTCAGGAAAAGTGGAATCTATCATCAAAATATCCACAGTAAAAAGTGTGCTTACCTGTGACAATCTGTCAAAATATGGGCGCAGTACCAGGTTCCGCCTGTATGACAGCTGTCACCAATTGCATCAGAAGCTTAAACTTGAGCAATTGGAATCAAATGTTTGGCATTAAGTGACCTGTTCTCAAAAGTAATATAGGTTGTAACTATTTAATTTTCATGGTTTAGAGACTGGCGTTAGAGTTCTAGTTGCCTGATTAAAAAATTGCAAGTTTTATTTTAAACCAAGAAAAATGTAAGAAATTGACAGTGAATTTAAGCTGAACTCAGAGTTACCAAACCAGTTCTCCCCAGCTTCCCCCAACAAAAGGCATTTCTCCTGCTTCCTACAAGGCCAGGAACTTACACCTTTGTGTTGATTCAATCAGGGGAGGAGAGCTTGTGCTGCTCCTGGAAGAGACAGTGGACCCTCCTTGGGTGAAAGGATATGCCGATTGTGAAGTGTCAAAAAGTGGCCTCTCCCAGAAGGAAGGGGGCGGATTGCTTCAGACGTGCCAGATGGAGATGGAGGTGGGGATAGACACTTTTGTTAATTCACAAAGCACAGAAAGCATATTATTGAAAAAATGTGTCAAATTCACACTCAAGATCTCACAGCAACGAAGCTTCTTAGAGGGTGTGCTCCACAAAATGTGATCTATGTATGTTATTGGTATAAAGATTGTACACATGTAAAGATGTATTCTATCAAAAATAGATTTTATGTGCAAAAGGCAAAGGGGAGGATGTTTTGCCTCATAACCCACATCATTATGATGACACTCTGTTTTCTCCTCCAATCAAGGGAGAGAGCAGACTTTAGCCAATAGACTACCTAGGGGGTGCGCCTAGGATAATTCAGTATACCCACTCCTTTATCAAACACATAAATAGAGACAGCTGAGGACCTAGAAACACACTGATCCACCCACCATCCCGAATTTGGCGAAGCACTTTGAAGGAGATTCATCCATATTCCTTGTTCCAGACTCCAAAAACTTTGCAAGCAGAAAGGCTCCTTGCATAGCTGGTCCACTTTCAGCTGGGCCTAACTTCCAGAACCCATCCGTCAATTTAAAGGGGAAACCAAAGAAGCAGCCAGGCTGTGTAGTAACTGCTTGCCTGCCAAAGAATTATCTTCATAACCAGAAGGGCAGATTAAATCCCAATCTCGTGCCGTGCTGTGCAGACCAGAGAGCCATTGCAGATCCAGTCCAGTCCAGTCGTGCTGTGCAGTGTAGACCAGAGCGCCTTGCTGTCCAGTCCTGCCGTGCAGTGTCCAGAGCGCCTTGCTGATCGCTGAACCAGACCAGTCCGGTGTGCCCAGCAGTCTGTCCCAGAAAGTATCCCTAACCAGAACCAGAATCCCTTACGGTTCCATTCAAAACATTGTTAGTGAGTATCCATATTATAGGATTGTCACTAGTCTATGTACTGTCCATAGTCATCCCTATCCAAATCAAATCTATCTTATATCCAGAACTGTATTGTTAGAAATCCTTTTGTCTTGCCTGAACTCTCTCTCTTATCCTATAGTCCTTCTGTAATAATATTGTTAAAATTATCTTTGCGCTGATAAGTTTCATCTGAAGAAGGCAAGCGTCTCGGCCGTCAAAAACCTGATCGGAGGCGTCCTGGTCTTGTGGCTATGCTGTCGTGTAGTTTATTTCTTCATAGTCCATCCCTAGTGTAAAGAAATCTTGTTTGTATTTTGAAAGCGCATTCACATTTTGCCTCTATCTGAAAAACGACCTCCATAAAAACGTCCATAACTTCATATTTTATGATAGAAACAAAATTTGTGTCCTTATAGTTTTTCGGCAGTCACGTGTACCGCGCGTGGAAAAGTTTCCCGCAAATTTTTCGTTTGGCTAAAATCTATAACGTGTAAAATAGCGCTTCCTTGCACCTGACCTCAAAATTAAGTTTCCACATTGCTTCTTACTCTCATATCATTGCTAGTGTTTATCTACAACCATACAAAGTGGCTCCCTTTAGAATTTCAACAATTACAGCGAATTAAACCATTTTCAGTGTTTTACCTATTCCATTCAAAGCCAAATTTAAAACAATTTTTTGACCAGTTTGCTAATCCTGTTTTTCTCTGGTGGTTGCTGGGGGGAAAGTGGGATTGAGATATTTGCTTGAATTCTGCATTCCTGAAACCTGTTTTCTCTCCTCCTATATTTATATATTGCATATTGGGGGGATTGAAGAGTGTGCAAGGTATATAGTAATCACATTGCCATTTGATTGAACAAACCCACAAAAATATTTTTCTCAGCCTTGTTTTTGCCCATTATTACTCCTTATGATAAGAGATTGTGTAGTGTGACATTATCCCATTGCTGATCATTGTATAACCATTAAAAATAGTGTGATATATATTGTGAAATCCCTAAATGAATATTTTAACTTTGGAAACCAGCCTGCTTCCGGGTTCACTGTGACCGGGGGGGTTAAAAGAGAGGGGCCTGATATAAGTGGTACATCGTTCAGAATAAAAGAATTTATAGGGACAAATAATTAAGGGTTTCAGTTGTGCATCCCACGCTAGGCATTGACTTGGGTGAAGTGCCGGATTGAAATCACTTACATTGGCAACAAGGCTGACGAGAGTCTTGAGCGGATGGTATTCCCCTTATTTATTGATTCCAAAGAAAGACGGGGGCATTGAGACCCATCCTGGACTTGGGTTGGTTAAACAAACTACCCAGGAAGGACAAGTTCAAGATGGTTTCTGTTTCTCAAGTCCTCCAGGCCCTTCAACTTCAGGATTGGCTGGTGTCTCTGGACCTACAGGATGCTTACTTTCGTGTGCCGATTCCTCCCAAGCAAAGAAAATACGTGAGGTTTGCGGCTGGAGACTCTCACTTTCAGTTTCGGGTCCTGCCATTCGGATTGACCTCTGCCCAAGGGTCTTCACCAAGCTAATGGTGGTGGTGGCAGAGTACCTCGGGCGAGGGGGGGAATTTACGTCTACCCCTAGCTGAACGACTGGCTTATCTGGGCGCGCTCTCCCATGCAAGAAATTTGATCACCTCAGTCTCACCTACCGCTCCCTCCACAGGCTGGGCTTCTTTTAATTTCAAGAAGACACCTTCCCAACAGCTGCAGTACATCAGGGCTGTTTTAGACACGTAGTTGGGGAAGTGCTCGCCTTCCAAGGTGAGGGCTCACACATTGTGCAGATGGTGGACAAGTTTCAACATGCCCAGAGTCTCCCGGCTTTCTATTTCTTAAGGTTGCTCGGCCTCATGGCATCCTGCATTTTTCTGCTGCTAGAGGCCCGGCTGAGGATGAATGCAATGGGGGTATTCAAGATGCAGTGGTCGCACTTCTCAGGCAAGATGTCGGATCCCGTTCAAATTCCACTCTCGGTCTCCCAGGATCTTCTGTGGTGGGCCAACAAGGGGAACCTGATGAAGGGGGAGCTGTTTTCGCAACCGTGGCCGGAGGAGATTGTAGTGACGGATGCTTCCCTCACAGGATGGGGCCCTCATGCCAACGACTTGACCGCCAGCGGTCGTTGCTCTGTCGGAGTCCAAACTCAACATCAATCTGTTAGAGCTGAGGGCCGTCAGGCTTTCGAAGGCTTTCCTGCCGACTGGGGGAAAAGTGTCCTGATCAGGACAGACAACACAGTGTCAACCGGAAGTGCGAGAGATTCTGCTCTAGGGAATTTCCTCCGGAGGAGCTTTAGGAGAGGCGTTCGTA
Organism: Ambystoma mexicanum; assembly: GCF_040938575.1. NCBI lineage: Eukaryota > Metazoa > Chordata > Amphibia > Caudata > Ambystomatidae > Ambystoma > Ambystoma mexicanum. Next base: position 323,751,594 of record NC_090939.1, on the reverse strand, counting down.
GTGGATTGGTCATTCCCGCTGCTGTATGCGTTTCCTCCAGTCCCCGTCATTCCTCAAGTGTTGCAGGGGTTATGGAGGTTCGATTCCCACATGATCCTCATTGCTCCGGATTGGGCCAGGAGAGCGTGGTACCCCAGACCTTATAGAAATGTCCATCTGCCCTCCACGCCATCTTCCCTACCCAGAGGGTGCTCGCGTTCTCCATCCAGAGGTCAAGACAATCTACCTTCACGCTTGTTATCTGAAAGGTTGAGGTATAAGGATTGCGACCTCACGGATGACGTGATGGAGGTGTTGCTTTCGGCCAGGCGGCCTGCAACAAAATGCCTGTACCGTTGGCGCAAGTTCTGCAACTGGTGCAGAGATCACAATGTTGATCCTTTTCAGTGCTCCATTCCTATGGTTTTGTCTTTCTTTCTTTGTCCCACAGGAACCTTCAAGTGGGTACCATTAAGGGTTACCTTGCGGCGCTGTCTATTTTTAAGCGCTCATCTGAAGAATGTTATTACTTTAAGATTCCTTTGATGTCTCAATTTCTTAACGGACTAATTGTGTTCCCGCCATCCCCTTTCCAGGTGCCGGTTTGGGATTTAAATTTGGTTTTGAAATTTCTCGTGAGTGCTCCGTTTGAACCTTTGCACTCTTGTCCTTTGAGGTTGTCCTTCAAGACTGTGTTCGTAGTTGCGGTTACTTCTGCTTGCAGAGTGAGTGAATTGCAGGCACTTTCCTCTAAGCCACCCTTTACTGTGTTTCATATGGACAGGGTTGTACTGCGGGTATGTCCTTCCTTCTTACCTAAGGTAGTATCTGAATTTCGTTTGAGTCGGAAGGTGGTTCTTCCATCTTTCTATCCTCCTCCTCATCCTGGTAAGGAAGAGGAGCGACTCCATCGTTTGGATCCTAGGCGAGCTCTGAGCTTTTACATTTGTAGGATGCCCAGGGTCAGAGTGAACGATCAACTCTTTGTAGGATATGCTGTACACCGATTGGGTCAGGCTGTTACCGAAAAAGTTTCCGAAGTGCACAGCTGTGGACATTACATGTCAAAGATGTGGAATATGTGGGAGGAACATCCAGTCGAAAGAACGTTACCAGTTGCTAAGTAACTTGTTCATTTCAGAGATCCGGTTAAAACACCAACTCATTTTCAACTAAGTACTTTTACACTTGTTATAGTTTCATGACAGAAGCCTTATCTTTTGTATTCCTTTCCTAGTTTATAACATGAGTTTTCTCAGAGGCAGGAGAGCGACACAGCTGTGAAATAGTGTCATGCTTACCTGCGTCTCTGCAGGACCAATGGAGTCCTCCAGTTCCGTCTCTGGTTCTATACCACCCCTCCGTTTGTGGGAGTCTGACCTGCCAGAAGAATTAAATGTTAGGGTTGAAATAAAGGGATTTTCTACCCTCCTCCCTCCCAACCCATCTAGATGCCTAATACACTATAGTGCTGTCTCACCTGGGTATTTAATTTGGTGCGCACTCCTCCTGCTCATGCAGGGGTGCTATATCTTGGGAGCTGCTCCGGAGTTGCTGAGTTTGCTGCTTTACTTGCACGAGTTTGTGTTACCCAGTTACTGCACTGGGATTTCAGTTCTGGTAAATTCACAGGTAAGGTCAGGTAAGTAGAATCACAATGTTAGTAACTGCCTGCCCAGTTACCTCACTGGGATTATTCAAATATGCTGTCTCCGATCTGCCGTGGCGCTTGCTGATTTGAGTGCCAGTTCGCAGCACTGGACTGCAGCAATAGCGGCGAGCGGCGATGGATGAAGAGTTCTAATGTCTTTTCTCTTGCCTTGCAGGTTACCCGAGTCGGGTGGAAGATGCGCGAGATATGATGGATCACTGTAAATGGTGCGCAAGGTAATTTTTACCTTTCTGCCTCAAAGCATATAGCGCAGAGATTTGCAGGCGCGTGTAACTCAATGTCCGCTAACTGCTTCCTCTCTCTTTCTTCTTGTTGCAGGGTTGATGAAGCCAGCGCTGACTGCGGTCGTCGGAAGGAATCGGATCGGGTAAAGACTGGAAACTGAAGACGTGGTGGCGGTAAGCCTGTGCTCTCGAGCTTACAGGAAGCACACGAAGCACGGGCTGATCTCTGGGCGTGGCTTTTATAGCGACCCACGCCCAAACACTAGAGCCCACTGTAGCTTCCAGGATGCCTGGATGTTCCACAATGTCCATATTGGAGTGACGGGAAGTGATGTAAAAACCAGGAAGGTGTGCAGATTTCTAAGTGATGGGAGTGTTCGTTTTGAGTGGCTGCTGTGAGTGTTTTGAATGCCAGGCTTTTCCCACTTGGCCCCTACCTCATTTCCCCACCTGTTTCTACTTGCCAGAGTTAAAGGGGTTACTGGTTTATATGAGACCCCGAGTTTAGTAATCATAAAATAGAGGTGCCAAAGCCAATTGAGACTAGTGGTCTAGGAGCCAGCTGTAGGCAGACCAGGAAAGGTTTGAGATGCAGGAAAGTGAGTTCCAGTGTATTAGGGAGAATTCTCATAAATGTGCTAATTCCCTTCACCTTAGAGACCCCCAGAAACTTTGCTGGATTTTGAGGACTTGATTTTTTTTAATCTGGAAAGAGTGAGCTTCTTCCCCCCCCCCTCTTTCATGTATTTTGATGTGTGTTTTACATTGGTGTACTTTGACTTTGGAGTTTTAAGATAACTCCATAGGCATCTTTTCATGTGTGATACACAGCACCCTCAGTGCAGTGACACAGGGATGTCTTTTTAGACTTCCCAAAAGGTTTAAATACCGTCTCTGGGATAAACTACTGTTTCCCAGAGAATGTAAAGTGAAATTGACATTACTAGTCTTTTCCATATTCATAGGCCCAGCACACCCCATGTTACCATGGAGTGCTGGAGGGGTTACATAGTATCCCCTGTGTCTAAACACTCTTGTAGCAGTCAAATGCTACCAAGTCCTATTGAAATGGCTGGTGAAAGTGGTTTTATAATGAACTACCATGATTTTTCCCGACCGCGAACACCAGTAGCTAAAAATCGGGGCCGTCACGTTTTTCAATATGGCGCCCAAGACCCCTCTGTAAAAACAGACTCTTCATCTTTTTTCGCCGTTTCTTTGCGGAAAGGTCCTTCTGGTGTTTAACTCTGCGTTCCAAAACAGGTTTGGTCCTTTTGTTCGTGAGCCTTTGGCGGGCTTCAGGACTGAAGTCCACCCTTGGCGCCTGAGTGTCTGGGGTGGGCAGGAAGTGAGGGAGGTGCCCGTAACTCCCTGTCCTTATTCTCCTAGGAGACCCAAATGCACTCTGGCGTGATTGGCTGGCTGACTCTCCGGCAAGGACAGCCACCCTGCTGGGTGAGTAGCAGCTGGGCTGGAATGAATGGGAGAAAAATGTTTAAAAGGCGAGCCTCCACGACTGGAAGGCAGAGTCAACCACTGGAAGAAAGAACCGAAGAAGAGCTGGAAGAGGACGGCTGCTGCAACCACTGGACCGTTGGTTTGCCCGGTGAAGCCCTGCTGCACATCCGAATCACCAGGATGCCATTCGACAGAGAAGCGCCTTCAAGGACGGCTACTTCCTTTGAGTTGGTGGGACCAATCGGCTCAGAAGACGCCTGGATACCATTCTAAATGCTGGTTTAGGTTTAGCCAGGGAGAGGGAAACCAGTTTGTCTCTTGAAGCAACGGCTACTGAACCAAAGTGACTTCATTTTGTTTGCTCTGACGACGATCCCGTGCAGTGCAGGAGTCCCCCGACGTCCTCCCTCTTGTCCCCACGACTGAGGCTCGCGAACAGCGAGATCTGCAGGAACTGCCAGGAACCAACGTCTTCAGCTACATATTTTTGCTTCACTTTTAAGATACTGTGCCATCCGGTTGAGAGATCCTAACTCTTGCGGTGAAAGTTTGTCAATTTTCCCAACTTGCAGGCCTAATCAGCTTGTGACCCAGCATATCATTCTTTTTCGACTAAACTACTTCAGAGAACTTTTACAAAGACTTCTCCATTTGTTACCAGAACTGATCTGTCCTATCCAGGAACACTAGACTATTGACTTTGGCCTGGCCTATTGAATTGAACTGACCCTCCTGGTACACTGAACCTTTGCATTGCCTAACAGAAGTGTTTTCTAACCAATTGTGCAACCTTATGTCTTTATATTCCCATTGAAAGTAATTGAAGTGCCATTTGACTACTTTTTCAGGGGAGCGCAAACTGTCCCTACAACTTAGTTTGCTACTGTAGTATATTGGTGTTTCACAATAAATGTATAAGTATTTTTTTACCAAGAAACCTTGAGTGTAAGTGTCTACTTGAACCACTGTGATTGTGATACTTCTGTGTAACTTCAACTACTGCTCACATTCCCTTTTGGGATAAGCCTGCCTGCTCAGCTCGCGACGAAAAAGTGTGGGGTACAGACTTATACCAAAGGTTGGTTTTTGCTTACACCTGTAGTCCTAATTGTGTGTGGTGTTCAGAGGGTACTGCATGAAATTCCGCCTAACACAGTGGTTATCTTTTTCAAGTAACTATTAACCTTAGAGTTAGTTAAGTGTTCAGGGACTTCACAGAAGGCTCCCTCCTATATGCGTTCCAGCATTATACCTGGGCGAATGATATGGCCAAACACCCAACCACACGAAACGCCCACTTAGCCTCGCAGGATTCACACAAGGCTTCGGGTAAGTATTATTGTTGGATGTGTCTGCAGCCGTCAACCTAGTCGACCACCAAATACTTAACAAACACCTCTCCTTGGCTGCTGCATGCTCCCAGAATGCCACCTATTGGATTTGGTCGTTCCTGTCTCATAGAACAACCAGTGTCTTCGGCCCTTTAGCCGGAGGCGCTGCGGACCCTGTCCCAATTCAATGTGGAGTCCCCCAAGGTTCTTGTATCTCCCCAACGGTTTACAACATCTTCACCAAGCTCCTCTTCGACCACCTTGATGACTTGGGTGTCACATATACTAACTATGCCGACGACACCCAGGTCCTCATTGCGCTTACTGGGAGCTATGAGGACAATGTTGCAAAACTAAATGAGATCTACATTGAAATCCAAGCATGGATGGCCACTCCTAGCCTCTGCTTAAATGATGACAAGACGGAACTGCTTATCATCGGCTGCCAAGCCTTTCTCAACAAACTCGATCCTAGATACCAATCCTTCACCATTGATCGCAACATCATAAAAATCCTCAAAAGAAGTTAAAACGTTGGGTGTGTATCTTGACTCCACACTTTCACTCAAAAAACAAATTATCGCCACCATCTCATCCACGGCTTACACAAATAAAAGTATTAATGCCTGTAAACCTTTTTTCTCCAGCATTGGGTCTGGCATGGATTCACATGCTCATGTATATTCCCCGTCGTCAGGCTGGGAATCCTCGGTAAAGAAAAAACCAGTATCAGTTTCGTTTCTGATCTGTCTTTCGTAGTAACAACCAATCACTGGTCTCTGCGTCATACTGACCACAGCCAATGACTGCCCTCTACCTAAGCACCGCATCTGGCAGCCATCTTCAGATTTTTACCGCACGTTCATGTGTTGGGATCCTCGTGCTATTGCTCTCGAGCGTCAGTGCCATTTTTTTCACATTTTCTCTCAAAAACTTCGTTTTTTCGGTCAAAAAGAGCCTCAAGCTCCACCGACTTTCCATCCGATCAACGGGGACCCGTGTCGGATTCGTCTGTGCCCCTCAAGGGTGAAGATCTCGTCGAGCTACGCTTTTGGAGGATTCCAGAAGTTTCTCAGGCCCGGACTTGGCCCAGGAGAAGGGAAGCTCGACGCCCGGAAAGCTGTTCAGGATCTGCCCTGGATGCCAGCTTCAGAACGTCTTTAAGGAGGACGAACACTCCTTTTGTCTCTACTGCCTACATGAGGACAGAACGCACGTGGAGAAGGATTGTGCGTTTTGCAGCAATATGTCAGAGCGGACCATGAAGGACCGCCATCAACGTCTCGCCAACTGGCTGGAAGGGAAGAGCCCGTCAGGCGAGAAGAAGAGGAAGAAATCCGAGCGGTCTTCTAAGACCTTTGAGGACGCCCCGGCGACGGGGTTCCAACACAAGGCCAAGCACCGCGAGTCCGCTGGCACCGGGAGCGCCGAACGGTCGGGCTGTACGGGCGCTAGGCAGGGCGCACCCTCCCCGGCACCCTCAGCCACGAGCCAACGCTCTGGGTCGGGTAAGAGGAAGGGCGAGCACCCGGCGAAGCTCCTGGAGAGGCCCCGGTCGAGCTCGAAGGCCCCATCGGAGGGGGAGCGAGGCAATGTCCCCCCCCCTCAAGGATAAGGCGGTGAGCGCACCTAAGGTGGTGAAGGCCTTAATCCATCCGGCCAAGCCCTCTATCGATACTGTCGCGGCGGCCCTGGCTCAGCCTGTGGAGGCTACACCAGTGGTGGCGACCTCGGGGCTCAGTCTCCCTGCCACCTCGGAGGGAGTCCTCTTTTGTGCCCATCGATAGGACCCCCGTGAAACCCCCGGCGGGGAAGAAAAAGGGTGGGCAGGGCGTCGTCGTAGACTCGGCCTCAGCTTCAGAGGAAGAGCTGATTGAGGTCTTAAGCCACAGCCTTGGCGTGGAGGAAGACCGGCCCGTCGGATTCCCCTCTGCCAGTGCCGCAAGACAACTCGGCGGCCATTTTGTTGGCTATACAGTCCTTATGTTCAGAGATAAGGACGAGACTACCATTGCCGACGGAGGAACCTCTCCCGTCGGGGGATCCTGAACCGGGACCTTCTGGTGCTCCCCCGCCCAAGAAAAGAAGGATTCACCCTCCACCTCCTTTTCAGCCGTCGCGCCCCGTCCAGCCCTCCTCCCCCCCTCCTCCCGAGGGGATGATACGGGGACTGACACGGCAGCGACGGGTACGGACGACGAGGTATACGACGAGGATCTACCGTCGTCGCCTCCCACCAGGGTTTCTCCTCCCGTCCATGATCGCCAGGGCATCCGAGCTTTTCCAACTCTGCCCTGAGGAGAAGAAAAAGGAAGGATTCGTTTATCAACGGTGCGAGGCCAAGAGGAAGACGGTCCTCGAGGTGCCTCTACTGGACGACATTTGGGATGAGGGCCTCGCCCTCCTCAAGAACCCTTCCACGACGCCGGCTAGAAGAGACCGGTTCGATAAGAAGTACCGGGTCCCAGACGCGGCCCCCCTGTGCCTCCGGGCGCAGCCTACCCCGGACTCCGTCGTCTTCGCGGCGGCCAGGTTGAAAGCGGGGGGTGGGGGGGTGCGGCCTCCACATCGACTTCCCCACCGGACGGCGAGGGAAAGAAATTGGACGCTATGGGACGCAGGGTCATCTCGTCTGCAGCGACGACTATTAAAGCGGCCAACGCCTTGGCTATCGTGGCCCGCTACGACAGGGAGCTTTGGTACAAACTGGCCCCCCTGCTGGACTTCCTACCGGACGACAAGAGGGCGGATGCCCTGGAGATCCTCCAGGAAGGCGAGGTGGCGTCGGACCACGCCATCACTATTGCGACGGACATCGCCGACACTGGGTTTCGCCAGTTGGGCAACGGCGTGTGCCTTAGGCGGCGTGGATGGCTCAAGGCTACGGACTTCCGTCAAGACGTACAGACCAGAGTCCTGGACATGCCGTTCGATGGGAACAACCTGTTTGGGGAAAACAGTGGACGATTCCCTTCAGGCCATTAAAACGGACACTGAGACAGCCCGGGCCCTTGGGGTTCTGCAGCAACGACGGACGCCCTTTCGGAGCAGCGGAGGCAAGGGCGCCTCCAAAGGTTCCGGCGGCGGTTTCTCCACCTACCGTCAAGCGGCCCGCTCGTCGTCTCAGGAGGCCTACAGAGGACGAGGCAAGTCTGGCGGACCCCGCCATCGTCGCCAAGGAGGTCAAGGCGGCAAAGCCTCGTCAAAACAGGATTGAACCGACCGTGGGGTCGGGCCCCCACCGAAGCACCCCGGTGGGAGGCCGGCTGGCGAGCTTCGTCAGCGTGTGGGAGTCCATCTCCACCGACCGTTGGGTGCTGGACGCCTTAGCCCGGGGCCACGCGCTCGAGTTTCAAAGAAGGTGCCCGCGCGTCCCCCCCCGTGGCCAAGAAAGAGCTTCACGTCCCTCAGCTTCTCCTGGAGGTAAAGGCGATGCTCAGGAAGGGCGTCATCGAACTCGTCCCAAAGAGGCTTCGGGGCTCCGGAGTTTACTCAAGATACTTCCTCGTGAAGAAGAAGACGGGAGGATGGCGCCCCATCCTAGACCTGCGACGTCTGAACAAGTTCATCAAGGCGCAGAAGTTTCGGATGGTCACCCTCCAGCACGTCCTGGGGCAGCTGGAGGAAGGAGACTTCCTGTCGTCGTTGGATTTGGAGGATGCCTACTTCCACATTCCCATCCTAAAGGGGCACCGAAAATTCCTCAGGTTTGTGGTCCAAGGGCGTCACTACCAGTTCAAAGCCCTCCCCTTTGGACTACGGTCGGCACCCAGGGTATTCACCAAGTGCCTTGCACCGGTGGCGGCGCAGCTGCGCCGTGAGGGGATCCACGTCTACCCCTACCTGGACGACTGGCTCATCCGAGCCAAGACGAGGGAGCTCGCCGTGGAGCACACGGCAAGGACCGTCCAACTTCTCACGGACCTAGGTTTCTCCGTGAACTATGCCAAGTCCCACCTGGTACCCGCACAAAACGCACTGTTTCTGGGAGCGAAGCTCGACACAGTGTCCCTTCTGGCCTCCCCGTCGGAGGAAAGGACCAGGTCCATCCTGGGCAAGGTACAGCGGATGTTGGTTTCCGACGCGGCCAAGGTGAGGTCCATCAAGTCCCTCCTCGGAATGATGTCTTCTTGCATCTACCTCATTCCCATGTGCAGGCTCCGGATGCGCCCGTTGCAGGAGTTCCTGGACGCGCGCTGGATCCAAACGACGGGCGGCTTCGAGGAGAGGATCACACTCGACGAGTTTCCGCCGAGCGGTCCGGTGGTGGGGCACCCGCGCGCATTTGACGGCGGGCATGGACTTCCAGACCCCAGACCACCAGGAGACAGTGACTGCGGATGCCTCCCTGGAAGGGTGGGGAGTGCACACCGCAAATCTGCACGCGAGAGGCCTATGGCTCCCGACGGAGAAGTCCCTCCATATCAACGTCCTGGAGCTCCGTGCAGTGTTCTGGGCCCTCAGGTCCTTCCTTCCGTCCCTCAAGGGCAAGGTGGTGAGGATCTTCACCGACAACACCACCACCATGTTTTACATCAGGAAACAGGGCGGAACCAGGTCCCCAGCACTGTCCAAGGAGGCGCAGGACCTGTGGCATTGGGCAATCGCCCAAAGGATGTTTCTGGTGCCGTTACATCTGGCAGGGATAAAAAACACCATCGCCGACTCACTCAGCAGGGAGCTGCACTCGTGCCACGAGTGGGAACTACGGCAGGATCTAGTGGTTGCCTCTTCCGACGGTGGGGCACACCCCAGATCGACTTGTTCGCGACGGCGACGAACTCCAAGTGCCGGAGGTTCGCCAGCAGGTTTCCCCAGGCGAGGAGCATGGGCGATGCTTTCTTGTTCCCCTGGGAGGGCCTGTTCCTCTACGCGTTCCCTCCTTTGCCACTGCTAATCCGGCTCGTCAACCAGCTCAAGAGGTCACGGTGCAGGATGATCCTCATCGCACCTGCGTGGCCGAGGCAGATATGGTTCCCGGACCTTCTGGACTTGTCAGCGTCCCCGCCAATCAAGCTGCCGGTGAACGCAGATCTACTCTCCAGGGAAGGAGGCGCCATCCTCCACCACAACCCGAAATCGCTGAACTTGCAGGCCTGGCTCCTGCAGCGCTAGAGTTTGGAGGATACGACTTACCCGCCGACTGCAGAGAGGTTCTTGCAAAGGCCAGGGCGTCCTCGACTCTTAAATGCTACGGACACAAATGGAAGAGGTTCTCTGTCTGGTGCCACGCACAGAAGATTAACCCTCTACGGATTACGGCTCCCCAGGTGCTGCCGTACCTGCTGACGCTGGCCAAAGCTGGACTGGCACACGCGTCCATCAAGATTCATCTTGCTGCGATCTCCCGATACACCAGAACCACGGGCCGGACGTCCCTGTGGTCTCATCGTCTGGTGAAAGAGTTCATGAAGGGACTGTTCAGATCGTTCCCGCCGGTGAAGGCGCCGGCCCCGGCGTGGGAGCTCAACGTGGTGCTGACCAAGCTCATGGGACCTCCGTTCGAGCCTCTGCACTCGGCCCCGTTGAAGTTTCTGTCGTGGAAAACAGCGTTTCTTGTGGCCATCACCTTCGCACGACGGGTGGGGGAGATCCAGGCCCTTTCCTGCAAGGCCCCGTACTTGACTTTTCATGACACGAGGGTTCTACGTGGACCGCACGAAGTGTTTTCGGAAGACGTCACATCTCTTTGTGAACTTTGGACCTGTCAATCAGGGGAAGGCTCTCTCGAATGCTTCCATTTCCAGATGGCTCTCCGGCTGTATCATGTACTGTCATCGGTTGGCAAACAGACCGCTGCCTGGCCGTCCGAGAGCCCATTCCACCAGAGCGATCGCAGCTACCACGGCGTTCCTTTCTGGTGTGCCCCTGCTGGACATATGCAGGGCTGCTACGTGGAGGTCGACGCACACCTTCACGAAATTCTACTGCGTCGATCGGGATTCCAGGGAGGAGTCCAGGGTCGGCCAAGCAGTGCTGCGCAACCTGTTCGCCTGAGGTGAGCCTGGTGAGGAGGTAAGATGCTTAATGGTGAGTTTGATGTAATGCTTAATGTTGAGCCTTTGCCACCTCCCGTGGTTGTGCATGTGTGTACTGCTAGGTATTCTTTATTCATGAGCATGTGAATCCATACCAGACCCCATGCTGGAGAAGGAACAAGTTACTTACCTGTAACTGTTGTTCTCCAGCATGGGTCTGGCATGGATTCACATGCGAACCCTCCCGCCTACCCCTCTGCGGCTCTTCACTTGGTCATACTGCCACTTCACGTGCTTCCAAATCTGAAGATGGCTGCCAGAGGCGGTGCTTAGGTAGAGGGCAGTCATTGGCTGTGGTCAGTATGACGCAGAGACCAGTGATTGGTTGTTACTATGAAAGACAGATCAGAAACGAAACTGATACTGGTTTTTTCTTTACCGAGGATTCCCAGCCTGACGACGGGGAATATTCATGAGCATGTGAATCCATGCCAGACCCATGCTGGAGAACAACAGTTACAGGTAAGTAACTTGTTCCTTATCCTCTCACACTGGCTAGGGCCCTGATATTTTCCAAACTAGACTACTGCAACACTCTTCCTTGGCTCCACTAATCACAACTTGAACAGACTACAGATACTTCCAAACAACGCCCTCAGATGTGCCGTCAATCTCCCCTGCAAGCCCCCATCTGCACCATCGGGGAATGAATCAAACTGGCTCCCCATCCATGAGAGAATTAAATTAGGAGCACTAGTCCTTGCACACAAATGCCTCTGACAGCCCCACATTACCTATCAGACAAATTTACTAGGCACAACTCCACCAGACCCACTAAGTTCCCATACTTACACCAACTTAACATCCCTAAATTCAACCTGAAGACGGCAGGGAGAGCTAGTTTTCCTGTGAGCGAACTGCTGGAACACACTACCTATGGCAATTGGAGCCAAATCCTTGTTCTGGTCATTCAGGGCCAAGGTAAAGGCACTGCTCATTTCTCAGCAATAAACTGTCAACTGCACTTAGCAATATCGTATATCCTGCTAAATGTGTGCCAATACGGCTACGGACCAACCTGTAACCTGGTCAGTATAACTCTCCTTGCCCATTTTATCACAGATCATTTTGTAACCTGGTCCTCCATGTTCTTTCTGTACTGTATCATACCTTGCTGTCTCTCGTCTGTGCAACTTTCTGTTACTTATGTTGCTCTTTAAGGGTCAAAGGGCCCAGTTACCCCAGGGTTTGGCTGCACTATACAAATAAACAAGCTAAACTAAACCCAAGCAAACACAGTAACTTTGGAGAAAACAAGAGCTTCTGAATGGATGCCCTCAGGATGCAGCAGCACAGGACCCAGTCACTGGATTCTTTGTCTGGATACTGAAGAAATGAACACTGTATGCGAACTTACAGCAGCAGTTGCCAGAGAAGGCTTCCAGCAAAGGATTCTTCCCAGTTTCTCGTGGCTATGTGGATTTTGCGCCTTTTTTACTGGAGCCAGATGAAGGACTAATATCGCCTGTTGAATTTGTTTCACTCTCTCGGTCCTGCACTCTGATGAGGGGACTTAAGGGATTCGAATCTTGTCTATGGAGGTCCAGCAGGAGTCCACAAACGTTTCGGACGGAATCTAACTTCGGAAGACCGTGCACCGCACACTGGCTCCAAGGTAGTGGCGGTTTGCAGCCCAGCAAGGTCTCAGCACGTCATGGGATGGCTCAAAATGCAGGTCGTCTTAAGTCTAGTGGATCTCAATAGGCTCTGGGTCAGTGCTGTTATTTCTGAAGTCCCAGGTAGCTAGGAAAGAAGGGTAACATCTCAGGTTGCACAGCAGGCTCTCCGGTCTCTGGAAATCGTCATCTTCCTCTTCGGATTCAGGTCCAGTGGTTGACTTGTCAGCAGCTTCCAGGTTCGGAGTATTTATCAGCACAACTTCTGAGTTCTCTCCCTGCATTTTACAGCAAGGGGCGGTCTGGCTGTCCAATCAGCACCAGCCAGCCCCCCAATGTGAGTTGGTTCCTTTCAGGCAAGGTGAAGGTTTCAGGCAAACGGCTGCAGAGTTTTGGCTTCCTCCCTCGCAGACACAAAAATCACACACAGGAATTTCCCACCCTGGATGTTGGGGGAAGGAACAAGAAAGGACCAGGAACACTAAAATGGCAAAAAAACAAGACTCTGGCCATTTTGGGAAAATGGCCACCCATGGGTGCCTTTACCGGGGCTGTGGAAACAGCCCATGGTAAAAGTGCACCAAATTAATAAAAAGGTTCACTGCCACCAGCCATTAAAGGTAAGTTTGTCCTTGTAACATAAATGTTATAATGTATCCCCTTTCCTTTTTAAATGCGTCTCCCCAGCACTGCACATAGGGTGTGGGAAGCTGGTCTCATCTAATAAAATGTGAAAGTGATCCAAAGATCCTTTATACCCTTGGGAACAGTAGTTCTGACAAAGCTAGCCAGAGAAAGTTAAAAGGGGAGCACCTAGGGCAACCCAGCAACAATAGGCACTGATTGCCAAAATGTTATGTACCACTTTGTTTTGTTCGCAATAAAATGACTGGATACCTGAAACTCTTACCTAACATCCCCCACTTGTACTGATGACAGTGAAACGCTCATTTCTTTCTTATTTGTCCTTTATACGGCAACTTGAGAAGATCATACTTGAAGCCAATATTTTTAGAATTAAATATTCATAATACTTTGAATGCCAGGAGAGCTTCTAAATCTAATAATGTGCATGTACTTGCTGTAGCTAAATGTTCATTTCTTGCTTGTATCAGCAGAAAGAAAATGATGGCCGAGTGTAGGTAAATGATTTAATTTTGTGATTACGTAGGAGATATTTTAGTAAAATGTATACTGCAATCCCTTCGGTCATGTTATCGATTGAGGGTTTTTCTTAGTTGTGGGGGAATATGGGATGTGGGTAGTATTTATTAAAATGTGTTTTGATGTCCTTTTTCACAAACTGGTTCATTAGCGTTAATATGGGTCTTATTATTGTATGGATTGTTAATTGCTGTTGCACTGAAGTTGCTATCTATGACTGTACTAAAAATTGAAATCCAATACCTATCTTTGATTTTAACTCTTTTTTTGAACATTTTAAACTATTATTTTTTTTTACTGTAACCTTTATGGCTGTTTATTGCCAAATTAAAGTACCAAACTGAAAACTCACCCTGCCTTGCATGGCCCACTGGGTATGCTCATTGTGAACTAAAATGACAAAGGAAAACAAGTTTCCTGTTGACAGTTAAAGCAAGCTTGGGAGATCTTTTTCTGGGCTGGCTTGGCTCATTAATAATGGGCGACGGGCAGGTCGGGGCACTGTCACAAATTGAGGAGCTGCCATAAATATTGAGGCAATATGCCCCTGAGATGGCGTGCTGACCCTCTAGGTAATGGCACGTGCCCAGCGAGTCCCTTAACGAGGTGGTGCCATTACCAAAAGAGCCATCCCATCACCGTGGGGCATATCGCTATTAGCACCGGTTTAGTTCTCTACACAGGTGCTAATGGTGTCTTATTTTAAAAGAAAATACACGTACCTTGCTTGTGCGTTCGGACACCGGCAGTGCTGGTGTTCGTGATGTCCGTTTGTCATGTTGATTACTGTGACGTTATCAACATGAAAAACAGACTTTGCAGATGACCGCACTGAGCACTTGCGGGCTGCACAGCAAGGTAAATGTCTTATTATTATTATTTTTTTGTTCAAAAAAATAAAAATACATTAACACGCGTGTCGGGAACTATGCGGGTGCTAAGGTTGAAGGGCTAGCGGGGAAGGGGGAGAAGTACCCAACAACAATGAAAATGCTTGGAACGCAGGCTTTCCTTGGGGAATACAGTGCATGCTGTGAGCATTCTCATTGGTTGACGACACCTCCCAGGGTGCTAATGTAGGATGTTTACATTAATAATGCCTGCCCTCAATTTTTGTAATTTGGCAAGTGCATGTAAAGTTCTTACAGGTTTATTTCTGTCGAACATCTCTTATCGATGAACTTTATTTTTCACAGATCTTTTTTTTCCTTTCAAAAATAGGAAACAATGGTCAGATTCAGCTTTGGCAGTTCTTGCTTGAGCTTCTCACTGATAAGGATGCTCGGGATTGCATTTCGTGGGTCGGAGATGAGGGGGAGTTTAAGTTAAATCAGCCGGAGCTGGTTGCACAGAAATGGGGGCAGCGTAAAAACAAACCAACAATGAATTATGAGAAGCTCAGTCGTGCTTTAAGGTAACTGTTTTTTAATTTGCCACCTTTTTTCCTCTTTCAAGAATTTCTCTCAACTGATTGTGGTTTCCTGCATGCTTTGATGTTCTCAGGATTGTGAATGCATATTTTTTGCGCTGCTATCGAGAATAGAAATTCTGCACTATGGTTGCATCAAAAGTACATGACTCATTTGGATTTCTTTTTTGTATGTGCCATCAATAGCCACGATGCAGGGAGAATCGTGTAGACAGAGATGTTTGACAATACGAAGTTGCGTTTAACCATTGGTGATTGTGGTTTAATTTGACCAAGACATCTGGTGAGGACCCCTGGAGTTCTATTTTGAGGGTCACTTTAAAGGAGCCCTGACTAGAAGCCTCTCCTTTTTGTTTCTAGGGGGAAAGCGCTGCAGTGGGGGGAGTGGCAGTAGGGTAAAATAACTAAATCATGTAGTGAAGAAGCAGGGAGCAATAGAACGTGTGTTGGCACAGTGTTTCATTTAAGAGCAGAAGAGGTAGGACCACATCACCTTTCAATGGAGAAGAGTGCACAGCTACCGGCCTGGGGCTTAAACTGATTTGTTTAGGTAAATGACTGATTTGAATGCTATGAAAATACATAGTGGCCAGTTTTGCACCACAGGACAGCTGCACTGATGTTTGTAGGGTCAGGTACATTTGGATGTGGGAAGGTAAATGTTGGGGATAATTTTAATTTCTGTACCAATTCCATTTAACCTTAGAGACTCCCAGCTCTTTTGCTGGACTCATCGCTTTTAAAATGTTATTCCTGAGTGAGTGGGACCTTTTTTTCACTCACTGATGTATTTTCCGGACTATGATTTTCTTTGTTCCTAACTGTTTTATGGCGTCTGGTAAACTCCATAGGCATCTGCTTTTACATTATGACACACATCACCTTTTTGTGCAGTGCCACCGAGAAGTCAGTTTGACTTTAATGTTTAACTACATTTTCTTGGGTGAACTACTGTTCCCAAGAATAGTAAGATGACCCTGGTCTTAGCTTTACTTTATGGGTCCAGCACACACCAACCTTTGTGGAGTGCTGGGGGGGCTTACATATTGACTCATTTAACCAATTCCTCATGTAATTTTTTGTTACACTAACTCACTTGAATGGATGGTGGCAGTGGTTTATTTTGTACTACCTAGTGACAAGTATCTGCAGGCAGATACCTCATCTGCAGTGCTGCACCCAAGGGTAACTAGTTAATCAAAATGGCCCCCGTCTTCTTTTTTTCACCATTTCTTAGTTTCTTCTGTGCTTTTACTCTGTTTGCATCATGTTTGAGTCCTTTGTGAGTGTTGCCTTTAGCGGGATTCAGCCCAGAAGCACGCCCAGGCTCCATTGTGTTTGGAAAGGCAGGAAGTGAGGGAGGGTCTCGAAACCTCCCTGTCCTTTGTCTCTAGGTGTGCCTGAGTGAAACCAGTACAAATTGTCCACCTGGCTGTCCCGCAGGACAGCCACCTTGCTGTGATTGACAGCCTAGGGCTGTGAATGAATGGGAACTTGCATAAAAAGCAAGGTTTTTGGGACTAAGAGGAGAGTCTACCACTGAAGGACAACATCCAGAGCAGAAGACGAGAGAAGACGCCAGCAGCACGCTCCTGGAGACACTAGCAGCACGCTCCTGGACAGCAAAGTACCTGGTGAAGCTGTGCAGACAGTTTTCGAATCGACGGGGGAAGACTGCTAAAGGAAGACTTCCTCCCTTAGGCTGGTGGGACCAACTAGCCTCGAGACCAACTCTATTTTGGCGCAACCCCCAACTTGCTGTGACTTTGCAAGGCTGCAGAAGCCCAATACCCGGGGTACCTCGACCACCTGTGAGTGCATTGTCCTCTTAGGTGCGAATCCAGCCAGATCTTCGTGGGCATCCAGACCCTACAGAAGCAGTAATTCCACATCCAGAGCCCCCTCACCGGAGTCCAGGACCGAGGGATCAAGGGAATCTTAACCAGAGATTTTCATTCTTTGTTGCTCAGAAAAAGGTGCCAAACCCACAAAGAGCCACTGAATCAATGGAAATCCATTGCTGCTGAGTCCCTCTCTCGAGTGCTGCCGCAGGAGCCCACCAGACGTCCTCCCTTTCGTCACCACGACCAAGGACCAGGAACAATGGTCTACTGCATTTCATCCTGAAGGCATCCAGCTGGAGCAACTTCTTCATTTCAAAGGTACTGTGGGGTTTGGGGTAAATTATCCTTTTGCCATTTGGGGTGCTTCCTATCTTCGGGAGTGCGATTTAACCCTACTCTAAGTTGACCTCAACTTACCTGCACTGGCCTTACAACTTGTGCTTTCTAAAGGTGACTGCTCTTGAGTTGCTGTGATTTCTCTTTTGAACACTGACTATTTAAGAAAGTTTCTTAGAAGAAGAGCATCAGAACTTTGACTTTGCTCATTGACTTTGGCTGTCCTGGCTCCCTAAAGGCCTCCTTCTGAACCTATTGGCTTTGGCAGTGCTTGTTCCCTTACAGGTTTTAAACATTGAACCCTTTAATGCTGGGATAATAGACTGCCTGCATACCTTTGAGGGAATCTTACTGTTCTTATAACCGATCAGTCTGTCTGATCCTAACCCTAACCTTTCCTTCCTTTAAGTTACTCAATACTGCAAAGGTGATACTATACAAATGCTATACTGACCTCAAATGACATCACCTCCAGGTGCTGAAACATGTGTAACGTATGAATGAATTACTCACCTGCTTTGTTGTTCACGTTTTTAATTGAATCCTAACTTGGGTTTAATGTTACAGCTAATTACTGCTTTTTAAAGAATGCTTTAAATATCTTTGTGTATAAATACACATTCGAGGGGATTGGGTCCTCCGACGTATTCCATATCTGACATGTAATCACCACAGCTGTGCTGCTTCGGAAACTTTTTTCTGCGTCCTGCGTCGATGACGTCGATGCGCCGTCGTCGAGGGCCACGTCCGACGTCATCCGATGTGATAAGTAGGACGCACGACGCCCGTAGCCTCAGTTACGTTTTTTTACGCGAACGTGTTGCTTCGTGTTTCTCGGTTCACGCCTCGACTCTTTTGAGTTCTGTTCTTCTACGGTTCTTCGAACCTGTTCGTTTTGTGGATATCCTTCGTGTGAAGATGTCTTCTACTTTGTCTTCGGCCCCGCGTCCGGGTTTCAAGAAGTGCGGGGAGTGTGGGTCCAAGATGTCGGTGACGGACTCGCACGACGCCTGCCTCTGGTGCCTCGGGGAGGCCCACGACACGGATGACTGTGTCGACTGCCAGTCGCTCACGTCCAAAGCCTTACGCGAACGTAAGAAGAAGCTGTCGGTAGGTCGGGTGTCCAAATCCAGGAAGTCGAAGTCTGCGGGGCTTTCGACGGATGATTCGAGGGGTGACTCTCCGCGTCATCGTCGGAAGTCTCGTGGGTCTCCTCGGAAGCATTCTCGGAAGCGCCGACACCGGTCGTCTTCCAGGTCCTCTTCGGAGGACTCTGCCCGGCACGTCGCTTACCCCAGCAGCCGTGCGACGCCGGAGGAATGGGCTTCCTTCGGGAAGAAAATGCTGGCGATTCTTGAATCACAGGGTTCTGCGCCGTCCGCGCCCCCGAGTGGGGTCGGTCGTGTGAGGTCGAGAGACACCGCTCGCAAGAGTGGTCGGCACGAGTCACGGGAGAGGTCCCGTTCGGACAAGGGGGCTCGTTCTCGACGTACCCGTTCCAGGTCCCGGTCCTCGACGCGTTCGAGACCGTGTGCACCTGTGTGGTCTTCGAGGAAGACATCGATGTCTGAGGCGTCGAGGGCGTCGACAGGCTTTCTCGAGGCTCCGGCTCCGAGGAAGTCGTCGAAGCCGTCGACGCTCATATCGTCGAGGGACACGCTCGGGGCTCTGGCCTCGAGGGCTGTGTCGACGCCGCCAATGCTGGAGGCGCTGCATCTGACGTCGACGCCGATTTCCTCGACGTCGACGCCGATTTCCTCGACGCCGATCCTCTCGGCGCCGCTGCCGGTTCTCTCGACGCCGGCGCCGATTCGCTCGACGCCATCGACGCCTTTCGCGACGGAGGTACCCCGTGGCACGGGTGGACCCCCTAGGAAGGCTCTGGTTAAGAGCAAGCACTCTCGGGTGCCTTCTTTTTGCCACCTGGACTATATTTCAGAGGCGGATGAGGATTCTGATGGCCTGGTTCCTAGTCGGGTTCCAGATGACATTGTCTCGGGCCATAGTCAGTTTGATGATTTGAGACAGTCCCTGCATGATGCCAGTGGACTGGACACCTCTCCGGAGGTGGAGTTTTGTAGGCCTGAGCCTGGCTCTCATGCCGACTCCTCGTACTGGCGCCTTATGGCCAGGGTTTCTGAGTACTTGGGTTGGTCTGCTCCCCCAGGGGAGTTTGTGCAGGATGATCTGACAGACATCCTTGATGTTGGTCCCCCAACTGATCCGGTACTGCCGTTCCATATGGCTTTACAGAGAAGGGTGGCGGCGGCTTGGACTGCTCTGGAGAGTCTCCCGGCGGTGGGCAGATCCTTGTCGCGAAAATACCGTCCAGCCAGTAGCGACCCCTGCTACTTGACCAGGCACCCCACTCCGGAGAGTTTGGTGGTGCAGGCGGCCCCGGCGAAGCAGGCGTCGTACCCTACCATCCCTCCTGATAGGGACGACAAACGTTTTGATGGCTGGGCGAAGAAAGTGTTTTCTTCTGGTGGTATGGCGCTTCAGGCGGCCAACTCCATTTGTGCCTTGTCTCGTTTCACACACACTCTGTGGAACTGTGTTGCGTTAGCGGCTGAACATATTCCCGAAGGGGACGAACGGGATGGTTTCCTTGCTATGGTCCAGGATGGTAAGGATGCCATGTGTGAGTCCGTTCAGTCGGGTTTGGACTTAGCTGAATGCGTCAGTAGGTCCATGGTGGCAAGCACCGTGATACGCAGGTTTGCGTGGTTGCGGAAGTCGGGATGTGCTCCTGATGTGCAGTCTCGGCTCCTCAACATGCCCTTTGACGGTGAACACCTTTTTGGCAGCAAGGCTGACGAGAGCCTTGAGAGGTTGCAGACCTCGAAAGCTGCAGCTAAGTCGTTGGGCGCTGCAGTTCGCCAACCTCTGCCTTTTCGTCCTAGGGGACAGCAGTGGAGGGGTGGTTCCTTTCGCTATTACTCGTCCTTCAGTAAAGCGAGAGGAGATGGCAGTCAAAGAGGCCAACGCAGGGGTACCAGAGGTGGACGACAGGGTACCCGTGGTGCCAAGGCCGCTCGGGCAGTTGCCTCTTTGCCCTAAGGTAACGCTGCGGCCGCTCCCTCTCAGTCATGAGGCCATGTCCCATGGTTCGCCGGTTGGGGGAAGGCTGGCGCAGCATCTTGTAGAGTGGCGTGCCATTACTTCAGATGTGTGGGTTCTGGAGATCATAGCCCACGGCTACTGTCTTCCCTTTCGGCACAGGGCTCGCGACAATCCACCGGGGAACCTCTCTTTGCAGAGTCCGGATCCGCTCCTTGCGCAGGAAATTCAAGCCCTGCTGGAGAAAGGCGCCATAGAACTGGTGCCTGTAGCGGAGAGGAACAAGGGATGGTATTCCCCTTATTTTTTGATTTCGAAGAAAGACGGGGGATTGAGACCCATCATGGACTTGCGCGGTTTGAACAAACTCCTCAGGAAGGACAAGTTCAAGATGGTTACTCTCTCTCAAGTCCTCCAGGCCCTTCAGCTTCAGGACTGGCTGGTGTCACTCGACCTCAAGGATGCTTACTCCCATGTGCCGATCCATCCCAAGCACAAGAAGTACCTGAGGTTCGCGGTTGGCGACTCGCACTTTCAGTTTCGGGTCCTGCCGTTCGGATTGACCTCCGCCCCGAGGGTTTTCACCAAGCTCATGGTGGTGGTGGCAGCGCATCTCAGGCAAGGGGGGATTCACGTCTACCCCTACCTGGACGATTGGTTGATCAGGGGGTGCTCTCCCGAGCAAGTCCTGGATCATCTGTCCGTCACCTGCCACTCCCTTCACAGGCTGGGCTTCTCCCTCAATTTCAAGAAGTCCCATTTGACGCCAACACAGCGGCTCCAGTACATCTGAGCAGTGCTCGACACTTCCCTGGGGCAGTGTTTTCCTCCCCAGGTGAAGGCTCTTCACATTCAGCAGATGCTGCACAAGTTTCAGCATGCCCAGACGCTCCCAGCGTTCGAGTTCTTGAGGTTGCTCGGCCTCATGGCATCCTGCATTCTTCTGGAGCCAGAGGCTCGCTTGCGGATGAGATCTTTGCAGTGGGCGCTCAAGACGCAATGGTCGCAGTCCTCCGGCAGGATGTCGGACCCGGTTCAAGTGCCGCCTTCGGTCGCCCGGGACCTTCTGTGGTGGGCCGTCGAAGGCAACTTGATGAAGGGGGCTCCATTTTGGCTTCCCTGGCCGCAGGTGACGATCGTGACGGATGCATCCCTCACGGGTTGGGGAGCTCATGCCAACGGGCTGACTGTCAGCGGTCGTTGGTCTCCGTCGGAGTCCAGACTCCATATCAATCTGTTGGAGCTGAGGGCCGTCAGGCTTGCCCTGAAGGCTTTTCTGCCGACTGTGCGAGGAAAGAGTGTCCTGATCCTGACGGACAACACAGTGGCCATGCACTACCTCAACAAAAAGGGGGGAGGGGGGGGGGCAGGGTCACTTCCTCTGCGCAGGGAGGCGATGCTGCTCGAGTTCTGGGCAATCCAGCAGGAAGTTTCGATCTCGGCCGTTCATCTGGCCGGAGACGAAAACGTGACGGCGGACGCTCTGAGCAGGCAGAGCACGATCTCTCACGAGTGGGAGTTGGCTCAGGAGATTCTCCTGGAGATCTTCGCCCTTTGGGGGACCCCTTAAGTGGATCTCTTCGCCTCCAGTGTCAACCGGAAGTGCGAAAGGTTTTGCTCGTGGGAATTTCCTCCGAAAGGAGCCCTAGGAGACGCGTTCGTGGTGGAGTGGTCATTCCCGCTGCTGTACGCATTTCCTCCAGTCCCCGTCGTCCCGCAAGTGCTGCGGAGGTTACGGAAGTTCGGTTCCCGGATGATCCTCATTGCTCCGGCGTGGGCTCGGAGGACGTGGTACCCGGACCTTCTCGACTTGTCCATCTGCCCTCTGCGTCGTCTTCCCTACCGAGACAATCTGCTCTCATGGGAGGGGGGTCAGGTTCTCCATCCAGAGGTCAGATCCCTCAACCTTCACGCTTGGCTTCTGAAAGGTTGAGGTATAGGGATTGGGACCTCCCTGAAGACGTGATGGAGGTGTTGCTTTCGGCCCGAAGGCCAGCAACAAAGACTCTGTACCGTTGCCGTTGGCGTAAGTTCTCCGACTGGTGCAGAGTTATGACTGTGGATCCTTTTGCATGTGACATCCCCATGGTTCTGTCCTTTTTACTTTCTTTGGCCCACAGGGGCTTGCAAGTGGGTACCATTAAAGGTTACCTGGCGGCGCTGTCCGTCTTTAAGCGCTCGTCTGAAGAGTGTTCTTACTTTAAAATCCCTTTGATTTCACAGTTTCTGAAAGGGCTCACTAATGTATTCCCTCCGTCCCCTTTCCTGGTGCCCGGTTGGGATTTGACCCTTGTTCTTAAGTTTCTTATGGGTGCTCCGTTTGAGCCTTTACATTCTTGCCCTTTGAGGCTGTTAACTCTGAAACCTGTGTTTTTAGTTGCGGTTACTTCCGCTCGCAGAGTGAGTGAGTTACAGGCACTTTCAGTTAAGCCACCCTTCACTGTATTTCACAAGGACAGGGTTGTCCTTAGAGTTCGTCCTTCTTTTCTTCCGAAGGTAGTGACGGAATTTCATTTGGCCCAGAAGGTTGTTCTTCCGGCATTCTATCCTCCTCCGCATCCTGGTAAGGAAGAGGAGAGGCTCCATAGGCTTGATCCTAGGAGAGCTTTACGCTTTTATGTTTCACGCATGTCCCGGGTCAGAGTGGACGATCAACTCTTTATTGGTTACGCTGGAAAGCGTTTGGGGCAAGCTGTGACGAAACAGACTTGTCTCGCTGGATTATTTTGTCCATCTCGGAGTGCTACCGCTTGGCGGGTAAGGACCCACCGGCTGGCTTGCGGGCCCATTCTACCAGGGGTATGGCTGCGTCTACTGCCCTGCAGAGCGGTGTTCCTATTCGCAACATCTGTGATGCAGCCACCTGGGCTTCAGTACATACATTTGTAAGTCACTATTCCCTCGATTCCATCCGAGCACAGGATCTGGCCTTTGGCAAGGCCGTCCTTTGCTCTGCTATTTGATTGGGTATTCTAAATCTTGATTCTAAATTCTTTCCCTCCTCCTTGCTCTGGTACTGCTTTGGGAGTCTGTCATAGATATGGAATACGTCGGAGGACCCAATCCCCTCGAAGAACAAGTTACTTTCTTACCTGGTAACGTTCTTTCGATGGGATGGTCCGACGACGTATTCCATATCGCTCCCGCCCTGCCTTCCCCGCTGCAGAATTTCTTTTGCGATTGCAGCTTACGTTCCGCAAGGCTTTGTGTCTGACTGGCAGTTGACTGGTGTCACACGTTCTGGGGGAAAAAACTACAACTGAGGCTACGGGCGTTCATTTATTATATAACGGTGTGTATGTGTTTACTTGGATACCTGTATTTACTGATTTCATTGTACAGCTCTACAGCTCACATTATCCCTATTATGATCAGCCTGGCTGCTCAGTCACACTACCAACTTGTGTACTACAGGCCTATATTAAAAGGTGGGTTACCTAATACCAGGAGAAGTCTTGTGTAGTCCCACACCAGTTGGACTGCACTAATTCTTACCTAACAGTAAACCGGCTGCAAGTAGCAAAGTTGAGGATTTCTTTAGTATGCAGCTAAAAATAGTGGAGAAACAGGTTGATGCAATAGTACAGCTTACACCTTTAATCAGTGTCTTGGCAGTATGGCACGTAAAGTGGCCTTGGTATTATGGTTGTTAACAGAGGGTAGAGATGATGGTCAAAGTGATCGATTCTGTAGTGCTACAAATGACGTATAGAATGCTTTTTAGTGCAGTGGAAAAGGGGAAGTAGATCCTCTTTTATGTTGGTAGCATTGGGAAGATAGTGGTCCTTCTGTGTTAGAATGGCAAGGCGGCTGTTCTAGGTTCAAACGGTAAATGAAGGACATGAGAAACAGCACGTTTGTTTTGATACCAGGAATGATGGTGCTCGTTGATTTTTTTTATTTTCTTAATGGCCTCTCATTGTGCTTTTAATATGCACTTATTTGTGTTTTCCAGGTATTACTATGATGGGGACATGATCTGCAAAGTACAAGGGAAGAGGTTTGTGTACAAATTTGTCTGCGATTTGAAAACTCTAATTGGCTACAGCGCAGCAGAGTTGAACCGTTTAGTGTCACAGTGCGAACAGAAGAAAATGGCAAAGCTGCAAATTCATGGCATGGGACAACAGGTCACAGCAGTAGCACTCGCTACAGCATCTCTTCAAAATGAAAATGACCACTAAAGCCTAGAACCTTCAGCGGTGGTGTATAGCATTTTGGTGTGACTGGAACGATCCTTGCTCATGCCTATTGGAATTGGGAACATCTTTTATTTCTAGACTGTACAGGAAGAACTTGATTTTCTACAACAAATTCAATCTCCTAATGGGTCTTTTTACCTTTGCATCGTATATATTTCAGTGCATTCATACACAGAAAAAGGAATCGTCAAAGCCTTGTTCAACACGGAGACTGTAAACTGGAATGTAAATCGGAATTTTGGAGTGACAATGAATTTCACTATTTTATCCAGACCTACCCAAGAAAGATTTAGAATTATGGTATATCCTAATATTACAGCGTTTCTACCGGAAGTGCAGTTGTTTTTGTGTTTATTAGTTTCACGTTTGCTTTTGTTTTTTTACTTTCTGGTTTGCATGGTCAGCAAGTACATCCAGATGCTTTCTTGAAAAAACATGAAACGTTCACAGTTAGCGCTCACTGACCTCTGATCTGCAAAATACAGCGTGGGAAATCTACTAACGATTCTTCTAATTCACAGCACTGTCTTCATCAGGTGTGGAAAGTTACCCTAATTGGGTAGTTCAGCAAACACTCGGCAATGAAAAAGGTTTTAAATCACCGTACTTGGGTGGTATGGAGAGAGAGGCTGCTACTGGTGCTTCTTCTGTGTACAAGGAGCTGTTCTTGGGAGGGAACCTGCAGTGCACGCCCAGAGAATGTTTCAGCAGTCTATTTAACTTGATTGAGTTCTGTGGCTACTGGTTTTGTGAGAAATAATTTGTTTCCTTTTTTTTTTTTTATCCAGCAGTCATTTTCACAAATATTCAGATGAGAAATGAGATTTACACCTTGATCAACACCGTGTCTTGGAACCTAGATGCAAACAAAGAGCAGATTTTTTTTGTGTATCGTTCATAAAACTCAATTTTTAAATTGGAACTTGTTGTAAAATTACATGTAAAGGTTACATGTTTTATTTAATATGTAATTTATGTACATAAATCAGGCCAAAGAAGCAACACCATCTATATAAACAATGTTTCAGAAAAGATTAAGGAGATGTCCCTATGCTTGAAGCTCAAAATCCTGAACTATTATTGCGATCTGAACAGGAAAAAGCAATATTTAAAAACATCGAGCAAATGCCTCAATTCCTCAAAGGATTGCACAGTATGATTATATACTTGATTTACCATATTTCCTGAGCAGCTCATGTATGTTAATTGAGCGCCATTCAGTTTCAATTTAAAAAAAACGAATGGGAACTTTTTAACTCCATGATTTACTAATGGGACTCTGTAGCCTATAAAGCCCTTCTGCACGTTGCTCGGTTTCATAAAATTTAAATTAGAAAGCATCTCATAAACGTAACACTAACTTTTGAAAGTATTGTGAAACTGAGAAATGTGAAGAACATTCGGTGGTGTTCTATAGAAAATCTGAATACCGCACAAACGACCTAAGACTAATGGTGAAGTCAGCCTGGCCTGCCTTCGTATGCTGCCAGTTTTCACAAAGTGTGATGAAAACACAAATATTCTGCCGTGATTGCTTGAGCTGAAATAGAGCGTGTCAGGTAAGGGGAGAAAAGTGCTTTTGCATCCAGAAATGGAAAATAAACCGCTTGAAATGTGCATGTTGGTGGGACTTCTCTAAAGATGAGCGCAACATACCATCACAGAAGTGTTCCAGACTATCCATATGAAGACTGTTTTTTTGAGTGAATTCAAATCCATAAATGTGCATACATGCAGCATATTCGTTTTTGTTTTCCTTTACTGTATATTGTTTGAGTATTTTGACGAAGTATAAAATACTCAAACTAATTTTAGTTTTGTCCTATGGAACAAGGCATGTTAAGTACTTAGTCTATCTTTCCCACAAGTGAAGTAAAATTATTGTTTAAAAACTAGACTTAACTTTCTAACCTTTCATGTGAAATATGGTTAATGCCACTTTAATTGTTGGGGTTCTAAAGGTTTAGAGCACTGATAAAAGTTGGTATGGTAAGTTAGAAAGATGGGACTTGTAAGTTTTTTCTTAAATATGCTGCCTTCCAAAGAAAGTAAATAGGAATTCCATCTGTCAAATGTCAGCACTGGGTACATTTTCAGCTTTCCGAACAGGTTTTGTCACAGCCAGAAAAAATATATTTCAATGCAATAAAATATGTATTCTATTATATGTTCCATTGTTATTGTTCACCTGTTTCTTGCAGTAAATGATTTGCTATAATGGGGAGACAGTTAAACATTTGTTAAAATCAATAACCAATATTTTAAAATAAGCCCACAGGTATTTAATTGATGTCGTGGTTTAGTGAATAGTTAGTTTTTATTCGCAGTAGTAAATATTTTAGTAAGAAATGACCAATCCACGTTGGATGAAGTCATTTTAATCTGGCTCACTTCCTTTCCCAGGTCTTGTGATCCAGCAGCATTGGAATTATTGCAAAATCACATCATAGTCCAAGGAACACACCAGCCTGGAATGGGCATCCTGAACACTTGAGCAGTAAACCTTTTTTCGCCTTTCCCGGTCAGGGATTTATTTTCAACTATTTGTGCTTCTATTGCAAAGGCTATAAAAGCTGACAATCACAGGCACTATCTTAGTTTCTTTTAATTTGTTTTTCTGTTGAGTGTTTCATTTCTCTGTGGAAAATTTAAAATGTATTTAAGGCAGTGGCACCCCAAGTCGAAAGTGAACTCTAAACATATTTTAAACTAAATACTTTGGGTCGTGGGAAAATGAAAGTAACGTATGCCGCACCAACTGAGCTATTTGAGCTTATTATTGTGCATGTTCAGACAGTCTCTATTCATCACGTTCAACAGGCCTGTGCTGACGTCCACTCCCGGAGAGACTGTTGGTACCATTGGGTAGTGATGTCATTACTTTCACATATGGTCTGGGCATCTGCCCAATCGCCGCTAGCTCCCCTCCCTCCCTCCCTCCCTCCCTCCCTCCTCCTGCACTGTCCTCTGCGCCCACACCCGTCTGTTGGGTGGTTTTTCTAAGCCATGCACTTAATTGTTGTGATGTAGACCATCCTCTTTGCCTTGGGACGTCTCTGCCCATGCACTTACCTATTGCCCCCCCCACAGGCACCTTTGGCACTCTCCTCCCGGTGACCCTTTAGCACTTATCCCCCCACCCTTCTCCTCTTATTTGTCGCTGCACTTGCACGTTCCAAATGTCATACTACCTACTAGGACCGATGTTTGTTTTATTATTTACTCATTACCTTTCCATTGTTTTTGTTCCCTTCCCTTTAGCCTTGTGGCGCTTTGAAACACTGCTCTTGTTGTATAAGCGCCTTATAAATATCCAATAAATAAACGTACCTCCACCAAACAGACTTTTTGTTGGTGTATCTCTTGCCCATCTATTCATGGGGGGCTTCTGTCACTCTTCACTAGGTGTCCCTTGTTCTGTTCTGTCCTTTAAAGTCATTTGGGATTCATTCAGGATTCGAGCTTAGATTTTCAAATCTCAATTCTCACCTTCCTGTTTTAAAAAAAAAATCTTTTACGTATCGCTTCTTTGGAAAATGCGAGCATTGTTTCGCAGGTGGATCTACGCACTTCGTTCAAGTTTTCATGGCTATTCGGAGGCAATGATGTCCATAGTGGCATTTCTTCAACCCTGTTTGCCCCACTAAAACGGTCCTACTTTCTGCAGCACACCTCATTTCAGGTGTGTGGAAATTCAATCACATCACTGCCACACTAATTTCTTATTGGCCTCTAATTCACTTATTCACTTTTTGGAAGAAATGCTGCATCACCTTGAAGGCTGTCGTACAGGTATAATTTGCCTAAGCCCTGAGGACCAAAGGGCTGAGGATATCGCTGTTTTCTGTGGCGAGTGTTCCTTTCAACCAGGTGGAGAGGAGAGGAAACAGAGGTGCGTGTGCCTGTACCTTTAATTCACCAACTGACCCGATCATCTGACCCTGGTCAAACAGGTACTTAAGGCCGCCTCTTCCGCCCTTGTGGCACTAAGCCCTGAGGACCAAAGGGCTGAGAATATCGCTGTTTGTTGTTTGGCGAGTGGCGCAAGGCCAATAATCGGACAAAATTAGTCTGCAAGAAATTGATCCATCTAATCTCATTACATCTAATGTGCTGCTAAGAACTAGAGCTTAAGTAAGACAAACAGCAAACTTAGAAGTATTGCAGGCGAAAAAATCGAAAACCAAAAAAGGGAGCCAATACTTTTCCTGTGGGTCAGTAACTGACAATATTGACTTAGCTGAAGATGCATCTGTAACGCTGTTGGAAGATGTGTTTGAACCCCTGAAAACACTGGATGTTGGTCTATCACCTATTCGTGACATGTCCACGCCCCTTACCCTACATGTGCAGGCTAATTCCAGCCTTCCCTCACCATTGCCTCCTCCCCTTCCTTTGCAAGTAAAACAAGTAGAGGAGGATGGGGGCACAAGCTCAACATTCTCAAACCAAGTTCAGAGGACCAACAAAAAAACGAAATGAATAATATGAAGAACGCAAAGTCAAGTGGTATCGAGATTGAAGCGAGCAGTAATACCGACCTTTATTCGCAGATTGGCCGGGCCGATCTGTCGCCAAGTGGAGCGGAGACAGCTGGCTCGATGGGTGTTGTGCCAGTGTGCGAGGAGGCTGCCGAGGAGTGGAGAATGGAGGATACCACAAGATCCCCTTCCGTGGCATCTGTTGGCGGGCTGGGCCAGGGGGCGTGGCCAGTGGTCGCGGGCGAGCCCGTCGCCGCTGTGGGGATCGCGAGTGAGGCGGGGATCGTGCAGCGCCTGGTGAATTTGGCAGATGCTGCAGTGGGATCTGCCTCGCTTCCTCCCCCTGAGTGTAATATGGGGCTAACCGCTTCACCCAGCGGGACAGGTGGCGCGGGCGTTGGCCACAAAAATGCTGTAAGTACAATCTCTGATTCTCTCACGTCGCTGAGCAATCCTGTAAATGCCTCGCTGTGATTCTTTTGCCACCCCTCAAAATGCTAAGAGCCCCATTTATGCTTCACAGCCCACAGAGACCCCCCTTAAGGATTCTAGCTTGAATACAACATGGCATAGTGAAAATACACAGAATATTCGAAATTCTACAGGAAATGGTTTACTAAATAATGACAAAAGAAACTTGTTAGAGGTAGTCTCTGCAGTCCTACAGAACCTAATAAGTTTAAACAAATCCAGATCTTGTAACCGGTTGGATGCATCTAATCTACCTCACGAGTTATTATCCAAAGCCCCCAGAAAAGGAATTGTATGAGTGTCACTAACTAAAATCCAGATATATGGGGAATTGGTAATTATAAAAGAAGTAAACCACTTGTGACAGAGTCTTCTGATAGTTTTGAACCGTTACAAGAGGGAAATGTGGCCGATTTGCAGAAAAGAGTGCCTATTCCACCCAAGACTGATCAGTCCACCAACAAGAGACGTTACATCATTGGAAGTGAAAGCTCAGTGTGTGAAGAGACATCTGACGATTCTGATATGTCGGACTCCTCGATTGGTGAACATCCGTTTCCTAAGATTAGGAGGGAAGGGGCATGTTCTAGACGCATTCCACATAAGGCAAGGGGAGAGTGGAAGGTGAGCGGCCAGCTCCTTGTGTTCACGTGCCCTCTAATGATCTATTAATAGCTCTTACATCGGCAATGTTAATTTCTCTCACACCCTTCACTAAGTTATATGAAACCTTAAATGATAACGTGGAGGATGTCACAACTTTACTAGCTCTGATGAATTCCAAACTGGTTCCCCTAGAATCAATGCAGGGTAGAGATAGACACAAACAAGAAGAGATGACTCATCAAATTAATTATGGCGGGCATCCTAGCAACAAATGAAACTAAAAAGAATTATATGATTGAAAAAAAGCTGTTTGCAGAGGTTACAAAAGAAGCCTTGTCCTTATTTCATAAATCAGACACAGCCATAATAAAAAAAAGATGAGCTGCGGGACGACGGTAACCTGAAAGACTTGGGAAGTAAAGCTTTAGCTGCCAATTCGAATGTCTGCGTAAACTCTTCAAAACTGGCCAAGATGCCTGATCCACATTTACAGCCTGTCCAACCACACACGCAATCTCTCCTGCATAGTAAATCACCAGGAAGTTCAATAACGGAAGTGATTGACATCTCGAATGAGGGGCCTAAAGAAAGTGCTGCTCTGTTGGAAATCGAGGTGCGCAAGCAAAAGCTCATTGATGAATCCCATTCCAAAAATTATTGCTTAGTAAAAGCTCTTGATATTTCGTTTAATACAGCTTTTATGCAAGCAAATAATGCATCGAATCCAGCCTTAGTGGATCCTCAAATGGCCTCCGGTTCATCTCCACTTCAGAAAATTATAGAAGGGGTTTCTGACCTGCAGAATGTGGCGGTGATAACAGCGAAGTCCGCAGGTCTGTTTCCTATTTTTGAAAGCTTAGATCTAGAAGTGCAACCAACTTCAACTATGGGTTCAAAGAAAAATCATCCTCTAATGAAAAAGCAAAAGACCATGCCTGCTCGAAAAAAATCGCAACAAAAAAGAGCCCGAAAATTCTTACAGAATTTAAATGTTTCAACTAGTTGACAAGGCTACTTCCACCAGTTTGAAATTAGCGGACACAATAAAGGAGAGTCAGATTGTCCACCTTGAAATAGATGATCCAAAGTCTAACGCGATGGAGAGTCCGCCCAACGAAGAGGACTTGGCAATACAAGTGGAATTAATGGATCTTTCAGTTTATGAAGACAAGATTGAACTAGATGTTGAAACGGTTAAAACTGTTGCGGAAATACACGTCACTCAAGAAGCTGCTGTATCTGCATTAGAAACAAAATCGAGCAGCGATTGTAAGATTACATCATTAGAGAAACAAAATTGCACCCTGAGTGAGTCACAGAAGGATGAAGCTCCATTAACCTGTCCAAGATGTGTAGTGAGAGACGGACTGTGTGAGATCATTCCTCTAGTTGTAGAGGAGAATGATGAGGGTAGAGTGCCAAGGAGTCCGGAATTCATTACACTACAAGCTAAAAGAGAAAGACAAAGGATACAAGGCCAGTTGAAAGTTCAAAATACTGACGACTTAAGCCAGTGTAACTTATATGAGGGGTATCTTGAGAAGGAATTGGGATCAGGCGCGAAAGCAACTCTTGATGCCAAAGTAGCTAAGTTCCAGAAACCGGACTTATATAAGCCCAAAATGTTGGCGCAAAATCTGAAAAACAAGAACAGGATGCCTGCCGTACAAACGGCAGAGCCACCGTTGGTGATTAAGTTAATGTTAGAGCGACTGGAGGGCTTGGATAAACTTATTCTGAATAGAACTAATGTGCTACGACTGCTTCATCATGTACCCTGTCTTCGCTCTTTGGAGTCGAAAGATCTGAAAATTATTGAATTCCCTGAGGAAATGTGCACCGATAAGGTGATTTTACATCTAAACTCTAATCTAATCGCAAATGTAATTTTGGATGCAAATGAAGAGCTGTTATCAATGGGTATCGACGCTTCTAAAGTGAGGGACCCGGAACGACGTGAAAAAGAAGAGATGTCAAATCAGCCACGAGAAGCCTGGCACTCTAATAAGTGCACCTCTAAACCTTTTGAAGTGGCGAGAAAGTTGGATCAAAGTGAGAAAACCTGGTGATTCTCGTCCGATCGGAATGGACTAACTCGCAGTGCGCAATCAGCCGCTTCGCCTTCCCAAAGTTTTGCGGCGGTTGAAGAGGCCATGAGCTTCAGAAGAAGTTCAATGGAGAAAATTAAGATTACTATAGATAACGAGAGACCAACTGAAAAATCCTCATTGATAAAAAAAATAAGCACTCAAAGAGAACTTGTCCCCGTGGAAGACTGGAACTTGATGGCCGCGACACTAAATGCAAATTTGAACAGCTAATGCCCGAAGTTTAATGTGAATCAAGAATGCTCTTTTGCCTCATGGAATACGCGTAGTTTTTCACATCTCTTAAATAATAACTGGGCACACGAGTTACAATTAATCTGTTTACAGGAAACCTGGATCTGTGAATTACCAACAATCACAGACTATGAATGTGCAATCAATCCAGCCATTAAGGCAGAAAAGGGCCGTCCAGTAGCAGGTCTCCTGACATTGATTAAAAGGTCATCGGGATACCGGTTGCAGAACTCAATGAATTACACGCCCTACATCCAAGTCTGTGAGTTTCGCAAAACCGCCGCTCCATTCAAACTTTCCGACGTGATCCAGATTATCAACTTATATTGGAATCACCAACGGACTGGGTCACTTCCATTTATTGATCAGGTCACCGCAATTCTTGATAACTTGTTGGAATCAAACAGTGGAAGTGCTTTGATAGTTTGTGGCGACTTAAATATTGATTTTTTTCAATCCCCAGTGTCCCGCCAAAGGTCATTTGTCAAAATTATGGTTAGAAGAAATGGAAGTAAGAGGGCTCTCAATGCTAAATGGTCGAACGCAAGGAGACGTACCGCTAAGCCCACGTGGCAGCGGGAAGGTCAAAGTTCCATCATTGATTATATTTTTGTTTCTGACACGGTGCATGGAAAAATTAAGACCATGAAAGTTCGTACCATGAAAAATAGCAATCATGAAATGCTAGAACTACGATTTAAAGACACACAAAGTCTGCAAATCAAAAAGTGGAAAACTAAAATCACAGTGGAAACAAATCGTCTTTTCCTAAAATTGGGAGAACAAGACGTGGCTAAGATATTTAAACAATTCAAGTCAAAGTCAGTGGAGATTGAATATGTGCCAATTTTATCTCAATTTAAAACCAAAAATATTGGTCTGAAAAACTGGTCTTTTGTGAACAAACATAGTTTTGATCTTATGGTAAAACAACGAAAAAGAACGATGCAAGCTGAAATTCGAAAAAAATAATAAAGGCCCGAAGAGTGAAATAGCAGTAAAAAACAAAGTAGTCAAAAAAGCCTATAAAAATTGGATCAAAAGCCATCGATTTATATTACTTCAAAACGATGCTGAAGCAATGATGAAGATCCTTATGAATAAAAACAGTGGCGAGTTTTGGCAAACTATCAACTGCAGGGAAACCTCGCAAGTGGCCTTGCAAGCTTGCCCTATTCCTGAAATAGAGTGGGTAAACCACTTCACAGCCCTATACTTCAAAGATCTTGCTCCAAATACGTCAACTACCAACATAACATCATGGAATTTACATTTCATAAAGGACGATATTCGAGATGTAATGATGAAAGCAAAAAATGTGCGGGCCCCTGGCCCCGATGGGTTGTCTAACTATATGATCAAACAGTTTCCTGATCTATGGGCAGACTTGTGTTTTGATCTATTTACGAAAATCAACTTGCAAAAGCAAGTGCCAGCCTCATGGAAGACTTGGATAATCGTGCCAATATTTAAGAAAGGAAACCGAGCATCACCGGAAAATTATCATCCGGTGGCGCTCCTCGACGTTCTGGGCAAGATTTTTGCATCCATCTTGCAAGTAAAATTGATCACTTGGGCTAAATCAGCGAAAAGAGCGGATGAAAGATAGGCGGGTTTTGTGAAATTTATAGGGTGTTCACTAAACCTGCTTGTTCTAAATCTGCTGAAAATGGAAGCTTTGAGAACTAACACGAGTGTATCTTGCTTTTGTTGACTTTTCTATGGCATTTGACATGATTGACCGTGAACTGTTGTGGCAAAAACTGGAACTGTGGGGCTGTCCGGTTGGCTTACTTGCAGCAATTAAAGAGCTTCACTCTAATACTTCAATTGCCGTTCGGCTGGACACATCGGGGACGTTGTCAGCTCAAATCAAGACGTGTAAAGGAGTCAAGCAAGGTTGCCTGTTAGCAGCTGCCATTTTCGGCCTGTTTATCTCCGATATTGGGGATGCAAATCAATCGGTGGGATCTTTTCCACCAAAACTCAATTCATCGAAGGTAAGCTGGCTGTTGCATGCTGACGACTTGGTAATTCTAGATTTAACACCGATTGGTCTTCAACGCAAACTTGAAGCTGTTCAAAAATACGTTTGCCAGAATAATTTGAAGATCAACACAACCAAGACAGAAATACTGGTGTTCGAGAATTTAAAAACAAGTCGTAACTCAAGAGACTTAAAATATGTGTGGTCTCTAAATCAAACGAAACTACAGCTCTCAAAAAGCGTAAAATACCTCGGCATGAATCTAAATTCCAGCATTTGTGACGACCCTTGGGTGGGCCATTCAAAGCGAAAATGTGGTCAGCTGGCCTGCCAGGGCTTGGTGATACATAGAAAATATGGGCGATTTTCATTGCAACCGCTGCGTAATTTCTATGAAGAAAAAGTTGTGCCGATTCTGGTTTACGGCGCGGAAAACGCCTTTGGTTGCCCGGCATCACACTGGAACTCACTAGAACATATGTTCTGGACCAAGACCTTAAACTTACCACCTGGAATTGCATCAGCCTGCATACGGTATGAATTGGCTTTAATTTCACTGCCCGCTAGGATATGCTGAACCAACTAGCACTGTTTAAAAAAACTAGACTAGAGGAAGGAATATTCCAATTCCAGATATTCCACAATGCTCCATCGGGAGGCTAAGATATTCTCTCTCAATGGATAAAAAGATGTGAAGATCTTTTAGCATTTAACAACATTAGCTTGAAAACTCTTCACACAAATCCTACGGCTGCCAAGGTGACCCTATGGCGCGCTGACTGGATAAATACTTGTAACGAGCGTTTAGCCGCCAATGCGATGAAAAATTCCCCTGCTGAATCAAGGGGTTACAACATCCTTCAAAAATATCTGACTCGTTTCCCGAATTCGAAAGCCAGAAGACTATATATGCTATTTCGGCTGAATGCAATGAACACTAAAGAGCGAACCGGCCACTGGGCATGTAATGTGTGACTAAATTCTATCCGTCGCTTTTGTAATAAGGAGTTGGAGTCCCTTAAACACTTAGTTCTCTTTTGCTCAGCGTTGAAAGATGCAAGATCAATTCATCTGGGCCGATGGCATTATGAAAATCAGTCTGCGTGTGCAGACGAGTGGTGGAGAATGTGGAATGGATTGGAAATGAAATTAATCATGCCCCTGACCTCCTTCCTGGCTGAACGAGTTTAAGTGCTTTCAAGGTTGATCATGAAAAATAAGATCTGGCAATGCGACTTTTTCTGTTTGGGCAGTGAGAAGGGAGGAGGTTTAATTGGGGGGGGAGATAAATGTCACTGGATTTTGTGGTTTTTACTTCTGTTGATTGTGTTTGTGTAATATTTTAAAGGGTTGATTTTAAACCAATAAAATTAAAAATAAGAAAACATTTTTAAAAAAATGTGCCTATGTTGCAGCTTAGCCTAATTTATGAGAAGGCCCCCGTGATCTACGAGCGACCAACACTCTTAGCTTAATGATTCCACGTTTGCTTCATGCATCTTACTCTGACCAAGCCTTTTCTGTGCCTAGAGCTCTTATAATCTCCATCCCCCTTTTTCCTTCTTTGTTGATATTCACAAGGCCATAAAAACGCATTGTCACTTCCTGTATCCATAATGTTTTTCACTTGGTATTCTCCTTGTTCTGTTTCAGGATATTCCATCTTTTTTTTGTTTTAATACTTACATTTTCTTTTGATTTGTTGATGAAACTATTATGCTTTTCCTTTGCCCTGTGAAGCATCCCATTACCTTCTGGGTTACGGTGAGCTTTAACTTTAAAAAAAAAAAAACAGGCTTTGTCTTTATTTAAAGACAATACCAAATGATATATAGTCATGGTTTCTTAAAAAAGGCTGCTTACAAAATTGTATGATTCAATCTGTGAAACCACTGCCAAAGAATGTTGCTTGTAAGAGGTCTGTCAACACTTTGAATTCTCTACAAAGAGCACGTTAACGATGGGATCACATTACTGTGAAAACATATAGCCAATATGTATGACTTCAGAGAAGCCTCTAAAAGCCCTCAATGGCTTTAAGGTTGTCTAAAGGAGCCCATAAGTGGTGGCCACTATGCAGAGGTGTTAGAAAATGATGGCCCTCCTTCCTCATATGGTGATAAATGCTTTCTTACAGTACCAAGGCCTCATTCCAGACACTAAAACTGCTTGTCTTGGCTTCAGGCAAATGGAAGCTGAATAAGTGACCTTTTTTTCTTTTCTTTTTTAGAACATGAGCCTTTTCCACACATTTAAAAGCTGGAGCCCACGTTCTCTATCTTTGTAAATTCCTACACTTTAATGGCTCGGAGTACATACATTATGCAGATTCCTACCTCTATTCTACTTCTGCTACCCACCCTTAACATGCAGGCCACTGACAATACCCCTTTGATGCAAGGCCTCATTGCTTGAGTACGTGTTGTTACTACCTTGAGATCTATTCTTTTGTTGTCTTGAACAAGGGTTAAAAAAAAAGAATTGTTCCTCTGAGGAGAGAAAAGTAGTGGCTTTTGGTTCCATAGCCTGCACAAAAGGAAATGGCTGGCATTCGAGGGAGTGCTTTCAACGAGTGCAGACTCTGGTGCTTTTGTTTGTGGATCGTAGCGTTTCTGTTTTCAAATAACGTGCTTTCCAGCTACTTTCTCTGCTGATTGGTCGAGTCATCTGAAGTCTCTCCTGCTCCGCCGGAAGTGCTGTAAGGTGGGGAACCGTGCGCGTTCAAGGGAGTGCCTCGCAGACCCGCAGGAAGAGGGAAACCAAGCGCCAAATGATTGCTGATTGCAAGGCGAGTCCCAGAGTTAATTACCCCGAGGGAGTGTTGTATCAAACTGCTACTGCAGAGCTTGCTGTCTAGGGCCTGTAGTGGTGATATCCTCCGCTTTTTTTTATTGCTCCTCCCTCTTTGAATATTGTTAGCGCTGGCAGCACTCATTTATCTTAATCCTCATCTGGTATAGTGCGCATATGAAAACCAACAATCGCGGTATGGTCTACTAAGTGCTGTCCCCCAGCCAGGTAAACGTGCGCGTAGCCCCTCTTATGATGGGCACCAATACATCAAGTTGAAAGAAATTAACGGACACATCCCAAACGAAGATAACTGGCTACTTGAAAAAAGAAATTGTCATCAAAGCAGTGAGGGAAATGTCAGTAAAGATGTTAACAACAAAGGAAAAACACCCCTTTTTGTTCTCCCGCAATTGACAACCAGGGATCACTCTTTAATCTGTGCTTAAGCTTGCAATGCGATTCTTCTGCCCCTAACAGCACTAGCAATAACAACATTATTGGCTCTAACCTTTCGGCAAGCCCTGATTTAAAAAGGTTAGTTTCTTTAACAGACCCTTCGAATTACGAAAGTGAACGCGAAGAGGACCACTGTACTTTACGTAACAATTCTCCTTGGGGACAGAATACCTCTTACTCTTTTTCTACCTCAAACACACGAACATGCATATTGGACGCTCTGCTCCTTTTATGTGCTAAAGTGGCTGAAGACCAGTGTGAGATGAAACATATATTGGCCCTAGTGGTTGATATCGTTGACTAAAGCTCTGACTCGTGTATAAACTCTAACCTTACTCAAGGGGTTTCTTCAGCCAACCCTTCAGTCACGCTTGACCCGTCCAGCGATCATTTGTGTATCGTGCACAACGTGATCACCCTGTTGGCATCCAGCGGGGTGTTAAATGCAAACATTCTCCGACCCACTTCCTCTGAACAGATGGCCAGGCCGCAAGAATCCCTTAAGGTTACTGCTGCCACTGAGGCGAAAATTCTTGAAGCAATATCTATCGGGCAATCTCTTTTAAACAGTCCTGCCATAAAGCAAAAAAAGAAACAGAAAAATCGTCTCCAACATGCTTCTTTGAGCCGCCATGGCAAACCAGAATCCACAAAACCTCCATGTTTATTGTCTCGCAAACTAGCTGTTCAGAAAGGGAAGACATTTGCAGCTGGCCAATACCCCTTTTCTAATGTCCTAAGTGATTGGTCTATTAGATAGGTGCTGCTACAGGGTCCTATAGACATGGATTCTTTCATCTTGCTCACATCCACCTAAATCAACGTTGTCTGAAGCCCAGTCTGCTGTTACACACAGGGCAAATACATCGGTGCAAGCCTCAGTACGCTGCCCTGTTCCTCTACAGGCTGTCCACCTCAGTACGCTGCCCTGTTCCTCTACAGGCTGTCCGCGCCCCTATGGAAGTTTCCAACCATTGTCTCCGTGCTCTTTGGCTCGTGTGTGTTTGCATGCAAATAACCATACTTTTGTTCATGTCTCTACACATGTTGCTAGTCATATCCTTCCCAACACACAGATTCCACCCAGTATGCCGTGTGTGCACACTGGCCTAGTGCGACCTGCATCGGTCGAAGTCCTAAATGTGCCTAACCATAACTTGAGTTATCTACCTTTATTTTCTAGATCTATGAATGGACCACCTGGCCCACACAGGTTGAAACACTGTACAAGTCATCTGTCCACAACTTTGATTACGATTACTAAGAGCTGTGAGCTACATATTGACGCAATGCACAGTTCTTAGTGCAAACTATGGGAAAGGGTATGCCAAATTTAAGTCACCCGGCTTAGATCAGTTCTGGAGCATGCTAGTTGGTGCAGAATTACTTGTCAGCTCATCATAAATGGACTGGAACTAAAGTGTTGCTAGAAGCAATTCCTAGGTAAATTAGCTGTAGAACTTTGTTGGCCAAGGGCCTGATTTCTCTTTTAATATCTACCCATTTCTTAATTTTACTGACTTTTTTCTACAAAATATTTATAAAAAGCTTGTAGTTTGTATGCATCAATTTGATGTAAATATGTAATTCTAATGTATTGTTTTTAAACTCGATGTAATTCATTGTTTTGGTGTGTAAGTACATTCTTTTTTTTATAATGTTAAAGGTTGTTCAGAATGCAACCGTACGCACTTAATAAAAAAAAAAAACAGTAGTTTTTCAGCATTTTAATAGAACATTTATCATAAATGGCTAATGTACTGTCCAAGTAAAACTTCCTCAAATCAGACATACAGAAGCTTAATTCATCTCAGTATAAGGGAAGATGAGAGCAATGCTTGATATCCCTTTTTGCTTCCCCCTCAGGTCCAAGCTGAAGGATGTTTTATGTCCAGTGTGATGTACACACCATGTTTTGCAAGCGGGTAACCACATTAACTATACAAAAGGAAGCTAAACATTAAGTGTCATCACTCTTGAGGGACAGGAAAACCTACACATCCTTGGGTTTTTCCCAAACATGTATTAAAAAAAAATACAATTGTTATTTCAAAACATTAAGAATAATGTATAAAACCACAATTACATACAAACATGTGAACAATCTTTCAAAATTACAGCAAAAAAAATCTGTCCATGTACAAACTTTACACTGGATTCGTCTCACTAAAGTGTATTATTCGTGCGATTACTCTCACTGCCTTTTGAGCCCAACTCGTACAAGCTTCTGTCCTACCCATGCATTTCAATGTTGGACATTCATCAGGGGCAACATTTCCACTTGTGTGTGCTGTAGAAAAAGCCTGGCGATGTTACATTTTTTCTTCCTAGTCTCTCTGCCAAACAATGTTGAATAAAGACACTTAACATAAAATATAATATATTGATCTTCTAAATAGATATATACAGTCCATGCTCCCTTAGGACTAAGATATATTATTCTATAAAATACCTTATAGGCAGCTGGGAATTATTGGCAGTGCCTCCTGGCAACCTTTACTTGTTGCTATGTATGTCGTCCTTGATATAGGAATGTCAGTCTACTTCCTTTTCCTGACCTATAATAGGTAAATCATAGAGCCCAAACTGAATAATGCAACGGCCCGAACCTCCATCACTACATAGAGTGCCTCATATAAGGAATTAGCAGGAGGAACAAGAATTTTACTTAAGGTGGATAGTTGTCTCCACAGAGACCAATCCTTTCAGGGAAGTGAGGCAAAGTTCCCGTTTAATGACGGAATTAGGTTCTGCTACGGACGGACCCAATACCTCCTTCCAAAGCTTTCCTTGAATATGATTAAGCGGATTACCCAACTCATGTAAAGAGATGTCAAGCCTATACCGGATTGTCGGTTCAACTTTGGCAAGGTAGTAGCGCTGGAGAGGAACCAAAGAAAATGTACATTGTTAGGGAGAATTCTCAAATATTTGCTAATTCCCTTCTACCCTAGAGACCCCCCAGCTCTTTTTGCTGGATCTTTTTATCGCTCATATAATTTTAATGTGATTTATTCTGTTTCTTGTGACTTTGGAGTCTGACAAACTCCATAGGCATCATCTTTACATTGGGTCACACAGCACCTTCATTGCAGTGGCCCAGGGAAGTTTTTTAGATTTCCCTAAGGTTTAAATACCTTCTTGTGGTGAAACTACTGTTTCCAAGAGCAGTGAAGTGAAATTGACTTTACTTACGTTTTGTAACTTTCTAGACCCAGCACACACTCTTATCGTAGGGTGCTGGAGGTGTGACTTAGTATCCCCTTTGTGTAGTTTATCATCTAACATTTTTATGTTACCCGTTCTACAATTAATGGCTGGTCACAGTGGTTTACTTTTTTCTACCATTGTGTTTTTACTGTGGGCTGCGTTCGCAGCTGCAGTAAGGCACCCATGGGAGCCCATTTTGTCCAAAGGGCCTGGTTGTCTTTTTTTCGCCATTTCTTGTTGGAACGGTCCTTCTTGAGATTTACTCTGCGCGCCAAACCAGGGTTGGTCCCTTTGTTCGTTTTGTCTTTAGCAGGATTCACGAGTGAAGCCGCCTCTGGCTCCAGTATGTCTGGCAGGAAGTGAGGGAGGTGCTCGAAACTCCCTATGCTTAATCTCCTTGGTTACAGTAATTCACCCAAAAGTGATTTGCCGGCTGGCTGTCTGGCAAGGACAGCCACCCTGCTGTGTGATCGACAGCTAGGCTGGAATAAATGGGAGAAACATGCATAAAAGGCGAGGCTTTTTGTCTTGGAAGGCAGAGTCGACCACTGGATTATGGAATCCGAAGAACTTGGAAGAGATGCCTGCTGCAACTCCTGGACCGTTGGTTTACCCAGTGAAGTCCTGCTGTTGTGCTGAAGCTCTGAATCCGCCTAGACTAGAGCAGCCCTGCAAGGACGACTTTTCCCTTTTTGAGTTGGTGGGACCAATCAACTCCAAAGTAAGCCCGCCTGGACATCCTCTTGAAGCTGCTTGTACTTCCGCTGCTGCTGTTGGAACCAAAGTGCCAGGGAGAGGAGCACCAGATTGTGGGCGTTGCTTTAAGTCGGACCCGAGCGCTAGGAAGATCCTCCGGACTTCCCTGATGCAGGACTGACCAAGCTTGAGCCACCTCAACACAGTGCTGGCCCCCAGATGCAAGGAAAGTCTGAAGTGGTATCCGAGAACTGCGGTGTTGCTATTTGCGAGGAGCTGAAAACCGAAGAACCGATGGATTGAAGTTTGCCCATTGCTGCCACTGACCTTCCCATTGCAGACCAGGAGTCCACAGACGTCCTCCCTCTTGTCCCCGCGACTGAGGCTCAGGAACAACAGGATTTGCAGAGCTGTACAGGAACAGAAGCCAGCTGGAACCATTTCTTCGAACCAGATGTACTTTAAAGTCTAAGAACTTGCTGCTAGTTGTGTAGCCTTACTTGCTCCAGTTGAGACCTGTCTTGGCTACCTTGCAGAGTTGCTAAAACTTTGCCCGTCACAAGCCTCCCAGCTTGTGTCCCTTCAAGTGTTCTGTTTTCTACAAACATTTCTAAAAACATTTGTGCAAGACTTTTTACCTACCTGCAAAGAAAATCTTCAGCTACCCTTGACATTATGCAATTAACATTGGCTGTTTTGGCTCCCTGATAGACTCCTCTTTTCCTCTGACTCTGTACTTCATCTTTTTCCTAGGATAGGGTTAATTTACTGAACATTGGAAGGATTAAAAAAGTACTTACCTGTTTGTGAATTATTTGTTAACCTTTTGTTTTATTCCTCTATTCTGTTTTGCACCAAACTCAGTATTGCTCTAAATGTACCAGCGATAAAGCTATTTAAGTAACCTGAGGGTGTAGGAAGT
This sequence comes from Ambystoma mexicanum, assembly GCF_040938575.1. NCBI lineage: Eukaryota > Metazoa > Chordata > Amphibia > Caudata > Ambystomatidae > Ambystoma > Ambystoma mexicanum. Next base: position 323,709,277 of record NC_090939.1, on the reverse strand, counting down.
GTGTCATCCCAATGGGTATCATCTGATTTAGAAAAACTAAGTGTGTTTTGAAGTATATTTTAATTGTTACATATATTGCTCCCTTCTGAAGAAGGCTTATATAACTGACTTTGGAATAAATTAATAATTGTTTTATCAAGAAAACTTGAGTGTGTTTATTTGAATAACTGCTACTGTGAAACTCTGTCACAACATTACTGCTGACATTGACTCCTCTTGAGATAAGCTTGGCCGCTTAGCCACACTACCAACCTGTGTAGTTCAGACTTATACCAACGGTTGGGTCCCTATTGTCAAGCGGTCAAGGTTTTTGTAGTGCACCTAAAGGGTACTACATATAAACTTGCCTAACAGTGGTATAGGCTAGTTTTCACGGATTCCAGGAAGGTCCCATTAGAGCGCTTGTATCCCAGATAGGTCACCTCTAGAACCTGCTCTTCTCCAGCATGGGGTCTGGCATGGATTCACATGCTCATGAATATTCCCCATCGTCAGGCTGGGAATCCTCGGTAAAGAAAAATCAGTATCAGTTTTGTTTCTGATCTGTCTTTCGTAGTAGTAACCAATCACTGATCTTTGCGTCATACTGACCACAGCCAATGACTGCCCTCTCCCTAAGCCTCTCTGGCAGCCATCTTCAGATTTTTACCGCACGTTCAAGTGTTGGGATCCTCGTGCTATTGCTCTCGAGCGTTAGTGCTTTTTTTCACGTTTTTTTCTCAGAAAAATGTCTCTTTTTTCGGTCAAAAGAGCCTCAAGCTCCACCGTTTCTTCATCCGATCAACGGGGACCCGTGTTGGATTCGTCTACGCCCCTCAAGGGTGAAGATTTCGTCGAGCCACGCTTTTGGAGGACTCCAGAAGTTTCTCAGGCCCATCTCGGACATGGCCCAGGAGAAGGGAAGCTCGATGCCCGGAAAGCTGTTCAGGGTCTGCCCTGGATGCCAGCTTCAGAATGTCTTTAAGGAGGACGAACACTCCCTTGCCTTTACTGCCTACATGAGGACAAGACGCACGTGGAGGACTGTGCGTTTTGCGGCAATATGTCGGAGCGGACCATGAAGGACCGCCATCAACGTCTCGCCGAGTGGCTGGAAGGAAAGAGCCCGTCAGGCGAGAAGAAGAAGTCCGAGCGGTCTTCTAAGACCTTTGAGGGCGCCCCGGCGACGGGGGTCCAACAGAAGGCCAAGCACCGCAAGTCCGCTGGCACCGGGAGCGCCGAACGGTCGGGCTCTACGGGCGCCAGGCAGGGCGCATCCTCCCCGGCGCCATCAACCACGAGCCAATGCTCTGGCTCGGGTAAGAGGAAGGCCGAGCACCCGGCGAAACTCCTGGAGAGACCCCGGTCGTGCCCTAAGGCCCCATCGGAGGGGGAGCGAGGTGGTGACCCTCCCCCCCCAAGGAGAAGGCGGTGAGCGCACCTAAGGTGGTGAAAGCCTTGATCCATCCGGCCAAGGCCTCTATCGAGACAGTCGCGGCGGCCCTGGCTCAGCCTGTGGAGGCTACACCAGTGGTGGCGACCCCGGGGCCCAGAATCTCCCTGCCACCGCGGAGGGAGTTCTCTTTCATGCCCATCGACAGGACCCCCGTGAAACCTCCGACGGAGAAGAAAAAGGGGGGGGGGGCAGGAGGTCGTCGTTTACTCGGCCTCAACCTATGAGGAGGAGCTGATCGAAGTCTTAGGCCACGGCTCTGGCGTGGAAGAAGGCCATCCTGTCGGGAGGGACCCCGACGTGGAAGACTAGGGCGTCTAGGATGCCGACTGGGCTCATGATCGGCCGTCGGATCTCCCTCAACCAGTGCCGCAAGATAACTCGGCCATACAGTCCTTATGCTCGGAGATAAGGATGAGACTGCCGTTACCACCAACGGAGGAACCGCTCCCGACGGGGGACCCGGAGCCAGGCCCTTCTGGGAGCCCTCCCCCTAAGAGAAGGAGGATTCATCCTCCACCTCCTTTTCAGCCATTGCGCCCTGTTCAGCCCTCCTCCCCGTCCATGACACGTGGGGATGATACGGGGACTGACACGGCCGCGACGGGTACAGACGACGAGGTTTACGACGAGGATCTCCCGTCGTCACCTCCCACCCGGGCTTCCCCACCCGACGAGATTGGATCGTTTCACTCCATGATCGCCAGGGCATCCGAGCTTTTCCAGCTCTGCCCGGAAGAGAAGAAGGAAGGTTTCCTTTATCAACGGCGCGAGACCAAGAGGAAGACGGTCCTCGCTGTACCTCTACTAGACGATATTTGGGATGAGGGCCTCGCCCTCCTCAAGAACCCATCCACGACGCCGGCTAGAAGGGATCGGTACGAGAAGAAGTACCGGGTCCCGGACGCGGCCCCCTTGTGCCTTCGGGCACAGCCGACCCCGGACTCGGTCGTCTCCGCGGCGGCCAGGAAGAAAGCAGGGGGGGGGGGGCGGCCTCTACGTCAACCTCCCCGCCGGACGGCGAGGGAAAGAAATTGGACACAATGGGACGCAGAGTCATCTCATCGGCAGCGACGACGATCAAGGCTGCAAACGCCTTGGCTATCGTAGCCCGCTACGACAGGGAGTTGTGGTACAAACTCGCCCCCCTGCTGGACTTCCTACCAGACGACAAGAGGGCTGAGGCCCTAGAGATCTTGCAGGAAGGAGAAGTGGCGTCGGACCACGCCATTACGATAGCGACGGACATCGCGGACACTAGATTTCGCCAGTTGGGCAACGGCGTGTGCCTTAGGCGGCGTGGATGGCTCAAGGCTACTGACTTCCGTCAGGACGTGCAGACCAGAGTATTGGACATGCCGTTCGACGGGAGCAACCTGTTTGGGGATTCCCTACAAGCCATCAAGGTGGACCCGGGCTCTTGGTGTTCTCCAGCAACGACGGCCGCCCCTTCGGAGCGGCGGAGGCAAACAGGGTGCCTCCAAAGGTTCCAGCGGCGGATTTTACACCTATCGTCAAGCGGCCTGTTCGTCACAGGAAGCCTACAGGGGACGAGGCAAGTCGGGCGGACCCTGCCGTCGTCGCCAAGGAGGACAAGGCAGCAAAGCCTCGTCAAAGCAGGACTGAACCGGCCGTGGGGTCGGGCCCCCACCGAAGCACCCCGGTGGGAGGCCGGCTGGCGAGCTTCATCAGCGTGTGGGAGTCCATCTCCATCGACCGTTGGGTGCTGGACACCCTGGCTCAGGGTCACGCGCTCGAGTTTCTAAAGAGGTGCCCGCGCGTCCCCCCTGTGGTCAGGAAAGAACATCACGTCCCTCAACTTTTCTTGGAGGTAAGGGCGATGCTCAGGAAGGGCGCCATCGAGCTCGTCCCAAAGAGGCTTCGGGGCTCTGGTGTTTACTCAAGATACTTCCTCGTGAAGAAGACGGGAGGATGGCGTCCCATCCAGGACCTAAGACGACTGAACAAATTCATCAAGGCACAGAAGTTCAGCATGGTCACCCTCCAACACGTCCTGGGTCAACTGGAGGAGGGCGATTTCCTGTCGTCGTTCGATTTGGAGGAAGCCTACTTCCATATCCCCATCCTAAAGGGACACCGAAATTTTCTCAGATTCGTGGTCCAGGGGCGTCGCTACCAGTTCAGAGCCCTTCCCTTCGGCTTGAGGTCGGCACCCAGGGTGTTCACCAAGAGCCTCGCACCGGTGGCGGCGCGGCTGCGCCTAGAGGGGATCCACGTCTACCCCTACTTGGACGACTGGCTCATCCGAGCGAAGATGAAGGAGCTCGCCGTGGAGCACACGGCAAGGACCGTCCAACTACTCACGGACCTGGGATTCTCCATAAACTATGCCAAGTCCCACCTGGTGCCCGCGCAAGACGCACTGTTTCTGGGAGCGAAGCTCGACAGTGTCGCTTCTGGCCTCTCCGTCGGAGGAAAGGACGAGGGCCATCTTGGGGAAGGTGCAGCGGATGCTGGTTGCGGACGTGGCCAGGGTGAGGTCCATCAAGTCCCTCCTCGGAATGATGTCTTCTTGCATCTACCTCATTCCCATGTGCAGGCTCCGGATGCGCCCGTTGCAGGAGTTCCTGGACGCGCGCTGGATCCAGACGACGGGCAGCTTCGAGGAGAGGATCACACTCGACGAGAGTTTCCGACGAGCGATCCGGTGGTGGGGCACCCGCGCGCATCTGGCGGCGGGCATGGACTTCCAGACCCCCGGCCATCAGAAGACAGTGACCACGGATGCCTCCCTGGAAGGGTGGGGAGCGCACACTGAAAACCTGCACGCGAGAGGCCTTTGGCTTCCGACGGAGAAGTCCCTCCATATCAACGTCCTGGAGCTCCGTGCAGTGTTTTGGGCCCTCAGGTCCTTTCTTCCGTCCCTCAATGGCAAGGTGGCGAGGATCTTCACCGACAACAACACCACCACCATGTTCTACATCAGGAAGCATGGCGGTACCAGATCTCCAGCCCTGTCCAAGGAGGCGCAGGATCTGTGGCATTGGGCCGTCGCCCAAGGGATGTTTCTGGTGCCGTTTCATCTGGCAGGAATAAAAAACACCATCGCCGACTCGCTCAGCAGAGAGCTGCGCTCGTGCCACGAGTGGGAACTACGACAGGATCTAGTGGACCGCCTCTTCCGACGGTGGGGCACACCCCAGATCGATCTGTTCGCGACGGCGACAAACTCCAAGTGCCGGAGTTTCGCCAGCAGGTTTCTCCAGCCGAGGAGCCTGGGCGATGCTTTCTCGTTCCCCTGGGAGGGCCTGTTTCTATACGCGTTCCCTCCATTGCCGTTGCTGATCCGGCTCATCAACCAGCTCAAGAGGTCACGGTGCAGGATGATCCTCGTCGCACCTGCGTGGCCGAGGCAGATATGGTTCCCGGACCTTCTGGACTTGTCAGCGGCCCCGTCAATCAAGCTGCCTGTGGACGCGGATCTTCGCTCCAGGGAAGGAGGCGCCATCCTCCATCACGACCCGAAGTCGCTGAACTTGCAGGCCTGGCTCCTGGCTCCTGCAGCGTTAGAGTTTGGAGGCTACGACATACCGGCCGACTGCAGAGAGGTTCTTGCAAAGGCCAGGGCGTCCTCAACTGCTATGGACACAAATGGAAGAGGTTCTCTGGTGCCACGCACAGAAGATTAACCCTCTACGGATTACGGATCCCCAAGTACTGCCGTACCTACTGACGCTGGCCAAGGCTGGACTGGCGCACGCGTCCATCAAGATTCATCTTGCTGCGATCTCCCGATACACCAGAACCACGGGACAGATGTCTTTGTGGTCTCGTCTGGTGAAAGAATTCATGAAGGGACTGTTCAGATCGTTCCTGCCGGTGAAGGCTCCGGCCCCGGCGTGGGAGCTCAACGTGGTGCTGACCAAGCTCATGGGACCTCCGTTCGAGCCTCTGCACTCGGCTCCGTTGAAGTTCTTGTCGTGGAAAACAGCGTTTCTTGTGGCCATCACCTCCGCACGACGGGTGGGAGAGATCCAGGCCCTTTCCTGCAAGCCCCCGTACTTGACTCTTCACGACACGAGGGTAGTGCTCAGGACGCACCCCTCCTTCATGCCCAAGGTGCCGTCGGACTTCCACCTCAACAAACCCTTGGTGTTGCCTGTTTTCTGCTATGTATTCTTTTATTCATGAGCATGTGAATCCATGCCAGACCCCATGCTGGAGATCGAACAAGTTACTTACCTGTAACTGTTGTTCTCCAGCATGGGTCTGGCATGGATTCACATGCGAACCCTCCCGCCTACCCCTCTGCGGCTCTTCACTTGGTCATACTGCCACTTCACGTGCTACCAAATCTGAAGATGGTTGCCAGAGGCAGGGTTTAGGGAGAGGGCAGTCATTGGCTGTGGTCAGTATGACGCAAAGATCAGTGATTGGTTACTACTACGAAAGACAGATCAGAAACGAAACTGATACTGATTTTTCTTTACTGAGGATTCCCAGCCTGACGACGGGGAATATTCATGAGCATGTGAATCCATGCCAGACCCATGCTGGAGAACAATAGTTACAGGTAAGTAACTTGTTCCTACTTTTTCATTACCCATAACCCAGGCTCTGTTTTTGAGCATATGCCCCCTAGTAAACTTGGGCTTAGTCGCATTGGGAAGTAAGTTGTTAGCCGCAGCATAATCATAGAATAAATTCAATTTGCAACTCAATCTTCTACGTATCCTATCAAAAATGATAAAATCATCGGGATAGGCCATCCATCCCAGCTTGATGTTACCTAGTTACCTAACCTTGCTGGTTCAATTGAAGGGCCTTGCCAGATGTTAGCTACGTCACACACATTCATATGCAAAAGAATAGGTGCCAGGGTGTAACCCTGTTTTACCCCAACAAACGTTCTAATGGTTCATCACAGGGCACCTACCTTAGTTAGACGTATGTGAATGGACGTGTTGGTGTGAAGAACGGCAAGGAGTTCAACCAACTTTCTTGGCACATTCATTTCCAAGAGTTTCTGCCTAACCTGGATCTGCCTAACCTGGATCTGAACTTGATGTATGACATGGGACAGGATTGTGGCATTAAGCGAAGTACCCAACTCAGGCCTAAAACCAACCTGAAATTGACTTAGGAATTTCTTTTTTAAACTAATGTCCCAAGATCCCTCAAGAAAAGGATTGCGAAAACTTTACTAATGGAGTCAATCAGGGCGATTAGCCTACAGTTGTTAGGATCCGGGGTCGGATCCACAATAATAAATCTCTGCCATTTTGGTCTTGGGATTTGGTTCTTCATTTAGCTCTTCCCATGGATTCTGCTGACAACCACCTAACATCAGTTCCTTGGGTTTGGTTTTGGGGTAAATTATATGTCCCTTTTCTCCACATGCAAAGGAAATGTTGAAGTAGACCCAGATGTTTTCAACCTCCCGCCTTCATCTCCACTTATTAGTGGTACTTTGGTGGGTGTTCTCAAAGGATATTTCATATGGGAGTCTTCTGTATTAGTGAGATCTTGGGGATGTAATTTATCTTTTCGGACCCACTTTTCAGGTGGGATGTACTTGGTTGGAGGTTTTCATTCTTCCCTTCCCCTGATTTGCTTACAACCCATAGATATTTGGCAACCTCAGAGTGGGCTTGGGCCACCTGAATAGCTGTTTCAAACATGGGTTTGTATTGTTGGAGGATTACTCGCTGTAATGAAGGGGGCAGGCTGTTAATTGTTGTAATGGTAATGCGTAAAGCTTTTCTGTGAGGTTTTTTCTACCTAACCATTAGCAAAGTGTATTTAGGACATGGGCAGCTAACTACAGTTTACAGATGGCGTTCATGAAACCGTTGTCGATTTAACCCTTTGGTTTTTCCCACTCTAATAGTGCTCTTTTTTTCCAGCAAACAGTGGGTTCTTGAGGTTTGATAGGAAGCTTGTAACTCGCTTCAATAACTGGAGCAGATAACATGTCTTCTCTCCCTCATCCCAATTGAACTGAGTAGCCAACCTCTCAAAATGTATAAATAAGGCCCCCTTCTTGATAGGGCTGTAATACTCCATGGGGAACTATGCATGGTTGGAATCATGTTCTTATTGGTCTAGGCCTTCCTGAGAACTTTGATCTGCCTGTATCTGGTGATCTACCATGTGCTCATGTTGGAATCTATTTTATTGTTGGAGGTCCCATTTTGGGAGTCTTCACTTTCAGCTTCCTCCCAATCGTCTGACTTATCAAGTCGATTTTCTTTTTGGCCTCTTTCTCCCTTTCCGAAGCTCAGGTAATCGTGAGTTTAAGGGAGTGGGCTTAATACGCACAGGGATTGGTCCCCTTTTTAAGCTAAGTGTTATGCCTTACAATTCTATAGGAGGTAGTTGATCATACAGTGTGGCCATATATTGGGCCATAAAGAGAAAAGGGAAACATTTTGGGGTGGGTGCTCTCTGTCAGGACTTCTTTTGGCGGGTAAGGAGGAGGGTTCCATGTGTTAATATCCCTGCAAAAATATTGGCATAGAAGAATGGCACCATATTTTTGCAGTTATATTAATCCATTAAACCTGCGAGGGAAAACCCCTGCAACCCCCATATTATTTTAAAGGGTGTGGGGGACACCCCCGCAACCCCCTGCTCACATTTACCCCAAAAATGATCCCCACCAATAATCTCGCCTGTTGCCGTTCCCGACGACCACATATATGGCAATATTATTGGGGATAATATTAACTGATGCCAGAAGGAGGACACAGATTTTGATTTTCCATCTTCTTGAAAGTTTTAACTTTAAAAATAAATGCCTACCTTTCCCTATGCTAATGACTTTACCTACCTAACAAAACAAAGGTGCTAGTCGGTCATCAGTGAGAGTCCAAATCAGAATCTGTCCAACATCCAAACTCACCTATTCTAACCCTACCATTACTATAACCAACAAAGGAAGGAGAATTACTCCCTTCTCCTGAAGACTTGTTTTACCACAATCTGTTCCGTAAACTATTCCCCAAATAGTTACTGGTGATTGCTTTTAACAGTTCTGTTAAATGATTGTTCAATTCCTGCTGCTTCTTTTAGATAATTATTCTCTACTTTCGTGTTCTTTTCTGGACTTGGAGTTATTCTCTGAGATCGTTTTAAACTTTTGAGCTTCTCTAGCCCTTGGTACATAGGACATAGTCGCTGGATTCTCGTTGGTGTTTGCCCTTATTGTCTATTTCCATCTTCTGTTCAGGCTTTCCTTTTTTTGGTGGTCCTCTTCTCTGGTTAAAACTGCTTGGATCTCAATATGAACATTCCAATCTTGAGGTTTGTTCCCGCTGTTTTTTTGTAGTATGGCAAGACTTTCCCCTTGCCTGGGACGAGTATGAAAAGTGCTATAATAATCCTCATTCAATGACCATGCTTTATCTCGAATGGGACGAGTATGAGCATTCCAGTAATGATTCTCTTCTGTCTCCTGTTTTTGCTGTTACCTGACATGCTCAGGGATAATGTCATCGAGTTTGCTCTTCAGCTGGAACCTTCTCTCCAGTTTGTCAGATTGGTCTTTTGTGATTCCTTTCTTGTTCCTTCGTGTTGCTGTACAGGCGGATTCCCAGGTGTTTCCTCTGCTGGTAGGTTCTGCTTTGAAAATGGCAGTGTTATCAGCGTTGTTTGAGGGACCTCTGGTCCACCACGGCTCGGTTGTGGTCATGCCACCACTCATCCCTAGCTCAGGATAAGGATGCCTCATGTCTGCTTTCACTTCTCGCTTCCTTTCAGTTTCTCAAGGCTGCGTGTCTAACCCTGCAGGTTGCTTCCTCACACTTGATGCCACGTGTCCAGTCTTGTCTTCACATAAGCTGGCAAGCAGGTTTGTTACTCTCGGGCTTCATCTCGCCTCTGGTTTCTTGATGCTGCACATCTAACACTATAGTTTGCTTCCTTTCAAACACAGGACGCCACACATCCAGTCTCTTCACATAAGCGACAAGCAAGTTTGGAACTTGCGGGCGTCGTCCGTTCCTCTCTCGCAAGTCTCTTCCCCTTTCTTTATTTACATAGCTGTGGAACTTCTCAGACGCTATCTTGTATTCCTTTTTTTGGGTTTCTTCTGTCTTTATTGCTCCACAGATCATTTTTGTCTCGGTTGTAGATGATTTTTCTTTTAAAAGAGGGATCAGATTTTCTTGGTGGCAATAACATGGTTAGCATTTTCTTCATGCATTTCCTTACTGGAGGTATTTGAAGAACTATGGTTGGATGGTTTCTTTGGGAGTTCCTCACATGAATGGGATTCCTTGCCCCCAAAAAGGATAGTCCCGCCTGGTGAGGTCCCACTTGCCTCGGTTCCTCGGGGAGGTGTTGCAGAGCTTGCTCACCTCCCTAGCCTCACATGGGGGCGGGGGCTCCACCTTGGGGAGCAGAAACAAATTCTCAGGTTAGTTACAAAGGAAATGCAAAGAATTTGATGAGACATCAATAGAGGAAAAAGACTGCTTCTTATTCGACCATATGAATAAGTGTGGAAAATTGGTGGTCTCTATCCCTATCCTGGATCATGTGTGGGTGTAAAGCCTTCTCACATTGAAGCGCCAGTTCTCAGAATCAGCATTGAAAAGGCGGCTTGAGAAGAATGTAGAGCCTCAGACTCGAAATGACTTGCCGCACAACCTATGCCCGATTCGGTGGCCGGGAGGAAAGCAAATTCACAAGCATCCAAGTGCTCTGTCTCACCGGATGATAGACGAAAAGCAGATGCTTTTGGCTTGAAGGTACTTTCCATAGGGGCGACTAAGGTAAGAGCAGCAAATGAACTGGCCATAATGGCGAGAAATGACCGGGAAATCTGGCACATACTGGCTCCCATGTTGGAGCACTTGCTGGAAGAAAAAAGAAAAGCAACCATTTGAATCCTCTGCAAGGGGGAAGAGGCATCAAACCATAATATAAATATAGCTGTTGATATGGCAGAAACAGGTGTTAAGCAGATGGGTAACAAGTGTACTTTGGTGAGAAGATTGGCTCCGGTGCACCGATTTATGAACGAAAGTGCAAACAAAGGTTCTAAACATGCTATTTGAGGGGAACTAATTGTTTGGGCCAAATATTGATGAGGCTTTAAAAGCCATGGAATCAGATATGGATACCATCCCTCCAGGGGAGGAAAACCTTGTCCCTTTTGAGGAGCATTAGGTCGCTCAGCTACATCAACAAGAGGTGACTGATCGTACCTGAGTCATGAATACTAACTCAAGGATTTAGAAAGAAAGGATTCCACACAGATTAAGGTCAGCCGCAACCTCACAAATTACATACACAATGGAACATCACAGACAAACGGGTACAAGACCTGATGCGAAACAGACATGTAATGGAATTGACCAGTAATCCCCCAAATAGAACTCCAAGAAGTTCATTATAACACGTAGAAATGTTAAGTTCAAACTAGAATCAAAAAGAACACCTTATCTGAAGTTTCAAGACTACTTGTTGGCGAGCAGTGTATTCTACATACTTGGTAATCAAAAAAACAGATAAGATGCAGGGCGATTCCTGAGCACTCAACAAGTACATTAAAAGGCAAAGTTTCAAGATGATCACTCTGAGCGCCTTGATCAAGGCGGTGCAGCCTCAGCATTTCCTTGCCTCGTTAGAGCTTCAGGAAGCATACTTCCACATTCCGATACACAGTGTGCAAATTCATAGTGGGAATCCAACATTATCAATTCAAAGCACTGCTGTTCGGCCTAAAATCGGCCCCAGAGGACATTCACAAAATGTCACACCCCGGTAGCAGACCAGCTGCGAAGAAACAATCATGTGCACCTATACCTCGATGACTGGCTGGTATCGGTGCCCAAAATCAGGTAAGTGACACAGCCCTTTGCGCACACGATGAGTGTGTTGAAGTGTCTTGGCTTCTTCAGCTACAGAAAGTCCTGTATGCAGCCTTCCAAACAAGTGAACTTCCTCTGAGCTGCCTTCTCAACTGCGGAAGCTTTAGTTCGACCGTTCCCTGGATAGAATCAAGACACTATGATAGATGGTTCCTACATTCAGACCGAAAATGTGGGTGTCGGTCAGCAAGTTCATGGGGCTTCTGGGGCTGATGTGCATTCCTTTGATCCTCAATTGCAGAATGCAAATGCAGCCAGTTCAACAATTCATAGCTGACAGATGGTTGCAAATTAAGGGCAGCTGGGACAACAAGTTCAAGGTCACAACAGCCCTAGTCGAAGTGGTGGACGATAACACGCATCTCAAAAGAAATGCCATTATAAGAATCACTGCAACAAATGCTGATGATGATATGCTTGTGTAGACGTTTAATGTTTCATAGAATGTTGTCAATGTACATATGTGCCAAGAGAGGGGCCCTATACTTCTCCAGCATGGGCTCTGGCATGGATTCACATGCTCATGAATATTCCCCATCAGGCTGGGAATCCTCAGTTAAGAAAAAATCAGTTTCTAAACTGCCTTTCTACTATTGACCAATCACTGGTCTCTGGGTCATACTGCCCCCAGCCAATGACTGCCCTCTACCTAATCCCCTCCTCTGGCAGCCATCTTCAGATTTTTACCGCACGTTCAAGTGTTGGGAGTCCTCGTGCTATAGCTCTCCAGCTTTTACTGCGTTTTGCGATTTTTCAAAGAGTTTACTCTTATTTTTTTCGGTCAATCGAGCCTCAAGCTCCACGATTCTACTTCCGATCAACAGGGACCCGTTTCGGAATTTTCTATGCCCCTCAAGGGCGAATTTGCGTCGATTTTGAGGCCTACCCCACGTAGACATGGCCCGGGACAAAGGAAACACGACACCTGGATCCAAGCTGTTCAGGAGCTGCCCTGGATGCGGATTACAGAATGTCTTCAAGGAAGATGAACACTTTAGTCGGTGCCTCTACTGCCTTCACAATGACAAATCGCACGTGCAGAAGGACTGTGCATTTTGTAAGAACATGTCTGAACGGACAATGAAGGATTGTCTCGTTCGGCTCACCAACTGGCTGGAGGGTAAGAGCCCAGCAGCAGGAGAGAAGAAGTCAGAGCGGTCTTCTAAGTCCGCGGGCACCGGGAGTGCCGATGGTTCGGGCTCCTTGGCTGCCAGGCAGGGCGCAATGTCACTGACACCATCAACCACGAGGCAACCCAGTAAGATTCGGGAGAAGCCCCGGTCGATCCCGACGGCGGCACCCGAGGGGCAGCAAGGCAGCAACCCCCCCCTAAAGTCACGAAGGCCCTGATTCACCCAGCTAAGGCCTTGATCGAAGGAGTCGTGGTGGCCCTAGCAGAGCCTATGGAGGCTACCCCAGTGGAGACGGCTTCCGGGCCTAGAGTTTCCCTGCCACCCCATAGGGAATCCTCTTTTCGGCCCATCGATAAGACCCCTTTGAAATTCCTGGTGTAGAAAGGGGGGGGGGCACGGTAGACACAACGGACACAGATACCACCTCTGAAGATGGGCTGGCTGGTGTCCCAAAGATCCTGGACAAGAAGTTTGAGGAAGTCTGGTCCTACGGGAGGGATCCCGTCGAGGCAGACGTAGGCAACGGTGGAGCTGACGTGCAGCCGCGGATCGTGGAGGAAACAGAGGATCCTACTCCCCAGCCATCGATCCCGTTGCAACCGGTGCCTATGCCACAGGAAAACTCAGGTGCAATCTTGATGGCTATCCCAGGCCCTGTGTATGGAGATGAGGACAAGGTTGCCCTTGACCCCAGCAGACGATCCAGCGGTGCCTCAACCGTCGGGAAGCCCACCGAACAAGCAGAGGCAAATCCATACCACCCCCCCTCCTTTGCAGCCCTCACATCCTTCCCCGCCACCGAGGGATGAGACGGGACCAGAGATGACGACGACGACGAGGGAGACAGACGACGAAGGTGGTGACGGGACAGATCTCCCATCACCTCCTGCCCGGGCCTCCCCTCCCAACGAAATAGGCTCTTTCCACGCCATGATCGCCAGGGCTTAGGGGCTCTTCCAACTTTGTCTCGAAGAACAGAAGGAGGGTCTCCTCTACCAGCGACGGGAGGCCAAGAGGCAGACCGTCCTCTCACTACCATTATTAGACGGCATCTGGGACGAAGGACTATCGCTACTCAAGAACCCATCCACGGCTCCTGCGAAGAGGAACCGGTATGAGAAGTAGTACCGGGTCCTAAATTTTGCCCCGATATGCCTCAGAGCTCAGATGTCCCTGGATTCGGTGGTCTCCACAGCGGCCAAGAAGAAATCGGCATGGGCGACGGGATCAACTTCCACTTCCCCACCTGACGGCGAGGGGAAGAAGCTGGATGCCATGGGGCGACGAGGAGTCTCGTCGGCGGCGACCATCATCAAAGCAGCCAACGCCCTCTCGATCATGGAACGTTACGACAGGGAGCTGTGGTTCAAGATCGCTCCCCTCCTGGATTTCCTCCCAGACAAGAGGGGGCGGAACCCCTTGAAATCCTGCAGGAAGGCGAGGTGACTTTGGACCATGCTATTACGGTGGCCACAGACATCGCCGACACCGGCTTTCGCCAAATGGGTACCAGCGTTTGCCTTCGCCGGCGCGGTTGGCTTAAGGCCACCGATTTCTGTCAGGACGTACAGACCAGGGTACTGGATATGCCCTTCGACGGGAACAACCTGTTCGGCAAGGCAGTGGACGAGTCACTGCAGGCCATCAAGGCGGACACCGAGACGGCCCGGGCCTTGGGTTCTCTCCATCGATGACGGCCGCCCTTTCGGACCTCCGGAGGCAAGTCTCAAGATGCCTCCATAGGATTTGGTGGCAGTTCCTCGTCGTACCGCCAAGCGGCCCGTTTATCATTGCAGGAGGCCTACAGAGGCCGCAGCAAGGCCGGAGGACGTCATCGGTGCCAATGCCTCAGCGAAGCAGGATTGAACCGGCCGCGGCACCGGGCCCCCACCGAAGCACCCGGGTGGGATGCCAGCTGGCGAAATTAGTCAGCGTGTGGGAGTCCATCTCCACCGATCGTTGGGTGCTGGACGTGCTGACCCACAGGCACACTCTGGAGTTCCAAAGAAAGTGTCCCCGTCTACCAGCTGTGGCCAGGAAGGAAAACCATGTCCCACAGCTACTTCTGGAGGTACGAGCAATGCTGAAAAAGGGTGCGTTAGAACTCGTCCCGAAGAGGCTCAGGGGCTCCGGAGTGTACTTGCGGTACTTCCTCGCCCGAAAGAAGACCGGCGGTTGGCGACCCATCCTGGACCTTCATCATCTAAACAAATACATCAAGTCCCAGAAATTCCGGATGGTCACCCTCCAGCATGTGCTGGGACAGCTGGAGGAAGGTGACTTCCTATCGTCGCTGGACTTGGAGGATGCCTACTTCCACATCCCCATTTTCAAAGGACATTGAAAGTTCCTACGATTTGTGGTCCAAGGGTGACACTATCAGTTCAAGGCCCTTCCCTTTGGATTGAAGTCGGCGCCCAGGGTCTTCACCAAGTGCCTGGCACCAGTGGCGGTGCGTTTGCACCTGCACGGGATCCACGTCTACCCCTACCTGGACATTGGCTCATCCGAGCAAAGTCAAGGGAACTCTCCGTCGATCACACAGCAAAGACCATCCAACTGCTCACGGATCTGGGATACTCGATCAACTTCGCGAAATCCCACTTGGTACCATCGCAAGACACCCTGCCCTGTTCCTGGGAGCCAGACTCGACACAGGGGCGTGATTGGCTTCGCCGTCAGAGTAGAGGACCAAAGCCATCCTGGGCAAGGTACAACGGCTGTTGACCATGGGCGTGGCCAGGGTGAGGTCCATCAAGTCCCTACTCTGCATGATGTCCTCGTGCATCTACCGCGTGCGCCTATGCAGGTTGCGGAATCGTCCACTGCAGGAGTTCCTCGACGCCCGTTGGATCAAAGCGGCAGGCAGTTTCGAAGACAGTATCTCACTCAACAAGATTTTCCACCAAGCAATCTGGTGGTGGGGCACCCGCGAGCATCTAGCAGCGGGCATGGACTTCCACACCCCGGCACATCAGGAAACTGTGACAACAGACGCCTCCCTGGATGGATGGGGAGCACAAACCAGAGTTCTCCATGCAAGAGGCCTTTGGCACCCGGAGGAGAGGTCACTACACATCAACGTCCTGGAGCTCCGAGCCGTGTTCTGGGCCCTCAGGGCGTTCCTTCCGTCCCTCAAGAGCAAGGAAGCGCAGGATCTGTGGCACTTGGCTGTTGCCCAGGGGATCTTCCTGGTGCCCTTCCATCTGGCAGGAATAAAGAACACCATCACGACTCACTCAGGAGGGAGCTGCGCTCGTGCCACGAGTGGGAACTTCGGCAGGATCAAGTGGATCTCCTATTACGACGATGGGGCAATCCCCAGATCGACCCATTTGCGACAGCGATGAACGCCAAGTGATGGAGGTTTTGCCAGGTTTCCCCAGCCGGGGAGTATGGGCGATGCCTTCTCATTCCCCTGGGACGGCCTGTTCCTGTATGTGTCCCCCCCCCGTTGCCGTTGCTACTGCGACTCATCAGGCAACTCGGATGGTTCCGGTGCAGGATGATCCTCTGCGTGGCTGAGGCAGATCTGGTTCCTGGACCTTCTGGACATGTCGGCGCTACCCCGCCCCCCCCCGGTCAAACTACTGACAGACGCGGATCTTCTCGCCAGGGAAGGAAGCGCCATCCTCAATCACGACCCAGGATCGCTGAACCTGCAGGCCTGGCTCCTGCAGCACTAGAGTTCAGAGGGTACGATATCCCTGCGGACTGTAAGGAGGTGCTTGCAAAGGCCAGAGTGTCCTTGACTCTCAAGTGCTATGGACACAAATGGAAGAGGTACTCTGGTGCTGTGCACAGAAGATTAACCCTCTGCGGATTACGGCCCCTCAAGTCAAGTTCTGCCGTACTTGCTATCGCTGGCCAAGGCGGGACTGGCACATGCCTCCATCAAGATCCATCTGGCGGCTATCTCCCGCTGCACCAGAACTCGGGCGGTCATCTCTGTGGTCTCATTGCCTGGTGAAGGAGTTCATGAAAGGACTGTACGGATCGTTCCCACCGGTGAAGGCTCCGGTCCCGGCATGAGAGCTCAACGTGGTGCTGACCAGGCTCATGGGGCTGCCATTCGAGTCTCTGCATTCAGCAGCGTTGATGTTCCTGTCGTGGAAGACAGCGTTTCTTGTGGCCATCACCTCCGCACGAGTGGGAGAGATCCAGGCCCTCTCCTGTAAACCTCCATAACTGACATTCCACGAGACGAGGGTAGTGCTGAGGACACACCCCTCCTTCATGCTCAAGTTGCCGCTGGACTTCCATCTCAACGAGCCCTTGGTGTTACCTGCTTTCTTCCTGTCGCCTTTGTCGCCGGCTGAGAGGACTTGGCACTCGCTGGATGTGGCTAGAGTGCTGAAGTTCTACATGGACTGCACCAAGAGTCTTCGGAAGACATCACAGCCGTTTGTAAACTTTGGACCTGTGAACCAAGGGAAAGGCCCTCTCGAAGGCTTCCATTTCCAGATGGCTCTCTGGCTGCATCCTGCACTGTCACCGGTTGGCAAACCGACCGTTGCCTGGCCCTCTAAGAGCCCATTCAACCAGAGCAATCGCTGCTACCACAGCGTTCTTGTCTGGTGAGTCCCTGCTGGACATCTGTAGGGCCGCTACATGGAGGTCGACAAACACCTTCACGAGATTCTACTGCGTCGACTGTGATTCCAGGGAGGAGTCCAGAGTCGGCCAGGCAGTGCTGCGCAACCTGTTCGCTTGAAGGTGAGCCTACTGAGGAGGTAAGAGATGCTTAATGTTGAGTTGTTGAAATGCTTAATGTTCAGCCTTGCCACCTCCCGTGGTTGTGCATGTGTGTACTGCTATGTATTCTTGTATTCATGAGCATGTGAATCCATGCCAGACCCCATGCTGGAGAAGGAACAAGTTACTTATCTGTAACTGTTGTTCTCTGGCATGGTCATTTGGTCCTACTGCCATTTCACGTGCTACCAAATCTGAAGATGGCTGCCAGTGGAGGGGCTTGGGCTGAGGGCAGTCATTGGCTGGGGGCAGTATGACCCAGAGACCAGTGATTGGTTACTAGTAGAAAGACAGTTCAGAAACGAAACTGAAACTGATTTTTTCTTTACTGAGGATTCCCAGCCTGACGGGGAATAGCCTGATGTAAGTAACTTGTTCCATATTTTAACTTAATGAGTGATTGCATATCTTGGACCATCAATAATACAATCAGTGATCTCATATATGATGTAATTAGTAATGCCACCAGTGTGATCATATGCTGCGCAACAGGGGGCGGGACGTTAAGGTGGCTTTGCCTGAATTGTCTGCTGAATTTCCAGGTTTTCGTTGGGTTTTATTTTCACCTTAACGTCCCTGCAACTAAAGTTTTTTTTTTTCCCTGAATTTCAAAGGTTTTGTTGGAATGTACTGCTCACCTTAACTGTTTCCAGACTGAAAGGGGCCCCTAGGGGTCCCTTATGTATATGGAAACAAGGCAAGTCACCACACAGGATGAATATGCCATATACTAGGTTGTATTCCCAAAGCTAGGGTTTATTGCAAAGCAAATAGTCTCAGTTGGCCAACTCGGTCTCACACCCCGCGACGTGTATCTCTAGACCTCGAGGGACGCAAGAGAGTGAATTACGTACTTCAGTTACATATATACAAAATGCATATCATACAATCAGCTATGACCTGTTTAACACCCCCCTTTATTGGGTTTCTTTGAACTCGGTGTGATGATGGACACTTATGACACCTTCAAATATCTATTCTAGTAACAATATGCAATTTGCAAGTGCGGAGGCATCTTTCAGTTGTTGAACAGAACGCAGTGCTTCTGTTCTTGGAAGCGAGCTACATACGGGGGAAGAGTCACATTCCAAACCTTGCTATCTATGAGGTGCTATTCGTGTCCTGGGAGCCGACACGCTCTACAAGGCTCAGTAAAGGGGGGGCTGTAAGAAGAGCAAAATTCAAGCCTTTAGCTGCCTTTAGCTGCTTTATTCTAACATATTCTACCATATAACGAGACTGGCTGGCAGCTGCGAAATGATTAAATGCCCTGCAGCTCTGCTTCAAGGCTACATTCGAGAGGGAGCTGGGCATTCCTTCCTGGCGCTGCCTACGTTGTGTTTCAACAAACCCTTGTTATCCTCGCGGCCCTGCGGCCTTGTCCTTTCACGTTCAGACAACAATGTTTTAGTCGAGCAGTGTAAGCAGAAAATGTGCTGCGAAGCAATAAGAACAGAAAGCAATGAGCAATGGTTAGAAAACAAAATGGCGATCCTTGTTACATCAAAATGGTCGTTCATTGGCAAACTCGGAAACCTATATGTCTGTCATATCGTGCATGAGACGGTTGGCCCACGGCCACCAACATATGTTTGCCGTCAAACATGAGGTATCCATTTTTCTAGACTGACAAACCCTCCTTTGGCCGTATGCCAAACGTCTCATCCATTCATTGTATCCTTCTCTGATGACGATAAGTCTGAAGTACTTATGTCTGAATTTTGCATGCTATTGTAAGCATCATCTTTAATATCTATAGCCATCAATTCTTTTACTGTCTTCATCTCATTTGTGTCATGGTCAGCCCGACCATGAGTTTGTTTTCTTTTTGTCATCATATGCATACATCCCTTAGTACATCCCTCAGTTAACTCAGTGCAAACTATCGGTAGGCAGTGTATGCAACAACAGCACGTTATGAATATTCCAAACACCACTACTAATCTTGAGATCAACTTCCATCCCCAAGAAGGCAATATTCCCCACAACCAGGACTCTATTCCCCAGCCTCCTTCTCCAGTAGGGAGTTCGGAGCTTAGGACATGCATTTTCTTTATTGCTTCAAAAATCGTAGGGGAATAGTAATCTACAAATACACAACACGCTGATCCCACTATTTTGCAAATCCCCCATGATCAACCAGGATCACATCGAGAGCCATTCTATTTTGCAGCGTCATCAACCTGATTCCTTTTTCTTCCGGCGTCATGTTAAATAGTATATCTGTTGTTGTGTTTATGGTATTTTTTTAGTATTCTGGACAGCTGCCTTAGGTTATAGGAGTTCACTATCTGGGACAAAAATGGAATGAATGATTTTGCTACGTCAGTCGCTATCAAAACACCTTTGCTACTCCTTTCGGTTCTAGATCTGTATAGTCTGGCCATGTCTGCTGTAAGAGGAACACTCCTGGGAACAGTAGACCTAGGTAACATGTACCTCCCCAGTTTCTGGGCAACCAAGGATATGCTTTCTCTCCACATATAAAATAAACTGGATCTCCCACATATACTGGTTCTATTTCCCATTTTAATACCACTGTATTCATGCATCCAGTAAATGTTCCGACTGAATAGGAGCCTTTCTTGTTTAGACAAAAAGGGACAGTTCTTGGGTTATAATTCACCGTGTAAGAAGGGGGAACTGCATCTTTGTTCTCGTCTGTTACACGAAACGTCATCAGAGATGTTTTAACTGGTGGGGACAATCTATCTTGTCTATTTTGTCGTGTTATCTTTCGCATACTTTTTCTCGTAGGCTCTGAGGTCATCACTTGTGCTCTATGGAATATGGAACAACCCACAGGCCTCATAATTATTTCCTCAAACTCATTCATGTTTGTTCTGTCTAATTGACACGTACTACTCTTATTCCATTTCCCATAGAACATTGCACATTAGAGATGCACTACATGCAGAACTTAATGGTAATGGCTGTACATACCAACCTATTCCTTTCCCAGCATGCTGTGGTAAATGGGCACATACCCAGCAATTTGTTTTCTTTAGAATTGCATGTGTCATATTCATGATCAATAACGTGTTGTTCCCAAACCCTTCATTGCGTCTTTCTTCCATTGGGGACAAGGTATAAATAATCACCTGAACCGGGCTTTCAGTAGTGGATATATTAACTATTGGTAAAAACATTCCCAATGGTTGTATCAATTCCACATACCATAATACTAGGGCTGTCGTTATTGGTGCTACCACACCCATAAAGCACATAATTATTGTCAGTGCCAGCATAGAATTCTTTTTACCATGTGTTTTTCTTAAGCTTAGTCTTTACAATTAACTCATTCTCAGCAGTGGTGCAGGAAGAGGGTGAAACCGGTCCCGACATGTTTCTCATCGTCCTTCTTCCTTATTAGAGTTCGTTGTGGATATCTCTTAGTTGCACTTGCTCTGATGTCCATAAGTTCAACCGAATTGTCACAGTTCAGTGCTGCCAGTTCTTTATAGCCTGGATTTGCTTACTTGTTTTTAGGCAAGATCACTTGTCCTTTCTCACACTGCTCAGAGGACTTTTGATCAGTTATCTATTGCCTTAGTACCATGTGCGCCCAGCTTGTCCGCTCTGGTTCCAGACACATCTACTTTTTATGATCGCACCGAGGAGCCGCGAGTCTTGAATTGTCCGACCTGCACAATTCTCATGCTTCTCTCCTCTACAGCTCTAGTTCCTTCTCCGTTCATGAGCAGAACTAGAGGTTGACATAAACACCAAAGAACTATGGATCACTTTGTCTTTCGAGGCCGCAAATTGTATCGCCTCACTCCTGGTATTGTGTGATCCGTGAACAGTGCCGGTGCACTTCCAGATTCAGGCCCAAAGTCAGCCTGTGGCGCTACTGCAGGTGCTGGTGTGCGCCACGCCAGTGATGCAGATTCGGTCTTTGGCATGCTGGCAAGTGCTGGTGGGCGCCAAAGAGGTACAAGTTTTGAGTCTGCTGGTATTTGCAAGGCAGATTTCGTGTCAGCCAACAGTGATGTAGATTCTGCTGGGCAACGTTGGGGCACTCTTTGCCTTTCCCCCTTTTTGGAAATCGTCTCAGGCTTTGTTTCGAGTTTCACTTCTCGCTTGGGCAGATTTAGTGGCGGCTTACTGGCAACAGTTTATTTCGTTTCTGGGACCGCTGTCTCTTTCCAGTCTTTCAGTGAAGTTGGAATCTTTTTGGCATGGGTGGCATGGATCCACGACTTCCGTCCATCCACCCGTACCGCCGTCTGCGTTGCCAAGAGTACTTGATAGGGGCCGCGCCACCTGGGTGCTAACAATGACTTTCTTTCAACATTTTTAAGCAGCACCCAGTCTCCTGGCTCCAGCGCGTGCCCCAGACCAGTGTATCTCACGGGTAAAGCCTCCTGCACCTGCTGATGAATCAAACGCAATTTCTGCATTAAAAGGCCACAATAAGTACTAAGCACAGGATGTTCTACCTCTCGTCGTTTTGGCTGAGGTGCGCACCAAACATTTGCCAGCCTCCCCATTACGATTTCGTACGGGGAGAGCCCAGTTTTAGCCTGTACAGATGCACGCATGCACAATAGCGCTATTGGTAATGCATCCACCCAACTCAACTTGCTTCCTGCACATATCTTGCTTATTTTTGACTAGAGCATCCCATTGTGCCTCTCCACAAGACCGGCCGAACTCGGATGCCTTGAACTATAGAATCTCTTATCAATCTGAAGACCCGCACATATCTGTGACACCACTGTGCCCACAAAATGTGGGCCATTATCTGACCATAGGACACGGGGCAAGCCAAAACGGGAAACATATTCTTTAAGCATTACTTTTGCTGTGCTCATTGCTGTGCAGTCTTTTAAGGGATATGCCTCCACCCATTTGCTGAATGCACAGATCACCACTAAGACATATTTCAAATTTTGGCATCCCTCCATCTCTATGAAATCAAAATGGATTACCTCAAAAGGCATAGAGGGTGGGCCAAAACTGCCTACCGGAGTCACTGTTCCCTTTCCTACATTGTGCTGTAAACACGTGATGCAGTTCTGCATTATCTTTTTCGCACAGATGTGAGTAGGGCTGTGGACCATTGTGACCATTGCAGTCACATACTAATTTGGCAACATCCTGTTTCTAGTTTCCTTGTCCACCCAACAACCCTCCAGATCTAAATCAGCAGAGCCCTTTGCCCACCCTTGTATTTCATCAGCCGTGGCTTCGGCCTGCATTTCTTTGACAGTGGTAACTCCATTTTCTATCATACAGGGTACTTCCTCAGTCTGAACCGTCCTCATTTTAGTATTTAAATCAGTGGCAGTTTGTTTCGCAATTCTGTCTGCAAACGCGTTTCCCTCTCCTACTTTGCATGTTACCTTTTTGTGTGCCTCGCATTTCACTATTGCTAGGCGTTTTGGAAACGTGAGTGCAGACAGCAATCGTACAATCAAAGGGCCATGTTGAATTCTTGTGCCATGTGATGTCAAAAACCCTCTCTCAGCCCAGAGTCGACCAAAGTTATGAACCACCCCAAAAGCATACGGACTATCAGTATATATATTCATTCAAATTTTCAGAAATCTCGCAGGCTCTGGTCAATGCTATTATCTCTGCGGCTTGTGCCGAGTTGTAGGGGATTTCTTTTGCTTTCTACAACGCTCACTAGGGTAGTGATAGCGTACGCGGCAGTTGTCGTGCCATCAGATGATTTCGAACAAGAGTAGTCACAAAATAACTCTCCATCTGGCTCTTTCTGTGGGGTATCACTTAAATCAACTCTCCCCTTGGTTTCTTCCTCAGTGACCATTAAGCAATCATGGGGGGGTGATTTATTCTCACCAATCTTTTATGGGTAGAGGCATTAATTCTGCAGGATTCAAAGTGCTACACCTCATAATTTGGATATGGGGCGCGAACAAGATAATCTCATATCTTGTCAATCTAGCAGAGGTGAGGTGTTGTGTCTGTGTCCTATTTAATAGAACGTCTATGGCATGTGGCACCATCAGAATTAAAGTATGCCCCAATACCATCCCTTCCGTTTGTTTCACTGATGCAGCAGCTGCCGCGACAGATCGCAAACATCGTGGTAGTGCGTGCGCTACAGGGTCCAGCGCAGAAGAAAAATAGCCGCATGGCCTATTTCTTCCACCTTGTTCATGTGTCAAAACTGCCAATGCACATCCTTCCCTTTCACACACAAACAGTCTAAAAACCGTTTCATAATTCGGTGTGCCCAAAACTGGAGCAGAACATAATGCAGTTTTCAATTGTTCAAATGCTCTCCGACATTCCTCATCCCACTGTAAAGGCATAACCGCATCCTTTCTAGTCAAATTCACCATCGGTTTCACAATTAACGGAAAATTACCGATCCATTGTCGGCAATATGAAGCCATGCCTATTATGGCTCCTTTCTGTGTCTTTGGAATAAGCATCCAAGAAATACTTTCTATTCGTTCTGGCGTTAGCCTTCTCCCCTCTTTCGAAAGTAGGTAGCCCAAATAAGCTACCTCCTTAAGATTATATTGAAACATCTTCAAACTAGCTTTATGGCCATGTGCAGCTAGGTGTGACAGTAGTAATACAGTGCTTTCTTTACAAATCTCCTCTGTGTCAGCAACTAATAATAGATCGTCTATGTATTGCAAGAGTACGCAACCCACTGGTAATTCTAGCATGTCTAGCTGCTCTTTCAATGCTCTACTGTAAATACTCAGACTTTCCATGTAACCTTGCGGAATCCGCGTGAATGTAAATGATCGTCCTCCTAATGTGAACGCGAACAAATATCTGCTGTCCTTGTCCACCGGAATGCTAAAGAATGCATTTTTTAGATCAACTGCACTAAAGTATTCTGCTGAAACAGGTATCATTGTCAATATTGTAGTGACATCTGGCACTAAAGGAAATTGTGGATCTACTACTTTGTTTAGCGCGCGCAAATCAATTATGAAACGGTATGGTACTTCATTGCCTCCTTTTTTATAAACTGGAAGAATCGGGCTGTTGCATGTACTGCCTGTAATTTCTTCAATCACCCCCTAATTTCGCCAAATCTGTAACAATACTCTTCAATCCTTTTTCACCTTCAGCCGAAATTCTGTATTGGGGAATTCGCGGTAGTGTAACACCCTCTTTCAAAATGATCTTTACTGGCTCTATTTTCAAGCATCCTACATCGTTGTCATGCATTGCCCATATGCAGGTTGGCACTTTACTTAGTTCTCCTGGTAAAGTTTCAGACATGAATTCAGACACAGGGTCATCTTGTGGCCAAATCGTTAGGAACACCCCGTCTGCCGTGCAATGTATAACGGAACCTCATTTTTTCAACAAATTTAATCCCAACAGGTTCTCCCCACAATTTCCTGTTAAAAGGAAAGGACATTGTTCAGTGAATGGTCCTATAGTAACTGGGACTGATTGTGACACTAGGTTTATGACTGGTGTACCTGCGAACCCTACGGAAACATTCTTTTGCCCTGACAGTGGTATATCTGGAACCAAGTGATGGTCTATTGAACACTTTTGCGCTCCTGTATCTACAAGAAAGCGGTGCTCCTCATTCCCGACTCTCATTTCTACGTAGGGTCCTCTCTGATTCACGGGAATAGACACTGGTTTCGACCCCTGTCCTGGGCTGTCCTATTGGGGAAATAACACATTGTCCGATGTGTAATCATTACTATTACTGTAATACGTGTTTGGCTGTGTATCGAAAACGTTCCTACTCTTCCCTCTATTTCCCCCACTCTGGTTTCCATACTGTTGGTTTTGCTGTCCCTGACTCTGGTTGGGGGCACTTTGGTTTTGGGCTTGGTTTTGATTACCTCCATTATTGTGGTTGTGCTGCATACTATTCCTATTTGGTCCATTCGCTCCTTGGTGCCCTCGGTGCTGTCTCCTCTGACCAGTCCCATTTCTATTCTGCAGATGTGGACATTGCGCTCGCCAGTGTCCTTCCTCCTTACAATACGCACACTGATTTGGTCCCACTGGTCCCCCATGCATATTCTAATTACTCCTTCCTTGTGCATTCCCTCTCCCTCTATTATGTCCTACTACTTGCTGCAGTAGTACCCGTGTTTTCAGATTTACCCTATCCTTCTCCTCTTTTTCTTTCTCCGCGGTCACTCTGTTCTCATAATATTGGGCCATGTGTAATACTTTGCCCAGCGATTTTGCTTGCCATGCACTCTCTGATGTCATTATTAGGTTATGGATTGGAACTTTTAACCCCCCCCTCACATATTTGTCAACAAATAACCTCTTTCCCGCTTCCGAGCTCACATCCTGCCCACTGAAGTCTTCAAATGCTTCTTCAAGCCTGTTAAAATAATCTGTAGCTAACTCATCCTGGCCTTGTACACATGCAGTCAATTTGTCCCATTGAATTCTTTTCTCTGGGACAATTTCTTTTAATTTCAGTACTATGCGTGCTGGTAATGCTACCAGGTTCGGTCCCGGTGTTCCTCCAACCGCTTTATTCCGGTCTTCTATTATCAAGTCCGCCCATGTGGCGCAAAAGGGCATTAAGTCATCCACCTTTCTTATTTGCTTCCATATGTCTGTTGGCAGGATCACTGGGAATATTAGGTCTATGCCACCCATGGTAAGCAGGGATGATTGCAGGCAGGACTCTACTTCCTTGTAAAACCCTGCAGGATTCTTTCTTATATCAGGAATCGTCTGCGTTATGTTGTTCACCTCCTGTCTGGAAAAGGGGACATGCACATATTGGGCGGTATAATGGGCTGGTGTTACCTGCGCCGCTACGTTGCCCGCTGCGGGAACCTCTACTTTGGGCACAAAGGTAGGTGGGACCTCTCTTAGGAAATGCCCCACTTACTGTCCCGCCCCCTTCTCTCATGTGTAACAATATTCCCAAATCAAGCGATAGAAAATGGCTAGAGAGCTGTTTCTCCTGTCCCTCGCTCTAGTGTTCTCTTATATACTGCCATTATTTCGGGTGGGCTGGCCTTATCGTTTTTTATATCTTTGTCTAGTAAATGTTCAGCCATCGACTGCAGTGCTTTTCTTTTCATGGGCATGGAATATTCATCAAATATCTCATGTATCTCCATTGTGGGGATACTGGGATCCGACATCCATCTAAACGCTTCTCGTATACATACTTTCAACTTGTCGCCCCTCTGTAATGACGACACTGAATGTCATCGTTGTATATACAGCTCTACAGTTTCCTATGTCTCCCGATATCCTTACCCCTGTACCCAGGTGCAGTAAACATTTCGGCATAATCATTATCTAATTCATCTTTAAGTTCAAAAAGTCCATATACACGTTCTCTCACTTCTTCATCCCTCTCCCTACAGCGTGCTAATGCATTCAAATCTAACAATTGCTGCGGTGGTAATTTCCCAGTTAACTGTTTCCATCTCTCCACCAAATATTCACCCATGCATTCCAGCACTACCTGTCTTTCGTTGCTTCTTCGGAAGTCATACATCGGGGCCAATGCTGCCGTCCCATCATTCCCATCTATATACATTTCTGCCTGTTGCTGCAATTCCACCTTCCTTCCTTTCTTTGCTGATCGCACTGCGAGTTACCCTCGTACCTCTACTTTGTTCAGTCCCGCCTCTCGCCCCGCGGTTTCAACTTCAACCCCGGGAGGGACGGACGGTACCAAGTCTGTATCTAAGGCGGGAGGTGCTGATGGGATAATGGGAACAGGGAGTGTCTGCTGTGGGCCTGGTTGGCTAATAGGAAGTGTTACGTGCGCGGTCTGTGGCTGTGGGAGGGCTTGAGCTACGGGAGGGAGAGTTTGAGCTCCGGGCGGGGTTTGGGCACTAGTTACTGACATGTTTGGCCTCGCTTCTAATCTTGGGCCTTGTTTTGTATGGGTCAATATGTTTTCTATCAATTCATCTGCTGTGTGCAATTCTCGTTGTGGGTATATTTTTTTCTATATTCAACTGGTCACGTCTACCTGACCTCCTTAGACTTTCAGTCCACTCCTCCTCTTCCTTTTCTTCCGCTACTTCACCTTTCGACTTATGCCTGCGCACATGCTTCGCTCTACTTCTAAATCGGAGCATTGCTTCCCTTCTCCAGTCCTTAACGATATCAAATGCTGCAGGACGCGCTTTCTTTCTTATCAACACCCTTTCCAAGTTATCTATTCTCGCTATCTCAAAACTACCATTAATCGCCCACTGATGGTCTTGTTGCTTTCTGGTTTGCCTATGCAAAGTCTCACAGAATATTATTGCACCCACTCCATACTTCACATACATCTCATATGCCGGCGTTCCCCCAGGTGGTGCAATTTGGCCATTTTCCAAAGATTGTCTACCACAGCGGAAAAGCCCGCTAGGGTGGACAATACCCCAGGCATGTTTCAACCTTCCCCCTGGTTAATCAACCTTACCTAGGGCGTTTGATTTTGCCAAGTCAACTCTCAACCAATATCAGGATCACTTTGAATCGGGGAATGACTCACCTGATAAATCAATTTGTCCTTTCGGACCCAAGTCGTCTGTAATCCAGCGCAACCAATGACGTTGTGTCTGCGTTTCTTGGCTTCGCCTCGTTTCGGGACCCTCGCCTCCTTGTTCTCTAGCCAGGCACGTCGATCAGGGATCAGATGTGTGCAGATCTGCAAAGGAATCTCATCACTTCTACAGGGCGCCCCGAACACCTCTTGATCCCGGCTCGATCGTCCCGTCCTTGCCGTTCTCCACCTTGACTCAATTACAACTTATGCAATGGAACAAGTGGGGGAGGGTCCCTATTTGGGTGCCATCTTGAAAGGGGACCCTATGTGTCCCTTGCGTATATGGAAACGAGGCAAGTCGCCACACACAATAGATACGCCAGACATGAGGTTGTATTCCCAAAGCTAGGCTTTATTGCAAAGCAAATAGTCTCAGTTGGCCAACTCGGTCTCAGGCCCCGCGACATGTATCTCTAGACCTCGAGGGACGCAAGAGAGTGAATTATGTACATCAGTTACATATATACAAAATGCATATCATACAATCAGCTATGACATGTTTAACACCCCCCTTTATTGGGTTTCTTTGAACTCGGTGTGATGATGGACACTTTCGCCAATTATGACACCTTCTAATATCCTAGTAACAATATGCAATTTGCAAGTGCGGAGGCATCTTTCAGTTGTTGAACAGAACGCAGTGCTTCTGTTCTTGGAAGTGAGTTACATACGGGGGGAAAAGTCACATTCCAGACCTTGCTATCTATGAGGTGCTATTCGTATCCTGGGAGCCGACACGCTCTACAGGGCTCAGTAAAGGGGGGGGCTGTAAGAAGAGCATAATTCAGGCCTTTACCTGCTTTATTACAACATATTCTACCATATAACGAGACTGGCTGGCAGCTGCAAAATGATTAAATGCCCTGCAGCTCTGCTTCAAGGCTACATTCGGGAGGGAGCTGGGCATTCCTTCCTGGCGCTGCCTACGTTGTGTTTCAACGAACCCTTGTTATCCTTGCGGCCCTGTGCTGGGAAGCAATAAGAACAGAAAGCAATGAGCAATGGTTAGAAAACAAAATGGCGATCCTTGTTACATCAAAATGGTCGTTCATTGGCAAACTCGGAAACCTATATGTCTGTCATATCGTGCATGAGACGGTTGGCCCACGGCCACCAACATACGTTTGCCGTCAAACATGAGGTATCCATTTTTCTAGACTGACAAGACTACATGTTTCTTCAGTGAATTTCAAAGGTTTTGTTATTCTTTGGAGCTCGGTGAGTGCATGCGCCTAGGAAGCGCCTTGTTTGCATTTCTTTTTGCCCATTCAGTGGCATCCCGAGCCTGAAAGCAGGCCCCTTGCTCTCCTTTCCCTTCCCGCACCCTCTTCCTGAATCCTCGCCCTCCCCCGCCCGCTCCCATTGGTCCATCCGTGGTGCTTGGTGAGCCTAGTGACCCGTCCCGTCCCGCCCCTGCCCGATCCCATTGGTCCTTCCATTGTGATCAGGAAGCCTACCGGTGAGTTCGCCCATCTAGGCCTCTATCTTGATCTCCCCTGCCAGGCCAGAGGCCACCCCAGGCCCGTGTGCAGCCCCATCAGCGCCGCTCTCCAGTTCGCCTCCCTTCCGTATTTCCCTTCCCTTTCCCTAAGCCCACCCCACTCCCTGATTGGCACCCCATCTAGGTCATAACGACTCTCCCAGGGCAGCACTCCTGCCCGTGCAGCCCTGCGGCTAAGGGCCCTAAGTCCAAGGGCGGCTCCAACAGAGGCGGCCACAAGAAGTGTCTGCAGGGGCCGGCCATCAACTATCGTCTACAAGGACCAGTAAGGTAGGAGTGGCATGGGTCAGGAGTAGAGCAACTACTCTACCCCAGCCTACGAGCCACTTACCAAACCCAAAGTAAAGAAGATGATTGCATTGTATGATGTTTAGATTGCACTGATAGGCCTCTCTCCCACTATACAGGTCTCTCAAACTTAGCAGGGGTTCTGTCTCCAAATTGCATTGTATGATGTTTAGATTGCACTGATAGGCCTCTCGCACTATACAGGTCTCTCACACCTAGCAAGGGCTCTGTCTTCAAACCACGCTATGTGATGTTTATACTGCATTGTTAGACCACTCTCCCACTGTACAGGTCTCTTCAAACTGCATTGTGTGAGGTTTAGATTGCACTGATAGGACTCTTTCCACTATACAGGTCTCTCAAATAACCTAACTGCGCTTGGTTGAGTACTATATGAACCCCGGAAACCCACCACAACCTAACTCATTTAAGTCCCATTCCAGCAGACCGTTAACACCGTAACTACCCGACAGTGCACCCTTGGGAAACACACCCTACCCACCGACAGAAAAGCAAACTGAGCCAGAGTACACTCCAGCGTCTCCAGAGAAGAAAAAACCGAGGTCACTGCGACAGCACAACACAGCATAGAGGACCAGCTACTTTACTAAGCCTGCACTTAAACTGGAATATGGCCCGACCCAGAAAAGGACGCGGAGAAAGAGAACAAGACTGCAACGAGACGTGAACACAAAACACCGACAGAACCCACAAGAAGCAACCCCATTGGAAGGAAATGCGCCTAACACAGCCATAACTGGAACAAAATCCACAAGAGAAAAATCCTTATACCTCATACCTTACCTTGCAACAACCACGGTACACCGACACCCCAACACAGAAACCTCGAAACATGCAAAGAATTTCCTGAAACACACGGAAAAAAGATGGGAACACTCAACAAGAGTGGGGGAGGGCTCCGACCCCATTACACCTTACATCACAAGAACAGAGGAGCAACATCGATTTCCACTACATCCCGCACAATACGGCGAAGCACCAGCAATTCTACCCCCACCCAACAATCGGACTCAATGAAGAAACCACCGCTGATCCTCATCCGAGCACCATCACAGCAGAAACACCAAGACTAATCAGCCCTGTTATCAACCTATTGGACCGCTTCAATGAAGAAGCAGCTGTCGCCGTTCTTCATCCTACCAACATCAACGCGGAAACACCACGAACCGACAATTACAAACTTGAGCAACAAATAACCTCAAAACAAAATCTCACCCAGAAAATCCACTGTAAATAAACGCCAGGTCAATGTCCAAGCATTCAACTGAAATATACAACCACCTGTCAGAAGGAGGCATAGATGTTTGTAACCGAAACATGGCTAGACGACTACAAGATCACCCTCAACAACTGCCTGCCTGAAAACTTCAAATGCATCCAAACAAACAGAAAATCCAAAAAGGGGGGGGGCTAGCGATCATCCACAAGGAACAACTGGCCATCAAAATGGAAGATCCACTAAACATCGAGAAATGCGAATCCTTAATACGACTTTCAGTAAATCCCAAAACTAACCTGAAATTCAGCCTGATATATAGACCACCAACCTACGATGCGACTTTCATAGACTCTTTCACGGAAGCAATCACCATCCCAGCCATCAAATACAACCATCTGATCATCCTCTGAGATTTCAACATCTGGTTCGATGAAGAAACCACAACTACACAAAAATCCTTAACTGCCCAACTAGCAGCCATGAACCTACAACAACTAGTCAAAGGAGCAACCCACTAAGCAGGGCACACACTTGACGCAATCTTTGCCAACAAGGATCTCATCACAACGACACCCCAATTCAAATACTTTGGAGGGACCACCTCATCATTCCATTCATAATCACAACGGCCGCTGCAACAAAAAAGCAAGAAAAACGACCCATCGTGATGAAAAGAAATTGGAGAACCATGAAAAACTCCAACCTAAGCGAACTCTTAGAACTCGGCAAACCCCAAGCATCAACCATGGAAGAAGCAGACCTAGACAAAAAAGTTGCACTACTTCATACCTGGATCGCAACAACCATAGATGACATCGCCAAAGAAAAGCCCTTCACCCCATCACGTAAGAAAACTACAGCAAAATGGTTCACCCCGCTACACAACGCCATGAAAAGAAAAAACGGAAAACTAGAATCTGAATGGAGGACCGACAACACCACCGCAAACAAATTGAAATTCCTACAACAGATCCGCTCGTATAAAAAGGAAATGCAAAAAGGGAAGCGGAAACATTACGACAACCGAATCTTCAGAGCACCAAACGCTCAAAAAGAACTATTCAAAATCCTAAACGAAATAAAAAACCCACCAGGCTGCAATAACACGCCAACTCCATTGATGAAACTCTGCGAGGACCTCGGAGACCACTTCAAAAACAAAATAACCTCCATCCAACACTCCATACAAAACAGACCAAGCGATCACAGCTCTAACCCCACCGACACCAATGAGGAACATGCAAACAAGCTACGAAACTTCCCAGAAATATCAGTTGAGGCTTTTGTCAAACTGGTAAACCAAAACAATAAATCAGGCTCTCCTGAAGACCCTTGCACCCCGGACATATACAAAACGATTCTCAAACAAGGAACCCCCATGGAATACCACAGGAACCTTCTCAACCTCTCAATCTCAACAGGTAAAGTATCACAGGCCTTCAAATCTGCCTACATCAAGCCGCTTCTCCAAGACACAACAGGAAATGTGGAGGACTTCTCCAACTACAGACCCATCTCCAACATACCCTACATAGCCAAACTGCTAGAAACTTACGTCTACCAAATAACCCAAGAATTCATAGAAGAGCATTGCCTACTAGAACAGGCACAAGTTGATTTCAGACCCATGAGAGGAACAGAATCGGCTCTCCTCTCAATATGACGACCTAAAAAGAAACGCAGACTCGGACAAAAGTACCGCCCTGATTCTCCTTGATCTGTCTGCAGCCTTCGACACTGTCAACCACGCCATCCCCATAAAGAGATTAGAAGGACTAGGGATAACAGACACTTATAAGGGATTCTGTCCTCCGACGTATTCCTTATCTTAGATATCTCTTTCCAGCTTTGCTGGCCTCTGAAATTTTTTCTCTCTAGAGGGCGCTGCGCGTCGACGTCCGCCGAGTCGATGTCCCTCGACAGCCGCCGTGTCGACGTCGACGTCATCCTGCCTATAAAGGCCGCGCGCAGCGTCCGTTGCTCAGTTCCGTTTTTCCGCACTTACTCAGTGCCTCGGAATATCGTTGCTCAGTTTCGTAGATATATTATTCCATTTTCCTCGAGATATTCGATCCCTACTCGATGGCTTCCTCGTCTGAACCGACGACCCCTCGGTCCGGCTTTAAAAAATGCCGAGACTGTGGAAAAAAGATGTCGCTAACGGACCCTCACAGGGTCTGTCTGTGGTGTTTGGGAGCTGAACACCATTGTTCGGAGTGTGAGGACTGTATGTCCATGACTGCTAAAGCCCTGAAGGAGCGTAGGGGGAAGCTGGAAAAAGGTAAGACTTCTAAAGCTTGTTCTTCCTCGACGAAGCTGAGACATTCGTCTCCTTGTCACCATTCGCGCTCCAGGTTTCGAAGCGGGTCCCATCACTCTTCGAGATCGAAGCACTCGAAAAGGAGACGCCGAAGATCCCCTTCTTCGTCCTCTTCTTCCTCTGTTTCACCTAAGAGAATCCCTTGCCCCACGAAGCATAGTTCCCAGGCTGAATGGGAGGAATTCCGAAAAAATATGATGAGCGTCTTCGAGAAAGCGGCCTCGACCCCCTCGAAGACTGCCGAGAGCGATGCTCTGGTCGAAAGACCCAAAGGTCCAAAACGCCGCGAGTCGCAGCATCTGGCGAAGGAAGCTTCTCGAGCGCGTCACAAACTCTCGAGTAAAGCAAAGACCTCGAATCCTTCTTCGAAGGTTCCGTTGACGCCGAGGTCGGTGTCTTTGACGCTGTTGTCGAAGGGACCTTCGACACACGGGTCTGTCGACTGGACGCCATCCTCAACACCGGCGTCGACGCCAAGGAAAGTCACGGTTGCGGCGCACCCAGTGCCTATTCCCAGGTCTTTGATGTCGTCGAGATTGTCGATATCCTCGAGCAGAATTCCAATTCTATCGAAGACCTCGAGGCCTCCACCTTTGTTTTCGACGCCACTTTCGAAGCCTTGGACGTCGGCGTTGACGACATCGACGTTTTCGAGGCCGATTACGACAAGTTTGGCACCCTCTGCCTTGGAGATGGGTTTCACACCCTTTGTGAGCTCAGACCAATTGAGAACAATGTCTTCAATTATGGAAGAGGGAGAACTGTCTGATCAAGAAGAGCCATTTGAGTTGCAGGGATCTGCAACCCCATTTCAAGAGGAGTTCTCCTCAGAGGAACGCAGATTAAAGGAACTCCATGATTCCTTACATGAGGCAAGTGGTTTAGACACTTCCCCAGAGGTGGAGTTCGCTAGGCCAGACCCGGGGAGCATGCTGAAACCCCTTATAGAGCCTTAATGGCCAGGATGCAGAATTTGTGGGGTGGTCAACACCTTCACCGGCTTTCCAACAGGATGACCTCACGGATATTCTTGATAAAGCTCTTCAAAGAAAAATGACGTCCCGGCAGTAAATAAAAAACTGTCTGCTAAATACAGGGTATCTTCTGCAGACCCAGTGTTTTTGTCCAAACACCCATCCCCAGAAAGTCTGGTGGTACAGGCGGCATCTTCTACTGACATCAAGACTGCTTACCCTACCGTCCCACAGGACAGGGACGATAAGAAATACGAGGCTATGGCTAAGAAAGTCTTTTCGGCATGTAGCATGGCGTTAACATCTATTAATGCTACTTGCACCCCTGCTAGATTTAGCCATACACTTTGGGAGTGTACTTCTACAGCGGCTGACTGCATCCCGGAGGGAGAAGAAAGGGAGGCGTTCCTAAATATCATAAGGGACGGTAAAGACGCTATGTGCAAATCCCTCCAGAAAGGCATTGACTCGGCAGACGGTATCAGCAGAGCAATGGCGGCAAGTACAACAACCAGGAGATTTGCTTGGTTGAGAAAGTCTGGTTTTGCCCCAGATGTGCAAGCCAGGCTCTTGAACATGCCATTTGATGGCTCTTCTTTGTTTGGGAAAACGGCGGATGACAGTTTAGAAAAACTGCAAACATCAAAGGCAGCAGCAAAATCCCTAGGCGCTGCAATCCGTCAGACACCTTTTCGTCCCACAGGAACCTCTGCGAGAGGCAAGTCTTTTCGCTTCTACTCCGCATTCGGAAGAGGTGGAGGACGACCGGCTCAAAGGGGACAAAGAACTACCCGAGGTGGACGGGGTAAATATTCAAAAGCCGCAGCAACAGCAGGTGCCTCTTTACCATCGGCATCTGCATCAGCCGCCCCTAAACCACTCTGAGGACTTCCCTCACAAGACACCTATAGGAGGCAGGTTAACTCAACATCTGGCGGAATGGCAGGCTATCACGTCAGATGCTTGGGCATTGGAGACAGTTGCACAATGTTACTGCCTGCCTCTCCTACGCATACCTCAGAGTCATGCACCGGGGATCAGCTCTCAAAAAGCTCCAGATCCGCTCCTCTTGCAGGAAATTTTAGACCTGCTAGAGAAAGGTGCCATAGAACTGGTACCTGTAGCGTAGAGGAACAAGGGCTGGTACTCCACTTACTTTCTCATACCAAACAAAGACAGAGGACTGAGACCCATCTTGGACTTGCGGGAATTGAACAAATTCCTCAGGAAAGACAAATTCAAGATGGTAACTCTCTCTCAGATCCTTCAGGCCCTTCAGTTACAGGACTGGTTGGTATCTCTGAGATGGATTGGCACATGGAAATAAGCGTCCTGAAGGTCCAAACACAGGAAATACATGAGGTTCGCAATTGGCAACTCTCATTATCAATTTGGAGTTCTACCATTTGGGCTGACCTCCGCCCCGAGGGTCTTCACCAAGTTAATGTTGGTAGTGGCTGCAAGTCTAAGGAGGGAAGGGATTCACGTCTACCCCTACCTGGACGATTGGTTTATCAGAGCTGTATCTTCGGAACAAGCTCAGATCCAGCTAGATTGTTTGCCACTCCCTTCACAGACTAGGCTTCTCCCTCAATTTAAAGAAGTCACAAATGATACCATCGCAGAGACTCCAGTTCATCGGAGCGATCCTGGACACTTCCCTGGGAAAAGCCTCGCCACCAGAGGTGAGGGCTCAAGATATTCTACAGATGGTCACCAAGTTTCAAAATGCCCAACGTCTCCCAGCCTTCGACTTTTTGAGGTTGCTAGGCCTCATGGCATCCTGCATTTTCCTAGTGCCAGAGGCTCGCCTGAGAATGAAATCTCTCCAGTGGGCACTGAGAACTCAGTGGTCACAATTCTCAGGGAGAATGACAGATCTTCTTCAGGTTCCCGACAGGGTGGCTCGTGACCTTCAGTGGTGGGCCTGTCAGGAGAACATTCTGAAAGGAGAGCAGTTTTGGCAACCTTGGCCGGAGATAACAGTAGTCACGGATGCCTGACTTACGGGGTGGGGAGCCCACACCAACGACTTGACGATCAGCGGTCATTGGTCTCCATCGGAGTCCAGACTACGTTAGAGCTGAGGGCCATCAGACTTGCGCTGAAGGCTTTTCTGCCATCTGTACAAGGAAAGAATGTCCTGATAATGACGGACAACACAGTGGCCATGCATTACCTCAACAAAAGAGGAGGCGTAGGATCACTACCACTGTGCAGAGAGGCGATGCAGCTCTGGTTTTGGGCAATCCAAGAAGGAATCTCTCTATCGGCAGTTCACCTAGCCGGAGAGAAGAACTTGACAGCGGACGCTCTGAGCAGGCAGAGCAGTCTCTCCCACGAGTGGGAACTAGCTCAGGAAGTCCTTCAAGAGATCTTCGCCCTTTGGGGAACCCCTCAGGTGGATCTGTTCGCCACCAGTGTCAACAGGAAGTGCGATCTGTTCTGTTCAAGGGAATTTCCCCCGAGAGGAGCTCTGGGAGACGCGTTCATAGTGGACTGGGAGTTTCCACTCCTGTACGCGTTTCCACCAGTCCCTGTCATTCCTCAAATGATCAGGAGGTTGAGAAGATTCCGGAAAACCATGATCCTAATTGCCCCGGATTGGGCCAGGAGACGTGGTACCCGGACCCTCTAGACTTGTCCATCTGCCCTCCAATTCGACTTCCACTCAGAGAGAATCTGCTCCCACAGAAGGGAGGGAGGTCAGGTTCTCCATCCAGACATCAAAACCCTCAACCTTCACGCTTGGCTTCTGAAAGGCTGAGGTACAAGGATTGGGACCTCCCTGATGACGTTATGGAGGTGTTGCTTTCGGCAAGAAGGCCAGCAACAAAATCTTTATACCGCTGCCATTGGAACAGATTTTGCAGCTGGTGTAGAGAAGAGAATATCGACCCCTTTTCATGTGGTACACCAACAGTGTTATCCTTTCTACTCTACTTGGCAAATTCAGGCCTTCAAGTTGGCACTATCAAGGGCTATCTCGCAGCGCTATCCATCTTTAAGCGCATGGCGGAAGAACCATCCTATTTCAAGTTACCCTTGGTAATACAGTTTCTAAAGGGGTTAACTAACGTTTATCCCCCAAGACCATTCCAGGTTCCCCTATGGGATTTAAATTTAGTCCTAACTTTCCTGATGGGCACACCTTTCGAACCACTCCACTCTTGTTCGTTAAGGTTTCTTACCCTTAAGACTGTTTTATTAGTAACACTTACATCTGCTAGAAGGGTGAGCGAGTTACAAGCTCTTTCTTGTAAACCCCTTCATACAATCTTTCACAAAGACAAAGTTGTTCTGCAAGTGAAGCCTAATTTCCTCCCAAAGGTGGTTTCTAAATTTCCTATCACACAGAAGATTACCCTTCCATCTTTCTATCCTCCTCCCCATCCGGGGAAAGAGGAAGAGAGGTTACATAGGCTGGACCCAAGAAGGGCTTTAAGTTTTTACATTAGTAGACTGGCTAGGATAAGACAAGCAGACCAGCTGTTTGTAGGCCTCGCAGGTCACAAGCTGGGGCTACCGATAACTAAGAAGACCATTTCCAGATGGATTATTTTAGCCATTTTGGAATGTTATAAACTGGCAGGAAAAGAGCCCCCTCAAAATCTTAGGGCTCATTCGACCAGAGGTATCGCAGCTTCATCGGCCCTCAAAAGAGGAGTGCCGGTTCAAGACATATGTACGGCTGACACATGGTCGTCCGTCCATACCTTTACACGGTTTTACAACTTGGATTCTTCCTCCAGTCAGGAAACTAGGTTTGGAAGGGCAGTATTGCACTCTATTCATCAATAAGAGGAAGCATGAAGTCAGTACTCCCACCTCCAATAACAGAATACTGCTATGGGAGCCTATCTAAGATGAGGAATACATTGGAGGACACAATCCCTTCAAAGAACAAGTTACTTCTTACCTTGTAACGTTCTTTCGATGGGATGTTCCTCCGACGTATTCCTTATCGACCCTCCCATCCATCCCCGCAGTACTACTTCCCTTGTTGTTGCAGCTTACGCTCCTTCTGGGTGATTAGTCTAGTCCAGAAAGAATTATTGTGGGCTACGAAACGGAACTGAGCAACGGACGCTGCGCGCGGCCTTTATAGGCAGGATGACGTCGACGTTGGTACGGCGGCTGTCGAGGGACATGGAAAGAGATATCTAAGATAAGGAATACATCGGAGGAACATCCCATCGAAAGAACGTTACAAGGTAAGAAGTAACTTGTTCTTCCCTACTATGGAGCAAATCCTTCCCAACAAACGGAACAGAAACAGTATGGATGAAACCTTTTACATCCAAACCCAGAGACTCCACATGCGGAGTACCACAAGGATCATCCTTCTCACGCTTCTATTCAACATCTACATGTACCTATTAATCAAACTCATCAAAAAACACAGCCTCACATGCTACAACTATGCCGACGATACTCAAATAATCTTCAACATACAAGATACCCGAGAAGAAAACGCCACACTAGAGAATTCCCTTCGCAACATATTCAACTGGATGAACCTCAACCATCTCAAAATCAACCCAGGCAAAACGGAGATAATGATTG
The DNA here is from genome assembly GCF_040938575.1 of Ambystoma mexicanum. NCBI lineage: Eukaryota > Metazoa > Chordata > Amphibia > Caudata > Ambystomatidae > Ambystoma > Ambystoma mexicanum. The sequence goes on along the minus strand of NC_090939.1, from coordinate 323,670,734 downwards.
TTTCAAAAAAAGGAGGAGACATCAACTACATCCCCTGGCCAAGAGAGCTCGGCACCACACCAGAACCATCATCAACTTCAAAAAACCTAGGGGCTCTGATGGATAACAACCTCACTCTAGAGCCACAAGTAAACTCGGTAATCAAGAAATGTTTCTTCCTCCTGCGAGCAGCAAAAAGGATCCTACCGTTACTGTTGTTCGCCAACAGAACACTTAACCATCATCTCTCTGATCATGTCCAGAGTAGACTATGCCAATAGCCTATTCCTGGGCATGCCCAAACGACTTCTAAAAAAAAAAAAAAAAACTGCAACGCATACAAAATGCAGCAGCCATACTCCTCCTCATGCTACCCAGAAGAGAACACATCACACCCGCGCTAAAAATATTACACTCGCTACCACTAAAACAGCGAATAAAGTTCAAATCCATGTGCATCACGCACAGAGCAATACACAAACAAGGCGCACAATTCCTAAGCGAAAAACTATGCCTACATCAACCGACAAGAGCACTAAGATCAAACACTGACATACACCTGGAACCAAAACCCTACAACAGAAAAAAACTCTGAAGATCCTCTTTCTCTCATCAGACACCCAAAGCCTGGAACGACCTACCTAAGAATATACGGAACACAACAAACCACTTAGCATTCAGGAAACTCCTCAAATCATGGCTGTTCGCAGAGTAACCACAACGGAGATGCACTAGAATGCGCAGACATTAAAACGACGATGAAAATAACTCCAACCTCGGCCTCTCTCAATTTGGACAAACACTCAAACCAAAGAACCAACCACTCGACTGAGCATAAGATATCATGGAAAATAGCCACTAAAGGAAGGCTCCAGAGACTGATCACATACTTGGACCCAGACGAAAGCCCTCTAGTGATTCGCCCACTCGTACGTACCGGACGGAGCATATCCAGACCGGCAGATGCATTTAGATTGAATTGTGAATATTAGCATGGCCACACTTAGATGGAGTCGTGGATATTGGCCTGCGTCGCATCTGGATGGAACTTTGAATGTTGGCATGCCCGCACTTGGATAGAATTGTGAATACTGGCCTGCATCGCATCTAGATAGGACCTTGAATGTTAGCATGCCCGCACTTAGATTTGTGAATATTAGCCTGAATCACATTTAGATAGGACTCTGAATATTAGCATGCCCGCACCTACGCTAAACGTGAAGACTAGCACAGGCCACACTTAAAATTGTGGACAATTGGCCTACATCGCATCTAGATAGGATTGATTGAAGGATAACATGTCCGCGCCTTGATGAAACTTGAATGATAGCAGGTGACACACTCATGATTGTGAACACCAGCCTGCGCTGTATCCAGATTAAGTTAGGAATGTTAGCATGCCCACACCTAGACAGATTTCTAAACACTAGCCTGCGCCGCACCTAGAAAAGACTGTGAATGTAGGCATGCCCACATGTGAAGGCCAACAAGTGCCACACTTAGACAAAACTTTGAATGTTAGCATGCTAAAGGTCATGTAACCCACTAACCAATATAAACTCAAACTCTGCATACTTATCTCACTCAAAAAACTCACACAACCATCTCTCGCACAACAAGCCGCACGCACTTCACAACACTGCAACTACACATAAGCCGGGACAACAGCACACGCGGACTGACACCAATCCAATACCCACACCAAAGCTCAGCACCCGGTGTACACCGAGTTGAAGCTGCCAACAGGATACCACTCCTCTCACTATCCTACTCCCTCTTCACCCTAATAACCAATCCCCCCCTTATTATTTACAGATCTGCCAGAGCGCCTGGGGACCAATTCCATTGGTGACGGTGCGTGGTACAAATACATTTAACATTTATAGCTTATACATTTTCTTTGATATAATAAAGAAAAATCCATATTTTCAACAAATATTTCAAAAAATAGATGAAACAGCAAATATTATTCAATATTGCTAACCTGAAATCTTAATCTTCTGAATTTGTATAGCTTAGTCAGGATGAAATCTGTCAATGAGAATAAAAGGAAAAGACGGGTAAAAAAATGTTTTCTTTTTGTAATAGTACTGTATGAATACTGAATGTATTCCTAGTACTCAACCAATTACGGTTATGATTACTAAACATTTTGCTGCAGAGGAAAAAAACAAAAATGTGTGACACATTTTTAGTTTTATAAAAGTAGTGTTTCTAATAGTGTTAAAGTATCAAAGTAGAATACTATTACTTGTCATTCAACTATTTATAAAAAACAGTACTATTTAAAGTACTTATTGCTAATCCTTTTCTGATATGTAATTTTACATTCGATAATAAAATGTACATATTAAATTACAATATTATCCAAAATTCCTAAAATAATTTAACAAAATAGCAATTTTATTTACACAAATGTACACTAGCATCATAATATATACAAATGGCTTATGTTTCATGTTTGTACACATTTTATTTAACATTTCTGTATATGGGATTTGCAACCTTATTAAGGAAACCGAGACACAGAATTTAACCATGTCATCAGTTTGACTAAATATGTAAAGACATGCCAACATTTCATCATTATTTGGAGTGGAAACATTTTATTGTAAAGTCATAATATTATATAAAATAATAGGAATACAAAATATTACACTATCACTACATCAATAATTCAAAACACAGTGAATCTCTGTTAACTATTATTAGAATACTTATTGTAAAATCTGTGTGCATCATTTGGCCACCTAAAACCAGGCTCATGACTGTATTCTACAATCTATACTTCACAATACAAACTGTTTTAATACAGTTCTTCTTTTTCAATACTTTACATTTGTGTGACTTTTTTTTTATAGCTCTCCTTATGACACTTTTTTGTTTCATATGTAAAGTTATCTCAACTGCACTCCCTTAAACTCAAAATAATGCACACAGAGCCCACCTATGCAAGCTAGTACTTAAAACAGAAGTAGAAGATTGCAAAATGCTAATTTCTATCAATTTGAGCATATTCGGCTTCAGAAGGAACATTTTTCTTGTGTGCACTCTGACAGCATGCACACTCGGTTTAGAGAAGGTAAATGAACTAGAACCATAAACCTTTCTTATTGATATCATATTAATACGTACTAAATATGTACACAATACACACAAATGTAGCATCAATATTTCTCTGTTGTAGGTTTATTTACCTTGTCATTGCGGATATGCACATATACTTTAAAACCTTGGTTCTAGTAATATTAAGTAGGCATGCTTTAAACCCTTGGGCAAACAAACTTTGTCTCATAATGTAGAGTCATTGCACACATGCCAATCTGTTTCTGTGTGCATCCATGTTGTGAAATATACACTGACAGGATGCACCCTCATGAAGGATGATTACAGATGTTTTAAATGTTTTCTTGCAAATGGACATCTGAGCATTTACAAAGTGTGAAATGTGAATATTAATCTTCCTACCATGCATTGTGTAACGCTTTTTATCATCACTAAAATATACTTATACTCTAAAGTTTGAAGTGAGGGTTGTAAATCACAACCACACTGTGACTACATTGTGTGCTGTAGCACCTTGAAGCATCTGTTTTGCTAGATGGAATTACCAGTAAAATATTTCACACCAAATAACCAGATAGACTCAAAGGAGATGGGGAAAATACAGTTTTAATCTCAAGAAGTAAAGTAGGGCGAATAAACACTCATCAAATTGACTCATACAAGATCACAATGTCTTATCATTTGTTTGTAGCTTAAATAGAACTGGCTATCAGCCACAGAATGCCAGTCCTGATTACATGGTTGGAGATTGGCCTTGTCTTTTAGTATCGAGGCAGTTAGAAACTCCATCCTTAAACTTAAAAATTCCAGAGCCCCAGGGCCAAATGACTTAGCCAATATAGTACTCAAGCGTAAGCTAGACCAGTGGGCGAGGGTACTGACGCTGTTTGCGAAGGTTTGTTTATCTCAGACTATTCTGGAGTCCTGGCAGCATGCTATACTTCTCCCTGTCTATAAAAAAGGAGATTGAGAATTACAGATTACTGTCGCTACTCAATGTGACAGGAAAATTGCTTTCAACATTTGTACTTTGAGCCTGGCAGGCTTGGGTAGATGAAGCCAAGATCGTACATTATACGCAAACAGGTTTTCGAGCTTGATCAAGCACGACCCTTGATTCAATGATAAGAGACATTAGAGATAGGTGGGCAGACGCTTTAAATAGTATTTGTTGAGTTTAAGGCAGCATTCAACAGTGTTGATCGAGCAAAACTATGGGGCAAACTTAGTGAATGGGGATGCCCGCCTTGGCTTATAAATATCCTGAAAAGCCTCCATCAGTGTAGTCAGGTGGGTGTTTGCCTTACAGACGATGGCATGATTTCTGCACCGGTGCAGATTAATAAGGGAGTAAGACAGGGATGTACCAAGAATTGTTATCGTGGGATCGGTCCCTATTGGTGCGCTAGTGACCACTCTCAAAACTCCAACCCAAACTAAAGATTAGTGTAGGTTACCTCGGCAGCAACATTGCAACATTGTATGTAAAAGTGCATGGCAGACTATTCTAAATGGTTGGAAACCCAAATCCAACTTTGGACATTTGGCTTGATAGCAGCACGTGCATACAAACGAAACCCAGGTGGTTGGGCATACGTCAGCTCTTCCCTTGTTTCCCAATTAGTACATGTTCCTCTTAGTGCTCCAATTACATCGTCATTCTTAAGTATTTTCATATTGTTTCAACATAGGTTTATATATCTTCTTGAGGACACTCTTATGCGGTCATTAGACTTTGTCTTTATGTATCTGACAATCTCCTGCTGGTAAACAAAATGTACTTCGTCCCACATATGTTTTCTGGTTCTGGGGATAATACAACTTAGTTCCTGGATGTGCAAGAGAACTCTTCTTTATATTCTCTCGTATTTTCTTCTGTCTGCATCCATGCTCCACAGTATGTCTATTAATGTCAATCATTGGCTCCATTCCAATAGCTTTTTTGGCGTTGTCCCATGATCCTTACGAGACAGAATCCCAACATTACTAACAGTCATATTGCTCCAAGTAGTTTAAAAGCATTATCCAACCAAGATGGAATCCATCCAAACAAAGATGAAAACCAATAGTCTCCTGCTGTTTCATCAGCTTTTTTTTCATCTTTGTGTGCAGGGTCATCAGCATAGTTATTGCCTTTGTCAGGGTCCCATTTTCTCTATCATGAGATGGTATGAACATACAGCAAGAGGGTACAACCATGGCGCACATGTCTCCCTCTATTGCGGTTATCAGATCCAGAACATACCTTTTCTGGAGTCATCAGCCTGATGGCTCTCAACTCTTCCTTTATTGCATTGAATCCTTTTGTTGTTGCATTGATTTTCTGTAATAGCTCCCATCTTTTAATCTGGAGCCACTTCGCGTTCACTGCAGCTTAAAGTCCTGCTGTGAATATAGATGTCATTATCATGGCAGTCTTGCTGAATAATTTGTGTTCATTATGTCTCCATAAGCTCATTGATAATGAAAAATAGTTCTCCCTCTTCAATAGGCGAAGATGAAATGATCTCTTCCTTCTGTAATAGTCATTCATCTTTGAAAATTCAGCAATATGGAGATCACCTTGGGGAATCACTAGTGCTGGAATGTGCACATTTAAAATGGAGCACACTCCTCCCCAATCTTTAGACAACGGCATGTAGGCTCTGGATCTGCAGGCCCAATATCGATCCATCAGAACTGCAGTTCCTCCATTCATTCCTGGTACTTCAATTGTTTCTCCACATCCTTTGTTTCTTCCAGCATAGACCTTGCCCTTATTCTTGAAACAGGTTGTTGCATTCTTCAGTTGTAGTATATGCAACAGTCCTGCTTCATTATCAACCCAAGTGAATAATTGTACATGCTTAGCCCATGATTCCAAGCATTCATTATTCATCTTTTGTACTCTGTGGACTGAGTCTCTTTTCAGTAAGTGTCCAGGGCATGATATTAGTCCATCTTCCCATCCATTTTCAGTTGCCACATGCCCAAACACCAACAGTTGTGCTTTTTCCCAACATCCTGGCTCCCTTGATTTTTTTTTTTCAGTTATGTCTGAGAAATTCATTGTCATGTTAACAGCTCGTGTATATATATGTATATATCCATCCCTCTCCAAATTGGGATGTATATATACATTTCTAGTTTGTCCAATCTACATTGTTTTTGCCTTTTTCATATGCATCTTCATATGGAAATTTCTGTCTTGATCGCCATTTTAAAGTTGCCCACTTCCCTTCAAATTGGCCTTTCGTAGTGCAGGCTGCTAGATGAGACATTTTGTATAGTGTGTAGACTTTTCTCTTGCAATAAAGGTTCTTGCAATAAAGGTTCTTGCCACATTCATGGCATACAGTATTAATGAGCACACAACTCTTCTGAAGTTCTCTCACACCTTTTTACGTGCTGGTACCATACATAATTTGCCAAGTGAGCCGATTTACCTAAATGTGTGATACTTTCATTATCTTCCTCAGCATTTCTCTTTACTCAGGAAAAGGGTTTTTTAATGTTCGAACGTAATGGTGTTTTTGGGTTCTTAACGGGGGTAATGGGACTAGTGGGGGGTTGTCTTATTTTCTGCCTCCCGACTGCTTGTAACATGTGTAAATGCTAACGTTCTAAGGAGATTAGTCAAAATAAGAAAACTCCACAGAAAATGTTTTCGTGGTGCTACAGTTGTTAACTCTTGGAACACTTCAATTGTTACCACTTTTATTTTTTAATATATCAATGCTTATCGTTTTAACGGTCATACATTTATAACAAATTGTAAAATAATTGCCAAAACAATTCTTAAAACAAAGCCATTCTTTGGAACTCTGAATAAATGTCCCAATCTTTGTAGTTCTTTGTATTAAAGCTGGATAAGACTGAAGTATATAAGAGAAGTAAGAATGTATAGATGGTTGGCAACATAAAAACTCAAATATTTCATAGTATTTTTCTATGTCAGATTTAGGAAAAAATGTTCCAAGATTACTGCAGATCCATAAATCAATCCTAATCTGAAAGTGTGTTACTTTCTTTGTCCATGTTCTTGACCATCGTTTGCATCAGTTGTGGCTCTTTTCTTACTTCCCTGTGGGGATTGCTTCGCTGGAGATACTTGCTTCACTGGTGAAACCTGCTTCACTGAAGACTGGTGCAGGTGAGGTCAATGGTGCTTCACCTTTATAGGTTTTGATATCATGCAGGTGGATCCATGCCCTTCTTTCTTTAAACTTCACTGCAGTAGGGCTTATGTCCTCCATCTCATGTGGGCCTTCAAATCGAGGGGTACTCCAGGTGTGTACAAATTTGCATATTAACACTTGGTCCCCTATATATACTGGCAGTGCTTTTAGTGTCATTTCCAAATTGATAGGCAAATTGTCTTCTTTGTGTAAATTTGACCCCTCCTGTTGACGCTTGATCTCTTGAGCTATAAGAGATTCTTTGAGTCATTGTTTTTAAATAATGTCATCCCCTAGTGCATTTGCTACACTGTGGACATCTGTATTTGCCCTTGTTGTGGGGGTGTGAGGAGTACTCATTCGACATCCAGTCACCAGCTCGTGGGGCGTTTAATGGGGATCTGAACCAGGTTGGTTTTTCAGTGCATATAACGCAAGAGGTAGGCAATGTGTAGCCTTACTTTCTTTAATGTCAATTTAAGCTTTGCTATCCTTTCCTTCAGAAGTCCATTTGATCTCTCGCATATCCTTTTGGCTTGCTGGTGATGGGCAGAAGCAAACCTATGCTTAACGCCTAAAAGGGAGACTATATTTTCAGAGAGTTCATTCACAAAATGCACTCCATTATCGGATCGCAAAACTTTGCACCCCTCATCTTGGAAAGACCTCTCGGACCAAAAACTTTGCAGCATCAGGATGCATGCACAGACATGCTTCAATCCGTCTAGAAAATGGACAAACTACAACTATCATGTATCGATAACATTACATGTCTGCAACATATCCACATCTATGTGCAAATGTTGGAAGAGGCCATCAGGTCTGGGGGTTACTGCTCGCAGGGTGTGCCCTGCCGTACATTTCTGGCACACAATACAGTTTACAATGAACTGTGCCACATGCTCACTGAGGTTCATTATGAACCAGTATTCTGCTATAGTAGCAGCTATACTCTCTTGAGTCACATGGGTGGGATATTGGAGCTGCTCCAGTACCACTCGCAATGATGCAAGAGGCATAACTGGCTTTCCTTTACTGTCCTGTCTCGTATGTGCCTCAGTGGGGGATAAAGAACACCCCCGCTTTTTCCATAACTCTTTTTTCTTCCTGAGATGCTCGTCCTTGTATCTCAATTAACTGTACAATGGACATTATATCAAATCCTTCTTTAACCAACATGCATCGCCCTGTCACTTTTAGTCTTTTTCATTCATCTTGAATATTATGCAACATGTTTTCCTCAAAGTCTGCGGCTTCTCTTCCGCAAGAGATTAAATCTGTTAGTTTTGAATGCCCTACAGATTTCATGATTGCTACGGTTGCTCGAAAGCTTAAGGCTTCAATTAGTTTTTTTAATAGCCCTGTATGTTGCACTGGAGTGCTGTCTGGGCAGAGAAAGCGCCTCCTTTTCCAACGTGCTAGGCCTGCATGTACTGTTGTCGCATAGGAGGAGTACACCGTCACTTCCTCATCCTCAAAGCTTCATAGTGCATCAATAAGCATGGCTAATTCTGCAATCTGTGCTGAATAGGTTGACGGTAATCATCTGCTCATTAGTACTTCACAGGTGCCCTCTCGGGGGTCATCCTTACTACTGCCGATCCCGAATGTCTCACCCCAGTTTGCGGATCAATTTTGGATGAACCATCAATGAAACCTACTTCCCTTCTTCCTAGGGCATACTCTCAAACATGGGGAATATAATTTATACATTCAGTGTATGTAACTCAATCATGCACATCATCTTAATCTCCCACTGTTCAGGATTCACTATACATTACAATTTTAATTGCAGGGTTTGAAATAATTACTTCATACCTGATGCTCTTTGAGTAGTCAACATACTTTTGGGTTTCTCTAAAATTGCAAATAATGTATGCTCTACAAATGGTTAAGGCACACCCCATGGTTATACTTCAGACCTTTTCTATGGCAAATGTAGCACCTGCCAAAGATTGTTCGCAAGGGTAGTGTCCTTTCATAACTGGGTCTAGAATCCCACTGTAATAAGCTAGTGGTTTATGGCCATGTCCTAGCGTCATTGTGCAAGGACTGCTGTCATGACCTCCATTTGAATGGGAAAATAAATAAAATGATTCACTATAATTTGGAATCCCTAATACAGGAGCTGTACTAATCACATTTTCTAATTCATTTAAATCCTTCAGTCATGTCTTCTGTTCACTAATTTAGTTTTAACCAGCTGTAAGCACTTTTAATAGTGGTTGAATATATGTACTGTAGCCAAAGACCCATGCCCTGCAGTGTTTGCATAGATCTAAAAAAATGTACATTTGTTTCACTGTGTTTGGCTGCACGGTTCTCATAATAGCTTCTGCTCTTTCAGGTGTCGCTCTTTTCCCCTTCATGTGAGATTAACTGCCCTATGTATACCACTTCTTCTTGACAATACTGTAATTCTCCAGCATTGGATCTTTCATGGATTCACATGCTGTGAATATTCCCCGTCGTCAGGCTGGGAACCTCAGTCATTTTAACTTGGCGTTTCCCATGGAAAACTTTTACACTTCAGTGTCCTATCAACATCCTTTGTGGGTGCTTTAGCCACCACCAATAGGACGTAGGGTATACATAGCCCTGCCCCTGTGGCTTCCCTTCAGATTTCAACCATTTCCAAAGTGTTGGGATCACCTCGTGCTCGTTGTGGTTTCTGCATGTGCTTGTGCTATTGGTTTTGTGATGTCTTCAGGAATGAAGAAGTCCCTGTTCCGGCCCTGTGCGACGTTCGGCCTGAAGGTCTATGAGGGGGACGGGCATATGGACTGCCTCTATTGCCTTTACCCCCCATCACTCGGCCGATTCTTGCGAGATCTGTAAAGGGTTTTCGCAGAAGACGCTTAAGGACTGCAATCAGCGGTTGATATGTTGGCTGTATGAGGGTACCTACCCTGCCTCGGAGGTGGGGTCGGTTCGTAGTCTGGCATCTGAAAATCCTGTTCAAGTGGCGGATCATCGCTGGGGTGCATCGGCTGAGCCCCCTTCTAAGAAGTCTCGGCCTGCCCCTGGGGCGGAGGTCGTGAAGAGTGGTCGCTCCTCGTCGAGTAAACGCCTGTCGAAGGGGGCGTCTTCGTCCAAGCATGGACGGTCGGACCAGTCCTGAGGGTCTGGAGGTAGTCCTGAGAAGTCTGCATCGCAGGTGAAGGCCAAGAAGGACTCGTCGTCGAAACACTCCTCTTCAGGGGACCATCCCAGGTCGTCCTCTAGCAGGGAGTCATCTAAACACTGGTCCAGTGGGGCCAGGCAGGCGGGATCGCCTGGAAAATCTACACCGCAGGTTGAGGTTCCGACCTACGTCATTGTTGACAGGGGTCCCATTGTTGATGATTTCTCTGCCAGTGCTGATGCCGTCGTCGACAGTTGTCATTGGCTCTAGCAATGACTGGGGATAAAGGCCCGAGGTTCTCGTCGAGGATGGATACGAACAGCTTGCTGCCAATGAGTGAGGCGTGGCAGTCTTCTGCTTTTGACTCACTTCTGCCTGACACTCTTCTACATCAAGAAACTGCTGCTTTGTTGGTGTCATCGGAGGTGGAGGACAAATGGGAGCCGGTGTTGGGTCCGCCAGCCCTGGGCCTGCAGTGTGTTGGTCCATCGATGTCGATGGGTGTGGGGGCTGGTCTGTCCAGTTACCCCCTGGTGAATCCGCAGGCGATGTCGCTCCAGGTCCTGTCCACGCTGCAATCCTTGTTGGGCCAGCTGGATTCCAGGTTGCCTCCTCTGAATGTGGCTCCAGTTGGGCCTATCGTCACTGCTGCAGGTGTTCCTCTGCGTTCGACGGATGCAGCTGAGTTGCCTCTGCCGGTGAGTGAAGGTCGTCCATGTTCCCATCCTGTAGAGGGTGAGCTGCTTAACTGAGTCGGACAGTGTGCCTAGGGAGACCATGTCTACTGGCTTTTCGTCGCTGTCGAGGGATCCGGCGTGGGACTTGGATGTTTAGGTAGACTTGCCTCCTAGTCCGGCACAACCGTTTCCTCCCGAAGTTGGGGCGTTCCACGCAATGATGGCAAAGGCATGTGTAGAATTTGGGTTCGCTCCTGAGGAGGAGTGAAAGGAGTGCTTCCTGTTTGACCACATGGGCAAGAGACGGAAAGCTGTGTTCGCCGTACCTATCCTGGACCATGTGTGGCAGGAGGGCCTGCGCACGATGCAACATCCCTTCTCGGAACCGGCTGTCCAAGGGAGGCTGGAGAAGAAGTTTAAGGCCCCGGACTCTACACCGAAGTGCTTAGTGTCTCAGCCCACGCCTGAGTCGGTGTGTCGGTGGCTGCTAGTCGTAAAGCCAGGAGTTAGCACAAATGTGTTTCCGCTCCCGACAGTGATGCCAGGAGGCAGGATGCCTTCGGGGGAAAAAGGTTTTGACTGTTGGGGTGACAACGGTAAAAGTGGCCAATTCGTTGGCGATCATGGCTCGCTATGATCGTGAGATGTGGCATCGGCTAGCGCCTCTGTTGGAACATATGCCTGACGAACACTGTAAAGCTTCCAAGCTGTTGGTACGCGAAGGGGAGGAGGCGTCCAATCCTAGTATTAACATTGCCGTGGACTTGGCGGAATCTGGTTTGAAACAGATTAACAGCATTGTGCTGCGTCGACATGCCTGGCTTAAGTGCACAGACCTTCGCCCGGAGGTGCATTATAAGTTCCTGGACATGCTCTGTGAGGGGGAGCAGTTGTTTGGTGAGAAAATTGATGAGGCCCTCAAGGGTATGAAGGAGTACTCTGAAACTGCTAAATCATTGGGAGCTTTGCAGAGTTGGCGCTCTTTTCACCCCTTTTGTCCCTTCCGTGGGGCATCAGGGAAATGCCCGGTTTACATCCTCCAGAGACCGGGGGTACGGTCGGTCTGGTGACTCCCCCCAGGGGTATAGGAGGTTGGCGCAGTCGATGCAGAAGAGTCGGGACTTTCAGGCCTCCAGGAAACAAGGTGGGCAGGCCTCTTATTCCAAGGGGAGACAAGCTAAGCCACAGCAATGACTGTCATCAGGGAACTCTGCTGGTGGGCAGGGTAGCACTGCAGGTGGATGAGTGGTGCAAGGTTATGTCAGACCGTTGGGTGTTGGATACGGTGCATCTGGGCCACTCGCTGAAGTTCAAGTGTGCCCTGGTTCCCATTCCTCCAGTGTACGCTGTGCAACCTCACCTTCACATCCTATGGCAGGAGGTTGCACTTATGCTACAAAAGGGGCTATAGAATTGGTTCCAGTGGCCGAGAAAAGCCAAGGGGTTTATTCCCGTTACTTTGTAGTGAAGAAACCCAACGGCAAGTGGCAACCCATTCTGGATCTTTGGGCATTGAACAAGACTCTGCAACGCCTGGAGTTCAAGATGCTCACACTTCAGGAAGTCATTCGGTCTGTACAGCCGGACGAGTTTCTGGCCTCGTTGGATTTACAGGACGCATTTGTCCACATTCCGATGTGTCGACGGCACTAAACGTTTCTGCGGCTTGTCATAGGAGAAGATTCCAGTTCCGAGTGCTCCTGTTCAGGTTAAAGTATTCTCCCAGGACGTTTACAAAATGTTTGGTGCCGGTGGTGACGTGGCTCCGATGGGAAGGTCATCACGTCTACCCATACCTGGACGACTGGCTGGTACGCGGTTAGTCGCCATGGGAGGCGCTGGAAAGTCTCAGCGCTACCATGCAGCTGTTGCAACGTCTAGGCTTCGCCGTGAACTTTGAGAAGTCCTTTCTATCGCCTTCCAAGGACCTGGTGTTTCTGGGGGCAGAGTTCCAGACTCAGCTGGGTCTTGTGAAGCCCTTTGGTGAGAGGGTTCTGAAGCTCTGGCAAAGAGCAGCAGAGTGGAAGATCGGTACAAGGGTGTCGGTCCAGACCTACATGTCACTGCTGGGGGCCATCGCGTCCTGCATTCCGCTGGTGAAAAACTGTCTCTTCATGAGGCCGGTGCAGGAGTTCCTTGCCGACCGGTGGGCTCAGAGTCGTTGATCGTGGTCCAACAAGGTGGTGATCGACAGCGTTCTGTTGGAAGCTCTGCGATGGTGGCCGTGCTCGGACAATCTGGTTTGGGGCATGCCTTTGCTGGAACCAGAGTTCCACTTTCCAATTGTGACAGATGCCTCTCAGACAGGATGGGGGGGGGCGCATCTCAAGGGCTCCGCAGGTCCATGGCCTGTGGTCTCTGGTGGAGTCACGGTTCCATATCAATGTGCTCGAGTTGAGAGCGGTACATTGGGCCCTGAAATTGTTTCTACCGTGCATACGCGGTTCGGTGCTGAGGGTGTTGATGGACAATACCACCACAATGTTTTATCTCAGGAAACAGGGGGGCACGCATTCCAGGGTGCTGTCGAAAGAAGCACAAGAACTTTGGCATTGGGCTCTGTTGCACGACATTGGCATTGTGGCGTTTCATCTGCCGGGAATGTTGAATGTGCAGTTGGATGCGCTCAGCAGGGAGGTAGGCCAGCTCCACGAATGGCAGCTGAAGGAGTAACAGGTGTGCATGATCTTCCAGAAATGGGGCCATCCTCCGTTGTATCTCTTCACCACGAGGGAGAACAAACTGTGCACAGAGTTTGCCAGCAGGCGGGCTCACCCCGAGTCTCTAGGGGATGCATTCTCGCTCCCATGGAAAAGACTGGTTCGCTTATGCATTTCCCCCGTTTCCGCTCATTCAACGTACCCTCCAGTGGATTCGGAGATACCCATGCCGTGTGATTCTGGTGGCGCTGTTGTTGGCCAGGCAGCCGTGGTTCTTGGATCTCCTTAATCTGTCCGTCGCAGAGCCGATTCGGTTAGAAGTGACGCCGGACTGTCTGTTTCAGGACAAGGGCACGGTCTGGCACCACCATCCGGGATCTTTCAGCCTGACGGCTTGGCTCCTGACTTCTCAGAGTTTGGCCTGCTAGAGCTTTCTGGTGACTGTTGGCGCATTTTGGAGGCGGCAAGACCTCTGTCCACAAATGCCTCCTATGCATGTAAATGGAAAAGGTTTTCTGTGTGGTGTAAAGGCCAGCCTGAGGTGGACCCTTTGAACATTTCACTGGGGCAGGTTCTGCCCTACTTGTTGAAGTTGGCGGAAAAGGGTCTGGCGTTCTCCTCCATTAAGGTACACTTGGCAGCAATTTCTATATTTACTCGGAAGTGGCATGCAGCGCCTCTGTTTAGTGATCTTCTCATCAAGAATTTCTTGAAGGGGTTGTTTCGAACTTTTCTTCCAGTCAAGAAGTTTCTGCCAGTGTGGAGCCTTAATGTGGTTCTGTCAGGTATGATGAGACCACCGTTTGAACCGATGTCGTCAACGCCTTTGCAGTTTTAGTCTTGGAAGGTGGCTTTTCTGGTGGCCATTACTTCGGCTAGAAGGATGTCTGAGTTGCAAGCTTTGGTTGTGGGCCCTCCATACTTGAGATTCTTCAAAGACAAGGTGGTGTTGGCTAATAATCCGCACTTTATCCCAAAAGTGCCAACCACATTTCATAAAATCTCTTCTATTGTGTTGCCCTCGTTCTTTGCTTAAGCCTCCACGCCTGCAGAGCGGGCTTTGCATTCCTTGGATGTCAAGAGGGCGGTGAAGTTTTATTTGAATCATACTCAAGAGTCATACTTTCAAAACAGCTGTTTGTGGCTTATGGACCATCCGTCAAAGGATAGGCAATCTCCAAGCAGGGACTTTCTCGTTGGGTGTTATCTGCTATCTCATTCTGCCACACTAAAGCTGGGAAGCCTTTTGAGAAGAAACCTAGGGCACACTCGACGAGGTCTACGGCTTTGTTGGCGGCATTATGGTCTGGGATTCCGCTGGTGGACATTTGCCAGGCTGCCTCCTGGGCGTTGCCGCATACCTTTACTCGACATTACTGTCTGGAGCAGCAGCATTGTGTGGATGTGCAGGTGGGACGGACGGTCGTGCAACGCCTGTTTCAATAAGGTAAGCCCTGCAGCTTAAGGGGATTTGTTTGAACCTGATCACTGGATGGGTTTCTTGGTCTCATGTATGTGATTCTGTTCCTATATTGGTTTGCATTTACACTCCACCATGCATGATGGGTACTGCTATGTAATCTATTCACAGCATGTGAATCCATGAAAGATCCAATGCTGGAGAATGGAGTAGTTTCTTACCTGTAACTCAATTTCTCCAGCGTTGGTATCTTTCATGGATTCACATGCGCCCACCGGCTGCCCCTGCATGCAAACCTGGTTCGGGTTGCCTCTACTTTGGAGGTTAAAATCTGAAGGGAAGCCGCAGGGGCGGGGCTATTTATAATCTACGTCCTATTGGTGCTGGCTAAAGCACCCAAAAAGGACGTTATTAGGACACTGAAGTGTCGAAGTTTTCCATGGGAAAACGGTAAGTTAAAATGACCGAGGTTCCCAGCCTTTCAACGGGAATATTCATAGCATGTGAATCCATGAAAGATAGCAACGCTGGAGAAATGGAGTTGCAGGTAAGAAACTACTCCCTTGTCCTTCGTCTACTTTGTACCCTTTTTCAGCAAGTATCATCAAAAGTTTGATAGTCTTCTCTACATTTTTCTTCTGTCTCACTGCACACTAAATTGTCATCCACGTATTGAATTATGGCACTTTTCAAGCTCATCATTTAAGGACTTTATTAAAGATAGAATGGGACTCGCATTATCCCTGAGGCAAACAAGTATGTTTCAGGCGTATTGTTCTATATGAAAAGGAAGTCCAATCCGGTGACTTGTAAGGGAGTTAAAAAAAAAACATTTTTTTAATCGACAATAGTAATACCTAGCTGTTGACTGGATATTGCACAATATTGTTGCAGGGTTTGGAACTTAAGGAAACTCTGCTTCAAGTATATGGTGTAAAGGGCAAAGGTCCTGGATGAATCTCCATGCCCCTCCCCCCCCCTCGATTATTTGACAGAGTACACAGCTCTGGACATAGGGTATTGCTTTGCACGTGGCAGAATAGCTCCTGTTTTAAGTTTGATGTTCACTGCTCTTACTCCTTTCAATGGACCCACATCATATGGACTTGTGGTCCATAAAATAGTTGGCACTTTTTTCATGTGTCCTGAAAACATTATGGCTTTGATTTTACCACCACCATTTTCTGTGATACCTCTATGATCTCAAACTTGATCCAATAAGTGAGACTTAAACAGAATATTGGTTTGTTATCTGAATAATCATCCCTAAATAGTTCCTCATCTGTCAAGTCTGTCAGTCTAAATCCTTCATTGAGGGCTATCACTGGTCTCCATCCTCTTCCCTCATCTGTCTCATTGAAGCATCACCCTTTCTTCTCTCACCACTGCTGCTTCTAATTCCAGAGGAACAACTTGCGCTTCCTTGCAACACTATCCTGGCTGAAACTTCAACCAAAAACTGAAATAATCTTCAGTTGATTCAGAATAATGCCCTCAGAGTAGACTGGGGTCTGAAACGATCAGACCATATCTCCCAAGTTAGACGCGATGCGCACCGGCTCCCCATTAAAGCACGTATTGAGTTGAAACTCCTCGCTATGACGCATCGTTGCATTCACAACACTGCCCCGCCTACTTATCCAGCCACATCATTAAAAAATAAACACCACTCGCAGTGTATGCTCCTCCTCCACACTCTTCACCGCCAGGTTCAACAGAAAGAGAGCTGGCGGCTCCAGCTTCAGTGCCATCGCCTCCCACCCTGTGGAACGCCCTACCCCCTTGTATACAAGTAGAACCTTCATACCCTCTCTTCTAAAAAAAAAAAAAAAAAAAAAAGAGAAAATCTTCAATACATGTAACTGCTTTTACTGCTCTATGTGAATGCCTATAACTGCAGTGGCTATGCCTGCATCATTTTCTCACTTGTAACCCAGTTCTTACATCTACTACCTGTACCTTACCATTCCTCTAGCGCCGTGATACCTCCGGGTCTGGGCGCTACCAACAAATAAAATAAATCCATGGGAATTTCAGGCTTTAAATAATTTTTATGAGGCATCATTATTTTACCTGCCATTTTGGGTAACCATGATAATAAAGTGTGCACTCCATACAAGAACACTTCCTCATCTAGAGGCACTACCCTTAAGGCTTACTTTCCTGCAAAGGCTAGTATAAATTCTCTCACGTTTTTGTAATGTATACCTGGATTTGAACACACTCTGCCTTTGCCAGTAAAGCATATTGTCATGTTAATTTCTGCCATGAATTCACGTCCTGATATGTTCACCAGTGTTGTGTTCCCCTATAGAAATGGGTAATTCGTCTGTAAATGGAACTACAGTAGTCATCCCAGTAAATCCCTGTACATTCATGGCAATGCTTGACATTTAACAGTTTCCTTCTCTGACACAGGAACGAGTTGCTCGAGTGTCTACAAGAAATGAGTAGGTCTTACCGCCTATCGTCAATTGGACTCTTGGTTCTTCTTGGGGGTCTGGTGTTACAGATGGTACTGCACACATCCAGTCGTCCTATGAGCTGTCCTATTGTGGGTATACATTTATTCCTGTGCCTATGAAAGGATTCCCTCTTACCACAGACATGAAAGAAAAGAACGTCAGGAATGACGTTGGCTATAGGAGATATAAAAGGCCTATTATCAGCTATCCTAGGGGAGAGATGATGACATTTGGAAAAGAGCAGGGTATCCAAAAGTAAATGCAAAAAATACAGTGCATGATGGAGCGCCATTCAATAATTGTAGAGCAGACCAATGTTGAGCGCTTAGAGTACAATATCCAGATACATCGGAAATTGGGGCGATCCTAACTAGTAAGATGAGGGAGGATGAAGACCCCATTGCTTTTATTCAGGATATTCAAGACAAATGGAGTGCAGAGATGCATGAACCGTGGGATAAAACTGTAGCATTATTTTACCATATATTATGTCATGAACTGCCAGCCAGGACTAGCGCAGAGGCGGTCAAAGCAACAGGTGGGAATGGAAGCAAAACCATGACCAGAGTACAATTGGCAGTCGTGCATTGTTGCAGAATGCTGAAAGAGCAAGATGAGAAGAACATTGAGGGAAGAAAGCCAGAAGAAGCAAAGTTGGTGCAGAAATAATGATGAAAGTATGCCATAGGAGGGAACAGTGTTGACAAGTAATGAGGGAAGCAAGTCTCAAATAGTACAGTTCCCACAGCAAAACAACATAGCCAATGCCCAAAATCAGAATGGGTATAATTATATGCCAATGGGCAGAGGGAATGGGCCTTGAGAAGGAGGATTTCAAAACCCTCAAAGGAGGGAAGGATTTAATGGCGGACAATCATCAATATGTTGGAATTGTGGAAAATTAGGACATATGGCTAGAGTATGTAGAAGCAGAGCAGCCATGCCACAACAGAATGGCAATTTCCAAGTGAGGGGATGGCATATGCTCCACAATATAACACAGATTCACAAGGATATTATGGCCAAGATCACATGCAAAATCAAGCATAAGCGCCGCAACAGCAGTTTGAGCGAGCGCCAATACAGACACTAGTGTCACAACCGCATTCCAACAAGTACCAATGTAGACACAGTCATCACAGGGGCAGAAACAGCAAACGCCTATGCAAATGCAACAGGCACTCAACTCAACAGATACAAGATATAATGCAACAGACAGGCTCATCACAATTTGATAGATACTGGAGCTACACAGGTAGTCCAACCCAAATTGGGGAGTGTGACTGTGGTAAAAACAGGGGATGAGTCCCCAACATATGTAAGCAGATTAAGGGCTTACATATGTTGGGGACTCATCCCCTGTACTATGCGAACCAACTTGGGCTTGCTCAGAATATGTTTTTGGTTCTGGTGTCTTCCTTATAGGGTCCTCTAGATTTAACTATTTTTACCCCTTTATCTACGCTCAATTCTCTTGAAAATCCATATGCACCCTCTTCTTTCTTGCATCTTATTTTGACTCCTTTCCTCATCTGATATCATTATGCCCCAACTCGTGTGACTATTATCCTCTTCCACCTCCTCCTGGTCTAACCCACTTAAGGATATAGTTCTATGATTGTCTACCCTGATGTCATTTAAGCTTCCTCCCATTCCTCTAAAGGATGCTTCTTGTTCGCCCTCTTGAGTTCTGTACTCTTCCTTATCCCTCATTTGTCTCTACAGATTCCCCATTCTTGTTCCTCTACTCTCTGTATCTTCTTCTCTCCATGTTGCCATATATAATGCCCATCATCAACCTCCATGCAACATTTCTAACCATATCTTCTCTTCGGTTAACACTTGTGTTTCTATGGTTATCATGCCTCCCAAGCATGCGTATTCAATCTCATCGTCTTTGAATCCCCCTGCTTTTAATTTCTTCTTCCCTTCTCCTTATCTCCCTTAATTCCTCTTCCTCTCGCCTTCTTTGTATCCTACGTGCTTTCAATCTTTGGGCTTTACTTCTTCTCGTTTCTCTTAACATCTCCTTTTCCCTTTTCGCTTCATGCTTTGTTCTTCCCTTCTAACATTCCTTCTCTTGTTTAACCTCTCTTCTTCCTTCTCTTTCTTGTCTTGCTCTTTCCTTTTCTCTTTCTTGAACCTCATCAATAGCGTTATCATCTAGTTTGAGCAGTATGCAGTCTTTATAGCCAATATTTTATAAAGAATGAACATATATCAAATATTTTATAACAAACATTTTTATAGAGAATGCATTTAGGGGTGGTGGTAAAGGGTTAAATAATTTTGGGAAACGGTTGCAGTGGATTTTCAGGGGTGGGAAACAAGGGTTTGGGGGAGGACCCCCACCCCAGAAAAAGTGCAGTCTATATACATTTTTTCATGATACAATATTCGATATATGTTCATTCTTTATAAAATATTCCGGTATAAAGACATGTAACCGTTTGAGCGATATTTGTCCTTTGATTCATTCTGTACTATTGCCGTACCCTTAACTGTCTTTTCTTTGTTTTCGCTGCCTCTTCTTCTATCTGTTTCTTCTGTCTATTTTTGTTCTCATCATGCTGTTTGCTTTCATTGCATGATTGTAAATATTTACATTTTCTACTTTTACTCTCTTCCTCTGTCTCTTCACTAGTATAGGCAGGGGGTTCAGATGGTGGGTTAACCTACCTCGCTGCTGCTTTCAATTCCTTTACAAGGTAAAATCTCTCCTTTATGGTCGTGTTTCTCAAGAAGGGAAAGAGGAGCTGAAGTCGTTGGGTCTTTTATGCTGACTGAGCATTCATGCCTTATAGACTGGATCTTCTTTCTCATTCTTGTACATTTTCTAAAGCTCTAATACTGCCAATCTTCTATCTAGCTGCTTTCCCTTATACGTGGCATGCAAATGTCAGATTTTGTAATACTATATTTGACAAGGAACCTCCTGGAGGGCAGGGAATAACTATTTTGATCGTGCCCTTAATCCATTCGGAATGGCACTGCATAATCTTCGCTGCATATCTTGGCAGTGTCCTGCATAGGTGTGAGGGTTGTTTCCTCCATTACAACAGGCCAATTCAGACAATACTTGTTGGGGAGAATTCTCAAAATGTGCTAATCCCTCTCTACCTTAGAGACCCCCAGCTCTTTTGCTGGACTTTGAACTTTTTACTTCTGTTTGTTTTCTGTGTTTATTTCTTTTGGTTATGATAGGCATCATCTTTTCATGTGTGTTACACAGCACCCTGAGTGCAGTAATACAGGGTTGTCTTTTAGACTTCCCAAAGGTTTAAAATACCTTCTCTGGGATAAACTACTGTTTCCCAGAGAATGTAAAGTGAAATTGAAGTTACTAGTCTTTCCAAATTCCTAGACCCAGCGCACACCATCTTACAATGGAGTGTTGAAGGGGTTACACGGTAAACCCTGTGTTTAAATACTCATGTAGCAGTCAAATGCTCCCCTTTCCTTTTGAAAATCCTGGTGGCAGTGGTTTTAAAACGAACTACCATGAATTTTCCCGACCGCGAACACTGGTAGCTAAAAATCACGGGAGCCATGTTTTTCAAGATGGCGCCTTAAGCCCCTTTGTTTAAACAGGTCCTGGTCTTTTTTTGCTCTTTCATTTTGGAAAGGTCCTTCTAGTGTTTGTCTCTGCGCGCCAAACCAGGTTTGGTCCCTTTGTTCGTGTGCCTTTGGCAGGCTTCAGGACTGAAGATCGCCTCTGGAGTCTGAGTGTCTGGGGTGAGCAGGAAGTGAGGGAGGTGCCCGAAACTCCCTGTGCCTTAGTCTCCTAGGAGACCCAAATCCACTCTGGCATGATTGGCTGGCTGACTGTCCAGCAAGGGCAACCACTCTGCTGGGTGAGTGACAGCTAGGCTGGAATGAAAGGGAGAGAACTGTTTAAAAGGCAAGTCTCTTGGACTGGAAAGCAGCGTTGATCACTGGAATGAAAGAACCGAAGAAGAACTGGAAGAGGACGGCTGCTGCAACTCGTGGACCGTTGGCTTGCCCGGTGAAGCCCTGCTGCAGGTCCGAATTGCCAAGTTCATCTCGATCGAGAAGGCCCTTAAAGGATAACTTCTTCCTTTGAGTTGGTGGGACCAATCAACTTGTAAACCACCTGGATACCATTCTCAAGGCTGGTTAGGATTAACCAGGGAGAGGGATGCCAGCTTGTGTGCTTGAATCTACAGCTACTGGAACTGAAGTGGCTGCATCTTGTTTGCTTTTTCGACAATCTCGTGCAGTGCAGGAGTCCCTCAACATCCTCCCTCGTGTCCCCACAACTGAGGCTCAGGAACAGTGATATCTGCTGGACCTGCCAGGAACCAACATCTTCAGCTGCATTTTTGTTCTTCATACTAAGGTACTGTGCCAACCCGATTGAGAGAACGCCACTCTCGCTGTGAAAGTTTGTGAAACTTTCCCAACTTACAGGCCTAATCAACTTGTGACCCGACATATTATTCTTTTTCGCCTAACCTACTTCTGAGAACTTTTGCAAAGACTTTACCGTTTGATACCAGAACTGCTCTTTCCTAGCCAGAACACTAGCACATTGCCTTTGGCCTGGCCTATTGACTTGAATTGACCTCTTCTGGTGTACTGAAACTATTTGCACTGTCTAACAAGTATATGTGATCTATTCTACTTACCTTGTCCTTTTTGCTCACTTATAAATAACCGAACTGCCATTTGGCTCCTATTTCAGGGGAGGTCAAACGGTCTCAAAATCTTTTGTATTGGTACATAATAATTTTTCTTCTGCTAGTGAAATGTTTTCTAAATGGTTGTGTAATAAATTAATACGTGTCTTACCAAGAAACCTTGAGTATAAGTGTCTACTTGAACCACTGTGATTGAAAGTCCTCTGTGTAACTACTTGTACTGCTCACATTCACTCTTTAGATAAGCCTGGCTGCTCAGCTCGCTACCAAAAACTTTGTGGTACAGACTTATACCAAAGGTTGGTTTGGTTAACACCTGTAGTCCTAATTGTGTGTAGTGGTCCCAGAGTGTACTGCATGAAATTCTGCCTAACAATACTTACTTGTGTTTTTCTCTTGCTTCCAAATTAACTAAATATATTGTTTCAATATTTTTGAGTAGGCACCATCAAACACCCCTCGTATTCCAGAAATCAGCATAGTTTTCCTACTTTAGTTTATTTTTGAAAACAAACTTTATCAACACTATTTTATAGCTTCGTTTACACTTTCCATGAATTATTTTTATATAGTTGTTTTTTTAGTATCCTTGGACTGTTCTTTACTTCTTAATTGGTATTGTCTAATTCTAACATTTATATCCGACGTTGATCCTTTGTCAAAAAAGTGTAAGGAAAGAAATCATATATTTATCTTGCGCTATTCTTTCTTTGTTTTTGCTATTTATTTTAAACCCATCTTTTTATACATTCATATTATACTCTTTACATAAGTGCACTTTTTATATATATATGTTCCCCTTTATGTACGTCTTTCTCCACTACCTTAGTGGATGTATTCCCCTCTTTTTATTTACCCCCTCTGGGAATTTGACATGCACTCTTCTACCAACTACGATGGTCTACTTATGTATGGTACTCAGCTCGATTCCACCCACATCGACTCTCCCACAATCAACCAGGTCACCTTTTTGTCCGTGGGATACCTGTGGGGACTGAACAGGAATTTCTTTAAAGGGGACCTGTCGACCATATATGGATCACGTGATTCTGTTTTAGTGCACCGCTCACCGCAGGGAAATCCCCGCTCGACTGGCTTATGGCGGGAGCCGTCGGATGTCAAAGAATCTAGGTTTGGATTCTAGGTCTGTCATGATGCATACCTCCAGCCTTACCCAGTTGCAGGCTCCCATGGCGTCCTTTAAGGCCCCAAAACATTTTCAGAAGCCTTCCTGGAGCCAGGCTCATATTATTTGATCATGTGAATGAGGATTCAGTGAACATGGAGGCACACATAGCCCAGTCGGAGGAACTGTGCCATGCAGTCTAGTTTCCAGGGTGTGGCAGGGCTTGGGACTACTTTACCTGGGACTATTTGATCAAGGCTATATAAACCACACCCAAAGAACAGAACACGCTTCGCGTTATTCTGCAGTCCTGCAGCATAATGCTCACCGTGCCTGCTCAGCTCCTGCTTACCCAGACTTCAGCCATGCCTCAGGAACCACAGACCATCAGCACCTGTTGGAGAAAAGGAAAGAGAAAATAAGCAGAGGAACAGCGGTTGTGTCCTTACCTAAGAGAAGCAGTCCTCCAACTCTATCCGACGGCCTTCTCTTCTACCGTTCCTGGGAACCACCGCACCTGCAGAAAAAGACAAGAAGGGAGAGTGAGAACTCACCAGGCGGCGTCCGTCTTCCCAGCATTCCATCAAAGCGGTGCATGTGATTGCTGCTCTGGAGCCACACCGCACATGCAGAGAAAGGGAAAAGAAAACCTCAGGGTAGTCGTGTAAAGAAAAAACCCATTTACAATGCATCTCGACGCTGCACTCTCGCGCTAAAATTCACCTGCAGAAAAACTGTGCAGCATCGCAGTGAGGAGCCCATTCCTTCATCTGACACCTCCAAAAACCCACCTGCAAAGGAATAAGTACAAAAGTGAAAACTTCGGCAACAAAAGAACACATTAAGCAAACTGTTACCATGAACCAATTGGCCATGAAGACTTGCCTTCAGAGTCACAGCTCGTCTGGATTCCTCTACAGGCCGCAGGATCAGTGACGCAACTAGATCCAGTGAATACGCCTATGAACATTAAAGCTCCCCTGCATTCAGACGCAGGACGGAGAGTCCACCATTAGAACACCTAAGGTGAGACATGAGCACAGAGGGAAGCGGTAGGAGGTTTTGGGAGGTGGGAGACTTGCCTATCCTATGCAGCAGGTTAACATCTCTGTTCAACATTCTAGGGAAACGCCCACGTTTGAGAGAAGTAGTGATACAGAGAAAGACGCGTGCAGACGGTCATCGCTCAGCTTCGTGCGATGCCCCTGTGGAGACCAGGTGAGCATAACAAGGTCTGAGCTCTAGGTCGATTAGACCAGAACCATCCACACTGCTACCATATGTGCTTTTGAAGCATCTGTTGTGCTAGATGGAATTACCAGTAAAACATTTCAGACAAAATAACTGGACAAAGAGGAGATGGTAAAGTACTGCTTCAATCTCAAGAAGTAAAGCAGGGCGAATAAACACTCAACTCTACTCATGCAAGATCACAATGTCTTGTTTAATTCATTTCTAGCTTATATAATGCTAGATGCTTCATCTATGACGTCATCCTAAATGGCAAACTGTAAAAACCTATTGATGGGTGGGATTGGATTAGGGGATCATAATCTACCTATAGAAAATGTGTGTTGGTCTCTCATTGGTGGTCTCTTATGTGTGAGACACACCCTGCGCTACATGTGAGGTAGGGTACTCATCGTAGCGGAATAACACTTTGCAACATTGTATGTAAAAGTGCATGGCAAGCTCTTCTAATTGGTTGACAACCCAAATCCAAACGTGGACTTTTGGCTTGCTAGCGGCAAGTACATTGAAACGAAACCCAGGTGTTTGGAGATACGTCTGCTCATCCCTTGTTTCCCAACTAGGCCACCCTCTCATCGGTAGGCCTCATGTCCGTGTCCTCTGTTTGAAGACTAACCTTGCCAGTCCGCAATGTCTCGGGACATTCAAAGGAGTGTAGGTACACTGCTATCTTAGCTCCAGGCCTAATGAATAACCCTTGTTTCCGAGCTCCTAATCACGTGTTGCAAGACCATGAATCTGTCCATTTCGACAGTGCATTTTACATCATTTGATTCAATTATGCTGGTTGCAGTTCTCCTTTTAACCTTTAGAGACTTGCTTGCTCTATCCCATATTGACTTTATGTCCTTTTAATTATGCAATATTTGACATCAGTAAATGTTCTTGTTCCTCCTTATCTTTGGGGAAATATGTCCTTGGGCATGGTTTGCTCGTTGGACTCCCTTCGTACGTTTCCTTAATCTCTCGAAATAGCTTCCTTGGTTTCAAGCCAATGTCCTCCCCTATTTCACAAGGAAAACAGCTTCATCTTTCCACGTTAAGATTCTGGGCTCGTATTTTGAAGTTGTTGGGTTGATTGACACAAGCCGCCGTCAATCCTGTGATGATGGTAGTCCTAACCATTGAATATCTACCTCGTTATAAGCAAGCTTCTATGTATTGTTTCTACCTTGCGTTTCAGCATATTTAGTTATTGACTAGTAAGTCAATTCATTCTTCTTTGTATTCGTAAATACTGCATCATGGAGTACATGTTTCCCTTAGTGCTCCAAATACATAGTCCTTAAGTATGTTCATATCGTTTCAACACGGTTCATATCGTTTCAACACGGTTCATATATCTTCTTTAGGACACTCTTTTTTTGCTGTAATTGGACTTTGTTTTAACATAATGGTAGTTTTCTTCCACTGTTTCAACGGGAGGGTGACTTCTGAATGGCTGCCTGAGTGCATATCGGCCTTCAGATAATCGATGGGGTATCGAAATATCGCATAAACCTGTGCATGGATTCCCAATTGTTTCTCCTCATCTGTCATTCCAATAGGATGCGGAGGAGTGGGCAGTTACTTAGAAGAATGCGTCTACCTGCTCCTCTACAAACTCATCTCATAAGGTTTTATTACCAGATCAGCAAAATGTACACATTTGTGATCAGGTACTGGAAGATATAAAAACCTTTCCAAAGGATTGAGACTCATTACTTGTATGACATTGTGGACACTCATGATACCACTCATAGGGTATTCCTATTGAGTTATCTACACTTACTCTGTCTTTCACTAACACCTCGAAAATACTCCCAAAACATTCTTGAGCATATTGTTGATTATGTTCTGAAGAATTGCCTCTCTACAGCTACTACATGTCGAATGGACATTGCAGAATAGTTGTCTTGTGGTCTTTTATCTACAGTTTTTAAAACTTGAAAGTTCCACACATAGGTGTTAGCGAGATTTATCATGTGTATATTTCCTCCCCTCTCCTAGTGAGACCCGCAGCACTTTTTTTCCGGAATTCAGGACCTTTTTCTTTCCATCCTGAATGAGAGGAGACTTTTTCCCCAATTCATTCTTATTTGCTGTGTTCTCTGTGCTTTACCTTTACTATGGAGTCTGCTTTCATATATATCTCTTTAAAGACATCTTTGATTAACTTTTGCAGGACACAGCACCATATGTGCAGTGTTGCTGGGAACCCTTTGGGTTCTCCTTTGAGATTCTTTATCCTTAACCAACTACTGTTCTTAAGGATAGAGGGATACTGTAAACGTTTTCAGCGTGCCTGTGGACCTCTCATTAGCAGGAAGCTATACACTGCCCACCAGTCAGAACGCCACCCCCTGGTAGGGGTTAACCACACAGTGAGGGCCTTCTTCCTGGTGGAAGTGCTACGTGATACACCTATTATGGTAGATGTGGAGGACAGGAACTGTAAGTGATGACAAGGGTACAGGGTAAGGGGGGGGGGGGGACACCAAGAACGACAGTCAATCAACACAGCAATATATGTGGGTCAGTACCTGGCAGAAGATGCCATGAGTCAAGAAGAGCACAATAAAAACAAGATCCTGTCCATCAGTTGTAAATCCTTAATATTCAAAAATGTATCCAAGTCTTGAAAAAGTCCTAGCTAAATGATTACGTAACTAAATGATGAAAAACCAAGCAATATACATTGTCCTGGATCTGGGGTCTGTAGTTCCACAGTAACTGCAACCATTGCGAGAACACCTCGAACTGTCTCGCCATGGCTAAAATATGCTCTGTGTAGATAAGGTACAGTGGGTCACACTAGAGGAAAGGACCCTGCAACGTCATGCTGTCATGTAAGCCTGCAACACAGAAGACGGGATGTGGCTGTTGTCATCGTTGCCACCTCTGCTGCTGCGTTTGAAACCTCCAGGGAAGCCGGTGAGCTCCTGCATAGAAAGCGGAGAAATGTGGGAGGACTGCAGGGTCCTAACAGATGCTTTGCATCCTTCTCAAAACATTATATTATGAGAGATTAGCACACACCACCTTATGTGGAGTGCTAAGGGGATACCTAGTATCCCCCTTCTCTATGCTCCTGTGACTTTCTAGTCACAATGACAACCCTATAGTTATGGTTGGTTGTAGAGGATGTGTTCTGCCAACTATTGTACTATTTATTTTTTATTTTTACCGCAGACTGTATTCAATCTCGGTTGTGTACAATAGGGTCACCTATGTACTAACGTGGTGGTGGTGGTGGTATCATCACCACATCACACTGTGGGGGGAGACTGGCTGTCCTAATTGGACAGCCACCTGCCTTTTTCTGTAAAATGCTGAGTGTTTGCAGAGGAGTGTGTGGAAAGACTGAATTAAAGATGAGGTTCCTGAGGTGAAAGGCAAGATGACCAGAGTTGCCTGCAATCCCTTTCAATGACCGTGAAGTGACCACTGCTGTCATAACCCCGTTTTCTGATTAGCAAAGGAGCTCTTTAGAGGATGTCTCCTTCCCTTTGGCTGCTTAGACAAAGTACAAATTGACCCCTCTCTTAAGGTGCTGCGCCTTTTCAGAGCTGCAGACTGCGATTACTGGGGGACCTCCTACTCATTTGTAGTGTAACATTTGCGAGGCCAAATCCGTTCAAAACATTGGTGAGCTCCAGTTGAACCTCCAGAGGCATGACCCCACTCATCTCAGTCCCCTCACCAGAGTGCAGGACTTCAGAATTGAAGAATTTCGAACAGGCGAATACCGTCCTTTGTTGGAGCTGATAAAAAGGTGCCAAAACCGCAGACCAACAAAGGAGACTGAAGAAAGCCATGCCAAGGGTCCTCTTGAAACTGCTGCTGAGACATCCCATTCAGAGTCCTTCCTTTCCTCACCAGACTGAGGAATCGGGAGACTGGGTCTGTCGCCGCTGCACAGAGGAGTTTACTTCTTCTACCTTAAGGTACTGTGGGGTTAAAGGCAGAACTTACCTTAAACCAAAGAGTCGCTCCAGTGTGACTGGAGTGCATGAAGAGACATCTGGTTGTCCACCATACCACTGACCCAGGTTGTGCAGCTTGTGTCCCTTTTAGTTTTACAGGGTCCCTCTTACTTGTGTTATATTACTAAGTATCTTATCCTGAGGAACTTTGCTTATTCTGCTACTTTGTCTCTACTCCTACACTGACTTTCTGTATAGTTAGAAATTGGATTTTTAAAGTGTTTGAAGATCATAAAAGTGTGTCTAGAATGTGAAGCTCAGCTGCTGTGTATAACCAAAAGACTGTACCTGATGTGGTTTTTCTAACTAAATACAATTACTGTATACAAGTGAAGTAACGATGGTGCACAGTAGTGCAGGCAATACGGTAGAACTTGCATTACTGTCACATTCTGTAACAATTGTAACGCAAGCAACTACTTTTAAAGTAATCACCTTTGAAAAGTATTAAGAATTTCTGTGTGGTGGTTAGTTTTTTTTTACAATTGTTCTCCTATGATAAGCCTGGCTGCTCTGCCATTATACCAAGATCCTTTGGGTAGTACAAACGTATACTAAGAGCTGGGGACCTGTATACCAAGGGCTAGTTTTTGAAGTCTTACCTCAAGTGGACTTTAGGAAAACTCCCCTAACAATAGGTTTTTTGTCTGCTGTTTAAGATACTATTTGCGTGAGTGGTGTCATTTGGAACAACATACATAAGGCTGCATTTGACTAGCTTTCAACTCCTGTTTCATTACAAAATTTACAGTGGGAGTATTTCAAATCTACTTTACTTTCAACACTGTAAGATTGTATTCTTTGACAGATTAGACTGCAACAATTGTCTTTGAGTGTACCTTTACCTGCTGCTTGTTTTTGGTTGAAATAAGTCTGACATGAGTTGGTAATAAGCAAAGATGAGGAGCATACAGTACACGTAACCTATTGTACTCTTGAATACATGAAATTCAGATGTCACTTTGGTCTCGTCAAAGTTTAATTAAAAAAAATTTGTGACTGCTAAATATGGCATTCCTTGTTTAAACACTGTGTGATCTATGTCTATCAGTGCAGCTTCTAAAGTCAATCATTGTGGTTTATGCAGTTTGAGACAAGCATGGTAACAAGAGAGACAAAGACTTGTATGTAACGGGGTCGAAACATTTATTATCATACTTTGTGGGGTTGGTGTAATGCCCATCTGGCCTGAACTCTAAGGGGGTTGTTCCCTCAACTGATTTTTCTAAGGGCCGTCGTTTGCCGGAAGTCAAACAGTTTGTCTGTGCCCAAACCTATGCTTGCCATCACTCTTAAACTCAATGTGATAGGGGGCCTTTGTAAAGGTATAACAGCCATTCAAAACGAAATGTAAACCGCAGCTGGTCTAAGGTAGTCTTACCAATAGGTGTAATTCTGCTAGTTTAAAAGAGTTCAACTCAAAAAGGGGGCCCTTGAACCTTCCATGCAGGGCTCTTGCAGCAGAATCGGTTCACAATGTCTCTGGGTATCTTGGGGTTCCCTTCTCCAAGCTTTGGTCCTTCCAGTTCCAAACAAAGAAAAAACACTTGCTGTGAGGCTTCTTGGGGTTCCCTTCCCCAAGTCTAGGCCTCTCTTCACAAAGTTGAACAATGTCTTTTGTGTGCCTCTTAGGGTTCCCTTTACCAAGCCTAGGACCTTCTGGTCAGGAAGTACCTTTCACTTTACAGTCCTTTTATGGGGGTAGTATCAGAGACTTTTGGTTCTTTGCTCTTCCAAGGTGCGACCACTCTGACCTTTAACGCCTCTCCTTATTCTCTGGCACCTTTTCCTCTTCTGTGCCTGTCACTCTGTCCTTTCCTGCACATCTTCTTTTCCTGTTGTGCACACTTGCACCTTCTTTCCACCTTTGTGCCTCTTGCACACTTCTACTTGCTTTTCCCTGTGCTTCATTTGCCCTTCAACATGCCTTTCACTCTCAGTATTTCTTTCAGGATGCTTGCACCCTCTCTTGAGTGTCCATTTTCTTTCTCACTGTCTTTGCGTCTCTTGGTTTCGAGTCACTCGCACCCAATCTTGGCTGTTTCCGTGCCACCAGCGCACTTGCTCTGTCTTTCTTTATTTCCACCCTTCAAGCGCACCTTTCCTGTCATTTTGAATCACTTTCTTTCACTGCTTTCCAGCATCTGCTTGCTTTGCTTTGCTTTTACCTATCTCTTGCTTAGCTTTGCTTTCTTTCACCGCTTTCCCTCACCAAGCTCTTCTTTCCACAATGCTCCTGCTCCCACTCCGGCCACCCACACGCTACTGAGTTTCTCTGTCTCATGAAACTCGCCAACAGTAGCACTGCACCAGAGAGCTGGTTAAATCGGTTTGGGTCGAGGTCAGGGTCTCACCACCTGCCCCTCAGACGCCCCTGCAACCCGCACATGTGCCAGGGGAATGACCACTGACCTAAACGGGGCTGTTAGACTGTCTTCCGTCCTGCTCTGGCTCCCTGGAGACATGGCTCCCTGGCCATGCTGCAGCCCCTCACACACACTGGGCTAGTGTGTCTTCGTCCCGCACTCAACCAGTCCTTCTGGGCTCCTCTCCTTACAGTCTTCTGCTTCTTGGCCTCCGTGTTCCTTCCAGCAACCCCAGCTCGCTCATTGATTCTGGCAGAACCACCCTTTTTTTATACTGTAGGCGAGTTCATGGAAGTCAGGTGTGCACAGTTGGGGAACAGTGCCTGACTCTTAGTGAGACAATTCAAAAGTGTTGGATGGTAGGCCTCCCTTTATATACCTATGTTGTTTCTATGGGTAATCCTTGTTGCTCTTGATCGCCTCTTCCTCGTCCCAGTACTTATTGGAAATTGGGAGGGAGAGAGGAAATGTGACTGTAGATTAGATTTATTTAGTGAAACATTAGGTGACTGAAATGGGGATCATAGGAAGATCCTCTAGCATTGGTTTCATTTAAAGTGATAGATTTCCCTCTCGGTAGGCCACTCTGTGTACCCTTGACACATTGGCATACAAGCTTGGGACTTAATAGTATTCCCTGTGGTGTAGAGTAGTGGAAGGTGAATGGATACTTCCCTTAAGGCCATGTCTTTGTCTTATTGGATCTTTTTTATGACCTAGTTTCTTATAATAAAATATTTTCTTGTCCTCTCTTGGATCAGGATTAATGAGGCCTGGGTCAGGGATGATGGGACCAACATATCCCATAAAAGCTTCTGGGCCTCACTCATCGTCCCTTTGGGATACCGAGTCTCGCCTTTGGATGTTCTCCCTGCATTTCCAAAGGACCGCTTCCCAGGTGATCTTCCCTTGCTTGTTTGCCCCCAGGGTTGGGATCCCAGAGCAATGGCCCTCCACTGGCCCTACACTAGCCACCTGAGCAACGGATCCCCAGGGACTACTTGTGTAAATGCCAGCAGGTTTCTCACAATTATTGCATATGCAGAGCACAATGGAAATGTTACTCTTTTCACAAGCCAATATTTAAAATTCATGAAGCCTCTAGAGGTACGACAAACCAAGTGAGGTTCCTCTACACAATAAAACTTAAACAAAATATATTCTATATTTGTACTGTGTTGAAAAGTGAGAAATGCAGTATCTCTCCCCGTTGCTTCATTCACCAGACCAATTTCAACAGTCAGATTCTTACTTTAACATAACCTCTGCATTTATGCACAGGTTTAAAATGGACTCTAGACCTTCTGTTTTTTTAAATAGATTTTTTCTAATGGACTTAATCGCGCTTGTGCTTTTTGATCAAATTCTAGTGGCGTAAGGTGACATCTAGAACATTGCACAATCTTATCTATATAATTGGTTGCTTCTCAGAGCACATTATTATAGAGTTGAACTTGTCACACTCTACAAGTTTAGACATCAAAGCAACACAAGGAATGTTCTTTACTTGGAGATTCAACATGACCTCCAATGAACCGGCATGAAACCTGTTTGAAATCAGTCTACCTTTTTAAGACTGTTTTCATATCGTCCTCAAGCAAACTTATTGAAATGTTTTATAACATTTCTGCATACTGCCTTATATTAAGGTTAAGCTTCATATATTCAAAATAATTTCAAAGGTTCCCATTACCAATGCTACCTATAGTTTTTTTTACTGTTCTTTGAAGAATCTTGAAGACTGTGAAAGTGCACCAGTAAGTGCAATTAAGGTACAAAGACATTTGCCTGCTCCGCTGCCAAGGATAATTGCTTTCTGCTGTGTTGACATCATTTGTTTTCTATTTTAACGTTGACCTCCATGTGCGTACACAGTGAAAGTGCACCAGTAAGTGC
Source organism: Ambystoma mexicanum (assembly GCF_040938575.1). Lineage (NCBI taxonomy): Eukaryota > Metazoa > Chordata > Amphibia > Caudata > Ambystomatidae > Ambystoma > Ambystoma mexicanum. The sequence continues at coordinate 323,637,921 of NC_090939.1, read as the reverse complement.
AGTCAAGTAGTCTGGCAGTTATGCGGCTTCGTTATCCATTGAAAGACTTTGGTGAGTGCTGATTGTTAACAAAGATGCATCATTAAAGAAAGACTGGGTGCTCCCTGCTCCAAGAAAGACAATATGGAAATGCTTATGGAGGAACAGCCGAAAATCACTGGCTTTTTCTCAGCATCAACTGTAATGGCGCAAGTTTGTGAAGACACTGCACTGTTGCCCTTATTATCCTTGGCCTCAAGCCCAGAAACCACAGCTCTCTGGCACTGAAATCCCTCCACTGGCTCCCTGTAGCTCAAGGATCAAGTTCAAGACCCTCTGCATTGTTCACAAGGCTTTCTGGGGACTTATCTGCAGCGATACCTACATAAATACAGTCCTTCCCGAACCCTCCGCTCATTTACCTCCAACCTTCTGCGAGTGAGCTGGTTCGCCAAGCAGAGATTTGGTGGGAGATATTTATCCTAAGCAGTGACCTCCCTATGGAATAGCTGCCCTCCGTCTTGAGCCTGATCTCCTTAAGTTATGGAAACTCATTCAGACATTCCTCTTCTCCTCTTCCTTCTCTCTCCCTCTACCCTGCTAACCTTCCTCTCAGCTTTATCCCCCTCTCCCTCCTTTTCCGCACAGCTTGCTGACTGGCCTCCGGGTGTATCTCAGAGTGTCACGGGTCCCTGGCACCCTCACCAGTCCTCTTGCTGCATCATTACTGCACTTGGCCAATGTACCCATGAGAGTGGCATCTCTCAGCACTTACCTCACTTCTGACTGACTGGGCATACTTTGACCCCCCCCCCCCGAACTCTCTCTCCTGTACCGTCTGTGTACTTGCACGATCTGAACGTACCATGCATTGAAGATTCATCTATCTGTCTTCCCTTGTCCCCCCCTCCTTGCATGGTGGCACCTCGATGCACTTTGAAAAACTGCAGAATAGTCATCGGACCCATTTGCTGTTATGTGCACTGTTCATTTTATTATATGCACTTATTCTGCCTGTGCAGATTTCTATCATTCAGAAATTCAAGGGATCTGAACGGCTTCTGGTTTTCCCACTTGTCTCCCTCCCTCCTTGAGCGCTTTGAAACACTTGCTTTGTGTGTAGGCGCTTTACAGATACACATTATCATACCTTAGACTTCTTCTCGAATTGAGCAGTCGGCACACTCCCCTCTTATTAATGACAAAAATTCATTATTGAACGTCTGCCTTAATTTGCTGAGAGAACCATTGGGCTTATCTATCACCCAACCAACCCACGAGAAAGGAAGGATCCTTGACTGGGTAGCTGATCTAAACTGCAACATCACAGTGAATGAGATCGTACCTCAACTATGGACTGACCACTACCTTCTGTCTTTTGAGCTTAGCATGAATAAATTACCAAATACAATCGGCCTTGTAGCACCACCGTGCCCGTCCAGAAATAAACATAACATTACTGCTGAGGCAATTATGCCTCTAGTAATCCCCACCCTAAGCGCACTACCTACAAGCAACCCTAATTTACTGGTAGAACTCCTGGTTCACCCTCGTACTAAAGATGCTTCGTTCAGAAAAAGAAAACTTGAATAGTTCTGGAAACATACCCCTTCATCAGAGAACAAAACTAACCTAGCCATTATTACTGCTAAATATGAAGAGATTATCTGCACCAAGGGGGATACATTCAACAATAGAATTAACCAAGCAGGTTCTAGTACTAAGGAACTTTTCATCATTCTGAGAGAAATGGAGGCACTCAACCAACCCATTGACTCATGCCTAAAAGACAAACTCTGGTGCACGAACATTCAAAATGCTCTCCCCAACAAAATTGCCAGCCTTCAGACTAAAATAGCAGATAAACGGCGACTCCTAACTGATTCAGCCTCATCCAAACAGACCCCAGCAACCTCTACCCAACAGCCCTTAGTTTTTAAATTCACCAATGTATCAGTACCTGAGGTACAACAAATGATGGCCTCGCTCAAACCCTCAAATTGCCAGGGTGACAGCTGTCCTGCACAGATTGTTAAAGATGCGGCCATAGACCTGGCCCCATTTATTACCAAATTAATCAACGCATCTTTCTCAAATGGCACTGTACCCAGTAACCTGAAGGAATCGTGGGTACTCCCACTACTTAAAAAACAAACACTAGACCCCATGATCCCCACAAACTATAGACCTATTACTACAGTCTCTTTCCTGTTAAAAATCTTGGACAGGGTTGCATATCTGCAAATGCAAGACTATTTAGAGACCAACAAACTCCTAGGAACCTGGCAAACTGGCTTTACACCACAACATGGGACAGAAAACGCCCTTATTTACCTTAAAAGCCAGATTGACAAACTCAATCCTGCTCCTCTTGGACCTGTCGGCGGGTTGACTTGGTCGACCACATGGTACATAGTGATCACCTCGCCTCAGCAGCACACTTCTCCAAGACACCCATCACGTGGAGGTACTACGTCCTTTCATCGTCTGCCTTTTCATCCCCAGGCTTTTCAAAGTGCACATTCCATCGAATGTGCTAATCGATTTTTTTTTTAGGGGGGGTGGGTGGGAAAGGGCAGATAAGGGTATGGGCGGGTGGGCAATGGCAAAAAATAAGTGTGGGAGGGCGGTTTGAGGGCCCCCCCCCTCCAAAAAAAAAAAACCATGAGCGCATTCGATGGAATGTGTACGTTTAAAATCCTGGGGATGAAGAGGCAGGTGATGAAATGACATGGAACCCACGTGGATCCAATCTTTCCGAAACAATAGGACCATGCGAGTCTTCTCGCGTCCACTTCAGCTGACTCGATACCCATTACCTCTGGTGTCCCCAAGGCTCATGCGTATCTACAACTTTGTATAACATCTTTACAAAGCCGCTATTTGATGAACTGGACCGTCTGGGTGTCACGTATACAATCTATGTAGATGACACCCGGATACTCCTACCCCTTACAGGCATCTATGACTCAGATGTACAACGTGTGAACGAAATCTACACAATCATTCAGGCATGGATGGCTGTCCACGGCCTCTACCTGACTGACGACAAAACAGAACTCCTCCTAGTCTGTTCACCAGCCTATATAAAGAAAATAAACCACAAATGCACTACTCTCAATATAGATGGGAACAACATCCCAATTGCTAAAGAAGTAAAAACTTTAGGCTCTAATCTTGATGCCACTTCTAATCTTACCAAACAAGAGAATATGACCGCCTCAGCCACTGCCTACACAGGCAAGCTGATAAGGGCCTGCCGACCATTCCTGTCAACAGAAAGCTGCCTCCCACTAGCTTAGAGCACTTATACTGTCCAAACTGGACTATTGTAATGGTCTCTACTTAGACGCCAATAAGGCTGTACTCCACAAACTACAGATAATGCAGAACCATGCTCTTAGAGCTGCATGAAATATACAGAGAAGAGAGCACATATCAGCTACCAGAAAACAATGCAAATGGCTTTCCATAAAAGACAATATTGAACTCAAAACTGTCTCACCGTTTAAGGCGTTAAACCACACAGCCCTCTCCATATCGCACCAAAAAATTCAACCTGAGATCCTCCACATGAACCACCAGATCATCCAACTCATCCTGCCTGGTGGTCCCAAGATTTAACCTAAAAAAGAGCAGGTGGCTCTAGTTTCCCAGTCTTGGCCTCCCAACTGTGGAACACCCTCCCCTCTGACATTAAATCTATCCAAGTATTCTCAGTTCCATGTGTTAATATACCCGCAAAAATATTGCCATTCAAAAATATCTCCATATTTCTGCAGTGATATTAAGGCATGGAACCTGCAGGGGACACCCTCGCATTATTTTTAAAGGAGTGGGGTCCACCCCTGCAACCCCCGCTCCCAAAAACCCCTCAAACTATCCCCCCAAAAATATCACCTATGACCATTCCAGACGACCATATATACGCCAATATTTTTGTTGGGGATAATATATAGTGATACCATATTCTGCAACTTCAGGAAGAGTGTCATCTCTTGGTTACTCAGAAAGAACTAGTTAGCACTAACCCAGTTTTTGGAAACGCCACCGTCTAAAGTATCGTATTATCCTTCTGACCACCCCTGACCTGTCTTCATCTGCTAGTATGTGCACTTTGGACTTGCCTACATGTCAGCTTTTCAGTAGAACACTTGTTTCTCTATACTTGTCGTGACCATCTTACTAGCCATGTTAATACACACCTGGATCTGTAACCCTCCATCACTGCCTATGTCTCTAAATGCCATGTCCTACCTATGTGCAATTGATCATATTCTCCTTGTATGCACTTTCTGTATATTACTATATTCTACTGTATTCCTTAATACACTCCTCATGTCTGTAACATTCTACTTGCCTTAAGAGCGCCCAGATACCCCTGGGTCAGGTGCACTATGTAAGTAAAATAAACAAACAGGAACTAACTTATCAGCCTTACCAGACTTGGTAAAAATTGCGGATGAATTGGCAGGAACGGATGACTTAGATACAACTTTAAGTAAATAGAAATCATCTTTCCCATTGAAAACTTAACACCTAGCTTAAACGCAGTTGCTATTAATGTGGATGCCGTTTTTGGCATATCCTCTAATGTGGTTAAAGAGCAAATGGAATTTAAGATTTTGGCTAGGGTCATGGACCTATTACTAATAAGGAAGCTATACAAGATCTAAGTACAACCTCTTGGGATTTTCATTGAACCCCCTATATTTCTACTAATTGTTTTTCTCCCATTGTTGTGAGACCGGACCCAAATGAAAATAGAGAAGATAATCTTGTGAAGAGTATTTTCCCTATTGAATATCCTTCTATCATGCCAGAGGTTGATGATGTATTTTATTAAGTCTCCAAAAAACGCGCAAGGAAATGGAGGCATGGTAAGTGTAATAAAATGCAGATATTTCAGCCACAGCATAATACCTGTTAAGTGACCTCGGAAGCAGCCTTTATGGGAAAGAAAAAAAATGTTGCATTGGAAGACCCCAATAAAGTGGTGTTGGTTGGCGTTAGGATGAGCAATTGCTGTTCACCATTGGAGGAAAAATCTGTAACTCTTAAGGCACCTAGGGGTCCAATTTGTGATCTTGAGCAGTGTCACCCAATGGATAAATGCTTGCAGAAGTCTGCTATTCTATCTGGTGCCAACAATCCTCGATTAGCTAGTGAACCATTGATTAATGCTCAGTCCACGCACTCTTGCTTGGTGCAGTGCAAACCTTTCAATTCATCTGTGCCAGAAGTCAAGCTTGCAGAGCCAGCCGCTAGGGTTGGAGGAGGGAGACGGGGAACACAACCTTAATATTGCTCCTAAGGTTGCCTCTGGTATACCTGACCACAGCAATTCCAATTTCACACAGCAATCGTTACCAGTCAATGAGCCTCCATTGGGTAAGTGGATACAAATTATGGAGACTGTCGCCACTGCTGAAAGTCTTTTTCTTAATCGGCACAATATTTTACAATTAATGCATCAAGTCCCCTTTCTTAGAAGAATTTCTTCCTCTGACATTGCATATGTTGAACTACCAGACATTGACTTTATAGAAAATTCGGCTTTGGTTGAATTTGTTTAATATATTGTTGTGGACTGGATATTTGTTCCTCATTAATGTATCTAGGATTTAGCTTTGTTTCTTGCAAACATACTATTATTAAGCTACCTACTGATATTATAGAGCCCAGACATTCTGTTTCAACCGAGAACCAGATGGAGCAAGGTCCTCTTCTGAAAGATCAAGCCTTTTCTATTTTGTCCTTCAACCTTTGCGGAGGAAAAAGATGGTAAGAGAGGAGACTTGCTGGATCTCTTAGATGTTGGGTTCAAATAGACCATAATGTAATTCTGAAACATCAACCTGTCAATTTCTTCCCCTCAACACTTGTGGATTCCACTATTTTATCCGTAACCCTTGTGGTTTTTCTATAGGACCTGCTAATGATGTCTTTTTATTACAGGAGACCTGGTCAAGCAAGATATTTTTTTTTTTATTGATGGTTTTAACACAATTTGGCAAGCTCCGTCTCACAGGAATGGGGATGTCCGATGGGTGACCTTTGTATTTGTGTCAAAACTCATCTAAAAATTAGTGAATACCTTAAATTTAGATAATCACCTTTTGCATTAAGTGCAGTAGTTGAGGGACTGCCTTCTCCCCTAAACAAATGATTGTTGAATAATTTGTATGACTCTCTTGGAGTGGCACAGACCATTGCTATACAACAAGATTTAGACAATATATTGTTGAGCTGGAATGCCACCAACTTGAGCCAAAATGTTCTCATTGCAGATTATTTTAAAGCTTATTGTCTTTCTCCTGCTGGGGATAATTGTGTTGGTGAGGATTTGGCCAAAGTACAATTGAGAGCACCAATATTGCCTCTTAACTGGCAAAAATGCTGATTCTGGTCATAAGTGGTCTTAATGTTTGTGTGAGTATGCTCTTTCGAGTTTACAAATGTTAAGTAGGGTGGGGAAGACTTCCTCCTTTACGTGGACTAATGGGAATGCTCACTCAAGGCCCGATTTCATTTTTGTTTAAGTGTGCATTCCGAAGTAGTTTAAATGTATTGAAGCCAATTTTACTGCTCTTAGTGACCATGTCTACTTAGTGTTCATTTTTCTTGTTCTGGTTAAAAGGAAACCCTAGAGTTGTGCATGGTTTAGGTTTCACACACAAGGAAATTGTATTATTTGGTCTGAATGCAATGTAGGAAAACTTGAGCTTTTCTTATCTCGAAATGGGGATTTGGTAGAATTCCTATTAAAAAAAATCAGACTAATAGAAGCATGATGATGTAATATCTAAAGACACAAGCGCGATTCAGGGGCCATATTTTTTGATTGTGTACATTGAGGCCCTTTTGATGTGGTTATTTCTCACAAAGAAAATCCTGAGTAAGAAGGTGCATCAAATTAATAGTTCGAGCGGATTGGGTCCTCCGACGTATTCCATATCTATGACAGTAATCACCACAGCTGTGCTGCTTCAGAAAATGTTCGGCTCCTGCGTTGATGCGCCGTCCTCGAGGACCTCCTCCGACGGCCAACGTCACCCGATGTGATAAGTAGGACGCACAACATCTGTAGCCTCAGTTGTAGTTTCCCAGAACGTGTGCCACCAGTCTAAGCCAAGGTTTTATCAAACTGGTGTGAACTAACATTGGATACACATCGTGTGAAAGAAGGCATTATCAGAACAAAAGACGTCGGAGGACTATTAGAGAATGGTATTTTAAATGCAACAAAAGGCTCGATTCCATGGTCTTCAGTCACGTGAAAGCATGAAGTTGGACAAATGAGGTGGTCACACCTACGCACGAGGGCAGAGTGTGCCCACCCGCCTTACATTTCTCAGTGCATAGTACAAACTCAAGGCCGAACTTCAAATCCCTAATTGACACTAGACCATTGAGGTGATGATGGATTGATTTGCTAATTGGTTGGAAGCTAGTGTTAGGATGAGCTCACCAGCATCTGGATTTTCAGCCTGCAAGCTGCTAGACGTAGGTCGAAAGTACTCATGGGGGTTAGAAGCCAACCAATTGTAGGGGACCATGTAATTAAGGGTCCTATAGTTTGTGTAGCCAATGGGACGTCGTGTATTTAGTGACGTTCATAGTGGCCATTTTAAGGGGAGGGCTTCGTTGCCCCACCTGATAAATACTCGATCACTTTCATTCACTGCCCCATGCTTATATGGAACGTATACTTAGATATTCACTTAGAGCCTATCACTTCCTTCAATAGTTTTTGTAGTTTGCCACTGAGGATGACGTTGGTAATGACGCAGGTCAAAATGTCACTGACGATGAATTTTCTTAATATAACCTCTGTTTTTTGTGAGTCGGTGAGTAAGAGGATTGAGCGAGGGCTGATGTTCGTTGTACTCCCTGTTTTAGATAATTGACATTAAAACAGCTTTCCTCTTGCCAAACTACCAGAGTCACTTTGATTATTGATGTATGAATAAAATCTGCATCCCCATCCATCTGCAGGGTAATTTCTACTCATCAAAGGGGCTGGAATATCCAGTTCACTTGGTAGCAGAGAGAGGATGGTTTATTAAAAAAATCCATCAACATAAGTAAACTTTAGAGTCCCGGAAATATCGCACGTCCTTTGCCATTCGGCTGATTGAAGCTCCCCATAGATAGTGGGTAGTGTAATTACCAAGACTTTACAAGGCGGGATAAACATGAGAATAAGAGTGTTAAAATGTTGAGTAGATCTTGACTTGAGGGTGGCCGAGCAATAAGAAATATTGTGAAAGAGGCCACGATACAGAGGATACACCCCATACATAGGTTTTAAAGAACGTTCAAAGAAATGTAAACATAGAGTCCCGTAGTGGATGTCACAAAACACGTATTTGATTTAAGGCGAATCTAAAGAGGTTAATTTACACTTCATATTTTAGAAGGCAAGACGAGTCTTAAAGGGAAGATCGTAGAAGATTTGTGTGACTGGTCGAGTTTCTGTCTTGTTTTATGCGGTTTTAAAGATGACATCATAATAGAAAAAAGAAATTGATTGTTTTAAATTGCACTTGGTGTTTTTTTTTTAGCAAGATTAAAGTAAGAACTGTGACCAAAGGGATTGGAGCTTGCGACGGTTGGTGCTCTTGATGCATATTTTTAAATCTGTGATAAAGGCAAACGAGTGATTAACAGTTTAAAAAGTGACAAATCGAAACTGTAGGAGGTTACTCCACTTGTGCATCTCTGCAAGCAGTTTCCGAAACATGCACATAAACTTAGACAGTATAGTGCAGAATGGGTTAAAGGAACTGCAGATACACATATTATGCCGTGGCCACAAGGAGGGTCACTATTGAAGGCAGTCCTGCAGCATATGATGACATATTTGCATGCAGCATATTCTGAGAAGAAGCTAGACAAGCGACTAGCAAGCTTAGAGATCTGGAAAATGTACCAGGAGGAGTGAGATGAGCCACCTCCTATAGATTGGATACTTAATGTATGCAAAGAGGGGGGTGAAAAGCCATCTGCTCCACCCGCCCCATCTGAAATAAAGGACAAAAATAAGAAAGATGGGTTATACCCATTGAGGGAGCTTAAAGCAGTGCCAGGGTATAGCAACCCGCTTATGAGTCACCTACACAAAGTAGTGACGAGGGTCCAGAGAAAAATACAGAGAAAGATGTAATCTCGAAGATCTTGAGAGACGAGGAGAGACGCGATAAGGAGAGAAGCTATCGAGCAAGTACATCTCTAGACATAGGAAGAGAAATAAAGAGATGGAGAGGAGAAAGAGATAAAACTGATGAGATAGCGCTCTTAAAGAACGAATGGTTGGGTGGTCAGATTTCGCTTACTCTATGGTAAAAGCATCGAAGACGTAAGACAGAGAAGATCAAGATGAGCAAGATAAAGATAAAGAAAGGGAGGAATGATTGAAAGACGAAGGGGTGAAAAGGAAAGATGGAGACGAGAGCAGTTATATCAGGATGAGCAAGTGAAAAAAACAGAGCAGAGGAGCAAAGGAAACGTGACAATAGACAAAGAACAATTGATAAGCAGGAAAGACTAGAAAGAAAAAGAATAGAAGAGGAAGAGCAAAAGTTAAGAGAAAAAAGAATACAGACACGAAGGAATGAGCAGATATGAAGGGCAAATGAGAGAAGGGATATGAAGAAAAAAAGAGGAAGACCGAGTGAGAGAGGAAGCAAGAAAGCAAAGAGAATTTGACATTGATATGGAACGCAAAAGAAGGCAGAGAGCATGCAATCCTGATCACCTGGAAAAAGGAAGTAAGGAATCCTAATCCAGCATGGGAGGATATAGACATTTTCTCCAGAATTGGTCATTACCAGGGCCGTCTAGAGAAAATCTAGAAGACGACTTTGACTCTAGGCGCATTGGGGAAGTGATCGATAAAGTATACCATGAAGTGAGAGCTCAAAGAGTCCAAGGGGAAGGTAAAAAAATGATCGAATTGAGAGCACTCAGTTGTATGACATAGAGGAAGCCTCATGTAGTACGAAGCATGAGGAGCTGTCTTTAGACAGACTGACTCTGAATAGAGATGAAGAAGAGAGAAGTTGCACGGGTTGGGCATAAGAAATGTCAGACGAAGAATGGGAAACCTTCCATGGGGGGAAGAGAGAGATGACGCATGTGGTCCTGAGGGATTCCTATGGATAAGTAGTAAGATGGTCGGATTTAAACACACCTATAACTAGGACATTGGAACCATTGACACAGTCAGACCGACCTAAAGGGCCACTCCACGGTGAGAGTGGGGGGGGGAATCGCCACCATATGTAAGCAGATTAAGATCATTGCCAGGTAGAAGGCGATGCAGGAATATCGTCCCTGCGGTGGACAGACAAATGATGAGAGATGAGAATGAGTTTGGGCTTCGCAGTTTCTCTTAATGGAAAAGGGAGGGGGCCAGATCATGGCCCCAGATGGATAAGGATAATTTGAGGTGTAAACTTCCGAGTTTAACTTCTAGCGCTGAGAAATGGATACAAGAGTTAGAAAAAATGACAGGAGGAAATACATTAGCTATACGGGACATTAACGGTCTCCTGATTGCCATACTTGGTGAGAGAGCTGATGATGTTTGGTCAAGGGCAGGATATGTTGGTGTAACTACAGTTAACACTGCTCATGTCGGAGCACCGTTCAATAACTGTAGAGCGGCAGTATGGAAAGCGATTGGAGTACAGTATCTGGACACGTCTGCTATGGGAGCTATAATGACAAAAAAGATGCAGGACGGAGATGACTCGATTGTTTACATTCAAAACTTTCAGGAGGTGTGGGCTCTGGAAACGCGCGAAGCTTGGGGAAAATCTATACCAGTATTCTATCATATATTATGCCAAGGTCTACCAGAGCCAGTACAAAAGCAGCTCATGAAGTTTGTGGGTATGGAAATCAAACCGTGGTTGGTAATTCTGCTGACCATTGCGCATTACTGCAGACTCCTTCAAGAAAAGAATCGCAAAAAAGATGGTGTTAGGAAGGGCGAAGAGGAGAAGCTAGTGCAGAAAAAATTGTCCAAATATGCCTTTGAAGGGGCAATGTTGACTAGTGTAGACTGATCGAATTCACAGCAAACCGTGAACATGCCACAGGTGAATAATCAAAGGCAGTTCGATCAAAGCAATAGTGGATTTGCTTCATGAGGAAGAGCATTTCGAGGACGAGGTTGGCAAGGTAATCCAGGGAATTGGCAGAATAATCAGGGAAAGTTTCAGAATAACAAAGGTGGGTTTCAAAATATGGAGGATGGTAATCAGAAAATGCAAAATGGGCAGGCTGGGAGACCTCTGCCTATATGTTGGACTTGTGGAATGACAGGGTACTTTGCTCGCATGTGTAGAAGTCAAGGATTAGTGCAAAATGGGCAATTTTTAAGAGGGGGATGTCAAATCCGCCTGCATATTCGCAGCAAAATGGAGATGTATTTGCTCACAATTAAACCATTGAGAAGCAAGCGCTGAGAGTGCAGCAAGGCTTGCAAATGCAGCAAGTAGCAGTTAATCCAACACAAGGGCAGTGGCAGCAGTCACCTATGCAGCGGCAGCAAAACACAAGCACAGGACCGTTAACTCCTAGAGTAGGGGGTGTCACTGTTGATGGAGGGTATCCTTATACGAGTAATGGAATGAGACTGTACCCGCAATAGGACAGCTCACTTTGAGACCTGATGTGTTCAATACTATCCGTGATGCCGAATCCTCATGAGGAACCAAGGGTAGAAGTCGGTATAGGAGGCAAACCTGTTTCATTTTTAGTATACACGGGTGCAACACGCTCATGTATACAAGAGGGAAAATTTTCAATGTCTGGCAATGCCATGAATACTCAGGGTTTCACAGGAGCTGCAAGTAGAGTTCCTTTCAATGAAGAATTACCAGTCTCTATAGGAGAATGCGACATGAAGGTGCCACTGCTATATTCAAGGCAAACACCTGTTAATATATTGGGACGAAATTTAATGACAAAGTTGAATATGACAATTTAATTTACTGATGTAGGCATAGTGCGTTCAACACCAGGAATGCATTATTTAAATGTGTGTGAAATTATTATGACTTTTGCAGGACAAATAGCTGTGAGAGCAATACCGTTAGAACCAGAGGTTTGTCAATATGGAGTACGTGTTCTGCTGTCCTGGCTACCAGGCCTAGTAGGCAAAGCAATGAGAACACCCGATGAATTTTTGTTCAGACCAAGAATACCTATTCTTGAAGAGGAGTGACGAGTCTTTCCCTTAAAGCTAAAAGCAGCCATAGTGTGAGGAGAAATGGCTTTGCTTGATGGAACTGATGATGAAAACTGACATTGGTGCCCAGTAATCGCCATCGAGAGGGTTACAGATTGACTGACGTCACTGACGATCTGTTTGGAGATCATCCATCTGATGGCGAAGTAATATATAACATAGACATCACTTACTTCACTTACTGGGTGAAAGCAATTAAGAGAAGTTACTCAGACGATGATAACACAAAAGGGTCCTGAGTATTTCGATGATGACATGGCGAAAGTGCTAGCTTTATTATGGACCAATGCCCCCTATGATGTAGTCCTATTAAAGGGGATTGGAGAAGTGAAGATTAAATTGAAATCAGGAGCAATTTTACCTTGAGCACAACAGTATCCCATGTCTCGAGAGGCAGACAAAGGTATTTTTAAGACGATTTCTGCCATGATGGATCAGGGCATCTTAGTGAGGTCAGAGTCACCATCTAATACTGCAGTGTACCCTATCAAAAAATCTAAGGAGGAGGTCTTGGAGGCTAATTCAAGATCTTAGGCCGATAAACCATATTGTAGAGGCCGAGTTCCCTCTAGTTTCTAACCCGGCTCCAATCCTATGTAATATACCTGTTGAAGCACAATATTTCATGGTGATTGACTTAAAAAATGTGTTTTTCTCAATCCCATTGTGCAAAGACTCCCAGGATCTGAGATCATTCACGTTCAGACTGACTAAGTCCTTCAGATGGACTTAAGCAATATTGATTTAGAAAGTGTTGTGTTGCAATACGTAGACATTTTAGTATACAGCACCTCAGAGGATGAGTGCTGACGCAATCTGTTCAGATGATGATTATACTCGCTGACAAAGGATATAAAGTTGACAAAGAAAAGTTACAATATTGTCAACAAGAAATGCTGTACATAGGCCAATTGATTTCACATGAAAGAAAGAAGGTCACCCCTGAAAGAGCTGAGGCTATTTTGAAAACTGCAAAGCCACACACGATTAAACATATGCAGAGGTTTTGGGATTATGCAATTATGTCAGGGCATGGGTCTTTGACTACAGCTAGTATATAAGGCCTTTATTGCAGACTCTAAAGAAAGCACAGGCAACGCAGGAAAAAATCATGTGGACTGAGGAAATGGAAGAAGGGTTTGACAAATTGCAATTAGCAATTTGCACTGTTCCAGTTTTAGGGATTCCCAATTATGCTGAGGAATTCTTTTTGTTCTCGCATACAGATGGCACTGTCTTGACAGCAGTACTCAGCAGAGAACCACATTTGGGTACAAGCCCCTTGCATATTACAGTGGAATCTTAGACCCAGTAATGAGAGTTCACTTACCATGCAAAGTCTTTAGCTACCACCGCGTTTGCCATAGAGATGGCTGATGGGATGTTCCATGACATTACTCTTTGAGCATGCAGTATTTCCTATTTTTGAGAAACCAAAGGGCATGCTGACTTCTCAAAGGGCTTCTGCCTATGAGGTAGTTATATCGAATCCAGCGATTTAAAATAGTCTGCCATGTTTGTAGCTGAGCTAATGACAGAAGGAGAGCCTGTACACGATTGCGCAAACTATGAAGAGTTCCATGATGAAATCCCTAGAATAAAAGAGAACGCATTAGCAGGAGGGGATTGTTTTCATTGACGGTTCTTCAAGGATGGATCAAAATGGTGGACAGAGGTATACAGGTGCCGCTGTGATAAAGCACAGGGCTAGTGGGGAATTTTGGGTGCTTAAAAGTACTTGATTGCTGTCTCATTGTTCAGCACAGGCTGCAGAATTATTGGCGTTGATACTCTTGCTCGAGAATCACACAGACCAGGAAGTTAGTGTACAGTGACTCCACCTATGTGACATCACAGGTGCACGCAGGGTTAGCACGTTGGAAAAGGAGGGGCTACCTCTGAGCGGATTGCACGCCAGTGCAGCACGCCACCTTATTGGACAGGCTTATTAAGGCACTCCAACTCCCAGGAAGCATCGCAGTCATCAAGTGCGCAGCTCACACGAAAATTATTTCGCATGGAAATCAAGCAGCAGATGCCGAGGCCAAGCGCGTAGCAAATACAGATAGAGATGATGAATGTTGAGACTCCTAATATGAATGAAAAAATAGTTATGATGACTGTTTCTGAAAGTTATAATAACCTGTCAAAAATGCAGTTGGTAGAGGTCCAGGGGGGAAGCACCTCAAGAGGAAAAGAATTTGTGGACGCAAAGAGGGTGTTCTTTAAACCCCTCTGAAGCATTGTGGTGACAAGACAGTACTGGTAAACCAGTGATGCCTGTAGCCTTATTAAGGGTGGCACTGGAACAGCTACACCACCCTGCGCACACGACGAGGGAAAATCTTGCTGCAACTATTGCTGACAATTGGTTTGTACCAAATCTATTAGAGCATTAAAGAAATACTTGACAAACTGAACCAGAAGTATAGCAACTTCATCATTGACAACACCATCATCCCAGTCTCTACTTCAGTCAAGACCCTTGGGGTCCACCTCAACTCCACCCTATCCATGACAAACAGGTTAATGCCATTGCCTCTGCCCACACCACTAAACTAATAAAAGCCATTAAACCATTCCTCTCCAAACAAAACAGCCTCTCTGTCGCCCAAGCCACCATTGGTGCCAAGCTAGATTACTGCAATATGCTCCTTGCAAGCACCTCAGCTAAAAATCTAAGCTGTCTCCAAATTGTCCAGAATAATGCGCTCCGAGCAGCATTCAGCATCCCCAAAAGAAACCACATCACACAGGCCAGACGAGATGCCCATTGGCTCCCAGTTAAGGAAAGAATAACATTCAAGACTCTTGCCATAACCCATAAATGCCTTCGCCTCTCTGCCCCCTCTTACCTATCCGAAACCATCAAGAGACACATCAGCACGCCCCATCACGCTAACCAACTGCGCATCCCACCCATCAAACGAGCTAAAGCAGGGGGTATATGCTTCCCCCACCTAGCCCCCAAACTGTGGAATACTTTGCCCAACACCCTTAGAGCTGAAACCTCCCTCACTACATTCTGCAAAAGTCTCAAAACCACTAAGTAAGTATGCATAACTAAACTGACCATTTGCATTTAAGTGTTCTATACATGTACATGTCTGTTATGCCCACTGTAACCAGATATGTTCACTATAACAGTGTCACAAGGACTCTGGGCTGCTGTGTGCTATATGAATGCTAATAAATAAAAAGATGTTGCATTTTATGTAGTGAATTGTCTTATATGTCAAAAATGTACGGCTGGGCATAATCTGCGCACAGTTAGGGGAGTTATTCCGAGACCTAATGGCTCTTTTCAGCATTTGCATATTGACTATGTTGACATGATACAAATATGTAATAGATATAAATACCTGATTGTAGTGGTGTGTGCCTTTTCAAGGTGGATTGAAGCAGGTCCCTGTACACACCCAGATTCCACCTGTGCAGCAAAATTCTTAGTGCGGGAGATATTTCCTAGATGGGGACTTTGTGACGTAATGAGGTCAGACAATGGCCCACATTTTGTGAAACAAACATTTGAACAGATCAGCTTGTTGCTTGGTATAAAGCACACATTTTCTTCGGCTTATCGTCCACTGGGAAATGGATATGTGAGATGCTCAACGGTTTGCTTAAAGAAAGAATAGCCAAATTTAAGCTTCCCTTGAAGAAAGGGTGGTTGCATTGCCTACCACTGGCATTATATGATTTAAGGAACCAACCGGGTTCTGACCATCATCTCACCCCCCACGAGATAGTCACAGGGAGATTAATGAGAACCCCCCTAATGCCTCCATCCAGAATTAGAAGTGATGCTCAGCCAACTGCAGATTTGCTAGGAGGGGAATTGCGTGACTATTTGAATTGCATGACTTCAAGTATCTCTGTCATTTCAGGGCAGCTGCAGCGACAAGGGTGTAGGGCAGTACAGAACACAGGAGGAGATGCTCTAACGGGTAAATCTAAAGAACTTGGTCTTCCCAAACTTTTCCCCGGAGATGCGGTCCTAATCCGCAACCATACAAGGAATAAGTGGGGTGAACCCCGCTTTAACGGTCCGTTGATTGTGGAAGACGTCACGCTGTCTGCTGTCAAACTGCAGGGCAGGCTTGCTTGGACTTTCTTAGGCGACGTTAAGATCTTTGCTCAAGAAACTCCTCTGCCCGCACCCCTACTGGAAGCAAGTACAAGCATTGGGGAAGAACCACAGCACGTGCAGACGAGATCTATGATGAGGAAGAAGGACACAGAAGCTGTTAAAGTGAAAGAGTTCATTGGTCTGTGGCTTGTTTCGAATACTCTGCAGTCATTACAGGGTTGAGGAAAAACTTGTTTTTTAAAGCCACAGAGAAGCTTGTTAAAAACTTTGGACTGAGGCATGCTTAAGCCATGATAAGAAGAGAAGTATGCCAGATTCTGATCGTGGTTACAACAATTGGAAGAGTGTGCAGTACCCTGATTCCTTTCAGACTGAGTTCCTGTTTGGATTTGCCTGTGGTGTTAGACTTTTCTCGGCTCGTTCTTGCTTATTTCGAGTTTGTATTGCATGGATTTCCTTCGATTATGGGGAGAACTACTCTCATTCGAGCTATCTCGCGAGATCCTAAGAATGGCCCAGTTATAAGAAGGTTGCTTATAGTTATCACTGAACAAATTTTGCAGTTACCAGAGTACAGTGAGGAGAGCACAAATGCCCCTATCAACCGATGCCGCTCATAGAATAGTCTTTGTAGTGTTCTTTCGTCTAATTGAGTTCTTGTTGGAAGACGTACGGATGTGCTCACCTTTTTTAAGAGATCCGAGAAACACTGCACATTTGAATGTAATCTTGGAAGGTGGTATAATCCAAGTGAGCATATATTCCGAAGGAACTCGGAGGTCGATGTGAAACTTTCCTTTGAGGGACAGATTGAGAGGTTGCTGATAAAGAAAGACTCTTGTTTCATGCTGAAAGAAATTCATCATGTCATCTGGGCTGAAGCAGATTCGAGGCATAGACTGGGAGCTGATATGTCAATGAACTTATCTAGACAGTTGAAGTAGATAAGAACATTATAAAAGGAGACTTTCGGGAGAACGACGTCTAGAGAACAGTTGGTGAAGTCGTTTTCTTTCTTGCTGAGGAGACATTTGTATTTTATCCGATAAGATTGATGCAAGGAGCTCGTTGAGAGCCTTATCCTTGATCAGCTAGGACAAAGTGCTGAAGTCAAGACAGCAGATTCCAGAAGAAGTACATAATGTTGCAGCATTAAAGTTTGAGTTTTTCCTTCCTTAGGCAATAAAAGATGGGTAGCATCAACAGTAGTATAATAATGCCGGATGCAGAGTGACTTTCACGATGTGCACGAAGTAGATGTTGTAAAGTAACATACCTCTGTGTTATTTATGATTGCATTTTGTTTATAATCGTAATGCTTTCACTGACAGTACGCACATAGGTGCAAATGGAGCCAAGACTCCTATGCATGTTACTGAGCAGAAGGAAAATGTAAACGTGGCAACTACTAGGCAGTCCAGACCATATGTAGTCATTGCTGTCCCAAAGAAAGATGACAAATTGCCTGAGCCTGAGATAAGTGCCATTAGTAATCATTCACATACAAAAAGCATCCTAGAAACTCTTTTTGGACAGAAAAGAAAGGCTTGGCAAGACTGACAGGACA
This sequence comes from Ambystoma mexicanum, assembly GCF_040938575.1. Classification (NCBI taxonomy): domain Eukaryota; kingdom Metazoa; phylum Chordata; class Amphibia; order Caudata; family Ambystomatidae; genus Ambystoma; species Ambystoma mexicanum. The sequence continues at coordinate 323,620,023 of NC_090939.1, read as the reverse complement.
AGAGGTTGTTAGATAGTGAACCCATACAAGTAATACATGCAAATACACCTGGTCCTGTATTAAATGACCCAAACATAATCCCAAAAGAGTCACACATGGAGATTTTGCTAGACATTTTTATGCCTAAAGGGTATGTTGAGAGGATGAAACTTGCCGAAACTTCTCCTACACACAGAACATTGATAGATGTTCCTGTAATTAGGCCAGCTAGAAGAGTCTATGCTGGTACTCTTCATGATATGATCATAGAAGCTCACATGAAAAGAGTGAGGCCTAAAAGAAGCACCCAGGAAGATAATTATGAATTAAATGATTACCTGGACAGCACATCTCACTTGGGAAATAACATAGATCAACACATGAAGGAAGTTGGAATAAGAACTTCAAAGAAGGAATGCTTCGTATGTGCACTCATGCCATAGACCATGGGGAAGTCTAAAATCTTCATTGCTATTGAAATAATGTCCAGACAGCACATTGTGTTTCGCACGTAGCACTTTGCAAAACCAGAGGCCAGTTAATGGGTCGCAATGCCTACCTCAAATGGGCAACTGAATGGAGAGATCCAGATGAAGATGACTATATCCAGGATATAAAGACGAGAATCATGTGATCAGATAGAAGAAGCCTGGAGTGAAAGGAACAGGAATCAGATGGGCGGTAAACAAAAAACTGGAAAGTCCAGGAATATCTGGAGACATTTGAGGATGGAAGGACGGATGCAGATCTGGGGATCATGGTATCACCAGACGGATGTGAAGGAGGAGTGGTCATCTGCAGAGCCTGGGTGGTCATTGGTTGTTACAAACCTGCCATTGACATAGTGCAGAATGTCTGCAAACCATTATGGCCAAGACTTGCTCAACTACTGACTTGAGTCGAAGACTGAGGAGGACCCTTGCAGATAGTGCCATTGGAAAGTTCAAAGCTGTGTTTCAGAAATAATGGCACAGGAAAAGTTGGAGAGAATCAGAACTGTGGTCGAATCTTTGATGTTCCAGGAATGGTAAATGGACAGCAGTAATTATGGATCATTATTGGGCTTGTGGATCCAAGGCATACTTGAAGTTACCTAAAGACTGGGGAGGAATCTGCACACTGGTGAATGTCCATGTTTCAGCATTAGTGATTCCAAAGAGTGATCTGAATCTCTACAGTTTTCCAAAAGCAGATGCTCACCTGAGGAAGAAGAGATCTGTAGAGCTGATAAAGAGGATGAAGAGAGAGAACTATTTCTCAGCCAAATCAATACAAGCTTTTGACTCTATCCTGTATTCGCACAGACTGTTCAGCCAGACTTCTTCAGTGTTCACATTGAATTTCATGCTGAGAATCCAGGTTGGAGCAAACACCTAGTGGTTACAGATAACCAGGTGGGAATTGCTGCAGACAATTAACACTACCATAAAGGGATTCAATGCAATCGGAGACAAGATGAGAGCAATAAGATTGATGACTCTCCAGAACAGATACGTCTTGGACATGATCACAGCTATGGATGGAGGTGTTTGTGCAAAAATTGGAGAATCATGTTGCACATGTATAGCTTCTCATGACGAGAATGGAACCTTGGCAGAGGCTGTAGACATGCTGACGATACTGTTACGCTCACCTGGTATCCACAGGGATGCCACCCAGCCCTGGTTGGATGATTTGCACTCTCAAACCCTCTCCCGGTGCCTTGGTAATGCCTCTGGTTAAAGATGGATCTGCAATATAGGAGAGCTGGATTCAATACCACTTTCTTTGTTTTCCCACCTCCCTTGGCCTCAACTCCTTCCTCCCCCTTGGGCCCTCTCCTCACCTTAATATTGTAGAAGGTGGATTCTCCGTCCTGCTCCTCGTGGCAGGGGCACGTAGATGTGGGGGGCGAGCAGCGACCAAGTTACTTCACTGGTGCAAGCACCCCCTGTGGGATTCCAGGCCTTCTGCGACTCTGTAGGTTTGCTGCTTTACAGTGTTTATATGCAGGTCTTATGTTCCTCTTAGTTCGAATAATGTCTTGCTTCTTTCCTTTTAGGTATGGAAAGGTATAAAGGTATTTTGGAGTTGTCATGCAGTTTGAAGATGAGCATGGGCCGGTAGGCGAAAGCGCGGTGTGCGCGATGCTGTCCGGTGAGTGATGCGCGATGCGCGGCGCTGTTTCGCCTTTTATATAGCTAACCTGTGTCTTTTCTCTCCTTGCAGGTTGCGATGTTCCTTGCTGAGCGCCGTAATGTTCCAGCAATGATACTGACCAGGAGATGACTACCCAGGTAAGAATCGTGTGGCTTTCTTTATTCGGAAGGAAACGTGAGTAAACGCTTACTAATGCTGTCTTTCTTTCTCCTCTTTCCAGGTTATGGTATTGCAGGATGCATGCGGTGCCGGATGCTGGAGTTCGTACCTTCAGGTGAGTGGAACTGAAGTCGGCGATGGATTGAAGACAGGATAATGTTCCAGGTAAGTTTCATAGTGTTCTTTCTCTCTCTGCAGGTCCTTGGTTTCAGGTAAACTGGCTTCAAAGAACTGGACATGGTGAGTGTTACGCTGCCCACAGCAGAATAACGCAAAGCATGTTCTGCTGTTTGGGTGTGGTTTAACTAGTCTCAGGTAAAGTAGTCCAGGTAAAATAGTCCCAGGCCTGCCACACCCAAAGTAGTCCAGTAAAGTAGTCCGAGGCCTGCCACACCCAAAAGACTAGACCGCATAGCTCAGCTCCTTGTAACTGAGCTATGTGTGTGCCTCCATGTTGGCTGAACCCCCCCAAGTTAAATAGTCCCAAGTAAATAATCCCATTCTAATGTTGGTCTTCACGATGGTTATGAGCCTGGCGCCAAAGGCCCCAGAACTGACTCCAAGGGAGTCTTGGATGAGGTTTTAAGGCCTTTGACCTGGCCCTAACTGGAAGGCTGACTTGCCAATGAGGGCCAAGGGCAAGGGTCATGACAGCAACTCCATAGCCAGATGATAGACGAAGTAGAAGACACTGTTGATAGCTGGTTTGGATCACTCTTCTCCTGGGTTCCACAATGGATGGCAGACATGTTCAAGTTTCTTGGAGCCCTGATAGTTTTGATATTGCTTGGATTCTGTGTGATCAAGATATTAATAATCTTGCAGTGTAAGAAGACAGCAAAGAAAGCCATATGGATGAAGGTCATGATCGATGTCGTTTCAGGATGGAAGGCTAGAGACCTAACGGATGAAGAAATCCGAGACTTTGTGAAGGCCAGTATCCATGCACCTGTGGGAACGGAGTTCCTCTATCCAAAGACAGTGGACAATGTAGTCTTATGACATGGAACACAGATGAGCATGTTAAATCAGCTGGATGCCTGAATGGAGTTATAAAGATATGCGTCGCTAAGAAGCTCTTTTTCAGAAGAGGATGCCTGGATTGGAAGGATGATGCGAGAGTGGTCGATGAATCGCCCAGAGGGGGGTTGTGGGAGTGTAGATGAGGAGCTAAGTACCCCTACTCCAACCGCCCGCCCATTTTACCTGTCTGTTGGAAACCAGAATATGAGACCTACATAGAGCAGTTGAACTGACAAAGAGCAGAGTATGGAGTAAGTCTGGTGGCGGCAGCATATGCTGTGCTGCAATGGTTGAGAGTACTGTGTGGGTATCATCAGGTGGTGGCCCCCCTTTCAGGTTTTCTTCTGGGACTACTAACAGGGCTGAGTGTAGCATAGCTAGCGAACAATAGCCCCTACATGAGGGTGGGAGGTGCAAGTATGCATGCTCGCCACACACCCAGTAGTAGTCCATCAGTGCTACTGTTCCTTTCTTGAGGTCTGGAATCAGCACTGTTCTGTTGCACCATTCATTTGAGCCAACAAATAGTTTCTACACTGAAAAAGCACAGTTCGGAAGTCTTTTCTTGGTGCACTTTTACTGGCTTCTCTATGGCTGCAATCCATTTCAGTTTGGGGACGTGCTCTATCCATATTTGTGCATAAGTCTGTTCCATGGGTTTCAGTTATTTCTGGGAACCCTTGAAGTCCTTCAGCTTTACACGTGAGGGTTGTTTCTTCCCACTTGTTAATGTATTTTGCTTCTTTGCCCACCAAGTAGGGCTGTTTTAGATAGTTGGTGTTGGTCGAACTCTTTTTGCATTTCTGGGCATCCGAATCAACAAGTTCTAGATGGCTGTTGCGTGCCTGGAAAGTGCCTCCTGACCCTACATAGCACAATATGAATTAGACAATGTGCCTCTGATTGCTACGTCCAGTGGTACTAGAACTTTGGATGCCCCAGATGCATGCAGTATTAAGGAGCACACATAGCAACTGCTATTAGTTGCTCGTCTTCCCACTGCACTCATGTTGGAATACCAACTGTTGTGTTCGGGATGATGAATATCTTCAAGTGCATCGAGGCCTAGGCCATGGTATGCGTCATATTTGGGTTCATGTACTTGTCTTTTTATTCTGTTAAGGCGTGAGATGTGTCTTTTTGTTAACCTGCTTCTACTGTTCATAATATTTACATCATTATTTATATGACACAAAAGGTTTTTGACATTTGGAAGTAATGCTTCAAACATTGTACTTGTGCAGACAGTCATGCAGGTATTGCTGTAATTGGCGGGGGTCATATTATACATATTTGGGGTTATATTTTCTTGTCCGGTTAAATTAAAGGATGTGCTTTCATTCATGCTTTCATTCAGGTTCAGGCTTGGGGTCAATTCAGTTAAGTTAAAGGGTATACTTTTGTTTAAATCCCCCCCCCCCCCTTATTTTACATGGCCTGGTCAGATAAAAGATGCTCCCCAATATATTCCTAATAAAAACATGAGAAACGTAAACAAAATGGCCATACAGGGGAGGCCACACTGATGAGAAAACATTCTAGTGCTACTGATTACATTTCTATTGCTAGGTAATGAACAATTTGACGTTGAAGTCTTCATCTTTCCAACACCTGTAGTGGGAATAAGAACGGGTAAACCAAAGAAATGGGAGGTTATTGGGATGAGGGTAAATGAGGTAAAAACTGGGTAGGGGCAAGGAGGAAGGAGATAGGGGGGAGAGATTATTTGTATAGCTCTTGCACATGCACTTAAATAGTCAACATTAAGCTACATGAGATGAGGTAGACTTATTGCATTAATTTTCAGTACCTGGTGTGGAATCAGGTGGGGCCCTGTGAATGTCTTAGAGGTGTATCCCATATCGGAGCCCTTTCACTGCAAGAGGGTTGGAAAACACAACCTCATAGGGACCATGGAACATGGGATTGTTCCATTTTCTCACAAAACTCCTGACATACACTAGCTCCCATGGAAACAGTGGGTGGGCGGGTGCTGGGTCAGCCGGCAAGGCTGTCCTGTTTTGTGACTCCTCTGGGTGTGGCAGTGCCATTTGTCGTGACACACACTTGATCACACGTGTTAGATGTGTAAAATTGAATGCTTCCCCCCAGGATTGCTGCTGCTCTATGGACATCTGATCCCTTCCTCATGGGAGATTGGCATTTGCATGTGTCTGCCAGTCACTATTTCATGAGGGGAGAGGTGATGATCCTTGCTAGGCTCAGTGCGTAAATTGAAAAGTACACCCAATTCTTTTTCAGGGGGTTGCCTAGTTTGGAAAGCCTGCTTTTGAGGAGGCCATTGATCCGTGTGGCAGTGCCATTTGTCGTGACACACACTTGATCACACGTGTTAGATGTGTAAAATTGAATGCTTCCCCCCAGGATTGCTGCTGCTCTATGGACATCTGATCCCTTCCTCATGGGAGATTGGCATTTGCATGTGTCTGCCAGTCACTATTTCATGAGGGGAGAGGTGATGATCCTTGCTAGGCTCAGTGCGTAAATTGAAAAGTACACCCAATTCTTTTTCAGGGGGTTGCCTAGTTTGGAAAGCCTGCTTTTGAGGAGGCCATTGATCCGTGTGGCAGTGCCATTTGTCGTGACACACACTTGATCACACGTGTTAGATGTGTAAAATTGAATGCTTCCCCCCAGGATTGCTGCTGCTCTATGGACATCTGATCCCTTCCTCATGGGAGATTGGCATTTGCATGTGTCTGCCAGTCACTATTTCATGAGGGGAGAGGTGATGATCCTTGCTAGGCTCAGTGCGTAAATTGAAAAGTACACCCAATTCTTTTTCAGGGGGTTGCCTAGTTTGGAAAGCCTGCTTTTGAGGAGGCCATTGATCCGTTCCACGATCCCATTTGCTTGTGGGTGGTAAATGGAACAAATTCAGTGTTTGATACCCAATAGCGCTGTGACCTTTTTGAAGAGGTCTTTGATAAAATGGGTGCCATGGTCCAATCTTAGAATGTCAGATTCCCCCCCACCGGGGGTAAACCTCATGTATGAGGAATTTTGCCACACACTTGGCATCTGGGTGGGGGCGAATGGACCATCCTCAACCCACCTAAAGAACGGACACACCACCACAACAATGTATCAAGCCCCATTGCATATCTCCCCCATGTCTGCATAGTAAATATGCAGCTCCCAAAATGATCCGATGGGGCGGGGCAGAGTGCCTTGCAATGTTCTGAGTGTCATTCCTGTACTAAACACTTGACAGGTGGTGCATTGAATGACCATCGTTTAGAGTTGTTCCTGGAGATTAGGCATAAACCAGTCCTCCTGGATCTCTGCTGCAATGTGTTTGGAATGTGAGATGGGTAGTGCAACTGCTCAAGCGGCGTGCATAACAGTGCCACAGGCATCACCACTTTGAGTGCATTGTTGTCTCCATAATGTGTTGGTTTGAGACATTGCACATCCACGTTTAAGCCACATTTCTTGCTCTTCCTCTGGTGCCCTACATTGAAGCTCTATTACTTGGGTTATGGGTAGGGCTGTGTATGGGTCTGCCTTTGGTCTTGCGGTCAGTGCTGCAATATGGGCACTGGGAGATATGCTGCAACCTTGGCAGCATTCCCCAACGAGAATTCATCAGTGTTGTTGGTGTGTGCTGCGCATTTGACAACCACCACTACAGAGGGTTCTGTGAGGGCGGAAATCTGTGTGTTGAGCATGCTGCACTGGTGAGCTGTCCGCCCACTTGTAGCCCCTCCTTCAGTGTGAAAGACCTATGTGCACCTTGGTGGTGATAAATGCAGAGTCCGAATAAATGGTGGCACAACATCCCTTTGACGCCTAAAGGGCCTCAATAGGTTCTATGAGTTTGGTTGCTTGCACTGAGTAATGCATCAGTTACTTTTTCATTACTAGTGTCTCATAGTCATCCGCCTCTAGGCACACCACTGCCGCCCCCCAACTTGTCTGTCCTGGTCAATGGTTGCTGATCTGTCAACAAAAAGTACCTCGCCTCCCTCTTAAGGGCCGTCTCTATCCTTGGGGAGGTCATCTTCCTCACCCTCATAAATTGCACAGTCATGCTGCTGCAAATCTTCGTCTGTGCATGGCTCGGTGAGAAATGTGGTTGAATTCACTGTTTTGCACCTCACAACATGGATATGTGGGGTTGAGAGAATCTTGTATGCTGATGCCCGCTGGGTGGTGATTGGATTTTGAGCGGTCTATGATGGCATACACCGAGTGTTCCACATACAAGGTTACTGAGCACCCCATCACAAATGTGGAACTTTTTTGGATTGTGAAGGCCGCAGCAGCAAGAGCTCATTTGCATGCAAGCTGTCCTTGCATAACAGTGTCTAGCATGGCATGTTGCTGTAGTAGGCCAGTGGCTAGTGGCCCATTGTGCTCTTTTGTATCAGTACCACTGTCATGAGTGTGCCATTCGAGTGTGAGAATATGTAAAACTCCTGAATGTAATCTGGAGTGGCAAGGACAGGGGCTGTTGAGATCACTTCCTTTACATCATTGACACTCTTAACCATAGCTGTGGTCCATTCTATTCTGCTGTTAACATTTTGTGCTTCCTTGAGTTCCTGTAAGAGTGACCTTGTGTATGCTGCATAGTCAAGAATCCATGCCCTGCAGTAGTTGCATAACCCCAAGAATTTCTGCATGTCTTACACTGCGAGTGGCTTGGGAGTGGCACGCACTATTGCGGCCCTGTTGGGGATGATGCTTTTCCTGTCAGTAGAGATAATCTGCCCGAAGTACAGTACTTCCTGTTGGCAGTACTGGAGCTTTTCCTTGTCTGCCTTGTACCCCTTACGTGCTAACAGTTGCAACAGTGCAATAGAGTCTCTGTAGCAGTTCTGTTCACTGTCACTGTGCACCAGTAAATCGTCTATGTATTGGATTATTGTGCTGAGCCTATTCATCGTGCAGTATCCTATTAAATATGCTGGGGCTTTTACAGTACCCTTGGGGAAAACTAGTGTGTTCGTAGCGCTTTCTGCCAAGGGTTAATGCTGTGAGGTACTGTGAGTCTGGGTGCAAGGTCACTGAAAAGAAAGTGTTCTTTAGGTCCGCTACTGTGAAATGGGTCGCTTTCTTGTGGATACTGCACAAAATGGCTGCAGAGTTGGGGACACGTGGAAACTTTTTCTGTACTAAGTCAATGAGGGGGCAGAGATCCTGGATCAGCCTCCATCTGCCCCAAAGCCTTTTTAATGGGGTATATTGCTGTGTTACATGGTGAAGTGGAGGAGACCATGATCCCTTGGTGTAGTAAGGCCTGTATCATTTCTCTGATCCGCTCTTCTGCATCCTTCGACAATGGGCATTGCTTCACCCAGGCTAACACTGCCCTGACTTTTAGGGTTACTCTCACTGAGGTTACTTCCTTTAACATCCCTACATCATGTGGGTTGGTTGTCCATAAATGTGGGGGAACCGGTTGTAAGTGTGCCTGGCCGAATGGGGGTGGTGTGACAGCCATGAGGGGGCTTTGGATTTTCGGTACTGCACCATAATCTCACAGGGTATGCAAATTTCAAGTATGATCTCCCGTCATTGTGGCCATTCTCTGAGTTCTGCATCAGTCAATTCTTTAAGGGGCACAGTAGGATCGATGCATAAGACGGTGAGCCACTGGCATCTGTGAGAGTCAGTGCCTAGAACTACAATTCTTTTGGCTGACACTAGCAGACCCTCTAGGTCCAGGGAGAGTATTGTACCTGCAACCAACTCTGGGGACGCCAAATGCCGAAAAATGAAATCAGTGGGTACTATCCAGCAAGTTCTAGTAATCTGGGCAACTGCTTGTGCAAGCACTGTGATGCCGTAAATTACAATTGTGGGGTTGACAGGAACGCCTCGTACCACTACATCATGTGCCATGGCATGCATCGTGAGCATTGCCCTCATTGAACACATGCCAGGTGAGGTGTAGACGATACCGCTGTTTGTGAATAATATTGTCATGTTCTGCTTGCTCAGCAGATCCCTACCGAGCAAGTTGACAGGAGAGTGCTAGTGTATAATAGGGGGGGCCTGTACAACTTTCCCTCCCACTTTTGCATCAAAGTCTTTTTTGTATGGAACAGTTGAAACAGCCCCAGAGAATCCCTGCGTGTCAAGAGTTTTTCCTGATGGCAGGAAGTCGCCTTCACTTATGCATGACTTCTCGGCTCCTGAGTCCACCATAAAGATGAGTTGTTTGTTCCCTATCTCTGCCCCCACCAACGGTTCCTCTTCTGGATTTAGGGTTATTGACAGGACTGGACACGCAAATGCTCTCTGTGGGCTGTCCTAGTCAGGGTATGTGTCTGTCCCACGACATGAGAAACCGTTTCCCCATACCACGGTAGCACCTTGAAACTGGGCCACTGTGCCATTGGGTGCGCTACCAAAGGCATTCCTGTTGTCTACTTGTTGGATGTTAGTGCGAGGTGGATAATGCTGAACTGTTTGCTGTGGGTGTTGCAGGTGGCAGGGGCCGGGAACCTGCGGGGGTAGCTGTGTATAAGCTTGTTGCATTTCATAGGGTATTGAAGTCATTCTGGGAGGTGGCCCTTGGGGATTCCCTTGGGGTGGAGAGCCATAATGCTGCTAATTGCAGTTTTATCCCACACTCTGCCTACTCCGACATTCTCTGGAGAAGTGCCCCCACCTCCCGCATGTCCAGCTCTGCCCTGTTCCCCCTCCTCTTGGTCAAAGACTTCCAAATCCACCTCGCCTTGACCCCCGAAACCCACCTTTCCCTTGTTGCTGTCATCCTTGCCATTTTGGACACGAAAATTGCTGGATGCCGCCCCACTGTCCTTGTCCTCCTTCAGCCCACACTGCCACTATTCTTGCATTTGCCTCATTGGGGGCATACCCTCCCTCATCTGCCTGAGTCGTTGCTGGCCATGTAGCCACCACAGCTACTTTCACTAACTTATTTTGGACCAGTTTCGCTTCCTCAGCCTGTCGCCTCTGAATCATTTTCTTCTGCCGCTCTTTTATCCTTCTACAATGATGAATTATAATGCTTTGAATTACGGGCCATACTTTTGCTTCTAACCCAGCTATTTTGCTGAGTGCCTTCTTCACTTCTTTGGGTAGGCCCTGTTTTACTATAACATAGAAAAGTGTGGTTGATTGCCCTTTTCTGCCCTCGAAATCTTCTGGACCCTGAGAATAAACTGAGCAGCGGCTTCAACATCCCCATAGTACACTGCATGATGGATTGTATATCGGGAGTGTCTGGGAACACCTGTCGCAACGCGTCCCACACCCTGGCCTTAATCTTGTTGAATGGTGCTCCATCACGGGCATCATTGCTCAATGTAACTCTTGGGTACCCCGCTTTAACCCACACATTTTTGGCTTTATCCCCCACTGCAGCCACAAACTGACTTTTAATATCTCCTATTGCTAAGGGCACCCCCGCTGTGTTCTTTTCACAAGCATATATCCACTTCCCTGCCCACATCGTGAGTGTTGGGAGTACCCTGAGGAGGTTATTCTTGTACATCTGTGTCCAGGGTACATAGTGAGGCCTCCCTGCTCTCTTGTCTATCAGTGGCATTTGCATTTCATCTTGCCTTTTCCGCCTTTAGTCACACTTCCTTTTTTTTCTTGCTAATGCTATCCTGCCAAATCTCTCCCTCAATCTTCCGTCCCATAAACTTTCTAGCCTCTGGGTGCACTGGGACGCTTGCGCTGCGTCCCCTTCCACCTCGTTCTCTGTGTATCAAATTCACTCCAGTCTTCACCTTCGCATTCTCGTATCCTAAATTCTCTTTCCATCATGCTCTGTGAATGGTTCTTATGGGTGTGCTGTCTATTCTGAATAAGAAGTCTCCCGACTTCCAGTTACCCCCCACTGGTTGTGCCGTTGTCCCCACAGGTGGCACCGCTGTAACTGCCTTGGTCACATTGCATGCTGCCTTTAGCCTGGCTAGCTCTGTCCGTGTGGATGCCAGTGTCATTTCTAGATCACTTGCGCTCACCCCGGTGTGGGCCGTAAGGGGGATGTGGGGCTGTGGCCACTGCTGCTGCCATCATGCCTGCTGATACATATGTTGGATTTGAGTACCTTTCCACTGGGCTAGTTGCTAGCAGATATATTCTTTGTTTGCCCCTCCACGTTTTTCCGATTTTCCCCTGGGTCTTTCTCTTTACTACTGTTTGTCGCCCCTTATCCCTTTGGATCCTCTGTTTCTTCAAACATTTTCCAGATGCTTAATATTTCTCTTATATTCTGTAATGGTCGTCGCTTCTATAGTTTATTGTCAAGAAGGTAGAAATATGTTCCAACCTGCTTTATTCAAAAGAGCCCTGATCAGGCCAGGAGTGGGGCATTCCCCCCCCCTCTTCTAGTCTGTCACACACTGGTTGTGATGTTTCTTAGTTCTTTCGGAATACATGGGTGGGGCCTTGCATACAGAGTCTAGGGGAAGTTCTACCCCCCATAGTCATGTCTCATGTGTGTCTGGTAGTGGGGCTACACCTATGCTACTGTGCCTCAGTTGTTATACAATAACTTGTTTGCAATGCATACAGTTCAATTTTGTCAATAATGTAAGTTAACATCATCAATAAGTACCCCAATATGCAATCGTCTGTCCAATACCCACACCCCTCTATCCCCAATTCGAGGTTTATAACCCCACCTCACACTCTCACGTTTTCAAACTCACACATACGTGCCCCTCAGGCACCTCCTCCTTACACCATAAAATACGCCAATAAAACAAACTAAAATAACAAGTTAAAACAACAACCGCAACTGTTCCAGAGCTCTGTAATCATGCAGAGCTCCTATATTTCTTCTGTTTTTTTCCACACTGTTTAAACAATGCATGTGGCGCCACCTTCACCCCCTTACTCGTGGAGGTTCCCTCTTAGTTTTCCCTTTTCCTTAAAAAATTAATAAAGAACCAAAAATTCCATGCACTCCTCAAATACCCTGCACTCAATTTCAATCACTGTGTGCTCACACTTTTCACACTGCTCTATACATCCGCCACTACTTTATCCCTTGCAGGCCATACTCACATGTGCGTGCTCACCCGAACTCCTCAGTTCGCGGGGTTCCAAAACCGGCCCGCAGATCTCCTTGGGGCCGCACCCCACTCCAAAGAGCAGGCAGGATTCTGCAAAGACGGCTCCCACCGGGCTACTCGAGGGTACGTGTTTTATGGCTGGTCACTGTAGGTAGGTGCGGCCCTTCCGGAGAGACCGCCTGGATGCCTTTACAGATACGGGGATGATGGGATCATGTTGGCAGGGTCACCAAATGAAGGCAAGTCCCTGGTTACGCTCGCGTCTGAAAGAATACAACCCTCTAGGGGAAAAGGCCAAGAGATTGTATGTAAGGATAACAAGGTTTAATTGTACAGAATACAAAGGTATCAGCAAAGAACTTTCCTGCTCAAGAATGTTCTGGCCCAACCTAGTACAAACGGAAGCTTAAAAGCCGGTGTAGCGTCAATATACAGTAGAAATTAGCGCCACTGATTGGCGAGACCATATACGTGGGCCTGCTCCATAGGGGATGCCAGGCTACAATATCAGAACTGCTATGATACACTAAGCCTACTACTACTGCATAACTGTGGCATGCACATGGGGGGCTCTGGGACTGGTGCCAGGGGGAAGGGAGGAAGAAATATAGTCCCACAGACCCACACAATATATTCTTAGTTGATATCGCACCCCTCGCACCCAAGGCCTCCACCCTCATTTGGTCTATAATTAATCCCTCCCTGCACCTCGCACTCCAAAGGAAGGATGTAATGATATAGAGAGGTGAAACGGCCGTGCATGCTCAGATCTTTGATGGTTGTGGCTGGGGACACTCGCGATCATAAAATGCACAGGTCTGTGGATCAGGTCAGTGGTGTGGGCCATGGCTCTGGGTAGCCTCAGTGGCGGTTTGAGGTCTGCTTGTAGTTTGGCTGTGATGAATGGACACTGCAAGGAGCCTGGTGTTGTCTCACAGCCTTGCAGGGCGCATTCCTCCCAGTGATACTGAGTAATTGCAACAGTGAAGGGACAAAGGGAAGCTTCTGTGAGAACTGGCCATGCAGGCTCATCATGTCTTAATGATCTGGGCCTAGTCGAGTTCTTACATGGAGCTAAAGCTGTGCCGCACGACCATGCAAGACTATGCACCTTCCATAATTACAAAATGGCGTTCCTTTCTATATGCACACTGAATCTATGCATCTATTGTTCCTGCTATATTGTGGAACTTTATAGCATGGTCTTCTCCCCCCTAGCACACTACACAGCTTTGTATGGGATTTGCCACACTTTTAAGCACCTAGGGGGGTGGGGATAGACTAATTTCCATCCCAACAACCTCTTGCATTTGCAAGTGAATGAAAGCTAGCATCAGGTTAGACATCATACTGACTTGATCTACAATCAAGGCATTTAACTTTCTCATAACTCTCCCTACTTGTGCTGCATTTGATGCAAGTTTCCGATATTCAAGTTTGTCATGCACCACTGGTAGCATCAACAACCGATGTAAAGTAACACCATCTATATTGAATGCTGCTAAGCCTGTGGGAGCAGTCACAATACATGGCACAGAGCAATCAGTCATGTGTTGTATCATTGCTCTCAATGCATGACTTAGAAGAAATTATCATGTACCAGCCTGTCCACTAACTTTCATCAATAAAGGGATGTTGTGGTCACAGGAACATTCATGCTTATGTTTAAGACAATGCAAAACCCTATATTTTAATTTCTCATAAATTTGATTTTTCTCTTTGTTTAGTTTATTTAATAACATCTCCATATTTTTATGTGAATGTTCCATTTGTTCCATTGCACTCCACGCCTTCCATGGCAAGCTCAACATCTGTTTGAACAATTGGATCTCCTAACATATTTTCACTCCCTTCAACAGATTCTTGACTGCTCTCAGAAGTCTCCTTTACCAGATTAGCTCCCAAAAGTTCATCTTGGCGTATTTAATTTTGCTGCGGTAGTTCTAAGTACTCTTCACATTTGTGTAAGTAATATATACTTTATTTGCAAGAAATTACTATTTGAAAGTTTGAAAACTTCCAAGCGAATCACTTCTCTGAACGCTCTGGCAACAAGAACTGCAAAAGGCAAAAATAACATTTTTCCTTTTTCTCTGCAGTTTGGCAAGACAGTTTCATGTGGTTGATGACACTTAGCATGTGTCAACAGACAACCCGTACATTTATGTATTTTAAACCATCCTCTGTCATTGTTCGCTTCCACATTCCGGTATGAATAACGTTCTGAAATTTGAAGACCTATTTTTGTATAATGGGTATCAATTAACTTCGTTTTCTAAATGTCTGTACTATGAGATACTCTTTCAGCTAACTGTTCAATTTCAGTCATAGGCTTTAGTACCCGTTTTCTGCTTATTGTAGGACCAAGACTTAGCCAAAGTACGTTCATACTACGTCCTTACAGAGGGAAACTAATCAACCGAGCTGCAGCTTCATAGCTTCCACACTTGCCGTGAGAACATTTTTATACCAAAGCCTAGTGCTTTCTGAGTAAGACTTTTGTCTGCAGATAAATCCGACCACACCTCAGCTGCATTGCTCTTTTCATCTTTTGTCAAGTATGCTGTAACTTAGCGAGCAGCAGTTGTGCTATCAGCAATATACTGTATATCAGTATAAGAATTCCAAAGCTGAGCAATGACAGGATTGTAATCATTTACAAAATGGCATTCCTTATGTATTTTTAGGTGATATGTATTTGTAGGCGAGTTGCCAGTTACATGGTGCCGAGCAGATGTAAAAACACTATTTGTTCGACCAACTGAGGAAGGAGGCCTAGGAAATCAAAATCTGTACTTAGTACTTGTATTTACGTTTCAATTTTCTACACATGTGCATTTGAAGCCTTTTCATCTTGTTTCAGAGATCAGCATTGACATGCTGAGTCGGGCTAGAACAAGTAACCTATTTTTCAATAAATTGCATTACGCAGCTATCGGTATCTTTATCAAACTGTGGATCATCTTTAATCCACAAAAGCGTTTGTATATGTGGAGCTCCACATTCTTGGTACTCTTTTCTACAAAGGTAATGTTCCACCATGCCTAATGGACCATTTTCCTTATTACATGTAAAATGTAACATTTCTAAAAATCGGTGAATGCAGAATCTCCCAGCCATACTCTGCAAAACTTTGTCACAAACCAAGTTGGAGGACCCAAGTTTCAGAGCATACATCTGACCTCAGAATGCCTTCCATACCAATAGTCTTTAGTTCCTCTCATAGTGGCAAGGACATTGGTATTTTTCCCTTCTAGGACTTCATTCTTTTGTTTGACCTCTTTTGTTTTACCTGTTTCACCATTAAATTTGCAGTTGAAAATTCAATTTCATACAGTAAGTGAAAAACGTATTTGATATTGGTGTGGAATCTGGAATTTTCCAAATACATACGTGTACAACGGTATTCGAAGAAGAAATGGGGACTTTCAGATCATCCATTCGGTCACCTTTTCAAGTGGGGAAAAGCATAAGGAAACAACAACCTTCTAAAGTTTTTGTTTCCCCAGACACTTACTTGTGCACCTTTTTGTTTTTCATTTGATATAATTCAAGACTAGAACCCATCAATTCTCATGAGTGTAGAGGATGAATCGTGTAATGCTCATACAAACTGTTACCTTCTGCAGCATACACTGAAACTGACCTTCACTGTTCTTGTATGTTAATCCTGGTACAGTCAGACTGTCTTGTGATTGACTAGAAACTATAAAGCTCACCTTTGTGATATCTATAACCTGTTGCTAAACGTGTGCTTTGCAGCAACACCATTCATTAACACATTCACTAAAACAAAGGATCATTAATGTTATGTTTCACTCCGACAGTATTCACGTTTTCTTGCAAATTGGGAGGCAAATACACAACTTAACCTTGTAGGGCATGCACCCAGGAATCTACCCACTGGCTGCAACCATTATAACGTGTCTACAGAAATGTTATCTGGCCACTGGATACAACCATTATAATATGTGTATAGTAATTATAGATAGTGTCTGCACTCTATACAGTGCTTTGTAACATGGTGACATAATGCAATTGACGTGCAAATAGTACTTATGAGTGCTGTACCATTGGGGATACAGGTTGAGTTTGTTGTACATGGTAATGAAGGAGAAACCTTTGCTTCTGTCTCTGATCAAAACACAGTATAATATGTTAGGCAAGATAGTTTACAATGTCTCATTGCATACAATCTCACATATTTATGTACTTTTTAGAGCCTCATCCGTACATTCTAAGTACTTTGTTTGAAACAGCATTACTGTGTGTTCTACACAGTTGTTGTTTGTTTGTTTAATCATTGGGTCATTGGGAATACTAATTTATACAGCATTCAAAAATAACCTACTACATTTATGTGAGTTTAACTTTCACAGTATGTTTGTTTGAAGTATGCAGTACCTAAGTAAATGTTTAAAGTGCACTAACTGTTGATAGTTTCGAGGTCAGTGACTAAATTTAGGTTTAAGGAATATTAAGTAGGCGTTTTAGATTTGCTGGTCATATCTGTTTTAGAGTAACAGAAGTGGTGTTGCATTTAAACCAACCACATATTTTTTTTTAATGTATGAAATATAGTGACCTGCAGTGGTTGTGGCACTAGGGTGGTAGATTATGCCTACTGTTGGGAAGGTTTTCTTGCCAATAGATCCTTGCCTGTGTGTGAAGCTAGTAAGCTTGCAGTTGTTTTTCGTACCATCTGTGTTGTATCTTAAAAGCATTAGTATCAGCTATTGGCTTTGAGTTTATGTGCAAGGTGGAACGATTCTGCCTGGAGACCACCGCGACAGTCGGTAAAGAGTGGAAATTGCAGCTGGGGAGACACTTGCTCGCTGAATCGTGATAGGGAGACCCAACGGTAACCAGAAAATGGCGGCACGAGGGGCCGTGGGCAAGAACAAGACCAAACAACCCACGATGGACATTTTTGCAAAAGCAGAACTGTCTCCTGCGGCCACCTCAACCAAAGGCCTAATGGCACAAGCTGAGGGCGCGACAGCAGCTGATAATCGCCAACATGGATCTCTTTTGTATTGTTGGCACCGGTGTCCCTATTAGATTTCACCGCGCTCTCTAGGCTGCTTGTGCGTTCCGCCAGTCCCCTGACATCCTGTCTCAGCAGGGAGACTTCGATGCCCACTGCTTCAATCTTGGCCTCCAGGGAAGTGCGTAGGTCCATTATCGCAACCTCCCAAGATTCCTTCAGCTCCGTAATGGCTTCCAAAATCTGACGATTATCAGCCGCGAACCAGAACATGACGGCGTGCATTAGGACACTGAGTGCGAACCTGAGCGTGTGTGTGGGAAGCACGGTGATATGGGGAGGGGACTTCAACTGTGTATTGAACCCGAGGGTGGATAGATCAGACAGGAAATTGGATAGACCGGCCCCTGCAGCCAGGGCACTACAGACACTGCTTGATGACTTTGGGTTGGAAAATGCATGGAGAGTGTGGCACCCTGGGGAGAAGCAATATTCGCATTATTCTGCCCCACAGCAATTATCAACAAGGCTGGACTATGTCTTCGCATCACCAGAAATGATAGCGGAAATTGCGCACATAGAGTACAGGGCCAGGGTCCTCTCGGACCACTCGCCCCTGATTCTTGCATGGCAATATTGCCCCCCGAGGGCGAGGATCCCGACATGGCACCTACGAGCAGAGGCGTTGCGAGACCCCTTCTTTAGAGAAGATTTACAGGAGGAGATAGTAAATTATTTTGAAACCAATACTGGGAGTGTGGACTCGGCGGGGACACTATGGGAGGCCTTTAAAGTTGTTGTGAGGGGGCGGCCATGACGAAATCCAAGGGCCTACAGGGTGGGGTTTCAACAGAACGGAGGGAGACGGAAGCAAAATTGGAAGAGGCCTTAAAAGCCGGCGACAATACAGGGGATAAACTAGATTTGATACTTAAGCTGCAGCAAAAATGTGCGGATTACTGGAGAGATTGTGCAACCTTAACTATAAAAGGTACATAGAGAGACAGCATGTGGGAGGTGACAAACCGGGGAGACTTTTGGCGTGGTTATATAAGAGCGAGACCCCTAGAGCCACAATCAGAACTATAGAGAGGGAAGATGGTAGCGTAGAGGACACCCAGGAGGAGGTTAATCAAGCGTTTGTTGGTTATTATAAAGTGCTATACGGGGAAGACGGGGAAAGTAGCCGGGCAATGATAGAAGAAACGCTTCAGGAAATGGGGCTGCCCAAGATAAGTGAGGCGGAAAGAGAGGAATTGGACTCCCCGATTACCCTGGAAGAACTGGGGGAGGTGGTGAGGCAGTTGCCTACTAGTAAGACCCCGGGGACAGACGGGCCCCCAAGGGAATTTTACAAGGTATATATAGAAGAGGTCCTCCCCCCGCTGCTGGAGATAATAAATGAGGCATTCGAGATGGGCCGTCTGCCGGAGTCAAAGAGAGGCTGTTATAGTACCTTTCCCTAAACCAAATAAACCAGGGCGCAGCTGTGGTTCCTTCAGACCTGTGTCAATGTTGAACCAAGACGGCAAGATATTAACTGCGGTCTTGGCGAATAGACTGAAAAAGGTCATTGGTAAGTTAATACATCCAAATGAAACGGGCTAAACAATCATAGGCGACTTCAGAGGATCATTGAGTTTGGCAGCGGAAGTGAGGAAGAAATGGCAATCGTGTCCCTGGATGCGATCAAGGCCTTCGACTCCGTCAAGTGGCCATGGCTGCTGGCGGGCCTGAAACACTATGGGTTAGGGCCTGGCTATGTAAGGTGGGCGGAGATTTTGTATAGTAAACCGCTGGCCAGAGTAAAGACGGGATCTGTGATATCAGAGAGGTGGCAGCTTAGTAGGGGTACTAGACAAGGATGCCCGTTGTTAGGCAGAAACCTGTGCAGTTCCCTCTGGGACCACTGCAAAAGATTTAGGACTACAGTAAACCCACTTGGCAGCAGACTGTACCACACAGATTCACTTGGTAGCTGTGGCTGAGCAGTCAGACTTCCCTCAAGAAGAGTTAGGCAGTATACAGAGTATTCACAATAGATCAAGAGCACACAATAGAACAAGTAAACACTGACCAGGGCTTGGTGTAAAAGAGATATAATTATTTATTTTAAACCACATCTAGAAAAACACACGCACTAATAGTAAGCAATTCAAAAACACGGTCACTAAAAGATATACACTCCTTTAAAAGAATATTAGACAAGTCTTAAGTAAAGCCCCACTTATTTTCAGACAGCGGTGAGCGCTTAACGTAGATGGCACTCTAATAGTTCGTTTTTTAAAAAGGGAGAGAAAAGCAGAGAACAATTTGAAACAGATCCCAACACTTTTACAAGAACAGAACAAGAGGGGAAGGCAAAGTAAAACCATGAATTCAGAGTCAGTAGGCCGGATCCACTTTTAAGAGGATCAAAACCAAATGTGTCCAAGGTCACACGGTTGCAGTGCACAAAAGTCTTCTAATGGTTCAAAAAGGAGTTGGATCAAAGAAAGGGACCAGTTGGAGGGTCAAGGCGGCCAGCCCAGTCCAGAAGGTTAAGGAGTTATCATTACCTTGTTGCAATCTTTAGAAAGGGAGGCCTGGCGGACACGGTACATTAAAGTGGTGAGAACGCTGCAGCGGGGGCAGTTGTTCCTGGCAGCGGATGCAAGTCGGTGCTTCGTCCGGGGGAAGAGAGGATCTCGTCGTGGAGGAAGACAGTAGTCCGTTGCACTGCCAGGGAAGAAACCAGTGGCAGAGTTTCTCAGGTACAAGGAGCGGTCCGTTGATTCGCGGTTCAGTAGTGAGTGGCTATCCGGCTGCCGGGGTGCTTGGCACGGGCAGTTCAACCACAAACCAGGCTGGGGTGCGGAGAAAGAAAGGTAAACTGGTTGTGCCCACCAGTCAGAGGAAGAAGCCTCTCCAGCCGGGAGATCTTCTCTGTCGTCGGGAAGTGGTGAGTCGGTTCTGCAGGGCTCCACCGGTGGTGTCGTCGTGGTAGGTCGCCTCAGCTTCTCCCTCATCGGATTCTCAGGTCCTGTGGCGACTTCTGAATTTCCAGTCCCCAAAGCCCTGCTTTTATGCAGCATACCCCCGTTCATTCAGCCTAGCTGTCAATCAAACATGCTAAGTGGTGAGCCGGCCGGCTCACCACTTGGGCCAATCACACAAGAGTGCGACTTGAGTTACCAAGGTAACTCAGTCTAGGGCGCCTAAACCCCCTCCCTCACCCCCTGTGGTACCCAGACAGAGTGGCAGCACTTTTGGAGGCTTCTGTGGAGAAGCCCGCCAAAAAGTGGAACAAAGGGCTCGACTTGGGTTGGAGTCACAGAAGAGAACACAAACGCCATTTTAGAATCGAGGCTTGGCAAAAAATACCAACCGGAGAATTAATGTTAATTAAATAAACCGGCGGTATGTTCGAGACTATGAGAATTAAATAATTAAAGTTGGTAGCCTCGAACAATGGGAAAATCCCATAGGGAAATATTTGCGGTCGAATATAAAAAGTAGTTTCCACTGCCACCAGCCAAAACTCGATCAGGGGGGACGGAGACGTGCCCCCTCGACTAACAGACCCCCGGGCAATCAAATTGCCCCGACCAGTACGTCCACAATATGATGGTTTGTACTGGTTTCTGTTAATAATTTGGGACTAGTAAAGCCAATGGTGACTTTACATGTCCTGGGAGACAGTAGTCAGTCCCAGGGTATGTAGTCTATGGTGGGGTGTCACTATGACACCCCTGTGTTACTGCACGGAGGGTGCTGTGTAACACACATAGGAAAAACACATGAGACCCTATGGAGTAAAGGACCCCATAGCCCATAAAACACATTACCATTAATCATGTCCAAGAGTGGGAGAAAAAGAGTCTCACTCTGGGCAGGAGGAAAAAAACAAACTCCAGAAATCCAGCAAAGCTGCTGATGGACTCACTAGGTTAGGAAATTCAGCCTAAAGAGAGAATTCTCCCTAACACCCGTGGCCCCCTATGCTCTACATTTTGGCCCTGGAGCCTCTCGCGATCTATTTGAGGCAGCAATATGACACCATAGGCATCGAGGTGAACGGGGAGAGGCATTTGGTCTCCCTATATGCAGACGACATGCTGCTGTATGTGCGGTATCTGGAGGAGAACCTCCAGTACATTTTGGAAGTGCTTGGGAGATACGCTGTGCTGTCAGGCATAGCGGTGAACCCCCAGAAGTCTAGTCTGTTCCTGTTAGGGGGTATACAGGGGTTCCAGCAGAGAGGTTACCGGTCTTACAGGTACCATTGGCGGTTAGTACTTTTCAGTACCTGGGTATAGATATATATCACACCGTGGGGGAGGAGCATAGGTGTAATACAGAGGTGGCAATCCAAAAAATTGAGAAATGCATGCGGTTTCGGGCGAAGCTGCCTTTGGCGATGATGGGGCGGGGAGCGATGCTAAAGATGGTGGTCCTGCCAAGGCTCCTACATTACTTCGGGAATATTCCATATCTGATTCCTAAAGGGTTTTTTGCCAAACTGAATAGCATGTGTAGGGACTTTCTGTGGCATGGCACGTGAAACAGAGTGCCGTTATGGAAGCGTCAGAACTTTCATGACAAAGGGGGTATAAAGCTGACCAATTACGAGGCGTACTATGTGGCGAGCCAGTTGCAATATGTTGCCAAATGGCTATCTGATGAAGAGACCTCCGAATTTAGGCTGTTTGGGCGGGATTGTGCACCCTTTTATTTGAAAGAAGTTATGTGGGCACCCAGGGCGGAGATGGTGGGGAGCCCTAAAATGATGCTGCTGGGGTGGAAGGTGTGGCGCAGGGCATGCCAATTGATGGGGAACCCGTCCCCATGCTCGCCGCAGATGCCATTGGTGGTATTGAAAGGGGCAGACGCTCAGCTGCGACTGATATTCCGGACCCACTAGGAGCCGGCTCGGGTGGCAACGATGGGGGATATTTGGCAGGGGGGCTCTTGTGTTACCTTTGAGGGGCTGCGGGAGGAGGCTGGGTTGCACGAAGGCCAGTACATCACGTGCCACAGAATGGTACAGAGGATTAAGAGAATGTGGCCTGAAACTGTGTTGGAGGAAGAACAGGACGCCACCATAGACGTTATATATGATATAGCTGAGGGGGGCCATGAGGTCTCCAGACTGTACGAGATGTTGATGTCTAAACTGGGGAAGGAGGTCACGCAGCTGAGATTGGACTGGGAAACGGAGGTTGGGGCCAAAATGGGAGATGGGATGTGGGAACGGGTGCAAAGGTATCATAAGAAGGTGTCTAGAAACGCGAGACTGAAACAGATACAGCTTTACATAACACACAGGGCTTATATGACGCCTTGGAGGATATCGAGGTTCGAGAACGCAGGTCGGCAAGCATGCCCCAAGTGCGACGAAGAGAACACAGGCAAGGTGCACATGTTTTGGTCTTGCCCGATCATAGAGAGGTTCTGGAGGGGTGTAAAAAAGAAACTAGAAGGAAGAGGGGTCAAGATAGTAGTGGACACGGTGTGGGCCTGCCTGCTGGAGGGGTTCCCCAGACCACGGAAACTCAGGCATGTAAGCAAACTAAGGGACCTGGCTTATGTGCTTGCGAAGAGAAGGATTGCCATGGGATGGAAGTCATTCCATGTGCCGAGGATAGAGGTGTGGTGGAAAGACTTGGAAAAATGGGCAGAAGCCAAAACCATAGCATGGCAAGAGGCGTGCAGCAATGGAGGGGAGGAGGAGAATGAGTCCCTGATGGTCTGGAAATCACTGATAGCCAGATTGTTTGGGTCATTAAATGACCCGACTGAACCTGTTGAGGAGGAGACCAAACCACAGGGTGTGGAATCTGATGACTCAAGATGATAGACTCGCAAGGGGGGTGGGGTAGTGGGATTAGTGGTTAGGGAATTTAAAAAAAAGTGTAATGAAACTGTTGAACATGCACTGTTTGTTTGGTTTTATTGTTTGTTTGTTTAAAAATGTAATAAAAACTTAAAAAAAAATATATATCGTGTGGGAGGAGTCACTTACGAATACTCAGCACATTGACCCCACCAATTTGAATACTCCTCCACGATCAGCCAAAATTAGATCAAGAACCATTCTATTTTGAAGTGCAATTAATCTGATTGCTGTTTGTTCCAATGTCATATTATAGAGTATATCTGTTGTTCCATTTATCGTTTTTTTCGAACACCCTGGACAGTTCCCTTATATTCCACAAATGTATTGCTTGTCCCCAAAATGGTATAAATGATTTCGCTATATCTCCTACGATCTGTCCTGCAGTATCATCTCGACGTGGCCGAGATCTAGATAGTTTTGCTATCTCAGATGTTTTGGAAAGAAATACACCAGGCAAAAGTATACCTAAATAACAGGTCCCTTCCCAAGTTCTAGGTAACCATGGGTAGGCCTGATCTCCACATATAAAATAGACAGAACCTCCTATGTATAATGGTTTTTCTTGTTCAAGCACAGCAATGTTCATGTGGGAACCCTTTTTCCGTAAGCAAAATGGGACACAACGTGGACTATGATTAATAGTATAAGAGGGAGGCACAGCATCGTTATTTCCTACCGGAGCCATTTTAAAAGTGATTAGGGACTTGTAAGGCCTAGAGAGCCTATCTACTGGACTTGTTACCAGGCTTACTTTGCTTCTGCTTGTAAATACGGAACAACCCAATGGTTCCAATACCAATCTTTCAAATTCATTTAGGTTTGTTCCATCGAACTGACCAGTGACACTATCATTCCATTTTCCAAAAATAGCGCTCTTAATGATGCGTAACAGGCGGTATTAAGTGGCAAAGGATGTACATACCAACCCATTCCTCTTTCCCCGTGCTGGGGTAAATGGGAACAAACCCAACAATTAGACCTATTCAAGATAGCATAGGTCATATTCATAATCGGTAGCAATGTATTACTGTCCTACCCTTTTCTATGTTTCACTTCTTGTGAGGGGAGACTATAAAAGAGCACATGTACTGGGCTGCTCATAGTAGGAGCATTGGTAGCAGTAAAAAGAGAGTTCAAAGGATGCACAATTTCTAGATACCAGAATATTGGGACTAGTGTAATAAAAATGCAAAGCAGTATCATAATCATTAGCATATTATTCCTTCTAAATCAAGTCTTTCTTGCAGTAGGCTTAATCTCTATCTCTATATCAACAGCATCTGTGCAGGAGGTAGCAGGAGTGAATATAGGCATTGTCTGTAATGTTTAACTCAGGAAGAGTTTTTCAGTGTCCGTCGGGGAAAGGTCTCCACAGCAACACACGTTTGCAACAAATGTTCAGGTCTGTCCAGGCTAGCCTGCTTGTTGATGATAGAAAGCTGATGTGAATTGGCACAGAGCTTCAAAAAGGCAGGAGCAAGTATCAATTTGATTGTGTCGGTACCATATGCCCCTGCTTGTCCGTGCTCGGTTGCATTGGTCCTTCACTTTTCAATGGTAGCATCGGGAAACCGCATGTCAGAGCCTTCAATTTGATACAGCTTGATATAGCTCATACGCTCCTTTTCCCTAGGCCTCCGTTCCCATCGTCATCCGTGGGCTAGGAAGAAAGGCAAAACAAAACCTGATCATTTACGATTTTGTGAACGTATATTGTACCTCACAGCTCCAGGTACAGTATGGTCGATGAACAATGCACTCATTTCCAGATGCAGGATCAGTGCCAGTTTGAGATGCACTGCATAATGTTGATAAGGCAGCAGTCAGTCAAAGTTGAGGCACCTTTGGCCTTTCGATCTTCGTTGCAATCTCCCCAGGCCCTTTCTCAGGCTTAGGAAGCACTTCTGACAGAGGACTGGCGATGATATCTTTGTGATCAAGTGCAGCTGTCTTTCTTTCGATGTCAGGATCATCAAGCTCTTTCTCATGTGGCAAAGGAAACTGAACACTTTTCGTGTGTGTTGCGTGGATCCAATGCTTGCGTCCACTCACTCGGATGGCAGCCTGCATAGCCAGTAGCACCTGGAAGGGTCCTGTCCAGTTCGGTGCAAGTGAAGATTTTCTTTCAAAAATGTTGACAAGTGTCCAGTCCCAGGCTGCAGACCATGTCCTGGGCTGGTATATCTGACAGGAAGAGCCTCCTGCACCTGCTGATGAATCAAACGCAAGTTTTGAGTTAACTGTTTACAGTAATCAATAAGTAATGGGTACTCTGTCTCTCAACTGTTTTGGTCGAGGGGCATTCCAAACATTCAATGGTCTCCCCATCACGATTTCGTAAGGGGAGAGACCAGTCCTCGCCTGTACAGTTGTTCGCATGCATAATAAAGCTAGCCGTAGTGCATCGGGCCATTTCAAATTGCTCCCCGCACATACTTTACTAAGTTTGTTTTTCAGGATACCGTTCTGACGTTCTACTAAATAAGCACTCATCGGGTGTATGGCTGAATGAATTTGTTTATCAATCTGGAGACCTGCTCAGATTTGTAATGTCACGGGCGCAATAAAGTGTGGGCCGTTCTCTGACCATATGACACTGGGTAGGCCGAAACGGGGAAAGTATTCTTTTAGCATGCTTTAGCTGTGGACATAGCTGTAAAGTCTTTCAGGGGATAGGCCTCTACCCATTTACTGAAGGCACAAACCATCACAAGAACATACTTATAGTTTGGCACCTCTCAATTTTTATGAAATCAAAATGGATGACTTCAAATGGCATGGACGGTGGGCCAAAACTACCTACGGGTGTCACTGTTCCTTTCCAATGTTATGTTGTAAACAAGTCATGCAGTTCTGAACCAGTCTTTCAGCAGTTTTTGTAATGTGTGGATTCTGTCATACAGAATGCAGGTGTTGAATCATTTTCCTAGCACATATGTGTTTCGGACTCTGGGCATAGTGACCATTGCCATCACATAGGCATTTGGTAACATCCATCTGTTATTTTTCTTGTCCACACAATAACCTTCAGGATTGGCTGGGCCCTCAGACCAGTTTTTTATTTCATCTACAGTAGCTTCTGCTTGCATTTCCTTAACTGTTGCAATTCCATTTTCTATCATGCAGGGTACTTCCTCAATTTTTTCGACATACATTTTTGTGTGTACATCAGTGGCAGTTTGTTTCGCAATTCTGTCTGCAAATGCGTTTCCCATTCCAACATTACATGTTACTTTTTTATGTGCTTCACATTTCATTATTGCTAATCGCTTGTGAAGCGCAAGCGCTGGCAACAGTTTCACTATCAAAGTGCCGTGTTGGATTTTGGTTCTGTGTGATGTCAGGAAACCCCATTCAGCCCATAATCAACCAAAATTGTGTACCCCCACAAAGGCATAATGACTATCAGTATGTATGTTTACATTGAGATTTGCAGAGATTTCACATGCTCTTGTCAGCGCCATTATTTCTGCAGCTTGTGCTGAGTTATATGGGATTTTTTTGCTTTTTTTAATACTTTTCAGTGTCGTGATGGCATAAGCAGCAGTTGATGTGCCATCTGGTCATTTAAAACAAGAACCGTCACAAAACAGTTCTGGCTTTTTCTGTGGGGTGTCAGTTAGGTCAATTCTTCCTTTTGTTTCTTGTTTAGTAACCATTAAGCAATCATGGGGGAATTGTTTTTCACTCCCTTTCTCATTTGGAGGGGGCATTAACTCGGCTGGATTTGAAGCGCAACACCTTTTAATTTGGATCGCAGTGCAAATAGAACCATCTCATACCTTGTTAAACTGGCTGATGTAAGGTGTTGCATCTGCGTTCTATTTAAAAGAACGTCCATGAGGGAGGTACCATTATAGTTAAAGCGTGACTTTAAACCATTCCCTCGGTTTGTTTTACTGACGCAGCGGCTGCAGAAACAGCTCGCAAGCAACGCGGCAAAGCACATGCAACAGGATCCAACGTGGAAGAGAAGTAACTGCATGGTCTATTTCTCCCCCCGTGTTCCTGGGTCAAAACAGCCAAAGCACATCCAGTGTTTTCATGCACAAATAACTTAAAACTCTTGTCATAATTTGGCGTGCCCAAAACTGGAGCCGAACATAATGCAGCTTTAAGCAGGTCAAATCCTTCTCGACAGTCCATGTTTCATGGCAGAGGTAAGGTAACATCCTTCCTTGTAAATGCCACTATTGGTTTCACGATCCTCGAAAAATTAGCGATCCACTGCCTACAATATTGAAGCCAGGCCAATTAAAGCCCTGACTTCTTTCTGCGTATTTGGAATAGGCATATCAGAGATGTTTTCTATTCTTTCTGGTGTCAATCTTCTTCCCTCCTTCGAAAGGAGGTAGCCCAAGTAGGCCACTTCCTTTCGACAATACTGGAATTTTTTTTGCGAAGCTTTGTGTCCATGTGCTGCTAAATGTGTCAATAATGCAACTGTACTCTCTTTACAAATATCTTCTGTGTCTGCTGCTATTAACAAATCGTCTATGTACTGTAGTAATACGCAGCCTGTCGGTAGTTCAAGCATATCTAATTGTTCCTTCAAGGCTCTACTGTAAATACTTGGACTCTCCGTGTAGCCCTGCGGAATTCATGTGAATGTAAATGAATGTCCTCCTAGAGTAAAAGCAAACATATATCTGCTATCTGGATGCACTGGGATACTAAAAAAATGCATTTTTCAGAATGACATTAAAATATGAAGCAGAGGCTGGAATCATAGTCAAAATTGTAGTCACATCCGGGACTAATGGAAATTGCAGATCAACCACTTTATTTACTCTGCGTAAATCCAATTATAAAATGGTGAGGTATATCGTTACCTCCTTTCTTGTAAACCGGAAGAATCGGACTATTGCAAGTACTACCAGAAGTTTCTTCAATTACGTTTTTCTTTTAATCAAATCTGATACAATGCATTTCAATGCTTTTTCTCCATCAGCCGAAATGTTATATTGCGGAATACGCTGCAATGCAATTCCAACTTTCAAAACAATCTTTACTAGCTGTACTTTCAAACAACCAATATCATTGTCGTTCACTGCCCATATACAAGCCGGTACTTTAGTCAATTCAGTCCGTAGTGGCTTAGATGCAGATTGCGATACAGGAGTCTTTTGTGGCGAGATTGTCAAATACACTCCATCCGGAAAACAATAAATGACTGCATTCAATTTCTTTAATAAATTTAATCCCAACAAATGTTTGCCGCAATTTTTCGTCAAAAGAAATGGGCAAGACTCTGTGAATGGACCTAGTCTTAGAGGTATTGGTTGTGACAGTGGACTTATTACTGGCGTACCTGAGAACCCTACTGAGACATTCTTATGCCCTGACAGTGGTATTTCTGGAACCCGCTGATGGTCAATTGAACATTTTTGTGCACCTGTGTCCACTAAAAAAAAGTGCTCCCTATTTCCAACCTTCATTTCTATTTAGGGCCCTTTCTGGTATACGGGAATAGATACTGTTTCCAACCCCTGTCTCGGGCTGTCCTAGTAGAACAGTACATCGTCCGATTTGAAGTCGCCAGAGTAATATGCATTGGTCTGATTGTCAAAAACATTCCCACCATTTGTATTATTTTGTTGTTGATTCCGATTCTAATTCCGATTACCCTGGTTATCCTGAAATTGTGGCGCTCTTTGGTTTCTATTCTGTCCTTGTATTCCCGGACGACCTCTATTCTGTCTTCTCGGAAAAGTCCCATCTCTATTCTGTATATTCAGGCACTGTGCTTGCCAATGGCTTTCTTGTCTACAATAGACACATTCATTAATCCCTATTGGACCCCCTTGCATATTGGTTGTTAATGCAAATTGGACTCTGGGCGGTGCGTTCCCACCACCTCTATTATTGTTTGCTACTTGCTGTAACAGTACTCTTGTTTTCAAATTCCCTTTGTCCCTCAGTTCCTTATCCTTTTCCAAATTTACTCTGTTTGCATTATACTGGGCCATGTATAATGCTCCACTTTGTGTTTTTGCTTGCCATGCACTTTCAGATGTCATTATTAAACTTTGGATTTTTGGTAATAACCCTCGCACAAACTTATCAACAATCTATCTCTTCCCGGGTTCAGTACTTAGATCTTGACCACTAAAATCTGCAAATACTTCTTCAAATCAATTAAAATAATCTGTCGCTCCTTCCTCTTTGGCCTGCAAACAAGCAGTCAATTTATCCCAAACTATTCTCTTCTTGGGCACCAAAGTTTTCAATTTCTGTACTATTTGTGATGGTAAGGCCAACATTACCTGCAATGGCTTCTCTCCAGCCTTTCTCTCACTATCAATTCTAGTCAAATTCTCCCATGTATCGCCTAACATTGGCTCGTCATTTATATTTCTAACCTGTTTCCATACGTCTACAGGAAGAATCACGGGAAACAATAAATCAATGTCACTCAATGTAAAAACAGATGAATTCAAAACCGATTCAATTTCCTTATAGAATCCCGACAGGTTTTTCCTAATACCAGGGATCATCTGCTTTATAGTATTTACCTCTTGCCTTGAAAAAGGTACATGTACAAACTGTGCGATATGATGAGCTGCTATCGTTCGAGCTGGAGTACCTCCAGAGGCAGCAACCTCTACATTTGGGACAAACGTGGGAGGCACCTCTCTCATAGGTAATTGCAAACTAGGTGATTCTACATTCCTTCGTCTATTAAGCAACAAAGCTAAACCAAGTGAAAAAGCAGTCTTTCCAGTTTCAGGCAAAAATGCTCTTTTATAAATTGTCATTAAATCAGTGGGACAACATATCTTATTCTTCATACATTCATCTTGTAGGTACTCTCCCATAACCTGTAATGCCTTTCTCTGCATTTCTAGTGTATACTGACTAAACGTATCATGCACTTCAATTGGGAAATGGCGACATCCGTAATCCATCTAAGTGCATCTCGCATACAAATCTGCATTTCTTCACTAACAGGTTTCAACGGTGGCAGAAATCGTTGCTGGACGTACAACATATGCGGTTTATCTTTTTTCAAAAATTCTCTATGCAAAGAATCAAGTTCTCGCTTAAACACAAATATTCAGCTTGCGTGTTCTCGTACTTTCGTCGCATTATCTCGCAAATTCGAAAGAACAACCAAATCGCGCAACTCTTGCGGTGCCACTGTATCTGTAACATCACTCCACATTTTCACAAGATAATTCCCCATGCATTCTAACAATACCTGTTGTTCACCAAGGCCTCTATGATCAGATATGGAACTTTGCACAGCCACTTCATTGCCATCATCAATAGGTTTCGGCCCATTCTTTCAGTTCTTCTTTCCTTTCTTTGCTAATCGTACTACAAGTCTGTCTAATGCTTCCTTGTGCAGGCCCCATCTCTGTAGAACTGCCTGCTAAAGCGGCTAACTCATGCTCTGAAGGCGGTGGAGGAAATTATGTCACAGGCACAGGGGGAGAGGAACTGCTTACTACAGGTGCTGATGGAATAACTGGAATGGGAGGTACACAAGGAGGAGGTGCAACTGGGTCAGTACTTTGATGTTCATTTCTTAGCTCATTTAATATTTGGTTTATTAGGTCCTTGTTCCTAATGGCTTCTGTCTGCTGATGTTGGTCATGTTCTAGCGCTTTCTCTACATTCGTTTTATTTCTGCGCGCGTGTTTCTCCCTACTTCTCAATAAGAGATTAGCTTCCTTCCTCCAGTCTCTTACAATGTCGAACGGTGCTGGTCGGGCCTTCTTGCGTAGTAATACTGATTCTAGGTGTTCTATACATGATAATTCAAAGCTCCCATTATTAGGCCACTGAAGGTCTGAGACACGTCTGGTCTGCCTATGCCAAATCGCATTAAACACTATTGCCACTATACCGTATTTAATGTACATTTCATGTGCCGGCGACCCTTCGGGTGGCGCGACCTGGACAATTTCCAAAGATTGTCTACCGCAGTGAAAAAAACTCAATAAACAGGAAGAAAATTTTCCATGCATGTTATCCTTTTCTTACCCTGGGCATTTGATCTTGCAAGAGCAACACTCAACCAATATCAGGACGTTTAAGAATCAGGGCATGACTCACCTGATCAACCAATTCGTCACTCAGGATGCAGTTTGCCCGTATACAGACGCAACCAAGAATCGTTGTGACTGCGTGTCTGGCTCAATATGCCTAGTTCCAAGACCCTCGCCTTGATGCTCTCTGGGCGCTGCTCGTCGATCAGCGATCGGCTGTGTACAGATCTGCAGAGGAGTCTCATCATTTCTACAGGGGTGCCCCGAACACCTTCCGATCCCGGCTCGACTGTTTTGTCCTCTACTCATTTTTGCCTTCTTCACCTTCAACGTATACGATGGAGCATTAGTGGGAGGGTCCCTGTTCGGGCGCCATATTTGCTAGGCCATAAAGACTGCATATGGAAACTAAGGCACAATAACCATATACTAAAGTGACACGTCAGACATGAGGTTCGCTTTACAAACAAGTCTGGTTTATTTCAAAGTACTCTGTCGGCCGACTGGGTCTCAATGCCTCAGGACGTGTGTTCCGAAACGCTGTGAGATGCGAGAGAGAGTGAACAGCACTCGAGCAGCAATATATAAACATTAGACATAATCTTTGTGAAGGCAATTCGATCCGCCCATATTCATGTCATTCAGGCTAGGGTTCAGTGGCTGACAATTATGACATGTTATGACAAGTCTTCATTCAGTCTAAACATAGTTATTTTAGCAAAGCAAGCAGAGACAGCTTTCTCTTATGGGGAACATGGGGCTATGGTTGAGCAGGGATGTGTTCTTAGCAGGGAAACATTCCTTACTACGTTATCTGTATGACTTGGGTCATGAGCTAAGGGTCAGATAGTTCTGATGCAGAAAATGCCATTCTCTGCGAAGGAGCACCGCTAGAAGAATATAATTAATGTTTTAACTGCCTTTTACTACAGCGTTTGCAGGACAACCCGGCACCTGGTCTGCTGATTAGATGCTGCTTCTGCTCGCCTTCAAGGACTTAGTGAGAGAGAAAAACAATGTATTTCTACACAGTTTGACATTCCGGTCTGTGTTAGTATTTCATTATGCAGGCCTTGGCCTCGCACTGTGTGCGTTCGAAGCAATGACAAAAGCAAATGGCTGACATTATACAAAATGGACGCCCTTTGGTTACATTGAAGATTCTTTGATCGCGATGTTTGTCACATGATGCCATTGGTTTCAGGCCAACATATTATACATATTATTCGATTATAGGGTTACGTTTCTGGTCTAACAAATTGGTGATGAAACCAGAATTATTTCGGTGTTTTCTCTTAAGTTCTCT
Organism: Ambystoma mexicanum; assembly: GCF_040938575.1. NCBI lineage: Eukaryota > Metazoa > Chordata > Amphibia > Caudata > Ambystomatidae > Ambystoma > Ambystoma mexicanum. The sequence continues at coordinate 323,587,532 of NC_090939.1, read as the reverse complement.
TGTATGTTTATATCTTGGTTAGTACTCCTTGTTTTCTTTTAGATATTGTAGGTCTTTTCTAACTTTTTGTCTACTAGTTGTTGCCAATTTCTTTTGTCTTTTGTTGGTACACCATTACATAGGATAATCAAAGATTGATCTATTGGCCGTTGGACTACATTTTTGTTAAGATCGAATGGCACATATACTACTTTGACACAAATGCCTTTTAATAATTCAGGAGGCGTCAATTTGGCTGTTTTGGGTTGAAGGCGTATTATAGCTTGAAATGGGTGTACTGTTTGGATTATGATGCTTTCATACAAATTAAGCTGTTCGAAAGGGTTTGGTAGTGGCAATATTTCCAAGTTATTAGTGACAGCGCATGATGGCATTTGGTTATTTTCAAGCTTTGTATTGCAGTATGTGCAAAGAATTGAGGGGTCACTTATTTTGTATTTATTTTCTGTTATAAGATAATAAATAAAGCTAATTGGGACCATTGGGATTCCTCGCTGTCCTCTATTTTTGTAAGTGATATCTACAGTTTTGTGCTTTTTATGAATAGTTCTGCAACAACACACACATACTTGGTTTGGTACTTCAGCAGATGTGCTTTTAAACAGTGCTATTTCTTTTTTGTATGTGTTTGTTACACAATTGGTGTTTGTAATGTTTTTGTTGATGTTCTCTAAAGTTACTGAATTTTGTAAGTCATCTTCACTTCCAAAATATTTACTTTGGATGTGTTCTGTTTGTTGAAGAACTTCTTTGGCAGTTCCATGTAGGAGAATGTAATTAAAATGTTGCAGTTGTAAAGGAGAACCTTTTGCATAGCACAGTCTCTGCAGAAGATTCTGTATAGTGGAATGGTGTGTTCCTAACATTTTGATGTGTTGGAAGGTGCTTTTGCAAGCAGTTCCTGAAAATGCAGGCTAATGAATGTCTTCGCAGTCCAGTGTAGTTGCGCGCTGGACAGGAGTCCATGTTTTGTAAAGATTTTATTCAAATTTTGTCTTTTCCTTTCATATAGTGATAAAGGAATTGTTGTAAAGATTTGAAGAATTGTTGCCGTATGTTACACATTGAGCAGCATGGCCATTTGTAGACTGGACGGATTGGTTGGCTGAAAGGAACAGTTGATGGAAAGTTTGTTGGGGAATTTTTTCAATAAGGGTTTCTTGTGCCATAATGGTGTTTTCTACCATTTCATACCCTTGGCCATTACTATGTATGCAAATTGGGTTTTTCTGTTCTTGTTTATAAGCCTCTTCATTGAAATATGGTTCTGTGCTGCTTGTGTGAATCCATTCACCTTCACAGAAGTTTGAAAAGATATCTATGTTGACGTTGGCATGTTTAGAAGTACTTTTTGTAATTTACTGATTAATTTTGTTAGTTGTTTCATTCTGTTTAAAATAAATGTAAACAATTTTCTTTACAGCAGAATTGTGCTGTCAATTAGATCTTCCAGGATTAGTCTTCTGCTATAATTATTAAGGGTAGAGCATGACTTTTCAGCTGTTTTCAAAAGTACTCTACGGTGGAACATATTTGTAAAAAAAAATAATCAAATGCTTAACTGTGGCTACGTTAACATTGTTAAATATAGTGGTAAGGTCATTAGCAGTTTTGTTCTTCATTAGATATTTTTATGTTTTGAAAGAGGGGCCCTAATTTGTTTAGTGGTTGCTGGTTTAGTTTTGACGACTGATTGTATTAGCAGTTCTGTTTGAATATTTGCTATACATTCTGCTAAAGGTGGATGAGTAGTTGGCATGTTTTTATTTTTATCTGCTCTATTCTTTGTTTTCTACTGAGGTGCTTTTTAGTAGGTGTTCTGTCTGTTGGAAAAAGAAATGAAAGTGTGAGTTTGAAAGTTGTGGAATATATTTGAGTGTATTGTGAATGAGTGTGTGGATATGATGGCAGACATAAATAGAGGGCTCTGTGATTGTGCAATGGGCTGCTAGTTGTGGTTGGGAAGGTTTCAAGAATAGCTGTGTGTTTGTAGATATGTGAAGGGCTTGGGTTAGTGCATAAGAGTGGTAGTGTGAATGAATAGGTAAGGACATTACAATGTTTTCAGGCTAACAGTGGGTGTTATAATAATGGTGGTTTAGGTGAGAATACAAATTGTGCATGTTCAGGTGTAGTGAATAAGAGCGAAAGTGAATAAGAGCTAAATAATTCTCCCTTTAACATCTAAATGCACTTGTTAAACAGGAACAATAAACACCACTATTTTTCTCTTCCTTTAGCAATTCATAGAAAACCTGCACACTAGGTTAAAATTGAAAACTTATTCTTACAAAGAAGAACAGGACAGTAAATTTAGTCATTACCATCTATGTGGACTTTAACAAATAAAGCAAACAGGGTGATTCAAAGAAAACATTTTTTGTTTTTGCTATTTCATTTTATTTTGCTATTTGCACAAAGAAAATTACAAGGCAAAGAAAATACACTTAGTATGCTTTTTTCTTTCTGTTTTTTTATTAGAAAATGTTTAATCTCCGGAAGAACCATTGTAAATAACAATGGGGAAACACGTGTCGAGAGTTAGAAATTATGAGCTATAAAGTACATGGTAACCAATATAGCAATCCAAGCCAATTTCCTGAAATTAAGAGGATTTATTTGTTACAAAGTGTGAAAGCAACACTGGTTGAAAATGATTTGCTAAATTTGAACTGAACAATACATATGATGTGTGAAGCCAACACTTCATGAACCTCGAAAAAGAACCGTATTTAAGTTGGCAAATAAAGAAGATTGATCAAATATAATTCAAAATTCAGACTCATCTGTTCATTTCATTATAAGAGGTTGTCGCATTTGAGTTAGCTTTTCCTAATTATTAATGATTAGTCTAAATAAATGTTGATTTGAAAGGAATTTTGTAGGCTACTATGTGGCTAAACTATACTGTACGAGTAACAAAGAATACTACTACACTATTGCATTTACTTTGTAGGATGTGAAGAGTAGTTTTCTTCTGGTTGGGGTCTTCTAGGAGGTTGTTGTTCACTGCAATCTAGAAAGAAGAAAATTAGTGGATATATATGGTAATGGTGAAGTAATTTTAATACAAGACATTATTTATGAATGTAGGAGGAGTTGTTGGGAAGAAGAGTTAATAACATTGGGCCTCATTGCAAGTATGGTGGTAACCCTGCTGGTGCTGCAGACTGGTTGCCACCAATCAATGTGCCAGAACGTAAGGGTCAACAGTGTCCTCAATGGCCTGTGAGGCATCCGGCGGGATCCTCTGCCCCACAGGAGTAGCATGTGTGGTGGCAGGAGTGGTTGAGGAAGATGGGGTAGACAGCGTTAACCTGCTTCTCCCTGAGAATGTAACAACCTTTCTCAGAGCACAATGGTGGTTGGATCTGGTATAGCGGCGCATGGAGGTGGCTCTGTAGGAGTACTACACAGGTTGTCCACGAATGAGCACAACGTTACACTCTGTGCATTTCAACTTGGCAGCCCGAGCCTTTGGTACACCCCAACAGTGGTAAAAAAAGAGCCACACCCATGATGCTCTCCGGGCGCTGGAGGTAGGCACTTCCTCTACCTCTTCTTCCTGTTCCTCATTATCCTCCTCTGCATCACTGCATTTGTTCCCTTGTCCAGGCCCTCCAGCTGGTGGTCCCTGGGAACGAGGGATGGCCATGACAGATGCCATTGGAGCAGATTATGAAGATTTTGCAAAGCAAGTCTTCTCCTAGTGCTCTCTCCAGGAAGCCAGGTAAAGAATGACTAAAAGTAATGGTTGGATCCCTTCAGAGGAACTGACTGTGGACTACGGAGTCAAAAATAGGCCTTGGAAAGTTGTAAAAAGTTGATAAATCAACTAAGAATGGGCCTAGGAGTACTGGAAGGGTAAACTTTCAAGTTGAAACATCCTAGATTGGCCAAAAATGCAAGCTGTCCGTGGTCACATTGTCACGCGGCATGGGTGTGGTCACATGATGGCATCTGGGGATGTTCACTGCGGCGGCAGGTGTCTGCTGACATTGCCGAGCAGGAGACACCGGGCGCCTGCACGTCGATGTCTGCAAATGGGCACGCTGTCCGTTGACCAATTAAGTGTGTCCTGCAAGAAAGGACATGCCCAGACAAGGTAAAATGTCTATGGACGCCCCATTGCCTAAACTGACTCCCTGAACATTCGTGATGTCCGCAAACTATTAATATATATATTTTTTTAAATAAGAATTCATCACACAATAATATAGAAGATATTTATAGTAGGAACACATTTATTTATTGGAAATTTGTGGCAGGTAGGGAGAGCAGTTTCATCAAACAGTCTTTCATTTAGATATTGTGACTTTGATTGGGGTGATTGCTGGGGGCAAGGGAGACAGGTGCAAGTAGGACAGTGATCATCAACATTTCTAATAACATGATTTTTAACATAATTTACAAGCTCCCTAAAGTCATTGCTAAGCTCATCCAATTTTGCAGAGAAAGCTCATGATTTTAATCTGTACAGTTGGAGATTAGGATTGTCTTTCAGATTGTTGTGATTCTCCATAATTAATTTGTGGTGTAGTGTCTTCAAGTGAAAGAAAAGAAAAAATAATGATTTCAATGAGCTCTGTATTAATTACATTATTTGTTTATATTGAAAGATGTATTGTTTATCATTGGAGATTTCATCATCACTCATTTTTTCTTTGGGAAAGTGTTCTTTTAGCCACTTCTGTCAAAATAAGAAATGATGACATTTGGTTTTGAGACATTTTACATAATTAATGGTAGAGAAATAAATACGCTGTATTTGGTGAGAGGTCGTTTTTGAATGAGCTCCTGGTGCATCTCAGTCTGTATGAGTTAACTGATATGAGGTCTATACTTATGGTTTGTGTTGTGTATGGCTTGGCATTTGCAGAAGGAATGTTGTGATGTCATGTGGAATGTTTGTGCCTGAGTGATGGAATGCAGGGGTGAAGGTTCTAACCTGGTCAGTTGGTTAGCTAGAGGCCTGGGTGATGGGCTGCCAGTGTTGTAATGTCCTTAATGTAACTTATAAGCAACTTAAATGACTGCCTGTAAAGATACTTATGAAGCTGTAATAAAACTGGCAAGTCAACCTAAGAAGGCTGGGAGTGACTTTGTAACAGTTTGTACTTGGTGCATTCCTTTAATATTGTGTGCTAAATGAAAAAAACGTTTTACATTTTCAAATGTTGAATTGTATAAAAAGTTATATTTGGGTGTAGTAAATATCAGTAATGTTGTTTTATGTATGTTTTTGTTCCCTCTGCTTCTGGGCTTTGTTGATGCTACCTGTCATCCACAATACTCATTCTGTCGGCGGACAATATAACTACTACATTGGGGTGAGCATGATATAAGGAACTTGTAGAAAATGTAGGGGGGTATGGTAAAAACTTTAAGGGATGTTATGGTTAATTTGCACTAGTAAACCTATGAAATTCAGTGAGAAAAGTTGTTATGGGGATGTTATGGTTAGAAGTGAAACTGAAAACCGCTAGTAATTCACCTGCTTAGGTACGATAAGCAATCATAACTCGTGCCACCACCGTGCACTGCTAAAACTTGCACCCAAAATTTCAAAGATTACATCACAAATGTCATTGATGACCTCACATATCAAATGAATTCTGATGAAAAGTCCACATAAGGTGTTGTGTTTACAATGTTGGTAGCAACATCAGGGGTGATCGGGGGAGACCTCTCCTGAACTACTTAATGTATTAAAAACTGTACTCATCTAAACAAAACATTATATTGGAGTGTTGTTAATACAAGTAAGTAATAATACATACATATAGCTAATGGCCGCAGCATGCACCATAGAAGCACAGCATTTTTAATCTGGTAATATTGGCCAGTAAAATAATAAATACAACCATGTCAGAATTTTGAGTAATGATAAACATGGAATAAATAGCTAACAATTGAAGACTTACTACACACTTCTGTTAGTACAAACAATACATATGAATACCCACAATGCATCAAAATCATCAGTACATGCAGAGAAACTGCAGTAAGGAAGAAACAAACATCACCTAGAAAATGACATTATACTGTATCATGTATACAAATGAATGTGTTTAAGGCCTGCTTATTGCCCCATGTATGTGTGCACCATGAGCTGTGGAATCCCTAAGGAAAGTACATTAACATACCTCAAGGTTAACGTCTAAATATATGGCACCTTTTGAATTTTAAAATTCTGACTGTCAGTGATAAAAAAACAAGTGGCCTAGATATGTGATGTCATTGACATTTGTGATTTCATCTTTGATGTCCTGGGTGTTAGTTGTAGCAGTGCATGTTGGTGGCGCGAGCTGTGGTTGCTTACCCTGCCATAACTGGCGAATTTCCCGGGGTTTTCAGTTTTACTTGAAACCATAACGTCCCTTTAAAAAAGATTTTCACTGAATTTCATAGTTTTTTATAAGTGCAACTTAAACATAACATCTATTTAAACAAGTTTTCACATATATTACAGAGCCTGCAGCAGCTCCCCTGTACTTATGGTTAATTTGCTCAACCCATAGGAAGAGCACTTTTTTGGTGGCGTATAACTTACCCTCCCCTGGATGAATCTTCACAAACATTTTTCAATAAAGGTATATGGCCCGATCAGATTGATTCTGTCCAGTTTGGTGAGGGTTCATGCAGGGGGGGCAAAGTTATATAGGGGGTCCCCAAAGTTGTGGTTGCTCCCATAGACGCAATGGAAATAAAATGTTGCTCATGCCTCAAGCCCAAACTGCTGGACGGATATTCACCAAATTTGCACCAGGAGTGGCGGCTTGATACCGAAAGCGTGCTTTTGTACATTTGGTGTAGGTTTTTTAAAACTGTCAAAAAGGTGAAAAGAAATTAGTGATATCTGGGTTTGGTCCGCAGACTCACTTCCCTGTTCGGTCCGCGGACGGGCCTCCGATTGGTCCAGAGGGCAAGGTGATGTCTGCGGACATCTGATGCACCTGCTGATTGGATGGTGAAAACCGTGAAGGGAGTCATATTTTCTGAAACATGCCATGTTGGCTTTGCAGACTGCACCCGTTGTCCACAGACATAGCGGTAAAAACGTATTAAAAAACACAACATTGCACTTGTTAAACTTCTGAAACCATCTCTGTCGAGGTGAGGGCTGATGAGGATGGGATGGGAAATGGCCATAAAAAGCAAAAAAAAGTGTTGGTGTTTATTTCATCTCTGAAATCCACGAACGGGGCAGATGTTGGGGGCAGTACTGTGATGTTCACGAACATCTGAGATGTTCAGGGATATCCATGCCTATTTCTGAATTATAGGGTTGGAGAAAGCAGTTTTTGGATGGCTTATAACTTGTGTCACTCAATGAATTGAATAACATTGGGGACCTGACTCCGAATGGTGTTGTGCAAAGTCTGGTGCTGTTTTTCCAAGAGCAAACAAAATGATGGGGGGGGTCCCCAAAATATTTTAAAAGCTTATACATGTGGTACCATTTGATTCATCTGCAAAAGGATTTTAGACATAGATATGAATGTTTTTACAAAGTTTGGTGGGATTTTGTCAAGAGGGGCAAAATTAGAGGGGGGTCTCAACATTTTTAGATGGCTTATAACTTTGTTGCTGTTTTATGCATGTGCACAAACGTTTTCAGAAAGATTATAGTCAACCTTGAATGTTTGTACAAAGTGTGAATGGATTTAGTCAAGTAGGGGCTGTGTTATATGCAGGGACGTCATTTCACCAAAATGCCAGGGGTAGCGCAAGTGACATCACAGGACCCTTGACCCCCTGATGACATCACAGGAAGTGATGCCATTTGACCCCACACTTAAGTGATATCGTGGGAAGCAATGGAACACAACCTTTCACCCATTGACAAAACAGGAAGTGGCATCACATAGCATTGTACGCTACGAAAAATATGGTTACGATATTACTATGTGATGTACATTTCATACAAGAATGGATCGCCATCTGCATCGTTAAAATAAGTGTGCATAGGCCCATATTACCACATTACTGTGAATGCAAGCAGACGTCCATGACAATGATGTGTTATTATATAGCACTTACGCTTAAGCGCTTTATATAGAAAAAAATATACACCAATATCACCCAACTTGTGTTGGTACTCATTAATCGACCTCAGAAGGATGAAAGGCTGAGTTGAAGCATTTAAGAACAGACTAAACCAGTGACTCACCCCCTGAAGTGTGCCTGAAATGAACCTTTAATGAGTCTAGCAATTGTATAGAATTCCAGAAAGACACATTATTTGGTATTCCTATTCTTTCTTATTTACGGCCAGTGCTGAAAGTGTTGGACTTGTGGCACTCCTGTTCTAATTTTTCTTGATTTTTTAAGGGGCCTGAACAAGAAAGCTAGCCAGTCCAGAAGTAAAGAGCCACATGGTGCTGGCTCTTTACTTTTGGAGTGGCTGGCTTTCTTGTACACTCAAAGCTTCTTGCATTTTAAAAAAAAAACAAAAAAAAATCTTTTATTTTTTTTATAGATGTCGCAAGGGAGACCACAGTTGTGACCTCTGGCGACCCCTAATGACGTACGTCCCTGGTTATATGACTAATTTATGTACTTACATTTTGACACTTTTCAGAAAATAAAACCTGGGCGGATTTGCAGCAAACTCGTACAAGGAGCATTGGCAAGGACATGAAAGCATGGTTTTGCAAATATGTGTGTGATTTTTGTTTTGTTTTAATAAAGTATCATAATGTAGGTGCACACAATAGTGATATACCTTTGGTGACTGGAATATAGCCTGTGGCCATGGGCAGTGGCCAGATTGTGTGGACAATCTGGCTGCTAGCCATGCCCATGAGGGACCAGCAATGGGGTTAAAGTGTGCATGGCCACCCGGGACTGGTTATGTGGTAAGGTTTTTCAAAATCAGCATAGGTTTAAATGGGAAAAGAAATTCTGCTTGTGGGTACAAGTTGAAGTGCTAGATGGTATGGCACAAAATATGCACGAGGAGCATCAGCAAGAACTTCAAAGAATGGTTTTGCAAATATGCCCTGCGTTTTATTTTTTTGAAAATGTGAATATGTAAGTACACAACACAGTGATATAACATTCGTGTCTGGCTGTCAGCAAGGAGAAATGTGTACTGTAATTTACTTATTGGGGCATGCAGCATGGCCAAAGCGGTAGGCTTCAATGGGAAACAATATTCTGCTTGCTGCTACAGCCTGAAGTGGTGGACTAGGTTACAACATACTTGCGCGACGAGCATTAGCAAGGGCTTGAAGGCATTTTTTTGAAAATAGGCCTTATTTTATTTTCCAAAGTGTAAGAATGTATGTACAAACACTAGTGATATGCATTTGGTATCTTGGTAGTGGGCTTGGCCCTCAGCAGATGCAAATGTGTACTTTGATTTGCTTAGTGGGGAATGCGGCATAGTGTTGGCGACTGGCCATGGCTGCAAGCTATGAGCACTGGCCATTGGTCACATTATTAGGGTATAGTGGACACTGAGCTATGATGCACGGTAGGTGCATTGAATTATAGGGGTGGTTTGGTGTGGCTGGTTTCATGGTAGAGCCTTATGTCGTAGGCAATTGAGTGATGATTTGCATTCCCAGAATGCTATGCTGATAACGACAGACATAAGTATGTGTTATGGTTAAGATGCATCCTACCCTTTGGTCTCCTCTGCTCCAGTAGTTGGCCAGGGGCGCCCCACCTTGGCCCTTCCCTCCTGGGTTCTCATGAGCACTTGCCCATCCATACTGCTCCTTCTATTTATGTGCTTTGATCACTGCACAATGCATATGCAGGAGCTGAATATCTAAGGGCCAAATTCATCCGCTACTCCCCCAATCGTACATTACAATATGCCTCTCCTGGCCTGCTTTGTGTGCTGCCTGTCCGTCATTCTCGTATTGGCGGCCAGGCTTTTTCCGTGGCAACAGCCCAATTTTGGAATGACCTGCCGCAGCCATTAAAAAATGTGCTTAATCATCTTACTTTCAGAAAAGCCCTGAAGACCTATTTGTTTTAAATGGGACTGCCCATCTGTTCTTCCTCCCTCTCAGTGCCATGATACCCTTGTGTGACCGTGCCCTTTATAAATTGTCCTAACACATGTGCATGTATAGGACCACTCTACATTTTTTCTGTTTAAGTAAGGAAAATGCAGATGCAAACGATTTGTTGAAGATTAAGTGGCATTTGGTGTGTGGAAGCTTAATATGTTCATAGGGTTATATGTACAGTTTTTGGAAGTGATTGGTGGATGGATGTGTGACTGTTTGAAAGTAAACATTGAGGAAGTGTTACAAATATAACATTTAAAAGGGTAGAAGGGCTTTCCTGTTTGATGGTGTGCACGTGCCATGCAGGTCTTTTAATGATCCATGGCCTGGAAAGGGGACTGTGGAGACAGCGGATAGTTATAAAGTTCCATAGATTATGGTCCTTTTTGTATGCTAGAGAAATGTTTTTGGGACAGAAAATGTTGTCCTTTTTATATTTTTCTCCAGTATACAATTGTCCATTATTTCCATTGGCATAACACAAAATGCTAATGGAAATGTTGGAGAATCTTATTGAGTCTAACTACTTTACTGAGAAATGTAAAGTAGATGGAGTCTATACGATAATTTTTTATTTGTTTTTTTTAGCTGAGATGTGGTTCCTAAAGAAACCTTCATTTTTGCAGTTTTTTCATTTTTTTTTTCAGGAGAACTCAAAGTAAGGTGGGGAGGGAAATGAGTGAAGAGGCGTCAACCACAAATAAGGAGGGACAGGTGGACAGGGCAAGATGTTGTGCATGTTATATCCAAGGTAGGGGCGCAGTTTCTCTCATGCTCCTTGATTGCAGCTTCAAAAGCACTTAGAAATTGTCCCCCCCGCACAGTGATAGGTTGCAGTATAAACAGAGTACTGTTGTCTTTGAACGATATCGATCAGCAGCCTCTTTTATCACTTGCAAGGAAGCTGGTGGGGTTTTGCGTCCGACAGAAGTAAGCCATGTGGTTACTGTATTGGTTGAGGAAGATAAGGTAGAGGAAGACAGCCTACTACTTGCTAAGAAAGGAGCAGTCTTTCTGAGAGCATTGCAGTGGTTGGATTTAGTGTGGTGGCACGTGTAGGTGGTCCTGTAGGAGGTCCTGTAGGAGTACTGCCCAAGTAGTCCACTACTGAGTACAAGGTTACACTCCGTGCATTTCACTTTGGTAGCTTTAGCCTTTGGTACATTCCCAACAGTGGTAAAGAACTGCCACGCCAGTGATTTTCTCTGGGTGCAAACATTATACACATTGCTTGCACTTTTTTTTTATTTAAAGATGCACACAGTGCTGTTGTAAATGTATACATGTATTTGTTAGCTTTAATGACAATGCTGCTAAATAGAAATATTTTTTAATGCATAGCATTTTCCATTTTTATTTCAAATGTACGTTTCATACTTTGCAAGCTTCCCTGCAGTTCTGGTTTTGACTATGCATTCTGAGTTTTATAATGGGAGAAGTGGTGTTAGACATGACAGTATGTAAAGAAAAAAAGAAGAGTCGTTAAAAAGAAAATATGCTTATTGAAAACTTTGTTATAGTTTAAGTAGCTGGAACACTCCATATACAGATGGCTGTGATTAACAGGAGATATATACTCTTAGAGTTCAAGTGCACATCTGAAGTGTTGCACTGAGATGACTGAGTAAGGTGTAGAGTTTTTGGATGCGAGTGGTGGACGGATGTGTGATTCTTTGAAAGCAGCCAATGAGGGAGTGATGAGAACATGAAAGTGGAAAGGGTAGAAGGGCTTCCCCTGTGTTACGAGATCCGCGGACACCGTGGTAGTCTGTTGATTGCACGTGCCTCATCCAGGTCTTTGAAGAATGCCTGGCATGGACAGGGACTATGGGGATTAGCCAATGAGGTGTTGTGGTTTACGGGAAGAGAGGGTAGTAGCTGTTTCAAATGTCGTGTGCAGTGAAGACGTCTATGGGTTTGCGGAAGCATATTGTGTGGATTTTGGGAGATTCTTCAATTCAGTCATTGAAGGTGTATGCTGAAAATCATGGCATCTTTGGAAGTATTGGATTGGCAGAAGTGGATGTTTTGTGGCATGCAGTTTGTGGCTTAAACTGGGCAAGCTTGTTCCCATTCTGTGAGAGCATGACCCACTTTAAATGTCCAGCCATTGTAATTGTGCATTGTGTAGGGTACAGTTTGGGGTATGTGACTCCAATGTATTTATAGGTTGCCCTGAAGGATTTCTTGAAAAGCCTAATTGAACTGTTTCCACCTGCAATGATTATCAAACTTTTTCAGTCCACAAATGGAAGAATCGAGGCAGCTTTTCAATAAAGCTGTATCTGCTTTTTTATATTGCAGGAATGTCATCTTTTGCGAGTGACAATATAAGGTCTGATGGTGTCAATTCTTTTTGTGAACTTGGAGTTTATTTTACAGTTGTCGGAAATGCGATTTTTCTTTACAATGTTAGGAATACATTGAAAAAGTACAAAAATTGTAATGGAAGATGTAGAGTGTACAATAGTACTGTACACAAAAGTAAAAAAATGAAACAAAAATTCTTTTCAGAGCCACCACTAAAGAATAAATAACTGAAATTGTGTTTAATTTCCCCCCACCCATTTCAGTGGCTGCGACGTCCACAGTAGTCCGTGAACGGCAGGTGCCATATCTGGGTCTTTTGAGGATGCCTCGCATAGAAATGGGACCGCGGACATCGGGGGATCAGCCATTCTGGTTTCCTGGGTGTGGTGTACATGAAAAGAGGGTAGCAGGAGTTTTGAGTGCAGCGAAAATGGCTACGTATTTGAGGAGGCAGAGTGAATGGATTTTGGTGGACTCTTGGATCCATTGGCTGAAGTGTATGCTGAGAACTGTGGAGTGGCTGGAAATCTTGGATTTTTTGATTTTTAAGTGTTTTGGTGTGGAGTGCGTGAAATGAAGTGGCTTGACTTACTACCGTTTTGTGAAAATATGGTTCACTTAAAACATCCGGACATCATTAATGTTCATTGCGGAGGGAATAGTTTGTGGTATGTTACCCGGATGTAATTTGCAATGAAGGATACTTTTGGAAAGTTGATGGAAATGTTTCCAAATTCGAAAATTATGTTTTCATGCATGCACTCAGATTCATTTTGTCCACAAATGGAGAAAGCCAGGCACAATGTCAATAAGGTTTTGTATGCTTTTTATGACATGTTGGCATGACATCTTTTCATAATGAGAACATTAAATTTGACATTGACATTTTTCGGAGCGATGGCGTCCATCTAACTGATGTTGGTAATCTGTTTTTTCTGGAAAACCTTCACAATGCTTTGGAGCAGTTTTCGTGAACATATAAAGTATGGATTTAAGCATTCTTTAATTGAAATAAAGAAAATGGAAAATCCAGAAAAAAAAACACTTGTAAAAGTGTGATGAAATAATTAAGTTCAGTAAAATGTTCTTTAGTTCAGTTTATAAAACCAAAAATAAAATAAATAAAAAAGCCAAAAACACAAAAAAGGTTTTTAAGAGCCACAGATTTTTTTTAACGTAAATCAATTTAAATGATTTTAATTCTCCCAACCCACACCTGGAATTTGTTCAGATGTCTGTGGACTACTGCGCTGTCCACGGACTATGAAGGCTGCGCAGGAGCCTGTGACTTTCTTTCATTTTTGTTTGGTTTTGTTTTTTTTGTTTTTTTGGGTGGGATTTTCTGCAGGAAGAGGTATGGTGGGGAAAGGGGCACCACAAACAGATGGAGGGCTAGGTGGATAGGGGAAGATGTTGGCTGTGCCTTAAATTTAAGGTCAGGCAGTGTTTCCTCATGCTCCTTGAACAACTGCCTCAAAATTACTTTGAAACTGCTCCCCCCTGCATAGCAGTGTCTCGGTACATGCAGAACACTGTGACCCTAGAAAGGTAAGGATCTACAGCATACCATATGGCCTGCAAGGCAGCTGGCGGGTTTCTCTGCCCCAAAGGAGTGCCCTCTGTGCTAGCAGGAGTGATTGAGGAAGATGGTGCAGAGGAAGATGGCATGCTCCTCCCTGAGAAAGGAACAGCCTGTCTCAGTGCAATCAGGTGGTTAAAACGGATGTGCTGGTGCATTGATGTGGTCCCGAACGGGTAGTGCCTCTGTTATTGTCTGTGACTGAGTTTCACCCCACACACAATGCTTTCAATACGGGCAGCTTTCACTTTTGGGCTTCCACCCATGGTCTTAAAGAATGGCCACACCCAGGACTCATTCCGGTGCTGGTTGTAGGCACTTCCTCTACCGCCTCTTGATCCTCCTCTACATCATTGTGCCTGTTCCCCTGCCTAAAGCCTCCAGGTGATGGTGGTGGCCACTGGCAAGGAGGGCTGGCAATGAGTGAAGCCTTTGGTGCAAATAAAGGTGGTCTGCAAAGCAGGTGTCACTACAGATGCTCTCTCTTGGATAGCCAGATTGAGAACAAGGAAAAGTAATGGGTGGGTACCTTCAAAGAGTTGTCCGCAGACAGTTGTGCCGTCCATGGAAAATTGAGTCGCAAATAGGCCTTAAAAAGTTGGAAGAATTTGCCAGATCAACCATGAATGTGTCTGGAAGCTGTGGAATGGTAAAGTGTGCGCTTGAAACACCATAAACAGGCTGCAAATGCACTTTTAAATTGTCTGTGGAGCATGGACCCCATTTGCAAACAGGCCATCATGCCAAACGGGTGCGGCCACATGATGACGTCTGGGGACACCCATTGGGTGGGAATCGCAGGGCACATGCGCTGGGTGTCCGTAGAACAGGTGCAGTGTCCGCAGACTAATTAAAAGTATGTCATGCGAAACCGGACATGTCCGGACATCACACCTGTCTGGGGCACCTCCATTTTGAGTGCAAACACCTCAGACAGTTGTGGTGTCCGTGGACTCATATTTAGGCTTTTGAAGAAAAAAAAGGAAATATCACACAATTCTATACAAAATATTAGTATAAAAAAATACATGTATTTATGAAAGGGATGGGGTACTGGAATGGGAACCGTAGATGGGAGTCTTGGGAATTGCTGTAGGGGAGAAAGGAAGTGGGGTTTCATCA
This sequence comes from Ambystoma mexicanum, assembly GCF_040938575.1. Classification (NCBI taxonomy): domain Eukaryota; kingdom Metazoa; phylum Chordata; class Amphibia; order Caudata; family Ambystomatidae; genus Ambystoma; species Ambystoma mexicanum. The sequence continues at coordinate 323,572,493 of NC_090939.1, read as the reverse complement.
AAGTGTCTTTGATTAACATTTTCAGAATTTGATGGGGACGATTGCTGGGGACAAGGGACAGGCGCAAGAAGGACAGTGATGGGGAACATTTTTAATGACATGATTTTTCACATATTGTAAAAGTTCTTTAAAATCATTACTTAATTCATCCAATTTTGTAGACAAGTTCTTGATTTGATTATGCACAGTTGGGGAAAGGGCTTCTCTTTGTGATCTTGGGATTTTGTATAATTAACATGGGGTATGGTTTCTTCATGAAAACTATGTACTGTAAGAAAAAATAAATTATTTTAGTGAGGGCTATACAAATTGTATTATTTGTTTATATTGAAACATGTATACCATTAGAGAGGTTATCGTCACTCATTTATTCTTTTGGAAAGTTCATCTTTAACCATTCAAGTGTGTCTACCATTTTTGTCTAATTGAAAAAATAGTGCTTTTTGTTTGTAATTCAGGTTTACATAATGCATGCTAACAATGAAATAAATACAGTGTACTTACTGTTTGGTGAGATATTGTTTTAGAATAAGCGCTTGTTGTGTGTCAGCCTCTATGCACAGTTGTATTGAAGTGATATCAGGTGTTTAGTTATGGTTTATGCTTGGTACATTCCATTATATTGTGTTATAAATAATTTGTACTTTTTCAAGTAATAATTTCTACAAAAAGGTATATTTGGTTGCAGTTAAATATAAGTAAGTTGTTTTATGTGTGTGTTGGTTTATGGGTAGAAAATGTTTTGTTGCCATCTCTGCTTCTGGTCTGTGTGAATGCTATCTGATGTCCGCAACCTTTTGTACTGTCCACAGACTCTACAGATGCTACATTGGGGCTCAAAACAATATAAGGAACTTGTCGCAGATAAAGGGTGCACTGGTAAAAACCTATGGAATTCAGTGAAAAAAGTTTGTAAAGGGACGTTATGGTTACAAGTAAAACCGAACCCCCCCCCCACAAATTCACCAGTTATGGTAAAATAAGCAACCATAACTCATACCACCACTGTACACAGATAAGACTAACACCCATGACATCACAAATGTCATTGATGACATCACTGATGACATCACATAAGTGGGCCCCTTGTTTATGTTCACTGACTTGTCTAGGCCAGTTGTTTTTCTCCAAAGACAGTAAGACATTTTTAATTGAAAAGGTGCTTTATATCTAGACGTTCACTTTGTTCTATGTTGTTAGGTTACTTTCTTTAGGATATGGCCTCATCTCATGGTACACATACATGGGGAAATAAGCACACCTCAAACACCCAATTAATTTGAATACACGATAATAAACTCTATCATTTTCTAGTGATGTTCTTTCTTTACTCCTTAATGGAGTTTTACCATAACGTCATTTAGGAATGTTTTTTCACTGAACTTCATAGTTTTTTATCAGTGCAACTTAAACTTATATATATATATATATATATATATATATATATTCAATGAAAAAACTTGGTTAAATGGACGTTATGGTTAAGTTGCACTAATAAAAACCTATTAAATTCATTGAAAAAACTTTGTTAGAGGGCCATTTTGGTTACAAGTAAAACCGAACAACCTCAGACATTCGCCAGTTATGGTAAGCTAAACAACCATAACTCATGCCACCACCGTGTACTGCTAAGACTAACAACCAGGACATCAAAGATGACATCACAAATGTCTGGGCCACTTGTTTTTGTTCACTGACAGTCAGAATATCAAAATTGAAAAGGTGCTATATATCTAGATGTTAACCTGATCATATGTTATTAAAGTATGTTCCTTAGATTTTAGTCTCAGCTAATGGTGCACATACATGGGGAAATAAGATGGTCTCAAACACACAATTCATTTGTATACATGAAGATAAACTTGAATGTTATTAACATTTTCTGATGATGCTGTTTCTTTCTTCCTTACTTTAGTTTCCGTGTATGTGCCTCTGATTTATATGCATTGTGGTTCTTCATATGTACTAGCATAAGTGTAGTAAGTCTTGAATTGTTAGCTAGTTATTTGCATGTTTAACATTACTCAAAACTTGCATACGGTAGCATTAATTATTGTACTTTCCAAAATTACAAGATTATAAATATTGTACTTCTATGGTGCATGCTGCAGACATTGCCTATGTTTATATATGATATGGTTCCCGTATCAACAACACTCCAATACACTGTTGTTTCGATAAGTACATTCTTTAATACATTAAGTAGTTAAAGATAGGTGTCCCGATCACCCCTGACATCTTGTTACCAACATTATAAACACAACCCCTTGTAGGGACTTTTCATCAAAACTAATTTCACACGTGATGTCCTGGGTGTTCGTTTTAGCAGTGCATGGTGGTGGCGTGAGTTATTTCTGCTTAGTCTACCTTAACTGGCAAATTTCTGAGGTTTTTTTGTTTTTACTTGTAACCATAACGTCCCTTTTACAAAGTTTTTTCAGTGAATTCCATGGGTTTTTACCAGTGCATGCTATTTTCCTGGTACCTACTAATATCATACTTACCCAACATAGCATTATTTGTGTCCAATTTACAAAGTTTCACCTTAAAACTCTGCCATTTCCCATCTTCTAGCATAATTTTTAACACTTCTATACACTTTTTGCAACTTTTTCAACTGAGTTTGCGTTCGTAGACGCCCACGAACATCAGACTTCATCGTGGACATTCCGGACAGTGACACGTGACCATACGCTGGTGTGCGGCATGATGACGTGCCCGAGAGCGCGTCTGCACTTCGCGATCAGATCCGTGCTTCGCGGACAGTTCGGAGCTGAGTTTTCTACTGATCTAAGAACTTTCAACTTAAAAATGTCCCTTGCACAGCTCCTACACCTAATTTTATTCATTATCCATGAACAATCTAGTACACAGTACATACTTGGAAGAATTTTAGCAAAACTGCTATTTATCTTAAAAATGGCATAACCTATTGCCATCCCTCCTCCTCAAGAGCCAACACCACCACCAGCTGGAGGACCTTCACAAAAAAAAGTGCAGTACTTCCAAAGACAATGAAGAGGACCAAGAAGATGAGGTAGAGGAAGTGCCTGAAGAGAGAATCATGGGTGTGGACATTCTTTAACACTGTTGGGAATGTACCAAAGGCTAAAGCTGCCAAAGTGAAATGCTCAGTTGCAGACTCCCCGGACAGTACTCCTACGGGACCACCTCCATGTGCTGCCACGCCAAAACCAATTACTGCAATGCTCTCAGAAAGGTTGTTCCTTTCTTAGCAAGTAGGAGGCTATCGTCGTCCACCTCATCCAATACTGTAACCACACAGCCTACTTCTGTGGGACACAAAATCCCACCAGCTACCTTGCAAGGAATGAAAGATGCTGTTGATCCATATTTTTTTTAAGACACCAGTCCTCAGTATATACAACACATCATTCTGCAGAGGGAAGCAATTTCAAAGTGCTTTTGAAGCGGTAATCAGGAAGCATGAGAAACACTGCCCCCTTAGAAGTAGCACATGTGCAACATCTTCCCCTGTCCACCTGCCCCTCCATAACCGTGCTTGGTGCCTCTTCCCCACCTTCCATCCTGGGGAGAGGGGTGACTGCAGGCGGCTGCAGAAGGTACTGCGACCCTCTGTGGTCTGTTTTTATTGAATTTGCTGGTCTTCCCTTCCTTTCTCCCCATGTGTCCTCCCCTGCCCCCTCTCCTCTTCTGTGATCCTCGCTGCTGTTCCCTCCCTCCCTCCCACCTGTCTCCCAACCTTCCCAACCCCCCTGATTGGCTGGTGTGCCTTCCCGGGCCAAGTTAGCTAACCTAGCAATTCACTGTGCTTGTCACTTCCATCCTGGGTCCAGCGGGTGACTGCAGGCGGCTGCAGAAGGTACTGTGAGCCTCCGTGGTCTGTTTTTATTGAATTTGCTGGTCTTTCCTTCCTTTCTCCCCGTGTGTGCTCACCTGCCACCTCTACCCTTCTGTGAACCTCGCTGTATCAGTATTTAGAAATTGGTTTGTGAAAACTAGGCCTGTTTCTCCCCTTTCAGGAGTCTCACACTTAGGTGGTTTTCTTCCCATTTTGTTATAATCCTGCATGGTATCCAGTGGTAGAAGTGTACCAAATAAAGTAGTGGAACTGTGGTCTCGGCAGGGGAGAGGGTAGGTGGAAGCATAGTGCAACATGTGACACGTGCTGCGGCCAGGGCATTCCAATAGTCTAAGTGAGTAGTAACTAAGGCTCCTATTACAAATTTACACTTGCCGCACAAGGACATGAATGCACATATCCTCTATATAGAATGGTGAACATAGTCGTAAAAAGTAGAGGAATGGTAAACAGAAAAAAATAAAGTAGTGGAACACCGCTCCCAACCGTTCCCGCTCACTTTGATCACTGACTGTATCAGTATTTAAAATTGCATTGTGAAAACTAGGCCTTTTTCTCCCCTTTCAGGAGTCTCAAACATAGGTGTGTCTTCTGCCTATTGCTCAACCTGCTTGCCTCTCGCTGTCTTGTCTGCCTAGTCTAGTGTCCCCCGCTAGTGTCTCCCCCTTTTCCTTCCACCCCCTCCTCTCCCACCTACTCTATGGTGCTCTGTCTCTCCTATCTTTTCTCACTGCTTCTCTATTGACTATCCTGCTCCCCTCACTAAATCTGGTAGGAAGAAGTTTAAAAAGGACATCCTGGTGTCCAACCCAGGCCTCCCTATCGCTGACACCTACACCAGTGCCTCCTCTAAGGGAACTCACCGACATCCTCTTTGTCTTGCCTTCACATGACTTATGGACCCTTCATATGGTCTCTGTTCTCTATCCTTTCTCCTCTTCTCCCATTAATGATGGCACCCATCGGGATACCCTCCTGGCCTCCTTCCATTCCTCTAAGGTCATCATTAATGTCTACTCTAATGGCACTGTCTTGGTCCAAGGCCCTCAGGCCAACCTTCACCTCTTTGATAGACGCTTCCCGCGCCTCATCAACTTCCTTTGTTCTCTGGCTGTCCCCTCTCCCCTTTCCATGGCTACCTTGCCTTCCCACTCCCTCTCTGCCCCCTTCTAAACCTCTGCAGGGCGTACCTCTGATCTGTACCCCTCCCGAAAGTCCTTCAAGGATGGCAACCTTCTCCACATTGCCACTCTTAACTGTCGCTCTACTGTCAAACACTCCTCTGATATCTGCCGCCTTCTGGAAGAACTTGTCCTCGGTCTCACTGAGACATGGTTCATGGCCAGCTCTGTCACCAGCTTTGACATGCTCCTACCTGACGGCTACAAGATCCTCTCCGCGCCCAGGTCCTACCGCTCTGGTGGGGGGGTAGCCCTGATTTTCCCTGAGTGGATTCCTTCCTCTGTCACTCCTACGCAGGCCTACTCCTCTTTTGAATGCCTCATCTGCAGCCTCTCTCTGTCTCCCCCCAAGCCATTCCCTTACTGTGGCTACTATCTATCGGCCACCTGGTCAGATCTCCTCCTTCCTCTCCGAGTGAGCTGACCTCTCCTACTCACGCCTGGCCTCAACCACTCAATGCCTCCTTCTTGGAGACTTCAACAGTCACCTGGATGCCTCCTGTCCTCCCTCTGGACTCTTCCGCGACTCTCTCTCACTCACTATTCTCCCCTCTGGCCTGACTCACTCTGCAGGGCAAACTCTGGATGTTCTGCTCTCCTCAGACCTTCCCCTTTCTGTCCCTCTCGCCATTCCTCTCTCCTGGAGTGATCATTTTCTCCTTTCCTTCAATCTCGCCCTCTCTACTCCTCAGGCCAAGCCACCTCCATCACTGCCACCCACCTTCTCGATCATCCGACCCATGAAGTGTGTGTCAGCTGAGGCTTTCGCCGCCACCTTCTCACCCCCGACGCCCTTTGGCAGACTCTCACCCTGACACAGCCCTCTCCACCCTCCACTCTGCTATATCTTTTTTTTTTTTTACTTTATTTAATGCTGGCATGTTACAGTACAGGGATCATCGTATATGTCATTAGGCATTCTTATCACATTTAATTCGGTTAGACATAAATCATCATACACTGCATTTGTTTCGATTGTTTTAAAAAGGGGAATACAGGGGGATATGAGTCGAGCATATATTCCTTACAGTCTAGGCATTTCATTCATCAGAGAGGTCTTCTCTGCTTCGTAAGTACTCCCTGAGGGGACCCCAGATGTCCTTTGGTCTGGAGGTGGCTTGGATGCCTCGGATGTTTTTTGGTTTTCTTGTATGTTAAGGTCTCAGAACCAGTTTCCATGGGCGGGAGGGGATTTGGATTTCCATTTTCTGAGGATATTGCGCTTGGCCACTGCTCCTCCCACTGCGAATAGTCTGAGTTTTTATAGAGGCCTTCCCGATACCCCCAGTAGATACTTCTGCGGCATGGCCGGGATGTGCATGTTCAGTATGTCGCTCATGGTTTCTGCTATCTCTTCCCAGAATCGTTTGATCGGGGGGCTTTCCCAGTACATGTGGATTGAATTGGCGGCTACCTCTCCACATTTGGGACATGCAGTTTGTTTAGTGTGATCAAATTTTGCAACCTTACTTGGGGTAATGTGCAAGTGATTTAGTATTTTTAGCTGTATGAGTCTGAAGTTCGCATTTAGAGAGATGTCTTTGGTATATCTAAAATAATTTACCCATTTCTGCTCGTCAATCACCACGTTCAGGTCCCTCTCCCATTTTTCTTTCATCTTATTCTTAGATGGGGTATTGCGTTGTACCACTTGGTATATTGTGGAGACGTTGCTGGTAAAACCGTCTTCCATCAGGATATCCAATAAGAATTTATGTGTAGGAGGAGCCATTGGGAAGGATGGCCATTTCTTTATGCAGGCCGCTTTCAGGCGTTGGCATTGTAGGATTGTGAATAGGCCTGGTCCAGTTCTGTTTCGGATTTCAGCAACAGTAAGGAATCTTCCTTCAGGGAAGAGATCCCCGATTTTTGCCTTCTTGTCTGGGTCCCATCTTCTTTGTATGGTGTGGTCAGCCGATGGGTTTGAGTGCGGGATAGTGCCATGGTGGTAGGTGTGGCAAGTACGGTATGTCACAACCCACTCTTTTGAGTAACTATGACCATGCCCGTACTGTTGAGGATAGGGGGTCTGCCAGTACCCTCTCCTCAGGGACCTTGGCGAATATCATACTCGTTTAGGGGGGATGCCAAAAACTCCTCAGCGCGTATATGTGCAAATTGCTCTGCAGTATTGTTCCAGTATTTGTCAAAGTATGCATGTGCAGAGTGATAGTATAGGAGAAAGTCTGGTGCAGCCATCCCTCCCGTGTCGTAGTTCTCACACCTCTTTTGCCAGCTGAGTCTGATGGCACCTCCTCCCCAGGCAACGTTAGAGACCATTTTCTGTAGTATATCAAAAAATGTACCTCCTGGCCATATTGGGGATGCCACTGAAGAGGTATAGTAGTTTCGGTACTATCACCATTTTGAGGAGGGATATGCGTCCGTAGAGGGACAGCAGCAGTTTGACCCATGTTTTTAATTTAATTTCGAATTGCACCAGGAACGGGGCGTAAATATTGTTGTCGTCGTCGTACAGGGTGCGCTTGTCTGTTGCCATTATAATGCCCAGCTATCGTGCGTCGGTGGGGGACCAATGGAAGCCCTCCATGTTCACGGTTCTGCTTGTAGAACTGGATAGTGGTATTATTCCTGACTTAGCTTGGTTTATCCTGTATCCAGAGTATTTTGTGAAGATTTCAATGTCTCTCATAATGGGTGTCAGATTAATGTCAGGGTTTCTGAGGTATGGCATTGTATAATCCGCATAAAGAGATATGAACTGGGGGTTTCCCATGATGCAGATCCCTCTCCAAGCGTGTCTGAAACATAGGTATGCTGCAATTACTTCAATTGTTAGTGCAAAAATTAGGGGGGAGAGAGGGCAACCTTGTCTGGTGTCCCTTTGTAGATTGAAGCTTGGTGATGGCGTCTTGTTGGTCCTCACTCTAGCGGTAGGATGACAGTATAGCACCCCTATACTAGGTTTCCGAACCCCATCTTTTGTAGCATGGCGTACATGAACTTCCAGGATATGTAGTCGAACGTCTTCTCCGCATCCAGGGTGACCGCCACTGTTTTGGCATGGGGTTCCATCTGGGAGGGAATTGCGAAGAATCTCTGCAGGTTGAGAGCGGTAGATCTGCCTCGTATAAAGCCAGTCTGGTCCGGATGTACTAATTTGGACATATATGGGTTCAATCTGTTTGCAATGGCTTTGGCGTCCACATTGATTAGGCATAATGGCCTGTATGAGGATGGTTCTTGAGGGGGTTTGAGAGGTTTCAAAAGGACTGTGATAATGCCTTCTCATTGTGGACGGGAGAGTTCCCGTTTCCATGGATTCCTCCCATACCTCTAGCAACATTGGAGCTAGCTCTTCAGTGAGGGTCTTGTAGAGATCCGCAGGTATACCATCTGATCCGGCGCCTTGCCCGCCCTGAGGTACTTAATTGCTTGTTCTATTTCTTCCAGTGATAGGGGAAGGTCCATGGCAGCTCTGTCTTCTGGGGGCAGTGCAGGGAGCGGGAAGGAGTACAGGTATTTTCGCAGTTCCTCTGTTGAAGCTTGATCTGAGTTTGTGTAGAGCTCAGTGTAGAACCTCTGGAACTCCTCATTTACCCTTTGATGATCCACATGGGTCACCCCCATCTGGTCTGTAATACTAGTAATTTGTGGATGTCCATATTCAGACTTGATTAGATTAGCTAGCATTTTACCAGATTTATTCCCCTCCCCATATTTCCTGGCTTTGGTGGGTTGTGCCAAGTACCAGACCTCTCGTTCTGCTAATGTCGCGAATTCTGCCAAGGCATCTTGTACCGGAGTCAGGGTTCTTGGTCCTGGTGCTGTGGTGTACCATTCCTCCGCTTTTTTGATGCATTCCGCAGTTTGGGACAGCTCTGCATGTATTCTTTTCAGCGTGCTGCGGACTTTGGAGATTAGGTGTCCCCTAAGCCACACTTTGAAGGTCTCCCAGATTGTGGATTGTGTGCTAACGGAATCCCGGTTGTGCTCGAAGAACTCAGTCACCTCGATCCTCAGCTGTTAATGTAAGGATTCGTCTTGTAGGAGATCGGGGGGCATTCTCCTTGTACGATGGGTTGGTGTGGGTACCCCTATATGAATCTCCAAGACAATCGGGGGAATCGTCTGATTGGGTTCGGGGTAATATTGTGCATTCCTTCGTGTCTGGGATACTGTCAGTAGAGCAAAGCCAGTGATCAATGCGGGAACTCGCTCCATGCACTTGTGAGTGAAATGTATACTCTCTGGTAAGTGGGTGCAGTTCTCTCCATGCATCTGATAGCGGTAGCATAGTCATGGCTTGCTTGATGGTGGTTGCTGCCTTTGAGTCTGCCCTCTGAGCTGTTGTTGACCTGTCAAGTGAAAGGTCGAGGGTGTTGTTGAGATCGCCTCCCCAAATTACTCTTGCATCATCTGTCGGCACTATTAATGCAATTATTTGTTGGAAGAATTCAGGAGAGTCTATGTTGGGGCCGTATGTGTTGACTATAATTACTTCTTGCCCTTGAATTGTTCCCCATAGTATTACGAATCTGCCTTTGGTATCCACCTTGCTTTTTAGCACCTGGAAGCCTATTCTGTGGTGGATCGCTGTCAGTACCCCTCTTGTAGTCTGTCGCAAATATTTGTGGACCCCAGGAGCGACTTAGAGCGCCGGATGTGCGTTCGGTGGCATGGGTCTCCTGTAGTAGAAGAATGTATTTGTTATGCCTGTTGGCATATGCTTGGGTTTTCCTGGCTTTGATTGGGTTGACCAACCCCCTGACGTTCCATGACAGGAGTCTAATGCCGTTGTTCATTTGTTGAGTCATCCTTCGCTATACTTTTTCATCAGGATTGTATCTCTTGGCTTTATATTGGTTTCCTTTCCCAACTGTTGATGCCAGTTTTTTTCAAACTTTACAACTAAACATTTAACTGTCGTAACTTCCCCCCAGCTTGATTCCTTGTTCACACTTATGGGTGCATGTTTATATAGTAATGAGGATCTGCTTCTTCCCAGACAACCGCACCGGAGCCTGTCCCTCCCACGCACCCTCACCATCCCCCCAATCGGGCGGTGTGACCCATTGAACCATCTGCAACTTTGTGAAATAGAGGAGGCTGTCTGGAGTCGTGGCTGTATTAGACTATCGTATTGGTGCATTGTCGTTCTGTTTCTGATGTGAAATGTGGTCATATGGGCTTCTGATTTCAGGTTTCATTCTGCACTGTCGGAATGTGTTGTTCTAGGTATGACATGGCCTTGTCTGGTTCCTCAAAGAAATCTGTCCTGCCGACATGTTGTATGCGTAGCTTAGCCGGAAATAGCATTGCATATACTATTTTCCTTTCCTTGAGAGCATTCTTTATTGTGTCAAAGGAGCACCTCACTGCCTGGACTCCTGATGAAAAGTCTGGATATATGTGGATGGGGATGGAGACAGGGGGGCTTGTTCACGTGCCAGTCTGAGGATGAGATCGCGGCCCCGGTAATTAAGTATTCTTGCTATAATTTTCGGGGTGCAGCGCCTGGCTTAGGTGGAGGGGCAAGTGCTCTGTGTACTCTTTCGACCAGAAATTGTTTAGAAAACTGGGCCTCCGGGAACAGAATGGAGTATATCCTCAAGGAAGTGTTCCATGGGGGTGTTAAGTTTGCGTTCCGCCACCCCTAACACCCTTATGTTGTTGCGGCGTGAATGGGATTCTAGGTCCTCGCACTTGCTCTGGATATTTTTGATGTCTTTTTGGATTTGTTCTATGGATTTGCTCTGTGTGACAGACGTGTCTTCGAGAGTGGACACCCTTTCTTCAGCCCCTGCGACTCTGGAGTTAACCTTCCTGATGTCTGCTCGGATGGACGTGATGTTATCGCCTATGTCATCCAGTTTGGCGTTGATTGCCAAAAACCCTTTCTCCATTGCCGCCATGTATGGGGTCATGTTTTGTTCTGGGAGGTCGGATGTGGAGCCCCTGGAGAGGGGCGCTGAGTCAAGATCTGGGTCCATCATGGTAGTATTAGCAAAGGCATCCATGGGTCCCCGCTTCTTATTTTTTGAACCTCCCATCACGCCTGTGTGTTGGTTCTGTGGTCTTCTGTGCCTCTGCGGGGGGGATTGGTATGGAGCGCAATGTAGTGGGTCTGTGGCACTGGATTAAGTATTTGTTCCTTTATATGTCTATGGCAGGCTACTCTGCCCACCGGGAATGGGGTGCTTTTCTTTTTTTTATTTTCAGGTCCTCGCAACAGAGTTTCGGGGGCTCAGGTGTTCTGAGGCGGTCTAGGTGGTGGATAAGGGAGTAGGAGTCTGTGGTTTGGCGGTGTGAAAATATGTGCCAGGAGCAAGGTATTGTCCAGCACCTCCTTCAGTTCATCCTAGGGGGCGAGAAGCCGCGTCTGTGCTGCAGGCCGCGTGGGAAAATTTATGGCCCCCCCCCCCCCCGCCCCTTCACGTACCTTGCTGGTGTCAGGCCGGTCGTGCTGTGATCTGTGCAGTCAGGGGCGAGCGGGGCACCGTGAGCACAGCCTCTGCTCTTTGCCGTGCTGTGTCTCCGCTGCTACCCCTCCCCAGATGTTGCTGTGTCTCGCTGGCGGGGGGGGTGTGGGGTGGTAATCATGGTTCCGCCCCGTGCAGATTTCATTCAGCTGCAGGAGAAGGTGGGGGGAATTGCGAAGAATCTCTGCAGGTTGAGAGGGGTAGATCTGCCTCGTATAAAGACAGTCTGGTCCGGATGTACTAATTTGGACATATATGGGTTCAATCTGTTTGCAATGGCTTTGGCGTCCACATTGATTAGGGATAATGGCCTGGGGGGGGGTGGCCTGCAACAGACTGTCTGGGCTCTTCTTTCACCCCCGTCTGGATGTTGTCACACACGCAGCCCCCGCGTTCTCATGGGCCACGGTCCTCGCTCAGAGCGGATCTCTGGCTCCAGTATTTGACTTGGCAGCAGGAGGGGACTCAGATCTTGCCGTCAGTTGCCCCGGGCTGCACTCAGGCTAGTATGGTGCCAGTAGTCGGGCTGCTCGCACTCCTCCCTCCGTCCAATGCAAGGATGTCATCCAAGGAACGGTTTTGGTGCGCAGCGTCGCAGCCGTTGGGGAGGGATCTCGGTAGTTCTGACGTCCATTTTTCAGGATATGGGATCCAATTTCACCCAGGATTGGGACAGTGCGGTCCCGGCGTATTCAGCAGACTGTTTCCAGTATTTGCGCACTCGACAATTGCAGATTTTAGCAGTATTTTCAGATGCAGGACAATGCCAGCCACGGAGCTCACAGATTAGGCAGCCATCTTGTTCAGCGCACAACAGCGTCCCCTCCCACTCTGCTATATCTGATACTCTTGATATCCTCGCCCCTGCCATGAGAATCTGCCTGAAGCCCAAAGCCAAGTCCTGGTACGACTCAGACCTCGTCACCCTAAAACGCAAGTGCAGGGTGGCCGAGAGGAAATGGCATGCTTCATGTACATCCTCTGACAAACTGGCCTGCCGCCTGCTCCAAAGGCAATACCGGCTCTACGTCCTCACCAAGAAGAGAGCTCATATCCAAGCCTGTGTCTCTGCAACATCTAACAACTCGGCTGGACTCTTTAGAATCTGTAAGGAACTGGCCAATCCTGCCACAGTCTCTACCTCTCCTGTCCCTTCCCAGGCCCTCTGCACGGCACTGGCTTCTCACTTCATCTCTAAAACTCAGGACATCCTGTCCTCACTCTCCCCTATCCCCTCCCTCACCCTGCTCTCCAACTGACCCTTCTCCAGCCAACCCCCCATTCTTCTCTGCCTTTCCCCTTTTCTCTGCAGATGAGGTTTCTAGACAAGTTCGATCTATGAAAGTCTCGTCAAAACAGGTTCACCTCCTGCTCCTCAAACTTTCAAGGACCACATCAACTCCCTGGCTCCTGCCCTGGCTGATTTCTGCAATCACTCCTTCACCACTGGAGTCTTCCTATCCCCCCTGAAGCACTCCCTTGTGCACCCTCTTCTTAAACCCTCCACCGACCCCTCCGGCTAACTATCGCCCAATCTCCACGACTCCCTTCCTGGGCAAGCTCCTGGAGAAACTGGCCATCTCCCAGCTTAATCTCCACACTGAATCTGTTGGCTGTCTTCATGACAATCAGTCTGGCTTCAGAGCTGCCAGAAGCATGGAAACTGCTCTCCTGAACATCTGTGAAAACCTACTCTCCAACTCTAACACCCCCTGTGTCCTAATCTTGCTTTATCTCTCTTCTGCCTTTGACACCGTCAACCATGCCATCCTGCTGAACCGTCTACGTGATAACATGGGTATCACTGGTCAGGCTCTGGCTTGGCTGACTTCTTTCCTCACTGGCTGACCCTCACATGTCCAACTTGGGTCCTTCCTCTCTGCTATCTTTCTCTCTCCCTGGCTGTTCAACCAATCCCTGGCACTCCTTGCCCACCGCATCGCAGCTCTCTGCCCCAACTTTCAGAGCTATGCGGATGACACCCAGCTCATTCTCAGGCTACCCTCGGCCTCCTCCTCTCCCTCCCTCCCTCCCTCATCTCTGACTATCTGTCTGCTATCCAGGAGTGGTGTGCCGCCACCGACCTCTGCCTTAATACCAGTAAGACTGAGATTCTCCTCATCGGCACACCCGCTCCCTCCTTCCCTGCAACCCTCTGGCCGTCCTCTCTTGGCCCTCTTCCTGCTCCCACCTGCAAGGCTAAAAACCTGGGGGTCATCTTTGACTCCACACTCTCCTTCTCTCCTCACATCTCTGACGTCTCTAAGAAGTCACACTACCAGCTGCACCTCCTCAGGGGTATTCTTCTTTTCCTCTCCTTCCCCCAGAAACTCTGGTTCTCTCTAGACGGGACTATTGCAACAGCCTCTTTCTAAATCTGCCTGCTTCTACCCTCTGCAACTTATCCAGAACAGGACTGCAAGACTTGTCCTTGTCCTTAAGCGAAGGGATCATATCCCTCCAGGACTGAAATCTATGCACTGGCTTCCAGTGGCTGCAAGGATTAAGTTCAAAACCCTCTGCACCATCCACAAGGCCTTCTGGGGCGTGGGGCCTAAATACCTCCAACTCTCTCTTCCTAAATATCTCCCTTCTCGAGCTCTTCGCTCATCCGCCTCCAACTCCCTCAGGGTCAGTCGCTTCTCCAAGCAACAAATTGGTGGGAGATCTCTTTCCTCTGCTGGGGCTCCCTCTGGAACAGCCTCCCTTAAACTGGAGGCGAACCATCTCCGGTTCCGGAAGCTCCTCAAAACCTTTCTCTTTGCTTCTGCTTTTTCTCCTACCCTCCTCTGCTGACCTTCTAGTTGTAACTGGAACTGCACTGGCTACCTGGACACCCTCTGATCTCGAGACCAGGTCCTTCCCCGCCAGCGTTTCACGCCTGTACTGCCCACCTGGCAACCCCCACACTTGGGGACTGTCTCTGTATCCCTACAGTCCCCCTCCTGCCCTTGACACCTGATGTCTGCACTTACCATGCACTTGCCACATGCTTACTTATTGCTATCATCTTTGCCATGTGCTGCACTGTCCCTGCCCCTTTCCCACGCACTTGCGGGATCTGAATGACAACTGGCATAGTAGGATTGTTGTCGCTTTGTTCCCCTCCCTTGTCTCGTCACGCCTTGAAACACTTGTGTATAGGCACGTTATAAATGCCATATCATATCACCTTTCGTTCTAAGCTCTCCTGCCAAAAAAATGAATACATCAAAAAACAAAAGAAATGTTCCTTTAGGAACCACCTTTCACAGTTAAAAAATAGAACAAAAAAAAAATACTCCATCTACTTTACATTTCTCAGTAAAGTACATAGACACAATAAGATTTTCCAACGTTTCCATTCGCATGTTGTGTTATGCTAATGGGAATATTGTGGCGTTCATCCCCCGTTCCAGGGACTGGAACAGTGGAAACTAGCCCAGCAGCCCAAGTTATCAGCCCAAGCGAAGCAAGGGTGGATAACAAGGTCTCCGGACCATTATCCCCCCCATTCCAGCCCCTGCGATGGAGGGAAGAAGGCCATTAGCACCCCAGATTTCGAAAGCAGGAACCCAGGGTGCTAAAAAAAAAAATAGATTTTTCTTCCTACTCCCGGACGCCTGCGGTGTCCCAGTGTAGGAAGGAAAATCCTTTTCCAAGATGGCCACCATGGAAAGGGAAGGCGGGGTTCCATACAAGGCCCTCTGTGCTTTCCATGGTAGCCTGCAGAAGGCAAAAAGAGAACCCTAAAACCATATTACCACAAGCACATTTTTCTTCCCTTTCAAAGCTATCCCACTTTCGAATAACTTTACCACAAAGCCGGTCCCAAGTGGACATGTCCACTTTAACCCCATGTGTTGTCCCTCGTGGTCATGGCCAGTAGCCAGATTATCTGGATCATGACCTATTCCATGACCCAGACAATGTGGCCACAGGCTACACCTCAGTCACCAAAGGTATATCATTATTTTTTGTACCTACATTATGACACTTGTCAAAATATAAAACATGGGCACATTTGCAAAACCATGCTTTAAGGACCTTGCCAATGCTCCATACAAAAGTTTCCTGGAAATTCACCCATGTTTTATTTTTTCAAAAGTGTCAAATGTATGCACATACAATAGTCATATAAATTAGCCCCCACTTGAAAAAATCCATTCAGACTTTACAAAAACATTTAAATCTATATCTAAAATCTTTTTGCAAACATTTGTGTAGATTTGTCAAACTGCACAACATTTATAAACCTTTCCAATATTTTTGGATCCCCCCTCTAATTTTGCCCCCTCTTGACAGAATCCCACCAGACTTTGCAAACACATTTATTTCTAGATCTATAATCTTTTTGAAAACCTTTGTGTAGATTCGTGAAAGGGCACCACATGTATAAGTCTTTACAATATTTTGGGACCCCCCTCTAATTTTGCCTACTCTTGACAAACTCCCACCCAACTTTGCAAACACTTTCGGAATCAGGTCAAGAACATCATTGCAAAATGACATGCAGTTTCATTAAGTGGCGCCAAAGTTGTAAGCCATCCAAGAACTGCTTTTCACCAACCCTGTAATGCAGAACTGTCTGCGAACTTCGCAGGACTGTTAGCGAACATCTGGACTTTTACAGCGAAAAACACTCGTTTATTTTGCTTGTTTCAGCCATATCCCATCCCATCCTCATCACCACTCAACTCCCAGAGATTATTTGATAAATTTGACAAGTGCAATATTGTGTTTTTTTTTGGTATGTTTTTACCACGATGTCTGCGGACACCGTCTGCTGTCTGTGAATCCAAGATGACGGGCATTTCCAAAAATCAGACACATTTCACACTTTCCACCATCCAATCAGTGGGTGCGTCTGATGTCCTTGGACTCCACATTGCCTTCTAAGCCAATCAGAGTCCTGTCCCTGGACTGAACCGGGAAATGGGTCCGCAGCCTAATCCCAGATATCACAGATTTGTTTGGGCCTACCTTTTTGTTGTTTAAAAAAATAACTACTTTATGGATTTCCACCAAATTTACAAAAGCACTCTTTCGGGACCAAGCCACTGCTCCTGCCGCAAATTTGGTGAAAATCCATCTAGCAGTTTGAGCTGAAGGTGTGAGCAAAGATTTTTCTCCATTCAGTCTATGGAGAAAAACAAATGTGGGATCCCCTATATCTTTGCCCCCCTTGACGAAACCTCACCAAACTTTGCAAAAAAACTTCCGAGCGGGCCATATACTTTTTTTGTGTGCAAAGTTTGGTGAGGATTCGTCCAGGGGGAGTTTAGTTATAAGCATAAGCTGCCCAAATAGAGGTCTTCATATGGATTTAGCAATGTAACCTAACTACACAGCTGCTACCACGGGCTGTGCAATATATATCTGTGCTCATCAGGGAGGCAGTCTCACTTGCAGCAAAGAGCCAGTGTAGGTGTAATAAATCAATATTGTTTCTGCTGCAAGGACTTATGGTAACCCGCTCACACCCAAACACCAACAGTTGGGGAGGGAGGTGAGTAGCCCACAGTGTGGCACTCCGAAGCCAGGCATATATCGCCCTCCCTGTGACCCAACCTGCTGGCATTCGACAGGAGGTAAACCTGAATGAGTGCTTGGTCCTGTACCTTGTATGCCACAAAGGATTCCCATGGGAGGTGCTTCCCTAGGTGGTCCGCAATTGCAACAGCCCACTCAGCAAGTCAAATGTCACTGCTTGGTTTTCCTTTCGTGTTTGAGTGGTAATTCCTCCTCCCTCTTTTTAACCAAATAAACCCACAAAAGAATTAAGAAACCAAGAACCCCCAAAAGCATGTTCCCTTTTTTTTCCCCCTTCCAATCCAAGTTCTGCCCCCCACAAAATGTTTTTTTCTCAGAACCACCTTTAAGTGATAAAAACAGAAATAAATCGACTGTATGAATGATTCAATAACCCATATGATTCATTTTGTACAATATGTCAGTATAATTCTATCTATGTACTTATTATTGAATAACCGCGGTTATGAAAATGCACCAAAATGTACCTTTCTCATAACCGCGATTATTTGATGAAAATTGCAGATGTGCACCTCGAATAGCCCTTAATACACTCAGTTACCCTCTCCACACACACACTCACCCTCCATTCTTATGATGCCCCAGCACTGCCTCTTTATATATACTTAATGTTTTATGTGAAACACTTACATTTTGCTGATTTGGTGTTCAGGATGCATAGCCGCTGTTATAAAATGTGATTATAGTGGTGTACATTTCTTAATGGGAATCTCATTATTTCCTGCATCCTAGACTCTACAATTTCACATGGTGTCTTCGTTCCATCTCTAGAATTATGTCATTTCAATCTTTTTCCAACTTTTTATTTACGGCTCTCCCTGGTTCTAACTGCATATAGCACGTATAGCTGCAGTTATGGGCACTTTCATAGCCACGGTTATTGTAAATTCTTTCATGGCAATTGCCTTATTTCCGGCATTCTAGACTCTACAATTTCACATGGCGCCTTCTTTCCCCCTGCCCACCTCTAGCCAGATGTCCTTTCACCCCCATCCCCTGCACCCTCTCCTCCAAATGGGATTTTTTTCACTATTTGTTTTCACCTAACCCCAGTTATTTACATTATAACCACAATCTTTTCTTGCATCGAACAAAAGAAAATCCCGTCTTTTTATTTCTGAAAAGTAACTCTGCTGCAAAGCACCATGGGAGATTGTTGCCTAGGGATCTAGGCCCAAATGAAGGACGCACACACGGAGAGATAAGAGGAACTTCTTTATTCTTTCACAACCAAACTGGAACTGGCACTCGCAGCGCACGTGCCCCATAACCCCCTTGCCCAGTCAAACTCCGCCTTTACAACGGAGGGGGCTCACGAGCGTTAACCCCTTGAGTCCCGGGTAACACTACCCCCGGACAATATGTCCAAACATCAACTTGACACGCTGTGTCTCAACAAATAACTCAACACTCTTCAACAAGTCTCATCGGCTTCTTTATGAGCCGTCTCGGCCTCTCACCTCGAGTCCCCAGATCAGGCTCCTCTTCAATCACTTCACTCTGGGCCATGTCCCGGGGGTCCCCTTCCGGGGGAAACCACTCATCATCCCTCGGCATCCGTGGTTCCGGTGAAAGTGCCCTTTGGGTTCCTTCCGTGGGCTCTCTCCTTGTATATGGCCTGAACTGCTGACAGTTTCTGGTGATGGTCCTGTTCTCATCTTCCGCCGTCACCATCGTGCCTTTCATGGCAACAATCCTCATGGGGCTTGGAGCAAACCGCGGGTCTGTCTTCCTGCTTGCCGGCTGCTGTACCAGGACTTCGTCTCCCACCTGGAGCTCCGGCAGCACCGCTCCTCTTCGTGCATCGGTGCGACGCCTCGCAACCTCTTTTGCCACCGCATCTCTCTGGAGCAGATCTTGGTCGGCCGGCTCAGCCTGCACCGTACTCCTCGGGATGCGAGTTCGCACCACATATCTGAACATGAGCTCTGCAGGCGTCTTATTTGTGACCTCGTGAGGAGTGTTCCTGTAGTCTCTTAACAAGCGGCATAGCGCTTGGTGTGTATCAACGGCGTCCAGCCGTGCCCTCTGAATGGTCTTCTTAATCGATCCCATAAATCGCTCCGCCATTCCATTAGCCTGGGGGTGACGTGGTGTGATCTTCATGTGCCTGAACCCCAGGTGCTCTGCCAATGTCCCAAATTCGTGTCCACAGAACGGTGGTCCGTTGTCGGATTTGACCCACTTGGGGATCCCCCACTCACTAAAGACCTCTTCTATCGTTGCCGCAACTTGAGAGAACGCTGTGGAACTGACTCTCTTGGCAATCGGGAATCTTGAGTGTTCATCCACGAAGAGCAGAATGTAGTCGCCCGCTTCAGTGGGCCCGTAAAAATCCATGGCTACTCGTTCCCATGGGTGCTCAGGTATTTGAGTGTGTTGGAGCGGGGGCGGACGTTCTGCAGGGGCTGTGCACTGACAGGCGTGGCAGTTCTTCACCCACTCGTCCACAGCTGCGTCCAGGAAGGGGAACCACACATGGCATCTGAGCTGCTTCTTTGTGTTCTCCGCTCCCCTGTGACCTTCGTGCGCTATGCTGACCACCTCGCTCCTGAGTGTGGCAGGGATGACGATCCTGCACCCTCTGAGCAGAATGTTATCGTCCTTTACCGCCAGTTCACCA
The DNA here is from genome assembly GCF_040938575.1 of Ambystoma mexicanum. Lineage (NCBI taxonomy): Eukaryota > Metazoa > Chordata > Amphibia > Caudata > Ambystomatidae > Ambystoma > Ambystoma mexicanum. The sequence goes on along the minus strand of NC_090939.1, from coordinate 323,552,870 downwards.
TGGACCCTGGCTAGCCGTTCGATTTCTTGCTTGTTCACGCCCGGGTGAGCTAGGGTGGCTCTCTGGTGATCTTTCCACTTGTTGGCCGTCGTGAGGCTGATCGCCAGGGCTGTCGTGGGATCGGCTGCCGATGCGGCCGCTACCCTTTCAAGTGATAGTGCCGGGGGCAGCGCCTGAGCCGCCACATATTGCACATACGCAACGTCACCCTTCCGTGCCAGCGGGGCCCCTACTGGGTGTCGGGAGAGGTAGTCAGCGGGGTTAAGGTCGCCCCCCGGGCGGTGTACGATATCGTAATCATATTCCTGGAGGCGGATGCCCCACCTCTCGATCCTCGGTGGCATCTTGGTATGCGGGTTCCCAAACAATGAGAGGAGTGCCTGATGATCGGTGATCAGCGTAAACTTCTTTCCGATTATAAAGTTATGAAAATGCTCACACGCCCAGACGGCTGCCAAGCTCTCCTTCTCGGCTTGGGAGTAGGCTAGTTCAGGTGTTGATAGCGCTCGGCTCGCGTATGCAATCACGTGTCTGGGGTTAACATCCGCGCCACTGGTTTGGGCCAGAATGGCACCGAGGCCTACGGGGCTGGCGTCGACTACCACCTCGGTGTGCCACTGTGGGTTAAAATATGCGAGGCGATGAGCCTCGGCGAGGGCTTGCTTGATGTCCGCGAAAGCCTGTTGGCAGGCCTGTGTCCATTCAAACGGCGACTCCTTCTGTAGCAGTTTCCTCAGCGGGTCTGTGATGGAGGCATAGTGGGGGATGTACCTCGCACAGTATCCTGCCATGCCAAGGAACGAGCGGACGTCCGCCACTTGTCGGGGCTCGGCGAGGTTGGTGATCGTCTCGACCTTCTCAGGGTCAGGCAGCATGCCGTCCTTGGAGAAGATATGTCCAAAGAACTTGAGTTTTGTTCTGCTGAACCGGCATTTTGATATGTTGAGCGTGAGGCCGGCACTCTGAAGGGCTTCGCATGTGTCGTGTAGAGCCCTGTCATGGGATTCCTTGGACGATCCAAAGACGAGAATGTCGTCGCTGTAATTGAGAGCCCCCTTGATAGGTCGGATGATCTGGCGTATAGTTTCCTGGAAGATCTCAGCGGCAGATGAGATTCCAACGTTCAGCCTCCGGTATCTAAAGAGCCCATCGTGTGTCGCAAACGTGGTTATGGGCCGGGAATCAGGGTGGAGCTCCAGCTGATGGTATCCCTGATTTAAGTCCAGTTTGGAGAACATTTGGGCACTGTTCAGCAGCACAATCATGTCCTCAATACATGGTCCCGGGTGTCGCTCCCGTTGAATCGCCGTGTTGGCCACCCGCATGTCCACACACAAGCGGATCTTACCCCCTTCCTTGGGTACCACCACAAGGGGGGACACCCACGGCGTCGGCCCCGTCGCCGGTTCAATAATGTCGTCGCGGAGCAGTTGCTGGAGCGCCTCCGAAACTGTCTCCTGAAGGTGGAATCCGACCCTTCTGGGATGTTGCGGCACTGGACGCACGTTGGGGTCAATGTGGAGCCGGATGGGGGGTCCCTGTAGTTTTCCTAGCCCCACGCAGAGCTTGGGGAAGGCCTCCGCGATGTCTTCTTGTGAGACGAGCGATTGAGTTTGATGATAGGCAATCGCATCTACCGTGTTCCCCTGGCCGGGTTTGGCCGCTGCGGCAGTGATCACGTCTCCCGCATTCACGTGAATTTCGATCAGTCCGAGGTGCGACGCCGTGTAGTAGCTAAGGAGGCATCGGCTCTTGGCGAGGGACCGTATCACGTGAATGGTCGCATCGACTTGCCGCCCGTTCAGGAGAAGGCACTGGGTGAATTGACCCACCGTTTGGAGCGGGGTGGCGGCACCCCACTGGAAGATTCTGGAGCGAGACGGACTGAGCTGTGGCGGGCATGGTATCCTGGCGTAGTCTTGTTCACCCATGATGTTCACTGTGGCCCCAGAGTCGATCATAAATTGAAATTGGCAATTCGCCATCTTGAGCGGGACGAGCGTTAACCCCTTGAGTCCCGGGTAACAGAGATATAGCTATGATTTTGGGCGAAGGGGGCACGTCCTTCCCCTGTCAAATATCAAAAAAACTACTGGATGCAGTAACCTAAGACCCCTTTCAGAAACAGTCAACGGTTCGTGCCCAAGTTATTTCATAACTAGTCCAATTGCATGCGATGGATTTTGCTTTGTGCTGCCCAGAAATCTTGACTTATTCTCTATGGGGAAATGAATGGGAGTAGGCTGAAAACAGCTTTTTTTGCTTTCTTACTAACGTTTGCATTTTTTTTATTAATCTTTACCACAATGTGTAGGAGGTGCTGTGACGAATCTTTTGTTTGCAAAACTTCAGGCAAATCCATCTTGTGCGTCAAAAGTTATTAGCAATTCAATGTTTGTGTTTCCTATGTTCTTGATACTCACTACTCACCTTAACTATAGTGCGGTGACTGCTGCACTATAACAAGGAAGCTAGAAGGTACCTGGTCAAGGCAACTGTCACTGGAGGCTCAGCGGTTGTGGCATTGTGCAAGTGAAAACAACATAACCTTACAAGCATCCCACCTGCCAGATGACCAAAGCAGTCGCACTCAGCAGAGCGGTAAATCAATGCCACGAATGGGAACGCAAACAGTGAACAGCTCGCAAATATATTCAAACACTGCGCGCCACCACAAATAGACTTGTTTGTGACAAAAATAAAGTTCTCACTGTTCACCAGCAAGGCTAATTCAGGAAGGCTCACTAGGAGACGCTTTCTCAATCCTGTGGAAAGGGATGTACGCTTAGACATTGCCCACAATCCCAGTGATGTGCAAAGTGACAGAAATGATGCAGAGATGCACCTTTCCCCTCGTCCTCATAACCCTGGCATGGTCACATCAACCATGGTACTCAGATTTGGTGCACATGCCAGAGGATCACCCAATCCCATTGAAAGTAACTCTTGACCTAGAGTAACAGAATGGGGGACAAATACTTCATCACAATCTAGGATCTCTCAGGCTCACTACGTGGTGCCTGACTTCTGAGTTTGGACACTTAGATGTGCCCGTAGAATGTAGGGGGATCCTGCAGGGGCTGAGGGCTGCTTCTACTAACCAGTCATTCAAGCAAAAATAGAAAGGGTTCTGTGCATGTGTGCACAAGAAGACCTGCAGCCACTGGAAAAGGAGTCCCACCATCTCCTGCTGTATCTGTTAGTTTTGTTGAAATTAGGCTGTTTTACGCCTATATTCGGGTGCATTTGGCAGGGATATCTAAATACAATATGTTAGAATAGATTTCTAATCTCTGCTCTGGTGAACAGAGGTTTAGGAGGCCACCCTTGTTGGTGAAACAGGGGACACCTCTGGGAAGATAGCCAGATCAATTTGTGATAGCTTGGAGAGCAGTCAAGACGAAGTCTCCGCAGGAGTGGGGGTGATCAGAGGTCTTTAATGAGCACACACAGACACCAAGAATTACCCTTAGGCAGTAGTATACAAAAATATACAATCTATTAGGCCAATAAATAAACACAAGTGAATAATGAAAAGCAACGTAAAAATTCCACACAATCAACACCATGTAAAATATATACAGTCATTGGAGTCAATGCGGTAAAGGTCTAAACTCCACCAATAACTGTAAGGGAAAAAGGCAGGCAATCTTTATAGCATAGCCAATCTACAGAGAAGAGACCCTAACTTTATAAGCTCAACCCTACGATGAATGGAGACTTGTGCTCAATGTGCGTGTAAAAGTGCTTGGTTGTACGTAAAGACACAAAAGTACTTTTCGAGGGGATTAGGTCCTCCGACGTATTCCATATCTATGACAGTAATCACCACAGCTGTGCTGCTTTGGAAAATCTTCGGCGTCCTGCGTCGATGACGTCGATACGCCGCCCTCGAGGACCTCCTCCGATGGCCGACGTCACTGGATGTTATAAGTTGGACGCACGACGCCCGTAGCCTCAGTTCCGTTTTTTCCGCGAACGTGTTTGCTTCGGGAATCTCAGCGCGCCTCGATTCTTTGGAGTTTCTGTTGTTTCTCGGTTCTTCGAACCTGTTTGGTGTTTGTGAAGTACTTTCTTCATGAAGATGTCTACCTCGTCTTCCACACTGCGTCCGGGCTGTAAGATGTGCGGGGACTGTGGGTCCAAGATGTTGGTTACGGACTCGCACGGCGCCTGCCTCTGGTGCCTCGGGGAGGCCCATGACACGGATGACTGTGTCGACTGCCAGTCGCTCACTTCTTAAGCCTTGCGGGAGCGCAAGAAGAAGTTATCGGTAGGTAAGGTGTCCAAGCCCCGGAAGTCGAGGTCTGCGGGGCTTTCGACGGACGACTCGAGGGGCGACTCTCCGCGTCGTCATCGGAAGTCCAGTGGGTCTTGGTCCCGGAGTCGGTCTCGCCACTCCTCTGCCTCTTCAAGGCACTCCCGGAAGCGCTGTCATCGGTCGCCTTCCCCGTCCTCATCCGAGGACTCCGCCCGACGGCGGGTCGCTTACCCCCATTAAGCATGCGACGCTGGAGGAATGGGCTTCCTTCGGGAAGAAAATGTTGGCAATTCTCGAATCGCAGGGCACTGGTCCGTCCGCGCCTCCGAGTGGGGTCAGTCGTGATCAGCCGAGAGGCCTTGGGTGGTCGTCACGATTCACGGGAGAGGTCCCGCTCGGACAAGGGGAATCGTTCTCGTCATGCTCGGTCCAGGTCCTCGACGCACTTGAGATCGTGTGAACCTGTGGTGTCTTCACGGAAGACGTCGACGTCGAGGTCGTCGACGGACTCTTTCGAGGGCCTGCCTTCGAAGAAGTCATCGACGCCATCGGCGTCCCGGCCGTCGAAGGACACGCTCGATGTCCTGGCCTCGAGGACTGCGTCGACGCCCATTCACTCGATGCCTTTCGAGGCTGTGTCGAAAGGGGTACCCCGTGGCTCGATGGAACCCCCTAGAAAGGCTCTGGTCAAGGTCAAGCATGGCTTTGGTTCACGTTCTGTGCCTTCTTACCGCCATCTGGAGTTTATTTCAGAGGTGGAAGAGGGCTCTGATGATGGCATGGTGCCTGACACGATGCCAGACGAGATTATCTCGGGCCATAGCCAATTTGAGGACCTGAGGCAGTCCCTGTATGATGCTAGTGGGCCGGACACCTCTCCGGAGGTGGAGTTTTGTAGGCCTAGCCTGGCACTCATGCCGACTCCTCGTACCGGCGCCTTATGTCAAGCGTTACCGAGTACTTGGGATGGTCTGCTTCCCCGGGGGAGTTTGTTCAGGATGACCTTACGGATATTCTCGACCTTGGTCCACCAACTGACCCGGTACTGCCGTTTCATATGGCTCTACAGAGGAGGGTGGCGGCGGCTTGGACTGCTCCGGAGAGTCTCCCGGCAGTGGGCAAGTCTTTGCCGCGAAAATACCGCCCAGCCAGTAGCGACCCCTGCTACTTGTCCAAGCACCCTACTCTGGAGAGTTTGGTGGTGCAGGGGCTACAGCCCCGGCAAAGCAGGCGTCGTACCCTACCATCCCTCCTGATAGGGACGACAAGCGTTTTGACGGCTGGGCAAAGAAAGTGTTTTCTGCAGGGGGTATGGCACTTCAGGCGCCCAACTCCATATGTGCCTTGTCACGTTTCACGCACACTCTGTGGAACTGTGTTTCCATGGCGGGTGAATATATTCCCAAAGGGGACGAACTGGATGGTTTCCTTGGCATGGTTCAGGATGGCAAGGATGCCATGTGTGAGGCCGTTCAGTCGGGTTTGGACATGGCAGATTGCGTCAGCCGGTCCATGGCGGCGAGCACCGTGATACGCAGGTTTGTGTGGTTGCGGAAGTCGGGGTTTGCTCCTGATGTGCAGGCCCGGCTCCTCAACATGCCCTTTGATGGGGAACATCTTTTTGGCAGCAAGGCTGACGAGAGCCTTGAGAGGTTGCAGACCTCAAAGGCTGCATCAAAGTCGTTGGGCGCTGCAGTTCGACAACCTCTGCCTTTTCGTCCTAGGGGACAGCAATGGAAGGGAGGTTCCTTTCGTTATTACTCATCCTTTGGTAAAGCGAGAGGAGCTTCCAGTCAAAGGGGACACCATGAGAGTGCCAGAGGTGGAATACAAGGTACTCGAGGTGCCAAGGCCGCTCGGGCTGTTGCCTCTTTGCCATCAGGCAACGCCGCAGCCGCTTCAGCTCAGTCATGAGGCCATGTCCCATGGTTCGCCGGTTGGGGGAAGGCTGGTGCAGCGTCTTACAGAGTGGCGCGCCATTACTTCAGATGTGTGGGTTCTGGAGATCATAACCCACGGCTACTGTCCTTTCCGGCAGAGGCCTCAAGACAATCCACCGGGGAATCTCTTTGAAGAGTCCGGATCCGCTCCTTGCGCAGGAAATTCAATCCCTGCTGGAGAAAGGCGCCATAGAACTGGTGCCTGTAGCGGAGAGGAACAAGGGATGGTATTCCCCTTATTTTTTGATTTCCAAGAAAGACGGGCGGATTGAGACCCATCATGGACTTGCGTGGTTTGAACAAACTCCTCAGGAAGGACAAGTTCAAGATGGTTACTCTCTCAAGTCCTCCAGGCCCTTCAACTTCAGGACTGGTTGGTGTCTCTCGACCTAAAGGACGCTTATTTTCATGTGCCGATCCATCCAAAGCACAAGAAGTACCTGAGGTTTGCGGTTGGTAACTCGCACTTTCAGTTTCGGGTCCTGCCATTCGAATTGACCTCCGCACCGAGGGTCTTCACCAAGCTCATGGTAGTAGTGGCAGCGCTCCTCAGGAAAGGGGGGATTCAGGTCTACCCCTACCCGGGCGATTGGTTGATCAGGGCACACTCTCCCGAGCAAGTCCTGGATCATCTGTCGGTCACCTGCCACTCCCTCCACAAGCTGGGCTTCTCCCTCAACTTAAAGAAGTCCCATTTGACACCAACTCAGAAGCTCCAGTACATCGGAGCAGTGCTCGACACGTCCCCGCAGCAGTGTATTGCTCCCCAGGTGAGGGCTCATCACATTCAGCAGATGGTGCACAAGTTTCAACTTGCCCAGAGTCTCCCAGCGTTCGAGTTCTTGAGACTGCTCAGCCTCATGGCATCCTGCATTCTTCTGGTGCCAGAGGCCAGGTTTCGGATGAGATCTTTGCAATGGGCACGTAAGCTCCAGTGGTCTCAGTCCTCCGGCAGGATGTCGGACCCTGTTCAGGTGCCGTCCTCAGTCGCCCAGGACCTTCTGTGGTGGGCCGACGGAGGCAATCTGATGAGGGGGGCTCCATTTGGCTGCCCTGGCCAGAGGTGACAATTGTGATGGACGCATACCTCACGGGATGGGGAGCTCATGCCAACGAGTTGACAGTCAGGGGTCGTTGGTCTCTGTCGGAGTCCAGACTCCATATCAATCTGTTGGAGCTGAGGGCAGTCAGGCTAGCCCTGAAGGCTTTTCTGCTGACTGTGTGAGGAAAGAATGTCCTGATCCTGACGGACAACACAGTGGCCATGCACTACCTCAACAAAAAAGGGGGGTGTGGGGCAGGGTTACTTCCTCTGTGCAGGGAGGCGATGCAGCTCTGGTTCTGGGCAATCCAGCAGGAAGTTTCGATCTCGGCAGTTCATCTGGCAGGAGACGAAAACGAGACAGCAGACGCTCTGAGCAGGCAGAGCGCCATCTCTCACGAGTGGGAGTTAGCTCAGGAGATTCTCCTGGAGATCTTCACTCTTTAGGGGACCCCTCAAGTGGATCTTTTCACCTCCAGTGTCAACCGGAAGTGTGAGAGGTTCTGCTCGCGGTAATTTCCTCCAAATGGAGCCTTAGGAGACACATTTGTGGTGGAGTGGTCATTCCCACTGCTGTACGCGTTTCCTCCAGTCCCTGTCATCCCACAAGTACTGTGGAGGTTATGGAGGTGCGGTTCCCGGATGATCCTCATTGCTCCGGCATGGGCCCGGAGGGCGTGGTACCCGTACCTTCTCGACTTGTCCATCTGCCCTCCACGTCGTCTTCCCTACCGAGACGATCTGCTCTCACGGGAGTGGGGGGTTCAGGTTCTCCATCAAGAGGTCAGATCCCTCAACCTTCACGCTTGGTTTCTGAAAGGTTGAGGTATAAGGATTGGGACCTCCGTGAAGACGTGATGGAGGTGTTGCTCTCGGCCAGACGGCCCGCAACTAAGTCCCTGTACCGTTGCCGTAAGTTCTGCGACTGGTGCAGGGTTAAGAATGTGGATCATTTTGTATGTTACATTCCCATGGTTCTGTCTTTTTTTTTGCTTTCTTTGGCCCACAGGGGCCTTCAAGTGGGTACCATTAAAGGTTACCTGGCGGCACTGTCCATATTTAAGTGCTCGTCTGAAGAGTGTTCCTATTTTAAAATTCCTTTAATTTCTCAGTTTCTGAAAGGGCTCACTAATGTGTTCCCTTCGTCACCTTTCCAGGTGCCCGGTTGGAATTTGAACCTTGTTCTCAAGTTTCTGATGGGTGCTCCGTTTGAGCCTTTGCATTCATGCCCTTTGAGACTGTTAACTCTTAAAACTGTATTTTTAGTTGCGGTCACTTCCGCTCGCAGAGTGAGTGAGTTACAGGCACTTTCAATTAAGCCACCCTTCACTGTGTTTCATAAGGACAGGGTTGTCCTTAGAGTTCATCCTTCTTTTCTTCCGAAGGTGGTGTCGGAATTTCATTTAGGCCAGAAGGTTGTTCTTCCGGCATTTTATCCTCCTCCACATCCTGGTAAGGGAGAGGAGAGGCTCCATAGGCTTGATCCCAGGAGAGCGTTAAGCTTTTATATTTCATGAATGTCCCGGGTCAGAGTGGACGATCAGCTCTTCATTGGTTACGCTGGAAAGCGTTTGGGACAAGCTGTGATGAAACAGACTTTGTCTCGCTGGATTATTTTGGCTATCTGAGTGTTACCGCTTGGCGGGTAAGGACCCACCGGTAGGCTTACGGGCCCATGCTACCAGGGGTATGGCTGCCTCTACTACCCTGCAGAGGGGTGTTCCTATTCATAACATCTGTGATGCAGCCACCTGGGCTTCGGTACATACTTTTGTACGTCACTACTCCCTCGATTCCATCCGGGGGCAGGATCTGGCCTTTCACAAGGCGGTCCTTTACTCCGCAATTTGATTGGGCATGCTAAATTTCTGTTTTCTAAATTCTTTTCCCACCTCCTTGCATTGGTACTGCTTTGGGAGTCTGTCATAGATATGGAATACGTCGGAGGACCCAATCCCCTCAAAGAACAAGTTACTTTCTTACCTGGTAACGTTCTTTCGATCAGATGGTCCGACGACGTATTCCATATCGCTCCCTCCCTCCCTTCCCTGCTACAGAATTTCTTATGCCATTGCAGCTTACGTTTCCACAAGGCTTTGTGTGTCAGACTGGCAGAAGACTGGTGGCACACGTTCTGGGGAAAAAACTACAACTGAGGCTACGGGCGTCGTGCGTCCTACTTCTAACATCCAGTGCCGACGGAGGAGGTCCTTGAGGGCGGCGTATCGATGTCATCGACGCAGGACGTAGACGCCGGCTCTTTCCTTCTTATTAGTGGCTCTCCACACTCACTCTCGCATTGTCTCCAGCTACTCACACCGGAAGTGCATCTACCTTCGCCGGTGGGCAGAGCCAACATAGGAGTTGATGGGCGTGGAAAGGTCTGCACAGTGCTTCACAGGAATTGTGGTTCACTTCACTGTACTTTACTTGAGAGAGCCCTTTCCAAACATCAGTAAATGGGGTAGTTGCAGGGCAGGATGTGACGTTCGTGACGGTATGACCTACCACTCATTCATTCACACAAGACCATGGCCCTCATTCCGAAGTTGGTGGTAGTCATGGCATTCTTAGCGCCGTGACTGCCACCAATAACTGTACCGACTCCAGTATAGTTCAATGGGGACTTACCGGTGTAGTCCGACCATTGCGGGACCGGTAAGTGCCCATTGAAAAAGCCATTCCCCATTCCCATTGAGCCCACATCGGGCTCAATGGGAATGGGAAAGGCGCTAATAACGGTACCGCAAATTGCGGTACTGTTATTAGCTCTGAAGTCCCTTAACGAGTCCTGTCCATAACGCCTGGTCAGACCAGGCGTTACTGGAGGGACCCGCTAAGGGACCTCGGAATAGGGTGGTAAGGGATTACCGGTGTCCTTACCGGTGCCGGTAATACCTTACCGCCCGCCTCATAATGACCCCCCATGTGTTGCATATAACAGGGGACTATGTGTCTATATGTATGAGGGAGACACAGAAATCAACCACTACCCTAAATAGTTTTAGGCAAATAAAACTATGCCTGCCTTAAAATTCTAGGAAAAATGTATTTGACTGTCCTCATTTTGCTAGCATACATCACTCACTTCATTAAAGGTTATGTTCCCGTGGGGGGTAGGGGGGTATAACATTGGGACTGTCTCAGAGTAGAGCAAAGATCATTGTTTGTTAACGGGAGGTTAACCAGGGAGGAGCCTGCCTTAACATGGGGATGAGGGTGGGGCTGAATGAGGTTTGAAAGCTGGTTCGGCTAATCTATTGGGTTGTTGACCTGTCCTCTGAGCCCAGGAGGCTGAATACAGATTTTCTCTATTAAGTTTTAGGAAAGTCATAATTCTGTTAAGGACATGGTGAAGTATTATAATTCTCAAACTTTAATCTCATAGACATACATATTAGCCTTTTCAAATTAAAAGATGGGTGAAAAAATATTTTGCCTTTGAGGGCGAGATCTACTTAAGAGAGAACATTTGCACAGTGAACTACCCTTCCTGTGACCTTCTTCGACAAGCATTGTCAAAGCCAACAGTTGTGGCCTTTGTGTCCCACCGAATAGGAAGATGCATGGTATATTTACCATTCAAAGATGGCTGGTTTGTTTCCAGAGAACTTCCTTAGAGACAGTCATCCAGAGTCTTTCTGTCTTTGCTTCTCTGAGGAACTTTTCTATTGCTCTTGCCTGGAGGCAGAGCATACCTGCTGCCAGTGCCATGAGACTCAAGACTATCGGCGGAGCGCATGTGGAGTCAGCAGAGTCTTGGGAGGCCTTGGAGGAGAGGTGGAGAGGCTTGCTGTAATGGGAGACTCGCAACTCCCAACTTGTCCCTGAGGGAGGGGAAGAGTCCTCCAACACCCTTTGACCCGACTACAGCTGCGTCGTGGAGCAAGTGACACACTGTTCATCTCGAAAGCGGCTCCTCTCCCTTGTCAAATAAGGTTGATTCCTGATATTAACACCAATTCTAACATTAACAGTGTGACTAGTACGAAAGTAAGCCGTACCTCACCCTCCACGTGTGCTTCTATGATCAGTACGTGTTCTCACAGTTCTATACAAAGCACATCCAAAATGTCATTAATGATGATTAACTCCATGTCATCTACTCCCCAGAACGTAGGAGCCCGGCGGCATGTGTCCCCGCCCTGTGCACTTGACAACAGTGGTCAAACAAGGAGATCGCCTAATGAGCGAACACTTACGGTGACCCTGGGTGCCGCGCACCCGTTGTGGGCTCCTGGGGTGCTGGTGGATCGGGACGGGGCAGCCTTTGCCTGCTCGTTGTGATCACCGTGCGGGTGCTGTATTGTACCTTTCCTGCACGTCCGCTGTCTGCTCATGAGGGGCTGCAGTGTGTTTCTTCTGAGAAGCAGCTGGGCAATCGGGAAATTGAGCACCCTCCGCATGCCACTTGTTTTTTTCTGCATCGGATATTTTTGAATTACCCCAAGCACCTTATGACATGGCTTGTAAAACGAGCGAGAAACATAACGACATTTTAAAGAGCTTATAAGAGCTTGTTAAAACTCAAACCGAAAACAACGCATTTCACGTTCACGAACAAAGAGCCTCAGGAGACAGTGAATGAGTAAATCAATAAAGACGGATCATGGACACCGCATAACAAAGTGTTTATCTCCTGTGAGCCCTCTTGTGAGTCCCGATTAAGCTCAAAGGAGACAACAATGATTACAGATGTAACACGCCCAAAAACATGGGATCTTGCCCCACAAGCGTCAACTGATGACATTTTACATGCCGCTTGTGGGAGTCTTGACCCTGGGGAAAGTGCTTCTAGTGGGCGAGTGAAGGAGAACAGATTATTGCCCGTCACATCTACTCTACATTTTACAAGTCCTGAAGCCCCTTTGAGCAATTGACTGACAGAAGACGAAGAAGTTCAGTGTATGCTGGGAAAATCCCCTTGTCGAACGCCAAGAACATATTCACTTGATGTGGTGAACAAACTCCTACAAGATCTAACTAAGATCAATTTAGCGCGCAATGGAGCAAAACATGACCAGGCTTTAACATCATCTAGCCCTAAAATACCGGCTAGAAACAACTTGTCTCCAACCAAAACGAAGCCCACAACTGACATTACTGGCTGAAGTGCCCCTTTTAAACGTAGAAGGATTGAAGATAGTGACTCTCCAGGCATTTATTGCTCTCAATAAAGAGCATGGAAGGACTTGAAACAAAACGCAATACCCCCAAGACAAAGCAATGAAAGATCGGTGCACAGCATCTCAGAGGCAGTTTTGAGTATGACCTCAGTGAACAACGCAAAAGATTCCAGTCCAGACGACCCCTCCTCCGACTCATCGATCATAGAACGGGGGTATCCTAAAATTTGAAGATTACAACACAGAGGGGAAATCAAGAAGAACTGAGTGATCCCGTAATCAGGATGAACTAATTACAAAAACTGTGCGAGAATTGCAACCGATTCTAACATCCACAATGACAATGACCTTGTGTCCGTTCATTAAATTACATGAACAAATGAAGGACCGCTTGAATGACTTAACTACATTGGTCACCCTGATGAACTCCAAAGTAGTTAACTTTGAATGAAACAACAATTTATTCAAACAAATGTTCTACGAATCCACAAATAAAATTGATTCTTCTCTTTCCACACTAGCAGACCAAAAACAAAACAATAGTGACGACAAAAAACCTCTGGCCGAAGTGGCCAAAGAAGCTCTTGGCTTATTACGTCAACAAAAACATCATTCCTGTGAGGGAAGCGGTCAACAGGGTAGGACAGCCTATGTGTCACCTGGACCCAAGAAGGCAATGAAAAGCACTGCTAACAAAGATTCAAATACAGAGCCAATGGATAAAGAACTAACTATCAATGAGACAGAACACCCTCTGATTGGAATCCATCAACAATCTAAAAAAGTGGAATCATCACAAATGCCCACGGACGCAGTACTGCTCATCGATGCTACACTAAAAAGCCCTTCACATAGCGGAAATTCAGCACCGGACACTTTACAACCACTACCAACCTTCTTAGACCATGATAGAAGCTTGGAAATTGTGCACGTGCCAGCGGTCAAAATTACGTCCTTTGCCAGTGTGTTGGAAAGCGTTCAAAATACTGGAAACATTGCAAATGTCGATTTACAAATTCCTTCTACCTCTGCGGACCTCAGAGGCCGAATCATCGATCCTCAGGGTCCTGTGATGCTGGTGATTGCGATCACAAATTCTACGGAAGACGTGTTTCCGAACTTTAAAGCACCACAAAAAGAAGTCAAAAAAACTCCACATCCAAAACCATTGCAAATTAAAAAATCAAAAAATCTAAAGGGGAAGAAAGCTTGGATGACCAATAACTCGAGAAAATGTCTTTGAAACATCAAAGCTGTAAGCTTTACTTTAAACTCAAACACCATTTGCACGGAGGCAACATCATTGGCGCCAAACAAACCGAAGGAGAGTGGCTCAACGCAAGATCCAATGCCAGACATGCCTTTATCTAACAACGAAATCCCAATCAATCTCTTGGATTTATCTACTTATGACGATGAGGAAGCAGACGATGTTGAGGCTGTCCAAGAAGCAAAAATTTTCGATGGTGAAGCAGCCAAAATTATTGTGCTTTTCGCCACACATTCCAACATCCAAACCATCAACAGTATGAACAATAGTACATTCCACCTTAAAGTTGCCAATAATGCTGGAAAAACCACACAGTCCCCCTTTCGTGACTTTATGCCAGAAATGGGACAAACTCGATATGAATCATACCATCGAGAAAATGGAGCTGTCAGAGCAAAAAGTGGCCTTCCATCCAACCACTGGCAACGAAAAACGTATATACTCTCAAAAGAATGCTCAAAACGGAAACGTGAGTAACAAAAACAGTAGCAAACCACAAGAGGGTGTCACTTATGGCTGAGAGTGAAATAAAGTCCAAAATACACATACTGTGAAAAATAAAAACTAGAAGCAAAATATCAACAAACATCTAAACGCCAAGTATTGTTTACGCTTAGAGCCCATAGAAGATATTGAAGATGATCTTTCTCTCAATCGCAACCACATTCTACAACTACTACATTATGTGCTGAGTCTGCGAATGATTAACACCAAAAACATAAAAATTGTGGAATTTTTTTAAGGAGGACCAAAACGACACCGCGAAGCTTCACATCGACTCTAGAATAATATTCAACATCATACTAGAGGCTGCGCCAACCTTAATATCAATGGGCTTTGACATCACAGAGACACATAATCATCGAGAACCTGAAGTCAAACAACCTAATTCAGATGCAAAGATCTGTCTGGATAGATCACGAAATCAGGTGGTAATGCAGAAAGGCATGAAAAACCTTCAATCCGAGAATTATGCCAGCTGCCAGAAAGGACTCAATGTAAAAAATAAAACACATCAACAAGATGTAACAAGAATCCCCCAAGTGACCGGAACTAAGGAACCTATTAAGATAACCTTTGTACATGAGGAGTCCACACTTGGAGGACCCTCAACACCATCCTGTTTGAACACAACAAGTGGGGGTTCTACTGACTGGAGCTGGATTTCGAAAGCCTTAGCTTTTCAGAACCAAAGCTAACATTGCAAATCAGAACCACTGAAACTGATTAAGATCGGATGTTGGAACACTCGTGGCTTTGTACATCTATTTCAATCGAATTGGCTGGGAAACATGCACATAGCGTGCCTGCAAGAAACCTGGCTTGTGGAGTGTCCAACCATAGAAGGATTTGAAATTCCCCTAAACCCTGCAATTAAAAAAAACAAGGGTAGGCCCATGGCGGGCCTCATGACGTTTGTACAAAAGAAGTCTGGCCATAAAATTCAAGAACAAATAACATCTCACCTTACATTCAAAAAATACTATTGATTGCTGAAGGTGTAAAAAAAGATCGAACAAGATCGTTTCCATGTCATCAACATCTATTGGCAACACAATGCAACTAGCACATCAGCCTTTGTTGACCAAATTACATTTATAATAGATCAAATTCATGAGTTGGAACCAGCTCCAAATATTCTAATATGTGGAGATCTAAATATCAACTGCTTGGAGTTATCTAACAAAACACGCCATCGAAACGCAGCTAGAACGAAAGCATCTGAGCCATGGTGTTCCGAAATGGAACTGAGAAATATACAATTCCTAAACGGTAACACTACAGGTGATATACCAGCAAAAGCAAACTGGAAGAGACAGTTGCAAGAGTCCACGCTGGACTACGTTCTTGTTTCTGAAGCGTTGCATATGCGTGTCAAATCACTACATGTAGTCCCAAAACTGGAAAGCAACCACAGTCTGGTATTACTAAGCATGTATGGCCTACAGAACGGCTCTGATCAGCTATGGAAGCACAAAATAGCGGGCGTATCGAGTAGAATCAGACTCAGATTGACCGAACATTACGTCAAAACCATCAATAACGCTTATCAGAACGAGCACAGCCAACTGGAATACCAACACTTACTTGTAAACTTTATGGACAAGAAGCAAAGCTTGAAAAATCATGTATTCAGCAATAAACACACATTTGATCTTGATATAATGAGACAAAAACGCAAGATGCAATCTAAAATTAGAGCATGTGGAAAACCATATACAATTCAAGATGCAGTTAACATCAAAATGATAAAACTTTCATATAACAACTGGCTGAAATCACATAGATCCATCACATTAAAACATGATGCAGAATTAATGTTGTCAAAAATGAGAAACAACAACACATGCACGTTTTGGACTTTGATGAATGAACAAGAGGGCTTCCAGACCGCACTCCAAACAAATATGGTGACTGAGAAAGACTGGATGAGTCATTACAATCAGCTCTACAAGAAGGGAAACTCTGTAGACCCCTCATTTCCCGCACCAGACATGTGGGACTTGCTATTTGAGAGATCTGAAATTCTATAAATCATTAACAGAATAAGCACGTCTTGTGCCTCTGGCCCAGATGGCCTAACCAACTTGACACTAAAAGAAAATCCACAGGCCTGGGCAGATTTCTGCTACACTCTCTTCAAGAACATCGCAAGGGCGTGTGCGACACCAGCATCCTGGAAAAGTGCAATTATTTTACCAGTATTTAAAAAGGGAAACAGGGCAAATCCAAAAGACTATCGCCCAATTGAATTTCTGGATGTGCTGAGCAAGATATATGCCACGCTACTACAACGCAAGCTATTAGCTTGGACTTCCATGAGCAAGCATATCGACCAGAGACAAACGGGCTTTGTCAATGGAGTGGGGTGCAATCTAAACCTCTTAATTGTCAATATTTTGAAATTGGAAGCCATAAGAACAAGAACCATGATCTATTTGGCCATAATTGACCTATCACATGCTTTTGATAGCATTGATCGGGAGATATAATGGTAAAAAATGATCAAATGGAAATGTCCTGCAAGTCTTTTTTTTGGCAATAAAGGAACTTCACACAAACACGAAACAAGCATCAGATTGGACCGCTCTGGGAAACTATCTGATCCCATCCGGTTACAGTGCGGTGTAAAACAGGGATGCCCTTTAGCCTCCATCATCTTCAATTTGTTCATTTCTGACATCGACCAAACCATTAAAAGTACTACATCTTTTTCACCCAAATTAAATGGATCTCACATAAGTCGTCTCCTGTATGCAGACAACCTAATACTACTAGATTCAACTCCAATTGGTCTCCAAAGAAAATTGAACGCACTGGGGCAATATGTGAGAATCAATGGTCTGAGTATTAACATCTCAAAATCAGAAATACTCTTACCTGAAAATCTGAGTGGCACGAGACGGCATCAACAGCCACACTTTCGATGACATCTGGACAAAACTTTGTTAAACACCACGATGAACACGCGATACTTGGGAATGCAAATTAATTCCAATATGAATGATACCCCATGGATTGAAGGAACCAAAAAAAATGCCATCAAATGGCAGTTCAGGCAGCCGCAGTAAATAAAAGATACGGCAAACACTCCCTGATGCCAGCCTTGGCCTTTTATAAACAAAAGGTGGTCCTGCACTAATTTCTGGTGCTGAATGCGCATTAAGCTGCCCGCAGGAACTATGGAGTGCTCTTGAGAACATATTTTGGTCTAGAGTGTTGAATCTACCTAAAGTAATGCCTACAGCTTCTATCCGACATGAACTTAGTTTAACATCCATCAAAGCTCGAGTGTGTTGGAACATGCTTTCCCTGTACAGGAAAACGACTATGAAGGAAACGCCTCTACAATTCAAGATCTTGCAAAATACAGGCCCTGTCAATGAGAACTCGGTCTTCGTGCTATGGGCAAACTGATGCAGAGACCTAATGTCTGAACTTGACATCAATATAGACACACAACAAACAAATCCAGAGCTTGCCAAAAAAATGTTATGGAGACGTGATTGATGTATGACCTGTGAACAAAGAGCCCATGTCATAATGAAAATTGTTCCCTATGACGAAAGAACCCTCAATTAAATTCAAAACTTTTGGAAACTATTTCCGGATTTAAAAAGTACAAGAACCTACATGAAGTTTCGATTAAACTCGTTTAAAACTAAAGAAAGAACAAACACCTGGTCAGAGAACAATAACACGATTGATCAATGCAGACTGTGTAAATCTAATGAAGAAACGTTGAAACACCTGAAGTTATTTTGCGCGGCAATTCGTCACAAACGAATGAACAAAACATTTAGGAAGTTTCATATAGAAGCGTCCGACGATAAGCGCCGAAGTTTGGTGGCAGCTAATGTTTGACAAGACTGACGGGTCCCTAACTCTAGCGCTGACTTCTCTTATAGGAGAAACCCTGTTGCGCTTCCAAACCTTGGACGAGGACCTGTAAACAGCAATTACTCTCATTGTGATTTTGAAAATCACAAGTAATTGCATGAAGCTCTATTGAGTGTAGATGCTTACAAAAATGGCTAGATTTAGTAGAACATAGTATGACCACCTGGAGCGTAATCAAAAGTTGAAAGAAATTGTATATGAATGTGAAAATGTATTTTAAAGGTTTGTAACAAACCATATAAAATAAAAAATAAAAAGGTTTTTCAAATTCCAAACATTTGTCCTTTCCCTGCGTCCATTGCTGCACCCAAGGGGGTGCCCCTGGATGCCCATTTCCATGCAATATCCCTTTTCGCCACCAATGTAGGTAGAGAAACCAAAGTGAAGCAATCACAGGAAATGGTGAATTTTGCCCCAAGTCCTCAAACAAAAATCATGTTGGGTTGTATGATATCGCTATGAATTGTGACAAATGTTCTGATATGTCTACCCAATATCTTTAAATATTGAGTCAAGTTCATATTTTGTGAAAAAAGGTTTCTTCCTCTGCTCTACACAAAACACATAATGACGTATCTGTCCTTTGCATGCAATGCAGTTCTTCCATGGAATAATCCATTCTGTGGAGGTTTTTCAGCTGTGCGAGTGTGAACCTAGTGCTGATCACCACTACTTGAGGGCTTGGAAGAGCTCCTACCCATTCTTCCTCCAGAAGGCCCAAGTGAGCCTTTCATTTGTTTTTTAATCTGGTCAAGTGCCCTCTGGGTTGAGGGATAGACCCTTCTAGAGAAGTGTCATGGGTGTAAGGTGTGAGGGTCAAACGTTCTTGAAAAATTATTTCATCTAAAGGTCTTTCTGGCACAGTGAAGTACTTGGGATCTGTTTCATTAATCCATGACTTAAACATGTGTAGAAATAACTGTCTATGTTGGTCCATGCCCCTCCAGGTATCCTCTCAAGTGGCCTGGGACTGTTGCCATCCCCTATTTGAACTAATAAAGTGATACTTAGTCTGTCCCTATTTTGGAACCCTGGTGGGGGATGCATGTTCAGTGAATTATTTCCCCACCATACTGGTGTATAATTTGCATTTTTATCTTTTCATCCTGGTATATCTTGAAGCTTATTCACCACCCACTAAGGACCACATGTATGGATTGTAACAGCTTTTCAGGCGTTATCACTGCACAGCATTTTCCTCCCTCCGCCCTTCCCCATGCAGTCTGACTCCTGTTGTATAGCTAGGCTTTCATCTTCTTTGAATAACCATTTGTTGGCCACTGATAGTTGCACTGCCGATTAATACTTTTGTAAGTTATGTAGGCCTAGTCCTCCTTTCCACATTGGTCTATAATTTGCACAGGGCAATCCTGGATACTGTTTCCATTCAACCAAATGACCCTGAATTTGTGGTCAATTCAGTGAAATGACTGAGGAATATAATAAAGTAAATTTTGAATGACATGTCTTACGAAGAGTGATCGTTTTTGGCTGCCCGACCCATCAGACCTAAGGGGAGAGTGGCCGAATTTTTGAGATCTTCTGTAAAACTTGAAAAGTGGGGCTTTTAATTGGGTTCAAAGACCATCTTCTTGTTTGTATTCACCTGGATTCTGCAGGTTATTAAATTGGTGGTTTCAACCATCAGTAGGAAATGAACACAATAAAATGTTCTGCCAACATCTGTGGGAAGACAGCAGATTTCTCCCAGTTATTCTTGAGACCTGAGTAGCATCCATATTCAGTAATTATTTCCATGACCATTGTAATGGAAAGTTCAATTTCACTAATGTACAGAAGAAAATTGTTTGCCACCAGCAAGATTAAGTTCTTCCACCGTAAATCCCTTCATAGCCATTCAGCCACAAATTTCTTGACCAAGGTAAAAAGTGTCAGAGAAAGAGGGCAGCATGGTCTTGTGCATCTTCTAGGCCATTTACTGTTACTAAAGCTTTTAAACCAGTATATATCCACTTGATCCAGCTCAGAAATCCCAGACCAGCTTCAATCTTTCATAGAACATGAAGCTTATAAGGCCATTCCACAGCATCAAATTATTTTTTGGCATCCAATTACATTATTGCTCAAGGCTCTCAATTCATTCTGCCATTTTGTAATGCATTTCAAAGTCTCCAAAGTTAATGTTTTGTTGCCCTGGAAGTAATTAAAACCACTGCATTTGGGATCAATCAATGGAGGTTAGGGGGTCGTAAGTCTTTTCTACGCCTTCGCCAATATCTCAGTTTTTATATTTATTGAGGAGAATGGGTGTACAGGATGAATGCAATTCTTAAGGCCGCCCTTTTTGGTATTACTACCATCAGGGTCACACAAAGGACTTGAAGGAGGGTTTCATTAGCTCTAGCCTCTTAAAACAACTTCAACATATGGGGAATAGTGTGTGAGCAGTACATTGTCTTTAATATTCTGAAGGAAGCTAGTTGGGTATCAGGACTTTCACACTTTTTAATTCTTGGACAAATGTCTGCAATTCTAAGACTTCCTGTATGCTCGCATCTATTCTTTGATCTAACATATCTAAAAGGAAAACATTGATAATCCTGTCCCCATCTGCTGTGCAGGCGCTATAATATTCTATATAATACTATGTAAATGTATTTGCTATCGCCATAGAGTGGTTGCATCTGGTTGAAGCAAATAAGTTCCTTCTCCCTTTTCTTGTTCCTTCAATTCTCTTCAAAAGGACTCTGTTGTTTATTATCAGAGAAATAGCCTTATCCTTTATAACAGTGTTGCTGGCTTCTCATAATATTGAACTATACACTGAGCTCTCATTAAGATCAAAGAAAGAGTTTGCTGCATCTCTCAGTCCCTCTTGTATATCTATATTGGTAACTTTGTGTGATTGCAGCTGCCATGGCTCTATTTACACTCCACCTTTCCTCTGTAGCACTAGTACCAAAGGGGAGTGATCTGATAGCCCTTGATGCAAGTACTGACTATGTAAAGCCCCTTTGTAAATCAGTTGAGGGGGGCATACAAAATAATGTAGCTCACCCTTTAGACATCTCCTCCTAAAGATGTTCCAAATGTCTTAAGGTCAATGCAACTCCCTATTGTAGCACCCCTTGTGTTCCCAATGATCCTGAGGCAGATTCATAATAGCATATAAATCACCTCTGAAGATGAAAATCTGTGAGGAGTTTTCCTTGGATATTTTGTTAATAATTCATTGAGTTCTTGTAATAATGGTGGAGATGAGTTATGCACTTATAATAGCTGGTTTGCCCTCTTCATATAGCACTCATCCTTATGCTCCTGCCCTGAGTGTCTTGATGAATCTGGGATATGGTTAATGGAGTGTACTTAAGACACAGTCTTGACTCTACCTTCATCGTGTAGGGACGCCAGCATGAAGTATAAGGCATTATCCACTCTGAGAGTAAGTGCTTGCCAACGAGTCATCTCCTGCAACAACACAGTGCGGTTTGTGTCAACAGAGAAACTTGAAGGCAGCGCATATCATAAATGTATGCCCCAAACCCATTCACATTACAAGTTAGAAACACGATGGTTCTAATTTCCATGTTATGTGGCAATCCAAACATAACGAACAAAAACAAAGCATGTGTCTGCTGTCAGATGGCTCAAGGAACACTCAAACTCCCAATGTTGGTTTGAAGGTTTTTATTATTGTATTCTGCATGGCGCTAGGGCTGTCCCCTCTCTATTTCTCTCTCATTTATAAGTAGCATTTTCCACCGTAACCCAGGCTAATATCTAGTGAGGATTGAGTCCTACTAGCTAATCTCTAGGCTAGCTGATTGGGATGACCTAATGGCAATCGCTTTATCTAACTAGACAGGCTCAGCTTGTTGCTGCCCGGACTCTCCTTAACGTGATTCACTGTGTGTGACACGCAGCACAGCACAAGTTAAATTGAAAGCATTTGGAGCAGGCAGAAGCTGTGTTAGCGTGGAGTGTTGGTGAAGGTACATGCTTGGACAGCAATGTACTATCTGAGAAATAATTCCACAGCAATGGATATTGCTCATGTAGATATGCAAGCACCTGACAATAGGGCTGAAACCGAATCCTCTGTGAAATGTAATTCTAAAATTCTAAACACAAACTCTGTAACTACAGGTGAAGAGATGCAAGAACGATCTGCTGACTTCTACTAACATCAACAAAGAATGATATTTCTTTTTTTTTCTTTTTTTTTTAGAGACAGCAGCGCCAGTGAGGGAGACTTGCCATCGATATCTCAGCATCCACTGCTGATGGTATCGGTTCCAAACTCTGCGATCTTGCTCTTGTCTAGTCTAGTGTGGACACAGAGACTGAGTGTCAAGCAGAGTGGACTTCATTGTAAACGAACAAGTGATGAAACATTCAATGGGAGCCTTATCTGACACTCCGGCTCTGCTTAGAACCCAAAAAGAACAGCACCATGAGTTATCTTTTTCTTCTTCTTCGTCCTAATGTTCGGCCACCTCCACACCTTGTCCCCGGATGGGCCAGTCTCTGCATGATGCAAAGTTATCCTCATTTACTGCACTTAACTTTATTCTCAACTCATTGGTCAAAATGTATGATGACCTGATTAACTGTGAAGTAAAATCGCGCACCTTTATACTGAACAACATCTAACGCATCCACAGTCTTTGACAGATGGTAATGGGGCGGCAACGGTCTCAAATATCACTGACCAAGGAAATAGCTCCGGCGGCTGGGGGGGAGGTGCTGCCTGTCCCCATGATCAATAAGCACTCTAGGCTATTTCCTAACACTCGATGGAATTCTTACAAGAGTTTGCGAGACTAGGTCAACTGCCATATGTAGCGCCATCAACTCTATTGCTGTCTCTTATTTGTGTGCCTTCACAATTGGGTGATTCCAGGATTAACAACATCTCGTCTGATATGAATATTCAGGGAAAAATTAAGAGAACCAAAAATCTGAAGTAAAAACAAATAAACATTCTTCCATTACATTTTTTAGAGCTTTGTTCTACGGAAACAATTCCAAAACAAGCAGCATGAGTGGACAGATGAATAAAACTACTCCAAAAGAAGGGGAATTTGAATCGCAGTTGCCATCTGTGAGTAACCATCAAAATGGTGCTAATTTAAAGGAATTGGTGAAATAAAAGAAAAAGAAAAGGAAAAAAGGTTAATCTACCCAACAGTATCCTTGGCCCCAACGACTACTGATAGTTTGCAGATTGAGTTGGTAGATTTGACCGATACTTCTCAACTGGTGGTGCCTCCTCTGCAGGAGGTTAGAGGATGAACAATTAAGTTCAAGAAGGTCCGGAGAGGGAATTTTTGTTCCAATGAAAGTTGACAAAAAGATTGCTTTGGAAATGTAGAGCTGCCATTTGTGCCCAATTGCAGCCAACAGACCATGTCAGGAAAGATGCTGATTGAATCTATTTTCCCACAAGACAATAAGATGATGTTAAACTGTGGATATGTACTATTGTTGTTTCAAAAAATTCCTTATCTCACTCCAGTTACATCTCGAGACCTTGACTTGGTAGACTTTATACTTGAGAGCAGAACGGACATTGTAGTAATTATGGTTCCATCGTGCATAATCCGCAGTTAATTGTTCACAGACGAACTACGACAGAAAGGTTTCGACATATATATTTATTTAGGTTCCCCATGCTATCTTGATCCATTAGAGGGTCATAACCCATCCAGACAGAAACAAACTTGACGTTTGGTCCTGTCTGTAAAGTTAAGCTCATGCAAACTCCTTTCGTTAGGGGTTGCAAGTTCTGGGGTTTTGGCAGCCAAAAGTGATCATGTGTCTTCACCCCAGCATGGCTTTTTTGTAGTCTTTTATGGATGAGGTGTCTCTCATGGAACTCAAAGCTGCTGTTTTATTTTAAACTATGGCCCTTGATCAAATTAATTTGCTCCAGATTAATTTACATTACAAATAGGCAGCCTCAATTTTAACCCTGTTTTGTGTAATTTGGCCACGATCCTCAGTAGATGGATCATGATGTTTGGGAATGAATGTATTATTGTGGCAGGAGATGTAAAGTTGAATTGCCCGGTTGATCGCTCCCACCACCTTGTAGGGCAGTGCAATTGATGCATCAATTCAAATTAGATATGAGGGAACATCAGTGGATTCTATTCTTTGAGGATTGTTTTTTGTTCCTCCTGAATGGTAATATTGAGAGAGAACTACTGATGGGAAAAACCTGGCATAGGAATGACCAATCATCCAGTATTGACTGCATTTATATGTCGGAAGCCATTTTTAACCAGTGCCTAAAATTTGAGGTAATAGCTTTGCCGGCGAAGGACCATAACATGTTGATCATGACTCTGGAAAACTACTATACAGTTCCCGAACCTAATTGGATTCCTGAAATTGAAGTAGATGGGAAGACAAAGTCTATCATTTGGCATCCAGGAAACCTAGATCATTTTAACAGCACAATTTTGACTATTTGATCACACTTTATCTGAGTTCGAGTACCGAACTTTCTCCCCAGACGATTTACCTCAATTTGTTAGGATTTTAATGGAGGAGAGCGTATACTACCAAAGGCCCACTTCGAGGAGAACACATAGGTATAGACGTGATTCACGAAAAAATAAAAAATCTGATGAGGAAACAGATTGCGCTAGTTAAAAATGGTTTGATCTCTCAGGGACAAATATGAAATGGTGTGGAGGCATTGCACGTAAAGTTGTCACAAGTTGATGGTGAAAATATGTTGAACATTATTCTCAGGAAATAGGATATCAATATCTGGAAATTGGATTCCTTTATGAATGTGTCTCAATCTGCCATCCAGGAAAATCAATCCTGCAATCTGTTTGTAGTGAATATTATACAACGCTATATTCACAACCAGATGATGACCCGGCAAGGAAACCTGATTATAATAGGTGGTTGTTAGATTTTGATGTAGAGGATGTTATGATTATCATCAATAGGTGCAGTAATTCTAGAGCTCTGGGTCCGAATGGTTTATGTAATTGAATTTTTAAGGCTATACCCAACATATGGGTTTGCATTTTAAACTTAGTTTTGTCAAATTTTAAGAACTGGGCATACTCCTTCCTGGAAAACTTCAATAATTGTCTCTATCAAAAGAAAAGGCTTGTAAAAAGATCGTATGAATTACAGACCCATTGCCCCCTTGGACGCTGATGCAAATAATTGTTTGACCCTTGTTCATTAAGACTTTAACAAGTGGGCTGCTGCTCACAATATCTTAAGTAGATTTCACATGGGATATCATGTCAGCGCCGGTATTCATGGCCAGTATTGACCTTTCTCTGGCTTTTGTGGTGCATTAGAAAGAGGACACAGCAATCTTTGGACATGTTAATAAGTATAAGGCTAATTTCTCCCTAATGCTATAGGAATGTTCTCTACCTACAAAAACGAATTCTGGTGCTTGTCAGTCACCAGTGAATGTCCAAAACAAACTGTCCGCCGTCCAATACTAAGCTGACAGACCGTTATTGTGCCACTCTTAGTTCCTTCTTTCAATAATTAACTTTCAAATAGTCTCTCATGACTTGTATCAACTCTTGAAGTGCCCTAAAGGGACTCTTGATTCCGTTCCCCTTCTTAATATTCAGTTTCTTGGCCCTTTTAGGGTTCTTCTGATTATTATCAATAGTCTCAAAGCACTTTATGTAAAGTATCAATTTGGTCCAGAAATGGTATAATTACAGTACTCATCAATATCATATACTTGGTCTGAGATATGGTTTTGCCTATTGGTTTCTCTGGTTTTCACTTCATCACATCCATTCTCTATTTTGTTCCTTTGTTCGTTCGTACACCCATATGTGGATTCTCTCTATTCATAGGTTATTATTATGCAGGCTGTTTCATATCCCTCTACAAGGGTTTTTGTTTCTCTCTTCTCTGCATTTATAGTTTATCAAGTTTGTTCTAGAAATTTCAATATTTATACTGGGACGAGTTTCCCCAACTGTGTTATAATTCCTGTTTGGCCACCTGTTCTTCTTGTTACCTCTTTTTGATGTCGGTAGACTTCTTCAGGCTTGGCCCACCTCTGGGGGCGTCCTTTGTCTTGCTTGGTTATCAATTCACTTTTTCCAGTGATCACGCTGCAGACTTCATTCTCCTGCCGCCTTGATGCTCCGGCACCCAGCCAAACTGTTTCTCGCTTTCTTGCTGTGGTCTCAGCACTGTTCCATCGGCCACTGGCCCACCCCGACTCCTTTGCAGCCATGCCACAACTTCTGCTCACCCTCTGTCCTTCTCCGCTACTGCCTTCAGGGTTCTGCAAAATCTCTTACTCCTTCCCCCACTCGTTGTTACAGTGATTTACCAGCATTTCTGCCCCCCTTTGTTCAATGCAGGTTTCAACAGCGTGAGCTACGCACTTCCCTTCCGCGCCTCCTCTTTCTGCTATTCTATTCTGCATATTGTTTGTATAATGCCTCACAGCCGAGAGCCTCAGGGCTATGATCCTGGTAGGGGGACTGCCCCTGCTTGCATATGCATCTCTCCCTCTCGTTCTCCTCCTCATTCAATATATGCTCGCTATTAAACGTCTTTGTCTTAGTGGATTGGAGCATTTCATTTGAAGAGACAAGCCCTCTTTCTTGTTGCAAATGATATACATTAACCTTTCTTTTACGCAGGTCTTGAGGCTTGAAACTTTCTGGCATTCCAGAGAGTCCCATTTAGTCCATTAGCTTTACTGGTTTAGGGAGTCTCTCTCGTTGATGTCCCTCTTGCCTCGACCCCCAAGGGGGTGTTGCGGAGCAGGCTCACCACCCAAACCTCACAGTGGGCCTCCCCCTTGGGGAAAAGTGACAAATTCCCTCGATTCGTCACATACCCTTCCCCTCTTCTCTGTGGCGTCCCGTTCTTGGTTGATAGGAAAGTGGCTGAGGAAGTCCATGTTCCCCTCTTCCTGACCTTTTTGATGTTCCACTGAAAAGCAAATGTGTTGTAAATCCAATAACCATCTCATAACTCTGGCATTGCTGTCTTTCTGTACACTCATCCAGGTCAATGGAGCGTAATCGGTAATCAACCTAAACTTTCTGTTAGACTCTTAAGGGCCTGATTCACAGAAGCGTTTTAAAATGGCACAAATCCATAGGAAAACCCGCTGTGAATCAGGCCCTAAGTGTATAATAGCCCTTTTTATCGCAAAGGTTACGAGTTTCAAAGTAGCATATGATTGTCTCTAGGGAAATATTTTTGGCTTGTATATAATACTGAATGTGAGCAGTAAGTGAGAGAGATGGTTTGGCTTTCGGGCGGCAGGGAGAGGTGAGAAGAAAGGATGTTCTCCTTATATCCTCCAGTTGAACTTGGAATTGGAATCTTTGCCTGAGGAACGAGTGCATGCTCTTTGAGGTCTGGGCAGCACTTGTGCACATATAGACATTTATTGATCAGCAGCAGTGAACGCTGAAGCATTGAAATTAGCTGGCACTGCATACCTCTTGCTAATGAAAAGATCTGCATCCATATCACAGCCAGTATTCTCAGGATTTAAACTCAAACGGGACACATTGTTATATTATCAGACAGCCACTGTGGTGCTGCGGGCAGAAAAGCGCAGTAGAAATTGAAATTATATATTTCAGCCTTGTGATCAACTAAACGTTTCATCGATTAGTTAGTATAAAGCTGGTCTGTTGCCACTTTTCGGAAGGCAGTTAGAGCACAGAGCGAGGGCAACTGCAATCTATTGGAGCCAATGGGTGGGGACTGTTGGCCTAGAGCATTTGAACCACTCCAAAACCACACCCAGCGATTGAAACCACAGATGCTTAGAGAATCGCATTTTAGGTGTTGGTTAAATATCAATGCTCTGCTGTCGGTCTGTTCAGCGCTGATCTGATCAGCTATACAAGCAGTGATTTGCAGGCACCAGGCGGCATATGTTGAAAGTGATGACACAGGTGAAGTAAGGAAAGGGAGTGTACAAGGGACAGTGATTGTGGGTAATATAACCTTTGAACCGCATGTCCCAATTACCCCCTTCTCTGCTGCGAAGTCAGCAGAATCCATTCTTTGTCACCTAAAGTGAATAACAAAAATGGTGGAATTGACTGTTTCTACGGCGAGCAGTGGGGGACGTAACTATTATATTGCCTTTAACACTAATACTATTAGAATCCTCACCTATTGCCACCAGATTACCAACAATCCCAAAAACTTGCATTCCGAGCTTTAATGAATTTTAATTGTTAAGGAATTGCAGAGTCATCACTCAGTGAGGAATCCAGTACCACCACAAATTCTGCTCAAACAGTCCCCAGACACAACGATTTCATTTGAAAAGATGAGTTAGAATAAACTTGACAAATATCTATGCATGTATAACTTGAGAAGTGGCCAGACGACAAACAAATGACACAAAGGAAATATATCCGAATCAAACAAAGAAATGAAACAATGGAAATGACAATGCTAGTTGCAATGCAGACGCCAACTGAAGGGGAAAATGTGATTGTAAGGGAAAAATAGACCGTATCAATTGAGACCCCAGTTCCTCTGGATAATATTGGCTATTCAAACAGGGCTGCAGGTGCAGTTAAAAAAGGGAGCAATGCGTCCATTTTCACTGACTGGCTTCCAGGTCTGAATGTGGAGTCCTTAGATCAAGCTCTACCTTCTACTCCATTGATAATATCGGCCACATATTTGGCTGGGGGCAGGGTTAAAAAAAAACAAGTGAAGGGGTTTATTCTGCTGGATAAAGCCTGCACCCCAAAAATTTCAAAGCATGAGAAAACCCCCTAAATAAAAATCTGAGTATACCCCAGGGTCCAAGTGCGACAACTGATCAGTTGAATGAAAGACCTCTGTATGGAGCAATAATGGAAGCATTTGGTAGCCCCACAACCTCTCGCATATCAACAGTTACGGACAAAAGAAACATTAAAGATTTTTCAAAATCTGGGCTCTTGCTCAAAATTAAGAAAGAGTAGACATCAGCCAGGGGAGTTGGCAGTTCAATTTGTGTGCGATGGAAGTATTCTCGAGGCAGTAACCCATCTAAAAGATGGATAATTGTTGATGATACCTTCTCCAGAGCTGGATGCTGCTCAGTTGTGAATCAAGCTTATAGAAAAAGAGCAGATCACAAATTCTGAGGTGATTGCCTCAATATTGACAAAACATCTGTTGCTGAGCTCTATTTTGTCCCTAGGGCCGGAGTTACATCCATGTCTGCACGTGACATTATGGAAAATGGACAAAAGGGTAAAACTAACTGCACCCTCCATCTTGCCTCTAAATTTGCTCTCAAGTCTGTTTGTGAGCTTATATGAAAACATGATGGTAAAACTCTCAGCTAACGCACTACAATTGAGTGAGATGAAGATTGTGCCGTTCACGTTAAAAGACTTGCTAGATACAAAATAAAATGACAGCCAAGAGGCAAAGAAAGACAGCCTCAACCTTGGTAGGACTGAATGAAAGAACAAGGGAGCTCTCAAAGGTAATACAAGTTATTGCATGCACAGTGTCTAGCAGAGTCCAGCCCCTAAGCCTCACTCAGAAACCCTCATCAATAACCATTGAGGGATTCCACTGCTGCGAGTACATTCTGACATTAATACGATAAGCACCAACTCCAGTTTTGACACGAGAATCAATAAACTTGGAAGTCCACTCTCTGAGCGCAGCAGTTATAGACTTGCCATAGGGAGCACTCACTGAAGTAGACACAAATCAACGCTTGGAAATTGTGATACAACATGCTGTGCAAAAAGTAACTTTAAAAAAAGGTGAATGTGAAAACAAGAAAACGGAGAAAGAAGCCAAGGAGAAATTCCAGAAAGTTCTTGAGAACCCTCAACTTGGTAGATGATCTATCTGATTGTAAAGAGCGGACGCAGGGAAAATCAGACAATGAGCACAGATTGGCTAAGGCGATGTGTGCCACCAACTTTACATATCCCCCAAAAAATGACAGTGGCACTCATACCAAGATATTGAATAAAACCATGCTAGCTACGGAGCTCGGAGGAGTTAGATGAACTTGGTTATCAGAGCCAAGAGAAGTAGGAGCCGGAATAGCCTCCGGGGATTCCAATAGTGAAAATCCATCGAATAAACCGGGAACAAAATATGCATATCGGCAAATGGAATTTCTGGAGGATTCTAGGGTAATGAACCAGATTGTTTGGCTTTGCAATGCTGTGATCTTCTTAGCAAACAAAAGAATCTTGAAAGATGTCAACCTATCAAAGAGATATTTGGGTGCACCTCACCTGGCGAAGTTGACTCCCCCGGGGAGTTGGGAGCCAATGTTTTATTGTGGGAAAATGATTCCAAAAGAACCAGCAGCAGAAAAAAACACGCCAGCTCAACTGCAAATGAACTTTAACATCCTAGAGGATGGCTCGCCCCTTGGGTTAGGAAATGAGAATAATCCTAGACAGACACCTCAAATACCAGCGGCTTTATAAAGGTCGTGCCCATCACCCATGTGGTCGAAGAGAAACCAGGTTGCAGAAGTAAGCACCCAGAATAAGGAGGAGAGTGACAACATGCTTTTTGACTTCCCTACAGTTTGGATAGAATAATTAGTGCTGGTAGGAAACCAACTCGTTTTGAACACACAGGAAATATTACAAATCACAAAAGAAATCCCTGACCTCTATCTTCTCGCAACCCATGACATCAATTATATCTATTGTCCCTATGATGACTGCACAAACATCGTAGAAATCAGTATAAAGACCTGACTTGGGTACAATGCTCTGCTGGCGGCTCAAAAAGATTTTCAGAAATTGGGCTTTGTGATTTTGAATAGGAAACCAGCAGAGAAAAGAAGGGATGTAATAGCAGATGGGGCAGAAAAGCTATCAAGAACTACACTTTTCTCATCGAGAAAGATGCAAGGACAAGTAGGGGGAAGGGAGGCAGGTGAAGTAAATCAAACCTGTGTTTCGTTTGATTCTAAAAGTAAAGTGTGGTCCCTGTTGCCAGACGTTCTCGCCCAGGTTTTCCAGAAACTTGCAAGAGTAATGTGTCGCATTAGCCAACCGTGTGATTAATACGCTAAATTAGAACACGAGAGGCCATAGGAGTTTCACAAATAAGTTTACACAAGCAGAAATATTTGAAAAATAATACCTGATTTTACCGCAGGAGACCTGGTTAACATCAGGAGTTATAATAGGTGGTTTCTCCATATTGGAAGAAAAGGCAACACATTATAATGGAGGGCGTCCTTCTGGGGGCCTATTAATCCCCTCCCAGAACTCGATAATAATGTCCAAAACATTAATGAATAACTCTCCAGTCATCCCTGCAGCATAATTGCATTATCCGGTAGGTGACAATTTGAAAAGCTTAACAATAGTGAATCTGTATTTGAACCCCATGTGTTCAAGCTTGGAAACGTTCATGGAGAATTTATCTGTAATACTGTTGGAGGCCTCTTCGGGTGGGAGAACAAGCATAATGATGGCTGGCGATTTCAACCTATATTGCCTGCTAACAAATCCATCTCTGTGTAACAACCTAGTGGCCCGCGAAAATGGGAAGAAATGGGTGACTTTCATTGATGAATGGGACCTGATTCTGGGTAATGGAAGTATTGAGGGGATCGCCATTCTGCTCCCATATAGAAAAGTGGTCTGTCCAGCTCAATCATAGAAAACATAATACTATCGAGAGATATGTTCGATCGATGTCTATTTATGGAGATTAGGACGACCACTAGCAGTGACCACAACATGGTAACCACTACGTTTTCCCTAGCGGAATCAAGAGTGGTGATTGGTATACAGTAAAGGCTACTGGTGATTCCAGGGGGGAACAGAATGTCAAAGTTTAGAGCGGTAGGTCACACATGGAATACATTTTTTAGCGATAGATTGACCCCTATGTTAAGAGATCGACTTGATTTAGGATGTTCCCCCTCTAACTTCTATGAGAAACCTGAAGGCATACTCACACATATTCCCCCTTGGATCCTCTTCTCAGGTGGCTAGGGAAAGGCCATCACTTTTGGATCCTGACCCTGGGGGTTGAGATGCGAGGGAGGATCTCCTGGGTGGAGGGTGCTTGGGGACATGGGGGAGGATGTCTGCTGATGAGACATGGTACCCCCCTTTTCCTTGTGATAGCCAATCGTGCCCTCCCCTGCCCTTATGGGCTATTTTAAATCCCCTTCTATCATTCCCCCTCAGTCACACCACTATAGTACTGGGACACAGAAGAGGTGACTAGGAGCAGTGCACACTAGTATGTCATTTCACCACTCTGGTACTGAGAAAAGGAAGAGGCCTGAAGGCTGTCTTGTGAGGGTCAGGCATGTCCAGAGAACACCAGTAACTATGTTCAGGCAAATGGGCCTAAGGACTCACCTGCAGCTTGTTAAGTGGTTACAGGTGCATAACAGGTGAAGCCGACAATGAGACAGAGAGACCAGCAGGAGAGAAGTTCGGCCGTGTGTGTCAGGCCTGTGAGGAGAGAAATCCTGCAGGACGGAGGCTGCCGAGGAGGATCCTGCCTGGGGGTAAGGACGCAGGTGAATACTGCAGAGAGACTGCGCCGCTGAGGCCTGGGAGGCCCACGGGTGAGTCACAGCAGTTTGAGCCTCCTTGGTCAAATGCCTAGAGCCGGAGCTGTGGGGCTCCGTGGGTTGCTTAACCCACTTTTGCTCTGCCATGCAGCATCACTGTGTTCTGATCGGTGCCAGAAACATCAAAATGGCCGCAAAACCCTTGTGCGCGCCAACACCACTGAAAATCGCACTTTGCAACACAAAAAGATGGCTGCCCAATCTGCCATGCATGTTGTCAGTGGTGGAACAGAGATCTCACTCCTGAAACATGTCACTGGGCTCCACAACAAGTGCGAATGGAGGACAGAGGGAAAAGCAGGGCTCTGCTAAAGGAAATCCAAAAATCTTGCTTTCAATCTTTTTATTTGTTGCTGAAACTGCAGAATGCCAGCAGAAAACACCCTCAAACATCTAGAATTATTGCTTATGTGCTACAATTAACTTCGTTCAAGAAATCATAGTGAACATACAATGTTCTGAAAAGCTGAAAATATCAAAGAAACATCCACAACCAAAGTTGACTGCCTGTGGAATCTGTCAAAATTTGGGTGCAGTACCCTCGGCTGCCTGAATGACAGCTATCAGAAGCCTGCATGATAAACTCTAAAACTTGTACAAACTGAAATCAAATGTTTGAAAACTAAGTGGCCTGTTACTGAGATTAACCTATGTTGTAACTGTTTAATCCAATGTTCTAGAATCTGGAATAAGTGTTCTAGCTGCCTGTTTTGAAATTACACGTTTTTTTAAGCAAAGAAAAAATGCAACAGAATTAACATTTGAATTTAAGCCTGACTAAAAGCAACCAAACCAGTATAACAGCTTCCCCCACAGAGGCAAGGCCTCTGCCTTCTGCTTCCCTCCAGCAGGAAATCACAGCTAAGTGATGAGTATAGGGTGGGAGAAGAATTTGGTCTGCAGGGGGAAGGAGACAATGGACATCCTCCAGTCAAAGGAATGCCAAGTGTGAGGAGTCGTAAATGATCTCTGCTCAGGAGGTTTGGGAGGAGACTGCTTCTGAACTGCAGAGAGACCGAAAGAGGCAGAGACAAACAACCATTCGTTGCTTAACAAGAACAAAAGACACATTTTAAAAAGACTGATAACTTAGTGTGTAAAATTGTCAAAAACACAAAAATAACAGCATTGTTAATGTAAATATTGGCTGCACATTTTAAAAGGCGCCAGAACATGTTCTGGGAAGAAACAGCGGAAAATGTGATGTTACACAAAATGTATTTATGATAGAAGTTTGACATTTTATACACTTATGCCCATGTTATACACGCACACATGTACGCATTTTGCTGAAAAACTAAACATGGTGTTGCTGATAAAAAGGGCGAAATTCGGTGGAAAGCAGACACAAGATCCTACAGCGACAGGATTTTGAGGAGTATCTGCGACTCAAAATATGTGATCTATATATGTGGTTGTTATAGAGGTCGCACCTGTGGAAATATGTATTGTACCAAAAGTAGATTTTGTGTTCAAGAGGCTAGGGGTGGACTCTAGGCCTCATAAACCCACACAAGCAAGGTGACACCCTGTTTCTCTCGTCCTATCAAGGCAGAGAGGAGACCTTGACAAATCCCTATCCAAGGGGCGAGCTTAGGATAAACCAGCACACCCCCCCCTTTTATCATAAGCATAAATGGAGACAGCTCAACACACAGAGACACACAGATTTACCCACTATCCCAATGCTGGCAAAGCACCCTGCAGCAGAACCATCCATCTCACTTGCTCCAGACTCCAGAAACTTGGCAAAGCAGAAAGGCTCATTATATAGCTGAACCATTTTCAGCTAGGCCTTAAAAGTTCCAGTACCAGAACTAACCCCAGAAACCTAAGGGGAGCATCAAAATATATACAGCCCGGCTGTGCTGTACTGCTTGCCTGCTAAAAGAATCATCCCCAGAACCAAAAGATCCAATCCAGTTGTGCCGTGCTGTGACCAGAGCCATTGCAGATCAGATCCAGTCCAGTTGTGCCGTGCGGTGTCCAGATCGCCTTGACGCTGGCCAAATCCGATGTGCCCAGCAGTCTGTCTTGACCAGAATCCCTGGCCAGAATTCCGGGCCAGAATCCCGGGCCAGAATCCCTGACGGTTCCATTTGAAACATATCTAGTGAGTATCCATAGATAGAACTGTGTCACTAGCATATGTACTGTCCATAGTCAATCCCTACCTTAAATCCATCCTATCTTGTCTTCAGAACCTGAATTGTTAGAAATATTTTTGAATTGCATGACTCTCGATCCCATCCCTCCTATCTTCCTCCTTTGCTGGTATTGTTAAACTATCTTTGCGCTGATATTTTTCATCTGAAAAAGGCAAGCTCCTCGGCAGGCAGTCGCCCTGATCAAGTGGCTGTGCTTCTGTGTGGTATTTGTTTCTTCATAGTCATCCCCTAGTGTAAGAAATCCATTTGTCATTTAAAAGCGCATTCCTGTTTTTCCATTCTTGCACTTATTTCAAAAAATGACCTCCACTAAAACATCAATAACTTCCTCAATTTTTGTGCTAGAAACAACATTTCACCTTCTGCTTGTAGCTAACATCCATAGCTTTGATTCACATCTAAACCGCATTCCAAATCCACATAGTTCTCCCGTAATCAAGATTACCGCGCACAGAAAGGTTTGCAGCGAATTTCGTTTGAGGGAAATTCTGACACGTGTAAAACAGCTTTTGATTGCTTCCGACCTCAGTTTTAAGATTTCACATTGTTTCTTAGTATTACATAATTGCTAGTGTTTGTCTGTAACTATCTAAAGTGGCTCCCATAAGAATTTAACCAGTTTCAGCAATTAAGACCATATTTAGTGTTTTTGCAGATTCCATTCTCAGATAACTTTAAAAACCATTTTGACAGCTTGCCCATCAATTCCGTGTCTCTCTTGTGTTTGCTGGGGGAATTGGGATTGATATTTTGTTTGAATTCTGCCATTCCTGAATATCTGCTCTCTCTCTCCTCTTATCTCTTTACATTGCCTGTTGGGGGGTTGAGGGGTGTGCAGGGGGAACTAGTAACCACACTGCTATTTGGTCTGAACACACACAAAAGTATCATTTCGGTGCTGAATTGTTTTTCTCACTATTACTCCATGTGTATTAAAGAGATTATTTAGTGTTACATCACCCCATTGGTGATCATTGTGTACCCATTAAAACATAGTGTGATTGAATTGTAACTACATAAATAAATATTTTAACTTTGCAAACCAGCCTGATTCATGGTTCAGTGTGACCGGGGGGGGGGGGTTCCAGGAGAGGGGCCTGATATGAATGGTACATCATCAGAATAAAATAACTTTCAGACAACTAAATAAGCATTTCAGTTGTGCATTCCATGCTAGGTGTTGACTTAGGTGAGTGCCAGATTGAAATCACTTACAGATTGGGGGCTCGTCATGAGATCCTGAATTAGACATACCACTTGTGACAGCCTAACACAGCGTGCTAACTGACGGGGTACATACACCTTGTTTGGCTACCACACTGTGCTATACTGTAAAAACACCCTTCAATAGAAACACTCAAAGGAGTTGTGCCAGTTTTGCAAAGCTAAAAGTAACCCTGAGATAAGTCAGAAGGAAATTAATATTTCCAGAATGGTGACCCCAGTGTAGATGAATATGGCAAAAGAACACCCACTGCACAAACTGTTTGTCAGGGGTGAATGGGCTGAGCAGGATGAGAATGTTTGGCTACAGGAATTCAAACAACAAATCACTGCCATAGAATGAGATACATGGCAGGAGCACGGTCCATTACACCAGGCACTTAGTGAACTGTATATGCCCCCAAGGGTAAAAGAAGAGCAATGTAAAATTGCCAAAATAGCGGCGTACCTGTATCGCCACATTGGAGTAATACAGGAAAAATATGTCGAAAACCTACACCTGACAAAAAGGCAGGTACAGTCCCTAGAGAAGGACCAAACTGATCTGGATTCTGCAGAGCAAAGGCTACAAAAGAGCCAAGAATCAGAGAGTGAAACCAGACAGTACCTGACAAAAGTAAAAGAAGATCTGGATCTCCTGCCGCAAGAGAGGGTAGAGCAACACACCAAATTACTGACACTACAAAAAGAGTGTCAAGAAAGGTTGGACTCTTTAAAACAGCTAACAAAAACTGGCACAACAATTAACTTTTAATAGAGTTTGCGCAGAACAGATGGTCGTCTTACAAGACCAGAGAGACCAATTAAAAGAAGAAAATAATAAAGTAATTCTTAAAGACCTTGAATCCCAAACAGAATTTGATGAAGAGTGCCAGAAAGCTGGTGCATTCAAAAAACAAAGGGACGAATTGGCTGCACAGAGGGGTACTCTAATTCCGGAAAGGGACGCCTTAGGCCAGGAAGTCAACTATTTAAAAACCAAGGTGGAAGAAAATCACCTGGCCCTTCAGGGACTGGGTGAACTCAAAATGGACTATGAAAAGCTGTTAGAGCACACTAGGAGGGTGGAAGAGGCTCTGGCAAAGAATGACCAGGCCAGTAAGGATAGAACTCAGGAGGTGAGCCTCCTGCAGCAAAAATTGTCCCAATACTCCCAAATCAGACAGGAAGGACAGAGAGACAATGAGGCTCTCTGTGAGAAAAATGACAGGCTCCATAGACAGGTTGCCATGCAGGAACAATTAATAGAGACCAGTAAGACTTTAAAAGAAGAACAAAAGGGTCAGATTCTTGCATGCCATCAGATCAGGGAGCAGGGGCTGAGAGAGATGAGGTCAGATGGGTGAGGGAAACACCTGAGCATAACCTCAGGAACCCTGGCACCAGAGACTTTAATCTATTCCATTCCATGGACTCTGCCACTCCCATGTCCACTGACTCACATGAGCCAAGGGCCCAGGGATGGTAGACTTCAACCCAATGGGGAATATGGGGCCCATAGGTCAGCGCCTTCCAGAAATGGATGGGCGGGCATCTATGTATAGGTTCCCAAGTGCTAGGGCCATCTTCTCTGATCAGGCAGACTCCAGTGAGGGGAGAATCAGAGAAACGGATCCTCAGATCACTTACCCATAGATCAGACAGTAAAATTTGGACGGGAACTCCATGAGACCAGGCCCACTAAGCGCATACTAAAAACCTCTTCCCAGCTAGGACAGTGGGTGGGGGTACTCAACCAATCCGGGGAGCAAGGAAGAGTCAGAAGACTCTTCTGAGCACCACAGGTCCCAAGAAACTAGGCCCCCACATTCAGCCAGCCATTCCCAAGCTCACAGAATTCGGGAGAGCCTAGACCAGACAGCTACCTCTGGTAGCAGTGCCTCTGAGTCAGAGGATGAGTGGACCAGGGTGACAAGAAATAAAAAGGCTAACAAGGTCAAGAGGGCCTTGCGCAAGGATCCCCTGAAACAAATAAAAGCTATTAGAAGCGTCATCACGCCCTACCACAAAAATGCTAAATATTCGGTTTGGGAGCACCTTGAGTTATTTGAACAGATGATGGAAACTTTCCATCTGAAGGACAGCCAAAGCTGTATTCGTTATGTAAAGTGAACATTTTCTCCTGAGTACTCCAGCTTCTTTGCGGGGCTGAAGGATCAGAACCAATACAGATGGTCCACCTATAGGGCGGCCATCTTGAAACATTTTTCCATTAATAGGAACCCTCGAAAGGCAGCCTACAACTTACAATGTGGGGAAGACCAGGCCCCACAAGAATTTGTTCAGGAATTAAAACGTGCCTTTGCGCAGACCACTAGAAGGGTGCGCACTGACACTAAAGAATTTGTGAACACCTTCTTTCATGCTTTCCCTAAGTATATTATGACCCAGATAGTGAGGGACTTTCATGAGAAAAGATCACTAGACTGGGTCATTGAACAAGCAACGTGCATCTATGAAGTACAGAAGCCGTTGGAAAATAAAAATATTAGGAAAAATCCCAAAACAACCAACACCCCTGCTGCTGCTAAGGTGGCGGAGGTGAAGGTTGCCCCCATTTTAGATCTGGAGATGGGGGGGCCTAAGAACCTTCCCGCGCAGAATCCAACCAACCCCAAACCCAGAAGGCCCTCTGGCCAATCCCAAACAAGGAGCCAGGGTGGTAACCCCACAAATGGGACCCCTAACTCCCCTGACTATATCAGCCCATGCTACAAGGGAAATAGACCAATCCGGAGCTATGTGTGGACTCCTCCAGCCCAAAGGGGGGGATCTAACCAGACAGCAGGGAACCCAGGAAACTTCCCTCCCCACTTTCCCCAGGAGGGCAGTAATCCCCCAAATGCCGGACCAAATTTCTTTCCCAGGTACCTGCCAAATTTCAACCCCGAAAACAACCCTTCTTTCTTTCCCCACTTTCCTGAGCCCAGACCGCCCAATCCGGGAGAGGGGAGGCCAAGGGTGGAGGGGTACCCAAACTTACCTAACCCAGGGTATTTTGCAATAAGGGATAGTTACCGTTCCCGGGATCAACCCGGGGTAGACCCGAGGACCCCATACCAGCCAGAGCGGTGTCCCAACTAGAGCGCCAGGTTCAGAACATGGCACAGGATATGGGTCACATGCTGAGGGCTCAACAGAACCCTCAGATGAGCATGGCGGCTCAGAACTCCTCCAATCCAGGGTCTGGTGCTCCAGAACAATGACGGGGGAAGAACCCCGACAACTCACCGATTCCCAGGGAGGTGGCACAAGGGGAAGGGGGGTGTAAAGCCTTAGAGGAAGCTTCCTTCGTCACTTGTGAAAAACCCCTGGAAACACAGGGACCGGAACCAAAATCTCCTGCCCCCGAAAGTCTGCAACCCAAGGAGCAGAGGGTGGGTAGGAGAAATAAAGAGCCTAAAAAGGCCAATTTTGTGGAGGAGGTACAATTCTTCCAGTTTGAAGGAGAGGGCTCCTCAGAGGATCTTCGGAAAAGGATCTTCTCCTTTAGGGGTGGGGGAACTCCTCCCAAAGAAAAATGGGTCCCAAAGGATCCCAATCCAGACTGGGTAGATGTGGGGACCGAATAAAAACTGCCCATCATCAGTACCCAGAATGACCAGCACGAAAATCCCCTGGTTCAAACACACCCTGGTGACTGCCTCCAAAAAGGGTGGGCAGCCCAGAATCAGAACCAGGGGAACCCAAAACTTCCCCCATATCTAGCTGTCACGTTTTTCTTACAGGTTCCCAAGAGCCCAAACAAAATCCTGCCCAAATCACCTCTCTGTCAGTATCCAAAGCAAGGAAATTAACCCACCAGTGGGCCAGAAATGTGCATTATCTTTTCCCCCTTGAGGAAAAGGAGGGAAGATTTTATGCCCCAGTCCAAATACAGGGGCAATGTACAATTGTGGCACTGCTGGACTCTGGATCCCAAGCTACCCTTCTGTCAAAAAGGGCCTTTGATCAACTGAATTCGGGAAGGGGGGAGAAATACCAAATTCCTCTCACCCCTCTTCCTGGACAACTTGAGAACTTCGACGGGAATGAAATTCCTGTCGAGGGGACTGCAGATTTAGACATTAAAATTGGGCGACACAAGTTGAAGCACCCGGTCATAGTTGTGACTCCAGAGGCCACACCTTGTTTACTAGGGAATGACATCCTGCATAGGTTGTCTCCCCTTATAGATTGTGTAAACAAGGTCCTCTGGACCCAGACTAGCCGACCAATAAAATTGAAACAGAGTGTCAACCATGTTAGTTTAAACAACACATGCCACATGGTTGAACAAAAACCTGACCAAATATAATTTCACTTCCAGAATAATCAAATCCCAGACGTGACAGTAATTGCAGTAGGACAACAAACTGGTGATGGTGAGTCCTCTCTATTTCTGAAAATCAACCTTCCTTCCAGTCTAAGGTGGCATTCCACACTGGAAGGAAACACTCTGAAATTCTATACAAATTCACAATCAGAAATTTCCATTCCTATAGTGCAAAAAGATGAGAAATCAGCTCAAACTTGGCTGATATTCAAAAAATTGGAGAGCAGCTGTTCATCCCTATTCAGTTACATGAAGTGAAGGACTCTGTTCTTGCCCGAGTATGTGTGAACAACTGTAAGAGCTTCATCAGCGAGGCCATGTCCCACAAACTCCCAAAAGATCCAGCCATTCCCACATTTAAACTGTTAGACAAATGGGAAATGGACCTGGAAATACCCAATTCCAAACATCTCCTGCCTAGCAGGTGCATGCTCAAAATGTCCATAGGCAACAAGAGCATAGTCCACAATTGTTGGGTCGTGCAAGATGTCCCGGCTGCATTTTATTTAGTCGGTGACATTCTCAATCGCTTTGCCATTAGTTTGGACCTAATAAACTTCAAAGCATGGTCCCGATTAGCGGGTAATCCCATGGACTTTGATGACCCCGGAAAGCATTTCGGTCAGCACAACTGCTGCCATATGCAGTTGAAATTCAGGTTGGAGAGGAAGTCACCATCCCAGAATGGACCTGACAATTATCACTGGCAGTAAAAATTAAAAGAGGACAGAAACTGAAAAACCCTGACGGCTATGTCCATCTCAATGCTCATTTCCAACAACAAGGGTTGGGGTAAACTCAACACCACTAGTCAACATAGACCACAACACCATTCCAATAGAGGTGGATAACCGAGACCTAAAGAGTATCACTCTGGGCACAGGCACCATTATTGGAATGGCAGATGATGACCGAAATTTTTCCATAGATTTAGGTAATGAACTGTTAGGACCAATCCTCGAGTACTGTTTTGACAGTGATAGCGACAATGACACAACCCCAAACAGGATTGTCACCCGGCATGGGGGGAATTTCCTGGTGTACTCTTCCTGCCCTTATGGTAAGGAAGATGTGACCTCTGACTTCAGGAGGGATGAGGTGGTCTTTCAAGTTCACGAGGACTGCCTTCCCCACCTGAAGCCATCTGTCCAAATCAGCACTTTGACCAGGGACTTCTCCAGCCAGCTGGAGGAGGCCGCTGAGATAGCCAAACCGTAAGTATTTCCAGGCTTCAGGCAGATGGTGGAAGAGAGAGTCAACCTAGCTGATGCCTGTGAGACTCTGGAGCAAAAGCAAAAATTGAAACAAGTTTTCTTAGATTTTCAAGATCTCTTTGCGGTGGACTCATATGACTGTGTTTGCACCAAAATCCACACAACAACAATTCCCACGGACCTTGGCATGACTGGCATGACTCCAGTGTTTGTGAAGCAATATTGCTTGCCTCTCGCATCAATGGAGTCCCTTACGGAAATAATTAAGAACCTTGAATCCCGTGGGATAATTCGTCCAGTCCACATCACCTTCAATAATCGGGTGCTACGGATTTTGAAACCAAATGGCCAGTGGAGAATCTGTGCTGACCTAAGGGAGCTCAACAAACGGGTCCATACTTCCCGATGGCCTCTTCCCTACATTGACCAAGGGCTGGCCCAGATCCAGGGGTCAAAGGTATTCACTGCCATTGACCTGACCAATGGGTACTGGACTGTACCTGTCAGTAGAGAGGACCAATACAAGCTGGCCTTTACCTTCGGTGTGCAGCAGTACACTTGGACCCAGACTCCCTTCGGATACATCAACTCCGGCAATGAATTTAACATTTTTCTACACAAGGCCATGCCCGACTTGGGTGAAAGGGGTAACCTGGCCTATGTAGATGATATTTTAGTCAAAAGCTCAACTGTGGAGGAACACATAGCGGAGATCCGTTATGTCCTGACACCGTTGAGGGCTGCCGGAGCAAAACTCTCCTTTCAAAAGGCACAGTGGTGCAGAACCCGTGTAAATTTCTTGGGGCATGAGATAACTCCTCATGGTCTCTGTCCCCAGGAAATGAAAGTGGAAGCACTCCAGAAATTAAAAGACCCCACAACTCTGCGGGAACTAAGGAGCCTCCTTGGACTAACTAATTACAGCAGAAAGTTCATTGAGGACTACGCCGAGATCACAAGACCCCAGATCCATCTTTTGATGGGGGGGTCAAGTGGGAGGGGGTCCAGAACAAGCCAAGGCAGTAAAACAACTCAAAAGAAGCCTCTCACAAGCACCTTGCCTAGCTTACCCTGTCAAAAACAAGGAGTTCTTCTTGGAAACAGGGTTCTCAAATAAATACTTGACTGCAATATTATATCAAAAGCATGAAAAGGTCAATAAAGTAATCTCCTATGCGAGTAAAACTTTATCCTCTGTGGAGGAATAATTCAACGATTGTGAGAAGGCACTCCTGGCAGCGGTGTGGGCATTGAAGAATTACCGCCCGTTTATCCAGGGGGAACGCATTATAGTGGAGACTCCACACCAGCCTCTACAATATCTCCAAAGTGACAGAATCCGGGCCGGAAATGTGAGTAATTCCCGAATTACTCCCTGGATTCTGTCAATGCAATGCTTTCCTGTGGAGGTCAGATATGACCAAAATAAGAAGAGTCCCCTTACACAAGGCCTGGCTGACTTGCATGATGGTGCCAGAGAAAACTGTCTCGAGGACGATAGTCTAAAAATCAAGGACAACATGGAGGCATACCTCAATTGCCCACACAAAGTCTTTGAAGAAGACAAGTGTGAGGGAATGCCCACTGTCTATGTGGATGGATGCTCTTAACATGTTGACAACAACGGGGAAAAAGAACTTGTGGCCGGCGTAGGGAATGCATGGGTGAATGAGACCCCAGAAGCCTCTGCTGGGTACAAGATTGGTCCCCGAAGTAGTCAAGTGGCAGAGTTGATGGCTGTGCATCAAGCCATCCTCACTGCTGTCCAACATCAACTCCATGAACTGGTCATAATCACTGATTCGGATTATGTACGGAACGGGTTCGTGGAGCACCTGGTTAATTGGAAAACCAGAGGCATGCTATGTGCTAATAACAAACCCTTGAAACATGGGAAGTTAATCCAAAATTTTGATGATCTGTACACCTCGAATGGGATGACCATCTACTGGAAAAAGATCAAGGGTCATTCCAAAGTAGAGGGACCAGACAAAACTGGAAATGACTTAGCTGATCA
Source organism: Ambystoma mexicanum (assembly GCF_040938575.1). Taxonomy (NCBI): domain Eukaryota; kingdom Metazoa; phylum Chordata; class Amphibia; order Caudata; family Ambystomatidae; genus Ambystoma; species Ambystoma mexicanum. Next base: position 323,509,350 of record NC_090939.1, on the reverse strand, counting down.
GCTGGCCAAAACCGGGCCATCCAAGGGGATCTAATTGAGAGCGAGCCCATGTTGGGGGAAATCCAGGTCACTGCTTGCTCACAATGACCTCTTAACTGCACAATGGAGTAAGGAGACCCTAGATGCTGATTTGATTACGGCTCAGAAGGGGGATCCAATAATTGGTAAGTTTTATCAACACATTGAGGACCCTGAGAACTTTCCCCTGATGGATACCGATTACAGGACCTCAGAGTGTTGATGAAATGTCCAAAAATGTTCTGAATCCAAGACGGTTTGTTGGTGAGGAAATCCCTAGCTGGCCATGATCAGTGGGTGGTTCCTACCTCATTCCGAAGCCTGATGTTAAGTCACGCCCATGATGTGGCCACAGCCGGTCATAGGGGGTATCATACAACACTTGAAATCTTAAGAGAGGTTGCATACTGGCCACACATGGGGCAGGACCTCAACCAATACTTGAAGGGGTATCTTGTGTGTGCACAATTTCAGCCAACATCCTCACACCACCGTGTGCCTCTCCAAAAGAGGGGGATGACACTGCCATGGTCAGATTTGCAAGTAGATTTAATTGGGCCCGTGATTCGCTCCTCTAGGCGGAACAAGTACATGGTGACCGTGACATGCTTGTTTACTAAATGGGTGGAATGTCTCCCGGCCCCAAACTGCAAGGCAGAAAAAGCAGCTGCCCTGATGATCAACCAGATCTTTTCATGTTTTGGACTACCCCAAAGGATCGAGTCAAACAGAGGTAGCCATTTCACCAGCGAAGTAATGACAAAGATGTGGGAGATACTTGGGGTTAAAAGGAAGCTACATATTGCTTACCGGCTAGCCTCTAGTGGTGCAGTGGAGAGATAGAATAGAACAAATGTGAGCATATTAAAAAAGTTTGTGGCAGATTCTGGTCCAAGTTGGGATATTCGATTACCTATTGTCCTAATGGCCATCAGATCTACCCCTTCATCTGCAACTAAAATGTCACTGTTTGAGCTTATGACTGTACGCAGGATGGTGCTTCCCCAGCATCTGTTCTACAGGACCCAAGAGCAGACATTGATCAATGCCTCCACAACCCATGAGTATGTTGAAAATCTAAGAAAACACCTTCAACATGCTTTTGCCTATGCTCAGCAAAATCTAGAGAGATCTGCAGACAGCATGAAGACCCACTATGACTTAAAGACTACCAGAAAGGAATCCCAGTCTTACGAAATCCCATTGATGGTTGATCAACGCCAATCGCAAGAGGGGGGCTTGTGGGATGTTTCAACCCACTGGTCCAGGCCCTGCAACATTACTGTGCATTGCTGGCAGCAGAAGCATCCGAAATGGCCGCCGGAAAGCATGCTGCTCGCTAAAAATCACCCAAAATTGCGCAGTAAAAATCTGAAAAATAGGCCGCCATCCACTTTTGCCTATCTCAGTGAACACAGGAGTCCACTGCCAACACCCACCATTGGGCTACCCATAAAGTAGCCTGAAAGCACTTGAAAAAACAATGCTGATTGCAAAAAGAAACACAGAGCTGTTTGGGAATCCGTTTTCTTGGTTGTCAAATTTACAAAAATCATGGCTCACAAACCACCAAAAAGATCCAACCTCCTTGTTGGGTGTTCCACATCATTCTGCTGCAAGAATCCACATGCACCACACTTAGAATTCTTAACCTAGCTTGCGTCGCATCTAGACAGAAATATGATTATTAGCATATGCCACACTTAGATGGAATTTCTCAAATTTAGCCTGCGTATCATCTAGACAGAAATGTGATTGTTAGCATATGCCACACTTAGATGGAATCTCAGAAATGTGATTAGCATATATGATTCTCAGCATGCACCACACTTAGAGTTCTGAACCTAACTTGCATCGCATCTAGATAGAAATGTGACTGTCAGCATGTGCCACACTTAGAATTATGAACCTAGCTCGCGTCAAATCTAGATAGAAAGGTGACTGTCAGCAGGTGCCGCACCTAGATGGAATCCCACAATTGTAATGACAGCAATGCCAACTAACCAACCAACTAACAATTCCATCCCTCTGCATACACCTCTCAAACTCTAACCAAACACAACCACAAACCTAACACGCAGCAATCCGCACAAACTTCACAACAATCCAACAACAAAACAAACCACACATAGACTTGCACAACAGCACATGACGACTACGGACCACAAAACACCTCAAGCCGAGCCAATGGACCCACCGGGCTGAGGCTGTCAACAGCACTTCACTGCTCTCTTGCACTTTTCCTGCTTCCTCCCACTAACTCAACTTCCCCTCCTCTTTCAGAGCCGCCAGAGCACCAAGAGACCACTACGGTGGTGATAGTGCGCGGTACAAATGTCCTTAATATTAACATTAACATAAATACAATGTCAGCAAGAATCATGTCATCAGAACAAAATCCAATTTTAAAGATACTTGATGGAAAGAAATCTGTCAAAAATGGGTGCAGTACCGTTACTCGCCTCCGACAGGCGCTGGCGATCTCTAAATCTGACAGGAGAACTTGTGTCTTCAGAAGCTAAATATGCTAAAGAAGGGATTTCCATCAAAATGCCATATTGAGTGCCACACATTGATTTCATGTGGAAAAAGACTGGAATTAAAGATATGTTTGCTTATTTAAAATTTATAAATGTAATGTTTTCACAAAGAACTATGTCACAATTGACCATAAGGTAACCTAATTTAGCTAAAACTCCCAAGAGGCTTTCTTTCCCTGAGAATCTCCCACCTTGTTCATTCCCACCAAAAGGAGAGGATTTCGCATTGGCATGTTAATCAGAAGGGGAGGAGATTTCCTCTGCTGCCCTGAGCAAGAAACAAACGGTTCCTTGAACTGAATAGAAAATGCTAATTCGGGTGTGACTGACAACAACTGCTCTGGCAGGAAGACAAGCCATGTGACCCTCTGACTCAGCCGAGCTTTGGAGGCGGGCCAGACTGGAAATGTGAATTGAAATTGAAGTAAATGTATGTTTTAGAAAAATTCTTATAACAAATTGTACTGAACTGACAAAAATATGAAACTTATAAGTTGTTAAAATGAAAAATTCGCCCACATATTAAAACTAATTTGGAATCTGTGCGATGTTCTGAGACTGAACCCCGTAAATTATTCATATTTTAGCCATTGTGTTTATGTTAGGAACATGAAAATTTACAGGAAGATGCCCAGATGGGATGTGTATGCATGTATAAAAATTGGTGCAGAACTTACATTGAGAAACCCACCAAAAGTGCAAAAAAAGTTGTCATTTATGAATTTAAGCTTGCAGGAAGATGAGAGTTGGACAGCAATGTACCTTAAGCAATCTGTGATGTAATTATGTATTATTAACAAGTTGTGCATCTTGGAAATATGTTTTTGGGGAAAATAGATTTCCTAAGTAAAAGCAAAGGGGAGGGATTTCCTTTGGACCATAAACACAGTGTCACTCTGACACATAAGACACACTGCTCCTTTCTCAAATCAGGAGAGGGGAAATTCTCTGACCTATCGGATCCTTAGAGGGTTGGGCATAGATAATCAGCCTCCCCACCCACTTTGGAAATGGATAAATAGGGACTGTTGAGGACCCAGAAACACACTTTCCATTCATCAACTGATTCCTTGGCGAAGCACCCTGCCGGAAGATCCAGACTCCAGATTTTAGAACCAGACCCAGAATCCAGACTCTAGAACTTTGAAGCAGAGGCCTAATCCAAATAGCTGAACCCTTTTCAGCAGGCCTTTAAAAATCTTGCAAACCTGATTTGAACCCCTAAACTTCCAAGGGGCACCACAAAATCCAACAGCCTGGCTGAGCGGTTTGCTGTTCTAGCTAAGAACCTCGTGCTAGAACCAAGATCCAGACCCATAGAGCAGAGCTGTACCCAGAACCAACCCGTCCGATCCAGTCCAAGAGGCCGCGCAGACCAGAGGGCCTTGCTGAGAGCAGAGTCCACGTGCCCTGAGACCTGTCTGGTGGCGAATGAAGTCCAAAACCTTGACCAGATCTTTGACGTGGCCTATTCCATTCCAAAGCCATAGGAGTGAGTATTTAGTCTAGAACTGCCCATAGTCATCTCTTAGTTTAAAGTAATCCTATTCAATCCATTTTAACCTATCCAGAACTGCATTATAGAATCTTGTGTCCATCCTGAATTCTTCTCATTATATAGTCTGTGATAATTGTAGCGATAATCATCTGTGCGCTGATATTTTCTGAAGAAAGTCAAGTGTCTTGACGCACAGCAATCAGAGCGGAAGGCACCTTGTTCTGGTGGTTGTCCCATTGGTTATCTTGCACTTTGATAGCCCTTTAGTATAAGTCCATCTGGGTTCCTAATCTTTAAACGCATCTTTAATTTTGAATCTTTACTCTGTTTCTGAAAAATCTACCTTCACTAAAACCTCTGTAACTTTTGAACCGTCCTAGAAACGAAATGTAATGTCATTTTGAAGCTAACATCCTCAACTTTTAAACAAACCCAAAACGACATTCCAATTCCTTATCGTTTTTCTGTAATTGCGTTTCCCGCACGCGGAAATGTTGCAGCGAATTTGCAATTTGGTTCCATTTCACTCCATGTAAAATAGCTGTTTCTTGCTTTCAACTTCTGAATTTCATTTTCCATCTGCTAATCATTCTACAATCATTGCTAGTGTTGACCTGAACCTATCCCAAGCCACTCTCACTAGTTCTGAATCTCATTTAGCAAATTAAAATCATTTTTAGCATTTTCCCATTCATTGCAAATCACATTCAAGAGCATTTTGACCTGTTTTTAAAATCATTACTGTTCTCTCTAAGCTTGCTGGGGGAATTGGGATTGAACTGCATTATTGATTGTTATTACTGATACCTGTGTGCCCTCATTCCTTATCTTCATATTGCACGTTGGGGGGAGTGAGTAGTAACAGGGGAAAGAGTGATCATATTGTCTTTTGGTTAATTTCATATCAAGCTTATTTCTGTGTTGCATTCTTTCATATCATTGCATTTCCTTGAACCCACACAAAGTATTCTCTGCTACATTAATCTTCCTATTCCTACTCCTGATTGATTAAAGAGATTGTTGATATTGTAATATTACCCATTGCTGATCATTGTTCATATTCATAAGTGTGATATTCAGATATTATTCATATTCATAAAAGGGTAATCTATATATTGTTCAATTCTTCAAATAAATCTTTTAACTTTGCAAAACAACCTATTTCTTGGTTCAGTGAGACCGGGGGAATTCAAAGAGACGGGTGTTATATAAGGGTACATCATCCAGAATTAAACAAACTTTTGACATAAAAATATATAAATAAGGGTTTCCATTGGGCATCCCATCCTAGGCATTGACTTAGTTGGAGTGCTGGATGGAAATCACTTACAGGTCATAGGGGGTTTCATACGACACTAGAAATCTTGCGAGAGGTTGCATACAGGCCACTCATGGGGCAGGACCTCGACCAATACTTGAAGGGGTGTCTTGTGTGTGCACAATTTCAGCCAACATCACTCACACACCGTGCTCCCCTCCAAAAGAGGGGGATGACACTGCCTTGGTCAGATTTACAAGTCGATTGTATCGGGCCCGTGATTTGCTCCTCTAGGGGGAACAAGTACATGTTGACCGTAACATGCTTGTTCACTAAATGGGTGGAATGTCTCCCAGCCCCAAATTGCAAGGCAGAAACAGCAGCTGCCCTGATGATAAACCACATCTTCTCGAGTTTTGGACTACCCCAAAGGATTGAGTCAGACCGAGGTAGCCACTTCACTAGCGAAGTGATGACAAAGATGTGGGAGATACTTGGGGACAAAAGGAAACTACACATTGCCTACCGACAAGCCTCTAGTGGTGGATTTGAGAGATACAACAAGACTATTGTGAGCATATTAAAAAAGTTTGTGGCAGATTCTGGGACAAGTTGGGACATTCGATTACCCCTTGTCCTTATGGCCATCAGATCTACCCCTTCTTCAGCAACAAAAATGTCTCTTTTTGAGCTGATGACTGGACGAAGTATGGTGCTTCCCCAGCATTTGCTCTACAGAACCCAAGAGCAGACCTTGATAAATGCCTCCACAACTCATGAATATGTTGAGAATCTGAGAAAACACCTTCAACATGGTTTTGCCTATGCTCAGCAGAATCTAGAAAGAACTGCAGACAGTATGAAGACCCACTATGACCTTAAGGCGACTAAAAAAGAATACCAAGTAGGAGACCGGGTCTACTTGTACAATTTCCAAAGGAACCAGGCCAAACAGTGCAAATGTCTCCCTACTTGGCTGGGTCCTTTTGAAATTGTAGATAGAGTCTCACCAGTCGCCTACAAAGTCTGCATCCCCAAAGGCAGTTTGGCAGAAGGGGAAGACAAGTGGGTCCACATCAACCAGCTGAAGAGTTGCCATCCCAAGCATTCTCTGTGGCAAATAGAGGAGCCATCTGGAAACCCAGAGGGGGACATTCTGGATCCCTAGAAAAATTCCACCTGTCAAAATCATTGGGAATTACAGACAGGGGGTATTGTAAATAGTATTCAATGTATGTATCTTCCCCACCACATGAATAATAGTGTGGAAAATTCCATAACCATGCTCTGCTCTGTCTCATAGCACTGAAACCCAGGATTCTAAGTACCAAGGAGGACCACTCGGGGAACCGGGACTAAAGACTCAAGGCGCCCGGAGTATCGCTCAAAACTCCCATCCAGAACTAGCGAGGAAAACCTGTCAATCCAGCACTGATGGGAGAAGCAGATGACTTTTTCCATCTGGACCAAAGAAAGAACGAACATCCCAATCTCCTGACTTCCCCTTGATGGGCGGTCAAACTCAAGTCCGCAGGGGGGGGGGCTCTGTGGGATGTCTTAACCCACTTTTGCTCTGCCATGCAGCATCACTGTGTTCTGATGGTGCCAGAAACATCAACATGGCTGCAAAACCCTTGTGCCCGCCAAAACCACTAAAAATTGTGCTTTGCAACACAAAAAGATGGCTGCCCAATGTGCCATGCATGTTGTCAGTGGTGGAACACAGATCCCACTCCGTAAACATGTCACTGGGCTCCACAACAAGTGAATATGGAGGACAGTAGGAAAAGCAGGGCTCTGCTAAAGGAAATCCCAAAATCTTGCTTTAAATCTTTTTATTTGTTGCTGAAACTGCAGAATGCCGGCACAAAACACCCTCAAACATCCAGAATTCTTGCTGGGTGCTACAATTCACTTAGTTCAAGAAAGCATAGTGAACATACAATGTTCTGAAAAGCTGAAAGTATCAAATAAACATCCACAGCCAAAGTTGCCTGCCTGTGTAATCTGTCAAAATGTGGGTGCAGTACCCTTGGCCGCCTGAATGACAGCTGTCAGAAGCCTGCATAATAAACTCTAAAACTTGTACAAACTGAAATCAAATGTTTGAAAACTAAGTGGCTTGTTACTGAGTATAAACTATGTTGTAACTGTTTAATCCCATGGTTTAGAATCTGGAATAAGTGTTCTAGCTGCCTGTTTTGAAATTACAAGTTTGTTTTAAGCAAAGAAAAAAATGCAACAGAATTAACATTTGAATTTAAGCCTGACTAAAAGCAACCAAACCAGTATAACAGCTTCCCCCACAGAGGCAAGGCCTCTCCCTTCTGCTTCCATCCACCAGGAAAACACACCTAAGTGATGATTATAGGGTGGGAGAAGAATTTGGTCTGCAGGGGGAAGGAGACAATGGACATCCTCCAGTCAAAGGAATGCCAAGTGTGAGGGGTCGTAAATGGCCTCTGCTCAGGAGGAACTGGGAGGAGACTGCTTCTGAACTGCAGAAAGACAGAAGGAGGCGGACACAAAGCAAGTTAACAAGAACAAAAGACACATTTTGAAAAGACATAACTTACTGTGTAAAATTGTCAAAAACACAAAAATAACAGCATTGTTAATGTAAATATTGGCTGCACATTTTAAAAGGCGCCAGAACTCTGTGACATGTTCTGGGAAGAAACAACGGAAAATGTGATGTTACACAAAATGTATTTATGATAGAAGTTTGAAATTTTATACACTTATGCCCATGTTATACACGCACACATGTACAAATTTGCTGAAAAACTAAACATGGTGTTGCTGATAAAAAAGGTGAAATTCGGTCAAAAGCAGATACAAGATCCTACAACGACGGGGTTTTGAGGAGTATCTGCTACTCAAGATATGTGATCTATATATGTGGTTGTTATAGACGTCGCACCTGTGGAAATATGTATTGTACCAAAAGTAGATTTTGTGTTCAAGAGGCAAGGGTGGACTCTAGGCCTCATAAACCCACACAAGCCAGGTGACACCCTGTTTCTCTCGTCCTATCAAGGCGAGAGGAGACCTTGACCAATCCCTATCCAAGGGGCGAGCTTAGGATAAACCAGCACACACACCCTTTATCATAAGCATAAATAGAGACAGCTCAGCACACAGAGACACACAGATTCATCCACTATCCCAATACTGGCAAAGAACCCTGCAGCAGAACCATCTATCTCACTTGCTCAAGACTCCAGAAACTTGGCAAAGCAGAAAGGCCCATTATATAGCTGAACCATTTTCAGGTAGGCCTTAAAAGTTCCAGAACCAGAACTAACCCCAGAAACATAAGGGGAATGTTATGTTGATGACTTTTCTATTATATGTTATTGTGTTATCTGATTCCCATTCCTTGTTCTACTGATGGAATCCTAGCTATTGATGACATCAGAGCAATCCTGAGCTTTGTGTTAGAATGTTATTCTTTGAGGAGTCAGTCTACTTGTGCAGATAGTTGGGGGTCTCTACTACCCAGCTTATCCCTACAAGCAATAAACTATTTGTTCAACTTGTTGTGCCCAGTCTATTGCTTTACAGGGAACATCAAAATATATACAGCCGGGCTGTGCTGTACTGCTTGCCTGCTAAAAGAATCATCCCCAGAAACCAAAAGATCCAATCCAGTTGTGCCGTGTGGTGTCTGTAACGCTCACCTGATTCCCGTAGAGGCGCCGGTCTTGACTGGGCGTATACCGTATCTTCAAAGGTGATGTGTAACACACGGCTGGCTCTTTGGGCTGGACCTCTGTGCACTGTATGTCTGACTCGAAGGGTAAGATGTCTGCAGATAGAAAATATGGGATTAAGGAACTGGGTTATTGAATGTCTCTCTCTTCTTCCCTTTCTCTTCTCCTGTAGAACCCCAAAGGTTAATGCTCTCACCTTAGGTAAGTGAACGCCGTGCTCTCCATCTGCCTCGGGGCAGGGTGCTGTAACCAGTTTCTTCACTGGATAAGGGGAGCAGGCCTCTTGACTTCAGAGGACTGCTGTCCGTCGTTTACTGCACGAACGGTAAGTTTCGAGTAATTCTAATGTCTTTAAAGTCTTTAGTAATGATGTTTCTTGTTTTGCAGGGTTCCGGCGATGGCGGATGACGGGCTGAAGTGAGTTGAAGATGGAGCCCGTGTGATGAATAGAAGCGCCTGGAAGCACGTAAGTAAGCGCTTGTTGCCTGCTTCACGATGCGCTCTAACTGTCTTTTTATTTTGCAGGTACAAGTTCGGAGTGGCTGCAGGGTGCCGGAATACCCACTGGGTTAGATGTGGAAAGGAGTAATGGCACGTGAGTATTAAAGTTCCCCAATGTCTTTAAACGCACCTTGTTTTGTCTTTCAGATGCGGGATGCAGCGCCGAAGGCCTCCGGAGCGTGCGAAGAGTTGGTAAGCTTTTGTCTTTCAGATGCCGGAATGCAGTGTGAAGACCTCCGGAGCGCACGAAGAGTAGGTAAGCCTTTGTCTTTCAGATGCCGGAATGCAGCGCGAGGCGTTGGTGACAGCCGATGGACCAGGTAAGTGAAGAGCTGTCACTGAAGACCGTAATGCTAACCTGTTCTTTCTTGTCTTTATAGGTGTTGCTGAAGACTGGATTCAGGATGGTAAGCCTTTTTCCTTAGGCCCAGGATCAGATGCAGAAGACACGATGAGCGTTCTGCTGCAGAGGATGCAGAATAATGCAAAGCAAGATTCATCCATCGGGTGTGGTTTAAATAGCCTCCTGTAGTGCTTAGGTGTCTCCTTCCACAGCCACGCCTAGGTAAGAAAAGAGTTCCTGCTTTCCAGAAGAGTTCCAGTGTTCTGAATCTAGGGAGTGGCTCCTGCCCCACCCAACAGGAAAAGTAGGTCCAAACAGAAGAGGATCAGAGGCTCAACTGGCAGGCAAGTAAGCAGCATGGTCTGCTGCACGTAAGTCCACCCAAGCATTATGAGCCCGGCACTTCCAGCGCTGGGACTGGGCATATTTATGAGCCTGGTGCCACTGGCGCCAGGACTGGGTCCAAAAGGTCCCAATTGGGACTGGTTGGCACTCGGAACCTGGGTTATGGATCTGCTTCCAAGGGAGTTGGGAAAACCCTGACCTTTTGGAAGCAGAGATCATGGCAGTACCCCCCCTCAAGGCCCCTCCCAAACCGGGCTTCTCCGGGGGTTTTGGCTTGTCAGGAAATGTTCGGTGAAATCTTTTGATTAGGCGAGGAGCGTGGACATATTCAGCAGGTTCCCAGGATCTCTCTTGGGGGCCGTAGCCTTTCCAGTCAATTAGGTAAAATAGTTTAGATTTGGAGATCTTGGAGTCCAGAATGCTTTTGACTTCAAACTCGAGTTCTCCATCAACTAGGATAGGTTTTGGAGATTTAGTTAGTTGGGTTTGAGGTTGCACGGGTTTTAATAGAGAGACGTGGAAGACCGGATGTATCTTCATGTGCGGGGGCAAGTCCAACTTGACCGCTACTGGGTTTACTATGGTAGTGATGGAATAGGGACCAAGGTATCTTGGGTTGAATGTGCGTGGCCCTTTTAGAGGTAGATATTTGGTGGATAACCAGACTTGATCCCCTACTTGATATTGAGGGGCTTCCTTCCGATGTTGATCTGCTCCTCTCTTGTATTGTTCTTTAGCCCTTTGAAGGTGAGAAACAGCTTCCTTAAAGGCTTGGGTGATTGTAGAATGCTGGTAGTCTACTGCTGGTGTTTCAAGATCTTGGAGGGGATCCAACTCCGAGGTTCGAGGGTGACTGCCGTACAAAAGAAAAAACGGGGTTTTCCCAGTTCCTGAATGGACAGAGTTATTGTAGGCATATTCGGCTATCCAAAGGATGTCTTTCCAAGTTTTTTCAGTTTGTTGCAGCATGCAGCGTAAATACTGTTCCAGAGTTTGATTGGTCCTCTCGGTTTGTCCGTCGGTCTGAGGGTGGTGACTGGTCGATAGTCTCACATCAATTTGAGCCGACCGACAGCAACTTCGCCAAAAATGAGAAATAAATTGACTACCTCGATCCGAAATTAGAACCGAAGGAAAACCGTGCAGTCGGACGATGTTTTCGAGAAATTCTCGGGCCTGAGTTGCTGCTGTTGGCAAGCCTTTGAGCGGAATGAAATGCGCCATCTTGGAGAATAAGTCCACGATTACTAGAATCGTATTGTATCCGGAGCATGGAGGTAGATCGGTGATGAAGTCCATAGAAAGCGTATGCCAAGGGTGAGGTGGGATGTCAATAGGGCGTAAGAGGCCTGCTGGTCTTTCCTTTTGACTCTTGTTTTGGGCGCATACTCCACAGGACATTATAAAGTCTCTGATATCTTTTTTCCAAGACGGCCACCAGAAGTAGCGCTTGATCTTTTCTGAGGTCTTGGCCATACCGGGATGTCCTTCCATTAAAGAATCGTGATAACAAGAGATTACTTTTTTCTGTAAATCTGTGCTGGGTAGGTATAATCGTTCTTGGAAATACAATAAGTTGTCCTTTACTGCAAAGTCCTTTCCCTGCAGATGCCAATTCTGTATGTCTGCTGGAGTTACAAGTTGCCTGGCTTTATCCTTAACTTCCTCTATGGATTCTGTGGCGATTACACCCAGAATTCTTTGTTCGGGAATGATTGGTACAGGTTTAGGGTTGATCAAGTGTTTTTCCACTCCCATCCGAGAAAGGGCATCAGGTTTACCGTTCTTTGTACCAGGTCGATAGGTAATTATGAAGTCAAACTCGGCAAAGAATAATGCCCAACGGAGTTGTCTAGAGGATTGGGCTTTTGCGGTTTTCAAATATTGCAGGTTTCGGTGATCCGTAATCACATCCGGTGATTAGTAACGGTGTGTCGGGCCCCCAGCAGATAATGCCGCCAAGCCTTAAAGGCAGACTTGATAGCCAGAAGTTCTTTGTCAGTAATCGTGTAATTGATTTCAGGAGGCGAGAATTTGCGGGACCAAAATGCCACGGGATGCAACTGATTGGTTACCGGGTCCTTTTGTGATAGAACTGCCCCCATGGCAAGGCTTGAAGCATCAGTTTCCACGATGTAGGGGAGTTCGGGGCGAGGGTGTTTTAAGATTGGTGCAGAGGTAAATTTAGTCTTCAAATCCTGGAAAGCTTGTTCCGCCTCGGTAGACCATTCAAAACGTTTGTTTTTCTTTAACAAGGCAGTGATGGGCTGGACTATTCGAGAGAATTCGGGGATAAACCTGCGGTAAAAGTTAGCGAAGCCTAACATGCTTTGCACACCTTTTACGGAGGATGGTGATGGCCATTTGAGAACTGCATCGGCCTTCTTTGAATCCATACGCACTCCGCCAGGTGATAATATGAATCCCAAGAATTCAACTTCAGTCACGTTGAAAACACATTTTTCCAACTTAGCGAAAAGTTTGTGTTGACGCAATCTTTCGAGGACCATTTTCACGTGTTTCCGATGTTCAGATTCCGATGAAGAATAAACGAGGATGTCGTCAATGTAAACAACAACACACACATCCATGAGCTCTCTGAGGACATCGTTCATAAAATATTGAAAGGCGGCCGGGGCATTGCAAAGTCCGAAGGGCATGACCTGATATTCAAATAGCCCATACTTGGTGCGGAAGGCCGTCTTCCATTCATCGCCCTCTTTTACTCGTACCAAGTGGTAAGCTCCTCTAAGATCCAGCTTTGTATATATGCATGCTTTTCTGACTTGGTCCAGGAGTTCAGGGATCAAAGGTAACGGATATCTATTCTTAACAGTGATCTGGTTCAGGGAGCGATAATCTATACAAGTTCTAAGGTCTCCTTCCTTTTTTGGAATGAAGAACAAAGCTGAAGAAGCAGGGGACTTGGAAGGACGAATAAACCCATTTGCCAGGTATTGATCCAGGTATTGTCGAAGGTGAAGGTTCTCAGGCTCGGTGAGGGCATAAATTCTAATACAAGGAGGAGTAGATCCAGGTATCAGGTCTATCTGGCAGTCATAAGACCTATGAGGAGGTAGAGAGTTAGCCTGATCCTTCCGGAAAACATCTTGGTATTCTAGGTATTCGGGAGGTAACTGGGGAGTCTCTGAAGAAATTGCTGCCAGTGCAACACCAGGTGGAGGGTAGCAAGTAGAGACACATTCTGGAAACTGGACCGTTGTTGCTCGCCAATCGATCAGAGGATTGTGTTTCTCTAACCAAGGTATTCCTAGAATAATCTGAAACTGAGGGGCCTTGATCACATCGAACACGATCTTCTCATGGTGTCCATCTTGACTTACTAGCGTCACCTCTTGAGTGGTATGCATTACTGGCCCGGAGGCTATCTCTGTACCATCCACCGTAGTAATGACGTCCTTTACAGCCTTGGGACAAAGAGTTAGATTCATCCTCAAAACCATTTCATGATCCACATAATTGCCGATGGCACCGCTGTCGACGTAAGCTTCAATTGCATGTAATCGATCCGGATTATCAGGGCTAATGAGGACCATAGGTATCACGAAATGCGAGGTCACAGAACTGGTTTTCACGCTCGGCAAGAGGACCTCTATTCTTGTCGGGCGAGGTTGTTTCCCTGCTCAGAGTTTGTAACTTTGGTAACTGCAGCTCCTACTGCCTTCTTGGCAGGTTTCACCGGACAATCTCGAAGAAAGTGCCCTGAGTTTCCGCAATAGAGGCATAATTGCAACTGTTTTCTCCTTTCCCGCTCCTTTTGTGTTAGAGGACCTTTCAGACCCCCTATTTGCATGGGTTCCCCGGAGTCTACTCCTTTGGAAGGAGTTGGCGGTTTGGAAAATACTCGAGCATCAAACTTGGAACGATCGGCCTTCCTGTTCTGCAGTCTGTGATCTATTTGAACGACTAAGTCTATATAGTCCGAACAATCTTGTGGGGGATTCACTACTTGGGCTAACACATCTTTGAGCTCTCCACGTAGACCTCTATAAAACAGCGTAATCCTTTTGTCCTCAGGCCATTGAGTTTCCACTATCAGTCTGTTGAAAGACGCAATATAAGCCAAAAGGTCTTGATTACCTTGTCGCAACGAAAGAAGCTCATTGTCCAAGGCCTGCCCCTGTGAATGTCTTGCGAACAGTTTTTCCATACTGAGCTGAAAAGCTTGAAAATCATGGAGGACCGGATCATCTTGATTTACTAGAGGGATCGACCAGTCTGCCGCATTGCCACTAAGGTACGAAAGCACGAAAGCTACTTTAGCTTGATCAGTTGGAAAGGCTGCTGGCCGGCATAAGAAATGCAACCGGCACTGATTGATAAATACTGCAAACCTCTTTGGGTCACCAGAAAATCGTTCGGGCGGAGCCAGAGGTACATTCCCAGGTAGGTTGATCTGCACTGGATTCATAGAGGATGTAGAAGGAAGATTTCCCCCAGATGCGGGTAACGGGGTCTGTCCGGCTTGTGACTGTAGCAATTGTCTAGCGAGATCATCTGTTCGCTCCTTGGAAATAATCAGTTCCCTTCTTAGAGCGTTTGTTTCCTGACGGGCTGCATGCACTTCTGCCCTTAGTTCCCCAAGTAACTGGGCTAGCTGGTCGGTATCCGAGGTTTCCATAGCGCCTGGACGGGAGTTTTGTGGTAGGCTTTGCGTTCTGTAACGCTCACCTGATTCCCGTAGAGGCGCCGGTCTTGACTGGGCGTATACCGTATCTTCAAAGGTGATGTGTAACACACGGCTGGCTCTTTGGGCTGGACCTCTGTGCACTGTATGTCTGACTCGAAGGGTAAGATCTTTGCAGATAGAAAATATGGGATTAAGGAACTGGGTTATTGAATGTCTCTCTCTTCTTCCCTTTCTCTTCTCCTGTAGAACCCCAAAGGTTAACGCTCTCACCTTAGGTAAGTGAACGCCGTGCTCTCCATCTGCCTCGGGGCAGGGTGCTGTAACCAGTTTCTTCACTGGATAAGGGGAGCAGGCCTCTTGACTTCAGAGGACTGCTGTCCGTCGTTTACTGCACGAACGGTAAGTTTCGAGTAATTCTAATGTCTTTAAAGTCTTTAGTAATGATGTTTCTTGTTTTGCAGGGTTCCGGCGATGGCGGATGACAGGCTGAAGTGAGTTGAAGATGGAGCCCGTGTGATGAATAGAAGCGCCTGGAAGCCCGTAAGTAAGCGCTTGTTGCCTGCTTCACGATGCGCTATAACTGTCTTTTTATTTTGCAGGTACAAGTTCGGAGTGGCTGCAGGCTGCCGGAATACCCACTGGGTTAGATGTGGAAAGGAGTAATGGCACGTGAGTATTAAAGTTCCCCAATGTCTTTAAACGCACCTTGTTTTGTCTTTCAGATGCGGGATGCAGCGCCGAAGGCCTCCGGAGCGTGCGAAGAGTTGGTAAGCTTTTGTCTTTCAGATGCCGGAATGCAGTGTGAAGACCTCCGGAGCGCACGAAGAGTAGGTAAGCCTTTGTCTTTCAGATGCCGGAATGCAGCGCGAGGCGTTGGTGACAGCCGATGGACCAGGTAAGTGAAGAGCTGTCACTGAAGACCGTAATGCTAACCTGTTCTTTCTTGTCTTTATAGGTGTTGCTGAAGACTGGATTCAGGATGGTAAGCCTTTTTCCTTAGGCCCAGGATCAGATGCAGAAGACACGATGAGCGTTCTGCTGCAGAGGATGCAGAATAACGCAAAGCAAGATTCATCCATCGGGTGTGGTTTAAATAGCCTCCTGTAGTGCTTAGGTGTCTCCTTCCACAGCCACGCCTAGGTAAGAAAAGAGTTCCTGCTTTCCAGAACAGTTCCAGTGTTCTGAATCTAGGGAGTGGCTCCTGCCCCACCCAACAGGAAAAGTAGTTCCAAACAGAAGAGGATCAGAGGCTCAACTGGCAGGCAAGTAAGCAGCATGGTCTGCTGCAGGTAAGTCCACCCAAGCATTATGAGCCCGGCGCTTCCAGCGCTGGGACTGGGCATATTTATGAGCCTGGTGCCACTGGCGCCAGGACTGGGTCCAAAAGGTCCCAATTGGGACTGGTTGGCACTCGGAACCTGGGTTATGGATCTGCTTCCAAGGGAGTTGGGAAAACCCTGACCTTTTGGAAGCAGAGATCATGACAGTGTCCAGATCGCCTTGACGCTACCAAATCTGATGTGCCCAGCAGTCTGTCCTGACCAGAATCCCTGACGGTATCATTTGAAACATATCTAGTGAGTATCTATAGATAGAACTGTGTCACTAGCATATGTACTGTCCATAGTCAATCCCTACCTTAAATCCATCCTATCTTGTCTTCAGAACCTGAATTCTTAGAAATATTTTTGAATTGCCTGACTCTCTATCCCATCCCTCCTATCTTCCTCCTTCGCTAGTATTGTTAAAACTATCTGCGCTGATATTTTTCATCTGAAGAAGGCGAGCTCCTCAGCAGGCAGTCGCCCTGATCAAGTGACTGTGCTTCTGTGTGGTATTTGTTTCTTCATAGTCATCCCCTAGTGTAAGAAATCCATTTGTCATTTAAAAGCGCATTCCTGTTTTTTCCATTCTTGCACCTATTTCAAAAAACGACCTCCACTAAAACCTCAATAACTTCCTCAATTTTTGTGCTAGAAACAACATTTTCAGCTTCTGCTTGTAGCTAACATCCACAGCTTTGATTCACATCTAAACCGCATTCCAAATCCATACAGTTCTGCCGTATTCACGATTACTGCGCACTGAAAAGTTTGCCGCAAATTTCGTTTGAGGGAAATTCTGACACGTGTAAAACAGCTTTTGATTGCTTCCAAGCTCAGTTTTAAGATTTCACATTGTTTCTTAGCATTAAATCATTGCTAGTGTTTGTAACTATCTAAAGCTGCTCCCATAAGAATTTAAAAAGTTTCAGCAATTTAAACCATATTTAGTGTTTTTGCACATTCCGTTCTCAGATAACTTTAAAAACCATTTTGACAGCTTGCTCATCAATTCCGTGTCTCTCTTGTGTTTGCTGGGGGAAATTGGGATTGATATTTTGTTTGAATGCTGCCATTCCTGAATATCTGCTCTCTCTCTCCTCTTATCTCTTTACATTGCCTGTTGAGGGTTTGAGGGGTGAGCAGGGGGAACTAGTAACCACACTGCTATTTGGTCTGAACACACACAAAAGTATTATTTCGGTGCTGAATTGTTTTGCTCGCTATTACTCCTTGTGTATTAAAGAGATTATTTAGTGTTACATCACCCCATTGGTGATCATTGTGTACCCATTAAAACATAGTGTTATTGAATTGTAACTACATAAAGAAATATTTTAACTTTGCAAACCAGCCGGATTCCTGGTCAGTGTGACCAGGGGGGTTCCAGGAAAGGGGCGTTATATGAGTGGTACATCGTTCAGAATATAAGAACTTTTAGACAAATAAATAAGGATTTCAGTTGTGCATTCCACGCTAGGCGTTGACTTAAGTGAGTGCCGGATTGAAATCACTTGCAGCACGGAAGAGACTCAAGTGCTGCAAGCTACCGGCAGCATCCGTAAGTGTAAAGCAGAGCTGCCGGCAACCCACCAAGAGGTTTCCAAAGTGTGAGCATGGCTCACAGCATTATGGAGATGTGGAAGCAGATCAGAGAGCAAGGAATGAAGACGCCTGGAGGTGCCGCCAGGGTCCAGTGAGTGCACAATGGGAAGCACTCGTACTGGGGTGCTCTTGGGCGGCCAATGTGATTGCCAGATCAACGAAAAGAGAGATGCAAGCATAAGTGAACCTAAAGTGAGGGGTTATATGAACAAGTTGAACTATAAGAAAAAGACTCATGAATTAAGCATTATTGAACACTGAACAAAAGGAAAGCTTGGAGAACCTTATGAATGGAAAGTATGCAAATTTGAAACGCATGTAATAAGTACTGAAAGGCAATTAATTGAATCATAGAAGATAAAGTGATAATGCAAGTGATGAACATTATTGAAGAGTGTGAAAGTAATGTGGTGAAGGAAAGTAGATACCACGGAGTGAACTGTGTAAAAAGAACACATTTTGGCAAAGCCAAGAGACTGGCCATGTGAAAAAACATTGTGGCAAAGCCAAGAGGCTGGCAAGGAGAAACCAAAGTAAAGGTGAACCAAAACACAGGGGCAGTGACAAAGGAGCCTGTATGGTCAAGAAAGCCAAGGGTTATCGATTGTGTGACCTGTAATGGGTAGACCGCTTGGCCCGACAAGTGCGCCTAGACAGAGGAGACCCTTTTGTGAAAGCTAAGCAATCAAACAGATATGCATGAAAGAGATTGCTGAAGTGAAAGCAGAAGAAAGAAATCTGTATAAAACTCTTAATGAATCTGAAAGAGTGTAAAGTTGACCTGGAACTGGTTTTGAATAGTAAGTGACTAAAATGAAGTGTGAGCTGGCAAGTTGGACAAACTGATTTCTGGAGGAAAGAAAACATAAGACATTTTGAACTGCATTGTTGCCTTAGGGAAGGAATACCTCAAGGCTCTTTTGGAACTGTTGGAATCTTGGAGAAGGGACCCTGAGACCCTTTTTGAAATGTATTGTTTTGGAACTGTGTTGTACTTGGGGAAGGGGAGCTGGAAAATAAGCCAAGAGCTGGACGAGGCTCAGAACTTTATTTTGGAACACTGCTTACTTTATTGTTGACATCCCTACACATTGTTTAGTGTTAGTTGTGAGGGAAAGCATTGGTTTTGGATACAGACAGACTTTTAAGTTGAACTTTACGGACTCAGACTGTCATTAGTTTCTTTGGGTAAGGAAATCCCACCTTGGCATAGGGAAAGTTAGACCTTGCAACCATCCTGACATTTACTTTAATAAAAGTATTTTATTTCGAACTTTGAATCTGTTGTCTGTGTCTTGCTTCATGATGCCTTCACACTTCCTAGATTTCATCTGGGAACAGGACAAACCCATATACATTGGGAAAACATCCAGTACCAATAATAATTATGCCTTTGATCATGAAATGTGGATCTGCAAAAGGGAGCTGAGAAAGAATATCAAAAACTAGAGATTTTAAGAGAGTAAAAGATGCTGGCTGTGAAATATTGCAACTGGCCCAGGGCACATAGACTCCTAAAGCAGCAAAGACCGGGCAAACTAATGAGGGGCATTTGTAAACCAGGAGAGTGGTAGTCAAGCCCAGTGGCAAAGCAGTTTTGTGGCTGAGAATGACTGGGCAAAACATTTTAAAGAACTATATAGGAACTGTGAAGGAATCATGATGCAAGAGACGGACAACAGATTCAAAGTTCAGAAGAAAATGGTTTATTAAATGAAATGTCAAGATGGTAGAAGGCCTAACTTGCCCTATGCTAAGGTGGGATTTCCTGACCTGAACAAAACGAAGGAATAGTCGAAGTCCAAGAGTTCAACTTAAAAATCTGTCAGTGTCTAAAACTTATCCTTGCCTAAACAACTAAAGCTAAACAATGTGCAGGGATGTTAATAATGAAAGAAATGGTGATCAGTTCTGAGCTTCTTCCAGATCTTAGCTTCCTCTTCAACTCCCCTTTACCAAGTTCAAGAAAGTTTCACAAAGGTCTCAAGATTACCTTTTCCGAGTTCAAGGCAATACAGTTTCACACAATCCTCTGGGTTCCCTTCCCCAAGTTCAAGGCAACACAGTTCACATAGCAAAGGGATCATGAGGCTGAGTCCTCAAGACAGACTGCAGTTCATCAACTCTCAGGGTTCCGTTCCCCAAGATTTCAACGTAGCAACTTGAATTGGTTTCAATCTTTCAAAGTTAAACACAAATCTAGGTCAACTTTAGCCTCCTTCTGGCTTGCTTTACAAGTTAACTCACAGTGCTCCTTCTCGGTTTATTTCACAATGTCTTTGACTTTCACCATTTAGGGCTCACTGGTCTAAGGGCAGTTGTCAGATAACACAGTCCACCCATTACAGGTCACGCAACCAGGAACCATTGGCTCTCCAGCCCACACAGGTTCTTCTGCAATTGTCCCTGTGTATAGATTCACATTCACATGGTTTCTCTTTATCAACCTCTTGGCTCTGTGTGCAGTTTCACACCATCCTGGTTTCTCCTGTTTAGCCTCTTGGCCATGCCACAATGTGTTGCATACTTTTTGTCAGTCTTTGACCTTGCTGCACTGTATCCATTCATAAAATTCACTTTGTGGTGGTCTTTCTCATGCCCCACCTTCCCGTTGTATTTGTTTCACAATTGCGCTCTTTTCAGTAAGTTTCTTGTAAATGGGCACTTTCCTTTTTGGTTTTCCACCGTTATTCGCTTTGCCCATAAAGTTGTATTCCATTCTGTATAAAATAAACTGATTTTAACTCCATTTCAAGGTGTTCATTCAGTTCAATATAAAGTATATGTAATTCAGCTTTGTTTCAAAGTTTCATTAAATTCAGTATTCAATAAACATAAATCAGCTTTGATTAAAGTTTCATACAGTTTTATATTGTTAGAAAGACGTCCCAATCTCTGTGGGTAAACTGGAGAAAGTACCATTCTCATTACATCAAATGGAAACCAACATGGTGCCTCCTTGATGCCGTTAGCAGAAGAGCAAGTTCCCGGTCTAGTCTTTTCCAAAATGGCGGACGACAAAGTTCCTACTGTTCCTTCTCATTAAATACTGCCGATTCAAAGAGGTAGGTGCATTGCTACTTCGATCTTTGTGAATATGTGTTTCCTTTTCATCCCTGCTACTTGCATTTGCTTCTTTCTTCCATCCCTTGCTTTTCTGTTACTTCATTTCGTTTTTGTTGTTCTGCACCTTCTCTTGCACACTCTTATTCTGCCTTCCATTCCTTTCTAAATATATGTATTTGTTATTCACTGCTCTTTCGCCCTCGTACTCGGAGTGTTCTCTCCGCGCTCCTCCTCCTTTCTTGCCCCTTATCCTTGTTTGTTATTCTTCCTTGCTTATATCTGAGCCATGGTGCATGCGCTCTCTGTACAGTGCCTTGCTTCCTTGTTTCTTTGAGCCCCTTAGTCCTTATTTGCTTTATGCTTCCTCTCTACCTTTCACTGTTCTTCTTTTCTCATTCAGCTCTTGCCTTCGCTCCTTTCCTTTCTCTTCCTTGTCTGGTATCATACCCGGACCATCATTCGGCATTGTAGTCTTAGTGTCTGGACATCTTTTTTGGACATTTAAGCATTCCGTATCTACAATGCCCGTTACCAAGAATCCATTCCTACGAAATCTATTTCAGCTACGACATTGGGCCTCATTCTGACCCTGGCGTTAACCAAGGCGCTATTAGCGCCTTGGTTGACGCTGTTATTTTTCCGACTCCAAGGTTGGCGGGGCGGTAATTCCCCATTCACCATGGGCCCTTCCCCATTCCTATTTTTGCCCCATAGGGCTCAATGGGAATGGGGAAGGCGCTAATTACGGCACCGTAAATTACGGTGCCGTAATTAGCTCCTAGGTCCCTTTGCGGGTTGTTTTTTTAACACCTGCAAAAAGCAGGCGTTAAGTACCAACCCGCAAAGGGAACTCGGAATAGGGTGGTAAGGGTTTAACAGCACTGGTCTCGTTACCGGTGACCGTTAACCCTTACCACCCTACTCGGAATGACCACCATTCTATTTTCCGCAAGGCTTCTCATCACTGCAAGAACTAACCATCGGCCATCACCATCGGGTTTTCTTCCCCGAGATGGTTTCTCACAAGTGCTTCCCGTGGGGTGCACAGAGCCCAGTTTTTCTGGTCTCTGAACACCCTGCAGGACACTCTTGCATTCTTCTTGAACCATTGTGGAGATCCAGACGCAGCGAACATCAAACTGTGAGTACACAGAGTTGCTAATAAATGTTCAATAAATGCATTCAGCACTTGATTGCCTATGAATAGCCCATTAGGAGTGCCCCGGTACTGAGTGGCACTCACCGGTCCTCTGCGTTCCTCTCCGGGGCTCTGCATCTCCTCTTCTGCTTCTCAGGTCGGTGGGCCGGTCTCTGCGAGCCACGCTTCCATTCTGGAGTTGGTCCTCCGTGCACCAGTGGCTAGGCTGCTTCAGCACGGACACGGGCAGTGTCCTTTCTTCTTCCTTCCTCGTTCCTCGGTCGCAGCTTCAGCTGCTCTCTCTCTCCAACATGGAGGCTCCTACACCTGTGGCAGCTTAACAACTCAGCTTGCCCTGAGTTCTACAGGTCTCTGGGCCATCAGCCGGCATCCTGGCTTCCTCTCAGGTCCCAACACGGCTGCCTCCTGCTGGTCTCTGGCACACAGGCCTCCCTTATGCTCCCTTTTGCTGCTCTTTGGCTCTCCCTTTCTACACCTACAACCCCTTGACAGGATGCAGGTGTGGATCCGATTGGGCTTGTCTGACCATAATTAAAGGAACATGCCTGACCTTTAAAGCACTCTACAGGCATTTTCTTCATTCCTTTACTAGATTGGTGAACAGAGGTTTTAGTGTTCATCACTCCTAGTCGCATCTTCTTTGTCCCAGTACTGTCAGAGGTCAAAAGTGCGGGAAAAGGGGGAGAGACTTTACAATAGCGTATAAAGGCCGGGGGAAGGCTAAGTTGATCTTTAATAGGAAAAGGGGTATACCATGTCTCACCTGCGACCCCTCACTTTTGTACCCACTTTCTGGTGCTCCTAGAGTGGTAATATCTCTGAGCATTTTACAGGTCAGTGGGAAAAGGATAGCAATATCCCATAACTTCCACTGGATAGAGTATTCTTTCTGAAAGGGAAATGTGGAATACCCTAGCTCACCTGCAGCCATCTCATTCCCAATCACCAAGGACCCTCCACCCAGATGATCCTCCCTCGCTTCTCCAACCCTAGCATCAGTATCCAAAAGCAATGGCCTTTCCTTGGCCACCTGAGAAGAGGACCCAAGGGGAGTAAATGTGAGGATGCCCTCAGGTTTCTCAAAGAACCTGGCAGGAGATGAGGAGTGGAATGACAATGGCCCTTGTTCATTAAATCTGACCAGAGAGGTTATAGCAGAACTAATAAAGAATTCATCAACTTTGAGAGTGACTGACCCTAATGCCCTCACGAATACAATCTTTAAATACGATATAGCTGTAAGGTCACAAGGCCTCCTGGCACTGTTCAATAATGTGATTAGTTTGAAATGGTGCCCAATGAGTTGGAGAACTGCAATTATAATTTCAATCTACAAGAAGGGCAATCGGGCAGACCCTGCTAACTATCGCCCGATCGCCCTTCTAGATGCAGACAGTAATCTGTTGATAGGTGCAGTTCCCTGAGAACTAGAACAGTTGGCTGAGAACTGTTGCATATTGGACAAAGTGAAGATTGGCTTCAGGAAAGGCATGTCTAATTCCCTGAATGACCTAAACAACTTGCATGAGAAGGCTTGGAAAGCGTGTAACACCCCCTCTATGGTGCCCTGATTGATTTATCGAAAGCTTTTGCCACCATTAAAAGAGGGTGCCTTTGAAATGAGCTAAGTCATAGGGGGATCCCACCAGGCATGTTATCAATAATAGTCCATCTTCACGAGAACTCGACCATAGAGGTTAGATTAGATGATCTGGTTAATCTAACCAATCCCATAGTCATGGAGAGAGGTATGAGGCAGGTGTGCATTCTTGGCCACCTGCCTCCTTAGCCTCTACCTGGCAGATTTGAGTGAGACATTAAATGATCAGGCCTTAGCAAGCCTGAAGGTGGGGAATCGGAAAGTAAGTTGGATCGCATACGCAGACGACATGCTTTTGCATTATACTCTGGGTGGCCTTCAACGTCTACTAACTGCTCTAGGATCCTATGCCAAAGATTACTCCCTACTCATTAATCTATCCAAATATAACATTACGCGCTTCTGCAATTGAACTAAAAAAGGCACTATCCAGACCCTCAGTGGCCAGCCGATAAGCCAGACTAAAGAAGTTGTGAATCTACGATTAAAAATGACTTCAAACCCTACCAGCACAGTCATTGAGAGTAAATTGAAGAGAATAATAGACCAACTTACTTGCCAGATGAAGAGACTGAAGGGCAAATATTCTAGATTTTCCATTGTTCCCTTAATTTCTACAGGGGCAAAGTAATTCCAACTTTATTATATGTGATGGATGTGGAGTCGCAAGCGTGGAATTTAAATTGGGCACGACTCAAAGGTACGCTGTGGAAGATGGTCTTAAACCTTTCTTAGCACTGCCCTCACAATGGCAGTGCTAAGATACAAACTTGGTTTGAGTTCGCTCGGTATTAGCCTGCACTGGAAGTTGATGCTACTGTACTTGTCAATCCAGTCCAGGTTCCACTCAAACTCACTTTGTATGAAGACATAGAATCCTTGCAGCAGGAGGCCATCAGCATTTTTCTATGCAAGTTGGACGGTAAGGTGATGGCAATTTTAGCCAACTGTTCTAGAACAGTAAAGGAGCTGGCAGATAACCCAGGTGGAATTAAGAGAGCTATCATGAGGACAGGGCAATGACAATTGACACCATGCAGTGTTATAAACTTCACAATTGCTTCTCCTTCTTGGATAAACCAATGGGTATTCTGCCGTCATGCTTGAAGAAATTCCCAGATTGTAGATGGAGACCTGAGTTCTTGAGATTCCGTCTAAACCTATTGCCAACAGGCAAGATTTTGGCGGCACGGGACAAAGAGCATAAAATAAGAGGGGAATGCTGCCTATGTAAAGACGAGGAATGGCAGACATTACGTCACATTCTGATTCAATGTCCGACGATCCAAGATTTGAGGGCTCTCCATCTGGAACGGTTTGTAGATAAGATAGGATGGTTGAATCCTGAAGACTCTCCTCGGGTCATGAAACATTCGTAAGTATGCAAGTATTGAAATTGTTGAATTGTTTGGGTTTTTATGCTGTATAACTGGAAGGATGTGATCTGAGGACTGGTTAGGATTACTAATGATTTATATTTTATTCAATGACGTTTTTTACAATTTTAATGTTTTACATTTTGTATGAATGTGAAAAGTCATATATCTGACTGCTACAATACTATGAATAAAAACCTTGTTTTTAAAAGAATTGTCAATTTTGTTGTGTTCTTGTGATAGCACAGCACCCAACCCTACCTTAGATGTGTCTGTTTGTAGTAAACATTCTTTATTAAAGTCTGTCATTTTAAGGACATGTTCACTACACAGGATCTTTGTCAGGCCATCAAAACTTTCTTGGTCCTTTATTGCTCCAGTTTAGCTTCTCTGTGACTGGGTATTTTTCAATGTATCTGTAATGTTCACAGCAATGCTCAAATAATTAGTTATAAACCTCTTATAATAGCCGGTTAACCCCCAAAAAGGCGTGAAGTCCTCTTTTGGTTGTAGTGGAGATGTTTTTAGAAGTGACTTTTTCCTTTTCTATTTGTTTGGGTTAGGCCATTCCTCATAGAGGTGGCGCCAACTATCTCTATGGACCACAATATCATCTAGGTATGTGCCAGAAAAGCTTGAGTAAGCTCTTAAGATCCTGTCTTTCAGTCATTGAAAAGTTGTTTGGGGCTCCATGAAGGCCAACGTGTAAGATCTCAAATTGAAACAGGTCTTGTGGTGTTGAAAAGGATGTATTTTCTCTGTCAAGTAAACTCAAGGGAACTTGCCAATAACCCTTGGTCAAATCTAGGGTTTGTATATACTTGGCGGAGCCCAACATTTCAATCCGCTCAACAATCCGCATCGGGTAATTGTAAAATATTGAGATTGAGTTGAGCTTCCTGAAGTTCATGCAGAATCCCCAGCGCTGGTCTGGTTTTGCGACTAGAACTATAGGGAAGGACCAGGGACTCTAGGAGGGCGCGATTATATCTGCTTTGAGCATCTTCTCTACCTCTTTCTTAATTATTTCTTTTCGGGCTTCGGTATTTTATAATGTTTCAAATTGCGATTTTTTCCTGCTGGGGGTCTTATGAATTGGAAAAGGTTTTTACCCTTCCAGGTTGCTCATAGAGTACCTCAGTAAACTGGTCCAATATGTCCATAATATTCTTTTGGGAAGGTGGCAGATCGAGGGGGATTAACCTATCTTGGTCTTCGTAATCCGGAAACAGGGCAGCCACAGTAACGCTGGTATTCTCTCTATGGTCTATGTAAGAGTGCAGAAGAAAGACGCTGACACAAAGGTGGCATGTTTTGGGGCTAAAGACTTTTATTGAATCGTAAAGAAAAAAAATACATAACTATCCCTATTCGTAGGATGTGTTTCACTGCCTCAAACAAAGAGATACAGTGACTCTCAGGATGTCTGTCAAAAAAGAATTGTCCACTGTCCTGCATCAAACAAAACCTTACTTACCGTCCCTTATGCTATAAGCTATAGAATAAGGAAATATTGTTCTTGGCCCAGGAAATTGACTCCCTTCTCTTGCGTGAGGGTTCCTGCTTTAACCAAACAATTCTCAAATCTTAGAACAGTTTGTGTGTCTACATGTTGTCAGGGGAATGACTCCCTTCCCTAATGGTAAAGTTCCAAACAATACTTGTATTCTTCTTCTGGGTGGGCCAGGAGAATGTCTCCCTTCTCCTGTCATCTGGTCTCACATAGTCCGGGGGACTGACTGCCAACCCTCTGGCTTTTGGACCTTCTGGTCTGGGTTACCAAGATAATGACTCCCTTCTCCTGGTATCTTGTTATCATTTCCTTACAACCAGCGTGAATTACTCCCTTCCTCTGATATTCTTTTCCTTTGGTTTTACAATACCTAATTTTAAGTGTTAGGAGGGTCCACAACCCTGGCGTCGCCCTTTAATTTGACTCTCTTGGTTCACTACTTTTCCAAGTACTGCGGCAAGGCCGATGACCTGTATCACTTTCTTACTTTTTTTTTAAACGATTTAGCTGATTTACATCAACTTTACAATATATTTTTAACACATAAAAAAGAAAGTAAAAACACATAAATCAATTCTTAAAAAACGGCATAATCAAGAGAAAAAACCTTCACTTGATCATTGTCACACGAAAACATGTAATCTAAAATCATTAATCATAGAAAATCATCAATGCTAGTTCATAGCTTATTGAACACTTTCCAACTTGTTAGTTGACATCGGGTCACCTTTCCACTAACGTCTAGTTTCCACCTGTATCGAGATCCACACTCAAAGCAGGAGAAAAAAAAATGTCATTATGCATTCCATGGATCAGAAAGTTAATCAAACAGTTGTCACTTCTAAGCATCATTCATTTTTAACACATATAGGAACCCAATTGCACCAAGCCTAAGTGAAGTAATGAATCCACAAAAAATCAACTGCCATAACAGTTCTGGTGACATATTTGCGTATTGCAGAACAGATTGTATCAAGTAATAAGCACAGACGGTTCTCAAGGCACAGCAATCGATCAAAAGGTGTTGTAGGGTTTCAGTTTGTGTGGATACTTTGCAAAAGCGACACACATTTTCTTGTTGAGTGATAATTCTGCATTTGACCTGTATGTCTTTCGTCACCCATATGTTAAATCTTAATCACAGAAAATCAGCTCTGTGCGAGGATTGGGGGATTTAATCAAATATGGCTCCATTACACTACATTTTCTATGTTGAAACAGGTTATCTTTAAAGTCTCGAAACCCCATGCATTTAGCTCTTGTCCTGATCCAATCAGATTGGAATAGTTTGGTCTTGACTCTAGTCAGATTTTGCTAAAGATCATGGAGTGAAGCATCCACTTCTGCTAGCGCTTGAACTACCAATGATCTCCATTTTCGCATGAACAGATCTTTATAAGAGAAAATGTGTGTAGAAAGTATGCGTATGCACATTTTCGATTCTGATGATAAAATACACTTTCTAAACAATGCAATCAATTGCCATGAATACCTTGCATATAAGGAAATCAAGCCCAATTCAATTTTTATCCATACCATGGGGACGCACTTGGGAAGATTTAAGATGCGCCTCCAAAATAGGCCCTCAAACTTTAGCCACACTATTTCAGTTATAGCCGCCTTTGTTTCAGATGCATACAATAAGACTGGTGTTATCTTTTGCTGGTAATAGGCAAGGGCCGGGACAATTGAAAACTTGCATATTTGGCTTGGATGCCCAAGGCTTGAGAAATGGTCATGGTTAGTTGGCTTTCAAACTTGCCAAATAAATTTCAAGATCATTATGGTCTACAATACGAACACCCAAGTATGAATATTGATGGACATGTTCCAATTCCATCCCTTGTAAAAACCATTTGTTATTTTTTGTATTGTTTTTTCTATTGGAATTATAGACCATGATCTTAGTTTTTTTCTAAATTTATGGTAAGCAGGTTATCTTGAACATACCTGGAAAGAGCATCTAACAATTTTTGTAGGCCCCGAAGCGTTTTAGATACCAACACCAAATCATCCGCGTATAGTAAGGCAGGGATAGACTTGGTTGCCAATTTCGGAGCATCAGATATTATTCCCTCAAAAACTCTGCTATTATCAGATATGAACAAATCAGAGTGCTGAGGCAAGGATGCACACCTGCCTCAGCCCTCTGCTCGTGTCAATGTGACATGACGAATTCCCTTCCAAAGTCAATCTAACCTGGATTGAAGTGCAAGTATGCAAAGCTTTTATGAGTGTAATAATGTGCATTGGAAAGCTTGAGAGCAGCAAATGCTCTATTAGAAGTTATCTAGAAACTGAGTCAAATGCAGCACGCAGGTCAACAAACACAAAATACAAAGGTTGTTTAATTTTTGCAAAATGTGATATAATTGATGTAATTGTGAACATGTTGATGAAAGTGCCCAAATCTGCAATAAATCCGGTTTGAAATGGGTCCTGTTTAGAGTGTTCAGTGACCCATTTATTGAAGTTTCTAAGGATGAAAAGAGAGAAAAAAAATTCCCTGCGCATCTAAGAGGGCTATCGGCCTGTAATTGGAGGGACAGGACTGATCGCCTCTTTTGAAAATGGGGACAATGACCGAACAACGCCAGGACTCAGGAATGACATTGGACTTCATTGTTTGCGAAAAGATATTAAAAAGAATCGTCACCCATTACTGTGGATGCTGTTTAAACATCATATTATTCAGGCCGTCAGGACCAGGGGCCCTTGAGCTACTTGATTTTGTAATGAAATACAAAATATCTTCCTCAGTTATTTGCGAATGGACATTACTTGACATCACCATTGTACTCTGCTGCTTAGATTGAGGAGGGCACGCTTACATCTTGGTATAGTATGCAACCCATTCACTCTCAGACACCCCATTCATTTGCACTGGCATTTGTTTGGAATGATTACCTATGTTAAGCAGAGACCACATTTGAGATGTATTTTTAGTTAACATAGCTTCTCCATCACACTGATATAAATGAGCTTTCTAGGTTCTCAGCCAATTTCTGTGTTTGCATTTTAAAGCATGGATGGTTTTGGATCTTTCAGATGGCAACATCAAGGCCATTTTGTTTTGCTTACCTAATGCAGCTTTCCGCTTTTGTACTTCAGGATTGAAAACATGCTTGGATTGATAATAAGAATGGGTTGCTGTGCTAGAATGGAGTTTGTATAACTGAAGAATGGAAGTGTAAGACTCGCCCATCCAATATGCGCATGAACTCTTGCTTGTGATATTTTCATTTATATATATAACCAAAGGAAGGAGACACATAACCCTCTTTAGGTGTGATATTCAGGGTATATCCTCTAGATAAGGTGTCAAAACAACATCATTTAAAACCAATGTAGGTTACATCGAATGTACATAAATTTCAAACAACGTAGCATAAAAATCAATTTGTAATTAATTCAAAAACAACAGATATCACGTAAACATGTTAAAAAACATTATACAAAATACAGGAATATTCTATATCGTAAAATGATTCCACTTCACAACAGTAAAAGTCATGAATCACTTATTTCCCCAAACAATGGTGGCAACTTAATTCATTTTATTCCCCACCCTGTTCCAGTAGCCCCAATATTTTCATTTAAACATAATAAGAAATGCTAATTCCAGCAAAAACGATTTGTCAAATTGTTAATAATCAAACATGGCTTATAGCAGTTTTGAGTAGAATTAAATGTAGATATCTCATATGACCACTCTAAAGATAACTCGTGGTCACTGTGAGCTTGTTCAATCACCGCAAATTTTATAGCCTTATTGAAAGTTTGCTGGTCAGCGTATATGTAATTGATGATGGATTCACTTTTTGCTCTTTGCCATGTGTTTTGCAATGGGATATTCCCCACAAGAGAACCATTGAAAACAATAATTGGCGTTTTTCCATC
The DNA here is from genome assembly GCF_040938575.1 of Ambystoma mexicanum. Taxonomy (NCBI): domain Eukaryota; kingdom Metazoa; phylum Chordata; class Amphibia; order Caudata; family Ambystomatidae; genus Ambystoma; species Ambystoma mexicanum. The sequence goes on along the minus strand of NC_090939.1, from coordinate 323,478,939 downwards.
AAGGATTGCCATCAAATGCATGTAGAATTGTCTCTTGTCTCACGATGTGCCAAGCACTGTAAATTGAGATCCCCAACCAAACTGGTGTCGGTAATTTCTGGCATTTGCGAGAATATGTTTAATTGTTTTAGGTCAGCAAAGAATTTATCGTCGGCTATCGCAGCTGTATTGCGGTAGATGTTGATAAGAGTGATAACACCCCCTTGGTATGTTACTCTAACCATTTGTAGATATAAATTTGGTGAGGCCCATGGATAGATTTCAAAACATTTACTACTTTTGGCCACTACTAAAAGCCCTGATGATGGACGTCCTTTAGATGCAGCTTTGGCTGGGAAGAGCATATTATTATCATTCCATGCTGGGTGTTCAACCAGCTAGGTTTCCTGAATGGCTATAATGCCAAAAGAAATTAAGGAAATGGCACTCACGCCAAAGAGATGGGACGATCCACAGGTGTTCCAACTAGCAAGTGTCACTATGTTCTGCTAATTTTCCAAAGATCGTTATGGGAACACGTTTTTAGAATTGCATAGAGCGGCATACTTTTCATTACAAGACGCACTAGCAGATTGAATACGATTGTAAATATTTACTTTTCTAACCGGGGATTTAGCTTTTAGCATCTTTGGATGATTCATCTCATTTTCAACATTGAGCATAGTGGGGTCTAGTGCTAAAACAAAGCCCAAGGAAAACAATTCCATTCTAGCTTGCCAAATGACATTCCTTACAAGATTGGAAGTTAACCATAATCCAACCATAGACAAATCATCATCGTTTAAAAATTCCATGTGTGCAATGTCCATGGAGTTCACATCTTATTAGCTACTGATTTCTTTAAAAATGACCAGGGCACTTGTTCTACTTAGATCGTAGAATAAGGTGCCAGCTGACATTTTAGTATAAATCAATGATATTTGTTGATTGACATAGGTTGTGTTAAGATCCTATGTCTTAAAGGATTACTTTAACATTGGGTCACAGATTGGCTCTGGTCAGCATTTTTGTTCGACAGGGACAATATCTCTCGAGAATGAGGGGGTACAATCAAGCTGCCAGGGCCAATGTTTGTGTCATTCTTAACACCCAAACTAGAGCTGTAATGACTAGAAGCAGATGAAGTCACGTTCAGGTGTTTCAAGTTCAAATACTCCTCAATAGATTTATGAATTCCGGCTCAGATTTGTGGCAGAACATCATAGCTCAGCATCAGACCTTTGGTGTTTGATGCAGCCCCTACGTCAACCACACTAGCCGAGCTTAAATTGATGGAAGATGAGATGTAAGAGGAGCGCATGTAATACCCTCGTTCTGCGAGGCAGCAATAGCTGAAATCAGATCATTCAAAGGAGGGTAATTATTAGGAGAGGTAGAATTTGAAATTGAGCTACCCTGTTTCTTAAGCGCAATATTTTTCTACTTAGTTAACACAGCATTACACACTCTCTTAGGTGGCAAGGTTAATGGCTGGAGTCACAAATTGCTCAACACTGGATTTGGAGGTTTAGTTTTTGATTTCAACTCAAACATATTGTATGAAGCAGAAGGCTTGGACACTGGGTTGCAGTGCACTTCACTGGACAGGACTGCCTGCGAGAGAAACGGCCTGATGATGTAAACTCAGCACCATGTGATCCTGATATGGACGTATTATTGAACTTATTACCTAAGTTAATCAAAGAAACTGCAACTGAGCTCACTCCCTTTATCACTGCATTTATCAATGCCTCATTTGCCTCTAGTAATGTACCCACCAGTTTGAAAGATGCATGGGTACTACCACTCCTAAAAAAGCCAACGTTGGACCCTAACAACCCATCCAACTATCGCCCGATCACCACTGTCCCTTTCCTGCTGAAAATACTGGATTGAGCAGCGTATCTCCAAATTCAGCAATATTTGGAAACAAGTAACTTACTAGGTCTAAGACACTCAGGCTTTAGACCTAGTCATGGGACAGAGACAGCAATCATTGACCTAAAGAACCAGATCCAGGATCTAAAAGACAAAGGCAAATCTGCCCTGCTATCACTACTTGATCTATCCACGGCATTTGAACTGGTGAACCATGATATACTATGCAAGCATCTGTCATCTGCTGCACATTTCTCTGATCAAGCTAACTCCTGGATCAAAGCGTTCCTCAGTAATAGATCCATGAGGGTCTTTGCTCCATCATCCCCAGCCCTACCCTCGCCAGTCTCCTGTGGCGCCCCCAAGGATCATGCGTGTCACAGACGCTCTACAAAGTATTCACCAAGCCTCTATTTGATATACTTGACCATCTGGGTGTCACGTATATAAATTATGCGGATGACAACTCATCCCTACCACTGGTGACTATGTTGCAGACAGCAAAACACTGAATGACATCTACAGCGTTATACAAATTTGGATGGCCAAACATGGTTTATGTTTAAACAATGATAAAACCGAACTACTCCTACTCGGCTCCCGATCGGACGGGGAATGAGGGACGGGGAATGAGGGAAGGAGAACAGGCTGCGTGAGTTCAAGGTAAAGTTTATATAAGTAAATGGCATCCAAAGAACTCTGCTGCCTATGAGAGTGCTCTGACAAGAATTAAGGTTACAATACATTTTATAGGACAAATGTGTCATTGATGACTCAAGTAACATAGGGTACTACGTTGGTCCCGGTTTGGACAGTCCATATAGTGCCTATGGTGTGGGTGGCATCTCTTCCTCCGGGTTGGCCGCTTGGTTGGCGGGGGGATGCATGTCAGGCGTCTGTGCTCCGAATGGGTGAAGGTCAGGTCGCTGTGAAGCAGGGTGGCCACTAGCTAAACTAACATAATACATTCTTGAAAATGCATGCAGTAAATACTAATCATTCGAAGTCTTTGAACAAATCATCATGTCTCTATAAACTTCACACACGTGTCTATACTATCAATAACATCGGATTATAAAGGCATTAGGTTAAGGGTTTTGACTGCTATAATAACACTGGTTGAAGTGAGGGTCTGTGTTCATAAGAATCTCTGGTATGTTGACATTTGTTAGTAGTAGACAACAATATACTGCAGCAGGGGTCTAATTATAGTTGGGGGTCTGTTGGGTGGGCATCATGGCGTGGTCAGCGGTCTGGCACATAAAAGGGATACCTTGCAGGGGCACAGGGTTACAATGGCAGTAAGTTTCCACTGGCGAGGGTACGGGGGCAAGGACACGTTTGTGGAGATGGATGAGCTATGTGCTCAGCTCATTCTGGTTCACACGCAGGACAGTGATCTCAGAGGAAGAGTAATGTGTTCCAATTGTTCTTTGTTGCAATTACCTCCGGCTTCAGTGTGAGAATGGAGCTGCAGAGTTTTCCAGTCAGAGTGGGAAAGATGGTGGGGGCCATGTGCCATGCGCGCCTGGCCGTTGCGAGAAAGGAAAGAGAAGCGTTTTTGTATTATCGCAGTGAGGTCTAGTCACCAAGATGGAGTCAAAAGGGGTACAAAAATGGATGCCCTGTGTCCTGCTCACTGGTCCCATCTACGCGAACGTTAACCAAAGTCGACATTGCATAAGGGCAAGGGCAAGGGCTGTTGGCCCCTCGCTCCCGCACATTCCCTCCTTTCATTACATCTAAAGTAACGAATTACGAACCTTGTGCTCTGTTATTCTCCCTTCGGTAATACTCCGCTTCAGCAACAGCTTCTTCCCAGGCTGGGGTATCTTTTATAGGCATCCATGCCATGCATACACTCCTCAAGCTATGCCCTCTTCTTGCGTATTCATCAGGAGTGCACATTAGGTATATCCCACCATCCCCATCCAGATCTACCCATACCTCTTTATACCATTGTAGCTCCCTTGGTTCTTTGATTGTGGTGTGGTACAAATTATCAACCCTGTCCCCATACTGCCTGTATATTGCAGTCATCCTGTATTTTGGGGGGGCTATGTTCCCCGTTTGTATTTGTGCATCTATCATAGTTGCTACCGTTGTCGGTCGGCTCATTGTTACCATCATCATAGCTGAGGTAGGCATACTTTTTACACAACACCGCAGACCTAATTGGCACACACAGAAAAACAGCAGCACAAGGACGGTGACAGCAACAAGTATTTTCATAATTACATTGACCCAAGATGGTATCCAGCTGAACATGTTGTCAAACCATGTGCTTGGCTCTACTCCGCCCTCCATTCTCATCCGTTCTCATAAGCTGTAAACTGCTGATATCACATGGGAAAGTGTCCCGTTATCTGCATCTTCAGATGGCACAAATGTGCAACACGCCCCCCCGATTTTTCGGCAAACACCGCCGTCCATTGCTGTGAGGAGGACTAGAACATATCGGTTTTGCATTGTCATTAGGTGCAAGGCACGGAGCTCTATTTTTATTATGTTGAACCCTTCTTCAGTGTCGTTGGCCAGTTGGATTAGCTCCCAGCACACTATTTGTAACCATTTGGCATTGGCTCGCGTTTGGAGCCCTGGTGCTAGGAGCGATGCAAAGAATGTCTCTGCGGATGTGAAGAGCTTGTATTTTTGTGGAATCTCAGCAAGGAGTTTTGGTGATTCAGATGAAATATAGTTGGATGATCTTTTACTTCGCGATAATTTTGTTTTCAGTTCTTGCTCTGACAACAGTTTGTAAGCTGGTGGTTCTGTTTTTGCTTGTTGGGGGTGCTGTTGATGGGTCAGCCGATTGCCCTGCTGCCGATTTGCCAGCCGATTCTCCTGCTGCTCCTTGGATGTGGCTTTCGGGTGCTACCATCAAGGCCGTATGGAGGGTGGCTAGGGCACCAGTACCCTTCCAGGAAGCAGGTAGATGCAGGTAGGCTTGTTTACCGCAAATCCAGTACATGCCCATGAGTGCTGCGGTACCTTTCTTCATATCAGGAATTATTATATTCTTGTTGCATCTCTTTGTCATCCCCATGTTCACTTTCCCTTCCGCGTGGAAGCAGAGTTCATGCTGTATTTCCTTTTGTATTTTTATTGGCTTCTCCAGTGCGGTAATCCATGTTAGCTTAGTAACGTGTTGCGACCAGATAGGGGCACAAACTTCTTTCACCCACTGGAAGTTTTCCTCAGGTAGTCCTCTGAGTGCTTCTGGTTTGCACTCGATAGTTTCATCGTGCCATTTGTTCTCTGCATACCTTATCTCCTTTATGACAAAAAATGGCTCTTTGATGCAAATTACTCCTTGACGCCCGCTGTTGCATATTCTCTCATTTTCCAGCATTTTATTGTGACGGCGTGTGCCTGGAAGGTGCTTTTTATCCTACACAGAACAAGATGAATCAAACATTGAGCCTCCGACAAGGGCACTTCTTGTGGTACTAACATTTTGGGCGTCCCTGATGCATGCGGTATGAGTAAACAGACATAGCAGCTTTCGTTCGTTGCCTGCTTTGCCGTGGCACTCATGTCCGAATACCATTTGTTAGATTGATCGGGTGGCGGGGGTCTAATATTTCATCTAAACCCAGATCATGATAAATGTCATATCTTTTCCCTCCCGCCCCCCTTTTTTCTCTCCTCTTTCCCTCCTTCTTATAACTTCTTACTTTTCGATAATGAATTGGGAACACCCCAGCCCAGGCAGTATCATTACTGTTAGATATGACGTGTTTATACTCATTAGTAGCAGCAGTGTAATATGAGGTAGGTTCTATGGTTGTCTGCACATGCATACTTGTGTTAGCCAAGTCACTCGGCCAATAATAGTCGCCATCATATTCATTTGTTTCATTATCATTACTCATGCTTATGCCAGGGTGTAACAGGGAGATAATTGTTGTGTCGGCAGTGAAGTGCTCTAAAGCGTGTGTTGCATTCGTATAATTATCATTAGTGACATATGTTTCTCCCCATATTGTCTTTACTCCAGTCCATATTAGGCTTGACCCTTCTCGTATCAGTTGGGCCCCGCTCCCCCCTTTGTGCATATCACTAACCAGAGATAAGAGAGTGTAATACCAGGCCATGAAGAACAGCATCACAGAAAGCAAAACAGCAGCACATTTTAAAACACATTCAACATTGCTGTACTTATTGGCCCTACTGCCATCCCTATTGCTAGCTAACATTAAATCAGTCTCTGTGAGTGCACTCCTTTCGGCCATTGTGTCACCTGGAGGGGCGATATAAATTTGTTAAGCCACCAGAATATGCTTATCATATATACATATTTACATATTGCATTTATTCACTATTTTCATTTACTTTAACTATACGTTTTATAGACATTTTTCTTTCATCAGCTTCACATATATCCTCTTTTCACTGTGCATAGGAATAATCAGTGAGAAAAAGAGAGTGGAAGAGATAGAGAAGTGCGGGAAGGCAAATCATTGTTTTTGCTCCATTACAAACTCTTCTCTATTGACCACCATGTTGTGGTTAGTTCTTAACCTTATTTGTAGTATTACTTATACCTGCTTGCTCACACTAGGGGAGTGCAAGAGAAGGAGGAGGAAGAGAGTAGTCACGAGAGAGAGAGAGAGAGAGAGAGAGAGAGAGAGAGAGAGAGAGAGAGAGAGAAAGAGAGGGAGAGAGACAACCCATCTTCCTTTTTCATTACAAGTGCCTTTTTATTTATTCAGTTTGTTATTATTTTTCAACCTCATTCGCAGCATCTGTTTCACATGTCTGCTCGCATTGAGGGAGTGCTGTATCGCTCGCCCTCCTCACATCTGAGAGGTGCACCCAATACTTCAGTCCCTTAACCTTCACTGTAGTGGGTGTACTGTAAACCACCTCATATGGACCATGGAACCTTGGTGAATTCCACCTTCTAACAAAACTCCTCACATATACCTGTGCTTCTGGCATTAGCGGGCCACTGGGGCTATCTGTGGCTGGCATTGTGGTGTCTGTTGCTGCATTTTCAATGAAAGGCGGTGCTATCTGTTGCGCTATGCTGCGTACTGCGCGTGTCAGCTGGGTCAAGTATTCCTTAAATTCTTCCTCCAGCAGTGTGGCAGCTCTGTGCTTATCCAATGCTCTTTTGATCGGGGAAAGTGGTGTGTTTATTTCGCCTCCCAGTCACAATTTCATGGGGGCTCAAATGGTGATCTTTGCTTGTCTGTGTTTTGAGTTGGAACAGTGCTAGGGGCAAGCAATACACCCAGTTTTTCTTCAGTGTGTTACACAATTTCGATAGTTTACTCTTGAGCATGCCGCTGATCTTTTCCACCATCCCATTAGCCATCGGATGATAAATGGAACACAGTTTGTGCTTCACCACTAGGAGCGATGTCACTTCTTTAAAGAGGTCATTCGCCAAGTGCGGGCCATTGTCTGATCGTATCACATCACATATTCTCCACCGGGAAAACACTTCTCTCACCAAAAACTTGGCTGCACACTTGGCTTCTGGGTGGGGGCATGGTCCCGCTTCCACCCACCTTGAGAAGGGGCATACTACGACAATTAAATATCTTGCCCCATTGCATCTTTCTCCCATGTCTGCATAATCTATGTGGAGCTCTCTAAAGGGCCCTACAGGCCGTGGCAAAGTCCCTCGTAATGTCCTCAAAGTCATCCCCAAATTGTATGTTTGGCATATAGTACAATCTATGATTAATTTGGACAGATGTTCCTGTAGGTTGGGGACGAACCAATGTTCCTGAACGTCTGTGGCGATGTGTTGTTTTGCCACATGGGCCGGAAAAAGCAGCTGTTGTAACGCTACCTCTAGTAATTCTGCCGGCATTACTACCTTCCCTGTTGCCTCTTGTCTCCAAATGAGGTCTATAGGGGATTGTTTACATCCCCATTTACTCCATAATTCTTGCTCCTCTATTGGTGCTCTTCTCTGTAGCTCTATTAATTGTGTTATGGGCGTGTTGCTATAGGCCTCTTCTAGTGGCTCTGTGGTGTTTTTTTTAACAATGCACTCAGCCGCCGGGGATACATTGAAATACGAGGCCTCCTTCGCCGCTGCGCCGGCTGCCGCGTTTCCCAATGAGATTGCATCTGTGTTGTTGGTATGGGCTTGGCATTTCACCACTGCTACTACTGATGGTTCTGCTAAGGCCTCTATTAGTTCATTCAATAATGTGGCCTGCTGTACTTGTGAGCCATCTGCTCTTCCGAACCCTCTTCTACACCAGCGCGATAGTCCTGAATGTACAGTGGTAGTTGCATACACTGAATCTGAATATAGAGTCACTGTGCATCCTTTGGCTGTATGTAATGCTTCATTTAATACCGTTAGTTCAGCCACTTGTGCGGAGTAATGGGAAGGGAGGCGCTTTTGGACGATCGTTTCATAGCTATCTTCCTGCATCCGTACTACTGCCATTCCTACATGTTTCTCTCCTGTTTCTGGATTTATTGATGCTGAACTGTCTATGAAGTATATTTCCCCTTCCTGCAGAGCGTTTTCGCTCGCTTTGGGAATATCGTCACCCTCCCACTCATATGTTGCACAATCGTGCTCCTGCATGTCTTCCACAGTACACGGTTCTGTAATGAACGTTGCTGGGTTTACTGTTTTGCACCTGACTGCATGCACGTTGGGGCTTGAAATAATTATCTCATATGCAGCCGCTCTTTGTGTTGTCAGTGTTGATTTTGACCGCTCAAGAATCGCAAATAGTGAATGCTCTGCATACAGTGTTACTGAACATCCCATTACAATTGTGGCGCTCTTTTCAATGGCGAAGGCTGCAGCTGCGAGGGCTTGTTCGCACGCGAAGTTACCTTGCATTACTGCATCCAGTGTTCCGCTGTAGTAGGCCAATGGCTTGTGGCCTAGTGATGTTTTTTGCGTTAACACTGCAGTCATCAGTGTTCCATTGCAGTGTGAGAATATGTAAAATTCCCTGTCATAGTCTGGGTTCGCGAGAACTGGGGCTTCTGCTATGAGGTCTTTCAGTCTGAAGTACTGGGCCATCATATCATGTGTCCATTTTATTGGGGCCCTGCTCTTTTTCGCTTCCTTTAATGCTTGCAATAATGGGCGTGTGTATGCTGCCTAATCAAGTATCCATGCTCGGCAATAGTTGCATATGCCAAGAAATGTTTGCATATCCTTCACTGTCTTTGGTATTATTACGTTATGTATGGCAGCTGCTCTGTCAGGGAGTATTCTTTTGCCATCTTTGGATATCAGCTATCCGAGGTACAAGACCTCGGCAAGGCAATATTGTAATTTCCCTTTATCAACTTTGTACCCTTTGGTGGCTAACACATTTAACAATGTCATGGAATCTTCTCTACATTTTTCTTCTGTTTTGCTGCAGATAAGTAAATCATCTACGTATTCTATTATGGTGCTCTCTACGTCAATATTTCCAATGTCTCCACGTAATACTCTGTTAAAAATGCTTGGCCTTTCACAATATCCTTGGGTCGAGTGGTATGGAAAAGAGGGCATTTTTCAAGTCGACTACAGTGAAACATGTAGATTCTTTTGGTATACTACACAGTATTGATGCCGGGTTAGGCACTAGTGGGAACTCCTTTGGATGACATCATTGAGTGGGCGGAGATCTTGGATCATCCTCCACGCCCCTCCTTTTGCTTTTTTGATCGGGAAGATTGCCGTATTGCATGGGGAATTCGATGGCACTATTATACTTTGTCTGAGGAGTGCATTGATTGTTTCTCTAATCCCTTCCTCTGCCTCTTTTGATATTGGGTATTGTTTCACTCTTGGCGGTATGGCACCTGGTTTGAGTTTTTCCTTTATTGGCGTTACTTCATGTAATAACCCTACATCATGGGGGCCTGTGGTCCAAATCTCTGGTGTTACTTTCGTCATGTCTTCCTCAAATATTGTTGGTGGGGCATTGACACTGGCCATAAGTGGGTTGTGTACCTCTCTGTACTGGATCATGATGTCACAAGGTATACTTATTTCCATTATTATCTCTCCATCACCTTCATTATCAGTGAATAGTTCTTCGTCAGTTAGGTCTATTAGCGTTATGTTTGGGTCTATGCATAGCACAGTTCTCCACTCATATCCATGCATGTCCAGCCCTATTACCACAATTCGTTTATTCGATACGTGAACTGCCTCGATGTCTATGGGCAGTCTAGTTCCTGGTACAACATCTGTATTTGCGATGGGGCGGAATATAAAATCTGATGGTATCCTCCACTCTTTTCTCATTATTTCAGGTACTACTCGGGCCAACACCTTGATGACATAGATGAACATGTCTATGTCAATAGGTATCCCTTGTATTTCGACCTCGTTTGTCATCGTGCTAATCATCAACATCGCTCGTACTGAGCATACTGCTGGGGTGGAACACACTATTCCCTGTTCGGTAAATGAGATGGTCATGTTCAACTTACTCAACAAGTCTCTTCCCAGCAATTGATTGGCGCGTTTTCGTGATACAGTAAGGGTGCGCACACTGTTTTTCCCCCTACAGTTATATCAAGATCTTTGCTGTAAGGAACTTTTAAAATAGCCCCAGAGAACCCCTGCGTTTCCAAATTCCTGCCTGAGAGCGGAAACCGCCCTTCCATAAGACATGGTTTTTCCGCTCCTGAGTCTACCATAAAGATAAACTGCTTATTTCCTATATCTGCCCCCACTAGTGGTTCCTCTTCTGCACGTAGGGGGGTGGATAGGACTGGACAAGCAAGTGCTCCCTGTCGGTTGTCCTAATCTGCGTACATTTCCTGTCCTGGCACTGAAAAAACACTATCTCCCACCACAGTTGTGCCGCAGAGCGGTGCTGGTGCACCATTTGCGGATGTCGGGAAAATTTTGCTGTTAACGTTTCCTATAGTGTTTTGTCTTGCCATGGGTTGTGAGGCGCCATGGTGTGGTTGTGAGGGCGGTTGTCTTTGCTGCATTTGGGGTTCATTATAACACTGGTCATGCAGTCTCCCCCCCCATTGGTAATCCATAGGGGCTACCTGGATGTGGACATCCCCATATCTGTTCCTTTTCCATGGGAGGTTGCCCTTAGAAATACCCTGAGGGCCGCATCCTGCAGTCTCTTGAATAGTGCCCCCACCTTCCACAGTTACAACACGACCCTTGTTGTCCTCCTCTCATCCCTTGCCCGCGAAATCCTCTGTTCCCCATACCTCCGAACCCCCCTCTCTGACCACGGTACCCACCTCATCCTCTTGCCGGTCTTTCTTGCCACTGAGGTCCTCTGTTTTTCTCTTCTCCATCCCACTGTCCTGGCCCTCCTGCTGCTCACACTGCAGCGATTCTGACTGGCCTGCCTCCTGCACTTTCATACCCCTCATTCTCCCCATCTGTTGTTACGCTTGCGTTCATGGCGGCGACCTTCACTGATTTGTTCTGCACCAGCTTTGCTTCGTCTGCCAATCTTTTTTGTGCTATCTCCTTTTCTCCCTCTTTGATCCTCCTACAGTGGTGCACAATTATGCTCTGAATTTCAGGCCAGCCCTTGCCTTCTATCCCAGCTATTTTGTCCAAGGCCTTCTGTACCTCTTTTGGGAGCCCTTTCTTTATTATAAAATAGAACAAGGCGGTGGATTGGTTCCACGCCGTACCAGTTTCACTTCTCCATAAGTCTTGCACTCGAAGTATGAATTGTGTAGGGTCCTAGTTCTCCTCCATTGTGCACTGCATCACTAAGTGTAAATCTGGAATATCTGGAAATGTGCGCAGCAACGCATCCCATACTTGTGCTCGAACATTATTGAAGGGTGATGCATTGTGGCGGTCACAGCTCATAGTCACCCCTGGGAACCCCACCTTCTCCCACACTGCATCTGCTTGATCACCAACGGCAGACACTAACAAACTCTTTACATCACCTATCGCTAATGGTACTCCTGCTGTGTTCTTCTCGAATGCATGTATCCATTTCCCTGCCCCTCCCGAAGTGGGGGGAGGAGTTTCAACAGGTTGTTCTTGTCCATCTGGGCCCATGGAATATAGTGTGGCCTACCTGCTCCCTTGTGTATCAACGGCATCTGCAGCTTATGCCTCTTTCCTGTTTTACCTACCGTCCCTTTCTTCGTCTTACTTACCAGCATATTCCCTACTCGTCGCCTTAATCTACGCTGCCATCATGGGGGTGATCGTGCATCTAAGTCATCAAAATGAAACGGCAGTGGGGATCCTACAGCTGCTACTCCCTCTTCATATTCATCTTGATCACGCCACACCTCTTCTACTTCCTCTTCTTGCTCATTATTCTCTTCCTGTCCTTCCCCTCGCTGGCTTTCTGGGGTGGCTGGTCGTATTATTTTTACTGGTTTATCATTCAGATGGAACAGGAACTTTCCTGATCGCCATTCTTTTTCTCGCCCTTGTTATGTGGATGCTCCTTGTGATAATGTAGACTGCGCTGGCCCTGGCGTCGCTGGTGCTGATTCTCCTGTTACACTTAGGAGGGGTGTGAGGTCTGCTACTGACAATGGTGGTACCCCTCCTCCCCCAGGCAGCATTTGGCCCCTGTCACACAGTGCTCTTAGCTGTGATGTTTCCATTTGTGCATGTGCTAACTGGCGGTCTAAATCTCCGGTTAATCGCGCTAGGTTTACAGGGGGTGCACTTGTCGGGCCATAAAGCCCTCCTTTGTCATATGGTGGTGGCACGGTGGCTACCACTCCGCCCGAGGGAGTGGGGGTGGGGCACACAGGTACATACAGAGGTTCGCTGTATTCTACTGCTTGTCTTGTCATTAAGGGGTATATTTTAGTTGTCTCATTCTCAACTGTGGTCGTTGAGCATTCAACCTTTGGTGTTCCGTTCACCTCTTCCTGTGTTTTCTGCTTCTCGATTGTTTTATCTGTATTTACCTCTGCTGTGGGGGTAACCTCCTCGAACATTCGCCGTAGGTCTAACACTTCCCTTCTGTTTTGCAACTGTTTTCCCTTATATCTTGCTAATAGGTGTGTCGCTACTAAATCTAATACCCTTTTGTCAAACGACCCTCACTCTGGCCAGATTGGTGTTACACTATCCTCTTTTATCTCCGTCACCCACTGATAGTTATATTTTTGTATCTTTTCACTATACAATGAGAGATGTTGACAAATGTGAGCTAATGGTGTTATTCCCCCCATGACGATGCCTCTCCCTGTACTTGTGCACTCACCCGCAACTGAACTTCCCCCCTATGTCGTGTGCAATATTTGTTACCTTTTTTGGTATTTTCACCCTTCAAACACCTCTCCCCTTATTGTAAATCAACAATATTATAAATGTTCTCAATCATTGACAGTTGTTCCTAAATACTCAAATCACCTTTGTAATCATTGCATTTTCAATTCCAACATTTCACTTTTTGCATGTATAACCAATTACTGACAGAGCACAAATAACGTCTTGACATACGTCACAACAATGAACATAAAAGACATATAACACATAACATGTACTACCTGCGTGCTTTTATTCCCCTCTTGTTCCCGTTACTGTGTAGGCTCCTTACCCCCTATTCTGCTCTTCTCATTCACTCCACTGCTCTTGCACCCTCTTACTCTTTCCCAAGAATCTTACTTACACAGAAAAAGAATATTCTAAATTACTACTCCGAGTCTACTAAATATACGAGACCCCTACTATTTTCTCTTTATCTTCACTTATTTATCTGCACTGGACGAGACAATGCTACGCGGCGCCGCCTTCTACCCCGTTCGGGCTAGGATACCTCTTCTCTTTTTCTTTATTCTCACAAAACCTAATGGCCATATAAAGGATAGATCAGAAAAGCCTCAACATCACTCATACAGACCCTATTCTTAGTTCTGACCCACTGCCACCTGTTACCTTATTCCTCCCCTTACCTTTCCTTGGGAACTTTCGCAACTGGTACTCACATGTTCATTCGGGTAGTTTGAGAGTCACCGTTCGCAGTCTATCCACAATCGGGTTCGCACCCCAACCAAGCCGTGGCCCGCGTCAGCGAGCAGCTTTTACTGTTGGGTATTCGTCAACCGGGAACCCTTGACCCTTTCTCGTTGTGCGCACAGGCTGGTCAACCGCGGAGGCAATGGATTTGCTGGGGGGCGTCCCGGATCTCGCCGCACGGTGCGGGCCTCAAGGCACCTTCCCAAATCACGTCGGGGTCACCAAATGTTTGTGCCCTTCCCGTCTTTCACGTGCAAAAGGAATAAAATAGACACACCCCGGACGGGGAATGTGGCAAGGAGAACAGGCTGCGAGAGCTCAAGGTAAGGTTTATGTAAGTAAATGGCATCCAAAGAACTCTGCTGCCTATGAAAGCACACTGACAAGAATTAAGGTTACAATACATTCTATAGGACAAATGTGTCATTGTGTGTCATTGATGACACATCTAACATAGGGTACTACGTTGGTCCCGGATTGGACAGTCCATATAGTACCTATGGTGTGGGCGGCATCTCTTCCTCCGGGTTGGCCGCTTGGTTGGTGGGAGGATGGACATCAGGCATCTGTGCTCCGAATGGGTGAAGGTCAGGTCGCTGTGAAGCAGGGTGGCCACTAGCTAAACTAACATAATACATTCTTGAAAATGCATGCACTAAATACTAATCATTCGAAGTCTTTGAACAAATCATCATGTCTCTATTAACTTCACACACGTGTCTATACTATCAATAACATCGGATTATAAAGGCATTAGGTTAAGGGTTTTGACCGCTATAAAAACACTGGTTGAAGTGAGGGTCTGTGTTCATAAGAATCTCTGGTATGTTGACATTTGTTAGTAGTAGACAACAATATACTGCAGCAGGGGTCTAATGTTAGTTGGGGGTCTGTTGGGTGGGCATCATTGCGTGGTCAGCGATCTGGCACATAAAAGGGATACCTTGCAGGGGCACGGAGTTACAATGGCAGTAAGTTTCCACTGGCGGGGGTACGGGGCAAGGACACATTTGTGGAGATGGATGAGCTATGTGCTCAGCTCATGCCGGTTCACACGCAGGACAGTGATCTCAGAGGAAGAGTGATGTGTTACATTTGTTCTTTGTTGCAATTACCTCCGGCTTCAGCGTGAGAATGGAGCTGTAGAGTTTTCCAGTCAGAGTGGGAAAGATGGTGGGGGCCATGTGCCCTGCGCACCTGGCTGTTGCGAGAAAGGAAAGAGAAGCATTTTTGTATTATCACAGTGAGGCCTAGTCACCAAGATGGAGTCGAAAGGGGGTCGAAAAATGGATGCCCTGTGTCCTGCTCACTGGTCCCATCAACGCAAATGCTAACCAAAGTTGACATCGCATAAGGGCAAGGGGTGAACCCACCACTGGAAGCACTTGGTCCGAGTTTGTTCTGAGAAGTAAAGGATGCGAGGGGCCCGTTGGCCCCTCGCTCCCACACAATGGTAACACAATGTTGAAAATGATGTGAAAACACTCTGTCTTTACATCTATTCATCACTATCTCTCACGAGACAAACCAATGCCCTAGCATCGGCCACAGCATACACATGCAAGCTTATTACAGCTTGTTGGCCATACCTATCTACAACCAACTTCATACCAGTAGCAAAAGCCTTAGGGCCTCATTCCGAGTATGGCGGTAAGGGATAGCGGCCACCGCTAACGAGAGCGGTGGCGGTAATCCCTTACCGCCATACTCCGAGTTCCCTTTGCGCCATGGAGGTTTTAACACCTGCTTTTAGCAGGTGTTAAAAACCATGGCGCTAAGGGACCTTGATGTTAATTACGCCACCGTAATTTACGGTGGCGTAATTAACGCCTTCCCCACTCCCATTATGCCCTATGGGGCAAGAATGGGAATGGGGAAGGGTAAATGGGGATTGGGGAATTACCGCCCCGCCAACCTTGGAATGGGGCGGTAATTCCGCCATCCACCAAGGCGCTGCCGGTCCAGGTACGGCGTCAACCAAGGCGTTAATAGTGCCATTGGTTAGCGCCGTACTCGGAATGAGGCCCTAAGTGTTATCTAAGCTTGACTATTGTAATGCGCTTTACCTAGGAATGTCCCAACAGAATCTAAACAAACTGCAAGTCATGCAGAATAATGCAGTTAGATCCGCATGCAACATCCCAAGGAAACACCATATTTCTTCAGCTAGACAAAATCTAACCTGGCTAATCATCGAGCAAAGAATTGAACTAAAAGCACTTGCTCTAACACATAAGTGCTTATATAATCAGGCACCCATATACCTCTGCAACACTTTCTCACGCTGCACTTCATTACGACCTAGTATAACAGCTCAAACACACTGTGTCATCATTCCGCGCTTCAACCAACAACGGGCGGGCGTAGTTAGTTTCCCAGTCCTCGCTGCCAAAAATTGGAATGCGCTCCCCATCTCTATTAGAGCTGAGCTTTCATTAATGATCTTCCGAATAAGGTTAAAACCTGGCTAAGGGACCAGGAACATAACTGAGAAGGGATATAACATCTATTGTAAATACGCCCCCGCCCGGATAGATCTATATATCCACTGCTTTTGCTCTTGTGTCTTTTATTGTACATTACTGTAAATGTAAATTGCATAATACTGTAAATGTAACTGCGCACTACTTGTACATATCCTTCTGTAATTGTGAATCAATACAATGTAAGTGATGCACTCATTTGCCTCATGGTTTTGACGCGCTATACAAATAAATAAATACAAATACAAATATTGAGGCAAAAGTGGGGAGTGTGCTTTGATCGATCCCTTCAAGTGGCCGACAAGATTTGGTTACACTCGGGAAGACAGACAATTGCACCTGTGCAGAACATAAGTTCTCCGGTATTCATCCATAAAACAATAACATCTATCTACTTGGATTGAAGTGAGATTTTAGAATTTAATGTTTCAAATAGCTTAGTCAATGAACGAATGGTCAAATTGATAGCATTCAATGTGATCTCCAAAAGAGGTACTTGCGTGTTCACTCAGAGTAGGATTCATAAATGGAGCACGAGGTACACAAGGGGGAGGTTGAGTCCTACAAGGCATTGGTCAGGAAAATGATAAAGAGAGGTTGGGCGAGTCATGCATCGGTTGATTGAACATGCTCAGGGATTTACACAAACTATTATTGTTCAGACTCACAACAATGCTTAAAGGCAATTCGTAAAGCCGCCTCCCTCGAAGTGTTCAAAACATCAAGGACTGCTTTAGGTAACAATGGAGGCACATCAGCAGGTAACAAATCAGCAACTGAGTGAACATTAATAATCTCCATGGACAAGGGAGTGTTGAGGAAAGGGACAGGCAACTGTTCAGATAAAAATCAGCCTGACTAGTTAAATCAACAGACGGTATCACAGATGAAGAAGCTAACGGTGAACCACCAGCACCTGAAATAATTTGCGTGTCCGATATAGAAATATTAAGATTGTTTACAGTACTTATTTCAGGATCAGCCCTCTGTATGATGTTGACACGAGACTTTGAAACGCCACCTTTACGCGATGTAGCATCCTTTCCAGTGCACGGACAGCAAAACTTGCGGATATTACCCGCAGCCTTCTTTCCATCCGGCGTCATGGTAGTTTGTCCAGTTAACTGCCATTTGATGGCGTTGGCTGGCAACGCCTTTGAGTCGGTTTTAACAGTACAGAGGCTCGCATTACTATGACGTGAGCAGGCCTTCCATTTTTAATGTGTAGGAATAATTTCATATAGAAGACTCTAACAGATAATCCAATTAGTATCAGGCCGGTACAAAGGTTAGAGACCAAGTGCTAAAATGATAACAAATCATTACTTACTCATTTAGGCCCACACACCCACCAGAATCAGCCTGGGATGCTGCTTGCTGCACGTTGCAGAGCGAAGCAGCAGAGCAGCACTTCAAAGCACTTCCCATTTTGCGGGTGGTCGTATTTGAAGGGAAGCAGATGTTGGTGGGTGTGGCTTAATGTTTTAATGTTATTTACTACAAATAAAAGAAATAACAATGAGATAACTACTTCTAGGGCTCAGGAATAGGTTCTCAGTATATATCCACAGAGGATATCAACTCATTGAGGCAGTGAAAAGCGTACCACGGGATAAAAGCAATATCACGTACCCTGAGTTCTGCAGTCTCACAAGGATTCCAAAGGCACAAACAGCACTTCCCGTTGCGCACGCGCATTGTGCGTGCGTGCTCGTATTTGTAAGGAAGCAGATGTTGGTGGGTGTGGCTTAACGTTTGAAACTCATTTACTTGGGATAAAAGCAATATCATGTATCCTGGGTTCTGCAGTCTCACAAGGATTCCAACCGCACAAAGCGGCACTTCTGAGCACTTCCCGTTGCGCACGTATCACTTTCTTACTTTGGGTCTCAGACCCTGGTTTCTCTTCTTCTTTGAACTGGTCCACTTGGTTCACTTCCCTGCTGAGCACTATCACAAGAAAAAATAACTCATACTTTGTTTAGGGTCCCTGACCATCCTTTGCCTGTCAGTGGATTTATCTCTGCCACTGTTGTGAGGGACTCTGCCTCTCAAGTTCTCTTTATGGATGGTGCTTTGGATCCTCGACCCTGCCCTGGTAGTCAACGGGCTTTGTTCCACTACTCCGATGAAGAGAAGGTTTGTAGGGTTTCTACCCCTGCCGTGCCACCAAAGCATTATGATTGCAAAGGGGTCTAGGGACAGCTGCATGTGCCTTCTTGGTGAGCCACCCAGCTTCCCTTCCTCGTCTCCCATGCCACCCTTTACCTTGTCACGGTTGTCAGATGGCACTGTGGCTTCCTGGGATGGCAAGCATTCGGTTTGGCTTCTCTGGCATCTTGCTTTTCCTGCTGCTGTGAGATGGCATTCCCAGCTGCTGTCTGTGTTCCTTCCTTCTCCCAACAATGCTGTGCACAGGTCTGCTCCTGCAGGCCTTCTGATCACCAAATGCTGCAGTCTGCCAGCGTCCTTGTAGCTCTCTCCCTTCGGATCTGCGATGCAGGTTTGAATCTCCCGCGTTTGGTGCACAGCACACCTGCAGTCTTCCGCCTCTGCTCGAAACCAAGTGTTTAGTCCATTGTCCATCTTTATGCAATGTTGCCAGCAGTGTCTGGGCCCATTGTAGAAGTCCTTCGTCGCTTACATGGGTTCTAGCCTAATTGCTCCATGGGCCAACTCGTCCCAGTACTTGGATTACTTGGGTTCCTGTTATTCTTCTTTATCTCAGTATTTTCAAGAACCTTGTGCTACTCTGCCTTAAACAGTACATACATCTATTGTCTACAAAGAGGTGAGCAGAGGAAGTAGTGGCTAGAGTATGTCGGGGTGTGATGTTCTAATAAGGGCTGTACCCTAGATGGTCATCCTTATCCCCAGAGGGGGAGTCCCTACCCATGAGATCCTCCCGAATTATACCACCCCCAGGGGGACAATTGGGTACTGGCCTCACCTCCGTGGCCTCATGGGAAAGGGTTGCCCCTTAGGGCGAAGTGATGCATCCAGTGAATGGTCGCACTATTTTCCACTCCTTAAGCAAGTTCACATGATAGACTTGTGTCTTCTTTTATCTATTGGGTTCGGATACGAGATCATTCAGGAGGCTCTTCTGTTCCAAGATTTCTTGGGGACCATACCACCTGGAAAACATTTGACTTTCCGATGTGGGTAATAAAACCAAGACTGACTGTTCTACAGAAAAGGTAAGGGAGACTACACGTTTGTTGTACACAGCCTGTCTTGTCCCAGGTGGTCCTTTACATTTTCTCGTACTGCTGACATATGTGATTTTAATTTCTGTGCAGTTTGAGAAATGGGCAATAGGTTTTCTTCAACATGTCTTGGGGCTCCCTCCAATAAAGTTGTTCAAACAGGGATTGTGCCAATGAAGCTTGGGGCATTTGCCTGCTTGCAAATAAAGCCCAGGGTATCATCACATCCCCATTTGTCCTGTCGGTTTCTACTAACCCCTGTCCAGTCCAAAGATTCCTCCCTCCAGAACATGTGTAGGTGGAGCAGCAGCGATCTCAAATGCAGTCTGTCCCAGGGGACACAGAAGTCACAGGATGCCATGTACCCCTGCACCTAGAGGAAGTCCCTGGCCGGAGCCTGACTCTGGGAAAGCAGCAGTTCCAAACTGTCCCATAACTTTTGGGCCCTGACAACCGGACTTCTTGCTGTCCAGAACCATGCCCCGATGAACTGCAGGTCCTGGGATGGCCGCAGATGCAACTTTGACCAGTTGTCAAGGAAGTCCAGAGTCTGCTGTAGGCTGCAAGTGGCCACTACATGCCGGATCAGCAGGTCATCTGACGGAGTCTTGAGGAGTCAATCCAAATATCGGAAAACCTGGCTTCCCTGCAGGTGGAGAGCGGCCAAAATCAGTCCCATCACCTTGGTAAATACTTGCGGGCGGACGTCAGGCCGAAGGGCAGTACCCTGAAATGGAACTTGTCCTTGTCCACTGCAAACTGCAGGAATTGTTGATGGGACATGGAAATATGCATCCTGCAGGTCTAGGGAACCGAGAAAATCCATGTCTCGCACCAGTGACATTATCAGCTGGAGACATTCCACCTTGAACTGTTGAGTGTGAATGAAGCAGTTCAGGTCTTTCAAGTCTATGATGAGCCTGTACATCCCGACGGCTTGGGCACCAAGAACAGGATGGAGTACACCCTGACCCTGTTCCTCCCAGAGGACTCTGCGGTTGACCTTTTTGACCCTGAGAACCTGGAGAGCCTGCTGCATTGCCATCCTCTTTGAGAAGCTTCTGGGGAGGGGTGTTTAAACTGTGCCTGAGGGAAGCGGCGGGGCGACGACATAAAGTCATAAAATTCCGCATGACATTGTTCAGACACGTATGCATTCCGCAACATCCTGGTATCTCCATATACTAAGAGAATGGGACAGAGACTCTTATGAATATCGATATTTAATGAAATGTGAGGAATTTTCTCAAAGGATTACATTTCCCTAAAAACATCCTGGCACAGAAACATAAATGTGAGAAAGCTGGACCTACATATTTTATACCCATGGTCATCCAAGGTATGAGGAGACCAATCACTTTAGACCTCTAATTGGTTTGTTATACGACACCGGAGATATACAAGGCACAGTTCATGCGAGTGAGTACAGAATAAAGGCTCTGAGAAATGCCAGTTGGGTGTCCATCTGCTTTGATGGCTGATAGAAACCCTGGGTCCAAGGGAAACCTACCACAAAGCTCACATGTGTGCTCTCTTAATAGCCCTGAGTCCAGCGAATCACAATGATGGATGCAGGAAAGGTTTAAAGGATTTCTTTTTTTTTTGGTTGGCTCATTTGAGAGTAAATCATCTGTGCCTAAGGTGGGGATAGGTAACTTCACTTAACCAAGTGCTTACCACTGTCTTACACATGGAAAAGAGTGGGGATGACAGTGATATTGGGAGAGTCAATTGAGTATCGTTTCTGAGCTGATTGGTGAGTCAGATTTCCCTATTTTAACCCGTGTAAATATCGAAGTTGTTTTGACCTCTCTGGTGTGGCATGGGTTTTGATTTGGGTATGGGTTGCCACCGGTATGGGGGGTGGGAAGGAATCACCCAGAGACTGCAGTCAGCAGCTGTGGTGCAGTTGCTCACATTCATCTTTCTGACTGTATTTATTTTTATTTATTTGCATTTATAAAGCACACAAACAGCCTTGAGGCATTGTGGTGCTGTTACAAGGAATCGACTTAGTTACAGTTGTAGGTAAGTGTACAAACTTGGGTACATGATGTGTTACATGGGGGGCGATATGGCTACACAAAGGTTACATGGTGTATAGCATATCGTGGCATAGCACATTACATATAGCTTGTTATTAACTGTGCACACCTATCGACCTGGCCTGGAGGCACTGCTAGCTTACATAGGGGTTTAGGAGAAACGCCTGGTTTTGATAGCTTTACTAAACTTATGCGGTCTTAGGTGGGGTGTGCAGTAGTCACTATTATTAAATATGAAGCAACACTATAGCCAGTTGTACAATTAGGATTTTTTGAAGGGGGTATCCTCTTCTGATAACCTAGGAGAGATGAAAGGTCAAGTTTGGCAGGGTTTTGGCTCTAGTGCTTACCACATAGAGTGATCTTAACCATCGTGGCTATGAAACACTTCAATAAGGAGTTCAGTTTTGGTTATTGCATATGATCAATATATTCTCCATGATCCCCAAAGAAGGTTGAAAACACTACATACATTGTTCTGCACTGAACGCACAAGCTGTAAATACGGCGTGCGGTGAACAGAGACCACCTTGCAGGATACATTGTTCACACCTGATCTTAGTTGTCAAAACCAATGAGGTAGCAGGCTCCAAGCCTCTGCACCATAATATCACCTGACCTGCATGTGGGGTTTATGAAATGGTCTTCTGTAGGCGGGGTCAGTGATGTACGTTTTTATATTCATTGATGATTTTACAAAGTAAACACCCTCACCTACACGCGGTGATAAATCAATATTTTTGAAGGTGAACCTGGACTCACCCATCACCTTCGCTCCATTCTCTTTCGTTCCCCCATTTGCTCCCCCGCTTTCAGCCACGCTGCATCTCGAGTCTGGAGTGAAGCAGTGGTCGAAGTGCATGAAAACAAGCCCACTTCGACCACTGCCGTGAAGGGGCAAAAGTGCTGATGCGTTGTGGAGGCCCACGGAATTCAAGTGCATGGCGAGATGCTCCACCTTCTCCTTCGTACCGATTGAACCTTATAGGTACACTCTCCTTCCTTTTGAGCCTGTTTCCAACTTGTAATCTGGTGTTACTCTGGGTCCTTCCATGCTATAGTCACAATGGTCAATGTGTATGCATCTGTCCCTGTTTCTTTTGCTCCTGTTTGGTTTGGTTTCAGCATAAAATGATTTCCCGTTGTGGCGAATTGTTCTGAACAAACTGTACACCTGTCCTTCATTGGATTGTAGGTTTCATGGCTTTTTCCTGGATGTTGGCCCATTCTTTCAAAGTCGTATTGTTCTGTATCCTCTCTTCACAGTGGTGTGTTTATTCCTTTAGTACATTGCCATCCTTCACATGTTCCATTTCTTCACGTATTCAGTTGTTACAATGTCGTGGTGCGTCGTAATGGCTTTCATGGTGGTACTACATTTCGAAGAGGTAACCATGTTCTTTTGGGCGCCATATTTATTTGGATAATGTCTCCGATCTTAACAGTCCTTGTGGCTACAGCATTTGTTTTGTCAGATGCCGTCTTTGTCTTTCGTGAGCGTCTAACACCTTCCTCTCTGATTGACTTCGTCCATGTATTTCTGAATGCAAGTGTGTCCATGATGGTTATGGCTTAGTGCATGGCATTCATCCTCTCATCACTTGAGAAGGGGGGATCTCAGTGGTAGAAACAATCGTTACTCTGTATGTTAAGAGAATCTTTTGTACTGGTCCAGAAAGGTCTGAGCTGTTTGCTCTGGCTTGTTGTATTGCTTCTTTTATCATTCTTATTCAACTCAGCTGGCACAGCGGCATCAATATATCCCTATTTGATCAGCACGCCGAGCGTGTCACCTATGGCACCTACTCGCCTTTCCGTGTCTACGTTTCCTAATGAGCATCCACGGCTCACACTCTAAGTTGCACTCTGTATTCTTTAATCCTTAGACGGGTTGCCCAATTGGAATGACGTGCCTCCTGTGCGCACGCACCCAGCGGAGCAGCCTGTTAATCATAACCGACACCTGACTGCTACATGCAATATATTTAGGTTATGATTACCGCAAGACACTCAATTACTTGTTTCGTTCATCCCTTTGGGTCAGTCTTTCATCTCTGTAAGTGTATCGCTACTAATTTGTACTTGGCCCTGTACCTATTGTGCCTCCAGGACTTCTCACCCAGTCTACTGTAGCTCGTGTGACTGACAGATTACTTGGTCCATTGTGTTGTGCCTCTAGGTCTCTAGGACCATACACTTAGTGTAATGTAACATCATATGCCACTAGGACTCTGTACCTTACCCCTGCATTGTGTTGTTCCTCTATGTTGCCAGGACCATGCATTCAGCCTAATGTTCCATGATATGCCACTAGGTCACTAGGCCCCTGTACCTTTACCACTGCTTTGTGTTGTGCTCTAGGATACCAGAATAATATAGTCAACTGCCTGTACCAGGTTGCCTTTAGGCCCCAGGATCCAGCTCCCAGCCCCTGCATTGTGTTGTGCCTTTTGGTCACTAGCACCCTGCTCCATACCCTTGCATTGTGCTGTGCGTCACCCGTCTCTCTAAAGCTATGCCTTTTAGGTCACCATCCATTGCCCTCATGGTTGCCCTACACACAGTCACTCTCACAATGGCCTCAATCCTCCCGCTGTTCCAATCTATCACGCACACCAACTTCCTACCCCCTTCCTTACCCGTTTGGCAAAAACATCGCTCCCATCAATGACACTCATATTGGAGATTCTCCTAATAACCCACTCAGACCTGCAGACTGGATCCAACGCTTTACCACACCACCTACTCCTTTAATACCCTGACCTGTGAATATCAGAAACAAGAGACTAAGATCCTGCTTCCCTAATTGTAAAACAACTTCAAGTTCACCCATTCATCTCCCAACGACTACTCCCAAAAAGCCCTTGCCGACCACCCACTCTTCAGCAACTATAAAGAAAATAGATTCTATTAGCCTACCTATTCCTACATCCCTTACCTACTGCTCTTACAAGCTCGGGAGGACCTATCTCTGCAGCAATACCACCTACCATTAAAGGAGCACTGATCAATGCACGCTCCCTAGTTGCCCTCGACTTGATATTGCGGACCTCATCTCTGCCAACGACCTGGACTTTCTCGCCATAACTGAAACCTGGCTCCATCAATCAGCAGGCCCGCACTTTCGCTATCCCTCCCAGAGGGTTATACTATCATTAGAGCAGACAGAAATGTGGGTAACCGAGGGGGAGCTGCCTTCATAGCAAAAACTCATCTGGGCATCATACTAGCCTACCCTCTGCAGAACTCCTATCAGTGGAAATACTGTTAACAGCCACCCAAACTATCCTTATGCACCTCCTCTACCACCGACAAGGCCCCATCTCCTCCTTTGAGGAAGATATCATGAACCTCCTAACCTCTAACACTAAACTAAGCTTGCTAATCTTTTTGCTCAGAGACCTCAATTTAGGGTTTCAGGATCCTAACGATACCAACGCTTCAGCCTTGGAAAAATCCATCACCCAGTGCAGCTTTAAGCACCTAATCATGGGACCTACACATACCAAGGGTTGGAACACTGGATTGGCTATCAGTCCTTAACTTTCCACTAAATTACTTCAGAACTAACCCATCGCCTGGTCAGACCACCATTACATCTCTTTTGCTATCCAGGGGATAACACTCCCTAACCCTATTATTGTCCCTCCTACTCTCCATAGGAACTCCCGGAACATAACACTCCCTAAGTTAAGCTTTCTAATCAATAATACCCTCGACGTGACCAACTATAAGAACTTAGATTCGTACAAACTAGTTGACCTCAATAACGACACCCTAGAGTCAGCCTTGAACAACATTGCACTGCTCAAACCTAAAAAGGCCAAACCAATTGCCCACCTCAAAAAATGGTTCACACCTGAACTAAAAATCTTGAGAAATGCCAAAAGAGCAGCAGAAACCATTTGGTGAAAATCACCTACCACTCATAATAAGGCACTGCTAACTTCTGTGGCCCCATCTTACAAATCTTCCAATCTCACTACCAAAAAAGAAACCTACAACAATAGAATCTCCAATGCTAAATCTAGGACAAAGGAGCTCTTTAGCATCTTAAGTGAACTGGAATCTCCAGCCCCACCAACAGAGGGTTGCATAAAGGACACAGCCTGGTGTGCCAAAATCCAGCTGGCCCTAGCAGACAAAATAGCTTCACTTCAGACTAAGATAAAAGCCCCAAAAAAAAGCCTAACTAGCAGTTCCACCACAAAGCACTCTCCAGAGCAAAAAGCCCCTCGGTGGCTGCCATTCACATTCTCTCCAGTCTCTCCTAAAGAAGTGGAAGACATCATCGGAGGCCTAAAAATGTCATGATGTCAAGGAGATATATGCCCAGCCTCTATCATTAAGGAAGGCGCAAAATAATTGTCCCCCTTAATTGCTACAGTGATATACTCCTCATTCAAATCCAGCCTAGTCCTCAACAACCTCAAGGAGGCTTGGGTCATGCCACTCTTTAAAAAATAATAAACTTAGACCCTAAAGTACCAACGAACTACAGGCCTATCACAACCATCCCTTTCCTCTTAATATTCTGGACAGAGTTGCCTAGCTCCAAATCTAGAAACATCTGGAGGACAACAACTTACTTGGCCTCCGACAATCTGGCTTCCGGCCTAGACACAGCATGGAGATGGCCCTTCTAGACCTGAAAATACAGTTGGATGAAGCTAAAGACAATGGTAACTTGGCTATCCCACTACTACCAGATCTTCACAGAACATCTGTCCACAGCAGCAGCCTTCTCCACCAATGCCTCTAACTGGATCAAATCCTTTCTATCCAACCGAACTACCATAGTCTTCGCGCCTGAAGCCTCTAACGACCCGATCCACATCAATTGTGCGGGGTGCCCCAGGGTTAATGTGTTTCCCCTACGCTATACAACATTTTCACGAAGCACCTCTTCGATCGTCTGGACAACATGGGTGTCAACTACACGGATTACGCAGATGACAACCAGGTTCTCATCACATTGACAGGCTGCTACGAAAAGAACTCTAAGCTAATTAACGATATCTACTTGGAAATCCAGGCATGGATGGCTGCTCACGCTCACGGTCTCTGCCTTAATGATGAAAAGACGGAGCTCTTGATTGTCGGCACTCAGGCACGTCTAAACAAACCTGACCCTAGGTATATGTCCTTCAATATTGATGGGAATCCAATTAAAGTTGTGAAGGAAGCCAGAACCTTCGGTGTCTACCTTGATGCTACCTTGTCCTTAAAAAAAGAAGTTAGCAATATAGCATCACCTACGGCCTATACCAACAAGCTAATCAATGCCTGTAAAGCATACCTATCCCCCACTAGCTGCAAAACGTTAGCCAGAGCCTTAGTGCTATCAAAGATTGATCATTGCAACACGCTATCCCTAGGATCTGCTGAACAGAACCTCAACAGGTTACAGGTCCTACAAAATAATGCCCTAAGATCTGCCTTAGTATCCCAAAGTCCAGCAACATCTCTAATATCAGACGACAGCTAGCTGCCTCCCGGTGCGTGACAGAATAACATTACTAAGCTAGGCTAAGCCCTGAGGACCAAAGGGCTGTGGACCTTGCTGCTGAGCTGTTTGCCGAGTGGCAAAAATGTCATCTGATAACATCCAGCTCATCACTGAAAACGCAGGCACAGAAGAAACGTGAGTGCACTGAAGACTTAAGTGGAATTACAGTGCCTCATCACGGCCGTCATATCAAAGTTAGTAAATATTACTCCTGTGCCTCTACAAGTGAACTCACTGAGAGTATTCCACTTTCACTCTCACAACCACAACCGATTGACTCTGGTATTGTATCGGTACGACATGCTAATGATAATGCCAACGCTGCAGAGGAGGTCATCTCTGTGCAACACGATTTAATGCAAAACAATTGCGTAAGCGTTACTGCAGCGCAAAGTAATCCAACAACTGTAGCTTTGGAAATACACGAAATGCACGAAGCACACAATACCGAGACAATAGCTTCATGCATAGAAGCAAATGGAACGTTACCTGTGGCCCCTGGTGATTAGGAGGTTGTTGGCGGGGGCCCTAGGGAAGGGGGTTATGAGAGGCGCTTGTCTTCGATTCAAGGGGGCGCAGAGCAGCTGGTGGAGGCGTTGAATGAAATGCCGGAAGTCGTTGCAGTGTGCTCAGCTGGTCGAGAGGTGCTGTCAGGTAAGACATGCGAAACAGTTGCAGTCGAGTGCTGCACAAATTATTTTGGATCCTGCAATCTATCTCCATTGAGAGCTAGCTGTAGAGACACCGCGAGAGCCTGTGCTCTCGCGAGATCTCGCGGCCCGAGGAGGCTCCGCCCCGCGCCCTTCGCGGGGATTGAGGAACGAGCGGACGACGGAGAAGGCGCGTCCTGCACAGCCCTCCTGCTACGGGGGCCCGCTCCTTACGAGGCGGGGACTTTAATAAACAGAGCTTTCTCTCTGCCAACCCAGGCCCGTTGGCCTTTATCAGTAATGCACGCACGTTGGGTGTATACTGCGCGAATCTGGTTGAGTTATTAAATACATTGTAAACAGATCAGAGGCTCCTGTCTTCATTGAGAGAAATTTACTACATAAATTGGCGACGAGGATCACCACTAGCACCCACGGAAGAACATGCAAGGAGCAACGCCACCGCCGCCATTTCTCCAGACTTCAGGTAGGCCTGCCATTCCATGGCCACAATGGCAGCCCCTATTCACGACATATGTGGAGGCCCTAGGTGGAGCGGGGTTTTCGGTGGCGAGACGCAGGGCCATGCTATTAAATGCCTTGGGGGTGGAAGGACAGAGAATATTCGAGAGTCTCACCCCGATACCAGTGGCTGGCGACAATGACGATGTTTTCAAGGAGGCCGTCAGGAGAATCATAAAACGGTTTGCCAGTAAAGAGAACACAGTGCTCCACCGGATACGGTTTTACACACGAAAGCAAGAAATATCTGAACCGGTCGACGATTACGTCACCAAGCTGAGGGAATTAGCAGCGCTCTGTAACTTTGGCAACAACGCGGAGAGTCACATTTGTGACATGTTGGTCGTCCACACTAACAGCCGGAAGGTCCAAGATAAGTTTATAGTTGAAAAAGAACTGCACTTGGAGAAAGCGATTGAGATCGCCAGGGCAGTCGAAGAAACAGCAGGGAGACGTAAGGAGCTTACTGGGGCCCAGAGTTCGGCAGAAATACAAGCAGTGGGTTACCATGCAAGAAGAGAGAGGCGGTCTGCTGACACGAGAGAAGGGAGAGGGAACAGAAAAGAACCCCTAAAGTGTCACAGGTGCACCAGCACGAAACACCTGGCGTTTGACAGGGAGTGCCCAGCCAGAGACAAGGAGTGCTCCATTTGCAAACGCATTGGCCATTTCTCCATCGTGTGTAGGTGGAGGAACAAGAAAGTGTCCAGCTTAAATGCAGATCGCAATCCGGAGAAAGAGTCATCCTCCGACGATGAAGGGAGACCCACTGTCATCATGGTTAACAGCACAAGAGCGAGGAGAGAGAAGCCTCACTGCGTGATCAAAGTTGATGGAATGGAAACTAGGGTCATGGCGGACTCAGGGTCCGATCTAACGATCCTTCCCCTTCGCACATATAAGGACATGGTGAGAAAGGAAAAGGTGCAAGTGCTCACAACGAAGCACAAACCCACTGTGTTTGGAGGAGCGTCAGTCGATCTACTAGCATACATCAACGCCAAAGTCGAATTTAAAGGAAGGGAAACCACGACCAGGGTCTACTTCAGTCATGAAGGCCCAGCAGTGCTAGGGTGGGACGACCAGGACAAGCTGAAAATCAGATTGGATCCCAGCACTGAAGAACAAGTCCTGTCAGTCAGGGCGACGAGAGGACCCGTGGCCAAAAGCGACTACCCAACTCTGTTCTCAGAGGAGCCGGGGCACATCAAGGGATTCCTCCACAAGATAATACTCAAAAGGAATGCTGTCCCTGTAAAGCACCGAGTGAGGCCAGTACCAGCCACGGCAAGGGATACCCTTAGAAGTCAGCTGGAGAAGATGAAAATGGAGGGCGTCATAGAAGAAATCGAAGCATCTGAATGGCTGAGCCCCGTCGTGCTCATAAAGAAACCCCAATCACAAGAACTCAGGGTATGCATAGACTTACGCAGCTTAAACCTGGAAGTCGTCACTGATAACTACCCCCTTCCAAGCATAAATGAACTCATTCTGCTAATGAAAGAAGCCAAGATATTCTCGAAACTGGACATGAGGAATGCATATCATCAAATACAGCTACATGACGAATCGAAACCCCTCACGGCATTCATCACTCCATTTGGCACATACCAATTTACCAAAATGCCATTCGGGTTGTCATCGGCAGCGTCGGCGTTCCAACGCATGATGGACGTCTTGCTGAAGAAAGTCAAAAACGTAGTGTACTTCCAGGACGACATCCTCGTGTATGCGGAGGATGAACAGACGCACGATGCCACGCTGAGAATTGTCTTAAACAAACTACAAGAGGCAGGGGTGCGGTTACGCTATGAGAAATGTCTACTCAGAGTACAAGAAGTTGAATACTTAGGATATAAGATTTCAGAAAAAGGGATCAGTCCCAAACAGAATCTAATGCAAGCAATCATTAAAGCACCGGAACCAGTCTGCAAAGAGGAAGTGAGGTCGTTTCTGGGACTGGCTGAGTACTATGCGAAGTTCATACCAAAGTTTTCAGAAACCACGGCACCCCTTAGAGAAGTTCTCAAAAAGGGCTCGGAATTTGTGTGGCAAGAACCCCAGAAGACAGCAATGGTGAAGATAAAGCAACACATCGTAGAAGCACCATGCCTCCAACCGTTCAATCCCGAGTGGGAAACAGTTGTCACCACCGACGCCAGTGCCTATGGACTGGGAGCAGTGCTAACACAAAGGAAAGGCGACACCGAACATGTGGTGGCCTTTGCATCGAAAGCATTATCAGAGGCGGAACAGAACTATTCCACCATCGAAAAAGAAATGTTGGCCTGCGCATGGGCGGTGGAACATTTGAGAACATATGTATGGGGCACCAAATTCAAGTTGGTGACGGATCATAAGCCCCTAATCCACATGCTTAGCCCGGGAGGCACAAAAGTATCCACGCCAAGATTGGCACGCATCGCAGCTAAGCTGCAAGAGTACACGTTCGAGATCCAGCATATTTCAGGCTGGAAAAATTCACAAGCCGACTGCATGTCGAGACTGCCGGAGGATAAGGATAAAGCCACCACTTTTCTCCGTGGAGAATGCATAGTGGCATCGATTATGGATGTGAGAGCGCCAGAGTACCTGGAACTCAGCGAGAGACACTGGGAAGAGGAGGATGGAAAAGACCCCACTATGGCCATGATCCGCAAATGGACGAAGGAAGGTTGGCCAAGTGAAAAGGCGTTACCTGAGGGCATGAAACCCTACTGGAAGGTGTCGGACGAACTATCGGAAACGGAGGGAATAATCCTGAAGTCAGACCAGATTATTCCTCCCACAGGAATGAGAAGAATCATCCTAGGTAGAGCCCACGCGGGCCACCTGGGAAACACCATGACCCGTCGCAGAGTGAGAGAGGCCTACTGGTGGCCATCCATGGATCAGGAAATTCGATCCATGATAGAACGTTGCCATGAATGCCTCAACAGCGACAAGAGACTCAAGGTTCGCCAAGCACCCCTTATACCCACAGAAATTCCAGAAGCCGTGTGGTCAAAGGTCGGCATTGACTTCATAGGGCCCTTGGAAGCTATGGCACCTGAACACCGGTACGGTGTAGTACTGGTTGACTACCTATCCAAGTGGGTGGAGGCCGCGTTCGTCCCGAACATAACCACGGCAACCGTTATAGAAGTACTCACAGAAATTTTTCAGAGGGAAGGTCTTCCAAAGCAAGTAGTCACCGGCAATGGGGTGCAACTAGTCTCGAAAGACATGGAGGAGTTCTTAAAAAGAAACCACATAAAACAAAAGAAAGCGGCCCTGTATCACCCACAAGCAAATGGGCTTGTCGAAAGGGCCAACAGGTTCATAAAGGGCGCCATCCAATTGGCGACAGCGTCGGGCATGGACCCGCTCAAAATTACCAAGGAGGCCATAGCAGCCCACAGACTCACACCCAATGGGATCACCCAAATATCCCCGTTCAAAATGTTGAGAGGGAGGAGTGCAGCATCCACGCTGATCCCACCATGGTTGTCGAAAATACGAGAGGATGAAGCGGTGGACATGGCAGAAGTAGTCTGGAGAATTGAAAGCGATAAGGCTCGCATGAAATCATGGAGTGATCGAAGAAGAAGGACCAAGCAGATGGCAGACATCGGAGAGGGAGATTTGGTTAAAATCCAGTTACCAAAGAAGGATCAAAGCACAGGGTCTCGGTTTAGCAGACCCATCAGAGTGACTCACAAAGGGACAAACCACATCCGCACGGAAGACGGGCGAGCGTGGAATTTAGAAAGGGTAGCATTGTACCAAAAGAATCGAGGAAGAGCTAAGACCCCAGAGAGACCTCCAGCGGAACCCGAAAGGGACTTTGGAGCAGGTGAGGAAAGAGAACCAGAAGGAGGCGGCAGAGAGAGGGGTGAAACAGAAGTCGAACTGGAACCATCGGGTGAAGAACCTGATCAGGAGCAACGAGAGAATTTCACCCGGACTGTTGATCGTCCCAGAAGGGAACACAGAAGACCGGTGAGATATAATGACTATGTTTTACAGTGAGTTTGATGTGCGTTTGAAAAGGGGAGATGTGTAGAGACACCGCGAGAGCCCGTCCTCTCGCGAGATCTCGCGGCCCGAGGAGGCTCCGCCCCGCGCCCTTCGCGGGGATTGAGGAACGAGCGGACGACAGAGAAGGCGCGTCCTGCACAGCCCTCCTGCTACGGGGGCCTGCTCCTTACGAGGCGGGGACTTTAATAAACAGAGCTTTCTCTCTGCCAACCCAGGCCCGTTGGCCTTTATCAGTAATGCACGCACGTTGGGTGTATACTGCGCGAATCTGGTTGAGTTATTAAATACATTGTAAACAGATCAGAGGCTCCTGTCTTCATTGAGAGAAATTTACTACACTAGCTCACCTTGTTCACCTAGTGCTGGCAAGTCTCTAGCTCGTCTCCATGCACTACAGGTAGTTGCGAGCTGCTCTGCAGGATTAAACGTGTCAAAACCGGCTGGGGAAATACATGATGGCTGGCTTGGGGAAAAGGATTATGGTTTTGACAAGGGTAGGTTAGTCGACCCTGCAGTGTCGGTTTTAACTTCAAAACACAATGTGCGACGTGATTCTTTAGAAATTGTAAGCAACGTGCTACAGAACTTACATTAAATAAAGCTTCTAGGAATAATGACTGTGACAAATCACCGACAGGTGGAGTTAAAGTATCATTGAGACGGAATAACAGGATGATAACTGATCCGTGTGAAGAGACAGTGGCAAGTGTCCCTTGTAAACGTGTTAAAATGTCTGAGAAAAGTGAGCACACTGGGCTCGCTCATGACACTTCCTGTCTACCCACCCTGTCACAGAAAAGGCTGGTTGCGAATAAGAAATGCGCCACTACGCACAGTGCGTCAAAAATAAAAATGCAGCAACTATTGAGGACTGAAGACTCTGACACTGACTCAGATTCAGATGACACAGCTGACTCCTCGTTTATAGAACGCCCCTTTCCCAAAATCAGGAGAAATAGAGGCAGCGCTGTCAGAGTGACCCCCCCCCCGCTCGAAAGCCCACTAACAAGGTCCAGCTTTAAGTACAGTAATGCCACCCATGGATTTACAAAAAACTATTATTATCCACATGAACTATCTCATTGGCACCATTGATGAAGCTATATGAAAGCTCACATGAGGCTACCAGAGGTTTAACAACAGTTGTGGCATTATTAAATTCTAAAGTAGCAAATGTGGAACAAATATGTGGTCTAACAAACCACAAACAACTTGACGATTCTAAAAGACTGGATGCCTTATACAAGTTATTATATGATCAAAGGAGTAATGACGCAATAGATAAAAAGCTATTTGCCGAGGTTGCAAAAGAAGCTATTGCGTTATTTAAACTGGATGGAAAAAGATCTTTATCTGCGGAATACTGCAATGGCCTAAATGGTTGTACACGACCAACCATGGATGATGAAATCCTTAACACGGCCAACAGTGGCAGTACTATAAATGCACCCAGTTGTCCAATAGCAACAAAGAACATCTAAGCGCTGAACATTTCTAAGACTCCGATTGAAAAACCAGATCCACTAATGTCAAATTTTGTACCCATGACTTTGAATCCAAACAATAGCGAGGCGAGTACTCTGCCACTCAGAGAGTTAAACTCACCACAGAATATTGAGGAACCGAATCAAAGTGGAGTACCTATCATAGAAATTGTGGACGTGTCCTTTCATACTGCCTTCGAACAAGCAAGAAGTTCTACAAATTTAGCTCTTGCCGATGTGCAGGGTGATTCCACATCAAACATGAAACAGGTGGAGGACACATGTGGTAATGGGAATAAATCCATTCTAAACACAGCTCCAACATTATTTTTTATCTTTAACAAAGAGGCAGGGACACCTGCAAACACGGGTACTGGACAACAGGAGAAAGCGCCACAATGTAAAATAACTAAAAATCTACCAGCTAGAAAAGGGAATAAATTGTCTGGTGCTCGCAAATTTCTGCGGAACATTAAAGTAGTCCATGTGCTAGCTAACGAACATAACCAACTGCCGAAGAAAACTAAAAATCAAGCTGCAGTGACTCCCCCTGCTATTCAAATCAGCGATGAATTAACTGACAAAGGGAGTGCAGAGGAGGAAATTCCAATTGAATTGCTAAACATGTCGACTTAGGACGATGCTGAATACGAGGATGTTGCCAAGTCCACTAATAGTACTGGAGAAAAACAACAATCCGGTGTTGACATATCTGTTAATCCAAAAGTGGTAAGAGATGTACCGGTGGGAGGACTTGTTGTACTCGAGAAGGACGTGCCAAAACAAGATCTACCAGAACCCTGCCTGGCAGAATCAGAGACTTCAATTGAAAAGCCTAGTTCCAATAACGACAAAAGGGTTCAAAAATCACATGCGAGTGCGCCATTGAAGAGTCCTGTCTTTCTGACAATGCAGGCTAAACGACAAGAGATAAACAAAAGTTACCTCGCACAAATTACAAAAAATGTTGATAGTGACCAGAGTAATAGAGAGCGATGGACGAAACAAGAACGAGGATGTGAGGAAAGAATCGTATCACACCTCCCAAACCTGCCTCATAAACATAAAAAGGTTCAATTGACAGGAAATTACAATGGTGATTCCTTACGGAGAAGAAGCAATATAACCAGGGGAACATCTAAACAATCTCTGATCAGATTACAGGTGGAGAGGCTACAGTCGTCTGATAATCTGATTTTAAATCGCAAGAACATTATAAAGTTATTACATCATGTACCTGGATTGCGTGCAATCACCACTGAAGACCTTTATATTGTTGAATTTACAGACAAGCGAGGTAATGATAAAGTGGTGCTTCATATTACATTGCCTTTAATAGCTACATCATTTTGGATGCTAATGTGTCCCTCTTTTCCTTGGGCTTTGATGTTTACAAGCTGCAAGATGAAAAATCTGCAGTGACAAAAAAATGACAGAGATGTAGAATCACATGGCCTAGAACGTGTATCTACCTCATGCAAACTGTCAATGGGATCTATCACAGTGGTCTCCAATCAGCCTATAAGACCATCTACATCATCTCTTAACATCTGTAACAATGAAGACCATAAAAAAGGATTGGTGCCCAATCAAAGGAAACAAGTCTTGTTTGCTGAAGATCAAAGTACAGAGGCAGTGGACGAATTCAAACAAATAAGTATAACCATACAAGGTCAAATGCAACCAGATCATCCAACAGACACTCCTCACAAAAGCAATATCAACCAAGAATCTGCTCAAAAATGGCAGTGGTTGGCCACAACGTTAAATAGTAACCGACTGCAATAATGTCAGAAGGAGCCTGTATCGCAGTGCTACACATTAGGCTCATGGAACACGCAAGGTTTTAGTCATCTGTTCAAAGGAGAGTGGTTAGGTGACTTGACTATTGCTTGCCTACAGGAGACCTGGCTAAGCATAATTCCCATGGTATTGGATTTCCAGATTGTATTAAATCCTGCTATACAACCAGAAAAGGGACATCCTATGGCTGGCCTGATAACTCTGGTAAGACGATCATCAGGATTTGACATCATTAATTCAATAAATCACTCTCCATTCATCCAAGAGTCAGCGATCGCAAAACTGGATTCCAGGCCCGAAATAATAGAACAAATGTCGATAATAAACTTGTATTGGAACCATGGAAGAGCAGGTAACCAAGAATTTATTGATACAGTTTCAACTATTATTGATCGCTTACTTGTAGACCAAAAGGGCTGTAACATAATACTTTGTGGCGACTTGAACATTGATCATTTTAACCCAAAGACGTCTCTGAATAAAAATGTATCGTCCCAATGGATGGAAGAAATGAGTGTAAGAAACCTACAAATTTTGAATGGAAGTACACAAGGAGACATACCCCCGGCGCAAACGTGCAATCGAGCAGATCATGGTTCCACAATCGATTATATATTTGTATCAACAGACCTTCATCAACGGGTGAAAACACTAAGAGTGGTTCACAAAACAAGTAGTGACCATGATATGTTAATAATGGAATTTGCTAACACCATGAGAAATGTTAAAACAAAATGGTCACATAAAATCGAAGTTGAATCTAGAGTGAGGCTAAGGCTTACTGAAGAGCAGGTAGTTCAGATATCAAACCAATATTGTGTTGGGAGATCTACTCTCGAATATGAAGACTTACTAGTCAATTTCAAAACAGACAATGGTGGTTCAAAACATGCGAACATGAAACGTCTCCACTGTTTTGATTTAGACATATTAACACAAAAACGAGCATTGAGACTTATAATTCGTCAAGCTCGGTCATCTGACAAAGGAACACGTGCATCGATCATAAAAGCTGCCAAACAAAGGTACAAAAACTGGATTAAAACACAAATGTCTAATGCTACAAAGAGACTCAGAACGAATGCTGGAAAGCCTTCAAAATAGGAACACTAGAGCCTTCTGGAACATCATTAATGATATCCAAGCTCCCCAGGCAGCTATAAAAACAAATATGGTTGCGGAGGCAGTGTGGATAGCCCACTTTAAGGAGTTATACAAAGGGAACACAGAATTAACAAATTGGAATGGCCCAATTATTACAAAATGGGCTCTACCATTTCCAAAGGAGGACATTATACGAATAATCATCAAAGCAAACAACTCACGTGCGCCTGGCGCAGACGGCCTGAAAAATTACACGATCAAACAACATCCGGAGTTATGGGCAGACGTCTGTGTGGCCCTCTTTCAGAGAATAAACGATCAGCGTCAGACGCCTACCTCATGGAAATCTGCCGTGATTGTGCCAGTGTTTAAAAAGGGGGAAAGAACTTAACCCAAAAACTATTGACCGGTGGCTTTATTAGACATCTTAGGGAAGATTTACGTGACCATGTTACAACTCAAACTAGTAAAATGGGCCACACTGTCGAATCATGTTGATGTTAGACAGACTGGATTTGTTAAGCAGGTTGGTTGTTCACTGAATCTGTTGTTGCTGAATCTATTAAAAATGGAGGCGATAAAATCCCAAACTACAGTATATCGCGCCTTCATTGACTTTTCCTATGCATTCGATACGGTCGACCGGGGATTGCTATGGAACAAAATGCGTACATGGGGTTGCCCGGAAGATCTACTGGTGGCAATAAAATAACTGCACACGGGCACCTCAATTAGAGTACGCTTGGATCAAACTGGAACCCTGTCATCATCGATTAAAACATTTAAGGGAGTCAAACAAGGTTGCCCCTTGGCAGCTGCGATATTTACCCTGTTTATATCAGATATTGGCAGTTCCATTGAGGCAGTAAAGTCCTTTCCCCCAAAGATGCATAGATCCCGCTTAAGTTGGCTTCTCTATGCAGACGACTTTATATTGTTGGACTTAACACCAATTGGTCTGCAAAGAAAAATTGAGGCAGTTCAACAATATGTGGCTGAAAATCGTCTGCTTATCAACACAAAAAAATGTGAAATTCTTGCTCTCAAGAATCTCAAAGGTGGAACAAGACTGGCAAAGAAATCATTGTGGTTTATGGGGCACGAAAAATTGCTGATATCCCTGAGTGTAAAATATCTTGGCATGACCGTTAGTTCCTGCCTTAATGACGGCCCATGGGTAACGGTGACTAAATGTAAATGCAAACAACTGGCAAATCAAGTCTTAGTGCTAGAAAGGAGATTTGGAAGGTTTTCACTTAAAGTGGTTTTGCGATTCTATCAACAGAAGGTAATACCAGTACTAACGTACAGGGCAGAAAACGCCCTGTGTTGCTCATGGGTGGTGGGGTCCTCGCTTGAGAACATTTTTTGGACCAAAGTACTGGGATTACCGAAAGGTACATCGACGGCTTCCATTCGGTATGAACTATCGTTCATTTCTATCCACGCAGAGTATGTTGGAGCCTGTTATCGCTATACCGGAAAACAAAAGCATGCAAACAAATTCCACAATTTGAAATCTTCCATAGTGCCACTTCATCAGCCTCAAGCATGATGGCAATGTGGCTGAAACGCTGCAAAAACTTGATGGCAGAATTTGACATAAATCCAGATCTGCTTCAAGGTAACCCGGAAGCAGCAAAATCAAACATTTGGCGGGCGGACCGGGATTTGACATGCTCTGAAAGAGGGGCATCTAAAATGTTGAGCGAGGTACCATCAGAGGCTCGTGCTTATAATAGCACACAAAAATACATTGCATTATTCCCAGATCCAAATGCTAGAAGTTTGTTTATGAGTTTTCGGCTTAACACGTTCAAAACGAAAGAACGCTTGAGAGCATGGTCAGTCAATGCAAACTTGAAACCGACATGTCAATGCTGTACACAGGAACATGAAACTCTAAAACATTTTTGGTACTATTTTGCACTAACTTACGAACAGAAAGAACCCGACATCTGGGCCTTTGGAGCGAGTCTCATCTGTCTCTTAATGCCGAAGAGTGGTGGCAACAAATGTTCTACGGAATAGACATGAAATTGGTATTACCACTGACTCATTTTTTGGCAATAATTGAAAGCCGTCTATTGATTTAAGTATATATCATAACCGTTGTGGGGCAAGTCAAAATGCATTTTGAGGCTAAGAGCACGCACATGTATAAAAACAGATTGAAGAAGAAGCGTTGGTAAAGATCTATACTGTAAAGAGATGTAACGAGTAATAAGGAATGTTTTAAAGAATGTTGTTATTTTAAAGGTTTGCATATACACCAATACAATTAATTTTTAAAAAAAAATAACATTACACACTCTATTGATCACCCATTAGTGCCTGTGTAGCTCCACCCCCAAATACTTGTCAGACAAGTTCGCCAAACACCAATCAGCCCAACCCACCAGATAGGTCCATTCACATTGCCTCACAGTAGCAAGATTCAATCTAAATACAGCTGGAGTAGCTAGTTTCCCAGTTCAAGCTGCCAAATGTTGGAACTCCCTACCTCTTGACATTAGAACGGAACCCTCCTTCTACTCGCTCAAAACTAGAGTAAAGAGTTGGCTCACTGTTAGAACTATCTGAAGCCCTGGTCCACATGCTGACCTCATCTGCCCTAACTATTCTTGCATCTGTTCCACATTCTGCTATCAACTTTCCTTGTATATTTCACTGTACTGTCTTTCAACTGTGACATATGCTCTTATCTGTATTTATTGGCTACATGACCTACCTGTAACCACTGGTCGACCTGTCTGTTGCTATTTCATGTATGTATGCCTATAACTTAAGTTTCCAGCGTCCAGTTGCCTCAGGGATAGGTGCGCAATATAAATAATAAACAAATACAAATACAAATTCTATTTGCTCTCTCCACCTGCCCTTTGCTCCTGGGGTGGTAAAGCGGCTGTACAAAGATGCTGTATGTCATTTCTCATAAGAAAGAAAATTCACCAACGTATTTAATACCAACTGGACACCATAAACTGCATTAGCTGCACTTCCATCCATTTTGATGTGTAATACCAAGGTGTACTTCTTTTCTGTAGCAACTGCTCCAAGGGAAAAATTAAGTCATTTCTGATGTTCTACCAAGGGACTACTGTGCATTCTATTGATCTCATGGGTGGCATGTGAATAAGCAGTCATTTTTCAGCGTCCTTACATGCTGAACAGGCATTCGCATGTTTCTCCATGTTGCTGTCCATCCCAGGCCACCAGTATTGTTTGTGCTGTTGAATACATTTGTGTGGCAACAATCAAGGTTTATAGTGAGTTTTTCGAATGCCATATTTTCGAAAGGCCTTTTGTCGGCACAAAATTGGCGAATTTTTTTTTTCGAATGTTTTATTTTTATGCAGGGAATTCTTTCCCTCCACAATCAAAATAACCACAACAATATTCCGTTTATGCTCTATCACATAGAACCACGTTGATCCCTCACCCTTTAGCAAAAGGTAAGCCAAGAGCCTGGCCGGTGTAGAGAAAGAATATATATTTGTTAATGAATCACCTAAATTGATATTTACACAACATCACACGAGGTGCCACTTTCTCTGTGACACAAAACAAAGCTTCCATACAAATAACTAACTTTTTGGGAACAGACATTAAAAAAAGATTTGAGATTACATGTGCGTTTTAACTTTTGGTTATCATGGAAATAAAACACAGGTCATATAAATAATTCAATCTTTCTAACACACACAGAAATCTCTTAACGCCAGCAATGACGGGGCACCTACAAACATGACAGAATCATAACCATGGCACTATACTTTACATGAAGTTTTATTTAAATAATATGCAACACTTTTCTATTTGCAAAAACAATTTCACACATGCAGCGCTCTGTATTTTTAATCTCCCTGCACACTAGGCACTGCTAGCAGTGCTGGAGCACAACAGACTTTTAAAACAAAACACATTTTATTACAGGGCCTGGGATAGTGACCCTGTAGTTATGGTTACGTTTCTCAACTCATAGAAAGAACACTTTTTGAGTGACTTATAACTTTGCCTGCCCTGGACGAATCCTCCCCAAACGTTACACAAAAAGTATATGGCCCCCTCAGAATGATTTTGTGAAGTTTGGTGCGGTTTCGTCCATGGGGAGCAAAGTTATAGGTGGGGGTCCTAAAATGTGTGGAAATCCTCATAGATGCAATGGGAGAAAAAAAATTGCTCGCAACTACAGCCCAAACCGCTGGATGGGTTTTCACCAAATTTGCGCCAGGAGCGGCAGCTTAGTCCTGAAAGCGTACTTTTGTAAATGTGGTCTACATCTGTTCAATAGTTGTTAAAATAATGTCCAAAAAGTATGGGGAAAAAATGTGTGATATCTGGGTCCGGTCTGCGGGTGCCTTTGGACCAATCGGAGAGCAGTGTGACATTTTGCGGACATTATACTCACCCTCTGATTGGTCTGTTAAAAACGTGAGGTTCATCAAAACCTTTGAAACTGATGCCATGTTGGATTTGCGCCCATATTAACATAAAAACATTAAAAAACACAACATTGATGAGGATGGGATATGGCCATAAAAAGCCAAAAATCAGGTATTTTTCTTCTCCGATGAGCGCACACATCTCAGATGTTCGGGACGCCCATGCATATTTCTGCATTACAGGGTCAGTGAAAAGCAGTTTTTGGATGGCTTATAACTTTGGCACCACTCAATGAAACTGCATGAAATATTGCAAGATCATTTTAGAACAGATTCTGGATGGTTATGCAATGTTTGGTGGGATTTTGTTAAGAGGGGGCAAAATTAGAGTGGGATTCACAACATTTTTAGATGGCTTAAAACTTCATTGCCGTTTGATGAATCTGTACACATTTTTTCAGAAAGATTATAGACCCAACTTTGAATGTTTGTGCAACGTCTGAATGGACTTTGTCGAGAGGGGGCTAAGTTACATGACTATTTTTTGTACGTACATTTTGACACTTTACTGAAAATCTGTCCATGTTTTATTTTTTGAAAACGTGTGCAAGGAGCACTGGCATAGACCCGAAGGCATTGTTTTGCAAATGTGTACGTGTTTTAGCCTGTAGCCATGGGCAGTGCCCAGATTGTTCGGGTCATGGCCAAATAATCTGGACAATCTGCCTACTGGCCATAACTACGAGGGACCGGCACTGGGGTTAAAGTGGGCATGGCCACCAGGGTCCGGCTATGTGGTAAAGTTTTTCAAAATTGGGATAGGTTTGAATGGGAAAATGAATTCTGCTTGTGGCTACAGCCCGAAGTACTGGACAGGATTGCAGCAAACATTTGCGAGGAGCAACAGCAAGGACCTCAAAGCGTGGTTTTGCAAATCTGTCCTGCGTTTCATTTTTTCTAAAGTGTCAAAATGTAAGTGCAATTTATTGTGATATAACTTTTGTGTCTGGGCAATGGGCCTGGCCCTGAGCAAGGAAAAATGTGTACTCTGATTTGCTTATTGGGGCTTGCGCTATGTCCAAAGCCCCAGGTTTGAATTGCAACAAATATTCTGCTTACAGCTGCAGCCCGAAGTGCTGGATGGGATTGTAGCAAACTTGCGCAGGGAGAATGCAATAGGACCTGAAAGCATGCTTTTGCAAATCTGTCCTTTGCTTTACTTTTTTGAAAGTGTCAAAAAGTAAGTACAAAAATTGTGATCTAACTTTGCTGCCTCTGCATGGGCCCACCCAATCAATAAGGGAATATATAAACCAAACAGATCCCCACAAAACCTGGCCTGGTTGGACAGGCTACTTACATAGAATTTCTCTGGGTTTCACGCTCTGGCAAAGTATTTCTTCCACTTTCATTGTAGCGCTCCACGCGCTGTACGTGACCCACAGCACATATGTGCTTGGGGAAATGCGGCCGCGGCAGAGACAAACGATAAGGCTGCCTTCTTGTTAGGAGCTCGCCACTTAAATACCAAACGCTGTGTTTTTACCTTCTTTTGAAGTGATACTACTTGAGAGTTATTTACTGTTCAGAGGGGAATATATTGTTTTTCATCTATATTGCTGTGTCCAGATCGGGAAGTCTTTCTTCCACTTACATTGTAGCCCTCCGTGCGCCGCACGTGACCCACTGCAAATATGTGCTTGGGGAAACAACGGCACAGTGGGCGAGCACAGCAGGCATGCACTGAGTGTTCCAAATGCATGCTTAAGGCAAGCCAGTCTGGGTCCCAGGTTGCCTGGGTGCCGCGGCTGGGCTTACACGGCAGAGGATTCTTGAGTTGGGCCCAGCTGCCACCTTGTTTCCTGCTAATTGGACCTATTTGGTAGCGGTGCAGCCTCCTTGTGTGGGAGAAATTAGCTCCTTTCTTAAAGTCATTCTATCCAAAACTCGTTCATTGGTAGCCCATGCCGCCCATGTCCAGAATGTGCTGACTGAATCTCTCCCGGACCTAATGTGCCTTACTGAGACCTGGCTGACTGTGGTGGCTGTTCCGACTCTG
This sequence comes from Ambystoma mexicanum, assembly GCF_040938575.1. Classification (NCBI taxonomy): domain Eukaryota; kingdom Metazoa; phylum Chordata; class Amphibia; order Caudata; family Ambystomatidae; genus Ambystoma; species Ambystoma mexicanum. The sequence continues at coordinate 323,435,889 of NC_090939.1, read as the reverse complement.
CATGTTGGGTGGGGTGTCAATTGTTTTTAGAACTGAATTACAATTAGCTCAGACCCCTTTAGTGCATGATATTGGTATTGAAGCTCTGATAAGCTGCCTTACATTCTCACCTACTTTGCTGTGGTATTTCCTTATAGTTTATAGGCCCTCTGGTCCACATACAGGGTTTTTGAATCAGTCTATTGATGACTTCGGAACTCCAGATTAAATACCCACTGGATGGCCTTAGGTGACTTTAATATCAAGTTTAATCAGCTGCAAACCTTCAATGGTTACTAGTTTCTTTGAGGCACTATCTGACCTTGGTCTCTCAGTTTGTTAATGCGCCTACTCATGCTTTGGGTAACACTCTTGATCTGGTTCTGTCTCATGGCTCCTCAGGTCATGCAGTTTGTAAAGCTGGCCATTTCCACCTGAGGATCCTTCAGAGGGTTTTTCCTTTTCTTACCATCCATCTTTGCCTTCCATTTGTGGCTGTTATTGTGTTCAGCCGGCTGGATTATTGAAATGCTTTGCTCTGGCTCAACCATTGGGACTGATCCATGGGCTCCAGGTCTTGCAAAATCTAGCAGCTCGAATTGCTACCAATTCTCTTTATGGCACCCGCACTTCGCCAGTTCTTTGCTCGCTTTACTGGCTTCCAGTGGCTCGGCGTATTAAATTCAAAGCTCTTTGTTCAGTTCACTGAGCCTTCTATCAGCAGGGTTCTGCTCATTTTTGGGACAAGTTCATCCTGTACTGCCCCAGTCGAAACCTCAGCTCGGTTAATGCCTGTTTGGTGATGATCCTCAGGTTTCATCTCTTCCAAGTCGGTGGCCATGCTGTCCCCATCACCGCTGGAAAGATTTGGAATGCTCTGCCTGTGCTATTTAGAACCACCAGAATCATCTGGAATGTAGGCATCTTCTTAAAACATTCAAGTTCTAGACTGAAGTGGTGCCTTATGGTTGTTTCTTAGCACCAAGATGCCCTCGGGTGAACGTGCTCTTTATAAATTGAGATAACATAACATAACTGGTATCTGGTCAGATGGCCTCTACAGGTTCAGTCATCGATACCTCTTGCACCAATCCCCCTTGATGTACCCCTCCTGGTATCGGTCCCAGCCAGCTTTTAGTCTTTCCCTGGTTTCCAACAGCAATTTAGTCAGGAGTTCTAACTCAGAAGCCTTCATACAGCTCTACACTATTTCCATTGTGATCTTATGAACCCCTAATTGCACCCCACATTTTTTAAATTAGGATGTGCCAGCATATTGGCTCTTCATTTAGATTGGTTCTCAATTGTAGGTCCATTGCAATGATTGGTTCCTGAAGTTACAGCATCATCCCTGTGAATTTATGACTCCATCCATCTGTGATATGTAAGGGTGTGGAAGGAGAGAGACGAGACCCAGCGGCATATTTGTTTGGGCTAAAGACTTTTATTTATACCAAAAGAAAGAAAAAGGGGTTGGGGAAAGGCCTAACTGTCCTTAACCACTATGAGGGGATGTCCTACCTCAACAAAAGAATATTAAGGACCTGGTCAGGATAACCTTCAAACAAAAATGTCCATGTCCTGTGTCCATTCCTATTTCCATCCCTTACACTTTCCATCTAACTAAAGAAAAAGTGGGTCTCTCTTTAATTCCAGAAGGCAGTCTCTCCCGTTCTGGATGCTGACACCAAAGCACTGCTCTTATGCAAAAGAATGTATACAGTTTAATGTTCACTGTCAACAAGTTCAGCCAAACTTAAAGATAACCCAGTTCCCCACTCTCCTGGGGGCGGGGCAAACCTCTTCCTCGATTCCTGCTTCAAGTTATTCAGAAAACGAAGTTCCTCATTATCCTCTGGGGAATTCCTCTTCCCCAGTCCGTAGCACAAAATTATCCTTCCCAGTCTCTTGTCAGGTCTGGTTCACTAACCTGCCAGATCTCAATGTAGACTTTTCCAATAGTGTATCAAGTCTGGTTTACTTGCCTGCCACACTTAATTTCCACAACCTTCAGTTTCATATATACTTGTGTTTTGGTTCTCCAGCCCACTGATTACAATTCTTCCTGTACTTAGGTGGGTCTTCGACCCCTGTGCGTTCCACTGATGGGCTTTGACTGTTTTCACCTGCGTCCCATATACTGTTCCTTTGGCTTTACGGAATCCATGTCTCTTTGTTACCTAGTGTCTACTTGGACAGACCTGGTATACTCCTCTGCAAGGTACTGTCCCACCTAGGTGCACTCTCAATGCTTGTATGCCTCTTCTGTTGTTACCTTACGTCCCTCGGGACATGCTTATCTGCCTCACACAGTTCGCATTCATTTGTATATTCTCTTTCTTATCCCCTTGTGCTCTTCGGGATCTTCTTATTTGGTTTATAAAGTGTGTATCTATTTCTATGCTTCCTTTCATCCCTTGTAATCTTAAGGGTGCTTTCACAAAGTTTGTAAAAATTGTATTAAACTGTATAGGACCCCTTTCAACCCCTTTGGCTCTTCAGGATGTTCTCACAAGGTTTCTCAGCTCACTCAAGGCCCCCCTGATCAGTCTGGCCCTTTCCCTACCTTTGGGAAGTCTCGGGCAGTCTTCGGTCTCTTCAGGAGGTGGAGCGAAACGTCTCTGTTCCTGCCAAGCTCGACGTTCTCCTTCTCGCGGCTCTGCAGCACCAGGATCGCTCACCTTCGGCTTTGTGTGTCTCTGCTCCTGGTTGTTTTTCACAGATCTGGCTTCCTGTGTCTCTGCCATCGGTAAAGTCTGCCTCTCTAAGACCTCCTGGGTACCTGTGGCTGTCTGCGTACCACTCTCCAGGCTTTGGTTTACCTAGGTATGGGACCAGTGTCTCCTTCCCTGCTTCCCCGGGGCTGGCTGCTCAATGTGAGAGTGAGTCCTTCTTCCCTTTTTACCAACCAGCTGACCTTTGGGCAGCTGCACCACGTGTGTAGGCTCTGCTGTGCAGCTTCAACTCTTTGCTTCATCTTCCTCGTTGCAGTGATATTCTGCATCAGAGTTGGGTGTATCTCCCTATTCCTTGTCCCAGTCTTTTTAAGGTTGTTCTCTGCTAAACCATAACAAATAGTGGTGTGATAGACCAGAGGGACTTGAGTGAGGGCTAGGGAAGGTGGGGACACCAAAGGAGTGAATGAATGCTGCGTTCTCCCAGGGCCATTGTCAGCAATCCCATGGAGTATTTACCCTTCCATGAGATCCACCCGCTGAGTACCACCCCAAGGGGGACTATCGGGTAGTGGCCTCACCTCCCTGGCTTCATGGAAAGGGGCATCCCCCATGGAAGTTGTGACAATATCATAGGATTCGTTCCAGATTGCATTTTCACACATTTCAGTTTTGCACTTAAAAAACTACGACATTGTGAATCGCTATAATTTCTGACTAAACCTAACAACATATATATACTTTTGAGTTAGTCTCATGCCAGACTAAATGCAATGAGCCCTGTGACCGCATAAGGTTGCAGGTTCCATTGACAGTTTTTTGTGAATTACTCAAAAATGATAAGTCAGTGTCACAACATTTTACATACAGTTATCTCTCACAATCTCTGCTTCATGACATTTTCAGGGAAGTCATAATCACATTCCAGGTTGTAACTCTTGTTTTCAGGGTCACATTTCTGGGAGAGTTGTCACTACAGATCGGTCTGTTCATAAGCTTTTTAATGATACTTGAACCATTTTTGTCTGATGTACAGTTCTGGGGAAAATCAATAAACTCTTGATCCTATATATACCCTTATGGCAATCTCTTAATTAAATATGCATGTTTTACTTCAATTGCACATTACATTTCTTTTCTTCAAACTTAACGTGTAATCTCAGCCATATGCTTCTTTGTTTATTCTGCCTGCAAATAATCCATTAACATTCTTTCTCCCAGTGCTAATGGATCATATGTTGCTTGTCTTCAAGAGCAAAGAGGCAAGCTCCACCTCTCATCATGTGGTGGTCTTCTGCCGCATATCATCTGTCAGTCAGATCCTGAACTTGGAAGATTTGAATTTTAATACATATATTGTAAGTTTTTACTTCCAATAACTGGATCTTTTGTCTATCTAAGGGGCCATCAACGCTTTAGTCTGGCACCAAACCTGGCCTGGCTTTGTTAGCTTTCACACATATTTTTTTTAGATAAAGATAGGTGGAAGGTGTGCAGTGCCTGGGCCTTTGAATCTCATGAAAAACATCATTTAGGGGTAGCAAAGTTATTCTTCATGCACAAAAAACTGGTGTTTTCGAAGGTTTCAATTCCTTTTACATATGTCCCGCTTTAATATCTTGCATCATGCAATCAATGTCTAACTTTACATCCTGATATATATATTCACATTAGTCTGGCAAGGGAGATTCCATGTGTTCTTTGTTCTAAGCTGCAAAATGCATACCTTTTCATGCTAACTGTTTCTGCAAATTTACACTTTAGGCTTCAATCACACTTAATGGAAATTAGGCCTCTGGTTTTTGGCCTTATCTTTTCAGCACAGGACCCATTTAATTTAGTTTTTCTTCTGACAACACCGTTGAGGTATGTGGTAGTGTTGAAATGTACATGCTGGCCTTTTCTCTGTCAACCCACAGTGAGTGTTGAATGTTCTGCACTTTTAGGCCTCAGTCATCCAAATGCAGTTTCCTTTTGTATAGGGGCTAAAACTAACCCACAGCATAATCTGTCTTTAGAAAATGTGCTGCGATAGGGACATTAGGGTTCAGGTGGTGTTATTAGATTGTCGCTTTCATGAAGTAATGAATCTTCTTTTGTTGTCTCCGGTGCTACCTTGCTGAATGGATGTATGCTTTGTGGTAGTTCTTTCTCTGATGGCCACCCTGTCTTGATGTGTGAGGCAACTAGTCGCAATGTGGGGTCCTCTCGTGAGTGTATTTCCCATTCTTGTGCAGTGAATGCTGAATGCAGTGCTTTCCTCTGCATCTTGTGCAGAAGCGACCACATGTTGGTTCGATCTTTTGTTACTTTTGTGTGGTAGGGAAAGTGCTTATAGGCTGTTGACTTGAGCGTTCTTTCAGCCTGGCGCGTATTCCACCCTGATCATGAACTCCTGTAATTGCGCATCTAGGTATGATGTGACTTTGTTGGTGCCATCCGATGTCAAAATGTACACTAAAGGTTTGTGATCTGTCCGAAGTGGGAATGGCCTTCCCCATACCTACTTCCTGGAATGCTTGGTTGTCCAAGTGCATGCAAGCATCTCTTGTTCTATTACACAACAGTTCTTCTCCAAGTCTGTGAGCGCTCTAGATGCAAATGCAACAATGGAATGTCCTTCTCTCTACTTCTGCATCATGATTGCCCTTAGACTGTAGGGACTGGTTCCTGTTGTAATACTTGTGGTTTTGACTGGTACAAATGGGTGCAGAATGGGAGCACACATAATGTTGGATTTGATCCCGTCCAAAGCAGTTTGGCATGCAGTTGTGCACTTGTATGATACGCCTTTCTTCAGGCGGGCTTTGAGTGGTTCTGTTTCCACAGAGAAGGCTGCCCCAAATGTGCCATAATATTCTGACAGACTTGCAGGGACTTAAATGCTATTTGCTCATTACACTTGAAGCTTTATCGTCTACCAGAGACATTTTAGTGTGCATTCTCCTCACTGAAATGATGTATCCCAGGTGTTAAACCTTCAGCTGCTAGAATTTGCACTTCTCTTGTCTGAGGGTGAGACCACTGTCCAACAGCTTCTTCAGAGCTTTGCTCAATGTGGTACAGTGAGATTCTTTGCCTTTGTCCATGGACTAGAATGTCACTTTGAAAGAAGGCAAGACTGGGTATGTCCTTGAGCAGATTCGTAATACGCCTTTGTAACATGGCTGCTGCAGAGGGCCAGCTAAAAGGCATCCTGGTATATTGAAATGTGCCTTCTGGTGTGATGTGGGTAGTGTGTGCCTTTTGAGTCTTGATGTAGGCAGATTTAATGGTATGCACTCTTTAAGGTTTCATTTTGTGAAGACTTTTTCATTCTGTGCAAGAATTAACAGTTCTGTTATGTATGGTAACGGGTATGAGTACATAACAATATTCATGTGGAGTCTGTAGGAAAATACTTCTAGTATCCCTGCCTGTGTCCAGAAAATAACTTTAAGGTAACATTAAACACCAGAACAGAATGGGGGTTTTTAAAACTCAGAGAGACATGTTTATTCTGCTGCAGCGAACTCATCATGGTTTCAAGCCACCAAGTGCACCTTCTGTTCTTTCTTCCCCCATTGTGAAGAGGCACATCTCATATGTTTACAGCCCATGTAGTATTACAACAGGCCATTGACTCAGAGCTAAAATTGGACTCCAGACGTGGTTTTACTTTACTTCACGCAGTTGCTCCTTGGCTAATATAACACACTGGACCTACTTCAAGAGGACATGTGAACAGCTGAATCCTTAAAAGGACATTCTGTGTTTTTGCAGTCTAAGGGCTTCTTTAAAGAAAAAACATGTTCACAACTATCTGTTTAGAGAACCTATGTTAAACAACTTCCAAAGCCTACAATTTCAATACAGATTGTGAACATCTGCAGAGGGCCACACAGAAATGCAGTGTCTGGCAACCTTGTTTCTTTGTAAGTAACCATTCAGTTGCTTCTACCTGTTTCAGTGGGAGATTAGTTCATCCAGTATTGCATGCCAACAAGGGACACGAACATACCTTGTGCTTTACTGGAAAAGTGTCTGGACGCAGGATGATCTTATGAACATACTGTCTGAGTGTTTCAGTTGATTTCTGAACGATGTTCTGATGATGAGTAAGTCCTAACTGTTGAGTGCTGAACTGAGATGACATGTTTTATGGAACAAGAATCCAGTTTGATGCTTAATAATCTCTGACATATATTTTCACAACGGCTAAAAGGTCTTTCACATGCTTCGCCAGTATCGCAGCAGCTCTATTATGTGTCCACTGTATATTCCTGGTTCTATCACTGTCACATGTTTTTTCTTTGCTGTACAGGAACAGTTTACACCATTCTTCTGAAAGAGAAATACTTTAATCTGGCCATGTCAGAATGTTTGTATGGTATCCAGCTTGATGTCGTAAAACAATTTTCTGTCAAGGTTCTTGTTATCTTGGATGCATATTACTAATTGTTCGAGTTTTTCACTTGATTCTTCTTCCTCTGTTGGGGTTTGTACTGTTGCTGCTGTTTGCAATACTGTGGTGTTGCACATTGTTGCAAAGTGCCCTAGTTTGTGGCATTAAAACCATCATTTTCCTGTAGCTGGGCATGATCTGTCACTAGCAATGTGGTTGCGGCTGACAATTCAAAAAAACTTGTGTGATTGTTCTCTTCTCTTGTTATCTAGAATTTGTTTGCTTCAACCGTCTTTGCAGATTCTGTTGTCCGTGATAAATCTTCCTCTTTGGGTTTCATGCCCTGCCAGGAGGGTGAAGATGGCCTTTAACAGCCTGAGCTAAAGCAGGCCCGAACAAAGCGAGGGTCTCAGCTCAGGCTGTGGCTGTTAAAGGCTATGTCCGCCTGACTGGCAGGGCATGAAATCCATTTGCACCCTGCGGTTCGTCCGGCGTGCAAATGGTTTTCACAATTTTTCATTGGGAGATCCACGCTGCTAGCACAGTTGATATCACAATGAGAAATGGAGAAAAAAAGATGGCTGCCGACATATGGAAAAGGGATTAAGTCCCTTTTCCATCTCTGCGCAATAGCTAGATGGGAGGAGCTCTTGCCGCGCGGGTAAGTGTAGGTGGTGGGAAGGCAACAGGGAGAGGTTCCCTGTTGCCTCCCAGCATTGAAAATAAGGAAGAAGATAAAGGCGCTACATGGGGAAGCGTTTCGGGTGGCTGGGACAGCGGGCAGGGATTGTGTATTCTCACCCGCTGTGCAAGAGCCACCTGATTGGCTGAGCAACCTTCCCCATGTATGAATATCTGTTCTTCATTTTCCCATACAGACCTCTTGTTTGATGTAAATTTGTTTTATTTCTTTGAATGAGCACAGAGAACGTTCTACTGTTTTGGCAGTGGTTATATCTGTTTGAGCATTGGGGTCTCTGTCCATCCACAATGCTTCCCTGGTTTTGGAATTGTGACTGTGAACGATAAATTGATCCTTCCTGCGCTGGTTGTCCAAATAGTCGCAGATGCACATGCTCACAAGTTCCTTGAGGGCGGTGACAAAATTATATATCGATTCTGATGGTTACTGCTGTGAAGTATAGAATTTATGAGGTTCATGTACTATGTAGGAGATTTTTCCTGAACCTGCATTCAAACCTTGCCAGTGGTTATTTGACGGTGTCATTGTGTGCTGACCCATCAATTTTCTTGGTTCTTACTGCCAAGGCGAATAGGTGTTGGCTTTTGGTTCTTAAGGCATTAAATAGCAGGGTATATTATCTCTCTAAGGCAAATTTATTCCCATCAATTGGTTCAATATATGTATAGAAATTAGATTCCCATTGATCCCACGGTTTGCGTGGGTAACCTGGTGCCTCTAGAATGCAGGTGTTGGAGTGAATTGCATGCTAATGAGGGTAAAATATTGTTAGCACAAAAGTCATCTTGTGTTAGGGAGATTTATCATTTGTGTGCGTCATCCCCTCTTCCAGTGAGGCCCTAACCCTTTTTGTTGAACTCTGAACCTTTTTCTTTATATCCTGAGTAAAAGGATCCTTTTTCCACTCATTCAGTCTTATAGGCTCTACCTTTTGGAACTCTGTTCTGTGTTTTACTTTTTCTATGGCGTCTACTTTCCTGCACATCTCTTTTAATGCATCTGTATTTTACTTTTGCAGCACACAGCTCCTTATGGGCAGTCTTGCTGGCGACCCTTTGGATTCTCCTTTGAGGATTTTTTTTATCCTTACTTAAGGATAGAGAGATATTTTGTATCTCTCCTAAAACTTTATATTCTGAGAGATTGGCAAAGGCCACCTTATGTGGAGTACCAAGGGGATACTTAGTATATCCCCTCTCTCTGCTCCTGTGCCTTTTAAGTCACATAGACAACCCTGTAGTTGTGGCTGGTGGCAGTGGATGTGTTTTACCAACTCTTGTGCTATTTTCTACTGCAGACTGTATTCAGAGTCTCGGTTGTGCACAATAGGGCCACATCTGCCTGCTTGCACCTACATGGAAGCAGTGGGGATCGTCGTCCTCAACTGGTAAAAGGAGACCTACAGAGGGTCCCTAACCCTCGCACAACAACAAGGTAAGCCCATCTGGGCTTTATGCGGTTTAACCGCAGAGCAGAGAACATTTTTACAAATATTACCGTTTGCATGGACGCTGCGCTGAAATTATCCTGATATAACAAAGAAATATATGGCTTATTGTGTGCCTGAAACATTGTGTGTCCTTGATGCAGAGCTTTACATCTCGCTGCAAATCGCCACTATTTGCCACTTTACACAAGTCCTCTTGAAAATGGCCGTCGGGCCACAATGCACTGGAGTGCATTGCTGATTTCCTTGCTCCACCTGAGCCAGCAACGCCATTGGTCCCTTTGTAGTGAAAACAGACCAATAGGGAGCCGGCAGGCAAACGCCGGCCTTGCACCTGAGGCCCGCACTCAAGGCCCCTTCTATACGAGTCTGTCCGTGGCAGACGTGGTCTGCATCTGGATGCCACGCTGCAAACACGGTAAGTTACTGTCCACTCCCAACGCCACATGAGGGCCTCTTAAACCCCCTTTCCATTAACTTTTCTCACCCTCTGTTGGGATCTATTACCATTACTACTCGAGCTCCACCCAGAATGCTCGCACTCATACCAATAAACATAGAATTAGTACACAAGTAAAAAAAAAAACTTAATATTAACTATCATCAGCCGGCCATTTTACGGTGTACCCACTGGCATCCCCCTACTGTCTGCAAAAGACTTAGGGCCTCATTCCGAGGTTGGAGGTAAGGTACAAACCATGCCGGTAATGATTTACCGGCATGGATTTCTGCTCCATGCCATTCCGACCCTTCAGACCGTAAATTACTGCACCGTAAACAACAATGCCGTAATTTACGGTCTTGGGTCGCGCGCGCACACCACCATGGCGTAATTAACGCCATGGCGTAAACCGGAGCTGATCGCAAGTAAGGAGCACACGTAAATAACGGTCTCCTTAAGGCCGTAAAGTACCTTACTGGCATGGAGTACATACAGGCATCTCAGAGAAGGAGTTAAGAACACAGAGCAGTGGTTTCCACAGCCACAGGTGCACACAATCAGCACAGGTGTAGCCAATGGAGTCTGGCACAGCACAAAATGAGCATACCCACACACCACACCCTCTCCCACACCAAGATGATACCAATAGTAGTGGCACAACTGGAGCAGGAGGCCTTGCTTGCAAGGCAGTAACAACAACAACCACAGCCCCAACCACAGAGGACACACAGGAGGAGACGGAGGGTGAGACAGGCCCAGCATGCACCACGCCGGCAGCCCCCAATCCCTCGCATCTGAGCCACCTCCTTCAACCTAACACCACATCAGATCCACACCCTGTACCGGCTTGACCATGACACCATCACCACCATAGTGGACCTGATACATGACGACATAGTGAGTTTCATTGAATAAAGCTCTGCCATCCCCCCTCCACTGAAGGTAGTGACTGTGCTCCACTTCCTTGCCACAGGCACCTACCAGCACACAGTGGGGCACATGCATGGTATATCACAACCCTTATTTACCCGGATACTGAACCAAGAGCTGGATGCCCTCCTCAAGCACACAAGGGACTACATATACCTACCACGGACTCCCCAGGAAGCAAATGTTGCCTTCCATGCACTGTGAGACATCAAATGACACCTGCGCAATGATCAATGTCCACTCCGTTTTACATTATGAACAACCAGTGTATTGAATAATTGACATGAAACGTGTACAACAAAACCTCCACCACCCTCCCCCTCCCCCCAACTCCCAAACACACCCTCACTCCCCTCCTCCTCCCCCCTCCCCCCAACTCCCAAACACACCCTCACTCCCCTCCCCCTCCCCCCAACTCCCAAACACACCCTCACTCCCCTCCCCCTCACCCACAACAACCCCAGAATAGTACCATAAGCCCAACATAGGCCACATGTGTGTGCCAGCATGTTCAAGGCGTGCCCCCAGAGCCAGGGGGATCCATGTTGGGCCGGCGCAATGTACGCATTGAACGTCGGAGCGGGCTGGTCTGGGTGGAGGAGCACTGTGACGGTGTGTCCTCCCGCTGGAGCTGTCGTGTGGGAGGTGCAGCCTCTAGGGCATCCGCGATGCGTCCCAGGACCGCACACAACCTATTGCTGCTGTCAGTGACCGCCTGACGCATCTGCCTTAGCTCATCCACCCACTCCACCCTGCCCTGGCGGGTGTCCTCCATGAAGGCATTGATGAGGTCCGTCAGCTGATGTGCACGTGGTTCATCAATGTATGTAGGTACATTCCTGGCGGGTCTTGGGCCTACCTGCCCTGGCATGGCCTCAACTTGTGGAATAGGTCCAGGATCTGCTGGAGCACTACGTCCAGGTGTTTCCTGCTCCACAGAGTCACTGGTTGATGGCAGGGGGACATTGGTGGGCTCCGGGGTGTGGACTGTGGGGTAAAAGTCCTCCTCAGTGGCACCACAGATCGATAAGGGGCTGTCCACATTCTCCTGGGTGGCAGTAGCTGCCAACTCCCCAGCAATGCTTGATTCTGCCGACCTTGGGGTGTCTAATGTGGCAGGTGCCGAGGCAGGGAGGGATTGTGGTGGTGCATCCTCCACTGGTGTTTGTGGTGCCTGGGTGGTTTTCTTATTCCGTGCGGGAATGCTCCGGGACCGGCCTCTGCACGTGGAGGTGGATGGACGGGTCGTCTGGGTATCCCCGCTGTCATGATCGGTGCCTGTGGGGGTAGAGGAGAGGGACAACATGAGTGATTGTATGATGCGCTAATTGCATAGATCGCTGCATTAACATTTCTGTAATTTGGGGTTTGTGGCCCTATGGGCGTTGCAACAGTACTAGTACATATGAATGTGAATTGAATGTACGCATGTGTACGCATGTGTCGGAGTGACTCATCCTGCCATAGTAATGTGCAGTCTGGCACACACACTGCCGAACCTGATGCACAATGTGCATGATGGAATGTGCAAGTTACTGCACTATGGCTGATGTGTGTTATGTACTTGCAGTTGGCCCTTGATTGCGTCGCAGTTGACTCTGCATTAGTTGGATGGGGGGGTGGCTACATGACAAGGTGCCTTTGGGGGAGTCTACATCATGCAATTGCCATTGGCAGTGTTGACTTTGGACACTCACCTCCATCGGCAGATGACGTTGCCCCGCAGTCCATTTCACCGATGCCCTCTATGCATTCCGTGCCAATCATTGCGGCGCATGTCTCCTCCCATGCCTCAAGTTGCACAGGGGAACTTGGGCCCCCTCCAGTCTGCATGGCCTGACTCCTGTTGGCAGTGAGGAGTCCCCGCACCCGCAAGTCATCCCACCGCTTGCGGCAGTCCTTGGGGGTGCGAGGGGTGGAGCCTACAGCGCTCACCCTTTGGGCGGTTTCTGCCCAGATGTTCTTTTTGCGGATAGTGGAGTCCCTCCGCATGTCTGGGCTGAACACCACGTCAGCGTGTTCTGCCAGGTGGTCCACCATGACCTGGAGCTCATCAGGGCAGAATCGCTTCTTGCGGAGCCGGTCCGCAGACTTCTTAGGTGCTTTAGGCATAGTTCCTGGGTTCCTGATGCTTTCCCCAACTTCGGATTGCTCCTGAGGGTGCTGCCTGATGAGGATGGCTATGGATTGTGTTTTTATAGATGGCCGCAGCGCTCCTTCCTGTTCCTGTGCGATGACGTAATTTCCGGTTCCGTTGTTTTGCGGTGACCGTAATTTACGGGATCCGTAAATTACGGTCCCCGTTATTTACTGTCGCTGCTGCTTCCATGGCGGTGTTGTAATGTACGTGTCGCAGCAGGCCGGTAGGGGTTTTTCGGGGGGTTTTGCGGCATGCCGCTAGGTACTTTTCCGGCATGGCGAAAAGCGCGTGTCCGCGAGGTCGGAATGGGACGCAATTAGCGGTCTGTAACCTTGGCGGAGTCGTACTTTACGTCATGCCGGAAACGACCGGTACTTACCTCCAACCTCGGAATGAGGCCCTTACTTACCTAAACTACCTGTCTTGACCCAAATGCCCAGTCCATCAACCGTCCCCACCTGGAGTCATACCACAACCACCGACCTAATTCTAACGATCACCACCTTTGCCTACTGCCTTATTTTGAACTCACTTCCCTGCGACGCTTGATCATGCTTATGAGCTCTATCGCCAACCACAGTATCTCACCTAAGTAATTGACTCACTGAAAGTTGCACCTGGCCTATTTGGTATAGCATTTGAGTACCACACCGGACCTTAGATGCAGGATGCTCAATGCATACCTTGCTTAAGAAATTTGTTATTGATTATCATTTAATCATTGTATTATTGATTGCCATACCCGGCCTACTTGCTTGGAATAGCTGACTGCCGTACCTACATGTTAAATTCTGAATGCTCACCTCGTTTAATCATTGTATTATTGATTGCCATACCCTGTCTACTTGCTTAGAATAGCTGACTGTTGCACCTGACCCATATGCCTAATGTGCACCTGGTCTGATCCATTGTATATCTGACTGCTGTACCCTGCCCTAAGTAGTGAAAACTCAAATTATACTCCCTGCCCAACTTACTGCAATTACTAATAGACAGTCTGCCTAGCGCCAAATTTAACTATGGAAGCAGCCCTCCCCTGCTCATCAGGTTCTTTCATCACAATAAGAAATGGCCTGGCATGCCTACTGTGTCCCTGTCACCACCCTTTTCCAAGCCTTTCCCCTTTCCTCCCAAAAGCACCCCCTTTTTCCTGTACCAAAATTCCCACCTCAAATCTTGACAACAGACCCCAAAAGTGGACCTTCGACCTCAGAACCACAAGCAACAAACAAATTCATGTTCAAGCACGTAACCATAGAAGAAACGTGTAACCTCATCAAAAGATTAAAACCCTCAAGATGTAAAGGCGATATCTGCTTTGCCTCACTCATAAAAGAATGCGCTAATAAATTTGCACCGTTTATCACCTCCATCAACAACAGCTCCTTCACCACTAGCTCAGTACAAGATAACCTAAAAGAAGCTTCGGTTTTACCTTTACTAAAAAAACCTACCCTAGACCCGAATATCCCAACTAATTTCCAACCTACTGTCCTATTCTTATTAAAAATCCTTGACCGTGGGGCATATCTGAAAATCCAAAAATTCATGGAAACCAACAAACTTCTAGGATTGAGACAATCTGGGTTTAGACCTGGACACGGAACAGAGTCAGCCCTACTGGACCTAAAGATACAAATGGACCAATTCAAGGACAGAGGAGTGCTCTGCATCCTTCTCCTATTAGACCTCTCTGCAGTTTGATTTGGTCGATCATAAAATCTTATTCGACCATCTCAAAACTGCGGTACACTTTTCTCTTGAAGCCATCAAATGGATTGAATCCTTTTTGTCCAATCGTACGATGAGGGTCTTCTCCACCTCCTCAGCAGCTACACCAGTCCCAGTAGCATGCGGCGTACCGCAAGGCTCTTGCGTATCACCAACATTGTATAATGCCTTTACAAAGTTGTTATTTGACAAAGTAGACAAAATGGGCTTTACATATACCAACTATGCAGATGATACGCAAATACTCATACGCATCACAGGTTGGAATGCCACAGGCTCAGAGAACCTTAACAAAATCTATCTAGCCATCCAGGCCTGGATGCCACAAAACGGTTTATGCCTCAATGATGACAAGACTGAGTTAATCCCAATAGGAAACAAAACCAAGATAAATGACCCCCAAAACAATACCATTCTTTCACTATTGATGGCAATACCATCAATATCGCCAATGAAATAAAAACCTTGGGGGTCTACATAGACTCTTCGCTCACCCTTAATGGTCAGGTTAAAGCCATTATCTGATCAGGAGCCTACACCTCTAAACTTATTAGATTGAGCAGACCTTTCCTATTTTCAGACAATAGCAACACATGAGCAAGAGCACAAATCCTCTCAAGGATAGACTACTGCAACTCTCTATTTGCTGGCACCAGTACTAGAAATATAAAGAAACTCCAAACAGTACAAAATAACGCTAGGAGAGCTGTAATGAATATTCCCAAGAATTAGCTTATTTCATCCACCAGATGACATATCCACTGGCTCCCTGTCCAAGATAGGATTACATTTAAAATCCTCATTATTACCCACAAATGCCTTGCCAATAACGCACCATCCTATCTAAACAATCAAATAGTCAAAATTCAGACCAACAGACACACTCAAGCTTCATATGCTAACCTCATTGCCACTCCTAGGTATAAAAGACAGAAAGCTGGGGGTTCCAGCTTTCTGGTAGTAGTAGCCAAACTGTGGAACACCCTATCACCCCAGCTCAGAAATGACCCATCCCTCTGGTCATTCCGAAAGTCCCTGAAAACCAGACTTTTTAACCTAGATTCCCAACTCTGATTCCGGAGACCTAGACATGGCTGTACCCTGAATGAGTGACTGCTCCTTACCATCAACCTCCCCTCATCACTCTATAACCAGTAGGCTCTCCTACATATCCATCGCTGCTGGCTTTAAGTCTAGCCATATCTGCTTTGCTGACACTGAATATTTCTGCGTATACACTGTCCTTTAATCTGTAATATGTCTAATTGCTGGCATTAAGCCAAGTTACCCGCCCTGCCGACATTGAAGATTACCAATTATGCCCTGTCCACTAAATCTGCAAGTCTGTAATATTGTCTAATTGCAACAGTAACTCCTAAGTGTTTTTCCTATGTAACCACTTTCTTAAGATTAGCGCTTATATGCCTCAGAGTTGTGTGCGCGATACAAATATCAAAATAAATAAATATGTCCTACCATGGTGGCTCCTTTCTTTTTTCACCATTTCTAGCATGATTGATGTTAGTCTTTCTTCTATCATTCTGGGAGGAGGAGGACAAGGATGATGATGAGGAGGATGGAGGTGTGTGCGTGTGTGTGGGGGTCTGGCTGTCCTGATTGGCAGTCACCCACCTCTTTCTGAGAGATTGCAGAGGAGTATGTGCAACTGAATACAAGGTGCGGTTCCTGAGGTGAAAAGCAAGTCAACTACTGGAAACTGAAGTAACCGAAGAAGAAGATGACCAGAGATGCCTGCAGACCCTTTGCAACAACGTGAAGTGACCACTGCTGTCCTGACCCCATTTTCTAAGTGACAGAGAGACTCTGAATAGAATGACTCCTTCCCTTTGACTAGTGGGAATGACCAGTTCTGAGACTAACTACAGTCTGAGCCATCTCCTGAGGTCCTGTGAATTTCCATAGATGCAGACCACAAAGGAGACCTCTGACGCAATCATAGTGCATCATCTTGCTAAGGCTGAATCCATCCAAGTCTTTGTTGCACTGCAGAAGACCTTCGAGAGACACAATACAAATCATCATATTCCCCTCACCAGAGTTCAGGACTCCAGGAATCGAAGAACATTGAATGGGACGAATCATATTGTTTGTTGGTGCTGCAGAAAAGGCACCAAAACTGCAGACTGACCAGAGATGCTGAAGAAATCCATGCCAAATGTCCCCCCTTCCTTAAGATTGCTGAAAGATCCTGTCCATTGTCCTGCCTTTTGTCACTATACCAAGAAATCCGGAGGTTGGGTCCAGCTCTGCTACATTGAGGATATTCCAACCACAAACATTCCTTCTAACCTAAGATACTTTGGGGAGAAAAGGTATTGCTTAGCTTCATCCAAGAAATCACTCCAGAGTGTTGGGGTGCACGTAGAGGTGTCTACTGTTGGGTTATTTTTCTAGTATCCTTCCCTAGATACTGAAAGTATCCACAGGAACCTTGGCTGTTCTGCTGCTTCGTGTGACTTTGAGCCTTCTTCAAACTGACTTTTACATAGATTTGGTGATTGGTCGTATAGGCTCTGCTACTGTTTGACTAACCAACTGTTTTCCTTCCATAAGGACGTTATCTTATGTGGTTTTGATAACTAAGTACAATTACAGTATATCTGTGTCTGTGCACGAGTCCGCATTATTACTGATAGTACTGTAGAACTGTTATTAGTGTCAAACTGTCATGAGGCAAGGCAGGCAGGTCAGGAAACAGAGTAGCAGGCAAAATGGGGGGCCAGAATCACAGTAGGTGCCATGTTTGTCCCTCCTGCAGGTGCACCAGACAATTTAAGCCAGCACGTGCCAGCAGAAAACCCAACACAAGGCCAATTGGGGGAAAGGACCAGAATTCCCAGAAGCCCCAGTGGCTCACAGGCACAAGAGAGACAGGCCACAGAGCCTGTAAACCTTCTGGGCAACGCCCAGACCAACGCCATGGCATGTGCGCATGCGCGAGCAATGAACGCTTGTTCACAGGCAACGCTTCACCAGCACAAATGCATCCTGGGGAGCTCCCAGAAGGCGAAATCCATTGCGGGGCCACTCCCTCGCCCACAACAACTCCCTCGGGCACTGCAAGCCTTAAAGATGAGTGGAGGGAATCGGGCACTTCATGCGGCAGTGGGGAGCAGCTAAATCTTACGGCTTGGGAATAAACAGCATGCAGTTGGGAACGGGCACTGGGGGGGGGAGCCATTAACCTGGAGCCTTTAATATAGAGCCATTAACAAGCATGACAAGTGTTTGGAGAGCACTTCTTGTGATGCGTGTGCTGTTGATGTGCTTAAACCTAACGTGCCTTCAGCCCGAGGCGCACACTGTTTCATCTATGCTAGACCACAGACGCTGCCCCTAGATCTTCAGGAGACAGCTGACTACCGGGACAGGTTCCGGAAAATGTAAACAGCCAAAGCTAAGTGCTGCTTACTTCAATGACAATATTATGCAAAAGTGTTTAATGTATATGCAATGCATGATTGCTTATAGTTTGATTGCGGCAAAGTAAGGTTACACAGTTGATGTACCCAGTGTTTTATGTTCCTCATGTTTACAAACAAATGGTTGAGCGCTAAAGTCAGGCGCTACTGAATGAAGCTCAGAGTCAAGGTGCTGAGCTCTGAATTGGTGTCCAGGGGTTAAACCACGCTCCACAATCAGAAGTCTCTAATGTGAGTTATGAGGGGGAAACTCAGTCATCAAACAACTAAGTGGGGAAACCCCATTCTAGGTGTATGTTTGTGCTTGAATGGGTGCAGGAAGTGCCAGAGTGCGCTCCAGCAAAAAGCCAGCTGGAACAGGCCCATAAGCCAAGAGCCAAGCAGCATGCTTTCCCCAACACCTTCTACCTATCCATAAACTCTCCCTAATCCTCTTACCGTTGTTCCTACTTACCTCTACCCATCCAATCCATGACCGTTAACCCTCTTTCCCTGTAAACCTTCTGGGCAACGCCCAGACCAACGCCCTGGCATGTGCGCCCTGTGTTTTCACTACGAGAGGCGCCAAGACCATCAAGGGGAGGTATGAATTTGTGCTGCCTCTGCGCCATACCAAGATTCGCCTTAACACAATCTCTGTAACAATTGTAACCACAAGCAATAACCAACTAAGCAGTGACCTTTGAAAAGTATCTAAGTATTTTACGTTGGTTCAAGTTATCTAAGCATTTTTAAACATTCCTTGTGAAAATATAAGAAATATATTTTTTAATATAGATTTATTGGTGTAAGTGTTTCTTTGATCTGCTTTACTAACTAGGTTCAGTGTAATTACCTACAGCTCACATTTTCCTCCTCTTATGATAAGCCTGAATGCTCTGCGACTCTACTGAGGTTCCATGAGTAGTACAGAGTGATGCTAAGAGTTGGAGCCCTGTATACTAATGGGATAGTTTTATAAAGTCTTACCTCAAGTGGACTTTACGAAAACTCCCCTACCACTAGTGGTACAGCTGGTGGGATTTGTGCAGATTGGATCTG
The DNA here is from genome assembly GCF_040938575.1 of Ambystoma mexicanum. NCBI lineage: Eukaryota > Metazoa > Chordata > Amphibia > Caudata > Ambystomatidae > Ambystoma > Ambystoma mexicanum. The sequence continues at coordinate 323,416,974 of NC_090939.1, read as the reverse complement.
AGTGACTCTTGTTTGTATTGTGTTCAAATAATCCATCCTCAAGGCTAGTTACTATAATGTAAAGTACTAAACCATGTCCACTATGGAAAACCTTAAAACAGAAGCTCTAATTCCTCTTACTGTTGAGAAACTTAAAGAAATGTGTAGAGAAAAATGCCTTGGTACTAAAGGAAAGAAAGCTGAGTTGATCCAAAGTTTGGGGGGGGCTCTTTAAGACGAGGGGGCACTCTTATGGGAAGGATGGGGATGAAGAAATTACTCAAACATCAATATTCAGGTCAACTCAGGAAGTTGGCAAAAGGTACGATGTTTTATCAACAATTATCTAAAACGGGCAGTACAACGGACATCTACGCATGTCAACAGTTTCAAGCTCAAAGATTTTCATAAATTGCATTCTTTTACACTAGAAATGTGTCATCATTGACGTCCTACTACGTGGCAAATTGTAAAAATATATGCAGTGCTGTGGTTGGGTAATGGGAAATATCGACATATAATTTCTATGGGGTTTCATGTCATGATTGGGTCTCTACTATCAGGTGGGAAACTAAGCCCTCCTCTAGTGCAAGTCATCTTCATCGTCACAAAATACACAACGATCTATTGGTTCACAAATTATAGGGCTCTTTGCTACGTGGCCCTCTATCATTGGTTGGCACGTATGTACCCTTCTGGAATATTCCACTCGCTAGCAGTGCACAAGCTGGTGCTCCAGGTGCGGGTGGGTTGGCCTTGAACATACCTACCCACCTAATTAGCCCAACATCTATCATCACTCAAACTGTCTGTCATAAAGTTAGCCTTTGAACATGGCCTTGGATGCGCCACAAACTCCTGGGAATATTAGGAAGTATGGGTATACTTACATCTTCTTGCCTTGACGTCATCTGCTCAAGTCTATTTTCATCTGGGTCACATGTCTGAAGACCACAATTTGAGCTTCAATTCACTATTAAATGGTATTAAAATGAATACAACTTGGCACTCATTGGGCCTCATTATGAGTTTGGAGGTAGCCATGCCGTTTTTAGAGGCATTGCTACCTCCAAACTCGGGTCCCGCAAAAGGGGACTTACCGGGCCATTCTGATCTTGGAGGGCCCAGTAATTCCCTTTTGCGGGCCCTAGACCCGGTACATCCCCATTCCCATTTGAGCCCCCATAGGGCTCAATGGTAATGGGGAGGATGCTAAAAAAGGGCCCGTTAATGGCAGGCCCATTGTTAGCATCCTGGTGTGCAAACAGGTCCTGCTCTGCACGTGTGGTCTGGCCAGGCATGAAGAGCAGGACCCGCTGCAGACCTCGTAATGTGGCAGCACGGAATGAACGGTGCCGGTCCCTTACCGGCACCATTCATTCCGTGGCCGCCACACTCCTAATGAGGCCCATTGTCTCTTAGCTGTCCCTTGGCAGTAGCTTGGCTTGTCTCTTCTATTAATTGTATCCTTTGAATAGACAACCAGTTCTCAGCTGCACTGGCCTTCTTAACACTGGGCCACACAAGCCTCCTTGAATCTTCCTTGCTCGTCAGCTGTTTGTTAACTGCGACACAACTTCAGGCTTCTTGCTTATGAGATCCCAGTTTGCTAAAACACGATGTGGAATATCCACATTTCTTATGCTTATACATACCTTGGCGGCACCGCCTGCAGTCTATTATACTACGTATAGCTAGCTTCTATGATCACTCTGTCTACTTGCGTTGCTGGCTCTGTACATTTATAAAATGATTTGCAGTTTCTTCCGTGCTCTTCACACGTGTAATGTTCATTTTACACGTAACAGGTTACTCAATTCTTTAATTCACCATCAGATTATATATGTTCTCTTTATGTGCTTCACCATTATATCTTCGCAGTGTGTCACGTTACATCATGTGATGTCACCAGTCTGTTCTTTCATTCATCTCCTCCCACTCTTCGGGGATCTTCCCCAAGAGACTGTCCGCTCTTCGAGGATATATAAAGAATGTCTTTCTTAATGGGTACTTTGCTTCAAAGGCTGCTCGTGTTATTGGCATAATTATTGGTGTCATCTTTATCACTATCTCTGGTTCCCAACATATAGGCAGATTAGGGGCGGGGCTTCTAGTAGAGGATTTTCAGTCCTCCTCTACACTCCCCCGTCTGGGTGATTCATCGACCACTCCTTCATCAGTCTTCATATTCCGACATCCTTGAAGAAGTGCTTCTTTGGGGACCATGGGCCTCATTCCGAGTACGGCGGTAACCAATGGCGCTATTTACGCCTTGGTTAATGCCGTACCCGGACCGGCAGCGCCTTGGTGGATGGCGGAATCACCGCCCCATTCCAAGGTTGGCGGGGCGGTAATTCCCCATTCACCAAGGCTCTTCCCCATTCCCAAATGCAATGGGAATGGGGAAGATGCAAATAACGGTGACCGTTCATTACGGTCACCGTTATTGGCTTGGAGGCCCCTTTGCGCCCTCGACTTTTACACCTGCTGAAAGCAGGCGTTAAGGGCGAGGGCGCAGAGGGAACTCGGAGTATGGCAGTAAGGGAATACCGCCACCGGTCTCGTTACCGGTGGCTGCTATCCCTTACCGCCATACTCGGAATGAGGACCCATATCTTCATTACCCCTTTCAAAGATCCTGCTGATTTTACATGGTTATCAATGCTCCAGGTAATGTGACTGCATTGTCCACTTGGGCTGCAATAAATCCATCTTCCTACATACTTCTTATGGTCTCTTGGATACAGGAACGTTGTTCCCTCAGGTGCATGGATGCTGTCCTTTATATAGTCTCTGATTTCTTCATGAGTCAGCTCCTTTGGTTCAACCCCAGATTTGACATCAAGCATGATTTTCATTCCTATTACTTGCTTCATTGTCTTCTTGCATTGTGTGATTATTATCTTGATCACACAAAATCCAAACCTTATCATCACTAGAAGTGCTCCAAGAAACTTGAATATGTTTGCCATCCACTGAGGTACCCATGAGAAGATTGACACAATCCAGTTGTCACCTGCGATGTCCTCTACTTCATCTCCCATTTTGACGTGTAGGTTCTTCAACATCATTATGGTCTTTGTCAAGACTCCATTCTCTTCATCATAAGAAGGTGTAAATGTGCAACATAATTCTCCGATTTTGGCACAAACACCTCCATCCATGGCTGTAATCATATCCAGGACATATCTATTCTGGAGTGTCATTAGTCTTATGGCTCTCAAATCTTCTTTGATTGCATTGAATCCCTTTATGGTAGTGACAATTGTCTACAGGAGCTCTCATCTGGTTATTTGTAACCATTTACTGTTTGCCATCGTCTGGATCCCTGGCATGAAGTTAATCATAAATGTTGAAGCAGTCTTGCTGAACAACGTGTGCACATATGGAATGGAGTCAAAACCTGCTATTGGCTGAGAAATAATTCTCCCTCTTCGTTTGAGTAAGAACTTCAAGTGATCTCTTCTTAGATGAGATCCGCTTTGGGAAACTCCCCAATGTTTGGATCACTTTTCGGGATCACTAATGCTGGAACATGAATAATTACTATAGAACACAGTCCTCCCCAGTCTCTGGGTAGTTTCATATAAGCTTGGGATCCATTATCACTACTGTTCCATCCTTCATTCCTGGTACATCAAAGATTCAATTGCACTGTTGATTCTCTCCAACTTTTCTTGTGCCATTGTTTTTGAAGCACAGGTCTGCACTTGCTAGAGGCACCATCTGCACTGGGCCTCCTCTATCTTCAACCCAGGTCAGCAGCTTAGCAAGCTTCGGCCATAGTGGTTTGCATCCTGTCTGCAAATGATCTATAACTGGTTTGCGATGTCCAGTTATGCCACTGCTCTGCATATAACTATGCCTTCTTCCCATCCATCTGGTGAAAGTACTGTTCCCCAAACTTGCATCTGGCCTCTTTCTTTGCAACTTTGTATTTCTACTTCCGTCTTTCCTTGGCAATTGAGCTTTCTGTTTATTGCCCTTCTGATTCCTGCTCCCTTCATTACAGGCTGTTTGTATCTTATCACTTGATTTCTGGTGTGGGCTCTTGCTCTTGTCTTCAATTCTTGAACATAATCCCTTTCATCTGGTGCTGTCCATTCCGTCACCCATACTAACGATGCTGTTCGGCCCTGGAAGTGACCACTTGTATGACAGAGTGCAAGGTGAGTTAAGCAATGAGCGGTCTGGACATCTATGTATATAACTATGAATATCTTAGAGTTCCCTAATGCATAAGGTAGGAGTGCACAAACATAGCAACTCTCCTCAGAGGTTCTTTTGCCCAACTCTTTCATGTGCTGATACCACATGTTATTCCCCAAACATGCTGTGCTGTCAGGATCATTATTTAACTCATAATCATCTTCTACTATACCTCTCTTAGGTTTTTCTTTTAAGGGAACTGTTTACAAGATACTCATTAAATATGCTAAGAAACTTATTTCCTTGAGAGGGAATCATAGAACCATTTGTCAAAGAGATAGGTGACTTTGCACGTGCCTTTGGTTTAGGGACAGTCACATATGGCCTTGGCTTCGCGTAACAAATGTGTCTGTTGGGGTCACTGGTGTGGGAAGGATCAAAGGGAATGCTGCCCTCTTTGGACCAACAAAATAAACTGTGTGTATCATGAGAAACAAGAAGACAATAATGAATATGATGCATGCATATATTTATACACCAATACATTCATCCTCACCCGCGATGATTCCTCATATGTCGCTGTGCTCTTTCGTTGTCTGCTATAGTATCACTATTAGGACTCCACATTTTGCCTCTAAACTACTTTTTAGGGAAGGATAAATGTCTTTAATTATGCAAAATTGTCATGTGTTCCGGAAGCTGTTGAATCTGTTCAATAATCTCCACAAGTAACCGACTGATTGTTGCACAGTCCCAGAAACTGTTGCAACTGCTTTATCTTGTGTGGTTTTGCTGTTTTCATAATTGCCTCTGCTCTTTCAGGTGTAACCTTTTTTGCCTCATGTGAAATCAACTGGCCTGTATACAACAACTCCTTGTGGCAATACTATAGCTTTTCCTTGTCCACCTTATATCCCTTTTCTGCTAGAATAATCATTAACTGAATCGAGTCTTCCCTGCACTCGTCTTCTGTCGTGCTGCAGAGTAAAATATCATCTACATATTACAGTACAACACTTTTCCCTTTCAAACAACATTGCCTAAGTCCATCTGAAGGACCCTATTAATGATCGCTGGAGACTCACAGTACCCTGGAGGTAATCTTGTGCTTTTCAGTTTTGTCTGATGGAATGTAAATGATGTGAGATCCTGAGAATCTTTATGCAACGGGATTGAAAAGAACAATTTTTTTTAAATCAATCACCATGAAATATCGTGCTTCAACAGTAATCTTACACAATATTGTAGCAGGATTTGGAACTAGGGCAAACTTTGCCTCTACAATCTGGTTAATTGGTCTCATGTCCAGAATTAAACGTGATGATCCTTCTTTAGATTTTTTTATTGGATACAATGCAGTTTTGCGTGGTGACTCTGGCGTCACTAAAATACCCGGTTTCATTAATGCTGAAATGCTTTTAAAAAATCCTTTATCTGCCTCTCGAGACATGGGATACTGCCTTGCTCAAGGTAAAATTGATCCTGGTTTTATTTTAATCTGAACTTCTCCTACCCACTCTAATAGTCCTATGTCATAAGGGCCTGTGGTCCATAATGAGGTTGGCACTTTGTCTAAATCCTTGTCAAAATATTCTGGACGCTGCCGTACTATCATCATTTGCTGCGGGACTTCTCTTTTTTCTATCTTAATCCAATATATAATATTCATTTCAAATACCAACTCGTCTGCTGGATCATTTGTAAACAAATCCCCATCTGTAACATCAGTAAGTCTATACCCTTCTCCAATTGCAATGACTGTTCTCCATGGCCTTCGCTCATGCCATCCTTCAAGCAGGGCTAGTAACCCTTGTACTAGAGCTGCTAATAATTCTAGAGGGATAACTTGTCCCCCCCCCTTCGTCCCTCTGTATCTGTGGTTTAAACAGAAATGCATCAGGTATTCTCATAGTCTTTCCTGCTAAGCCAGGCAACCATGTTAACAAAATGCGTATCCCATACAAAAAAACTCTGGTTAGAGTGGCATTTCCCGCAGAGCCACATGCCCTGTAAATTCCATTATAAATTCGCCCACATTTGAATAGTGTTTCCCAGGAGTGGAACAAACTATGCCATTATCAGTGAATGAAATCATGATGTTAAGCTTTGTCATTAAATCTCACCCCAGAATATTAACTGGTGTCTGCCATGAATACAATGAAGGAGCAGACATATCACATTTTCCCACAGAAGTTGGCAAGTCATCAGTAAACTCTACTTGTAGCTCCAGGGAAGCACTGAGCATTCATGTTATTTCCCGATAACTGAGATTTTCCCTCCCGTATACATGAGCGAGTTGCACCTGTGTCTACGAAAAAAGAAAAAGATTTGCCTCTTTTCGATACATCAACCCTCGGTTCCTCTTGAGGATCTAGTGTTACCGACAGTACTGAACACATTGTTACCCTGTGAGCTGTCCTATTGTGGATATATGCTCATCCCAATACCTGTGAAAGGATTCTCATTCATCACAGGTGCACCTCCAGCTCTAGGAGTCATCAGTTGTCCCATTTTTGCATTCTGCTGTATTTGCAGGGTGCATGTTGTGACTGCCCTTGCAGAAGACTCAATGGTGCTTGCTGTATTTGCTGTGCATGCTGTATTTGCTGTGCTTGCTGTATTTGTGGCACTTGCTGCTGATACTGTCTGATCTTGTGCAAATCCAGTTCCAACTTGTGGACTATATGCCGGAGGGTAAGATGTCCCCCCCTCTTGAAAATTGCCCATTCTGTACATACCCTTGACTTCCACACATGCATGCAATGTGGCCTGTCATGCACATACCCAACATACAAGAGGTGCTTTTCTAATTTGCCCTTATTGCATATTATGATTGTCATTCTGCATGTTCTGAAAACTGTTGTGGTTACTCTGAAAACCACCCCTTCCTCTGAAACCCATTCCTAGGCCTCTCTGCATGATTCCACTTCCTCCTTGGTCTGTTTGCTGCTGATTATTTCCCTGTGATGCAACCATAGGTTGCTGCATTCCTGGCACTTCTCCGCTTGTCAAAACCGCCCCTTCTAACGTGTATTTTCACTATTTCTTCTGTACTAGCTTGGCTTCTTAAGGTTTTCTGGTTTTCTCTTTTTTTCTTATTCTTATCCTGCCACAGTCTACAGTGATGCACTATATTCAACTGTATTTCTGCCTCCGGTTTTGCTTCCATACCCACTAACTTCTTGAGCTGCCTTTGCACTTTCTCTGGCAGTCTTTGATATACAATGTGGTAAAATACCACCACTGATTTCCCCCAAGGCACCTTCATTTCCAAAGACCACTTTTGGGGGGCCCGGCCTGCCCAAACTTTGCTCAGGGGGGGCCTAGGCCAAAAAAGTTTGAAGACCACTGGTCTAAAATGAGAGCAAAAGAAATGAAAGAAATGCAAATCAGGGAAAAGACATGCAGCATGAGCTTGACATGAAAAAGTTGTCCCTTGATTCCACTTCTGTTTCAGGGTCCTCTTTGCCCGACATCTCCAGGTCCAGGAAGCCTTGTCTCCCCAAAGATTTGGTGAGTGTGTATGAGCCTAAAACGGATATTCTAGATCGGCTGGGTACATATGAGTTTGCATGTAAAGTGCAAGGTTTATTTGGAAGTGAGTTTGTTCCATGGGTAATCTCTAGGCTCCCCCAGATTGGCTGTAATGGAGTTGAATGAGACTGATAGACAAAATGAAATGTTGGTAAAAAACTGCTCCCATAGCCTGTTTTGGGAAGAGCCCTTGCCCATACCTAAAAAGGGTTAGGGACCACAAGAAAAGGGGTAGTAACTTGTGGACCACTTGGGTGTGTTAATGCCTGAAAAGCTTAGATGGGTGGATTAAGGGCTACAAGGTGAGCACTTATGATGGTTTGAGATGCCTCTTCATGCGAGAAAGTATTGTTGATGCCGGTTCCCCAGAGCTGAGCCAGCACCTTGATGACTCAAAGGACCTGGACCCCAAGAAGCTATCAATAGCTGCTGGCTTGTAGGTGGCCAAAAGGGCTACTAACAAGGATTCTGGTGCTCTTCACGAAAATGAGAATGGGAGGAAGCATAAAAAGGACGAGAAGGATCATTCCAGAAATCCCCCAGAGGGCCACAAACATAACAAGGGTAATTATCCCCCTAAATAACCTTATAGAGCTAGTGAAACCGCTGGGCACAAACCAGAGGGTGGTTACCAGAAACCCCTATTCCAGAAGACATTTGGGAAATGTGTGGTTTGTGGGTCTGGTGACCATGTGAAAGGAGATCCCAGATGTAAGGGTAAACCTTTCGGGATCCCATCTGTCAGTTTAGCATTCACACATAATGTGGATATACCAATGGCAGGTGCTAGCTTTCACACTCCAGCTGAAGAACCCATAGGTGTTCAAGCTAGAGTTTCTTTACCTTCTCTGGGACTGTGGGAACAACAAAATATTGAAGTCTATGATTTCATTCCTGATAATACTAAAGAGTTTTATAAAGACTGTGTTCTTGTAAATGGTCAGGACACCCCTGCCATTAGAGGCACTGGGGTCAGTTTAACTGTGGTAGATGAAAGTTTCTTTCAACTTGAGGAAGTTGCTAAGGCTCCCAAAAGGCTTACCAGGTTAGCTGCAGGTCCAGTCAAAATATGTCCCATACTGCCAGCTATCATTAAAAGTAATGACATGACTGTTAAAAGAACTGTGAGTGTCCAGTCTGAAGTACAAGTAGGGTACTATCAGAAAAAGGAGTCCAGGGGCATAATGTGCTACACCACAAAATCATATGAACCAATCCATCAATACAAGGTCTTTGTTTTTACAAATAACACAAATGCTCTGCAAATTCTTGGTACAGAGTCTTTTTACTAGTATGCCCCCGATACGTGTTTCGACCTACACATAAAGGTCATCCTCAAGGCTTTAATTTAACATTGTTCAATTGCCAATTACATGGTTTACGAATGAAAATATGTCAACATAGACCCATACATAACCACAGGATTGTCGATCCATAAAGACAGGTACATCTATCATTGTTTGCTCAACGTAAGTCATGTATGAAATCCCAGCATGGGGTATATAAGAAAAAGGAAAAGACAAAAAGGAGAAAAGAAATATCCAAAAACTCACATTAAACATATATCTCAAAAACGTAACATAAAATAGCAAGCCCATATATTTTTGTAAGAAGAAATACAATCAGAGCCTGATCTCTGATCCTTATTACACACCACATACTTTTAATGTATGCTATTCTCCACCACCATACACGTGTGTCGACCACTGAAGCACCAACCCAATAAAGTTAAAATGAACATGGCTTGTTGCCCACCACTACCCTTTCCCAGATTGGCCATCTTGTGCAATACTGTAAACGCAGTGTGCTCTAAGTCTTGATTATTATGCAGGTTGAAATAGTTAACCGTTTCTAAGTTTAAAAAAGTATACCCTAACAGCATCTTACTTCCCAATTTCTGGTAAAATACGCAACATCCTCATGGACTAGTTGTCCTAAAAAAGAAATGAGTGGGGGTGGGGGTAATTAAACCACCCATCAGTGCAGGATGTAAATATTACAGACTTTATAGTTGGACTTATCAACTTTATTATCTCCAATTATTTGTTTTCAAACTTCTATAAGCAGCCAAATAAAGCAATAGGTATTCTATCCTTGCCTCTAAATTGAAATGTGCACACAACTCTGAAAAAAGAATCAGAGTAATAGTTACTAGATGAACTGAGTCTGATATCCTAACTGAACACTAACTACCCACATCTCACTAATGTGCCCGATTCATACTTCTAAATGTGTGTGCTCCTCACACTCTAAATGTGTGTGCTCCTCACACAATATGGTAAACCTTCTTATTAGGCTAAATAGCTCCTTCATCTGGAGCCCAGGATGCTCCACAAATGATTGGCGCGTTGCCTGAAGACAGAAAGGGAGCATGCCCTTATTATGATATATTGCATATACTGCTCTGAAGGACAAAATGAAAAATGCAGTTTGCACCTTAACCAAAAATCTTTGAAAATGTGCGTGAGGAATATTTACCTTAATATATATGGTGATTGATTTGGATTAGTGCAAATATAGCTCAATACCTGCAAACAAATATATATTCCAGCTGTTGCCTAATTGTATAGGAATTGTGACTCCCATATTAACATTACCCCCCCAAAAAAGGGAACACCCATACTTATATATTCATGTGTCACAGTTCTGTGTTTTCAAATAGCTTTTGCTTCTGACCTTCTAAGTGCCTTTTCTCTGTCTATTCCCTGGGGTACCTAGGTATAGTTATCAGCTCTATGAATCTTATGTTAAGGTAATTTAGGCTCATCTTTAGTAAGCGCTAACAAATGTTCACTAATCCAGAATCTCAACTTGCGGATCGTGCTACCAATGGTATGTAATCCACATGGATATGATATTGTATAGACCACACATTTTGTTTTGCAATTGATGAAATCAGTGATTCTCATATCCTCTTTAATATTAATCTTGGTACTTTTACATTTTTGCATGTATTGACATATTCTGCACATCCCATATTTGTAGAACCCAACAATATTATGCCTTAACCATGTCTTAGATGTTTTCCAAAGGTTTGAGGAAAGAAGGACTAAATTCTCTTTTTTCAATGTCGGAGCTTTCGTGAAAATCAAGTTAGGTCTGTCAAATAAGTATGACTTAAGATCCTGATCTAGCGTTGGAGTTCTCCAATTATTTTGCAAGTTTGTGTACAATTTTCGTGTTCTCTTTGGAGCATTGTGTCATTCTTACAATCTCTTTTGTATACTCTGGGTTTCCCATCGGTCTCAGTTGGAAGGCCTTTTAAGGTTGCCTCTCTTGCTTTCATTGTCAGCTCTCCAAAGGAAAGAAGGGCCCCAAGCCCTAAATGTCCTCAAGGAATAAAGTTCCTGTAGAAGAGAAACTATAAGACCTGTAACCCCACCACCAGCTGTGGCTGAGATGGTGCCAGATGAATCCCCAGAAGAACCATCTTCTGATGAGGCAGAGGTGGAAGATATTCAACTCTGTCTGGAAGATCTGGATCTTAGAGACCATCCTGAGCTGCAGACTTTGCTTGCATAAGGTGGACCCTCAAGGACAGACTTCAGTAGAGGACAGAGAGAGGATCCCTCTAGAAGGTCTGCATCAGCAGGCAGCTTCCCAGAGTGAAGGGCAAGATCCAGGGAAGCATAGGCCGTACTGAGAGGATGGACTCCTCTACAGTGAGCCTATGGTTTCTATTCCATGGGCCCTCTGGAGACTGGTGATACCCCAGGAATTGAGAGCCACATTCCTAAAACGAGCACATGAAGTCCCCCTTGCTGGTCATTTGAGTTAAAAAAGAACCAAGGAGAGGATATCATTGTACTTCTACTGGCCCAAGATGGGTGCAGAGGTAGGGAAACATTGTAGGAGTTGCTACACTTGCCAGTTATCTGGTAAAAGTGGAGCCAAGAATGTGGCACCTTTAGTGCCTCTTACAGTTGTCAGACGTCCTTTTGAGAGGGTGAGGATTGACATTGTCGGTCCCCTAGACCCTCCAACTTCATCAGACAACCGATTTATAGTGGTTGTAGTAGACAATGCCACTAGATACCCTGACGCTATTCCAACAAGGACTGTTACTGCCATGCAGTGGCTAAGGGCCTAATTGGTATTTTTTTTTACCAGAGTAGGATTTCCTAGGAGGGTGTATCTGACAGGGAGTCAACCTTTATGTCCAACTATATGTAGGCCATGTGGAAAACCGCGGGGTCACCTACATGTTCTCAAAGTGCTACTACCCTCAAACAAATGGGATGGTGGAGTAGCTTTGGAAGAACCACTTAGAAGAAAGTGTGATCTTCTTCTGCCATGCCTTCTTTTTGCCTATAGAGAAGTACCTCAGGTGGGAGTAGGATTTAGTCCATTTGAGTTCCTTTTTGGTCATCTTGTCAGAGGCCTTGGGTCCTGATTAAGGAGGGTCTGGAGAATGGTCCAACCCTCAAGCCAGTAAGGTTACTGACTACGTACTAGGCCTCAGACAGAGGATGGCACAGATGATGACAGAGACTTCTGAGAACTTTAAAGCTGGTCAAGCAATGGAATGACCAGAAGGCTAATGTGGTGGAATTTACTCCAGACCAGCATGCTCTCATAAGGGTTCTAGTAAGACAGAGGGTCTTACAGGACAAATTGATAGGACCCTTCAAGGTTGTAGGCAAACCTAGGGCAATACATTATTTGATAGACTTGGGCAACCCCAAGGAGGCCCTTAGGGTCTTTCATACCAACCACCTGAAGACTTTTGTTTCCAAACTAGAGATAGGAGCTTTGCTCTTGGCTTCTGATCAAGAAGAAGAAGAGGAGAGTGAGACTTGTTAGGGTAGATTTTAGGGTCGTCAGAGCCGTACCTAGGGTCCGCGGACCTCCAGCTCATGGAGGGCCCTAACTCCCTTCAACGTCCCAAATAAGTCGAGGTCCACACAAGGAGCAAAGGATAACTGCCGCTTTATTATATCAAACGAGCAGGGACAACATACGCGGCATTAAGTTTCATCCAAGTACATCTCGACAATTTCAGGCTTGCAGGCCCTTTTTGTACACTTTTGACGTCACAATCATCGTCACTTACCAAAATCGTTCCCCGAACCTAACGCCACCCTGGGTTGGCTCCCAGAGTGTAGGTCCAGTATAGTGACATATAGGATGTGGTATACTTGGTTCATCCCTAAAAAACTGCTACCTGAGAAATGTTACATTGGAACCCCTGATGACTGGCTGGAGATTCCGGCCGCCAGTCCCTGTCCCCCAGTGTATTTATTGGTCAGGCTGTGGGCCCCTAACCCTGGGACCAGCGTTGTTCCCAGCCCGTGAGACACCTGCTCTCGTATAATGTGTATCAACAAGATGTAACTATGTGCGTAACAATGAGGTCTTTGCTAATGCCATGAGAGCAGTCCAGTCCCAGCGCATATTGTAGGCGGATTGTTGCAGTTATTTGGCAAGGTTCAGTCTCAGACGTGGGATCATGTCAGGTCAGCCGGATCACGTGTGAGGAGACCGCTAGGGAAGTCAAATTACTTCGATTTGATTTGTATTTTAGCTTGAGATGTCCTGCCCTGTAGCTGGGCTCATCGTGGCACAGTGAGCGAGGAATTTCAATTGCAACATTATGGCCTTGGCGGTGGCAGTCCCTGCTAGGGTGATTCTGCTCGCTCAGCAGTTTGCAGCATCGAGATCTCTGCAAAAGGAGTTTAATGTGCTGGATTGATCCGAGGCTTAACTAAATTCTGGTTATTCTTCCAATATGATTGCTCAAGTTTAAAAGCATGCAATGAGTGGTCAGGGGTCTTGAGTGCTCCTGTCCATCCATAGAGTAAATAGCGAGTAGCATCTGCAAGCATATACACAAGCTCTTCTGGCATCTTGCGTTTCTGCAGTGCGATAACGGGCCGATATGAAAAATAACAAACGTACAGACAGTACGTGTGTCACTGTCCTCTAGCTCATAGAACTGTATGTGTATGTTCTTCATGCGGATTAGTGTGCGACTGTCCCGATTGTGCCTATTGCACGTGCGCTCCCTGTCTAACGCGGCTATGTCGTCATGAAGTCTCTAACGACCTGCAACATGGTCTGCAGGGACGTCAATCGAGTTGGTCCATATAATCGTCTCCAGCTCAGTCTTGGTTGCCGTTGGTTGTGTTGGCTAAGGCTCTTGCCATCGTGGGGTTGATCGGGCAGATGGCTGGATGTCTGTCATGATGTGAGCTTAGGTTGGGAGCGGTGGGACTGGGTACAATCTCGGATGGTCGATAGTTGTTCTGTCAGGAGTGCTTCTTCCGGTTAGGGGTGCCATCAGAGGGTAGGGCCACTCGGACTTTCTGTCTTCATTCCCCCCTCTGGTCAACTTGTCGACCACAAAATTATGGCTTCTCTTGCAATCCCTCAGGCGCCATACTTTCGTAATTCCTGCTAGATGTCAGTAGTGGTTTACCTGATCTTCAAATGACCAGTACATATACACACATCCTCCTCTGGGCTTGCAGTAAACCCATTTTCCAACGTAAATCTTTGGATTCCTTGGGTTTTCTAATCTCATTGATGGCGGGTACATATCTGATTCCATTAGTTGTTGTCTTAGCCTCTCTCGTTCCATATGTATTATATCTCTTTGTTGCTCATCTTCTGCAGGTAGGAGTAGCTTCATCCCAATCATTTCTTCTGTAGTTGTCTTTGATTTTGCCATGAATGCTTTTATTCCAAGTAGAGAAGCCAATCCCAGGATCAAGCCCCCTGCTAGTATCTTTAGGCCATAAGCTAGCCAGGACGGCATCCATGAGCAGAGATATGAGAACCAGCTTCCGTCCTTCTTCGTGCCCTTTGATTCTACTTCCATTTTTGTGTGCATTTTTGCCAATTGCGATACTGCTTCTGATAACGTTCCGTTATCTTCGTCGTTGGCTGGTAAGAACATGCAGCAGGAACTCCCTATTTCTTGCACATACTACTCCTTCCATGGCTGTGAGCAGGTCCAGCACATACCGGTTCTGTAGGACCACTAATCGTATAGCTCTGAGCTCTTCTTTTATTGCATTAAATCCGTTAACTGTTGAGTTTATTGTCATCATCAGCTCCCACCGGGTAATCTGGAGCCACTTTGCATTTGTGTATGTCTGGAACCCTGGGTGTATTATTCCTGAGAAAAACATGGCAGCCCTGCTGAACAGCCGATGTGATGCTGGTACTTCGTCCAGTGCAGCTTCTGATTTGCCCCATAAGTAATTTCCCTGCCTTTTCACACTTCGTAATGGTGTCTCCTTGGTGATGTCACTGTTGGATGGTAGTGGGTTAGGGGATAATGATCTATTCCTCTGCTTGTTATTTTCATCCATTTTAGGGAAGTCGTCTATCTTGACATGTTTTTGGGGTACCACTAGTGAGGGTGCATCAACATGTGCCAAGAGCCGATCCCTTGCCAGTTAGGTGGTAGTTTGTCGTATGTTTTTGTCCCATATGCCCAATATTGGTTCATCAGTACTGCTTTGCCTGATCCCATGTTACCTAGCTTCTCTATTCTCCTGCATCCTTCGTTTGTCCCAACTTCAATATCTCTGTCGTGTTGGTAACATAGTGTTGGTGTTGTGAGAGGAATGATTGTCAGTGGACCGTTTTCCTTATCCAACCACATCAGCAAGCTTGCACTCTTGGCCCATTCTTTGAGGCACTTATTGTTTTCTTCCTGGACCTTGTTCACTGCAGCCTTTGTTAATGTTAATGGTTTGCTTCCTGTTAGGCGGAAACCTGTGCAGTTCCCTCTGGGACCACTGCAAAAGATTTAGGACTACAGGTGTTTGGCGGTGAACCCACTTGCTAGCAGTCTGTACCACACAGATTCACTTGGTAGCTGTGGCTGAGCAGTCAGACTTCCCTCAAGAAGAGTTGAGCAGTATGTGGAGTATACAAGATAGGGCAATTCTTCCCAGTAAGACAAGCAAAAACGCAACGAGGCTTAGTGTAAAGATATTAAGGTATTTATTTATAACAGAACATCTATGAAAAACACTATGGCAAGTTCATGGCAAACAAATCAAACACAATTACTCGAGAAGAAAACGATCAATCCCCCTAGCAATATTTCGACAAGTCTAGGTTCTACCGGTACCACTTATTTTCAGACAGAGCTGTATACCTCAACCTAGATGACACTCTAATATTTGTTAGGACGGGAGAGAAAAAGATAGGCAGGTTATGAAATCAACACAGTTCAATCCTACGCGGATAAAATGCAAGGCAGGAAGGCAAGAATCACAATAGATCATAAAGTTCAGAGGCCAGACCCACTCGGAGAGAGGCAAGGCGCGATGTCCCAAAAAGTCTCTAGTGGAGATGCATTCAAGTCTTTGTAGCAAATTGTTATCGGCAGATTGAACCAGTTCAGAACAATGAATGAGAAAAGCTTGGAGGTGACCCAACGGAACGGAGAGGATTAAGACACCTCACTCGAACCGATCGAAAGGGAAGCCAGGCGGACATGGTACCTTGTTGTGGAGAGCAGCTCCGGCGGGGGCAGTTGTTCCTGGTGGTGGATGCACGTCGGGTCTTTGCCAAGAGTAGAGATGATCTCATCGTCGATGAAAAGTGAAGTCCGGTGCACCACCAGGGAAGAGACCAGCCGCGGAGTGCTCCGTCACAAGGCACCACCTTTTGGTCGCGGTACAGGGGTAGTGGCTATCCGGTTGCCGAGGTGCTCTGCACGGGCAATTCGACCACTGCGTCCTGAGGCGAATAAAAAGCAAAGGTGACTGGTTGTTCCCACCAGTCTGGGGAAGAGAGTCTCCGGCAGGGAGATCTTCTCTGTCGTCAGGAAGTGGTGAGTCGGTTCCGCAGGGCTCCACCGGAGGTGTCGTCGTGCAGGTCGGCTCAGCGCTACCCTCGTCGGATTCTTAGGTCCTGTGGCGACTTCTGAAGGTCCAGTCCCAAAAGCCCTGCTTTTATGCAGAAAACCCCCATTCATTCAGCCTAGCTGTCAATCAACACATGCTAAGTGGTGAGCGGGGAGGCTCACCACTTGGGCCAATCACTCCAGAGTGCGACCGGAGTTGGCAAGGCAACTCGGTCCAGGGTGCCTAAACCCCCTCCCACACCCCTGTGGTAACCCAGACAGAATGGCACCACTTTGGAGGGTCTCTGCACAGAGCCCGCCAAAAGTGGAACAAAGGGCTCGACCTTTGGTTTAGGAGTCACAGAGACGAAAACAGACGCCATTTTAAAAACCGAGTTCTGGCACCATCCGATAAACTTATTTAAGATAAGTAGACCGGTGGTACGTTAGAGATTAACAAGAAAAAGTATCAATCTCCAACAATGGGACGAATCCCATAGGGTTATGTCCGGGGTCGAACATAACAAGTAGTTTCCACTGCCACCAGCCAAAACTCGACGAGGGGGGACGGGACAGTGCCCCCTCGAGTAACAGATCCAGGAGTAATCGAATTACCCCTACTAGTACATCCACAAAAAGATGGTTTGTACTAGTTCTGTTAGTAAATTTAGGTCTAGTAAAGCCAATGGTGACTTTACATGCCCGGGGAGACAGTAGTCAGTCCCTGGGTATGGAGTCTATGGTGGGGGTCCGCTAGGACGCCCCAGTGCTACGGCACGTAGGGTGCGGTGTAACACACATAGCAAAACATATGAGACCCTATGGAGTAAAAGACCCCATAGCCCATAGAACACATTGACATTTGAAGGAATTACACACATACATGTCCGAGAGTGGGAGAAAAAGAGTCTCACTCTTGGCAGGATTGAAAAAAACAAACTCCCGAAATCCAGCAAAGCTGCTGGGGGACTCACTAGGTTAGGAAATTCAGCCTAAACAGAGAATTCTCCCTAACACTTCCCACCACTCCATCCACCCATCCTTCCTTTGTGTATACTTTTCTGTATATATCAACATCTGGGGGCGTTCCCAGCAACCAGGTTCTCCGCCTGTTTCTCTGACTCTCCATTTGCATGCCAGGTAGTCTAACGTTACCTCCTTTAGTCTCTCCTTTTTCTGGCCTGTCAGTTATGTACCTGAGTGCTTGTGTGTGCTGCCAGTAGTTATTAAACATAGGTAATGTCTTTATGAAATTATCCTCGCACTTGTATGTTGCTTTTGATCTCCACCGGAAGGTTGCTGTTTTCCTTTGGAATCTCCCCCATCCTTGGAACAATGCAAGGTATCGGAGGCATTGTGCTGTTGTTGCTGGTACTTCTGTGGCTACAAAGGTTCTGGAAGCGCTCATGGCATACAGGATCAAGGAGCAGACATAGCAGCTATCCTGTGTTGTGTCCTTGCCAATTTTTGACATGTGCTTGTACCACATGTTGTTTGTGACGTGTTCTGTATCAGTGAGATATGTGTCAACCCCATTAACATCAGTGCCAATGCTACGCTTACCACTCCTTACCTTCTCGTTTGTGCTGGTCATACCACCTGGCACGGTGCTCCTTGCAGCTTGGGTGGGGGAAATGTTAGTATGGGGTGTTGCAGATACATGCAAAGCTGTGTACATTTGCCAAACAACGGCAGCTACCAATCCAGTAGACAAAACTACCCATGTTATTTTTATTACAATCTTTATTAAGGTAGCCATTATAAGCACTACCCCTGCAGTCTTGTAGTCGTTGAGATGATATAGTTGCCCGCCTGAAATCTTAGTAAACCCGCGTTAATGCATTAGTATTGGTGAGTATTTTAAGCCCGATGAACTAAGTAATCGTTTAATGCCCAAGAGAAAAGTTCCTCCCAAATCCTCCTCATTGCTCTATTTCTGAGTATAGGTAGGGCGTGATGGAGTTGTGGGTCTGATTGCGCTATATATTCAATAAACGTGTTATAATACATGCGAGGTGGCCTTGGTCTGGAATGGGTGGGTCTTCGCTGGCCGTGAATATATTGGTGGGAGAGTGCTTCGGAGTGTTCAATGGGAGGTAACATCTAAATCAATTAATCGTTCAATCTATCTTCAACATTTATTCATATACATTTGTCAGACACAGAACCCTGCATGTGCGAGACAAAAAGAGAGAGGAGAGCATGCAAAGATAGGGTAACACAGTGGATTCCTAATGGGTGAGTGCGCGCTGAATAGCCCGATCTATATGGTAGTGTTCTTTATTTTGTATAACCAGCATTTGTATGATAAGTCTACATGTTTTGGTGATAACGTCCAGTTTATTCTACATTTCAATCAACATTTCTGTGGGAACTTCAGATGTCTGTGAGTGCCTGATCATTGAGTGGCATGTACGCTCTTGTTCATTCATGTCCTTAGAATTATCTACACTGGCAGGTACTGATAGTGGGATGCTGCTGTTGTTTGGTGCATCCGTTGCTGAAGCATGGCCCTGTTGATGCTGAGGTGGGGTGAGGTCGATGCTTTGTAGGGCTTGATGTCATGTAAATGCGACCAAACAGTTTTGCCTGCTAATTTAACAACTCTCTCCACTATGTGAAGGCCTGTGAATCTGGGTGCATTCCACTTGCGACTAAAATTGCGCAAAAGAACCTGATTTCCTTGCTTGATCGTTGAGTCTTTTGCCTGCCCTGGAGTGGCATTGGCTTCTTGTTAGTCGTTCTCTGACCTCCCCTGTGTCCTTTGGATCTGTTGAGAGATAAATGAGGCACTAGTTACCAGTGAAGTGACATAGTCATGCATTTCCTTCCCCAATACTTCCGCTACCCTCTCGCAATCATACATGGCTCTTGTGGGTGGAGCCAGCGGAAGGTGCATTTGTCATCCGGTCACCACCTTCTGGGTCGTGAGGTGGTGGTCTGACCCGGGTTTGTTCCGTAGCTCAAATAGAGCCAGGGGGAAGTAATACAACTAATTCCTTTTGGTTGACTGTTTTGTTTTGGCAATTCTTTCTTTTAGAAGGTTGTTAAGCAATTCACAGATGCCGTGGGCCTGTGGGTGGTATGCACATGAAAACTTGTGCTTTATCCCCAGCAACGTGCTGATGTGTTGGAATAGTTCATTGGAGAAGTGGGGGCCGTTGTCTGACCTTAGAACTTCACAGATGCCCCACCTTGGGAAGACCTCTCTAACCAAGAACTTTGCCGCCCTTAATGTATCAGCATGGGAGCACAGGCCTGCTGCTATCCACCTTGAAAGGGGGCAAACTATCACAATCATATAACTGTAGCCTTGGCATACGTTTATCATGTCGACATAGTCGACGTGGAGGTGCAGGAAGGGACCCTACAGTCGTGGTATTATACCTTTCATCACCTTATGTATATGTCCGGCCATAAATTGCTGGCAGGTGAGGCAATTACTAACGAAATTCACTATGTGGGCATTTAATTCGGGACAAAACCATGATTCTCATATTTGTGCTGCTATCACTTCCTTCCAAATATGTGCAGGATGGTGTAATTGTGTTAATGCTGTATGTAATAATGTGAGAGGCATCACTACTTTCCCTGTAATATTTTGACTCCACAGAGCGTCTGTAGGGGACATTGAGCACACTCTTTTTACCCAGAGTTCCTTTTCTGTCATTGATGCGGCCGCCTGCATTTCCATTATTTGAGTTTCTGGTAGGTGGTTGTAAACTTCCTTCATTAGCATCTGTCTTGCCCCTCCCCTCCCTATTTGTTTTCCTTGGAGTTTCCATAACTCCCCAAAATATGCATGTTTTGCATAGAAGTCTGTTGCTTCATTTCCTTTTGATATTGAGTCCTCCCCATTACGGTGTGCTCGGCACTTTACTAATGCGAGTTGTATTGGATATGTCACAAAGTCAATTAGTTCCCCTAGGAGGAGTGCGTGCTGTACTAGTGTGCCATCTGCCCCGTCTGAACCCTCTTCTTAACTACTTTGCTAGACCAGAATGCACTGTTGATGTTACATAGGCACTATCTGAATAGATAGTGACCCGTTTCCCTTCACTCTCTCTGAGGGCTATTGTCAGGGCTACTAATTCAGCTGCTTGTGCTGAATACTGGGGAGGCAACCTACCACATCTTACTGCCTCGCTTGTACCGTCTTCTCTTAATCTTACCACCGCTACCCCTGTTCTTCTCACCCCATCACCTTGGTCAATTTTTGAGGACCCGTCAATGTATAGCACATCTCCCCCCTCAAGTGTATCTTCCTCTACTTTACGTGTTTCTGAGTACAGTTCAATAGCTTTTGTACAGTCATGGACATATTCTCCCTCTCCTACTTCTTGTGCTTGGAATTGTGCCGGGTTAACATTTTTGCACCTTACTATTTTTAATTCTGGTCGGGAGAGGATTATTTCATAGCCTGTTGCTCTTTGTGTAGTCACTGTTCTTTTTGGATTGTGTAAACCGCAAAAAGTGTTGCTCGTACCGGGAAATGTCCTGTCATTACTGGGTCTAACTAGCCGCTGTACTATGCAATTTTGTGGATAATGCTTGTCTTTTTTGTTAGTACCGCTTTCATTATCACCCATCAGAGTATGAGAATATATAAAATTCCTTTTTATAATTAGGGGTACCCAAGATTGGTGCTGTTGATATCGCCTCTTTTAAATAATTAAATGCATCTGTCATTTCCATGTCCAGTTCAGCATTTTCTGTCCCCTTTGTGCGTCCTTTAGCTATAAGTAAGGAACCTATGTATGTGCTGTAATCAAACACCCATGATGCTGGGATGCCACAAAGTATTGTAGCTGGATTAGCTGCTACTGGATATTCTGCTTCGACAATGTGGTTTAGGGGTGTCAAATCTTGTATGAAAATTCCATGATCCTCCGTTTACCTTGCGGTCGGGGTACACAGCTGTGTTGCAAGGTGATTCTGATGGTACTAGAATGCCTCATTCAATGAGTTCACTTATTGTCTCATAAATGCCCTCCTCTGCTTCTTTTGACAATATTTACTCCCCCTATGCTTTTCATGCACCCCACGTCATAGGGCTTGTTGTCCATAAAGAAGCTGGTACCTTTGCTAGGTCATCCTCGCAGAATGGGAGTGGTGCTGGGAGTGGTGCTTCTGCCATTGCATTGTCTGGGCCACTTCTCTGTGTGTTACCTGTATCCAAACGTATACACTCATTCCCAGCATCATCTCACTCGTTCCCTTTTCTTGTGAGACGACTTCTTCATAAGATACTTGGGTCAATATACACCCTTCTGCTAGCACTATTACTGCCCTCCAGGCCTTCCCTTCATTGTCTAGGGTGTGTACTGCAACCCAATCCTCCCATGCCACTATCCCTTCAATGTCTACGGACACAAACGTTTCTTCTTTCTCATCTGTGGGTGTTTCTGGCCTGAAAAGGTACTCACCTGGTCTTTTCCATACTTTCCATGTTATTCCTGGTAGCCATGCCATTGCCATGTCAGTCCGTATTGGAACACTTCTGGGTCTACCGGCTCCCCCTCTGCACACTCTTGCCACAATATGCCTGGAGCATCTGTCTTGATGTGTGCATGTATGTGCCTAGTGTGGAGCACACTATACCCTTTTCTGTGAAGGAGATAGTCATGTTCAGTTGGCTCATTATGTCACGTCCCAAAATATTTACGGGTGCATGTTTAGAGTATAGTAAGGGCAGTGATAGGTCATGATCCCTAATAGATAGGGAGATGTTATCGGTGAATGGAACCACTTGCGAGCCCCTGACAATCCTTGAATGTTCATGGCATCGTCTGACATCGTGTAGTTCCCTCCCCGTACGCATGACCTTGTGGCCCCCGTATCAACCAAAAAGGAAACCATCTTGTCACCTCTGCAGGGTTAGGTGTTACTGATAGGATGGGACACAATAAGGTTGTCTGTGGGCTTTCCTATTGTGGGTATAGTGGTTATCCGTTGCCAGTATAAGGGTTGTATCCTATTATAGTCACCCCTCCCGTTTGTGTTACCGGTACTATCGCTGTTGTGTCCATTGGCTGTTGTATGTCATCCTGTAATTGTGTCAGTTGTACTGTCTGGATGTGTTGTAGTGTTTGCTGTTGCTGTGGTTGCAGTGTCCCTTGTACTTGTTGGTGTTGCGTCTGCGGTTGGGGTATGCCTCGCTGTTGCACCGTGGGTGGTTGTCCTGTTTGCTGATAATACCCATTCTGACCTCCTTGGTAGTTCTGTGGCCCTTGCTCGCCCCACCCTTGTTGCGCTGCTCTGTATTTGCACGTGTGGGAGATGTGACCTATTAATATGCATGTCCAACATTGAGGTGGTTCTCCTGCTTGCCATGGGAATCCTCCTCCTCCCTCTCCTTGACCTTGCCATCCCTGTTGTGGCTAACCCCGGAACCCTCCTCCTGGGTAGTGTGCTGGTGGCACAAATCCCCACCCCCGGTTTCACCCTCCTCTTCCTCTAAAGTTCTGTTGGTACCGGCCCATACTCATATATCCCCCCCGCCTGTGGTTGGTACTGCTGTGCTGTGTTGTATTGTGGCAACTGCTGTGGAAATTGCTGCTGTAGTTGTGGTTGTGGTAATTGTTGTTGTATTTGTGGTTGCGGTAGTTGTTGGGGTTGGGACACTGCTGTCTGAGTTTGCTCCTTCTAGGGCCTATTTTGACAATTTCTTTTTTACTAATTTGGCTTCATCCGCTTTCCTATCTTCCGCCTTCTGTTTCATCTTTTCTTGCCATAACCTACAATGGTGTACTATTGTTAGTTGTATTTCTGACCATGCTTTGGCCTCCATTCCCACTAATTTCTTGAGTTGCCTTTGCACAGATTCAGGCAACCCTTGGATCAAGATGTGATAGAAGATAGCCTGTGTTTTGTCCCACGGCTCCCGAGTTTCAAGGTGCCAAAGCTCTTGAATCTCTTGAATGTAGCTGACGGGATCTTCGTTGTCACGCATCTTGCGTGACGTAATTGCCCCTATGTCTGATGTATCAGGGTATTGTATCCTTAGGGCCTGCCATACCACGTGCCTGCAATTCTCAAATGGGGATCCGTCATGTGTAGTGTTCTGTGTTGTTACCCCTGGGAATCCTGCCCTCTTCCAAATCTCATCTGCTGCATCATCCATTATGGACACTAATAGCCCCTTCACGCCCCCCACTGCCAGTATGTGTCCTGCTGTCTGTTTTTACATTTCATATATCCATTTCCCTGCCCCTCCGCTCAGTGATGGCAAACTATTCTTGACGTTCTCCCTGTCTGCGTGCTTCCATGGTATATATTGTGGTCTACTCCCTCCCCTTTCTAGTAATGGCATCTGTGAATATTCAGCCCTTTCCTAGGTGTTCTTCTATACTGTCGTATCTGTATTGGGCCTCTCTCATCTTCGACGTCTACCCCGATGTCTGTGACCTCATGGTGTTGCATGGGATGCTTCCCGGGGTCCTGTGTGCCCACCCTGCTGATGTGTGTGTCCCCTGTTGTGTGTGACTGCTTCCCCATCTCTTCTGCACCTGGGGTAGTCTTGGAGCCTATGCATGTAGGGTGTTTGTGGTGCTACTGTTGCTGTTCTATCCTCTGTAGTTGTGTCAGTGTGTCATCCCCCGATCTTTTCATCTTGAGTTCTACATTCCCATGACATTCCTATGCCTGTTCGTGTAATGTACAAATTGCTTAGCCCTTCCTTACCT
Source organism: Ambystoma mexicanum (assembly GCF_040938575.1). Lineage (NCBI taxonomy): Eukaryota > Metazoa > Chordata > Amphibia > Caudata > Ambystomatidae > Ambystoma > Ambystoma mexicanum. The sequence goes on along the minus strand of NC_090939.1, from coordinate 323,392,821 downwards.
ATACCATTGCTATCTTTATCTTTCTCACTGCAAAATCCATCTGAGAATGTTAGTTTGCGCGGTATTGGGTGCGTGACTGATGAGGGACTTTTTAGTTGACACCTTGAGGGGCAGTACCTCGCAACCAATTATTAGTTGATGTTTTAAAGTTTTAGATATTGGGCCTCATTACACGTTATGCGGTAAACCATGGTGCTATTAGCACCATGGTTGCCGCCGGTATCATACCGGTACCACCATGGAAAAAAGGGGAATTACCACCCCATTCCAAGGTTGACGGGGCGGTAATTCCCCCTTTTTCCATGGCCCTTCCCCATTCCCATTTTTGCCCACTCACGGATCTACACCAGCCGTTAAGGTCGGGTCCCGCAAAGGGACCTCGTAGTAAGGCGGTAAGGGTTTACCGGTACCGGTGGCCTTACCGGTACCGGTAAACCCTTACCGCCTACCGTGTAATGAGGCCCGTTCAGTTGTGAGGAATATATATTTGAATCAATCGTCGCATCGGAGTAGGCAACTACGGAGACACCGAGACCCTCCACTCCGTTTGTTCAAAATAGTATTGTTGGAATGAGCTTACAGTTGTTGTTGCGTCGAAAAATAAAGAAGTGAAAACATCTTGAGATAGTGTTTTGTATTCCTTTTAATTGAAGGTTTTGAGAATTGTATCCTTTATGGATGACACGTGTTTCAGCAAGTTTACATTGCCTTTTTCAAATCCGGGCTAGAGATACATATAACATAAATGAGAAAAGAAAACATGAAAGCAAATGAGAAACACATGGTAAATCACTTTTGAAAAACACTTATAATGTACAGTTACCATGTTGTCACTGAGTGCAAGTATAGTGCTAAAATCATTCAAAAGAGAGTGAGTTTGAGTGGAGCCCAGTGATTTGTTGGTCCAAAGTGTAGATGACGTCATATACATAGGAGGAAAAGTTTGGAGGAGAAATGGAGATGATGATTAGTAATTTTACACATTATTAAATGAGAAACAGTGATTGTATATAAGCAAGATATAATGGATAAATGAGTGAACTAGCAGCATATGCATAATAAAGGGTCTTACCCTTGCTCACTTTCGTGAATGCCAGCATAATGCCAGTGAAGGAGGTAAGTCATGGGTTCAATCCCACCTGTGTGGAAACTGCAAACAAACCCATTAGTTACACTTGGTTGGCTTGAAGGAGCGAGTAAACATAAATACAAAAGAGCATGCCCTATGTTCTAAATAAAGTTTGATGTCATTTCTAGTTCATAATTTCGTCACCCATGCCATATGGATTTTGTGTATGGCTTCATATGCTAGCGAGTTAGTTTCATAGTATTTAGATAATGCGCTACTGGAATTTATAGCCACACAAAGTGTAAACGTTGGTTGTAAGTAGAATGACAGTATATTGCTTGCCATATTTGGCCAAAATTATGATAAAAGCATAATGTCGCCTTCCTTACAGAGGCTTTTATTAGTATTGGTTCAGATAATACGGATCATACCTTTTAAACATGGTTCAAGATTCAAAATGTAGGGAAATAGATAAACGTGCGCACATTGTGCTTCTTACTGAGGCTTTATTTCTATTAGTCCAAATAGCATGGATCATGCTGTCTCAAAACAATTAAGCATTCAAAATATGAGGAGATAAATACACGTGCGCACGTTGTGCTACTTTCTGAGGCTTTGATTGGTATTTCAAGATACTACGGATCATACCGTCTAAACACAGTCTAAGATTCAAACACTATATAAGAAAATGGATACACGTGCGCACGTTGTGCAGCACGTGTATGTAGAATGGTGGGATCAGGAAGTACAAGACACCCCGCATGTGGGCGGGTAAGCAGCAACGCCTTACCTCATACGGATATGTCCTCCGTGTTCCAAGTGGTCCGCGTTGGATGGGCCAGCCAGTGTATGTGAGGGGGAGATAAATCCTTCCTTAGTGTTTTACACTGCGGCCATATTTTGGGAAGTTCAAAACGTGTGGCAAATGGTTAGAATAGTGAATATGCCCATTTAAAGATGTAGGCTTACAGTTGATGCGGGCAAAACAGATTGTTTGCTTGATCAGAAATGTGTTTTTTGTTTTCACATTTAAGGATGATTTTGGAAAAGAAAATACTTCACACAAAGTTAGCACATATAGTTTTAACTAAATTCAATTCTCAAAACTGTTCTGGTTAGCGAGTAGTGACACCACATGAGTTGCATTGTGGTTATGTAGTTTAAGTCGAAATTGCAAACTAGAAAGGAGAGAGAGAGTAGGACAAAGATACCAATTAGATATGTTTCACGAGAATTAAAAGTCTTTAGCTTGTCCATTTAACCCAAAATGATGTATAGCACGTAACATCCGCTGTTTGGAGAACACCGTGGATATGTACAGGTATATTCACATTGCATAGCAGAAAGAGAAAGATGCATAGAACATATATATATATAGGAGTATCAGTGCAACATATACCAGATAGAGTATGAGTCAATAGGTACATTAAAGGAAATGAGCCATTTCATTATCAGAATTCAGACCAAATTCTACAGATCGATAGCGCCAAATTAGTCTTGCTTCAGCTCTTCTGAGATGTAGTTCCTGATTACCACCTCTTTTGTTCCTCTGAAATTTTTGTAAGCCAATAAATTTGATGTCTTTTTTATTGTCCATCTGGTGAGCCATTTGCCAGTGTTGTGACAAGTGCAGGTTACTGTCTTGGCTGCTTATTGTTGAAAAATGTTCCCTTATGCATGTTCTTAATTCCCGTATTGTGCTTCCAATGTAAATGGGTTGACATATGTTTGTTTTGTTTTGTTTTGTTTGTTTATTTATTGTGCGCACCGGACCCTGGGGTAGCAGGGCGCAAGAGAACAAGGAAGTTTACAGCTTGGTTACATACATTACAAGTTACAGGTTACAGAGCATGTGGAGTGGCCATTACTTGACTTTACAAGGTAAAACAAGTGCAGACAATCAATCAAATCCAAGGCGAGCGAGCAGTATAGCAGGTCGGTAGAGAACGAGCAATATAGCAGGTCATAGCGTGTCAGGTGAAATGTGAAGTACATGTAGAAGTGCAAGGGTAGAGAGTCATTTAAATCTCATTCTCAGTAAGCCATTTTATGGAGTTCTTTCTGAAGTTGTTGAACGTTTGGTTAGCTCTGAGTGCATGAGGTAGGGCGTTCCATAATTGCGCTGCCTTGACTGGGAAGCTGGATCCTCCAATAGTGGCTAGTTTAAATCTGGGTACTAGTAGGCAGTTAGGGCTGACTGTCCTTGTAAGTCTAGTGGGATTTTTTCTGTTGAAGCGTTCTGAGAGGTAGCGGGGGGCTTTGTTGTTTAAACATTTGTGGATAAGGGAGGCAGATTTGAGGTTGATTTTTTCTTGGTTGGATAGCCATTTGTGTTTACGTCTTATTTCAGAGATATGTACTCTTCTAGGGATACTTAGTGCCGCTCTAAGTGCATTGTTTTGGAGCACTTGGATTCTATTGATGATTTGTTTGGTTGTCCCTATGTAAAGGGCGTTGCAATAGTCTAATTTTGATAAGATGAGGGCTCTAGCTAGGATAAGACAGCTGTCATCTGATAGGAATTGTTTCCCAGCTCGTATTAGTTTGCATGTATAAGCCGTGGATGAGGCCAATGCGTTCACCTGTTTGGTAAAAGATAGTGTCGCATCAAGGTAAAAACCTAGGGTTTTTACTTCTCTAGCGACTTTGATGGTGTTACCATCGATGATGAAGGCTGAGTAGTTTTGGTTGAGTTTGGAAATGCGGGCTGCCGTACCTAGGATGATGAGCTCTGTTTTGTCATCGTTCAAGCATAGGCCATGGTTGGCCATCCAAGCTTGAACGATGCTGTAGACTCTGTTCACCAAAGCCAGATCTTCAACGTAATCCCCAGTAAGTGGTAGGAGAATCTGGGTATCGTCTGCGTAGTTAGTATAGGTGATACCCAGATTATCAAGATCGTCGAAGAGTGGCTTAGTGAAGATATTATAGAGTGTCGGCGAGACACAGGATCCCTGGGGCACTCCGCAGGTGATGGGAATCGGGTCTGCTGCCGCTGCGGGGGAGAACACCCTCATGGTCCTGTCACTAAGGAATGACTGTATCCAGACTATAGCTTCCCCTGAGAAATGGGCCGCCGAGTCCAGGTGATTGCAAAGGACTCTGTGGTCCACCAAATCAAAGGCGGCAGATAGGTCTAGGAGGAGGAGGAGAGCTAATTTGCCCTGGTCTCTGAGTGAGTCTATTTGGGCCTTTAAGTCGATAAGGGCAGTTTCTGTGCCGTGTTGTGGACGGAAACCGGATTGGCGGGTGCCAAGGAGATGGTTCATCTCAAGGAAGTTCTGGATTTGGGTGTATGCTATCTTGTCTAATATTTTTAGTAAGAAAGGCACCGTGGTGATGGGTCTATAATTTGTAGGAATGTTGGGGTCCAATGTTTGCTTTTTTAGAAGGGGGAGTACCCAGGATTCCTTTAGATTACGAGGGATGGTGCCCGTAGTGAAGGAGGCATTAATGAGTTTTGTAATGAAGGGGGCTAGATCTCTAGCCGCGTCCTTGATCAGTTGTGCAGGGCATTGGTCACCTTTGCAATTAGAGGGTTTAAGAGTCAGAATGGTCTTCTCTACCTCAATTACCGAGACATTGGAGAAGCGGAATAGGGGAGATTCTTTGGGTGTGGGAATTTTGTCCAACGGAGGTTGAGTTGGTAAAGAGGCTCTCTTTAGGGCAATTTTGGTTTGGAGGTTGGCCACTTTGTTGGTTAGTGCCAGTTGTATGTCTGTACACCAGGTTTTATCTTTGATGGAGTCATCCTGTACTGCGATAGGGGTTTCCAATTCTTTTAAGATGGAGAATAGCTCCTTCATACTGGAGTTGGCTTGGGTGATCCTGTTATTGTAAGTTTCTTGTTTGGCCAGGATAATATCTTTTTTGTATTGCGAAGAGATGTTTATTAGGTTGGTTTTATTTTCAGCGGTCGGGTGCCGGTTCCATGCTGCTTCGCATTTTCTCTTCTGTAGTCTTAAGTTTTTTAGGTGGGGTGTAAACCAGGGGTTCAGGTGCTTTTTTGGTTTACTGTTCCTAAGTTTGAACGGAGCAACTCTGTCAAGAGCAGAGGACATGGCATTATTGAATTCATCCACTAGGGTGCCTGGGTCAGTGTGATCGGGAAGAGAATTCAGTTTGGGTAGGATATAGGGCAGAATATTAGCAGCTGTGATGTTTTTCTTGTTTCTGGTTAAGGTGGGTATTGCGGGCGTGGGTGTAGAAACTGTGGGTCTTTTAGTATTGAGGGTAAAGGAGATAAGATGATGGTCTGACCATGTTTGGGGGGCAATGGCTGTTATAGCAGGGTTACAGTTGTGACTGGCAATCCAGTCAAGGGTTCTTCCTTTGGTGTGTGTGGGAGTATTCACGATCTGCGTGAAGCCTAGTTCCGAGAGGGTATTGGCTACAGCAGTAGCCTGGTGGTCATTGAAATCGTTGAACCCTAGGTTGAAGTCACCTAACACTAAGGTTTGGGAGGAGTTTTTTAGCTTCTCAGAGATAATAGTGGTGATATCTTCATTGAAAGTGCTAATGGGGCCAGGGGGTCTATAGAGGAGGTAGATATTTAGTGTTTGAGAGTTGGCGGTGGGTAGTTTGATGGAGAGAAGCTCACAGGATTTAAGGGAAGGTGTGGAGGTGATTCTCATAGAGAGATCAGATTTGGCGATAATTGCTATTCCTCCACCACGTGCGTCTGGTCTGTCAGCTCTGAGGATGGTGTAGTTTTCTGGGACTGCCAGAGTGAGTGCCGGACCTGCTGCCTCGTGAAGCCATGATTCGGTAATGGCGATGAAGTCAAGGTCATTTTCCCGTATGGCGTCTGCTATGTCGATAGCATGAGCGACTAATGATCTGGCATTGATTAAGGCAGCTTTTAATTCAGGTTCTGGTAGCGAGAGAGGGAGATTGGCTGTAGGTTTGTGAGTTTTATGGTAGAGTTGGCTACTGGGAGGGGCGGGGGCTGCCAAAGGTCGAAGTAGTTTGGGACAAAGGTGTTCCAGGTTGATGTTATATTTAATGATAGGTTCGAATATTTTGGGTAGTCGAGCACGGAGTCTAAGGTTCCTCTGTGCTAGGTTGCAAGGTTTGGAGATAGGTTGTATGTAGGCTCCTGGGCCCTCTGTGGGCAGAAGTGTTGGCATGGTCATATAGATAATAGTGAGTATGACTGTCAGATTGGTGAGCGATGCTTGGTGGGCTGGGTTAGGCAGGAAGGAGTACATAATGTTGCTACTAGATAAACTAGGGAGACTAGACTTGGATGCCGTAGTTGGATGCTGGGCAGAGTGGGCTAAGTACAGTCATCAGATACTAGACGAGATAAATGCAGCAGTCAAGAACTAGGCTAAAAGCAATAGTCAGATACAAGTCTAGAGCTAGGCTAAAAGTCTAGAACTAGGCTAAAAGCAGTAGTCGGATACAAGTCTAGGGCAGCAGTCAAATACTAAATGAAGATAGGCTAAATACAGTGATAGGAGTATTTGTGCTAAGTGCGTCACTTCGCACGACGCAAAAGTGCAGTGATCTCTAGGCGACCATAAGGCACAATGCAATAGTACAGTGGTCTCTAGGTGACCATAAGGCACAATGCAATAGTACAGTGGTCTCTAGGCGACCATAAGGCACAACGCAATAGTACAGTGGTCTCTAGGCGACCATAGGGCACAATGCAATAGTACAGTGGTCTCTAGGCGACCATAAGGCACAACACAATAGTACAGTGGTCTCTAGGCGACCATAAGGCACAATGCAATAGTACAGTGGTCTCTAGGCGACCATAAGGCACAACACAATAGTACAGTGGTCTCTAGGCGACCATAAGGCACAATGCAATAGTACAGTGGTCTCTAGGCGACCATAAGGCACAACGCAATAGTACAGTGGTCTCTAGGCGACCATAAGGCACAATGCAATAGTACAGTGGTCTCTAGGCGACCATAAGGCACAATGCAATAGTACAGGGGTCTCTAGGCGACCATAAGGCACAACGCAATAGTACAGGGGTCTCTAGGCGACCATAAGGCACAACGCGATAGTACAGTGGTCTCTAGGCGACCATAAGGCACAACACAATAGTACAGTGGGCTCTGGGCGACCCGGATGGTTGAGGCCAGACAAAGTGGCTCCGTATGGGCAGCAATGGCTGGGCATGGGCAACAGAAGAGCTAGAGATCTGTTTTATCAACAATGCAGAGAAGCAGAAAGCACAGGCATTAGATCGATAAGTGGTTATGTTATAATGCAACTAGTGGGGAGAGTAAGATGGATTGGATCGCCAAGTGGTACCAAGTGGGATATTCGTCGGAAGCGGAAGCCGGCTCCGGATTCAATATGCATTGAATAGCCTAAACCACATATTTAGAGCGACAGTTGATTTGTTGTTTAATTGTTGTTTTGATCCCATTTTTATCTGTAAACGTGGTAGTTTCAGGTAAAGCGTGCTTACACATAGTACAGAATCCACATTTTCTAAAACCAATTGCTGGTTGTTGGAGCAAGTTTGTTTTTGTTTTTTCATCAAAATCCGGTAGTAAGGATGGACTGATACTCATTTTCAAGGTTCTGGCTCTTTTGAAGATCAAGGTTGGTGTCTCTCTGATGTTTTTGGCAATGCGAGGGTCCAATTTAAGAAGGTACCAATTCTTTTTAAGTACCTTTCTGATCACTTTAGTATTTTCACAAAAGGTGGTGATAAATTGAACTGTGTCTTCCTGTTTGGTTGGTTTAATTTTAGGAGTCGAAGTATCTTGTCTGTTCATTTGTCTAGCTTTGGTTCTGGAATTTTTTATTGCATTTCTGGGGTACCCACTGGCAAGAAATCTTTTAGAGTGTAATTCACACTCTGATTTCAAAGATGATGTGTTTGTGCAGTTCCTTCTGGCCCTGATGAATTCCCCTTTAGGAATATTTTTGATAACCGGTTTGTAGTGGCAGCTGGTAGCAAAGAGGGTTGAATTAACTTCAGTTTGTTTTCTGTAGGTCTTGGTTATTAGTTTGTCTCCTGAGACGAGAATGGTGAGGTCTAGAAAGTGTATTTCTGAGTCACTTTAGATTCCAGAGAATTGTAGACCAAAGGTATTATTGTTGACTTGTTCCAAAAAGATGTCAAGATCAGTTTTGGTTTCATTCCAGATTAGTAATACCTCGTATATGTAAAAAGTCCATTTGATTATAGGATTTTTAAAAGCTGTTAGTTGGTAGATGAACAGATCTTCAAACATTTCCATTACAAGATTAGTAGACAAAATCAGGTCTGAGGCTGATCATTTTGTTGTGGAAAATAGGACAGAAGGAATTGGTGTTGGGACAGTCTGGGAGGCATTTAAATGTGCGATGCGGGGATTGATCCTGGGTTTGTCCAGTAGCAAGAGGAAATGTATAGAGAGGAAGAGTTTGGATTTGGAACAAAATATTAAGCAGCTTTCAAAGGATTTGATAAATGACTCAGTTAATCTGTAGAAAGGGAGAAAACTTAGGGAACTGCAGAGGGAGCTGAATGAGACTTTGAAAACAAGGTCTGAAAAGGATTTGTTTAAATTGAAATGTTCTTATTTTGAATATGGTGAAAAGTGTGATCGCTGGCTTGCCTATAGATTAAGACAACAGCAGTCAGAAAGATCTATCACTTCTATCAAAAGAGAGAATGGTCAGGTGACTTGTGACCCCGAAATTGATTAATGAGACTTTCAAGGAGTATTATATGAAACTCTATCAAAGTGAGTTGGGTGTCAATGGATTGAATGATTCCTTTTTTAATGGATTGGAGATACCTAGAGTGAATGATTTGGAGAATGCAATGCTGGGTGAAGCTTTGACTGTGGATGAATTGAAAACTGCGATTGGGAAGTTGAACTCGGGCAAGTCTCCGGGTCCGGATGGTCTGCCTGCTGAATTTTATGAATTCTTACCAAATTCGGTGGTAGAACTTATGCGGGATATGTTCATGGAATCCAGGGTGGGAGGTTTTCTTCCTGCTTCTACTAGTCATGCCATTATATCGGTTTTTCTAAAAAAGGGTAAGGATGGTTGCTTGACTTCGAATTACCGTCCGATCAGTTTGATTAATACTGATAATAAGATCTTTGCGAAACTATTGGCCCTTCGTTTGCAGAATCTTCATCTGAAGTTAGTGCACACTCATCAGTCGGGCTTTGTTCACGGCCGGAGAACATCTAGCAATATTAGGAACTTATTGTTGTTGATGACACATGCAAAGGATATGGATGATGATGTTGCGGTGCTTTCCTTGGACACGGAGAAAGCGTTTGATCGTGTTGATTGGAACTATCTTTTTTCAGTATTGCGTGCTATGAATTTGGGAGAGGAGTTTATTTCATGGATCGTCTTGCTTTATGCTTGTCCGACTGCCGCTGTCAGAACTAATGGGCAATTGTCAGACTCTTTTGTGCTACGGAGGGGTACAAGACAGGGATGTCCTTTATCCCCCCTGATATTTGTTTTGGCCATGGAACCATTGGCGATTGCCTTGAGGAGAGACGTGGGGATACAGGGTCTGAGTTTTCATGTTGCCGACCAAAAGTTGTGGTTTTATGCGGATGACCTACTTTTGTTGTTGCGGAATTTAACAGTGTCCCTTCCGGCCTTGCTGAATGTTTTGGATAGATTTCATGCGGTGGCTGGATTTAAGGTTAACTGGTCTAAATCTGAGGTGTTGCCAATTTCAGGATATTGTGACAAGAACTTGATTACTGGGATTGGGTTTCAGTGGTGTGAAAGGAAACTGAAATACCTGGGTATATGGCTAACCCCACTGGTGGATGAGATGGTTGTGGTAAACATGAGTGAGGTATCTACTGATTTGAAAATGAGCATCTTGAGGTGGTCTTTGCTTCATTTGTCCCTATGGGGCAAGGTGAACGCTATCAAAATGAATGCAGCTCCGAAGATTAATTACGTTCTAGGTATGCTTCCGATGAAAATTGGTCAACATTACTGGAAAAAAATTGATGGTTTGTTGCAGTCATTCCTGTGGGATAATAAGCCGCCTAGGCTTAAATTGTGGAATCTTCAGTTGCCAGTAGAAAAAGGTGGTCTGGGGGTACCGAACTTCAGGGCATATCATTTAGCCTTTTCAAGTCATTTTATTGTGCCTTTTTTGATTGGCTTACCTGATAAATGGGTAATTGCAGAGGCAAGTATGTTGGGTCCGCTCCCTCCAAGGGCAATTCTCACGGCAACAAACAAGTCATGTAATAAATCGCCTTTGACGGTTTTTCTGAGAGAGACTTGGAGACAGGTTCATGAATTGTTGGACTCGGTTTCTTCAAGGACCATTCACTCATCCATTTGGTTGAACCCATTGATTTCTATCGGGGGCAGGTCTTTATTCTGGCCGGATTGGTTTCTAGGTGGGGTGCTCTGGATTGATGATGTTATGGTGGATGGAGGGTGGATTGGGGAACGTGAGTTACGAGCAAAGTTTCACATTGATAATTTCAGAACTGAAGACTTTAGGAAATTGAAAAGATGTATAGGTGATGTGGCGGAGCTAGGAAGTTCAATGGTGAATCTCTATTTTATGGAGAGGGAGCAAGGTGGTTGTTCCATTGCTAGCAGGATATATAATTGTATTGTGTCTGCTTATAAGGAAAATTCTGATTTGAGAGATGAATGGGGAAGGAGGTTGGGGTGTGAGATTTCGCCTGAGATGTGGCTGGATATGTGTGCGAATGTTAAACTCTGTGCAATTGATCTGGTGGAACGGTCAAGACAGATAAAGATCCTCAATAGAGTGTTTTGGAGCCCGGAGCTAATTTTTAAGAGGGGGTTGATGGACTCGGCTGAATGCTGGTGTTGTGGGAATGCACAGGGAAGTCTGGAACATCTGCTGTGGGAATGTGTGCGTGTAAGGGGATTTTGGCATGATGTTTGTGGTGCCTGTCTGCGTGTTTTGAATTTGGATGTTGAATTGGATTTTATGACAATGATTTTGGGAGGTGGAGAATTGCTGGAGGATCTCTCTGTGTCACGGAAAAAGTTTTTACTCCGTGGAGCTTGTCTGGGCAAAATATTGGTCCTCAGGGGCTGGAAGTCGCGGAATGCACCTTCTCTTGATGATTGGATTGAGGGGATGTCTGCCCTTGCATCCATGGAAAGGGTGGTTTTCAAGAGGGAAGGGAAGTTGAGGTTGTACGGAAAGGTGTGGGATGACTTTCTGAGTATTTACTGATTTATTGCAAGTTATGTATATATAATATTCTGTTATTCTGTGTATTTTTGCTGAGTATTTATTGTTATGATTGTTTGATTGATTATCTATATGTAAACTTTATAAATAAACAAATAAAAAAAAAAGATTAGCAAGGGCTGGTGCAAATTTAACGACCATTGCGACGCCACATGTTTGTTTGAAGAAATTATTGTCAAAGATAAAGATATTATTTTCCAGCGTGGTTAGCAACATTTCCTTTAACATATAAACATAACTGAAATGTGATGCAGATTTGTCCTTGAAAATATAATCTTTTGTTTGTAATGCTAGATTGTGTCCGATTGAAGTATAGAGGGCTTTGACATCCCAGGTTGCCAGCAAATAGTTGTCATGCCACTTTATTTCAGCCAGTATCTTGATGATTGAAGTAGTATCCTTTAAGTATGCTTTCACCTGAAAGACCTTCGGTTTGAGTATGTTGTCAATGTATTCGGCAATGGGTTCAGTGGCCCATCCAATGCCTCTTACAATTGGTCTACCCTCGGGAATTTTGAGAACGGGCTTGTGTACCTCAGGAAGGAAATAAATTGTCGGTATGGTAGGTTTAGGTATGAATAGATTCTGTCTTTCATCATCCGTAATTAGGGCTTGACGATGCCAACCATCTATTAGGTTCTTGAGTTCTTGTGTGATTCTTGTTTAGGGTTACATGTGAGTTTTTCGCAGCGGTTAGGGGTTTCAAGGTGGTTTTGAGCCATTTGTATGTAGTCAGACCGATTCATGATCATAATGCCCCCCCCCCTTGTCTGCTCCCTTGATTACGAGTTGTCTGTTTGTCTGTAGATTCATTAGTGCAGTTCTTTCCTGATTTGGGAGGTTGTTTATGCCATGTTTCCATTTTTGGTGGTCAGATTTTTTGAAAGATTGGTGTAGATCATGAGAAACTGCTTTATAGAAAGCATCAATCATATTGTCTGGTGCCAATTGAGGTAAAAATTTTGATTTTGGTTTCAGTTCTTTAGAGGTTAGGGCTGCAGACTGGATCTGTAACTCATGCATAGTTTCATGTATCGGGTAATCGGCCGATTCTCCGATTGATCTCAGAAGGTGGATGTTACCCAATTCCTCTATCCATTTCACTCATTTATTCATGGTATTGGGTACCACACTGTTACGCTTTCAAGATCAATGTTTGTAAAGTTTGCCGCTTTCATATCTTCTTTTCTCTTGTGCTCTGTTGTAGCGCTTCCTCATCCTTTTCTCTCTCACTTTGCTCTTCTTCTGTCAATGCTAACCTTAACTCCTTCAGCCTGCTTTCCTCGTATTTATAGGCGCTGTCCAGCAATATCTTCTGTCTCCAGAATGCCATTTCTCATTCAGCCTCAACCCTTTCTTTCTCTAGTGTTCTACGCCCCCTTGCTTCCGTACTTACCTTACTCGAATCTCCTGTTGTATCCTCCCCATCACCTCTCTCTGTTCTTTCTCCAGTAACTCCTCCCGCTCCCTCCTTTAGTTTTCCACCTTTTCTCGCCTTTCTAATGCTAGCTGCTCTTCCTGTTCCTTCTGTTCTAACTGGTTCACTAACGCGTTCCTCTTCCCGTAATTGCTCTTTTCCTGTGCCGTTCATCTGGCTGCATTTACATCCTTTCCCCAACTCTAATTCCTTTATTGCTTCTGTTGCCCCTTCTGGTTCTTCCATGGTGGTTCCTTGTAATCACAATAGTACTTGCTCTGCAATCCACTCATCTGGGCCTATCCCTGCGAATGTGCTCTTCGTCTGCCTCAGCCCTTTGTCTTTGACGTCTGGACTACCTACCTCTGCCCGTGTGGTGTGCGCCTTCAGGGCGTGCAGTGGGGTTTGTATGTGGGGTTTGAGTACCCTTCGGCTGCAGCTAATTCTCGAGGTTCCGTTGCTTCTTTTAGTTTCCTAATCGGGTACAACCCCTGTTCCTCCTCATCATCCGCATCATCTGAGGCGATGCTGGGAGGTGCAGGAGGTGGGGCACATGTGCCCCCTCCCTCCTTTTTTGCCTCCTGTAAGTTCAACATTCCATGGTAATGCCCCAGGAATATTCTCCAAAGTTCGAATATTTCTAGGCGGCTTGCTAATTTCTTTCCCTTGTATGTGTTGTGTATGTATGTGAGTAGTGACTGTAAGGTATCCCTTGAGAAACTGCCGTTAGGCAGCCATGGTATAGATCCTTTCCCCTCCGTACCCTTAGCCCATTCTACACTGTACTTCACTGTACTTCACTATTTTATCTCAATAATTAGGTAGTGTTTTGCAAATGTGTTGGATTGGGATCAGTACCATCCCGGGCATCCCGTATGATGCTCCTCCCCACCCCGTGGTACATAATTGTCTTTCACTCGTATGTTTACCTGACCTCAAATTGAGGATTTTGATTTTCCGCTGTTAGAACAAGGGTGGAACAATTTTCGTTATGCAGTTCAATGTTTAATTAGTGCTGCGTGTGGCTTTTAACAGCTGCACGTCTTGCGAGGCGTACTTTCGTACCACCCTCCTTCTTAAGGAACTGTCGCTGATCGGCACGCTCGCCCAAAGTCTATGGCCCCCTGCGGCCGTATACCTTTTTTTATTTTAATACTCTTTATTGATTTTGCATTAACATTACAAAACATATAACATAGCTGACTGTTTGGCACTCTGCGTGGGTATCCCTTCTCATCTTCCATCTCGGAGTGATCCGGTGATCGTGTTGTTGTAGGCTAATTTTGTGCCCGTGGCAGTCATGAGATTTTTCCAATTTGTGCCTCCAGCTCTTGGGGGGGTCCTCAAGTGTCTTTCTTTATTGTTCCTCCTCCCCCCTAGGATCATCCTCTTCACTTTCCTCTCTATGTTCAAACAGATCCTGCATCAGGGAGTTCCATGCTGATATTTTGTGTCCCGTTTCCCCTTCTCCCTTCTGCGGCTGCATATGTCACCCTGGATTGTGTCCAGCAACTGGGTGATGGTTGCCCTGTCCAGCCGATATTCTGTCACCAACTGACCATCAGTTAGGGCCCAGGGTGTTGGCCTGACCCTGGGGATGGCTGGGCGCCTTGCTGCTGCTGCTCTCCTCCTCCTTCTCCTCATCCCCACTGCCCCCTGCACTCCCAGGGCCCTGGCCTGGTTGACTGGCCTCTGTAGCTCCAGGCGCAGCAGGTAGAAGTCGACATCAAGGCTCCCGGCTCCAAATGGCAGCATGGTGTTGGGGAGGGGGTGTTGTGCATGGGTGGGTCCTTTATGGCGCTAATAGCGCTTACTCCGGACTCCTGATCGATGATGTTTTAGCGCTAAAGGTTCCTGGCGCTCTTGTGGCCGGCGCTTGTACAGCCGGCTGTCCTTGCGCCGGCTGTATTTGGAGTCATGATCTGACGGACCCTTAAAATCGGCGCTATGAGCGCTACCGCCGATTTTAAGGGTTACCGCCCAGGTCGTGATGAGGCCCACTGTTTGGTAGTTCTGTTGTTTCGTATGCCTCTTGGTACGTTTCTAGTAATTTTGGGGCTATAGTGCCCTTATGTCTTATAAAACTCTCCCGGAAGCCCATCAGGGCCCGGGGATTTGCCCGAAGGGAGCTCAGAAATCACTGTCTCGATTTCTTCCACAGTAATGGGTGCGTGTGATGCTGGAAATGCATCGGAGGGACAGGGCCTCTGTATCCTTGTCCTTTACTGCTTTTTATCGTGTGTTCTGTCGTGTTTTCCGAACAGGAGTTCATGTGGGACACCTGGCGGTGCAGCTCTCTCTCTTTTGGTTTTGGTGAACAGACTCATGGGATACCCTTATGGCACCCATGGGTATGGGTGCAACCCTGTGCACCTAGTGTATGTTTTTGGGCACCTGTGTGTGACCCACAGAGCAGGGTACGGGCTGGTGGCAGCTCCGTGCTGAAATGACTGGTGCCCTGAGCATCCTCCATTTTGGGATTACCAGACCCTGTCATTGGAATCGGTAGATTCCAGATGGAGAAGAAATGGCTCACATGGCCTCTTGCCTTCCATCACCTGTTACCTTGATCTTCTCGAAGTCCTGGGAATCCCTGCCTCTGTCCCTTCCCCCTGACTGGCTGTTGGGTGGAAGTTCTCTATATGGTAGTGTGGGGAAGTGCCGACCAGACTGGCTGGAGCCTTCTCAACGACCGTATGTTGTGGGTACGCCTGTCGGAGGGACCTGGTTGAATGGAGTATTTGACGAATATACATTCTATGTTGTGGCTGTCTAGTATCTGGTGGTTGACACAATGGTTGAGACAGCCCTGCCCGAAACCGGTGTGAATGCAGCTTGGAGTGTTGAATGGCTCGGTACTCGTCCCAATACACATAACTTGTTGTGAGTGTCTGGAGA
This sequence comes from Ambystoma mexicanum, assembly GCF_040938575.1. Taxonomy (NCBI): domain Eukaryota; kingdom Metazoa; phylum Chordata; class Amphibia; order Caudata; family Ambystomatidae; genus Ambystoma; species Ambystoma mexicanum. Next base: position 323,377,242 of record NC_090939.1, on the reverse strand, counting down.
GAAGTGAATGGCCTGAATGCCCCATGTGGCTGATTGGCTGCCTGCCTGCATGAATGACCGTAGTCGTGATTGGATGCTTGAGTGTGACCCAGCGGAATGAATGGGAGATCAACAGTATATCTGGGGACCTCTCACTGCTAGGAATCGTGTTCAGAAGCTGAAGTCCACTACGACGAAAAACTGGAGTAACTGAAGCTTGACCTTGAAGCCCTGCTGGACGAGAAGAACTGCTGTTGCTCTCCTTCACAATCTGAAAGCTGCTATGCCTCCAAGGACTGACCCAGAGAGGACCTGGTAAGGCACCCTCTTCCCGAGCTACGAGGGACCATTGTGCACCAGCTGATCTTTGCCAAAGCTCCCTGTTAGACAGACCTTCGACAGGCTGCCGACCCCAGATGGGGACTGCTGCGGAATCCCAAAGAGAAGCGCCCAGACTGTTGTCCGCCACTGTCGATGACCGCCGTCGCTGACTGGAGCCACCGTGCTCCCGTTTGCCTAAGAACTTCATTTGATCCAAGGAGGCTCTCGTCAGCATCGCTGCCCGCTTTATCCCGCTGGAGAAGGCCCGACCGTCGACGCGCCAAGGAGCATCCACCAGTGGGTTTCCCACCACCCAAAGACCACAGAGACGCCGACGACTCGACGCCCTTGCTGGGCCACAGTTCTTCATCATCTCTTTGCGGTCCAGAACTGTTGTCACCGAAGTGCCCCGCACGCCTCTTCCTTGCAGGACGCCAACGCTCCATCGTCGATGAGCACTGCTAGGAACGAAGCAGCCACTTCACCGCCGTAGTTCACCCTGTTCTCCGTCGGACATTCGATGACCCGTGATTCCTGCCTTAAAGGGAGGGCACTCAAGAAGGGCCGTCGATTTCCCATCGACGAACGCTACAGGTCCAGGTACATTGAGGGTGTAGAACTATTGTAGAAGGAAATAAGACTCATAGAACAATATATGGACTGGGCTTGTGATACATCTTTGCTTTACAGGTTGCCCAGGTGGGGGATCGCCACACAGAACTGTGTCTAGTGGTACGGGGCCAGCATTCTGCCAATTGTTCCAACCAACTGCTTTCCTCCTATTTTCTATTGTTCATTTCCTTATTAATTTGATCTGTGTGACATTTAACCTGAGTACAGTTGATGCACTTTAATGAGATCTGCTAATAATTGTGGTACCACTTAGAACTGCATATATTTACCATTAGTGATTTTCAGAGCACAAAGTGAGCTATTGTGATAGTGTACATAACCTTGAATATTAATTATATAAAGACTGTGCTTTAACTAATACAGTGTGTGGACATTCCTTTGTGGGGGCTTTGGACTACACTGTACTTAGGAACCAGCCTGCATCACCTCCTGAGAAGATAGGCCTCGATTGCTCGACCATAGCTACCGAATAGAGAATCTTGGCTGGGGTCCTCTGTGCCTCTCCTCTACCATATAGAGAGCAGAAGTACAGACACCCCCCTCCAGTCTTTACAGGGCGTCCAATAGTTGGGCCTGTTCGGCTGTTAGTTTTGGTAATCTTTTCTCTGCTAGGGCGTCTGCAATGTCCTCCGGCTCCACCTATGGGTTGGGAGCGTAGAGCCATTCATAAAAACCAGCAAATAGATTGTTTATATCTTCCTGGTTCCTGACCTTGGTCCCTGTTTTATCTTTTAGTACAACTATGGGCTCTCTCTTGTTTTCCTGTTTAGTGAGCCATGCTAGGAGGCTGCCAGGTTTATCTCCTTCTGCGTGGAGTCTCTGTAAATAATATTCATCTTCAAATTAATATAATTCAGCTTCCCTAGTTTCTCCCAGAGTTCTATGCATCTTGTTCTTAACTCCAGTAGTTCCCCTGGTTCCTCGTCCGCCCTCTCTGGCCTTCGTTCCTCCATTTTTATCTCCCTTTCTAGTTTGTCCAGTTCTTCCATGATTGTTACTTTTAACCCTCCTGTTTTCCCAATTGCCGCCCCTCTGATCACTACCTTGAATGCGTCCAGAGCGTGGCATTACTTCCTACGCTACCCTTGTTATGTTCAAAGTAATCTTCTATCACCGCTTGCAGATGTTCTTCCAGTTCTCCCTCCCCTAGGGCCTCTGCTTGAAGGCGCCACGTTGTTATTGGGGTTCTTATTGTTAGTATCAGGGCATGGTCTGAGAGTGTGCGTGCTTTTATGTCAATTCCTGTGAATTCTATCAGAGATTCGGTACCCGTAAATAGGCAGTCTATTCGTGTGAATGTGCCGTGTGGTGCGCTATAGTGTATATACCGTCTCCCGCTTCTGTGTACCTGCCTCCAGATGTCCACCAGCTGCTGTCATGCGAGGGTCCTTTGAAGCTCTTTAGCAGGGGGTGCCAGCTTCCTATGTTTATCGTCTGAGCTGTCGAGGAGTGGGTCCAGTGTACAATTAAAATCTCCTGCCCAGATGAACGTAGCCTCCCTGTATTGAGCAAGCCTGGGCGCTAAGCTCCTGAAGAATTCTGATGCATCTTTGTAATGGGCGTCGGTGTTAATCAGGCATATTTCCTTGTTTTCTAGCATTCCGTGTACCAACACTAGTCTTCCTTCTGGATTGCTTTCCTGCTTTAATAGTTGGAACGGTACACCCGGCGCTATCCAGATTAGCGCCCCCTTTGCATAGTTCGAGTATGTAGTGCTGTATACTTGTCCTCCCATTTCTTGCCCACCTTGGCCTGTTTTTCTGATGTTAGATGAGTCTCTTGCAGCATTGCTATTTTCACTTTCATCTTGTTTAACCAGGCGTACACTCTGAGTCTTTTGACGTAGGCGTTAAGTCCTCACACATTCCAGGTTGCTATTGTTATCTCGTCAGGGTCCATCTATGTCTTGTTTACTCAGGCTCTGCTGTCCCATGGCCGTTATCTTGTTTCTTGCCCTGTTTCTTCTCTTTTTGTCTGTCTCTTGGGGCGTGCCCCCTTCCTCTCGATCTTCTCCGCCTTTTCGTCAGGGGTGATTCCCTTTAGTTGTCTTCCTGGTCCCCTCTCACTCGAGCTGTTCTGTGAATGCCTAAATTGCCCTTCCCAACGTGAGTGCCTTGTGCCAGCCGGCCAAACTTTTTACTAACCAACACATAAACTAAAACTTCCAAACTAACGCCCAGCCACCCTCCCCCTGCTCGGGCCTCGCCGCTTCTCTTGCTCTGTCCGCCGAAGTGGAACAGGCTTGCCGCAGTGTGATGCCTCCAAACTGGCATCCGAACTTGTGAAACTTTCATTTTTGGGTTGTGGCTTTCCTTATCCATCACAGCTGGATTGAAGCAAGTCGCTCCTTCATGCTCTGCATCTGGCTTGGCGACCTTACTTTATGTTGACATCTTGTTCCTAAAGTCGACGTTTCCTCTCACCGAGGCTGGTTCTCGTTGTTATTCCGGTTTCTTTGTCTTTGCTGAGAGATGCCCTGTTGGTCCATCCATGTGTGAACATCTTCGGTTGAGTCAAAGAACCATTATTTCTCTTAATGTAATACCTTAAGTTTGGCGGGGTATAAGAGCATGTATCACACTCCTGCCGTCCTGAGGCGCTCTTTAGTCGGAACAAATTTCGCTCTTTGTTTCTGAACCATGACAGTATAGTCTGGGTAGATGGTAATTTTGGAGGTGTTCCTTGTAATCATTCCCCCTTCTCTTGAGAATGATAGTATCTTCTCCCTGTCCTTGAAATTCATGATCCTGGCGATCATCGCTCTCGGAGGGGCGCCAGGCTCAGGTCTTTTGGTTAGTGCTTTGTGCGCCCTCTCCACTACGAAACCTTGGGACAGTGTTCTCGCTCCAATCTCTTGGAGCAGCATGTTTTCGATATATTCAGTGGGATCCCTGCCTTCTTCGCCCTCTGGAAGCCCAACTATGTGAATATTATTCCTTCATGCGCTGCCTTCTGCGTCTTCCGCCTTTTGTTTGAGGATCTTGACCTTTTGTATCACTTCTGACATTTGTGTTTGCGTGACCGCCACATCAGTGGTGTTTTGCTGCACTTGCAGATTTCTGGTGTCCTGGCGGAAGAGGCCCACGTCTACCATAACAGTGTCCAGTTTATTTTCTAAGGATGCCTTGAGGGCGCCTATCACTGTGTCCATTTTGGTCTCAAGGGACGCTTTCAAGGCGGCTATTGCTTCTAGGATTAGTCCTTCATTTGTGTTTTCTGCCTGTTGTTTTGTGCTTGAGTTAGCCATTGCTGTGTCAGGCTGGACAGGTTGTTTGTTTCCGGATGTTTTAGTGAAGGCTTCTATGCTGGTTTGTTTAGATTTTCCCTCTGTTTTCCGATTTGGCATTATCTCTATGGAACTCGCCTTTGTACTGCCAAGTGGTCGTCGGATCTGGGTCCATCCGTTCCCCGGCCCTATCAGTCTCTAAATATCTCGAGTTCCTGGGCTTCCCGCTATGGGTTTTAACTGTCCTGTGAGGTGTTGTGCGCCCTCTTCATGTGCTGGGGGAGATTACAGTGCTGAATGTTGAGCCGTAGCTTGTTTCATACTAGCCCTTCTTTAGTGCACCCCAATGCGCCTTGTGGTCTTCTCTGCGTGTGTCTTCAGTTTGCTACGGGGTCCGCTTCCCTTTATTTTGTCTGCCCCTCTCGCCTGCCGCTGCTTCCCCGGACCTCTGGGTATGTTTTTTTCACCCACGCATGGCCACGTGAATTTCTGGCTGATTATCTTGACCCGCCTTTATGATCCTTGCTGAGGGAGTGGCTCCGGAGGGGGATGGGCCTGTGTGCCCGGCGCCCGTGTTTGAGCTCGGGTGTGCTCTCCCCGCCAGGCTTCTTCCAGCCCCGTACCTCTCTAGTGTCCATATAAGCTTTTCCTGGACCGCTTCCGTTCGTCTTCAGTCAGCCACGGGTGTTTCTGTCCAATTATCTTAACCCGCCTTAACTTTGTCAATCTTGCGGAAGGGTGGCTCCGGAGGGAGATGGGGCCCTCGCGCCCGTGTTTGAGTGGAGCTCGGGTGCGTTCTCCATGCTGGGCTTCTCTGGCTCTGCACCTCTGTAGTGCCTGGGCTCCCTTTCCTGGGCCGCCTGTGTTAATCTTCGGCCGCCTCTCTGGGGTGGCTCCCACTGTGCAGGGTGTTGCCCTAGCCAGCCGCTCCTCGCCTTGTTATGAAGCGCTGACTTTCTCTCCAGCAGTTTGGCCGCTCGCGCCCGCCATTTTTTTTTCCGCGGGTGCCGTATTCATTTGCCTTTTTCTCCTCGATTCCTGCTCCGATTTCCATCGGGAGACTCAGCAAGTGATCTACGGATGTTCCGACGTCTGTTTCTGTTAGTTTTAGGTGCTTTTTAGTAGTTTTGCACCAGTTTGGCTGGATCTGCCTTAGGATCTCGAAGGAGCTTCTCGATCGTGCCTCCTACTGCATGGCCACCAAGCCACGCCCCCGTGGCCGTATACCTTATGCAGTATAATCCATTTTCATGGGCATTGTAACCTCCCGGAAAGCCCCTCCAATGTGTCCGGCCCCCTGCGACTGTCCGCGCTGTCAGTAATCCACCTGTTTTGTAATTTGAACGCCGATTCGCAAGGTCTGCACCTGCTAATCACGCACTGCCCTATGCAATGGCCTATGGGTGACGTCACCCAGCTAAATCTTCATGCCAACAATTCATGCACGTATCATACACATACTCCGGCCCTTTTAATTTTACATCATCAAAAAATCCCCACAGCTGTCTTCCCACCTCCCCCGGAGTGGAGTATACATTATCAATCACCTCTTGTCCTTTTGTAGGTGTACTGCACCCGTCTCGTTGCCTGACGTGTGATACGCTTCCTATGCCAGAAACTTAACCAGTCACCTGCCTTCCGCAATCTTAAGATAGTCACAGCTAACTTATACGGGAATCAGACATCTATTGACCACGCTAGACCACTCAATCAACATGAAAACCATCTATTGACCGAACTAAAATACTCAATTAAAAGGAACACCACATCTATTCACCGAACTACAACGTCCATTCATAGGAAAACCATACTTCTCCCCCACCCAGACATGTGTTCCCTGTCCAGACTTGTTGGCGCAACAACCTTTCTGTTTCCTGGGGACCCCCTGTCCCGCCCCCAAGATGCTAGCCTGCACAAGAAGGAGCTACCTCCGCTCTGTTCCATTTACTTGTACACATGCCAATCACTACCTTGTTTCCGAATATTATGATAATGTGATACCACCCTCCACGCACATCCTCCCCCCTCCTACACAAGATGTTGCTCATTGTGCGGACCACACTTACATTTAGGTGCATGTCTACAGGCGCCACTCGGCTGCTGGCTCCCCTCCCACTTGGCTCGCTTCACCTCTTCTGGACCGCGTGTGGACACTCGCCAACTGCGGGCGGGATACATTTTGAAGTCGGCTCCCGAAGGCCAATCACCAGTTACGCCGTCCGTGGTGTTGCAATTACGCGAGGGTCCTGCAGTCCTTCGAGGTTCGACGGCGGAGGGGCCGCACCTTGCCGGGCTGGCATTGCATGCAGTCTTGCCGGGGTCCCAGGAGCGCATCTCAGCAGTGCCTCCAACTTGTTAGGGTAGATTGTGGGGTCGGCAGAGCCGTACCTAGGGTCCGCGGACCTCAAGCTCTCGGAGGGCCCCAACACTCTCCAACATCCAAAATAAGTTGAGGTCCACAAAAGGAGCAAAGGATAACTGCCGTTTTATTATATAAAACAAGCAGGGACAACATACTAGACATCAGGTTTCATCCGAGTACATCTCGACAATTTCAAGCTTGCAGGTCTTTTTTGTACACTCGTAACGTCACAATCGTCATCACTTACCAAAAATCTTCCTCGAACCTAATGCCACCCTGGGTTGGCTCCCAGAGTGGTAGGTCCAGTATGGAGACATATAGGGTGCCCTGTTATTGGTGGGCACGCTGTCAGGTGGTATACTTGGTTCATCCCTTAATAATTGCTACCTGAGAAATGTTACATTGGAACCCCTGATGATTGGATGGAGATTCCGGTCGCCAGCCCCTGTCCCCCAGTGTACTGATTGGTCAGGCTGCGGGCCCCCAAGCCTGGGACCAGCATTGCTCCCAGCCCTCGAGACACCTGTTCTTGTGTAATGTGTATCAACAAGATGTAACTATGTGACAGTGTGTAACAATGAGGTCTTTGCTAATGCCATGAGAGCAGTCCAGTCAGGCGTGGGATGGCTGCATCTTCCCAACTTCCAGGTCTTGGCATCATGTCAGGTCGGCCAGATCACGTGTGAGAAGACCGCTAGGGAAGTCGAATTACTTCGATTTGTATTTTAGCTTGAGATGTTCTGCCCTGTAGCTGGGCTTATCATGGCACCGTGAGTGAGGAATGTCAATTGCAACATTATGGCCTTGGCGGTGGAAGCCACTGCCAGGGCGATTCTGCTCGCTCAGCAGCTTGCAGCGTCGAGATCTCTACAAAAGGAGTTTAGTGTGCTGGATTGATCGGAGGCCTACTTAAATTCTGGTTATTCTTCCAATATGATTGCTCAAGTTAAAAGCATGCAATGAGTGGTCAGGTCCCTGGAGTTCTCCTGTCCATCCATAGAGTAACAAGCGAGTAGCATCTGCAAGCATACACACAAGCTCTTCTGGCATCTTGTGTTTCTGCGGTGCGATAGCGGGCCTACATGAAAAATAACAAACATGCAGGCAGGATGTGTGTCACTGTCCTCTAGCTCATAAACTGTATGCGTATGTTCTTCGTGCGGATTGGTGTGCGAGTGTCCCAATTGTGCCTATTGCACGTGTGCTTCCTGTCTAACGCGTCTATGTCGTCATTAAGTCTCTAACGACCAGCAACATGGTCTGTGGGATGTCAATCGAGTTGTTCCATATAATCGTCTCCAGCTCGGTCTTGGTTGTCGTTGGTTGTGTTGGCTAAGGCTCATGCCGTCATGGGGTTGATCGGGCGGATGGCTGGATGTCTGTTATGATGTCTGTCATGATGTGAGCTGGGTCCAAAATACCTTCACCTATCCCTCCACAAATACCTTCCCTCTCGAGCTCTTCGCTCCTCTACCTCCAACTCCCTCAGGGTCAGTCGTTTTTCAATGAAACGAGCTGGGGGTAGATCTCTGTCTTCGGCTGGGGTCTCCCTCTGGAACAGCCTCCCTGCCACTCTAAAACTTGAGGAGGACCATCTCCGATTCCGGAAGCACATCAAGACCTTCCTCTTTTCTTATGCCTTCTCTCCCCCTCTCCCCTGCTGATCTTTTCTCACTTGGCACCATGCACCTGGACACCATCTGTCCTCCGGGCACAGGACCCTGCTCACCCCTCCACCCTCCTGCACTGCCTTCGGGCCACCCTTTGCACTGGGGTCTGTATCTGTACCCATGCAGCCCCCCCTTTTTCTTCCTGCACTTATCAGACCTACCCTGCCTGCTGCCTTAAACCTAGCACTTGCAAATTGCTGGCTGCACTACCACTGTTTGTTGACTTTATTATTTATTTATTGCTATTTATCTGTTTCTCCTCTGCTTTGCACTTTCCACTTCTCCCCCTCCCATGCACTTTTGCCCTCCCCCTCTCCCATGCACTTGAGTGTTCTCAATGTCACTGGGCATAGTAAGATCACTGTTTTGTTCTCCCCTGTTCCCCTCCCTTGCCTTGTCGCGCTCTGAAACACTTGTGTACGAGCAAGATAGAAATAGAAAATATCAATAGCTTACGTTGGGAGCGGTGGGATAGGGTGCAATCTCGGATAGTCGATAGTTCTGCCGGGAGTGCTTCTTCCAGTTAGAGGCACCATCAGGCGGGAAGGGACACTTGGATTTTCCCTCTTCAGCCTCTCCCAGATCTTCTCAGGGGACACCCTTCAGATGGGTCTATAGAAGGAGTTAAACTCTCTTCTAATCTGACTCTGCAGCAAAAAGAGGAGCACAAAGCTCTATTAAATCAGTTTGCCCCTCTGTTGTCACTTACACCAGGCTTGAACCCTTGTGCCAACATGACATTGACACCGGTGATAGTGTGCCTGTTAAAAACAGGGGCTACAGGATGTTCGATAATGTGAGAAACCACATTAAAGAGGATGTCAACAAGATGCTTGACCTTGCCTTGATTAAACATTCCACAAGTCCATGGGCAAGCTCAGTTGTGTTAATACCAAAGGCAGGAACTACATAACTAAGATTCTGTGTTGACTACAGGGACTTGAATTCAATTACAAGGACTGATGCCCATCCCTTGCCAAGGGCAGATGAACTGGTGGATATGGGCTCAGCAAAATTCCTCAGTACTTTTGAACTGACTGACTGTCTATTGGCAGATTGCCATAACTGACCATGCCAAGGTGAAAATGGCATTCTCATCCCAGAAGGCTTGTACCAGTTTACGGTCATACCAGTTAGATTAAAGAATGCACCTGCCACTTTTCAGAGAATGGTTAATGATGTTCTGAAGGTATCGGATAATATTATCCCTATAAATAATGTCGCCATATAAATGGTCGCCAGGAAACAGCATAGGCAACATTATTTATGGGGATAATTTATGGGGTAAATGGTTGCGGGGGTGTCCCCCGCTCACTAGTTCCATAGGTTAATATCACCACAGAAAAACTGTGCCATACTTATATGGCGATGTTTTTGCGGGGATAGTAACACATGGAACCGTTCTGAATGGGTTACCAGAATGGCCATACCTGGATGACAGTGCAGTGTTTCAGCCCTACCTGGGAAGAACATATTATCCACCTGGAACATGTGTTGCAGGCCCTTCAACAGGCTAGTCTGACCATCAAAGCAAGCAAGTGCCAAGTTGGTCAGAATAAAGTGGTCTACATTGGTCATGTTGTAGAAGGAGGCGAGATTACGTCCTTACCCAGCAAAGTACAGACTGTATAAGACTGTGCAACTCCAACTAGTCAAACTCAAGTAAGAGCCTTGTAATGACTTACTGGTTACTACAGGAACTTTATTGGGAACTATGGGACCATATATTCTCCTCTGAATACTGTATCCTCTCCCAAGTACCCTAAAAAGGTCAAGTGGAATGAGGACTGTGAAAAAGCCTTCAGGGGCTGAAAGGTGCCCTCTGTAAAGCTCCAGTGCTGAGTGTTCCAGATTTATATGTAGGCCTTCTTAGTCCAGACTGATGCTTCTGACACAGCGATAGGAGCAGACTTGAAGCAATTTGATAGCAAAGGTAAGGAGCATCCCATCTGCTTTATTAGTAAAAAACTAAAAGATAGGGAAACCAGGGGGGGCAAAATTGAACGTGAATGTTTTTGTATTGCATGGACCTTGAAGAAGTTCATCTATGGAACTACTTTCAAGATTCAAACTGACCACCAACCCTTAGGGTGGTTGATGCAGATGGAAGGAGAAAACTCAAAATTACTCAGGTGGTCCATAAGCCTACAAAGTTTTGAATTCACAGTTGAGCACACGTCAGATACCCATCATAAGAATGCTGATGGCTCTCCAGAAAACATGACCGATTGGATCAATAGATTCACCCAGGAGTGGATTAGATCCTCATGTGCCTAGTCTGGGGGGGTATGGGTGTTAGGGAGATGTATATTTGTTATGCTTCATCCCCTTTCTGAGTAAGACCCCCAGCACTTGTTGCTGGACTTCTGGACCTTATATTCATATCCTGAATGTGTGGAGCTTTTTTCCACTCACTCATTCTTGTGGGCTCTGACTTTTGGAATGTTGTTCTCTGTTTTTTACTATTTCTATGGAGTCTACTTTCCTCCACATCTCTTTTAAGGCATCTCTATTTTACTTTTGCAGCACACAGCTCCTTATGGGCAGTATTGCTGGGGACTCTTTAGTTTCTCCTTTCAGATTCTTTCTTTAGCCTTATTTAAGGATAGAGGGATGCTTTGCTTCTCTTCTAAAACGTTATATATTCTGAGAGATTGGCACGCACATGCGGAGTGCCAAGGGGATACTTACTATCCCCCTTCTCTTTGCTCCTAGTTATGGGTGGTGGCAGTGGATGTGTTCTACAAACTATTTTGTTGTTTCTACTGCACACTGTATTCACAGTCTTGGTTGTGCACAATAGGGTCACTTATGTAATAACATGGTGGCTCCTTTCTTGTTTTGCCATTTCTAGCATGGTTGTGCTTTGTAAGCCCTTCTACCATTCTGGGAGGGGCGTCTGTGTGTGTGTTTTACCTTTGGCCGGAAGCCTTGGGTGTCCCTGCCGAGGCTCCAGTGTGTCTGGGAAGGTAGAAAGTGGGGAGGAGTTTTTAACTCCCCTGCTTTTTGTCTACCTGAGTGGAACCAGCTCCAACTGGGGGCCTCGCTGTCCTGATTGGATAGCCACCCGCCCCTTTCTGTAAACTGCTGAGAGAGATTGCAGAGGAGTGTGTGCTGAAACTGAATAAAAGGTGAGGTTCTTGAGGTGAAAGGCAAATCGACTACTGGAAAGTGAAGTAACCGAAGAAGAAGATGACCAGAGATGCCCGCAGACCCTTTGCAACACTGTAAAGTGACCACTGCTTTCCTGATCCCATTTTCTATGCCATCACATTGGCTAAAGACATCTATAAGCCTATTCTGTTGACAGAGTCACGACAAAGTGTAACACCTCTGCTTTTACCCTATGGTTTGCTGGTGCAACTAGTGCTGCACGATAAACACGTACTAACCTCACTTCATTTGTGCTTGAAACTGTACCACATTGATTTATCTGTGGTATTTGTATGTTTATGTATATTCTGCTTCAGAGATATCTTTTTTAGATATCCTTTTAAGTTCCAGCTGTCTAAATAAACTGATATATATTTTTCTAAATTTTGGAGATTTCTTTCAAATTATATGCGTATTTCAGTATTTATACTGTGTATTTGCAAATTCAAAGGCCATACACTCTTCCAACAAATGTCGAGTGTGTGAACCGGGGTAATTACCTGCCATTGCTCTTTTTCGTCCCCATTTTCTATGCGACAGAGGGACTCTGAAGAAGATGATTCCTTCCCTTTGACTGGTGGGAACAACCAGCCCTGAGATGATCTACAGTCTGAGCCATGTCCTGAGGTACTGTGACTTTCCAGAGCTTCAGACCGCAAATACCAGGAGACCTCCAACACAATTTTAGTGCTCTGAACCCATCCAAGTCTTTGCTGAGCTCCAGAGGACCCTCTGGAGACACAAACCACCTCATCAAAGTCCCTCACCAGAGTGGAGGAATTGACGAAGATTGACCGGGCAAATTGTGGCCTTTGTTGGTGCTACCGAAAAAGGCGCCAAAACCTCAGACTGACCAGAGAAGTTGAAGAAATCCATGCCAGAGGTCCTCCCTCAAGACTGCTGCTGAGAGATCCTGTCCATTGTCCTGCCTTCCTCCACCAGAACAAGGAATCCGGGGGTCGGGTCCAGTATTTCTACATTGTGGAGAATCCACCCACAAACATTTCTTCTAACCTAAGGTACTGTGGGGAGAAAAGATATTGGGCCTCATTACACGGATGGTGGAGAACCATGGCGCTATTAGCGCCATGGTTCATGCCGGTAAAATACCGGCACCGCCTTGGCGGAAAGGGGAATTACCGCCCCATTCCAAGGTTGGCGGGGCGGTAATTCCCCTTTCCCCCATTGCCCTTCCCCATTCACATTTTTGCCCCGTAGGGCATAATGGGAATAGGGAAGGCGCTAATTACGGTAGCGCAAATTGCGGTACTGTAATTAGCTCCCTGGGTCCCTTTGCGGGTTGGTTTTTAACGCCTTCAAAAAGCAGGCGTTAAATCCCCTAACCCGCAAAGGGACCTCGTAGTAAGGCGGTAAGGATTTCCTGGTACCAGTATTTTTTTTTTTTTAAACTTCAATTTTTATTCAGGTTTACAGAAAAACAGTTTCCCCATGTCCCCCCCACCCCGCACCCCCACCGCCCCAACTTGTGCCCACCCCCCCTGTCCAATGCCCAAGCCCAGTCTGTTGTGCCGGGAGACTCGCCGAGTACAATCCCTCCAAGTGTGATGCAGCTGATGCCCTTAGTACCGTCTGGTCTGGTGCCGTCCCGCCCCGGGTGCTGGGCTTCTCCGACCGCTGAGGTGCCAACCTCCGCGTGGATGCCCCATTGGGACCGGGATCTCTCACCGGAAGGATTAGTGGATCTCCCATCCCCAAGTTTGTTGTATTCCATACCAGTTTGTAAGGAAGGCGCTGGTGTCATTGTTCACCATGGCAGTCAGTTTATCCATTGTATACATATTTTTAACCTTTTTCATCCACTCTTCCTTGGAGGGCGGCTCCGGGCTTTTCCATTTTTGTGCGAGGGCTACCCTGCCCGCTCGCAGCATTGTCTCCCACATCCTCGGGTACCTGTGAACTTCTATTTCCTCGGGGGGGGAGGCCCAACAGCATCGTCAGAGGATTGAGAGGTAAAAGTTCCTCTATTACTTCCGCCATCCAGCCCCTCACCAACCCCCAGTACACCTGTGCCTTTGGACAGTGCCACCACATATGGCTCCTGGAGCCTGTTTGCCCACACCCCCTCGGGCACAGTGGGGACACCCCCGAGAACATCTTCGACAGTTTCACTGGGTCCCTGTGCCACCCTTGTAGTACCTTGAAATTGTGTTCCATATCGGCCGTGAAAAGGTTCCCATGGAAGGCGATTTTGAAAATTCTCGACCAGGAGTCCTCTGAGATCTCCTCTCCTGCCAGCTCTTCCCAGAATTTACGGAAGGTTCTCCTTCCTTGGAGGTCATACGTATTGAGGATTTTGTACATGCTAGAAACCGCCCCCTTCCTAGAGGTTGCCGTGTCTATCAGTTCTTCAAAGGGGGTTAGCTGTCTACTCAGACTGGAGCCCCATGATTGATCGCACAATATACCCTTCAAACGGAGGTACTCAAAAACGGACAGGGATCCCCGGCCAAGTGTGTCTCTCAATTCTTCATAGGGCAAGAATTCACCTTCCCTGAAGAGCTGACCCGCCCATTCCAGACCTTTGTCCGACCAGGATTGGGAGAACCTGAACCCTTTGCTACCCAGGTTAAGGGGATGCCCCCAGAGGGAAGACATCGGGGATGGCCATGTGGTGAGATGCGCCGTCTCAGGGCCTTCTCTCCAGATGTCCCACAGGACTCCCAAGGTCGGGTGAGCCCTCAGGTGACTCGGGATCGTTCTCCGTGGGGCCCACAGGAGGTCGCGCACCTTCAGGGGGTGGGTGTCCATGTCCTCCAGATACGACCAGTACGTCCCCATTCCCTCCTTCATGTGCTCCAGGAGGACCCTCAGCTGAGCCGCCCGAAAGTACAGGCCGAAGTCCGGCAGTCCAAACCCTCCCTCCTCCCGGGGCAGCGTCAGCGTAGTCCTCCTGGTCCTCGGTGTTTTCCCCTGCCATATGAAGTCCCTAGTGGAGTTCTGTAACACCCTAAAAGTCTGCTGCGGAACACTGGTTGGGAGTGCCGTGAAGAGGTACAGGAGCCGTGGCAGTACATTCATTTTAACCGCCGTCATCCTGCCATACCAGGAGAGGATCATCCTTCCCCACCTCCTTAAATCTGATGTGATCCCTTCTATTATGGGGTCATAGTTTGCAGTGGCCAGTTTAGTTAAATCCCGTGTAAGGAGGACCCCCAGGTATCGAATTTCAGCCTTCCCCACTGCAATCCCGTGGAGTCTATTCAGGGGGTCTAGCCCCGGGTCTCGGAGTCTCATGGGGAGCAGGACCGATTTCAAAGCGTTAATCTTCAGGCCCGAAAAGCGACCAAATTCCGATATCAGGTCTAGTAGGGGGGGGAGTGAGGAGCTAGGGTCCACCAGGTAGACCAAGATATCGTCTGCGAACAAGGAGAGTTTAAATTCCACCTCCCCCCTGCTGATCCCCTTAATTCCTGGGTGGGCCCTGATGGCTATGGCCAGGGCTTCTATCGTAAGGACGTATATCAGAGGGGAGAGAGGGCACCCCTGTCTTGTCCCTCGAGAGAGGGGGAAGGCGTCGGTCAACTCCCCATTTACTTGGACCCTTGCTGTGGGAGCTCGGTAAAGGGCCGCTACCCAGCTCATAATGTGGGCCCCGAACCCCATCTTCCTCAGGAGGAGGTCCATGTACCGCCACTCGACTCTGTCGAACGCCTTCTCTGAGTCCAGAGAGAGGACACTAGCGTTAAGGTCTGACCGTTGTGCAAAGTGGAACAGGTCTATGGTCTTGCGTATGTTATCCAAACCCTGTCTCCCACTGATGAACCCCACCTGGTCCCCATGGATTAGTTTCGGGAGTACTCCCTCTATCCGCTTCCCCACCACCTTGGCCAGTATCTTAACATCTGTGTTAAGCAGTGATATAGGGCGGTAGGAGGCACATTCCTTGGGGTCCCTCCCCTCCTTAGGTAATACCGCAATGATAGCCCCCATCATAGAGTCGGGTAGGGCTCCCCCCTCTAGCACCGAGTTGAAAACCCTCACCAAGTACGGGATTAAGGAAGATCGGAATTTTTTGTAAAAAAAGACAGAGAACCCATCTTCCCCAGGGGAGGTGCCCGCTTTCATCCCACCTAGGGCCCTATCCACTTCATCTTCGGTCACTGGCCCTTCCAGCCCTTCGGATGTTTCCCTGGGTAGAGCCGGGAGCCGGATGGAGCTCAAAAAATTCTCTATCGGGGAGTTTCCCTCGTCGTATTCGGAGGAGTACAGGGTCTTATAATATTGGCGGAAGGCTCCTCCGATATGGGAGGATTCGCAACCCAAAGTTCCCTGGGCGTCCCTCACTTCCCTCACCATTCTGCTCCTCTGGACCTCCCTCAGCTTCCATGCCAAGATCCTGTCCGCTTTGTCCCCCTTCTCATAGTACTTCTGCTTTACCATCTGAAGACTTCTCTCCGTTTTGTGGAGAAGTAAGTCCTTCAACTGGAGTCTGTAATCCTCCAGGACGGCCACTCGATCGCGGTCTGGGGTCCGGTCTGGGGACCCCCTCAGTTGGAGATAGGCGATTTTTTCCCGCAGGGACCTTTCCTGGGCCTCCCTTTCCCTTTTTACCCTTGCACCTTTTTGGATGAGGATACCACGAAGAGTCGCCTTGAAGGCATCCCAGAGCGTGTGCGTGGCCACTTCCCCATTGTCATTTAACTCAAAGAATTCTGTTATGGAATCTACAATCTCTTGGGCACGAGCCTCATCCTTCAGTAGGGCATTGTTGCATCTCCAACGGCCCCTGCGCTCCTCACACCATCCCCCCGATATTGACACCCTTACCATGTCATGGTCGGACCAGGGAACAGGATCGACCCTATAGCCTGTAACATACGGGCGAAGCGTTTCATCCACCAGGATATAATCTATCCTCGAGAACGAGGCGTGGATGGCCGAGTAATACGTATAAGAGGGGACACCTGTTCTGGGGGTCGGGATTGAGTCTACGAGGCCTAGCTCCTCATTAACTCTCCGGAAGGATCGCGCCATGGGTTCCTCCGAGGGTCTAGGGTTCTGGGGGCCCACCCTCTTCCTGTCCATGGACGGGACCAACACCATGTTAAAATCTCCTCCCACCACTAGTGTGCCCCTCACGAATAATTTAAGCTTCTCCTTGACCTCTTCCCAGAACTGGGCCTGGCCGTCGTTCGGACCGTACACCACAGCCAGTGTCAGGGGGGCTCCTTGTAGGGTACCCCTCACCAGAAGAAAGCGCCCCTCGGGGTCCTGCATGGTAGCCTCATTTGTGAAGCGGAGACCCCTGGCGACCAGGATAGCCACCCCTCTTTTCTTCCCCTTATGGGATGCGTGAAAGACTTCCCCTATACCTCCCCCTCTCATTTTGGGTTCCTTCCCTTTCGTCCAATGTGTCTCTTGTAAGAACAGCAGGTCCAGCTGCGCCCTCCTGAATTCGCGACAAACCAGGGACCTCTTGGTGGGTGTGTTCAAGCCCCGTACGTTCAGAGAGCCCACCCCCAGGGCCGGTCGGCAGTCAGCCAAATTCTAAGTCATCAAAGCTGTTGGGCACCCGCTTAACATCACTGTTCGTTATCTGTTCCCGTAATCGCACTGGTCGGGCATTATTCGGACCTTCCCTCAACTTTTCCCCTATCCCCTTCCCCCAACAACAACCCCCTGGTAACTTCGTCCCCCCCTCCCCCCTACCCGGCGTCCAGCCATTGAGTTCGCCATTCCTGGCATTAGGCCGGACCACCAGTCTGCCCTACCCGGCCGGGCACGCTGGGCTAAGCTCTTTGTTGTGAGCCCCTCCCCCCATTTTTTCCCCCATCTTCGATCCCACCTTACTTGCTGTCCTGGGGAAGTGTGTGGTCAACCGGACCATCACTGCATCGACTCTCCAGTGGGCCAGTCGCCCCTGTTCTCAGTCGTCTGTGTCGTTGCGCTCCCCCTCCCTCGCAGCCGGGGGGGTATTAAGCTTCCTGTATTTTCTTGAGCCGGTTTTCCTCCTCCTGGGCCCGGGACGGTCCAAAGGCCCCTCCCCCAATCCCGCCGGGCCCATCGGGCCTCTGCTATCGGTGGGCTCAGTCACATAGTCCCGAATGGCCCCTCTTATGTCCTCTTCCGTGGTTAACAACGTCTTTTGGCCCATGTATTCAAAAGCCAGGGAGAATGGGTACCCCCACCTGTAGCGTACTCCTTTATCTCTCAGTAATTGCGTTAGGGGGCGGCACATTCTCCGCTTCGCCAGGGTGTAGGCTGAAAGGTCTTGGAATATCGAGATCTCAGCACCGTTGTAGGAGATCACCCCTGCTTTCCTTGCCTCCTCCAGGACCTTTGCCTTGTCCGTATAGTAATGAAATCATGCAAGGATCGATCGGGGGCTTCCCGCTCTGCCGCCCGCCCTGTGCACGCGGTTGAATGTCAATTCTGTTGTCATTTCTTTGGCAAAGAGAAGGGTGATTATGTCTCGAACCACCCGAATTAAGTCTCTCTCCGTTTCCCCTTCCACTTCCGGGACCCCAAAAAATCTAAGGTTGTTCCTCCTTTCCCTATTTTCGTAATCATCCATTTGTCTGGCCATTTCCTCGTCCCTCTTTTCCAAGGCAGCCAGCCGCATTTCCATTTGCACTTCTTGGATGGCTGAGGAGGACTGGTCGGTCTCCACCCGCAGGAGCCTGTCTTCCATCTTATCCACCCTGTTATCCATTTTTTCCAGCTTTTGCGCGATGTCTGACCGCATATCCCGGATCTCTTGGAGTATGGATGCAAATCCCTTCTCCATGGCTGTGGTGGAGGGCGTTGGGGTTTCCGGGTGGGCCATGGCCCCGTGGGTTATGGGGCTCTCGCTATTTTTCCCAGCCCCTTTGTAGCGAAAAGATTGCAAGGCTTCCTGCCAGTCCATGCAGGCCTTCTACGCACCTGTTTCGTTGTCCACCGCCAGCTCAGGGCCACGGGAATTGTTCTTCGGCCCCAGACAATGGGGGCCCGGGAGGTCGAGGAGAGCCTTCAGGCGGGCACACGCCCCACGAGAGCCAAGTGGGGGCCTCGCGCCTGGGTCCGTTTCCTGGTTCTGACCGCTCCTGGGGGGCTGTTGGCGGGCACACGCCCTGCGAGTTAGTGCAGGGGCCTCCACCCACCGGAGTCGTACCTCTGGGTCCGGGGGGGGGCGGACCGTTGTCCGGGGCCCTCCAGGTCTTCGAGCCCCCGACGCCGTCGCCTGCCTTTCCCTCGGTTTCAGACCTCGGGAGGGCCAGAGGGGACCTCGCTGGGGTGAGGGGGCCTCCCCGGGGCCTCGCCGTGTTAGCCCTGTGCTTCTACTGGGCAGCGGGGGGCCGCCCTTGCCGCGGCGCCTCCCGCGCTCTGCTCCGCGGGGGTCGGCGGGGCACTCGAGTTCCGCTGCTGTGGGAGGGCCGTCTGCGGCTTCCCCTTCCGTGCCTGAGCCCGCCCGGGGGCGTAGGCGCTGATGTCCTTGTCCCGCTCGGGACTTGCGTCCCTGGTTCTCGCGTCCTCCTGCGGAACGTGCCTCACCTTCCGGGTCCTGTCGCCTGCGATGTCTCAGCCGAGGGAGTCACCAGGCGCCTTTGGCGCGCCCTTGTCCCAGGCCGCAAAGTTCGTTCTCCGGCTCCTCGTGGACCTCGGAGCCCGCTCTTTTGCGTGGGGGGCGCGGGGGGGGGTCCGGTTGCCGATCCCGCTCTGCGTTGCCGTCGGTGGGGGTCCGGGGGGGGCTCAATCCCCGTTAACCGGCCTCGGACGGCGGGAGAGCAACGCTCAGGCAGCCATCACCTGCGCGCCCCCTGGTGGCCTCCTGGTACCAGTATTTTACCGGTAAATCCTTACCGCCATCCGTGTAATGAGGCCCATTGCTTACCTTAATCCAAGAAATCACTCCAGAGTGTGGGAGTGCATGTAGAGGCCTATGGGGTGTCCACTCTTACCTCTGATGCAGCTTGTGGCCCTTTTTTCGAGTACTTTAACAGGGTCTCTGCTGTTGAGTTATTCTTCTAGTATTCTTACCTAGTGACTGAAAGTATCCACAGGAATGTTTGCTGTTCTGCTGCTTCATGATATTTGGAGCCCTCTCCAAACTTACATTTTACATAGAGTTAGGGATTGGACTTATAAAGTGATAACTTGCACTAAAACTGCCTCTAGAACCTTAAGCTCTGCTACTGTTTGACTAACCAACTGTTTTCCTTCCAAAACGACTTTATCTTATGTGGTTTTGCTAAATACAATTACTGTATTTCTGTGTTGGTGCGCGTTATTACCGATAGTACGGTATGAACTGTTATTAGTGTCAAACTCTATAACAACTGTAACTGCGAGCATTAACAAACTAAGCAGTTGTCGGGGGGGATTCTGCCGGGGTCGGCCGGGCCGTCCGCAGACCTCCGGGCAGGGAGGCCCCAACTCCTCCCGTGTATATCTCGGATCGAGACAGAGTATGAGGCACACACAAGGAGCAAGGCAACTTCTGTCGTTTATTATGCAAACGGCAGGGATGGGTCAAGGAGCGCACGCGTTCGTCCTGACACACACACAATAGTGGGGCTCGCAGGCCCTTTTTACTACATTATGACGCGCTACTTGCGTCATTCCAAAAAGTTACCAAAAGAACCTATCGCCACTCTTGATTGGTTGCTCGAGTGGTGGGGTTAGTATAGTACGCCTATAGAGAATGATATTAGTGGTTAAGGTGTAGTCAGGTGGTATATCTGGGTTGTCCCTACAATTAGATACATAAGAATTGTTACATGAAGACCCCTGAGGATTGGCTAACGTTACTGACGTCTGAGATAAGAACCTCATGTTCTGATTGGTGCATCCGTGAGCTCCCCAGCCTGGGACCACCGTTGTTCCCAGCACACGGTGCACCTGTGGTTGCAACAGTGTTTCAGTATGGGTACGTGCAGGCAATGTGAGGATTTATTCATAGGTGGGAGACTGACCGTTCCCACTGTAGCAGGTGTCCATTGAGCCTTTCAAGTGTGTCGGCCTGCGTCTCGTAGCGAGGTACCCAGACGCCTTTTCTCTCCTGGGTTTTGGCATCTCGTCAGGTTCGGCTTGGTCACGTGGGGAGGGACCGTGTTTGAGGCATAATTCTGCACAATTAATATTGTTTTTCCACTGTATGTCTGGTTTAATTTGCAGATATGATTTTAACATTGGTACGTGGAGTGCGAGGTTGCAACATCGTGCCTTTGAAGATTTGTTTCTTGACTGTGGGTTTGCAACATTACGACCTTGGCTGGTTGCTCCACTGGGTTCTTTCTGCAGGCTCAGCAACCTGACTTTTGCTTTGTTAATGTCCACGGGAACTCTTGCTTGGGGCCTACTTGGGCCTGGTGCACGAGTAATCCATTTAGTGCATGGATGCTTTAGGTTATAGTGGCATACAGTTTCATGGCCAGTATCGTGTTTCCATTATATCTCTCATGATGGTAACGGGTTTCAAGAGAAGCGTGAGCAAGCGTTATAAATGAGCTCATGGTGCGTCTTGCGTTTCTGCATTCTGAAAGCCTATGTAAAAATAATAAAGATGCACGTCCGTGAATAAGCCTGTCGCCTACGTCAGAGCACTGAGTATGTTCTTCGTGTAGATTGGTGTGGAAATGTTCAGCGTGTATAATAGTTCAGCGGTGCTTCCCGTTATCTAGGTCGTCATGGCATCTCTAACGATGTGTAGATTTCAGTCTAGTTGGTCCGTGCCGCAGGTGTCGGCATGGCCAGTGCGGGCTGTTGGGCAGGCAGATGGACACATCCGTATGTTTCTGTACCAGGGTATTTGGTCATCTGGTAAATGGGCAAACTCTTCTCGTGGCGGGTGTCTGGGCCGCGACCCTCTAGGCCAAGCGCGAGAGGTGAAGGACGGGAGTCTGGTTTTCCATTCTCCCACTTCAGTCCCCCCTCTGGTCGACTTGTCGACCACAAACATATCCTTCTCGTTATCTCCTCTTACTCTCCATATCTTGGTTATCCCTCCGAGATGTCCATAATGGTTTACGTGATCTTCAAATGACCAATACATGTATTCGCATGTTCCTCCAGGAGTACAGTACACCCATCTTCCTATGTAGCTCCTAGGGTTCCTTGGGTTCTCGATCTTCACTGATGGTGGGTCTAGATGATTGGCGATGATTTGGGTGCGCAACTTCTCCCTTTCGTGTATTATCACACCTGTGTGCTGGCCGTCATCCGCTGGCATCAAGGGGTGCATTCCCACCATTTCCAGCAACTCATCAGTTGAGCGCGCCTTCCGGGCTTTCCAAAATCTAATTATTATCAGTGCAGCTCCAGCCAAAATAGCACATCCCACTATTATTTTCAGTCCATCTGACAGCCAAGATGGCATCCATGACCATAATAGTGAAAACCAGCTTTTATCCTTGTTTACGCCGTTACTTTCGTCCATCATTTTGGAGTGCATCTGGGCCAATTGTGAAACTGCTTCTGTTAGTGTACCATTGTCGGCATCGTTGGCAGGTATGAACGTGCAGCATGATTGTCCTATCTTTGCACAAACTCCTCCTTCCATTGCTGTGAGAAGGTCCAATACATATCTGTTCTGTAGTGCTACCATCCTTACAGCTCGCAGCTCCTCTTTAATTGCGTTAAACCCATTTACTGTCGAATTTATGGTCATCATTAGTTCCCATCTGGTTATTTGCAGCCATTTTGCGTTTGCGTATGCCTGCAGTCCCGGATGTATTATTGAGGAGAAGAACATTGCTGCTCTGCTGAATAGTCTGTGTTCTGGCGGTATTGAGGTTAGTTCCGTTTCCGACCTTCCCCACAGATAATTTCCTGTTAATGGCTCTCCTTGTCTTTTTCTCCTGTTTAGGACAGTATTATTGCTGTTGGTCCTGTTTTCTTGCTCCTTCTGGAGTGGTGCAGATCTCTTTCTTCTCCTGTCTCCTTCATCCATTTTCGGAAATTTCGCCACATCGACATGCTTCTTAGGTACCACTAGTGATGGTACATTGACGTGTACCATTGTGCACACACCACTCCACAGGGGAGGCAGTGTATGATATGCCTTTTCTCCGCAGGCCCAATAATGGTCCATTATTACTGCTGTTCCCGCTCCCCCCTCAGGTAACTCCATCACACTTGCACAATTGGTGTTATATCCCACGTCCACCTCTCCTTTATGCTGGTAACATACTTTGGGCGCAGTCAATGGTAATATAGTTATCGGGTCTTCATCTTCTTCTACCCACGTGAGCATTGGTACGTACTTGATCCATGTCGTCCAACATCGATGATTGTGTGTCTCGATGGTTGAGATAGTTTCTTTTGTTACCATGTTGCTGCCAACCACTCCTATCTCCCAGCTGGTACCCAGGAACACCTTTCCTGTTATCGTCAGTAATGGCCTCTCCCAGCATCCTTGTTTACCCGGAACTTCCGTGGCGTACCAATCACATGGTAGATACTGCAGTGTTACCTTCTTTGTTTCTCCTTTTTCAGGGCCACTTGTTATGTATCTGAATGCTTCAGCATGTAAACTGGTCTTGTGATAACTCAGATAGGTCTTGAGGAAGTTGTTTTCATATGGGTATGAGTCTCGTGTTTTCCATGTCATGTGCACTACTGTTCCTTGGAATCTTCCTTTCGTTTGGAACAGGGCCAAATATATTATGCACTGTGCTGTTTTTTCATCTATTTCTGTGGCAACAAATGTTCGTGAAGCGCTCATGGCGTATGGTATTAATGAGCAAACGTAACAGCTATCCTCAGTTGTCTGCTTACCAATGCGGGTCATGTGCTGGTACCATATGTTGTTTGTGACGTGTGCTGAATCTTGTACATAATTATCAATACCTTTATTGTCTGAGTATGTGCTGCGTTTAACTTTATTTCGCTTTTGTTCATTGTTACTGTTACCACCTGACGTAACACCTGTTGCAGCAGGGAGGTGGGGTACATTAGGTTTGGGTGCAGCAAAAAAACTCATAGCATAGCTGTACTGCCATACAGAGGCAGCCAAAACTCCGGTGATCATAAAAATCCCTATTATTTTTATTACATATGCTAACCTCACCGACATTTTGCTCTTACCTTGCTGCAGTCCTGGCAGCGTATTCTTGCGACGTTAAAGTTGCCCGCCTAAAAATTCTCAAAAAGTGCTTGTTATTAAATGTTAGTTTTGTTTCATTAAGCTCTCCCTATCAAATAGTCATTCAGTGCCCAGGTGAAGAGTTGCTCCCACGCTACTCTAAGTGATCGGTCTCTCAAGACCGGCAAGTATGGGCGGAGGTGGGGCATGTAATTTTCTATGGCCAGGAGGAAGGCCGTGTAGTATACACGTACCCTTTTCTTTTTTAAGTATGTTGGCCTTTTTATTTCGTATACAAATTGGTGTGACAATTCTTCTGGGTAACTATCGTCTGGCAGCACCATCTACGCCTGCACACTGAATTTGTTAGATAACTTTTCTTAACAATACAATATTACGCAGCTCCTGTATGTGCGAGAGAAAAAGAGAACATTCACGTGTTTACATGTGTATTGGTGCAAGCGAAGTCCTTAGTTTTTATTACAATTGTATTTAGTAGTCAATGGGGGGGGGTTTGCTCAGATGGTGGGAGCAGTTTTACTCTTTGAACGTGTGACCATGGGGTGGGCAGTGTGGGGATCACCCCCTTCTTCGTCCGTTATTCTCTCCGAGGGGACAATTGGGTCGTTGTCTGTGGTTGTGTTTTCTTCCGCTGCCGGGGATGTTGTTGGCGTTTTTCCAATGGACCTGTCGTTGGCGCTGGGGCGGGTCTGCAGTTTGTAGATTTTTACATCATGCAGGTGGTTCCACGCACGCTTATCCTTTAGTTTTACTGCTCTTGTTGATACGTCCTCTACTAAATGGGGGCCAGTGAACCTCTGCTGGTTCCACCTTCTATTAAAATTTCGAAGTAGTACGTGGTCACCTTTGGCAAGTTGGCACAAGTTCTCCTTTCCCAATTCTGTATTTTCGTCTATTTCTTGGTTGCTGGTGGACCCGCCCCGTGTGCGCTCGAGCTGTTGAGACACAAACACAACGCTAGTAATCAAAGAAGACACATATTGATACATTTCATCACCTAACACATTCGCAGAACTTTCTTGGTCGGTGAATGCCCTTGACGTTGGTGTTAGGGGAAGGCGCATTTGGCGTCCAGTAACCACCTCGTGTGGGGTGAGGTGGTGGTCGGACCCTGGCCTGTTTCTAAGTTCGAACAGTGCTAACGGAAGGCAATACAACCAACTTTTCTTTGTTGTTTGCTGTATTTTAGCAATTGCCTCCTTCAATAGGCCATTCAGGCGTTCACATACACCATTGGCCTGTGGGTGGTACGCACATGCAAATTTGTGTTTAATGTTCAGTAGGGATGTGATATGCTGGAACATTTCATTTGCGAAATGGGGTCCGTTGTCTGATCTTAACACCTCGCACACTCCCCACCTGGGGAATACCTCCCTTACTATAAATTTGGCTGCTCTAAACGCATCAGGGTGTGAACAGGGCCCTGCTTCGATCCACCTAGAAAATGGGCATACTACTACTATCATGTATCTATTGCCTTGACAAATGTTGATCATATCAACATAGTCAATGTGGAGGTGCCGAAAAGGTCCTTCTGGTCGGGGTATGGTACCTCTTATCACCTTTAAAGTATGACCGGCCGTGAACTGTTGACATGTAAGGCAATTGCTGATAAAATTTGACACATGGGATGTTAACTCGGGACAGAACCAATCTTCTCTAATTCGTGCTGCTATTATTTCTTTGCCTGTATGGGCAGGGTGATGTAATTGGTTCAAGGCGGTATTTAACAATGCCAATGGTATTACAACTTTCCCAGTGCCACCCTGGCGCCATAGTGCGTCGGTTGGTGACATTGTGCATCCTCTTTTCACCCATACTTCTTTTTCGGCCATTGGTGCAGCCGCTTGTAACTCCATAATCTGGGTGGCTGGGAGATGGGTGTACCCTTCTTTTATTAACATCTCCCTCGCTATTCCCCTCCCTCTCCCTCTCTGTGAGTCTGTGGGGTTCCATATCTCACCAAAATATGCAGCATATTTTGCATGTGCGTCTGCTGCTGCATTTCCTTTTGATATATAGTCTTCTCCATTGGTGTGTGCTGTGCATTTTACTAGGGCTAGTTCTTGGGGATCGTTTATTACTTCAATTAGTTCAGCCAACAAGAGGGCATGTTGTACTGGAGTGCCGTCAGCTCTCCTAAACCCTCTTCTTCTCCACTTTGATAGCCCTGAGTGGACAGTGGATGTAACATATGCACTGTCGGAATATATAGTAACTTTTTTATTAAAACTTTCCTTTAGTGCCAATATGAGTGCAACCAGTTCCGCCGCTTGAGCAGAGTAATGCTGTGGTAATTGTACACACTTAATAGCCACACACACTGGCGCTTCCATCATTTGTACTACTGCTGCCCCAGTCCTCCTTATCCCGTCTCCTTGATCAATAGTTGATGACCCATCAATAAACAAAAGCTCACCTCCCTCTAGTGCGTTTTCTTCAACTTTCCTAGTACATGAGTACATCTCAGTTACTTGGGTGCAGTCGTGGGCGTAATCTCCCTCTTCAATTACTTCTGCTAAGAACCTTGCAGGGTTAACCGTGCTACATCTAACAATTGCCAGTTCAGCTTTGGACAAAATAATCTCATAACCTGTTGCCCTCTGTGTCGTCAGTGTGGACTTAGGTTTATTCAATATCGCAAATAGTGCATGTTCTACAAATAGTGTAGTTGGACACCCCATAGTTATTGATGATGCTTTTTCTACTGCAAATGCAGCTGCAGCAAGACCTTGTTCGCAAGAGAATTGTCCTAACATTATTGGATCTAAGTGACCGCTGTAAAATGCTACTGGTTTATAGCCCATGCTAGTCTTTTGGGCCAATACTGCTTTCATTACTGCTGAGTCGCAATGTGAAAATATAAAAAATCGTCGCTCATAGTCTGGGGATGCTAGTACTGGAGCAGTTGATATTGCTTCTTTTAATTCATCAAATGCCTCCTTCATTTCCATAGTCCATCCCAACTTTTTCTCCCCTTTATTTGCTTCCTTCAAACCCTCAAGCAGGGGTCCTATGTAAGAGCTGTAATCAAATACCCATGCTCTACAGTAGTTGCACAGTCCCAGAAATTGCTGCAGTTCTCTTACAGTCTGTGGCACGGGAGTGCCTGATATTGCCTGTGCTCTTTGTGGTGCAATCCTTCTTCCATATTGTGATATCAGTTGGCCAATGTAAAGTACCTGTTCCTGACAGTATTGTATCTTTTCCATGTCTACCTTGTACCCCTTTTCAGCCAATATCGTCAACATTTTTAATGAGTCCTCTCTACATTTATCTTCATTTGTACTGCAAATTATTATGTCATCCACATACTGTAACACTGTGCTTTCCAACTCAACGTTACCCAAATCCATCTGTATTACCCTATTGAAAATTGAAGGTGATTCACAATATCCCTGTGGTAATCTGGTATGTTTCCACTTCCTATTTCGGTAAGTGAAGCTTGTCAAGTCTTGTGAGTCTGGGTGTAATGGTATTGAGAAAAAAGCATTTTTAAGGTCAATCACTGTAAACCGTGATGCTTCTGCTGGAATGCCACACAAAATTGTGGCCGGGTTTGCTGTTACTGGATACTCTGCTTCTACTATGTTGTTCAACGGTCTGAGGTCCTGTATGAACCGCCAAGACCCTCCTTTAGCCTTGCGCACCGGGTACACAGCTGTGTTGCATGGGGATTCTGAGGGGACCAATATGCCATTGTTTATAAGGGCTGTTATGGTTTCGTATATGCCCTCATCTGCCTCTCTTGACAATGGGTATTGTTTCACTCTTGGTAGTATGGCACCCTTTTTTAATTTTATCTTTACACCCCCTATGCTTTTAATGCATCCTACATCATAAGGGCTAATAGTCCATAATGATTTTGGCACCTTTGACATATCTTCTTTAAAAAATGGGACTGGTGTGCCAGCGGGTGCCTCAAGTGCCATTGCAATTTTCTGTGCCACTTGTTTGTGAGCCACTGTTAGCCACATTTCTACACTCATCATGAACACCATTTCATTTTCCTCCTTTTCTTCTGAAAACAACTCTTCATCTGACACCTGGGTCAGCCTACATCCTTCTGCTAGTGCTATCACCGCCCTCCATGCTCTCCCTTCTTTATCTTGGGCGTGCACAGCAACATAATCAGCTGTTGCAATAATGCTCTCAATGTCCACTGCAATGACCTTCCCTTCCAGTTCATTAGCTGGTGTTTCTGGTCGGAATAGATAGGCTGCTGGTCTCCTCCATATTTTCCCTCCTATCCCTGGCATCCATGCAAATGCCATGTCTGTTCCGTACTGGAATAGCTCGCCGTCTACCGGCTCCGCCCTGATCGCTATCTGTCCACAGTATGCTTGCAAAATCTGTCGTGCTGCAAGCATGTTAATCCCTGGAGTAGAGCAAATTATGCCATCCTCTGTAAAGGAGATCGTCATATTTAATCTGTTCATTATGTCCCTCCCCAGTATGTTTACTGGTGAGGCACTATAATACAAAAGTGGTACTGACAGATCGTAATCTCCAATAGATAGCGGAACGTTATCAGTAAATGGAACCAACCCTTTAGCCCCAGAAAACCCTTGTGTGTTCATGGCTTCGCCTGACATCTTAAACTTACCTTCCCTTATGCAAGACCGGGTCGCCCCGGTGTCAACAAGGAATGATAATTTTTTGTCACCTATCGTTACCTCTATGCGTGGCTCCTCCGCACTATTAGGTGTTACTGACAGGATGGGACACACCAAGGCCGTCTGTGGGCTGTCCTATTGGGGGTACAATGACTGGCCATTCCCTGTGTAAGGGTTGTGCCCCAACACCGTCACCCCACCCAATTGCGTTCGTTCAGGTTGTGGTGGTGGTTGTATTAACGCTGCACCAGTTACTTGTGGCAGGTATTGTTTTATTTGTTGTTGTGGTAGGGAATAGTGTTGGTCACTCCCTTGTGGTGACATCTGCTGTGGTTGTATGCCCTGCTGTTCTTGTGATGTCCTATGTTGTGCTTGTTCGTTCCATGCTGGTGTTCCTGGCCTGACCCTGCATGTACGTGACATGTGTCCTAATAGTCCGCAGCTCCAACACACGGGTGGTTCCCTGTTTTGCCATGGGAAGTTCCCTGTGTTGTCCTGGTATACTGGTTGCCCTGTCTGGTAGTTATTTCTGAGTCCCCCAGCCTGTTGTTGGGTATTATATCCGTATCCTCTTCCCCTCATAAACCCTCCTCTCCCTCTATTATAATTATAATACCCAGCTCCTTGCATTGGGTACCCTCCTCCCATGTTCTGTGCGTGTGATTGCAGAGGCAGCACTTGCTCTATTACCTCTTGTGGAGGCGCTATTTGAGCTGGATTTTGTGCAGCCACTACTTGCGTTGGGCTTTGGGCCATTGGTGTTGGCGCAGTTATTAGTGCCCCTTCCATGGTATATTTAGTAAGTTTTTTCTGTACTAATTTGGCCTCTTCTGTTTTCCTGTCCTCTTCCTTTTGTTTCATTTTTCCTTGCCATGTTCTACAGTGATGTACTATAGTCAGTTGTATTTCCGGCCATGGTTTTGCTTCCATCCCCACTACTTTCTTTAATTGTCTCTGAACTCCTTCTGGGAGCCCTTGTACTAGTATATGATAAAATATGGCTGGTGTTTTGTCCCATTGTTCTCTAGTTTCCATGCGCCACTTCTCTTGAATATCCTGGATATAATCAACAGGATCCTCGTTCTCACCCATCTTACGGGAAGTAATGGCTCCTATGTCTGATGTGTCTGGGTACTGCACTCTTAGTGCCTGCCATAGCGCATGTCTGCAGTTTGCAAATGGTGCCCCATCATGCGATGTGTTTGTTATTGTTACCCCATGGAATCCCGCTCTTTTCCAAATGTCATCCGCTCTATCCCCTAATATTGATATTAACAGGCCCTTAACATCTCCCACTGCTAGTTTCTGTCCTGCGGTGTGTTTTTCCATTTCATATATCCATTTACCCGCACCTCCACTTAATGATGGGAGCCTACATTTTATGTTTTCCTTATCCGTATGTTTCCAAGGTACATATTGTGGTCTAACCCCTCCTCTCTCCAGCAGTGGCATTACATTCTGTCTTGTGTCATCCTTTATGCTCCATGATGTTAACTCTTCACACCCCTCCTCTTCCCCCATTCCTTTTACTACTTCAAATCCTTCCTTACTACCTCTTCTCCTACCTCCCTCTTCTTCCTTTCCCCTTTTTTCATCCTTTCCTGTGTTCAATATTGGCACGTCTGTTTGCCTGTCTTGCCTGCGACTAGGGAGGTCCCTAAGCCGACATGCATAAGGTGTAACTTCGTCCATGAAGGGTGCGAGCTTTATTCTGTGCAGAGAGCGTGCAGTTGTTGAACATGTGGGGTGTGGCGTTAGAGAGCGTGATGGTGATGTGGGTGGCGTGTGTTGCTTGGTGAGCGTCGGTGGCGTGTGTTCGTTAGTTTGTGTTTCTCCCATTCTTTTCACTTCCTCCTTACTTCTCTCCAGCTCCTCCCATCTTCTACTCACCCATGGCGAATCTATGTTTGTTCTAGTGAGGTATAGCTTATCTAAGCTTTCCCTTTCACTCTTCCTTCCATCCTCACTACAAAAATCATTCATAAATTGCGCCCCCCACTCTGCCTTTTTTCCTTTTATTGTTACAGTTTTTAAGTCTATTAGGTCTCCCTCTTCCTTTCCGTTGTTACCACCTGTTCCCCTTAGTGCTGACGTTGTTGCTACCTCTCTATTTTTATATACTTCTCCCCATCTTTCACTCTCCCTCTTACTCTCCTCTCTCTCCCCTTCACTCCTCTCCTCCATCTCCCTACTATTTTCCTCTCTTTTCCTTTTTAATTCCTCCATTACTTCGTTGCTCATCTGTTCCAATATCCTTTCATCCTCTCTCCTCCTTTCCCATTTCACCCTTTCTCTTTCTACTATACTCTCTATTACCTTCCCCTCTTCATATTTTTTAGCTGTCTCTGATATTATCCTCCTCCTCCATATTTCCATTTCCTTTTCATTTTCTTCTTCTTCCTTCTTCTTCTCCCTCATCACTACTCTTGATACCCTTTCTGCTGCTGCTTTTACCCTTACAGCTTCCCTCTTTCTCTCCTCACTTTGCTCCCTTAATTTTTCCAATTCGTCCTTATCTTCTTTCCTTTTCCTCACTCTCTCTCTTTCCTCCCCCTCAAGTTGTTTTATCAGTTCATTCTGCTCATCCCTTAGTTTAGCTAATCTTTCCTCCAAAATCTCTTCCTTCTGCCGTAGCAGCTCCTCTCCCCTCATTTCACTCTCTCTTTCACTATCCTCGTTTGTTCTCTTTACCGCCTCCCTTTCCTCTCCAGTTAGTGATCCTCGTAATTTCAACAATATCTGTGCAGCTACCCACTCATCGTTTCCTATCTCTACAGTCTGCTCTTCTCTCCTCCCGTCCCCCATTGGTATCTTTCCATGAGCCACATATGGTGGAGGGCTGTATGCCGGGTTTGAGTATCCTTCAGCCGCCCTTAACTGTCCTTTTATTTCTCCTAATTCTCTTAAAGGGTACAACCCTCCCCCCTCTGTTTTCACTCCCGGTGTTAAGGGTATCTCATTGCTCGGTTCCTGTTTTATGTCAGCTAATTTATCAACCTTTCCTCCACCCAATTTTTCATTCCCCATATTCTTTGTTCCTTCACTCTCCTTTTCCCCATCCGTTCCTTCTTTCTTAATCTCCTTTTCTTCCGGTGTTTCCCCCATAGTGAACATTCCATTTGGTCCTGGTCTAGACCCCTGGAACATCCTCCATAAGTTAAACACCTCCACATGGTTTGCCAACTTCTTCCCCTTGTATGTATTGTGCAGATGGTTTAATAGTGAATGTTGGGCATATGGGTCAAAGCTACCATTAGGCGGCCATGGTGTCAACATTTTGTTGTCCGTCCCCTGGGTCCACTCTATGCTGTACTTAATTAACTTCTCCCTATGTGGTGGCAGTGTGGTGCATATATGTTGTAGTGGGGTAGTGAGGGTATTCCCCCACCCTCCCAACCCTCTCCCGTATGACATACTAGCGCACCCTTTCTTACCCTTCCCCTTGCTACCAGTTTGCAACATACAACCTTTTATTGCTTACCTTGCCCCGCAAGTGTGGGGACTTACGACAATCCTTTGACAAATTATGCAATGATAATAATCACAAAAAAAAAAAAAATTATAAAACAAATATATTTATGATGTTATATTATATTCCTTCCCCTACGGCCCCCTGCGGCCGAAGCGCACGCAGCCCCCTGCAGCTGCGTACCCCTTACGACGATCTTACACAGTCGTCCTTTTTCCCCGTTCTCCTCCCACCTTTACACTTGCCGTGGCCGGCGTTCTCCGTGCGCAGCCACGCCCCCTTCCCCTTCTCCTCTTTGATCCACTCGTTTATCGTTTATCTCCGTGTCCGCTCCTTTATCATGTTTCTCTTCCCCACCAGTGTCAAACCCAAAGCTTCTTGTGTTCACGATATCTTACTAAATCCCTACTGGTGACGTCACCTATTTCTTCGAACTACTGGTATATTCGTGTTATGTTCTTTAAATTCAAAATACACTTGCAATCTACCCCGCTAACCCTACAGCTGTCTTCCTGTCTCTCCTGGAACAAGGTAATCTCATCAATACTATAACCGGACTGCGCACGCTGCGTCGCCTCGCGTGTGATACGCCCCTCAACAGGAGGGCTTAACCAGCCAATTATCTTCCGTTTTGGGCAACTACGTAACTAGCCACCGCCCACAGGGAAACGTCATCTACCTATCGAGTTTCTTGCTCGAACAATAGGGAACCTCATCTACCTATCGAGTTTCTTGCTCGAACAATAGGGAACCTCATCTACTCATTGAATGATAAATGTCAAATCGTAGGAAACCACACACACCCACCCTCACACGTAGTCGCGATTTAGGCCAATCAGTGTCTTTCGAGCGGCTGCACGTGATGTTTTCGTGCCCCGCCCCCCTCTTTCGCGTAACGTTAGCTTTTTGTTGCGAGCGTCTGCACGTGTTGTTCTCGTGCCCTGCCCCCCTCTTTCGCGTAACGTTAGCCGCCTTCTCTCGCACTCAATTCACTACCATTCATTCCATTATCATCACTCAATTAAACCTTCACCCCACCTTTTTACAATACCTCCCTCCTCCCTTATTTACTTCCGCCCCCTCCCTCACAATTTCGCATTGCTTGTTGTGCGTGTCATGCTCACCAAGTTCCCTCGATGCAGGGCCGCTCGACTGCGTGCACCCCTCCAAGCGGCTCGCCACCTCCCCTCGTCTGGACCACGTCTGGACACTCGCCGACCGCGGGCGGGATACTTCTCAACCGGCTCCCGAGGGCCAATATCCGGATTGCGCTGTCCGGTCCTCTCGCAGCTCCGCGATGGTCCTGTAGTCCTCAGAAGGGGGCAACGGCAGAGGGGGCCGCGCCGCCGGGCCTCCCCGCAACGGGAGTGCCTGGAAAAATAAAAAATAAAAGTCGATCTTAAACAGATCTCAGCAGTGCCTCCAACTTGTCGGGGGGGATTCTGCCGGGGTCGGCCGGGCCGTCCGCAGACCTCCGGGCAGGGAGGCCCCAACTCCTCCCGTGTATATCTCGGATCGAGACAGAGTATGAGGCACACACAAGGAGCAAGGCAACTTCTGTCGTTTATTATGCAAACGGCAGGGATGGGTCAAGGAGCGCACGCGTTCGTCCTGACACACACACAATAGTGGGGCTCGCAGGCCCTTTTTACTACATTATGACGCGCTACTTGCGTCATTCCAAAAAGTTACCAAAAGAACCTATCGCCACTCTTGATTGGTTGCTCGAGTGGTGGGGTTAGTATAGTACGCCTATAGAGAATGATATTAGTGGTTAAGGTGTAGTCAGGTGGTATATCTGGGTTGTCCCTACAATTAGATACATAAGAATTGTTACATGAAGACCCCTGAGGATTGGCTAACGTTACTGACGTCTGAGATAAGAACCTCATGTTCTGATTGGTGCATCCGTGAGCTCCCCAGCCTGGGACCACCGTTGTTCCCAGCACACGGTGCACCTGTGGTTGCAACAGTGTTTCAGTATGGGTACGTGCAGGCAATGTGAGGATTTATTCATAGGTGGGAGACTGACCGTTCCCACTGTAGCAGGTGTCCATTGAGCCTTTCAAGTGTGTCGGCCTGCGTCTCGTAGCGAGGTACCCAGACGCCTTTTCTCTCCTGGGTTTTGGCATCTCGTCAGGTTCGGCTTGGTCACGTGGGGAGGGACCGTGTTTGAGGCATAATTCTGCACAATTAATATTGTTTTTCCACTGTATGTCTGGTTTAATTTGCAGATATGATTTTAACATTGGTACGTGGAGTGCGAGGTTGCAACATCGTGCCTTTGAAGATTTGTTTCTTGACTGTGGGTTTGCAACATTACGACCTTGGCTGGTTGCTCCACTGGGTTCTTTCTGCAGGCTCAGCAACCTGACTTTTGCTTTGTTAATGTCCACGGGAACTCTTGCTTGGGGCCTACTTGGGCCTGGTGCACGAGTAATCCATTTAGTGCATGGATGCTTTAGGTTATAGTGGCATACAGTTTCATGGCCAGTATCGTGTTTCCATTATATCTCTCATGATGGTAACGGGTTTCAAGAGAAGCGTGAGCAAGCGTTATAAATGAGCTCATGGTGCGTCTTGCGTTTCTGCATTCTGAAAGCCTATGTAAAAATAATAAAGATGCACGTCCGTGAATAAGCCTGTCGCCTACGTCAGAGCACTGAGTATGTTCTTCGTGTAGATTGGTGTGGAAATGTTCAGCGTGTATAATAGTTCAGCGGTGCTTCCCGTTATCTAGGTCGTCATGGCATCTCTAACGATGTGTAGATTTCAGTCTAGTTGGTCCGTGCCGCAGGTGTCGGCATGGCCAGTGCGGGCTGTTGGGCAGGCAGATGGACACATCCGTATGTTTCTGTACCAGGGTATTTGGTCATCTGGTAAATGGGCAAACTCTTCTCGTGGCGGGTGTCTGGGCCGCGACCCTCTAGGCCAAGCGCGAGAGGTGAAGGACGGGAGTCTGGTTTTCCATTCTCCCACTTCACAGTGGCCTTTGAAAATGATCTAAAAGTATTTCTATGTACGTTGGTTTACGTTATGTTAGCATTTTGAAGCATTCCTTATGTAACTATCATAAATATATATTTTAATGTACATTTATTGGTGTGTTTCTTTGACCTGCTTTACTAACAAGGTTCAGTGTACTTACCTATAGCTCACATCTTCCTCTTATGATGAGGCTGACTGCTCTCCCACTCTACCAAGGTTCCATGAGTAGTACAGACTTATACTAAGAGTTGGAGACCTGTGTGCCATTGTGATTGTTTTATGAAGTCTTACCTCAAATGGACTTTAGGAAAACTTCTCTAACACCTTGTCTGCATGAAATGCTCCTCGGGTGTCGGTGATGCATAAGATGTGTTTAGGGGCCCAGAAAACGAGTCGCCACTAAGGGCTTTATAAAAATGATTTTCTGTAGACGACGTCAATGATGAACGCTTTATTCACATTATTGAATTTGCAAATCACTGGCACGCAGTAATACATCAATAATGTTGGAGGTGCGACTGGACTCGCCCGTAATCTTTCGCTCTGTGCTCCTTCTCCACCCATTCTCTGCATTTTGACATCACAACAACAAAACAAAGGGGCCTCTGTCGGACTATTGTTCAATAGTCATCTTTAGAAACTATTCATAAGTTCAATAAATGAGTAAGTGCTGGCTAGCAATTGCTTATGAATATTTTCTAAATTACTGTACTGAACAATATTGCGACAGACGCCCTTTTGGTCGAGTAGGGGCTACTCTTCTGCGTTTGTTGCACCGTGACAGCAGCGTGGGGCCAAGCGGGAAAATTGATGCCGATGCGGGCGACCGCGGAATTAAGGAGTGCAGCTCGATGTCACAATGCATAATTTATGTTTTCAAAAATGTGCACTGACGACTTTTTATCTTCCAAGATGTGGGGGATTTGTTCCGTTTTTAACTCTCCCATTAAGACATATCGGGCCTCATTACACGGATGGCGGAGAACCATGGCGCTGTTAGCGCCATGGTTCATGCCGGTAAAATACCGGCACTGCCTTGGCGGAAAGGGGAATTACCGCCCCATTCCAAGGTTGGCGGGGCGGTAATTCCCCCTTCCCCCATTGCCCTTCCCCATTCCCATTTTTGCCCCATAGGGCTTAATGGGAATGGGGAAGGCGCTAATTACGGTACCGCAAATTGCGGTACCGTAATTAGCTTCCTGGGTCCCTTTGCGGGTTGGTTTTTAACGCCTGCAAAAAGCAGGCGTTAAATCCCCCAACCCGCAAAGGGACCTCGTAGTAAGGCGGTAAGGATTTACTGGTACTGGTATTTTACCAGTACCGGTAAACCCTTACCGCCATCCGTGTAATGAGGCCCATCGACGGGAGCTTTAAGCAAGAGTCACAAATTAGTGTTTGTGAATTTTCTTCAAATGATTGGAATCTAGTTATACACCATCTCAATGCTACATTTGCAATACTTAGACCTCCGTTTTTCCAGTTACAGGCGAATCTATCCAGGGTTAACAGAATCTAATCAGGGTTAAAGGATCCATGCAGGGTTAACAGGATCTAACCAGGGTTAACAGGATCCATCCAGGGTTAACAGAATGCATCCAGGGTTAACAGAAGCAGGTCGATTGCACCTCCTCGTTTCTCCGTACGTTTCTCCTCATAAATTGCCATCTGCTTTTGACCGCAGCTTGGCAACATGGTGAGCCGTTTTGAAATGTCACTGCCAGGAAAGACTTGTGAGACTAATACATGCCAGTAGCTCCGAGTACAGAATGCCAGCTTCCAACAAAAAACCCTATTACAAATTCCAGCGACAAAATCTTGTCTGTTCATCAAATCAATAATAGATGTGAGAGTGGCAAGCATCACTCGCATTCACAGGCAACGAGCCTGCTGCCAGGCCTCTGTTCCCCCAGAGAGTGGCT
The DNA here is from genome assembly GCF_040938575.1 of Ambystoma mexicanum. Taxonomy (NCBI): domain Eukaryota; kingdom Metazoa; phylum Chordata; class Amphibia; order Caudata; family Ambystomatidae; genus Ambystoma; species Ambystoma mexicanum. The sequence goes on along the minus strand of NC_090939.1, from coordinate 323,340,860 downwards.
GTTTCAGGTGTCGTATTGTCATCAACATTGATGGAATCCTCCCCTTCCCCTTCAAAAGGGAACGTGTTGCGCTGTTTTCGCTCCTCCCGGATTGCACTTCCTTGTCAGGGCTTTAAAACACGCAATGTTCTTGTAGCACCCCCATCTCCCCACCTTCTCCCCCCGAGACCCTCACTGCTCTGCTGAAATAAACTGTACACACTCTCCCTGCGGCCGGATATCTTTAGGTCCTTTTTTTATTGCTTATCTGCAAATGCCAGCTGTGTCCAAGGTCAACAGGTCTGCGACAATCTCGGAATATATTCGTGAAGAATTAGCCTTGGTTACACTAAAAACAGTCGCGCAAACTGCGCAATGTAGAAAACAATAGAAACCCAGCAGAAACATTGCTCAGATCTGTACAAATTTTCCCAATTTGGCACCGTGTGGGTGGACATATGCAGTGCCCTGATGAATCCCGAGTGCACGTGACAGCCCCGGGGAGTCCAAGAGCTACACATTGCATTAAAGACGTGCACCTTTCTCCCAGGACATCTACATGTCGAGGCCCACTATTCCTGCTGCGTTCCTTTAGGGCTGTTTAATAATCTCCGCTAGCAGTAAGTGGAACTCATTTCAAGGGCATCAGCTACCGCGCTGCTTAAAGCGGGCAGGTACTTCCGTGAATTTATTGGAGTCATATCCGCGCCTTTTATTGCCGAGGCAGCCTAATGGCCGCTGCAACGTGAGCTCATATTCCTGCGCCACGGCATTGTTTACACTGCCGCATTCCCTTCAGGTTCACTGTCACATTGAGTAGGCGGAGTGCTATTGAAGGCCATCATTTTTGTTAATTTTGTTACGGTTGTACAAAAGATAACGCGACTAGAAAAAGATAAAAACATAATTTACGAAAGCTTAATTAAAAAAGTAAACAAACAAGCATCCCTATCTAATCAATTAGCTAGCAGTTAAGATAGATCACACAATTAATTCTAATGATAATTGTTCTTTTAAAGTGGTGGATACTGTGTTGTGCTGACAATGCGTTACCCAGAGCTATCCTTCCTCCTCCCCTAGATTGACTATAGATAATTGATAATACACATCTAATTCAACTAGTCTGTCCTAAAATGCTTCAGATAAGGTACAAAGCTGCAATGGTTAAAGAAGAAAACGTTCATATTAAAATTCGGTTCCTGAAATGTGAAGTTGCTATCATAGAGTTGTCAAAAATACAACATGCAAAAAAGTCACTCTGAGACTGTAATATTAGACTCTGCTCTAGCACCTTGAAGCGTCTTTTTGTGTGCTAGATGGAATTACAATAATGATCTCAAATCAAATAATCGGACAAACTCAAGGAATATGGCAAAGTACTCCTTTATTTTCAGTTAATAAAGCAGGGAGATCTCGGACATCGGACTGATGCATGCACACTCACCTAGTAGCTTGGAGGTTTATACACCAATATGCGTCACCCATGACATCATTCTACGTGGCAAAATACTAAACCAATTAAGGGAAGGGATTGGTTAAGGGAACATATCTACTTATAGAACATATAAGGATTAGTGCATCATAGGCTACCCCTTATCTGTAGGATACGCCTTGATCTACCTCTAAATACGTACAGTGCTGATTATATCAGACGAAAGAACAGTGGATTGGTCTATGCTATATTCCATTTTAGGTTGTCCTTCAACTCCATTGATTGGTTGGCATACTATCCCAACCTTGGACTTTTGGCTCTTTAGCAGCCAAAACAAAACTTAGGTGTTTGAATCCCGTCAGACTACTCCCCGTTTTTCACAATTAGTCCATCATCTCTCATTTGTATGCCAATAGCCGAAGTCTTCTGTTTGTAGTTGACTTTGTTGCCTGTTCACTGTCCTGGAACATTAAAGGGAGTGTGAGCACACCACTATTTTTGCTTGAGGCTCCAATGAATAGCCTTTGATTTTGACTACTGAGTCACATGTGAAGAGAGCATACATTTGTCAATTTCAGCCTTCTGCTGTTGCTCCTTTTAGCTTTTAGAGAGTTGCTCACTTGATCTCATATGAACTTTGTATACTTTTAATTGATCAGCAGTTTGGCTCTCACAGAAGTTTTCTTCTTCTTTCATCTATGAAGACTGTGCCAAATTAAGAGCTTATCCATGTACTCCCTGTTTGCTCTGTGCTTATCCTTTTAAAATAGCATCCTTAACTTTGGGCCAACCTTGACTCATCATCCACTCTCCAAATGGAGCTGTGTGTCTGCATCTCCTGATTCTACAGCTTCTGCCTTTCTCTGAGGTAGCTTGGTTAAGTTCAATGTGAGCCAGCATCCATTTTCTCATTATGGCCTTCCTTGCCATGTTATATATTCCTCTATAGCAAGCTTCTGTATGTTTTCTTTCTACCTTGCTTTATTGCTTATTTACAGTTGTTGGTCAGTAAGTTACTTCATCTTTTTTAGATCTATGATTACTTTAGCCACATGTTACTCTTAATGCATCAGTTACATTGTTACTTTTAAGTGTTCTCATATTGTTTCAGCATAGGTTCATATATCTTCTTCATGACATCACTTTGTGCTCATCAGATTTCACTTAACATGCATCCATAATATTCGTAGATGTATTCTGACATCTTGGCAGGTTACATCCTTCCATGTAGCATTCTTCCATGCGACATCCTTCCACACTTTCAGTGCGAGGGTACATTCTGTATGGCTCTCTGAGTGCATATTGTCTCTCATACACTTGCTGCGGTCTGGGAACCATCCAGGGGGTCCCATTTACTGCTCTTCTCCGACTGTTCCAGTATGACGGTGGTTAGGGGGCAGGGACTAGTGAGAAAGCATCTACCTGCTCCTCTACAGGACATTGAACAAAAAGATGATCCAGCATCTGAACTATTTTGGGTAGATTAACAAATCTACAGTGAAAGCTCCCTAGGAACTTTTTCATGCATGCCAACCCTCACGATTTAGGTGGGAAAACCCTGTTTTTTCGATCAATAATATTGATATTTTTTACTTTCTCCCTTCTTAAATAATTCGAACCCCAATGCAATACAATGGAAAAATTCAGATCTCCCGATTATTTTGACATCTTCCTCCGAGGTGCCCTGAATATTGGCATACATGCTTTTTTCCCGGTGCCAATATTAAATCGTACCCTCATGAAGTTCTGTCTCAATCGCGATGGGGAAATCTACCTAGGTATTGCTCTAAATGCTTTAGGGGCTTTGGCCCACTAGGCAGAATAGGTAAATAATGTATAATTAATTGCACAATCTCTAGTACTAATCCAGTCTGCTACCTGAAGCTTCCTTTTAAGTGAACTGGGATTAGACATGAGGTCCTTTGTACCCAGATCTAATAACGTTGGGAGATGTTTACTTGGAGCCACCTAATGATTCAAAATTGTATATGATCGATTTGCCCACAGATCATTAATTTTTATTGATAAGGAGTGAGGAGGAGGATCAAGAATGTTCTCAAACAAGGTTAACCTTTTCCATTCAACTATAGATTGCAATGAGCTGAGACACAGTGCATGTCATAAAATTGATGTAGGAACTCTGTTGGGTAACTGTAGGCAGAGCTGCAACAACTTGCGCTCAATCAATGACCTGTCGACCTGCTTGTTAATTAATTCAGCTCCATACACACAGTAAGCAAGTGTCATATTTTAGCTTTGGCGTGGTTAATGTTCAGGACTTTAGTTTTGGGGTTGCTAGTCTCCAGATCCAACCCCCTCCAAAAAGCAATCATGGAATTTAAAGAGCACTGTAGTCCTATTGGAGTCCTATCTCACAGAACTACATTATCAGCAAAGAACATGTTCTAAATGGCATGTGAACACAATTACAGCGTTGCCTGTTTATTATAGTCTCACCCTTTGATACACCTCTCAACGTTTTAATATACAGATTTGTTTTAGTTTTGGTGGGTGAGAACCCATAGAAGTCTGGGAGTAAAGGGCTTGCTATGTGAGTGAAATGACTACACGGCGAGTGAGAACCGACAAGTATGTGAGGTTAGCAGTATGTTGTGAGACGTTGGGCATCACAGCATCATGATTTTGTCAATGGCTGAGTGAAGCCAGGATATAAAGGGGGGAGTTACTGGAAATCCAGCTGGTCAGTTCCAATTGCAACAATTGGGGCAATTTCTATTAAAAGTGGAAGTTGCATGCAGGGGACCACAAGCGTTAGCACTTATGTGCTGTTAGGCCTCCTGCGTGCAGTTTTCAACTTTTGAAAAATGGAGCGCAAAAGTAAAGAGTAAAAACAGGCAAAATATTCTTTACTGCTTGCTTGCTCCCTTTTGTAAAAATGTAAATGAAGCGTGCAAATGACACTCTGCAACTATCCTTTACAATGGCTTGCCATTGAATCTGCCTGCTTTTAGCAGGGGCGAAATGCAGTCAGAGTCCATAGGAATCCATTAGTTTGACATTAGCATGAAATTACATGCTGGTGATAAACCATGTACTTGGAGAAAGAGCAGGAATGCATTAATTTATTTCTGCTTTGTGTCCTCAGACCTTCAAAGAGTAAGAATGTCTCCTAGAGCTGTACAACAAGGTGTAAACCGCTCTATGCCTTGGTTTTACATGTCTTTATCACTCTGGTGCTCATAAAATTACCCTCTGTACCCATTACTGGGAAATTGGGCCTCATTATGACTGTGCCGGTCCGGTAACAACGGTGCCGGTAAGCCTACCGCCATTGTTGTTACCGTTCTGGCACAGTACGATTCTGCATGCGGGCGCTATCCCGCCAATGTCAGACCTGGCAGGCAAAACGGCACCCGCCCGCAGAGTTATATGGAAGCACCGGCACTGTTACTAACGGTGCTGGTGCTTCTGTGGTCCCCATTCCCATTGAGTCCTATGGGAATGGGGATTGACACCTTAACAGTGCCTGACTTTCTGGAACGACGGGGTTGTAATCCCTGGTTTTACCGGCAAGCCAGGCACCGGTAAATCTTTCAGGACTGGCGGCAACCCCCAGGTAGCACCGGCAGGGTTACCGCTGGACTTTTAATGAGACCCATTGTATTAGTTTGCACCAGATTAAAAAACACAGAGGAAATTCACAGTATCATTTTTGCTGCTTGCACAATAGGCAATGGAGCAAACAAGTGTTGCTCTAAAGTTCTTATGGGCCAGATTAGGAACAATTGTGTACGAGAGCTAAAAATAGAGTAAACATGTTTTCACTATTTTGTCTAGTAATAAGTAGGAAGCACATGCTCTCTATTTTGTAAATGTGAAAAATGTGAATAACTTTAGGGTAATAGATTGCCCCATTCCTTATTACAGAAGCTGTAATCAAGGTACCAAATAAATGAGCAATGTTCATTCAACACCATGGTCCATTCTTTACATAACGTGGCTCTCTGTCTCTCTTTCTGTGACTGTGCTGTCTCTGCCATTACACCAGAAAAAAAGGTCTTCAGATATTCCATACCTTCTGTGGTGGATCCAGGATTTCAGAAAGGGTCCTACGTCACTCCAGAGGGCATTGTGGGGTTTGTTTTTGGAGTTGGTGGACAAGCAATCATGGAATTTAAAGAGCACTGTAGTCCTAGAGGGTATATTTGTCACCATTTGTGTTGAAGTCTCAGCTCCCTGTTATTTCTATCTCAATATAATAACAGGAGAGGGTGTATTGACCACAGACGTGGACCAGCTCCAAATAGTGCTGATACAAAAAGAAAGCAGACTCCTGGAGAACTTTGTATCTTATCAACTATGGGCGGGGGCAGGGGGAGACAACGGACACGTTTGAAGTGTCCATGGGTGTAAGACAAGGTTGTGTCCTGGCCCTGCTCCTTTTTAACATCTACATACAGGAAATAATTGATGCGTTATTGAGCGGGTGCCAGGACTGCCCGAAATCAGCCTTATACAATTACGCAGCGCTTTTCTACGCAGATGGTGCAGTCCTAATCTCAACCACTCCACAGGGCCTAGAAAAATCCCTATCTATTTTCCTGGCCAAGGGTTCTGAGCTTCACCTGAAATTGAACGTGAGTAAATCAAAATCAATGGTGTTCAGTTCCCAACCCTCCAAATATATGGTGAGCAATTTGAAAGCGGGAGGCGGTTTGATTGAACAAGTGGTCCGTTTTTATTGTCTTGGGGTGAAGTACCAGGAGCATCCAGGCTGAGTTGCCCAGGTTAATATGATATGGCATTTATAATGCACCTATACACAAGTGTTCAAAGCGCAACGCGGAAAGGGAGAGGGAAAAGAGTGAAGACAGAGACAGCGATCTTACTAGGACAGGTGACAATGAGATCGCGCAAGTGCAGGGGACGGGGAGGAGAAAAGTGTGAAGGGGAGGGGGCAGTGTTAGGCAGAAACCTGTGCAGTTCCCTTAGGGACCACTGCAAAAAGTTTAAGACTACAGGTGTTAGCAGTAAACCCAATTGGTAGCAGTCTGTACAACCCGGATTTACCTGGTAGCTGTGACTGAGCAGTCAGACGTCTCTCAAGAAGAGTTAGGCAGTATATAGAGTATACACAATATACTGCGTGTATATACTGTACAAAAATACAGTAGCACAAGCAAACACTGACCAGAGCTTTGGTATAAAAGTATATAATTATTTATTTAAAAACACACTTGTAAAAATACACTGGCACTAATATGTAAAGCAAGTTCAAACACAGTCACTGGAAATATATACACCTCCCTAATTAATTATTTGACAAGTCTAGGTTAAGACACCACTTATTTAGCAAAACAGAGGTGAGCGCGTAACCATAGATGGCACTCCAATAATTTGTTTAAAAAGGGAGAGAAAAGGCAGAATGGAAAATTACACAGTACCAACACTTTTAAGAAACCACAAGTCAAGAAAGGCAGGGTCTACTGTAGAGCAAAAAGTTCATAGGCCAGGCCCACTCTTAGAGAGAGCAAGGTGGAATGTGCACAGTGGAAATGCACTCAAAGTCTTTGCAGGAAAGTCAAAAAGAGGTTGGATCAAGTTAGAAAGGTAATGTTAACAGGTCCGAGGTCACCCCAGGATAGAGAGTCAAGGATTTTCGGGACACCTTGGACAGTCTGTTGCAAGGGAGACCAGGCGGGACACAGTACCTGAAAAGGTGAGAAAGCCCCAGTGGGGGCAGTTGTTCCTGGCAGAGGGTGCAAGTCGGGGCTTTGTCCAGGGGAAGAGAAGATCTCGATGTGGAGGAAAGCTGGAGGTCGTTGCACTGCCAGGGAAGAAACCAGCTGCGGAGTTTCCCGGTTAAAAGGTACTACCCTTTTATTCGCTGTAGTGGTGAAGCGTGGCTATCCGGCCACCGGGGTGCTTGGCACAGGCGATTCGACCACGAGACGATCCAGGAAGATGAAAAATGCAAACTTGTTGGTCCCACCAGCTCAAAGGGAAGAAGACTCTCCTGGAAGAAGATCTTCTCTGTCATCGGGAAAGTGGTGAGTTTCGTGCAGCAGGGCTCCACCGGTGGTGTCGTCGTTGTAGATGGCTCAGCTTCTCTCCTCTTCGGATTCTTTAGGTCCTGTGGTGACTTCTGAAGTTCTAGTCCCCAAAGCCCTGCTTTTATGCAGAAAACCCCCATTAATCAGCCTAGCTGTCAATCAAACATGCTAAGTGGTGAGCTGGGCGGCTCACCACTGGGCCAATCACACAAGAGTGCGACTTGAGTTGCCAAGGCAACTCAGTCCAGGGTGCCTATTCCCCCCTCCCACACATCCTGTAAACCCCGACAGAGTGGCACCACTTTTGGAGGCTTCTGTGCAGAAGCCTGCCAAAAGTGGAACAAAGGGCTCGACTTGGGTTAGGGTTTCAGAGGCGAACACAAATGCCATTTTAAAACCGAGTCCTGGCAAAAAGACCCAACCGGGGAATAAATATTAAATAAATAACCCGGCGGTAACTTTAACATTGCACCAAAAAAGTGGTGCATTTAAAATGAATGGGAAAATCCCATAGGAAATATTTCGGTGAAATATTTCGCGTGGTATCCACTGCCACCAGCCAGAAACTTGACAAGGGGGGACTGGACAGTGCCCTCTTGAAAAACAGACCCAGGGGCAATCGAATTACCCCTACCAGTACTTCCACAATATGATGGTCTGTACTGGTTCTGTTCACAATTTAAGACTAGTAAAGTCAATGGACTTTACATGCCCTGGGAGACAGTAGTCAGTCCCAGGGCATGGAGTCTATGTTTGGGGGTCACTATGACACCCCGGTGTTACTGCACTGAGGGTGCTGTGTAACACACTTACCAAAAACACATGATGCCCTATGGAGTAAAAGACCCCATAGCCCATAAAACACATTACATAGTCAAAGGACATTCTCAAATCATGCCTAAGAGTGGGAGAAAGAGTCTCACTCTTAGCAGGAGAAAAAAATAAACCCCAAAAATCCAGCAAAGCTGCTGGGGGACTCACTAGGTTTGGGAAATTAGCCTTTGCAGAGAATTCTCCCTAACAGGCAGTGCAGTACACAGGATCAACAGTAAAAATAAAGAAAACAAATAAATAAAAAGTGCGGCCGGCTAGTGGTAAGTACAAGGGTAAGTACAGACATCAAGTGACAAGTGCTGATAGGGGACTGTAGGGATACAGAAACAGCCCCCGAGTGGAAGGGTTACCACGGGGGCAGTGCAGGTGGGCAACTGGTAGGGAGGGGACCTGGGCCTGAGATCAGATGGTAGCCAGGTGACCAGTGCAGGCTCAGCTTCAGCCAGGAGTTCAGCAGGGTAGAGGAAGAGAGAAAGCAGAAGCAAAGAGGAAGATCTTGAGGTGCTTCCGGAACCGGAGATGTTCTCCTGAAGTTTCAGAGAGGCAGGGAGGCTGTTCCAGAGGGAGGCCCCAGCCGAAGAAAGAGATCTACCATCAACTCATTGTTTAGAGAAGCGACTGACCCTGAGGGAGTTGGAGGCGGATGAGCGAAGAGCTTGAGAAGGAAGATATTTACGACGAGAAAATTGAAGGCAGTTAGGCCCCAGACCCCAGAAGGACTTGTGGAAAATGCAGAGGGTTTTTTAACTTAATCCTCGCAGCCACTGGGAGCCAGTGCAGAGATTTCAGTACTGGAGAGATACTATCCCTGGCCTTGAGGTCAAGGCCAATCTTGCAGACCTGTTTTGGATGAGTTGCAGAGGGTGGAGAGTAGAGGCAGGCAGATTTAGAAAGAGGCTGTTGCAATAGTCCAGCCTAGAGAGAACCAGAGCTCTGGAGACAGTGAGCTTCTGGGGTAAGGAGAGGAAAGGAAAAATACCTCTGAGGAGGTGCAGTTGGCAGTGGGACTTCTTAGAGACGCCAGAGATGTGAGGAGAGAAGGAGAGAGTGGAGTCGAAGATGATCCGAAGGTTTTTAGCCCCACAGGTGGGAGCAGGAAGAAGGCCAAGAGAGTCCGGCCAGAGAGTGACAGGAATGGAGGGAGCAGGTGTGCCGATGTGGAGAATCTCAGTCTTACTGGCATTAAGGCAGAGATCATTGGCAGCACACCACTCCTGGGTAGCAAACAGACAGTCAGAAATGAGAGAAGGTGAAGAGGTGGCAGAAGGGAGCCTCAAAATGAGCCGAGTGCCATCTGCATAGCACTGAACGTTCTTTCGGAGAGAAAAGAGGTCAGCCAAGCCAGAGGATGATCGGTGATACCCAGGTTATCATGGAGACGGTTCCACAGGATGGCATGGTTGACCGTGTCAAAGGCAGAAGAGAGATCAGGTAAGATGAGGACAGGGTGTATTGGAATCAAGGTTGGAGAGCAGGTCTTCACAGATGTTCAGGAGAGCAGTTGCCATGCTTCTGGCAGCTCTGAAGCCAGACTGATGGTCATGGAGACAACCAACAGATTCAGTGTGAAGATTAAGCTGGGAGATGGCCAGCTTTTACAGGTGTTTTCCCAGGAAAGGAGTGATGGCAATCGGGTAATAGTTAGCCAGGCAGGAGGGGTCGGCTGAGGGTTTCTTAAGAAGAGGGTGCACATGGAGTGCTTCAGGGGGGCAATGGAAGACTACACTGGTGAAGGAGTGGTTGCAGAAGTCAGCCAGAGCAGGGGCCATGGTGTCAATGTGGTCCTTGATGGTTTTGGAGGAACAGGTAAGAACCTTTTTTGATGAGACTTTCATAGATTGAACTTGTCTAGAAAACTCGTCTGGGGAGAACAGGGGAATGTCAGAGAAGGAGGGAGGAGAGGTGGCCAAAGAGGGGCCAGAGGAAGAGAGGAGAGGAGAGTAGAGGGAGGAGGGGGAGAAGAGAGAGAGGACAGGATGTCCTGAGTTTTTGAGATGAAATGAGAGGCCAGGGCCATGCAGAGGGCCTGGGAGGGGACAGGAGAAGTAGAGACAGCAGCAGGAATGGCCAACTCCTTGCAGTTTTTAAAGAGTTCAGCCAAGTTGTTGGATGCTGCAGAGACACGGGCTTGGATGTGGGCTCTCTTCTTGGTGCAGACAGAGAGCCAGTATTGCCTTTGGAGCAGTCGGCAGGCTAGTTTGTCAGAGGATGTACCGGAAGCATGCCCTTTCCTTTCAGCCACCCTGCACTTGCACTTGCGTTTAAGGGTGTCGAGGTCTGAGTTGTGCTAGGAGTTGCCCTTGGCTTTGGGCTTCAAGCGGATCCTCATGACAGGGGCAAGAACATCAAGAGTATCAGATATAACAGAGTGGAGCTTGGAAAGGGCTGTGTCAGGGTGTGAGTCAGCCGAAGGGGGAGGGAGGCGGAGAAAGTGGCGGCGAAAGCCTCAACTGACACACGCTTCATTGTTGGATAACTGAGAAGGTAGGTGGCAGTGGTGGCGATTGCTTGGCTTGAGGGGTAGAGAGGGTGATATGGGAGGAAAGGAGAAAGTGATCACTCCAGGAGAGAGGAGTGGTGAGAGGGATAGAAAGGGGACGTTCTGAAAAGATCAGAACATCCAGAGTGTGCCCTGCAGAGAGAGTTGGGCCGGAGGGGAGGATAGAGAGTGAGAGAGAGTTGCAGAGGTCGCGAAAGAGTCCAGAGGAAAGACAGAAAGCATCCAGGTGGGTGTTAAAGTCTCCAAGAAGGAGGAGATGAATGGTTGAGACCAGGAGGGAGGAGGAGAGGTCTGCGCACTCAGAGAGGAAGGAGGAGATCTGACCAGTTGGTGGATAGAGGGTAGCCACAGTAAGGGAATGGCCAGGAGAGAGAGAGCCTGCAGATGAGGCGTACGGAAGATGAGTAGGCCTGCGTAGGAATGACAGAGGCAGGAATCCACTCCGGGAATATCGGGGCTACACCCCCTCCAGAACGGTTGGATCTGGGTGTAGAGAGGATCTTGTAGCCATCAGGGAGGAGAGTGTCAAAGCTCGTGACAGAGCTGGCCGTTAACCATGTCTCGGTGAGACCGAGGACATTGAGGTCAAGCAGCGATCAACCTGGACAAACTAAGTGCCACTGTTAGGTCAAAATTTTGCAGCCATGGAAGTGGTGCTGTGTCCCCGGCTCTGCACCTATATAGCAAGCAGGTTCAGCCTGCAGTGCTGTATCGGTCAGTGTTCTGCGGACATGCAAAGGTTGGCCAATTGAATGTAATAGAAAACACATTTTCAAAAGAATTATTGCTTCTCCCCTTCTACTCACTTGGAGTTTGATATTTCTATGGGCACCCTGGCTATGTTTAATCCTGCCTTCTTTTGGATAAGAGTCTGGTTTCAACTGGGCCTGGAAAAGTGTAGGGAAGCATTGGCACATCTCATGTTTCTGAGCTGAAGAAAACGCCTCAAATGGTTTGTTCATACCGTGAAGATGTTACATAGGCTGGGTGTCGGTGAACTCTGGAGTGATCTTAGGGGGAGTAGCAGTTCAGCCTTGAATAAAGCAAAGATCTCTGATAAACGGATTGCAATTGAGCTTCTTCTCGAGGATGCCACCAAGTGCAAGCTTGGTCGTGTCTATATTTCCCACTTTAGCGAGGCTTTAAGCAGTATTTGGATGAAATCTCGCCTCCATTAGAAAGATTTTTGTATATGTGCCTGAGATTGGGTATCTACCCAGTTGCTGTGTTGACCCAGGTCTGGTGCCCCTGAGCATCTGATATCTGTCCTATGTGTGGTAGCATACGAGAAACAGTTTCACACTTCTTTCTGTTCTGTGCAAAGTCAGAGGTTGAGACTCCTGTTCTTAAAGCTGGTCATTAGAGACTCTGGAATTCACACAGTTAACCAGGCAGTGGTGTTATTAACCTGTTCTGCCTCCCCCACTGTGATATTTGCAACAGCTCGATACAGCCACAGGCTGTGGCTGATGAGAAAGACATTTTGGGCCACCATTTATGATAATAGTGCAACTAGCAACACTATCCTTATTTTAAGGCTCAGACCACTGCAATGTATTGTGTTTAAGTTGTTCTAAATGTTTGTTTTTTATTGATCATGTATTTTGTAACGTTTTATTACATATGTCGAAATAAACTATTACTATTACTATTACTGTATCTTATCAACCTCTTTCACTGTCAAATGTAAAGACTGAGAGTACATTTGTGACCATAGCCCATAGGTGAATGGAAGGTATGGTGTTGCTGGTGCACCCCTATCATTATAGACGTATGTATACAGCAGAACAAACAAAAATACAAGCTCACCTGGCTCTTTTAAGGTACAAGCAACATCAAAATAGCTCCAGTTATTTCGATCCCTGACTCGCCATCATAATTATCTTTGGCCAGTAGTTGCCAGCCACTCTATTCAGAAATTGTTCGTAACCAGGCACTGCAGTGGCCACCATCAGAGCATGAGGTGCACCCTGGCCACCACTTCCCATGACTTTTATGCAGAACAGAAAGTATCATATTTGTGCAGAGATACATAAACAGTCTACCATTGTTCAAATACAAATGGCTTCAGACAGAGGGGTGGCTTCTGGCAGAGGGGTTTCAAAAGTCCTCGTTTTTTACATTTGTATTACATAATAAAATGATGCAGGTAATCCCATCTGTGCTAACCTGTCCTGTCTTTCATTCAACTCCATGCCAAAAGCATAGTGGTGTACACCTGTGCCCTGCTGCATCAGTATTCTGATCTAAACACCTGCTTTTCAGTGGCGCAGAGCAGGTTCAGAGATCACAAGACCCCTGTTTCACAGCAGTTGTGAGAGCAAACTAATCCCCATGCAAAGGCCACATTTAAGTCTGCACCTTTGTTCCAAAACCATGGTAATTATGCTAAATCATCAACTGATAGCGGGATAATATGTACATACAAGCCATACCTAGGTTTTGGTAGGGTGGCTGAGAGTTTACATAATTATTAAAGCCATATCTGATTTCTAGCTCAGACCAGCCATGTGTGGTGATGTGGATTCCAGGCACCTGACTGTCTGCATTTCATTGAATAGGACAAAGGGCAGGTTGCCTGCCTCTTTTGACACTCTGGGAGGTTGGGTAACTCACCCCTGCAAGGTCCAAGAGCTCACAACAGAAGAACTCCTGGGAGCCTGGCTTCAATGAGGCACTTCCATGTCAAAGGCCTGCCTCACACTACGTGGTTGCACACTAGAGAGAATTTGAAGATGCAGGCTTAAAAAGGTGACAAGTGAACACAGCTGGAGTGCACAAGTGAGCTTAAGGAAGGGTTCCTGCATATTGGTTTTCTGTAAGGTTTTCTCTAATTCCTGTCCCTTCCAGTTCCTTCAGAGCAAGGTATTAGGACCCCATAGAGCAGGCTTGCTTTCATCCAATCCCTGGAGTCCCTTTTCGCTTTTAAAACAGCGGGTCTTCCACACCTTTGATTAATTTCAGATTTCAGGAAGAATTAATTGAGACCTCTTTTGTGAGAGCAGGCCTTTCCAAGCTCCCCTGCTAGTGAGGGGAATATAATGTTCAAAGGCAGAGGCTAGCTCTCTTCCCTAACCATCCAAGGACATATTGTGGGTGAACTGCTGTTGTAGACCAGACCTGCATCTCTCTGCCAGATACACTGGTACACTGGATGTGAAGGACTTCTGCAAGTGCTAGCTAGCCTCCCCCCTGTTGGGAGTGAACAGAAGAAAGGTCAATATTGTATGAGAGCACCTGGATTGGGACTCACAACATCCAGGGCAGCCATAGCAGCTAGGTCTCTTGTTTTCACCACTTGATCCATTTTGAATCGCATTGAAACCATGTTTGCCCTTTCCAAACCACCAGGACCCTGGTGCTACCTTTGGCATTCATCTTGGAAGTTTAAACTGCTGTTGCTGCATCATTGATCTGGCTTGTGGTGCATCGCTCAACCAGAGCTTTGTGACCTATCCGGCTTGTGTACCAGCACAACATGCAGACAACTTAAAACTGCTGCATCATCGAACAGCCAGAACTTCACATAGCAGCTCGACTCGAACCTCTGGATCATTGCATCACTCCTTGACCTGAAGCAGCACTACTCATCATTTCGAACCACACCCAATCGTCGAACCACTCTGAATGAGCCATCAATCTGCATCTCTTGACATCGCCTTCCAATCACAAAGAGCGCTGCATGAATTCAACGCTTTCTCACCATCCGAGATCAATGCAACTCGTGTCCATCAATCCTGGTTGGAACCGCAAGCATCGCACCTCGAAGCTTAATTCGACCCTGGTGGACACCTAAGAACTGGAATACGGTACTATTAAGAACCATTAAGTCCCTGGTCCATTTTCGGGGACCTAGAGTTGGTAAAGGCTCTTTCTGTTTTCTTTTACAGGGTTGGGTTTTTATAGTGTTTTTATAGTTAGTTGTATAATTGAATTGTTTAGTAAAATATATAATTGTATAGAACCTTGTTTGGACATTCTTCTATAGTGGAACTGTTGTGCTTTTGCTATTTGGGGGGCTATGTCTCACATTCACACCCCTTTACAGTTTAAAGCCTTTCCTCGTCACACGTTACTAAAAAAGGATGAGGAGGTATATCTCTTGGCTGTGTCTTTCACCTTTTTGATTGGGATCACTGTTTGTTTGTAGTAGTGTGCGGGCTGAGTAGGCGGATTAGCCACTATTCATCCTCGGACTCCTGCAGAGCAGAAGTAATTTTGTCACCATCCTGCACCTGTTTTTTTTGGTCAGGTGTGTAATATATTATGAGCAATGGACCATCCTTGGGGCTATAAGTGGCCTTGGGCCGGCCCAGGCTTCCAGAACAGTAGATGCCACTTCCAGCTGTGCTTAGAGTCGCACCATTAGTCACCGATCTTTGGAATTAAATGATTGGTTTTATAATGCTGAGGGAAAGGGCGAAAATATTGCTTAATTTGTCTTAACCTATTATGTATTGAAGTCCTGTCATTAGAATGATTTATTAAAATATGCAAGCATCATGGAGGCTTTACCTATTTTGATTTGTTTTCAATTTTATATATTTTAACATCTTTATTATGCTCAGTTTTTTGATTGCACATTAATGATATTTAGTACCCGGCGAGGGCGCAATCAGAATGCAAGAGCCATTCTGATTGGCCCTCCCCGAGTCATTACCAGGCCGGGAATCCCTCTTTCGGGATTCCACAGCCTTTCTACCCCGCGGGGGGCGTGGCAGCCCCTCAGCCTTTTCCTTCCCTCCCTCCCTGCCCTCCCCGCCCCACTTACCTTTTTGCTGCTGCGTCCCCGCTGGGGAATGATTGCAAGTTCCAGCAGTGTGGAGACACATGGCTGGAGGCTTGCATCGTCCCCTAACAGGGACGTAGGTATGTGTTTTTTTTTTTTCTTCAAACTTCCCCTGTACCCTACTTACCTCAAGTGTTCCCAGCGCGTCCGCTCCCGATGGCCGCCATGGAAAGGGAAAACAGACTCCCGTTTTCCCTTTCCCGGCAGCCATTTTCTTGGTCGTTTTTTTTTTTTATCCTGTCCCAAAATGCCACGGCTTTTCTGGACAGAAAAAAATGCTTTTAGTGCCCCGGTCACGCACATAATGTGGGCCGGGGTACTAAAAGCAATATGACCCTCGCGGCGGAGGGCTTCGCTCGGGCATATAACTATGTGCCCCGGGGCATTACCTGAGTCGATAATGCCCCCGCCGCTCTGGTCATATTGCTTAATTAACAAACCTTTTACAATATATGTTACTCCATTTCATTCGAGGTACGAAAACTGGGCTGTGTTTGTTAGATCACTCCTTCACCCACAGTCTTTCAAAGGTTTCTTAGCCATTTGGTGGTTCGGTTCTGAAACCATGGCAGACACTTATTTGCCAAATATTTCTTCAATATGTTAGGATACTAAACACCCCCCTCCTCCGATTTCTGAACCCACTTAAAGCACCGAACACTCTCCTTTGCTACAGAGAGAAAATCACACGCCTACAATACGAGGAGGCTTTTGATTTTCCCATCCCACAATCTCCCAGATGGTGTCACCATGGCAATGCTGCAAGGCACCTGTAACAAACACAGGGAAAGATCAAACGATCTCTCTAAACATCCGCGAAGCGCATCTTATGGGGACGACGCATCTATTTTATAATTCCGAGCAGGGCCCAGAACTCAACTCAGACATGAATGGTTGGGTGCACACAGCACATCCATTTGTCAGAGCCACATGAGTCAGCGAAACGAGTGTAATGAGCTCAGATGATGATGGAATTGCAGCATGCAAGGTTCTGATGACATCTGGAGTAAATCTTCCTGGGCTGCCTGAACCGCAGTGACATACTGCAGCCGCGCTCCTTATATCCCGCAGCCCCGAGATGGGCTGGCTGTAATGCCATTGCAATATTCTCAGAGAACCCCGGCCCCTGTGTAATGAAGTGATGTATCGCTTAACTCGCATTGCAAAGGCTGGGGCTGGTAGCTCAACGGGGGCTCGCCCAGGAGATCAAACGCAAGGAATCTTCGCCATGCATTTACCAGTGCCATTTTAAAACCACAGTCGGTGCAAGAGAGACCCCGGGGAAAGCACACAATCTGCCGCGATGAAATCCGAGCATGTATACATATTTCACTTGTGCTGTTTTATTGATTGGCATATACAATACAAGGTCTGTCTCTCTTAATCTCCTAGTCAGTAGTTTGGGGTTGATAAAGCAAATTATGCGCATGATCATCTCTTTAAGAGGGCCTCCAAAAGCTTCCTCTCAGACTGGGGGGTCTGTTTGTAGCCCACATGAAGCACCCAGGACGGTATTAGCCACACTCCAAGAGCCCAGGAAGAGACTAAGGGGGTAATTCATAGAATTTAGCACACAAGTGGCGCACGCGGCTGGCGCACAGTGTGCGCGTGCGAATCCCTGCGCCAGCCGCGTGCGCTAAAATCCATTTCCACGCACAGCGTATTCATGGATTTCAGCTACCAAAACCAGCCGTGGCACACAGTGGCGCAGCGACCCTGCAGCAGCGCCAGTTACGCCCCCAAGAACGTCCCTCGCGCAGGGAAAAGCCATCAAAATCCCCAATCCAACGCAAAGAGCTGCGCTAACCCTGTACCAGCACGGCAAGCGGGGAACGTGTATCACTGGGGATCACGGGAAGTTTCACACGCGACTGCCCCTGTGCGAGCGGGGTACGTGTATTACTGGGGTGCGCGGGAAGTTTCACACGCGATTGTCCCTGTGCGAGCAGGGTACGTGTATTACTGGGGTGCGCAGGAAGTTTCACACGCGATTGGCCCTGTGTGAGCGGGGTACGTGTATTACTGGGGTGCGTGGGAAGTTTCACACGCAATTTCAGCTGGGTGCGTGTATTACTGGGGTGCGCGGGAAGTTTCACATGCGATTTCAGCAGGGTACGTGTATTACTGGGGTGCGAGGGAAGTTTCACACGCGTTTGGCCCAGTGCGAGTGGGGTACGTGTATTACTGGGGTGCGCGGGAAGTTTCACACGCGATTGGCCCTGTTCGAGCGGGGTACGTGTATTACTGGGGTGCGCGGGAATTTTCACACGCGATTGGCCCTGTGCGAGCGGGGTACGTGCATTACTGGGGTGCGCGGGAAGTTTCACACGCAATTGGCCCTGTGCGAGCGGGGTACGTGTATTACTGGGGTGCGCGGGAAGTTTCACACGCGATTGGCCATGTGCGAGCGGGGTACGTGTATTACTGGGGTGCGCGGGAAGTTTCACACGCAATTTCAGCAGGGTATGTGTATTACTGGGATGCGCAGGAAGTTCCACACGCGATTTCAGCAGGGTACGTGTATTACTGGGGTGCGCGGGAAGTGTCACACGCGATTGGCCCTGTGCGAGCGGGGTACGTGTATTACTGGGGAGCGCGGGAAGTTTCACACGCGATTTCAGCAGGGTACGTGTATTACTGGGGTGCACGGGAAGTTCCACATGCAATTTCAGCAGGGTACGTGTATTACTGGGGTGCGCAGGAAGTGTCACACGCAATTGGCCCTGTGCGAGCGGGGTACGTGTATTACTGGGGTGTGCGGGAAGTTTCACACGCAATTTCAGCAGGGTACGTGTATTACTGGGGTGCGTGGGAAGTTTCACACGCGATTTCAGCAGTGTACGTGTATTACTGGGGTGCGCGGGAAGTTCCACACGCGATTTCAGCAGGGTACGTGTATTACTGGGGTGCGTGGGAAGTTTCACACGCGATTTCAGCAGGGTACGTGTATTACTAGGGTGCGCGGGAAGTTTCACACGCAATTGGCCCTGTGCGAGCGGGGTACGTGTATTACTGGGGTGCGCGGGAAGTTTTACACGCGATTTCAGCAGGGTTCGTGTATTACTGGGGTGCGCGGGAAGTTTCACATGCGATTTCAGCAGGGTACGTGTATCACTGGGGTGCGCGGGAAGTTTCACACGCGATTTCGGCAGGGTACGTGTATTACTGGGGTGTGTGGGAAGTTTCACACGCGATTGGCCCTGTGCGAGCGGGGTACGTGTATTACTGGGGTGCGCGGGAAGTTTTACACGCAATTTCAGCAAGGTACGTGTATTACTGGGGTGCGCAGGAAGTGTCACACGTGATTTCAGCAGGGTACGTGTATTACTGGGGTGCGCGGGAAGTTTCACACGCGATTTCAGCAGGGTACGTGTATTACTGGGGTGCGCGGGAAGTTTCACACGCGATTAGCCCTGTGCGAGCGGGGTACGTGTATTACTGGGGTGCACGGGAAGTTTCACATGCAATTTCAGCAGGGTACGTGTATTACTGGGGTGCGCGGGAAGTTCCACACACAATTTCAGCAGGGTACGTGTATTACTGGGGTGCGCGGGAAGTGTCACACGCGATTGGCCCTGTGCGAGCGGGGTACATGTATTACTGGGGTGCGCGGGAAGTTTCACATGCGATTTCAGCAGGGTACGTGTATTACTGGGGTGCACGGGAAGTTCCACATGCGATTTCAGCAGGGTACGTGTATTACTGGGGTGCGCGGGAAGTGTCACACGCGATTGGCCCAGTGCGAGCAGGGTACGTGTATTGCTGGGGTGCGCGGGAAGTTTCACATGCAATTTCAGCAGGGTACGTGTATTACTGGGGTGCGCGGGAAGTTTCACACGCAATTTCAGCGGGGTACGTATATTACTGGGGTGCGTGGGAAGTTTCTCACGTGATTGGCCCTGTGCGAGTGGGGTACGTGTATTACTGGGGTGCGCGGGAAGTTTTACACAAGATTTCAGCAAGGTACGTGTATTACTGGGGTGCGCGGGAAGTTTCACACGCGATTTCAGCAGGGTACGGGTATTACTGGGGTGCGCGGGAAGTTTCACATGCGATTTCAGCAGTGTAGGTGTATTACTGGGGTGCGCGGGAAGTTCCACACGCGATTTCAGCAGGGTACGTGTATTACTGGGGTGCGCGGGAAGTTTTACACGTGATTTCAGGAGGGTACGTGTATTACTGGGGTGCGCGGGAAGTTTCACACGCGATTGGCCCTGTGCGAGCGGGGTACATGTATTACTGGGGTGCGCGGGAAGTTTTACACGCAATTTCAGCAGGGTACGTGTATTACTGGGGTGCGCGGGAAGTTTCACACGCGAATTCAGCAGGGTACGTGTATTACTGGGGTGTGTGGGAAGTTTCACAAGTGATTGGCCCGGTGCGAGCGGGGTACGTGTATTACTGGGGTGCGGGGGAAGTTTTGCACGCGATTTCAGCAAGGTACGTGTATTACTGGGGTGCGCAGGAAGTTTCACACGTGATTTCAGCAGGGTACGTGTATTACTGGGGTGCGCGGGAAGTTTCACACGCGATTTCAGCAGTGTACGTGTATTACTGGGGTGCGCGGGAAGTTCCACACACGATTTCAGCAGGGTACGTGTATTACTGGGGTGCGCGGGAAGTTTCACACACAATTTCAGCAGGGTACGTGTATTACTGGGGTGTGCGGGAAGTTTCACATGCGATTGGCCCTGTGCGAACGGGGTACGTGTATTACTGGGGTGCGTGGGAAGTTTTACACGCGATTTCAGCAGGGTATGTGTATTACTGGGGTGCGCGGGACGTTTCGCATGCGATTTCAGCAGGGTACGTGTATTACTGGGGTGCGCGGGAAGTTCCACACGCGATTTCAGGAGGGTACGTGTATTACTGGGGTGCGCGGGAAGTGTCACACGCGATTGGCCCTGTGCGAGCGGGGTACGTGCATTACTGGGGTGCGTGGGAAGTTTCACACGCGATTTCAGCAGGGTACGTTTGTTTCAGGGGTGCCGGGGAGTCCCACATGTGATTTGGCAGTGTGGTTCCTCCCAGGTGTTCCCTGTACACCCTCCACGGCCCCTGCAGGCAGCCCACACCACAGGGGACTACCCTGCATCCCTGGTCATGTCCCGCAGGCAGCCCACCCAACATGGGCATGCCCCCCAGCAAAGGCACATGTCTCCTGCACTACTGATCACCAACTCATGTCCCCTTGCACCCCCACCCCCCAGCATTGCGGGGCACCTGCCAGCAGGCCCCCAGTCATGTCCCACTCATGTCCCCCTGCACCCCCACCCCCCAGCATTGTGGGGCACCTGCCAGCAGGCCCCCACTCATGTCCCACTCATGTCCTGCTGCACCCCCACCCCCCAGCATTGTGAGGCACCTGCCAGCAGGCCCCAACTCATGTCCCACTCATGTCCCCCTGCACCCACACCCCCCAGCATTGCGGGGCACCTGCCAGCAGGCCCCCATTCATGTCCCACTCATGTCCCCCTGCACCCCCACCCCCCAGCATTGCGGGGCACCTGCCAGCAGGCCCCCACTCATGTCCCACTCATGTCCCCCTGCACCCCCACCCCCCAGCATTGCGGGGCACCTGCCAGCAGGCCCCCATTCATGTCCGACTCATGTCCCCCTGCACCCCCACCCCCCAGCATTATGGGGCACCTGCCAGCAGGCCCCATTCATGTCCCACTCATGTCCCTCTGCACCCTCACCCCCCAGCATTGCGGGGCACCTGCCTGCAGGCCCCCATTCATGTCCCACTCATGTCCCCCTGCAGCCCCACCCCCCAGCATTGCGGGGCACCTGCCAGCAGGCCCCCATTCATGTCCCACTCATGTCCCCCTGCACCCCACCCCCCAGCATTGTGGGGCACCTGCTAGCAGGCCCCCACTCATGTCCCCCTGCACCCCCAACCCCCAGAATTGCGGGGCACCTGCCAGCAAGCCCCCATTCATGTCCCACTCATGTCCCCTGCACCCCCACCCCCCAGCATTGTGTGGCACCTGCCAGCAGGCCCTGGCACATGTCCCCCAGCCAACACGTCATCACAATTTAGATCCCTGGCCCTTATGGGCAGCCTCCACATGCCAAACACCCACCCAAGTATTGCATCCAACCACTTAGAAATGCCAATTACACAATACAACCCCAATGGCAAGTATGTAAATGAACACATATCCCTCACATACACACAATGGGTGTAAGTGAATGTCAAAACCCATATCATGATATGCATGAAACCAATGAGATGATACTACACATTGAAGTTTGATGAAAAAAATATATTAAAAGCAACATAAATGGAATTAAAAATAAACAAACGACAATGGGAATTAAAAACCAAAAGCAGCATGTCCGTAAAATAATGAAAAACCACAAATCATAATCCAAAGGAAAGGTGTCCAAAGTCACAGTTCAAAAAAGTACATCCAAGGGAAAAACAAAACCGAAAACCATTGCTCCATGGGTAAATCCAAAAAAAAAACTATAATCCAACAGTCAACTATATACAGATAAACAATCCAGGGTCCATGATCCCAACTGAAGAAATGAAACCTATCTAAAAATACTACCTAATAAAAAAACTATATACAAAAATGTGGTCCATTGTCCAAAAGGTCCAAAATAAATAAAAAAGCAAAGGAAACCTAACACTAACTACCTAACTATTTACAAGGGCAGCGGGCTAGTCCGACGGCTCACTGGTTGTTGTCATGGGCCAGGGCATTATCGAACTCCTGTTCAATGGCTTGGAGGCGGGCATGTTCCCTGGCCCCGAGGTCTCGCAGGGATAATGCAGTGTCCAGCTCCAACTCCCTGCGAATACCTTCGAGGCACTCATCCCGCCTCTGCGCCCTCCGCATGGAGTTCTCCGCCCTGATCGTTGTGAGCCGTTCCTCCTCTGCCCGCTGCCGCTCCGCACCTATCTGCTGGCCCAACCGCTCCCACACGGAAGACACTCCCATTCCAGGGTTCTCCTGCCCTCCGGCTGATGCCTGCCCCCCTGATGTTGATGGCCCCGAGCCATGATGCCTCCCATGTCGAGCCTGCCGCTGCCTCCGACGCAACTGCCTTTGCCAGCACAACGGCATCCAGGCTGATGGAATCCACCGACGCCGTCATGCACGTGCCCTGCCCGATGATGCCGTCACATCCTCCATCTGCTGGGGTCCAGTTGCTGGTGTGTCCACCCCTGCTGGACCTCCAACTCCCGACTGTGGCAGGGATGGGATCCCCACCGAGTTGACTGCGTTGGTCGGGGCAGGTCCACAGGGGGCCCTGGTGGCATCTGGGCCGGAAGACGGCATGGAGAACGACTGGCGCATAGCCTCCACAGAGGAGGAGAGGGTCGCCAGAGTGGCTGACACATGTACGCAACCCCTGACCACGGTCGCTCCCAACTGCGCCACGTTGGCATGGTGCTCTTTGTGATGACATGCGTGCTCCCCCGGGAAGCACGCACCTCATCACGAATGACACCCATGCGCAACGCGACACCAATCAGAACCTTCTCCATACGGCCAGGGGTCCCCTCGTCCGCAGGTGGAGGGGAGTCAAATGACATGGACATCCCCCCTACCTGCGGACGGGCCTGGGATGGGGCATCTCTGCTGGTGCATGGTGGTGCAGTCACAGTGTCAGGGACAGTGACATGCACAGGCACCTCCACGGCGACCTGTGCTGCCTCCTGCCCCTGCCCCTGGACTGCACCACTTGCACCAGCAGGGATGCCCCCACCAGGCCCCATGTGCGGCTCAGTAGCGGCCTTCTCCTCCTCTGTGGAAACCACCAACCTGGATGGCTCCACCCCGTCTTCCGCCGTTGCAAGCCCCTGTGGGGGCTCACCCACCCCTTCCGCTGCAGCCGTGGGGGCATCCCCGCCGCTTCGCTCCACAGCGCTGTCTCCGCCCCCTTCTTCACTTTGCGCTGTGTAGAGGGAGACATAGAACACAAGCATCAGGGTACTCTACAATGGTCCCCTAGACAGGAAGCAATAGCAGATGAGTGGCACTGTCAACGATCACTTCCATCATGTCCCTCCACAACACATGGGTCAGTGCAGGCAAAACACATGCAGTAACAGGCATGGCGCATGCTATGGACATTAGCAAACATGTCCAAGGGACTCTTGAAACATGCAATGTTGTTTTTGAACATGCATCATGGGTCATGCCTATCACATGCACACACTTCACCGTACTTTCATCCATCTGGACTCATACACCCCAGACACAGTGGATGCAAGGATAACTAGGCTGCATCAGTGATTCTGAACATTGTCACAGCCATGTGTCATGCATCCATGGCATTCACAAGTCACAGACACGCAGGCCAAACACACAGACATGGACACCATACATGTACATGGCATCAGCACACATCCCTCACCGCCACCCATGTCCAGGAACAGAGACTGGCATGCTCTCATGTGTCCATTCCTGATAGGGCTCCCCATGTAGCATTTAAACACATACACCAACCGTGTGCTTCACACATTACTGGTCTCACATGCATGACCATGATGTCCCTGCACACACACACGCGGACATGGCCTATGTCACACATACAGGCAAGTATCAGACAACCAGCACACTGCAACATGCCCTGTCTCACACAGCAATGCTTGGCCACTTACCGCTCGACTCCAGACGGGTCTGCCTCTCAAGGATCTGGGCATGGAGCGCTGGGCGTACGCGTTCCAGGACCCTCAGCTGGATGGTACTCATGCTGCCCCGGCCCCCCTCCACAAGGCGCCGGGCCTTTATGAGGGTCCTGGACCTCAAGTCCTCCCAGCGCTTCTTGACTTGCCTGATGTTGCGGGTTGCCACCCCCTCCGCATTGTTGGCAACCACAAAGTCGTCCCAGATCCTGTCCCGTCCTTCCTTGTCGGCGTGTGATGATCCGAAGAGGGCATCATAATGCCCCAGGACAAGCTCCACCAGGACACCATCTTCCTTCTGACTGAAGCTGGTGGCCCTCTGCCCCTCTGGCTGGGGGTCGCCAGTGGTCTCAGATGGTGTTTGCCCCGATATGGCGACCCCCGAGGCAGGCATGGGTGGGCAACTAGGTCCTCGAGCTGGGCTGTGGAGCGATATCCCAGTCGGGAGTGTTCTGTTCCAGCAGGGGTGGGCACCGCAACTGGACCCCTGCAGATGGCTGATGTGCAGGCACCAAATGGCAGGGCACGGTGGCAGCAGGCAGGCAGGCAGCAGCAGATGGCTCGTGGGAGGCTGCTCAGGGCTCTGGGGGGCAGTAATTCAGCCTATTGGGCAGGAGCGTGGTCTTCCGTGTGCTTACGCGTGGCCAGCTTGATACGGAGTGATTTGGCAAGTGAAAATTCTGCACATCAGCGTGTAATTGGAGGAAAGGCCCTTAGCGCGTAAGCGCATCTGCACGCATACGCGATTTCATTGGACCGAAGGCCCTTCAAGTGTAAGCGCCTCTGTGACGTGACGTGCGCTGGCGGGCACGGGTGTTTCCGCGCACGTGAAAAACTGCACGCCCGCGTGGGAATGCGTGTAATCCGAGGAAAGGGCCCATGTGCGTAAGTGACATGACACGTGCGGGCGTTTCCCTCAGCACGGGTTAAAGGTGAGCGGGGGCAGCAGTTCGCTGTACGTGCCTTTCGTGGAGACCGACGTGTGTTGCTGCTTCCTGTTGTTTCACGTGCCATCACAACTTCACAGCTATCAAGGACGTATCTCTTCTTTTGGCGGGGGTATTGGCTATGCGTGTTTTTCTGCATCGCGCTAGTCAGACGGTGAGTCGCACACGCTATTTTTCCCACTGCGGGTGCCCCTGTGTATCGCACCCATTTCCGAGGTCATAGTAGCCTGCGTGTCCCACGCGTATGCGTTATTCATGTTACTGGGTGCCACCGCGTACTGCGGGAGGTTGATTCCACGCACGTAGGCTGCAGGGTTGCGTGCACGGTTTTACTGCAGTTTTGGGGTGCCTGAGCGTTGCGTGACCCGTTACTACATCACCGGGGTCACATACAGCCTTGCATGTGCAGGGGGCCTGTTAACATCTTGCTTCCCACCCCCTTCACCCCAATTGCCCAGGTCAATTGTGGGGTACACCTCCCATTGGCACTACTCCATCTGTGCCGGCACTACTACATCTGTGCCATGGTTGGGAGGACACCAGAGGTGAGGGGCGCCTCAGCTGGGCGTACTCCTCGTGGCGGGCATGGTCGGGGACGTGGCCGTGGTGACCAGGGAGTAGGGGGACTCCAGGGTGTCCAGGGCGGCCACAAAGGGGGAAGAGACAGGGGTGCGCCACTTGAGCACAATGTTGTGCCATGTGTTGGTGCAGTCATGCCACCACCCACTGTGGTTCCGGGGGATGCAGCTTCTGCATCTGGCACTGGCGCCTGTGTGACCCGGCAGTCCGTTCCATCGACTGCCACAGGCCCAAGGGTAGTGGTAGCTGCAGGTGAAGCTGTGGACACCGCCACCCAGGCTCATGGTCTGCCAGCGCAGGCTGCGTTGGCACTTGAGGAGCCCTTGGTAGATTTCCAACAGGCCAGGAGGGAAACCATAGGGACACGCAGGGCTGCTCTGACCAAGACACGTGTCCCTGGGGCAGTTATGTAATCTGCTGCCCTGAACAGCCGGGTGCTGGCAAGTGCAGGGGCAGATGCACCCAACAACACCCCGTTTGTGAGTCTGCCAACCAGGACCGTTGCAGTCAATGACCCTGCCACAGCGGATGTTGCTGCGCAGGGTCCATTAGAGGGCACCCAGATGCCACTGACACAAGTCAGGCCTTTGGTCGTCCCTCCACCTGCCACTCCCTTGGCTCAATCCACCGAACCCACTGGCCATACTGGTCAGGGCGGCATTAGCCAGCCAGGGTCTGCGCCACAGTCCAAGAGGAGGAAGGTTGCACCTGCAGCACAGGCTGGGACCCCACACACAGCCACCACCTCCTGCACGTCAAGGAAGAAGCCTTTCTGCAAGCAGGAACTGGACTTCCTCGTGGACTACGTGCGGGGCCAAAGCTGTGACATGGTAGTGGGTGCCAATAGTCAGACTACGACTGCCCACCGTGACACCCACTGGAAGCATGTTGCGGAACATGTCAGTTCATTCGGCCATGAGATGCGCAAAAAGCGTTGGAATGACCTCAAATGCAGCGCTAAGGCTAAGCGTGCATCAAATTACAACTTGACTCTGGTGACTGGCGGTGGGCTTGCACCAGAGGAGGAAGAGCTCACACCACATGAGTCACTCGTTGCGGAGTTCATACCACCTGAATTGGTCGAAGGAGTGGGAGAGATGCTGGACTTTGATGCCCAGTCCAGTGAGTGTTGATGCGTGTTTGTTGAGGACGTGTGCGTTTCACTTGTGGGATGTGTTGTGCATGATTGCCACTACATGTGACATGTACATGGTTCTGATGTGTAAGTAATGCAATGCTTCCGTGATGCATGTCTGCTCTGCTGGATGCTGGACATGTGGAGCAGACGGGGACTGTCCGCACCACCACTATTGCACCCTACTCACATGCTGGTTACAAGTATGCCCCTCCGGTCCATGTTCCAGCTCACTGGCCCTTCTGCATGTGGCGTGGGGTGACCTTCCTCTCAGCCCAGGCACAATGTCATTGCATGACTGACATGCATGTGTCCTCTGCCTACATGCGGGTACTCCATGAAGGCATGCTCCCTTGCCCCTCCTCCGCCACTCTGCACCCCTGTTCCACCTTTGCACTGGTCTGCTTCAATCTTGCCATTGTGTACTTTCCTGTTCATGCGTCCTGTGTACATGCTAACTTCCAGCGTACAATCTGCCAGACATATGCCGTGTGGTACAGCCTTAGTACTTGATGCAGGGTATCTCACTTGTACTGTGCATAGGTCAGATGTCCCGCAGGGACATGAGTGCCCATTCATGCTCCATGTGCATTGCACGCATGCCCCTATGTGTCTTTGACTGGATGATCACTGCAATACAACTCCTGGGTGACATACATTGCATGGCATCTCATCAGCCTTCCCATGTCAACTGTGGCTCATACTGCATTGCACACATGTTTATGGTCTGACAATCTGTGTGGCTCACAGGCCTCGGCCTATTTAATGGCCAATGACTCTGTCCGACTGTTGTAGTGTCTTCTTCACACGTGGGCGGCCTCCAGAGTTTTCATCATGTGTCCTGCTTACTGTCCCATCATCATTTGCAGTGTTGTCACTTGAATCACATTAAGCTGTTGATGCCAGTCAACACTGCCTGTCAATACACAGGTGTATGGTCAGCCTTTTGATACCATGCTAGGCATCCCTGCTTTTGTACTTGGGTGGAGGGGTGCTTTGCTTGTAGATATGCTACCCATTGAATGCACAGTGCACGTGATGCCTGAATTTGACCTTGCACTGCCTTCAGATTTCCTGACACACACCATGGAGTCCTTGTACATGTAGGTAGTGAGTGACATACACATTTTCTGCACTGCATAGACCCACTTCCATGCAAACTGCCACCTTTCAACAGGTCTGATCACAGAAGCAATTCAAAGTTGATCCAGCATGCATGCCAGGTTCTATGTTGTGTGTCACAATGTTGTGTGTTTGTTTGCCTGATGTGTTTTTTGTTGGTGTGTGTGTGTGTTGTGTGCTTCTGACATGTGTAGTGACCTTTTTTCTCTCTATTTTTCAGGTGATGATTCAATGGAGGCGGAGGATGGTGTTGTCATGCCAGACACAGGGTTGTTACCACTAAATCAACCCGGCACAAGTGGGGGTCGTGGGGCGGTAGGCCACGAAAACCCCCAAGTGCTACAGTCCATCTTGTCTCTGGC
Source organism: Ambystoma mexicanum (assembly GCF_040938575.1). Taxonomy (NCBI): domain Eukaryota; kingdom Metazoa; phylum Chordata; class Amphibia; order Caudata; family Ambystomatidae; genus Ambystoma; species Ambystoma mexicanum. The sequence continues at coordinate 323,312,520 of NC_090939.1, read as the reverse complement.
TGCCTATGAGTCCAGCCCTGATGACGACTCTGACGTCCATGTTGAGTTGGATGAGCATCAAGTCCATGTGTCAGGGGTGAGTGATTCTGATATGGACACTCCTCTGTCCGTGACACCTGCACTGAGGGATCAGACAGTCTTGGTTCCTCCGCCCGTGGTGGGCCGGGACACAGGGTCACCCTTCACACCAGTCACTGATGTGCCTGGGACATCACGTCGACGGGGGCATGTAGTCGTGCAGCCGCGGGCGGTGCCAGACACCCAGTCCTTGGGTCCCGCAGGGGTCAAGCCCAGCGACGCGGTCGCCGCGCGCAACCACAGTATACTGAGTGGGAGCAAGACATGACTGCGAATTCAGAACGGCAGGGGGCAGCAATGGAGAACATCGCTGAGAGCATGGAGAGTGTGGCCCGATCTGTGCTCTCCCTGCTAGGCAGGTGCTTCTCGAGCAGCAGGCGGCACGGTCCATGGTCCGCTCGCTCAGGCTGGGCATGGCGGCCTCAGACAGGGCACGACAGGCTGAAATGTCGTCTCTGCGTAAAGCAATTGCTGCTCACGCAGAGGCGCACATGGATGCCCTGAGGGAGGAGTATGCTTCCCTCAAATCCACTCTGGGTGTCTTTATGATGTCCCAGAGGCAGCAGGCAGAGGAGAGGCTTGCACAGCTTGAGCGTACCATCTCGGCTGAGCTACAGGCTTGCCGGGAGGCGCAGCGGTTGTCCAGCCAGGCCCTGCAGGAGGAACTCTGTGTTACATGTGCTACCTTGCAAGAGGAAGCACGTGTATCACGTGAGGTTCTGCATGCAGACCTACGTCACATCGCCACACAGAACCAGGCTCACCCGTCCGGCAGACTTGCTGCCGACGAGGGGCAAGCTGCGGCTAGGCGTGGCCAGGCTACTGTGCCACGTCCTCCTTTCCAGGATGAGCCAGACTCGGACGACCATCTATCTCCCACATAGGTCGGGCTGTGCAGGCGTTGAGCCCATGGAGGTTTTTTTTTGGCTCAGCATCATCGCATGTGGGTGTTGAGCAGCACCCTGTACCTCCCCCCTCCTGGGTGCCTCCCCTCCCCCCCGGGTCGTACGTGGCCATTTTTGATTTTTCTTTTAGTTTAGTTAGTTAAGTTTCTGTTTGATAGTTAGTTTAATTAGGTAATGTAGGTTTTTCATAGTTAGTGTAATTAGTTAATATAGTTTAAAATTGCTTGTCTATTGTGCTTTCATGTGACGGTGCAGTGCTTTGTGGCTTTTGAAAGCATCCACTGTCTGTTCCAGCTGGGCCCTTCAGGCTTGTCTTGTGTATGTGCTTGCTGCTTGGGGTGCTTGACTCACATATGCCACTCCTGCCTCCCTTATCCATGGGCTCGCAAGGATGGTTCGGCGTAAGAGCCTATTACACAAGGGCTTTAGACTGTCATATCTGTGGCATGTCTGGTGCTGTGTAACTTGTGTTAACACCCCTAGTGGGGATGATTGCGGTGTTATTGACCACTGTTCGGCTTTTGCTAGATTGGGTGTTTCATGATTAATGTGTACATTCATTGCTATGCATTGTGTAGTATGTTTCTTATCTTTACTGTACACATGCTTGTTGCAATTCATGCCGTAGATAGTGTGTTCCACACTTTGGATGTGAAAGACGGACTGATGGTGTGATTTCTGATGTGCGTCTCTGACATGGTCCAGTAATGAGATGCCTGAAGAGACACACACAGATGACTTTAAAGCATTAATCATGTGTTTCATGCCCTTTCTGCAGGGGGATGAGCCTCCAGACCACCTTTGCCAGCAGACATGGCCCATTGGACGTCTGGATTCTGGACACGTTTGTTGGTGCCCACATGCACATGTGTGCGCAAGCAGAGACACAGGGATTGCAGACATACATCCTAGAACTGCTGACGTGTTCCAAGGAACTCCAGGCAAGGTGAGCAGCACAGGGGAGCCACAACACAGCAAAGCTTCCACCAGGCCAGTTGCACATGCAGGCTTAGTAGCAGCACTGAGGGTGAGCTTGGACGAATATTGGTGTTGAAGCATACAATACAGCTCAGATGTGTTGGTGGACTCTGAGGGTGCAGACACCTTTTTACACACTTGGTGGGAGATGGTGACGAAGGGGAAGGGTGATCCTGTGGCCAGGTGAAATTGAGGGTTGAAGGCTCTATGACCCAGGTGCAGTTGTTCAGTGGGTCATGGTCATTTGTGAGGGGGGAGTGTTTTGTTGTTGATAGTTGCCTTGCCCTGCAGTGTGATGGGAACCCTGACATTGTAATTGTGGTATCCTATGTGCATGTTGTGTTCTGCTGATCAATGCCTGTTCATGTGTTGTGTTTACCTTTCAGGTGTGAGGGGATAGTTGTGGTTTGACATGTGATGTGTAGAGGACACTGATGGTCACTTGATTGCACATGCATATGTTGAGTGCATGTCCTTACTGACCCACACACTCGCACTATGATGCACTACATGTACAACCACCCTTGGATATCCATGTGTACACTCTGTTTGCCTTCTGGTGCCCACTGTGTCCCTGCAGCACATGTTCTGTGACCAATTATGGATCCTGTACATGCCTAATTTGCTTTTTGATGTGGTTTGTTGCTTAGATGTGATGCTCAAGGTGTGCATCACACACAATAGCTGTTCACTGTGCTGTGCGCTGAGCAGTGTGTTGCAGGAGTTGGACACAGCACACAGAAGCTGCAGTGTTGATTTTGCAATGTAGACAGGCATTCATTGTTATGTTACGTCTACAACTTTTGTAATACATTTGGGAATGACTTATTTTGGGTGGGAGGTTGTTGGTCAGTCATTTCATCTGATTCCATGTCAGGCATCATTGTCTGTTGCCGATGTACATTTTTAACATGGCAATGTGTACCTTATTGGTACTGTGGTGGTGTATGGCTATTGCTTGCCATGTCATGTTGTGGTTTGGGAGGGTTTGAGTGACATAACAGTGATGGTCATGGCCTGTTTTGCAGGTTTGTGTGATTCACACCTTGCATGTCAGGGTCAGCCGCTTCTCGAAGCAACGAACTGGGGGTAGATCTCTCTGCGGGCAGGGGCCTCCCTCTGGAACAGCCTTCCTCCCTCCCTGGAACTTGAAGAGAACCATCTCCGGTTCCGGAAGCACCTCAAAACCTCTTTGCTTCTGCTTTCTCTCTCCCTCTCCCTTGCTAAATTCTTCATTGAAACTGCACTGGATCTGCAACTGGGCCACTCTCACCGACCTCGGTCCCTGGCCCAGCCACTCTCCACTTGCACTGCCTCTCTGGCAACCCCTGCACTGCGGGACTGTCTCTCTATCCCTACAGCCCCCCCTTCCCAGCACTTGTTTGCACTTACCTTTGCAGTTGCCACCAGCTGGCCTATTTATATGTTTTTTATTCTACTTACCCTGTACTGCACTCCCCCCTCCCTTTCCCCTTGCACTTTTCCCTTCCCCTGCACTTTTCCCTTCCCCCTACCCCTGCATTTGCGCAATCTAAATGACACCTGGCCTAGTAGTATCGTTGTCTGTCTTCCCTTGTTCCCCCCTCCCTCCCTCGTTGCACCTTGAAACACTTGTGTATAGGCACGTTACAAATGCCATATCATGTCATATGTCATATGTGTGCCTTTTGGTCACACAGGATATCTTGTGTTTAAGTAGCTAGGGATGCAGACAATGTGGCACTTCCATGGCAACAATCTCAGAGTGGTAAAGTTGTGACAGTTGACTGTCTCTTTGTCATCATCGATTGTCACCTGGCATGTGCCAGGCCTGTGTGCACTCTGCAGGGGTGGGGGTTTAGGTGAAAAATGTGGCCACAAGCTGGGTCCGGGCTTTCTCGCCACGTGCCCTGTCCCCTCCCATCGGCAGCGCCTGTGCCTATGGTTGGGGATGTGGGGGCACCACCATGTCCACCGGAACGCCCTGCCGTGTTGCAACATTGTGCAGGACTCATGCTGCCACAATGATCCTGCACACTACTGGGGGTGCATAGAGTAGCTGCCCGCCAGAGCGGTCAAGGGTGCGGAAACATGACTTGAGCACTCCAAATGTGCGCTCCACTATGGCCCTGGATGCAATATGGGCGGCGTTGTATCTTACCTGGGGTGGTGTGGTGGGGTTCCGGATTGGCGTCATCATGTGGTTGCTCAGAGGATAGGCACTGTCCCCTGGGGAGGTGTAAATGGTTGTGATTATTGGGGTTTGTGTATTTGTGTGTGTGACATGCATGCATGTGCAAGGGCATTTGTACTCACCTAGGAGCCATGTGTCGCCATGCTGCCCAGCTTCCAGGGCCTGGCTCAGGGCGGACATTCTGTATATGAAACTGTCATGGGTGAAGCCAGGGTAGTTTGCATAGACAGAGGTGATGATTCCCTTTGCATCGCATACCACCTGTACATTGATGGAATGCCAGTGCTTGCGGTTTCGGTAGATGTGCTCAGTGGCCCTAGGTGGACGTAGGGCCACATGGGTGCAATCTATGGCACCGAGCACTTTGGGGAAGTGTGCCACCCTGTAAAAATCCAGGACAACGGCCTGCCTTTCTGCGGGTGTTCTGGGCATGTATATGTGCCTGCGGACTGAGCGGTGCGCTGTCATGATTGCAGGTACCTGGTGTAGGCAGCGTGACTGCGTGGCCTGTGAGACCCCCCCCCCCCCACTATGGCAGTAGTCCGCTGAAACGACCCAGTGGCCAAGAAATGCAGGACATTGAGCACCTTCTCCAAGGGGCTCAATGCTTGGGAGCAAAGGGTGGGGGATGTAAGGTCATCTTCCCACTCCCTGACCAGCTCTAGGATGATATGGGGTGGAAACCTATACCTGCCGTAGACCTGGTCGTCAGGCATCCCAAAAAGGCTTGTCCGTGGTGCCAAAATGCGTGCCCTGGCTATTCTCCTCCTCCTGCGGTGTCCCACGATCAGTGCTGCAACAAATGGGGCATTCATCGTAGCTGCATATACGTGTTTGTTGTTTGCGCGCACTTTTATACTGTGTGCAGGGACGCTTCCACCTGCCTTCGTGTGGCGGACGCGTTGACGGCTGTGTGCGTCTTTTGCCGTGCGCGTGTTTCCCGTATTTGAATCCATGAATACGGGTTGTTCGCGTGTGTGTGGGCGTTCCGTGTAGTTCCCTGCAGTACTTCCCCAGTTACGCCTTCTGTTATGTTCCACTGTTCCGCCCACTTTGGTTGTGTGCGCCGCAAAATGTGCGCTTTTGCTGTGCGCGTAGCGCACTCCGTGTGTGCCCGCGTGAGCCATGGCCGGATTTGGCGCACGGACAGCGTGAAACACGCGCAGCGTCTTCCTTGAATCGCACACGTGCGCTGAGTTTCTCACGCTTGCGCCACCTTGCGCCTGCTTGCGCTGGGATTTTCGGCACACGTTTGCTCCATGAATCGACCCCTAACTTGTGTTAACAGTGCTGTGATGTAATACGTGCAAGGACGCATTCTACTGACCGCCAGCAATTGACTCCCAAAAGCTGAAGTTGTCCAACAGTGACCTCAATGTTTATAGTAATTTTACTGTTAGGGTGTTATCAAACATTAAAGTAATAGGCACGCCAATGTACCCTATGTGTTCAGAAAGGTTGCAGGCGCGGAGCAGGGGGGCGGTGGGCAACGAAACCTACATTTGGAGGGGGCGTGGGTTGACGACAGGATAACTAGTGATGGGAGGGGCCACTTCAGAAACTGGGTAGGGCAAACTTGGATGTTCCACCCCCTCTGTTCTACCCCAAGGGTTATGTGGTGTGGCGCCCGGAGTATTACACATAACCGTGCGCACACGCACACACACACCATTACACATTCACTCACTCATTTAAACATCCCATTCAACATACACTTGCTAATTTACATGTGCACCCAACCCCCATACATCATACACTCGTCACACACACTCATTCATTACATACACACATGCATACGTGCATAATGAGCTAACATGTAACAACCTTTAACACTGCGAGTTACAGAAAAGGCTTCCCTCGCTTCTCTGCCTAACAAAAAGCAAGTGTGCACATCAGCCCCTTCCCCTCGGATGTGAAAGAACATAATGGGAGGGGGCTTTAAAGTTTTACTGCATTTGTGCAAATAAATGTTTCTGCACAAACACAGTTACACTTTAAAGCCACTGGTTTCAGGAAAGGCATCTCTCCCATCTTGACTGACTAACAAAAAGCTATGTCCAGAAGCCCTGTCCCTCAGGTCACATTTTAGGGGGGTGGCTGATGCCCGATTAGCTCAATGGCATTGCGCGCCTGGCTGCAGGCTTTATTAATTATTGTCACAGATATGTCATATCAAATAAACATTGCCAATACCAACAGTTTTCGCTTTTGTGTAGACATGTGAAAGGTGTTTGCCAGGCATTATGTTAATGGCTACTTACTGACCATTATTGGTAGCAGCTTGAAAATGGTGCAGGTAATGGGGCAGGTAACGGCGCATATGATAGGATTGCCTGGCAATACATATACACAAGTCGAAACTGACTGTTGGATTTGCAACTGCTTGTTTTGAACCGAAATTCACTAAAGGACACACATACTACTTATAAATCAAGAGTCTGAAGGCAGACCTGATTAAGAATTTCGATTACACCAGTAGCGCATTTACAGCACCAATTAAACCATTCACTCTCAGAAGACTTCTTTGAAAAAACCCTGGCAGTCACTTGAGTGCAAAGTTTGATTTTAAGGCCTGATAAAGCTAGCTCAAAGAGATACCAGTGGGTAGGAATGGCCATAGGGATTAACTTGGTCATGGACACTCAATGAGTGGGTAAATAACCAAACAACACTTACATGCAATGTGTCCCTCCTCATATGCCATCTCTCCCTAGCTGTACAGAACATTTCTTTCAGTTTATAGGTGGCGCTAAAGTGCCACTTTACAGCCAAAACTAAAACATGTGTGCCAATTCTTTTGTTCACAAAATGCTCTTTGATTTTATGGAACATAGCCTGCAGAAGATGCTTGGGAGCTCAGTGAGGACCTCTTTCAAAATAGTGGTTGCACCGCCACCCCCTTTTGAGGCAGCTCTTTGGTGCATATATTATAGGAAATGTTTTCTGAAGCAAACTCCAATGAGTTATTTCCCTGGGTTTATCATGGATGGTGCAAAACATGAGCCCCACCTTGAACTTCATTATTCCACAAGCAAATTCCTTGCTCGATCAAAGAGCGGAAAGCAGATTAAACAGGTCAGAGATAACACCTTTTGAAAGAAGTCTGTCTTTGGCAGGAAACCCAAAATGAAAATGAAAACCGTTAGTTTGAGAAGACTAGTGCCTCCCACTTGCCAATATGTGCATACCATCGGTCCTTCATTGTGGCTTCATACTTTGGCAACATCCTAGTCAAAGGACAGGAAGAAGGCCGTTAATAGCCACAGATTATCACAGGACCGGCAGCCAACATAGGAGATAAAACTAAATGAAGACTTCAGAAGGGCCCGGCCCATTTTCTTAACAGAATGCAGGGGGATTTACTCACTGATTTAATTTCCTTATACACTGAGCGAGAAATGAATGTATTAATAGACACCAACAGAAGGAGCTCATACAGTATGCAGACAAGGCCACCTGAGATAACTGGACCAAAAATACACATTTTCAGGGACGCATAATTTATTGTTTGGTACAAGCAGCTCTTGACGAAGCCACCTGCCCTTGGTTTAGGCCCCGCCCTGTATGCTTTTGTCACTGCCCCTTTTATATAGCTCCCCTCGATTTTGTATCCCACTTAAAGCACTGCATGTAATTGGCTGGATGCGTTATGCACATAATTATTTCCACGTCTCTTTTCCTCGTCCCAGCACTGGTATGTGAGGTGCCCTACCTCCCACCAGGAACCTCTTTTTTATTTCCATACTTTTTTCTGGCCCTGCCTCCCGCTCACCGGGCATAGCATCCCTCCTCCCCCGAACACTCTGTTTTTTCCTGTTGGGGGAGAAGTTGGACCCCCACCAGGGCATCTGGGGGTCCTAGCTATGGGAGTCCCCAACACCTCCCGTTTTGCCCAAAGAAATGCAGCAGAGTCCCAAGCAAGCAGCAACATGTTCCAAACTGCGTTTATTTCTGGGCAGCAGAAAAAACACACAGAGAGCTTCGTGCACAGCGAAAATCCAGGCACCGTCCCCCCTGAGGCTGGCTTGCAAGCCAGCTTTGTAACACACTGCAGGCTGACATCACAGAATTGGACCACCTCCCAGAAACATATCTCATCCTGAGATTGGCTGCTAAGCTGATAGGTAGCCTATAGTGCCCTTATAGTATGCCTGATCATTGGACCTCTGGACTTTGGCGTCAGTGGGCTGGTTTAACTGCGCCACACAAATTACCTAATTCTAAAATTGTTGCATTGTGAATTTGTTCCCATTAGTTTTAGCTTGAACAGGCTTTTCGCCCCATGGCCCTCAGCGTTCATTGGCCAGAACTGAGCCATTCTTGTTACAATTGTGTTTCAAATGATGTGTGGGTCTTTGCGAAAATGTCTTTCGTTCCCAGAAAAAACACACTGGGCCCTGGATGTTCTGCTCTGACTTACTTGTATTTGTGAAGAATTAAAAATGCTTGTCTGCCAGAGTTCACTGCCATTCAAGGAAAGGAATCTTATCTTACTGTAAGACCTTGGCTGCTGCTGGGGTTGCGAGGTGCATTGCTGAAGTCAGCACGAATCCCCACTGCGGCTGGTGTTCAGTGAGATAAATGCACTTGGCTATAATTTTCCTAAAACATGGCTTTACACTGTGCCATTAGATCAGGTAAATTCATATAACCATCTGCAAGCCTTTAAACAGGAATTCTTGTGTTTTGTAGATTCTGGTATTGCTGCATTGAGGCTAATATAGCATGTAGGTTGCAATGTTGGTGAAGTGGGTGTCTTTCACCATATTTGTCACCCATGGGTGTACTGGATTCTGGTGCAATGATGAGTGTGCTCCTTATTCTTCCTGCTGTTCTGTCTGTTGATGTGCCTGGGGTTAGGGGGCAGGAGTTTGATCTCGATTTTCCCTCTTCAGTCCTCGCTATGGTCGACTTGTCGACCACACCACCAAGGAACATTCACCTCCTTCCGGTCGGCATATCTTTTTCAATTCTCTGAAGTGTCCATAATTGTTCACATGATTGTCGATGAACAATACATGTAGGAGTGTTCTCCTTCTGTGTTCCACCAAACTCACTTCCCTTCGTACATTCCTCGGATCACAGGGAGTGTCCACCTTTATTACTGCACGAACCATGTCGCACACCGCTATCTTCTCCCTTAGTCCACCTCTTCCTTTCACCATGTCTTTTATTTGCATTCCGATCTCTTCTTCTGCTGTTCTCTCACATCTTGCAATGGATCTTGATCTTGCACAATGATGCTGCACTCGGTACTAATGCTTCCGTTATCATCTTCAATCCACTAGCCAATCATGATGGCATCCATGACCATGGAAACCCTAGCCAGTTCTTGTCTTTCTCTGTTCACATGTGCTTTCTGCTGAACAGTCTTTTATGTGCTGGTACTTCATCCAATGTTTCTTCTGTCTCGCTCGAGAAGTAATTTCCCCCTCTTTTCACTCCTCTGTCTGTTTCTCTTCTTCCGTTGTTTGTGCTTTTTGTTCTTTGTTCAGTCACTTCCTCCTCCTTCTGTTGTTTTCCATCTTGGGGAATGTGTCATGCTTCACATCTTCCTTGGGCATCACCAACAAGGGCATGCTGATGTGCACCAACGAACAGTCGCCTCCCCAATTCGCTGGTAGTTTCTCTTGAGCTTTAGAGGCATATGCTCAATAGTAGTCCATAAGCACTGATGTTCCTGCTCTCATCGCCCTACTTGTCTCAACCTTCTTGCATCCAGCATGTTTGTGCACTTCTTTTCACTGTTGTGCTGGTAACATAAGGCTGGTGCCTTCAGAGTATAGGTCCTTCTTCATTCTCCACCCAAGTCACCATCTTCACACTTTTTTCCCACTCTGTTAGGCACTTATCATATTTTTCTCTTTTTATTTTTTCTTCTTTTTTTTTCTTTGCAGCTTGCTCACTGGTGCATTTGCTCGTTTTTTCTTCTCTCGCTGGCCACTTGCTACATACAGTTGTTCTTCATTGAGCTATCAGTAGTTTTTCATCATTGGTAGTGTCTTTATGTAATCTTCTTTCATAGTGGATTGCCTCTTTTTACATCAATCTCAATGGTGCTGTCTTCCCCTGCAATCTTCTTCACGTTTGGAACACTTTGAGATACATGGGCATCATGCTTTGCTGTAGGTATTTCTGTTGCAATCAATTCTCTCAAGGCACTCAAGGCATAGGTGATTAAAGAGCAGACAGGACAGCTCTCCCCAGTGGTGTCCCTACCAATTTTGAACATGTGTGCATGTTGTTGGTTACTTCTGCTATGTGTGTGATGTGTATGTTTTACTCCCTTTGTGTCTGCAGTTACACTGCACTTACCTCTCCTTACTTTGGCAGCAGTCTTTTCCTCACCCTCTGACACCGTAAGTCTTCCTGCTTGGATTAGGCAATGTTAGTAGGGGGTACAGCGGGGTAGGGGGTACAGCGGTAGTGCTCACTATTACATATTATTTTTAAATGACCATCCACTATTATTCCGTTCATCATTAACAATCCCATTGTGAGGATAAAAGTCCTTATAAAGTTGCCCGCCTGAAAATCGCTAGAAAGGCGTTAATACGTTAGTACTTGTTAGTAACCTCAAGCTCCGCGAACTAAACAATCACTAAGGGCAAAAAATGAAACCTCCCCCCGGACATTTCTTGTTGAGGGTTTCTCAATGTGCGTCAGACAGTATATGCACTGTATTCAAGTTGGGGAAAAGTTTGGGCTATGTATTCAATTCAATGGAAGCGGGGAAACATACTTCAGGAAAACGTGCTTTAAGGGGTCTGAGTTTTCTGACAGAGTGGGCAAATTAAGTGGGAAAGCTTCTGAATGGTTGCATGCGTAGGCCTCAGGGTGATTAATGGGAGGTAATATCAAATCATACATAATTCTAACAGCATACATATGCAACAATCTGCATGTGCGAGGAAAAGAGAGAGAGCAAAAAGTGTTACAGCTGTCGGGTGCACAAAATATCATTTCAATCCTGTTTCAGCATGCTATGCACACTGGGATGTTGATCCCTCTTCTAGCTGCTTGTGTGCGTTGGACCATAGGATGGCCATGTTTCCCTAACTCGAGAGTGTTCGTGCTATCTTGCAGTTCATGAAAGTCTGTTGTGTTGGCCCTGTTGATCGTTGCTCCCTCGTTGCCAGGGTGGCCACCGCTTTGTAGGGCTTGACGCCTTACACATCTAACAAAGTCTGTCAGGAGGGCAAAATGTCCCACTCTAGTCCCTAGCAATTGGAATTTTAGTTGTCCGTTGTCTTCAGGCCTGTCCTGGGTCCTTTGTATCTGGTGAGAAATGAAAAAGAAGCGCTTGAGACCTGAGAATTGACATATTCCTTAATTTCTTGACCTAACCTCTTTGCACTACTCTTACTATATTCAGTGTCCTAGTGGGAGGAGCCAATTTATGTACCATCCTGTCACCACCTAGTGGCGTTCAATGGCGGTCTGACCGTAACTTGTTGCACAATTCGAAATGTACCTGGAAAATGGGTAGACAACCACTGTCCTGTAGCTGTATCCTTATCACATCTGGATCATCTGCACTTAATTTAGGTGAAGATACTCATGACACGCTTGGATCATATACACGTAATTTAGGTGGTGGTGTACAAATGGGCCTTTGAGTCTGTATTTGCTGTACTTTACTTTAAGCTATTTATAGTGCGCGCCTTTGTTCCGGGGGCATTAGGCACTGACAAGCTAAACAGGGAAACTTCAGGGTGGTCAATCCGTCATATAGGGTGGCTGTGTCTCTAAATTAAGAGGATCATGTTCCTTAATTAAGATAATCGCAGGGTTTTTAGATCTTTTTTCTAGGGCTTCTCTTATAACTTCTCAGGGCGTGGCCCGCAGTGAACTGCAGGCACTTTAAGCTGGTAATAATGAAATTTGCTACCAAGTATTCGCTACCTCCCCCTCCCTCTTTTTATCTTTTTATTCTATTTGTTTTTGTTCTCTATCAATCCTAACCATCACAATTTACTCCCATGCTCTGTATCCCACCCCATGTCCACTTGTTAAACCCTACCTACTCTGTTAATTACTCATTTAAGTCTAGCATTGTATTACTCCACTACTTTCATTACTTTTGTAGTTAAACAATATATTTGTCCTCTCATTATCTACTCCCACATTTTAATGCCAGCATTATTCTCCAATTCGTGCAGCAATGACCTCTTTCCCTATGTGTGTTGGCTAATGCATTTGTGCCAGTGCTGTGTTCAAAAGCGCTAGTGGCATTACTACTTGCACTGTGTTATTTTGTCGCAATTCCATGATGTGTGTCTCTTGTGTATTGTTGTACCCCACTCACATCACCATGTTCCTCACTCCTCTCAGGGCAATGTGTCCCTCCTTCAGTTTTCTGCGCTGTGTTCTAGTGCCAGTGTGAGAACAACTAATTTTGCTGTGTGTATTTAATAATTAGTTGGCAATCATGCGCCCCTAACCTTCTCACCTGTCCTGTCTTCCCTCAGTCTCACTACAGCATTTCCTAACCTCTTGACCCCATCAGTCTGATCGATAGTTAGTTAACCGTCAATGAAATGCATTCCTCCCCCCTCAAGTGCACCTTTCTCCTCCATGTGTGTCTTATTTAATTGCTCTGTGTTATTTTTGTATACATGAGCCCAGTCTCCTTGCTGAAATATGTCCCCTTAGAATGTAGCTGGATTTACTCTCTTTCAATGCACTATCTTTACGCACCCCCCTTTGTACCGTGCAGCCCCACTATGCCTAAACAATCTTCCTTATTTTCAGCATGTGTATGCTGGTGTTGAACAAGTTATGGCTTTGTCTGTGAGTAAAATGGTCATATCCAGTCTGCTCATGATGTCACAAATGTCCCTTCCCTAATGGATGGCCTAGTTGCCCCACTGTCACCCAGAAAGGAAAATGTTTTGTTACCTATCACCCCCTCTACGCAATTGTCCTCTGCATGATTGAGTGTGTGTGAGTGTGTGTGGCAGAGTGAGACAAATCAAGTTGTCTGTGGCTGTCTTATTAAGAGTATAATGTCAATTCATTTCCTTTGAAAGGGTTGTTCCCCACCAAGATGACCTCTCCTAGTCATGTAACCGGTACTGTTGCTACTGTGTCAGTGTTCTGTATAGGTACTGACTGCTGTGCTGTGCCCCTGTGTTGTGATGCTTGTAAGTCCTGGGGTAGTGATGCTGTCATTTGTTGTGTCTGTGTCTGCAAGTGTAGTGGCGACAGTGCCTGTGTTGGTGTCTGCTGAAATGATCCCTATATTGGTCCTTGCCACTGCTTTTAGTTCTCTCCTGGAATGCATTGCTTGCTTACATCTGTGTCATCAAATATTACACTCCCTGATGTGCAGAAGGGTGAGACCCCTCTTCCCTCTGATCGTGCTGATTCAGCATCTGCTGACGCCATACCACTTTCCTTTCCATCATGTGCCACAGTTCAACTGTAGCCAGGCACTTTTTCAGCTTCTTTCCTGTGTAAGTGCTATGCATGTGTGTCATTAGCGATTGCTGCACACTTCTGGAGAAGCTGCCTATGGGCAGCTATGGTCTTATGTATTTGTCTTCAGTACTTTTGAACCATTGTACACTATGTTTTACTAATTTACCATGGCATGGGGGCTGTGTCCTACATAACAGTTGAAGGGGAGTCATTTCTCTATTGCGTGATACCTTTTACCTCACCTCAAGTTGACAATTTTCGATAGTCCGCTGTTCAGGGAGCAAAAGTTAGAAGATAATTCAACATTTTAAAATTTCTATGAGCCTTCTCCGGCACACTCCCTCAATCTTGCGCATGTGCCTTGCGCACACCGTCTCTTGGTCACCTCTTCTTCCTCTCCAAATCCACACCACAAGCTCCTCACCATCAAAACTCTGTATCCTATGCATCAATCTAAAGGTGACGTCACCAAACTAAAAACACAGTACAAATGAACAGACAAATGCGCAACACATAACAACAACCCATTGCTTCCAACCATACACAAAACCCCACAAAGATCCCAAAATAAAACCCCACAATCCCCACAGCTTTCTTCCCACTTCGTCTGGAGTGGAGTAATAAATTACTTATTATAACCGGACTGCGCACGCTGCGTCGCTTCGCCTGTGATAGGCACCCTCTCCAGGGGAACTTAACCATCCAATTATCTTCCGCACTCGGGAACAATCTAGCTACCTCCTGCGGGAAAACATCATCCACCTATCGAGCTAAAACACTCAACCAGTAGGGATCCTCATCTATTCATTGATCTACAATGTCAATTCGTAGAAAAGCCACACCCCCGTACATGTAATCGCTATCCAGACCAACCAGCGCGCTACTCCGCCCGATACGTGGGGAGTCACTTTCCCACCCAATAGCCTCATAAACACAAGAAGGGACCACTACCACTACGCCGAATTTTGCGACAATGTACAATCACCCACCACCCTATTTACAATACCTCCCCCACAGCTTTCTTAACTTGTGTTTGTTTTAAACTGCACCTGTGATGTGCCTCATGACTAATACGCCTCTCTCCAGGAGACTTCACCAGTAAAACACCTTCCGCAATCTAGAATAGCTCCAGCTAACCAATCACTACGGGAATACATCATCCATGATCCAGACTACATCGCCCAACTCACAGGAATACCTCTATTTACATACTTCTGCAGTCCAAGCCTGTCAAGCCTATAGTCCTGGTTATTCACCAGAAACTTTTACCTTGAAGACCTAACACTTCCTACACACAAAAGCTCCAGTCCCTATCCAGAAAATACAATTTAACATTTCTACAACATACTGTTCAACAATACTGCCTAATACTTAAAACATTTGCCCATTGTTACCCCACACAATCACACCCTCCCCTCAAAGCCCATGTTGCTGGTTGCTTGGACTTGGACTTACATTTCCTATGTTGCACTGACCATTGCTCCGCTACCGTACTCCCCATCAAGGCGCTTCACCGGACCCCTTCTTCTGCAGGGCTCTCACCTGCCTTAAGCAGAGATTTCCAAGTGGCCCCCAAGGCCTTTACCCAGTAAATGCATCTTCCGGTGGTCTTCAGGTGCAGGCGAGGGTCCCACCGCTTCTTTGGGTTGGTGGCAGGGGGCGGGCAGTTCAATGCAGGTCTTGTGCAAGGGCCTTACAATGAGCAATGAGCCTCACAGAGGGCACCAACTTGTTAGGGAGAAGTTGGACCCCCACCAGGGCTTCTGGGGGTCCCAGCTATGGGAGACCCCAACACCTCCCATTTTGCCCAAAGAAATGCAGCAGAGTCCCAAGCAAGCAGCAACATGTTCCAAACTGCATTTATTTCTGGGCAGCCAAAAAAACACACAGAGAGATTCATGCACAGCGAAAATCCAGGCACTGTCTCCCCCGGGGCTGGCTTGCAAGCCAGCTTTGTAACACACTGCAGGCTGACATCACAGAATAGGACCACCTCCCAGAAACATATCTCTCATCCTGAGATTGGCTGCTAAGCTGATAGGTAGCCTATAGTGCCCTTATAGGACACCTGATCATTGGACCTCTGGACTTTGGCGTCCGTGGGCTGGTTTAACTGCGCCACCCCCATTACCTAATTCTAAAATTGTTGCATTGTGAATTTGTTCTCATTAGTTTTAGCTTGAACAGGTTTTTCGCCCCTGGGCCCTCAAAGGTCATTGGCAAGAGCTGAGCCATTCTTGTTACAATTATGTTTCAAATGATGCGTGGGTGTTTGCCAAAATGTCTCTCGTTCCCAGAGAAAAAACACTGGGCCCTAGATGTTCTGCTCTGACTTACTCGTATTTGTGAAGAATTAAAAATGCTTGTCTGCCAGAGTTCACTGTCGTTCAAGGAAAGGAATCTTATCATACTGTAAGACCTTGGCTGCTGCTGGGTTTGCGAGGCGCATTGCTGATGTCAGCACGAATCCCCACTGCGGCTGGTGTTCAGTGCGACAAATCCACTTGGCTGTCATTTTCCTAAAACATGGCTTTACACTGTGCCATTAGATCAGGTTAATTCATATAAGCATCTGCAAGCCTTTAAACAGGAATTCTTGTGTTTTGTAGATTCTGGTATTGCTGCATTGAGGCTAATGTAGCATGTAGGTTGCAATGTTGGTGAAGTGGGTGTCTTTCAGCATATTTGTCACCCATGGGTGTACTGGATCCTGGTTCAATGATGAGTGCGCTGCTTATTCTTCCTGCTGTTCTGTTGATATGCCTGGGGTGGGGGGGCAGGAGTTTGATCTCGATTTTCCCTCTTCATTCCCTTTGGCAGGGACTCCTTGGGCAGTGTATCCACCTTCCCTCTCAGCTAGAGCCTAGGGTGAGGGGGGGCACACTTTTCATGACACGGGCCGGGCACCCCCTGCAGGGCAGGTGGTCTTCTGCCCCTGGCTTGCTCCTAGGATCCCCTGCCAATCGTGGTTTTCCGGTTAACCATGGGGCTTGTGGCCTATGGGTCTCCTGTTGCTGCTGCATAGTGCCGGGTGGAGTTGAGTGAGTCTTCCTGGCTGGAGGAGGAAGCTGCTCCACTGGGCCCATGAAGCAGATCTCTGGTGAAGCAGTGGCAGTCTGGGGCGATTGTGCCATGGGCGGCGCCGAGGTTTTGAAGAAAATAAACCTGGCTGCCACTGCAAGGCCTTTGAACCGGGGTTCAGGGGGTTCCTAGGAGACTGGGTTGCCGCGTGCACTCCCCCTGAGGGGATTTCTATTTAAACTCAGTGAGGCTTGCAGATGGTGTCAGTCTGTTGCGGCGCCTACCTACTAGGCCTGTCAGCTGCTGTGTTGCTGGGCCTGCCATGGGGAAGCTGCTGAAAAGAGGCACCTTGTGGAGCCTAGGTATCACTAGCCATCCACCTCGACCACCAAAGAGGAGGAGGATGAGGCAGGATAAGGTCTCTGAGGAAAGGCTGCTGGAGAATTTTAGGAGAGCCTTGAAGGAGAAGGAGTTACTGTTGTGGAGGTGTGCCCCTCCCTTCTTCATCTGAGTTCTCCTGCTCAAGCTCTGACTCTTCCCCGCTTCTCAGAGCAAGGACTTCAAGAGTAAGTACCTTGATAAAGAGGCCTTATCCAGGTGGTGCACTACATACTCTGAGCCCCCTACACTCCTCCCCAGTTTAAGCACACGCTGAAAACAGGCCTCCCCTCTTCACGGAAATAAAGGATGACATTTTGAGGGAGAAAACTGAGCCAGTCAAGACATTGGTACCCAGGTTCTTTGTGAAGGTGAATCCTTTGAGGGGAAGGAGACTTTAATACCGCAGGTCGTCCAGGTGGATGAGATCCACCCGAGCCTGATAGGGGATGGTCTTCTATGTCGGCAGAGGATGCCATAAAGGACTCCATGGAGGAGGATTATGGTGGTGCACACCTGGCCCTTTCATCAGCCACCTACTCCTCCTACACTGTGGAGAAAACCTGGCAGGGATTAAAGTCAACGATCAAAGCTGCTGAAGAAAGTTCAGATCCAATTCCAGTGCTCCAGGTTGTGAGGGCAAAAATGGAGTTCATGTCGGACCTTCCTTATGATGGGGCGAAAGCTGCTGCTATGTCCATGGGCTCTGTGATCACAGGGCGGAGGCTCCAGCACTTTTGGGATTGCCGAACTTACTCCCGCTAAAATAATACTGCTGTGCAGATTCCTTTTGAGAGCCGCATGCTGTTTGGCAATTCCATTGAAGATAAGGTTCACTGGGTTTTTAAGGTGGACAAGCATGCAGGGAAACTGTGGAGAAGATCAGATGCCACGTCTTGCTCCTACCTCCCCGCTTGACAGCCTATTTGATCCGAGGGTGCTATGCCCCGGTCCCTGTGGATCTGTCGCTTCGGGGGAAACTTCAGTGGTGGATTCACCCGCCGAAGCACCTGAGCGGGTTCTCTCCTTGGCAGCTGTTGCCGACCATTGTTACCACAGATGCCAGACAGACCAGGAGGGGGGGGGGTTGGTGGTCTTGGGCCAGACCCACCAGATGCTGTGGCCCATCCTGGAAGCAGTCAGGTATTCCAACTGGAGGGAACTCGTGGCAGCCTTCAAGGCCCTTCAGTCCTTTGCCCCAGCACTCAGGGGGAAGTTGGTCCTGCTTCCGTCAGACAACTCTGCTATGGTGGCCTGTATCAATACTCAAGGGAGCTCCTCCTCCTCTCCCTGGACTCTCTGGCAAAGCAGTTGGGGGCCTGGGTGGAAGCGCACTTCTTGGCCTTATCGACCTGCCACATCAGAGTTTGAGACAACCCAGTGGCAGACAGACTCAGCAGGGTGTTCCTGTCAGAGGACTGGGAACTGCAATAGGTGGCTTTTCGAAAGGTCTGCAGGGTGCAGGGAACCCTGACTCTGGTCCCGTTTGCCTCTCGCCTGAATGCGAAGGTCCCCTGATTTTGCTCTCAGTTCCCCTCCTAGGGATCATGGGGCATAGAGGCTATGTCCATGGCTTGGCCATTGGGTTTCCTGTATGCATTCCCTACCCTCCCTCTTATCCAGAGAGTCTTGCAGTCAGGGGTTATTCTGGCAGTTCCCCTCTGGCCCTGCAGGTGCTGGTTCCGCCTCTTGCTGGATCTAGCTGTAGCTCATATGCTCCTCCTCTCCAATGGCCTGAACCTGGTGTGATGCCTCCGGGGGGTGGCAGGCCTGGGGAACTTGGTCTGGGGGCCTGGAAACAGAAAATGGTTTGCCTGAAGTCCAGGTGCTCTCGGAGGAGGTGGCTTCCTCTATTGTGCCTGATAGATGGTCTTCCACCCTGAGGGTCAATGCATGCCACTGGAAGAAATGTGTCATGGTGTTTGATTCAGTGGTCTCCCTCTCCCTTGGGTTTGGGGCTCTGGTCCAGCAGTTTCTTAAGGAAGGTTTTAACATGGGGCTTTCTGTCTCACCCTTCTGGCTCTGTGGGCTGCCATCGTGTTTTTTCGGGGTAATGAGGGAGGGGCTTGCAGATTGCTGGATCTGGTGGGCCGACTACTGAAGAGTTTCTCATTGGCTAGGCCTGTCTCTGCCTCTGGTTTGCCCCCATGGGTTTTCCCGTTAGTTGTGAGGGCACTGTAGTTCCCCCATTTAAGCCTCTGGTTGAGGTTCATATCAGGTTTTTGATGCTTACGACTGTCTTCTTGAGCCCTTTCCTGTGAGGCCCCTTACCTGTTGGTCTCCCCAAATGCCCTGTTCCTCTAGTGTCATCCCTCCTTTCTCCCTAAGGTGGTGCCTAAATTTCACATATCTCAGTAGATCAGCCTTCCTTCCTTCTTCCCTTCCCCCTCCTCCCTAGAGGAGGAGCGCTGGGCTACTCTGGATGTCAGAAGGGCTGTCCTTATGAAGTCAGGCTTTTCGTTCCTCCCTGAGCCTGTTTGTCACCTTTGGGAGCCCAACTCCAGGAAAAAAGGCATCTCTGCACATGATCAATCCGTCGCCATGGGACACCATCTCCCTGGCCTACCCTTCGATGGGTTCCCCCCTTCGTTCTGGTGTTCAGGGCAGGTCCACAAGGGGCATGGCTTCATCCTGGGTGGAAGCGTGTGGTGTTGTTATCCTGTATATTTGCAAGGCTGCCACCTGGGCTTTCCCCAACACGTTTGTTCAGCGCTATCATTTTAACATCCACTATCAGGAGGCTGGGGCTTTTGGGACTGGGGGTTTGAGTGTTGGCCTTCTATGATCATCATGTTGAGGGTACAGTGTTGGACTGTGATTCAATAAATGTGGTGTTGGTCAGTTTGCATATCTCCACCGGGTCTGTGGTTTTGTTCTTGGCCCATCCTCTCTGGAGTTGGCATTGCTCACACATTAGTACTGGGAAGAGGAAGAGGGACGTGGAGGTAATGCTTTAATTACTTACCAGTAATCTTCATTACTCCTAGTCATAGTCTTTCTCGTCCGTCCCAGTGTGGCTTTCCCGCCTACCCCGCTGTTAAATGGGCCTTATGGGCTGTTGGTAGTAACGAGTGTTTGGGGGAGGAGGGCTTTTATGCCCAGTGAGTCGGGCCAGAAAGAAGTATGGAAATTAAAAAGAGGTTCCTGGTGGGAGACCTCACGTGTTAGTACTGTGATGAGGAAGAGTATGACTAGGAGTAATGAAGATTATCAGTAAGTAATCCGAGCATTAACCAATTGCAGACAAATCAAAAACAGCCATATAAGTGAGAAATTTGAATATATTTAGAATTCCCACTGAAGATTTGTGCGTTAATACTGCAGTGTATCATTGAAGCTTAATTGTACATTGTGATGCACTGCCTATATAATGCACTTGTTTTTGCTGTGGTTTGTAATTACGCAGGCCTGGGATGGCAGCCTATTGAACTAGTATGTAGCCTCAGTTTTGTAGGATGTTTTAATCTGGTGACATCTAATTCAGGGGAACTTTACACACACCCTAAACCAGGCGTGCACAATTTCCCTTTATTGAAGTTCTTTTTGTTGTATCTAGGGCCCCCAATTTGACAGAATTGATTCCTTACAGACTCCCTCCTCTCTCGTGACGAGAAACACACAGGGTTGCACCGAAGGTGTATTTATTAAACAAATAGAAATAATTGAATCATTTTAAAGATAAATAAATTACACATCAGGCAAATGCCAATGATGAAAAATAATCAACACGCTATTCACCTCAGTTTTCAATGCTACAGTTATACAAATGGATACTTTTATAATGTAGACATCACCACTTATTTATTTTGTTTACCCTGGGAGCGCTTGCACCATCTTTTGAAAATGCATGAAGGGCCAGGATAAGTCTTTCATTTGCTAAAACAAAACACATTCATTTAAAAACATCCCTGCCTATCCAATTCTCTATACTTTCCTTTTACTGCAAATAGATACCACCCCTATTACTCAATAGACATGTTAGAATTTCAACAGCATTCTATAATACTCATTTGCAACAAACAAATGGACCTTTCTGTATGTAAATGGCATGTACAAAGAAAAAGGAAAGTTCAACATACACGTAGGCTAGATTCCCTTCAGTTATGTTTGTATTTAATTACCATGTAAAAGTGCACCTTTCTCACTTCCAACCAATAGGCAACTTAAGAGAAAATGAAAAACGGGTAGAGAACAATCACCCTCTGCCTTGTACCTTGAGCAACTTGGCATTAATACTATTCTGCTTGATAGCATATCCAGGAAGTGACTTCAATTACTTTATCTGTCATAATTAATTACGTGGCTTTATTCGGCAACTCCAGTATATTCAGCAAATACCATCTCCCGTTATAGGTGCAATGTGCATAACCATGTGCCAGCCAGCTGTGGTTTTCCACCATTCGTGTCCTTTCATATTACAGAAAGAAAGAAAGAAGACATGGACCTTAAATACAGCACAGAAGACCCAATGGGCCTCATTAGGACCCAGGCGGTAAGGGGTTTACGGCAGCGTAAACAGCGCCGACCCTTACCGCCTGATTCCGAGGTCCCTTAGCGCCATGGCGGATTTAACACCTGCCTTTAGCAGGTGTTAAAATCCATGGCGCTAAGGTACCATGTTGTTAATTATGCCACCGTAATTTACGGTGGCGTAATTAACGCCTTCCCCACTCCCATTATGCCCTATGGGGCAAAAATGGGAATGGGGAAGGGTAAATGGGGATTGGGGACTTACCGCCCCGCCAACCTCGGAATGTGGCGGTAAGTCCGCCAACCACCATGGCGTAAACATAGTTTACGCCATGGTGGTAATGAGGGCCAATATGTACCAACATTGTTGGAGGGCATGTTCCATTTAGGTCACCAACGATTAAAATCGGAAAGTTTGTTTATCATATTTTCAATGTTCCAGTACATTTGAAAGTAGATTAAGTGTATGTCTATATAGTCACATATTATTCTGTGTATAGACTGTAGAGGAGCAGGTGGAGGCTATTAATTAACACTTTGAGTTAAGATAGTTGTGTGCTCACACTCCTTTGAATGTCCCAGAACAGTAAGCAGACTACGAGGTCAACTACAAATGATCTTGGCTAAGCATAAGGTCGATGAAATGCGATGGACTAATTGGGAAAACAAGAGAACAAGTTGACACAGTTCGAACAGGTTTTGGTTTTGTTCTGTTCACGTGCTGCTAAGGAGCCGAAAGTCCAATGTGGGATAGGGTTGCCAACCAATCAAAAGGCCTGGCACTTTCATACACAAAGTTGCAATTATTAGCCCACAGCCATTTTCTCTGCTATAATCAGTATGTGATGTACATAGATGTAGCTCAGGGCGTGTCCTACAGACAAGGGGCAGCCAATGAGATATTAACCCATTTATAATTCTATAAGTAGATATGTACCCCTAATCCAAACCCTCCCGGCAATATGTTTTATGAAATGTCACATAGGATGACATCATAAATGACGTATGTGAAAGTATATAAACTCTTTACAGACAAAATTATGTGTGAACATTGAGCATCTACTTTGATCGCTGTCTCATATCACCCTGCTTTCTTTCATTGAGATTAAAGTAGTATTTTCACATCTTCCTTTGGTCTGTGCTATTTACTGGTAATTCCATCTAGCACATAGAAGATAGTTCAAGGTGCTAGAGCACAGGGCATTCAGAATCAAGGTTGATTTTGTTCAGATTCCCTCTGCTCTACTAGGGGTACCTTCTGTTAAGCGGTTGCAATGTAATTTTGTCATTCTCGTCCATCAAGTCAATATCAACCACCCAACTGCTGCCCCTATTAACAAATCATTCCCTTACAGTCGGGTGGTAAATCCTTCAATGTTTCCGTGTCTGCATTCAAAAGTATAAACATTCATATTTACATTTTTCTTTGGCATTGATATTTGTGACTGCTGCTATCTTTTACACAGATCTCTCCTACCTGCCAGATAATGTCCTAAAATCTCTGAAAATAGTCTTTAAAATCCACTCCCTTTTTAGTGATGCTAGAGAGCCACCTGCCAGCTGAACAAGTGAATTCTAGTACAGCTAGGTGTGGAAATGGCAGGTTTGTTTACTGTTGGATTTCTATATTTTTCATTTCATGAATGTATTGCGTGACTTTTATTTTTGCCAGGGTCGTGGAACCCAAGTCATGCTCACTCCAGGAACCAATTCTACCTGTTGCTCAGCTGCAGACTCGGACTGGCCACTTTCAACTCTTCCTCCCACCTGCCCCTCACACGATACTAAATATCTCCCCTTTGTCCTGGCCCCAAGTCTCCCTGAGCCCTTTAAAATGAGTTGCACGTGTTGTGTCCGTCATGGGCTGGGGGGTGGGAGGCCTAGGATAGCCACTCATCCCACACCCTGTAAATACCCCCCGTGCCAGTTCACCAAGCTGCACCCTGAACCTCTGCATACCTTTCACAGTACCTCTTCCATTCCACAGTCATCTGTTGTCTGTGCCTATTTCTTCACTTGTATCTGTAATTATCATCCCCTCTGTCAGGTCGCAAAGCTGTCCCCCTGACCCCTTGCATCCCTTTCTGGGAACCTCATCCATTCACCAGCCATCTATTGTCCCTGCCTATTTTCACACTTTTCTGACACTCTGTAATTAACCTCCCATTTGGGCACACATGCCCTGCACCCTATAATGTTCATCTCCCCTGAACCTTGGAATCACACAAACTAGTTTCCCCTGTTGTATTCCTTGGTGGGGTCGGGTTCTGGAAGGGTGGAGCAACAGCCTCATAAGTGGACAGAGGACCTAGGCTCAGTCTTTTATTTTGTTTGCAGGTGGTACTGTGTTTGCTTATGGGTGTAGAAGAGCTCAGGAGGCCCCTTCAACAGGTACCTTGTCTTTCCTTCTCCATCCTTCCCCTCTCTTTCCTCCCCCAACCTGCTCTACTTTTCCAAAAGTAGGGTTCCTGGCCTATCTGTCCTG
Source organism: Ambystoma mexicanum (assembly GCF_040938575.1). Taxonomy (NCBI): domain Eukaryota; kingdom Metazoa; phylum Chordata; class Amphibia; order Caudata; family Ambystomatidae; genus Ambystoma; species Ambystoma mexicanum. The sequence continues at coordinate 323,288,609 of NC_090939.1, read as the reverse complement.
CTCCCCCTCCTGCTTCCCTCTGCCCTGCTCCCCACCTCTCTCTGTTTCTCTGTCCCTGCTCCCCCACCCTTCTCTCTGTGCCTGCTCCTCGCCTCTCTCTATTTCTCTGTGCTTGCCTCTCTATCTGCCTATGTCTCTGCACCTGCCTCTCTCTCTCTCTCTCTCTCTCTCGATCTCTCTCTCTCTCTCTCTCTCTCTCTCTCTCTCTCCCTCTCTCTCCCTCTCTCTGCCTCTCTCTCCCTCTTTCTCCCTCTCTCCCTCTTTCTCTCTCTCCCCCTCTCTCTCTCTCTCTCTCTCTCTCTCTGTCTCTCTCTCTCTCTGTGCCTGCCTCTCTCACTGTGTTCCTCTCTCTGTGTGCCTCCCACTCACTGTGTGCCTCCCACTCACTATGTGCCTCTCTCACTGTTTGCCTCTCACCTCTCTCTCTCTCTGTATGCCTCTCTCACTGTGTGCCTAACACCTCTCTAATTATGAACCACTCACTGTGTGCCTCTCTCACTCTCTTACCCCCACTCTCGCCCCCTTTCTTTCTCCCTTCCTTTCTCTCTTTCTTTCTCTCTTTCTCCCCCCTCTCAGCCCTCTCCATCGCTACAAGCCCCTTCTCCTGCTCCCTCTCCAAACATTCCCTTCCTCTTTTGGGTCCCTTCTCCCCCCTCTTTTGGGTACTCCCCAGGCCCCCGGGTTCCATGCTAGTGTGCGTGTCTAGCTAGTATGCCTGCCATCAATGCCCCGCCTTGTGCCCGCAGCCCCGTGCAGACAATCATCTGTATCCAGTGGGCCTAACTTCCTCTGCTAGTAATGAGTCTACTTCTCTGCCTGTAATAAATATGTTCCTGATTTCTGCAAAGTCTTTGGAGCCTCCATTTATGTTCAAACTTGTTGGAGTAGCCTGACTGTTATTGCCAGAGGGGGCACCTAGTCCATCTGCATAACACGACACACCCTCACCGGGATCTGTTCATTCCCTGGCCCAAAACTGTGGCTCTGCCTGGGGTCTCCCATATGGCCTTCCCCATTTTGGCATGCCTCCCACTTTCACATAGGGAGAAATGGTATATGAGGCGAGGCACACAACTTGTAGGAGTTGTTTGTTTATTTACCAACCCATTGACTGCACATGGCAATTCTAATCCCTGCGGCCATTCCCACCCACTTCCTTCCCTCCTGCTAAAACCCCCCCTCCTGGGATCTCTTTGAGCTAGCTTTATCAAACTTCACCATCAAATGATGTGCTCGAAATGCCTGCCAGTGTGTTTTCAAAGCAGTCGTTTGCGGGTTAATGACTTAATTTGAGCAATACAAATGCACTACTGGTGTAATAAAAATGAATTACCTGGTCTGCCTTCAGCCACTAAACTTATAAGCACTCTGCATGTCTTTCAGTGAAGTCCTGTTAAAAGCAAGCAACCGTTTTTGCTTGTGTAGACATATTTGCCAGGCAATGCTATTAAATGCCCAGGTACTTGCAACATTTTACAAATGCTACCATTGATGGCCAGTTAATACCACTGCATTTTCCATGCCTGCACAGAAACCAAAACCAAAACAGTTTTAGGCTTGTTCTGTTCAGGTAGTCGGGAGTAAACACCTGGTGTATTTAAGTGAAGCCTAACTTGATCATTAGAGCCAGAAACCTTAGACTTCTCACATTTTAACCTCTTATGCGCTTGAATATTTGACTGATTTGTGAACCAATAGAAGCAGTAACCGTGCCCGATTGGCGCAAGTCACACTCATATCGACCCATATATTCCTCTGTCCAACCGCTGGAATAGACTCAGAATGTTCTCCAATGCTACTGAATACTGGGCACGTTTTTCTGACTGGACCCAGTTAAATGAAATGTAACCACGACAACGAGAATCCGTTGTAATGTATCCAACGTGTTTGTCTTGTGTTACTTTGAGAGAATAAGTTGTTTCCCAAACATGAAAACAAATATTCTTTTTTTTTGCCACTCTTGAGTACTTCAAAAAGGGGCTTTCACAAACCCACTGCATCACGGCTTTCTTTTCAGATTGCTGGTGCGCCTGGAGTCCATGACAATAGCAGGGTTGCGATGTAAAAATCACACTTAACGTAAAATATGCAAGAAAGAAGTAATGTTACCTTGTCCCACCCCAACTACCCCACTACCCTAGTGGAGAGTCGAGAGTGCATAAAGCATGCATCCGTACAACCTGTAACCAGAGCCGGCCTGAAACATGGGCAGTCTGTGCGGTGGCACATTGTCCCGCTGTCAGAGGAGCCCCGCAAGGCACCAGTGTCTGCCGCAAATGCTTTGCAGCTTTCATGTTCGAAACTCGCGTGAGTCCACGATGTTGCCTGCCAACCTCCTATGGCTCTCTAGAGAAACACCTGTTCCCAGCAGGCTATCAGATGCTGCAGGCCCTTTAATGACTACTTATCACTTTCTTTCTTCAAGCAGCGCATAAAGGTTGGGGCGATTTACAAACAATGGCCTATTTAAGAGACCATTGTTTTGGAGGAGACGTTTGTAACGTTTCTGTCTTCAAAAATGCAAATGGGTATTTTCATTCTGAAAGCACACACAAAGCACCAGTTAGATGCCTAAATCTACGCTCTCCTCCAGGTCAATTACAATATATGAAACAAAACAGTTTTAAATTAGCTACATTCTTTTCAGATCTTCATATTTACCACACAAAAATATTTTTGGTAGAATGTGATATTTTAATAACATCATAAATGAACCCTTTATTTCTCAAACACTGAAACACAATGAGGTAACCTTTTCACACATTACATGTTGTTTAACGTCTTGAAAATACATTTTCAAAACCGAAAGGCCATTTTTGTGTGCATTTTTCTGAATTGCATTCTTGTATTTGTAGTCTCCAGTCAAGATGGGGGGAATAATGCCACAATTGTACGCTTTTTGCTTAACATATTTCTGTAATGATTTTTATATTTGAGTGGGTACCTTACAATGGTATGTGTACTTTTCAATTCATCTTTGGTTATAGGTCAAAGGTTCGAATCAAAAGGTTCAAAATACAATAGGGTCGAATCAAAAGGACCGAAAACAAAAGGTTCGAAATTTTATTTTATTTTAATTTTTTTTAATTGTTTTTTTGGGGGGTCGCCCAACCCGCTTTTTTTGTGGTAAAACCCACTTTTTTTTACCTATACGGAACACCAAAAAAAAATATATAATTTAAAAAAAATTCAAACCTTTTGTTTTCGGTCCTATTGCCTCGACCCTATTGCATTCGAACCTTTTGTATTCAAACCTTTGACTGGACACCTTCATCTTTATAAAGCAGAGTATTGTTGAAAGCCAGACGTAGGGTTGAGGAGGGGTTATGATAAGAGGGCAAGCAAGTAGTCTTGAATATTTGCCCAAGGTGTGGCAAGAGAGGTTGCAATCCTGGAGACCGGTGCAGTTATTTTTCCCTGATTGTGTGGCCATGTGCTGCTTTTCAGGGCACAAGTAAAGGATACATGTGGGTGGACAGCGTAATTTTTTTTCAGAGGGGGGAAGCAAACCCCTTGGGTGTTTTTGAGGTCGGCAAGCTTGCTTAAGCATTTGGCTACCAGGATTTCACTGAGGTTGTCATGTTTTCAGTGCAGACACCTACCCACACGACGCATAAACTGATCATCAAAGCACATGTTCGTATTGGGATTTGTTTTTCTAGGGAATATTGCTGGGTTAAAAAGGTGAGCGCCTTTAATACTTGGCCAGCATATTTAATAAAAAATGTCCTCTCTCTGGTTATTTTTCTGTTGTTGATTACTTTTTTTGAAAGGCCAATGCTCTTTTGTCTGGTGCACTTTCTTCTAAGGGGAAAGATCAAGTGAACTAAATCTGTATCTTTCTCTTGGAGATATGTTCATTTACTGTGCGTACATTCTTGGGGGCCAGCTTTTGATTTTCGCTTTGGTGGCAAAAGTTCCCACACAGATTAAAGTGCGGAAGCCATACTCAGCCCCATGTCAAAACACCTAATTTTACAGCATGTTTATTTATTTACTTTAATATTTGTAGAAAGCGCACAAAGGCGCCCTTGGGCATCCAGGCACTGTTGCCGCAGGAATAGGAAAGAAAACATCTGATTTACAGGAAGGTCTAAACATATAGCATCTCAGCGACAGTCTCCCAACCTGCTCATTTGCCTTTGCAACTTTCTGCTATAGGATGCTACTATACTACACCCGGCAAACAGTTTTGGCCCGCTCATCCCTCCAATCAAGGCGCAGGAGGTACATTAATGAGGCTACCTTCTCATTTTGTAGAGAGCAGCACTTGATAAATGTAGCTATTGCTATTATTTGTTTTGACAGTCAAAATAATCCTTATCTTTAGCTTCTGAAATAAAAGCATATTGCTAATTTGAACAATATGCCCAAATATACACAAAAAAAGAATTGTGAAACTTCTGCAAAAACAGCAGTTGGTTTTAGCAAAACACAATCACCATATTTTTTGCAATGCCTTCCAAAGTTTAAAAAGACCTTTTTGCAAACAGTGTTTATCATCAACCACATCTGGGAAGAGTTGTGTCTCCGCCACTTAACCAAAGTGAGTGCACCAGCAATTTTCATCACACTAGACAAAGTATTCAGTTGTCTGCTACTTCAAAAAATGCCTCACTCCTGACATTGCCACATAGGTAAATGTTAATATTGGCAATTCATATAATGGAAGTCACAGTGGCTACGACCCTACACATGGCAACACAATGTAACTTGTAACGTCCCAGGATACCTTTGCGCAGTAAAGACTCATTCTGTGATGGAATGCTTATCTTTAGCATGTGTCACATCTAGATAGGATTTTGAATGTTGCCATGTGCCACACTCAGATGGAATTCTTAACTTTAGCCTGCATCGCATCTATATTGGATTGTGACTGTTAGCATGTGCCATATTTAGATGGAATTCTTAACTTTAGGTTGCATCGCATCTAGATAGGATTGTGAATATTAGCACACACACCACACTTCGATGGAATTAGATGGAATACTTATCTTTAGCCTGCGTCAGATCTAGATAGGATTGTGAATTGTGGGATGTTTTTACCCATGCATCCGAGCCCTACCTCATAAACTGTGAAGTACTGGCATTGAAAACATCATGATGGCCAGAGATTCCCAGAAAATGCCCAGGGAAAGGCATTAAGAATAGGCTGCCACCCATTTTTGCCGATGTTATGGGCACAGAAGGGCACTGCCTAAAACCACCATTGGATTACCCACACAGTAGCCTGAAACCATTGGGAATGGCAATGCTGATTGCCAAAAACAAGCTAGAATTGTGGGGAATTCATTTTCTTAAATCCCCAAAAATGGGTGCATTACCAGTACTCACCACTATCAGAAAGCCGGCGTTTTAAAACAACACCAGATTTTTTTTTTTGTGTAAAACTGAATAAATTAACCCAAAGCAGGCCAAAGAAAGACTTACTGAGGGGTGGATACAATGTAAAGTTGGATTCTGAAGTGACTTGAAGGTTTATAACAAGACTGGCTGAGCTGTGGATTTCAGCAGTTTAAGTAAATTTGGACTGAAAGACACTAAAAATCTAAATGTTTAAAAGAAATGAGTGACCTACTTTTGAGTGTCACATAGGTTGCAATTGTTTAAATGTCATAGTTTTAAACTTAGAATCAGCATTTTAGCTGCATATGTAAGAAATGGTTAGTTTATTTGAATGCAGAAAACTGGGTAACTAAAAGTGACATTAGCTGGGGCCTGGCTTAAGGAACTGAATTCTGCCCACCAGCTACCCCCGACAGGAGATGAGACTTGCACAACAGCTGTGTTCCCAATCTTATCTGCCTTTTGCTGCCCCCACCAAAAGGGATATGACACTTCCCTGATTGAATTACCTGGGCTCTGCAGGAAATTGAACAAAGCCCTGTCCTGACTCAGGCAAATGTTTTATTATGGGGGCCGTAAAAGTGGCTTCCTCCTGGAAGGAAAGGGGAGGAGCAATACCTGTGAGAGCAAGCTGGCCTGGCAGAACTGGAAAAACCTGAAATTCAACCTTGTGCTGGGGGGAAACCACACCCCTTTGGAGCCAGAATATGGTTTTAAAAAAAGATGAATAGTACGGACTTGTCATAATTATTTAAATGATACCATAATTCTTGTGATTTTTCTGCCCACATTTTAAGAGGTTTTTAGAACCGGTGGCATGATCTGGGGGCAAGCTAGCAGTTAAGAGGGTATTACTTAAAATGTATGCATGTTAAAAATCTGACACTTCATCAAGTAATGTCCATACTCCTTGCGCACATGTGTATAAATTTGGGGTAATGTCTGATATTACGAAACCAGTTAAAAAGTGCAAATGTTGCCATTTCTGAATGCAAGCTCCCAGGAAGAGCAGATTTGGACAGGGTATACCTCCTGTGATATGTGATGGGTGCATGTAATTTTAAACAAATGTGTACCTGCGCAAATATGTCTTTTGGGTCAAAATATAGATTGTGTGTAATTTGACAGGGGTGGGTTCTCTGTATCATAAACAGACCTCATCATGATGACACTTCATTTCATTCCCCCAATCAAGGGGAAGAGGATGAAGTGGCCAATGACAAGTGGAGAGGGGTAGAGCCTAGTGATGCTGCACACACACCCATTTTCAAAACACATAAAAGCAGACAGTCAGGACAGATAGGGACATTCAATTCCATTTGCTGCAACGCGCTCTGTGAGACCATACCGCATCCAGAGATCCAGACTTCAAACCCATCAATCTCCAGAGAAAGCTGTGCAGAAAGATCCAGAAGCAGTGCTTTACTCAGAGAGAGCAGAGCTGACCCAGACCACTGTTAGCAGAACCAGAGAGCTGACCCAGATCACTGTGAAGTGCCGAGACCAGACCAGAGTCCAGTCTAAAACCTGACCAGATCCCTGGCGAGGCCCATTCTATTTCTAAATATATTGTGAGTACCTGGCAGAACTGTGCAGAACCAATCTCTTAGTTAAAATAATCTAATCCAAGCTATTTTAATCTAAGTAGAACTGCCTCCTAACTGTCACCTGTCATTTGCAAAGATGTCACCTGTCATTTTCTAGTTTCAAGCTGTACTTGTCACTTTGAATTTTTAAAATTTCAAATCTGAAAAACGACCTTTACCATATCGCTCATATCTCCGTGACCGTTTGTCTTAGAGACTTGCAGTAACTTTCCTCTGAAAGCTGGGAATCGTGACTTTTCTACGAACCTAGAACCGCATTCCTACCCCCGATACTTTTGCCGCAATCGCGAAAAACGCACTCGCGAATTTGCCGCGATTTGCAAATTTCTCCACGTGTGAAAACAGCAGTTTTCTTGCTTTCCTTGCTAAAAATTCGTTTGCCTCTTAAGAACCATCCCTGAATCATTGCTAGAGTGAGCCTGGACTAATATTAACTAGATACCACTCACCCTGAACCTCTAGGGGGAATTAAAAACATTTTAGCATATTTTTCACTTCATTGCCAGCACATGTAAAAGCATTTTGTGCCTGTGTTTCAAACTTCTGCAGTGTAAGCTTGCTGGGGTGAACTGAATTACATTTGATTGCATTTCTGAGAACTGTGTGCTTTCCTTCCATTTCCTTGCATTGCATTGCATTTCCAGGGGATTGCCAGAGAAAAGTGATTACATTGTTTTGTTGAAATCATATTGAGTATTTTCTGTATTGCATTTTCATTCAACATTACATCCATCTGAACTTATATAAAGCATTCTCTACCACCTTATTCTTCTGTTCCTATTCACAAGTGTGCTAGTGCCAGACTATCCATTATTGATTACTGCTCAGATTAAGTGTGATATCCAATTATTAATTAGTATGAAGTGTGATATATATATCTATTGTTTGAATTATCAAATAAACCTTTTAAACTTGCAAAACAGAACTACTTCTTGGCTCAGTGGGGTCAGGGGGATTCCAAGAGAGGGGTGTTATATAGGGGTAGTCATCCAGAACGCATGAACTGGACATAAAGATATATCAATAAGGGTTTCCATTCAGTATCCCAGACTAGGCATTGACTTAGCTGTAGTATTGAATTGAATCATCTTACAGAATGTTAGCATGTGCCACACTTAGGGGGAATCGAGATCACTAGCCTGCCTCACATCTAGATAGGATATTGAAGATTAGCAAGTGCCACACTCAGATGGAATAGTGAATGATGGCAAGCGTCACACCTAGACATAATTGCAAGGACAGCAATGCCAATTAACTGATCCACTAACAATTTCACCCCACTGCTTACACCTCTCAAACTCTAACCAAACACAACCACAAGCCTACAACACAGCAATCCACACAAACATCACTACATTGCAACAACAAAACAAACCACACATAGACTCGCACAACAGCACATAATGACTACCGACCGTAAAACACCCCAAGCCCAGTCAACGGACCCACCGGGCTGAGGCTGCCAACAGAACATCACTGCTCTCTTGCACTTTTCCAGCTTATTCCCACTAAATCCCCCCCCCTTCCCTTTTTCAGAGCCGCCACAGCGCCAGAGGACTACTCCGGTGGTGATAGTGTGCAGTTCAAATATCCATTAACATTAACATATCATCAATGTCACTATTTATGCAAATGTCCGGGCCCACTCATCTTTTGCCACCCAGGAACCCCGCAAATCCAAGGGCCGGCCCTGTAACTCTGTTGCTCCTTTTGCAGAATGGATAATAGTTTTAGGTTTCTGGCATATTGGTACTATGTATATTGCACTGTGCGGGTTTAGCCATACAAGCTGGTCTGATAGCACAGCAAATAGAGCTCGCTTTGACATCTGTGCAGAGCCTGCTGATGCAGGTTCGAATCCCAGCAGGGCCAAACTCAGCCTTTCCTCCTTCCGAGGTCGATAAATGAGCACCACACACCGTGGGTAATAATAAGCAGCGCTCAGATGCCTGAGGGTTCGTAGCGCTATATAAATGCTAAATTATTATTCAATTATTATCTCTGAGCGCAGCCTGCTAATTGCATTTTATCGGTTCGTGGCCTCCAGTTAGTGCTCATGAGCGTACCTTTCATTTCACAGAATGCACCCCACAAAAAGATGACCCCAAGATGAGCGGAGCTGTAACACCAACAAGGCAGTATTCTGGCTCTCCCCTCCTCCCTGGCTCGTGGCCTGAAGGCGATGTGTGCGCTTCGCTGTGAATCCGCGGATGCGTTACATAAGTGGGTGAAGGCCTTTTCCGCCCCCCCCCCCTCCCAATTCCAGCGGCAGTCACAACTGAATGGGACCGCGGTTTAATGGGTTCTTACCACCGCAGTCGAGCCTCAGTCCTGTCAAACCCTGGACAGAAAGTTGCACAGTGCAACCAAGTAACACGCGCCAAACCATATTCATGACGTGTCAGTGCGTGAGGGAATATTAAGTAGTTGCCCTCATTGTGCAGAGTCGCAGAATAATGGGAGAATTATTTAAAGGGTTTTTACCCACGTAGCCCCGTCTCCTCATCAAACAATGGATAGATAGTTGCACAGTGCATCAAAGTGACACGGTCCACACAGTTTGTTTCTGTCAAATAGTTAAGTTACAGCTGTTTGCTTTAAGAAATGTAGTTTCTTAAAATAATTGCAATGACAAAGGAATATAACATTATATATAAAGTACGAAAGAAACCAAACTTGCAGTTACAACGTGCACAATTAGGACTACCCCTGTTTATCCCTCCCTGTGAAATGAGTGCGCGCAGAAACGCTTGAATAGTACGTTGACAACCGTCAAACTACAAGAAATGAACAGCAAAATGAAACACCACAGAAAAGCAGACAGCAAGCACCGGGGGCCCAGTACAAAGCCACAATATGGAGGTGGCAGGACTAGAGTTCCTGGTCGAAGGCAAATGGCTGCATGATTAGAAAGTGGCATTTGGAAGGTAGAGGTTCAGCGATATGACCTATGCACGAGAACTTCACATGGGCCCTCACAGGTAGAAGGCCCAGAGGCATAAAATGGGAGGTGGGCTTGCAGGAGAAAGCGCCCCTCCCCAGCGGATATGGACAACACCTTTCAAGGTGCTTGCCTAGTGGCACCTACGTGTGCTGGGAGGGACGCTATAACTCCTTGACAATAGGGACCCAGACTTCTGGGCCCCATTGAAGGTGGCAGGGACAAGTAACATGCTCCTGTCATACAGGAGATCCCTGCCACTGACAGCCACATCAAAGGCCCTCCTGCCATCCAGACGGAAGGGAGGACACAGGGCGTTTGATGTAACAAGGGGGTTGCCTGCCCTCAGGCCCCTTTTGGGGGTATAACAGAGGAGGACAAGGTAGCCCCTCCATTGCTCCCCTTTCCATTTGCACTGGCGCAGCGTGTACTGAAGACTGGCACTGGCAGGATCACGGAATAAAAAACCTCCCTCTATCCCTTACAAAAGCAGTGCCAGGTGTATGTAGCTCTAATAATACATGGCACAATACGACAGTCAACGCTGGGATAACGGTAGACAGGTCAAACAAGCACCACTGGAGAAGTAGACATCTCTGAAAAAGAAAGAAGAGAAACTACTAACGCTTCGCCAGAGGCAATGCAAAAAAGGTGAAACATGACAGAATAATAAACAAAGCAAATGGATGAATGCAGAAACTACTAGCGCCTCGCAAGAGGCAATGCAAAAAAGGTGAAACATGACAGAATAATAAACAAAGCAAATGGATGAATGCAGTCTCGCAAGAGGCTGACAAAACATTGGAAAGATGATGATTGTAATGAAGAAAAGAAATGGAGTTAAATAAGGCTATATCCAATTAAGGCTTAAATATGGGTGAAGGATGAAAGAGCTCAACACGCTAACACCTCGCAAAGAGGCAATATAAAAAGGAAATATGCTATACAAGAGAAGGACGCCATTGGCTAATCAAGGAAGGTGAAATATAACTAAATTAATGAATGGATAAAAGATAAACTTCAAAGATGAACTGATGGCTGCCAAGAGGCAATAAAAATAAAGGAAATGTGCCACATAAAAGAAGGAAACAAGCGGCAGAAATTAAACCGGGCACGGCTCTGTATAACTAAAATACCGAATGGATAAAAGAAAAACTTCAAAGAAGAACTAATGCCTGCCAAGAGGCAATGGAAATAAAGGAAATATGCCACATAAAAGAAGCAAACAAGTGGCAGAAATTAAACCGGACATGGCTCAACGCCGGGTCATTACAAAGTCACAAGCTTTAATATGAAGGGCAGCAGGGATCATCCTCTAGTTGGCCCTACAGTGGAGTAGGGTCCCCGTTCACCTGATCCCTTGTTCCCCAAAATTGTTTTGTTTTTATCATTATGTTTTTGTTTGGTTGGTTTTCTTTACACATAGCTCTTTACACAATAAAGTTTGTGGCCAAAGTTATTCCACCTTATCTGGTTGTCTGGTCTCATGATTATGGCATGGGGGTATGTTGTAGTTATTAGCATTACTCCATCCACCTTGTCCCTCACCTGCACCCCTTCACCGCATTAAAACACTTTCAGGCTTATAGAAGCCGAATCATTTAACAAGAAGCGCTCCAGACCTAAAGAAGAGGAACTATTCGGTGTGTGCTGCAAAACACGACACAGAGAGAGAGAGGAACACATGATAATGTTTTGAACTGTAAACCGTGATATGGGACGGCCTTACATGCAAAGCAGACAATTCGGACTAATGTACCATGGTAAGATGTGATAAACAAGCATTGGTAATGCCAACAGTTTGGGCTTTTGGATAGGCATGGGAAAGGCACTTGCCAGGCACTGCCGTACTGGTATTAACTGGCCATTCATGGTTGCAGGTGCAAAATGGTGCACCTGGGCACCTAATGGTAGTGCCTGTCAAATACCTAATACTTCGGCACAGGACACAACTGTTGACTTTGCCTATGCTTGTTTTTAACAGGACTTGAGTGAAGGACATGCATAGTGCTTATAAAGTGGCTGAGGCAGTCCTGGTTTAGACATTTTATTACAGCAGTAATGGCAGACACTTGGAGTGCGAAGTTTGATGGTAAGGCTTGTTTAAAGTGAACAGAAAGAGTTCCCATGAGGCAGTGTTTTGGTGGGGAGGGCATGAACTGGGTGGGAATGGCCATAGGGATTAACAGGCCCATGGGCAGTCAATGGGTGGGCAAAAACCAAACCTACAAGCTGCATGCCCCTCCTCATAAGCCATTTCTTCCTAGCTGTACTCTAATGCACTATTTTTGGCTTTTAGGTGACGCAAGAGCCACATAATAGCCCAAACTAATGATAACTACATTGATAACAACAGGCTTATATGGACAAGCATAATGCATGTGATTGCTCCCATATCTTTTTTTAGTCTGTTTTTAGTTTAATTACATATTCGGTCTTGCAAGTTACCCAGCGCTGGTTGTATGACAATTCTACTACAAGTTGAGCTACATATTAATGGAACGGTTAACACAGATGCTGAATACATGTTAATGCATATATATGATGCTCTTTTTAAATACCCGAATAACCAAATAAATAAGGAAGTGGGAGAGGATTATAACCACTGCAGTGGGAAGTTTAAGAGGGTATACCTACCACAAAAGGGATCCACCAATCACTATGATGCAACAACAGCTATTCTCAGCACATTACTTAGGATTGCAAAGAATGGCTATTAAACAGTCACATGTGCCACGTGGTTCAGTACAGCCACACCCTCAGCAATGCTTGCACAGGCCATGGGGGTCACTGGATGAATACAGGAACTCCCACAGCGACCAAAATACTGCCAGTGCTGTGAACAGTATTCTGAGTCTCAACTGGCACCCAAATGCGGTCAGCAGGGCCATCTTAAGCACTCTTGGCTCTGGGGCATAAACGCCTTTGGGGCCATGTTACCACCAAACAAAATTAAATAGGAGATGCAGAATATCTGGTATGCCCCTGTCGTGATCACAGCACATAGCTTGATATGCTGCCTTGCAGAAATCAAAATAATCATGGGTACTCCCTTCCAGTCCCCTTACCCTCTCCATTCCTGCTGTAATCAGAATGATACACGAGTAGCATTTAAAGGCCAACATTAGCAGTTCACTACGATGGTACTTGTGCCCTAGCATAGGTACAGGACACTGTTTTAGCATTAGCGACCCTGAGGAAGGTATTCGGCTGTACTATGAATGCAGGACACAGGTCGTATGACAAGGGTGCACATGATCCACAATAGACAGACCTCACACAATGCAAACTTGCTCAAGCAGGGATACAGGAGACCAATTTGAAACAAGTGAAAAGCTACACATACCATAACATAGATAGTGGATGAAGATGAGAAGATACCGGGAATGTGGACCAACTGAGATTAGAAGAGGGACATGGTTTTCAAGTAGTGTTGCCAGTAGAGAGCAAATAAACACGTGGCAGTGGTGTGCAATATATAAATGCTCACTATTAATATAGAGGAAACAACATTATAGCCAGTGAAATCATGATAGGCTATTTTGAAGGTCTTACCATGTGAACAAAATCACTCTAATTTTGAAAGGGTTAGGGACTTACCATTTTGATAGATTAGGCAATACATGATGCCTAGGATCACACATTGGTAAAGAGGTGAAGCTGGGATTTTTCCCACTCTGCAATGTCTGCATTTTAACACTGCATTTTCCAATTCTTACCATGAACTACAATAATCACGTTGTGTAGAACTGTCTTGGAAAGTACACAAATACATACCACAACATGGCCTTTTAAAAAAATAAAATGTCATAGAAGTGTATTATGCCTATCTGGGTTTATCTTTTGTACTTGGAAGCTTTAAATTTTAAATATGCCCAAAAGACCGTTTTATGAAATTGTTATTTATAAACGCACAGAACAATCTTTGAATTGTACAAAAAAAGCAAACTTTTTTTTGTGTCAAATGATCAGACCTCGAAATATGCTTGACAGAGGCCTGCAATATCTGGCCCACTTTGTTCTGTCTAGAACCCCTTCAGCCCAAATGATCTACATGAAAAGGAAAATCAGGTAATGGGCTAAACAATTCCACCAGCATGTGATAAAGCAAACATTTTCGCAGTAGCAAGCACAGTAATGTCAGTGATATAAGACGATTAGTCCAGGATCACTGTATCATTTACTGGCAAACCCGGGATACAAGCATGAAGCTTTGGGTCCACAGTTTTGAGTTTGGAAATCTAATCATCTCTCGGACTAGCACTTTATGCTCATCATTGGAGGTGGCTGCCTAGGTTTTATAACTCCCCTTCTGAACAAAACAATTTCTAGACCTTCACCATACTGATGCTATGTTCGTTTTGCCAGCAAACACTATCTGGTGCACTTATATTGCTATTAAGAGCACCTGTTGTGCTACAAAACAAATTACATATACATTCAGGTTTATCAAGGCTAAAGTTGGGTTTGCTGGAATGTGGTATTGTTTTCTTGTATATGAACACAGATGTCTGCAGTGAGTGCTTAACACACTAAGCACTTTTCTGAACCATTGCTGCACTCAAATGTATCAACATGCTTTTCATCTTTGGCTATTGCACATGATCATTATAATTCCCACTGAAAGGTGTGAATGCTACAGGAATTGTGCTGTAGTGAAAGCACAGACTATGTATACCACAGGGAGCACAGAAAGTAATACAGGATGAACTGATCAGAGCAGAAGGTACTTGTCAGCAACAGAAAGGCAATAGGTTTAAAGCCTCAGCAGCATTCCATAACATATCCTGACGTGCTGTTTAAGTTTGGTAAACAATGGGAACGGACATCTTTAGATTAGTCAGTCTTGTGCCCCCCCCCAACCCCTCTCCAGGGTGGGAGCCAGGCAAGTGCCCATTTTTCCCTCACATAAAGACATCTCTGGTGGTCAGAGCCACAAACTAAACACGTCATGTGCCCATCATGCTCTCCCCAAACCCGTGGGAGCAGGGATTGAGAAACGAAAAATTCTGGCACACCATACATGTGAAAATGACCTGTAATGGGGAATTAAAAAAGTCCTTGTTGTTGCAGGATCTCTCCAGAGCTCTACAATTTACCCTATATTTTCCTTAGCTTTTGTGAGCAGTCTGTATATTACCCAACCAGCTAGGTGCATCCATCTCTTGAGACCCTCTTTCCACTTAGACAGAGAGGGAAATTTTGCTGTCCCCCTCCCCCACATGGTTGCAATGTCCCTTTTGACGACTGCAAAGCTACAAACAAGTTATCATATCTCAGAAAGGAAATGTAGAGGAGCAGGTTGTCTCATTTTCCCTAACTCCCGCCCCCTCACCTATGTCATATTGGAACAGTGGGAGAAGAGCCAGGATGTCAGCATGCACCATTGGACATGTAGCACTGAGTGAAATCTGATGAAGCAGAGTGATGTCAGGAAGAAGATGTGCGAAGACATACTGAAACAATATGAAAATACTTAAGAGTGATGATGTAACTGAAGTGACAAGAGAAACATGTACAGAATGAAATAGTAATGATGTATGCAAAAGAAGATAAAGTAACGTGCTGGCCAATAAGTGTACATTTGTAGTAACACAAGGTAGATGAGACATATAGAAGCTTGCTATAGGGGAATATATAACGTGGCAAGGATGGCAATGATAGGAAAATGGACGTCGGCTTGTGTAAAGACTCAGTCTAGCTACTTCAGAGACAGACCAGGGTTGCAGAGTTAGGAGATGCTTGAAAACAGCTTTGTGTGCAAAACAAAGAGGAGTCTATGTTGGCCTGGGATCAAAATTCTATTTTTAAAGAATAGCTGCAAAGCACAAAGGGAGGCGGACAGATAAGCTATGGACATGAGACATATTTCTCTTAGATTAAAGAAGAAAACATTTGCAAGAGCCAAGTATTGGATAATTAAAAGTGTATAAAGTCTATCCAAGATAGAGTGAGCAAGTCTCTGGAGGCCAAGAGGAGCAACTACACCTAGCATAACTGAATCAAATGGCAGTAAACAAGAGGTCAAAATGAACACATTTGTGGTCTCTTCACACGGATTCAGAAGTCCAAAACAAGTGCTATTCATTAAGCTGTGGAAGAAGATAGTGATGTGCTTGCACTCCCTTGAATGTCCCAGAACAGAGAACAAGGTCAACTACAGACAGGAAATGTTGGCTGATGGACTGACTGATGAGAGATGATGGACTAATTGGGAAAGTGGGGAGTAATCTGACGTGACTGAAGCACCTGGGTTTCATTTCGCTTACGTGCTGCTAGCGAGACAAAAGTCCAAGGTTGGGTGGGAATGTCAACCAATCAGTGGGTCTATGGGATAACTTGCTATACAATGTTGCGTAGACCAATCCGCTGTCATTTTCACTGCTATAATCAGTATTATATGTATTTAGAGGTAGTTCGAGCCGTGCCTTACAGATAAGAGGCAGCCAATGGTGTACTAACCTCTATGTATTCTGTAAGTAGATATGTTCACCTAACTAAGCCCTCCCACCAATAGGTTTTACAGTTTGGCACATAGGATGATGTCATAGATGACGCATATTGGGGTATAAAACCTCTGTGTAATCAAGTGTGAGTGTGCAAGCATCAGTCTGATGTCTGCCGATTTGCCCTGCTTTATGAAACTGAGAATAAAGTAGTACTTTACCATTTTACTTTGAGTCTGTCTGGTTATTTGGTTTGAGATCTTTATTGGTAATGCCATCTAGCACAAGAGGCGCTTCAAGATGCTAGAGCACAGAAGCGTCGCCCCAAAGAACGAGTAATATCAGCTCGGGGGGGGCAGGGATTCACCATCTATAGAGCCGCTTCTCATGTCCTTCAATACTAGAAGGATCATCTGCTAGTAAGCCGGAATGACAGAATCCCACCACACATGAAAGAAAGAGCCGCCATCTCTGCCGCAGCGGAGGCAGCTTGAGCCCGGAGTGCGACTCGGTCAAGTAATATGACCTGTTCAGAATCTTGAGTTGAATTTTCTTGCGATCCCAATCTTTCTGGCACCCATTAAACGTCTCTCAAATTGTCATCCGTTAGAGGGGACAGGTCCTTTTAACATTTATATTCGGGTTTTGTTAAGGGATGGGAAGCATAAGACAGTATGACTAGTTTCTCCAGAATTGTGTTATGTATTGGGGTGGCTTCCAAACGGGTTTTCAGAGATAGGTTGAGATTATTTGTAAACTGATAGTACAGTTCAGGGCATGGCATAACCATAAATATCGTTAGAATTAAGTATTTGGCGAGCATCATTTCTCCCTTTATTAATGGAAGGAGAGCAGATTATTGTCTGTTATTAAATCACCCATTGTTTTGATCTCTTTAGATGCCAGAGCTACCATTTACCCCAATTTTTTAATTTTGGTCATGTCCATGTTCTACCAAACTGGGGTGCAAAGAGTAACTTTCCTAGCCCATTGCATTGCATGGTTAACATCTCGCCTGACCATAATCATTTGCCTGGTGACCACTGAAAAATTTCTCTCAGTCACTTTACCATCTAAAATTTGGAGTAGAGTAGCAACCCTATAGATTTCATTTCAAGATCCATGTGGGAAGATCCAGATTTCTGTGGAGCCATTCCTTTACAACAAAAAGTTGGGATATTCACCCAATCATAACTCTTGATGTCCAGGATGCCTATAACCGCCTCCTATACAGATTGTAGATGATTTGAAGTGCAATGCGGGGTAGCCTATCTCGCAATATATAAGCTTCTGCCATTTAATTTCGAATTTGTCAAACTGTGTTATGAATTTCAACCAAGTGTTTTGGAGCACACATACATATTTAAGAAGTGTCAACATTTTAAACAGTCATGCTCTTCCCAGCACAGAGAGTGGCAATGTCACCCAGTGTATTATGTCCCCTTGAAATCACTGCGTATTGAGGTCTAGGTTTCAAGTGAGGTCTTCATTGTTTCTGCTTATATGGGTATCCAAATATTTAAACAATTGTGTTTCCACTTTCATTTTACAGGCTCTGGGAACATCCTCTGCTCCCCCTTGCACAGGGAATAGAATCAACTTATCTCAATTAACTCCAAGACCCCTTTGGCTGCCGAACTCCCCCAAGATATCAGTTATTCAGGGGCCAGAGCGTGGGAGGTCATCAAGGAAAATCAGCAGGTCATCGCCTTACAGTGTGATCTGATCTTTATGCCTGTTAGTCCAGATAAAGCCCCTCCACATGGGCACCTGACATAGCCATGCAGTGAGTGGCACAATGGCCAGAGTAAATCGCAGCAGGGACTAGTAGCACCCCTGCCGGGTCTCGATTTTTAGATGTTTTGTGGGTCGGGTGTAAAGCAGTTTAGCCGATAATATAAATAATATAAATCCCCCCTGAATACCATTTTCTCAGTTGGTATCCATAAGTAAAGTTAGTGGATGAAATCAAAAACGTTCTCTGAGTTCACACCATTATTACCAGGAGACCAGGTATCTATGGTGCTTAATCCAAGGCATTCTGTATCTGTCTCACTCGACCACGAATGAACTCAATGTGACCGGTGGGGATTAGTGTTGTGATCACGTTCAGCGGCCTTGTCACTAAGATCTTTGCCTCTATTTTTGTGTCAATATTGATCAGCGATATCGGCCTATAAGAGGCACAACGATCTATAGGTTTATCCTTAGGAATAATAACAATTACAGCCTGTCAGATCTCAGGGGGTAGCTCACCCTCTTCTCGGCTTGCTTGGTACATGGCAAGCAGTTGTTGGCTTATCATTTGATCTAATATCTTATTATGAAAACCATTAAGCCCCAGGGACTTTCCAGCTTGTAAACTGTAGATCACAGATGTAACTTTATCTGCCGTAATTTCAGCATCTAAGTCTCTATTTTGGGCTTCATTTAACTGTGTCGACGGGGTATAAATGTTGGAAATAGTCAGGCGAATGTGTCTGCAAAATCAACACCAGCTATCAACCTGGATCCATCCTCCAGAGTGAGTTTGTATATGTACCGGGAACTCTCTTCCCTTCTCTCGAGCCATGCCAGCATTAGCCTGGCTCTGTCACCTGTCTAGTATGCCCTCCACCGTTCCTACCGTATGCTTATCATTCGGGTAGAAGTCTAAGGGAGGGGTATACAAATGGGAAAAGGTGCTATATAAATGACAATCCTAGGAGTGTCCCCTTCTAGTGTCCCGGTTATGAGAATGAATCTATCCCTATTATCATACTGGATGTGTGTCACCTCCAGGGGAAAATACTTTGTTAGCATTATCAGTACACCTCTTGAACACTGATATGTGGCATTGTAGTACGACTTACTGAAGAACTTATAATCAAGGCCAAGAGGCATGTATTTCATAGATGCACAATATCTGTTTTGTGTCTATTCAGGAATTAGAAGACCATTCCCCTTGGGATTTTCGCCTCAGCCCATTGGTACTTCAAGTCAAGCAGGAGAGACTGCCCATATTACAAGTGCTATTCAGGCTCACTATCGTACACACTTAGCCTAGAAGCCTGCAAACCTGTGTATATAATTAGAGAAACCATAGACTGGTAGTGAGTCAAAACCTGCACCTTACGTACACCCTAACAAACACCAGTACCCCTCACCCCATGTGTCCATCAACCCAGAAGCATCTGTTACCCGAAATGAGAACAGAAACATAACAGGACTATGTCCGCCTATTTGCACTACGGTCTACTATCCACCCATTTGCCCCACTTACATCATCTCTTCAGTCCTGTACATAACAACAGTATAAACAATATTGAAACACATATTGAAATTCCTATCTATACAGTATCTAATTCTTTTAGCACCCTATTAAGGGCCATCCAACTGATCCTCAATTTTCATTATAGGATGTTTGATCAACCATGTTGACTGTTGATTCACTATTGGTGGCCATCAAGTCTCCACAGGGCCTGTCATCAATGCCCAGGTCCTATCCCCACTTCGTGCTCCTGAGGGTCTTTGACAAAACAAGTTTTGCTGTTTTTCATTATCTTTAAAGTCAACCAGGAAAATGAAAGCATATTTTATGTACAACAAGTGGATACTTTTCTTTGTGGCTTCAGAGCTTTGTCAACAAGTGTGTACTCCCCTGGAGAAATCCGGGAAAAAAGTCAATTGCTGTTTACTTCTTGAACTTGCTGACTGAATTATGACATGGTGGTCTCTTAAATTGAGAAGGTTAGCAGCCATTGTTCTCTGTGGGTCAGTCCTGGAAAGAACTTTGTGTGCCCTCTTCACAGAAAAGAATTTGGACAGTCCACTCCAGCTCACAACATTTTTGAACCAGTCTTCCAGATACAGCTCCATCGATGGGTCTTCAGTATTTTCCAGGATCTCGACAACCCATAAGTTGTTCCTTCTGGAATTTCCTGCTGCATCTTCCACTCTTTCCTTAAAGTGTCTCATTTGATTTAGTAAATTGGCCACTTGTTGCCCCATTTC
This sequence comes from Ambystoma mexicanum, assembly GCF_040938575.1. Lineage (NCBI taxonomy): Eukaryota > Metazoa > Chordata > Amphibia > Caudata > Ambystomatidae > Ambystoma > Ambystoma mexicanum. The sequence goes on along the minus strand of NC_090939.1, from coordinate 323,268,276 downwards.
CACCAATGTTCATTCTGCCTCTGATATCTTTTTCTCTGTCATGCCCACCAGAGAGGATCCTCTGTATATCTTGCTTTAGTAGGTTGAGCTTGATATCAATTGAGTTTATTCGTGTTCCATTAAAGTTCTTTAATCAGTGTTGCATGATATCTGACAGTGAGTGTTCCTTGGATTCAGATTGCCTGGATAAAGGGTTGCTTCTGCTGGTGCTGCACCTAGGTTCTTTGTTTCCCATTGCAGGCACAGCGTAGTTGTCCATCTCATATCATAGACTTTTTTTTGTTTGCTTTTCTCTGACCATATGGGAAATGGTGCATTATGTTACTTCACGAAAATACCACTGTGTCCACCCCTCAGACCGAGTCTTACCGTAAAGTATCTGGGTCTTCTCGCAAGGATATGCAAAGCTCATTAAAATGTTCAGGATTTGCTACACATTTTAAATTACTAAAAGCCAGATCTATTTTCCAGGATTGGCACACGTTTCCTGAGCTACTGGGCTAACAACACCTGAGTCAAGCAGTGCAAAGAGGATTTTATGTTTCAGGATGTCAATACTTGTCACATTCTGAAGTATAAGGGCACAGCCGAATGGTGGCATATCTATCTATCTATCTATCTATCTATCTATCTATCTATCTATCTATCTATCTATCTATCTATCTTTCCAAATATTCGGCTACCCTCTTAAGAGCAATGTCCCACCCACCTCTACTCACTAGCTATAAAGTGGGTGGTATGAGAAGCCATTTCATGGCACACAGCAGGGCCGGACAAAGCAGTGAACCCCATCTATGCTTCTGTTTACCATGCATGACGTATTAGGTGGCCTGCTGCTGCACCACTTTTTTCCTTGCCTGGCTGTTGCCCACACTCATGTGTATCAAGCATCCCCTGATTCCTCTGTGCTTCTGGTGCAGTTATTCCGAGAGACAATGGCAGTCCTTGGGCTGGGCTGCTGATCAGTTCTCCATACCACCAGCCTCCAGAGCTCCCTGATTTCACACCTTTTCCAGGAGCCCATCGGCACAGCGAGATCAGGAATAGAGTTCCCCTCCTTCTCCACCTCCTCGCTCATCTGACTTCCAGGGACATGTTCATGTTTACATTCTGCCATAGCAAGGTCTCAAAGTAGGAACCCAGATCGGTACACTGTGTTCCCTGGCAGTTGTCTCTTCTTTTTTGTACCCACCGCTCTGGGCGGCCCTCCGCGAGTGTGGCCTTCTCTGCCTCAAAGCTACTCACACATTGGGTATGGGATCTTCTTGTACCAAAACCACACTGACGTGATCAGTGTAGCCACTGCTACAGAAACATATTTGTTCTGGGCACATTTCATGACAGGAAAATAATCTTTTGCAGAATATTGAGGGCGTCTGGTGGAGCAAGCTAGAGTCTCATCTGCATGCATCCGTGGCTGTCTAACGCCTCTGTCATGAATCATTAAGCATTATTAAGTGAAAAGTCCTAGAGCCAACAGGGCTGGTATGCATGTAGCAAACTCACATGCACTTCTACACTCTTCATCCACCCTCCCAGACCATCTGCACCGCACTGACCTCCCACTTCACCACCAAAACCCAGGATATCCTATTGTCACTCTCAACTTCTCCCCTCCCCATCCCCTCTCTCCACTTGCCTCCATTGCCCCCCTCTCCTTCCCCCATCGTCTCCTCTTTCTCTTCCATTGCACCGGATGAGGACTCTAAAGTAGTCTGCTCTATGAAAGTCTCCTCTAAACAGGTGCTCCCCTGCTCTCCCAGAACCATCAAGCACAGCATCTCCTCTCCCCTCCCTGCCTTGGCTGACTTCTGTAATTACTCTTGCCACAGGTTTTTTTCCTCTACCCCTCAAACACTCCCTTGTGCACCCTCTCCTAATGAAGCCACCTGCTGACCTTTCCTGCCCGGCTAATTATGGCCCTCTCATCACCCTTTTCCTGTTGAAAACTCCTGGAGAAGTTGGTCATCCCCCAACTTATCCACCACACTGATATTGTTGGCTGTCTCCACGAACACCAGTCTGGTTTCAGGGCATCCAGAGGCACGGAAAGTGCTCCCCTGAACACCCGTGAAGACCTGCTCTCTAACCTCAATTCCAACTCCTCCTCCTCCTCGATCTTTCCGCTTCCTTTGACATAGTTAATCGTGCCACCCTCATAAATCGTCTCTGTGATACACTTTGCATCACAGACCAGGCACTGTCTTGGCTAACCTTAGCTAACCTCCTCCCTATCTAACCAACCTTCCCAGGTGCAACTGGGCCCTTTCCTCTCTTCCACTTCTCTGGCTAACTCCAGTGTCCCTCAGGGCTCTATCCTATCACCCTGAATTTTCAACATCTACCGTGCTCTGTGGCCCACTTGATCTCCATCTTCTTTCCTCACTTCCAGTATTATGCTGATGACACACAGCTCTCCTTCAAACTTCCCTCCTCCTCCTACTACTTTTCCTCTCTCATACCTGACTGCCTGACTGCTATTCAGGCCTGGTGTGTAGCTAACAATCTCTACCTTAATGTCGGCAAGACCGAGATCCTTCTTATCTCAGGACGCGTGCTGCCTCTTTCCCTCCCACTATCTGGACTCCCTCCTTGGGTCCCCTCACCCTCTTACTAGGCCAAAAACCTTGGAGTCATCTTTGACCTTTCTCTCTCCTTCTCCCTTCACATCAGGGCCCTTGACAAGAAGGAAAACATTCAGCTCCATCTCCTCAGAGGCATTCCCCCTTTCCTCACCTTCCTCCAGAAGCCCTGGTCCTCACAAGGCTGGACTTCTGCAGCAGCCTCTTCCTCAATCTGCCTCTTTTGTCTTTCCGCCCCCTCCAACTAATCCAGAATAGGACTGCAAGACATATCCTTGGCCTCAAAGCCCAAGGACAGCATCTCTGCAGCCCTAATATCTCTCCATTGGTGCCCAGTGGCTGCAAGGATCAAATTCAAGACCCTCTGCAATATCCACAAGGCTTTCTGGGGCATGGGAACCCTGCTACATCCAGCTCTCTCTCCCTAAATACCTCCCGGCATACAGCACTTCAGTGCTCTAGCTCCAACTCTCTGCATATATGTCATTTCTCCAAGGAGAGAGTGGGGGGTAGATCTCTATCTTTGGTCACGTAAGCGGCTTAAGACCCATCTCTTCTCTTCTTCCTTCTGCCTCTTACAGGGCATCAGACCCCCCCCGTCCAGTCTGCCTCAGCACCCACTCAACCTAGTACTGCCCTTCTGGGCCCCCTCCCTGACCAGCCTGGAGGATTGGCACCCCCTGAGTCCGGTCCACCCCCCTTCTCTGCACCAGTCAGTGATCCCCATCCTCCCCTGGCACTTGCCCTCTTGGGCTCCCCACAGCACTTACCTAACCCACAGCACTTGCCTAACCCAGGGCCCTCCTTCTGTTGCCCCCCCCCCGACACCCCTGCACTTCTTGCTGCTGCACAATCCAAATGTGTCAAGGCTTAGTAGGACCGTTATTATTTTTAATCCCCTGGTCCCCCCCACACCCTTTTTGTCTTGTTTCGCCAGGAAACACTTTGTATATAGGGCCTTATAACTATTCAATAAATAAATAAATAAATAAACAAATAAATAGATAAATAAATAGATGAAGATTGCTTCACTATGCCATTCTGAATATGTGCACAAATATTATTACCACACACACACCAAACGTTCTGCAATCCAAGCCTGGACGCAATTCAAACACTGCTTGCACACATGTAAACAAGTAGTAATTGTGCGTCATAATAGGCACAAATAGATTCAAATAGGGCTTGGATAACAGGATATAAGAAATTGAATTCTGACAATATTGGCAATGGTATGCCATCATCCATATAAGTTAATATTGTACACAGGTGCATGCTGGTCAATACAAAATTAGAAAATGATGTCCTCCCCATTCTCCCCTCCAGGTAAATAAACATGTTACAAATAACAACGTATGATATGATATGATATGATATGATATGGCATTTGTACCGCACCTATACACAAGTGTTTCAAGACGTTGGCGGCAAGTGTTGCTATCGCCTGCTGAAATGACAATCGACTCCAGTGAGAACCAGCAACTGCCAAGAATGTGATGCACAGCACTGCATTTAACGAGGCACGAATTATAGATGAATGTGTCTGTGGACAATCATATGATCTGAGGTCTACGCAAACCAGGGTGTTTGCTGGAATACGATTTACATTACAATAAAGCAGGGTTCCACTTAATTACGATTTGGGCATAACTATGGCAGCATGGAGCACCAGGTAATCCCGTCCAGTACATACATCCTGCCACAGGCCTAGGTCTCCAGGATGCCTCTCCCCATCTGTGTCACCACAAGGAAGTGCAGGTCAGGCCTGTAACCAAGTTAGGGATGGATGAAAAGGGGGGGTGCAACCATCTTAGCATGACCCTAAAGTGCAGCACATCAACTGCCCAAGTGGCATGAGAGCATGTCGTTACGAAGGAGCTTGCAGCAGGCTCTCTTTCTGCCAGGTTTGCTCCTTAAGTGAAGGAGGAACCAGAGAAGCAGGAACGCCTGGGACAGCACTCTGGAAATATCCTGGTCCCTGGGTGCAAGGCAGAGTGCCAGAAGACAAATGTATGTAGCACTCCTTGCACCAAGACAGGGAGGAAGTGGTACAAAGTCTGGGCAGGTGGGTCAGTGAAAACATTTAAGCTTGCCTCTCCACTACCAAGAAAAATTTGGGAGACCATTCAGCCAATCACAAAGTGGCCCTCTGGCGACTAACAGAGCGGCTCCCGATAATTAATGAACGCTCTTATCAGGTGATTTGGTTGGGGGACGGGAGCTCAGGGACAGCTGCTCAGGGACAGCGGCTCAGGGACAGCTTAAGGCAGCTCTTAGGGCATGTTCACTTGACGTAACCAGGGACCTCAATTAATAGGGTGTTAGACTTTCCTCACCCCTTGGTAGGGCTTGAGAGGAAGAATCTGAGCTCTGATGGACCTTAGCGTTGTTTTCTTTAAGGGACTCCACCGCCTTTTCAAGCCACACATACACCCTGGGTGGGCTGATTTAACTATTTAACCCGGGTATCAGGTTTTACTGTGAGAAATGTTTAGCCCCAGTGACATCACAGGGGATAGCTGGGAGGCCTAGAGAGCAAACTAGTGCAAGGTATTGAGTGGACACCAGTGTCAGGTTGTGTTGTAACAGCACTTTCAGGAAGTGGAGGGTGCTTTGTGAGTGTTGTTTTATGGATTGCTCAGAGACACATTTCCATTTCACCCTTGGGCTGCCTGCACCTTTCAGTCATCAGATACAAAGGATAAACATGCCTTCTTACATGATCAAGCGTTGTTCTAAGGGAGAGGAGCTTGGAGGGAATGTTGTAGTCCACTAAGTCTCTATTATTGGCCATGGCCTACCCATACATGGGGGTTCTTGCATATTAATTATGGCAAGAATCTCTCCTGGTTCAGCCTTCTCTACTCGTTGGAAGGGCAGTCTGGCAATATATTTACTTCAGGTGTTTGTAACAGTACAAGTTGTCCATTCCTGTGTTCACCTCCTGACTGCACAGCCTTACCAGACTGTTTTACAACTTGAGACAGTAAGGCACTGCATGCTCAGCTGATCCCTTTCCTATTGGGGTCCTAGAACGGAAAAGCCAAGGACTGCTCTGTGGGAGAATAGTGGGCCAGAGGTTGCAGCGCAGACCACCCAGTCTTTGAGGAGAACCTGCCCAGTCTCCAGCAGAGTATACATCTTTAAAACCCAATTTGGCACCAGAGTAGACATTCATTTTCTGATATCTACTGGGCCTTCTCACTCGTTTAAAATGAACTCCTAGAGCGAGGGAATGTTTTAAATGAGTCAATACCATCTGCTAAAAACTACATTCACCTAGCAGCTATGTGGTTGTATTTAAAATAATGTAGCCTAAAGTTAACCCCCATTGACATTTCCCTTTGCTGTCCTTCCCTGGTGGCAGAATCCTAGCTCCCTACATATTGCATGCTGAATTGAGTTAGAGAAATCAAAGCTTTACTAAAGAAATGGTATTATGATGGTCTAATGGATTTTATGACACGTCACACTCCCGCCAGGGACTTATTCCACTGACAATGAATGTGGCGCACAATAAAAACGTTTTTATTTTTATTTGAACCCTGGGTTCTTGGCTTGAGTAGGGACCCAAACCGTCTCACACCTACCTTAACAAATACCCTGTGTCGCAATGGACTATGAACCAGGCTGGTGTGTAACAATGAAATATTTATACATTTTTAGGATTCAAAGAAAATCAAGCAAATCAAAATTAGGGCAGCAGCCACCGCAATGTGGCAGTGTGCATGCAAAAATCCCACAATACAGTTACTTCACACTCCTAACATAAGATACATAACCTTTAATAGAAACGGAAGCAAAAGTACTTCAAAATACAGATAGCACCCAGGTTAAGCACTCCCTCTGCAGCACTTCCCCCAAACACCTGCTGACTAAATTCTTTGTGGATGGAAAGCAGTGGCAAGGAGTCAGAAAGAAGAGGGAAACATCAGATTTAAACTTCAGCCCACCACCCCAAGATGGGAGGCCAGAAATGAAAATGAAAACCTTCAAAAGGAGCAAAATGGCATACTCAGATTTTACTTGTTACTTTTATCTCAGTTAACAACTGCGGTAGGATAGCTATGACAGACATTTGTGTGGCTGCACTTAAGAGACAAGGAAGCTAACAGACTACTGAGAAGGGCACCAAAGCAATGTGACACAGGTAGGAACATCAATTTTGGGAGGAAAACAATGCAGAAAAAACACACATGCGGCAGAATTGCAACTCGTTTTTCACACTGGCTTTAAAGTGACAAGCAGCTAAGAAAGAAGGGGCTTAGCTGTCAAAATCAGAAATCGGTATTTTGGGATTAGAAACAAAGGCACATATCAGACAGGATTCTGAGGGAAAGGGAAAGGGAATATTCTTGATGGGATTATGTTAGGGTTTTTTATGGGAAAAAGGCAAAATTGGAATTTAGTGAAAAGCAAGATACATGGGCAAATTCAGTTTTTGTTGTACAATGACAGGTTCTACTGAGGCTATAATGTAATTACTATATTATTAAGGAAAGAAACTGTGTGCAAGGGGGTTAATTTCGAACTTTAACCAGCTTGCACTACGTACCTCCTTATAGGGGAATTAAATAATTTATTTCAAAAATGGTACTAAGGATTTACACAGATAACTGAAATAATTATAAAAGAATACACTAACAAATATGGACTAACAGATTTTTCTAAGGAAAGGTGAACAGATGATACTGGAAATTTGAGATTTTGTATGGGATTTTAAGAGGATTTGAATAGGATGCAAGGGTAAAAGAGCGGGATATGCAGTTTTTGGGTACTGAGTGATATGATACTTAAAAGGTAAGCTTGAGTTTGGGAATCTGGGCAGCCAGCGAGGTCTCTGGACAGCGGGCCAAGGATGTGGTCACTCGGACAGCGGGGTCAAGAGATCTGGTCACTGGGACAGCTGGGCTCTCCTGGATGGGATTAACTGGGCATGGTTTGGTCACTGGGGACAACGGGATGGGTGAGCTGGGCAAGGTCTGGTCACTGGGCTCTCCTAAAGGGGATCAGCTGCCTTTCCTCCTTTTTCCCTGGATGTTTGGTTATGGCTGGATCTGGAGGGGTGGTTCTGCCTGGATCTGCATTGTCCTGCCTGGATGGAATCAGCTGCCTCTGGATCTGGTTTTTGAGTTTTTTGAATGTCTGAGTCTTGGGATGTATCTCTGCTTTCATGGATCTTGGGGTCTGGTTTTCAGTTGCTTGTCCCTAGTGTTTCCCTGTCTCCCCCTTATATAGGCAAAGTGACCTCATAGAATTTTACAATCGGGGGGAAGTACTCTGGAGTTACTCCTATCCTAGGATAGGGCAAGCTACTGGACTTCCCTCCTCCCCCCAAGCTGATTGGTTCAGGAGAAATTACATCATTTTATGTGTGCATTTATGACTTCCTTTGATTCCCCAAGTTACTTTTTACAAAAATAAGTTATGGAGCAAAACTTCAAATCTATACTAGTCACCATCATAAGAAACAGATATGCAGATTCCATATTTCCCAGGGAATCAGACAGTCCGATCGCCCACTCGGTGTGATGTTGCATCGCCCGTTGGCACATTTTCGTCATTTTCAAGAAGAGCATACTATTTAAAATTCTGCAACTAGCTACACACATGCCCACTAGTATTAGGCATATTTTCACCAAGTTGTATGTCTGTGTCATTTATACTTCACCCAGAAATGCATTTTTCCTGCCATTCCAGTTCCCCTGGTGCTAGCAACATGCTCTGGGTCTCATTTTGCTTGTTTAAAAATCCCATAAAATACTGGCATATTATCGAATGATTGCTTATTTATGGTGCTGAAACAAAAGTCTTGATGTACAATAGTTCTTTTAAATTCAATGGGCTGGATTAGCCACGGTGTAGGCCGTCCTGCCATCCCCACAGCCAAATTGCCTTCCCCTGGGTGAGCCTGAACAAAGGGTTTCCATGATGCCCTTTGAAGCCATGCAGTTGGGGCTGAGGAGGGGTGTCAAAGGAAATCACACCTCTTGGTGAGAATGCTAGTTCCCCTTGGGTCCTTTGTTCCTTTCTGTAGGGATGCCAGCCAGTCTAACGAGGCCGCAAACTTTCACACGTTGGGCTTTACATATTCCCATGGGGGATGGTTCACTTGTGGAGGCAATACTTTTCCCATGGGAGGCAGGGCACCTTTGAAGTAAATGCCTGGGTCAAAACCTGTTCTGCTGGTTATCTTTTTTTTTCTTTCTTTCAACCGGAACCAAGTCTTTTTGGAAATAAATATCATACACATTTGATAGCAAATCCCCATTCCCACATTTTCAGTCCAACTTCTATGTGCTCACAGGCTGCAATTGCATTTCACTTTCAAACAGAATTCTCCTGATTTACAAAAGCACAGTTTTACATGTGGGTTCATTTTTCTTATATGTCATATTACAAATGTGGCTTCTGCCACACAGTTTCTTTATGATTAACCTTATGGAGGGCTTTTTCATTAGAATGTAGGTTCATGGACACAACAAAATGTTACAAGAGAGTTTCTTTATAATTGACACGAGGCAAGCGAGAGAGCTGCACTATTGCTTTCCTTTGCAGTAATTTCAGTGTGCTGGTTTATTTCAAAGGAAATCATTGCCGTATTGACTGAAAATAGAATTCTTGCTCTACATGTACTTTCTCAGTGAAAACAATGCCTTTCTGTAAGGTATTGCCTTACTTCTTGGCCACCAGATGAAATTAACATACAGCAGGGCTGTGTTTAACGGAACACAACTTTGTCGTGTTTAAATGAAAGGAGGAACAAATTCCAATGTGTCTTGAATGCAGGTCATTTTTCTTGTGTTGGATTTGAAGCAAAACAAATACAGCCATTCTATAGGGTGGCAGTGTTCAAAGCTCGCCACAAGTTGCCCAGGAGAACACAACACAGCCGTTTTTAGGTTCAATGTTGAAATGCGGTTTGTGGTGAAGGGAATTTCTGTTAGGGCTGGTAAATGTACCCCACAATGGGGATAGAAATAAAATTATAGTCAAATCTGATTTTGGTGTACAAGATTTACCAGAATGTTTTTCCTACCACTGATTGCCTGATCAGATGAAAAGAGACAGTGGCCCTCATTCCAAGTCTGACGGTCTGGAAATAAAGGTGCTGGTAGCAATGTACCCACACGCTTTCCGGACTGCCAGACTATGAGATTGCCTGCAGGGGACGGATCTCCCAGTAGGTCTGACCTGCCGGGAATACCAATCTTTTCAGGCTTGGTTTTCACGGATGCACCGGCACCGTTAGCAGCTTCCATGTCCCCATTCCCGTAGAGTCCTTTGGGAATCCTCAGCACTCCTCAGGGATGGGGACTTACAGTTTCCACCGCCTGACATCCTGGCCCATCGCCACCTGTAAAGTGGTGGAAACGGTGTTACGAAGTCACCGGCGACCTGCTGTCATCATTGTGTTCATAGTCTGCGCAACAGGGGATGCAAAGTTAAGGTGGCTTTAGCTGAATTTCCAGGGTTTTGTTGCATTAAGTTCTCACCTTACCGTCCCTGCAACTAATTTTTTTCCTTGAATGTAGATATAAGTGGGCCTCATGTATAATGTAAAAACGCAGATAATTGCAATTTTGTGATAAAAGTATCTGCACAGACCATTGCTGACTCTGAATTTGAAAATTAAACCTGAAAAGTCAATCTATAATTTTGTAGAACAGATTTATAAAATGATATTGCATAGAATAATAATGGAGCACATTGTGATAATTATATACATTTATGCATTGTTATGCTATGCTACCAATAGAGTAAATTATTTTCCGCTATTATGTCACCTTTTCTATGTTGCACATCTCATGATGGAAAATGTTCTATTTCTACAAATGTTATGTTTTACATTTTTTTCTACTTGGTCCAATAGTGGGAAATTGCCAATACTTCTCAACATGTTATGTGTGCCGTATCCTGATGCAGAGTAGCATGAAATAAATCATACTTTTCAGGACCTCTAAAAGTCTCTTAGTTTTCAATCTTAGGGCTAAGCAGACTGATCCTTGGTTTGCTTTTTACCTTTCTTATTGTTGTGAACTGATGAGTGTTGATAATATATTTTAGCAACCTTGCGGGAATTTTGTAGAGGCTCAGTTAATCGGGAAAATGGAATTCTAGGAACTAACCTCTGTTAGTTTGCTTGGTATTTCTAATATCATGAGGCCAGACTACCATGAATGAGTCCCGTCACTGCCACTGCTCAATATGCAAATTGTTGCTTTGTCCCTGTGGCCAAGTGGCCATTGAAAGAGCACTTTCTCCCAGTCCCCCATTCTTTTTTATTTATAACATTTATGTAAGACCCATACACAAGGGCATCACAGCGGTTGTACAGAAGAGTCGCGATTACAAGTAATGCCAACCAATTATCAAAGCTAACAGTGAATGTGTACAGAGGAAGAAAAGATACATCAATTGGATTTGACAGTAATAACTAAGTTAGAGTATCATTATTCGGATTCGTTGAAGAGCCAGGTTTTCACAGGTTTCTTGAAGGCATTGTAAGAGCGCTCATCTCTGATATTTGGAGGTAAAGAGTTCTAGAATAAGGGGGCAGTGGCAGGGAAGCGCACACCGCCATCTCTGGATTTTTTCAAGCATGGTGTGACAAGAGAGATTATGCCTGAAATCTCCCCTGCTGGCACCATCTAAGTTTAGCGCAGCCACGGGCCACGCAGCTGCATTTCCTCAATACTGCAGCAGTCCCAGCGCCACTTCGCCATGCCACTGCACTACGGCACCAGTTCCACAATTGCCTTGTCTGAATCCTGACCCACAAACAGGCCCATTTCCAGCACCCTCAGGATCCATGTGGGTGCTAAATGCCTCAGTATCTCTGAGAAGAATTGTCAGGCATTAGGTAAACACATGGCCCCTCTAACAGCCCTTACTTTGCTCTGAGACGTTAAATCAGGCTTCCAGGCAACTAATGACCTGCATTGCTTACACTGGGGGCATTCATGCTTAATGCCAAGCACTTATTAGCAAAATGTACACACAGAAGACACACAATTACTTTAAAAAAGTGGGTTAAAATGAGTCTTCGACACAAACGGTAACTTCGCTGTCCTCTATTTTGAGTTTTGGCTGAAAGTTGGCGAAACTAACTTGCCCAAACCTTTACTGCTGTCTAGTCTGGGCTTTTGGATTTGTGTAAAGATACACAGTACTTCGGTTTGCTGTTCCCTTCCTGTAAAAGATTCAGCTGGTCAGCATTTGTCTTACCTTTGCATAACGACATCAAGCAGACCCTGATTGGATGATTACTCCCGTCACTCTATTCTGAACAGTACCCCTAGCCCTCCACACCTCTCCCAGTCCAATACTTGAGAAAAGTGCACATGTATTCCAAGCAATCAGGGTTGCCCTACTGAGCTACCTCCATCCCATTTGGGCTAGAGGAAACAGAGCACCGTCAAGCTTTTGAGGTGGTTGTGCTACTTTTTGGCTGTTTCGTTTTCAACTTAAATCCATTTGTAGAGCAAATATCCGTATTTTCTCCTTTTAAGGAGGTGAGGTAACGGCAAAGGCTTGCAATAGAGGAGAGCCGTGACGGTTCAGTGAAAAGGGGTCATTAAACAGAGTAGGCTAGGCTGCCCTGCAGAATTGACACCTCGAGTACCGGGCTCTTGCTGCTTTCCGCCAGCCTCACCTCATGACATCATTACCTCTTGACAGATCTGTTTTAACAATGGGTGTTGAAGTTTTCCTTTTCTGAGCAATGCTTCTGAGGGAGGGGCTTTCACATTGGTGTACATGGTGGGGAATTTATTTCATGAATACATATAGTAAAAAGGCTTAAATGTGCTTTTTTGCACAACGTTGTAATCGTGTTGTGAACATTCAAACACTTTTAGCTTGTAAAGCGTACTTTCAGAGCGTATTGTGCATGTATGGAAATCTCTAAATGTATGTTGTTGGATGCATCGGCCATTAAGACCTGTTTATTTCCATTCTGTGACTTATGTTGCTGTATTTATCATTCTCACAGGATGCAATTGGAGAATCAAGAACGGAGTGGCTTCCTGCACCTGATGCGGGGCACCTTACGAGCTCAGAAGATGGCATTCCAATGTGGTTGCTTAAGGAATAAAAGGGTGCCACCTTTTTCTAAAATAAAGATACGGCATATTCACTTTACTTAATTCATGCAAGTTTCATTAGGGGCCCATAACAGTGCGGGCCAAATTGTCTGGATGAAATATGGCTGACATGAATTAGCCTCATATGACGTATTTTGAAAACTCCACCCAATCACTGAAATACAGCATTACCACTGATAACAGTAGTTGCATTTCTTGAAAACCACAGGAAGTATTGCAGAATTTTTTTATTTCCACCCTCATACTGATGGCCGTAATGGATGGTGTATGGTAGGGGTGCAGACTATTAGAGTAACATATGTTCAAGGCACATTAGGGTGCATTCTGACCTCTTTGTGCATTACATGGGAAAGGTGGTGAACATCAGAGATGTCCTACTTTCCTACCCCTTTTCATTGTCCTCATAACAAGCATTGCATTACTGTAATGAAGGGAAGCACTTTGAACTCTCAGAACCGTGCTGTTATGTATTGCGGGTGCAGCTCTCATATCATGAACATTTTACAGTGGAATTTATGACACGTACTGCGGGTACCAGTGTCATGAAGGTGTTTCAGAGTGGAAATGTTTGTATACATTGTGAATATAGTCATCATGAAAGTGCTTAACAATGAGAATGCTGGGTTATATTGTGGGTGCAGCATCATGGAAGTTTCACAATGGGAATGTTGGCATATACTGTGGGCATACTATTAAGAAAGTGTGTTACAGTGGCAATCCTAGCACATATTGTGGGGGCAGGCATCATGTAAATCTTGTAAAACCCTCAAATGTACTATTCATTGTCCCTCGTGTCTATTTGGGAGAAATATTTACGCTCCTCCGCTGGAAATGTTCACCAGCTGTCACTGGCCTGTGGCCCCTTAGGTCCCACCCAACCCCGGCACCAAAAGCTGCCTTTGTCACTGTGTGGATAGGACATGACAGTGTCATCTTCTTGCATCGTGGGACAGGAATTCTGGTAAAAGGAGCCGCTGAAGCACACCCATCACTCTCACCCCAAATTCAAACTGTAGAAACAGGGAGGGTGGGCTGTTGGTGACAGTCCCTCATGCATTGTTTTGTATTACGGGCCTTCTTTAGGTCGTAGCTTGCACCATCTCTCTTGTATCCTTGCATGCTCTAGCATGCATGGTCCAACTTGCTGGCCGATGCAAGGTAAACCGTGGGGGTCACATGATACAGACTTGATGTCAGCTTCACACTGTTGCACACTCACTCATTCACCCTTCCTCACATTCTCAACGATTACTCATCCATCCTCACACTCATTTATTCACTCCTACATGTTTATTCAACAATCCATTCATCCACCTCATACTTTTGCATTTATACATCCATAAATAGGCACACTATAATATGCCCTTAACATTTCCTTCATTCATTTTCAAAATTGTAAATTCATTCTACCAGCATACCCACTGACCCATTTATCTATTTTCATAATCATTCATTACCACATCCTCCCTCGCTCTCATTCATTCAGGTCACACGTGCATTCATTCATTCATTCATTCATTCATTCATTCATTCATTCATTCATTCATTCATTCATTCATTCATCCATCCATCTCCTGAAACCTCCTTCGATTGTTTGTGTGCTTCCCCCTCAACACAGTCCCTGGACATATCCCACATCTGCATAAGTGTGTCTGTGTGTATGAACTCAGAAAACATTGTCACTATACAACAGCCACCAATATTGGCTTTGCAATGTTTGGGCCTCATTATGGGGCTGCTGGTAAAAACCCGCCGGTAGGCGCTGGGTTAAGGCAACCCTGTAACACTGTTTCTGCCGCTTTCCAGTGCCACCGGGGTATCATGGCTCATGGCAGGCGGCAGAAACGGTAAGTCACTGAAGCATTCTCGCTAAGCATGGTAACGGTGCCGGTGCTTCAGTGAAAACACTGCCGGTAGGGGCCTGAAGAGTTCTGTGCCCCTACTGGCAGACACTTAGTTTGGCGGTCCAGAAAAGGGTGCCGGTACGTTGCTACCAGCACCCTTATTTCCAGACTGCCAAAGTCATAATGAAGTCCTTTGTTTCCCTACTTCTCTCACAGTGACTGGGGCCTCTGTTAGAGAATCAGAGGTGGCAGTGGGCAGTATTCCCTTGTGTCTTGTGTGAGTGCATTGGTGTGGCAACAGAGTGTTTTCCAGTGTCCTCTGTCAGTGGATAAGTGGTGGCAGCAGACATATTGAACAGTGGAAGTTGGATCAGTTATTGTGCTACATGGCGTTCCCTCTGCACAGTATAATGTTCTATAAGGATGGCAATAAATCCCATAATTTTGCACTAAAAATGGAGCATAAGAAAAGTTTAATTTTAGCAACACAATGTACTGGCACATAATTGCGGCAATTTAAAGAACATCAGTGCAGACTTCAGACATGCCACTTTGGGATTTTCGAAAATTCAATCAGAACACATTTTTAGAGCTGCTGCTATCCTGGGCAGCCATATTGATTTATCTTGATTCTCTCCTGTGAAGCGGTTTTCTGGTGCGCGAAGCAGTGATTTAGCAATTCTTAATTCCTGGGCCTGCAACGATTCGAGTGTCCAGAATGATTTGCAGTGGGATTAAAGAGAAGTGCAGGGCATTGCTCTGCCTCTTTCTAAAGAGCTATTGATTGCTCGGGCTGCAACATCTGTACGTCTTTCTGAAGTCTGATGCAGCAGTCTATTCTAGGCAGTCAGCTGCCAACAGTTCCCTTTGCAAGCGATTCTCACTTGCATTTAAAGCAAGTTAAGTGTCTCTGATCGTGACCCTTTCTAATGCTGTCCTCGCGGGCGCGCGTGCAGACATCCTCCATCCACTCCATGCCCTCCTTCCATTGTCCTCTTTTCCGAGGACGATCATCTGCGCAGCTGGCATGATTCACACAGAGATTGCACGAGTAAATAAAAAGGTGATTCAGACCGTGAATGCTGTTGTATTGCAACCTGTGTAATGCCATGGTGCTTTTGCACTAATCGTTAAATTCACCATTTCATTGGGGAGCCGATTTGAGGCGAATACAAACGATCGCATTATGCAGCAGACCACCTAACGTAAGGGTCATGTGTCAATGTTGTGGCATGCTATGCATTTCATAATACAGTTTAGCGAAAGATGCAGTTACATGGCCCTGACCTTAGAGACAATTTCCATGAATAAAATAGGCATAGTAGTAATTGGCAATTGGCTGAACGATCCTGCTATATTTTCAGAAAATAAATATACAACCCTCCCACTTCCTTCGGTGAGATCTGGAGGGTGTAACTATTCACCTCCTGGAGATTAACATTCTTTCAATAACTATTAGCACCAATAAGAGTTTCTTCTGTTGTCTGGTATCGGTGGCTAAACATCCCATTCCAATTGTCATTGCATTTGGAATAATGTTTTGGCTGGTGATTTTCCACATAAAAGAGAATACTAGAGCACAACTACCACAATTCCCCATTATTGGCGGTTTGTAACCCTGAGGTCTGGGGTAGAGGGCAATGTTGGGGAGTAGCAGCGGGCCATCAGGGACCAGAGACTTGAATTTGGATTTCCCATGTCCCCTAGCAGCCATTACGTTACCGCTGTGGAGTCCGGTGCAATTACCGATGAATTGCAAGGTGGCGGGAGTGTGCACAGACATCTGTGGTAAAGTTAATTCCGCATGGCACAAGTTATTACTGTTACCGCTGGATGCCGGCACTAATTCCGCAGGTGGTAATTCCTCCAGTAAAATTAGCACACATTTTCATGTATGACCTGATTTGGCGGTGTGGTAAAAACAGCAGTAATACCGTTACTGCCACTTTACTGCATACTGCCCAACTCGCAATGAAGCCACTTGTCACGCTGTACCGGGGAATCATGGGTGAAGAAAGGGACTCTCAGCTCTTTTGAAAGAGGGGTGTTGGCCCACAAGGAATCAGAACTCAGATGGTTTAACCACTGCCGCATTAATCCAATACACATACATAGCAATTAATTCAGTGCTTATTTGGGTGTCCATGAAATCAGAACACTTTTTGTGCACAGAGGGTTTTTCCTATTTGTAAATATCATTGCTAAACGCAGTGGACCTATCCCTGGTTATTGTTCTTGGCACTCTGGCCAATTGGAGCTTTCCAATGGTAAAAGAAAGCCATAGTCTTATGTTGGAAGGATTCTATTGCAAAATGCATGACTGCAAGAGACAATTGTACTCCGGAGTTGCAGTTCAATGGCCGAACATTCATTATTGTAAACGTATGAACATTGTGCATTGTTTTGTCTGAATCCAAATTAGAATTGTAATTTGTTCACTGGCATTTCATCTGTATGTTAGGTACATGGATACATGGTACCCTAGTTAAAAAGATGGGTCTTGAGGTACATAGCCCTAGAGCCCTGAGAGGATATGGAGGGGTCATGTTCGACTCCCATGTTAATTGCACGGAGGGGACCATACCAATCCATGCTGGCGTTAATGCACCCTTATTTTTAAGTTGGAGTGGGAATTGGAGGAGGACTAATTATGTCCAGCCTGCTCCCCAACTACAACATACAAATGCACACAAATTAGGAGACTCAGTGTAAGTGGCGTACACAGTGCTTTCCACCACGTTTACCATGCCCCTCAGCTAGAAAACAACCACCATGGTGTTGTAGTCAGGAGCGAAGAACGAAAAGTGCCCGGCGTGTCCGCCATACAGAACTACTTACACAAGATAATTAGGGAGGAATGGTAGCTTGGTAAAGAGTACAGGTGGGCACTACTTGTATATTGTTAAACAATTCGTCTTGGTGACAGTTCTTCTTGTCTATTGTGTTGTTGTATATATTTGTGTTTATACATGGAGCTCCCAGTTTGAAAATAACCCAATGACACAAGGGCTATATGTAATCCTAACAAGTCGAAATACAGAGTGGAATCCACCCCGTAATAACCGGTGGAAATACAGAGTGGAATCCGCCCCGTATTACCCAGTGCTCTCTCCTTGCTCCTAATCAGAGCTAAATTCGTTACTTAATATTAAAGCTCAAAATAATGTGTTTATATTTCATAAATTCCACTCAGTTGCTGTATTCTTTCTTCATTCGCCAAATGATTTAAGTCTGAATGCTTTGTAAAATAAAAAATGTATGTGTTTTAATCACACAATATGTCAATGGCGAAATAAGAATTCCTCATTCTTAAAGTACAATCTAATGCCAATGCATTTCGGTGCATAGCACCACCATCAGGGATTTAAAAAAAAAAAAAAACATAAATGAATCAGCTAATTCGTATCACATTTAGAATTCATATATCATGTGCAATTGCAGTTTACAATAAGGATAATTCATACATACCAATGTGTGTATATCAAGGCCATCGTAATGTAGAAGATGTGAGGAGAGCAAATACAAAATGTTCCTGAGTTCATTTGTCGTTTTAACTGTAGCTACTACAGCAGCCTTCTATGTCTACTCAGTCCACATACCTGAGTTTATACGAACATAGATCCTTCTCACCTTGAATCGTTACACGTGTATAAAGATATTTCCATGCAATTGCTAACAGTATTGCTGTAACTCAACCTCAACATTACTATCCTTGTTAAAGTCTGCGCCGTGCACTTAGAGCTTACCTTCATTCTATGTTTGTTTGTGCACCTCATTTACGGGTTTGCAACGATGCGCGCCCGCAAGGTTTCTCTTTACTTAAACGTAACCATGGCAATCTTAATGGCGTCGTCCACCGGCCAAGATTGGTCGTCATGGGCGCGCCTCGCGTCCCGCCTCCCCATGGATACGGGTAGGCGGGATGTGTGATTGCCAAGGTTACCTCACGTAACTTCCCATTGAGCTGTGTTGTTACTCAAATGGTATCCCTGTGGTCAGCGGGTTCCCATTTCAACTTAAAGTGGAATGCATCCTCATTTTATGGGGTATTTTACCTCAGTGCTTCATGTCTCAATGAGTTTTCTACTTACATTGCGCTCAACATGTTATTGCTAATCGCTAAGGAGAGTGTCTCATCTGGGTGGCGTGCATTCTCACAGTTCAACTATGCGCAACAATTATGCTTCTAATCCAATTATAATGTATTAATAGTAAAGTTTCAGCCAGTTAATGTTCAAACAATGTGTGTTAACCAAACATACAATTTAAGCAAACCATATAGGTCTATTCTAATGCTCTACATAATCCATATACATTTTAGTGTTGAACAAAACATGGTTACACGTTCCATAAATTGAAAGAAATCAAACATAATTAAGCAAGCATATTTAAGCAAACCTAATTAAACATAATTAATCCCCTCATTAAGTCATCCCAGGGATATGCAAATTAGTGTTCAAAAACCATATGCAAACACAGCGTTCAATTATAGCAAGCTTGATGGGACTTGATGCAATTTACCTTTTGGCCAGTTCTTAAGGCTAAAACGTAATAGCAGTCTGAAAGAACATTTTGTTGATAGTGCAAATGGGCTCCAGAACAAACTCTTGGAACGAGGATATCCTGAGAAATTGGTGAAACATTCAGCAAAATGGGCATATACCAACTGCCGTGAGACTTTGTTGGAACAAACCCCCAAAGAAAATAAGAGTCAAAATAATTTGGCTTTTGTGAATACTTTCTCAGATCAATCCTCTAAGATTAAGAATGTTTTCTGTAAGAACTGGAAAAAGGTATACAATAAAGAAAATCCTAATTAGGAATGACATCAGAGAGAGGAATCCAACCATAGCCAAACAAACTACTCTGTGGGGTTTGCCTCGCTTTGTGGGCAATCACCCATGTGGGGGTTGCATTATGTGCCAATTTACATCAGCAGTAAAAGAGGTTGATATTGGACTTAGTGCCAAGTGGGAAATTACAGAATTTTGTAATTGCAATAGCACAAACGCGGTGTATATGATCACATGTCCATGCGGTCTACATTATATAGGCAAGACAAACGCAAATCTAAGACTTGTATGATTGAACATAGAAGCTGTATTAAAGAAAAGGTTTAACCGAGACCTATGGTAAGACACTTTGTTGAGAGAGGTCATTCCTATGAGGATTTCATATGGCTTATCTTAGAAAGAGTACATGACATTGACAAAGAAATGACCGACCAAAAGCTAGTCACTCTTGAACAAAAATAGATTTTTAAAACCCGTAGCCACTTAGTGGGCTTAAATGAAGGCATTGAGTGGCATACTGTTCGATGGTATTAAGTACTTCACCTTGAGTGGTCTTCTTTTTTTTCCCTTTGGTCTGTCAGCATAAGAGATTAAACATCAATATTCCACCAAAAGCTTTGTTTTCTCTTTATCCTTGTCCTATATGCAGCTTCTGTGTAAGAATCATTCGAGTTATGGATCGACTTATACTGTTTATAATTGTCAAATCAAATGAACTATTATCAAATTCATAATATTTTCACATATTGGTTTCTTTGTAAGAGGCTGAAAAATGAATTAGAACCATGAAAAGAGGACTTTAATGCTTATGATGAAAAACATATAAACTATCGAGAGTGTTTTGCCATAGTGTAATACAACTGTAAAATGTCTGTATATAGATAGAAAACAGAAAATGTGTTCCTCCCCTACTTCTTTTGTTTTGAACTGCTTCGAGGCAATCAAGAATCAAATATGTTTTCCAACTATTGGTGTTTGAGATACATTAGATATTCCACATGCTGTCGACCTTTTGGATTAAAAGTACTTTTGCCCATCCTATTACTAATAAGATTCCTCTTTTGGAGTTATATACCATCCCCCTCTTGTGTGTGCCTATAGTTGGCATGTAAGGATACCAGTACTCGATATCGGTCTAGTTGGACGAGATTTATTTAACCTGATATATGCTGTGTGCCCAGTAAAAAAGCTGGTTAGTTTTTCTGTTTTCCTGCTGTCAAAAGAGAAATTATATCGTGCCTCCTATTGCAATAAATATATGTATATTGGCCTACGCCAAGCTGCTTGAAAGTCACTTGCGAAAGAATCCGTGTTGTAAGGTCCTGACCTTAAAATCAATGTAAGCCGCCATTTTAGGTTCATCTGCCATTTTAGGATTCGCTTTGTAAAAGTCACCCTGTGAGTTAAAATGGTGGACGATGTCATTCCAAAATACAACATGGCCGTCTTGACCTCTGTACATAGCTAATATGTAACTTGCCTGCAGGCCACTTGTTGAGGTCGTGAACTGAGACCTTGTCCTTCATTGACTTGTGTGTAAGGGATTACTTGTGTAAAGAAACTAATCCACAAGTATACTATAAAAACAATGTATTGAAATACTGAACATAGAACACTTGTTTAACCACATTGTATTAATGTTTAAGAAGACTAACATAGAAAATCCCAGATTACACAGTTGCTGTATAGGCTTGTTGATACATGTATTAAAAGCAAACCAGTTATATGCGGTTGTTCGAGACTTGGCATGAACCCTAGATCGGTGATGTATTAAGTGGAATATTAACCCGAATTGGGGCTGGACATTGTGCCCACAAAGTGTATAAAAGGCAATCCATTCTAATGTACAGCATCTCTCACTGAACACACTAAACCATGCTGGAGTTCATTGTGTTGTACTGAGGGCCAATAGCTATCTGCTCTGTTTTTTAACTGGATTCAGTATAAAATAAAGTACTTTGTGTGTTCCTTTGTAACCCGTGTTCAGTGTATTTCCTTTTGGGGTACTCAGCCTCAATATTTTGATTTTTGTTTTCACAGTTGGTGCCCAAATAGGGACCCTCAAGATTGATGCTGGATTGTTGAAGGTTGACACACGCTATCGGACCGGGATCGGACGGTGTACAAAAAGGGGCCCCACTGAACAAGACGTGACACCTCAGCAGCACTGCATGACCCGATTCCTGGACGATTAGCTTGTGGCCTGAGACGGCATCTTAATGAGGGTGAGTCGTGACCCGACTCTTAATTCAACTCTGAAAATTTTAACTTGGCGCATTGTATCTGCAGGCACAATTATTGACCAGGTAACACCAATAATTTGATATACCTGGGAAATTGTCTACCTGCTTCAGGGCATTGTTCCGCAGCGATAGACAATCTTTGGAATTTAGCCGTCCAGCACCACAGAAGGGGTCGCCAGCATGTACTATTTACTGTAAGCATGGCATTGGAAGTATAGTATTTAATGACATTTGGCACAGACAAACCAGACATGCCTCCGGACTTCAGTGGCCAATCAATGGTAGTTTCGAAATCCCTCGTATTGAGTATTTAGAGTCAATTCTATTAAAGAAAAAGGCTAGACCTGCAGCATTTGATGTTTTGCAGAATTGGAAAAAAGAAGCGTTGAAACAACTTAAAAGTAGAGAGAAGCATGGGCGCCGTCATAAGACGAACGCCGAAAAAGCATTATTGTATGACCAAGATAAACATTCTGAATCGACTAGGAATATGGATAGGGCTTTCTCACTTGGAATTCAAAAAATATATCCGTCCAAAGACCTCCATGCTTCTGATGAATTTATAGATAAATTGTTAAATGAACGAAGGCCTGGTGCCTCTGCGCCACCTCCTTATGTTCCTCTTCCTGCTGCTTTGCCTCTTCCTGCTATTCCTGGTCTACCTGCTGTTGTTCCCGTTGTTCCTGCTCTTCCTTATGTCCCCCTTCCTCCAGCTCCTCCACCTCTTCTTATCGCACCAGTTACAGTACCTCCATTGAATTTGCCTGCTCCCTCTCTTCCAAGTGGTCCTGAGCCGCTTGTAATCGATCGAGGTGCCGGGTCAAAAGTTGTCACTCGCAATACTGTACCACTGGAGAAGAAACGTGAGTTAATTGCATCGGCTAAGCATTGTATGGAGAAGGGTGATCAAGCTAATGTTTCTGCCACACTTTGTAATATGGATAATTTTCCTGAGAAAAATGTTTTTATTGAAGGTTTAGGGATTCAGTTATGTGTAATGTGGTGAAAATTAAATAATGCAGATCTCCCACAAGGGTTAAGGGATCTAAATACTTTAGCGTTTTCTAGAGACACTGTGGAGAAGGTAAATGAGCATGTCGAGAGGTTATTTGGGTATAGAAAGGAGTTAGAAAAGTTATAGAATGAGGATGACGAGGTGGAAAGTATGTATGTACAGAAACGGTTCCTTCCATGTCTAAATCGATATCTGAGGAAGCATGAATTTGTACGAAGGACACACTTAGATGGATTTCAGATATGTCGATAACGCCAGTTGAAGTATATGACACGTATAGTCAGTATACGCCAGAAATGCAGAGGAAAGTGATCCAGGTAATGATAGAGTACCTACAGGATGATTGTGTAAAAAGAAAGATTAGTTGTCCCACAGAGTTATTGAGTATTTACAAGAGAGCTTTTTCACTTGACACTTCAAGTGCTCGATTTGGCTCTGTTGCTTAGTAAGCGTTCGGAGTCAACTACTTCTCAGTTGCCTATGAGAGAGGTTCCTCCGACATTTGTCCCGAAAGTTGAGGTTGCGGCCGATGTTGCATGAAATATAGTCGCTGTGAACATTCCTGCACATTATGTATCGCAGTTAATTCACGTCCCGTTCTCTAGACAGGAAGTGAATACTATTAGGCAATCCATTCCTGATATTAGGAAAAATCAGACAGGATTTTATAAAGAAATAGAGTCTGTCTTGCAATTCTCAGTATTCACCTTAGGCGATATTGATTTGTTATTCCCTGTACTCCTGCCCGTAGATTTGTGGAAACAAGTTAGAACTATAGACGACGTACCAGGGTTGGGAGATACATGGGTGAATATAACTAGACTCGATGGAGAAAGGCCAGCTGGTGAAAGACCGCCTCAGGTGATACTAACTTTGCCTAATAGAATTGTTGCAAAATTAAAAAACTATAATTCCAGAGAAAAGAATTATATGGAACAAACTTACAGCCTGTGTCCAAGGAAAGTCTGAGGGTGCTACCGAGTTCTTTAATCGGTTCGAACAGGTATTCTCGGATTTCAGTGGACAAGACCTAGGCACAGAGTCTGGGAAAAGGTTGTTTGTGGACAAATGTGTGCGTGGATTGCTGCCTGACATCCAGTCACAAATTATGTCTTCTGAGAGCGCTTGGCAGGCGAAGTCCCAATCAGAAGTGCTGCATATGGCTCAGTACTACGAGAACCGTGTCAATAATGAAAAAGATAGGGTTGAAAAACGAAAAGGCGATTTGAAAACTAAAGTGCTATTGCAGCAAATTGTTAGAGGCCCCAGAGGGGGTAGTTCTCAGATTAGAAGTCAGTAGGTCCCGCAAGGGAATGTGCCCTTGGGTCCTGTGAACATTAACCAGTGCGCTTATTGTCGTCAAGAGGGTCATTGGCGAGCACAATGCCCCGTCCTTCAACAAAGGTCAAATAATACATTCGGAAATATGGGTAGACGATCCAGAGGTCGCCCGGGTGTAGGAGGCCCTGGTAGAGGTCAGTTTACACAGAACCCTCAGCAACCTTTCTCACAGGATAATCAGATTTCGAGTGTGAACACCAGGAACATATTTGCTCATCCTTCCACTGCATATTTATCTGAAGAGCTTCCTTTTGATGACATTCTGTTTTGTTAGGATTGCCCGAAGCAGGGTTTGGAACCTACACCTATTCCCGTCAATCAGAAAGGTCCCTACATTGAAATAATGGTGGGAAATAGGAAACATCAGTTTTTGATAGACACTGGATCACAGGAGTATTCCATTGATCATTAGGGTTCCAAACATTCCACTGTCAGGGCAAACCAATGTTTCTGTAGGGTTTTCTGGCACACCAGTTGTTTGTCCGGTTTCTTTGCCGGTACCTATTTCTTTGGGTCCCTTTACGGACCACTGTCCATTTCTGTTGACTTCGAATTGTGGAGAGAACTTGCTGGGGCTGAATCTGTTAAAAGAATTAAATGCAGTGATTTATTGTTCTTCTGACGGAGTGCGCTTGACGATTTCACCACAGCAATTTTCTGTCTCACAATTCTTGACTAGACCTTTGCCGCCAGAATTCATTAATGTATCAGAGAGCTTGTGGGCTGTTGACGACAATGAGTGTTTTACAGATTGTACCTGTTAAGATAGTTTTGAACCATGGAATTGAGCTGCCACACATTCCCCAGTATAAGATTTCAGTTGAGGGCGAGTGAGCTTTGAAATGCATTGTTTCCGATTTTGTGCATCGCGGGGTAATTGAAGAAATTTCAGGAAGTTTGAGTAATAGTCGATTTTACCCATGTACAAGAAAGGCGATAATGCAATTCCATTCCGTTTCATAATTGATTTACATTCCATTAATGAAGTCGTGGCTCCACAATTTCCAATTGTGCCTGATGTAACGACAATCCTAACCATGATTCCAGCTACAGCTACTTATTTTAGTGTGGTGGATCTAAAGAATGCTTTCTTTAGTATCCCTATACACAAGGATAGTAGATACTTGTTCGCGTTCACCTTAGGGGGACGCTCGTTAACATTTACTCATGCACCTCAAGGGTACACAGAGAGTCCTAGCATTTATAGTAGGGCTTTGAAAGAACTACTTGATTCCCTTGAATTGCCCTCTACCTGTACATTGCTTCAGAACGTTGATGATTTGCTTTTAGCTGCTGACTCTGAGAGTGCCTGTAAGGAGGGCACTGTGTTATTGCTTATCCATCTAGCAAAGCACGGTCACAAAGCTTTGCTTAAAAAATGTCAATATTGTTGCCAGGAGGTCGCCTATTTAGGCTATCTCCTGTCAAAGGAGAGAAGAAGATTGACACCTGAAAGAATAAAACACATTTCTGGCATGTCTTTCCCAAATACACAGAACGAAGTTAGAGCCTTGACAGGTATGGCTTCTTACTGTAGGTTGTGGATCCCAAATTATTCACTAATGATAAAACCGATGTTAGCTTTGACGAAGAAGGGCATTTCTTCGCCATTGCCATGGAACGCGGAACACCAGCAATCATTTGACTTGCTTAAGACTGCATTATGCTCTGCACCAGTTTTGGGCATACCAAACTATGAAAAGGCCTTTGTGTTATTTGTGCATGAATAGGGAAGAATAGGCCGTGCCGTTACTTTTCTTCCGCCCTTGATCCTGTAGCATGCACTTTGCCAAGATGGTTGCGAGCTGTCGCTGCTGCTGCTGCGTCTGTAAAAAAGAGTGAGGAATGGTCCTAAGCCATGATCTAACTCTGATGGTGCCTCACTCTGTAGATGTTCTACTGAACCGAACTCAAACGCAACACCTCACTTCTGCACGGTTGACAAGATATGAATTGATCTTGTTTGCTTCTCACATTCAAATTAAGAGGTGTTGTGTTCTTAATCCGGCTGAACTCCTACCTGTCCTGCAAGCTACTACTTGCGGCGATGAAGAGCCACATGATTGTTTGTATATGACCGAACAAGAGACAAAGGGTAGAATTGATTTGAAAGATACTCCTTTGGATAGTCCGCAAGGAGAGCTGTTTTGTGATGGCTCCTGCTTCAAACTTCCGGATGGTACATCCACAACTGCTTATGCGATCACTACATTAAGCACGGTTGTGAAAACTAAGAGATTCACGCATAATTCTGCGCAGGCTCAGAGATTATAGCATTGACCCGAGCTTGTGAACTTTCTGAAGGGCTTGCAGTAAATATATATACTGATAGTCAGTATGCCTTTGGGGTGGTTCACAACTTTGGGAGACTTTGGTCAGAGAAAGGGTTCCTAAATTCACATGGCACCAAAATCCAACATGGCTCCCTAATAGGACAACTACTCTCAGCGCTTGCGCTCCCTACTCAGTTAGCAGTTATGAAATGTGCAGCAGATCGAAAGATTACAGATGATATAGGGAAAGGGAATGCTTTCGCTGAGAAGATAGCTAGACAAACTGCTACCGATCTCCTTACGGAGATGTATGTTTCAAGGGAGACTGTAAATGCTTATGCAATGGATGAGGGTGTTGGGTCTGTACGGGATATCCAAGCTGATGCCACGTTAGAAGAATCCAAAAGGTGGGCTGAAGGCTTGGGGAAACTTGATGATGACGGGTGTTGGGTGGATATGGCGGAAGGGAAATGGCTACTCCCTGACGCGTATATAATGATGATGGTCATCATGGCCCATGGTCCTACGTATGTATGTGCCCAGAAGATGACAAAAATGTTAGAGAAAGTTTCGGTGAATGACAACATTTCGAAAATTGCCCAGCGCTACGTCCAGGATTGCAAGATTTGCCTACAACATAATGTTTGAAAGGGGACAGTAACTCCAAGGGGAAGTTTTGGGCCACCCTCTGTCCCCTTTGAAGTGATCCACTTTGACTTTATTGAAATGGAACAATGTGATAATAAAAAATATGTGCTGGTGGTTATCTGCGCTTTTAGTAAATGGGTTGATGCTTTCCCTGTTAAGATGCTACAGCCATGACTACTGCAAAAATCATGTTAAGGGAATACTTCCCGCGGTTCGGGCTACCAAGAGTTATCTGGTTGGACAATGGTCCACATTTTGTTGCTGCTGTAATTCTGCAGATATGTACGGCATTACGAATTGGCAAACAGTTCCATTCGGCCAGACATGCTCAGAGTGCCGGACTAGTAGAAAGACACAATGGTATCATTAAGAACAAGCTCACTAAGACGTGTGCCAGCACCAAACTAAAATGGCCGGACGCTTTACCGATTGTGTTGTTATCCATGCGTACAGCCCCTCAAACTAAGACTGGGCTCTCTCCATTTGAGCTGGTAATGGGGAGACCTACCAATATTTGGAACCTTCCTAAATGCAATTCATTGAGAAATGTTGAAAATGTATTACTTTCAGATTATTGCAGGCAGTTGACTAAAAACCTGTATTTGATTTATCACCAGGTACGAGAAGCTTTACCTGTGCGATACGAGGGCCCGGGCCACAGCATACGGCCTGGAAGCTGGGTGCTCGTCAAAGTGTTTGAGCGCTCCTCTTGCCTTGCGCCTTGCTGACGTGGGCTGTTCCAAGTCCTGTTGGTCACCCAGACAGCGGTGCGGGTCGCTGGGAGAAAGAACTGGATCCATGTGTCCCACGTCAAGAAACTTCCTCACCTTTTGCCACACGTTACAGAAGAAACAGAACCCCTCGCTAATACAGCACCCAACCATCCCAAAGCAGTAAGTAGCACTGAGAGTGTGTCGGAGAATCTCTATGAGCCAGTGAGGCCAGGGGAAGCTGCCATTTTGTCTCCACACTCTCCAAAAGTTTTGCATCCGGAAACTGCTATTTCAAATTTGGCATCTTCACTTGTTTCCGACACGTTGCTTCCAGCAGGAAGTGACGACATATTGTTTCCAGATCAATCAGTACCGGGAAAAGTAAGGTACAATCTGCGTCCAAGAAAATAGACTTACGGCACGGTTCAGCTGAGCATTTGAAGAAGAATAGGATCATCGAGGGCTTGGTTTTGCCCAAATTTGAGAAAGGGGATTCTGTTGGCTAGGGTTGTGGAAGGACTAAGAAGTCGCTCGACCAGGAGGTCGCCAGCAACAAACATTGGGGTATCCGTTTGAAGACTACAATGCCTGCTCCGCTACCGCTTGTATGGGACTTGTAAATAAGGGGGTGACCAACCGGGACGATGGACAAAATGCCTGGGCCCCGAAAATGTATTGCTGGATTTTTATGATGACATTCGAGTTTTTAATAGCCGCTGCCTTAGCATTGTGGTACCTTGAGGAAACTCATTCTTTAGAACTTTTGTTACCTACTGAAAGTACACCTATTGTTCCTACTCCCTTTGTACATTTGCATACTCTATCCCCTAGGGACTCTCAGCATAGACAAAGGTACCACAATAACACTCTACTACTTATCATGAATGCTACACATGCCATTTTTAATAAATCTAACTGTTGGGTCTGCTCATATTTACTGCAACACGGGGATAAGGGGCTAGGTTGATATTTTCATCCTTTATCTTTGACTACTGCTTGCTATGCTTCTCTCAGAGCACTGTTCTTTTGCCGCTGGAATGATAGCATCTCAGGGAACTTTGATGGCACCAATTTGAATAGTTTTGAAAAACGTGTTTTGACTCCCCTGGGATGCTCGCTTTTCGCAAACAGGAGTAAACCGAATGTTGATTCTATTAGGCCTTCTGATAAACTGTCTCGTCCTTTCCAATCTTTGATTTCCTTTAAGATGGCTCCAATAGGCAATAAGGATGCCATGCCTCCTTCTTACACTGTTAATCATAGCCCCGATTCAGTGTCTTTTTGCATACAGAGGAATGGAACTCAGTCAATGGGACATTTTTTAGGTTGTGCCAACGTTGCAAATTTGACTGGGGAAAACAGACCTTTGTATGTAGGCGAACCTGTCTACTTTGTCTGCGGTAATGTAGCATTCCCATGGTTGCCCAGGGATTGGCAGGGAACCTGTTATTTAGGGATCATGTTACCTGGGGTGTTTATAGCTAGTACAAGAGAAGTTTCAAAAGCTCGTCCATGTCTGGACGAGAATGGTGACACCCCAGCACAAATCTTGGGAGATATAGCAAAATCATTTGTGCCATTTTGGGGGCAGATAGCGAATTCGGAAGACATTAGAAAGCTAGTGAGAGTACTGGAGAGAACCATCAACCGGACCATGGACATACTCTATAATATGACGTTAGAACAGAAGGCGATAAGATTAGTAGCACTTCAAAACCGAATGGCATTAGATGTCATTCTGGCTGAGCGTGGTGGAGTGTGTAAATTAGTGGGGTCTGCTTGCTGTGTTTTCGTGCCAGATTCCTCCCCAACTATCTTCAAGGCAATACAGAATCTGCACATCCTTAGTTCCGAAGTGCATGTTCCCGAGGGAAACTGGGATCTTAGCGCTTGGTTCTGGGACTTCTTGCGATCTTGGGATTGGAAGGTACTTTTGGTCTTCCTGATTATTTTGGGAATGCTGTTGTTTCTTTGTTGCTGTATTCAGTGCCTACCTGGTATGTGTTCGATGCTAGGGGGATGTTGCGCAGCAGCGATAGGTTCGATAGGACATAAAGTGTATGCCCCAGATAAAACTTCCAAAGAATATGTGTTGAAAGACATTTTTGCAAATGATCTAATGGCAATAGATATTTCTGACAGTGATTCAGGGTGCATGGACGAGGATGCATGGAGTTATTTGCAAGGAGATCCAAAGTAGTTTTAGCACTTGGCATAGGCCAAAAGGAGGGTTTGTCAAAAGAGAAATTATATTGTGCCTCCTATTGCAATAAATATATGTATATTGGCCTACGCCAAGCTGCTCGAAAGTCACTTGCGAAAGAATCCCTGTTGCAAGGTCCTGACCTTACAATCAATGTAAGCCGCCATTTTAGGATTCGCTTTGTAAAAGTCACCCTGTGAGTTAAAATGGTGGACGATGTCATTCCAAAATACAACATGGCCGTCTTGACCTCTGTACATAGCTAATATGTAGCTTGCCTGCAGGCCACTTGTTGAGGTTGTGAACTGAGACCTTGTCCTTCGTTGACTTGTGTGTGAGGGATTACTCGTGTAAAGAAACTAATCCACGAGTATACTATAAAAACAATGTATTCAAATACTGAACATAGAACACTTGTTTAACCACATTGTATTAATGTTTAAGAAGACTAACATAGAAAATCCCAGATTACACAGTTGCTGTATAGGCTTGTTGATACATGTATTAAAAGCAAACCAGTTATATGCGGTTGTTCGAGACTTGGCATAAACCCTAGATCGGTGATGTATTAAGTGGAATATTAACCCGAAGTGGGGCTGGACATCGTGCCCACACAGTGTATAAAAAGCCAATGCATTCTAATGTACAGCGTCTCTCACTGAACACACTGAACCACGCTGGAGTTCGTTGTGTTGTACTGAGGGCCGATAGTTATCTGATTTTGCTCTGTTTTTGTAACTGGATTCAGTATAAAATAAAGTACTTTGTGTGTTCCTTTGCAACCCGTGTTCGGTGTATTTCCTTTTGGGATACTCAGCCTCGATATTTTGATTTTTGTTTTCACACTGCTACCTATGGGCCTGGTTGCTGAGTTTCAATTGTTTGTTAGATTTAGTAAGTGACAACACGTGTTTTTTGGGGGCTTCATTTTCTAGTCCTGTTTCTTTGTTCACATGTTTTCTTAAACCGTATACACCAGCGAGTCTGTTTTTTATTGCCCGCAGTCATAGAGTTGCATTCAACTTGCGGAAACGCTGACAAAGTTTTACTTTGGCAGTTAGACGTTCTTGCATGTGGACATGGAGTAAAACACACTGGTAAGTGTTTGGGTGTGTGTGTTTTATCTCGTTAACTAAGCGTACTCTAATGGGTGATGAAAGTATCTGTTAGACTTTTTGGTGTTTTTCCACATGTGCGGTTTGCTCTTTTCGGGCTATACGGTCTCTAGAATAAGGTGATGTCAGATTTAAGGTGTTGCTGTTGAAAGCTGAAAACAAAACTTTTTTCTGAGATTGTGTTTTTCAGTGACTAGTGAAAGACAAACGACTTGTGGTTAAAAAAAAAAGTGCTACCTGTTTTCTTTAGGTTCCTGGGAAAGTAGCAATGTTTGAAGCACAAAACACTTTATGCACCTAAAGAGGTATGTTTCGCTGGTCTCTGCCATTGGTGAATGATAATTGTGGTTGTGTGAGATCACCTAATGAAATAGTAATATAGATCGTGTTTGGTCTGTCTGTGGTTATTTTTATATAGTGTATCTACCCGGTGCCAATGTGAAGGGTGAATGAGAAGTTGTGCAAGTCCGAATTGAAGGGATTTGAAGTGCATATTCCATTTATGGAGCGTTGGACCATGGTCCTTTGAAGTTAAATGTTAGTAGGTTAAGATAAAAGGATGTTTTATTAATAAAGACATACCCTGTAAGATTGACGGAATGGATTTAGAGCAGGATGAAAATCATGTGATGTGTCGGAATATGTTATTTACATTGTGTTTATGTGCTTTTTATAGATTTTCATAAGGAATCTCAATCAAGATCTACCCCAACCAGGATACAAGTGGTTGGTTTTGCACAGATATGAGACCGCAAAAAGAATACCCTGATGAATGTCAGACTCTAATAAGTCACTAGACAGAAACATGTTGGGTCATATAAAGATGCAACAAACATTTTTTAAAAGATTTATTTGATGTTTTAGTGTTATTGGTTTTGTCAATTCAATGTATAACATGTATTTTCTATTATGCATTTATATGTTTTGTGTGACCGTATCTTCTAACCTGGTTTTAGGGTTATAAATATTTTTATTATTGGTATTATTGGAATTATTGGTATTCTTATGTATGAAATTGTATATCTTTAAAATAAAATATGTATCTTTTATCAGACATGGTTGCTGTTGGTGAAAATATGTCTATGGGTTTATAAATAAGCTACTTTTGATAGCATCATATGTGTGTGTAAGAAACAAAAACAATGGAGGCTGTTTTCCTTGAATATAATGTAACATTGTCGTGGTGTCCCCAGACAGTGGAAATCAGTAGATCTGCGCAATAGACCTTATTGAGGGAATTCGAAAGGATGAGCAGACAGCAAGAAACAAGCTGGACAAAAGAGATTAGGCACAATCCAGAAGAACAGGTACAATTGTGAATTATTAATAAAGAGCATGTAAGACAAGTCACCATACAAGAGATTATCGATTGTTTATTGTGTTGAGCGTGACCTAACCTGGAAAAACACATACATTTATTGCGGCAGTGTGCTTAGAGAGTGATCCTGCAACTCTATGGGAAAAGAGAGAGCATAGGTGGCCTTTGTGGGAATTGCATTGAAATGGATGCAAGTCACAAGAGAGGATGGATGGATGGAAAGACTCTGGCGAATCAGAGGGAGGTTGATAGGGGATGTATGAAAGAATTCTAAGGACAATCTAGGCTGCATCTTGGAGTCAATGGCTGGGAAAAGAGATAACAA
Source organism: Ambystoma mexicanum (assembly GCF_040938575.1). Taxonomy (NCBI): domain Eukaryota; kingdom Metazoa; phylum Chordata; class Amphibia; order Caudata; family Ambystomatidae; genus Ambystoma; species Ambystoma mexicanum. Next base: position 323,235,757 of record NC_090939.1, on the reverse strand, counting down.
ATCATATGCCAGAGAATCAGGGCACAGGAATGCAAATGGCATAAGAAGGATAGGACAGAACAGAGAAGAAACGAGCTAAGATGCCTGGGTTATCTCTCACCCCAGAACTAACAGTAATGCTCTCAGAGCTCCACATTACATTGTGACCTGAAGCTACAAAATAAGTAAACACATGTTTAGGGCGAAAGTAGCAGAAACAACAGAGAGTAAGGATGCTCCAAGTAAGTTTCAGTCTGTAAATGGCATCAAAGCACTAAGAGCAGAGAACAGGCACATTGCAAGCAAGCGTCAGTCTGGCGACGGCATTACAGATCAGAGCGAGTAGGTTAAGTGATCCTGTAAGCAAAGTCAAGGCTTGATAACACATCTAAGGACAGATGATATATGGCGGTGTTCATAAGTCTGGAAACAAGGAGCCTTCAAGCCGGCTTTCAGGCAGAAGAGAAAGGCAGTGAAGTGGCCTTCTGTTTAGTTCACCTTGCCGATTGAGGATGCAACCAAGATGTAAGAGGGGTCTCTCTTTATTCTCTAGAAAATGGGGAGTAAACCAGGGCAACTGATCTGGAACTCCCTAGAAGCACGCAAACCTCCTCCAGTATGATGTCACAGGGATGCCCAAAGTATTTCAAGGGACAAGCAATGTGAGTATCAGCCCCGCTCAGGCCTAGAATGCAACACCTCCAATAATTCCATGGGTGCTATCACAAGGGATAATGGAGTGAGGGGGGACTACATTTGAGCAAACACTGGCAGGGGAAATTAGATGAATCTGAGGGGCAGTTGGACTTCTCTCGAGCTGGCCTCCAACTTTTATTTAATGCCTGCCTCTCTTGGGCCCGTGCATCGCCTTCCTGCTTGCTGAGACTTTCCCTCCACAAGTTGGTTTTTTCCACCTTGGTTTCCCCCACCACGGTTACTCTCTCCATGCTTTACACACAGTTCTCAATTATCCATTAGGCCAAGTAGGCATGGGCCTATGTGCCCCACTACAATCACTCACTTCAGCAAACTTCTTCCCAATAGAGGTGACTTCAAGGAGCTCAGAGAACTTCATCATCTTCTCCGCTGAACGCGAGCAGGAAAGCTTGATTCTTACTCAATCTTCAATACTTTCCTCGCCTAGGCTGTTTTTGCTGATATAAATATGCCTTACTCATGGTTAAATAAGCCTGATGCACAGCTGTTGTTAACAAGCCCATTCCATTCAGATCAATTCTTCATGTAATGCTTCTCGAGTTTAATGTACTGCAAATGATTTGTCAGTTTACTATAATGAAACCTCTGTAGTAATTTCACATATCTGTGGACAATGTATTGATCACTTGCAAAACCAAATTCAAATGCATATTGAGTCATTTGAGTGCCACTATGGTTCAGAAAATAGCTATGTTAAGCACTTGTGACTGAGATCTTTGTTCCTATGCTAGATCACAGTACCAAATACATGCAATAACTGATCTGCCTTTTCTATTTCTCAGGTCAATATATGCATACACTTTTGGAAGAATAGCACCTTCTGTGTGACAAAACAACATACCTGCCTTAGATCACATTAATTATAAAAATGAACACATGAGTAATTGTAATTGGCTATTTATAAAACGCTTAATTTTGGTGACCTTCTAGAGAACTGTTCCTCATGCAGTGCATTGTAAAATGTATGTGGCAACCTCCAATGAAGAGCATAAACTGTTAGTCAGGAGAGTTGATTGGGTAATCAAATTCAACTCTGTGTCAACCAAAGAGTTTAGGCTAATGTTTCAGATTTACCACCAGACGATACAGTGATCTTGGGCAAGTCATCTTATCTCACTATATAGCATTGTGCTGTCTTCTGCGAAAATGTTTGCCCTCTCACATTCTGGTAAAACTCTTTAGGCCATTGCCTGCTCTTTCTTTTAATGTAGGCCTTTTAATAGAAAGGGGTCACAGTTAGAAAACAGACGGCACAATATCACAGGCAAGTGGCAAGCTTATCTTCAGGTTTGCTTATCTGTCACAAAAAAGGTTTTCTTGTTTGTACTATTTGAAATGTATTTCTGCCTATCATGGATAACAATCCACAAGTATGCGTGTTGGGTGTATTTAAACTTTAAAATACAAATCAATCGACAAACACAGATTAGATGTTTAGGCTTGTATCAATTAGTATTCTGATACTTGTATACTTGCCTCTATAATGGAGAAAAGCAAGCTAAAATCATTCACCTTTAGCATAACAGGCGTGTATGACGTTTCTTTAAAAAAATGTTGCCTTATGTGATTAGGTCTAAAAAGTTGGGTATTATTTTAGTGAAAGAAAGTCACACATTCACAAATATTTCCACCTTGCTATATGTCAAGAACATGAACACGAACACGATTTGGCCAAGTGCAAAAATTGCATCGTGACTTCAAAACCCAGCTCCATCTTTTAAAGTGTGGGATCCTGGGAAATTCAATTAGCCTGTCACATGTGCCAGTCCCTAAATATATCAAAACTGTCATCCTCTAGGAGGGGGTTAGTACTCAGGATACTCTTCAAAAAACCTCTCTCTCATGGTTTAGCAATAGTGTTGCTTCATAAAATAATAGTTATTGTTGATGTATAGCACACCACATAGTCATGTATTTCTTTTCTGACTAACACCAATATCACTTGATTTTCAATCTTATTCTACATCCCGGAATGGGCATCTTTCCGGTAGCTTCAAATCTGTATCCACTATCTATTTTATGGTCTGCGTGCCTTTCTCGTTGCCTCCAATCAGTTTCCTGTGTCTATGCTTGAGCACTTTCATGTTTTGTGAGGCTGAAAGTCGAGTTTTGTGTCTATGCTGGGCCATGCGTTCCGTTTTTTCCTACAGCTTCTTATCTGCGTCCTGCATTTATACTTGAGCATATACACCTTTCCCATGGCTGTTGTTAGAAAGAGCCCTGCGCTTATGCTAGAATACAAGTTCCCCCTTTGTTCTGGTTTATTTGTATGATTCCAATACGGATAACAAGGACCAGGGTACTTTAAGGGAGTACCTTTGCCTATGGAATAATCAGAGATTCTGGATCTCATGGTTTCTTTAGTTAGGCTTCTACGTCCACTGGTCTGGGATCCCTCCTATGGAATAACCAAGGCTGCCGCTTAGTCCCTGAGCTTCCCTCTCACATCACTTTGAACAGGGAGACTCTAGTGGCTGTGTTTTGCATTCTCCTGTAAGATAAGCCCACACCATTTCCTGTACATCTGAGTCCCAATTATTTCCGGCCATAAGGGTGGTCGAAGAGTTTGCTTTAGGGCTCAAATATATTGCATTCGACCAATCCCAGCTGGTTGATGCACCAAGTTTGGATACACACTTGTTGAGAAAGTCACCCATCTTTTTAGAGCACAATTGTTCACCATTATCAGTGACCAAAATATCCTGATAGATTTCGCTTCTGAAAACTGCTTGGAGAACGGGGCTATAGAGGTTCTGGTCCGGGGTCTATCTCTGAACCTCACTTCTGGCCTTATGCTACAGTAATCTACTAATACTATAGCCAATTGTTTTCCAGTGGAAGACATCTAGAGGTGCTCTGCAAAGTCCAAGCTCATCTTGTTTCAAAGGGACTTGGCAATCTCGACAGACTTTGAGGGAGGGGGGTTCTTGCTAGTAGGCACTTTTCGCTTTTAGTACAGAAACAGTATAGTCTTGCAGGTATATCTACCATTTGATACAATATGATATGCCATTTATAATGCGCCTGTACACAACTATTTCTAGGCATGACAAGACAAAGGGGGGAAGACAGAGGGAGGACAAGACATACGATCTTACTAGGCCTTGTGTCATTCAGATCGTTCAAGTGCGACCGTGCAAAAGTGCAGGTGGAAGGTAGATGGGGAAGCGCCAGGGTGAGGGAAGGGAAAGTGCTATCAGGGCAGCAATGTTCTGAATGAGTGCAGCTAGGGCAGTGTGGCTCTGGGTAACTGCAAGGAGGCAGGGAGCTGTAGAGGTTACAGTTACAGCCCCTAAGTGCACGGTAGGACTGGAGGCAGTGCAGGGAAACTGGTCATAGAGGCGCCTGGCACACAGTGAGAATCTGGGGGTAGCAAGCGACCAGTCTGTGAAGTAGGCGGGTATGTCAGCAGTGGAGAGAGAGAGAGAGAAAGCAGAGAAGAAATGGAAGGTCTTGAGACGCTTTCCAAACTTCAGGTGATCTGGCTCAAGTTTGAGAGCGACAGGGAGGCCATTCCAGAGGGAGGCACCTGCAGAGCAGAGAGATCTACCCCCCACTTTCTGCCTGGAGGAGTGACTGACCCTCAGAGAGTTGGAGGTAGCTGAGCGAGGGGCTCGAGAAGGAAGGTATTTTTGAAGAGAGAGTTGGATGTAGTGCAGGCACATGCCCCAGAAAGCCTTGTGGACGATGCAGAGGGTCTTGTATTTGAACCTTGCAGCCATGAGTAGCCAGTAGAGAGATTTCAGGGCTGGAGAGATACAGTCCCTGGGCTTGAGGTCAGGGATAAGTCTTGCAGGAATGTTCTAGATTAGTTTGCAGAGGGCGCAGAGTAGAGGAAGGCAGGTTGTGAAGGAGGCTGTTGCAGTAGTCCAGCCTAGAGAGACCCAGGGCTCTGGAGACAGTGAGCTTCTGTGGGAAAGTAAAAAAAAGGAAGAATACCTGTGAGGAGGTGCAGATGATAGTGGGCAAGGTCAGGTCTGTAAGGTGAGGAGAGAAGGAGAGAGTGGAATCAAAGATGACGCCTAGGTTTTTTGCCTCAGTGGAAGGCAAAGGAAGAGGGTCCAAGGAGGGCGGCCAGAATGAGAGAGGGAAAGCGGGAGCATGGGTCCGAATGAGAAGGATCTCCATCTAATTGGCATTAAGGCAGAGATCGTTGGAAGCGCACCACTCCTGAATCACGTATAGACAGTCAGGAATGAGTGAGAGAGGAGAGGAGGCTGACGGGAGCCTGAAAGAAATCTGAGTGTCGGCCCAGGAGGAAGGAGGTCAACCACTCCAAGGCCTGATGGGTGATGCCCAGGTTCTCACAGAGTCAATTGATCAGGATGGCGTGATTGACCATGGAGAGTCTGTGGAAGCTTCTACAAGAAAAGGACAGCAGTGTAAAGCACAACAGGACACCAGAGGACTTCTCTCTTGAATATTTAACTTCTGGGACATGTACACTATTCTCCAATGGACTTTAAGTGCCCTTTTCAGTCTATTAGTCATTTGTGTGTTTGTTTATCCATTATAAACATCTGTTCTTCTTTTTCATGCTGGTTTTCTACTGTTACTTTTTCTTTCTATTTTTTTTCTCTTACTTACTTTTCCCATTATTCCCTGTAATTCCATTAATTGTTAAATAGCGCCTTGCTTAAGGCTCTATTGAAATTCAAATAAATAAAAATACCTTGCAAGTGGCTTGAGGTGGTATCAAGCATTCTGAAAGAGGTTGACATCTCCATATGGCGGGTGGTCCCTCATTCCCAGAGCCACCAAGGTCACCGAAAATATAAAGGTACTATAAGAATGTCAAGAAATGCAAAAAGGTGTCCCAACCATAGCGCACATTTCAGCAAAGATGTTGCAATATAGAGACACCGTTGCCATTATAAATATTAGTGTTCTGATTACTAGGTTTATTGTTTTTTTTGTATTTTAGTTGGTTAAAGAATGCTTGTGGTGAGGTTGGAAATCAAACTGAGCTCCTTTCCAAAAGAGGTGAATGCTCTAATTTCTTCATAACTAGCGCAGTGACGATGAAGCCTGAAGAAGCATACATGAGCTTCAACTCATCCTAGACATCATGATGCACAGAGTTACAAACTGAAAATCATGCTGCATTGTTCCACGGTAAAACACAAGAGGTGATGACTTGAAGGTTTAGTATTAAACGTAACCTCTGACATTGCTCTGGACAACGCTTCAGACCATCGTTCTTCAACTTCCAAGCCATTACAGAAGGGGAAGGACCAGATTCCTTCTCCTCACCCACAACACCGAACACCCAGACATACAGACCTGGCTATCAACCATGAACTCCGAGGCCGTCACGCCTGAGTTCACCTCCTGCACCTAGTCCGTCGGGTTCCACATCAACAAGCATCTCTCCTTCAAAATACACATAGCTAAGAAATCTCAAATAGCTTGGTATCAGCTCTCCCTCCTGTGTAAAGCCAATCCCTTCCTCTCTCCGGACAACTTTAGGTCCTCTGTTCAAGCAGTGTTCCCATCCTACCTGAATGGGGGCAATGCCCTCCTCAAAGGCCTCCTGTCATGCTGCATTCTGCACCTGAGAGGTGTCCTACATGGCCCTCATTGACCTTCACTGGCTCCCACTGTTCACACAAATCACCTTCAAGTCTTGCTGCAACATCTATAAGGCAGTCATCCATAAGTCTCACAGGTACCTCACGGAGAAACTCAGCATCGCCATCAGACAGTGCACCTCCAGAAGCCAGGACACGTGCAGACTTGAAATATGCCACTGCAAAAAGGAAAGGACCAGAAAACAAGCCTTCTCTGCATTTGACCCAAGACTATGGATCTTCCTCCCCGTCAACATCAGACTCACCTCCACGCTCCTACAATAAAGAAAATAACTCAAGAACCACCTCTTCAAGGAGTGTGTCCTCCTCAACCCCTAGGCCATCATGTCGCCCCTGCACCACCTAATTTGCTCGGCGCCATCTGACACTCTCTTCTCCAACACCCTTTACAGCTGTACTCCTGTGTACTCCTCTGTATCATACCCCCGCTGTATATCTGTTCTGTTGTTACCTCTGAAAAGCACTCGGTATGCATCCATAATCTTGTATACCTCTGTAAAGCGACGAGTTGTGTTTCTGTATTGTTGTTTACCTCTTTAAAGCGCTCTGTTGCTTCTCAAAGCTAGGTTTGTGCTCAATAAATAACATAATAATAATAACAATATGCAAATCAGGCTTGGTCCCACCCCACTGTTCCATGGTATGCAAGTCTCATTGCTGCTCTTAGCATTTCTTTTCTGTTCACATTTATTATTGTTGCAAAATCAACCTCAAAATTAGCTGTGGCAGGAGCGTGTGCTTGTTGTGTGAGGTCTGCACCTGCATGCATATGCTGAACCTAGTTATAAACCAGAGGTTACTTGCTGAGACTTGTCTCTTGATATCTCAGCTGGCCACTGGCCCCCTACTGCCTTTGCTCCCCACAATTGAATTCTCTCACCTTTCTGTCTCTGATTAATTGTTCAGTAGAGATGAAGATTAAGCTACTCCTCTGCCATCAACTTTAGTAATGTTGATTTAAAGGGACCCCAATTAGTGGATGATTGTGTGCCAGGCACCACTGACTTTACCCCTCCCCTATGGCACCGGTACTATCATAGCAGCATCTTTACCTTGCTGTACCATTAAAGTGATCATTACCATTGCTCTGCCCCAAAGAAATCAAAGTTGCTGCAATTGCCTATCAACTCCCTAATGGGTGTTTTTCAGCTTCTCCCAGCTAGCATTGTGGTCATGGGTGGGGTTAGAGGAGTGGGAGACCAAGATATGTCCATTCAGGTACAATACGACCAGAATAAATTAACAATTGTAGACTACAGCATTTCATCTGAATGGGGATTTATTCCCATGTAATATACTTACTGAACAATGCAACATTAAAAGTTGAAAACCACAGTGTTTTTAGCCAGCTGGGCTCTGGAGCAGACAAAAGCTGTTCCCTTGAAAACCAAGATGGTGGTAACAACTGCCACATGTATGGACCCATCATAACAGAACATGCATCTGTTCGGCTTTGTAATGAGGCCACAGCATTCACAGGATGGCACAGTATTTCTAAAAACCTTTACAAACATACTTTAGCACTGTGGAGGTTTTATTCTGTCCCTACACTTATCAGGGATCTGCAACCTTTGGTTTTGCATATGTTTTGGATGACAGTTCTCATCAGCCCTAGCCAGCATGGTCATGGGTTAGGGATCATGGCATTGTAGTCCAAAACATCTAGAGGGTCACATACTCAGACCCCAATGTATAAGACTATGGTGTGTGCTTACTGAACATTGTTTGTATTACATGCATCCATTTTGGGGTTCCTGAGCTGAGTTCGACAAATAAAAATAAAACGTATGTATAGAGTGTTTCCACAATGAGCATTTGGAAGGGAATATTAGCACATCCTGTCTCATGAATGTATACATTTATTGTAAACATATCTACTGTCATGCTATATGACCTACCTGCATGGGAACACAGCAAGAAGGTCTCTCCAATTCAAATTTAATGTTTTGGAGAATATTAGAAAAAGTTAAATTCGTGTGTCTACGTACAATAAAGTTTGCTGAAGGACATGGTTCCATGACATCTGCAAGCCCTTGTCATGGTTCGTGAATTAGTTAGTGGTAATTTACTTCGACAAAATAACATTGGTTTTTTTTCCATTCGTTTGAAAATGGGGGCCCTTCCTCCTATAACCCCATTTTCACCCTCCAACCCCAGCCCACACCACTACCTCTCTTGAATCTTATCTTATCTTATCTATACTTGTAAAGCACACTGTTTGCCCGAAGGCATTATGGCGCTACAACTGTAGAGGTGGGAGCCAGCCAGGAGAATTAAGTATACTTAGAAAAGAAAGGTTTTAAGAGCCCGCCGAAAAGGGAGGTAGGCCTCAATGTCATGCAGACAAAAAGGAAGAGAATTCCATGCTTTAGCCGCAGCCACTGAAAAGGCTCGGTGTTAGGGAGATTGCTCCAGAATGGCTAATTTCCCTTACCTACTGAGTCCCTCAGCAGCTTTGCTGGATTATTCTTTTTCACCTGGTAAGAGTGTGAGCCTTTTTTCCCACTCTTACATGTGTTTTGCTGAGTGTTTTAAATGTGTGTGTTCATAGACTGTGGAGTCTCACCTACTCCATAGGCATCATCATTTTACTGTGTGTCACACAGCACCTTTAGTGCAGTGACACAGGGTTGTCTTTTAGACTTCCCATATTAAACTCCATTTTCTGGAACTGACTACTGTCTCCCAGAACATGTAAAGTTTCCATTGACTTTTACTAGTCTTTTTAAATTTACAGACCCATTACAAACTATCTTCCATAGAGTACTGGAAGGGTTAATAGTTATCCCTTTTCGTCTGTTTCTTATGGAACATTATTTTGTTCCCCTTTCTCTAAGATTTGGCTGGTGGCAGTGGTATCTACCATTTTTTTTCCTACCGCGGACTATGAAAATAGCCTTGGTACTGTTAGAGGCTATGCTGGTAGCCTCGAACTTTAATCCGCTGGACCCCTTTTAATTTTATTTGGTTCCGGTTGGGTTTATTCACCATTTCTTTTTGTAAAGGTCTTTCTCGTGTTTTACTCTGTGTGCCAAACCAGGTTTGGTTCCTTTGTTCACCGTCCTTTGGCGGGCTTCTGCACAAAAGCCCTCCTTAGGCGCCCGAGTGTCTGGGTGGACAGGATGTGAGGGAGGGGTTTTAGGCCCCTTGCAAAGGGTCTCTTTGGAGACCCAATACACACTCTAGTTTGATTGGCAAGGTGACTGTCCTGCCAGGACAGCCACCCTGCTGTGTGATTGACAGCCAGGCTGTGTGAATGGGGGAAAACTGCTTAAAAGCAGGTCTCTGGGACTTGGAAGGCAGAGTCGCCACTGGATCGAGAGAACCGAAGATAAGCTGAAGGAAGAGGAATACTGCAACTACTGAACCTTCCTGTGAAGCCCTGCTGCGGGTCCGAATCGCCTGAAACTTTGACGACAGGGAAGATCTGCAAGGAATCTTCTCCCCTTGAGCTGGTGGGACCAACCAGTTCGCCAAACACCAAGCAAGGCCTCCCTCTCCTGGTCGAATTTGCTGTGCATCGCTGCAGTGAACCCGATAGCCAGGAGGACCGGACCCTGTTTGGTTTTTAAGGAGGCCACCTTTTATTCGTCACTTTGCTCTGATGCTGGTTTGTTCCCTGGGCAGTGCAGGACTCTCCAGTCTTCCTCCTTCTTGTCAGTCCGACAGTCGCTTTAGGAACTGTGAGCCTGCAGGACCTGCCAGGAACTTCTGCCTCAGCTACAGCATTCTTCTTCTACTAAGGTACTGTTCAAATCCGGTCGTTCGTTCCGTCCGACCGCTGTGAAAGTGTTTTAAATCTTTAGCTAATCTGAGGGCTTGTCCTTCCCTACTCTTTTAAATAATTTTTCTTCTGACCAACTTCGTTTTGAACTCTTGTCAAAGACTTAACCGCAAACTACTCTGAACTGTGTGATCCTCTGCAAAGACACTGAACCATTAACATTGGCCCAGGCCTATTGATTTGAATCCTAGTTGTAGTAAGCCTTTTCTAGATTTCCCTGCCAATTACTTGTTGGTGCTGCTTGATTTTGAATAACCTTGTCTTTCCCTCCCTTTTTAAAATTGCTGGAGTGCCATTTTGCTCACACTTCATTTTGAACTTAACTTGTCCAGAATTGATTGGGTGTGGTGCAGTGTATTAAGATTGTGATTTTCTGCTGCTTTATATTAGTGAACTGTTTTATAACTGATGGTGTAAATAAATGTATATTATTTTACTCAGAAACCTTGACTCAGTGTTTGTTTGAACCATAGTAATTGCTGTCCTTTGTGTAACTTCTGATACTGCTCACTTTACTCTTGAGATAAGTCTGGCTGCTCAGCCATCGCTACCACTTTAATGTGTAATACAGGCTTGCATCAAAGGTGAACTTGTACTTGCACTTGTAGTCTTAATTGTGTGTGGTCTTTCCAAAGGATACTGCATATGATTCTGCCTAACACTCGGCTGTGGGCCCAAAAGAGTCTAACCCTCGGGGGGGTTAACAGCTGTCAAAGATTGGGAACAGAGACACCTGAAAGGGCTATAGGGGAAAAACTTAATTTGAAGATATTCAGCTCCTGTTTTATAGAAGGCTTTGTGGACCAGACACAGCAACTTGAATGCACTGTTCGACTGGGAGCCAGTGCAGCTGGCGCAGGAGCGGCGTCAAAGGAGCACCGAAAGTGGGGTGAAGAACAGTTCTAGCAGCTGCAGACAATGAAGCAAATGTCATGGGAGAGCTAGATACAAAGCGTTACAGCAATCGATGTTGCTAATTACCAAGGATGATACCACCAGTGCATGGAATTTAGAAGGAATACAAAGAAGGACTTTCCATAGGGTCCATAATTTAAAATGATCCTTCTGACACAAGGACGAAACCTGCTCAGCGATGGATAAGGAGGCCGAAATATTTACACCAAGGTCCTTCACTGATGAGACGGGAGAAGGAAATGGACCAAGGTCCACGGGCCAGAACTCAGGGGTCCAGAACAGAGAGAGGGAAGCTGTACCAACCACCAACACCTCAGTTTTCTCACCGTTCAATTTGAGCCAATTCAGGGCCATCCAATCGGCAACTGCCTTTAAGCAACTCCTCAGACGACCAGCCGTCTCACTGTTACCTCACTCCAATACACCTCACCCTTCAATTCATATATATTTGTACTCTCTGGTAGAGGTATTTTGTCAAAGTGATTTACCACAAAGTTATTCTCTTTGATAAAACAATGGTATACACTTGTCATCACTACATTAGGCATATTCGTGTTTCATTAAGGGAGGAAGCCAGAGTGCAGTACAATACAATGCTTTCCCTCCCTCACATTAGACAACATTTGTCTCTGTGCAATGGACATGAACCTGCGTGTACTTAAAAGCCTGGAAAATATTCCTGTATACATCTGTTGCTCTTGGTATTGGAAGACTTGAAGACCATGGAAGCAAATAACTTTTACAGGACCCACATCCTGCCACGGAAAGATTACTTTGATCACACAGAGCTTAGAAGGCTTACAAGGCCACTGCTAGCCCAGACACAAATGGGCCCTAACAGCAAAGCACCCCAAAAAGCCTTTGACAGTGGTATGGAAGAACCAGGTGTGCCGGATTCATATAACTACGTACTGTACACCATAATGTCCAGGCGGTAAACAATTTCTCTTTCCTTTACATTACTACAATGTGTTGTGCATAATAAACATTCTGCACTGCTGTATGTTACTGGGCTTTATACCACACATCTCTTTCTCTCTCTGTGATTCCTCCCTTTCTTCTGTCAGTTACTGAAAGGTGTTCTGCATTCATTATGTTATGTTACTGCATCCCACACACATACACATACACTCCCTTCCCACTGTAACTTACTGCAATGAGTCTTGCTGTGGGGCAGTGTGCTAAAATACAATAACATATTTTTATTTATTTAATTTTTCTAAACAGAGAAGAAGGGCATCAGCTGCATCATTCTTCTCTGATGCATTGCACATGGTATATTCTTCATTCATTATGTTATGTCATTATTGGGATTGATGACACATCTCTTTCTTTCTTTCTTTCTTTCTTTCTTTCTTTCTTTCTTTCTTTCTTTCTTTCTTTCTTTCTTTCTTTCTTTCTTTCTTTCTTTCCCAATCCCTTAAGTATCTCAATGCCTCTCTCTCACTCCAATTCCTTTGCAACTTACAGTAATGTGCTCTACTATAGGGGTGATATGCTAAAATATTATATGTGTCGATCCCATGCCATTGTTATCAGGAACCTTCTTATAATTTGTAGACATGCCCCTATTTCCTATAGGTGGTTGGTCCAACCCCTTTCCTAACTCAATAATACATAATTAATTTGCCTTTTGCTGTATTAATTCAGTTGTGATGTGGTATTGTTGCTGTTAATGATCATTCAGACTAAAGCTGGACACTCTAATTAGAGGATTTTGGCATGGAAGTGTCAGTTGGTGAGGATGTTTTTTGAAGGAAGAAATGGTCTTGGTGACATCAGCTTCTGTAACTGTGGTGAACTCACAGGGGCGCTTCACTTGACTGAGTTTGATGTTTGGCTAGGCTAGGTTGCACCTGAGATCTTTGAGCAGACACCCTCAATGATTTAGCATGAGTCCATTAAGCAGCATTCACCAGTCCCCCAGTAAATTTAAACATGTCTTTGAAGGAGTTTGCAGCCTCTGTGATGCAAGCTTCAAATGCAATCCCTTTTATCTCCCACTATTTTGTATCAATGGGTGTTGATCACCCATGCTTTATAAACTGTAGACAGCCAAGTTTTACTACAGCGTATTCCAAGCAGCCTGCCACTGTGGTTCGATTACTGAAGTATATTGTTTTACCACTTGTTATCTTCCTTTGTAATTTAATATAGGCCTGTGAAGCACGAGGCGAGGCGTCTAATCTCTGGCAGCCTTCACTTTAGTAGAACAAAAAAACGTTATATTGGCCTCGTGACAATCATACCGTGCAAGTCCCTGACAAGGTGGTAAGTGCAAGGGAGCAAGGGTTAGCGGGAGAAGTGCAGGAGTAGGGTGTCCACAGGGAAGGGGGGCGGGCAAATGCTGGGCAGGCCAAGTTGGCACGTGCCAGGGGAAAAAGGGGGAAAGGAGGATGAGTGCAGTGGACAAGAGGACCAAGATAGGCTAGTCAGGAAAAGGGAGACAGAGGGCAAGTGCTTGCAAAGGGTTTTGGAGGGACTGTTAGGGGGTGGTCTGGCCCCTGTAAAACTCTGAAGGGAGCAGGCCCCAGTCGCAGCGGCAGAGGGAGAGTTAGCATGGGAGGGGGAGAGGGAAAGAAGAGGAGAAAAGGAAAGTCTTGAGTAGTTTCCGGGAATCTAAGAAGATCCAGCTTAAGTCTGAGAGGGAAGGGAGACTGTTCCAGAGGGAAGAGCAAGCTGAGGAAAGAGATTTACCTCCCACTCTCTGCTTGGAGAAACGTTTGACCTGCAGAGAGTTGGAGCCAGAGCACCCAAGGACTCTGGCCAGGAGGTATTTAGGGAGGGAAAGATGGATGTAAAGAGGCCCCAGGCCTCAGCCTTGTGGATGATGCAAAGGGTCTTAAATTTGATCCTTACAGTCAACAGAAGCCAGTGGAGAGAATTTATGGCTGGAGAACTTGCGACATTCCAATTGTGTTTTTTTATTCTTAATAGCGAGTGCCAAATAAATGCTCTTCACACTTGTCAAGTTTCTTTCAAATATTTGTCTTTTTATTACATATATGAATTTTCATATGAACTCTCTACACGTGTTTCACACCTGTTTGCATCACAAGGGATCATCAGGAGAGGTTTTTGCTAATTTGGAAAATGAAATAAATACATTTATGTAAGTAAAAAAGAAAAAGGAATGATTTTTACAAAAAGTCAATGACACGTCATTTTTTAGTCTTTCATGTTTTCATAAGACCTATTCATCTCAACTTTGTTTTTAAGCCTTCCTAATGGCTTTCATTTTTCTTATACCATCATTTCAACCATAGTGGGGGGAAACAAGGAGCATGCGTCCCAATGAGAAGGATCATTGTCCTACGGGCATTAAGGCTGAGATCATTGGCAGAGCACCATGCCTGAATAGCAGTAAGACACTCTGGTATGAGAGAGAAGGAGGAGGAGGTAGAGGATGGCAGCTTGAAAGAGAGCTATGTGTCGAGGTAGAGAGTTTGGTAAAGGAGAGAAAAGGACCCATTTGCACTTGGGAAGGTCTGTTTGAAAGGAAGGAGGTAAGCCACACCAGTGCCCTGTCTGTGATGCCTATGGTATCATGGAGATGGTTTATGAGGATGGACAGAAGAAATATCAAGGAGGATCAGAACAGAGGGAGTGTTAAAGTCCAGGTTACAGAGTAGGTCTTCACAGATGTTCAGAAGAGCAGTTTCTGTGCCTCTGGCTGCCCTGAAACCCTTCACTTTCTGCGTCTTCTGATTCCAAAGCCTCGGTCTGTCTCTGAGGTAGCTTGGTTAAGATCAACGTGAGCCAGCGTCCATTTTTCCATTATGGCTGTCCTTGCCATGCATATATTCCTCTATAGCAAGCTTCCATATGTTTTCTTTCTACCTTGCATTACTGCGTATTTACAGTTATTGGTCAGTAAGTTACTTCATCTTCTTTGTTTCGACAATTACTTTAGCTTTAGGTACATGTTACCCTTAGTGCTTCAGTTTTATTGCTGCTCCTAAGTATTTTCATATCGTTTCAGCATAGGTTCATATATTTTCCTTATGACATCACTTTGTCCTCGTCAGATTTCACTTTAACGTCCATCCATATTATTCAATGATGCATTCTGACATGTTGGCAGGCAACATCATTACATGTAGCAGTCTTCCATGAAGCATCCTTCACGCTTTCAGTGCGAGGGACCATTTTGTATGGCCGTCTGAGTGCATACAACCTCTCATAGACTCAATGCGGTATGGGAACAATGCAGGGGGTCCCATTTATTGGTCTCCTCCGACTGTTCCAGTATGACGGCGGTGAGGGGGCGGGAACTGTCGATATAGCATCTACCTGCTCCTCTACAATACACTACTGAAAGAACGTTGTTAAAAGGCTGATTTTGCCAAAATGATGAATGAATGGTTTCAAGCTAGAGTAGATTCCATGGATCCTTTCCATCCCAATGTGTTACATATAAATGTGAGAAAGCATGTGGATACCATCTGATAATGTGATGGCTAGACCCCATAAATTATGCCTAAAGGTTAGGTTCCAGATTTCGGTACCCGGCACATACAACCCGAATTCATTTGTTATAGATAGCTTAGTTGGGTAATAGAATTGCCAATGATTAGAGTGTAATGGTGGCGAAAGAAGAACTGTTGGGAATTTCGTCTTTTCATTTTACATTAGATCAATCTTTGGGTAGATGATTTAAATCTCGTAAAACAAAGGAAGGCGCTGCATCTCACCAGGTTTTGGAGAGTATTTTTAATAATGAAATAAACACATTTCGTGCAGCAGCACTTTTTAAAGGTAACAACCCTGCTGAGTAAAACACACACCATAAACAAAGAACGTTTCCCATAACGAAAAGCAAAACGAGTGCGAGAAAAGAAAGAAAGACCCAAGTGGCGGAATGAAATGCACCCGGGGGCCGATTCTGAGGTGCGTGCAAATGTAAGAAAGTGTTCCTGCAGGAACACTTTACTTACAAACACCATATTCTGATGAAGAAAGAATGTGGTTCAGGAACATGAAAGGTTTGGCTTTTGCATGTGCCTGATTCATGGCTTGACAACAGCCCTGGCAACCATCAGGAATGCAGGGCAGTCACATTGAGGGGATTCTCCTCCCAGCAGCACTGGTTTAACAAGACAAAAAAAGGAGTAAAATACAGTACCTTTGAGGTGCTGTTAAACTACACTGCACATTTGTTTTCTCTTTATAAACAATCCATTTCCGAGACTGCAGCAGCACATTTCAAGTTTAATGAAAGTTTAAGAAAACTTTCTTGAACTAGAAAAGTGGCAGTCTATCAAGAAATGCTTGCATTGTCAGTGGAGCACACGTTTCACCCACAACATGAGATTTTAGCAGCTTTTGCTGCTGGAAAGCATGACATCTCCCCTCCAATATTTCCACCCACCTCAGAATGATGGTGCTGGAAACTGGAGGGTAGAATGTTGTATTTTCACACACTTTTTATCACAGGTTCAGAATCTGGCCCTCAGAGGGATAGTCAAAAGAGTAAAACAGACTAAGTGGTGAAAAAAGGGTGATCATACATGTGAACAATTATCCTCTACAATTGAACAAATATTAATGGTATAAGCACAAAAATATGTTCAAAACTCTTGTTGAGTGAGGACACTGTATGCATTTGACCTGAGTTAAGGGTCGACAACTCATGTGGAAATGTGCAAAAGCAATTGCAAATCCTTGGAGGAAACCTCCAGGGGGAGCCAGAGAATCAGTGACCCCATAGCGGGGACGAGCTAGGGCATCAGAAACGAAGGGGCGGAGTGGATGGAAGCACGCAGTTGACGGGGGAAAAAGTGTACACAAGATATACTGGCTATGGCATTACGCAAAGGTATCAAGGGAGTGTGGATAAGAGAACATGCATAGCAGAAAGATAATCAGACTTCTGGCATGTAGCGAAGGGGCACATGCAACCAGTTTCGAATAGAAAGGTTTTCAGTTCTTTGTTCACGTTGACACGGTGCCTGCACACGGCAAGTTCATGATCCATATGGCTTCAGACGGTCTCAGTCTGGGTTCTTAGTTACCATCCCACACAGTGGTAGAACTGTACCGAAAATATTAGTGGAACTGTGGTCTGGGTCGTGGGAGGGTCGGCGGAAGCATAGTGCAACATGTAACAAGGTGTTGCAGCCGGGGCATTGCAGTAGTCTAAGTGACTAGTAACTAAGGCTCCTATTACAACTTTACACTTGCACAGGGACATGAATGGACATATCCTCTATATACAATGGTGAATATGGTCATAAAAAGTAGAGGAATGGTAAACATAAAAATAAAAGTAGTGGAAGACCACTCCCAACTGCTCCCGCCCACCTCGATCACTGATCCCACGTCATGTTTTGAATGCGCTCAGTCCCAAAGCACTTCATTTAATGACAGTCGTTATTAGGGTATTCCCAGAAATGATTTTCCACTGGTGATCTGACATCATTATTTTGAAAACACAATAGATGTTCTGCTATTCTAATCTTCAATTGTCTTTTCAGGCTGCCAAGATAGATCCTGACACATGGGCATAGTAGGATGTAGATCGTGTGAGACAGAGAAAAGTTGATGATTTAAAATCAGGTGGGTCCTGATTAAGTGAGCCACCTTGAAGATCTTCAAGGTGGGGCTATGCTAATGAAGGGTAGAAGTCGTGAGTACAAACAAATGTGGATGGAAAGTGAAGTCGATGGGATTGAGGGAAGGAATGAGTGAAGAGTTATGTTTTCTGTTTTATAAGGCACACTGACATTACCATGGCGGCTTCATAGGACTGCTGGCCGGTGCTTAACTTGCATAAATACATGCCCTGACCATGTTACAGAGGGAAAAAAAGTCTTTTGAGTTTTTCTTAACTGATCATCAATAGTTCTAAGTGCTAAAGGAAGCGAGGTTTATAGGACAGCAACGCAAACTGAAAAGACGCAGTTACCTGTTTAGTTTTTGGAATAAGTAGAAGGGATGGCTTTCTAATCCCAGTGGTCGAGAAGGAACATACAGGGCCGCTGAATACGCAGGAGCGCCAGGGCTCAGGCCCCCCCTCCCCGAGAACGGCCATCTGCACTGAAAGTTCCTACACTTAAAATAGGACGTCCTGGAATATTGTCAGCGGCCCCCGCCATTTTCATGCAGGCGTAAAATGAATGCATTACAATGGACTATGACTCACATTAATGAGTAGGCACACTCGAATGGAATACATCATAAAACACTGTCTGCAAATCGTATTTGTGGGCAGTGTGTCATGTCTCTCAAAGCGTGGAGTACAACTGAAGAATAAAGGGGATTTCGCTTCATTTTACTCTCTTCCTTTAGAGTGATGAATTGCAGGGGACTGACCCCATGGCACTTAAGTACACCCGTAGGCAATATCATTTTTTTTAAATGACCCACAACAAGGAGACGTTATATTGGCCTGAAGTTACATAAATCAGAAAGCTCCACCGATTATTTTTTAAGGAGAAGACTTGCCACCGAACATTTTAGGCTAATAGGTGGTATTCCCTAAATAAGTGAGGTTTCAGAACTCCACAAAGGTCAATGGCAATATGAGCTTTAATTACAGGGATTTTAAACACTTTTGAAGGGCAATGATCTTTATGTGAGCCGGAACGTTATCTCAATTCAATTAATTTTATGAATTGAGATTCATTCAAAAGGTCACATTTGGTAAATTGGGCAATATTAGCATTTCTTGCTTGAGTATCTAAGGGCACCTGGCTCTCAAACTCGTTGTGAATCTCCGAGTAACTATTCTTAATCTTTTCACCACTTGAGGGATCCTGAAATTCATCAATAATATTGTAGAGCTCTTTCTGAGTTTTGTGAGATAAGGTTATACAATTAGGACAGTAGTCTTTCTTGGATTGCATGGTCAGTTTATTATAATATCTATGAAAACTTGAAAGCGTGATCCTGTCACGAGGGTAATATTTGCATCTGCAGGGACATTCTATTTTGTTCCTTGCTAAGTCCATATCTTATGTAAACTAATTGTTCCTTTTACATTTCTTAGTTTAGGAGCATTATTATAATGGGAATTGTTCCAAGTTCAACCATTGGCTTTGGAGCGCAAGTGTGGACAGTAGCTCGAAGCAGCTAGAGAGTGGTAATCATTCATAACAGCTGAGTGGTTTGAAAGCTGATAATAAAGAAACAAGATGGTGCTTGAATGCCATAGGCAATTTGATGAACTCCAAAAGATGAAAGAATCGTGGGTGCTATATTGGCCCTTCAGTGAAAACAGGCATGAGTAGCGCTGTGGAGTTGAAGGTGGTAGAACGGTGCATGGTTGAAAGAGAACCCTGAAGTAACTAATGGTTGCCACATGGAAAAGTGTTCAGGTAGGATCCAATTTGGGCTTGACCAACCGACCCTCTCATCCCAAGGTACGGCGGTGATATATCATGGGCGTGTAACTGTGGTAAAAGTAACGAAAGCACTCACAACTGGTTAGAGAACATGTTAGACAACACTAACCTATGATTGACTGAGCAGATTGATGACGTTTGGATATGTGGGCGTTTGTGGGATAGCCGCGTGTCACATAAACGTAAATAGGCAGATATGATCAATGTGTCAGACTCCTATTCCACTGAGCTAGTTTTCTTCAATTTGGAAAGGTGGAGCATTCTTGTGCATTTTAGTGTGTTTTAGAGATCTTAAAATGGAGCGGAATTGTGTAGTAACTGAGTTTCATTCAGGGCTTTACATTTCTATGTGAAACTTTATTTTGCAGTCTTTTTAGGAGAGTTTTGGACTACTTTTGTTGTCCACTGAATTTTGAGTTCCCAGATACAATTACATTTTCATATAAAGAAAAAAAGTAAATTTGGAGGAACTGCATTCTCCTATTTGATAGCCAAACTATGGAATTCAGTACCGAATACAATAAGAATGACAGAAGACCACCTAACGTTCAGAAAACGACTGAAAACCCGGCTATTCAACTCACTGAGACAAGTATAAAAACATGCACCCTTACAAACTATACTCTAGGACCAAAGCAAACATAGGACAATACTGACCGAAGAACCAACAATAAAACAACCACACACCCAGAGCCAAACAGAAACCAACTAACCACCCCTTCCCCTTTTCCACACATGCATACCTTTCTTGAACTACACATGCCCAAATGGGCCAGCAAAACTGCTCACAATCCACACACCCACCGCTAACCATGCCACAAGACCAACCAGTTGCAAACAACAAACAACCCATACACTGGACGCTAGCCCTCCTGACACAACAAGCCCAGTGCACACAACAAAGACCACCTAGAAAGCTGACTTGCACAGGTGCCAGTTTCTCCTAGTTCTGTAAGCATCAACAGAAGAGCACAACTTCTGTCCTATCGCTCTTACCTCACTAACCAACCCAACACCCACATTTATTACAGAGCCTGTTAGGGAGAATTCTCTGTTTAGGCTGAATTTCCTAACCTAGTGAGTCCCCCAGCAGCTTTGCTGGATTTCTGGAGTTTGTTTTTTTCCATCCTGCCAAGAGTGAGACTCTTTTCTCCCACTCTTGGACATCTATGTGTGTAATTCCTTTGAAATGTCAATGTGTTCGATGGGCTATGGGGTCTTTTACTCCATAGGGTCTCATATGTTTTTCTATGTGTGTTACACCGCACCCTACGTGCCGTAACACTGGGGAATCCTAGCGGACCCCCACCATAGACTCCATACCCGGGGGCTGACTACTGTCTCCTCGGACATGTAAAGTCACCATTGGCTTTACTAGACCTAAATTTATTAACAGAACTAGTACAAACCATCTTATTGTGGACGTACTAGTAGGGGTAATTCGATTACTCCTAGGTCTGTTACTCAAGGGGGCACTGTCCCGTCCCCCCTCGTCGAGTTTCGGCTGGTGGCAGTGGAAACTACTTGTTATGTTCGACCCCGAACATAACCCTATGGGATTCGTCCCATTGTTGGAGATTGATCCTTTTTCTCGTTAATCTCTAACGTACCACCGGTCTCCTTATCTTAAATAAGTTTATCGGATGGTATTTTCTGCCAGAACTCGGTTTTTAAAATGGCGTCTGTGTTCGTCTCTGTGACTCCTAAACCAAATGTTGAGCCCTTTGTTCCACTTTTGGCGGGCCTCTGGACAGAGACCCTCCAAAGTGGTGCCATTCTGTCTGGGTTACCACAGGGGTGTGGGAGAGGGTTTAGGCACCCTGGACCGAGTTGCCTTGCCAACTCCGGTCGCACTCTGGAGTGATTGGCCCAAGGGGTGAGCCTTCTCGCTCACCACTTAGCATGTGTTGATTGACAGCTAGGCTGAATGAATGGGGGTTTTCTGCATAAAAGCAGGGCTTTTGGGACTGGATCTTCAGAAGTCGCCACAGGACCTAAGAATCCGACGAGGGTAACGCTGAGCCCACCTGCACGACGACACCTCTGGTGGAGCCCTGCGGAACCGACTCACCACTTCCCGACGACAAAGGAGATCTCCCTGCCGGAGAGTCTCTTCCCCTGGCTGGTGGGAACAACCAGTCCCCTTTGCTTTTTATTCGCCTCAGGACGCAGTGGTCGAATTGCCCGTGCAGAGCACCTCGGCAACCGGATAGCCACTACCCCTGTACCGCGACCAAAAGGTGGTGCCTTGTGACGGAGCACTCCGCAGCTGGTCTCTTCCCTGGTGGTGCACCGGACTTCACTTTTCTTCGACGACGAGATCATCTCTACTTTTGGCAAAGACCCGACGTGCATCCACCACCAGGAACAACTGCCCCCGCCGGAGCTGCCCTCCACAACAAGGTACCGTGTCCGCCTGGCTTCCCTTTCGATCGGTTCGAGTGAGGTGTCTTATTCCTCTCCTTTCCGTTGGGTCGCCTCCAAGCTTTTCTCATTTATTGTTCTGAACTGGTTCAATCTGCCGATAACAATTTGCTACAAAGACTTGAATGCATCTCCAATAGAGACTTGTTGGGACATCGCGCCTTGCCTCTCTCCGAGTGGGCCTGGCCTCTGAACTTTATGATCTATTGTGATTCTTGCCTTCCTGCCTTGCATTTTATCCGCGAAGGATTGAACTGTGTTGATTTCGTAACCTGCTTATTTTTCTCTCCCGTCCTAACCAATATTAGAGTGTCATCTAGGTTGAGGTATACACCTCTGTCTGAAAATAATTGGTACCAGTAGAACCTAGAGTTGTCGAAATAGTGCTAGGGGGGATTGATCGTTTTCTTCTTCGTAGAGTAATTGTGTTTGATTTATTTGCCGTGAATTTGCCATAGTGTTTTTCATAGATGTTCTGTTATAAATAAATACCTTAATATCTTTACACTAAGCTTTGTTGCGTGTTTGCTTGTCTTGCTGTGAAGAATTGCCCTATTTTGTATACTCCACATACTGCTCAACTTTTCTTGAGAGAGGTCTGACTGCTCAGCCACAGCTACCAAGTGAATCTGTGTGGTACAGACTGCTACCGAGTGGGTTCACCGCCAAACACCTGTAGTCCTAAATCTTTTGCAGTGGTCCCAGAGGGAACTGCACAGGTTTCCGCCTAACAGAGCCACGTGAGGGCCTGGAGACCATGCCAATGGCAGCAGTGTGTGGTATAAATCATTGTAACATAACATAAAGGATGCAAATATCACATGACGTACATTCTTGTTCCTTTGACAAAGACAAAGGGCCTAATTCACAGAAGTGTTTTCTAATGGCAAAACCCCATTGGGTAATGCCCTGTGAATAAGGGCCACAGTGTATTGGTGAGTGTATCTGAAATGTGTACCTGTGTTCTGCAGTTTCATTTGAACCTTAAATGAACTGTATTAAAGTGTAATTTCCCTTCATTTTAAATGTGCTCCAGCACAGGACATTTGTGAAATAAATTAGCTCTTCGTCTGCATTCTTTCTCATAAACCTACGTCTTTCAATTCTAAATAGTCTGTATGCATTCTTCATAATATAGTCACAAATAGTTTTATTTTATTTCATGTATCAGTTCATTCATCTCTATTTTGTCTGATTTGTGTAATACTCCTGTTAAACCTGCTGCCTTATCTGGTAGATGTTTACAAGCTCTTTCATGGGCTCTGCATCCTCATATTGTGGGAAACATGCTTTAGAGCTATTTTACACAAAAACACATATATAGTTTATGTTCCAAGAAGGTGAAATGTGCTGCTGGTTGATGACTTTGGAAGAGCTTGTCAGAGATGGCAACAGATATAACCGGAGTATTAGACAAATTAGAATTAGGATCACAGTAACATCCTTATGAACCTAACTCCTTCAGGTTGAAGTTAGGAGTAAGTTAGAGTTACTCACAGTAACCTCTTTGTGAATCTAATTCTCATCTCCAAATTTAAGTCAGGAAGAAGTCAGAACTACTTATAATAAGTTATTTGTGAAAGGAATTTCCTTTTCCTGCTTTAAGTCAGGAGTAAACATTTTGGCCCTCATTACAAGTCAGGCGGTGGACCATGGTGCTATTAGCACCATGGTCCATGCCGGATTCCGCCATGGTGGATGGCAGAATTATCGCCCCATTCCATGGTGAGTGGGGCGGTAATTCCCCATTCACCATTTGCCCTTCCCCATTCCCATTTTTGCCCCATAGGGCATAATGGGGATGGGGAAGGCGCTAATTACGGCACCGTAAATTACAGTGCCGTAATTAGCACCAAGGTCGCTTAGCGCCTTGGACTTTACAGCCTGCAAAAAGCAGGCGTTAAAGTATGAATCAGGCGTTCCCTTAACGCCTGACTTTTAATGAGGGCCTTTGTGAATCAAGTAGACATCTCCAGGTTTATGTCAGGTGTACATCCGAGTTACACAAAGTAGCTTCTTTGTAAAAGGAATTTCCTTCTCCATTTTCAAGTCAAGATGATGTCAGAGTTAATAATAGTAACTTGTTTGTGTATTAATTACCCTTCTTCAAGGTTTCAGACAGTAAGTAGTATGTCTGACTTAGTCAAACTAACATTTTGAATAGAATTACGCTCTCTGGTTTTAATTCAGGAGTGGGAGTTACTCATAGTAACCTCTTTGTCAGTCGAATAGCGTTCTTCAGGTTTAAGTCAGGAGTAAGTCAAACTTACTCTTAACACCTTCTTTGTAAATTAAATTGCTTTCTCCAGCTTTAAGTCAGGAGTAAGCTATAGTTACTCATAATAACATATTTATGAATTAAGTCAGGTGTGAGTCAGAGTTACTCACAGTAACCTCTTTGTCAATCGAATAGCCTTCTCAAGGTTTGAGTCAGGAGTAATTTACAGTTATTCATAGTGCCTTCTTTGTGAAGGAAATTGCTGTCTCCGGCTTTAAGTCAGGCGAAAGCTAGAGTTACTCATAGCACCTTCTTTGTCAGTCAAGTCAGTAGTAAGTCACAGTTAGTCATACTAACTTCTTTGTGAATAAAATCCTCTTCTCCATGTTTAAATCAGGAATAAGTCAAAGTTTCTCATAGTCATTTCTTTGTGAATCAAGTCAGGACTAAGTCACAGATACCCATAATCTTTTTTAATTGGTCCATTATCTCCTATAAGGATATCATTCTCATACACTATCATAAATCTCCATCTTTTATATTCACGCAGAAGTCGCCTTTAGCTGTCTTTCCCTGTGACATGAGTGATAATCATTAACTTGGCAAGCCAATTTCATCAGTCATCTCATGTTTTAAAAGGCCTTTAATTTGAAGGTCAAATGGCTCATTCTAGGCATCCTGCACAATTCTCTGTATGTCAGGCAGGTCTGCAGCACCAAAGAGATCATTAACCTTCATTAACTTACTATCTGCTCTGTAAAGACGGGTCGCTTTTCATTGTCTTTCAGAATGAAACACATAAGTGTTGCAGCAACTGCTTTGCACACTATTTGAAATACATAATCGTTTCCAGGCTCTGAGTTATTTTATTTAATTCCACACATTAAACTAGGACAGACATTTTTCAATCCATGATTTATGCGTGGAAAAATCAATGACTTCGTTGTGTTTTTCAAGAGCAGAGTTAATTAATCTGAAAAGAATTGACACATCTCAAGCCACTGAGTCTGTGGCATCTTTCGCCAATCTCCACAAGACACAGTTGCCCAATCAGACATCTGTTTCCATTAGTAAGTGCCGCTTACTACTGCAAACAACAATAACTTACAAATGTGTCAGTTACAATTAATTTACCAACGGACTGCAACCTGCTTCACAAAAGAATGTACTGCTGGGAAATCTACATACAATTTGCAATGAGTTACCCAATGTGGGCATTTTTAATTTCCAGAAAAACAACAGTGGGAGTTACTGGGGCTTGTCAGCAACGTTGTGGGTGTGCCAAGAGGTTGTGTGGCCAGGAAGAGGTGCCCAGCCACACAAGTGCACATTTACATTTTTTATGTAATCTACTCATGCTTAATGTATGCCCACATTTCTGGGAGGCTTTGAGAGAGTTGTGGGTGTCTGAATGGGGAAGAGGTACACTTTCACAAAAATGCACCTTTGTGTGCATTCACTAAATATCAAAGTTGTCTTACACATGTGTGCGCACATACTTAAGCTGCACTCGAACATGCCGGGTTCAAGTGCTGCACGCGAGGTATGAACGTGTATTAAGAAGTGCAGGAACTCATACATTACTAAATTACAAGGAATGTCAGACACTTAATAGCTCTTACACAAATCCTACTTCAAACTTGTAAGATTGGATATGAACTCAATACGTATTTCAGTGTTATATAAAGTTATTATTGTTCCAAGCTCTTACAAGCTAATTAGACAAATCGTATAAGGTATTTCTGTAGGGGAATGCGAGTAGTAAAAAAGGAAATATAATGGAACTATATTTTGGATTATGAAAACATGTTCATTATCCTGTCTGACTGGTCTGCTTTGGAGGAAGTTACAGGAGTGCATTTGGGCCTTTTTTAGTGAATCAAGTTCTTACATGGATTTTACGACAGTGGTGTTACTTTTTATTTCTTTGCAAATACCATGTTCTTGCATTAAGTTTCCTATTAGTCATCTGTCTGCATGTAGCACGAGTACCCAAAGTACTAATATTTAAGCACTACTAAATTCCTGAGGTACTACCAATGCACAACACATGTTGTGACTCGGTGCAGAGTAACTCAATTCTGCCGTCCGAAAGAAAGTTGTTTAAAGATTGTAGTGCCCATAAAAATGAATCGAAAACATACTTCCCATTTGAGACCCAGAATGTGGGGCGTGAATTAACAATGTCCAATATTTGCATGCAATGCCTAATGTGAAAGGAAATACTTAATGTGCGTTTGATTTCCTTAATGTATAGAATCATAACACCGGTGTGATAGACTGGCTCCTGTTGTAATTATTGCTAAAGAGGTACTGAACTTGGGGCCAGTCTGGCTAGCCTGTCCATCTGCTCTGTCCCTTTAAATGTACCTATCACGTGCAGTGGGCCGTACTAACCTCCTGCAACTTCCCATGCTTTAAAAAGTAATGACAGCACAGGACTCCGGAACCTCAGCTTCTACCACATTTTTATCTCAGGCTTCATTATGTTGCTGTATATACCCCTACTTTGGTAACCTTACCTGCTCCAAAGAGATGTTATTTGAAAATCATCTGTCACATTTCAAGTGAGTTTAAACTTTATTAAAACAAACATTACCTTCAATTCTTTGCACCCTTGAATTTCTTTGTCACCCAAACACGACACCTCTGCACAAATCAGACATGAACAACAAAATGGCTACTGCACTGGGATCAATTATCCAAATATTTGTGTACTCTTTTCCCCACGTATTAATTCAAGCAGTGCATTCGAATTATTCTCTGGTGTGATTGGACAGTTCATGGTAGGTCTTTGATCGATCCAGTCACACAACTGGTCGGGGAAGATTCTCATGTGACTGCTACTGCCCCAGCCCAACTATCCTTACTGAGCGACTAGTCAGTTAAACATTAAAGCTCATTGGATTAAAGTGATTGCTGTGGGAATGCGAATTTAATATACAGATTCTTTAGCCACATAGTAGAGAGCTTTTTGATTTAACGTCCACATTGCAGGGATCAGTGCACAATCTGTGGGTCACATATTCCAATGAGAGATGAGCCAGCAGTCTGCCATATTTCTCAAAGGCTACATTACTTTCAATGAAACCGGTATCATTTCTCAGCAAGCTGATGTCATTTTATGGGGACATGACCTGTCGTTCTAATAATGCAGTCATACTTTGATGCTGCAATGTAATCTTTTGGAAAAGATCGGTATTATTTGAATTGACCAGTACCAGTACTTTGCAGCAAGGGTTCTATGCTTATGATCGCACATTACATAACTTCTTACCAGGGCTGCCATAACTTTAACAGAGCAGCACTGGCACTTTTCACTGCCCTGCACGAAAGAAAAGCCATTGTATGGATGCTGTGATAAATTGACTTCTGCACTGCAGGGGCATAAGGATGAATAGAGGCGAAACTGCCTACTCAGCCCTTTCACTTCTACAAAACAAGCGTGAACCCAATAATAAAGGTAAAACAGGAACAGTTAAGAGATATCCCTCCTTTTCCTTCTGTGGTTATGTGGGCTGAGGGAAGGGTAATACTCCCAAGTGGGATGTGAATGTGAAACAGTGGCAACCCAAACAGCAAAAGACAACAGTCCAAAATTAAGGTGCTATAAAAATAAATATACTTTAATTAAACACACAATATGCAATAATAACTAAATAGAAAACACTCCAAAAACCCACCCTTGTAGAAATAATAGAGTACTAGTAAAAAGTACCCATATTCTGCATGGGTTCTGTTGACAGACATGATAACACACTCATCAATTGTTGAAAATCAATTATTCTGTAGGTTGCTGTTGCGAGTCGCTTATTGCTTGATGCGCTTTGCACTCAGAAGTAAACTGCACTGGGTATCCAGTCATTTTACTGAAAACAATTCAGAGTAGTAAGTTTCACTTAGGTACAACATACCAAAATAATACCAAAAATGTTAAATACATATTTACGATTTTGTAGTGGGGTAATGGGTTAAAATGTGTAGGGATGTGGTTAAAGGGGAAGGAAAATGGAGGTTTGTGGATGACCCCCCAAAAAAGAAAATAATAGTTCAGTATTTTTTTGGTATTTTGTGCCTTAGTGAAACATAGCACTCTGAATTTTACTTTGGTGAAATTACATATAACCACTCCACTGACAAAGGGCGCGTGCCGTTGGCTGGCTGACATACCCTGGAACAGAGATGGAGGCAAGAGTTTGCGCGCTGCAGTATACTGGGACCTTCTGTGCACTCTCCCCACCTGTCGCCTCACGCTGGTGCAGTGCAGTGTGTTATGGTGCAAATATCTCAGAAATGGTGCATGCCAGGGCCTTGAAATGGGGTTTCCGAGCCATCGCATTTTATTCCTCACGTTGATATGCTTAAAATGAGCTTTGTCTGGTCCTTCTATGACCACATTGATGTTTTGCCGATTTCAGGCAACCGTCTCATGTGAGAAGTGGCTGAAATCCGGAGAAAGGGGTGAGGTGTCCAAATGTCATGTAGCCAGCAATGTCAGGTAACTGAGCAAAATGTGGTGCATATTGGTGGAACCGTGTGGAATTGTAAAAGGAACAACCTAACATATTTTCTGTTATGTAGAAACGTAAGGGTGGTCTAAATATGTGTAAATACTTAGAGTGATTGTATGCTTGATGCTATCAGTTAAATAATCATTGCTGTCATACATGATGTTATTAAAGATGGCACCAGCGATGTTAACAGTGAAGTCATCTGTGATGTCATCATTGTAGTCATAGGCTGCGCAACGAGGGGGCAAAGTTAAGGTAGCTTTAGCTGAATTTACAGGGTTTTCTTGCGTTACATTGTAAAACCGGATAGTATGGAGAAGCCTGGTTTGTTATCATTAGAGAATCATTGCCCATTGTTAGAGAATCATGACCCATTTAGGGATCAGTTATCCATCATTCGTTCTGATTAGTACTGATTAATAGTGACATGAAGTAGTGACATTAGACTATCCACATATATGTAGCCATTTGCAATTTGCTATAGAATGAGGCCTGTTATATTTGAAGTGCCATGTAGAGACACATGTTATATTTGTAGAGACATGTAGACACATGTAGAGATATGTTGTTATGTATTATGTATGCATGTAGAGAGATACGCATGAGTGTGCACTTAGAATATGCATTGAGCTTTGGGTATAGAGCTTGGTATGAATGAATGTGTTAGGCCCTACATTCGAGAATAGAGAAAGAATGAGGCCTATGGCATTTTGAAGCCATCCTGAATGAGAGAAGAGAAGCGCTGCGGCACTGCGGAAGATGTTATGAGTTACAGTGTACGAAGAATGCATAAACAGTTTCTTAGCAGACAGAGATTAGACATGACTTTTGCCTTAGTAGAGCCACGGAGAAGGGCTGGTTTATCAGCCCTGGGTTGTGCTTCGCAGACAGAGAAGGTGGGGGCAGGCAGCAGCAGAAAGCGAGAGGAGCTTTGCAGACAGAGACATGCAGAAGAGATGGATTTGAATGGAGGAATATTTGAGAGAGAGAGATGGATGGTATGGTTACAGAAGCACTGATAGCATGGTATAGATATGACAAATGTCATGATGACAAGAACACGCAGTGATTGACCAGAACACGCAGTGTTTGAAAACGTACAAGACATGCATCACAGACTTTTAGGCACTGCTCAGATTTAGAAATGCTGACAGATAGACAGAGAGGCATTTTAGCTTAGAGAGAAATGTAACCATGGACATGTATTTACGTCATTGAACAGTATAATGGGAGGTGAGGCTCTGAGATTTGTATGCTGCTCTCTGCTGGTCTGTTCTCTGGGTAGTAGTTGGAGATGGAGTTCTAGATGGAGATGACACACTGACACACTGAGAGATCGAGGGAGCTGCTCTCTGAGATGGGAGTTTTTAGATGACTTGGAGAGAGGCGTTGGAGGTGTTTGGTGCAGCAGAATCCAATGGCTTTGGGAGTTCAGAAGCTTGGGGAAGCATTCTGATGAGAGCTGATGAGATCGATCTGGCAGAGAGAGGCCAAGGAGAGGCCCTGACTTACTGGCTGGTTGCAGAGTTAGCTGGAGAGGAGAGACAGAGCAACACAGAGCAAAAGGGGAGTATTGATAAGACACGTGCATGTGGAATTAGGACCGACACTCACACAGAGCTTTGGCTGACATGATAGACTGGGCAATCAGACAGGGAGTGTGAAGTATGGTGTGGATTGGAGAGGAATGGTGTGGATTGGAGTTGCTATTAGATTGCTTGCATTAGAAGTCTGTCAGGCTTATAGTTATTGCATTGCATTGTAGATTTGCACCAAAAGCTTAAAAGGTGCAAATTCGAGATTGCATTATAGTAGTGTTTGCATCATGCATTAGTGTGTATGAATAAAAGTCTTTCTATTGTTGAGTCGATTCATGTGTTTTCTTTGTGTCTTATGTTAGTGTGTCAATAGGAGAAACTTAGGAGTAACTTAGGAGTAACACAGTGCACAAAGGCCCTGAGATACAAGAGCAGGGGGGGTCATAGTGATCCACACCCCTAGGAGATTTGTCTTGGTATGACAAAATGGTCACCCACGCGGGGCTAGGCCAAAGGTAGATTTGTAGATTTCCACAACATTATTTACCTTAACTGATCATTAACTAAGGATTTTTCATTGAATTTCAAGGATTTTGTTATTCCATAGAAGTTTCCATGCCATTGGCCATGGCCTTCGACCAACGCCAATGGCCATGGCCTTTGGCCCTGCCCACTGTATATTTTAAACGACTACCAGACCACTAGCTATGGCCTTCGGTCATGCCTCCGGCATCACAGGCCTTGGGATTGCAGGTGTGTCCCCCGCTTCCATGACTTTGGAAGTGGGGGACAATGAAGAAAAGGAAATAAAAAAGAAAAAGGCACCCTGCAGCTCCAGCTCTGTCCCATGTTAGTGGGAGGGAACTGACACCACAGGGGTATATGAGAGTCAGCCTCACAGTGATCTATGTGATCACTGCACAACAGGATTTTGTGACACGATCTTTTCGGATTCGCAATAACACGATGTGCAGTAATCACATAGATCCGTTCTGGAGCCGCGGCTATAGAAAACATGTTTCTAAAATAGATATTTTTACAGCCACAGTGACATCAACAGTGAAAAATCACTGGACACAAAAGTCATCCAGGACTCCCATCCATGCAGTAACCGGGAATGACGCTGTTTAGCTTCAACGCAAGGTAGCAGCTGGCACCTTCACTTTGACCACTTTGAGCAACATGTCCTGCGGAGACAGGCCCCTTCCTCGCTTTGAAGTTCAGCAGGGTTGGTCCTGGTAAATACATGAATGGGAGACCACAGTCTCCTATGCTGTGTGTTTTCTTAGCTTTAAATATCTCAGAACACAATAAGAAAACACACACAGCATCCAATTTATTTTTTAAAACATGCTAATGTCAGTCCTTGAAAGTATTGCAGTTAGAGAGAATTATTTTCCCTTTCGCTGAATTACATTCTGGTATTTGTAGAGAATAATGCCACAAATGTACACTTTTTGTATAACATAATTCTATAAGGAATTATATATTGATTCACAATATGGTATGTGTACTTTTCAAGTTATCTTTATAAAGCAGAGTATTGCTGAAAGCCAGACACGTGGGTGAGTAGGGGAAATGATGAGAGGGCAGGTAAGTCATGAGTTTTTGCCCACAATGTGGCATGAGAGTGTGCAATCCTGGACACTGGTGCAGTAATTTGCCCATGATTGTGGCTGCTTTTCAGGGTACAAGTAAAGGACATTTATGGGTGGACAGCATAACTTTTTCTCATAGGGCGGATGCAACCCCATGGTTTTTATTGAGATTGGCAAGCTTGCTCATGTTTTTGGCTACTAGAATTTTACTCAGGTTGTCATGTTCCCAGTGCAGACGCTTACCTATAGGAACACAAGCACTTGTTTCATATTGGGATTTTGTTTTCCAGGGAAAAGTTCATGACAGATTGCTGGGTTTAAAAGGTGAGCACCTTTAATACTTTGCCAGCATATTTATTGGAATATTTCCTCTCTCAAGTTATTTTCTGGAGTTCATTACTTTTTTTTAAAAGTCACATGCTATTTTTTTTTGCGCACTTTCTACTAAGGGGAAGGTCAATTGAACCACATTTGTATATTTCACTTTAAAATATATGTTCACTTACTGAGCGTATATGAATGGGCTCCAGCTTTTGATTTTTGCTATGGGGGGAAAAAGTACCTGGGCATATGTTATTCAAGCAGCCGGTCAATTTTATACGTTTTCGTGCTGCTTAAATGCAGTTAGTTTGGGTTGTGTGATGTATCACAACATTCAAGAAAGCCATATAACAAGGGGCTTGTAGTACGCTGCTTGACCAAAGTGTGTGTTGCTAGGTAAATAATTTAATCGCACGGTGCATTAATGAAAAACATTGGGAGTTCTCAAAGCCTGCAATCTTTTATACATAATTATAAAACTATGGATGATTTTACAGCTACAGTGACATCAGGGGTGACAAATCACTGGTTACTCAGGTGTCCCACCCATGCAGGACCTAGGACCAACCCTGCTTAGCTTCAAAATGAGGAAAGGGACAGCCCCATTCGGCCATGTTGCCTAATAAGTGAGCCCAAGGCACAAGACAACTTAGAGCAAGAGGGACTGAGGGGGCTGGCCCCTTCCTCACTTTCTTTGAATCTAAGCAGGGCTTCCTTTTAAATTGTCAGCATATTTATTGGAACATTTCCTCTCTCAAGTTATTTTGTGGAGTTCATTACTTTTTTTTAAAAGTCACATGCTATTTTGTTTTGCGTACTTTCTACTAAGGGGAAGGCCAATTGAACTACATTTGTATATTTCACTTTAAAATATATGTTCACTTACTGAGCATATATGAATGGGCTCCAGCTTTTGATTTTTGCTATGGGGGAAAAAGTACCTGGGCATATGTTATACAAGCAGCCGGTCAATTTTATCCCTTTTCGTGCTGCTTAAATGCGGTTAGTTTGGGTTGTGCGATGTATCACAACATTCAAGACAGCTATATAGCTTGTAGTACGCTGCTTGACCAAAGTGTGTGATGCTAGGTAAAACATTTAATCGCACAGTGCATTAATAAAAAAACATTGGGAGTTCTCAAAGCCCCTTCCTCACTTTGCAGCTAAGCAGGGTTTCCTTTAAAATTCAAGAAAAAAACCTGAGTTGCTGGGACGGTAAGGTGAGAACTTGATGCAATGAAACTCCTGAAATTGAGCTAAAGCCACCTAAACTTCGCACCCCCTGTTGTGCAGCCTAGGACCACAATGATGACATCATAGATGACATAACTAATGACATCATCTATGACATTACTGATGACATCTCTAATAACATCATATATGACATCAATGATTATTTAACTAATGGCATCAGACATTTCTACAAATGTGATATTAAATAGTACACTGCTTAGAATGTTCCAGTTTGTGAAATATAGATCCAAGACATGTTCACTTTAATATCATCTGTACATACATTTTCCAAAACAATTATTAGAATTAAATACAAAGCAGCACATGTTGAACCCTAATTATTTACAAAGTTTTTAAATAAACATATGTAAATACTCAATTGTTTTATTGTTAGAAAGATATTAGGATATATATTTTTTTTAACATGGGCTTTCAAAAAAATGATTATTACTCTACATTTATATATGCATAGAAAAGAAATGAAGTGTTAAAATTCAACATTTGCTTGAAAGCATGTGCATGGATGTATATTTCTTTCTGCGTGTCTTTTGTAAGTGATTAACATGTAAAAATTGAAATACAATACATACTGTACAAAGTAAAAGTAATCATTAAATAGTATCCAATGTTTTAATACATTGACTTGTGTGTTTGTCAAAGATCATGTCATTAGTGATGTCATGAGTGATGTCATAATTGTGGTGTGGTCATGGCCTGAGCAACAGGGGGTGCAAAGTTAAAGTGGCTTTTGCTGAATTTCAGGGTTTTATTTGCATTAAGTTCTCACCTGAACGTCCCTGCAACTAAAGTTTTTTCCTTGAATATATATTACCGGCCCTGCAGCAGCTGCTCTGCAGTTATGGTTAAGTTCCTCAACTCATAGGAAGTTGGGTGGCTTATAACTTTGGTGCAGTTCAACAAATCCTCACCGAACCTTGCGAAGATAGTACATGGCTCAATTTGGAATGATTTTGCAAAGTTTGGTGCGATTTTGTCCATGAGGGGTCAAAGTATAGGGGAGTCCCAAAATTGATGGAAATCCTCATAGACGCAATGGAAACAAAATGTTGCTCATGCCTAGAGCCCAAACTGCTGGACAGATTTTCACCAGATTTGTGGTAGGAGCAGCGGCCTGGCCCCTGGCGTGCTTTTGTAAATTTGGTGTAAAATCATTCAGTAGTTTTATTAAAAATAATGTCCAGAAAGTAGGTTTAAAAAAAAGTGTGATATCTGTGTCTGGTCTGCAGACTCACTTCATGATTTGTAGTCCATGGATATGTCTGGACCAATCAGGGAGCGGCGTGATGTCCATGGTCATCGTACGCGCCCGCTGATTGGATGGTGAAAAACGTGAGGTGCGTCAAAATATTTGAAACAGATAGCATGCTGGATTCGAGAACAGTAGTATGTAGTCTGCAGACATCACGATAAACACATATCAAAACACAACATTGCACTTGTCAAACAAATTAAACTATCTCTGGGGAAGTGAGGGGTGATGAGGACGGGAAGGGATATGGCCATAAAAAGTCAAAGATCAGGTGTTTTTTTTTCTACGAAGTCCGCAAACATCTCTGAAGTTTGGGACATTCATGTATATTTTTGCATTATAGGGTTGGTGAAAAGCAGTTTTTAGATGGTTTAAAACTTTGGCGCCACTGAATGAAACTACATGAAATTTGCAATATCATTTTACACCTGACCCTGAATGGTTATGCAAAGTCTGGTGCTGTTTTGCCAAGAGGGTGCAAAATTAGAGTGGGGTCCCAAATTATTTGAAAGGCTTATACATTTGGTGCCGTTTGATGAATCTGCACAAAAGTTTGCAAACAGATTTTATACCAGATTAGAATTTTTTTACAAAGTTTGGTGGGATTTTGTCAAGAGGGGCCAAAATTAGAGGGGGATCTCAACATTTTTAGATGGCTTATAACTGTGTTGCCATTTGACAAACCTGTGTGCAGATTTGTCAAATGGCAACACAGTCAATCAAGTGGGGGCTTCATTATATGTGTATTGTTTGTACGCACATTTTGACATTTTTCAAAAAATAAAACATGTACGGATTTGCAGCAAACCCGTGCAAGGAGCATTGGCAAGGACCTGAAAGCATGGTTTTGCAAATGTGTCAGTATTTTATTTTTTGATAAGTGTCATAATGTAGGTACAAACAATAGTGATATACCTTTGGTGACTGAGGTATAGCCTGTGGCCATGGGCAGTGGAGACCCGAAAGCATCGTTTGAATGGGAAAACAAATTCTGCTCATGGCTACTGCCTGAAGTGCTGGACAGGTTTGCAGCAAACATTTCAGAGGAGCATCAGCAAGCAGCTGTAAGCATGCTTTTGCAAATCTGTCTGGTGTTTTATTTTTTTCTAAAGTGTCAAAATGTAAGTACAACACATTTTGATATAACTTTCGTGTCTAGGCAATGGATCTGGACCTGAGCAAGGAAAAATGTTTACTCTGATTTGCTTATTGTGGAATGCGGCATGGCCGAAGCTCTTCCGCATGGATTGTGGAGACTGGCCAAGGCTGCAAGCCATGAGCACTGGCCATTGGTCACATCATGAGGGTATAGTGGACACTGAACTAGGATGCAGGGTAGGTGCAGTGGATAACAGGGTGGTTTGGTGGGGCTGGGGTCATGGTCAAGCCTCATGCCCTAGGCAATTCAACCATGACTTGCACACCCAGCATGCGCTGGTGATAAGGACACATATCAGAATGCGTTGCAAAAAATATGTTTCTTAAAGGGGGTTTACAGTTCTTTCATATATGTTAAAAGAGGAATTATTAATAACTCATATACAGTGATGTAACATTTTAATTCATAAAAACCTAGGAAATTCATAGAAACAAAATGTTGTAAAGGGACGTTCTGGTTAAGTTGCATTATAACAAACGTGGTTAAAGGGATATTATGGTTACTATGGTTACAAGTAAAACCAGAAAATCCCACAAAAAATCCCACAGAAATCTACCAGTTATGGTAAACTAAGCAACCATAACTTGTGCCACCACCGTGCACTGCTAAGACTAACACCCAGGATATCAAAGATGACATCCCAAATGTCATTTATGACGTGTCTATTGAACCATATATTTTCTGTGCAATAATCTTATTGTGATGTGGATGATACAGCACAGAATATCATTTCTGTTTGCCTTTGTATGTGCTTAGGTGTTCCCTTGTTTCATTTGAAGTTTTGAAGGCCGGGTTAGTTTGATTTTGAGGTAGCAAAAAATGGTACGCGTAGCCGCGGCTACATGATAAGGTTTATGGTATAACAATAATGATATTATTATGTGGATGATACAGCACAGAATTTCAATTGTGTGTTATTTCATGTGCTTAGGTGTTCCCTTATTTTATTTGAAGTGTTGAAGGTTGGCTTTGAGTTTGCAAAAAGACATTTACGTGTAGCCACGGCCACAAAGCAAGATCCACAGCCATGTCGAATAGCACGGCTATGAAAGATGCTGGGTGGGGAAAAAAAAGATTTCTTTGAGTTTAGTCATCTTTTTTGGTATTCATTTTGGAAAGTATAAAAGCCACCACATTCTGCAGTGTTATCCTTTTTATTCCAGAACGTTCTACATGAACATTGCAGAAGTGTGGCTGATGTGAAAATAAGTGTTAATACATAATTACATATTTGAAGGTTTATTTGCAGTGTTGTGTGTGCTAGTGTTAGTTATATTAGTTATATAGTTAGTTTAGTTTAGTTTAGTTTATTCATTTGTATTGCGCACCAGACCCGAGGGTATGAGGGCGCATGAGCAGCATGGTAATTCAAAGCTTGGTTACAGGTTGCTTATACATTGCATTGCATAATTACAGTGTGACAATGGAGGACATGTGTACAATTTGGCAGGAAGGAGATAATGCAGTACATATATTTAAAGATTTACATATATTTTACAAATTTACATATAGGCATACAATGCGGAAAGCAGCTGTGTGGTGTTAGAGGTGTTAATGGTTTGTGTTCTTTATCCAGTGGATGTAGTTGCGTCTGAAGTGTGAGTACGATTGGGGTGTTCTGAGAGATGGTGGTAAGGAGTTCCAGTGTTGAGGTGCTTTCACCTGGAAGCTGTTGCCGCCCATTTTGGTGCGTTTAAACCTGGGGACAGTGAGCAGGTCAGCGTTGGAGGTTCTGGTGGGTCTGTTGGGGGAGTGTTTGCATATTCTGTCTGCCAGGTAGCGTGGAGCAGCGTTGTTCAGGCATTTGTGGGTGAGCGATGCTACTTTAAGCAGGATTTTGTCTGTTGTGCTGAGCCAGTTGTGGGATTTCCTGATATTGGAAATGTGTTCCCTCCTGGGAATGTTGAGTCCTTCCTAAGAGCGTTGTTTTGTAGCGTCTGAATTTTGTTGGTGATTTGCTTGCTGGCTCCTATGTAGAGGGCATTACAATAGTCCAATTTGGATAATACCAGGGCTCTGGCTAGTGTAATGCAACTCTGGGTGGAAAGGAAAGGTTTGGCTGCTCTTATAAGCTTACATGTGTAGTCCGGATGCCATCGAGCTAACCTGTTTGTGGAACGATAGGGAGGAGTCGAGGTATATTCCTAGAGTTTTCACTTCTTTGGAAACCTTGATTAGGTTCCCGTCTATGATGAAGTTGTTGTAGCTGTGGTCGAGTTTGGTTAGGTTGGGGGTTTAACCGAGGATGATGAGTTCAGTTTTGTCATCATTCAGGCATAGACTGTGTGAAGCCAACCATGCCTGGATGATGAGATACACCTTGTTCACCAAGGCCAAATCCTGGTTGTAATCTCCCGTCAACGGGATGAGGATCTGTGTATCATCGGCGTAATTGGAGTAGGTGATACCCAGGCCATCTAGATCGCCAAACAGGGGCTTTGTGAACACGTTGTACAGAGTGGGGGAGACGCAAGAGCCCTGTGGGACTCCACACGTGATGGGGATGGGCTCGGCGGCGGCAGAGGAGGAGAAGACACGCATGGATCTGTTGTTGAGGAATGACTCAATCCAGCTGATGGCTTCTTGGGAGAAGTGGGCAGCTGAGTCTAAATGATTGCAAAGGATTTTATGGTCAACTAGGTCAAACGCCGCGGAGAGGTCTAGCAAGAGTAGTAATGCAGTTTTCCCGTTGTCTCTGAGGGCGTCTATTTGGGCTTTCAGATCTATCAGGGCGGTTTCAGTCCCATGTTGGGGTCTGAAGCCTGATTGTCTTATGCCTAGGAGGTGGTTTGTTTCAAGATATTTTTGGATTTGTTGGTATGCTGTCTTGTCCAGTATTTTGAGCAGGAATGGGACGGTGGTAATCGGTCTGTAGTTGGTTGGGATGGTCGAGGGAGGGTTTTTTGAGAAGAGGGAGGACCCAAGACTCTTTGAGGTTACTGGGGACTGTTCCTGAGGAAAATGAAGCATTGATGAGTTTGGTGATGAATGGCGAGAGGTCTCCTGCCGCATCTTTAATGATTTGTGGGGGGCAGAGGTCGCCTTTGCAGTTGGAGGGTTTAAGGCCAAGAATGATTTTTTCTACTTCGAGAGTAGAGACTTTTGAAAAGCTGAAGCGGGCAGTGTTGGGTGTGTGGAGTGAGGGTGGAGGGCTCGAGTGGGCGTTGATGGGGTTGGTGAGTTTGGTGAGGGAGTCTTTCTTGTTTTTAATTTTAGTTTGAAGGCCGGTGACTTTATTGTTTAGTGCATTTTGGACACTGGTGCACCATTGTTTGTCCTTAACACAGGTATCAGGAATTAACACTGGTGTTTCCAATTCTTTCAGGATAGTAAATAGTTCGTTGGTGCTGGAGTTGGATTGTGAGATTCTCTGGTTATAGGATTCTTGTTTGGCCTCTATGATTTCTTTTTTATAGTTGGCCGTTATTTTGTTGAGCAGTAGTTTGTTATGGTCTGTTGGAGACTGTCTCCAGACTTGTTCCAGTTTACGCTTTTCCAATCTAAGGGTTTTTAGATGGCTGGAGAACCATTGGTTAAGGTGCTTTTTTGGTTTTCATTTTCTGAGTTTTAGTGGTGCAATGGCGTCTAAGGCTGTGCGTATGGTGTTGTTATAGCCTTCTATGAGGTCATAGGGATTAGAGTCTTGGAGTTGGCTAAGCGTAGGAAGAATGAGCGGGATCAATTTTTACACTGTAATGTTTTTTTTGCTTCTCGTGGGGATGGCTGCAGCTAGCGCCATGTTGGTTATGGGGCTTGAGGCCTCGAGTGAGAAGGAAAGGAGATGGTGGTCAGTCCAGGATTGGGGAGTGTTATTAGTGATTGATACGGCACAGTTGTAGTCTGCTATCCAGTCAAGGGTTCTCCCTTTGTTGTGGGTGGGGCTGGATACTTTTTGTGTGAAGCCTAGTTCAGACAAGGTGTTACTGATGAGGGTGGCTTGATTGTCTTTGGGGTCTTTGTAACCTAAATTGACGTCTCCTAAAAGGAGGCATCCTGATGAGTTTTTTAGGTTGTCGGTGAGGATGGCATTGATGTCTTCCTCGAAGGATCCCAGGGGTCCAGGCGGTCTGTATAGTAGGTGAATGGATATTGTTTGGGAGTTGGCAGTTGGTAGCTTGGCTGTAAGTGATTCGCATGATGGGAGGTGTGTAGCGGAGTTAAGTCTGATGTTAAGGTGAGTCTTGGCAATGATGGCCAAAACTCCGCCTCTAGCCTCAGTTCTGTCCGCTCGGATGATGGTGTAATCAATGGGGATGGCTAGTGAAAGGGCTGGGCCTGCGGCTGCATGGAGCCAGGACTCTGTTATGGCTAAGAAGTCTAGGTCTTCAGCTAAGATGAGATCAGCGATGTCTGTGGCATGGGCAATTATGGAGCGAGCGTTGATGAGGGCACCTTTTATAGGTGGGGTAATGGTTTTGGCAGGGGTGGGGCTGGTTGCTCCGATAAGCGCTTTGTTGTTGGTTGTAGTGGTGTTGAGTGGTTTAGATTTGGGTTTTGTTAGCGTAAGGTTAGCGCAGGTGCTAATGGAAGTTCGGTTTGTGAGTTTGGATTGTGTGGAGTCCCTGGCTCTGGGCTCATGTATTTTGGGAAGTCTGGATCGTAGTCTGGCCAGTCTGTCCGAGAGGCATGGGGGAGAGAGTAGGGTGAGCATGATTATGGTGCTAGGCTCTGTGAGGGTGGGTGATGTGGTGCCTAAGCTGATCAAGTTGAGGGGTGAGCAGGGCAGGCATGCAGAGTTGATGAGGTGGAGAATGATTCTCAGTAGTATAGAGTAAAGGCCCGGGAGGAACATTTTGTATGGTGGGCAAGATGTAATGTGTGCATCTGGTGTGTGAGTAAATAGTATTAGCCACCTAGAGATGAGTTCTGGAGATAGGGCAGATGTCGTGTGTCGGCATGGAGCAAGTAGTGACAGATGGTGTACCCTGTCTAGGGTCAAAATCTAGCAGTGGGCACGTAGATGTTATATTAACCACTGCTATCAGATGGTGTTCATTATGATTTTTCTTTCTGATCTGATTATGTGGAAAGTATTTTTTAATGTATCTTTTAACTTTCACTAACATGGACCTACACAATTAGATTTGTCAATCAATTGCATTTACATGCTGGCATTTTATTTTTGTATCGTGTTAATGAGATTGATGGTTTATTTGATTGTATTTGTTGTAATTCTAATACACTTTCAGCGATGCAGTACTCTTAGCTGTTTTGAGTTTTCTGTGAGGTAGTACAATTGCAGGTGTTTTGCAAGTTCATTTTAGTCATTTTTTATTTTTGTATTTTCTGATGGCTGCTTTTTTAGTATCTGTTGAAAAAAGTTGGATTCTTTACATTTATTTTCTGATTGTTTTTCTGGTCGGCAGGTTCTGATAGGATTCAAGTACTTGAGGTGCTCTGTGGCTACTGAAGACGTTGTTCAGTTAACTCCAGTGAAAGGTCAATCTCTATTCAAAATGTAGGAGTGGATGAAAAAAACTGAAGCAATAACTTGTCAAGGGGAAAGAGGATTAGGTAAAAAGTAGATGTACCTCTGTGTGAATCTTATGTTGTTGGTTGCATCTTTTGTGGAAATCAAATTGTGGCTTATGGTACACTTTATTTTATTAACAGATACATTGTTTACTGGTAGATTAGCAAGAGGTCAAATTGAAGCAATACCCACAGACGTTGAGGGTTAACTGTCTGTTGAAGGTTTCACACTGGTGGATGGACTTGCTGGATGAGGTACTGATTGTCTGTGATGTAATGCATGAAGCATATGCATTTTCATTTTGTGGTGCATGTGCGATTTCCGATATGCATCGTTCTCATCATCACAGTGGACTTGCACCAGATGTTGTACAGTTAACTCCTGTGAAAGGCTAACCCATATTCAAAACATAAGTGTGGATGGAGGTTGTGGTGAAGGAGATATTGCTTTTCTACATTCATTATGCTAGTGCACCTGCAACAGAGGGTTGATCAGTACTGATGTTCCTAAGCTTTAGGATGGAACATTGTTGACTAAGAAGGACTGTTTGCAATAATCAATATAAAGTTATTTTTACGGGAGTGGTAGATATCTCATCTCGGGTGTCCTAATTCATATTGGGTAGTGTTTCTATCTGTGTGACTGTTTTGTTTCCCATGTTCTCCAATTGTACTTAACCTACCTCATCCTTTGTTGTTCTGCATGTTTACCTAACCTACCCCATTCTCTCTTGCTTTCGAAGTTTACTTAACTTACCCCATTCACTCTATTGTAATTCCTTAGCATAATGTCTCTTGTTTGTTCTCATCCAGTTTATATATTTATGTTAATTGATTATAGTACCTCTATTGTGTTAGTGAATTAATAATGGCAGTATACATTATGTTTGTAGCAAGTTATTTCTCTATGGGCTAGTGTGGCATCTCCCGGGAGAAGCCAATAGTGGAATAGGCAACACATTACCCTCATAACTGAAACATTGGGAGCAGTAAAATTGGAACAGGTGGGATTGACAATGCTGCAGAAGTTGAGGGTTAATTCACTGTCAGTGGCATCCCACTGAAACTGGATGTTTGCAAGCTTTGAAATGGGACATTTGAAGGTCCACGTCTTAAGTCTCTTTTTGCACAATGGGGTTAATAGTGATGTTGAGGATATAGGTGATGTGTTTTTTTCATTCTATAATATTGTTTTAGACAGAGTGCTTGAAATGAGAAGTTTATGCTGCAATTGGGGAGAAATATTTTTTACAGAGAGCACAGGTTAATTTCTTTTGGGAAAAAAAAAATAATTACTCAGATAAAGAAAGAGCACAGAGAAATATTCCAAGATTTCTTGAATTTTAATAGAAATTAAGAGTATTTCTCTGATTAAAAATATATTTTTTGGTTATATATTGGTAAAGGAACCACCCAGAAAACTTTTTAAGTATATTGGAAAAGGAAAATACCTTTAATGTCTTTTTCTTTTAATAAGTAGCCATGGCTACGACTGCAGCCAATGAAACGTTATGTGCTCTCAGGTGAGGAGGGCTATAGCCACTAGTACCATTAAGCCAATGGGATGTCGCGCAATGTTTTGGTGGGTGCAGCCGCGGCTACAACTATGCCTTAGCCGCAGGTATAAATCATGATATTTCATGGATTTTACAGTAGACAATTTTACATGTGTTTCTGATTCTATGCTCTCATGTGTACGTTTGGGTTGTTTTAATTTTTACACCTTGTTAATTGTCTTTTTGAATCTATAAAAATGTTAGAGGTAGCCGTGGCTACAAGTGGTTGTCCACACCCGTGGCTATCAGCCCTCCAATTGGACGTTGAGCATTTTGGCAGACTGGTGCAGCCACGGTTATGAGCCCGCCTGCCCTACCCACAGCTACAACTGCATGTATTTTGGTGCAGTGATCATATTATTTTATGGATGTTTCAACAAATCATTTTACATGTCTTTCTGTTTGAATGTTCTCACCTTAAGGCATGTATGATTTAAATCTGAAACCTTTGCAATATGTGTTTTTCAATGTATGGAAACATTTACGTGTACCCATGGCTATGGGAGGGTCCTCTCAGTGTAACCGGGGTTATAGTCGTGGCTATGGAATTTGTCTAATTATTTTAAGGAGGTTTCATTTAATTGTCTTTCTACATGTTCTATGAAGTAGTTTTTAGAAGGACTGTTTTGGGGTTCATTGACTGGAATAGTTTGTAGTAAAAATTGTGTTGACCATTTTAGTTGTTTGCTTTGTACAGTCCTCTTTTCGTGCTATAGATTTCTGAAAACTATGAAAGTGACCATTTTGTTACTGTTTGGCATTCTGATTGCAGACCCAAGAGTGTGAAGATGTTCTGTGTCTGGCTATTGTGAATATCTATTCATTCTTTGGAACTGCTGAAGGTCAGTGATTGTGTGTTTTTATATATTTTGTGTACAATATGAATTGTTGTTTATATAAAATATATTAAGTATGTTTAGGTTTGTAATTTAGTACAGTTTATAGGTATTATTTGGAAAATATAGTTTTCCATATTTTATTTCAGTGTTTTCAGAAGATTGATGTACCAGGATATACCAGTATGCATGTTATCCTATGGTTATGTGTGAGAAAAATATAATTCCCATTAAAGGTTCTTTTTGACTGTTTTGTTGAAGGACTTATTTAATAATGTGTTGATAATGTGGCTTTGGGAATTTTTTGTTTTGTCTTCCTTATTTGTTACAAAATAACGTGCTGTTTGTCTGTATGTAAGAAATATATGATCAGAACTCTTAGAGGTTATTTGTTAGGGAAAAAATTGTATTTTAGTTTGAAGAAATAGGGTGTTTTTTCTGATGTTTGTTACATTTTCTACTTTAGGTTTCCACAGTTTCCTCACTTAGAATATATGTGAAATTGAGTGTGGCATTTCTGTCACAGAGTTGAAAGTACATTTTATCACTACATTGTATTCAGAACAGCACAGGTATCATAACTTACAGCACCATTGCATGCATATGAGCACAACGTGTGTACTAGACAGAACACCATGTTGGTAGTAATTCATACAGAAGAAACAGCAACTATATTTGGCACTTTCACAAAATGTTTGGAAATTGTGTGTTTTGGAAGGGCTGGAACCGACCTGGGTCCTATGCTATGTGATTATATATTTTGTTATTCAATGCACAAAGGAAGAAGTCAGATGAATGTGGGTGCATAGCAACCCGTAACCATCAAACAAGCAGCATACCTTTATTGTTGAAATATATTGCAGCTGTGTATGTGCTTTGTAGTTAAGAAGCTCTTCCCTCTCACCCTTTATTAGTGACTCCCCATTCTGTCAGCATTTATTTTACTTGGTGATGAAGGATGTGCACTGTGTTTTAAAAAGTTCCCTGAATTTGAAAAGACCCCTGTGAGGTATACTGGTGAAAGGAAACCTTCCCTTAATATAGGCTTTTTCAGTGCAAGCTGTAGAAATGTAAGCACACTCATTGAAGAATTCAGCTTTGGCTAATATTAAAATATTCAGTCAAGTGGAAAAGAGTCTTGTTGCCTGTATTTGTGTAATGTAACTGTTCATCTATACACTTTGTAGAAGCATGTGCGATACACGTCGATGCATTAATCATTTAGAATGGTTGTTGCAAGCA
This sequence comes from Ambystoma mexicanum, assembly GCF_040938575.1. Taxonomy (NCBI): domain Eukaryota; kingdom Metazoa; phylum Chordata; class Amphibia; order Caudata; family Ambystomatidae; genus Ambystoma; species Ambystoma mexicanum. The sequence continues at coordinate 323,191,048 of NC_090939.1, read as the reverse complement.
CCTTAGCTGTGCACAGTTGCTCACATATCATGTATATAACTATGGGCAGTTACATCTGCTCACATAAACACCATTAGAATACTCAAGTATTGAAATATCTGATTAGTTGAAAGAGTCACTGTTTCATTTTTCTGTATGAATTCTCCCAAAGGAAGAGGTAGAGGATGGTTGTCAGCAGTGCAATGTAACAGTTGGAGTATGGGTTGATTTCGCCTGGCCAAGTTATGTGGAATAGGTACCTGGTTTTAAGATATTGTTTGACATTTAAAAGAGTATTTCTTTATTTTTCTATTAAATGTTTATTGGTTGCACTTATAAAATAGGCAAATTAACCATTTACATTAAAACGTTAATCCATATACAGGGTAATTCATAGAATTTCGCACAAAAGTGGTGCACGCGGCTGGTGCACAGTGTGCGCGTGCGAATGTCTGCGCCAGCCGCGTGCGCTAAAATCGATTTTCGCGCACAGCGTATTCATGGATGTTCACCTCCAAAGCCAGCCGTGGCGCAGAGTGGTGCAGTGACCCTGCAGCAGCACCAGTTACGCCCCCAAGAACGCCCCTAGCGCAAGGAAAAGTCATCAAAATCCCCAATCCAGCGCAAAGGGCTGTGCTAACCCTGGACCAGTTTACAGGGCTGCCAAATAGCAAACGCCAAGTGGGGAACGTGTATTGCTGGGGTTCACATGAAGTTTCACAAGCGAAAGGGCCTGTGCGAGTGGGGTATGTGTATAACTGGGGTTCACAGGAAGTTTCACACACGATTACAGCAGGGTACGTGCATTTCGGGGGTTCGCGTGAAGTTTCAAACGCGAAAGGGCCTGTGCGAGTGGGGTACGTGTATAACTGGGGTTCGCGTGAAGTTTCACATGCGAAAGGGCCTGTGCGAGTGGGGTACGTGTATAACTGGGGTTCGCAGGAAGTTTCACACGCAATTGGAGCAGGGTACGTGTATTACGGGGGTTCGCGGGAAGTTTCACATGCGAAAGGGCCTGTGCGAGTGGGGTACGTGTATAACTGGGGTTCGCAGGAAGTTTCACACGCGATTTCAGCAGGGTACGTGTATTTTGGGGGGTTCGCGGGAAGTTTCACATGCGATTTTGCTGTCAGAGCGGGGTACGTGAATTTCAGGGTTGCGCGGTGAGTCCTACATGTGAATTGGCAGTGTGGGTCCTCCCAGGTGTTCCCTCTACACCCCCCACGGCACCTGCAGGCAGCCCACACCACAGGGGACTACCCCCCACCCCTGGTCATGTTCCGCAGGCAGCCCATCCCCCATGGGCATGCCGCCCAGCCAAGCCACATGTCAGCTTGTACCCCCACCCCTCAGCAGTCAGGGGCACCTGCCAGCAGGCCCCCACATATGTCCCCTTGCACCCCCACCCCCCAGCAGTTGGGCACGTGCCAGCAGGCCCCCACACATGTCCCCCTGCACCCCCACCCCCCAGCAGTCAGGGGCACCTGCCAGCAGGCCCCCACACATGTCCCCCTGCACCCCCACCCTCCAGCATTCAGGGGCACCTGCCAGCAGGCCCCCACACATGTCTCCCTGCACCCCCACCCCCCAGCAGTCAGGGGCACCTGCCAGCAGGCCCCCACCCATGTCCCACACATGTCCCCCTGCACCCCCACCCTCCAGTAGTCTGGGGCACCTGCCAGCAGGCCCCCACTCATGTCCACACATGTCCCCCTGCACCCCCACCCCCAGCAGTCAGGGGCTCCTGCCAGCAGGCCCTCACACATGTCCCCCGGCACCCCCACCCCCCAGCAGTCAGGGGCACCTGCCAGCAGGCCCCCACACATGTCCCCCTGCACCCCCACCCTCCAGCATTCAGGGGCACCTGCCAGCAGGCCCCCACACATGTCTCCCTGCACCGCCACCCCCCAGCAGTCAGGGGCACCTGCCAGCAGGCCCCCACTCATGTCCCACACATGTCCCCCTGCACCCCCACCCCCCAGTAGTCTGGGGCACCTGCCAGCAGGCCCCCACTCATGTCCCACACATGTCGCCCTGCACCCTGACCCCCCAGCAGTCAGGGGTACCTGCCAGCAGGCCCCCACACATGTCCCACACATGTCCCCCTGCACCCCCAGCCCCCAGCAGTCAGGGGCACCTGCCAGCAGGCCCCCACACATGTCCCCCTGCACCCTCACCCCCCAGCAGTCAGGGGCACCTGCCAGCAGGCCCCCACACATGTCCCCCTGCACCCCCACCCCCCAGCAGTCAGGGGCACCTGCCAGCAGGCCCCCACACATGTCCCCCTGCACCCCCACCCTCCAGCATTCAGGGGCACCTGCCAGCAGGCCCCCACACATGTCCCCCCCGACAGGTCATCACACTCCAGACCCATGCCTCTCATGGCCTACCCAAATCTCACCCCAGTCCAAACACCCCACATTGAATTCCCAAAGTTATGATAGAAAATACATAACCAGCATGGCCATGAATCAATGTCCCTCAGAACCACGCAATGGTGGCACATGACTGTGAAAAGATCAACATTGTGACATGCACAAAACAGATGATATAAGACCACATCAGTAAAGTATATAATAAATGTGTATTCAATAATTAACCAAATGAATAAAACAAAATCACACAATAATGGAAATAATGAAGAAAAAGCTGCATGTCCAAAATATTCAAAAAAAATGTGTGAAAGCAGAATCCAAATCAATCCAAAAGCAAATGGGTCCAAAGAGTCTGTCTGTCCAACCAAATCCAAAGTGTAAAAATAAGACATATCCATTGATCCATGGTAAAAAAGAAACTTAAATGAAGTGAAATCCAGTGTTGAACTATATACAAAGTACAAATCCAGGGTCCATGAGCCCAACCATTGAAAGGAAACCTACAAAAACCCTACCTAATGAACAACTATATACAAAAAGGTGGGGCATTGTCCAAGCGCCCCAAATGAAATGAAAACCAAAAGGAAACCTAACACTAATTAACTATATACAATGGCAGCGGGCTAGTCCGACGGCTCACTTCCTGATTTCCCGGGCCAGGGCATCATCGAACTCCTGCTTGATGTCCCGGAGGCGGCCCTCTTCCATGGCCCCGAGGGTTCGCAGGGACGATGACATCAGGGCCTCCAGGTCCCTGCGAATTGCCTCGAGGCACTCGGCCCGCCTCAGAGCCCTTTGCATGGAGTTCTCCACCCTGACCATCGTGAGCCGTGCCTCTTCCGCCCGCTGGCGCTCCGCATCTATAGCATGGCCTAACCGCTGCCACACGGAAGACACTTCCCGTCCTGGGTCCTCCTGCCCTCCGGCCGATACCTGCCCCTCCGATGTCGAAGGCCCCGAGCCATCATGGCTCCCACCTTTTTGCTGCTGCGGCTGTGCCTGTGCCCGTGCCCTGGCTCCTGCTGCCTGCACATCCTCCTCCCGCTGGGGTGCAGTTGTTGAGGTGGCCACCCCTGCTGGACGTATGACTCCCGACTGTGGCAGGGATGTGTCCTCCACCAGCCTGGCTGCACGGTCCGAGGCAGCTCCACAGGGTACCCAGGTGATACATGGGTGGGAAGATGGCACGGAGGATGACTGGCGCATAGGGGGTTCAGGTGAGGAGGGGGTCGAAGCAAGGTTCAGCAACGGAGGAATCCGGCCTGGGTGACCTGTCCCAGTAGGCTGACGTGGTCAACGAGCCATTTGAGATGACGTGCAGTCTCCCCATGAAAAGACTGCAGGTCACCTCGCATGGCCCATTGACGCAACGCCACCCCACCCAGGACAGGCTCAACCCGGTCCCGGATAGCCACGACCGCAGGGAGAGGAAGGCCAGTTGTTTTAAGCGGATCCCCTCCCTGAAAACGGGTCTGGACGTAGGCATCCCTGCTGGTGCGGGATGATGCAGTCACAGGATCGGGGACAGGATTACACACAGGCACCTCCACGGCGGCCTGTGCTGCCTCCTGTCCCTGCCCCTGCACTGCACCACTGGCACCAGTGGAATCTCCACCTCCAGACCCCGTCTCTGTCCCTTGCGCAGCCTCCTCCTCCACCAAACCCCCCACCAACCTGGATGACTCTGTGCCATCTTCCTTCGTCGGACCCTGTGGGGGTCTCAGCTGCCCCTTCTGCTGCTGAGGAGTCCAACTCCGACCTCTGCCTCTTGGACCTACCCTCGGCAGCTGCAGCCTGGGACACGGCACCGGACCCCTCACTCCCTGACGAGATCACAACCTGGGAGGGGAGCCGGGCCTTGCGTCTCCGGCTGGTGGTATGATCCCTGCCACTGTGCTCCACAGCACCCTCTCCGCCCACTTCATCAGTTGACGCTGCAGACAGCGAGAGATAGGATTATAAAACAAAGGGGTGCCTGATTACAGTGCCAGGTCCTTCAGGCGTTATATAATAGTCAACAAAGCAATTGGACCTATGGAACCGGGAATAGCCTCTCAATACATTTATTTATTTCATAAATACCAATAAATGTTCAATTTTCAATTTCTAAAAACTTTTATTTGCATATCAAATTCATATAAAATATGAATGTCAGTGTGTTGGTGTAATTAGAAACACACAGATGGAACCATCAGATAATGGAATGGAGGACTTTTGTGTAATGTGGAGTTAGGGTCGGAGGCCGTTCATATGTGAGGCCATATATATTTACATGTCACAAATTTGATACGAAAAAGCAAAAATTGAACGAATGGTAGGAGTGACTGAGTATGAATGGAACTTGTAGATACTTGCCTGTGGAAATGTTCTAGTATTTTATATGAATTTGATATGCAAATAAAAGTTTTTAGAAATTGAAAATTGAACATTTATTGGTATTTATGAAATAAATAAATGTATTGAGAGGCTATTCCCGGTTCCATAGGTCCAATTGTTTTGTTGACTAGGGAGAGATAGGAGACAGGTATCAGCACACTGTACAATGGACTGATACACACATGCCAGTTGCACATGAGTGGCAGTGTCAAACCTCAGACATGGCATCACAATCCCCAACACACATGGCATGTCAACTCACACACATGAGCAATTCCACAGCCATATGGCAACAGCCAGCACCATCCATACACATACAACAGAAGAGCAGCCAAAGGTGAGCCAGACATCACATGAAACACAGGGAGTGCACTAGACATGCACACACACCACCACACTTACATGCATGTGTACACCTCCACCAACTGTCGCAGTGATGAGATCGGCATCCATGTCACATCTGGCAATCGGTCTTCTACATATCAGTGCCCCAAGCATCCATGTTGCATCACTGTTGCACCCTTGTGAAATACACACACATGCGCATGTACATGGTGCAGATACATGCAGCTGGAACTGACATCCATGTGTGACACCACAACCATGCCAACTTACATACACAGTCATTCAAACATGTGTGCTCACACATCTGCATTTGGCATGCAAGCTTACACACACATGCACCATCCATGTGTCTCACACATGAGAGGACTCGCATTTGTTAGCCACACGGCCCTCTACATACACATCCATACATGGCCCTACAAAACCACATGTGCAACCTGCACACTACTGGCACACCACCACACGCACAGCTTACAATCAAAATGCATGTACACTTACCGCTCGACTCCAGACGGGTCTGCCTCTCAAGGACCTGGACGTGGAGCGCTGGGGATATGCGTTCCAGGACCCTCATTTGATGTTCCGACAGGTGGCCCCGGCGCCCCTTAGCATCTGCTGCCTTCAAGAGGCACCGGGCCTTGTTGAGGGTCCTGGACCTGAAGTCCTCCCAGCACTTCTTGACATGTTTGAATTTCCGGACTGCTACCCCCTCCGCGTTGATGGCAGTCACGATGTCCGTCCAGATCCTGGTCCGTCCTTCATTGTCGGCGCGCGAACTTCCGAAGAGGGCATAATACTGCCCCAGGACTTGCTCCACCAGGACACCAACTTTGGTGGCAGTGAAGCTGGTGGCCCTCTGCCTCTCTGGCTGGGGGTTGCCAGTGGTGCCAGATGGTGGTGTGCCCGACATGGCAACCCCAGAGGCAGGTGTGGGTGGGCAACTGGGTCTTTGGGCTGGGCTGTGGAGCGATGGTATCACAGTCGGGAGTCTTCAGTTCCAGCAGGGGTGGTCACAGCAACTGCACCACTGGCTGATGTGCAGGCAGCAAATAGCAGGGCACGTGGGCAGCAGGCAGGCAGGCAGGCAGCAGCAGATGGCAGGTGGGAGCGTGCTCGGGGCTCTTGGGGGCAGGAAAATGCCGTGTGTTTTCGCGTGGCCAGCTTGATACGGAGTGATTTGGCACGTGAAAAAATTGCACGTCAGCGTGTAATTCGAGGAAAGGCCCTTAGCGCGTGAGCACGTCAGCACACGCACGCGATTCCATTGGACCAAAGGCCCTTAGCGCGTAAGCGCGTCTGTGACGTATCACGCACGGGTGTTGCCCTGGCAGGGCTTGAAGATCCCACGTGGATTTCCATTGCTCTGTACGTGCTTTTCATGGGGTGCGGTGCGTATGTTTTCCAGGCATTGGGGTTCACACGCAATTACTTCACAGTGGATGGGTGTTGGCTACGCGTTCTTCTACATGCAAGGCAGACCGTGAGTGGTAGCCCGCTCGCCCAGGCCCAATTGCGTGTAAAACTTCCCGCGTACCCCAGAAATACACGTACCCCGCTCGCCCAAGGCCTCACGCGTGTGAACCAACAAGAAGTACAGATTTCACCCACTCGCTCTCCACGAAAAGCACATACAAGAAAATGGCGTCCTACACGTACCTTTTAAACCGGCCCACACGTACACTTCACTTACGCGTATACACGCCCTTTCATCCAATTACACGCGATGCCACTCGGACGTGCAGTTTTTCCACGTGTGCTCTGTCATCACGTGCTATGAGGGAAACGCCCGCGCACGTAATGTAACTTACGTGCTTACGCGCTAAGGGCCTTTGGTCCAATGGAATCGTGTGCGTGTGCTGACGCACTTACGCGCTAAGGCCCTTTCCTCGAATTACACGCCGACGTGCAAGATTTTCACGTGCCAAAACACTCAGTATCAAGCTGGCCATGCGAAAACACACAGAAGACCACGCTCCTGCCTTGAAGGCCATTTTCCTGCCCCCCAGAGCCCCAAGCATGCTCCGACCTGCCATCTGCTGCTGCCTGACTGCCTGCTGCCCACGTGCCCTGCTATTTGGTGCCTGCCACCTGCAGGGGTCCAGTTGCTGTGTCCACCCCTGCTGGAACAGAAGACTCCCGACTGGGATACCATCGCTCCACAGCCCAGCCCCAGGACACAGTTGCCCACCCACGCCTACCTCGGGGGTCGCCATGTCGGGGCAAACACCATCTGAGACCACTGGCGACCCCCAGCCAGTGGGGCAGAGGGCCACCAGCTTCAGTCACAAGGAAGTTTGTGTCCTGGTGGAGCATGTCCTGGGGCATTATGATGCCCTCTTCGGAACATCACGCGCCAACAAGGAAGGACGGGATAGGATCTGGGACGACTTTGTGGTTGCCATCAACGCGGAGGGGGTGGCAACCCGCAACATCAAGCAAGTCAAGAAGCGCTGGGAGGACTTGAGGTCCAGGACCCTCATAAAGGCCCGGCGCCTCGGGGAGGGGGGCCGGGGCAGCATGAGTACCATCCAGATGAGGGTCCTGGAACGTGTAGGCCCAGCGCTCCACGCCCAGATCCTTCAGAGGCAGACCCGTCTGGAGTTGAGCGGTAAGTGGCCAAGCATTGCTGTGCGAGACAGGGCATGTTGCAGGGTGCTGGTTGTCTGATACTTGCCTGTATGTGTGACATAGGCCATGTACGTATGTGTGTGTGCAGGGACATCATGGTCATGCATGTGAGACCAGTAATGTGTGAACCACATGGTTGGTGCATGTGTTACAATGCAACATGCGGAGCAGCATGCGGAATGCACACATTAATGCATGCTTGTCTCTGTTATTGGACATGGATGGGGTGTGAGAGGTGGGTGCTGCTGTCATTGACATGTCTGGTGTTCATGTCTGTGTGCCTGACTTGCGTGTCTGTGACTTGTAAATGCCATGGATGCATGACACATGTCTGTGACAATGTTCAGATTCACTGATGCAGCCTACTCATCCTTGTATCCACTGTGTCTGGGGTGTACGAGGCCAGATGGATGAAACTACGGTGAAGTGTGTGCATGTGATAGGTATGACCCATGATACATGTGAGTTTCAAACCAGCATTGTATGTTTCAAGAGTCCCTTGCACATGTATGCTAATGTTCATAGCATGTGCCATGCCTGTTACTGCATGTGTTTTGCCTGCACTGACCCATGTGTTGTGGAGGGACATGATGGAAGTGATGTTTGACAGTGCCACTCATCTGCTATTGCTTCCTGTCTAGGGGACCATTGTACAGTACCCTGATGCTTGTGTTCTATGTCTCCCTCTACACAGCGGAAAGTGATGACGAGGGCGGAGATGGCACTGTAGAGCAAAGCGGTGGGGATGCCCCCAATGGCCGGCGACGCAAGGCCCAGTCACCCCTTCAGAAATTACCATCGTCTGGGAGTGAGGGGACTGGTGCTGCGTCTGCCACTACAGCTGCAGTGGAAGGGGTGGGTGAGCCCCCACAGGGGCTTGCAATGGCAGATGACGGTGTGGAGCCATCCAGGTTGGTGGTTTCCACAGAGGAGGCGGAGGCCGCTACTGAGCTGCACATGGGGCATGGTGGGGGTGGTACCACTGGTGCAAGTGGTGCAGTCCAGGGGCAGGGGCAGGAGGCAGCACAGGTCACCGTGGAGGGGCCTGTGCATGTCACTGTCCCTGACACTGTGACTGCACCACCATGCACCAGCAGGGATGCCCCATCCCAGGCCCGTCCGCAGGTAGGGGGGATGTCCATGTCATCTGACACTCCTCTACCTGCGGACGAGGGGACCCCTGGCCGTATGGAGAAGGTCCTGATTGGTGTCGCGTTGCGGACGCGTGACATTCGTGATGACATGCGTGCTTCCCGGTGGGAGCACGCACGTCATCACGAAGAGCAGCGTGCCAACGTGGCCCAGTTGGGAGTGTCCATGGTCGGGGGCTTTGTACATGTGTCGGCCACTCTGGCGGCCCTCTCCGCCTCTGTGGAGACTATGCACCAGTCGTTCTCCATGCCATCTTCCGGTCCAGATGCCACCAGGGCCCCCTGTGGACCTGCCCTGACCAACGCAGCCAGCTCGTTGGGGATCCTATCCCTGCCACAGTCGGGAGTCGGAGGTACAGCATGGGTGGACACCCTAGCAACTGGACCCCAGCAGATGGAGGATGTGCCGGCATCATCGGGCAGGGCACATGCACGACGGCGTCGGTGGATTCCATCAGCCTGGCTGCCGTCGTGCTGGCAGAGGCAGTTGCGTCGGATGCAGCGGCAGGCTCAACGTGGGAGGCATGATGGCTCGGGCCATCTACATCAGAGGGGCAGGCATCGGCCGGAGGGCAGGAGGACCCTGGAATGGGAGTGTCTTCCGTGTGGCAGCGGTTGGGCCAGCAGATAGGTGCGGAGCGGCAGCGGGCGGAGGAGGTACGGCTCACAATGGTCAGGGCGGATAACTCCATGCGCAGGGCACTGAGGCGGGCTGAGTGCCTCGAGGGAATTCGCAGGGAGATGGAGGTGGACATGGTGTTATCCCTGCGAGACCTCGGGCCAGAGAACAAGCCCACCTCCAAGACATTGAACAGGAGTTCGATGATGCCCTGGCCCATGACATCAACAAGTGAGCCATTGGACTTGCCCGCCGCCATTGTATATAGTTCATTAGTGTTAAGTTTAATTTCTTTTTTCTTTTGTTTGGGGCGCATGGACTATGCCCCACATTTTTGTATATAGTTAGTAATTAGGAAGGTTTCATTGTAGGTTTCATTTATGTCGTTGGGCTCATGGACCCTGGATTTGCTATTTGTACATAGTTTTAGGGTGGATTTTTCTCCTTCTTTTTTTTTTCACCATGGAGCAATGGATATTACGCTTTTCTTTCCCTTTGAATTTGCTTTGTTGGACGGTGACTTTGGACACATTTTCATTTGGATTAATTTGGATTCTCATTTTTTTTTTTGGGACATGCTGCATTTTGATTATTATTGGCATTATTGTGTGTTTTGATTTAATTCCCTTCATTTTGACTTGAATACATTTTTGTTTCTTTCTTGTTTCTTTCTTCAATGTGTGGTCTTCTCTCATTGGTTTCATGCATGTCACATGTGGGTTTTCTCAGTCATGTGTTGCCATTGTGTGGGTCTGACAGACTTGTACTCATGCGCATACTGCTTATTTGTGATCTATCATGTAATGGGGATTTCAATTTGGAGTGGATGTAAAGCTTGGTTGGGTGTTTGGACTGGGGTGGCGTGGGGTGGGATTTGGGTGGCCATAAGAGCCAGGGATTTGGATTGTGATGATGTGTTGGCTGGGGGACATGTGTCGGGGCCTGCTGGCAGGTGCCCCTGACTGCTGGGGGGTGGGGATGCTGGGGGACATGAGTGGGACATGAGTGTGGGCCTGCTGGCAGGTGCTCTGCACTGCTCGGGGTGGGGGTGCAGGGGGACATGAGTGGGACATGAGTGATGGCCTGCTGGCAGGTGCCCTGCACTGCTGGGGGGTGGGGGTGCAGGGGGACATGTGTGGGGGCCTGCTGGCAGGTGCCCTGCACTGCTGGGGGGTGGGGGTGCTGGGGGACATGTGTGGGGGCCTGCTGGCAGGTGCCCCTGACTGCTGGGGGGTGGGGGTGCTGGGGGACATGAGTGGTGGCCTGCTGGCAGGTGCCCTGCACTGCAGGGGGGTGGGGGTGCTGGGGGACATGAGTGGGACATGAGTGGGGGCCTGCTGGCAGGTGCCCTGCACTGCTGGGGGTGGGGGTGGTGGGGGACATGTGTGGGGGCCTGCTGGCAGGTGCCCTGCACTGCTGGGGGGTGGGGGTGCTGGGGGACATGTGTGGGGGCCTGCTGGCAGGTGCCCTGCACTGCTGGGGGGTGGGGGTGCTGGGAGACATGTGTGGGGGCCTGCTGGCAGGTGCCCCTGACTGCTGGGGGGTGGGGGTGCTGGGGGACATGAGTGGTGGCCTGCTGGCAGGTGCCCTGCACTGCAGGGGGGTGGGGGTGCTGGGGGACATGAGTGGGACATGAGTGGGGGCCTGCTGGCAGGTGCCCTGCACTGCTGGGGGTGGGGGTGGTGGGGGACATGTGTGGGGGCCTGCTGGCAGGTGCCCTGCACTGCTGGGGGGTGGGGGTGCTGGGGGACATGTGTGGGGGCCTGCTGGCAGGTGCCCTGCACTGCTGTGGGGTAGGGGTGCTGGGGGACATGTGTGGAGGCCTGCTGGCAGGTGCCCTGGACTGCTGGGGGGGGGGGGTGGGGGTGCTGAGGGACATGTGTGGAGGCCTGCTCGCAGGTGCCCCTGACTGCTGGGGGGTGGGGGTGCTGGGGGACATGAGTGGGACATGAGTGGGACATGAGTGGGGGCCTGCTGGCAGGTGCCCTGCACTGCTGGGGGTGGGGGTGCTGGGGGACATGAGTGGGGGCCTGCTGGCAGGTGCCCTGCACTGCTGGGGGGTGGGGGTGCTGGGGGACATGTGTGGGGGCCTGCTGGCAGGTGCACTGCACTGCTGGGGGTGGGGGTGCTGGGGGACATGTGTGGGAGCCTGCTGGCAGGTGCCCCTGACTGCTGGGGGGTGGGGGTGCTGGAGGACATGTGTGGGGGCCTGCTGGCAGGTGCCCTGCACTGCTGGGGGGTGGGGGGCTGGGGGACATGAGTGGGACATGAGTCGGGACCTGCTGGCAGGTGCCCTGCACTGCTGGGGGTGGGGGTGCTGGGGGACATGAGTGGGGGCCTGCTGGCAGGTGCCCTGCACTGCTGGGGGGTAGGGGTGCTGGGGGACATGAGTGGGACATGAGTGGGGGCCTGCTGGCAGGTGCCCTGCACTGCTGGGGGGTGGGGGTGCTGGGGGACATGTGTGGGGGCCTGCTGGCAGGTGCCTTGCACTGCTGGGGGGTGGGGGTGCTGGGGGACATGAGTGGGATATGAGTGGGGGCCTGCTGGCAGGTGCCCTGCACTGTTGGGGAGTGGGGGTGCTGGGGGACATGTGTGGGGGTCTGCTGGCAGGTGCCCTGCACTGCTGGGGGGTGGGGTGCTGGGGGACCTGTGTGGGGGCCTGCTGGCAGGTGCCCTGCACTGCTGGGGGTTGGGGGTTCAGGGGGACATGAGTGGGGGCCTGCTGGCAGGTGCCCTGCACTGCTGGGGGTTGGGGGTGCAGGGGGTCATGCGTTGGTGATCAGTAGTGCAAGGTGACATGTGGCTTGGTTGGGGGGCATGCCCATGGTGGAAGGGGTGCCTGCGGGACATGACCAGGGGTGCAGGGTAGTCCCCTGTGGTGTGGGCTGCCTGCAGGGGCCGTGGAGGGTGTAGAGGGAACACCTGGGGGGACCCACACTGCCAATTCACATGCACACTGCCAATTCACGTGTAGGACTCCCCGGCACCGCCGAAATACACGTACCCTGCTGAAATCGCGTGTGAGACTTCCCGCGAACCCCAGGAATACACGTAGCCCACTCGCACAGGGCCAATCGCATATGAAACTCCACGCGAACCCCAGTTATACACGTACCCCACTCACACAGGGCCTATCGTGTGTGAAACTCCACGCGTACCCAAGAAATACACGTACCCCACTCGCACAGGCCCTTTCGTGTGTGAAACTTCCCGCGCACCCCAGAAATACATGTACCCGGATCCAATCGTGTATGAAACGCCACGCGAACCCCAGTTATACACATACCCCACTCGCCCAAGGCCTATCGCGTGTGAAACTTCATGCGAACCCCAGAAATACACATTCCCCACTCGCACAGGGCCAATCGCGTGTGAAACTTGACGCGAACCCCAGAAATACACGTACCCGGATCCAATCGTGTGTGAGACTTCACGCGAACCCTATTTATACAAGTACCCCGCTCGCCCAAGGCCTATCGCGTGTGAAACTTCACGCGAACCCCAGAAATACACGTTCCCCACTCGCGCAGGGCCAATCACGTGTGAAACTTCACGCGAACCCCAAAAATACACATACCTGGATCTAATCGCGTATGAGACTTCACGCAAACCCCAGTTATACAAGTACCCCGCTCGCCCAAGGCCTATCGCGTGTGAAACTTCCCGCGCACCCCCGAAATACACGCACACGCTATTTTTCACACAGCGGGTGTCTGTGTTTGTCACGTACCCCTTTGCACGTCATTTGTCCTAGAGGGACACAGTATGGGACATTCATCATAGCTGTATGTACGTGCTTTTTGTTAGCGCACATTTTTTTCATGCGCAGGGACGCTACCGCCTGCCTTCGTGTGGCGGACGTATTTAGGCCTGTGCGCGTCTTTGCCCGTGCGCTGGTTTACCCCATTCGATTCCATGAATACGTGTTGTAGGCGAGCGTGTGGGTGTTCCGCGCACTTGCCTCCTGTTCTTCCCCTGTGACACCCACATTTTCACGCATTATTCCCCATTCCACGTGTCAAGCCCGGTGTTACACCTACTTTTGTTGTCTGCGCCGCGCTATGTGCGCTTTCGCTGTGCGCTTAGCGCACGTAATTTGAAGGCGTGTGCGCCAGCGTGCGTCGAACAGGATTTCAGCGCACATCCATGGATTTCCACGCGCACGGACTTCCATGAATCGCTGTGCGTGGGTTTTGCAGCGATTTTCGCACTGGCACTGCCATTCGCACGCTTTCGCACTCTTGCGCTGAAAATTCCATGAATCGGCCAGTTAATTTTTTACTTTCAACACAACGATTATCAGCATGATTTCCAAATGATTTCATGATGATGACTTTTTTTTGTGTGTACTGTCAACAGTTCATATGGCTACTATACTGTCTCTACATTCTACTGGAGACCAACACATCTTTGCATCATTCAAGCACTTCTGGTTGTTTTAATATGACTTCAATGAACTGCAGAATAGCCAAACATAACTTACTTTTTCTCCCATCAAGACCCACTGCCACCCCTGCAGGTCTAAAGTTGTTAGCCGATGGACCCTATGAGCCTGTAGGTAATCAGTGCACACAATGTTGAGGGCTGTACAAGCAGTTACAAGATGGCAGACGGTTTGAATTTCCTCTGGCAAGCCACAGTATCTACAAATTGATTGAGATTTCGTTATTTGTTTCCTGGCTAACTTCACCTCTCCGGTGGCCAGTATATTCAAACACACTCTCATCAACATATCCCTATAACGTTGAGAGGGAAATTTTAGTAGGTACTGTGGTGGATTATTTAAACCCTTTTGTTCCAATTCTAAACACAGTGTTATTGTGTCTATATTTCTTCTTCAGCAGTTTCATTCCAATCACGTTCCCAAAATTTGGTTTTGGGCTTCATGGGGTTGGTGACTTGCTCCTCTTTCTATTCAGTGTTTTCAACCAATATTCTTTCTATCTTCTTCCACCATGTTTTAAGTGAATGATTGGTCAGTTTGTCTATTGAGGTGAAGATTTCAAAAGGAGTTCCTCTTTCTGCCATTTTACACTTTCTGTAGAACATAATGGACTTCCAGAGGAAAATTGACTCCATGGACTGCAATCTGAGATGGTTGCAATTGCCAATGAGTTGGGTAACCTAAGTATCTTTCTCCAGAACAGACTTTCTAGTAAGGTCCATACTCGCCATGACAGATTGAGCATTCCCTCTCAGCCATATGTCAAAATGGGCACTACTTTTTGATGATAGAAAATGTGCAATATCTACACAGAATCGTCATGCCTTGCACTGCTAACTGCTTGGTTTTGGCACGAAGTGAGAGATAATGGGCATTGTCGTTCATGTTCTTGTTAATGACAACACCCAAATACACTATGGTCTGTACCACTTCTATTTTCTCGCTTCGTACCCACCACACCTGTTGCTTTGTAGGCTGTTTTTTAGCGGACGACATGCTTAGGACTTTCAATTTGTTGACGTTGAATTTCATGTAATTGTGGCTTAGATATTTTAAGAAGCAGTTCATATGTCTCTGTAAACCAATTGTGTAAAGTCCATGAACACTATGTCGTCAGCATAGATGACACAGGCAATGTCAACTCCATTAATTTTAGGTGGAAAAGCTCTCACTTCATTCTGCGATTTGCCCAAATCAGAGATGTATAGACTAAACAGGGGCGAGGCTAGAGCACAACCCTGCTTTAATCCATGATGGGTCATGATTTTCCTAGATAAGACTCCCATAGTGTTGAGTCTTATCTGTATCGATGTATCTGAATACAGGGCACCAATGTCTTCCAATAGATTCACAGGGCAATTCCAATTTCTCAATTTCACCCATAGTTTGGTTCTATTGACGCAATCGAACGCCTGTTCCAAGTCCATCGATGCCAGATGAATATAGGACCTAGATTTTAATGCTTATTTCAGAAATCCAAGTATAAAAAGATTCACAGAGGTTCCCACCCCTCTTATAAAACCAGTTTGACAGGGACATAATCTTCCCGTCTTCATGGCCCACATAGTCAGGTCGCGCAGTAAGATTGATGCTAAACGTTTCTCCATAGAATCAAAAAGGGCAATCGGCTGATAGTTCTGAGAATCAGCTCGATTGATCCTCTTGTATATGGGAACAATTATGGCTTCTTGCCAGGTAGATGGAACCTGTTTTTAATGCGCAAAATCTGGTCAAAGACCAGAACCACAAGATAGCCCCACTCCTCTGGATTTTGCTTGAGAAGCTGGTTCCAGATACCATCTGGTCCTGCGGCTCTTGAAGCACTTTACCCTCTTATTCTAGCTTCCAGATCTTCCCTATCCACTAGAATCTCCCACTTTTGGGAATTACTATTTGCAATCTTGGTAAGGTTGTCCCCAGGATCCGTAAACAGTGTGGAATAGTGGGTGTGCCAGCTAGCCTCGTCCACCTGACTCAACATGTGGTCTGCCCTGAAGTTACCTCAGTTGTTTAGCAATTTCCAAAGGTCTCCAGTGTTTTTCCTGCAAACCACCTTCAACATCTGCTCAGCGTCAGTC
The DNA here is from genome assembly GCF_040938575.1 of Ambystoma mexicanum. Taxonomy (NCBI): domain Eukaryota; kingdom Metazoa; phylum Chordata; class Amphibia; order Caudata; family Ambystomatidae; genus Ambystoma; species Ambystoma mexicanum. Next base: position 323,175,053 of record NC_090939.1, on the reverse strand, counting down.
TGCCATTGATGGCTTCTAGTTGCTATGAGCCAATTGTTATATTTTTGCCTATGAATACGGCACTGCTCTAGGGCTTGAGAGGTCTTTAAGACTTTAATTTTCCTTATATCGGCTCGTAGTTGTTGTTTCTCCCTTCTGAGAATTGAATCATAAACATGCTTAGATGATTGCTCCATGTTGATAGTGTTTTTCACAGGATAACATTCAGTTGTAATCAACTGTAGAGTTATCAGCTTCGACAGACAACTCATATTTACCACAAATTAGATGTAAGTCTTGCTTACCTACCCTTAACATGTTTCTGGCCCAGGTCACTTCTACCGGTTGCATGATCTGTCTCAATTTGGGCTTTCCCTGTTTAATAACCGCAATGGCAACTAAGTCATGTTCACTTTCAAGTTGTAGAACTATTTCAAGTCAATTAACTCTATCTATGAGTGTGCCTGAAACAAAACAATAATGAAGACAGGATCTCTTTCGCTCTTGACACCATATGCGCGCCCCATGGATGTCCCGCAGGGTTTGTGCATTTAGCATGTGTAGGTCTCTTGCTCTCTTGCTTCAAGAAATCACTTTAAGGACCTACCTTCTAAGTCTCTTTCATGCCTTGGAAGACCATTCTCATCCAGCAAGTGTATGTTCAAATCCCCACACAAAATCATTGTAGCATTTTCCCAGTCAACCATTCCTTTATCTACCACATTCATAATGGATTGAACAAACTTGACTTCCTTGGATGAGTTTACCCTCCAATAGAGGTTCAATAGACCGGGCTTTTCATGCTTGCCCTCTACCAATCTTGATAGCTTTATCACCTGAACATAGGGATTGGGTGTTAGGTGACTAACGACTTCAAACCCACATCCGCTTTTATTAGGGTCAATGGTTCTGATGAGGTCCTTCCCTTTGCTCCCTCTGTGGCTGGATTTAAAAAAAACACTCATATCCATTACACAAGGGGTTTGCCCTGAGCCAAGTCTCTTGGAGACAGATTACATCATATTTGCGCTGGCCCTTCAAGTTATTTGTGAACAATGCATTGAACCCCCTCATGTTCAATGAGCAGAGCCAGACAAGGGGGCTCTCCTCCTTCATTGCGATCTAGTGCTTGTCACCTCTGGCTAGCACACCGGCTAACCAGTCCCAATTTCATGTTTCGACTCAGATCCAGATTTTAACACGTAGGAGCTATTGTCCACCGTGAATTTAACTTCATGCAGCTCATTTTTTTCGGGAAGAGGTTTATGGGCGGTTTGAGCCTTTTTGGGTTGCATCGCTGACTGAGCGGGCTTAGATGATAAGGTTAAGTCTCTGGTTCTCTTTCCAGTGTGTTGGCCATTGACGCGTTCACCATTGACACTACTTCTTTGTTTTTCTACAAACTTCCCCTGATTGATTTGTCTTTGTAACTCTGTGTATGATGGTCGCTCCATTCCTTGAAAATCCCTAATGTCATATCCCAAGGTTAGCAATTTCTCTTTCTGAGTTTTTGATCTCCTTCAAACAGATATGCAGAATGACCCAATCCATCTTTTGTTCTGTGACGAATTCTACCACTTTGATATCGTTTGAGGAGATAAATCATAGCCCTGGAACGTATTGGAACAACTTCATAACATTGCTCCGATTTAATATTGGGGCTTTAGGGCCACTCATGATTCGCTCTAAGTGGATTTTAAATGTGCCTGCTTTTAGATCTTTAGAGCTAGTCACATTCTTTCCTGCTTTCGGTTGCCTTGTGGGACTTAACTTTGGGATTTCGGTATGGGCCAGTCGATTGAGCTTTTGTTCCATCGTCAGGATCATTCTGTCCCATGCTGTATCACTTGTTTTCTTGATTTCTGGTTTTGCAGGAAGTCTAGTATCAAGTTTTTCAATTTCATCTCATTCTTTGACGGAGAGGTAATTCCATTCTTCGTCCTCCCTGTTCTGTTCGATAATCTCTACCAGGTCACACAGGCAGGTGTCATCTACAGTGTCGTTATTTTCCTCTAGAGCGATGTTCTTCCTTTCCAGGCTCAAACAAGGTTTTCTAGAGACCTCAGTTACATCAAAGGATGATCGCAATGTCTTAGCCAAGGGCGGAGGTGTTCTCAGGTTCCGAAGAAATGCTCTTGAGCCATTTGATTTATTCTTTCTTGTTAATGTTTGATTTTCCTTTTTTTTCTTTTAATTGTTGTTTATCTTTAGAGACTTTGCTGCTCCCTGTTCCACTTCCATAGAAAATAGAGAAGACATTCACTTCTTTTTCGTGAGTAGGTATCTCATGAACTAAGGTACTTTCACAAGTCAAGGGGCCTCATTACACGACATGCAGTAACCATGGCGCTATTAGCGCCTTGGTTGCCGCCGGTATTTTACTGTGTCTGCCTTGGTGGATGGCAGAATTACCGCCCTACTCCAAAGTGAGAGGGGCGGTAATTCCCCATTCACCAAGGCACTTCCCCATTCCCATTTTTGCCCCCATAGGGCTCAATGGGAATGGTGAAGGAGCTAATTACGGTATCGCAAATTGCGGTACTGTAATTAGCACCAAGGTCCCTTTGTGGGCCCGTTCCTTAACGGCTGTAAAACCAGCTGTTGAGGTCGGGTCCCGCAAAGGGACCTCGTAGTAAGGCGGTAAGGGTTTACCGGTACCGGTGCTCTTAACGGTACCGGTAAACCCTTTCCGCATTCCGTGTAATGAGGCCCAAGGACTTGCTTGGGGCTGTGTTTCCCTCAGAATTTCATGTTTCGTAGTCTGCTTGCCTTTCCAGGTGGCATGCATCCACTTGCAGTGCGAAAGTAAGGCTTCCATCAAGATGGATTTATCGGACGTCTCTCTTCTTGCAAGGTTGCACAAGCGGTTCTGCCAGACTACTGAGGATTCTGCCTCTTTGTTGATGCGTTCCTCCACTTATTCTCTAATGCATTTAGTTTGGGAAGAAAAGTTGCTATTAGAGACTCTTGCTCTGGTATGGCATTTTTGAGCGGCTCGTATAATTTGGTAAATGGCGTTAATGTGATTGCTAAGGGTGCCATAATTGATCTTTGTAGCTCCATGATATCAACTTTTGGTCGATTGTCTTGTCTTGATGAACTCTGATTACCCCAAACAGAGTCATCTTGACTTTCTTATGAAGAATCTGCTGTTACATTGTTAGAGGAGCTTCTGTGGGTGGCATGCGAGTGATTCCCCCGAGAAGATTGGCTTAAAGGTAGCGAGGGGAATGCTGAGTCTCAGTTACCCCCGGCTTTGTCTTCCTCATCCAACTCACACTTTCTCCTTTGATGATCGCAGTTAGTAATAAACTGCGAAGACAGCCTGTTCAGATCTTCACAAGACATATTTGCCTCTAATATTGACAACATATCTTGAATTGATGCTAGACTTAGCCTTTTTTGGGTGGATACTTTTTCTGTTAATACTGAGGGGTCCTTGGCTAATTGTGCTGCAATGTCCCAGTTTATGCGCGGCGTCATCGATGGGCGGGAGGCATTAAACTCTGAGTGTTGTTCCTCAACATTCAGTATAGACTCCACGTCATTATTCTTTGGGGAATCATCTAATGTTGTCATGAGATTCCCTGGGGGTGATGTCATATCAGTAACTTGAATATCTATGCCACTCGCAGAAGACAATAACAGATTGTTACTTTGCTGATTGCTAACAACATCTTTGATTCCTTTTTCTTCTGTACTCAATTTGGTTGCACTTTTCATTACTTCAGCATCCCCGGCAGTGCCTTCAAGGTCTTCGCTCTGGCCATCGCAACTATCATGATTAGCACATGCCGGCGTGCTGATAGCAGGTGTTATTTCAAAGGCCATTTACTCAAACCTATTTATGTCTTTTATCTCTGATTTGGCTAACTGCCGAATTTTCATTGTCATCAGCAATTGGCCCATTTAAGGGGTGTTAGCAACCTCCCTCAGGTACGACCAGGCAGTTTGTTTTGCACTGTTGTGGTTGAGGTGTTTATCAAGGTTCCTAAATGTTGAGCAGCTTTGCATGGTTTTATTACAATTTGAATGAAAATTCCTTTCACACATGCACACTTGGCAGAAAGGAGCGGCGACTGAAATCAGAGTCCACTTGCTTAGTCACTGTACACGTGTAAGATGAGGGATCGCAGTGACTTTCAAAATTCGTGCACATGCAATTTATGGATTACAAAATGCCCAGCTGATGGATTGCTCGGCACTCGTGTTGCAGCACACGTGCATTGCAAGCTTAGAAAAGGTGGAAAGAGGCAGTGAAGTATGGCAGTTGTGTGCAAGCATTAACTGGGTTACTCACCACTTGGAGAGAAAAGTGGTCACCGCTCGAGGTGTATCAGGATTAGGGAAGTTGGTGAGCCTGAGCAGGACTCTCCTCCTCTCAGCTGACCATCAAACACAGAACACTCTGCACAATGCTCTCTGCGCAAGCGCTTCGCATGTGCTCAGAGTTTTTATATTTCAGTCCCTGCTTCCTGGTGTTTAAAGGGCACTGCAAGGTGAAATGAATGAAATCTTTCTCTGGTGAAAAATGCTCTTTTGATTCTCTTCACAATCTCGCTGGGAACTTTTCAGGGGCTTCAGCCAAAACAGTAGCAAGTCAGTATAACACAGAACACTCTGCACAAGCGCCACGTGTGATCAGAGTTTTTATATTGCAGTCCCCGCTTCCTGGTGTTTAAAGGGCACTGCAAGGTGAAATGAATGAAATCTTTCTCCGGCAAAAAATGCTCTTTTGACCCACTTGACAAACTCACTGGGAACTTTCCAAGAGCTTCAGGAGCTTCAACCATACGGTAGCAAGTCAGTATAACACAGAACACCCCGCGCAAGCGCTTACGTGTGCTAAGAGTTTTTAATGTTGCAGTCCCTGCCTCATGGTGTTTAAAAGAGACTGCACGGTGAAATAAATAAACGGTAATTCATAGAAATTTGCACAAAAGTGGCGCACGTGGCTGGCCCACAGCGTGCCCGTGCGAATGTCTGCGCCAGCCGCATGCGCTAAAATCGATTTCCGCGCACAGCGTATTCATGGATTTTCGCATCCAAAACCAGCCGTTGCGCAGCGTGGCGCAGCGACCCTGCAGCAGCGCCAGTTACGCCCCCAAGAATGCCCTCGCGCAAGGAAAAGCCTTCAAAATCCCCAAATAATCGCAAAGGGCTGTGCTAACCCTGGACCAGTTCACAGGGCTGGCAAACAGCAAACGCCAAGTGGGGAACGTGTATTTCAGTGGTTCGGGGGAAGTTCCACACGCGATTGTCCTGTGTACGTGTGCATCAGGGGTGTGTGGGAAGCAACACATGCAAAATCAGCAGGGTACGTGTATTTCAGGGGTGTGCGGGAAGTATCACACGCAAAAGCAGCAGGGTACGTGTATTTCAGGGGAGCGCAGGAAGTATCACACGCAAAAGCAGCAGGGTACGTGTATCTCAGGGGTGCGCGGGAAGCATCACACGCGATTCCATCAGGGTACGTGTATTCCAGGAGTGCGCGGGAAGTATCACACGCAAAAACAGCAGGGGACGTGTATTCCAGGGGTGCACAGGAAGTATCACACGCAAAAGCAGCAGGGTACCTGTATCTCAGGGGTGCGCGGGAAGTATCACACGCGATTCCATCAGGGTACGTGTATTCCAGGGGTGCGCGGGAAGTATCACACGCAAAAACAGCAGGGTACGTGTATTTCAGGGGTGCGCGGGAAGTATCACATGCAAAAGCAGCAGGGTACATGTATTTTAGGGGTGCGTGGGAAGTATCACACGCGATTCCATCAGGGTAAGTGTATTCCAGGGGTGCGCAGGAAGTATCACATGCAAAACAGCAGGGTACGTGTATTCCAGGGGTGCACGGGAAGTATCACACGCGATTCCATCAGGGTACGTGTATTACAGGGGTGCGTGGGGAGCACCACACGTGAATTGCACGTGTGGGTCCTCCCAGGTGTTCCCTCTACACCCTGCACGGCCCCTGCAGGTGGCCCACAACACAGGGGCCTACCCTGCACATGTCCTGCAGGCACCCCATCCACCAAGGCCATGCCCCCCAGCCAACCCACATGTCACCTTGCACTACTGCCCACCAACGCATGTCCCCCTGCACCCCCAGCCCCCAGGGGCAGCCTCCACCAGGCCCCCACCCATTTCTCCCATCACCCCCACCCCCCAGCCACCAGGGGCAGCCTCCACAAGGCCCCCACTCATGTCTCCCATTACCCCCACCCCCAGCCACCAGGGGCAGCCTCCACCAGGCCCCCACTCATGTCCCCTATCACCCCCACCCCCCAGCAGTGCAGGGGCAGCCTCCACCAGGCACCCGCTCATGTCTACCAAAACCCCCACCCCCCAGCCACCAGGGGCAGCCTCCACCAGGCCCCCACTCATGTCTCCCATCACCCCCACCCCCAGCAGTGCAGGGGCAGCCTCCACCAGGCCCCTGCTCATGTCTCCCACCACCCCCACCCCCCCAGCAGTGCAGGGGCAGCCACCACCAGGCCCCCACTCATGTCTCCCATCACCCCCACCCCCCAGCAGTGCAGGGGCAGCCTCCACCAGGCCCCCACTCATGTCCAACTCATGTCTCCCTGCACCCCCACCCCCCAGCCACCAGGGGCAGCCTCCACCAGGCCCCCACTCATGTCCCTTATCACCCCCACCCCCCAGCAGTGCAGGGGCAGCCTCCACCAGGCCCCCACTCATGTCTACCACCACCCCACCGCCCAGCAGTGCAGGGGCAGCCTCCACCAGGCCCCCACTCATGTCTCCCATCACCCCCAGCCCACAGCAGTGCAGGGGCAGCCTCCACCAGGCCCCCACCCATGTCTACAACCACCCCCACCCCCCAGCCACCGGGGGCAGCCTCCACCAGGCCCCCACTCATGTCTCCCATCACCCCCACCCCCCAGCAGTGCAGGGGCAGCCTCCACCAGGCCCCCACTCATGTCTCCCACCACCTCCACCCCCCAGCAGTGCAGGGGCAGCCACCACCAGGCCCCCACTCATGTCTCCCATCACCCCCACCCCCAGCAGTGCAGGGGCAGCCTCCACCAGGCCCCCACTCATGTCCAACTCATGTCTCCCTGCACCCCCACCCCCCAGCCACCAGGGGCAGCCTCCACCAGGCTCCCACACATGTCCCCCTGCACCCCCACCCCCCAGCCACCAGGGGCAGCCTCCACCAGGCCCCCACTCATGTCTCCCATCACCCCCACCCCCCAGCAGTGCAGGGGCAGCCTCCACCGGGCCCCCACCCATGTCTACCACCACCCCCACCCCCCAGCCACCAGGGCAGCCTCCACCAGGCTCCCACACATGTCCTCCTGGACCCCCACCCCCCAGCCACCAGGGACAGCCTCCACCAGGCCCCCACTCATGTCTCCCATCACCCCCATCCGCCAGCAGTGCAGGGGCAGCCTCCACCAGGCCCCCACCCATGTCTACCACCACCCCCACCCCCCAGCCACCCGGGGCAGCCTCCACCAGGCCCCCACTCATGTCTCCCATCACCCCCACCCCCCAGCAGTGCAGGGGCAGCCACCACCAGGCCCCCACTCATGTCTACCACCACCCCCACCCCTCAGCAGTGCAGGGGCAGCCTCCACCAGGCCCCCACTCATGTCTCCCATCACCCCCACCCCCCAGCAGTGCAGGGGCAGCCTCCACCAGGCCCCCACTCATGTCCAACTCATGTCTCCCTGCACCCCCACCCCCCAGCCACCAGGGGCAGCCTCCACCAGGCCCCCACTCATGTCCCCTATGACCGCCACCCCCCAGCAGTGCAGGGGCAGCCTCCACCAGGCCCCCACCCATGTCCACCACCACCCCCACCCCCCAGCCACCAGGGGCAGCCTCCACCAGGCCCCCACTCATGTCTCCCAGCCAACATGTCACCACAATGTAGATCCCTGGCCCTTATGGTCAGCCTCCAAATGGCAAACACCCACCCGAGTATTGCATCCACCCACTTAGAAATGGCAAGAACATGACAGAAGCCCAATTGCAAGTTTGGAAATGAACACATGTCCCTCACATTCACCCAATGGGTGTCAGTGAATGTCAAAACCCATATCATGATATGCATGAAACCAATGAGATGATACTACACATTGAACTTAGAAGAAAAAATATGTATTAAAAGCAACATAAATTGAATCAAAAATAAACAAACAATAATAGAAATAAAAAAAAACAACAACAGGTCCGTGAAATAATGCTAAACCACAAATCATAATTCAAAGGAAAGGTGTACAAAGTCACAGTCAACAAAAGTAAATCCAATGGAAAATTAAAATCGAAAACCATTGTTCCATGGCGAAATCATAATAAAAATTAAAAATCCAAAAGTCAACTATGTACAGATAACTATCCAGGGTCCATGATCCCAACCGAAGAAATGAAACCTATCTAATAACACTACCTAAAAAAAATAACTATATACAAAAATGTGGCCCATTGTCCAAAAGGTCCAAAAAAAAAGCTAAACCAAAGGAAACCTAACACTAACTATATAACTATTTACAAGGGCAGCGGGCTAGTCCGACGGCTCACTTCGGGATGTTCCGGGCCAGGGCATCATCGAACTCCTGCTCAATGTCCCGGAGGCGCTCCTCCTCCAGGGCCCCGAGGGTCTGCAGGGCCGTCCACATGTTCCCCCCAAACTCCCTGCGGATTGCCTCGAGGCACTCGGCACGCCTCAGAGCCCTCTGCATGGAGTTCTCCGCCCTGACCATCGTGAGCCGTGCCTCTTCTGCCCGCTCCGTATCTATGGCGTGGCCCAACTGCTGCCACACGGAAGACACTTCCCGTCCTGGGTCCTCCTGCCCTCCGGTCGATGCCTGCCCCTCCGATGTGGAAGGCCCCGAGCCATCATGGCTCCCACCACGTTGCTGTTGCTGCTGCTGCGCCTCTGCCCGTGCACTGCCTCCTGCTGCCTGCACATCCTCCGCTGGCTGGGATGCAGTCGTTGATGTGGCCACCCCTGCTGGACGTCCGACTCCCGACTGTGGCAGGGATGCCTCCTACACCAGCCTGGCCGCACCGTCAGAGGCAGCTCCACAGGGCACCCAGGTGACTGATGGGTGGGAAGATGGCACGGAGGACGACTGGCGCATAGGGGGTTCAGTTGAGGAGGAGATCTGAGCAAGCCCCATCAAATGGAGGAATCCGGCCTGGGTGACCTGTCCCAGTAGGCCCACGCAGTCAACGAGCCATTCGAGATGACGTGCAGTCTCCTCATGAAAAGACTGCAGGTCACCTCGCATGGCCTGTTGACGCAGCACCAAACCAGTCAGGACAGGCTCAACCCGGACCCGGATAGCCATGTCCGCAGGCAGAGGAAGGCCAGTTGTCGTGAGCTCATCCCCTGCCTGAAAACGGGTCTGGACGTAGGCATCCCTGCTGGTGCAAGATGATGCAGTGACAGGATCAGGGGCAGGATTGCACACAGGCACCTCCGCGGCGACCTGTGCTGCCTCCTGTCCCTGGTCCTGCACTGCACCACTAGCACCAGTGGAATCCCCACCTCCAGACCCCATCTCTGTTGCTTGCACGGCCTCCTCCTCCACCAAACCCCCCACCAACCTGGATGACTCCGTGCCATCTTCCCCCGTTGGACCCTGTGGGGTCCCAGCTGCCCCTTCTGCTGCCGAGGAGTCCAACTCCGACCTCTGCCTCTTGGACCTCCCCCCGGCAGCTGTGGCCTGGGACGCGGCACTAGACTCCTCACTCCCCGACGAGATCACAACCTGGGAGGGGAGCCGGGCCTTGCGTCTCCGGCTGGCGGTGCGATCCCCGCCGCTGTGCTCCACAGCACCTTCTCCGCCCTCTTCATCAGTTGACGCTGCAGACAGGGAGGAATAAAACACAGGCATCAGGGCACTGTACAATGAACACATACACACATGACAGTTGCACATGAGTGGCATTGGCAAACCTCAGACATGGCATCACAATCGGCAACACACATGTCATTTCAACTTGCACACATGAGCCATACCACAGCCACATCGCAACTGCCAGCACCATCCATACACATACAACAGCATGAGCAGGCAAGGTGAGCCAGACATCACATGCAACACAGGGAGTGCACTACACATGCACGCACACCACCACACTTGCATGCATGTGTACACCTCAGCCAACTGTCGCAGTGTTCCGATGGGCATCCATGTCACATCTGCCAATCAGGCTTCCACATCCCGCTGTCACATGCATCCATGTTGCATCACTGTTGCACCCTTGTCAAATACACACACATGCACATGTACACAGTGCTGATACATGCAGCTGAAAACAACATACATGCGTGACATCACGAACATGCCCACTTACATACACATTCATCCAAACATGTGTGCCCACACAACTGCATTTGGCATGCAAGCCTACACACACAAGCACCATCCATGTCTCACACATGACAGCCCTCGCATGTGTTAGCCTCACGGCCCTGTAGACCCCCACCCATACTCGGCCCCATACAAACAGATGTGCAACCGGCACACTACTGGCACATCACCACACGCACAGCTTACAATCATGATGCATGTACCCTTACCGCTCGAGTCCAGACGGGTCTGCCTCTCAAGGACCTGGACGTGGAGCGCTGGGGATATGCGTTCCAGGACCCTCATCTGATCTTCCGACAAGTGGCCCCGGCGCCCCTTAGCATCCGCTGCCTTCAAGAGGTGCCGGGTCTTGCTCAGGGTCCTGAACCTGAAGTCCTCCCAGCGCTTCTTGACATGTTGGAAGTCGCGGACTGCCACCCCATCCGCGTTGATGGCAGTCACGATGTCCGTCCAGATCCGAGTCCGTCCTTCCTTGTCGGCGCGCACACTTCCATAGAGGGCATCATACTGCCTCAGGACTTGCTCCACCAGGACACCAACTTCCCTGGCACTGAAGCTGGTGCCCCTCTGCCTCTCTTGCCGGGGGTTGTCAGTGGTGCCAGATGTTGCAGTGCCCGACATGACAACCCCAGAGGCAGGAATGGGTGGGCAACTGGGTCCTGGGGCTGGGCTGTGGAGCGATGGAATCCCAGTCGGGGGTCTTCGGTTCCAGCAGGGGTGGCCACAGCAACAGCACCCCTGGCTGATGTGCAGGCAGCAAATGGCAGGGCACGTGGGCAGCAGGCAGTCAGGCAGCAGCAGATGGCAGGTGGGAGCGTGCTCGGGGCTCTGGGGGGCAGTAATTCGGCCTTCTGGGCAGGAGCGTGGTCTTCCGTGTGCTTACGCGTGGCCAGCTTGATACAGAGTGATTTGGCACGTGAAAATCCTGCACGTCTGCGTGTAAATCGAGGAAAGGCCCTTAGCGCGTATGCACATCAGCACGCATATGCGATTTCATTGGACAAAAGGCCCTTAGCGCGTAAGCGCGTCTGTGACGGGACGCGCGCGGGTGTTTCCCTCATTACACATGATTACAGAGCACACGTGGATTTCCACCAATCGCGTGTGGAACTTTGTGCGCACCCCAGAAATACACGTACCCAGGCCAATCGCGTGTACGCTCACTTCCCTCCGATTACACGCGATGACACTCGGACGTGCAGTTTTACCACGTGTGCTCGCATATGCGATTTCATTGGCCCAAAGGCCACCATGCGCAGCTGTGACGTCACGCACATGGCCATAGAGAATGGCGCGTGTAAAAATGAAGAGATACACGTCCGAGTGTCAAAGCGCGTAATTGGTGGAAATGGCCTCATCGCGTATGCGCGTCTGTGACGTGTGTATAAAACGTACGTGTAGAACGCCATTTCCTTGTACGTGCTTTTCGTGGAGAGCGAGTGGGTGAAATCTGTACTTCTTGTCGGTTCACACGCCATTTACTTCACAGCGTTTCCAGTTCATACTCCCTGTTACCTCTGACAGCTTTTTCTCTTTTCCTCTTTTTCCTGGGCCTGTTTCCTCAAACAGCGTTCCCTTCTACTGTTGTCCTGTCTCCTCAGACAGCGTACAATTCTTCTTTTGGTGGGGGTGTTGCCAACGCGCACACGTGCATATTTTTCACACTTTTGTTCCTGGCAGACGGTGAGTCGCGCACGTATTTAACATCTGTGCTTGCCCCGTGTGTCGCGTACCCCTTCAGAGGTCATTCTAGGCTGCGTGTGACACGTATACGTTCATTCTTGTGTTTCTGGGTGCCACAGCGTAGTGCAGGTTTATTCTTCCACGCACGTGGTTTAGGAGGGGTTGCGTGCACCTTACTTCCCTTTTTTGGGGTGCCTGTGCGATGCGTGACCTGTCATCTTTCCCCAGGGGTGACATACAGCCTTGCTAGAGCACTAGGGTACGATTACCATCTGGTACCCAACCCCTTTGACCCCCAATTGCCCAGGACAATAGTTCACATCGACTCCCATACGCACAATAACATCAGTGCCATGGCTGGGAGGCGACCAAGCCGTAAGGGTGGCAAAGGTGGCCGAGCCCCAAGTGGTGGCCGTGGTGGATCCATTAGGGGACGTGGCCGTGACTTGCAGGGTGCCACTAGCCCCCCATGTGTGGAAGAGCAGTCAGGGACACCCATGCCCCCTCCCCCCCAGTTGAGGTTAACGTGGCTGACACCATCCATGCTCAGCCCTTGTTGGACCAGCCCACTGTGGAACCAGACCTGGCACAGGGTGACTCCATGGCTGACTTCCAGGTCAGCAAGTCTAGGCCACGTGCGCCGGTGAACGTTGGTGTCATCAGGCCACGTGGATCAGGGGCAGCTAGGTCATCTGCTGCCCCGCGTAGGCAGGCTGGGGAGGCTGCAGGGGCAGCTGCGGCTCCATCCACCCCACCTCTCACACACCCAGCCAGGACAGTGTCGGTCCAAGTCCATCATGCTGACATTCCCCTTGACACCATCACACTTGAGCTAATGCCTGCACCAACTCCCATGCTGAGTGTGCAATCCCACGCTCCTGCCCCTAGTGTCCAGAGCGGCGTAGGACACTCAGGATCCCCACCACCTTCCAAGCAGAAGAGGAATAGTGCTCATCCAGTAGAGGCTGATGCCCCAGACACGGCTACACAGTCTGGCCCGTCAAGGAAGCCCAGCTTCAATGAGGCCGAACTGAATGCACTTGTAGAGTATGTGTCCGCACATGACCGCAAAATGGTGATTGTTGCAGGATCCAAGACCACACCTGCACAACGTCTGGCACACTGGCAGACCATCGCGGACATCATAAGTGCCCTTGGAATCGTGAGGCTCCGAATGCTATAAGCGCTGGAATGACCTAAAGCGCAGGGAAAAGAATAAGCTGGCCTCAAGTCATGCCGCAACTCTAGTGACTGGAGGTGGGTCTCCAGCAGACGACATAGAACACACTCCACATGAGCAGGTTGCTGGGACCTACGTCACGGAGGAACAGATCCAAGCCGTGGGAGAACTGGCAGATTACGAGGCATTGTCCGGTGAGTGCACATGCATGTGTGTGTCATCCATGTGCATGGTGTGTGTGGGAGGGCTTCTGTTTGGGTGCCAGGTGAGGGTGTGTGTGCCTGAGTGGTTCTGGTCACCCATGTGCCTCTTCCCATACATTCTTGGCACCAGCATTTGGGTATATCAGCATCCCTTCTGCCAACATTAGACATCCAGCCCAACACCACGCCAGTTGCCCTTGGAGTGTCATCTTGCCACAACATTGTTGCTTATTTACCTCTGTTTATTCAGGCAGATTGTTTGCATACCACCACTTTTACTCGGGATTTCTCAGTCCTATTGTCACATGTCTGACATGGCTATGGTACAGTGGACTGGCTTAGTTTCCTGGACATGATTAGTTTAGACATGTCCATGTGCTATAGGACCATTTTGGACTGGCAGCTGAAGGTTAAACATTTGAACCATTTCAATGAAAAAATCAATTATATGAGCAAACTGGACTGAATGAACAATTGGTGACCTCCTCTCCCTCTTCACTTCATGGCTAGGGTACATGCCATCTGTGTGATGGCATGTGTATTTGACCTGCCAATCACTGGCCAATGTGTGATGCCATTGCTAGGCAGCATGCAGCAAATGTGTTCATCTTCCATCTTGGTGTCATCAATGTGTGCCATCTGCCTCCCCATCACACGCAGTGACGGTGCATGCATGGGAGGGTTTTAGTCATGTGGGACATGTGTCAATCAAGTACTGTTTCTGTAGCCTCTCAGCCCTAATTGTGTGCCATAGTGCTAATGCCTGTTTCCATTTGTTTTCTTTTATGTCTTTGCAGGGGATGACGCACTTGATACTGCTGGGGTTGTGGAGATGGTGCAGACCCAGGAGGGGTCTGAGGGCCGACCGACCACCAGTGAGGGACGTGGTGTGGTTGTGGGTGAGAACCCACAACTGCTGCAGGTTGTGCTCTCAAGGGGTGTCTCTGGCTGCACCTCCCCCGAGCTGTATTCAGGTGTCGATTCGGATGATGAGACCTATGTGCCGTCACAGGTGAGTGTTCCTGGGAGGGATTTTGTTCTGTCCGACCCACCTGCACCAGGGTTAGAACCCTCAATGGGGATGTCAGTGTTGGCAGGTACGCCTTTGGTGGTTACGGATGCAGGGAAACACTCTGCGACATCTGATCCTGTTCCTGGGCCAGCAGATCAGAGGGGGAATGCAGTCCTGCAGTCTCAGGCAGTGCCGGCACAGCAAGGCGCTGTTCGCCTTGCCCCAGACAGGTGTGGTGCCCGCCGACGTGGTGGCCGTCAGCCACTTGGCAATACCGCATGGGAGCAATCCATATACGGTATGGCAACCCAACAGGCAGCATCATCAGAGATGATGGCTCAGGCCAAGGATAGGGTGGCCACTTCCATTGTCCCCCCCGAAAGGCTGATGGAGCGACTACAGCAGGCAACCAACTCCATCTGCCAGTCACACAGGGAGGACATGTTGGCATCCAACAGGGACAGGCGGGCGGCACTGGCGACTCTGCAGGAAGCCATCTCCATAGAATCCCAGGGCCACAGGGAAGCCCTGAGGGTGGAACTCCTTCACCTCAGGACGACTCTTGTTGAGCTTGAGGCTTCAACAAACAGAAGGACAGAACAGCAGCTGGAGCGTCTCACCCGTACGCTCTCAGCTGAGATGCAGGCAACTAGGGCAGAGGTCCGGGCATCCCGTGAGTTGTTGTATGGGGACCTCCGCACACTTATCCTCCAGAACGAGACCTACCACACCTGCATGCTTTCAGCCATGGAGGAACAGACTAGGGCTTTGCGTGGGCTGCCTCCCATAGTGCCACCACCTCCTGATGCAGCTGCAGAGGGTGAGGAGAGCGACAGCAGTGATACTCCCACAATAGGGTAGCCGTGTAGGCCATGAGCCCATGGAGGTGTTTTTTTTTTCGCAAGGTCCACACAGGTGGGTTTTGGTGTGCACCCTGTCCTCGGACCTCCTGGGTGGCCTCCCCCACCCCCCCCCAGGCCCATTAAAGGCCATTTTCTTTTGTTTTTTTTTGTTGTTTTTTTTGGGACAGTGTGTTGCCTTGTGTGGCTCCCGTGGGCATACGCTGCATTGTGGCTGGGCACATGCAGGCTTGTCATGGATTTGGTTCAGATGCTTGGCTTTTTGTCACACACACCCCTCCTGCTTCCCGTTTCCATGGGCTTGCAAAGGGTGTGCCCAAGTAACATTGACGTACATGGTGACATTGGACTCCCATGAGCTGTGTGGGCAGTCTGTAGTCAATACTGTGTATACATTCATAGTGCATATTGTTGTTGTATTGTACACTGCATGGTGTATTGATATGTGCCTCTGCATCCATCTCATCCTCCTAATTTGCAGGTCCATTCCTCATGTCTTCACAATGCGGTCCACCTTGGAACTGGAGTCCATGTTGTAAGCAGTGCCCCTAGACTCTTGCGTGGCGCTAACACTGTATACTTGGAAGTGTTCGGAGGGCTGTCATCATCAGGTAGTGAGGCTAGCAATTGTTTAAGTCTGTAATGTCATGTTTAAGGTAGGTTGGAGGTTGTGTAGGTGATTGGTATTCTTGGTAAGTATTTGGTAATGTGGGTTGTAGGTCTTGCATTACTGTGAGCATTTCATGTGTGGACATGTTTCCATTAGGGACACTGTAGCTGGTGACACTTGGGGCATGTTGTGGGGATTAATTTCTTTTCTCTCACATTGCATGACATGCCATGGTGTGTTGTGTGGCCGTGCCAGGGAGGGGATGGGTGACATGGCACTGTTTTCATGTAGTATTTTGCGAGTGGGTATTCATTTCTGCAGCATGGAAGTGTCTTTTGATGACACTGCATTGGTGGTGTTTGTGTAGGTAGGGATGCACACATTGTGACACTTCCACATGAACAATCTCAGGCAGCTATGGTTCTGACAGTTGACTGTCCCTTTGTTCGTCTTAATTGTCAGGTTGAGTCATCATTGCTTATCAGATGGTATGTGCCAGGCCTGTGTGCACTCCACTGGGGTGTGATTTCTATGTGAAGTAATTAGCCACCAGCTGCGTACGGGTTGCCTCACCCCGTGCCCTCTCCCCTCCCATGCGCAGCGGGTGTGCATGTGGTTAGGGATGTGGGGGCACCACCATGTCCACAGCCAGGCCCCGGCGTGTTGCAACATTGTGCAGGACACATGCTGCCACTATGATCCTGCACACTACTGGGGGCGCATATAACAGCTGCCCGCCAGAACGGTCAAGGGAGCGAAAGCGTGACTTGAGCACTCAGAATGTGCGCTCTACTATGCCCTGGGTTGCAATATGGGCTGTGTTGTATCTTACCTTTGGAGGCGTGATGGGGTTCCGAATTGGCGTCATCATGTGGGTGCTCAGAGGGTAGGCACTGTCCCCTGGAGAGGAGGTGATGGGTATCATTAGTGGGGTAGTGACATAACTCTGCATCTGACATGCATGCATGTGCAGTGGCATTCATACTCACCAAGCAGCCATGTATCGCCATGCCGCCCAGCTTCTAGGTCCCGGCTTAGGGTAGACATTCGGTAAATGAAGCTGTCGTGGGTGGACGCTGGATAGTTGGCATATACCGAGGTGATGATTCCCTTAGCATTACATACTACCTGCACGTTGATGGAATGCCAGTGCTTGCGGTTCCTATAGACGTGCTCAGATGCCCTGGGGGGACGTAGTGCCACATGGGTGCAGTCAATGGCACCTAGCACTTTTGGGAATTGTGCCACACCGTAGAAATCGAGGGTGGCAGCCTGCCTTTCTGCAGGTGTCCTGGGCAGGTATATGTGCCTACGGACTGATGGGCGTGCAGTGATGATGTTCAAGACCTGGTGTAGGCAGCGTGACTGCGTGGCCTGTGACACCCCACCCCCTATGGCACTTGTCCGCTGAAATGATCCTGTGCCCAAGAAGTGCAGTACATTGAGGAGCTTCTCCAGGGGGCTGAGTGCTTGGGAGCACAGGGTGGGTGATGTGAGGTCATCCTCCCACTCACTGACCAGGTCCAGTATTATGTGTGGTGGAAACCTGTACCTCCCATACACCTGGTCATCAGGCATCCCAAAAAGGCTGGTTCTGGGAGGGAAAATTCGGGCCCTCATTATCCTCCTCCTCCTCCTTTGGTAACCCACGGCCACTGCTGCTAGGAACGGTATATTCATCCTGGCGTATAAGCTTGTTTGTTGTTTGCGGCCATTTTATGCTGCGCGGGTCGACGTACGCCTGCTTCATGCTGGCGTACGTGTTTCAGGATTGGACCATTTATTTTACGGCACGTCGTAGGCGAACGTGTGAATCTTCCCGCCCACCCCAGGAATACACGGAGCACGCTCTCCCAGGCCCAGTCGCGAGTAAATATTCCCGCCCACCCCTGGAATACATGTACCCCACTCTCACAGGCCCTGTCGCGTGTGGAAGTTCACGCGTACCCCGAAGCACACGTACCCAGGTCAATCGCGTGTGGAACTTCCCGCGCACCCCGAAGTACACGTACCCAGGCCAATCGCGTGTGGAACTTCCCACGCACCGCGAAGTACACGTACCCAGGCCAATCGCGTGTGGAACCTCCCACGCACCCGTAGTACACGTACCCAAGCCAATCGCGTGTGGAACTTCCCGCGCACCCTGAAGTACATGTACCCAGGCCAATCGCGTGTGGAACCACCAGCGCACCCCGTAGTACACGTACCCAGGCCAATCGCGTGTGGAACTTCCCGCGCACCCCGAAATACACGTACCCAGGCCAATCGCGTGTGGAACTTCCCGCGCACCCCGAAGTACACGTACCCAGGCAAATCGCATGGCTGGGGGGTGGGGGTGATGGGAGACATGAGTGGGGGCCTGGTGGAGGCTGACCCTGCACTGCTGGGGGGTGGGGGTGCAGGGGGACATGTGTGGGAGCCTGGTGGAGGCTGCCCCTGGTGGCTGGGGGGTGGGGGTGGTGGTAGACATGGGTGGGGGCCTGGTGAAGGCTGCCCCTGGTGGCTGGGGGGTGGGGGTGCAGGGGGACATGTGTGGGAGCCTGGTGGAGGCTGCCCCTGGTGGCTGGGGGGTGGGGGTGGTGGTAGACATGGGTGGGGGCCTGGTGGAGGCTGCCCCTGGTGGCTGGGGGGTGGGGGTGCAGGGGGACATGTGTGGGAGCCTGGTGGAGGCTGCCCCTGGTGGCTGGGCGGTGGGGGTGATGGGAGACATGAGTGGGGGCCTGGTGGAGGCTGCCCCTGCACTGCTGGGGGTGGGGGTGCAGGGGACATGTGTGGGAGCCTGGTGGAGGCTGCCCCAGGTGGCTGGGGGGTGGGGTGATGGGAGACATGGGTGGGGGCCTGGTGGAGGCTGCCCCTGCACTGCTGGGGGGTGGGGGTGCAGAGGGACAAGTGTGGGAGCCTGGTGGAGGCTGCCCCTAGTGGCTGGGGGGTGGGGGTGGTGGTAGACATGGGTGGGGGCCTGGTGGAGGCTGCCCCTGGTGGCTGGGGGGTGGGGGTGCAGGGGGACATGTGTGGGAGCCTGGTGGAGGCTGCCCCTGGTGGCTGGGGGGTGGGGGTGGCGGTAGACATGGGTGGGGGCCTGGTGGAGGCTGTCCCTGGTGGCTGGGGGGTGGGGGTGATGGGAGACATGTGTGGGAGCCTGGTGGAGGCTGCCCCTGCACTGCTGAGGGGTGGGGGTGATGGGAGACATGAGTGGGGGCCTGGTGGTGGCTGCCCCTGCACTGCTGGGGGGTGGGGGTGGTGGGAGACATGAGTGGGGGCCTGGTGGAGGCTGCCCCTGGTGGCTGGGGGGTGGGGGTGGTGGTAGACATGGGTGGGGGCCTGGTGGAGGCTGCCACTGGTGGCTGGGGGGTGAGGGTGGTGGTAGACATGGGTGGGGGCCTGGTGGAGGCTGCCCCTGGTGGCTGGGGGGTGGGGGTGCAGGCGGACATGTGTGGGAGCCTGGTGGAGGCTGCCACTGCACTGCTGGGGGGTGGGGGTGATGGGAGACATGGGTGGGGGCCTGGTGGAGGCTGCCCCTGGTGGCTGGGGGTGGGCGTGCAGGGGGACATGTGTGGGAGCCTGGTGGAGGCTGCCCCTGCACTGCCGGGGGGTGGGGGTGATGGGAGACATGAGTGGGGGCCTGGTGGTGGCTGCCCCTGCACTGCTGGTGTGTGTGGGTGGTGGGAGACATGAGTGGGGGCCTTGTGGAGGCTGCCTCTGCACTGCTGGGGGGTGGGGGTGATGGGAGACATGGGTGGGGGCCTGGTGGAGGCTGCCCCATGCACTGCTGGGGGGTGGGGGTGGTGGTAGGCATGGGTGGGGGCCTGGTGGAGGCTGCCCCTGGTGGCTGGGGGGTGGGGGTGGTGGTAGACATGGGTGGGGGCCTGGTGGAGGCTGCCCCTGCACTGCTGGGGGGTGGGGGTGCAGGGGGACATGTGTGGGAGCCTGGTGGAGGCTGCCCCTGGTGGCTGGGCAGTGGGGTTGATGGGATACATGGGTGGGGGCCTGGTGGAGGCTGCCCCTGCACTGCTGGGGGGTAGGGGCGATGGGAGACATGAGTGGGGGCCTGGTGGAGGCTGCCCCTGGTGGCTGGGGGGTGGGGGTGGTGGTAGACATGGGTGGGGGCCTGGTGGAGGCTGCCACTGTTGGCTGGGGGGTGGGGTGGTGGTAGACATGGGTGGGGGCCTAGTGGAGGCTGCCCCTGGTGGCTGGGGGGTGGGGGTGCAGGGGGACATGTGTGGGAGCCTGGTGGAGGCTGTCCCTGCACTGCCGGGGGGTGGGGGTGATGGGAGACATGGGTGGGGGCCTGGTGGAGGCTGCTCCTGGTGGCTGGGGGGTGGGGGTGCAGGGGGAGATGTGTGGGAGCCTGGTGGAGACTGCCCCTGGTGGCTGGGGGGTGGGGGTGATGGGAGACATGAGTGGGGGCCTGGTGGAGGCTGCCCCTGCACTGCTGGGTGTGGGGGTGCAGGGGACATGTGTGGGAGCCTGGTGGAGGCTGCCCCAGGTGGCTGGGAGGTGGGGGTGATGGGAGACATGAGTGGGGGCCTGGTGGAGGCTGCCCCTGCACTGCTGGGGGGTGGGGGTGCAGGGGGACAAGTGTGGGAGCCTGGTGGAGGCTGCCCCTAGTGGCTGGGGGTGGGGGTGGTGGTATACATGGGTGGGGGCCTGGTGGAGGCTGCCCCTGGTGGCTGGGGGGTGGGGGTGCAGGGGGACATGTGTGGGAGCCTGGTGGAGGCTGCCCCTGGTGGCTGGGGGGTGGGGGTGGTGGTAGACATGGGTGGGGGCCTGGTGGAGGCTGCCCCTGGTGGCTGGGGGGTGGGGGTGATGGGAGACATGTGTGGGAGCCTGGTGGAGGCTGCCCCTGCACGGCTGAGGGGTGGGGGTGATGGGAGACATGAGTGGGGGCCTGGTGGAGGCTGCCCCTGGTGGCTGGGGGGTGGGGGTGGTGGTAGACATGGGTGGGGGCCTGGTGGAGGCTGCCACTGGTGGCTGGGGGGTGAGGGTGGTGGTAGACATGGGTGGGGGCCTGGTGGAGGCTGCCCCTGGTGGCTGGGGTGTGGGGGTGCAGGCGGACATGGGTGGGGGCCTGGTGGAGGCTGCCACTGGTGGCTGGGGGGTGAGGGTGGTGGTAGACATGGGTGGGGGCCTGGTGGAGGCTGCCCCTGGTGGCTGGGGTGTGGGGGTGCAGGCGGACATGTGTGGGAGCCTGGTGGAGGCTGCCCCTGCACTGCTGGGGGGTGGGGGTGATGGGAGACATGGGTGGGGGCCTGGTGGAGGCTGCCCCTGGTGGCTGGGGGTGGGGGTGCAGGGGGACATGTGTGGGAGCCTGGTGGAGGCTGCCCCTGCACTGCCGGGGGGTGGGGGTGATGGGAAACATGAGTGGGGGCCTGGTGGTGGCTGCCCATTCACTGCTGGTGTGTGTGGGTGGTGGGAGACATGAGTGGGGGCCTTGTGGAGGCTGCCCCTGGTGGCTGGGGGGTGGGGGTGGTCGTATACATGGGTGGGGGCCTGGTAGAGGCTGCCCCTGGAGGCTGGGGAGTGGGGGTGGTAGTAGACATGGGTGGGGGCCTGGTGGAGGCTGCCCCTGGTGGCTGGGGGGTGGGGGTGCAGGTGGACATGTGTGGGAGCATGGTGGAGGCTGCCCCTGCACTGCTGGGGGGTGGGGGTGATGGGAGACATGGGTGGGGGCCTGGTGGAGGCTGCCCCTGGGGGCTGGGGTGTGGGGGTGCAGGGGGACATGTGTGGGAGCCTGGTGGAGGCTGCCCCTGGTGGCTGGGGGGTGGGGGTGGTGGTAGACATGGGTGGGGGCCTGGTGGAGGCTGCCCCTGGTGGCTGGGGGGTGGGGGTGATGGGAGACATGGGTGGGAGCCTGGTGGAGGCTGCCCCTGCACTGCTGGGGGGTGGGGGTGATGGGAGACATGGGTGGGGCCTGGTGGAGGCTGCAGCTCCATTGCTGGGGGGTGGGGGTGGTGGTAGACATGGGTGGGGGCCTGGTGGAGGCTGCCCCTGGTGGCTGGGGGTGGGGGTGGTGGTAGACATGGGTGGGGGCCTGATGGAGGCTGCCCCTGCACTGCTGGGGGGTGGGGGTGCAGGGGGACATGTGTGGGAGCCTGGTGGAGACTGCCCCTGGTGGCTGGGGGGTGGGATGATGGGATACATGGGTGGGGGCATGGTGGAGGCTGCCCCTGCACTGCTGGGGGGTAGGGGTGATGGGAGACATGAATGGGGGCCTGGTGGAGGCTGCCCCTGGTGGCTGGGGGCTGGGGGTGGTGGTAGACATGGGTGGGGACCTGGTGGAGGCTGCCCCTGGTGGCTGGGGGGTGGGGGTGGTGGTAGACATGGGTGGGGGCCTGGTGGAGGCTGCCCCTGGTGGCTGGGGGGTGGGGGTGCAGGGGGACATGTGTGGGAGCCTGGTGGAGGCTGCCCCTGCACTGCTGGGGGGTGGGGGTGATGGGAGACATGGGTGGGGGCCTGGTGGAGGCTGCCCCTGGTGGCTGGGGGGTGGGGTGGTGGTAGACATGGGTGGGGGCCTGGTGGAGGCTGCCCCTGGTGGCTGGGGGGTGGGGGTGGTGGTAGACATGGGTGGGGGCCTGGTGGAGGCTGCCCCTGCACTGCTGGGGGTGGGGGTGGAGGGGGAAATGTGTGGGAGCCTGGTGGAGGCTGCCCCTGCACTGCTGGGGGGTGGGGGTGATGGGAGACATGAGTGGGGGCCTGGTAGTGGCTGCCCCTGCACTGCTGGGGGGCGGGGGTGGTGGGAGACATGGGTGGGGGCCTGGTGGAGGCTGCCCCTGGTGGCTGGGGGGTGGGGGTGGTGGTAGACATGGGTGGGGGCCTGGTGGAGGCTGCCCCTGGTGGCTGGGGGTGGGGGCGGTGGTAGACATGGGTGGGGGCCTGGTGGAGGCTGCCCCTGGTGGCTGGGGGGTGGGGGTTCTGGGGGACATGTGTGGGAGCCTGGTGGAGGCTGCCCCTGCACTGCTGGGGGGTGGGGGTGATGGGAGACAAGGGTGGGGGCCTGGTGGAGGCTGCCCCTGGTGGCTGGGGGGTGGGGGTGCAGGGGGACATGTGTGGGAGCCTGGTGGAGGCTGCCCCTGGTGGCTGGGGGGTGGGGGTGGTGGTAGACATGGGTGGGGGGGCCTAGTGGAGGCTGCCCCTGGTGGCTGGGGGGTGGGGGTGATGGGAGACATGGGTGGGGGCCTGGTGGAAGCTGCCCCTGCACTGCTGGGGGGTGGGGGTGCAGGGGGATATGTGTGGGAGCCTGGTGGAGGCTGCCCCTGCACTGCTGGGGGGTGGGGGTGATGGGAGACATGGGTTTGGGCCTGGTGGAGGCTGCCCCTGCACTGCTGGGGGGTGGGGGTGGTGGTAGACATGGGTGGGGGCCTGGTGGAGGCTGCCCCTGGTGGCTGGAGGGTGGGGGTGGTGGTAGACATGGGTGGGGGCCTGGTGGAGGCTGCCCCTGGTGGCTGGGGGGTGGGGGTGATGGGAGACATGTGTGGGAGCCTGGTGGAGGCTGCCCCTGCTCTGCTGGGGGGTGGGGGTGGTGGTAGACATGGGTGGGGGCCTGGTGGAGGCTGCCCCTGGTGGCTGGGGGGTGGGGGTGATGGGAGACATGTGTGGGAGCCTGGTGGAGGCTGCCCCTGCACTGCTGGGGGGTGGGGGTGATGGGAGACATGAGTGGGGGCCTGGTGGTGGCTGCCCCTGCACTGCTGGGGGCTGGGGGTGGTGGGAGACATGAGTGGGGGCCTGGTGGAGGCTGCCCCTGGTGGCTGGGGGGTGGGGGTGGTGGTAGACATGGGTGGGGGCCTGGTGAGGCTGCCCCTGGTGACTGGGGGGGGTGCAGGGGGACATGTGTGGGAGCCTGGTGGAGGCTGCCCCTGCACTGCTGGGGGGTGGGGGTGATGGGAGACATGGGTGGGGGCCTGGTGGAGGCTGCCCCTGGTGGCTGTGGGTGGGGGTGCAGGGGGACATGTGTGGGAGCCTGGTGGAGGCTGCCCCTGGTGGCTGGGGGGTGGGGGTGCAGGGGGACATGTGTGGGAGCCTGGTGGAGGCTGCCCCTGGTGGCTGGGGGGTGGGGGTGGTGGTAGACATGGGTGGGGGGCCTAGTGGAGGCTGCCCCTGGTGGCTGGGGGGTGGGGGTGATGGGAGACATGGGTGGGGGCCTGGTGGAAGCTGCCCCTGCACTGCTGGGGGGTGGGGGTGGAGGGGGATATGTGTGGGAGCCTGGTGGAGGCTGCCCCTGCACTGCTGGGGGGTGGGGGTGATTTGAGACATGGGTTTGGGCCTGGTGGAGGCTGCCCCTGCACCACTGGGGGTTGGGGGTGGTGGTAGACATGGGTGGGGGCCTGGTGGAGGCTGCCCCTGGTGGCTGGGGGGTGGGGGTGGTGGTAGACATGGGTGGGGGCCTGGTGGAGGCTGCCCCTGGTGGCTGGGGGGTGGGGGTGATGGGAGACATGTGTGGGAGCCTGGTGGAGGCTGCCCCTGCACTGCTGGGGGTGGGGGTGATGGGAGACATGAGTGGGGGCCTGGTGGTGGCTGCCCCTGCACTGCTGGGGGGTGGGGGTGGTGGAAGACATGAGTGGGGGCCTGGTGGAGGCTGCCCCTGGTGGTAGGGGGGTGGGGGTGCAGGGGGACATGTGTGGGAGCCTGGTGGAGGCTGCCACTGGTGGCTGGGGGGTGGGGGTGGGGGTGGTGGTAGACATGGGTGGGGGCCTGGTGGTGACTGCCGCTGCACTGCTGGGGGGTGGTGGTGGTGGGAGACATGAGTGGGGGCCTGGTGGAGGCTGCCCCTGGTGGCTGGGGGGTGGGCGTGATGGGAGACATGGGTGGGGGCCTGGTGGAGGCTGCCCCTGCACTGCTGGGGGGTGGGGGTGCAGGGGACATGGGTTTGGGCCTGGTGGAGGCTGCCCCTGCACTGCTGGGGGGTGGGGGTGGTGGTAGACATGGGTGGGGGCCTTTTGGAGGCTGCCCCTGGTGGCTGGGGGGTGGGGGTGGTGGTAGACATGGGTGGGGCCTGGTGGAGGCTGCCCCTGGTGTCTGGGGGGTGGGGGTGATGGGAGACATGTGTGGGAGCCTGGTGGAGGCTGCCCCTGCACTGCTGGGGGGTGGGGGTGATGGGAGACATGAGTGGGGGCCTGGTGGTGGCTGCCCCTGCACTGCTGGGGGGTGGGGGTGGTGGTAGACATGGGTGGGGGCCTGGTGGAGGCTGCCCCTGGTGGCTGGGGGGTGGGGGTGATGGGAGACATGTGTGGGAGCCTGGTGGAGGCTGCCCCTGCACTGCTGGGGGGTGGGGGTGATGGGAGACATGAGTGGGGGCCTGGTGGTGGCTGCCCCTGCACTGCTGGGGGGTGGGGGTGGTGGGAGACATGAGTGGGGGCCTGGTGGAGGCTGCCCCTGGTGGCTGGGGGGTGGGGGTGGTGGTAGACATGGGTGGGGGCCTGGTGAGGCTGCCCCTGGTGGCTGGGGGGGTGCAGGGGGACATGTGTGGGAGCCTGGTGGAGGCTGCCCCTGCACTGCTGGGGGGTGGGGGTGATGGGAGACATGAGTGGGGGCCTGGTGGTAGCTGCCCCTGCACTGCTGGGGGGTGGGGGTGGTGGGAGACATGAGTGGGGGCCTGGTGGTGGCTGCCCCTGCACTGCTGGGGGGTGGGGGTGGTGGGAGACATGAGTGGGGGCCTGGTGGAGGCTGCCCCTGCACTGCTGGGGGGTGGGGGTGCAGGGGGACATGGGTTTGGGCCTGGTGGTGGCTGCCCCTGCACTGCTGGGGGGTGGGGGTGGTGGGAGACATGAGTGGGGGCCTGGTGGAGGCTGCCCCTGCACTGCTGGGGGGTGGGGGTGCAGGGGGACATGGGTTTGGGCCTGGTGGAGGCTGCCCCTGCACTGCTGGGGGGTGGGGGTGGTGGTAGACATGGGTGGGGGCCTGGTGGAGGCTGCCCCTGGTGGCTGGGGGGTGGGGGTGGTGGTAGACATGGGTGGGGGCCTGGTGGAGGCTGCCCCTGGTGTCTGGGGGGTGGGGGTGATGGGAGACATGTGTGGGAGCCTGGTGGAGGCTGCCCCTGCACTGCTGGGGGGTGGGGGTGATGGGAGACATGAGTGGGGGCCTGGTGGTGGCTGCCCCTGCACTGCTGGGGGGTGGGGGTGGTGGTAGACATGGGTGGGGGGCTGGTGGAGGCTGCCCCTGGTGGCTGGGGGGTGGGGGTGATGGGAGACATGTGTGGGAGCCTGGTGGAGGCTGCCCCTGCACTGCTGGGGGTGGGGGTGATGGGAGACATGAGTGGGGGTCTGGTGGTGGCTGCCCCTGGTGGCTGGGGGTGGGGGTGGTGGTAGACATGGGTGGGGGCCTGGTGAGGCTGCCCCTGGTGGCTGGGGGGGGTGCAGGGGGACATGTGTGGGAGCCTGGTGGAGGCTGCCCCTGCACTGCTGGGGGGGTGGGGGTGATGGGAGACATGGGTGGGGGCCTGGTGGAGGCTGCCCCTGGTGGCTGGGGGCTGGGGGTGCAGGGGGACATGTTGGGAGCCTGGTGGAGGCTGCCCCTGGTGGCTGGGGGGTGGGGGTGGGTGTAGACATGGGTGGGGGCCTGGTGGAGGCTGCCCCTGCACTGCTGGGGGGTGGGGTGATGGGAGACATGTTTGGGGCCTGGTGGAGGCTGCCCCTGCACTTCTGGGGGATGGGGGTGGTGGTAGACATGGGTGGGGGCCTGGTGGAGGCTGCCCCTTGTGGCTGGGGGGTGGGGGTGGTGGTAGACATGGGTGGGGGCCTGGTGGAGGCTGCCCCTGGTGGCTGGGGGGTGGGGGTGATTTAGACATGTGTGGGAGCCTGGTGGAGGCTGCCCCTGCACTGCTGGGGGGTGGGGGTGATGGGAGACATGAGTGGGGGCCTGGTGGTGGCTGCCCCTGCACTGCTGGGTGGTGGGGGTGGTGGGAGACATGAGTGGGGGCCTGGTGTACGCTGCCCCTGGTGGCTGGGGGGTGAGTGTGCAGGGGGACATGTGTGGGAGCCTGGTGGAGGCTGCACCTGGTTGCTGGGGGTGGGGGTGGTGGTAGACATGGGTGGGGGCCTGGTGGAGGCTGCCCCTGGTGGCTGGGGGGTGGGGGTGATGGGAGACATGTGTGGGAGCCTGGTGGAGGCTGCCCCTGCACTGCTGGGGGTGGGGGTGATGGGAGACATGAGTGGGGCCTGGTGGTGGCTGCCCCTGCACTGCTGGGGGGTGGGGGTGGTGGGAGATATGAGTGGGGGCCTGGTGGAGGCTGCCCCTGGTGGCTGGGGGGTGAGGGTGGTGGTAGACATGGGTGGGGGCCTGGTGGAGGCTGCCCCTGGTGGCTGGGGTGTGAGGGTGATGGTAGACATGGGTGGGGGCCTGGTGGAGGCTGCCCCTGGTGGCTGGGGGGTGGGGGTGCAGGGGGACATGTGTGGGAGCCTGGTGGAGGCTGCCCCTGCACTGCTGGGGGGTGGGGTGATGGGAGACATGGGTGGGGGCCTGGTGGAGGCTGCCCCTGGTGGCTGTGGGTGGGGGTGCAGGGGGACATGTGTGGGAGCCTGGTGGAGGCTGCCCCTGCACTGCTGGGGGGTGGGGGTGATGGGAGACATGGGTGGGGGCCTGGTGGAGGCTGCCCCTGCACTGCTGGGGGGTGAGGGTGGTGGTAGACATGGGTGGGGGCCTGGTGGAGGCTGCCCCTGGTGGCTGGGGGGTGGGGGTGATGGGAGACATGTGTGGGAGCCTGGTGGAGGCTGCCCCTGCACTGCTGGGGGGTGGGGGTGATGGGAGACATGAGTGGGGGCCTGCTGGTGGCTGCCCCTGCACTGCTGGGCGGTGGGGGTGGTGGGAGACATGAGTGGGGGCCTGGTGTACGCTGCCCCTGGTGGCTGGGGGGTGGGGGTGCAGGGGGACATGTGTGGGAGCCTGGTGGAGGCTGCCCCTGGTGGCTGGGGGTGGGGGTGGTAGACATGGGTGGAGGCCTGGTGGAGGCTGCCCCTGCACTGCTGGGGGGTGGGGGTGATGGGAGACATGAATGGGGGCCTGGTGGAGGCTGCCCCTGGTGGCTGGGGGGTGGGGGTGGTGGTAGACATGGGTGGGGACCTGGTGGAGGCTGCCCCTGGTGGCTGGGGGGTGGGGGTGGTGGTGGACATGGGTGGGGGCCTGGTGGAGGCTGCCCCTGGTGGCTGGGGTGTGAGGGTGATGGTAGACATGGGTGGGGGCCTGGTGGAGGCTGCCCCTGGTGGCTGGGGGGTGGGGGTGCAGGGGGACATGTGTGGGAGCCTGGTGGAGGCTGCCCCTGCACTGCTGGGGGGTGGGGGTGATGGGAGACATGGGTGGGGGCCTGGTGGAGGCTGCCTCTGGTGGCTGGGGGTGGGGGTGCAGGGGGACATGTGTGGGAGCCTGGTGGAGGATGCCCCTGCACTGCTGGGGGGTGGGGGTGATGGGAGACATGAGTGGGGGCCTGGTGGTGGCTGCCCCCGGACTGCTGGGGGGTGGGGGTGGTGGGAGACATGAGTGTGGGCCTTGTGGAGGCTGCCCCTGGTGGCTGGGGGTGGGGGTGGTGGTATACATGGGTGGGGGCCTGGTGGAGGCTGCCCCTGGTGGCTGGGGCGTGGGGGTGGTAGTAGACATGGGTGGGGGCCTGGTGGAGGCTGTCCCTGGTGGCTGGGGGGTGGGGGTGCAGGGGGACATGTGTGGGAGCATGGTGGAGGCTGCCCCTGCACTGCTGGGGGGTGGGGGTGATGGGAGACATGGGTGGGGGCCTGGTGGAGGCTGCCCCTGGTGGCTGGGGCGTGGGGGTGCAGGGGGACATGTGTGGGGAGCCTGGTGGAGGCTGCCCCTGGTGGCTGGGGGGTGGGGGTGGTGGTAGACATGGGTGGGGGCCTGGTGGAGGCTGCCCCTGGTGGCTGGGGGGTGGGGGTGATGGGAGACATGGGTGGGGGCCTGGTGGAGGCTGCCCCTGCACTGCTGGGGGCTGGGGGTGCAGGGGGACATGTGTGGGAGCCTGGTGGAGGCTGCCCCTGCACTCCTGGGGGGTGGGGGTGATGGGAGACATGGGTGGGGGCCTGGTGGAGGCTGCCCCTGGTGGCTGGGGGGTGCGGGTGGTGGTAGACATGGCTGGGGGCCTGGTGAGGCTGCCCCTGGTGGCTGGGGGGTGGGGGTGCAGGGGGACATGTGTGGGAGCCTGGTGGAGGCTGCCCCTGCACTGCTGGCGGGTGGGGGTGATGGGAGACATGGGTGGGGGCCTGGTGGAGGCTGCCCCTGGTGGCTTTGGGCTGGGGGTGCAGGGGGACATGTGTGGGAGCCTGGTGGAGGCTGCCCCTGGTGGCTGGGGGGTGGGGGTGGTGGTAGACATGGGTGGGGGCCTGGTGGAGGCTGCCCCTGCACTGCTGGGGGGTGGTGGTGATGGGAGACATGGGTGGGGGCCTGGTGGAGGCTGCCCCTGCACTGCTGGGGGGTGGGGGTGGTGGTAGACATGGGTGGGGGCCTGGTGGAGGCTGCCTCTGGTGGCGGGGGGGTGGGGGTGGTGGTAGACATGGGTGGGGGCCTGGTGGAGGCTGCCCCTGGTGGCTGGGGGGTGGGGGTGATGGGAGACATGTGTGGGAGCCTGGTGGAGGCTGCACCTGCACTGCTGGGGGGTGGGGGTGATGGGAGACATGAGTGGGGGCCTGGTGGTGGCTGCCCCTGCACTGCTGGGGGGGTGGGGGTGGTGGGAGACATGAGTGGGGGCCTGGTGTAGGCTGCCCCTGGTGGCTGGGGGGTGGGGGTGCAGGGGGACATGTGTGGGAGCCTGGTGGAGGCTGTCCCTGGTGGC
Source organism: Ambystoma mexicanum (assembly GCF_040938575.1). Taxonomy (NCBI): domain Eukaryota; kingdom Metazoa; phylum Chordata; class Amphibia; order Caudata; family Ambystomatidae; genus Ambystoma; species Ambystoma mexicanum. Next base: position 323,145,415 of record NC_090939.1, on the reverse strand, counting down.
TGGGGGGTGGGGGTGGTGGTAGACATGGGTGGGGGCCTGGTGGAGGCTGCCCCTGGTGGCTGGGGGGTGGGGGTGATGGGAGACATGTGTGGGAGCCTGGTGGAGGCTGCCCCTGCACTGCTGGGGGGTGGGAGTGATGGGAGACATGAGTGGGGGCCTGGTGGTGGCTGCCCCTGCACTGCTGGGGGGTGGGGGTGGTGGGAGATATGAGTGGGGGCCTGGTGGATGCTGCCCCTGGTGGCTGGGGGTTGGGGTGGTGGTAGACATGGGTGGGGGCCTGGCGGAGGCTGCCCCTGGTGGCTGGGGTGTGAGGGTGATGGTAGACATGGGTGGGGGCCTGGTGGAGGCTGCCCCTGGTGGCTGGGGGGTGGGGTTGCAGGGGGACATGTGTGGGAGCCTTGTGGAGGCTGCCCCTGCACTGCTGGGTGGTTGGGGGTTATGGGAGACATGGGTGGGGGCCTGGTGGAGGCTGCCCCTGGTGGCTGGGGGTGGGGGTGCAGGGGGACATGTGTGGGAGCCTGGTGGAGGATGCCCCTGCACTGCTGGGGGGTGGGGGTGATGGGAGACATGGGTGGGGGCCTGGTGGTGGCTGCCCCTGCACTGCTGGGGGGTGGGGGTGGTGGGAGACATGAGTGTGGGCCTTGTGTAGGCTGCCCCTGGTGGCTGGGGGGTGGGGGTGGTGGTATACATGGGTGGGGGCCTGGTGGAGGCTGCCCCTGGTGGCTGGGGTGTGGGGGTGGTAGTAGACATGGGTGGGGCCTGGTGGAGGCTGTCCCTGGTGGCTGGGGGGTGGGGGTGCAGGGGGACATGTGTGGGAGCCTGGTGGAGGCTGCCCCTGCACTGCTGGGGGGTGGGGGTGATGGGAGACATGGGTGGGGGCCTGGTGGAGGCTGCCCCTGGTGGCTGGGGCGTGGGGGTGCAGGGGGACATGTGTGGGAGCCTGGTGGAGGCTGCCCCTGATGGCTGGGGGGTGGGGGTGGTGGTAGACATGGGTGGGGGCCTGGTGGAGGCTGCCCCTGGTGGCTGGGGGTGGGGGTGATGGGAGACATGGGTGGGGGCCTGGTGGAGGCTGCCCCTGCAATGCTGGGGGGTGGGGGTGCAGGGGGACATGTGTGGGAGCCTGGTGGAGGCTGCCCCTACACTGGTGGGGGGTGGGGGTGATGGGAGACATGGGTGGGGGCCTCTTGGAGGCTGCCCCTGCACTGCTGGGGGGTGGGGGTGGTGGTAGAGATGGGTGGGGCCTGGTGTAGGCTGCCCCTGGTGGCTGGGGGGTGGGGGTCGTGGTAGACATGGGTGGGGGTCTGGTGGAGGCTGCCACTGGTGGCTGGGGGGTGAGGGTGGTAGTAGACATGGGTGGGGGCCTGGTAAAGGCTGCCCCTGGTGGCTGGGGGGTGGGGGTGCAGGTGGACATGTGTGGGAGCATGGTGGAGGCTGCCCCTGCACTGCTGGGGGGTGGGGGTGATGGGAGATATGGGTGGGGGCCTGGTGGAGGCTGACCCTGGGGGCTGGGGCGTGGGGGTGCAGGGGGACATGTGTGGGAGCCTGGTGGAGGCTTCCCCTGGTGGCTGGGGGGTGGGGGTGGTGGTAGACATGGGTGGGGGCCTGGTGGAGGCTGCCCCTGGTGGCTGGGGGGTGAGGGTGATGGGAGACATGGGTGGGAGCCTGGTGGAGGCTGCCCCTGCACTGCTGGGGGGTGGGGGTGATGGGAGACATGGGTGGGGCCTGTTGGAGGCTGCAGCTGCATTGCTGGGGGGTGGGGGGTGGTGGTAGACATGGGTGGGGGCCTGGTGGAGGCTGCCCCTGCACTGCTGGGGGGTGGCGGTGCAGGGGGGACATGTGTGGGAGACTGGTGGAGGCTTGCCCCTGGTGGCTTGGGGGTGGGG